>NC_142472.1:54500480-57045480 GCF_049115385.1 Moschus berezovskii
AGTTCAGTTGCTCAGTCATGTCTGACTCTTTACGACCCCATGGACTGCAGCACACTAGACCTCCCTATCCCGGAGCTTGTTCAAACTCATGTCCATCGAGTCGGTGATGCCACCCAACCATCTCATCCTCTGTCGTCCCCTTCTCCTCCTGCCCTCAATCTTTCCCAGCATCAGGGTCTTTTCAAATGAGTAAGTTCTTTGCATCAGATGGCCAAAGTATTGGAGTTTCAGCTTCATCATCAGTCCTTCCAATGAATATTCAGGACTGATTTCCTTTAGGATTGACTGGCTTGATCTTGCAGTCCAAGGGACTCTCAAGAGTCTTCTCCAACACCACAGTTCAAAAGCATCAATTCTTCGGCGCTTAGGTTTCTTTATGGTCCAACTCTCACATCCATACATGACTACTGGAAAAACCATAGCTTTGACTACACAGACCTTTGTTGGCAAAGTAATGTCTCTGCTTTTTAATATGCTGTCTAGGTTGGTCATAACCTTTCTTCTTAGCACAAGGGGAAGACAAACCCCAGTGCCTGCAGTTCCTGAAGACCACCCCACCATAAGCATGTAACCCAGGCACCCACCTCCACCTGCCCCAACCAATGCTGCAAAGGCCAGGAGCGCCCCTGCTGACAGAGCTAAGGAGCAGGAAGGACAGAAAACAACGTGCCTCTAACCTCCCACGGCTCTGTGGTCAGGGTGGGTGGCAGCTGCCCCGAGACTGAAGAAGGTCCCACCCCTGGGTTAACCTCTTTAAGAAGATGTTCTGCACACACATATTAATGATGCATAGCTGCTGACATCAGGCATCGCCGGTGGAAGCCTATGGTGAAGCCCGGCCCTCACCCCGTGATAAAAGGACTATTGCTAGAGAGTGGCACAGAGGAGGGAACCCACCTGCCCGGTTTGCGGCCTGACCCGTACACCGGATCACATAAAATGCTATAAACCTGTGTGTTCTCTCAAGGATGAGAACTGACAGCCTGCCTTCAGAACTGACAGCCTGCCTTCAGAGAGTGAGCTGCCCCGACCACAGTTACCACGCTGGTGAAAGCCCGGCTCCAGAGCCCACAGGACGCTCCAAGGAGGGCCAGCCCTCGGAGGGGCCTTGTCAGCGCGGCCCTGGGGTTTGCGGGCCTCCAGCATCTCCTCTACGGAGTTAAGGAAACTCACCCCGGCGCCGCCGCGGGCGGCTGGAAACTGTAGAGCGGCAGCGCCTCCTGCCGGCGCTCAGCCGCAATAGCTAGGATGCTTCCGGAGCAGAGCCGACCAAAGACGAGGTCCAGGCCTTGGGAAGGACCTCACACAGGCTACGGGGGAGCCCTGCTCCCACGGGAACCTGGGGCTCATCTGAAATGCCCGGGGACGGGCTCCGTCCTTCCTGCATCCCCTCCCCCACCTGCCCAAAGAGGGCTTCAAGAGCCAGCAAAGGACGTTGCGGGGTCCCCCTCGTGTTCTGAACGGTTGGCCTGACTCCCAGCCCTGCTGAGTCCCTGCTTCCTTTGTGGCAGCCCTCAGTTAACTGGATGCCGGACACCTGGATGTTACCATTAGTATTACAAGTATCTCTATTATATTCGAATTGTGCTGGCGAAGACTCTTCAGAGTCCCTTGGACAGAAAGGAGATCAAATCAGTCAATCCTAAAGGAAAGCAACCCTGAAAACTCATTGGAAGGACTGATGCTGAAACTGAAACTCCAATGCTTTGGCCACCGGATTCGAAGAACTGACTCATTGAAAAAGACCCTGATGCTGGGAAAGATTGAAGACAGGAGGAGAAGGGGACGACAGAGGATGAGATGGTTGGATGGCATCATCGACTCGATGGACATGAGTTTGAGCAAGCTCCGGGAGGTAGTGAAGGACAGGGAAGCCTGGCATGCTATAGTCCATGGGGTTGCAAAGAGTCGGAGACCACTGAGTAACAGAACAACTATTATACTGAGCTTGCCTCACATTGTGAGCATCTCAGTTACTACTCAAAGGTGAGAACAAGTTGTCAGAGCTCCTTGGCATCTGGTTATTCTCACGTACTTGACTCGGATCTTCCCTCCTTCCCAGGCCCACCCACTGTGTGTTTCTAGGTCCTGTGTTCACTTGAGCCCTCTGCCAGAGTCAAATGTATGTCTGCCCTGTCTTTTCAATTAAAAATAAAGTTAAAATTTGAACTTGTCACATTAAAATACATTTCTCAACTTTCTTTCCATTCTATCCTAAATATAAAAAAATAACAACAACAACAACAAAAACCCACTCAATAAATGCCCTCATCAAGAGTTGTTAAGGGACTTCCCTGGTGGTCCAGTGGCTAAGACTCTACTCTCCCAATGCAAAGGGTTCCCTAATCGGGGAACTAGATTCCATGTGCACGCTGCAACTAAGAGTCTGGCATGCTGCAGCATGTGCAACTAAGATGGGCAGAGCCAAACATAATTTTTTAAGAAAAGAGCTGTTCATACACACGTTTGGTACCAAATGTGCCTTCCTGGAGAGAAGCGACCCTGAGTACATTTCTCAACAGTCCCCCTAAGATGTAGCTTTGATTGCCCCCCACCAAGTCTTCCTGCCATAGTCAGAGACCCAGAAGGTGCCCGTGGCCACCCCCTTCCCCAGACCCACCCCCACCTGCAGGACGTGCTCCCCCTCTGGCTCCATTCAGTGGTTTCCACTTCACTCGAGGATTTCATCTATTTGCATAGCTCAGCCTTCAAGGCTTTGTCTCTCTGCCGTTTGTCTGTCCTCCTCCCTCCTGATGACTCAGACACACAGCCTCTCCCGGAATTTATGACACCTCCTGCCTCAGTCTTTGTCCAACATTTTCCACCTGGGCTGTTCTTATTTATCCCTCAGGCTGAGCTTGCATGCCCTGGCAGTGAGGTCTCAACCTAAATTACTTTCATGTGTCACCTTCCCTATAGGGACACACAACCGTTTGTGTTTTTATTGGTTTTCAGCTCAGGCTCCTTCCTTGGGTGGTAAGTTTCAGGAGAGTAAAGCAAGCATCTGTCTTGTTCACTGACATATACCCCCAGTGCCAAGCCCAGGCTCAGCTGGGATAGGAGAATGGCTCAGGTGAATACACGAGTGGGTTTGGGGATCTTGATATTGCTACCACTGAGAGGTTTAGTGATTTCCTGCTGCTGGACATCTGGGTTGGTGGGTGCTTGGGGTAAAGAACCCACCTGCAAGAGATGCAGGTTCGATCGCTGGGGAAGATCCTTTGGAGGAGGGCATGGCAACCCTCTCCAATATTCTTGCCTGGAGAATCCCATGGACAGAGGAGTCATAAAAAGTCAGACACGACTGAAGTGACTTAGCACACACGCACACACATCTAGCAGGAAGACGTGCGGTCTAGGTGAGGGCATCCTCTGGAAAATTGAAGGGCGGTGGGAAGGGTGTGGGGGAGCAGGCAGGTGAGAAGATTCTAGAGGGGTCATTCTCAGATTCAGATCCCCCTTCGAGCGGGGCTGTGTAAGAATACGCGAGAAACACATTCAATGCTTACACTTAACTGCAGAACGTATTTTTGTTTCCATCATTTGGCGTGCGCAAGGGTCTCCCCTACAAGCACCCCTCCGTCTGGAGAAGGACAGCAGACAATACAAGACTTCTCCTCGGAGAGCAGATTTGTGGGTTTGAAGGAAGCTCGCAGGTTTAATAGGCGACTGAAACACTGCTCGAGGCCTCTCAGTTCCCTGGGGACCGCGAGCGCCAGGTGCGGGGCGCAGGAACGTTTAGTTGTGGGGACCCAGCAGGAAAGGCTGCCCCGGGCCCGGCCAGGCGGGCGCGCCCGGGGAGCGCACGGCAGAGGGCGCCCGAGAGCCGAGCCAGGCGCTCTCGGCAGGTGCGCCTGCGCCACCAGGTGACCCGACCAGCGCGCGCCGCGAGCGCGCTGGGGACCCGCTCCTTCTCCCCGCCCTCCTCCGCCCCGCCCGGATCTCCCTGTGCTTCTGTGTGAGAACGTGCCAAGAGACCCTCTGGCTACCCGAAAAGCATCTGCTGGCCATTGTTACTATTATTCCGGTGTGTAGGTGACAGGTGATCTTAAGAAAGACGCCAAGGGCCCTTGGGATCAGGGCAGGCCTGTGGGATGTGTTTGGGGAGCTGGTTTTTGTTTGTGGAGTGTGTTGTTTCCATGGGTAGTAGGTTTTGCTTGTTGATTCTTTTTTTTTTTTTAATGTATAGGTTAAAATTTGTCATTCTGGAAAAGTGCTTTTTTCCCAGAGTGACTTGACACATCTCTGGCGATTTCCCTTCTCAAATGACTGATGGGAAAAGAACAATCGGAATAGGTCAAAATAAGAGAGAAACTTCCCAAGGCACTGTTTATCAACCTTTGACTCCCCCCTTGCCCCTACTCCCTTACTGGAAATGAGATTCATTAAGTCAAAAAGGAATGTCAGAGCCGGAAGCCAGCGTTGAAATAAACCATCTTCCCATTGTTAGGTAGATGGAACAGGAGGCCCAGAGGGGATAAAGGACTTGTCCATAGTTACAGCGCCCTTGAGCATGGTGGGACTGAAGTTTTCATGGTGTGTGTGTAGCTTTCGGTCTACACTTTATATAACACGATCACTCAGGAAAGGAAGGGAAAGTGAAATGACTTTAACATCCTAGAATCCTATCTCTTCAAGATGGTAGATGTTGGTATTTTTGCTGTATAATTTTACATAATTTTAAATTTATATCAATTAGTTCAGTTCAGTCGCTCAGTCGTGTCTGACTTTTTGCGACCCCATGGACTGCAGCACACCAGGGTTCCCTGTCCATCACCAACTCACGGAGCTTACTCAAACTCATGTCCATCAAGTCAGTGATGCCATCCAACTATCTCATCCTCTGTCATCCCCTTCTCCTCCTGCCTTCAATCTTTCCTAGCATCAGGGTCTTTCCCAATGAGTCAGCTCTTCACAACAGGTGGCCAAAGTATTAGAGCTTCAGCATCAGTCCTTCCAGTGAATATTCAGGACTGATTTCCTTTGTGATGGACTGGTTGGATCTCCTTGCAGTCCAAGGGACTCAAGAATCTTCTCTAACACAATTTGAAAGTATCAGTTCTTCAGCCCTCAGCTTTCTCTATGGTCCAACTCTCACGTCCATACATGACTACTGGAAAAACCATAGCTTAGACTAGATGGACTTTTGTTGGCAAAGTAATTCTGCTGTTTAATATGCTGTCTAGGTTAGTCATAGCTTTTCTTCCAAGGAGCAAGTGTCCTCTAATTTCGTGGCTGCACTCACCATCTGCAGTGATTTTGGAGCCCCCCAAAATAAAGTCTCTGTTTCCATTGTTCCCCCATCTATTTGCCATGAAGCGATGGGACCAGATGCCATGATCGTAGTTTTTCTAATGTTGAGTTTTAAGCCAGCTTTTTCATTCTCCTCTTTCACTTTCATCAAGAGGCTCTTTAGTTCTTCTTCACTTTCTGCCATAAGGGTGGTGTCATCTGCATATCTGAGGTTATTGATATTTGTCTCAGCAATCTTGATTCCAGCTTATTCTTCATCCAGTCTGGCATATGGCATGATGTACTCTTCATAAAAGTTAAATAAGCAGGGTGACAATATACAGCCTTGATGTATTCCTTTCCCAATTTGGAAGTTGTTCCATGTCCAGTTCTAATTGCTGCTTCTTGACCTGCATACAGATTTCTCAGGAGGCAGGTCAGGTGGTCTGGTATTCCCATCTCTTTAAGAATTTTCCACTTTGTTGTGATCCACACAGTCAACAGCTTTGGCGTGGTCAATAAAACAGAAGTAGATGTTTTCTGGAACTCTCTTGCTTTTTCTATGATCCAACAGATGTCAATACTTTTATCAAAACTTATATCAGTTTCCCAAAACCATGTCAGCCCATTCACATTGCTTTGTAACCATGCTGTTTGTGTGTGTCAGTCTACAACTCTTCCCTGTGTCAGTTAGGGAACAGCTACATCATAATTTCTAACAGATGCCTGACCATTCCATTGAACAGATATACCTTCATTAATCAAACCCTTACTGCAAGACATAAGATTTTTCAAATGTCAAACTCATAAATGACACTATACCAAGCATTTCTATTCATATATATTTTTTTGCACATTGGCGTTTACTCACTAATCAATGTGACTTTTGGGGGGAGCACAGAACACAAGTCATCTTTCCAAGCCCCAATGTCCCCCATCTTTAAGCAGAAGCAACCAGTACTGATCTCCTAGGGGTGTTGGGAGAATTAAATGAGATCACAGATGTGCATACAGCAAGTCCTGTGAGAGTTGGTCCATAAATAAGACTGAGCACCAAAGAACTGATGCTTTCATATTGTGCTGGAGAAGACTCTTGAGAGCCCCTTGTACTACAAGGAGATCCAACCAGTCCATCCTAAAGGAAATCAGTCTTGAATATTCATTGGATGGACTGATCCTTTGGCCACCTGATGTGAATGAAGAGCCAACTCACTGGAAAAGACCATGATGCTGGGAAAGATTGAAGGCAGGAGAAGAAGAAGGGGACAGATGATGAGATGGTTGGATGGCAGCACTGACTCAATTAACAGGATTTGAGCAAACTCCAGGAGATTGTGAAGGTCAGGAAAGCCTGGTGTGCTATAATCCATGGGGTCACAAAGAGTCAGATATGACTTAGCGACTGAACAGCAACACAGCAAGTCCTCAATAAATACTGACTGCTATAATGTGCGTGCTACAATATGATTATTGT
Source organism: Moschus berezovskii (assembly GCF_049115385.1). Lineage (NCBI taxonomy): Eukaryota > Metazoa > Chordata > Mammalia > Artiodactyla > Moschidae > Moschus > Moschus berezovskii. The sequence goes on from NC_142472.1 coordinate 54,507,187, forward strand.
TACCTCAACCCCTGAAGGCAGGCTGCCTCCTCAGAGTAACCCCCATGGTTTTCCCTTACTCTTTGAACAAGAGCTCCTGGAATTTTGTGAAGATGTTTTAGGTTTGAAACTTTAGTCGCGAAAAGATATTTCCATGTTTTTCTAATTAAATTGAGTCATCAACTATGTCCTGGTTCCACAATTTAATGCCAGTCAAAAAGGAAAAAAGCACCTGGTTCTACATATTTCACTGAAGGTTCTTTTCCAATGGCCCAAGTCCTTTGTGATTCATAAAGCCGTTCTCCACTCCTTTCCCCTTTGGAAAAACTGACAGCATAGCCTCTGGGTCCCAGTGCCTTCAAACCAATCTCTGCTTTTTTCCTTCATATTTAGGAGCCTCCGCTCCAGTACTCTTGCCTGGGGAATCGCATGGACAGAGGAGCCTGGCACACTGCTGTCCATGGGGTCGAAAGAGTCAGACATGACTTAGCGACTAAACCACCACCACCACTATTTGACAGTTCTGATAGGTGAGAGCGGGGCACAGAAGCAGAAGCTGTTTTCTCCAAACCTTTGCTGTTAATCTGAGAGGATCCGCAGGTCACAGTGGACGGATTTCAGGTTCATACTCTCATCGGAAGCTTTGGAACCCAATGTCCAGTTCTCGTACAAGTAACCCAACAAATGTGGCATCCACATTTCTCCAAGGGCTGTCAAAACAGGGAACCAAGGCCTTCTTTGAAAAGCTGGATGGATGGTTCAGTGATAGAGGATCCATTGTGGAGGTCAGAAGTCAGTGACCAAAGTTCAAAGTGCCCAGAGCTTTCCAAACTGCTATGAATGCCAGTTTCTCCATGCCTCCTGCGCCCTCCTTCTCTGCTCCATGGAATACGGGAGTCAGGACACCCCGAAGGTAGTTGGGGTGGGTGTGGCTGGTATACAGGTCCTGCCTGGTCATGGTGGTCACAGCACCAAGCCCTGGGGGCTCCTGGTCTGTAACAGACACACAGAATGCCCCTCAAGTGCCTTCTGCCATGGTGTGCGTCCTTCCTTTCAGTGGTGACCAGTGTCATTGTATTATAATGTCTCAGGCCTGATGAGGTGGCATTCTCGACTCAGCTTGGCTAGCGCGCTGTTTCCCAGGATTCACTTCTCCCTCAGGTTCTGAGTCAGGGTTGGGCACAAGGAAAACATGTGCCAGACTGGGAGGTGGAGATGAAGCTCACCATGATGTCCTGGAGGCTGGACAGGGGCCCGGCGTCATTGCCACCTGCCCACAGTGGCAGCACGCATGCAGCTGTGGGCAGCACCAGGGCCTAACGTTGCCCCGGCTTCCACCAAGTCTCCTTCCAGTACGTCTCCGGGTTGGGCCAAGGGTGTGTACAGCTTCATGCCCGCGGGTGCCAGCTCCCATCTGACGGAGGCAGTGGACACAGACGCAGGGTCCAGCTCGTCCCCACGAGTCCCAGTTAATCCCTGCAGGGTCGAGTTTGTCCCTGCTCTCACCCACTTCACATCCCACTAACCAGTGTCGATGGTGACCTCAGGCCACCAGCAAAGACAGAGGTCTCAGCCTCACTAGCTCCCACCGCTGATTCCTATAGTAAACCCTCTACTCCTTTTAGCTCTGCTTTTCTACTTCTGGGGACTTATCCACAGGAAACAAAGCCAGCATCTCAAAGAGGTACCTGCACCCCCACGTTCATTGCAGCATGATTCACAATAGCCAAGATACAGAAACAAAGCCAGCATCTCAAAGAGGTACCTGCACCCCCACGTTCATTGCAGCATGATTCACAATAGCCAAGATACAGAAACAACCCAAGTGTCTGCTGACAGATGAGTGGATAAAGAAGATGTGCTGTGTATGTACAAGGGAATATTACTCGACCATAAACAAGAATGAAATTCTGTGTTTGCAGCAATATGGATGAACCTGGAGGACATTATGCCAAAAGACATAAGCCAGACAAAGAAAGATGAATACTCTACCATGTCACTCACATGTAGGACCTAAAAAGGTCAGACTCATAGAACCAGAGAGTAAAAACAGTGGGAGCAGGGGCGGGGGAGGTGGTGGGGGATGGGGAAATGTTGGTTAAGGGCACAGACTTTCAGTTTTAAGATGAATAAGTTCTGGGGATATAACATATAGCCTGGTGACTATAGTTCATAATACCATCATATATGCTTGAACGGGCTTCCCAGGTGGCACTAGTGGTAAGGAATCTGCCTGCCAATACAGGAGACACAAGAGATGTGGGTTCAATCCCTGGGTCGGGAAGATCCCCCGAAGGAGCAATGGCAGTTCACTCCAGTATTCTTGCCTGGAAAATTCCATGGACAGAGGAGCCTGGCAGGCTGCAGTACATGGGGTCGCAAAGAGTCCCATACAACTGAGGGACTGAGCACGTGCTCATATGCTTGAAACCTGCTAAGAGAGTGGACCTTAAATGTTCTCACCATGCACGCACACAAAGGAGACGACAATTAGCTTGACTGTGGTGCTCATTTCAGAAGGTATACATACATAAAGTCATCACGCTGTGCACCTTAAATATATGCATTTTGTTTGTCAGTTATACCTCATTAAATCTGGAAACATTTTTAATTCTTAAAAAACTACAGCAAATGTGTCTTTCTGGTGGGAGATGTTGACAGTGGGGGAGGCTACATACGTACGTACGTACATGCCCCTTCATGAGTAGGGTTGAGGAATGTATGAAAATCTCTGTATCTTCTGCTAATTTGCTGTGAACCTAAATATAAAGTCTAAAAGAAAAGCAAGAGAAGTTTCCTAGTGCCTCGAAAATGCAATGTGAGAGCTACAGTTTAGGGACAAGGGAAAGTGAATGGCACAGTCCTTGAAGTAGGGGTTCTGTCCCATGCACTGCTGGGTGGCCAGGAGGCAAGCAGCTCAGGTCAGCGGCCACAGGGACCAAGTGACTCGGAGGGATGCTCCGAATAACACACCCAAAGTGCTGAGAACACCGCCTGACACACAGTAGGGGCTCAGTGTGCTTGCTATTATTATAATTCTGCATTTTAACCCAACAAATAGCACTTGAGCAATTAGCCATCTGCCCTCTGAGAGAATGATGATAAAAGGGCTTATTTGCCAAGAGAACTTCGAGAGAAAGCTGCAAGGCTGAATTCAAGCAACCCTTCCCTTGAGGGGCCCTTCCTCACCCCAGGCTGAGTTTCCCATTCTTTCCTCTTTGCTATGTCTTTTTTTTTCTTTATATCTTTTATTTTTCCAGGCCAGAATGCTGGAGCGGGTAGCCGTTCCCTTCTTCAGTGGATTTTCCCAACCCGGGAATAGAACCAGGGTCTCCTGCACTGCAGGTGGATTCTTTACCAGCTGAGCTACCAGGGAAGCCTGTGTTTAAATAGATACAACCTATTTAATCTACTAAGTTTTTTAAATGAAGCAGTTTATTTGTTTTATTTTTAACTTAATCTTTATTTTATGTTCGAGTATAGTTTAATCAGGGCTTCCCAGGTGGCACTAGTGGTAAAGAATCCGCCTCCCAATGCAGGAGACGCAAGAGATGTGGGTTTGATCCCTGGGTTGGGAAGATCCCCTGGAGAAGGGAATGGCAACCTGCTCCAGTATTCTCACCTGGAGAATCCCATGGACAGAGGAGCCTGGCAGGTTATAGTCCATAGGGTCACAAAGAGTTGGACACGATTGAGAGACTAAACAACAAACAAGTACTGCAAATGCTCCCTGACCGCCATCACTCAGGATGCTGGTGCTGGACCCGGGAAAGGGTGGTGCAGCAGTGGCCTCACTGCCTGTAGAGCTTATCCAAGAGCATTCCCAGGGACCTGTGCCGAACTCCTGTCCTCCACGTCCATGCGAGTGTGTCTGGAATGTAGCCTGGTGCATGTTTGACTGCAAGGGAGCAAGGAAAATAGGGTTTCAGCTTTGCAGGCTCTGAGATCAGAAAGGCACCCCTGGAAAGAGATGGAACTGGTTGGCAAGTGCCAGTGGACCCACCCAACAAAAACCCAGATAGTGCTTCTTATCCTCTAATGGCCTAGGAACCTCCACAACTGGAAAGGGCCAAGCAGCCTTGAGAAACACCATTTACAGTAGGACTGAGCAAGACAAAGATTTTATTTTTTTGACGTTTATTTATTTATTTGGCTGCACTGGGTCTTAGTTGCCTCATGCTGGGTCTTCGGTCTTCACTGTGGCATGTGGGATCCACTTCCATGACCAGGGATCAAACCCCAGCCCCCTGCACTGAGAGCATGGAGTCAGCCACTGGACCACCAGAGATGTCCCAAGATTCTGTTTTAAATTTACTTTTAGATTCTCTTAGGTTTTGGTTAAGCTCTTGAATATTATCTGCTTCCCCCAGCACTGAATCTGCCTCTTACAGAAACTCCTGAAATCACAGCCTGATTGTGTAGGCATCTGAATGTTTTTTTAGGGAAGTTTTCATGTTTAAAATTTTTAATTTATTTTACTCTTATTTAAAATTTTTTAATTTTTAATTTATTTACTTTTGGATTTGCTTTTTGATTGGGCTAGATCTTTGTTGCTGTGTGATGGCTGTCTCTAGTTGTGGCAAGCGGAGGCAGCCCTCTAGCCGTGGTGCACAGGCTTTTCATTGCGTGGCTTCTCTACTTGCAGAGCACAGGCTCTAGCAGCATGGGGTTCGGTAGTTGCAGCATGCAAGCTCAATAGTTGTGGCACACGAGCTTAATTGCCCTGCAGCATGTGGGATCTTCCCAGACTAGGGATCAAACTCGTGCCCTGTCCCCTCCATTGGCAGGTGGATCCCGACTGCACCATCACGGAAGTCCAGGAAGTTTCTCAAAGGTGCATAAGAACCTAAAAATGTTGAGAAACACTGTGCTGAGGGCAGTGGGGTTCACTTATGACACCCCTGAGCCTAAGTGGAGGCGGGGACTGTATGGGCTGGTGACCACTGTGAAGATAGATACCCCCAAGTGTGTGGTCCTGTGGGAGCCCCCAGCGCCCTCCACCCCAGGGCCCCTTACTTATTGACCCTTATCAGCTAAATGTGGGTGTGCATCATGCTCACCTGCAGAATTTGTTCACATACAGAATTCTGGTCCCCACCCTGACCCAGATCTACGTAGAGAAACCAGTTTGACCAGATATCGACATTTTTAATACACTTGATGACTGATTTAGATACAGCAGCAAATTTGGGGACCAGGGCATGGTGAACTCTGTGCTTTGTTTCTTCTAGGTCCCGGCTTCCTCTCCTGGTACACCCTGCCCCATTCTGACTGCCATCCCAGTGACTCAGGACAGTCAGGGTACCTGCCAGGGTCAGGGGAGCACTCGTCAGCCACTCAGTGACCCACAGGGCCAGTGCCCAGCTTGCACAGGCTCCTTATCTGGAAAAATGAAGGCTATCACTCATAGGAGGCACCAGGGAGGAACGACTCACATCAAGAACCTTGGAATCTGCAGATAAAAGGCAGCGCCGATTGCCCACTGGAGCTGCGGTCACAAAGACCACTCTCCTAGGTGGGCACGGGGTCCATGCGGACCATCTGTGCGTGGAAACACCCGCCGCTCTACAGTCAGCACGGCTGCGCCCTTCCCCATCAGAGTCATCGTCCCCACTGGGTGTTAGTCACTCAGTCGTGTCCAACTCTGCGCAACCCCCATGGACTGGAGCCCAGCAGGCTCCTCTGTCCGTTGGATTCTCCAGGCAAGAATATCGGAGTGGGTAGCCATGCCCTCCTCCAGGGGATCTTCCCAACTCAGGAACTGAAGCCAGGTCACCATCCCTACACCATGCTGCAAAGACACACTGTTGTGTGAGGACCACTGCAAGGCATTTCTTCCTGAGTTTCACTCCGAATGTTTCTGCCTGGGATCGACCCCAGCCGTGGGACCTACTGGTTGCATTGAATACTGTCGTCATGTCCCTGTGGACCTTACACTCTCTTTATTGCACTGAACAGCAGTCAGCACTCCATGGGGTGAAGGGCACCGGATGACGCCCTTGCCAGGCGGCCAGATGTCGCCATGGGCCCAGCAGCTTTTATCCTGCGGCTGCTGAATTTCACGTATATCATATTTATCAGCGGGAACGTTGTCAGTTTTATAAATGGAAACTGAATGACCATAAATCATTCTGTGGGGAGGTAACTGTGGGGGACGAGGGGTAGGTCTGCCAGCCAGGTGTGTTCGTCCAGCAAGCGAGCAAATCTGCAGAGTGACGACCTCCACCCAGACCCCTGGCCTGGCTGGTGCCCACCATTCTTTCTGCTGAGAGACACACCCTGGCAGACGAGGCAGAAGACATTTGCCAGCCTTGAACACTTCATTGGCCTGTTTATAAGATATTCGTATATTTCCCTGTTCTTTCCACAATGTCAAGATCACAGGATCAGAGTAACTAAGCATGTCTCAGAGCCTAAACATGTACACAAGTGTACTCTTTGGTCTCCTACTTTGGGGGTATCCTGGTGGCTCAGACAGTAAAGAATCCACGAGCAGTGCAGGAGATTCAGGTTTGATCCCTGAGTTGGGAATATCCCCCGAAGAAGGAAATGGCAACCCACTCCAGTATTCTTGCATGGAGAGTCGCATGGACAGAGGGTCCTGGCAGGTTACAGTCCATGGGGTTGCAAAGAGTCAGACATGACTGAGTGACAAACACTTTCACACTTTTACCTTACCTACCTTCCATGCCCATCATTCCAAGTTGATTTCCTCGAGGTCTAGTCTAACTTCTTCAAGTTTATTTTATTTTCTGGCCTCGCTGTGCAGCATGTGGGATCATAGTTCCCCGACCAGGGATTGAACCCATGCCCTCTGCAGAGGAAGCATGGAGTCTTGACCACTTGACCGCCAGGGAAGTCCCAAGTTGAGATGATACTGCATGACTGACGGATTACACCCACCTGTGAGCATTTACTGTGTATACACAGTGCAGGGACCTTCGGAAAGCCCTGGTCTGGTGGACCCTATGATTAGCCCCATTTTACAGATGGGAAATTGAGGGTCAAAGAGGTCAAGTAGCTTGCTGGAGTTCCCCCAGCCAGTTAGTGGCAGAGCCAGAGTTAGAAATTGTATTCAGTCTGTTTTCAAATTGAGATTGTTACGAGAGGATGATGAGGGCTTCTGTAGACGGGGCCAGGGGCAAGGATCCCCAGAAAACATTCCAGAGTTGGAGCTTCAATCCAGCACCACTTTGTTGTGACAGCTTTTTCAAGGGCAGAGAATGTCGAGAGTAAAAGACAGTCAAGAAAACAGCCTTCTTTCACTCTTCCCAAACAAGCTGTGTTTCTCTCTGAGCTATGTGGAAAGCATTTATAAAATTAAAAAGCTGTTAGATTTTGAGGGAGCTATATTGTTTGCTATGAATTCCTGGGGGTCTTTGTCCTGTAGTTATTGAAATTTTCTTTGCTTTACGTATGATCAAGTTTTGTAATTAGTTTTCTGATCATGAAAAAGAGTGAATGAACTCCTAAACATTCCTCACTCAAAGCTGTCTCTTCTTTCTCTCTAGATGTAATGTTCTCTTGAGTCTCACTGAGAAGAATAATATAATCAATTTTTAAAACTTTTTTTAAAAAGAAAACTGTCGTTCCCTCGGAGGCTCTCAGACTTGGGCGTGAGTCCGTGTTACCTGCAGGGCTTGTTCAAACCAGGCTGCTGGACTCTACTCACAATCTTCCGATTGAGCAGATCTGGGCTGCAGCCTGGTGCAGGGCCGAGACTCTCACTTGGGCACCAGGTCATGGCTGCTCAGGGCTGCCCAACAAACAGGGTCCCAGCCTCTGCTCTTCCCACCCCCTCAGTCACACTCCTCCCTCATCCATGCTCCCCGGGGGGGTTGTCCCCCAATGCCGGGCCCTGCCTGCAGGGAGGCTGGACAGACACTCTCACCTGCAGCCGTCATCCGCAGAGCACGGGAGGGAGCGGACGGCTCCTAACCCCGTGGGACACATGGGGGTGGCGGCATTTCCGGTGTCAGGCCTGCCTCTAGGCCACCCGGGTTTTCCCAGGCCCCTGAGTCACGTTCCACGGGGTCCACATCTCTTCCGCAGACTAAGCTCCTTCACACAGACTAAGCTCCGCATTGCTTGTTTGAGGCTACTGACCCAGATTCTACTTTCAAGAAAAAAGCACAATCAGGCACGTGTCAGACAAAAAGGCAAGTACAAGAAGAAGCTTCTGGGAGGTGGTGTGCCGTTGCTGCAGCTGAGAGGAATGGCAAGCTCCCGGCTCCAGGCTGGTCTTTACCATGTCAAGCTCAGGCTTCTGCGTGGGCAGCGACAGCAGCGCTGGTTTTTCTCCCCTTATCTTCTCTCCAATCGAGTCCCGCGCTGCTTTCAAGTTGCTCCTTGGGATGGACCCTGGACCTCTCTCAACCCACGCCCTCCTTTCATCTGCTCCGTCCGTCCCCACACCCTCCTCTGCCTCAGCGTGACCCTTCCTCACCCAGACTGCATTCTGGTCCCTTGCTGGCTGCTGGTCACGTAGGCAGGATGCATTGTGGGGAGCTCTGGGCTTCACCCCACCTCCTGCAGCTCCTCTGAGCCCAGGCTGAGTTGGGCCCTGGCTCAGAGGTTAAAGCGTCTGCCTCCAATGCGGGAGACCCGGGTTCGATCCCTGGGTCGGGAAGATCCCCTGGAGAAGGAGATGGTAACCCACTCCAGTATTCTTGCCTGGAGAATCCCATGGACGGAGAAGCCTGGTAGGCTACAGTCCACGGGGTCGCAAAGAGTCGGACACGACTGAGCGACTGAACGGAACGGAAGGCGCCAGGGAGGGCTTCAGACAATAAAGTATCCTGCAATGAGGAAGACCTGGGTTCAATTCTCGGGTCAGGAAGATCCCCTGGAGGAGGGCACATGGCAACCCACTACAATATTCTTGCCTGGAGAATCCCCATGGAGAGAGGGCTGCAGTCCATGGGGTCACAAAGAGTCAAACACTACCGAGCAACTAAGCACAGCAAGGTGCCCAGGAAGCCTCCTCAACCATCAGGGTCCCCAAGAGCCTCAGCTGCTATAGCCTCAGATGAAGAATCAGACAGAGTGGAGATGACAGCATGCAGAGAGGACAGCAGGAAATGAGGTCAAGGAGGCACTGCTCCTCCGGCAGCTCCCAAGGATCCCGCTGCAAACCAGAGCAGAAGAACGGATTTACACAGGGACTGCAGGCTCCAGGGCTACCACCTGTCCTCCCGTGAGCAGAACCAGAATCCAAGCCAAAAAGGGGAGTGAGGAGTGTGGAGTGGCTGTCCCTCCCTTCCAGGGCTCCCCAACCCGGCCACAGAGACAGGCCGGTCAGACATGGGTCTTTCCCGGGCAGATCAGAGAAGGGGCAGTCCTGCACGCACGAGCAGCAGCAGCATCGGCCTGGGTTGACCCACCGGTCACCTCTGCCACCCCACGGAGATGCTCAGCCCCTCCCCCACCTGGCGAAGGGCTAGGTTGCTGTGGGCTGACCACTGTTATCAGGCCAAGTCAGGAACACAGGGGCCTGGCAGCTTAACCACAGCGGGTTCGACCAGACATCCAGGGGCTGAATGCTTAAAAGCACACTGCTCAGAGGCAGCCTCCCACGTATGTACATTGCCAACACAGCACAGGGCCCAAATTCAAGTGCTTGCATTTCAGTCCAGCTGTCAGCATTGTAGGAGGCCAACAGGGCCCCACTGCTTGGGAAGATGGCCTAGGGTCCAAGGGAAATCTTATCAAGATGGTTTTTGCCTGGAAGGGTCCAGGGCCTGGTCTAAGATTGGGGGTTCCCACTCTAGGACCCTGGTCTTTGTACCCACCTGCTGCCGACCCCCTCAGGGTCCTTCTGAAGGGCTGGTCATGCCCACACCAAGCACCTAGATTCTGCCCTGACTCCAAGTAGTCTAGTGTTGCTGTTCAGTCACTCAGTCATGTCCAACTCTTTGCTCCCCCATGGACTGCAGCATGCAAGGCTTCCCCATCCATCACTATCTCCCAGAGTTTGCTCAAACTCATGTCCATTGAGTCAATGATGCCATCCAACCATCTCATCCTCTGTCATCCTCTTCTTCTCCTGCCCTCAATCTTTCCCAGCATCAGGGTCATTTCCAATGAGTCGGCTCTTCACATCAGGTGGCCAAGTATTGGAGCCTCAACTTCAGCATCAGTCCTTCCAACGGAAATTCAGGGTTGATTTCTGAGTGACCACAGACAAGTCCACAACCCTGGGTCTGGCTGGGCACAGACCAGCCCACCAGAGTGAAACCTACAGCACAAGCCCATCATCAGGGGATGAGTTAGTAAATGTAAGTGCATCCCCACCACAGAACCCTACATCATCATTAGAAAAAAAAAGTACTGATACAAAATGAACTCCAAAATGCATTGTCATGCAAAAAGAGCTGGATGCAGAACAACGTAATGTATACAGAGAGGACAGAGAGGGTATTTGCATATATTTCCATATTATCTCTGATTTTACAGGAAACTCATAACATGGGCTGTCTCTGAGATGCACAGGGAAAAGACAGGAAGAAATTCTTTCAATCTTTACCCTTTTGAATTTCAACTATGGGAATATGTTAGCCCTTCACTAAAAACTTTAAAGTTAAAAAAGTCAGGAAGGGATAAACTAGGAGTTTGGGATTAGCAGATACAAACTATTACATATATATAAAATAAACAGCAAGATCCTACTGTATAGCACAGGGAACTAAACACAGTATCTTGTAATAAATATAATGGAAAAGAATCTGAAAGAGACTGTATATATATGAAACTGAATCACTTTGTTTTACCCCGGAAACTAACACAACATTGTAAATCAACTATGCTTCAATTAAAGAAAAATGATGACTCTGAGATGTGAGATGTTAGTCTGGACGACTGGATTGACTGAAAATATGGAGCCAAGGAAGAAAGGGAAGTTTTCGGGAAGAGAAAATAAACATGCTGTGATTCATGGGGTCGCAAAGAGTCGGACGTGGCTGAGCGACTGAACTGAACTGAAATGAATTGAACTGAATTGAGGTGGAAATGCAAGAAATATCCAAATTAAGATGTTTAGCAGAAAACTGAAGACATGTGAAGAGAGCTCACAAGATGACACGGTACTGAAAAACGGAGACTTGGGGCAACGATTTCAGAAGATGTGGGACTGGATGATGGGCTGGTCTTCAGGTGAAAGGGGCAGAAACCTAACTCCACCTGCCTTAAAATACAAAGGTGGGGAGGGAATCTATTAGAATAAATTACTGTGAAATCCAAGGAAAGGCACAGATAGGGCTGAACCTAGGCACTGACAAAACATTGTCAAAATGCCGAGCAGGGAAAGCTAGGTCCCGTTACAAAAGTTCAAGAAAGAATAAGGGAATTGTTACTTAGCTCTAGTCCCACGGCATGAGCGTGCAGCCATACAGAAAATTTCAGAGGCACCCCCATCACCGGGTGTGCATCTCACACCAATGCCACACCTGCCCTGTGAAACCAGCCACAACTGACGCACAGATCAGCTAATCCCCAAACCCAAGCTTCCCACAGGACAGTGCCCGCGTGGTTGAACAAATAACACAGTTCTCCCGGGCAAGCGAGTGATAAAGTCGACACACGGCACAGGGCAAGCGTGACACACCCTCTCCCTACCGAGCTTCTGTGGCTCCGGCCACCTTCCCGCTCGCCTCCATCCACAGACGGTCCCGGCCGCTCGTCCACAAGTCGCTCCCCGCTGCTCCAGGCTCCCATGGTCCACAGAGCTTTAGTCCCAGGATCCCTAACGACGTAAGGAAGAGACACGGAGGAGTCTATCAGTTCAGTTTAGAGCACCCACTCAACAGAGCGGGAAAGAAGACAAGGAAAACGTGCCCCCTGCCCATAACTTACATTCTTCTCAGGAGGGGCGGTGCCTGTGACCCTTCCCCTTGAACCTGGGCTGGTTTACAACTGTTCTAGCCAACAGAGTTCAGCAGAGGAGGGCTTGTGTGGCTTCTGAGGCCAGGTTAGAAGACGCCATGAAACTGGAGGCTGGCCTTCAGATGCTCCATTTAGGCGAAACCAGACACCACGTCAAAAGTCCAACAGTGCTGCGTCTCCTGCACTGGTGCGTCGGGTACCAGCCTGGAAAAACCACACACACCTCCCGGCCCCCGACAGCCAGTGTCCACCACCGGCCATGCAAGTGAGCCACGCTGAGCGTCCAGCCCTATGGAGACCTCAGGTATCTGGCCTAGACAACACACAGGCCACCTCAAGCAAGAGCTTCCCCCGAGTCCTTCCCAAATTCTTATTCCACAAAATCACGAGGAGAGTTATATGGCTGGTGGTTTGGTTTTTTTTTTTAATTGAAGTAAGTTGATGTACAATATTACATAAGTTACAGGTGTACAATATGGGGATTCCCAATTTTTAAATGTTATACTCCGATACTCCAGTGTTCTTGCCTGGAGAATCCCAGGGACGGGGGAGCCTGGTGGGCTGCCGTCTATGGAGTCACACAGAGTCGGACACGACTGAAGTGACTTAGCAGCAGCAGCAGCATACTCCGATATAATTATAAAATATTGGCCGTATTCCCTGTGCTGTACGAGCTACCCTGTGGCTTGTTGTGGACATAAGAGTTTGTGCCTCTTGGTGTCCTTCCCTCTGTTGCCCCCCTCCCTTCCTTCTCCCCACTTGGAACCGCTAGTTTATTCTGTGTTTGTGTGTCTGCTTCTTTTTGTTATAGTCACTAGTTTGTCGCGTTTTGTCTGTTTTGGGGTTGGGGAGGGGGACGCTGCATCGGGTCTTGTTGTGGCTTCTCTAGTTGTGGCATGCAGACCTCTTTAGTTGTGGACCTTGGGCTTGGTTGCTCCACACTAGGCGGGACCTTAGTTCCCCGAGCAGGGATCAAACCTGTGTCCCCTGCAGTGGAAGGCAGATTCTTAACCATTGGACCACCAGGAAATCCCTGTTGTATTTTACCACAAGTTACTAAGTTTTAGGGGTGGTTTGTTACACAGCAATGGTAACAAACAGATTTTGGTGCTGGAGGTGAGGTGCTCAATATGAAAACTGGTCTTAGACATGTAGGACTGGCTTTGGGACTGAGCCAAACAAAGCTCAGGCGACTGGAGGAGACTTGATAATAGTCTGATGGACCTCAAAAGAGGCTGTCGGTGGTGGCTTAAAAGGAGAATGAGGGAAATGCTCTTGGAAAAAGGAGGAAAGCCGACGCTTGTTATAAAGTGGCAAAAAGTTCAGCAAAATTTTGTGCCTCCCACTTTCCAGTTTTTAATTTATTTTATTTTTAAAAAATGTATTTGGCTGCTCTAGGTCTTATTGCAGCACGTGGGATATAATTCCCTGACCAGGGATCGAAATCTAGCCCCCTGGATTAGGAGATCAGAGGCTTAGCCACTGAACCACCAGGGAAGTCCCCCATTTTTTAAACAGGAGTATCTATAAGCATCTATAATTCTATAAGATATCTATAGATATCATATAGATATCTATATCTATAAATATCTATATTATGTATATATCTACTATAGATATCTATCAGTTCAGTTCAGTTCAGTTGCTCAGTCGGATATCTATAAGTATTCATAAATTATCCCATGCCCAACACAGTAGTTTGAGTGGAAAGCAAATCACATGATTCTTTAATTCACAGATCTTCAGAGAGGCACTGTACTCAAGAAAGCTCATTCATAAAGCCTATTCTGGTTGGGGACCCAGATTAGATGGCAGGATCCAGCCTTGGACTCTGTGCTGTATGAGATTTTAGTGGGTCAAGAGATTTCAGTGGATTCTTGGGAGAAGAGGAGCACTTTGCATGTAGGAGAAATGTAAATAATTCATGACAAGAGGGTGGACTATGGTCATTTGAAAACACGGTCCCAAAATTTTTGACACTGCTCTCATTGAGAAGTGGGGTCCACTCTCCCCTCCCCTTGAATCTGGGCAGGCTGATACAGATTCAGTAGTGGAATCGTGAAAGTGACCTTGTGTGACTTCTGGTGTTAGGGCAAAAAGAGCAACTTCTGCTGGGACACTTCGGGGACCCTGCCTCTGGGTGAAGCCAGCTATCATGACCCCCTGAACCTGCCAGGTGGAGAGGTCAGGTGGAGGTCTTCCAGAAGACAGACCCAGCTGAACTTTCAGACAAGTCAGCAGTAACTTCTCAGAGCTGTTATGACCATTAAATAAGTTAACATATGGGAAACATTCCTGAAACGTGCCTGGCACATGCTAAGTGCTGTATGAGTGAGTGTTGTTATTACTTATCATGGTGGAAAACCAACAGAAAATGCCTAAACGGAAAAGAAAGGACACAGAGCCATTTAATTATTTCTAGATATGGGTGTAAATACCAAAGTAATTAGGTAAAAATGGTTGCCTTTGAGGAAAAGGGAAGAAAAGAAGAAATAAGAAATTGCTTATCCCTCCCAACAAAACAGCAGAAGTGGTTGATTCTTGTGTGCATTATAACTCTGAGAAAAATTAATAATAAAGAAAGATGAAAAGTGAGAAGATGTCAAGCCATGGATAAGGAAAATAGCCACTGTAGTTCTTGGATGGTGGAAAGCCAAATGGTTCTATAATGTTAGAAACAGAAGGTAGAGATCAAAATACCGAGTTCCAGCAGCACATAGAAGGTGTCCACAGAAGGAAAGACTTTCTGATTTTTACTTAATCCAAGACACGCTATTATGTTTTTAATCAGAAAAAAACATAATAGTTGGGCTGAGTAATGTCAGTACTGCTGCGGCACAGTATTCACTACTATTGAACGCAGTACTCTAGTCCTCCCTCTCTGCTGTTCACTTGTGGCACGCTGAATAATCTGTGAAGACTCATAGGCATAATGTACCTTTTTGTTTTTCCAAATTAAACCACTGAATATGAGAACACTGAATAAATTAAATCACTGAATATGAGAACACTGAATATGAAACACTGAATAAATTTGGGGGTTTAAAGCAAACTTATTCTATTAAAGCTCCCCTTTTGTCAATACTGCCATTCTCTTACAACTTTTATCTTCTAGGTAGTTTGGTTCTCGGAGAAGGCAATGGCAAGCCACTCCAGTACTCTTGCCTAGAAAATCCCATGGATGGAGGAGCTTGGTGGGCTGCAGTCCATGGGGTCGCTAAGGGTCGGACACGACTGGGCTACTTCACTTTCACTTTTCACTTTCACACATTGGAGAAGGAAATGGCAACCCACTCCAGTGTTCTTGCCTGGAGAATCCCTGGGACGGGGGAGCTTGGTGGGCTTCCGTCTGTGGGGTCGCACAGAGTCGGACACGACTGAAGTGACTTAGCAGCAGCAAAAGCAGCAGTTTGGTTCTTACCAGTTAAAACAATCAATCCCCTAAAAACTTTTCATAAAAAAAAGAAAAAGAATCAAAAGCTAACCAAATCAGCCAGAATATGAAATCACTTTATATAAAAATGATATTATAAGATAGTCTGACAAAAATATATAAAAATATGTCTCAGATTTTTAAAGAGAGAAATAAACTCATAATTTCAATTGAAAATGAAAATAAAATATAAAACAAATGTGCAGACATTTAAAAAATAGATCTATTTTTAAAAAGAAACCACTAGAAATCTTAAAAGTGAAAAACACAACCATCGACATAAAATATTCAACAAGTGGCATATGCTCAACACCCGCCATAGTCAAAGATAAAGTCAGTGAACTGAGAAATAATCTTGAGGAATTACTCAGAATGCGGTACAGAGAGGCAATAATGAACCAAAGAGACTTGGAAATAAAGTCGAGAGTCAAAGAGACATGTTAACCAGAGCTCCAAAACACACACAAGAATGGATGGCATGATCAATTAGAGACATTTTTTAAAATAGCACAGATACTTTGTGAGGATTAAAGAAATGTGTTCTCTGTGCATGTTGAGTATCAAGCAGGACAATTTTTTAAAATAAATTTCACACAGTGAAACTTGAGAACATTAAGGATAAAGGGACAATAGTAGAAGAAAAGATAGAAGAAAATAAAAGATACATTATCCACCAAGAAATTTCAACAGACTTCTTATCAGAATAGTAAATGCCAGGGTAATAAGGTAATAGTGTCAAAAGTACTAAAAGACATGTCTGCATAGGTACTATTAACATATCTCGAGGAGTAAACTGAGACACTAGTAGCTTAACCAATTTTCTCAAGATTCCACGGGTGGGATTTAAACCCAGAAGCCTTAGCGCCAAAATTCTTAGTGATGGAACTGCCCTGCATTTATAGGAACATAATAATAGAACAATTATTAATAGACTAATAGAACATAATAAAAGAAAAGTTCACCAAGCAACAACTAGACTAAATATTTAACAACAGGAAATGACAAAATTGTGGTATGGTCACATAACAGAGGGCTTCCCTGGTGACTCAGATGGTAAAGCGTCTGCCTGAAATGCAGGAGACCCGGGTTCGATCCCTGGCTTGGGAAGATCACCTGGAGAAGGAAATGGTGATCCACTCCAGTACTCTTGCCTTGAAAATCCCATGGATGGAGGAGCCTGGTAGGCTGCAGTCCATGGGGTCGCCAAGAGTTGGACACGACTGAGCGACTTCACTTTCACTTTCACACAACAGATGACTGAACACTGATTGAAATGAATAAAATGTACCTATACCCATGCACAGGGATACATCTCTAAAATATAATGTACCCTCGGCCAGAAACATGCATCTAGACCTCTGAACCCTTCAGCTAAAGAAGCACTGAAAGACTGATAAAAATCATTAATGGCGAGGTCCAATACTTTTCTTCTGAAAAATTTCCTCCAGGGAAGTTTACCTGTGTTACATCTTTTCAACAATTTTGAGGTTTGAAGGAGAGAAAGAAATAATAGAGTCTATTGTTTAGACAACAGAGAATGTTTAAGGCATCTTAAGTTTAATAGGGTAACAATCTAATCATACCTATAGAAGTAATGTGAACAAATGAAGCTCACAGTTAATTCAAAATCCACCTGATCCTTTTTAGAACTGACCTCTTCTCAGTCTTGATTAGAGCCACTCATATATAAATTGTGACTGATCCTCTTCTGTTGATTTATGATAGAGATGCAACAGATTATCTTATAGTTGTCAGGAACAAGGAAAAGTGGAATTTGAGAGTGAAGTTAAGGTTATTCCTAAGGACTTATGTGTGTTCAGTTGCTTAGTCATGTCCAACTCTTTTTGGCCCCACGGACTGTAGCCCACCAGGCTCCTCTGTCCATAGAATTCTCCAGGCAAGAATACTGGAGCAGGTCGCCATTTCCTCCTCCAGGGGATCTTCCCAACCCAGGGATCAAACCCAAGTCTCCTGCATCTCCTGCATTGGCAGGCAGGTTCTTTATTACTGTGCACCTGGGAAGCCCCAAGGACTTACATTAGGAAGCTAAAAATACTTGACAACAATCATCCATAGGATTATCTCACATTGACAGACAGTCCTTAGAATCTCAAATATTTCTTTAAAATGAATAATTTTGTCATAATATCCCTAACTGACCTGAGGAAAGGCAACCAATGCAAATGCGGTAGCTTTCCCTCAACTATTCAATGACTAGACAAATAAATACTAAACTTTTGAACTTAGAAAGGGAGTTTTACGTTTGGATGGTTGAGACTAGTTTATTAACAGTCTAACTGATCTTCCTGTCTGGAATCTTGTTTCTCTCAAGTCTGCGCTAAAACACAAGGGCTAAAATGACACATGTATTTATGACATGTTCTCCTCACATCACATGCCCCAAATAATGTCCATCTTCTCAGCTAGATTCGAAGTTTAGTCATGGCAGGGACTGCCTTATTCATCTTCAGAGCTCTAGTGTTTATGCTTGATTCAAAAAGTGTTCGCTTGTAAAGCAATTATCCTTCAATTAAAAAAAATTTTTTTAAAAAGCGTTTGCTGACTAAGCAAAACTCAAATACCTGGTGATAATTAACGCTAGAGGGCGCTAGTAGGTGGTGTCGGGTTTTCTTTTTGAGATGAATTTTTAGAATCCCTGAATATTTGAGAAAAGAAATTCAAGAGCACAGGGCATTTAGGCCACAGAAGCAAGCTTACTAATTGACACACTCACACGGGGACCTGGGAAGAGATACACCAGGTGTACTACCCAAAGAGCCTCCTGTGAAATCTTGCTGTTAATAAAATGTCCCTCTCTGAAAAATCCCTTTCTGCAAGATGTGAGAACCCAAGGTTGAATTTATGACATTTTATGGGGTCAGTAACTCTTTCCAATTTTAGAATCTGCCCTTTATAAAAAGATACGACTCAATTGTTCCCTGGTGAAATTATAAGACAATTATGCACAGACCTAAAATAATCTGAGTATGAAGGTTTCTTACACTTTAATGTAAGAAAAGCTCATATAATTTTTTTTAAACTAAGGAACCTAAGCAGAAGTGATTTTAAAACATTTGTTGAGATGAAAGTTTTAAAATTTGGCTTTGGTGCCAAGAAAACATCTAGCTACACCAATATCTAAATTCTCTAAATATTTCCTGGGAAATGTAAAGCCCAGATAAGTAATGAATTACTCTACTCATATGGACTCAGGGATTTAGTGTTATATGGATCAACTTTTAAATCCCTTTCGGAAACAGAGGATTCTAATTTTTTTTTTTTTAATTGTGGGTGGGCTAAGTAACCAGGGAACAATTCAATTTAGCAAATATTTATCATATGCCCCCTATGGACCAGGCACAGGATTAGGAATTATTTTTTAGCTACAAAAATACTCATGGTGCATCACTGGAAAATTAAGAAGGTGAGTAAGAGCACCCATAATACAACCATCCAACGATAGCTGCTATTAATACTTTGATGTGCTTCAACCTAAATTTCTTCCCTGACATTCCCTTAAAATCTAAGTTTTTAAACTTCATTATGAACAATTTGTTTTTTCCATCTAGCATTTTACACAATTTTTCTCAGGTTACTAAAAAGCTTCCTAAACAAAATTTTAGTCTTGTGTAAAAATATACAGATTTGTAAGGCTTTGTTAAAAATTGTCAAATTAACCTACAGAAAAGTTGCATCAATCAACACAGCCACCAATAAAATTAAAAAATACTCATTTCCACATATCTTCATTAGTGGCTATTAGGATTGCTTTAAATTTTTGCCAGGGGACTTCCCTGGCAGTCCAGTGGTTAAGACTCCAAGCTTCCACAGCAGGGTGGATGGGTCACATCTCTGGTTGGGGAACTAAGATCCTACAAACTGCAACCAGGAAAAAAAAAAAAAAAACCGTCTCTGTTTGCACATCACAGAACAGCATATCTGGGAAATGCTAGAAAATCAAAGATAAAGCAATCCAAACAATAAAAGAATTCCATAAGATAGCAGGATATAAAATTAACACGCAAAAATCAATAGCATTGACTTCAAGGTTCTTGTCTGACATGTAAAAAGCTTGGAACTCATCACTCTCAACTCCCAACCTCACCAAGGGAAAAAAAGCTGAATGCACTGCTTCTCAGACCCATCAAAGAACTAAGGTCACAGGGCAAGCTGCCACCCTGAAAACCGGAGGGACAGACAGGCAGATGCAGAAAATCACAGCTACCAAGGAGTGGAGCGGCACCTGGGGTCTTGCAGGAACACCTGAAACTAAGAGACTGGTTTCTAGTCTGAGCGTGGGGTGCTCGAGAGAGAACCTCCTGAAAGCCTAGGCTTAGCGACACCACACTCTCCTGCATTTTACCTCCAGGAGTCCCACCAGGTCCTCAGAGGGAACAGAAAGCAACCACTTGGAGATAA
This sequence comes from Moschus berezovskii, assembly GCF_049115385.1. NCBI lineage: Eukaryota > Metazoa > Chordata > Mammalia > Artiodactyla > Moschidae > Moschus > Moschus berezovskii. The sequence continues at coordinate 54,526,898 of NC_142472.1, forward strand.
GCTCAGAGCACTCGGTCCTCCTCAACAGCCTGCCCTCAAGAGAAAATATTTTACCAGACCTGAGGAAAGGGAAATACCCAACCCCAGCCCACTCTAGTTTTCCTCAATGAGGACGGGGTGAGGGGTGACTTGTGAATGTCACAGCTCAGGGCTCCTAAAAGACTGGGACCAAGTTTCCTCTCTTTCCGTGCTTAACCACCACATCGCCAGTTCTCCTGGAGAGCGCAACTGAAAGAGCTGCAAACTTCAGACTCTAGTTAAGCATCAGTGTCTAGGGACTTCTCCACTGGCCCAGTGGCTAAGACTCTGAGCTCCCAATGCAGGGGGCTGGGTTTGATCCCTGGTCAGGGAACTAGGTCCCACAGGCCACAAGGAAGAGTTCACAGGCCAGTTCACAGCAAAGATCGAAGATCCGCATGCAGCAGCTAAGACTCAGCACAGCCAAATAAATTTTTTTAATATATTTTAAAAAAGAATCAGTCTCTAGAGAAACCTAAAGACAACTGGGGAGACAAAAACAAGGACATGAGAAGACAGTTTAGCCTTGGAAACCATAGCTACAGCAAAGAGTAAATACAGCCAACTCCCAGAGAGATTAACATGACATCTCACTCAAAAGGCCTACTTACCTCAGTTTCTTTTACCCAATATTATATCATAATATATATCATTTGCTGTTCAGTCACTCAGCAATTGTCTGACTCTTTGCAGCTCCATGGACTGCAGCACACCAGGCTTCCCTGTCCTTCACCATCTCCTGGAGCTTGCTCAAATTCATGTCCATTGAGTCAGTGATGTCATCCACCCATCTCATCCTCTGTCACCCTCTTCTCCTCCTGCCCTCAATCCCAGCATCAGGGTCTTTTCCAATGAGTCAGTTCTTCACATCAGGTGGCCAAAGGATTGGAGTTTCAGCATCAGTCCTTCCAATGAGTATTCAGGACTGATCTCCTTTAGGATGGACTGGTTGGATCTCCTTGCAGTCCAAGAGACTCTCAAGAGTCCTTGCCAACACCACAGTTCAAAAGCATCAATTCTTTGGGGCTCAGCCTTCTTTATGGTCCAACTCTCACATCCATACATGACTACTGGAGAAACCATAGCTTTAACTAGATGGACCTTTGTCAGCAAAGTAATATCTCTGCTGTTTAATATGCTGTCTAGGTTGGTCATAGCTTTTCTTCTAAGGAGCAAGCAACTTTTAATTTCATGGTTGCATATAAGATAAAGCAAATGTATAAAAATGGTGATGTTGTTGAGATCCAGTTCTCACTACAGAAGAAATTCATACAATATGGAATATGGGAAGCTCAGAAAGAACTCTGCAGAGAGTGGAGACAGTGATGTAAACTCCTTTTTTAAATGTACATATACGTAGATGATATCTATATGTATCTGGTAAGTGTTCACGTGTATGTCTGTGCATGTGTTTGTGTATATGTGTGCAGATACATGTCTCTGTCTCTCAGGACTATCTGCTGAAACAGCTAAGAAGCAAGGTGAAAGTGAAAGTCACTCAGTCACGTTCAACTCTTTGCAACCCCGTGGACTATACAGTCCGTGGAATTCTCCAGGCCAGAATACTAGAATGGGTAGCCGTTCCTTTCTCCAAGGGATCTTCCCAACCCAGGGATCGAACCAGGTGTCCTGCATTGCAGGCGGATTCTTTACCAGCTGAGTCACAAGGGAAGCCCAAGAAGCAAGGTACCCCAGTAGTGATGAGCACCCGGATCCCAGAGCAAAAAACAAGAGGACCTCAGAAAATGGCGAATTCCAGGGCCGACAGAATGGGTATCAGATGAGCCTGCAGTGCCACGTAACGCCAGAATGTAAGGAGATCCTTTGTCAAATATAGTGGAGGCATGTCATGAAAATCAAGTTGAAAGGGCTCCTACTGGCCACATCTGGCATAAAATTTGAGCCCCCAAATAGTATCGTAACGAATTAGAAATCACTCCAAAATAGGGATTCATGAGTTTATAACAATGATAAATAGAAAAATGAATGGTGAAAAAGTGCTGAGGGCCACCTGGTTAAAGTGGAGGGGATTCTACAGCTGGAAATCTGTCATTCTGCAACCAGGGTAGAAAGGGGATCGGTCAAGAATCACCAGTGGATGAATGAGGAAACGGATGTAATGGACACACACAATGGAATCTTAGCGAGGAAAGAGAGTCTGACACCAGATCCAACGTGAATGAATCTCGAAGACATGACGCTAAGCAAAAGAAGCCAATCACTATCAGACAAACGATTCCAGTTATCTGAGGTTTCTAAAGTAGTCAATTCACAGAGACAGGAAGCAGAATGGTGGTTGCCAGAGCCTGGAAGGATGGGGTCATCGTTTAATGGGTACGGTTTCAGTGGTGCAAGATGAAAGGAGATCTGTGGGTGGATGGTGGGGATGGCCGCACAACAGTTTGAATGTACTTAACACCACGGAGCTGTGCGCTTAAAAATGGATACAATGTAAATATCATGATACGTATTATCACAATTAAAATATATAAGTTTTCAAAAATAACCATCACTAGATGCCAACATCAGAGGGAAATTTTGATGAGGAACAGGATTTTTCATTTTTTGAAAATGGCTCCCCACAGATTGTTTATTAGTTGTAATGACTAAATCTGGCACCAACCTGATGATTAAAATTAACTTTACCAATGAGAGACAACTGGACATCATGTGTCTACAGGTGTGACGCCCTTAGAAGGACACAAGAAACATCAGACAAACACAAAATGGAAAATGTTCTATCAGCAAAATGGGAGGGGAGGAGGGACTGAATTCTCTAAAACTGTCAAAGTTATAAAAAACAAATAAAGACTATGGAAATGGTCCAGGCTAAGAGAAGCTAAAAATACAAGTGAAACCCAACAAACTGGAATACTAGCTCAGCTGATGAAACTGGAATTATATCAACAAAAAGGTATCAAGTTGATAACTGTCCTGTGTGCCTCTGTAAGAACATATTCCCGTTCTTAAGAGATACAGACTTAAGTAGTTAAGGGCCATCATGACATAGAGAGCTGACCTGCAAATGACTCAAAAAAAAAAAAAAACCTGGATATGCTTGTGTGTGTCCCCTCAGCACCTGGCACCTAATAGGAACTCGATGAATGCTTGCTGAATGAAGGAAGAAACTGGTTGGAAACTGTTTTTTTTTTTTTTTTAACTTAAGTTACTTGTAAATAGAAACATTGACTTATTTGTCTTTCACTTTGAACTAAAGTTTCCTTTTTACTAGGAACGAGGAAGTGAACTTGGGCTTCTCTAGTGGCTCAGACAGTAAAGAATCTGCCTGAAACGCAGGAGGCCTGGGTTCAATCCCTGGGTTGGAATCAAATAACTGGTTATCTTAGTCAGCATGGGCTACTGTAATAAATACCATAGCCTGGGTGACTTAAACGAAAGACATTTATTTCTCCCAGTTTCAGAGGCTGGGAAGTCCAAGATCAAGGCTCCAGGAGATCTGGCTCCTGGCGAGGGCCCTCCTCCTGGCGATGGCCAGCTTTTTGCTGTGTCCTCACATGGCAGAGAGAGCATGCTGGTCTCTTATCTTCCCATAAGGACACTAGTTCCAACATGGGGGAGTCTACCTTCATGACCTCATCTCAACCTAATCGCCCTCACTGCACCACAAACACATAATTAGTGCTGTGATGGTTTCCTCTAATTTCTCTTCCTAGTTCACTTCCTGTGCTTAGTCGCTCAGTTGTGTCAGACTCTTTGCGACCTCTCTGTCCATGGGGATTCTCCAGGCAAGAATACTGGAGGGGTCGCCCTCCTCCAGGGGGTCTTCCCAACCCAGGGATCAAACCCAGGTCTCCTGCATTTCAGGAAGATTCTTTACTGTCTGAGTCACTAGGGAAGCCCAAGTTCACTTCCTGCTGCTGCTGCTGCTAAGTCACTTCAGTCGTGTCCGACTCTGTGTGACCCCATAGACGGCAGCCCACCAAGCTCCTAGTTCCTAGCAAAAATGAAACTTTAGTTCAAAGTGAAAGACAAATAAGTCAATGTTTCTATTTACAAGTAACTTAAGTAAAAAAAACAACAACAACAACAACAACAGTTTCCAACTATTGCCTTTAGTGGAGTTTACTATTAGCCTTGGGTTCTTTGCATGAATGTTATCCACCAAGACATAACTCATTTGTCCAAAATTTTTTCATTCTTCCATGTTCCTTTCACAGAGGAAACCAGTTCAACGGTAAGTAAGAATTGAGGCAATTCACAAAAAGAAGTGCAGTTAGGGATTCCCTGGTGGCTCAGTGGTGAAGAATCCATGGGTTATATCCCTGGCTCAGGGAAGACCCCACACGGTGAGGAGCAACTAACCCCTTGGGTCACGACTACTGAGCAAGCCTGTGCTCTAGAGCCCGGGAGCTGCAACTACTGAGCCCACACACCCTAGACACTGCTGCCCTGCAACAGAAGCAGCCACTAATGAGAAGCCTGTGCGTCATCAACTATGGAGTATCCCCCGCTCTCTGAAACTAGAAAAAGGCCCACACAGCAGGAAGACCCAGGACAGCCAAAAACAAATAAATAAAGTGATTTTTAAAAAATAAGCGAAGTGAAGTCAGATGTAGCAGCTGAGAGCCCTGATAACTAGCCCGAGGCTTTGGATCTAGTTGTGCCTGAGGTCTCCTCCGTATTCCAGGCTCCCTAGCTCTTTCCTGAGATTCTCTCTCTGTCGTCTTCCTGTGCCTTCCTCTTTCTGAGCCTACACACAGTTTTGTCACTTGCAGCTGAGAGGATCTTGACATAGAGGTTATCGTCATGAGCGGCACCGTGAGTGACAAGAAAATGAAAACTTCTACAAAAAGTCAGAGTTGTGGGAGTTCTCCATCGGGGAAGATCTGAGGAAAATGGCATTTGAGCACATTCCTAATGTGTTAAATCTTTGGTCACTGGAAATAGCCAAGAGAATGTTCCAGATAGAAGGAATGGAGGTGAAACAGTAAAAAAAAAAAAAATTGTCCAAGCCAACAAGAGTGTATTCACAGCAGAGCAGTGTGGGAGCCAAGACTAAAAAGGTGAGTTTGAGCTGCTCCGTGAAGGACCCTGCACTCTGACAGAATATTCCAGGTCATACTGTCTGGCTGGAAAGGAAAATGTTGTCTGGGGCTGCAGACTTGGGTTGGGAGTTGTCTGCAGAGAAAAACTATAGCTCAAAGCCTGAAGTGCTGGAACCACTCACGCTCATGGTAGCAAGTGAGACTCTGGAGAGTCTGTTCGGGTTACATTGTGCTAAAGGATGGTGACAGCAGAGCTTCATTTACTCCTTAGACAAACCCTGTAAGGCAGCCACTATGTTCTTATCTGATTTGGGAGCTGAAGTTTGAAATAAGGTTACAGAGTTAGCCCGTCCAAAGCGGCCAGTGCAAAGATCCAAAGCAGATAGTGCTACAGCACTTGGATGTGACCACTTCCAATTTGCCTTGATTCATGGACCTAACATTCCAGGTTCCTATGCAATATTGCTCTTTACAGCATCGGACCTTGCTTCTATCACCAGTCACATCCACAACTGGGTATTGTTTTTGCTTTGGCTCTGTCTCTCCATTCTTTCAGGAGTTATTTCTCCACTGATCTCCAGTAGCATATTGGGCACCTACCAACCTGGGGAGTTCATCTTTCAGTGTCCTATCTTTCTGCCTTTTCACACTGCTCATGGGGTTCTCAAGGCAAGAATACTGCAGTGGTTTGCCATTCCCTTCTCTAGTGGACAATGAACCTCTATACAGTCAGCAAAAACAAGACGAGGAGCTGACTGTGGCTCAGATCATGAACTCCTTATTGCCAAATTCAAACTTAAATTGAAGAAAGTAGGGAGAACCACTAGACCTTTCAGATATGACCTAAATCAAATCCCTTGGAAGTGGAAGTGACAAAATAGATTCAAGGGATTAGATCTGATAGAGTGCCTGAAAAACTATGGATGGAGGTTCATTGTACAGGAGGCAGTCAAGACTATCCCCAAGAAAAAGAAATGCAAAGAGGCAAAATGGTTGTCTGAGGAGGACTTACAAATAGCTGAGAAAAGAAGAGAGCAAAGGAGAAAAGAAAAGATACATCCATCTGAATGCAGAGTCCCAAAGAACAGCAAGGAGACATAAGAAAGCCTTCCTCAGCGATCAGTGCAAAGAAACAGAGGAAAACAATAGAATGGGAAAGACTAGAGATCTCTTCAAGAATATTAGAGATACCAAGGGAACATTTCATGCAAAGATGGGCTCAATAAAGGACAGAAATTGTATGGACCTAACAGAAGCAGAGGAGAAGGCAATGGCAACCCACTTCAGTACTCTTGCCTGGAAAATCCCTTGGACGGAGGAGCCTGGTGGGCTGCAGTCCATGGGGTCGCAAAGAGTCGGACACGACTGAGCGACCTCACTTTCACTTTTCACTTTCATGCATTGGAGAAGGACATGGCAACCCACTCCAGTGTTCTTGCCTGGAGAATCCCAGGGATGGGGGAGCCTGGTGGGCTGCCATCTATGGGGTCGCACAGAGTCGGACATGACTGAAGCGACTTAGCAGCAGCAGCAGCAACAGAAGCAGAAGATATTAAGAAGAGGTGGCAACAATACACAGAAGAACTGTACAAAAAAGATCTTCATGACCCAGATAATCACGATGATGTGATCACTCACCTAGAGCCAGGCATCCTGGAGTATGAAGTCAAGTGGGCCTTAGGAAGCATCCCTATGAACAAAGCTAGTGGAGGTGATGGAATTCCAGTTGAGCTATTTCAAATCCTAAAAGATGATGCTATGAAAGTGCTGCACTCAATATGCCAGTAAATTTGGAAAACTCAGCAGTGGCCACAGGACTGAAAAAGGTCAGTTTTCATTCCAATCCCAAAGAAGGGCAATGCCAAAGAATGTTCAAACTACCACACAGTTGCAGTCATCGCACAGACTAGCAAGGTATTGCTCAAAATTCTCGAAGCCAGGCTTCAACAGTATGTGAGCTATGAAATTCCAGATGTTCAAGCTGAATTTAGAAAAGGCAAAGGAACCAGAGATCAAATTGCCAACATCTGTCAGACCATCAAGAAAGCAAGAGAGTTCCAGAAAAACATCTACTTCTGCTTTATTGACAACATCAAAGCCTTTGAATGTGTGGATCACAACAAATTGTGGAAAATTCTTCAAGAGATGGAAATATCATACCACCTGACCTGCCTCCTGAGAAATCTGTATGCAGGTCGAGAAGCAACAGTTAGAACTGGACATGGAACATGGACATGGACTGGTTCCAAATAGGGAAAGGAGTATGTCAAGGCTGTACATTGTCACCCTGCTTATTTAACTTATATGTAGAGTACATCACTGGAGAAGGCAATGGCAAGCCACTCCAGTACTCTTGCCTAGAAAATCCCATGGACGGAGGAGCCTGATGGGCTGCAGTCCATGGAGTCGCTACAAGTCAGACATGACTGAGCGACTTCACTTTCACTTTCACACATTGGAGAAGGAAATGGCAACCCACTCCAGTGTTCTTGCCTGGAGAATCCCAGGGACGGGGGGCCTGGTGGACTGCCGTCTGTGGGGTCACACAGAGTCGGACACGACTGAAGTGACTTAGCAGCAGTAGCAGCAGCAGAGTACATCACAAGAAACGCTGGGCTGGATGAAGCACAAGCTGGAATCAAGGTTGCTGGGACAAATATCAATAACCTCAGATATGCAGATGACACTACCCTTATGGCAGAAATTGAAGAGGAACTAAGAGCATCTTGATGGACGTGAAAGAGGAGAGTGAAAAAGTTGGCTTAAAATTTAACTTTCAGTGAGGCAAGCAGCGCACCGTTTGCAGCCGCCATTTCTTCCGCCTTCAGTCTCTGGATCTTTTGTAAAACTTAGAACAGCACTATGTTGGGACAGAGCATCCGGAGGTTCACAACCTCTGTGGTTCATTGGAGCCACTACGAGGAGGGTCCAGGGAAGAATATACCATTTTCAGTGGAAAACAAATGGAGGTTACTAGCTATGATGACTTTGTTCTTTGGGTCTGGATTTGCTGCACCTTTCTTTATAGTAAGACACCAACTGCTTAAAAAGTAATCCATGAGACAGATAGGAAGAGGAGCATATTAAGAGGTGTAGTCTCTTAAAAGGATCAAACCCTTGAACTCAGCATCCTAGATATGTGTGTAAATAAACTTATGGCATAAATCCTTAACGCCTCTCCTCTGAAATATGGAACATGATAATTGAACATGTGCTTACATTTTATTTGGGTAATACTGCATTACTAGTTTCTTAATTAAATGTATATTTGATTTAGAAAAAAAATTTAACATTCAGAAAACTAAGATCATGGCATCTGGTCCCATCACTTCATGGCAAATAGATGGGAAATCAATGGAAACAGTGACAGACTTTATTTTCAGTTCAGTTCAGTTCAGTCGCTCAGTCGTGTCCGACTCTTTGCGACCCCATGAATCACAGCATGCCAGGCCTCCCTGTCCATCACCAAATCCCGGAGTTCACCCAAACTCATGTCCATGGAGTTGGTGATGCCATCTAGCCATCTCATCCTCTGTCATCCCCTTCTCTTCCCGCCCCCAATCCTTCCCAGCATCAGAGTCTTTTCCAGTGAGTCAACTCGTTGCATGAGGTGGCCAAAGTATTGGAGTTTCAGCTTTAGCATCAGTCCTTCCAATGAACACCCAGGATTGATCTCCTTTAGAATGGCCTGGTTGGATCTCCTTGCAGTCCAAGGGACTCTCAAGAGTCTTCTCCAGCACCACAGTTCAAAAGCATCAATTCTTCGGCGATCAGCTTTCTTCACAGTCCAACTCTCACATCCATACATGACCACTGGAAAAACCATAGCCTTGACTAGACGGAGACTTTATTTTGGGGGGCTCCAAAATCACTGCAGATGGTGACTGCAGCCATGAAATTACAGGATGCTTGCTCCTTGGAAGAAAAGCTATGCCCAACGTAGACAGCATATTAAACAGCAGAGACATTACTTTGCCAACCAAGGTCCATCTAGTCAGAGCTATGGTTTTTCCAGTAGTCATGTATGGATGTGAGAGTTGGACTGTGAAGAAAGCTGATCACCGAAGAATTGATGCTTTTGAACTGCGGTGTTGGAGAAGACTCTTGAGAGTCCCTTGGACTGCAAGGAGATCAAACCAGTCCATTCTAAAGGAAATCAGTCCTGAAGATTCATTGGAAGGACTGATGCTGAAGCTGAAACTCCAATACTTTGGCGACCTGATGCAAAGAACTTACTCATTTGAAAAGACCCTGATGCTGGGAAAGATTGAAGGCAGGAGGAGAAGGGGATGACAGAGGATGAGATGGTTGGATGGCATTCACCAGCTGGATGGGCATGAGTTTGAATAAGCTCCAGGAGTTGATGAAGGACGGGGAAGCCTGGTGTGCTACAGTCCATGAGGTCGCAAAGAGTCAGACACAACTGAGCAACTGAACTGAACTGAACTTGAATCTGATCTCGTTTCCGGGGACAAGCTCTTAACTATCATGCACACTGTGCTCCCCAGTGGGAGAACGCAAGCACAGGAAGAGGGCAGAGAAAGAATCTCTAGCAGAAATAACTAGCAGAAGCAAGATTCTGGCCACAGCCAGGTGAGCTGGGAACCTGGACCCTCGGCTGCTATTTGAAGGTGGAAGAGCTAGGCAAAGATTTCTGGATTTATCTCCACTTGCCGGGTACACAGCTATCACTTCTGTTTTTCTCTACCAATAACAACTGAGCCTAAAAACTTGCCCACCTGCTTTCAGATGCCCTTCTCACAATGTCTCTATCTATCTTTTTAAACCAAATATTCCCCCATAGCTCAGTGGGTAAAGAATCTACCTGCAATGCAGGAGACATGAGTTCAATCCCTGGGTTGGAAAGATCCTCTGGAGAAGGAAATGGTGACCCGCTCCAGTATTCTTGCCTAGGAAATCCCATGGACAGAGGGGCCTGGCGGGTTACAGTCCGTGGGGTTGCCAAGAGTCGGACACGACTTAGCGACTAAACCAGTGAAGATGTCAGAGTTTCAGTACAGGTACCTGAATGACTGCAGGAAACAAACCCTTCTTGTCTGTTACAGGCCAAGTTTTGAGAGGTTATTAGTTAGAGTAACTAACGTTACCTTAGTTAGCATTTAAGGAGATTCAGTGAAAGCATTAAACCAACTAACTCCTGAAATTTAAAGATAAAATTCTTCCCAAACTTAAAATTTCAGTAGGCAAATTGAAGGACAGAATTGCCACTCATGAGATTAAAAAATCATGGTGTTAACACCACATGGAAGAAATCATTTCAAAAACTAGAACAAACATGCAAAGAGAAGGAATATGCAAAAGAAAACAAAAGTTATTTGGAAGATAGGTCCTAAAGATTCAATATACAGGTAACATGAACCCTAGGACAACAACAACAAAAATGTAACAGGTGGGTAAAGTAATGACCAGAGAAATGCTTGTTATTTGCAGAGTTATTTATGCAGGTTTAAGAAAGGGCACATACCTAGGCATATCCTTGTAAACTTTAAAATGCCAAAGTTAAAGATAAATTTTGCATGCTTCTAGACCAAAAGAACAAGTTATCTACAGAAGAAGAAAAAAATCAACCAGCACTGGACTTCAGTGCAGCCGCAGAAGTCAGTGGAATGGAGGATTAATGTGGACAAATTGCTAAGCGAAAAAGACTAGGATGAATCATATGCCAAGATATTATCTACTTGCTAGGGTGAAAGAAAGATGTTTTCTGCAATGCAAGGATTCTGATACCATCCTTCACATAACCTGCGGAAAAGGTTCCAGAAATCACTCTGTCAAGAAGAGGGAGGAGAAAGAATGCGGATGAGAAGGAGATGAAAAAAAAAAAAAATGGTAGAGGAAGGAAACAGGAAAGGAATCGATGGTAGGCAAAGAACTTTGCAATATAGGTTGTTAATCTAACTGGATAATAATTGACTGGGAAGTGTACTATGAACACTAAGGAACCTTGAAATATGAGACATACTGCAAAGGAAGCCTAATAATAGTCTGGGGCAAAAAGTAATGTTCGTCTCAGCAATATCCAGGAATTGGGAATTGGCGGGAGGCATATATAAAAAAGTAGTAACACTAAAATTGTCTTCTAGTGGAGGCTAAGGAGAGCACGGGGGAAGGAAACCTAGTGAAGTAATACTGTCTTGGGTAAGACTTCAGCAGTAAGGACAATGATTAGGAGTAGGAATGCTGATGGGAAAGCACAATAAAAATTCCAAATTACCATGAGGGAGAGAAGAGAATAAAGACTAACTGGATCAATCAGTAAAAATAAAAAGCAAATAACAAAATAAAATATGGAAGTAAACAAATAAAGAGGGGAAGGTAAAAGATGGGCTTCCCTGGTGGCTCAGTCGGTAAAGAATCTGCACACAATGCGGAAGACGCAGGTTCGATCCCTGGGTTGGGAGGATCCCGTGGGGGAGGGCACGGCAACTCACTCCAGTATGCTTGCCTGGAGAATCCCCACAGACAAAGGAGCCTGGTGGACTACAGTCCATGGGGTTGCAAAGAATCGGACACGACTGAGCAACTAAAGCATAAGGTAAAAGATGAGGATGGTCACCTGGGGAAAGGCAGAAAGAAAAGCTTAGTTATATGTTGCTTATGGGCTTCTCAGGTGGCTCCGTAGTAAAAAAAACACACCTGCCAAGCAGGAGACACGGGTTCAATCCCTGAGGTGGGAAGATCCGCTGCTGCTACTACTGCTGCTACTAAGTTGCTTTAGTCGTGTCCAACTCTGTGCGACCCCACAGATGGCAGCCCACCAGGTGCCACCGTCCCTGGGATTCTCCAGGCAAGAATACTGGAGTGGGTTGCCATTTCCTTCTCCAATGCATGAAAGCGAAAAGTGAAAGTGAAGTCGCTCAGTCGTGTCTGACTCTGAGCGACCCCATGGACTGCAGCCTACCAGGCTCCTCCATCCATGGGACTTTCCGGCAAGAGTACTGGAGTGGGGTGCCATTGCTTTCTCCGGGAAGATCCGCTAGAGAAGAAAAGATTCTTGCCTGGGAAATCCCATGGACAGAGAAGCCTGATGGGATGCAGGCCACGGGGTCGCAAATAGTGGCACACAACTTAGCGACTGAACAACAGCAACCCACTTTTAAACATCATTTTCTTGAGTACCAGATATTGTTATATTTTTGTTTCAATCACCAAATATAATTCATAAAACTCGTAAGAAGAATAGTCTGTTGTCTGTACCCATCTTTCTGCTCTTTCTGTTGCTCTTCCTTCCCAGCACTCCAAGATTCCTTCTTTTATCCTTTCATCTCTGGTTTAACCTGGTTTCCTTTAGCAATTCTTTTAGGGTAGGCCTGCTAGCAGCAAGTTTTTTCAGTCTTCCTTCATTTGCAGAGGTCTTTTATTTCCACTTCACTTCTGAAGGAGGATTTCACCAGATACAGTATTCATAATTAACAGTCTTCTGCTTCCAGTATTTTTAAAATGTTGTGCTACTTCCTTCTGGCCTCCAGGGTTTCAGATAAAAACTCTGTTGTCTTTCAAACTGGTGTTTTCCTGCAGATGATGTGTCTTTTCTCTTTGCTGTTTTCAAGGTATTTCTTTATCATAGTTTTCAGAAGTTTGATTATATGTCTTGGCATGGACTTCTTTAGGTTTATCCTACTAGGGGTTTACTCATCTCCTTAAATTTGTAGGTTTATGTCTTTTACCAAATCAAATTTTTAGCCATTGTTTCTTCACTTTTCCAACCCCTCTTTTACATCTTTCCTTCTAGGATTCCCATGTTACAAATGTTGGATCTTTATTACTGTTCCACACATCCTTGAGGTCTGCTCTTTTTTTTTTCCAGTCTATTAGAAGTGAGTCTACACCTTCTAGTCTAGACCCCAAGTCTGATCTCCTCCAAGAGCCTTTTATTAACTAAACCCAACTGCCAATGGGAGAGTAAAAGAGCATGTCAGTGCAATACATAAAGACAGCCTTGGTGGTCCAGTGGCTAAGACTCTGAGCTTCCAATGCAGGAAGCATGGGTTCAATTGCTGGTCAGGGAACTAGGATCCCACATGCTACCTGGCCACAGCCAAAAAAATGAAAAGTCAACTTCCCAGAGCACAGAGTAGAATGAAGAAGGGTGAAAAGTGGACTCGGATAGACAAACAGAGAAGATCCAGCGCAACTACAATGTTTTGGAGAAGGTAAAATCAAAACATTTTAAATATGCAAAGAGTATTTACCTATCCCATAGTGTGTTTGTTGCTCAGTCATGTCTGACTCTTTGTGGCCCCATGGACTGTCACCCACCAGGCTTCTCTGTCCATGAGAATTCTCCAGGCAAGAATACTGGAGTGGGTTGCCATTTCCTCCTCCAAGGGATCTTCCACATTAAGAGCAGATTCTTTACCATCTGAGCTACTGGGGAAGTCCTACCCTATCCCATACCCTCCTTAAAAGAATATCACCTGAAGAAGGAAAAGAACTTCAGAAGGAAGGATGGAAATGCAAGAAAGTGAGACAGGAAATGAATAAAATAAGTTGGTGTAGTCAATTAAACATTTGTTAACCACCTAGAGACCTAACTCTGGGATTTTAGAAAGATGATACAAAGTCCTTGGATAAAACAAGGAATACAAAACAAAACAAGGAGTACACGGGATGGTTCCCGGGTAATTAAACTGCAATTTTGTCCTGGTCTTGTTCTGAGGCAGACAGCAGTCTCAGATAACTTTAGACTCTGTTGGAAAATTTGGGGAAGATTCTCTGATTGTCCAGCAGATAAGAATCCACCTTCCAATTCAGGAGGTTCAATTCCTGGTTGGGGAACTAAGTAAGATTCCACATGCCTCGAGGCAGCTAAGCCCAAGAGACGCAATGAAAGATCCCGTGTACCTCAACAAAAACCTGATACAGCCAAATAAATAAGCTAATGAAATAAAAACAATCCTTGTTCATTAAGAAAAGAAAACTTCTGATCATAATAAGTGCTAAAAAACTTAAGGCAACTACTAAAAGAACAGCTATTTAACATATAGTTTCAGTCACATACACAAGGGAAATGGGAATTATAGAAATTTTTACCAGTTTTAAAGAAGGCAGGTGAAAAGGAGAGGGAAGAGAAACACAGCCAAAAGAGATGGCAAAGGTACAGAAAACAACAAAATTCTGTAAAGCAATTATCCTTCAATTAAAAAATAAGTAAAAAAAAATTTTTAAAGCTTAAGAAATTATTTTTAAAAAAAAGCTTAAAACTCCATCAAGTAGATGGTGGAGAAGGCAATGGCACCCTACTCCAGTACTCTTGCCTGGAGAATTCCAAGGACAGAGGAGCCTGGTAGGCTGCACTCCATGGGTTGCTAAGAGTCCCACATGACTGAGCGACTTCACTTTCACTTTTCACTTTCATGCATTGGAGAAGGAAATGGCACCCCACTCCAGTGTTCTTGCCTGGAGAATCCCAGGGATGGGGGAGCCTGGTGGGCTGCCGTCTGTGGGGTCGCACAGAGTCGGACACGACTGAAGCGACTTAGCAGCAGCAGCAGCAGCAAGTAGATGGATGAGAAAAAAAAAAAAGGTGGTAAAGGTAAAACACCTGTTACTTTCTGTAGTGACTATTCTAATGGACAAATCATTCAATTCCACAAAATACAATGAACTGAAGGCATAACACGTGTAGCCTGCTTTGTACTCAAATGCATTTAAAGAGTTAGGCAGCTTTGGTTTCTCATGAAAATTGATAATTAACCAGCTCTGTGAAGGATACTGATGGGGGTAGGGGGTGGTTAAAAATCAATCCCTGGAAAAGCTGTGCGCCCGTCCTCTTTCCCCGACCACCCTCCCATCCACCTTAAACCCTGGACCTTCCAGCACAATCCATTCCTGCACTCGTTTTCTCCTTCCTTTCAGGCCTCTGAGCCAGGCACTTGCTCTGCCTCAGGAAAAAACAAAACAAAAAAATGGGTGAGGAAGGCAATAATTAGTTAGGAATCTCTTTTGCTAGAATTTTCCAAATCAATAAAACAACGGGTAGCAGTGGCTATGGCTAATCCATCTTTAAATCCTCAGGACTTAGCATAATAGCGACCCCGAAGTTAGGAATATAAGAAGAGAGGGAAGCCTGGGAAGCTGGGAGGGAAGGTGAGCAGGAGAACCGATAAACATTTCCTGTGCACTTGCTGCCTGCCTCGCAGTGAAGAGACAGAACATCCAAGTCATGGCCTTAACATCTGGGGGTCTGTATCTGATGGTCCCCACGGCCTCAGCTCCATCCGCAGGAATCCGGCGTGCCCTGGACCAGACAGAAGCGCTGAGCCAGGGCGCACTGATACAGCTTCCTCCTGAGTCTTGGCCCCCTGAAGGGGGCTGCCACAGAACACCACAGACCGAGAGGCTTACAAATAACAGAAATCTATTTCTCATAGTTCTGGAGGCGGGGAAGTCCAAGGTCAAGGCACCAGCAGATTCGATGTCTGATACGAGCCTGCTCCCTGGTTCACAGCCTTCCACTCTCTGCGTCCACATGGTGGAGGACCAAGGAGCTCTCTGAGGTCTCTCTTATGTAGGAGAGCTCCGTCCTCCTGACCTAAGCACCTTCCAAGGGCCTCTCCTCCAAACACCCTCGCATTGCGGGTTGGGATTTCACCACAGGAATTTGGGGAGGAGACAAACATTTGGTTTAAAGTAACCCGCACTGGTCCTCCCTCGGTGCACTAGTGCAGAGCCCATCAGGCTCACGGTGCAGTGGCAGTCAGGTGACAGAATTCCATCACTGCTCTTCCCTCTCCCTCTCGTGCAGGGTGAGACGGCAACATGTGGAACTGGTTTCTGCGTGTCCTCAGTCATCCCCACTCAGTCTCAGGACCCCTACCTGACTTAGGTGAACGTCCTTCTAGAGCCCAACCTGAGGGTGTGCCCTCAGTGCTCAGAACACAAGCAGAGCAGCACAGTATTTTTACCAAATGAGCAGGATAGTAGGGTCCTAAATGAAGAAACAGTTGGTAAGAACTGAAATCAAACTGAGTCAAAGAACCTAAAAAGCGTGGCAATTTCAAAATCATAAAATGGTGTTGGAGTCCCTTGGACTGCAGGGAGATCCAACCAGTCCATCCTAAAGGAAGTCAATCCTGAATATTCATTGGAAGGACTGATGCTGAAGCTGAAACTCTAATACTGTGGCTACCTGATGTGAAGAACAGACTCATGTGAAAAGGCCCTGATGCTGGGAAAGATTGAAGGCGGGAGGAGAAGGAGACGACAGAGGATGAGATGGTTGGATGGCATCACTGACTCAATGGACATGAGTTTGAGTAAACTCCAGGAGTTGGTGATGGACAGGGAGGCCTGGCATGCTGCAGTCCATGGGGTCGCAAAGAGTCGGACACAACTGAGCAACTGAACTGAACTGAACTGAAGCTTTAGGAAAAAGAATTTTAAAAACCTTCTACGTAACAGTAAATATATGATAGGTACATTTAAAACATCCAAACGTAATTTCCTGAAATAGCTCTATAGCCTTGGTGAATTCATTAAATTTTCTGGATATCATTTTTTTAGCACTTCTAGGTCTAAAATCTAAGATTCTTTCAACACCTCTGCCAAGGTGTTGAAAATACAATGAGAAAATACATTAGGAATGGCTCCCAGGTCCACTTAGGACACACCTGCAAGACAGAGGTGAGGCCACTTTGTTACAAAAATGACTGACACCTGGACAGCCAGTTTGCACATCCATCATGAGAACTTATTCATCCTCCTTGAAGTGAACTGGACTTTTCCAGGCTGTAGAGGTTCAAGAATATCTTACTTGAGGTCCCAAATTCACCTAGCCACCAGGTATGCTCATCTCTGTGCTGGGAGGTCTTTTCCCCATCTTAGGAGCTATAGAGTGAAATAGGGAAGAGTAATGAGATAAACCATCTGATCTTAAAAAAAAAAATTGCTCAAAAGTGAACAAAAATAGGAAGAGCCTGCAAATTTTATCTGTGTGCCTCCATTAACAATTTCTCTTTAACCCTCACAACCCCATGAGGTGTTATTATTATCATTTCATGGGTAAAAAGATGAGATTTGTCTCTTTTCATTTCCTAGGGCCGCTATCACAAATTATTACAGACTGGGTAGCTTAAACCAACAGGAATTTCTCTCAGCTCAAGAGCATCAGCATTCACCAAGTGTAGATAAGGAATTGGTTTTATGGGCGGGAGAGAAAATAGCTTTTAGACTGAGAAATTATAAAATACATAAAGAAAAATAATTCTACTGGTAATGTACCCATGCTGGGTGTGAAGAAGCACGAAGCAGAGAGCATGAGTGGACATCAGTCACAGGGCCTAGTGAGACCCAATCTTTGCTAAGGCAGTGCCCATGGCATTAGGGGGAAAAGAAATAGTCATTCAGTTATGTCTGACTCTTTGCAACCCCATGGGCTGCAGCCCACTAGGCTCCTCTGTCCATGGGATTCTCCAGGCAAGAATCCTGGAGTGGGTAGCTATTCCCTTCTCCAGGGGATCATCTAGACCCAGGGACTGAACCCAGGTCTCCTGCACTGGCAGGCGGATTCTTTACGACTGAGCCACCAGGGAAGCCCTTAGCACAGTGTAGGCAATCCATGAATATTTGTTGACTATAAATGAGTGGAGAGCTAGACACTCTATGTGTGTGTTCTTTTTGGAATGTTTCTCAGGGATTTATTATTCACTCACGGGATACGACTCTGTGGGAGGTACTATCATTATTCCCATTTTCCAGAAGGAGAAACTGAAGCAAAGAGAGGTTAAGACACTTCCCCAAGGTCACACAACTAATGAGTAGTTATACTGGGATTCAAACCAGGACAGAGTCCATGCCTTTAAACACTGGCCAAGCTGCCACCTGGTAGATGAGAAATTTGAACCCTGGTCAGCTGAAAGTCCAAAGTCAAATGGCTAGTAGATGATGGGCCCAGAGGATACACTACCTGCTTTCAGGGAAAAACTGAAAACAGGGCCCCACAGGAAAGCTGAGTATCTCTTTCTGTGAGCAGTGTGATCACCAGCTTCCAGCGAGAGGTTGCAGAGCCACAGTCTCAGGGTGCCTGCAGTGTGTTTACTGTGTGTGTTTATGAGCTTGCTTCCTTCCCACTGCTGGAATTGAAGACTGGATCCCAGGGTGGGGCTCATTTCTTATTTTGCCCTATCCCCACAGCCTGCCACAGTGCCTGGTACTGAAATGACACTCAGACAAGAGTCTACTGAAAGGGGGAGGGGAGGACAATCTTTTTGTTTGTTTTTTGCTTTTCTGGCTGCACCATGCAGCATATGGGTTCTTAGTTCCCTGACCAAGGATCGAACCTACACCCTATGCAGTAAAAACAGAAAGTCTTAACCACAAAACTGCCAGGGAAGTCCCTTTTTCTTTTTTTGTCAAGGGGAGAACAATCTTATTAAACCCAACTACCATTTATGACACAGATCGAAGTCACAGCTCGATGTATCTGTAAGTCTATGAATCCCTAATCAATCTTAGAATTGTAAATTCACCTCCTCCAAACTCATCATTTGATCTCATCACATTTATTATCCTCATGGAACAGGTAACTGCAGCTGAAAAGTTGAGCAGTAATTATCTAATGTATAAGTCCTCTATACATAGCATGAGTATTCAGTCAAATAAACAAACGTGATAATTGTGAATATTTACAAGGCAGCAAGGCTACCCACTCCAGTATTCTGGCCTGGAGAATTCCATGGGCTGTGTAAGTCCATGGGGTCGCAGAGAGTCAGATCGAGAAAGACTGAGTGACTTTCACTTTCACCATTTGCAAAGTTCCAGCAGTGCACTGTGCCAGCAACCCAAATTCCACACGTGGGCACAGAAAGCACGAGTTGGGCATGGACTGGGTCCAGGTAAACCTTACCTTGTGAAGGATGGCAGTGGACGGGTCTGGATAGCCAGGGAGTTATGAATTTCCTGAAATCTCATGCAGAATTTTGTGTGCTTACACACTTGCGCCTTTTTCTGGGGAAATGATTGGTGGCATTTAATACAACCTCAAAGAGCTACTTGAGAGAAACAACAAAACCAGAACGATGGCTTCAGTGTCTTTGCTTACCGATGGTAATACAGTGTTTCCCTTCCAGGCACCAAACCAGAAAGAACTACAAGGACCCCTTGGTGTAAACAGAAGTGCTTCAGGGCCCTCCTGGATGAAGAAGGTGAGAGAAAGGAGATGAATCTGGGAAACAATAGCCTGAGAGATGTGAGGCTGTGTGCAAAATTTGGTGCTAAGGTGCTAATTGCTTCTATTTCCCTAATTAGTTATTTTTTTAAGAGCTGAACAAATTTGAGCCTTTTTAAGCACATTTTTTTGAGAAAAGCGAGCTTGAATTAGATAGCCGATCTGGCCATGTGCCTACCTACTTCTTTTCAAGATTGTTCCATCACCCTTTACCTAATGTATTGGGGAAAAAAAAACAAAACTGGTGGAAACATCACTCAACTCTGTTAACTTACTTTTTCAACGGAAATATGTTACATAAACCATCTCCAGTTCCTCTCTCTCCTCCTATCAAGCAGTAAGCAGAATCCAGGTCCTAGAATATTATAAAGAATAGATGGAGGACTTGCTTGGTGGTCCAGATGTTAAGAATCTGCCTGCCAAGCAGGGGACTCGGATTCAATCCCTGGTCTGGAAATCCCACATGACACAGAGTAACTAAACTCTTGGATCTCAACTATTGAGCCTGTGCTCTAGAGCCTGGGAGCCACAACTGCTGAAGCTGCATGCCCTAGAGAAGCCACGACAATGAGAAGCCCATGCACACCACAATGAAGAGTAGCCCCCACTCGCCGCCACTAGAGAAAGCCCACACACAGCAGAGAAGACCCAGTACAGCCAAAAATAAATAAATAATAATAAAATAGTTTTAAAAAATTATATATTTGTAAAACTGAGTCACTTTACAACAGAGATTGGTACAATGTTGTAAATCAACTACACTTCAATTTTAAACAAGAAAGAAAAAAGTGGGGGGGGAGAAGTAAAGATAAGTGCTAATCAATTATTGTGCAGGGGAGAGAGAGAGAGAAATAGTAACTAATAAATCTTAAAAAAAAAAAAAAAAAAAAAACAGAGTAGATGGACTAAGATCAGTATTCTCTTTAAAAATGGCCCTGGGGCTTGAAGGGGAACGGTTCATAAGGAACCAGCAGGAGAAAGGGGGAAGTTTAAATATTTCCCAGGAAGTACTTCTCCTTACTGAACTTCTCTAGTTATTATATTTAAGTTTGGCTACTGGTCATATAAATAAATAAAGGTAAATAGTGTCACTCCACTCTCTTGAGAAAACTCCAAATTCTGTGTAATTACAGACTAGGCGACAGATAACACCAGGTTAGGGCTAGAGACTGTGTTTGCTTTTTTGTTATCATCTGTCACAATTTGCTGGGAAGGTAAGAAAACACTGCTGTTTATCTGGGTTCATGGCAATCTCTGACTCCAACTTTCAGAAACTTCAAGGTTTGACTGTGACCATGTTGGCAGCGTCTAATAAATTGCTTTGTAAATGAAGCAGACAACACTGACTGATTATGTTTTACAATACAGCATTAGTAAAAAGAGAAAAAGATTTTCTTCCCCTAAGTTGAATTTTAGGTTCATATGTGTGTGCCTTTTTCCCTCTCAAAAAAACAATAAAGATTAGGTCAGTTTATATATATATATACAAGCTAGTCCATAAAATCTGGGATGCAGAGATAAAAATTTTTTGTATGCATGGAATACAAAATGTCATGTACATTTGCTTGTGTTCAGACTTTAAGGACATGCTATGTAAGGTGTTAGAATGACAATGAAATGTGAACCAGTTGAAATTCTGAAAGCCTGGCATCCAAGCGACAACTTGGGTGTGGGCTGGAGCAGTAAAAACAGACTAACGTGATCATTTAAGCCTCTCAGCTTCTATGTTCCCTTCAACTATCTGAATGAATGAAGCCAGGAGAATCTCTGTGTCTGTGTTATCATGAGTTAGTTGCTGATATGAATGCCTGCATTGTAGGAGAGATGGCTCTCTTCAAACCAAGATACATTATTTGACTCTTGAGCAGAGTCACAAATATTTACACGCAAAGAAATAAACAAGGAACGCCCAAATCAAACCAGGCCCACTCCCCTCTGTTTTACTTTAGATCTTTCAGCACAGAGAGCACTTCCTGACTCTGAAGACTCAGGTGTGAACCAGGAAAGCCCTCAGAAGAGCACACACGTAGGGTAAGGATGGACGTAGGAACGACAATCAGGTTGACCAGAGGACCCGGATACTTAAATGAGAGTTTCACATTTAAGATTTACAAAGTTCATATAATTGTACGACTGCCGATGTTCTATCAGATAAAAAGAAGAAATAGGGACTTCCCTGATGGTCCAGTGGTCAAGAATCTGCCTCTCAATGCAAGGGACACCAGTTCAATCCCCGGTCCAGGAAGATCCCTCATGGTGCTGAGCAATGAAGCCCGTGTGCCACAACTAATGAGCCTGAGCCCTAGAGCCCTTGAATCACAACTACTGAGCCCATGAGCCACAACTACCAAAGCCCACACTCTCTAGAGACCCAGCTCTGCAACACGAGAAGCCACTGTAATAAGCCCACAAACAGCAATGAAGAGTAGCCCCTGCTCGCCACAACTAGAGAAGGCCAGCATGTAGCAATGAAGACCCAGCACAGCCAAAAAATAAAATAAATAAATCTTAAAAAAAAAGACCCAGCAGGATGCAACTAAGCCTAGAGGCAATGAAATATTCTTTTTTAAAAAGACACTGATTTTTTTTTAAAGAGTAATAATACATATCAGATGTAAAGACCCAAATTCCTTCCCATGTTTTAAAATATTGTGTCTAAGTGGTTTGGGTCTGTCATGGTTCTTACCTTAGGCACTTTCTCTAGCAACCTAATCCAGTGAGAAACATTCTGTGAAAAATAATTTACTATCCAGAAAGTTTTCCTGTTTCCAAGATAAGAAAGCCTGTTCTGCCGTCCCGGGCGGGCAAGGGCTGTTTAAGTTACTAGATAACAAAGTTGTTATTGATTCTATTATTTTTACTCTTCCTGATTCCCTGCGGTCCAAAGGGAGTTTGTCAGACTAAGAATGATTTTTATAAAAAGAAGTAGTTGTTATTGTTGTAACTGGCCTCATTGTGACAGATGGGATCTCAGTGTTTTCTCACCACTCTTTACTCAGGAGCCAGGAGAACAGAAAGCAAACAGCCAAGAAACCAACACACTCACAGTAATCTGGACTTCTCAGAGCTGAGCCAGACCGCTTGGAAGTCAAACACCAGCCTCCTCCTGAATGCCCCTTTTAGCCTGTGGTTATTGACCAGCCTAACATTCCCTTATCACATGTGCATGTGGGCAGAATTAAATGGAATTAGCTGCAAATTATATAAAATTCATTTACCTTTAAAGGAAGCTATTTGGTTATGTTCAGCGTAGGGAGCGTAAGGCATTAAGACACAAGTTAATGGTACCGCCTGGAGATGGATCAATCTGCTTTGGTTTTATTGTCTCCCTTTATTTGCCCTTGTGGGTTAGCTTCTGTGGCTAGAAATGCCCAGCTCAACTGCTCTGAGCCCACACTGGAGCCATGTTAACACCCTGAGTAGAATCCCACTCTTTCTAAAGAGCTCAGTGTGTAAGCGTGAGTAACTGTGATAATAAAGTAAGGTCACGATGATTCTTTCCAAATCTTTACTCAAGTAAAGAAAGAATGAATAGAGACTTCTTTGGTGACCCAGTGGTTATGAATCTGCCTTACAATACAGGGGACATGGGTTTGATCCCCGGTCAGGGAACTAAGATTCCACATTCCGAGGGGCAACTGAGCCCACGTGCCACAACTACAAAGCCTGAGGGCTGCAACGGAAGACTCTCCATGATGCAACTAAGACCTGAGGCAGCTAAATAAATAATTTTTAAAAAAAGAAAAGAAAGAATGAATGTGTAAGAGAGAAAGGAAATGTATGAAAATGTTTAGGATTTGCATGTATGCTGTCCATGCAGAGGTTCAAATAACATGCCTTCTGCACTGACTTGGGCTTTTTTCCATACATTTCCTCACTTTCATCTCCTGACAATCTTACAACACAGATTTTATTTGTGATTTTAATTTGAATGTCCGTGCTTCATGCTTGTTATTTAAGAGTATCTATAAGCTTCCATAGAGCAAATAAACTATAATTTAAGTGTTTGTGGTTGCTCAGTGGTGTCTGGCTCTTTGAACCCCTATGGACTGTAGTCCGTCAGGCTCCTCTGTCCATGGGATTCTCCAGGCAAGAATACTAGAGTGGGTAGCCATTCCCTTCTCCAGAGGATTTTCCTAACCCAGGTCTTCTGTATTGCAGATGGATTCTTCACCATCTGAGCCACCAGGGAAGCCCAGGAGAATGACCCTGGATGTGTTTAAAAAATGCAGATTCCCAAGCCCCAACCCCCACTATGTGGTTTTTCAGTAAGTCGGGATTGTACTCAGAAATGACATGGTATAAGCATCTCAGTGATTTCACACATACAGTTGGTGAATCACCCTTCCAGAAACACTGAACCCGTGTGATTTCATTGATTGGCAGCAGGCTGTACCTCTGTGAGAGTTGCCTAAAGAGAATGTTTCAATATGTAATTGGAGAAAATAAACATATTCAAATACAGCTTATCTCTGCATGAGGGTACATTGATAAGAGACACCTACCATGGGAAGAATTACTAAGGGGCAAATTCGGTGGGGCTGAGACCACAGTCAAACAAGCCTTTACTTTAATCACTGCCAGAGAAGGCAGGAATCAGCCTCGGGCAACCAAGACTGAGGGTCTCAGCCGTGTGTCCTGAGCCTGGAGCTGACTCTCTCACATCCCTCCCCATAGATTTCCAATTTGAATACTTTTGTCTGCATCTTAAATTTGGGTGACAAGCAGAGGAAACACAAGGGTGTTTCTACAACCTCACAAAGAAGACCAGGGTTGCAACGATCATCTTTGTGACCTGGAGGAGGCAGAAATGAAGCAGGATTCCAGCCCTGCCTCAGTCCAGACACTAGAATCCTCCTCTGGAATCCTCCTCTCTTGGACCACAGGAGGGTTTCCTCTGAGTTTGTGAGAGCAGCTTAGAAATGGAAAGTGAAAGTGTTGGTTGCTCAATCATGCCCCACTCTTTGCAACCCCAGACTGTAGCCCTCATGGCTCCTCTGTCCATGGGATTCTCCAGGCAAGAATACTGGAGTGGGTTGGCATTTCCTTCTCCAGGGGATCTTCCTGACACAGGGATCAAACCCCAGCCTCCTGCACTGCAGGCAGATTCTTTCTTATATGAGCCGCCAGGGAAGAACCATGGTGGCAAGAGGGCCTTTTGTCTACCAGAAGGGCTTAGATCCTGCGTTCTTCACCTACTGGGGGTGGGGGTGGGGGTGAGGGGTGTTCATCCCTGCACTGATGTGATGGACTCAGGTCATTCTTTCAGGTTCTCCTTGAAGAAGAAGAGGAGGAGGGATGGGAAGAAGGAGAAGGAGGAGCCCCTGCATCTCCTCAGTCCTGTTTCTCCCCATGTGATGTCTTCAGGGCTGGCTGGAGCTGGTGCCAACAGCCTTTCCGCCTCCTCTCTCCCCTTTAAGCAGAGGGCACATTCCCCTAAAACACAGGCATATATCCACCCGGTGCTTCTTCCGTGTCTCTGAATACTTCTCTCCAAGCCTACCTGTCTGGGAATGTCTGCAGTCAAGGGCTCCTGGTAACAGCTCTGAGACTCTTGAGTCTGCAGCGATTCCCAATAGTTAAATGCTTGAAAGTGCATGAAAGGGCTTCCCCCAGGGCTCAGCAGGTAAAGAATCCACCTGCAATACAGGAGACACAGCTTCAATCCCTGGGTCAGGAAGATCCCCTGGAGCAGGGCATGGCAGCCCACTCCAGTGTTCTTGCCTGAGAAACCCCATGGACAGAGGAGCCTGGTGGGCTTCAGTCCAGGGGGTCACAGAGAGTTGGACGTAACTGAAGTGACTGAACACAGCACAGGTGCATGAAAAGCAATGCCAGGGAAGAAAGGAAGAGACAGACCATTTACTGAGTGCCTATGAATTGCCACAAACATTAGACATTTTGTCTCTTTGAAATCTCACAAAAATAATTTTATTTTTTTTGGTAATTAATTTATTTTTTATTGGAGGCAAATTATTTTACAATATTATATTGGTTGGTTTTGCCATACATTGATATGAATTTGCCCCGGGTTTACATAAGTTCCCCCTCCTGAACCCCCCTCCCACCTCCCTCCTCCCTTTATCCTCCCTCTGGGTCATCCCCGCATGCCAGCCCCGAGCATCCTATAACATGCATTGACCCTGAACTATTGATTCGTTTCACATATGACAACATATGTGTTTCAATGCCATTCTCCCAAATCATCCCACCCTCACCCTCTCCCATAGAGTCCCAAAGACTGTTCTATACATCTGTGCCTATTATACAGAGTGAAGTAAGCCAGAAAGAAAAACACCAATACAGTATACTAACGCATATATATGGAATTTAGAAAGATGCAAATGATAACCCTGTATACGAGACAGCAAAAGAGACAAAAATAATTTTAAAAATTAGTATTTCCTGAGTGCTACTATACAGCAAGAGAGTGTGATGTTATTATTATATGGGTATATGTTATAGAGCAGTGCCATTGTTTTCATTTCACAAATTAGGGTTTTGTGAAGTTGTATAACTTGCCAAGGGACATGACTGGTGCAGAGCAGATCCAAAATACAGGTATACGCAGCTCCTAAGATTTCTTTGTGATACACCAAAGTCCAAACTTGTTTACTCCTGACTTTCTGTAACTCAAAGAAATTGCAGACAGGTACAGTAAGAGCTGTATAGGTGTTTGATGAATAAATATTATTGAAAATATTCCTCCTTCAAACCAATAAGCCAAGTGAAATGCAGAATGGTTCAGGAAAGTGTGGGTCAAGGCTTCTTTGGGCTCCAGCAGGAACGTGGGGGTAAGAAAAGGCTCCCAGGAGAACAAAGGATCAGTGAGGAAAAGGTGAGGCAGGGAGCAGAGAGCTAAGAAAGGGAAGCTCAGTGAAGGCAAGAAGCTGGTCATCCAGGACTAAGATGAGAAGAGAAATGAGAAATAGAGAATGCACATCGGGATGACACAGCACAGATGGGAGCCTGGGTGAGAGCAGGCCAGAGGGGAGAGCCCAGAGATGCAGGGCTGCTGGATGGAGGAGGGGTGAGCTTAGGCCCCTTGGAACACTTTCCTTTCAGCTGCAGCATACACTGAGGGTCTCAGAAGGATGAAGCAAAGACAGGAGGAAAGGGCTGGTGTCTGGGGGAGAGAGGCACCAAGCCCCGTCCTAGGGCACAGCAGCTGCCCCCCCCCATATGCCCGTTCCACTCTTCCCTTATCGTAAAGAGAGCCAGTGACATAGGGAACAAGACAACTGTCCAATTAAATTAGATCTTTAGGCTGTATTTACTAGACATTTGGGCTTTCCTGGTGACTCAGCTGGTAAAGAATCTGCCTGTAATACAGGAGACCCGGTTTGATCCCTGGGTTGGGAAGATCCCCTGGAGAAGAGAATGGCTACCCACTTCAGTATTCTTGTCTGCAGAATCCCATGGACAGAGGAGCCTGGTGGGCTACAGTCCATGGGGTCGCAGAGAGTCAGACACGACTGAACGACTAACACTTTACTAGATATTTAGAGTGGTAAACTGAGTGAATAATCTGGAAAATAATTTCAACTCTCCACTGAATTATGCTTGATTGTTTTGCCCTAGCAATCAATGGAAAGCCTTTGATTCAGTCTGGGGTCCTTTTTCCTGAACGAGTTAGGTTTCCCTTGGCCCCTCTCAGACCTGGGTACCAGAGTCTGAGGAAACCCCCGAGTAGGAAGGAAGGATAATGGACCTGGGGGGAAAAACACTGACTCATCTACCCAAATTCAAGGTACATTATGGAAGGAAAGTCCTCATCTCATAGAGCACATCCTTTGCTTTCCTGCTTCACCTCCGGGTATCATTTAACAGCAAGTTAACTATAAAGAATACACTCTAATAAATTAAATTGCACACAAATACATCACAAACGCACCCTCCGAGCTAAATGATGATCATATATTGTTTTCCCTTTATAATGGAATACAGTGGTTTAAAAACTCTCATCGCCGAGCCAAATTCATCCGTTGGCACGCTTGTGAAAACAGCGAGGAAGACTCAGTCACTGATGCGAGGACAAGGTGGCCTCCGTTCGCGAGCCGGGCCTCGGGAAGTGGGGAAGAGGGCAGGCGAGGACCTCCAGTATCAGCCATCAGGACGTCCTGCTAATAAACGACTTTTTCACTGTCCACACTTTAATTGGTTTACAGCCTTTTCTGTTTATTTATCCATAAGAGCTGCTGCTAAATGGCTCGAGAAGGCGCTCGCCTAATGGCTCGGTATCGCTGCCGGGGCTGTGGGAGGCGAAGGGGGCGCGGGTGTCAGCCGGAGTGAGAGCGGAAATGCATTTCACCTTTAATGGACTTGGAGCTTTTATGACACCCTGAGCCCAGTCCACAGAAGAGACACAACGCACTACCCAGCTCGGTGGCGAGGATCTGTATAAGCCCGATAATCAGGCGATCCCCAAATCTTGTTACCTTGTCCCACCTATAACAACAACAAACGGCCGTCTGACCTCGGGGTCCCTGGCCACTTCTTTGGGCAGGCAGCAGCAGCAGAAAACGCTTACTGTGGGAGCAGGAGGGTGCGGGAGGCCCACCTTCAGCCCCCACCGCCCCCTCCCCACGTTTGGCGGCGGTGGTCCTGGCCCCCGGGATTCCCGGATTTTGCCAGCGAGCGCAGGGGGCGGGTTGGCTTTCTGCTGAGTGTCCCTTTCTTTCTGCAGGACCGAGCAAAAATATTAAATGGGAGCAAATGAAGCATCGAAATGGAGACCAAGTTACAGAAATGCGCAATTAGACGAGAAGTGCAAAGCAAACACGTCCGGGAGGGGAGCGGGGAGAGGGCCGGGGGAGGCGGGCGGCAGCCGAGGGGGGGCGGGGCTGCCGTGCGGATAGGGGGCCGCGGGGGCGCGAGCGAGAGGAGGAGGCGGGAGGGGAAAGGTGCCGATCTTTGTCCCAAGCGGTGCTGCCGCCTGCTCATAACCACGTCGCCAAGTCAACCCGCGGCGACCGAGCCGATTATCTCCGAGGGTCAACACGCGGCGGCCCGGCCACCCCTCCGGCCCTGCCCTCCGGATCGATGTGGTCGCTCGCGGCCGGCGATAGCGGGTCCTCCGCGGACGCCGGGAACAATGGACTCATTGACGGGGGCGCGGAGAGATTAGGGGCGCGGGTCCCACGGCCTTTCGCTCCCGGCTCCCTCGGACTGCAGGTGGCCCTTTTCCCTAAAGAAATCGCCGGGACTGCCCATCGCCGCCCGCCGCTCTCAGCCGGCCCTTCGGTGAGAGGGGCGCTCGGAGGACCCCCGGAGTGGCGCGCGTGCCCACCCTCGGGCGGACCCCTCGGTGCCCAGCTCTTACCCCAGCACAGATGACGCCCTCACCAACATCTCACCGCAGAAGGAGTCTGCCGAGAAGTTCAGATCCCCAGCTAGGTTTTGCTTTTTGATGAAAATGAGGCATATTTCGGGGCAGCGCGAGCACTGCCTAGGCATTCGTGTGTTTTTCACCAGTCTGTTAAAATCTGGTCAAACCTGGTGGAGGACTGGACGCAGTCTGCAGTTTAGGAAAGTCAGTGCAGTGATTTTCTCTTGCTGGTTCCTGGTGGTCCACTCTCTCTCTTGCCCAGGCTTCTCTGCAGAGGGGTCCAGGGTTTCTAAAACCCGCTTGGCGGTTGGAAGGACGCTCAGAATGCCCAGAGCGAAGGGGTCGGTGGCGTGGGTCCGAGGTTTGGTGCCAATGCGACCTCGAGATAGTCGGTGAGCACCACTGGTTTCGAAAAAGCATCTCTATTCAGTGAGGACCCTAGAGTGCTTTTCTGAGCACTCCCCTCCCGGGCCTACCTTGTTTCCATCCGACACAGGAGTGGACTCTCTACAGCCGCCCAACTCCCACCAGGTCTCGGGATTCCTGGGGGGCTAGCAGATCTGGAAACAGGGTGCCAGCCCCCTCCCCCAGCCAGACACAAGAGGCGCTGCAACTTCGATTCCCCCTTGCCCCAGTAGGAACCCGCATTCTGAGTTGACCAAATGAGCCTCAATTCTCCCAAATCAAAAATTAATAGCGCTTTTAAATTTTTAAAAATTTAAGCCATTGTGAATGCTTCTGAAGTTATAGTTTACACTCCGGAAATCCCAGAGCACAACCATAGGCAAAAATACACTGCGAATTCTGGATCTTTATGTGTAAGCTCACTGACATCACTCATGATCGTGTACAAATTGCACAAATAAAATAGAACCAACGGCTTCTGACCTGTAGAGCTGAGGTCTGGGCATTTTTTTGGACCATATTCCCTAACAATATTTTTAAAGTCTGTTTACAACCTCAACATATGTATATACTTGTAAATTTTATCAATGAACTAATATGTACAGTATGAAACATACAAGGAAAAACAGACTGTTTATAATGAAATATATTTCTATAAACGAATAGAAGTTCCTGCCGCACTTTGAATGTTCATTCCTGCCCCACTTTGGCACTGTCCTTTCAAGTGTGTGCAGGAAACCGAGCCGAAGGAGAAAACGGAAACATCCAGGGGGCTCGTGGGGACCCGGGTCTGGCTTCTTAAGGCCGCCGGCCAGGCCAATAATGGCCTTAGGCAGAGCCACGTGGGGCACAGCAGAGCCTATGGCGCGGCGGCCGCCCGCCCGTCCCGCCGGCCCCGGGTGCCCTCCGCGAGCCGCGCCGAGCTGTCAAAGCTGCAGGGGTGGCGCCGGGAGTGCCAGCGCCGCTCAGCTCCAAGTCCCCGGCCCCAGCTCGTTCGCCCGGGTCCCCAAGCCCGGGCGGCAGCCATGAACCGCGAGGAGCAGTACTACGCGGCCACGCAGCTGTACAAGGACCCCTGCGCGTTCCAGCGGGGCCCGGCGCCCGACTTCAGCGCCAGCCCCCCTGCGTGCCTGTACATGGGCCGCCAGCCCCCGCCGCCGCCGCCGCCGCCGCCGTTCCCCGGAGCCCTGGGCGCGCTGGAGCAGGGCAGCCCCCCGGATATCTCCCCGTACGAGGTGCCTCCGCTCGCAGACGACCCGGCGATGGCGCACCTCCACCACCACCTCCCAGCTCAGCTCGCGCTCGCCCACCCGCCCGCCGGGCCCTTCCAGGATGGAGCCGAGCAGGGCGCCCTGGAGGAGCCCGGCCGCGTCCAGCTGCCTTTCCCGTGGATGAAGTCTACCAAGGCTCACGCGTGGAAAGGCCAGTGGGCAGGTGAGTCTGGCCCCCACAGCCGCTCTGTCCTCACCCCGCTCTCCGCTCGACTGTCCCCGTCTCCAAGCGCTTCCCAGGACCCTCTCTCGGTCTGTGACCCCAGCCCCCAACCCCGGATAACCTAGCGTCTCACTAAACCAGAGGGAAGCTAACAAGGCCATACTGCACAGAAGCGGGTTTTTGTTTTTTTTTTTCCTGGCTCAATCTGGAGCGGCCTTTCTACTCTGAGCTCTTCCTCGGAGTTGAAACCCCTTCCTCCCCTGTCCGCTGAACTCCAGGAGCCCGCGCTTCCCGGCTGCCTAGGCCTGGCCGAGTTCAAGACTTAAACCTTCCAATCCTCCTCCAGCGGGGGCCCCCAGCCCAGGACTCCTGGAGTGCCGGCGAGGGAACCGAGCGGGGCTCTGGGATGCTCCGGACCCGGCTTCAGGGCCCTGGCCTCCTTCTTGCTCTGAATTCACTCCCCCCACCCCCTTTCTGGCGGCTTCTGTGAAGAAAGCCAGACCATCTCAGGGGCACCTAGTAGGTGCAAAGAAGCAAGGAAGGAAAACTGTAGCCAGACGTGCAGAGGTGTCCAGGGGCCGGGGCTGGGCCGGGAGGGGGCTCACCGCAAGGCCGGGGACTGGCCACTCACCCCGAAGGAGAGGCATGGGGAAGCTCACTCACTTTTGAACAAACACAGGCTGCTTCCCAGCAACGCAGTTTGAGGAGGGAGATGCCCTCCTGGCACAGGCGGCTCGGGAGGCCCCTAGTGATGGCCGGTACCGGAAAGTCGGCCCGGAGCCGCTCCCAGGTCCCTTCCCGACCCGACCCGGCGGCGAGTTCCGGCAGCGCGGCCTGCACCGCTGCCGGCACCGTGTGACCGCTTCCGTGCGGAAGCCCCTTCCAAGCTCACCTGCGCTGCAAGTCGTGGACTTTTCTCCTCCCCCCAGCTAACAGTCGGGAGTCGGGGGACCAGGCTGCAGGTGCCCCCACCCCGGGAATCCTCGGCCCCCAGTCTGCCCGGCCTGACTGGCCTGCCTGACTGTGAGCTGGCGAAGCCAGGCGGGTCTTTGGGGGATCCGGGCTTGCCCAGGGTCACCGGGTCTCGCCTCTCTCAGCCTTTCTCCCGAAGGTTCCGTGGGGTCTCAGGCAAGTCCTGAGGTAGGAGAGAGTCCAAACTCAGGCTGCGATCTTTCCCCGCGCCAACCAAACCCCGGACGGACCCTTATCCTGCCCGGGCAAAGTTGCGCCAAAGGCCTCGGAGCCTTGGGAATTGCAGGGTTCTTGGGAGAAGGGAGGCCGGCGAGTCTGGACCTGGACGGGAGGTCCAGGAGCCACCTGGCACACTGGGGACGCGTTTCTCCAATTCCTGGGCCTCCTCCTCAGCTTCCTCAGGAAAAATTCGAGGGAGGTTCTGAAAAAGCCTTTCTGAGGTGGGGTAACTTCCACCCCTCCTGGACTCCTGTGGACCAAAGGGGTCAGAGAGACCTGTGCCAGCCGGCCTTCCGACCTGGGGGAGGGCCTCCCTCCAGCCAGGATGCTGCTGCATCAGTTCAGTCCTCCCTGGAAATTCTGAAGGAACCCAAATTCAAAGTCTGTGACCCCTGCCTGGCTGCTCCTAGAGGGGCTTCATGCCCCTGGGGAGAAAGAAGTGACCCGAAGGGCTTTTATTCATAGATCAATAGGGTATGATTATCAATAACAATAGGAACTTCCAAAACCCTCAACCTAAAAAAGGAACTACATCCACCTCCCTGGTGGGTTTGCCCCTAAATACCGCCCCGCGCCTCAGAGAGAGGTACAAACTGACCTCTTCCCTTTTCTGACCACCAGCAGCCTCCATCCAACACCTTCACGTTCACTCAGTCGCTTAGTCGTGTCTGACTCTGCAACCCCATGGGCTGTAGCCCACCAGGCTCCTCTGTCTGTGGGATTCTCCAGGCAAGAATACTGGAGTGGGTAGCCGTGTCCTCCCCCTGGGGATCCTCCCAACCCAGGGATTGACCCCTCATCACAGGCAGGCGGATTCTTTACTGCGGAGTCACTGCAGGAAGCCCATGCTACATCAGGGCCCCCAGCTAGTGGGCCCTTCGGAGCCTCTCAGAGCACTGTGGTGAGGCTGCTGAAAATGGGCCAAAGCCCTGCAAGATTGTGGGTTGAACTTACGGACTCTGAAGGACCTTTTAGATGTTCTTTTTTAAAATATATGTATTTTTTAATTGGAGGATAATTGCTTTACAATATTGTGCTTGTCTCTGCCATACATCAAAATGGCTCCCTCATTTCTCTTGAAAACCAAGAAAGGCTTGAAGTGTTAAGATTCTAAGATGCCCCCAGCAAGCAGGACTCCGCTGACTCAGACCTGAGCCTCCACCTTGGCTTCTGGGCACCCCGTTTCAGTCTGGGGGGAAACCCCAGCGGGTTGTACAGGGTGGTTAATCCTCCTAGCTAATACACACAATAGCTTTTCAACTCTAGCCGACAGGCATAGGAGATATGTCTGCCCTACGAAGGAAATGATGACTTTGGCCTGTTCCTGGTGTTCTGGTGGAACCGACTGCCCCAGAGTCCACAGCCCGGGCACAGCCGGTGTCTCATCCAGAACAGAAAATATTAGGACCTGGAGGCTCGCAGCCGCAGCTGCAAACTCCGTGAGCAGCGCTAATCCACCAGGCTGGGCCTGGCTGTTGCTTCTTCGGCCTGGGGTTCTCTACCACCCACCACTGCCACCTCCCCAATGGGGTACCCAGCTCCCCGCTAGGGAGTCAGGCCTGAGCCTCCCTTCCCAGGGAGCCTCTCCTCTCACCTCTGCCAGTATTTGAGGCCCTGGATGCAGAGGCTGGGGCTGACAGTGACCTTCCCTTGGGCTCAGAATGGTTCCCCTTTTGGTCCAGGGCAGGGGCCCAGCCGAGGTCAGAACGACAACTGCAGAGAATCTACCAGCTCTTGAGTTGGTGCTGATCACAACAACATAACTATAGAGAATATGTGATATAACATGAGATACAGCAATACGTGTCATAACCTCCGGATTCTTATTAGCTCAAAGTCTTTCCAACTGAAGGTTGCATCCATTTGTTGGTGAAATTCATTTACTGTGTTGAGACCTCTTTATTTATTTTTTAATGAACTAGTAAACTCCAGAATATGCCCGCAATGTGGGAGACCTGGATTTGATCTCTGAGTTGGAAAGATCCCCTGGAAGAGGGCATGGCAACCCACTCCAGTATTCTTGCCTGGAGAATCCTCATGGACAGAGGAACCTGGTGGGCCCCAGTTCATGGGGTCACAAAGAGTCAGACATGACTAAGCACAACCCAGTAAACAATAGGGAAAATTAGACAGCATTAAATGTGGTAAAATTTGGTTTAATGTCCTAGATTTTTTATATGTCAATTATATATCAGTGTGTGAACTGAGTGATGATTTGAAATACATTTCTTGCTACAAGTCATCATCAGAAAGTTTTTTCTTAAGTCCTTATTTAAAGACATTTTTTGCCTTTGTAGAATCCAGTTGGTTTAGATTCTTATTACGTGCATTTTGGGCTTCCTTGGGAGCTCAGACAGTAAAGAATCTGCCTGCAATGCAGGAGACCCGGGTTTGATCCCTTGGTCGGGAAGGGAAAATCCCCTGGAGAAGGGAATGGTAACCCACTCCAGTATTCTTACCTGGAAAACTCCGTGAATAGAGCAGCCTGGCAGGCTACTGACTGTGGGGTCGAAAAGAGTCGGACAGGACTCTGCCGCTAACACTTTCACTTTTTCACATTGTGCTTTTTTTTTTTTACTATGTGCATTTTAATCAGCATCAACCCAGATTGCGTGATTCTAGAACCACTGGTTGTTAGAGCCACTGGGAGATAAAAGACCTCCAAGAAGAGACGGCCTTACTCGGGAAGGCCTTTGAGCCCCAGACTGTACTGATGGATAGATGGTTGGACCTCAGTGGCCAGAGCGGCTGGGAAAGGGCCAGAGCGGAAGGATTCGGGCTGCAAGGGTTGGGAGCAAGCGGGAGGAGCCAGGGGTCGGGGGCCCCACATTCATGTGCGGTGTCGCCCGCAGGCGGTGGCTACGCCGCGGAGCCGGAGGAGAACAAGCGGACACGCACCGCCTACACTCGCGCGCAGCTGCTGGAGCTGGAGAAGGAGTTCCTATTCAACAAATACATCTCCAGGCCGCGCCGCGTGGAGCTGGCCGTCATGCTGAACTTGACCGAGAGGCACATCAAGATCTGGTTCCAAAACCGCCGCATGAAGTGGAAGAAGGAGGAGGATAAGAAGCGCAACTGCGGGCCCCCGGCGGCGGGAGGCGGGGACGCGGAGCCCGAGCAGGACTGCGCGGTGACCTCCGGCGAGGAGCTGCTGGCGCTGCCGCCCCCGCCGCCCCCCGGGGGTGCCGTGCCGCCCGCGGGCCCCGCCGCCGCCCGAGAGGGCCGCCTGCCACCAGGCCTTAGCGCATCGCCGCAGCCTTCCAGTGTCGCGCCCCTGCGACCGCAAGAATCTCGGTGAGAGACTCTCCCAGGCAGGAGGAGCGGACCCAGGACCCCGGGTGTGACCACCGGTCCAGGCTGCAGGGGAGAACCCGGGGCTCTGAGGCGCCTGTGCCCACTGGGAAGCGGTGGGGAGACGCTGCCCGCCTCCCCCTGGAGAAGAGACGTTCTCTGTAATGTCCCGGGCCCCTTCGGGTGAAACTGCTGGGACTGGCAACGTCTGGACTGTTGGACCTCTTTTTAGAGAAGCCAACTCTTCAAAAAGACCATACAAACTATACAGATAGGAACCTTGCCCCAACACAAGCAGGCGAGCCGGCTGGAGCCCCTTCACCTGCCCGGAAACAGAGCCATTTTTACTCTAAAGGTCTCTCTGCCTTTACCTTTAGAAATAATTGAAAGGAAACATCCGAGGTTTCAAAGACCTAGTGAAATGGATGCCCGGGGAATAGAATAATTCCTCCTCCTCCTCTTCTCTTCTAATCTTTTCATCAGAACCAGGCACCTCACCGCACATCCTTCCGCCTCCGCTTCTTTTCTCTGAGGAAGAGACCGCCTTGCAGGGGTCGCTGGGCAGCAGCAGGGCTGGGGGTAGGGGTAACCCCATTGTTCCAATGTACACCCCGTTGATGAGGTGGGAGGGACCTGGAGGTTTGGGGGAGAAAGAGGCCCCCTGATCAATCGCTGAACCAGAGATATGTGGGTGTGCATTTAGTTTCTGGTCTCCTGGCAGAGAAGACTGTGCGAGGCAAGCAGGGGGGCCTGACTCAACATGGAAACTATCCAGAGTGTGATTTCCACATCCTACGAGATGATGAAAGCTTATGTGGTTGGGGAGCTTGGGGTGGGGGGTGGGGGATGGCTATTTTTATTTAAAGTTTTTAAATTACCTCACAGTTCTTTACAAACAGGTCTGTGGTTTCCAAGTCAGTTGGTTGTTTGAGGGTCTGGGTCTTGTGTTCAGCTGATGTTTGTGGGAAACGATAAATAAATACAGATAATTGGAAAGAGATCAAGACTGATTCCCCTCACCTTGTATCGAACCCGTTTTGTGGAGCAATGATTCCGATTCATTAAAAAAAATTAAAGCAGCATATTTTCTTTGGCACTAACCAGAGAAAAGTCAGTAATTAAGACACCACCTTTGGGTTATGAGGTTGAGAAAGCCTACCACTGGGTGGATTTTCTGATTTGTTTTATTTTAAAGTTAGGAGTCACTTCTGAAGATGAATTAATTTCTTAGGCAACGAAGCCCAGAGATGGGGGGTTTGGAGCTGGGGGGCTGTCCATGAATAGGTACAGTGTCAGAGCTGCCTTCCTGCACCGCTGGCACCCAGGCCATCAGACCTGGATGAGTCTCCGCCTCTGGAGCCCCGGGGCCAGGAGGCTTGTGTTGGGGGCACAAGGCCGCAGTTCTGTGGTCTCCCGGCCTCCAGACACCCCCTCCTCCCCAGGACCCTTGGACGGGCGGCTAGCCCAGCTGTGCACCTGAAGGCAAGCTCGGTCCTGAGACATGGACTAACGCCCAAGAGTCGATGATATTTTCTTTAGCAAAAAGACGAAAGGTTTGTTTTGTTGGTGGTTTTTGCTTCTGCTTGTTTTGCTGTTTTGTTGTCATTGGGTTGTTTTGCTTTTTGTTTTTCTGAGAGAAATCGAGTCGCAAGGTCCAAAGAAAAGCAGGTTCTGTGGATCAGAAAGGAGCTCTTCCTCATCAGTCATAGCCTCACAGGGCAGGCGTGTCCTCACCCTGCAGCCTCTGTGCACCTGCCTGGGCTCCGGAGTCCAGCACCTCTGGGTTCGTACCTGGGGTCCCTCAAGCACCGGCTGCGACTCTGATAAAATGACGCCAGTTCCGCGTGCCTGGGCTTCCTCATCTGAAACGTGGACGCACCTCACAGATCTGTGAAGTTTACACCAAAGAACACAAGCAACGCGCTTAATTCAGTGTCTCGAAAATAGTTACCCCTGTAAAATAGTTGTTTTACAACCGCGGTCGTTTTCTGGGGAACTGCGGCTGCAGTTCTTTGCGGGTCCCCGCAGCCTCTCTCCTTTGACAGATCCTCTCTTGGTCACGTACCCACTGACCTTTACTGCGCGCGTCCTAGTTTCACGCCGCCCCGCCTCGTAAGTAAACTTAGACTGCCCGCAGCATCCCTAACCAGGCAGCTGTCTTCGCCGGGGGGAGCTGATACTGGGGAGGAGATACTGGAGAGCGGACCCTCTGGAGCTAGGCCTCCCAGTTGGTGGAGGTAAGGGGATTTGAGCTCGGAGACCAAGGAGATGTTGAGGTTTCCCACGGGGACTCGGGGTTCCAGGATTCCGCATCCCACGGAGAAGCCCGGGCCGCCGGGGTGGCTCGGGAGTTGGAGAGTGCGGTCTGCCTCCGGGCTGCCTGCGGCCTCCAGCTTCACGGGGCCGGCGCTTCCGCGCAGGAGAAGCCCGGCTTTCAGTTCTGCCTCCCCGGTCTCCAATCACCTTCCATGCCTTTAGCTCCGCGGGTCCGGGGGCAAATCCCTGAGTTCTCCGTTTCCTTCGTCTTCCCAGACGGTAAAGAATCTGCCTACAATTCAGGAGACCCGGGTTCGATCCCTGGGTCAGAAAAATCCCCTGGAGGAGGGCAGGGCAACTCACTCCAGTATTCTGGTCTGGAAAATCCCATGGACAGAGGAGCCTGGTGGACAACAGCCCATGGGGTCGCAAAGAGTCGGACATGACTGAGCGACTAACATTCTGGAATTTAATGGGCTCAACGCGAGGATGAAATGAGATGGTGTCTTTCAAGTTTATTGCCGGCCTGGCGCACAGTGATAGGGGAGGCCGAGAGGAGATGCTGTTGCCAGAGGAGGCCGGCCCCCCAGGAGACCCAGGAGATCCAGGGAGGCGGGCGGAGGGCGAGCCCGACTCGCCAGGTGGGCCTGGAAGACCGAGAGGAGGGGAACGAGCTCCGTCGGAGCCACTCGGGGCCTCACCTGACCGGATGGGGCGCAGTCCGACACCCCTGGCCGCCCAGGTCCCAGACCCGCGTGCGGCTGGACGTGCGCTCCCAGTCCCCGTGGCCGCCCTCGGCCGTGGGCTGGCGGACGCGAACCGCCGGCCGAGGACGGCCGGAGCTGCCGGACGAACCCCCGCGCGGCCCAGGTTCCGGGTGAGGAGGCCTGAACGACGACGAGCCCTCCCTGGAGCCGGCTGGGGCTCAAGGGACCGCCGGGTGCCAGGACCCACGGTGACCGCGGTACCTACCTCCCCGGCGGGGCCAGCGGCCTCCCTCGGCTCCTGGGCTGGGTGGGCTCGTCCTCGCGGTGGACACCCGGAGCCCGGGCGCCCGGACGGCGGCCCCCGCGCGGAGGGAGACGGGGCCGGTCCGCGCGGCCACGCCCGCCGCCCGGCGCAGGGCACCCGCGCGGGACCGCGGACCCCACCTCTCCGCCTGGAATCCGCCGTCCGCCGTGAGGTTCCATCGTGGAGCCTCGGCAGCGTCCAGGCTCAGCCACAGCTGCCCTCGCGGATTCTGGAAACCCCGCGTGGGCCCCGCGCCACAACACCGCCACCAGGAGCCGTGGAGGGCGCAAGCCGCGGTGAACCCCGGGCCTCCTGGTGCAGAGCATCGGGATCTCAGGGTACCGGCCACAGTGCTCAAAATCCCTTTTTCTCTTGCGGTAGATTTGCTAACGGTTTCACCAAGAAGTTCTCACCTTAAAATCCAAGGTAACCACATCTGAATTCGACGTGATTTCGGGGTGTGGCGTCTGTAATTCTCATGCCCCTTCAGATCCGCGCCTGGCGCCGGAATGCGCTCTTGACTGGGCTCCTCCTCCGGGCCGGCACCTCCGTAAGCCTGCACTGCTTGCCCTGAAAGCACCCAGTTTTGGAAAGCGGGGTCACCTCTCCTCCTGATGTCCCTCACAATAACGCAGATTGGATTGATTATCGGTGAATTTATCACGGTAAATAGGAGTCACTCGGGTTCCTCTAATTTCTGCCTTTGCACAACAAAGCCTGTGTCGATTTCCCAGATTAATCTTGACCTTTTTAGTCCAGCGCTGTGACTCTCTCCATATGCGCTCCTTCAACTAATTCTGTTCAGTGCATTTGCTGAGGTGAAATCTATTACAGTGCCCTTTGCCTCTGTTCTTTCATTCCCATTCTCTTCCTCCTTTTCTTTCTCTCCAGATCTGTGTTCCTACTTAGGCTTTTGCCTTAGGGTGAGCTTCCATCTTCATTTCTCGGTTTGTCTGTTGGCCTGTGTGCATTTGTGTGCATGTGTTTAGGATGTGTCTTACGTGGGTGGCAGTGGTGGCACTGATCAGTGTGTGTGTAGGGACCAGGGACACCATCCTATACACTCCCCCCCCCAACCCAGGACAGCCTGATGACCTTGCTTCTGATGCAAACTGGCCCTTCAGGTAATTGTGTCAATTCTGTGTGTTGACAGTGTTTTCAGGCAGGAAAATCAGTCTTCAGAAGAACACATGTTGGGGACTTGAGTAGAAGCTGGCTGATTGCTCAAGTATTGCACGATTGCCTAAGGAATTGAAATTGTTTTTCTTTCTGAGAAAAAAGTTCACAATTGAGTCTTTCATACTTCAAAGGCCGAGAAACCATCCTGAAAATCCAGTACTTTGAAGGGTCAGAAGAGGGAAGTACTGAGTTGACACTAATCAAATTTTACTCAAAGCCATTCTGACAAGCTAGATGTGGGAGCTATGAACCTAATGGGACACTGAGGCAGTCCAGCAGAAAGCAGAAGGGCTTCCTGGCAACAGAACTGGGAGTGATGAAGCCTCTCAACTGGCAGCCAGCTTTCAGGAAATTACCACAGGAGGATGGCTTGAGCCACAGGAAGTGATTTGCGGTTGACTCCTAGTAGGAAAAAAGAGGTGAGGTTCTACAAATAGTGGCTACCAGAAGCTGTTTTAAGAGTGAAAGTGACTGATATGGGTCTTTTGGATTACCTAGTGATTACCTATCAATGCCAAGTTCCCTTATTAAACTGTGCTATGTTTATATATCATGAAAGAGAATAGGTGTAATCAAATTTTATTTCTTTTTAAGTTAAAATTATTTTTCTTTATAAGTGAAATGCCATGACTTTTTTAGTCTTTATTTTTTTGGCCGCATCATGTGGTATGCAAAATCTTAATTCCCTGACCAGGGATGGAACCTACACCTCCTGCATTGTGAGCATGGAGTCAACCACTGGCCTGCTGGGGAAGAACCTATAATTCACTTTTCAGTAGAGTTTCTTATAGTGTTTCCCTAAATGCAGAACATGTGGACACCTTAAATATATGCCATATTGTCAAAATGCAGTCAAGATCCTTACCTGCATCATAGAACACACTGAACTCTCACATCTGGTCATAATTACATACATAAAGTTGTAACAGTATTTTTACTGTGATTAATTTATAGCAATTGGAAATCTGTTATTTTTCTGAATTCTCAGTCTTACACCCAAGGGAATGAGAATTTGAAAAATCATTTATCCAATTTACACATGCTCTAAAAATTCAGAAGTTTCACATGTCTAGATATGTCTGGAAATACTGTCAATTTGAAATTGATTTATTACATGGAACTATTTCCACCTTGGTAGTTCTAGAAATGCAATAAAAGGTATAAAATAAGCCCCCAGGTTTAAAAAACAAATAGAAAATACAATTTATTACAATAAACAAATATATTAATTTAATGTTGAAAGTCTAATTTGCTAGACCAGAAGTACAGTAGATTATTTCTCCTCTGGATGACGAGACACAAGAACACAGAGATGTTGTAAAGCACAAGCCAGCTTTCATGCTGCCCGATGTCCTGGGATCCAGTGGAGGAGAGAGGGAAGGATATCTGGAGAAATACAGAGGTTAACAGTGCTGTTTCTCAGTGCTCTGGTCAGGGTTTAGCTTCTTTTGCATCTACTATTTATGGCAATTCTGAATGAGGGCAAATAACTTAATCCCTTTGAGCTTGTCTACTTGTCTGTGAATTACTGATAATGACACCTCCTGTGATTGATCTGCAATCTGCATGCACGCTCATTCATGTCCAACTCTTTTCGATCTTGTGGACTGTAGCCCGCTAGGCTCCTCTGTCCATGGCAAGAATACTGGAGTGGGTTGCCATTCCCTCCTGTGGGGGATCTTTGCCACCCAGGGATTGAACCCATGTCTCCTGCATTGGCAAGCAGGTTCTTTACCCCTGAGCTACTTGAGAAGCCCATTCTCATGTGATTGCTGAGGGTTAAATGAAATCATGTGTGTAGAGTGCATACATGGGTGATCATGTGTGTACAGTACATTCATGGGTGGTTGGTGTGTTTCCTCCACAAACTGAGATCATTCACATCTCACTTGAGCAAGGACAGCACTTTGCTCAGTGGATCTCAGAGGTGACAAGTGACACAAAACAGATGTGTGCCCTTTTGTCTGGGACCTCAGATCCTTCCTTTCACGGGGAGCTAGGTCTCATCCCAAATCATCACATTGGTGATGGCCAGGCAGAAGCAGAAATCAGCCACCAACTCTATCATAGAGGCAGAAGCCAGTCATGCTGAATTCACACTTTGGACAGTACTGATGCCCCAGTTATCTAGCAGTATGTGTAAGGCACATACGTGTTAACTACTTTAGGGATCGTCTAATGACCAAAGAAAGTGTCTTAACCAAGGGGAATTTGTTTAGGGGCCCCCAGGTTCCCCAAGATAGGTGATTATCCCAGACCTCCTTAATAAGTCATTTTCTTTGATGTTATTGCGTGGTTAGGTTTGGCTGTGACTACTAAAAACCCAAAATATCCGAGGTTAAAGAGTGAAATCAATTTCTCTCCTACATGGAAGTGTGGAGACAGGTGATTCAGGACTGAAATATTGCTCCAGAGTCGCCTGGGGCCCAGGCTTCCCAGGTGGCTCAGTAGGTAAAGAATCTGCTGCCAATCCAGGAGATGCAGGATCGATCCCTGGGATGGGAAGATACCCTAGAGGAAGGCATGGGAATCTGCCCCAGTATTTTTGCCTGGAAGAAGTCCCATGGTCAGAGAAGCCTGGTGGGTTACAGTCCATGGGGTCACAAAGAGTCAGACTCGACAGAAGCGACTGAGCACAGTACAGGTTATTCTGACTTCCCTTTCTGATACTGCTAAATTTGCCCCCAGGTCATGGTTTCATAGGACACTCCAGCTACAACACCCACTTTCTGAGCATCAGGAGGAAAGAAACAAGGACAAAGCATAGGCCCCTGTGATGGGTGGAATGTTGATCCCTGAGAGATGTTCACCTCGTAATCCCTTCATCCTGTGGATGTGTTCTGTCATAGCACGAAAGGGTCTTTACAGATGGAGTTAAGCTGGGGACCTTAACTCAATCCTGGATTAGCTGGTGGGCCCAGTCTAATCATACAAAGCCTTAAGAGCGGAAAGCTTTCTCCACCAGGATTCCAAGAGATGCAGCAGCAGAAGCGTCAGATTCCGTGTGTGGCAGGTGCTACCGTGGGGTGCAGGACCCACGAGCCAGGGCTGGCCAGAGGCCTCCAGGGACTAAGGGCTGCCCCCAGGTGATGGTCAGCAAAAGAGTAGTGATATGGGTCCGGCAACCATAGGACCTGGATTCTGCCAGCAACTGGAGTTCTTCTCAGAGCCTCCCTAGCAGAGCCCAGCTGGCCAAAAACTTGACCTTGACCCTTGTGAAACCCAGAGCAGAGAAACCTGCTGGTTGCAGAAACTGAGAGGTAACACACTTGTGTTGTTCTGTGCTGCTGTGCAGTGATGTGTCTGCAACAATAAAAAAGGAATACTGTCCCCTTTTCTTGAATGACACTGGAAGGAAGTGACACCACACCTGCTTACACGTCATGAACAGGACTTCAGTTACATGAAACCACATGGCTGCATGGAAGGCTGGAAAGTATAGTCTTCATTCTGCGTGGTCATTTGTCTAATTAAAAACGGGAGGGGGCAGCATTAAAGGAAGAAGGGTATCATGGATACTGGGGACAGCTTGACGTCTCTACTACTGTTACCAAGAGTCTGCATTGGAAACTTGACATCATAACTTGGTGCCTCCTGCAAAGCCCCCAAAGAAAACAGTACTCATTACTGCATACAGCCCTTGTGCTGGGATTTAGTGCAAGAAGGAAGTTTGCTTGGACAAACTTGGTTACTTTTCATCAGGCTGTGAACACTGTACAAGGTATTGTTTGCCTTGTCGGTTCGAAAGCTAAAAGCTAAACTGTGTCTCCCAACCTTGACTTCTATTTCTGCTTTCACCATTTGTTGCTCTTCTGAACTGTGTGTCAAACGACTGGGTATCTTTAAGTCTGCTTTTTCATTGGTAAATTGGAGGAAATACCCATTTCACAGGATTGTTGTAAGGGTTAAAGAATGTATGTAAAAATTACTTTCTGGCATGG
The DNA here is from genome assembly GCF_049115385.1 of Moschus berezovskii. Classification (NCBI taxonomy): domain Eukaryota; kingdom Metazoa; phylum Chordata; class Mammalia; order Artiodactyla; family Moschidae; genus Moschus; species Moschus berezovskii. The sequence goes on from NC_142472.1 coordinate 54,570,146, forward strand.
AAATGGGCCTTCAGTGTGTTTCATAGTGGTGGTGGTTTGGTCACTAAGTTGTGTCTAATTCTTGCGACCCCATGGACTGTAGTCCGCCAGGCTCCTCTGTCCACAGGGTTCTCCAGGTAAGAATACTGGAGTGGGTTGCCATTTCCTTCTCCAGGGGATCTTCCTGACCCAGGGATGGAACTCCGGTCTCTTACATTGCAGGCAGTTTCTTTGCTGACTGAGCTACCAGGGAAGTCCCATATAATGTATTCTTTTATAATAAAAATATATGGAGGGAAATGCCCCATATTAAGATAAATGTCCTCTATGTATTCAAATCCTCTTGTGTATGTGTGTGCTAAATCACTTCAGTTGTGTCTGACTCTTTGCAACCCTGTGGACTGTAGCCCACCAGGCTCCTCTGTCCATGGGATTCCCCAGGCAAGAATACTGGAGTGGACTGCTCTGCCTTCTTCTGGGGCATCTTCCTGAACCAGGAATTGAAGCTGTGTCTCTTGCGTCTCCTGCATTGACGGGCAGGTTCTTTATCACTGAGCCACCAGGGAAGCCCCTCAAATCCTCTTTCAGTTCAGTTCAGTTCAGTCGCTCAGTCATGTCCGACTCTTTGTGACCCCATGAATCACAGCATGCCAGGCCTCCCTGTCCATCACCAACTCCCGGAGTTCACTCAAACTCATGTCCACAGAGTCGGCGATGCCATCCAGCCATCTCATTCTCTGTCGTCCCCTTCTCCTCCTGCCCCCAATCTCTCCCAGCAACAGAGTCTTTTCCAGTGAGTCAACTCATCGCATGAGGTGGCCAAAGTATTGCAGTTTCAGCTTTAGCATCAGTCCTTCCAATGAACACCCAGGATTGATCCCCTTTAGAATGGACTGGTTGGATCTCCTTGCAGTCCAAGGGACTCTCAAGAGTCTTCTCCAACACCACAGTTCAAAAGCATCAATTCTTCGGCGATCAGCTTTCTTCACAGTCCAACTCTCACATCCATACTTAGGCACATCTAAATCATAAAATACTGGGTCTGTTCATTCTCCCCTCCAGGACTGTCTCAAGTCTCTTTCCTCCTCAGCTTCCTCACCACCTTGGTTCCCCACCCCCCACCCTCCACCATCCTCACCAGTGACACTGCGGGAGTCTCACTGGCTCAGGCTGCACCTTCCCCGTCCACCCCGCGCTTGGCTTAGGCCAGAGGGCGCCTCTGACACAGGGATGTGGTTGTGCCTCTCCATGATGCAAAGCTGCTCAGGGGCCTCCACAGTCTGAAGGTCAAGTCCAAGTCCCTCAGGCTGGACTCTCAGGCCCCTTGGTTCTCTGAGACCATCAGTACTCGCGCAGGTCCTGAACCCCCAGGGCTGCCTCTAAACAACGTTCTTTTCCCTCCGACTGGAAAGGCTACCAACTCTCTCTTCCTGTGCTCACCTGCCTTCCCTTTTTTCCCCCACCCTTAGTTCCACTGAGGTTTATCAAGTAATAGCTCTGCCGGGCTCTGGAGCAGGCCCTGGATTCTCTGCCAAGTCCGCTAGCTCATCAACCACTGGACATTCTCCATGGACTTCTCCACACTTCCAGAGTGTCCCTCTGTGGCAGCTCATTTCTGAGATGCCTGTGAAGCAGGTTTCTTGTCTCTGCATCTTGGTGCAGTCCTGGCTCACTCCAGCTGGGCCGGGCTGATGACTTGAACCAGAAAACTGCAGTAAAATGGATGATATGCCAGTTTTGGGCCTAGAGGGAGGCCTGGCATATGTGCTTTTGGAAGCCACCTTGCTGATGAGGCTATGTGAAGAGGCTGTGTGGAGAGGAGCTGCCCTGGGACAAGTGGAGACAGAAGCCCTGGCCTTGGGGTGGCTCAGCAGAGCCTCTGGAAAACCCCAGCCCAGTCACCATCTGACTGCAGTCATGTGAGGTTGGCAGAGCTGCCCAGCCCAGTCAACAGGAAAAACTGTGAGCGGCATGGACCCCTACATCTGCAGTGCACTAATGGATGCCCGGGACACTCCTTCCCCAGTGGCTCAGTGGTAAAATATCCACCTGCAATGCAGGAAATGCAGGAGATGTGGATTTGATCCCTGGGTGGGAAGATCTCCTCAGCATGGCAACCCGCTCCAGTATTCCTGCCTGGAGCATCCCATGGACAGAGGAGCCTGGCGGGCTACAGTCCATGGGGCCACAAAGAGTCCGACATGACTGGGTGACTGAACGCACTCGGCACAATAGACACCTCGGACACCGCTTCCCCAGGCCCTGCTCCCACTCTTTACCCCCATGTACCTTTGCATTCACACCTTTATCATCTTCCTCATCACCTGGCATGGTCTTTCTCCTCGAACACAGAGTGAGCTTCTTTCTTTCTTTTATCTGAAAAGATTCAGTATGAAAATAGAAACCACTTGAAGTATTTCAAACTAACAGTAACTCAGCACTCACAAAGTCATGGAAAGACAAGCCCCCACTGGACTTTTAGCTTCAGGGTCTTCTTACCATGGTTGTCAGGAGAGGTCTGGAGGCTGCTGACCTGTTCACGGCAGCCTCACATCCAAGAAGACGGTGGCCAAATGGTTGAATATGACCACAGAAACACAGGACGGGTCAGCCATGACCATAACGGGAAGAATGACTCCTGCCCTCTCCCTCTGCCTTCCAGATACTACCTGAGTGCATCTCGCTGCAGGAAACGTAACTGTTCCCACTGGTCTTGCTCCTAAGACTTCTGGGAAGTGTAGCTTTCAGCCTCCCAGCCAATGCTCAACAGGGGAGCCTGAGGTTAGAGAGAATCATGAGAGCCAATGGACCACACATGTGCACTTCCAGCTCCTCACACAACATCCTGGCAGGTGCAGTCTTCAGGATAGACCTGCTGAATGAATGGATGAAAATACAAATTAACTAGGGTATCCATCACTCAGTCTCAGGACCTCGATGATGGTCCAGTGGTTAAGACTCTGTGCTTCCAATGCAGGGGGTGTGTGTTCCATCCCTGGCTGGGGAACTAAGATCCCACATGCTACACAGTACAGCGCACACACCCACACACACAAAACCAGCCTGCCCTACAATTGTTCACTGGCTGAGTCAGGTCCGACTCTGCGAACCTATGGACTGCAGCATGTCAGGCTCCCCTGTCCTTCACTGTCTCCCGAAGCTTGCTCAGACTCATGTCCTACAATTACAGGCCTGTTATGAACTCTTTCCTGTGTTAGATGCTGGGAAGGAAAAGGTAAATATATAATTTTAAAAAATTTTTCCCAAGAGAAAAATCTGAGCGTAGAGTTGAGTCATAGCAAGGGTGGAACACGAGAGTGAGTGTTGTAATGTTGTGGGGTCTGTATCTTCTCCCTTGTCATAAAAGTGGTGGTGGTTTAGTCGCTAAGTCTTATCTGATTCATGGGACCCCATGGACTGTAGCCCACCAGGCTCCTCTTCTCCAGGCAAGAATACTGGAGTGGGTTGCCATTTCCTGCTCCAGGGGATCTTCCTGACCCAGGCATTAAACCTGGGTCTCCTATGCTGCAAGCAGATTCTTTGCCAACTGAGCTACCTAGGCAAATATGGAATCCATTTCAAATGTTAACTTTTCAGCTTGTTTTGCAAATTGTAACCAATTTCTTCTGTAAGTAAGGAGGTTGCTTTTCCAAAGCCAGCCTTGTAGCTGATTCTGGAAACACAAAGTATGTTTAAAGAAAATAAATCAACCACAAAGATCAGATTCTTGAAAACAGTCACAACTAAGTCCCATATTGACAGGTAAACTCTATGGCTTCACCTTGAACATTATTTAACCTTGGAGGTTAAATAAAATCACTTCACACATACTATTTATTTATCAGGCTGTCACTTAGGGTGCCATGTAGTTGTCATTTCCTCAGGGATGAGGATCAGACCAGAAACTCAAGACTCCAGGTGTCTTAGTTCAGCCAGTAATTAGTAAAGGCAGGTGAAGAGCTCATTTTAGCTGTTATTTTCACAATTTAAAAATGCAAGTATTTGCTGAGTAACCACATATTAGAAGAGTCCTCATCAATTCCACGGAGAAGGCAATGGCAAGCCACTCCAGTACTCTTGCCTAGAAAATCCCATGGATGGAGGAGCCTGGTAGGCTGTAGTCCGTGGGGTCGCTAAGGATCGGACATGACTGAGCAACTTCACTTTCACTTTTCACTTTCACACATTGGAGAAGGAAATGGCAACCCACTCCAGTGTTCTTGCCTGGAGAATCCCAGGGATGTGGGAGCCTGGTGGGCTTCCGTCTATGGGGTCACACAGAGTCAGACATGACTGAAGTGACTTAGCAGCAGCAGCAGCAGCATCAATTCCATTAACCTCTAACCTCGTCCACTGTATATCAAATATCTGAGGGTTTGTGAGACCATATGGCCCATGTACAATTATAAGCATGTCCCCCATGCAAGAGGTTTAGCATTTGTGAAAACAAGACTAAGGTTTTTTTTTTTTGAGAAATTAATTGATCTGAGGAATTTTTGTTATTTGCTTAGATTACTGTTGTTGAGAACTTTGAGTTGCTTTATATTAATATGGGCTTCCCTGATAGCTCAGCTGGTAAAGAATCCACCTGCAATGCGGGAGACCTGGGTTCGATCCCTGGGCTGGGAAGATCCCTTGGAGAAAGGAAAGGCTACCCACTCCAGTATTCTGGCCTGGAGAATCCCGTGCACAGAGGAGCCTGTCCATGGGTAGCCCACAAAGAGTCAGATATGAGTGAAGCAACTTAGTATGCACGTATGCCACAACTAAGAGTCCTCATGCCATAGTTAAGACCTGGCACAGCCAAATAAATACATAAATAAACATATTTTTAAAATATAACCAAATATTGATAAGTAGCTAACTCTGGGTTATGGAACTGGGTATTCTTTTACATTTTACTTTAGGTCCTTCTGCATTGTTTATATTTTTGACCATAGGGTACTCATTTTAACATTAATAATACTATTTTTAATGTTATTCATGACTGAGAGTAGAGAGATAACAGATGATTTTTAAACCTTTTTCTTATTTGAACCTTACTTTTTGTGTCCAGAAGAAGTGGACATGATTTAAAAGAACCCTTTCTAAATTGTCTGCTTCTCCTACAAGAAGTGCAGCAAATGTATCACGTTGCAGCAGGTACTGCTCTCAGAGGCCCTACACCCTTCTCCACATCAATCATCATCTTCAGAGGTGGAGGCCTCCACAACCAGACCGCACAGCACTTGGGAAGCCACCAGACTAAGGAAGCTGGCAGCCCGGACAGGTCAAGATCAAGATGCCTGGGGGAAGGGAGGTTGCCTCCAGGGGTGGGAGGGTGTGGGAACAGGAAGACATGGCCCCACACTTCTGTGCCTGTCAGACCCCTGCCCGGGAATCCCAGGACTGTGGATTGAGTCGCCTTTATCATGGGCTTCCTGTGGTGTGATTGCTGGCTGTGGTTTCCTGTTTCATGGTTGGTTTTTATTCCATAAACTTGGATGAATTACTTACTATTTATCAGACCCTCTGCCAATTGTGTTAGTCTCTCAGTCGTGTCCGACTCTTTGCGACCCCATGGACTGTAGCTCACCAGGCTCCTCTGTTCATGGAATTCTCCAGGTGAGAATACTGGAGTGGGTTGCCATTCCTTTCCCAGGGGATCTTCCTGACTCAGGGATCGAACCCGAGTCTCCGCATTGCATCTGAGCTATAGGGAAGTCCCTACTGGAGGTAGAAAAAGGGAAAATATAGGATCCCTACTTTCAATAAGTCCATCATCAAATGCAAGAATCAGACAAGGGAAAGGGTGTATTATAACACAGTGCGATGGCGCTCGCACACAGATTTATGCAACGTGTTTGAGGAATACAGAGGAAGGGGACACCAGGCCTGGGGGATCTGGGGAATCTTGACAGAGTTTGAAGAAGTGAGCTGGAGAGAGGGGAAGAAGTTCCATGCAGAGAGAGGAGAATGGACCAAGACCTGGAGGCCAGAAAGAGCACAGAGACACAGGGGAATCCTAGAGTCGCTTTGAAAGTATTGCTGCTGTCAAATTATTACAAATTTAGTGGCTTTTGTTTTTGCTGTTCAGTTGCTAAATCATGTTGGACTCTTTGCAACCCTACGGACTGCAGCACGCCAGGAGGCTTCCCGGTCCATCACAATCTCCAGGAGTTCACTCAGATTCATGTCCACTGAGTTGGTGATGCTATCTAACCATCTCATCCTTTAGGCAACACAAACTTATCCTCTAACAGTTCTAGAGGTCGACGTCTAAACTGTTGTCTAAATGCAGGTCTGGAGGCCGTGGTCCTCTGGGAAGCCCTTCCAGCTCTGGAGGCCGCCTGCACTCCTGGGCTCCCGCCCCTTCCCCCACCCCACCAGCCTCTGCTTCCACAGTCAGCACACCTGTCACCAAATCTCCCCTCTCCCCACATAAACACCCTCGTGATGCTCCAGATGGTTGTCTGCATCTCAGGATCCTTAACCACAGTCCCTTCACCCTGTGACACAACCCATGTGGGCTCCAGGTTAGGACCCCCAGCCTTGCTTGGGGCCATTAGTCAGCCTGCCATTGTCCCCCTTGGCGTGGATATCACACCTCTCATCAACTCTGACAAGAGCCCATCATCCAAGAAAGCCAAGTGCATCCCACTCCTGACCTGCAGTTCTGGAACATGCTAAGCCAAACAAACTTCCAGGGAACTGTACAGAGGCTCCATGCTTCTTTTGCAAGCATTTCCTTCTTCCATTTTGACTTTCCTCTAGGAGTTCTACCAGTGCTATGACACACAACACACAACATTGGCTGGCGCTTAGCAAATAGGGAAGGACTCATTACAGGAACGAACACATGAAGGAATTCAGTGCAACTAGCATCTCCTCCTTCCCATCCAGTCTTTTGCTTCTTACTGGATTTTCATTGTTGAGGTTATAATTTCCCAATGCATATGATTCTTTCTTTTCCCTCCCCTGATAACAACATGGTCCATGGATTTCTTTCACTTTATTTACCACTTCTATGCTCTGATCCGCTCTAATATAGTTTCTGGTGAGATTTCAGGAGGTCTGTTTGGATTCCCCACTTTTGGCTAAGAGATACAGTTATGTTTTCAAAGAGTAACTCTTCATATGTGTTGTATACTTCCATTTATCATTTATCTCAGAAGTGGGGAATATATTTCTGTATTTATGAATATAATCATACAATGATTAATGACGATATAATCAGCAAACCAGAGTGTAGACTACTCCATGAGACAAATAAACCTGTTTTTTTCAACAACTAAATTGTTAAGATTTTTTTAAGAGAGAGATTGGAGGGTTAATCTCTAATTAATATAAGCCAGTGATGGCTGTGCATTTCTGTTTTCTCCACTTTAGAACAGGAGTGTCTATAGCAGTTATCCTATGCTTGTCCCACCATTGTATTAGCGCATGCATGCTTAGTCACTTCAGACATGTCTGACTCTTTGAGACCCTGTGAGTGTAGCCTGCCAGGCTCCTCTGTCCTGGGATTCTCCAGGCAAAAATACTGGAGTGGGTTACCATGCCCTCCTCCAGGGGATCTTCTCAATCCAGGGATCCAACCTACATCCCCTGCATTGGCAGGAAGGTTCTTTACCACTAGTGCCACCTGGGAAGCCCTGATTATAAAAATATGTAAGGTTTATTTGAGGGAGAAGTGACAGAAAACTTGTCTCTAATTCATCAGTTTTCAGATTAAGTGGAACCACACCCAAAGAAAGAGCTGAAGTCAAGGAGTCTAACATCCACCGGAACCTGATTTGTATCAGGGGACCCTGTCACCTGCGCCTGAACCCAATGCCTTAGCAGGAAAGATACAACTTCAGGAGGAGAGAACTTGCACCTGAGGAATGTAAATAGTTTGTGAGCATGGAACTAACTTGAAAATATGGCCGCAAACTCTTTGACATTCCTCCCATAGAGAGGTAGATTTAGTCTCTTCCTCTTCAATTTGAGAAGTGTGTCAGCGCTTCAACCAATGGATTGAAAATGACACTGTGTGACTTCTGAAAGTGAGTGAGTGCAAGTCGCTCAGTCGTGTCTGACTCTTTGTGACCCCATGGACTATACAGTCCATGGAATTCTCCAGGCCAGAATACTGGAGTGGGTAGCCTATTCCTTCTCCAGGGGATCTTCCCGACCCAAGAATCAAACTAGGGTCTCCTGTATTGCAGGTGGATTCTTTACCAACTGAGCCACCAGGGAAGCCCTAAAGTGACTTCTGAAGGTAGATCATAATATGGAACAGAGCCTCCCTCCTGCTCACTGGGATCACAAACTTCCAGAGCTCTGCAGCACAATGGAAAAAGTGGTTTTTACACTTTTTAAGTTTGCTGGGAGGAGATCCAAGCCACAGGAAGAGGTTAACCATCCACAGTGATCTCAACTTTTGGCTCCTTTCGGCCTATCCACCAAATACCTGAATAAAAGAATCTCCAGGGAATTCCCAGGGCAGTCCAGTGGGTTAGGATTCATTACTTTCACTGCAGTGACCCAGGTTCAATCCCTGGTTAGGGATCTAAGATCCTGCAAGCTGAGTGGTGCAACCAAATAAATAAAAATGTAAAATAAAATTAAAAAAAAAAAAAGCAACCTCCAGATGATTTCTGCCCCAGCCACTCACGTCTTCCTGAGGTTCCTGATATTGTGGAGTGGACACAAGCCATTCTTGCTGTACTCCGTGTGGCTTCCTGATCCACAGAATCCATGGACATAACAAAGTGCCTGCTGTATGACACTGAATTTCAAGTTGCTTGTGATACAGCAGAAGAGACACCACCATATTAGTTTCCTGTGGCTACTGTAAGAAATTACCATATACGTGCTGGCTTAAAACAACAAATTTATTCTCTCACAGTTCTTCAGGCCAGAGTCCAAAACCAGGCTGAGAGCAAGATGGGGGCAGAGCCGCGCTCTGGAGACTGTGGGTGGCGGCCTCATCCTCCGCTTCTTCCAGCTGCTGCTGGTGTGTCTTGGCTTAAGGCTCCATCAATCCCATCTCCCAGGCCAGCCTCAGATCTCTCACTGCTGCTTCATATCACCATCGTGTGTGTGAGAGAGAGAGAAATCTACTTTTGCCTCTCTGAAAAGGACACTGACAGTGGCATTTAGGGCCTATGTGAATAATCCAGTGTAATCTCTCCATTTCAACGTCCTTAATTTAATCATATCTGCACCAATTGTTGGGGTAGAATTTCTGGGTTTGGTGTTTGGTTTGGTTTTTATTTCAGTGTCTATTTTCTTGGCTTGTTTGGATTTTGCCACACAAGGTAACAGTCACAGTTTCCAGAGCTTGGCCTGTTGATGTCTTTTTCAGCCTAGATACATAAGTATACAGAAGAGCATACTGTATAATTCTTTTGTGCCCTGCCTTTTTTGATGTATGAGACCAAAAAAAAAAAAAATTCCTCAGATCACTAAATACTCTGAAAACTTAAATAAAAAAACATTAAATAATACTGAAAACAGTGGCTTTAATGTTATACAATATTCTACTGAACGGGTATACTATAATTTAGTTGTTCAAAATATTGATATTGGACACTTGTTTCCAACTCCCTAGAGTTGATTATTTCCCTAGATTAGTTCTAGATATGAAATTACTAAACTTGAGTGTATTTTAAGACTTCTAAAGTATATTGCCAAATTGCCGAAGATATATCAATTTACAGTTTTATCATTAGTATAGGAAGTGCCTGCGTATCTTTCTCTCACTAGCACTGAGTATTAGACATTTTTAAGTATTAAGTTATTTGATGACATTTCATTAGCAGTCTAGAATTTTTCTTATTATTTTGCTTTGAATTCTGTATATATCAAGGAAAACAATCCACTGACATTTTTGTAGCAAATACTTTTGTCATTTTAAATTTGCTTTTAAATTTTGAAAATGATATTTCTGATAATTATGTACCATTTTATGATTCTTCCTTTGCCTTCATACTTAGAAAGTGGGCCACATTCAAAGAGCAGACTCAATGGTGGCTTAAATAGCATGGTGTTTAACACCAGAAGGGCTTCCCTGGTGGCTCAGACAGTAAAGAATCTGCTTGCAGTGCTGGAGACCTGAGTTCGATCCCTGGGTTCTTCTATTCTTGGAGAAGGGAATAACAACCCACTCCAGTATTCTTGCTTGGGAAATCCCATGGACAGAGAAGCCTGGCGGGCTATAGTCCATGGGGTCGCAAAGAGTCAGACACAAGTGAGCAACTGACACTTAAACACATACTTGACATCAGAAAGGCCTGGATCATAATCTATGTAATAAGGCTAGACGTTGGGTTTTACAAAGATTTTGTTGTTGTTCAGTCACTCAGTCGTGTCTGACTCTTTGCGACCCCATGGACTGCAGCATGGCAGGCTTCCCTGTCCTTCACCATCTCCCGGAGCTTGTTATTTCACTTGCAAAGATTAAATGAAATAATTTAAAGGATCAAGCACAAGGCCTGGCATGCGTAAACACTCTGTTTCTTTTCCATCTGTTTACTAGAAAATAATAGATTCAAGCAGACTACAAAGAAATGCAAAAAAAAAAAAAAAAAGAAAAGAAAATATGCTCAACCTGCTTAGTAAATTATGGAACATAAAATTAAACTAGTTACCATTTTCTGTCCATCAGAGTTAAAAAATGTAAGCAATAATTTCTAGTGCAAAGAGGCTGTGGAGAAAGGCAATTCACTTATAGGCAGCTGGGAGGTACAGTGACTTGTTAAACCCTTTTGGGAAGCAATGCCTATAATTATTAAAAATAAAAAATGAAAAAAGTTTACATTGATAATTTTCTCTGACCTAGGGTTTCCAATTTGAGTAATCCAGCCTTTAAAAATATAAATATCCAAAAGAATATATGTAAAAAGATGCTTACCCTTGTACCATTTATGTTAGAAAATGTGGACAGCAACATGAATATCCGTCAGTAGGAGGGAAGTAGTTGAAAACCTGTTTTCAGTCTCTACCCTCTAGAATGTAAGATTCCCAAGACCTAAGATTTTTATCTGTGCTCTTAACGCTGTTTCCCAGCACCTAGAACAAAATAAACATTCAAAGAAATTGGTGAATAAGGAATGAGTAAAGTTCTGGCGTCTAAATTTACAATGCAGCAGCCATTTAGAAGAGTCAATTGGATTTACATATAATGACCTGGGGAAATGCCCTTGATATCTTTGTTGTTGGTTAATCAGTTCCTGCTGTTTTGAAGGGGAGGCAGAAATTAACACAAGATTGGAAATCAACTTGTGTGTGTGTGCTCAGTCCTGTCTGACTCTATGTGACCCCAGGGACTGCAGCCTGCCAGGCTCCTCTGTCCATGGGATTTCCCAGGCAAGAATCCTGGAGTGGGCTGCCATTTCCTCTTCCAGGGGATCTTCCCCACCCAGGTATCCTCTCCTGCATTGGCAGGCAGATTCTTTACCATCTGAGCCACCATGGAAGCCCCCAAGATGTATTATTAAATGATAAAAGCAAGTCACAAAGAAAAGTATGACTTCAATTTTTTAAGGAGAGACAAAGGAAGAACAAGAAAAGATATATAAGTTTGTAAGATGTCATACATGTCTGCCTAAGCACAAAAAGTGATTGGGTTGATGTCGCCCAGGATGTTAACATTGGTACCCCAGAGGGATGGGATTGAAAGAAGTGAAAGTCGTTCAGTCGTGTCCGACTCTTTGCGACCCTATGGACTATACAGTCCATAGAATTCTCCAGGCCAGAACACTGGAATAGGTAGCCTTTTCCTTCTCCAGGGAATCTTACCAACCCAGGAATCGAACCCAGGTCTCCTGCATTGCAGGCGGGTTCGTTATCAGCTGAGCCACAAGGAAAACCCAATGAAAGAAGCGGGGCGGGAGTTTTAACTTTTCCCACATCGCCGCCTTGTTTAAATTTGTTGGAAGGAACTGTTTGTGGAAAGCCTCAGTTGGCGTTGGTAAAAACTTAAACCCAACCAGGCTTTGCGATGAGAAGGACAGCCTGTTGGCATCCTTTGCCACCGCGCTAGAAAAACGTGTCCGTGGTTTTACTAGGAATTCTCTCCACAGAATTGGAGCCTGTAACTTTTGTGTCCCTCCCGCCAACACACACCCCTCCCGCGAGTTTGCTCAGCCCATCCCCTTCCTGCCGGGTATCTTTCCCGTCAAACCTGCTGACTTGCTTGCGCGCTTATCTGACCCGGTGCCCTGCAGCCGAACCGGGCGCGCGGGCGCTGCTGCCGCCGTGTGCACGCCCGACCTTTGCCACTTTCCGCGCCCAGGGCGACTGCAAGGAGGATAAGGTCGAGAAAGAACGTGGCTACAGGCTGCTCACCCCAGCGCCCTTATTTCAGAAAGGGTCCCCCAGGCACAAGGCCCATCTCCAATTTTTAAAAAGGGGCCTGGAGGAGGAGGCAGGGCTTGGAGGAGGAGGGGGCGAGAGGGGACGAGAAGGTCTGGAGAAGCACCTGCCGTCGCCTCCACCGCTATTAATATTAACTTTTATGTAGACTTGGCCCTTCTCTCCCGGGGCTGCACAAAGCAGGAAGTCGGGAGCAGGGGTGTAGGGGAGGGACTTGGCAGGAGGAGAAAACCCTGGGTAAATTATTTAGCCGCGAGTAAATTATTTAGATCCAGAGTGATCCCGCCCTCCCCCAAACCCCCAAAGCGGGCCCGGGTCGGGGATCGGCCCTCACTAGTCGTTAAGTTGGACGCTCTCTGGAGTCCCGTGCTGGGCAGACCAGGGACACGTCCGTCTGCGAGAAGAGGCTCGAGGACAGCGGGCACCCACCGGGCCCGCGACTCCTGGGGACGTGGCCTCTTCGCCAGGCCGGGAAGGGGCCCCGGGGGCAAGGTGCCTGCGCGCGGCCCGGAGACGCGGGAAGGGTGGGCTCGTCCGCACCCGTGCCGTGGATCCTGGGCCCGCGCCCCTCTGCGGGGAGGCCGGAGAGGCACCGAGGGCCGCCCCGGCCATGACCCCGCTCCCCGCCCCTCCCATTCGGGCGCTGGGCACCGTTGGCGCCCCGGGGCCCGGCCGCTCTGCCGGGGCAGCAGCGCCGCCTGCCGGGACCCTGGCGCCTGCCCGGCCCGGCGCGGGGCTGGGCGCTCCCGCCTCCCACCTCACCTTCCAGGTCAAGTCCCTCCCGCGCTGGGCGCTCAGGAAGCACCGGGAGGACGCCGCGCGCGCCCCTCGCCGGGGCCCGGCACCGCCCCACTCCTAGCGGGCGCGCAGTGAAAAATCAAGAGTCCGTTTCACCGTGACGACCAGGCGGCGGTGGAGATTGAGCTGCTCGGAAGAAGAAAAGGAACGTGCCTGGAATCTCCCCGCGGGGTCCTCGCTGCGCTTCTACCTCCGGAGGCGCCTGGCTGCCAGCAGACGGCCTTTCCCAGCCGGACGAGGAGCCGGCGCGGCGTCCCGGGCGGGGAGACGCGACACCTGCGCCCGACGCCCGCTGGGGGTCCGGCTGCCTGGGGCAGGGGTCCGTCACTTTGATCCATGAGCTCGGGCCGCAGCGGGCATCTTCCCTGATGGCTGGGGCCGCGCACCGACGCCGCCATACCTGGCCGAACGCCCTCTAGCCCCAAGCCCGTTTCAGACGACTTGTCTATATGGGCGTGAGCAAGGTTTGCTTTCTTTCTTTTTTTTTTTTTTTCTGTCTAAAACATTTTGTAAAGACTCGAATCCAGGCAGTCGATTCTCTGAGATAAAGGTGTGAGGTGGGGACAAACTAAAAATTCCCACTAAGAGAGAAGCCTGCTGCTTGTCCTGTGTGGCTTGACATTTGTAAAAGTAGCGCCCAGCTTGATAACCTAATACATGTCCCTCTAAAACTTTATTCCCTAAACAGCTTCAGACGGCCCGATTGTCTGGTCGTGTTGCCTTATGGTTCCCTGTTCTGGCCATGTGTCCACCCCCTGCGCAGCCATAATAACCACGAGGGTGCGTTTCAAGACTCTAACCCTAGAAATGAGGAATAAATGCTGGTTGTTGGCTGAATATCAGAACCAAGAACTGTCACTCTGAAACAACATCTATTGTGTTTAACAATATGTCACTCACAGGTATCTAAAAGTATAAAGGAGGTTATATGAGATTCATAGCTATGATGAAAATTGTTATAACAGGAACACATGAAAATAACTAGAGGAATTTGGATTTCTGAAAATTGCATTCTTTTCAGAAAGGCGGTTTGAGCAGGAACGTTATGCTTTTTATTTTTAATACATGTGGGTTCCAGACAGCAGTCTGTTTTTCCCTCTGTCCTGCATGTATGCCTCTATATTGCTATGTATTGGACAATGGTCTCTTTTGTTCTCAATTAACTGTGTCTTTTTTCTGTTTGCCTCTGGCAGGGCACATACACCCTACCAGAGTTTTGCCTAGAAAATAGAGGGAGGGCTAAAAATAGAATCTAGAGCCATTGAATTTTGTCCTGGTTGTTATTTTTAATACACTAGATACACAAAGTGAAATAACATATACTGTCTTTCATGAGTAAAAGACAGAGCCTGCCCACATCAATTTTTACAGCTCCTAATCTGTGGTTTAGGTATTAATACTCAATCTTTGTCATTGATTCTGCTAATTGTCAGTAAATTAAAATTATTCAGGTGCCAACCAACAAGCCATTGTTTGCGTATACTACAATGACTTTAGCTCCTACTTCATTTTTCATTGTTTGCTTTCCTGAGATTGGAGAGGAATTTATCAACTACCCCTTGTATAAAACCTATTATGGCCATACTGCAGATACAAAGTGTTATGAGAGCAGACTGTCCTGAAAGTTCTGAGATAACACATGAACAATTAGAAAAGAATTTCTTTCCTAGAAATTAAAACATGGATATTAAAAGGCATGCAATGGAAAAAAAATGTTCTGGTATTGATCATGAAGGGGGGGGGCATGAAATGCCTAGATTCCTTCTTACCAATAAAATTACTTGACGCATAAACCCAGTACATGACCTGAATATTATTTTAAGTATGTGTGAGTGTGTGTGTAGGGGGGACAGTTTGATTATCACTGAATCCCAGGGAACTCTTCTTCATGGATCAAACTGGTGGTATTCTGGTTTATGGATTAGATTTCAAGCAAGAATCACCAGGATCCTGAATAAAGAAGAACAAGTGAAAGCATTAGTCACTCAGTGGTGTCTTGACTCTTTTCAACCCCATGGACTGTAGCCTGGCAGGCTCTTCTGTACATCTCCAGGCAAGGATACTAAAGCGGGTTGCCATTCCCTTCTCGAGTGGATCTTCCTGACCCAGGGATCAAACCCAGGTCTCCTGCATTGCAGGCAGATTCTTTACTGTCTGAGCCACCAGGGAAGCCCACCCCAGTCATTATCTTTGGAGCTCTGGGAACTTAATTGATATTACCCCTATCAACCAAGGTTTGTGACACATTTCATTTGAAAAAAACTGTTGTTAAAATAAATGTTTGAGTAGTAGAGACATAAACCCGAAAGGTCACCTATGTACTTGTTCCCCCCTTCTCTAAACTGATACCTCCAAGAAGAATGTCAAAGTAAATGTGGCTATAATCTCCAGAATTGACAGATTCTACTTTCTTTATTTGGAATTTGAGGGTATTTTCCTAGATCTAAATTTCATAACCTTCAAGAAGTGAATGATAGAAGAAGTGTGTATTTCCTCTGGTGTAGAAGTAAATAAAATATTTAGTGAATGTTTTGGCCCATCACTCGGCTTGTCCCAGTTAGCAATAAAACCTGCTTGATTTCCTAAAATCATAGTCAACTCTTGAAGAAGAGGAGGAGGCAAAAGGTAAATGCCACCCCCCCCCCAGAAAAAAAAACTTTAAATTATGGGGGTTGGAAGATTGTATAGTCTAAATAGAATTTAAGAAAGTAATTTAAATGCTAATTTAAAATACTTACAAGGTAACCTACATTAGTTAGATATGAATGTTTTCCTTATCTTCCAAAGCAACACTAATTTAATGCAAAAGTTGCTGCTATAGTTTTTGTGTAAGAGAAAATTATGGGTGTTAGAAGAAAATGCTCATATTAAATGACTTTAAGGGAATGTTTGAAGAATTGAATCCACAGCAGCTGGGGGGAGGCGGGGGTTGGCAGCCCAGTTCCTGGCAGAGTACAGAATTGATATTGAGGTATTAGACTGGAAATTATTTCAAAATAACAAAACTTTTAATACTGTCTAGGTAGAGTTGAGCTATAAAGAAAGCTGAGCACGGAAGAATTGATGCTTTTGAACTGTGGTGTTGGAAAAGACTTTTGAGAGTCCCTTGGACTGCGGAGGAGATCCAACCAGTCCATCCTAAAGGAAATCAGTCCTGAATATGCATTGGAAGGACTGATATTGAAGCTGAAACTTCAATAATTTGGCCACCTGATGCGAAGAACTGATTCATAGGAAAAGACCCTGATGCTGGGAAAGACTGAAGGCGGGAGGAGAAGGGGACAACAGAGAATGAGGTGGTTGGATGGCATCACTGACTTAATGGAATGAGTTGAGTAAACTCTGGGAGCTGGTGATGGACAGGAAGGCCTGGCATGCTGTAGTCCATGGGGTTGCAAAGAGTCAGACACGACTGAGCGATTGAACTGAACCGAACTGAGGAAGAGTATCTGCCTCTGTGTCTCTTCTGGGTTAAAGGATTCTGATTGATATCCTCAACTAATCTGAGTCTCCTAAATACAACTGGAAGTGCCTGGGTCCATCTTTCCTGGTAGATGAAAGGACAGGTAAGCTGGTCAGAGCCATAACTCATCTTCTCATCTGGAATGTTCATGCTTTGCCACTTGAGATTTTATGCAGACACATAGGCAGTGGAAATCAAGAGACAACAGACTTGGAGCTATTTTGACAAAGTAAGCAGAGCTAAATACAGGAGGAAAACTTCTGGAAGGTAGTTATTCTCTAATGATTTGAAAAATGATCCTTGTTCAAACATTCACTATAAGGACCCTTGAGCACTTCAGAGAAGATGGTTCATGACTAAAAAAAAGAGAAGTTCGTATCATTATTGGGGTCTAATCATAAGTGTACCCCATAACTTGCATTTACTTACACTGCATTTGATCTCCATTTACAGATGAGAAAGTGGTGGCTGGGAGGCTGGGATCTTGCCAGGGTTCTTAAACTGATTCTAAGGTGTAAATAGTGCTCTTAAAAACCCATAATCTCTAAGATTCTGTTCGTTTCGTTCCGTTGCGTCGGACTCTTTGCGACCCGTGGACTGTAGCCTACCAGGCTTCGCCATCCATGGGATTCTCCAGGCAAGAATACTGGAGTGGGTTACCATTTCCTTCTCCAGGGGATCTTCCCGACCCAGGGGTAGAACCCGGGTCTCCCGCATTGGAGGCAGACGCTTTAACCTCTGAGCCACCAGGGAAGCTCCCTAAGAGTCTGTAGTTGAGATTTATTTCTGCTCCTTTCCTCCTCTTATTTTTCCCAGGTGGTTGTGAATAACAACAGCCAGAATATTGCTGTTTATGTGTTTAGATTTCTATTTAAGATCAGCATTCTTGATCATTGTCAGCCTCCTGCATGATAGTATCAAGAGAGCAAGGAAACTCATTGAAACTTTCATGGCTTTCAACTAGTAGCCCATCTTGTTAACTTTATGAGATGAATATGATAAAATTATGAATTGTTTACAGGAAAAAGAAAGACTTGGCCTGCTTTCTCTATATATGTACCTTCTTTTTTACATGAGTTCCACAATACTTCTTCATTTCCCCTTTTGTTTATCCTAAGTTCTCGCTCTTCCCATATATGAATATCATACCTATATTTCTGTAAATTTTTTTAAAGAAACGTCTTGTGCAAAAAGACTTTTCGGGGGAGTAGGGCGCCCTGGGATCTTAGTTCCCCGATCAGGGACCGAACTCGCGCTCCTAACAGTGGAGGCGTGGAGTTTTAACCACTGGATTAGCAAGGAAGTCCCCCCAAAAGACCCTTCTAGAAGAGTGGACAGCTCCCCTCCCCTAAATTTGCTTTTCTTAAACATGCACCAGATCCAAGAATTTTCTGCACCTGACCCAGTGTGCACTTAAGCTTCCCCGGGCCCGTGGGCGCGGCGGGAAGGCACTCCACACGGGTCTGGGAGCAGCGCTGTAGGAGAGAGAGGCCCTTCCTGCAGAGGCGGCGAGCAGCGTGGGCTGGGGGCCTCTACTCTTCCCAGGGCGCGCGCGCTCCCTGGCGGCCGGAGCGGGGACAGGGCGCCGCGGGGACCCAGGCTCGCGCCCTGCTATCCCCTGCACAGCGCCGCGGCGCTCGGACCCCGCAGCCCTCTGCTCACAAATGAACCCTGACGTCCGGACGCCGCATCCCCAGGCCTCTCCAGGCCGCGCTGCCCCTTCGCGCCGCGGCCCCGCGTGGGTTCCCTGCGGGCTGGCCCTCGGAGCGGTGTCTCGGCGTAGGGGGGGCTCGGCCCTCATTCCCGGCCTTGCGGGCGGCGGGGGCGGGAAGGCCCGGCGGGCAACCCGCCGCCCCGAGTGGGGGTCCCGGCGGGCCCTCCGGACGCGCGGGCGTTGGCGCTAGGGGCCCGCTCCCCGGGAAGCGGAGGCCCGTGTGATCGCTCGCGGCGGGACCATGCCGACTTTTGGACCTCTAACCACTAAGCAAACAACCCTTGTGCTCGCGCTCCACTGTCCAAACAGGCTTTATTGACAGGCGTTTCACGGCAACGCATAGCAACCGCGCCGGGCCCCTGGGGACCACCGGCTGCCCCGCCGCCCCCGCCCCGGGCCCGGCACGCGGCCCCCCGCCCCTAGCCTCCCGGTCCCAGGCGCCGAGGGGAAGACGCCTCCCGGAAGCGCCGCGGAATCGGGGCGATGCTGCAGGGGGCATTCCTGCCTCGCAGCTTGGCCCGTCCAGCCCAGCCCTCGGGGCACCTTCTCCCTCTGTGGAGGCGCCGATCCGGGCCCGGAGCGGCCGCGTGGGGGGCACATCCCCTTTTCCCCGGCCCCATCGCTGCCGAGGGCGCCTGACTCCGAGGCTTCCAGGACCAGAAACCTCTAGGGCAGCAGCCCCGTGCCCAGCCGAACCCTTTGCTGGGTTCCCAGTTCTTATCTGGGAGAGGGGAGAGACCGGGGAGGGAGGGTGTGGAAAAGGAAACAGCATGGGACAAGACAGGCCATTTACAAAACACTGTCGTGGGAACGTGGGCTTCCCAGGTGGCACTAGTGGTAAAGAACCCGCCTGCCCACGCAGGAGACCCGGGTTCGATCCCTGGGCCAGGAAGATTCCCCTGGTAGAGTGCATGGCACCCCACTCCAGTCTTCTTGCCTGGAGAATCCCCATGAACAGAGGAGCCTGGCGGGCTACAGTTCACGAGGGCAACTTAGTATGCACATTCGCGGAAACTTTGCCTCGGGAAAATAGAATAGAGTATTTTCACTTGAATGCTGGACATTCTGGGGAGAAGAGACTCACCGATGAAGGGACTGAGGGTGATGGCCTCCGTCTGGACTTGACGGACGCTGTGAGGGGCTCTCTCGCGCCCACTTCCCACCGTGCCCCTACCTGAGAAGCAGCTGGGCGTTCAGCTGTGCGTCCTGCCCACAGGCACCCCTAGAGAACCACGCATTCCACAAGGCAAGGCTGGGCTGCGGCTTGGGGGCAGGGCAGGTCTCAGAAACCGCTCCCTCCGGCTTCTGGTGCTCTGGGGTAAAATGAGGTTGTCCAGATAACCTTCTCCATCCCCCATCCCCGCCCTGATTTTCCTAATTCTAGCTTGCAAGGAGAGAGGATATTTCATTTCTTAAAAAAATAATAATAATAATTTCAGACAAAACCTGATAGGTGATAAATACAGAATCTGAAATCTGGAAAGCTCCTTTATCTCTTTTCTTTTTAGAAAAAAAAAAATTCAACTGTGTTCAAATACCACCCCCACCCCCACCCACCCCCATTTCCCTTCACCATATCACTTCTCTCCCCATGGATCCAGAAGGCTTTTAAAATGCTGGCTTGGATGTTACACAGACCAACAACCCAAACAGCAGCAACAACAACAGAAACTCCCCCTTTTTCATCAGCCCCAAGATTGTGAAAATCACAGGAAGTCCAGGTTGGCTCTGGCATTTATAGCACTGACATACATTCAGCCCAGAGAGGCTCTGGTGACAGGCATTCTAAACAAGGCCCTGTCCAGGGCCACCCCCCCCCAACCTTGTCAGGCCTGGAGTCCAGCAACCACCCGATCACTGTACCATAGCCCGCGTGCACACACCAGCCAAGCCTTTCCTGCACTGGGAAGGGAAGAGAAGACAGACAAAGACCTGGGGGTTCTGCATGCTTCAGTGGGCCCAGGTCTCCATCTTAGCTGCCTCTGGCTTCTGCAGCTTCAGTCTTGCCTGCCCTAGAGGTGAGAGGGGCCAGGGGGACCTTGGAGGGCAGTCAGTAGACCTAACCATCTTGGTTCCATCCCTGGCAGTCCCCTGAGCCACTTTCCCGCCTCAGCTCCAACCGGAGACATATCCTGCAGATCTGGGAGGCCAAGAGCTGAGGAGCCGGGGGCTGAAAGGCTGGTCTGTTCCACCAGTCCAGGCAGCATGTCCGCCGGTACTAAAGGAAGCCCCAGTGTCTTTTCCCATCTCCTCACTTGGCAGAAAGAGTCAGAATGGAAAAAGTTGAAATCTAGGAGAATGTCATCCTTGAGGCCCCCAACCACAGTCGTCTTTCCCCTAGCCCCCCCGTTTGTTTCTGCTCTGAGGGCTAGGTCAGCTGGTAAACATTTGTGGGTGAGAGGGGAGGGGGTCTTTCCTGAGGGTTCTAGCAGAGTCCATGCTCTTCATGGCTCAGCCTGGAATTGCTACTGCAGGCTGCTGCGGGTCACTGGGTGACAGTAGGGTTTAACACACCCCCAGCTGGCCCCAGAACCCCAGGCACCGAGCCTTGCAGGGAAGACACGGGACTCAGGGGCTCCGGGACGCTTCTCAGAGGACCTGGCTGTGGCTGGGGAGGCTGTGGCCCAGAAGGCGGGGGCGGCTGTTGCTGCTGCTGTTGCAACTTCTTCTTGTTGATTTTCCTTTCCTTTGCTCTGCGGTTCTGAAACCAAATTTTAACCTGGAAATGAAAAAGGTGGAGAAAAACAGAAGGTGGTGAAGAAGATAGGGAAAGCATAAAGGGACAGAATTTGACACTAGATCCAATGCCTCCTTCTCCAGCCAACGAGGTCCCCTCTTCACCCGCAGGACACCAGCCCTTCACCCAGCTTTTCACGGGACAGCCCATATAACAGCCCAGTGGTTGAGCTTCTCCCAAGCCCAGTTCAGCCTCAAGAGGGAAGGGCCTCTCTCTCCCTCTTTGTCCCTCAGGTTTCTTTCCAGAGCAACCTTTATCTACAGCTTCACTGGAAAAGTACAGAGTCTCAGAACCAAGGAAGACAGAAACTGCCAGGCCCTTTCTACACCAAGCAAGGAGGTTAGGGCTAGATGTACTTCAAAATGACAACCTTTGGCCTCTCAAAGCTAAACGGATATGTAATAGTCCTTGCCTTGGGGCTGAGAATGAGTTTTAATGAGGGGTTTCTTGGCTGTGAATTTGACAATCTAGAGCATTCAGGAGCTAAGCCTCACCCCTCCACAGTTTTTCTGGGCAGAGGCTAGTATCCGACATTAATTTTTCCCCCCAATAAAGAGGTGGGTACAAAAAGAGTAAGTCTTTATTGACCCAAATCGAATTCTGCATTAAACTACACTCAGTTTGCATGTGTGTGTGCGTGTTTTACCTCCCAGGTCCCCCAGAATAGAAAAAAAAAAATCAACAATATATCTATATTTTTTTTAAAAGACAACTAGATGTGGAAGAAGCCTTTTGAAAAAGCATCTAGAAGGAAAAGTCTCTCGATCCTCTTGCTTAATCTGCCCACAGAACTAGGTGGATCCCGGGGCCTGACTTCTAACCCTCCCCACTGGACCCTCCCAGGCAGTCACAGGGCCCTGGAGGGTTCCCACCTGCCTCTCTGAGAGCCCCAGCGTGGCAGCCAGTTCAGCTTTCCTCCGGATGGTGATGTAGCGACTGTAGTGAAACTCCTTCTCCAGCTCCAGACGCTGGTGGTCCGTGTACACCACCCGGTATTTATCTTTCGTCCTGGTTTTCACTGTGGAGGAAGGCGAAGTTAGCCCGGAGAACTGCAGGGCAGCCCATCAGTCATGGGTAATGACAAACCTCCCTAACCCAGGAACCATTTCTCTTCCTCCATCGCCCTGGGGGGCCGCGGTTTGGCTGGTTCCTGCTGAGTCTGACAGGAACCCCCACTCCCCCGCCCCCGGCGAGAGGGTGTGGGGGGCCTATTCAGGACAACTAACCTTGTCTTGGAATTAAGTGGTTTTTGAAAATTAAAGAGAAACTAAAAATGCATACAGCTACCAAAGAGTTGGACACGACTGAGTGACTGAACTGAAAAATTCATACAGGTGATAGCAGAACCCCATCAGGGGTTTTGTAAAGCAAATACAGCACCTGAGCTGATGAGGCCCAAAAGGAAAACAGTCCTGGGAATATTCAGATTTTCAGGCCCATCAGAGATAAAACAAAACAAAAAAACAGCTCACAGTAAAAACAGCTGGGATTGTGGGTATGTGGTTGGGGGCAATTCCCTTTCTGTTTGTTTTATTAAAAGTGGAAAGGGGGTGCAGTGACAGCTGTCCCCTCAGGTCACTGGAGACGTACACACCCCCTCGCCCCCGGGCTCACCCGAGTATCCGGTGGAATTCTGAGCAGGGGTCTGGCAGGCCGCTACTTCCTCTCGCTGGGGACGGTCTATACCTGGGCGAACCTGGGTTGACACACTTTTCTTTTTAATCCTCCATTTATTTCTGCTGCAAACCCGGCCAGAGCTATCCTGACCAGTGATCTCCTGCTCATTGGATTGAGTCAACATATTAAACCTTGCATTGATTGTTTTACTGAAGGGCCTTGACAAATAGTGTGACTGCAGTCAGAGCAGGCCGGAGCCCCGCGTCTCCACCGGGTCTGTCCCGGGTCGACCCTCGGCAGAACCCCCCAACTCAGGAGCTGTTCTCGCTCGGCCCCAGGTCGGGGTCTTCTCCCCCAAAAGAGCATGTTCAATCGCCCGGTGCCCCGGGGCTGCAGGAAGATCTAAAGGGTCTGGGGAGTTGCTCGGAGGTGTTTAATGCCCCGCAGGCTGACTTTGTTCAGGTAAAACCCTTTGCAAACCACAACAAAAGCGCCCTGGGAAGATACAGGCCGGATCAGAGGGAGCTCCCCGGAGCCGCTGAAAGGAGAACACAGCCTCAAACAATGCAGGACAAGGCGATCTTATCAAAGAAAAGCCCTTTCAATGCCTTAATAACAACCGCGTTCTGTTTGAATTACCACTACTGAGCAAATGGCGGGCCGGCCTTCATCCCCCTCCCCGCCAGGCGCATTAACATCAACACGGCGGCGGGCGCATTTGAATGCGCGCGGCGGCCCCGACCCTGCGCCTGCCGGGAAAGGAAAGGCAACTGACAAGTCCTGGGAACCTGCGCTACCGCCCCCAGCCCGCCCGCGGTGGTGGCCCCTTCGTACAGAGGGGCAAACTGAGGATTAGACTAGATCACCACGCAGATGGTGAACGGGGGCCAGGTGGGAGCCACAAAGGACACCTCCTCGGGCCGGAGACTCGCCTTGGGGCCCTCGGGAGCGTCTCTGGCTGGGGGCTGTCCTTTCAGTATCCGGAGAGGCCGGGGCAGCGCGACCAGGCCCCAGTCTGCTCAGCAGTCCGCGCGCCCCGAGGACCTTGGAGATGCCCCGCACCCCCTGGGAACCAAGGAGGGGGCTGGAGTAGGGGAGAGATGAGAGGGACTTGTCAGAATTCATTATTGACTGCGAAAGTCACCACCCTCTTTCCGGGCCCTAAAAGAGACAATGGCAGGGATGGGAAGGTGTATATCAAAGCGGACTGGGTCGGGTCCCACCCGCCCCCCCCCAACTCGCCCCTTGACGGATGAGGCTCCGCAGAGGAGTCGGGCTCCAGCCGGCGGGCCGCCCCACATTAACATCACAAGGGCGCCCGGCGCCGACTGCGGCCTTGCCACCTTGGCGCGGGACTTCACAGCGGCCTCTCCTCCGCTGACCCCGCCGCCCGGGCTCTGGTGGCACGCCTCCCTCTCCCCCCGCCCGGGCCTGCTCTGCGCGCATTCTCCGGGGACGCACCAAGGGTCCCGGCCCGGCCCCGCGGGCCGGCGCCCCAGGCAGGCTCAGGATAGCCAAGGGCCTTTCTCGGGCGCGCTCTCTGTCCAGGCGAGCGCGCCTCCTCTCGGGGGAGGCGACCCAGCCGACCCTCCAGGTCGGCCCCGAGGCCTCCTCCCCGGACCGCCGCAGTCCCCCCGGTGATGGGTCCCGGCTTGTGCGCAGTGACGCAAAAAACCGATCCCGGGAGACAGCCCCCAACGGCTGCTCTGATTTATGCGGCTGTAATCGGCTATAAAACCCCTGCAAAGTGGCCATAACCTGCATGCGGGCCGGGCTGGGCCTGAAAGGAGGGAAGAGGAAAAAGCGGAAGTGCAGAGGGCTGGGAAAGACTTCATGGAAGGAAAGCGGAGCCAGCAGGACTCTCCCACCACACCTACTGGAGCTCCTTCCCCACTGGACACACTCAGACGCCAGACGGGGCAGACCCGGAGCCCACGAGCCTGCTCAGTCCCGCCAAACCGGGATCTCTGCAGAGACATCTCTGGGGCAAGCTCGTTAAACGAATGTGCGAGCACACACACACACTCACACGCGCGCACACACCAGACCCTGGGAAGGAAGGTTCCGGAGAAACGATCTCCGTCTGGAGCAGCGGCTGAGCGCGCATCACCCCTTCCTCCCCTTCTCCCTCTGAAGACACGAGGGGACTCCCGGGGCGTCCAGTCCCAGCCCTCCGGCTTTTGATTGAAATGACCCCTGCGCAGATCAAAGTTCTGAAGACCCGGGTGCTCCCCACACCCCCGCGCCGCACCTCTTCACTTAGTTCCCGGGACCAACACCTTCTTTCAGCTTCGGCAGCTTCGCCCGGTTTCCCCAGCGCGGCAGCTCCGATCCCTACCTTTGGCCCCAATGGCTAAACCTGGTCCCTCGCGCGACCGCGCCGCCCTCCTGACCCCCCAGTCTCCTGCTCTTCCCGAGTGGCCGGAACAGGGAAGGACGGCGTGCTCCTAGAGCCCGGCCCTGGAGAGCTGCAGGGGAGCCGCGCACCGAGCGAGGGCGGGCGGCAGCAAGCTGGGAGGATTTGATCACTGCGCTGCAGCCGCGCTGCACCACGTTCCCGAGAGTCTCCCGAGGGTCTGAGGACCGGACCTTACGAAGGAAGGGCGGTGGGAAGGAGGGAGCCTCCCGTTTGCCTTACACTGAACGCGGCTCGTGAGACCAGGACCTCCACTCCTGATCCCGCTAGCCTCCACGCAGAGGCCAGAGCAGCAACCCCCAGGGGGGAGAGTCCAGAGCCCCCAGACGCGGTCGCCCCGCCCCGTCCCCCTTGCGCGGAGTCCCCGGACGCGCGGGGACCGCGCCTTCCCCCGGCGCCCGCCGGCTCACCTTGGCTGCCCAGCGCCGGCTGCGCGGGCTTCCGCATCCACTCGCACAGGTTCCGCCGCTGGCCGCCCGGCGACAGCTGCTCGGCGGCGGCGGTGGCGACCGGCCCGGGGGGGCCGGGGTTAAGCGTCTGCAGCAAGCCGGAGGCGCAGGAGGGCGCGGCGGCCGGGTGGTGCGGGTGGTGGTGCGGGTGGTGGTGCGGGTGGTAATCGGCGGGCCCGCTGTAGCCCATGGCGGCGGCCGGGGAGCCCCCGTTGAGGCCGTGCGCTACGGCGTTGGCGGCGGCCGCCGCGCCCCCCGGCGCGTAGCCGTTCCAGTCCTCGCGGAGCGGAGCGCCGTAGGCGGCCGGCCAAGACGGCCCGGGGGACTGCGCGCTGTCCAGGTTGGCGGCGGCGGCGGCCGCGGCCGCCACATGGTATCCGCCGTAGTCCGGGTACTGCGGGGGGCTGACGAAGTTCTGCGGGGCCAGGTTGAGGCTGCCGGAGTGGCGCACGGAGCTGGGATACATGCTCACGTCCTTGTCCAGGAGGTAGCTCACGTACATGGTGGCGAGGGCCCGACGGCGAACCTCACCATGCTGCCCAGGGACGGACGCTGGAGGCTGCCGGGGGTCGCCGCGCTGGCGACGGGGGCGAGGGGGCGCCGGAACGGCGGGTGGCTGCGCCCCGGCCCGCGAAGCTCCGCCGGCTCCTCACGGCGCTTCTGCCTCTGAGGCGGTCCCTGCCTCGGGCCTGCCTCCTCCCTCCCTCCCTCCCTCCTGCTCTCTCTTCCTTCTTTCCTCCCACCTCCTTTCCACCAGGCTGCAGAGGCGGGGAAGACCCGCCACCGGCTGGCGTGCGGAGCCCCAGGCCGGCGGCCTTACGTGATTAACGAGTGTTTACAAGACTCTATTAGTAATGACACAGACACCAATGGCTGGAGACGTCGAGGCGCAGCGCGCACCCGGCGCACAACCCCTAGAAACACGATTTGCATTTTAAAAGATTACGGAGGTGGGGGGAGCTCTCCAGAGGGCTGCGACCCATCACAGCTAAATATTCAAACCTTTATTGTTAAGAGCTTCCTCCTTCCAACCTTGGTGCACTTTAACCTCCCATCACAGGTTCAAAGAATGAAATCAAGAGACTTGCAAAAGGGGGTGGAGGGGTGGGGAGAGCTATCTTGGTGGGAATCGGGGTTTAGGAACTGAGGAGTCGTGTTTTTGCATTTGCAGGGAAGGGAGGGGGTGTCTAGAAGAACCTCCTTCCATCCCAAAGAGTAAAAGGGAAGCCATTGCTTTGATGACAGAGTTTCTGGCCAGCCTGGGAGGTGACGGGTAGAGCCGAGAGAAATAGGCCTGTTCCCTTCCTCTCTGCGCCCCTGGCCAGGCCGACTGCGCCCCTCAAACAACTGTCACAGCTGATCATGTGTTTTCTTCCCTAGGGAAACAGCTGGCCCTCCACACGAGCTAAATTAAGACCCTAGTCGCAGGTCGCATCTCCGAGTTCATCTCACATTTGGGACTCAAAGCTATTAACTTTTTTGAAAAAGCATTTACACTCCAAACTCAGAAATCTTGACTGCAAACCAAGACGAGAGTGGTAGTAGTCCGGCTGGTGGGAGGGCGGTAAAGGATTGGAGCAGGAGGGTTTGCTAGAGTTCTGGTGTTTCTTGAGCTGGGTCCTGGTGTGTTTGTTGCCTGTGAAAACTAAGCAAGTTACACTTATATGTTTATATACTTAAATACATGGTTTAAAATCAAGGAAAAGGGACTCTAGGATTTCTGCTCATGTCTACCTAGGCATGGATATGTCATACAATGGCTTAAAACCATTATCATTTGCAAAGTAAAACATTTCTCTGGAGAAAATAGTTTTTCATCTCCAGGGGAAGAGACCCCCAAGCAATCACTGATGATTGCTTCCAAAAAGCCCCGAGTAGGGAAGGGTCTTGGATTTGGGAGCACTGTGTCCCAGGCTGGAAGTGGTGGCTGTGGGGACATGTACTGCGTGGCCTGGCTCGGGACCCGCCAGGACAGGTCGGAGGACAGGAGCTCAGGGCAACCAGATTTGCTCAGGCAGGTGCCCATCTTGGTTCAGCGATCGCGGGGAGTGGGGCCTGCGGCTGCCGGTCTACCTCTGCTCCAAACCCAGACGGCGCTGCCAGACTGGGATCTGAGGATCGCAGCGGCCCGGGGCAGCGGGCTGGGTGGCTTTGAGCACTCCGGGAACCAGCGGGGCGCAGTGGCTCTCCTGCAGATCTACCCTTGTCGGTTCTCGCCGCCGAGCGGTCTCTGGTGTTTGTCACTTCCTCGTGTGATCTCTGGAGCTCCTGCCAGTGTCCTTTATCTCCTAGATCTTCACATCTCCCCAGATCGGGAATAGAGCGGGTCTTGTCATCTTCTCCACTTTACAGAGGACAGCCGGCTGGCCGCAGAGTTCCGAGAAGCCAGGCCCCAGCCGGATCAGGGCTTCGGATCTCCTCCTTGCTGGTCCCTCCTGTCCTCTGTGTTTCCTAAGGAAAGAGGTTAAAATGGAGGGGGGCAGGTGGTAACAAACTGGGCAATCAACTGGTGAAGGCTGTAGCAGATCATCCTTGTGGATCTACCCGGGCCTGGCCCGGATAACTGTCATTGGACGTCTTGAGAAATAAAATAGGAAACAAATTACAAAGCCCTTTACAGAATTCAAGTCACTGAGTTGGGAGGGGGGTCACGGGATGTGGGGGAGTCTGTGGACCTGGATGAGGCTGGGATGTGGGAGGTTAAGTGGTGGGAGCATTGCAGACGTTTGATCTAGCAAACATCTTCCTCCTCTTCCTGGGAGACACAATCCCTCTTTCCGCCTACCCCCCCCCGCCAATCCCCCGCCCCCGCAGCCCCCTCCCAAGCCTCCAGCTCTGGAAGCTGAGGCCCAGGCTTGCGCCCAAGTCTTCGGAATGTGGGCATTCTTTGGGACAATCGCTTTATTGGGGACAGCCAGCCCCCTCCACCCTGCGGTGGCCGCTTCCTGCGTTTTTATGGCCGCCGGCCGCTGGCTAATTGTCCCGGTTTTCCAGCTGTGTCTCCGCTCTGCCCTGGAGAAAGGGCCCTGGCCTGCCTGCCCAAATGCTTTGGGAGCGGCCTGAGTTGATCTGGCCCCAGGGGTCACGCCAGATCTCACAGAGGCCCATGCTCACTTGGGGTGTGGGGTGTGACGGCTGGAGAGGACACTGGCTGGTGTCCTTCATGAAGAAATGGGCCCTCCTGGCAGTAACATGGCCCCTCTATGGTTCTGGGCCCTGGGCTGGGGGTGAGGGGAAAGGAGGCAATAATGATGTCCTTGGACAAGCTCCTTGGAGTGGAAATATCCCGTCTGGGTTGCTCCCTCAGCTAAGAGGGGGTCCATCTGGGTTCCTGCAGGGGCAGGCTGTTGGGAGCAATCAGAGAGGGGTGCAAGGTGGCTGATGGGAAGAGAGCCTGGTGTCTTTTCATCACCATGGCTTAGCCTCTGAGAGCCCTTTGTTGGGTTCCTGACCCCCGAAACCTGCTCTGGGTGGGGGAGGAGAGGCAGCTCCACCGGCCTCTGGGTGCAGGTGTGTGGCCCTGGGGGAGTGCAGGTGCCACGTGGGACAGGCCTCCAGCAGAGACCAAGGTGCCTGGTGGCTTTCTTAGAGCCTCTTGGCTTGAGCTGAGAACCACCCTCAATGGTCGTCACCTGCCTTCACTCTTCAAGGCTCTGGCCCAGCCTACCAGTACCTGGGTCTCAAAGTCATAGGGAAGTTTGGGGCTGGGGTGGGGCTGGGCCTGAGGCTGTGATCCCACAGAGCTTGAGTAGGCTGCTTAGGGCAGGACAAGGTGGGAAGAAAGAGACCCAGGTGAATAAAAGGGTCTGGAAGACTCGGGGGCAGGCTCCACTTAGGTTATCCAAGGGACGTCTCTTTGATACTGACAGTGTCAGGGCCACTCCACATTCCTCGGAGAGGGTCCGGGCTTCCAGGATCCTGGCTGCTGGCAAGGGCAGGGGCACAGAGCCGGGTGGGGAACAGGAGGCACCGGAAGGGGCGGGCCACTCTTCCAGGGAGATGAGACACTCCTTGAATCCACAGATCATTGACAGGGCTGCCTCTCTGCTCAAAGGTCCCCAGTGTTTGCTCCAGCCTGGGGGGGGGGGGACCCTGCTTTTCCCTGAATTTGTGACTCCTGGAACTGGGGCACCTGTGACCCTTGACACCTAGGTAGGGCAGGCTGTCTGTTCCACCTGAGCAAGCGAACCTACTTTCTGAAACCCTTTCAGATCAAGGAAATGATCCGAAGAGTTCTGACCTTACAAACTCCCTCTCTCTCTTGGCCCTGCACAGGAAGCCTTCACCCTGCACTGACCTGAATTCCCAGGAGAAATAAGGAAGAGCAACAAGGAAGAGAGCGTTGTCTGATAAAACCATTCAGCTTGGCAGTCTACGCTGCTGTGGGAAAAACTGCTCGGTCTCTGTGTAGTTTGGAGTTGGGGCCAACAATGGCACGAAGTCAGCAATCCCCTCACATAAAGGAAGCCTCTACAAGGGCTGGTTTGACCCCCAAGAAATCCTGCCCTGCCGCTCAGCTAACATCTCTGGGAGGGAGATCAATCACAGTGTCCTCTCTATAGGGTCTCCCTGGAGTCCGCTGCCTGCTCAGTTCCATCAGGCGACAAAGGAGCACAACGTGTTCCTCCTGAACAGCAGGGAGGGGCCGCAGCTGCCCACAGCTGCCCGGCTTCATTCACAGGCTCATCCCCACCCAAGGGAGTCAAGAATGTTCCCCCCAAGCAAACTGAGTCTCTGGTCCTGCCTACCTGCGGGAGAGTTCCTGAAACTGTGGGAGGTCATCGTTGGGCTAGATGTTTAACACTCAGGGTGCAGGAGAGTGGAGAAAACAGTAAGCTTTCTCTTCCAGGGGAAAAGAAATAATTTTTCCCCCTCTGCTCAAGAAGAGCTAGGAAAAGAAAAAGCCTCAGACGAAGGGCTGATATTTGGGTGCAGAAATCTGGTTTTGCCCACTAGCTGCAAATTATGGGAATAAATGGTGGTTGCCCATTTTCTTCCCCCCGCCTTCCCCACCCACCCTGCTAGAATCAGTCTGTGGATGTTGTACGACTTGGTCTAACTCTGTGTGATGTGTGAGCACAGAGCAAGAATTAAAAGCCTGAGAGGGAGCGCTCACTGTGGGGAAGACCCGGCCCCCGGGCCAGCAACACCTAAATGCTATCACATGGCTTTGGCGTGGAGTTACCGCTTGTTCCCTCACCGATGGATGTCTCGTGCCTAAAGTGATGACCTTTGTTTGTCATATGAAAATATGTTCCTGGGAAGCCCTACACAGCAGGCTCAAAGTGGTGGAGGGAAGGGGCTCAGGTAAGGGTGCAGCTCTCCTTGGGTTACTGGGCCCATTGGAAGCTACTCTCTCGAGAGGAAAGTCGAAAGTGAAGTCGCTCAGTTGTGTCCGACTCTTTGCGACCCCACGGACTATAGACTACTAAACTCCTCTGTCCATGGGATTTTCCAGGCAAGAATACTGGAGTGGCTGCCATTTCCTTCTCCAGAAGATCTTCCCAACCCAGGGATTGAACCTGGGTCTCCCGCATTGTAGGCGGACGCTTTACTGTCTGAGCCACCAGGGAACTCTGGAGGGGATTTGGGGGGTGGGGTAGGGGTGGGACAAAGGACTTCATGTCTGTAGCCTTTGCATTTTACAAGGGAGCACTCTGACGCCCAGAGAGGGTGGGTGATGTTCCCAAGGTCACACAGCTAGCTGTTCCGGTCACTAACATGAAATGACCATTCTTTGTAACTAGGAGTACTCTGTGCCAATGTTAATAATGACTAAGGCTTCGGGTGCCACCCTGGAAACCGCCTCCCCAACCCCAAACCGACTGGTGTCACGGAGGGAAGCCAAACTCCCCACCCCACGCACCAGATAGATTCAAAACAATCAGGTTGAGCTGTTGTGACACTTTTGCTTTCCAAGTCCTCTTTATTATATTTCTTCTTTTCAGGGGCACCTGCTAATTGTGGTGTATAAGTTTATTGAATTGCACTCCATCCAAATGTTTCTTCAATTGCCAGCAAAAGTATCCATCTATCCCACAGTAAATTGCTTTCTGTAAAAGAGCTCATCTTTATTTTTTGAATGGAAACCCACATCCTGTGGCTGAGCCCTGGAAATGTGTCAAATTCAAAATGAGTAAAGGGAGTGCAAGGAAATGGACTTGTTTTTCTCCTCGTCCTCTGCTTCCCCAGCAGTGTCCCTGCACCTCTTCTGGACACACGACCCCAAAGGGTCGTACCTATATGGGTGGTGGAAAGAGACCACCCATTCAGTTTCCCATCACATGGGTGAGTAGGACCTGGGCTCGGCAGTTCCCAGCAGGAGCATTCTCCTCGGGCCTCTGCTTGACCGCTGGTCTTGAACATTTCCAGGCGGCGTGACAGTGGGCGAAGCAGCACCCCTGTCTCGGAAGGCAGTGTGTGTTGAAGAGTTACTGAAACTGAAATCAGCTCTTTGCTCTCCGACTTTTCTTAGAGTTGCCGTCGTGCTTTTTTTATTTTTTAAAATGAATTAGTAAATACGGATATTAACTATTCACCCCGGAAACGGCACCACCACTTCTGCACCCCCTCCCCCGACATCTCCGGGCCACCCAGCAGTCCTGGCTGGTGCCTCTGTTGAGGCCCGAGTCTGAGTCCACATGTCTCCACTGTCCGGTTGGTTCGTTTCCCGGGTCCTGCGCACCAGAAGCACAGAAACCAGAAAACATGCCCAAGCCCAGGACATCACTATCTGAGCCAAGATGTGGCAGAAGAAAACTGCCCTGCCAGACCTAGGCAGTCTCGGGAGAGCCGCCCACAGGAGGTCGGCGGTGGGTGTAGGGTGTCTAGGGTCTTCCCCGAGCACCGCCCCCCAATCCGCTGCCAGCGCTCAGGGCTTAGGTAGAAGCTCTCCCCTTTCTCCCCCAGCTCCTTTGAAGGGGCGGGTTCAGAGCCTTCCCCCACCCCATATCCCCTCCTGAAGAAACAAACAATTTTGCAGACAAGCTTTGAGCTCTCAAAATGTTAACTGTGTAATAGTAGACACCAGATGGTGCCTGAGCCCTACAAAATGCAGCTCCTCACCTCTAAAAATAGGGCTTCAGATCTGGCCCTGGGGATTCCTGCTTGTCTTAGCCTGAGCATATTTATATGGGGGTCCCTCTGTCTAAGAGGTGGGCTCACCCTAGCGTTGGGCAGGGTGCCTTCAATACGGTTTATTATTCTCAGTCTCAGGCCCAGCCCTTGGTCCTTGTATCGGGGCCAGAAAACCTTCTTTACCAAACAGCAGGTTTCTCGCTTGTGTCAGGAAAGCCCCCAGGTTACCCGGCTAGAGGGAGGCAGGCGTCTGGCCCCAGGCCCAGGGGCCCCACCTTTGCATCCAGGTCCTTTGTAATAGACACCTGGTGCTCCCACATCCAGAGAAGGCCCTGGGGACTCCCCTGGCCCCGCTGCCAGTCCGTGTCAGGGGAGACCCTGGTCTCCAGCGACAGTGGGGCCTCAGCTCTCCTCCTGGCTCCCCCACCTACCGCCCTCCCCAGTCTCCGGCCTTCACCCTCACCGCTAGCAGCCAACACTTGTAAGTCGGCAAAGGGGAGCGGGGCTCCTGGATTAAAATTCCCATGCTACCACAGTGGCTTCTCTCTGTGGAATTTAGCTCCCAACCAAGGGTGCTGCTGCCCTGCTTTTTATGGAAAGGTTCTATAAAAACCTGTTGCCCTGCAGTCCCCAGCTGGTCACTAATGGAGGTTCGTGTCTTCAGAGGGGCCAGTTCTGCCTTCACGTCTTACTCCCTCTGCGGTGATGAGAATGGCGTGGCTTTGTTTCTTCTCTGCCAACAGAAGCCTAAGGAGCGCTTGTTGGTGTTTGTTGGACCTTCTGGTGGGTATGACTGGGAGAGAGAGAAAGTTGGTGGCCTCCTCCCGTGTGAACGGACACACTAGACACCAGTTCTCTGGGGCTCTGGAACCCCAGGTCCGGCCTCCTCTGGCCAGAAAGCTGACTATGGGAACCGATCTTCCTCCGTTCCCTGCTTTAACAGTGCCATAGGGACCCGGACCTTCAGGCCCATCCAGCTTGGAGAAGCCCCACTCCTAGCCTTTTCTGCCGGCCTCCACCAGGTGCCTCCGCAACGCCGGCCCCCGCGGGGCTCTCTCCCGCCCTCCATCCCCGCAGCCGCTTTGCCAGTCCCAGCTTAAGCTCCTGTGTTTGTCCAAGTTCCAGAGAGACTCCTTCCACTCTCATGTAAGTGTCGGCGCAGGAACTAAGGTGGAAGGGGAAAAAAAAAGAACAGACAAACCGCTGGCGAATAAAAGATTCCTGTTCTGTCCGTTTGGTTTTGTGGCTGGGGGTATAGCAGGAGAGGATGCGGAGCCAAAACGAGCTGGATAAGCGCTTTGGAATCCGCATAGGCTGGTGGTGTCAACGGGCCGCAACGGGAGTGAATTGGAGCAGTGAGCTGGATACATCGGTGACAAAGCCCGAAACTATCAACAGATATTTTGGCAAAGGGTGCGCGTGTGGGGAGGGGACAGAAGGGCTCGTTATTCGTGCGACTGTCTCGATTCGCCCCGGCCTCCGTGCGCGGGGGTGGACTCCGTTCCAAGCACATCGCGCGCGCCCGCGGCCCTGGCGCGTCCCGACGTGCGTCCCGGGGTCCCCGGCTGGCGCGGCCGCTACGGCTGCTCCCCGAGCAGGTCGGCGAGACGCAGGTGGCAGATCTTCTTCACCTCGCCCAAGGCGGTGCGCAGCTCCTGCGCCGGCGGGCACCGCAGCCGGCGCGACAGCTCGCGGGGCGCCGCCGCCGGGTCGCTGAGGCGCACGGCGAGCACGAAGGGGAAGCCGAAGCGCGCGCGGTACTGCGCGGTGAGCTCGGTGAGCCGGAGCCGCTCGGCCGCGCCCAGGTTCTGCAGGCCCGCGGCTCTCTGCTCCCGCTGCGACTCGGCGGTGAGCCGGCCCCACTGCAGCTCGCGGCCCGCCAGCTCCGGGTGGCAGCGCAGGACGCCCTCTTGGCCTGCGGAGAAGCACAGACACGGCGGCGGGAGCGCGTTATCGTGCCTCGAAGGGCTTCCGAGAAAAGCAGGGTCCCGGGACGTGATGAGGGGCAGCTCGGGGCGCCCAGCGCACCCGCCCCCTCCAGCTCGTCCCGAACCCTGCGCCCTCCAACCCCGCTTCACTCGGCCTCGGCCGGGCCCCGGGGGCGGGGCGGGAAGTGACAAGTCTGTCCTTTGAGACCTTGGGGCCAGCAGAGCGGCGGGGAGCGGCCGCGGAGGCTCGGAATTTACGACTTGCTCGGGAGGGAGCGGGGACGCGATAAGGGAACCCGAGCGTTTCGTATCTTTTCAAAGTCCTTTGCTCTCAGGGGGGCTTTGATGTCTGAGAAGGCCGGACACAAGGGCCTGAAGACTTCCTGCAAAAGCCACGGAATGGGTTTCGCTCTGGAAAGGAGAAGGGCAGGGAGGATCCACAGGGATAACATCCTTGGAGCTTGGCAAATAAATGCCTAGGGTTTTGTGACCCTAAGTGTGAGTTCTGGGCTTCTGGAATCAGGCGTGCAAAGAGCTTTGCAGATGATTAACTGCAAAGAAACCATTTTCAGCCGAATCCTACGGCCCTTTGAACGAAAGTGGTTTCCTCCTTTTAGGAAAACAGCAGCACTCACCACCCACAGTGTCTGAGGCTCGTTTCCCTTCGCCCACGGTAGATCTCAAAACAATTCTTGGAGAACAACCTTTCCTGGGAAAGCAGCTTCTCCTCATCTCCGAACACTGGCCTGAAATGGGCCACCCGTGGTGCGAGTCCTGCGATTTCAAGTCCTAATCCAGGGGGGGTTTTCCTGAGCCCTAGCCAATCATTTTACTTAGTTCTCTAAAGGGAGATTTAGAATCCGTGGGGCTGGGCAAGATTTCAGATATGCTAAACAGGGAACCCTATGCGAACAATGGGGCTGATGACACCTAGCTTGGTGAGGAGTGGCAAGGATTGGAGACAATTCATTTACCCAAACAGCACCTGATGCTAGGAGTTTTTCAATAAATAGTCATATTACCTGTCCTAGTAAACTCAGTGTAACTGGGCTGCCCTGTGGCTGGAAGCTTCTGTCCCTGGGGCCGAGGACAGGTGTGGGGCTCCTCTGGAAAGGGGGGCATCACTAATGGACTCTTCCTTTAATTAGGGTATAAACTCCCCCTGCTTAAATCTTATAGTTTCTGCCCAATTAAAGGACGACTGGGATTGTTGACTTGTGGACCTGTGTCCTGAGAGGTGGGAGAACTGGGGTAGGGGGAACTTCTGCATTGAAGAGAGGCTTCATCAGAGGCTCATAAAGGAGTAGGTGACCTGCCCAAGGTCACTGAGCCAGGAAGCTGCCTGCGTAGGGCTCCGGGACTCCAAACCACTGGCTTTGGGGCACTGGCTGCCCCTTCAAGATTAAAGGTAGTTTAAAACGAAATTCAGGTCACCAGTAATCCCATTTCAGCAATACCCCCATTTTAGAATACCTCTCCTGGGCCTTGCAAAGCTGGGGCACTTGGTCCCCGCGTCCAGCGCATCCGGGTGGTGCGGAAACGTAGGTGATAAAGTCCCTACCTGGGTGCCCCCGGCCCTGGGCTGGAGGGCGGCTGTGCTGTGGAGGCTGCCCAAGCCTGAGGCTGGGCGCCCCCTGAGTCCGCTCCACACCCACCCGGTCTGGACCCTCCCCTCAAATGGGCATGGGCAGCAGGGGCCTGGGAGGCTCACAGGCCCTGACAGCAGGCCCACCCTGTGCCCCCTCCTTGTTTATTCAGATTTTCAAAGGGGTGAGGGGCTAAGGGGCCAAGACCCCGCCTTCTCACTGAACTCCTCAGCATCCCCCACCCCCCATTTCTTACTCCACGGAGGCCGGCACCAGCGCAGGGGATGAGGTTATTGCTAGGAGGACCCGGCCGGGGGTTGGGTCTGTCCCCCGGTGGCCCCAAGCAGAGCCCGGTCCTGTGGGTGGCCGCCCACATCCCAGACCTGCCTCTTCTTTCTGGCCTGACACCTGGCTTCTGACTCCGTTGGGCTCTTCCCTCTCTTGAAAACATCACCTGGGGTTAATGTTTGCCCAGGACCGAGCGTGTTTTCCACTGGTGGCGGGAGACAAGGGGGATGAGAGAAGCGCAGAGCAAAGAGAAGAAAAGAGATCAGAAAAGATTTACACACACACACACACAGAGCCCTCAAATGTAGGCAAAAGAAGATGGTGCGGGGAGGCAGACAGGGAATGGTAGCTCTGGAGAAATAGAATCTGAGCCCATTGAGCCAAGGACTCCATCTTTATTGCCCCAAATCACTGATATGCCCCCTTCCAATCCTTCCTGCCAGACAGCTCTGTCCCCGCTCCAGCACTGCATTCCCAGTGGCCTTAAGCCCCAATAGGAGGCTGGAGACCATGTCTGGGTACTCCCCACCTTCCCACCTCAGCCCCGCAGTCCCCCTACCTGGAGTGCCCAAACCTGGCTGAGTGTCTCACCTCAGGCCTTTCAGTGCTGTCTGTCCTCCAGTCTCTCCTAAAATCTGAGACAGCACCGACTCTGCCATTGGCATGGCATGGTCTGGAGATGCAGGTGTGGACAGGCATTGTTTGCTGCAACCACAGACCAAGAATCCCTGCCCCTTGAAGAGTTCCTGGCACGGAGCCAACAGTCCTCATTTTATTAGCAGATGGTGGCAGCGGCTGAAGAGCAGACCTGGGAGGCCATCAGCATCCTCCAGCGTCCCCACACTGCCCCAGCTGGTGCGCCCTCCCTCCTGTCCTGTGCATGGCCTGGGCCAACCTCTCTCTCCACTTGTGTTCTGGGAGCCAGCGCCTCCTTCCATGTCAAAGGCTAAGATTTCAACCATCAACAACCCCTGACCCCCCACCATCACTGCCACTTCATCAACACACAAACCGGCCCCAGGAGCATTCAGCCCCTAAACAAAATGAGCGCCCTCTCTTGCTCGCCTGGGGTCCTCTAGTTCCTCCTGGCGTCTCTGCTCCTCTGCACAGCACGGCTGCTCCAGGGGATCGTCTCCCCGGCATCTCCGCTTCCTCTCCACACCGCCCAGGTTCACCCCATCACATGTCCAGCCCCACCGACCCGCCAGGCTGCACTCCTCGGGTCACAGGTGACGAACAGCTTGCTCAAGCCAGTGGCCAGTGCTCTGGCCTCTTCTCTCTCAGCCTCTTGGCAGCATGTCATGTGGTTGGCCCTCTCTCCTTGGAAGATTCCCATCATCACTTACTCTCATCACTGGTCCAGATCAGTGACACCAGTACTCCCAGACTCAGGCCTCACACCTCCTCCCTTCTGAGTCACACGGATGCCCTAAGTGTTCTCATCTAGCCCCCAAGCTTCGAATGCCATCGATTATTTCACGACACCCGGGTCTAGTCTAGTCCTCAGCTTTCCCCTGAGTTCCTTTGTTACGAGCCAACTGAACACTCAGTATCATCCTCTGGATTGTTATTTGTTATCTCAGCCTTGACAAGCTCCCATTCTCCATCCTGTCCTCTCAGTGCCGAACTCTTCCTCGCTGCAGAAAACAGACCACCATCCATTCAGTTGCTCATATAAAAAACACAGGCGTTAGCCTTCATTTTGGGCTTCCCAGGTGACTCAGTGGTAAAGAATCTGCCTGCTAATGCCGGGGCCACAGGAGATGCAGGTCTGATCCCTGGGTTGGAAAGATCCCCTGGAGAAGGAAAGAGCAACCTCCTCCAGTTTTCTTGGCTGGAGAATCCCATGGACAGAGGAGCCTGGCAGGCTACAGTCCATCGGGTCACAGAGTCAGACACGGCTTAAACAACAATACAACAATCCTTCATTTCTCTTTGTTTCTGACCTGCCTTCCTGCCACAAATCTATCAAAAACACCTGTTGGCTCTAATTCTAAAATTCGTCCTGAAAATCCAGTCACGTCTCTTCATCTATCCTGCTCCAACCCTAGTCCACCTGACCATCACCTCTTGATTTTACTGCTACTGCAGGCCCTCCACCTGACCCCTTTCCTCACATCCCTCCACTCTCCACCATTCTCCAACTGCCTTGGTCTTTCTTATCACTTCTTAAGAAAGACCTCTTTTATTACATATGTT
The DNA here is from genome assembly GCF_049115385.1 of Moschus berezovskii. Taxonomy (NCBI): domain Eukaryota; kingdom Metazoa; phylum Chordata; class Mammalia; order Artiodactyla; family Moschidae; genus Moschus; species Moschus berezovskii. The sequence goes on from NC_142472.1 coordinate 54,608,736, forward strand.
CTAACCTAATACAAATGCTCTTCTCATAGTTTCTAGAATTGAAATGATCCTTTTTATGTATGTTAATCCTTCATCTCTTCACTGGAACGTCAGCTCATTGAAGGCAGGGACTTGTCTTGTTCACGGCTCTATCTCCAGGGCCGGGGACAGTTCCCCAGAGAAGAGTAGGCACTTAGTAAGTGACTACACTTATTTATTGACTGACACTCTGGGGAGAAAGTGCTGTATATTCTTTGACTGAACGAACACATCTTAATAGCCTCATATAAATACCTTATAGCCTGCATTGAAGGACGTTATCAGTATCCAACTCTTTGATGCTTTCAACAACTATCTTCTGAAATAAGTATTAAGTAATGAATCATGGCATTATTGCTATTCTGAAATACCACAGAAAGATGCATGATTAACTGTTATGACATTTTTATTGCTCTTTGATGTTTAATACAAATTACTATTGAATTTGTTCATTATTGGCCGTGTGTGTGTGTGTGTGTGTGTGTGTGTGTGTGTGTGTGTGTGAACCTTCTTCCCTTTACTGTTGCCATTCCCCTGGCTTGGGAATCAGGAATTGATTGGCTTGAAAAGGTAGTTTGACAATTAGTTTTGGAGCTAAATATTAGTCCTATACTGCCACCTACTGGTCAGGAATCATCATAGTGTCTCCGAAATGAATTGGCCATCTTGGCTTACTCTTGAAACAGAATTTTCAGTTTTCTTTAAATGGTAGAGGGTTTTCTTAGATCATCTAAAACAAATCCTTGACTAGATAGATCATAATAACCTGTTCATCTCTATAAGCTCCCTTTTAGTTTTCGGATTCAAAGACTGTTACATCCAGGCTGTTGTTTACTGTCTAAGGAATAAAGCGTCACCAATGGCTCAGCAGATAGAATCTGCCTGCAATGCAGGAAGAAATGGGTTCAATCTCTGGGTCAGGAAGATCCCCTGGAGCAGGGAATGGCAACCCACTCTAGTATTCTTGCCTGGTAAAAATTTCACGGACAGAGGAGCTTGAGGGGCTATAATCTATGGGGTTGTGAGCACACATCCAAGAAGAAAAGCTAGACTTTTACTTGATTATTTTAAAAACTAGGGAGAGGACTTCCCTGGCAGTCAATGGTGAGGAGTTAACCTTCCAACGCATGGTGTGTGGGTTTGATCCCTGACTGGGGAGCTAGGATCCTGTAGGTCTTTTGGCCAAAAAGCCAGAACACAAACAGCAGAGGAAATATAGTAACAAATTCAATAAAGACTTTAAAAATGGTCCACATTAAAAAAAAAAAAACTTAAAAAAACAAAACCCAGCAAGTTCCCTGGTGGGATTCTGGATTTTCACTGCTGCTGCCCGGGGTTCAATCCCTGGTGTGGGAACTGAGATCCTGCAAGTCAAGAAAGGTAGCCAAGATTAAAAAAAAAAAAAAGATAAAAAATATAGTGATAAAAATAAAACCCCAAATATCTGGTACATCAAGCATTAACGTTATTGAATAAATCAGTGAATGAACAGATGAAGTCCTTAGAAACTGTTTCTAGTTTTTGCCTTTGAATTTCCGGAAAATTCTTCGAAAGCTTTTGGGTTGATTATCAGGGTTTGTCTCAGTTTTCTTATCTGTAAAATGGGGATACTAATGGTAATCCTTATTTTATAGGATTATTATGAGGATTAAGGGAGTTAGTAAATGCCAAGTGTTGGGAAAGGTGCTTGAAAGAGATCAATAGTAAGGGGAAAATGCATTTTAGGGGTTGTCATCATTATTTCCACCACTAACTCCACTTGCTTAATGCCATGAAATTGATTAGATAGGAGGAAGGTGATTAGAGAGGGCTGCACTCCCAGCTGCCCCAGGCAAGTGTGGCCGCCAGCACAGGGTTGAGAAGCAAGCTCTACCAGCAGGGAGGTTCCTCAAAGAACTGCCTGGAGTGCAGAAGCAAGCAAACGCCCAGGTGGCTCCAACTCCCTCCAGTGGTTTGGTCCCACTGACCTGCTGCAAAAGTCAGCCCAGTTAAAGTGTGTGTGGAAGGGTAATGCCAGGCTCCACCATCTTTCAACATCCCCTTAGGAACAATTTCATTCATTCTCTTGGCAAACCTTGATCATGTTCCAGTGTTCTGTCCACAGGGTGGGATGGGATTCTGACACTGGCCCAGATACAGTGGGTCCCTTGTGTTTGCAGCCAGTTGGGCTGCAGGGGGAGTTGGGGGTATGGGTGGGGAGCTGTGGGTTCAGCTTTGGACAGGCAGTGGGTGAGGGTCAACAGGGCCCCTACATTCCTACTTGAGGCAGGTGTGGGATCTAGCTCCCTGACCAGGGATCAAACTTGGGGGCCCCCTGCACTGGGAGTTTGGAGTCTTCACCACTGGACCACAGGGAAGTCAGGGCCTCCACATTCCTGTCAGCTTGGTTTAATCCCCCATCCTCCCCTCTTCCTGAATGTACCTAAAATGAAATAAAGGAGCCCCTTGTTTGGGAGGCTCCCTCTGACCTCTGGAAACCTTGCCAGGCCGCTTGTCGGAGCCCTGGGCTCACAGACCAGGACTGTTGTGTGAAAGAGCGCTGCGCCCGCAGCCCAGCTCCCTGTGGAAGCCCCTCTGTGAAGACAGCCTGTCCCCTCGAGGGCCCCTCAGCCAGTCCAGGCTTCTCCAGGGACCTTGAGGACCGCCCGGGAGGCAGCCTCAGCTGCTGACATTTGGCCTGTGAACCCCTGGGAGGACTTGTGTCCTTCTGACTCACCTGGGATTGGCCTGGCCCCAAACTTCCCTCCTCTCCCCACACTACACCCGCTAGGGCCTCCTTTTCTCTCTCCACCCAAAGGAAATCATCATTTTCCACCCCTTTCTCCAGAGGGATTTCTTCAGACTTTTGTCCCCACCCCCCCACCCCCCACACCCACAGGGAGCTGCTGACCTGAGGGACTTTACTTTCCTCAGCCGCCTAGTCCAAACCGGCCCTTTCTGGTAAAACGTCAGCCATTCTCTCTTTCCCCCCAGGCTCCTCAGATAGTTTGATATGGAGAAGTCTCCTCTCTTGCATAAGGGACATTCCCAAAGCCAACGCAGGGCTGAGGGGTGGTGGTGGGGGCACCAGCCTGACCTTTGGTCCCTGAGCAGCTTTGAGGCCAGAGGAGGCAGCCACTGGTTCCTCTTTCCTGGTAACCCCGGAGCTTTAATATTTAACAGCCAGTTTACCTGAGCCAAGGAAACTTCTTTCACGCTACTGTCACTTAACACTGCAAGGGCTTGACTCTCTTTTACAAAAGTCTGAAGAAACTCACCAAGCCTTACAGCAAAAACAAGTAAATGTGTATACCAGGGACAAGCAACTAGGCTCAAATATCTCAAAACAGTTTGATAACGAAAAAGAAGTAAACTCACAGATGAGAAAACTAGAGGTTACCAGTGGGAGTGGGGAGGGGGGCGGGAGGGGCATTATGGATGGGGGAGGGGAGGCTGAGACGATTGGGTCTAAGATAGGCTCGGGAATATATCGTACTAGACGGAGAATACAGCCAATATTTTGTAATAACTAAATGGAAATTAACCTTTAAAAATTGTGTTTAAAAATAAAAAACAGCCACAAGACCTCCCCTCCCCCCACTTTAAAAGAAATCTTTTTTGGCCACACTATGACTTGTGGGACATGAGTTTGAGCAAGCTCTGGGAGTTGGTGATAGACAGGGAAGCCTGGTGTGCTGCAGTCCGTAGGGTCGCAAAGAGTCAGACACGACTGAGTGACTGAACTGAACTGATGGCTTGTGGGATCTTAGCTCCCCAATCAGGGTTTGAACCCAGGCCCTTGGCAGTGAAACCTGAGTCTTAACCACTGAACCATCAGGGAATTCCCTCCCTTTTTTGATAAGCACACCTGGAATCCCTCTGTGGAGACTCTCAGCTTCCAGCCCCAAAGCCTTACCTGACAGTGGAAGACCATCAATAAAGGCAAAAAAGTGCTTCTCTAAATCTCCCAAGTCAGAGAATGGGCGCTTGGACCAAACCGCAGCTGCGATCAGAGGACATCTCTCGATGACATTTCCAAACACATCCACAAATTCTCCAAAGTCCATGGAGTTGACCTTCTCAATGTCCATGGCTTGTGATCCAGCAGCGGTGGCAGGACTGGGCTCCCCTCTGGGTGAGTGACTGACACGTCTCTGCTCGTCGAGTTATATTTGCTGAATGCACAGGCTTGGTTTTTTTTTTTTTCAACACCAGCTTGGCATGTTTTAAATGCCTCTGGGAAAAGCAGAGATCCAGAGTTCTTGTGCAATCAACAAACACAGGCTTAAGGTCTAATCCAGGGAGCAGAGATCTTGCAGAGGGGGAGACGTGTCCAGCCAAACTTTTCCACCATCCAAGCAGGCAGAGGCCATATTCAGCCTCCGCATTCAAGCCAGTTAGCCTTCTGGTGCCATTAACATTTTAGCCTGCCTGCTTACTGTATTTATTTCATGACTGAAGGACTGACAGCAAAGAAGTCAAGGAGCTTTGCTTTTCAAAGGGGTAAGTCTTGTGCCAGAAATACCATCATTACAGGCCATGTCTTCAAATATGGAGGAAGATAAATGTGTATAGGCACACATACACACACACACACACACACACGGCTTCCCTGGTAGCTCAGTTGGTAAAGAATCAACCCACAATGATACAAGAGATCGCCTGCAATGTAAGAGACCCAGGTTCGATCCCTGGGTTGGGAAGCTCTCCTGGATATGGAAATGGCAACCCACTCCAGTATTCTTGCCTGGAGAATCCCATGGACAGAGGAGCCTGACAGGCTACGGTCCATGGGGTCGCAAAGAGTCAGAGGTGACTTAGTGACTAAGCAATCATATGCATGTGTGTGTGTGTGTGTGTGTGGTGGGGTGGCTAAGTTGTGTCCAACTCTTTGCGACCCCATGGACTGTAGCCTGCCAGGCTCCTCTGTCCGTGAGATTTCCCTTGCCAATTCCTTCTCTAGGATCTTCCTGACCCAGGGATCGAACCTATGTCTCCTGCATTGGCAGGCGGGTTCTTTACCACTGAACCACCAGGGAAGCCGATACATATGATATGTATTGCCTGTCATATACGTTGCATAGATATGTGAACACACACTGGATCCTGTATTGTGTGTGAAGTTTCAGGCAAGCAGCCCAGTGTGGAGGGCCTGGTCCCAAGAGAGCTTAGATCCAGGCTCTGCCCCCTACTAGTTGGCATTCACCAAGTTATTAAACTTTTCTGAACCTCAGTTTCTTTGTCTGTAAAGTGGGGATAATACAAGTATTTGCCTGATGGGATTGTTGCAAAGATAAAGCAAGTTAACTTAGCAGAGTGCTCCTGTTAACATGGCACTGCAGAGGTGTCGACTGACACAATGTTTCCTGTGCATGAGTCTGCAGAGGACCAGCCACAGAACGTCCTCTGCTGTCCCTTCTGCCACCAGAGCCAACACAGCCCTTTCCTGTCCCCACAGGTTCCCTGCAGACAGGCTAACAGCCAGTGTGAATTTCTTTCCCATCTCCCTCCCCGGGTGCCCTCAAAGCTGGCTGTCGGGAAGGAAGGGTGAGGTCTGTCCAGCAAAACCCGCCCCCCCCTCCCCCTCCCCCCCCCACCCCGCCGCAACCCTCGCAAGTCTTATTCCCTTCCTGGTCCCCGCAGTGAGCACGTGAGTGGGGAACTGAAGACAGAGTAGAAGACAAGGGAGAAAGGGCTCCCCTCCCGATGCGTGACCCTTACCTTCCTCCGCAGGTTATTCTGCATACTAAGGGTCCTTCCTCCCCACCAAGCCCCAGGCACTGGCAGCCTGGGCCTGCAGCCTGGCGGCTCTCAGCTCCTCTGAAGCAGTGGGAGAGATAGACATCTGAATTTGCAAGTGGAAACTTCTTAGCTCTCGGAAATGCTGATATGCACGGTGGGAAGGGCCTTGCATTTGGGGCAGAGACCAGGAGCCTAACCTTTTATTTGGTGTTATCTGTTGTATAACAATGGAACTCCAAACAGCCTACTAACATAGGAACCCTTAAGGTTAAGGTATTAAACAGTCCTGGACACAGAAGCAACCGACGTCCCAGGTGGTGCAGTGGTAAAGAATCCACCTGCCAATGCAGGAGATGTAGGAGACAAGAGATCCCCTGGAGGAGGGCATGGCAACCCACTCCAGTATCCTTGCCTGGACAATCCCATGAACAGAGGAGCCTGGCAGGCTAGAGTCCACGGGGTCACAAAGAGTTGGGCACGACTGAGCACAACACCCACAAAAATCCAATCAAATTCCTAATATGGAACCTGGCCCACCAGGCCACCGAAGGACCCTGGGCTCAGTTAATCCTGTCTGACTCCTCCAGTCAAATTGAAGAAATGTAAAGTGGTCAGAGGCCATTCTCACCCTAGCAAAAAGTTAAGTTACTGAACTGTACAGTATACGTAAGGGAATTGTATGGTATTTGAATTATATATCGATAGAGCAGTTATTTTCTTTTTAAATTTTACTTTATTGATTTATTTTTCAAGATTTTTTTTAATATGGACCATTTTTAAACACTTTATTAAATTTGTCACTGTATTTCTTCTGTTTTATGATTTGGTTTTTTTGGCCTCAAGACATGTAGGATTTTAGCTCCCCAACCAGGGATTAAACCGGCAACCTCTGCATTGGCAGGCAAAGTCTTAACCACTGGACCATCAGGAACATTCCAAAGCTGTTATTTTCTGAAGTTAATTTATAGAGATGTAGCTTCATAATTTCCATTTAACCTGTAAGATATGATTCTTATGTCCTGGGCTGAATGTATTATTGTATGACTTTATTATAATTTTTCTTTTAAGGTAAGAGACTTTTAGCAATCCATGGAGAAAATTCTTAAACAGTCAAATTTTTATTTCTTTATTTTTTAGTTGAACTGTTTCAAGTGTCTGTTCCCTTCAGTGACAGCCCTTATATTTTCTTGAGCAGAGCTTAGGGAGATTTTTTTTTTTTTCCTTCAAAAAAATTTTTTTTGGATAGGCAGATGTTTTCTCAATAGGATACACCAGAAAGGCAAATTGCTTTCCTGAGCCTACTTTTAAAATCTGAGGCAAATTGGGAGTTGGAACTCCTGTGATCCTCCTCTTACCAGACTCCTTCCCTTGGCTGAGTCGAAGCAACATCAAGTTCTGGCCAAAGGAGCCCAGAGTGGTCGGTGAGGCCGTGAGGAAGCGGCAGGCATGGGGATGAGTCAGGTCTGCAGTTAGTATCTCAGTGGAGCTAACTAAGTGGCTTGACCTTCTTAAGCTTAAGCTTTGGTTTCACTGTCTGTTGTCACGGAACAAGCTCCTACCACCCAGTTTGTTAAATGAGAAAATCCATGTGACGCCTTCAGCACAGCTCTGGAATAGTGTTATGGACAAATCAATATAATATACAGAATTTATCAGAGTGAACCTTGAGGATGTTATGTTACGAAAAGACATATACTGCGTGATGCCACTTACATAAAGTTCCCAGAGTAGCCAAATTCAGAAGAGCAGAAAGGAGGACGTGCTGCCAGGGGCTTGGGGCAGGGGGCGGGGGTGGGACACAGGGAAGAGGAAATCAGCGTCTAAGGGGGATGCCACTTACATAAAGTTCCCAGAGTAGCCAAATTCAGAAGAGCAGAAAGGAGGACGTGCTGCCAGGGGCTTGGGGCAGGGGGCGGGGGTGGGACACAGGGAAGAGGAAATCAGCGTCTAAGGGGGACAACTTTGGTCTGAGAAGATGAAAAAGCTCTGGAAATGCTGGTGAGAATGGTTGCTAGGCAACGTGAATGTAATTAATACCACTCAGCTGTACACTGAAAGGTGGCTAAAAGGTATACACACTACTATATATAAAATGAAATCAGGAACTACTTATAGCACTGGGAACTATATTTAATATTTTGTAATAACCTATGATGGAAAAGAACCTGAAGAATATATATACCTATCTGTAGCTAAGTCACTTTGCTGTATACCTCAAATTAATACAACTTTGCTAATCAACCGTACCCTAAAATAAAAAAAATAAATTGAGAAAAGAATATATATACATAAACATATGTATGTAACTGAACCACTTTCTTTCTTACACAGCTGAAACTAAGGCATTGTAAATCAACTATACATCTGTTTAAAAAGTGGCTCAAGTGGTAAATTTTATATTATGTATATTTTACTGCAGAAAAAGATCATCAGAGAATTTTCTGCCTCTTTAAGATAATTGGAATTTTAATACATGTTGGGTCTCCAGGAGCTTAAAAAAATGTGTTTTTCCAGGTGATAACTGCCCCTCCTTTTTTTTTTTTTTCCTGTTGCTGAGGGTGGTACAGACAGTTGGTGTCTAGTCACTAAGATGTGTTTGCCTCTTTGTGACTTCCTGGGCCGTAGCCCGCCAGGCTCCTCTGTCTGTGGGACTCTCCAGGCAAGAGTACTGGAGTGGGCTGCCATTTCCTCCTCCAGTGTATCTTCCCGACCCAGGGATCGAACCCGTGTCTTCTATGTCACCTGCTTTGACAGGTGGGTTCTTTACCACTGAGCCATCTGGGAAAACAAATGTTAATTCTGACAAGTCACTTATTTTGATGAAAAGGATACTGGGCGTCGCAGGTGAGTTCAGACAAATGCTATGGAGCTGGTGGTCCTTCACGAAGAGCTGAAGGGTGAGAAGCAAGATCAGGAAGGAACACAAGGGGTGGGAGGAGGGTGGAGGAGGTAATGAGGTCACCCAGGCGTCTCCCTGCTACAGACCAACCCCTCAGGGTGTTTTTCTTCTTCCTGGAAATCTCTAAGAAACAGAGCCTTTGTTTTCAGGACACGAAGCCAGTCCAGGCTCAGACAACAAGAAGCAGAGCAGGTGCTCCAAGAATATGGTCAGAAGTCCATCCCGGGGCAGAGGAACGCAAGGTGTAGATTCCAGGTCCCAGGAGAGAGTCTGACCCCAGGCTGCTCCACTGCTGGTGTAAATAATGCACATAAAATGGACCGTCATTCCCACAGTAGGTGAATAAATGAAGCCATCTGCATAGAGGGTTATTCTTCCCTCTAATCAATGGGTTGGCTTTTTCTTTAATTCTGCTTCTTAAAATTTGCTCTTCCAGAGGCAAGCTGGAGTCCATGGCCAGGCTGCGGTGATGAAAACAGTAGTGCCAGGGTGCCACCTACTGGCAAGACTCCTACAAAGGCTGGGAGGCAGGGGCTGATCAGAAGGGAGCGACACCCAGCCCCAAACTGCGGGGATCATTTAATTGTATTCTGACACTTTTTAAAATGTGTAGTCACATCCGGGACAAAACTTGACCCAAACGAAAACTGACTGTGCTCAGAGCTGGGTTTAAAAAGAATCTATTTCATTTTCCCTTAAGAGGTTCAGTTCAGTTCAGTTCAGTCACTCAATCGTCCGACCCTTTGCGACCCCATGAATCACAGCACGTCAGGCCTCCCTGTCCATCACCAACTCCCGGAGTTCACTCAAACTCATGTCCATCGAATTGGTGATGCCATCCAGTCATCTCATCCTCTGTCGTCCCCGTCTCCTCCCGTCCCCAATCCCTCCTAGCATCAGTCTTTTCCAGTGAGTCAACTCGTCTCACGAGGTGGCCAAAGTATTGAAGTTTCAGCCTCAGCATCCGTCCTTCCAATGAACATCCAGGACTGATATCCATTAGGATGGACTGGTTGGATCTCCTTGCAGTCCAAGGGACTCTCAAGAGTCTTCTCCAGCACCACAGTTCAAAAGCATCAATTCTTAAGTGCTCAGCTTTCTTCACAGTCCAACTCTCACATCCATACATGACCACTGGAAAAACCATAGCCTTGACTAGACGGACTTTTGTTGGCAAAGTAATGTCTTTGCTTTTTAATATGCTATCTAGTTTGGTCATAACTTTCCTTCCAAGGAGTGTCTTTTAATTTCATGGCTGCAATCACCATCTGCAGTGATTTTGGAGTCCCCAAAAATAAAGTCTATCACTGTTTCCACTGTTTCCCCATCTATTTCCCATGAAGTGATGGGACCAGATGCCATGATCTTAGTTTTCTGAATGTTGAGCTTTAAGCCAACCTTTTCACTCTCCTCTTTCATCAAGAGGCTTTTTAGTTCCTCTTCACTTTCTGCCATAAGGGTAGTGTCATCTGCATATCTGAGGTTATTGATATTTCTCCCGGCAATCTTGATTCCAGCTTGTGCTTCTTCCAGCCCAGCGTTTCTCATGATGTACTCTGCATATAAGTTAAATAAGCAGGGTGACAATATGCAGCCTTGACGTACTCCTTTTCCTATTTGGAACCAGTCTGTTGCTCCATGTCCAGTTGCTTCCTGACCTACATACAGGTTTCTCTTATTTATTTTTAAAATTTTATTGAAGTCTACTTGATTTAAAAATATTGTGTTAATTTCTGTTGCAGAGCCAAGTGAAAAGTCATAAATTCTGTTTCATATTCTTTTCTATTATGGTTTATTGCAGGATGTTGAATATAGTGCTCTGTGTTATACAGCAGGATCTTGTTGCTTATCCATCCTGTCATACTAGTTTGCATCTGCTAATCACAAGCTCCCAGTCCTTCCCTCCCCTACCCCCTCTCCTAAGAGGTTTTGAAATGCCATCCTTCCTTGGATTAGGAGTTTGGGATTATCAGATGCAAATTATTACGCAGAGAATATGGATAAACAAGGTCCAGCTGTAGAACACAGGAAACTGTGATAAACCACAATGAAAAAAACTAAGTAAATAAATAACTGAATCACTTTGCTGTACTGCAGAAATTAACACTGCCATACATTGTAAATCAACTATACTTCAACAAAATAAGTTTAAAAGATAAAATAAATGCCATCCTCCCTAAGAAAAGATTGCCTTTTCAGTATCATAGTTGGTACATACAGAAGTTACGTTATTAAGGACAATACCATGAGGAATTATGGTTTTATCTGTGAAGTCGTGACCCCACCCAACCCCTAAAAACTTCAAATGTCATCACGTGAAAATGAGTGAATAGTGTTAATTGTAAAATCACAACTCCATGTAACATCATGAGTGAATCTCAGCATAATGTTGTTTTGGGTTTTTGTTTCTAAAAGGAAGTAGGCTCTGGAAGTCTACAGTGTATGACACCTTTTTCTGTAAAGCTCATGACCATCAGCTGTTCTTCACCCAGTCTAGGGGCAGGAGTCATGGAGCCTTTCAAAAAGGATCTGATGAAGGAATCAGCCTTCTTCAAAGGAAAAAAACACACAGGCACAAGCCACATATCTCACAGGGTTTCAGGAGGTTCATGACTCCCATTAAGTTTCACCCTAAATCTGCCATGTAAACAACTCAATAATGAACATTTCTATAGTAGAAATTTTATTTCCATTCATAAAATATATCACTAAATAGCTGAAAAAGTTACATATTATTTTAAAACAGATTTAAAAAATCATATTAGCTTTTCCTTAGCAAAATGCTTTTGTCTTCTGTATTTACAAGAGTACAGTATACTTCAGGTAGACAGTTTTCACTCAAGCCAGCCTGGGAAGGCCTTTGGATGAAGGTAGATGCTTCGGTAACGTTATCAGCTCTTCTTGCCTTGTGCAAAGGATGACTGGGTTTTACAAAAGTCCCTTTGGAAACAAGAGTAAATACAGAGAGCTTCTAGAGAAAAGTCCAGCAAAGCAGCAGTTGAGGATATATTTTCACTTAGTGATGAAATTAATCTTATTTTGGTAATCTACACAGCCTGTTTAAGGTAGGCGGGGGGGATGAGGTCCTTAAGACTAAATCGTTTCTCTAGGAATCTTCGGTGTGAACCTGAGGAGAGGGTAGCCCCAAGTCCACCTCTCTGCTGTAAGGTCGCCTGTTTTGGTAAACAGAAGGACGCTCTGAAACACAGCCATCCATGTTCTGATACACCTGTGTGTGGGAAAGAGATGGACACACATCACCACCTAATGGCTAAGACTGCTGAGTCACATGCCTACATTGCAATTGCTACTTGCTTTTATTACATATAGATCATAGAGGTTAGTCTACGTATTAATTGACAAAGCAAATGTGGTCCTTTTATTAAGGGAGAAATCAAGTCATAGTCAAATATTTTATTTCATTATTGCTTCTTCTCTTAGATATAGAATCTCAATTTAGAAATGCTAACGCCGTGCAGAAAAACCATAAAAGAGAAAGGCTATTTGTATAAAGAATGGATAAACAACAAGGTCCTACTTGTTTAGCATAGGGCACTATATTCAATATCCAGTGATGAAGCCACAATGGAAAAGAAAATGAAAAAGAATGCATACATATGTATACCTCAATCACCTTGCTGTACAGCAGAAACCCAGTGTTCTAAACCAGCTATATTTCAAATAAAATGATTTTTTAAAAAAGAGAAAGTCCCCCAAAAGAGATCTATTCTGTATACAATAAATACAGAGAACAGATTTCTTGGTTTTCACTTGGGAGTTTAGTGACTTTAAAATTTTTGTCCAAATGAAAATAGCTCTACTTTTTTGTCTCACTGTAATGTAAGACACATTCATATAGATAAACTAAGCAATTGTTGGTGAGTCACTAAGTTGTGTCCGACTCTTTGTGAACCCATGGACTGCAACACACTAGGCTTCCCTGTCCTTCACTATCTCCAGGAGTTTGCTTAGACTCATGTCCATTAAGTCGGTGATGCTATCCAACCATCTCATTCTCTGTCACCCCTTTCTCCTTTTGTCTCCTAAGCAATATAGACAGATACACGGACAAAAAAAAAAAAAAAAGCTGAAATCACCATTACAGTAGATAGCTGTTCAAACACAATTTTGTCTCAGGAGGCTCGGACAGCAGATTCTGTTGTAGATCCTTGTTAAGAATTACTAATATGTTCTTCCTATGTTACATGCATTACATCTTTTCACTATTTACTACACATGGGCACTTCTCATGTTTTTAATGGCAGCCTAGGGTTTCACGGTACTCATGGACCATAGTTAAGCTTTGGATGACGTGGTCATAGCCAACAAACTGAAAAGTGCACACATGACCTTGACTGTCTTTGGGATAAATTGTTGTTTAGTTGCTAAGTCGTGTCTGACTCTTTTGCTACCCCATGACTGTAGCCTGCCAGGCTCCTCTGTCCATGGGATTTCCCGGGCAAGAGTACTGCAGTGGGGTGCCATTTCCTGCTCCAGGGGATCTTCCTGACTCAGGGCTGGAACCTGTGTCTCCTTCATTGGCAGGCGGATTCTTTACCACTGAGCCACCATGAGAGGCCCTGGCTCCCAGAACTCCAGGCCTGTGCTCTTTATTGCCTGATTGAGTTGTACAATTATTCCATATGAAGGCTTGCTGTTGAGTTAGGAAAGTTCAGTGCCTTCTGGAGACAGGGGTTACGTTTCATTTTCTGGTCTTGTCCTCTGCACTGGTCACGTAAAAGCACTTAACTTCTTAATCAACTGATTGAAATTTTCAGGAAAAGCCTTTTTAAAATTTCTCCCCCTTAAAACACTTGTCCATAAGTATATCTAACACCATATAACTTTTAAGGGGTGATCAAGACCACTTGTGATGAGGAAGGCAGCTTGGTAACTAAATTTAGTGCTTAGCAAATCAGCCATGAGAGTTCTGAGTGACGGATTTCTTTCCTTCCTAAGGATGTTTTATGAAATACTGTACTGCTACCTACCGCTTCTTCTGCATCTGCCAGCTGACACCCTAAAAATGAAGTCAGGTTAGGGAAGGATGGTCGTTTCCTGGAGTCAAAAGCCCAGCAGGATTGCATTATAAAGTATCTGCAAAGACAACAGAACAGGAGCAAGACAGGAAATCTGAATGAAGCAAAATGGGTGACTTTCCACTTAACAAAGCACCATTTATTACTGCAGAGCAACTTATTTACAGCGTGTTTGTCCTGAGGCAAGTGCCGTCCTAGACTTAGAACTCATATCAGAAAGGACAAATTAGGTGATGCCTTTGGACAAATACAATGTGGACCAGAATTCAGGAGAAGGGTCCCTCAAGTAAAAACTGAAACCCAGAAAAAGGTTCAGTTGTGTTCAGAAATTCCTGAAACCAAAAGGAAGAATTTCTTTTTCTTAAGAGGAACCATGGGAACTTCATGATAAGGAGTTTTACTTTTTTTTTCATGAGCTGGGAACTAGACAGACTGTACATTTCCGATTTCAGCCACTTTTCAGTCCAACCTGTACTTACATTTCTTCCGTGGCATAAAATGGCTGGTCCATCTTGAACCCACTCTGGATGAGTTTGTAGAAGTTAGCATCAGCCGGAATCCCGGGGTAAGGATTGACACCTGGAAAAACAGGAGGGCATATGACCACCCGCTCACCCTTCATTTTTGTACCATTTATTCAGTTAGCAAACACTTGGATCCTCGCTTCCTGGACCAGCACTGCAAGGTGCTGGGCTCCTGGCAGAAGCCATGTTCCTGCTTGAGAGCAGGTTATAGGACAGACAGATAGACACCAGCGAATAAACATAAAGGGGCTCAGGCTGCAACAGAAGTAAGACTGGGGGGGCTCTGGGAAGGGGCGTTTCCTCCACCCTTTGAAATAAGAGTAGGGGAGGGGTGCAGAGGGCACAGAACGCAGAAGCCCAGGGAACTGCAAGTCTTACCAAGCGAGAATATTTCCCAGAGTAATATTCCGTACGACCAGACATCGCTTTTAATTGTGTAGATGCCCTCAAACAAGCTTTCAGGGGCCATCCACTTCACAGGCAGACGGGCCTGCACAAAACCCAAGCAGAGGGCGATGGTGAATTTTCCACGAATAAACATCCCTTCTTTCCTCCAGTTAGTGAGATGATCACCTTTGTTTTCTCCCTAGTGTTAGTCGCTCTGGCCTTTCTGACTCTGCAACCCCATGGACTGTAGCCTGCCAGGCTCCTCTGTCCATGGGACTCTCCAGGCAAGAATACTGGAATGGGTTTTGCCATGCCTGCCTCCAGGGATCTTCCTGACCCAGGGATCGAACCTAAACCCCCGGCATTGCAGGTGATTCTTTACCGTCTGAGCCACCAGGGAAGTCCATTCTCTCCCTAAGGGCACTCTTACTGCTTTCCTGAGAAAATCTTGTTTCCCAAGGGGACGTTTCTCACTGTCAAATTAATACTGTAACACATTAGCCTTAGACAAACAAACTTTTTATTTCTTTAAAACTCAAGCTTGCATTTGGTGTTGGTAAGTTTACAGTAGACTTTCCCTTCCCCATCCCCGCCTCCCTCCCCTCCTTCCCCCCAGTGAGGAGCAGCCAGTCACTTCCCCATAGGTAAGTGGATGCTGGTGAATTAGTAGACTATTTTGTCAAAGCATTTCTTGGAAGAATTTTAGTGGAAATCTCATCCACAGGAGTGCGGTGAGAGAGCACATGACATGGCTTCCAGAAATGACACCAGGTGGTGTCTGTGGCTTTAGTCACTCCCAGCAGCTTGAAAGCAGAGTTTCGAATGGGTATAGCCTCAGATTAGAATCAAGACACAGGGACAAATAGGTTCCTGGGGCTGAGAGTTTTGAAGCATTCTCCATTTCATGGATTGAGAATCCTTCACTGAGCATGTTTAATCTGCCAAGTAAAATCAAAGCTCGAGAAAGAAACTCTGTTTTAAATTCTTTTCAAAAGGGTGAACTGGGAGAATCAAGCTGGCCAGTCTGGTTCTTTTGATTAATTAAAGGGATTAATTGTGGTTCCAAATGGAATTGGCTTTCCTGCTTAAGAAACCACCAGCTAGGAGGGTGAAGACTTAAAAGCCATTAGTTCATCCCATTTATGACTGCAGCTACAATAAGGGAGGCACAGATCCAAACTCAGCTGAGTGTCTGATTCTAGTGGGAACACAGTTTAATTTGATTTGTAACCTTTATTGTATGTTTACCCTCCACAGACCCTTTCTTCCCTGTTGGTTTTGTTAGTTTATTCCCACAGTGCTACGAGGTAAATGAGTAATCCTCATGGGAAACACTGAATCATTGTGGTTGTGACTGTGTGGCTCAGACCATTCACGATCTAACCCGGGTGCTGTGCAATATTCAGCAAGTGACGTTTCTGTGCCCATTTCCTCAACTGCAAACAGGTACTTTGAGGACTGAGTCAATACCTGGAATACTTAGAATAGCACTTAGCACCCGGCAACCACAATACCAGCTTTCGTTGTTATTATTCTTACTTCAAGAGTAGGGACAATAAAGCAGATAGAAATCATAAAAATGAATAGCCAGAAAGAAGAGGAGCTGAAATCCAAGTATTGTAATTCTTAAAAACCATATTCGTTCAGCTATACACCGACTCGATGGACATGAGTTTGCGTGAACTCCGGGAGTTGGTGATGGACAGGGAGGCCTGGCGTGCTGTGATTCATGGGGTCGCAAAGAGCTGGACACGACTGAGTGACTGAACTGAACTGAACTGATACACAATTTTATCATCTAGTACTTTTAGGAGTTCTCTTATAAGTAACACACCTGTCCTCAGTATTTTTTTTTTTTAACAAGCAGATTCAGTAATGTTTTGGCTTCCCAGGTGAGTCCATGGTAAAGAACCTGGCTGCAGGAGAATTGAACTGCCTGAGGGTTCAGTCCCTGGGTTGGGAGGATACCCTGGAAGAGGAAATGGGAACCCACTCCAGTATCCTTGCCTGGAAAATCCCATGGACAGAAGAGCCTGTGGGCCTCAGTTCATGGGGGTCGCAAAAAGAGTCAGACACGAGTGAGCACACAAACTCAAACATCAGTGATGTTTTAGGTCTCCTTGCATAACAGTAAGAGGATGACAAATATTCGGCAGCTAACATTTGATTTAAATACTGTGCCTTTCTAAAAATGTATATTTAATGTTTAATTTACATGTTGTATTGTAAATGCTGTCTTGTAATGATTACCTGTTCTCATGATCGAAAGTATAACACAATAGTCACTTTATAGCTAAAGGAAATGAAATGAGTACAAGTAACAAGATTTTTTTTTTTTTTAAGTGTGGCCTGCACTCCAAGGCCCTAAATGATAGGTGTGATGCTATTTTGTTCAACTTTTGTTACAGATGGAATAGTCCCTGATGCTGCAGAAAAACTTTCGAAGCATAAGGAAGTGGACTGCTGGGAGGAAGTTTTCTGAAGTTGTCATGAATCACAAATGCACTACTGTAAGTGCAGATATTTAGATTAGCAATGATAAGACAAAATGCAGAGCAGAGGGAGCTAAACTTGTGATATACCATGATGGAAAAGAACATGAAAAAGAATGTATGTATACATATATATATGCATAACTGAGTCACTTTGCTGTCCAGCAGTAACACATTATAATTCTACTATATTTCAATAACTGTAATGTTGTGTTACTGCTGGACAGCAAAGTGACTCAGTTATGCATATATATGTGTGTGTATATACATTCTTTTTCATATTCTTTTCCATTATATTTTCAATAAAAAAGAATAAAATTATTTAAGTAAAATAAAACTCCCCCCAAAACAGGATAGAACTACATGAGAAACAGGAATCTCACATTTCCCCTGATGACGTAGTTGGAATCACTCATAATATCTCGAGCCAGCCCAAAATCACCGATCTTCACCACTTTCCCGTGGGTCACTAGGACATTCCTGGCTGCCAGGTCTCTGTGAACACACTAGAAAGAATGAGATGGGAGTGTGATTTACCAGATTGTATGTTATCACAGAGGACGATCTTTCCTATCGTTTCAAGTTCAGTAGGAATTACAGAGGGCTTCCCTGATGTCTCAGATGGTAAAGAATCTGCCTGCAATGCAAGAGCTGCAGGAGACGTGGGTTCGATCCCTGGGTTGGGAAGATACCTTGGAGGAGGAAATAGCAACCCACTCCAATATTCTTGCCTGGAGAATCCCATGGACAGAGAAGCCTGGTGGGCTGCAGTCCATGGGGTGGCAAAGAGTCGGACGCGACTGACCGACTAAGCCCACAGGAGTTACAGATGACGGAAGGGAAGATCATAGAGGCATCTTATCTTTCCTGAGTCCTGAGCAATCATTGCAATGGGTAACACAGTGTTTGCACAAGTCAGCTGTTGTGGCTGCAGCCACTGGTGCTCCTTGGGGAACATTCTCAGAGGCCAAGGGGCCAGGTTCTGAGAAAGCAGGTCAAGCAAACCAGGTGTGTGTCTGGCTGTAAATGAGAGACACAGCAGCCCGACCTCTGCGGGGCTCCCAAAGGGGTGTGGGAGCTTCTGGCAGAGACAAGCATGTTTTTCCTGACTGGAATGGAAAATAGCTTTGACAATAAAATGGCATAATATATTTTTAAATATTCGGGAAAAATACTAGAAGTTTGGAAAGGTTGACTCAAGTGGAATGAGAAGCAGCCCTGGGTTTCCCTGGTGGCTCAATGGTAAAGAATCTGCCTGCTGGGACCTTCCTGGTTGTCCAGTGGCTAAAACTCCATGCTCCCAATGCAGGGGGCCCAAGTTCGATCCCTGGCCAGGGAACTAGATCCCACATGGTGCAACTAAATATCTTGCATGCTGCATCAAAGATGCCGCTTATCACAGCCAAGACCTGGCATACCCAAATAAGTAAAATAAAAAATATTAAAAAAAAAAAAGAATCCACCTGCCAATGCAGGGGACACAGGTTCTATCCCTGATCTAGGAGCAACTAAGCCCCAGTGCCACAACTATTGAGCCTGTACTCTAGAGCCTGGGAGCCACAACTACTAAAAAATCATTATATTTGTCCTCCAAAATATTACAAAATAAAATCTCTGCCAGCCCCAGCATGAACTCTGTTCAGAAAATCTTTTCTGCATGGCCTCTCCACCCTTGGGTCTGACATGCCTGTTTCTCCCCTGGGCTCCCAGAACTTAACTGAACATAGTATTTATTTCAGTCTAACTCACTGGAAAAGAGTCTGATGCTGGGAGTGATTGGGGGCAGGAGGAGAAGGGGACAACAGAGAATGAGATGGCTGGATGGCATCACCGACTCGATGGACATGAGTTTGCGTGAACTCCGGGAGTTGGTGATGGACAGGGAGCCCTGGAGTGCTGTGATTCATGAGGTCGCAAAGAGTCGGACACGACTGAGCGACTGAACTGAACTGAACTGAGTAGCATCTCTGCTTTCTTTTTCTCCCCATCAGAGATAAGAGCTGCCTCTGTATCTTGGCACCTGTCAGCAGGCAATCCAGGATAGATTCACTGAGCTGCGGGGGAAACCAAGGGGCAGCCAGAGAAGTAGGGAGGAAACAAAGGGGAGACAGTGGCAGGGTGACTCAGAGGGACCTGCCTAGAGGGAAACAGGGGAGAGAGTTCCAAAAAACAGATATTCTCAAACATTCTCATTAAAACAATCCCGGGGGTAAAAGGCAGTGCCCCTTGACCTCCAATTGTGAGTAGTCTGAATATTTACCTAGCAACAGGCAACCGAGTCCCACAACAGGTCCAGCAACCGAGCTGGACCATCTAGGGAGATGCCATCAGCGTGTGTAAAGAAACTGGTGAAAGCGCTATTGCAGATGCAGACGTGAGAAAGGGACTGACCCAGCAGCATGCTGTGAAGACAGGAGAGGAACATGTCCCGGGATGAGGGGTGGGGAAGGATTAGGAGACAGTGATTCCTTTAACTATAGAGCAGGGATGCCCAACGTTGGAAAAGCAAAGCAGAGACGTCAACATATATTGATTGGGTTGGCCAAAAAGTCCATTTGGATTTTTCCTTTACGTTCTATGGAAAAAACTCAAACGAACTTTTTGGCCAACCCAATACTTTCAACATCCACAAAAGAAAAAAACAAAACCTTGGGATTCTAATTGGGGTTAACTAGAATTAATCTGGAGAGAACTGACTTTTAAACATAGAATCTCTCCTCTAAATAGAACTCATTATTCAGGTCTCCCTTTTTGCCCTTTAACCAAGTTTCACAGGTTTCTTCATGTAAATCTTACATGTTTCTTGTTTATCTCAACCTGTTTCATAGTTTGGTTGTTCTTGTGAAAAGAAATTTTTCTTGTCCTTCAAAGCTACTGATTTATTCCAGGTTCATCTTTTTCTTAAACCTGGGATATAGTCAACGTAATACATTATATTAGAGACAGCACATTTTTAAAATGTTCATTTATTTTTTATTAAATTTTTTGGCCACTCCACCTGGCATGTGGGATTAGTTCCCCGACCAGGGATCGAACCTGAATCCCCTGTGGTGGAAGTGTAGAGTCTTAACCACTGGACCACCAGGGAAGTCCCTGAGACAGCACATTATTAAAGAAAGAAAAAAAGAAAAAGTTGAAATTATTCTCTTCAAATTCAGGGAGAAAAGAGGAGAGTGCAAAGGGGCATGGAGGAGAGGGAGGGAGAGACTAGGAGACACAAAAGAAAAAGGTAGTGGGGGAGGAGGAAGAAGTTGGGGAAATAAAGAGAAAGTAAGATGGTAAGAAAACAGGAGAGAAAGGAGCCAGGCAAGTGGCTGAAGTCAGGTTACAGGCAGCAGACATTTGACGTGTCAGAGAATGGGCAGGGCTGAAAGACTATTATAGAAAGAATGCAAAAGTAGGGTAGAGTCTCTGGAATGAGGAGACTCTGAGGTGTCTGCGTAGCAGCTCCAGTGGATTAGCAGGCTCTCATAGCAGACACAGGTGGCCAGCGTGGTCGGCCTGGCCAACAAAGCACCCAGGATCTGAACCTCCACTCATCCCCTGGGTCAAACGCAGGACACAGGCTGAACTGTGACTGAAGTAACTGTCTTGGCCACGACTCTACGTGCCATTGAGGTGGGATTCCTGAGGACCTCCTGTCTGGAAGTTTTGGGGACTTTGGGCAGCCTGAGTGGGCTGGGATAGCCATCATGGAATAAGGGATCCCGGACCTTTATACTACAATTAGCCAAGAGCCCTGGTAACATCTTAGGTGATTCCAACAGTGAACAGGAGGGAAAGACAGACTTGAAGGGCTGCAAGTTAAAACAAACAAGAAAAAAAAAAAAAAAACAACCAGCACCTCTTCTTCCAAATTATCTTTTCGTTGTTGTTGTGAGTTTTGCCTTTAAAAAGGAGCTTACCGACTTAAATTCCAGAAATTCCATTCCTTTGGCCACTTGATATGCAAAGCAAAGGAGATCTTCAAAGGTCAGTACATTCAGGTCTTCTTCTTCTTCCAGCCTTTTTTGGTTTTCATATTCAATTTCATCTGTAAAATAGAACTGGTCCTCATTTTTGCCAAAATGCAAAGAAGCTGCCTTATGGAAGGGGGGAAGGGAAAGATAGGGGGAGGGGATTTAGAAGTACAAACTATTATGTATAAAATAAGCTACAAGGATAAATTGCACAACACAATATAGCTGATATTCTAGAATGAATATAAATGGAGCAGAACCTTTAAAAATTGTGAAGCACCATATTGTACATATGTACAATATATATTGTAACTTATATAATATTGTACATCAGCCATACTTCAAAAAAAAAGTTACTTTATAAATCTCTGTGAGCGCCTTGTGTACAAATGGAGCTGTTACATCATCTTTCTGGTGGCACAGGGTTAACCTATATATGCAGAGTACCGTGACGCCTAGGAGGCTTCCCAGGCAGCTCAGTGGTGAAGAATCCTCCTGCCAATTCAGGAGACATTGGTTTGATCCCTACTTTTTGGCTGAATGACTTTGAACAGCTGAGCCACAATTTTCTCATGTGTAAAAGGGGGCTAATCAAACTTTCCTCATTAGACTCTTAGAAGGATTGACTGGAAGAACATTAAGTGCATAAATAGTTCATAAAATGTAGTAGATAATTGGTCTTTCTTTTCCCAACGTGGCAAAAATACCTAGTGCAAAAGAAAAGCATCTGGGACTTCCAGATACCCTGGAAGATGAAGTGGCAACCCATTCCAGTATTCTTGGCAGGATAATTCAGTGGACAGAAGAGCCTAGGGGCTAGAGTCCATGGGGTCGCAGAGAGTCGGACACGACTGAGCATGCACACATCTGCATACATGCAGCCTAGGCTAAGTCCCCTAAAGAATCTCTGTGATTAGAGGAGTGAGTTCTCCAGCTCTTGGGTGATGAATCAGAAGTCTCAGATGCTCTTCTTTTTGTTTTTTTTGGTGGTGCCACAAGGCTTGGGGGATCTTAGTTCTTCCACCGGGGATTGAACTCAGGCCCTCTGCATTGGAAGCACAAAGTCTTAACCTCTGGACCACCAGGGAAGTCCTAGATGCCCTTTTTTTGCACTAGGTAGTTTTGTCACGTTGGGAAAAGAATGACCAATTACCTACCACATATTATGAACTGTTTGTGCATTTAATGTTCTTCCAGTCAATCCTTCTAAGAGTTCAATGAGGAAAGTTTGATTAGCCCACCTTTACAAATGAGAAAACTGTGGCTCAACTGTTCAAAATCATCCAGTCAGAAAGCGGGGAAACCTGGGGGTTAACTGGACTTTCATCTGACTCCAGAACTCATTGTTGCTTCCAATAAGTGGCTCTAAATAATTTATGACTTTTAAAAAGAATAACCTGACTGATCAAGTAAAACAGCCCTTCATGTTTATTAGCTGAAACATTGACATAAAATTCATAATACAAACATTGATGGTTTTTCACTTTAGGGCAAATATGCATTAATGAAGTCTATAGATGATATTAGCAAAGAAAGACATGCTTTTGCATTTACGCACCTTTAAAAAATATAATAGTAAACAGAACTTTTGCATCTGTTTCTATTTGGAAGCGCTGTTTAGAATAAAATATTACCTTCAGACTGAAATGAATTCCCATTGAACCCTGAGATAGGATCTGAGTCCGGGTGTATTTGAACTTCTCTTGAACCCGGCATACTATTTAAAAAAAGAAAAGTTATATCATTATTTATGTTCTTCTGAGTAGAGATTTTATTTTAAAATATACAATTCATCAAAGAAATGAATTCCAATTACAAATTGGGTTTTAAATTAAAAGCATAGTATCAACTTGTCCTTTTCTTGTGTGTGGACATTAAAAACATCTGTGTAATTGAGCTTGTCCATCAAACTAGGTTAAGAGTGATTCCCATTCTCTGTTTGGAATCTTCAGGTTCAAAGAGGACCTCACTCAGTTCTTCCCACAAGCCTACAAGCTGGGTGTCAAAGTCACATTTCATAAAAGAGAAATTAGGCTGGATGAGATAAATATGACTTGCTGAAATCACGAAGCTAATAAGGAGTGTGACTTTCCCTATAAAAGTCCATGTCATGTAAATCTTCTATAGAGAACTTTGTTTCATCATCTTTTTTTTCCAAGTTGGCCTTTGTAAAGCTCATTTCCTTTCCCTGTGAAATTAACAAGTAGTAACACTGAGAATCTCTGTTATGTATAACGTAGAATTCTTCACTGAGAAATTCTGTATGCGTGATATACAATGATTACATTTTTTCCAGCATAAGAGTTTACTCTAATTACAATGTCCACATCTTTACAAAATGGCTTAATGATTTCAGACCACAAATATTCCAAAAGCAATTGCTTCGTGTTTTTAATATCCAGTGACTGGAATGAATCAAAGGTGCTGAGTTGATCAACACAGTTGTCACTAGCCAAAGAGTGTTGGTCACACATGACTCTGTTCTAGAACACAGATGACATTACAGAATCCTCTTGGTCTAAGAATATGAACTGAGAAACGAGCACAGAAGGGAAGATTGGTGTGAATCGTTAAGGGCAGCTGCACAAAGACATGCCTGGGGTCTCCATGGGGACCCCCGCCTCAGGATGTTATTCTGTCTCAGCACTAGAAGGCCAGAGGCATGTGCTGAAACATACATGCCAAGAAAACAAGGAATCTCAAACGCAACCTCCATACATCCCCCCATAAAGTTAAAAGTCTCTAACAAATCCACCTCTAGAAAAAGGGACAGCTTTCATGTAGGAGGGAAATAGAAATGCACTCGGGATTGAGGACCATTCCATCAGAGTGCCTGTGAATTCACCCTGAGAAGGGTGTTATTGAGCTACAACGTTCGAGTAATCAGCAAGAAATGTCCAAGGATGAGGATGAGCATTCTGCCAAACCTACAGCCTGTGGGGACCACGAACCACTCAGGAGCCCACAGAGGGCAGAGCACAGAGATGAACATCACCCGACTTTATTTTGCTCCCATCGTTATCCAAATCAATCCATCCTAATTTTTCAAAATCCATTTTATGACTTTAGAGCTCTTTGTGCAATACTCCCAGGACCTGCACTACTTTCTAGGAATATAACAGGGGCTTTGGGAAAGGCTCACTTTCTTTCTACCAATATCCATGTGTCAACCAGGAGGCCTAACAGATTGAATCACGCACCTATCCTAAAACTGAATATATGTCTAGGATGTGATTAGGTGCAAGTGGGCTGAAATCACTGGTTCAGCTACAGTGCCTGTACTGTAGGACAGGGGAAACCTCATTGTTCAAATCGGCAGGGAAACTATGGCAAAGATAAATGACCTTCCGAGATCTTAAAACACACACTCAACACTGTGCTGGACAGTGGCCCTTAGAAACTGGCTGGTGGGGTGCATTTAACCATCATACTTTGTCTGTTCTGCAATGTATTATTATAAACTGTGACAAGTCTCTTACCTGGAATTAGGGTGTGACTGGAAAGTGGGATAAAAACTGAAATTATGTTCCTTGAAAATCTCCGTCCATGTCCGGTGAAATTTTTCTCTTTTACTTCTTAGATAGTTGAGAAGGTCACCATAGCAACAGTATTCAAAAATCAAGTAAATTGGTCCTGAAACAGTGACGGTTTTAATTCCAGGTATACAGACACCGAATAGTTTTTTCAAACATCTGTGTAGCAGAAACCCCACTCTATGAGAACTCGGTGGGGAGAGGTGGGAGGACAGTTCTCTCTGAACCTATCTCATCTTGGACTTTAAAGTCAATTTCAGCTTTTTGTCCAGACTTTTTGGAAAGCTTTCGCTTCTTGCCTTCCACTTTGGCTCTGCCAATAACCACTGGCCCCCAGGATTCTCCAGTTTACAATGGATAATAATATGCTGCTTGCACTGGGACCACTTGGTAAATATATGCTGATTTGTGGTTTGCCTGACGAGGGAGAAACATATACCTAGTCACCTCTTAAAGGGCTTCTGAGGTGCTGCTAGTGGTAAAGAATCTGCCTGCCAATGCAGGAGACAGCAAGAGATCCCTGGGTCGGGAAGATCCCCTGGAGGATGGCACAGCAACCCACTCCAGTATTCTTGCCTGGAGATCCCATGGACAGAGGAGCCTGGCGAGCTGCAGTGCATGGGGTTGCAAAGAATCAGACCTGACTAAAGCGACTTAGCACGCATGTACCTCTTAAATCCATTTTCTCCTTATTTCTGGCTGGCTGACCCCAAAGGAGGGACGCTGGGGCACAGGGTAATCCAGGAGTTGGTGATGGACAGGGAGGCCTGGCGTGCTGTGATTCATGGGGTCACAAAGAGTCGGACACGACTGAGCAACTGAACTGAACTGAACTGGGGCAGTGGCCAAGCTCTCCAGCAAGGGAGAAGTACCTCTTGGGCAGGTAGAGAGAGACACACAAAATGTGCTTGCAACATTGTGTTTTTTTGGTTTCTTTTTATTTAACTTTTTTGCCATGTCATGTCATGAGGCTTACAGGGTCTTAGTTCCTTGACCAGGAATTGAACCCTGGACACAGTAGTGAAAATGCCACGTCCTAACCACTGGTGGTGGTAGTGGTTCAGTGCCTAAGTTGTGTCCAACTCTTTGCGACCCCATGGACTGTAGCCTGCCAGGCTTCTCTGTCCATGGGATTCTCCAGGCAGGAATACTGGAGTGGGTTGCCATTTCCTGTTCCAGGGGATCTTCTTGACCCAGGGATAGAACCCGTGTCTCCTACACTGCAGGTGGATTCTTTACCGCTGAGCCACCAGGGAAGCCCCCTAATTACTGGATAGCCAGGGAATTCCTTTTAAATAAATTAGAATTCCATGACATTGCCCAGTGAAGACTGGCATTGTCTACACTGATGCATCTAACCCGGAAGCACTGTATGTCTAATCCCACTTGGGTTTGGGGGACCACAAAAGGAGAGAAAAGGAGAGCAACAGGAGAACAAACAACATCTTTGTCTCCAGGCTAAAATGTTTTCTTCTAGGTGATCAGAGTGGGAACCGGTTACCTGACAGGGTGCACGCCCCCAGCAGATTCACAATATTCTCGTGGCTGCCCAGGTGGGTCATCATTTTGAGTTCAGACATGAGAGCCTCTCTCTCCGAGCTGTCTGCTTTTTCTGTCAATGGCAGGGCATCACAAATGAAAAATGGAAGTAAAATAGGTATTTTAGATTATTTGATAAATTAAAATCTTCCTCTGTTCAGAGAAGATTTGCATAAAAGTTTTAAAATACATTCAATAATACATACATTTTGAATAGTAATATACTATGCTTTAAGGCAGAATTTCAAAGATTGCAGCATGAAAGTTGAATCAAATAATGTGCTTTTCTACTGGACTTTCCTCTACCTGCAACATAAAAATCTTTAGAATTGACCCTTAAACAAGAAAAGAAAAAAATAATAACACATGACTTTCCTCCACAGTAGAAGTTAATGAATATGCTGAAGGGAGAAGCATGCATTTTTTTTTTCCCCTTGGTTTGTTGAAGTCACAGAGTGACAAGATAGGAATGTTAGTGAGGGTTCCAGCCTGTGATCTTCAGATCTAGAACCTTAAATTTGTCAGGAATCCAATGGTCAGGAGGTCACGCATGCTACCTGAGTGCTCAGTTGCTAAGTTGGCTCTGACTCTTTGTGACCCTATGGACTGTAGCCCTCCAGGTTACTCTGTCCATGGGATTTTCCAGCCAAGGATACTGGAGTGGGTTGCTATTTCCTTCTTTGAGGGTTTTCCCCACCCAGGGATTGAACCCACCAACCCGTGTCTCCTGCATTGGCAGGCAGATTCTTTACTGCTGAGCCACCTGGGAAGCCTGGTGAGAAGATCAAAGAGGAGCAATTCTCATCGACCAAGTTCTCAAGAAACTCCTTAATTGATAATGAGGACCGTCACTGCTGACTAGGCTAGAATGTATCTACTACTTCCCCTGGAGGAAGGCTAGATAGTTTAGCAAATTTTACTTGGCATCTTGCTTAGAAATGTGGCATGGAGGTACTTATTGGTGAATTTAAAGATCTCCTGTCATTGAAGCCAAAGTGCCCAGGTAGTCAGGACACCTGCCACTGCCGGGAGGGTGCTGGGGCCCTAGAGGTCAGGGCAGGGTCTCAGGATCTTGCCCTCCAGGCACCCACCCCTCCGTTTCTTTACATTCAATGGAGATTTTATTGACTATTTCTGGGTGACATTGTTTCATTCTGAAAAGCCTTTATGCGGCTTTTCCAGAGCTTCAGTACATCTATTTTGACTTGTGTGAGCTTTCAGGAGCATCTGGATCTCCAACCTCTTGGCCTAGGAGTGACATCCTTCTCTGAGTGCATCGGGACTCACTCTGCGTCACATCTCCCACTGCCTCACATTGTACAAGGATTCGTGCCTTTCAGGTGTCCATGTCCTGTTCCTCATAACCCAAAGGACATACTTTACAACGACCCTAACTTTTCAAAGCACTTTCATATACCACTACCTGACTTTCATTTGTTCATTCAACAAGTAGTGAATGCCTCCTGGGTAGGAGGCAATGTGCCAGGACTTGGGGGAATAAATAGTAAAAAGACACAGCCCCTGTCTTCCTGGGGTTTACAGCCTTCTTGAAAGGGGAGACAAGTAAATGAACTACAACGTAGTGTCGTAAATGCCACATGGCACAAGCGAATCTATTTATGAAAGAGAAGCAGACTCACAGACAAAAAGAGCAGACTTGTGGTTGCCAAGAAGAAGGGGCATGGGGGAGAAGTAGATTGGGAGTTTGAGGTTAGCAGATGCAAATTATTTTCTAAGCAACAAGGCCCTACTGTATAGCACAGGGAACTAAAATCAATATCCTGTGATAAACCATCACGGAAAAGAATATAAATAATGTATACATATGTATAACTGAATCACTTTGCTGTATAGCAAAAACTAATACAACATTATAAATCAATTATACTTCAATAAAAATAAAAAATAAGTGCCATGTGGAAAATGAATGTAGGATGCTGTCCCACACAAGAGGGATGCCTAACCCAGACTTGGGAAGGGTGGGGAAGGGGATATTAAATGTTTATGCTGAGACCTGAGGGAAAACGGGAGTTAACCAAGTAAACTCAGAGTGGGAAGGATGAGGAAGAAGTCCTGAAGTCATTGGATGGGCCAAGATCAAGAAAGAGGACCACATGGAAGCAACCTAAATGTCCATCAACAGAGAAATGGATAAAGAAGATGAGGTACGATGGAATATTACATGGCCATGAAAAGGCATGAGACAGGGTCATTTGCAGAGACATGGACAGACCTAGAGACAGTCAAACAGTGAAGTAAGTCACAAAGAGAAAAACAAATATCACATAATATCACTTATATGTGAAACCTAGAAAACCGGTACGGGTGAATTTATTTGCAAAGCAGACACAGAGAACAAGCTTATAGATACCAAGGGGTGGTGGAGTAGGATGAACTGAGAGATTGGGATTGAAATATATACACTGTTGATACCATGTATAAAATAGATAACTAGTGAGGACCTACTGTAGAACACAGGGAACTCGACATAATGCTCTGCGGACCTAAATGGGAAGGAAATCTAAAAAAGAGGAAATATACGTATATGTATAACGGACTCACTTTGCTGTACAGCAGAAACTAACACAACATTGCAAAGCAGCTATGTGTGTGTGTGCTCAGTTTTGTCTGACTCTTGAAACCTCATGAACTGGAGCCCACCAGCTCCTTCTGTCCACGAAATTCTCCAGGAAAGAATACTGGAGCCGGTTGTCATTTCCTACTCCAGGGGATCTTCCCCACCCAGGGATCAAACCCACGACTCTTGTGTCTCCTGCATTGGCGGATGGATTTTTTTATCCCTAGGAAACCCGAAAGCAACTATACTCCAATGAAATTTTAAAAAAAGAAAGAGAAAGAGAAAGAGGACAGCAACCAAAATATACAGATCTGCCCTTATGAGGCTTACAGACTACTGGGGCAGCAAACACACTAGTTAAATAAATAAACAACCATGTAATTATAGTTGTGATCAATTTTATGAGGGGGAAAAAGCCCACAGGGAGCTGGGCAACAGCATCTAGCAAGGAACTTGAGCTCATCTGGGGCGTGAGAGATGGCTTCCCAGAGGAAGTGGTATCTGAGCTGAGATCCACAGGAGGAGCAGGCGGTGATGATATTAAAGGGGAAGGGGAAGGATGGATGTGCAAAGGCCCTGAGGTGGGAAGAGCACGGCACTCCAGAGGAACTGAGAGCTGTGAGGGCAGAGGCGAGCTGCAGCCACATCGTGCTGGGCTGCGTGGACTGTTCAAGATGCAAGCAACTGGGAAGGGTAAGTAGAAAAATTATGTGATCAGCTTTGCATTTCAGAAGCATCACTTGGGCTTCAGAATCCAGAAGGAGGTAAGAGTGCACATAGAGTAGCTTCTTAGAAGGCTGGGGCATCAATTGGGAAGAGACAGGCAGTAACAGGGGTTAAGAGAAAAGAGGATGGACTCAAGAGGCACCTGCAGGAAGCCTGATAGGAATAGTTACAATGAGGATGGTTTCTAGGATGAGTCAGTCCTAGGTTCCTGGCTGGCCCAATTTGGTGGCCCGTGGCCAGTCACTAGTACTTATAACCAATCGGTGAGAGAGGGAGTATCAACCAAGGGCCAGGGTTGGAGGAGTCCACTTTGGATAGGCTGTCTTTGAAGGACCCTGGAGACATTCAGGCATTTGGACATAACCTGAAGCTTAGCAGGGAGACTAAATTGTGAGAACCATCGGTACACGGGATGAGGTCATGGGCAAGCTGAGACAGCCCTTGAGTGTGAGGAGTGGAAAGGAAAGCGGGACCTGGAGCAAGCCTTCAGGAATTCCACGTGAGAGATGGATGAGAAGATGAGGGAGCAGCCAAGGACAGCGCAGCAGTCAGAGGGTGGGAGGAAACCGGAAAAATACGGCGCCATGGAAACCAAAGGAAGAAAGCACAGAAAGGTGGAGGGAACTGTCGATCGTGCCAACTTGT
This sequence comes from Moschus berezovskii, assembly GCF_049115385.1. Lineage (NCBI taxonomy): Eukaryota > Metazoa > Chordata > Mammalia > Artiodactyla > Moschidae > Moschus > Moschus berezovskii. The sequence continues at coordinate 54,638,796 of NC_142472.1, forward strand.
GCTGAAAATTCAAATAATGTGAGGACAGAAAAATGCCCATTAGACTTAGTTCATGGTAGAGGCAGTTGAGGATGGGGGTCATGATCACTTCGAGCCAGCTGGGGGCGCTCTTGCTAAGTGAGTGATGCTCAGGGAGGCTGTTGGGGAGGGCAGGTGAGAAACGAGTGGGGAGTGATACAGAAGGCACTGATTCCCTCTTCTACCCAGAGTCCATGTCACCATGTAAGACACACAGCTGCCTGTAGCAACGGTAACCCCAAAGCTGAAAAACACCTAAGCAGACACAGGAGAGGAAGAAGAGGTGGACTTGAGTTTTATATTCATGACTTAGTGGACACCAACCCCAACTCACTCCCTTTTAAGCTTTGAAGCCAGACAAGCAGTACCCATAATGAAAAAGAGGAGGCGGCAGGTGGCACCTCCCCTCTTGGCGCGTCTCTGTACCTTTCAGCATCTTGACTGCGACCTGGATGGAGACCCCTGTCTTACTAATTCCGTAGGCAGTCGCATTCATCACTTTTCCAAAAGCACCCGACCCCAGGACCTTCCCTGCAAGACATGTGGTGAGTGAGTGAGCATTCGCTGAGGATTTTCCCACAAGAAGGAAACAGGCGAAACATCCGATTCTTACCAAATTCCAAGTTTTCTCTCGGAAACTCCCATTTGAGATCATACTCATATTCTCTGAAGTCAATGTAGAAGTACTCATTATCCAGAGAGCCGGTCACCTGCACCATCTGCAGCTGGCTTTCGTACCGAAATTGCTTCCAAGAGGAAATAATGAGTCAGTTAGCCACAGGGCGTTCTTCAGATATGGGACACAATGATGGCTTTTTTTTTTTTTTTAACCTTTGCTTTTACCTTTTTGTACTTGTGACAAATCAGCATGGTTAAAACGGCAATGAAGGGAAGACAGAGGCCAATTGTCGCATAGAATGAGATGTTATCCTGGATGGAAGGGAAGGGCCCTGCAAGGAAGAGCATCCCGGAGAAGTGGGTGAGAATCCGAAGACCGCAGGCTCGCTACAACCTCTCACGTCCTGTCTGAGGGGCCGTTATTTGTGATGCTTACAAGCCCTCTACGCACAGAAGTCCACAGAAAAATCAGGCCATGTTCATATAAAGGACACTTCCCTCCCAGAAAATTTTAGATGATTCTGAACCCATTTTATTTATTTATTTGGCCATGCTTTGTGGCATGTGGGATCTTAGTCCCCTGACCACGGATGGAACCCATGCCCCCTGCATTGATGCACAGAGTCTTAACCACTGGGCGGTCAGGGAAGTCCCTCTGAGCCCAATTTAAAAAAATCATTTACTAGGGGTTTTAAGGATTACATCTATTTAAATCCACAGGATAGTCAAGCCAGATTAAAAAAAAAAAGAAGTCTGTCTACCATATATAAAATAAACAACACAGTCCTAGTATATAGCACAGGGGACTGAATCAATTATGTTTGTCTACTATACATAAAGTAGACAAACAACACAGTCCCACTGTACAGCAAAGGGAGCTATCAACATACTCTATATTTTGGGATAAACTATAATGGAAAAGAATCTGAAAAAGAATACACATATAAAACTGCATCACTTTGCTGTTCACCCAAGACTAACACAACATTGTAAATCAACTATACCTCAATTTGAAAAAAAAAGAAACCTGTGTTCCCACAATGAAGCTGTCATATGAATGTGGGGAAGTTAGTTTGGGGATGCTGGTGATTTTAAACCATTTGTGTAGGCGGCCAGGTTTCAGAATTGCTTAATTTCAGAGGGCTCTAAATATCAAACCAAAAATGATAAAACAGCAGGCTAAAAGGCAAATAAGGAGATTAACTGAAAGGGAAAGTGGTAAAGACTCCAAATTACTAAATCTATGTCCCTGGATCTGGATCTCTATTTATTGTTGCTGTTGTTCAGTCACTAAGTTGCATCCGACTCTTTGCGACCTCAGGGACTGTAACCCACCAGGCTCCTCTGTCCATGGGATTCTCCAGGCAAGAACCTGGGTTCTCCAGGTTGCCATTTCCTTCTCCAGGGGATCTTTCTGATCCAGGGATCAAACTCGAGACTCCTGCTTGGCAGACAGATTCCTTACCACTGAGCCACCGGGCTTGTCAGAGTATACCAGGAGTTTGGGGTTCTACCCACATTGCCTGAATTCATGAGTTATAGTAACCTCAGTAGAAGCCACTCTGCCCTTAAACTACGGAACATGCATATTCAGTGGGGATTCCTGCCTGACTCAAAAAGCCTTCTCATCTCACACACTAAACCTGCATGCTCTTGTAAAACTCCCCCGAATAAAAGCCAAAGATAGGGCCTAACTTCTAGTGGGGAATTCCTGAAGGTGGCATGTTTCAAGAGCAACTGCTGTCTACCTGGTGAGCTCAGAAGGATTGTCTCACAGGATGTGCCGAGGGCGTTGTAGGCACAACACTTCACCAGGAACCCTTTGACAGCCTCGCTCATGTTCAGCGTGCTGCTCGATATCCACTGTCCAAACACTTTCCTGTTGGCCTTTTTATTCCAAATTCCTTCTGTGATTTCTTCTGTGCAGCTGAAAAGAAACGGCAGAGAAGTCAGAGGGGCATGGTTGTCATCAGATTGGAAGTGAAAGTTTCTCTAATGGGGTCTGTAAGAGACACATCTATTATAGGTTATCAGAAGCAATCTGTGATCATTGAGAATTATGGTCGACTAGGAAGGTAAGCATTTGAAATGCTCTAGCGTTTCTTCTTAAACTGAATTCATGAGAAAGCATCAGTATGTCAGAGAGAGTTTCATGTTCTTCTAACACAAGAGAGGCCAAGGTCCTCATTACTTGGGGGACTTGTCTGAACACTTCTTCCAGGTCCAAGATGGTATAGGGTACCCATCAGAGGAGCAAGAAGCCTGACTTGCAGATGCCTCAGCCAGCACTTGAGGTTTCCCTGTAGAAAACAAGAGGGAAAACAAGCTCATGGAGTGATGCACTTTTCAGAAAGGGTTTCAAAGTCAGGTTCCCATAGGCTGCTCATGCAGTGTTAGCAGTTGTGCTTCTTGGAGGGTGTCTCAGGCAGGACTCAAAGAGGGGGGTTCTTTCACCTTGTCATGTCACCTTCGGTGCAGGCAGCCCTACCACCTCTCTGGGGAGCACCCCTGTCCATCACTAGACCCTTCCTGGAGAGAACTCAGGTGTAGACTCTATCTACTTGCTCACCCTAAAATGAGTCTTAGCTTCAGGAGAAGCATCTGCAGAAAAAGTCCAATGAAAGGTACTCTCCTCTTTTCATAGACCAAAGAAACAAGAATTATTAAAACAACTAAATGGCAGGTAGTATGACTTTCAGCCTTTTCCTAACATGATTCTTCAAAGTACTAAAACCAATAAAGTGACACACTAAAGCACCTTCAGAGAGGACATGGACAATCAGCATCTTAACTTAAAAGGGTGAGCCCAGAAAGAGGTTTGTGTATCAACAGAGCTAGGAGATATGAAAGTACAATTTCAGAACACTTCCACAGGTCAAAACAGTTTCATCACACTCCTTCCCTAAGCCATTGCTTAGCTCTTTCTGGTCCGAGTTAATACATCATTAACGAGTCACAAGAGTGAAATAAAATTTCTTGACTACTTCACTTCTGTTTTTTTTAAATTTCAATTTATTTATTTTTAACTGGAGGATAATTGCTTCACAATATTGCGTTGGTTTCTGCCATACATAAACATGAATCAGCTGTAGGTATAGGTACATCCCCTCCCTCTTGAACCTCCTCACACCTCCCACCCTGTCCCACCCCTGTAGGTTGTCACAGAGCCCTGATTTGAGCTCCCTGCCTTATATAGCAAATCCCCCTGGCTGTCTAATTTAACATGGTAATGTGTGTCTCCATGCCACTCTCTCCATTCATCCCACCCTCTTCACTTACTTCTTATATTCAGTGTGAACTCTTTTGTGAACTGGGCGTCATCATTTTCTGCATGGAAGATATACTGTCCTGGCTGGTGTTTATGGTTGCAAAATTTAGATATGCTGTTGGAAAAAGAGTTAAAGACAGACTTAGCCAGATTCTTTGAGGAGATGCTGAAATAAGTGATGGTGTGCTTGGGAAGAGTCTCTCTGGAGACACTTCAGTCTCTCAAGCTCAGTGGATAGGAGGTGTCTTCACTTGCTACTCAAAGTGTGGTCCACAAACAGTCAGCAACAGCCTCGATATTATCCGGGAATTTGTTAGAAATACAAAGTCCCAATCCCCCCCCACACACACCTACTGACTGAAAGTCTGCATTTTAAGATGATTTCCTTGTGATTCACAAACACATTAAAGGTTGAGAAGCACTGATCCAGGCTGGTGCTCCTAAGAGAGACAAGAAGGTTCCAGCCACTACGGTTACATCCATTCCAGACTAGTCTGACTTCCCAGAAACATGGAAAAACCTTGGCGGGTGGCAGAGCCCATGACCCCCCCAACCTCCTGAAAGGACAGCTCTCTGATGTTGGTCCAAGGCAGGACCTATGACCAGCCCTTGACTCCCATAGCAATTAACAGTGATGAGGGCTCAGATCCACTGAGTTTGTCCCGAAATCTCTGGGTGGTCGCAGCAGGCTCTAGTATCTACTTGGAGAGCTCATCCATCATACCTACCAGGTATCTGGTATTGGGGATTACCTGTCATACCTACCAGGTACATCATACAGGGGATCAAGTTGGGCCAACTGATTAGGGACCCTGGAAAACAACCTAATTATTTAGACCTGATGGAGAAAGCAGGGAGGGGATGCTGTGGACTCCTAAGCAGGAGAGGAAAGTGAAGAACAGTATTTCAGTTTAGAGTGAAATGCAGCAGGAAAGCATATGGAAGGGAAGTCTGGAAGCAGTTGTTCAAGTGACCCAGCGAGTGCTTCACCCATTCATGGGTTCACTCATTCATTCTCCCGTCAATGGCACGGGCTGTTTGTGGGAGGAATTCAGAATACAAGTCAGAAAAATCAGGTTTCTGTTCTCACAGAACGTAGGGTTCGAAGGCAGACAAGTAACTATGCAGCTACGGTGCAATGTGGGAAGTCGTAGGAGAGAAGTAAAAGGTCAGACGAGAGCTCAGGGTGTGAAAAGATGAGCGTTGTTGAAGGTAGGGAAAACGGGGAGGGAGCGGAAACAGCCAATCCAAGAGGCACCAGGACCACAAGAGGCAGCAGGTGCTGGACCAGATGGGAAGATGGAGGAGAGAACAGAATCCCAGCTGGTGCCTGAGTTGAACCACCTGCTTAGCAACCGACAGAGCAGCTTCTGAGTACCGGTTTACCTGACGCCAGTGTTCTGCAACCTTAACTTGGAAGCTCAAAGGTAACTGTGGACAGTTACGGGAGATTCTATTTCCTACCAAGTGAGCATCTAACAAGCTTTTTGTTTGCCTTGTTAATAAGAAGGCTGAAGAGGCAGAAAGGGGACTTTCTTATCTTGACCTGCTTCTGGACAATGAGAAGGAAATGGTTGCTGCAGTGGAAAATGACAGAGAGATGGGGGGAGAGCCAAATTATAACTTTAGGGAGAAAAGTAAGCAACACTACATGCAACTCCCAGACTTTACGAAGGCAAGGTTTAAGTGGTCCGAGAAGAGAAAGATGTGAGCTTCCACAAGGGAAATGTAATTCTCACTGGACAATAGCCAAAGACTCCAAAAAGGAATGAAGAGATTAAAAAAGAAGCCAGTCTGGCTGGCCAGGGACCATGCTAAAAGCATCATTCAATTTGATAAAGAAATGACCAATAAAAAAATTGATAATTGCGTAGACCAAAGCAATCTGGTTTGTCTTTTTTTTTTTTTTTTTAAGTAGAGACTGCATTCTTTTTTTTTTTTTTTGGCTGCACCACTTGGCATGTGGGATCCTGGTTCCCTGACCAAGGATCAAACATCGCAAGTGCAGAGTCTTAACCACTGGACTGCCAGGGAAGTCCCAGAAATCTTTTTTTGAAAGGTTTCCCTCCTAAGTCTCTTGTGCTGTCTGAATGGAGCCTGACTTGCTATGGATAGATGAGATAGTATCTGAAATGTTCTCGCTCTTCCAGGTAGGAAACTGGTCACAGAAACAGCACGGACAAAAAACTGAATATTCAGGTCCTCCTCAACCACTTGTCCACTTGTCCTATTTATGGCAGTTGACCCCATCAAGGGCAATGACTGCAGTGCTGACCCTCCCCTGGAAACTCCAGGAGGACTAACCAGTCAGGATCAGGGAGTTTCAGAACTTCCTCTTTCCCTGGGACTTTTCTGAAAATGGCCAGCAGACAGGAGATGGGAGATCAGGAAAAGAGTTCACGGTGAAACACCTTTGGTGACTAAGATATATTCTCAGTACAAATGAGAAGGGATTTCTCCTCTGTTACGAGCAAAATGCAGGTGATTTTCAGTTTTCATTTAGCGGCCAGAGGGGAGGAGTTGAGAAGGCACAGGTATTTCCAACAGTGCAGGGAGTAATTTCACTAGAAAGAAGGCTTTGTTCAAAGAGCAAGGGATGACGAAAGACAAACCGGAGGACAGGGAATAATAAAGTGCAGGTTGGGGAAGCTGAGAGCTTCTGAAACTGGAGAGTCGGAGGGCTGGCAAGAGTGAGGGACTCCACATGGCACTGGGAGGCCCCATCAGGAGACTCTGCCCACTCAGATGGCGGGGTGTGGAGCGGGCACAGTCTGGCTGAAATTGAACCTGGTCCACACATGTTTCTGTCCAGGGTCAGACACAGGGGTGGGAGAGCTACTGCTGATTTTATGTCACTGGACACAATACTAAGCTCACTTTTATTTTATTTCAGGGCAGCCCAGAATCCTGGGAAAATATAATCATTAAAAACTCAATAGTGGGCACTTCCCTGGCAGTCCAGTGGTGAAAACTCCATGCTTCCAATGTAGGGGGCGTGGGTTCGATCCCTGGCTGGGGAACCCAAGATGACACATGCCTTGTGGCCAAAATATAATAAAAGAAAAATTTCAAAACAGTTTAAGTCAAGAAAAATCCCCAACAGTGAAGCATGGCACATTTCAAAAGGAGGCACACTTTTATTTCTAAATAAGCAAAGCGCACACCTGTATGTTTGTTCTCTCATACACTGGGTGTGAGAATCTTGAACATTTGAAATGAACTGGTGTCCAGAGGCAGTACCAGAGTGATGGTTACAAACACAGGCTTTGACTCTGCTATCACCTGGGCTTCCCTGGTGGCTCAGCCAGTAAAGGCTCTGCCTGCAAGGTGGGAGACCCAGGTTGCATCCCTGGGTCAGGAAGATCCCCTGGAGAAGGGAATGGCAACCCCACTCCAGTATTCTTGCCTGGAAAATCCCATGGACAGAGGAGCCTGGCTTTAATCCATGGGGTCAAGAGTCGGGCATGACTGAGTGGCTAATGCACACCGCTATCATCCAGTGGTGTGACCTGGGACAAGTCACCGCAACTCTCTGCTCTGGTTTCTGTATCTGCAAAATGAAGACAGTATCTACCTATATGGTTGTTAGAGTAGTTTTTGTTAAATTTTTCTTAAAGCAGTTTTGCATAAACTGCTTATAATAGTGCCTAGTTGTTGTTCAGTCGCTAAGTCGTGTCTGATTCTTTGCAACCTCATGGACTGCAGTCCACCAGGCTCCTCTGTCCGTGGGATTTTCCAGGCAAGAATACTGGAGTGGGTTACCATTTCTTTCTCCAATGATTGTGCCTAGCACATAGTAAACACAATAAACACGTTCGATCATCATTACTTTGAGGCTTATTAAGTCTGGGAATCATTTTGAATAAAAAAGACATTTAGAAGCTTTACTCTGGGGTATACCTTGTCAGAAAGTCCCATTAAAACAAAGACTCAAAGAAAAAAAAAAAACTAATTGCCCATCAAGGAGTTAGTCAAAATAAAATCTTCTGAAAAGTGGAATACCATGTAGCCATAAAAGTGATCATGTAAATAATAATACACTTATTAACATAGCAAGAGATGATATTTTAAAGGGAAAAATTGGGTGACAAATGGCACAATTAATTTCATGTTTATACAAAAACCTATACTTCTGTTTCTATCATGGCAGTTACATAGACAAAGTCTGAAATATAAACACTGGTAGTGGAATTGCGGGTGTTATATCTTTTTTTCTTTTAAGGCAATTTCAGAAAATAAGAGTGAGTCAAAGGGGACTGACTTTGCCCTAGGTCTGGGGTAAGTAACATAACCTGTTTCCATATTTCATAAAATGGAATGGTGAGGATCAAATGAGATGATCTTTATAAAGGATTTTGCACACTGGCACATCCCAAGGGCTCAAAGAAATTTCTTTAGTTCTCAGTGAGGCTTCATGACCTGGTCAATACCTTACAACTGATTGAGCAGGATTTGGAAATTCCCACTGTTCACGACAAGCAAACATCTTCCCCTCGTGTTTGTTACACTCAGGGCTCATCTCCTTCAGGGAACCAAAACAGTCCTTCCAAAGAAGCTCAATGCAATCCTGCAATCACATATCATTTATTGACTTGAGAGCTGGCTTTTCTGTTTGACCCGAGAAGGACCGTGGCTCATCACCCAGAATCCACACTCCACCATACCACTGGTACCAGGAAGCGCTCAGTTAATGGCTGTTGTGGGCAGAACTCAGACTGGTAGAGTTGGAAAATTATATATTTCAGGAAAAAAGAAAAACAGGAATCTGGCATGCCTAAGGAGAGTCTCTCAGAACAGACCATTTAAATAATTATAACATCCTAATAAGTTGTTTTGGGTGTGTGTGTGTGTGTGTGTGTTTAACCATGAAATTAGGAAAAGCTAAGGCAGATTTGGTTATAAATTTACAGAGATAGGAAATTAAGCAAACGAACAGACAAAATATCCTAGAACTTTTTCTCAAGACCTGGTTATCAGGGCTGCTGGAAAGTTACAATTTCATAAAACGTAAACATAAAGGCAAACCCTAATAAACTCTGTGCAATATTTGAGGAAGTAAATTGGAGAAATGAAGCTGTGAAGGTGGGGGAAGCTGCTAGATTTCTGGCACACACACGACCACACCAAAGCTTTTTCAGGAGTACTGTTATTACGAGACCTTTCGGTTACACAGAAAAACTGGTGGCACTTTGCTTCTAAAGTCCTCTCCTGCCACATGATGAAAATTCTGTCCTTCATCAACAAAATTCGATTTGACTAAATAGTTGAAACTGAGTGGTGGGTAAAGGATGATCACTTTACTATCCCCTGAGTTCACCAGTAAATTGGGAACTTTTTATAACAAAAAATGGAAAAGAACTCAGAACTTAGTCTGCATCCCCAATTACAACATAGAGCCTCATGCAGAGAGCAGAAGACATTGAGAGCCCTTGTGCTCAATTTTTTTGGTCATTCATCTTTTATTCAATATTTTGAGTGTCTTTTTCATGATGAAGGAGGCTCTGTCTCACCTGGCATTGTGAATCAAGTGGGCTATCACACTCACTGCATCATTTTCATCAATTAATATTGTAGCTCTTCAAGAACTTTTTAAATAAAATAAACACTGAGTGTTAGGTGTAGAGGTAAGTGCGCATTTTGAGTTGATTTCTGGGAGGTGATGATGAATTAATTCATTTACTAAATAGCTGTTGACTATTTACTAAATAGCTGTTGCCTTGCACAATAGCACAAGGCATTGTACAATGCCTTTCTAAGAAGACTGAAAAATGACAGCGCCTATCCCCACAGTGGGATTCAACACGCAAGAGGCTAACTGTATCACCCGGTAACTAGCGGTAAGAGGCACACACCACTATAGGTGTCAGGATCTTCCCTAATTTATCCACTTAGCTTCCTCTTGAAGATAACTACTTGGGGTCAGGGGTGCAGGTTGTGATCATGGAATGAAACCAGATTAACTAGATTGGCCCAAGACCCATATATATCAGAGACATGGTCCTCTAATCAGTGAGTCTGTCAAATCTTAAGAATGGTGCCAGATGTCACCAGCACAAATAGCAATGACCTCCCAGGTGGCCCCTGGCACTTATATGTGGCCCCTGGCACTTATACATAACTTGAGGGAGTTGAGGGGGAGACATCCCCTGTTCATGCTTGTAGCCCCTGAAGGCACTGAGCCCATTGAGAAGGTATTAAAGGAATATTTGTTGAACTAAATTGAACTGATCATCTATCTCTTTGAATCAACTTTGCAAGAGAATCCTGTAGAACTAAGAGCTTCTCTGACACTGGGTGACAACACAAAGAACGGGGAAGGGGACAGCACTTACATCCTAAACACAAGTAGTCAACTCAACTAGCAGGAGAAGGACTGACCCCCTACCATCTACTTTCAAAAGTTTGATGGTTGAGAATAAGGGCTTATGACAATGGGGTGACGCCCCCTCCAAGGCAGTGGTTCTCAACCACAAGAAATTTTTCTCACCAGGGGACATCCAGCAATGTCCGCAGATATTTTAGGTTATCACAAGTGGGGTTAGTGGTGCTACTGACATCCATGGGGTGGAGACCTGCGACTCGGCAGAATATCCTACCACACAGAAAAAGGACTCCACCACCACCACCCCCAGCACCATAAGTGGAGAATTACCCAGCCCAAGATGTCAACAGTCTGTTGTTGAGAAGCCCTGAGTTAGGGGACTGTGAGTCCATCCAAAAGCTGCCTTCTTAATTACTTAAAAAATGAATGCTTTGAATGTTAGGAGGTTTGGGCAAGAGACGATAGACAGTTCCATGCAAACTCTGCATTATGGAGTGCTTTTTAAAATGCACACAAGGGAATTTCCTGGTGGTCCAGTGGCTAAGACTCCACACTCCCAATGCAGGGGGCCTGGGTTCAATCCCTGGTCATGGAACTAGATCCCACATGCCTCAACTAACACCTGGCACAGCTGAATAAATAAATTAGTAAAATATTTTTTAAAAGTTCTTTTTAAAAAATAAAAAAGCAAATAAGGATCAGTTACAAATCACTTTGGGGTATAGAATAGCATGGTTATCAGGAAACAGAGAAGAATCAAGATGATTCTTAACCACTAGACCACCAGGGAAATTCAAGCTATTTTCATCTTGATTCTTCTCTGTTTCCTGATAACCATGCTATTCTATACCCCAAAGTGATTTGTAACTGATCCTTATTTGCTTTTTTATTTTTTAAAAAGAACTTTTAAAAAATATTTTACTAATTTATTTATTCAGCTGTGCCAGGTGTTAGTTGAGGCATGTGGGATCTAGTTCCATGACCAGGGATTGAACCCAGGCCCCCTGCATTGGGAGTGTGGAGTCTTAGCCACTGGACCACCAGGAAATTCCCTTGTGTGCATTTTAAAAAGCACTCTATAATGCAGCCAAGAGTAGCCACCACCCTCTGCAACTAGAAAAAGCCCGCGCAGAGCAACAAAGACCCAGCACAGCCAAAATTAAATAAACAAAACAGTTTTATAAAAGAGGAAAAGAGCTTAGCTCGGACTTGTCTCCTAGACCTGTGCCATCCAACAGGATTATAATGCAAGGCACATGCGTAATTTTAAAGTTTCCAGCTAGCTACCTAAAAAAGTGAAAAGGAGTAAACAGTAATGATAGATTTATTGAACTTAATATATCTAAAATACTATCATCTTAACATATAATCAAAATAAAAATTATTGAGATATTTTACATCCTATTTCTCATACTAAGTCCTAAAAACCTGCTGTGCATGTTACAGTCACAGTCCATCTCCACTGGGACCAGTCACATGTGAAGCTCTCAACAGCCACGTGCGGCTGATAGATCTGTACTGCACAGCCCAGAACCAGATCTGTGAAGGAATCACCAGAGGTTCTCATTAAACACATAGACTCTGGATGCAATATGCCTCCGAGATTACTCAAGTGTAGTTATTAAAGAGCAAAGGTAACAGGTGTACCCCAGAGAACCAACTTCTGACCGTAGTTTCTTTTGTGACTGAACTTTCAGCATCTAAACTCAACAGCTAGAAACTAGCAAAGGAGATTAATCCAAGCCCTGACATGGCACCTTGAAACAACGTTCAGCTGTGCGCCAAGTGTCCTGCAAGTCAGCTGTAATGTCAAGAAAAATATATTTTGATGGTGAAAACCACTGCAGAATCAGTACATTGTGATAAAAATTGGAACAAGAATCAACTGTGCAGTACTCTTTTAAAAAATGTAGCCTTGGGGCACTGTGCCCCCATTTTGGTTCATCGTGTCTGAAATGGGGAGCAAGGAATCCACATCTTTAATATCCACCCAGATGATTACTATACAGTTGGTTTATGAACTCACGTTGAGAATCAGTGGTTTACCATAAACCCATTGACTCTCTTAAGACATGACAGGTGCCTCTCAGCTCATAGTCTATCCTGAAACCATTGTTACCAGGGATTAGTTTTAAGAGATAAGAAGTGTCTTATCTCCTATGGCTATACAAGGAAGAGATGTTTTTCTGAGGAAGAGAGAGAGAGATAAATTCGGAGTTCGGGATTAACATATACCCACTGTTACATGTAAAATAGGTTAACAACAGGACCTACTGTATAGTACAGGGAACTGCACTCAGTATCTTGTAATAATCTATAAGGGGAGAGAAGCTGAAAGAGAATATATGTGTATGTATAAGAGGTTTCCCTGGTGGCTTCCCAGTGGTAAAGGATCCACCTGCTAATGAAGGAGACCCAGGTTCAGTCCCTGGGTCGGGAAGATCCCCTGGAGAAGGAAATGGCAACCCACTCCAGTATTCTTGCCTGGAGAATCCCATGGGCAGAGGAGCCTGGCGGGTTATAGTCTATAGGTTGCAAAAGAATCAGACATGACTTAATGACTACACAACAAAAAATATGTGTATAAATGAATCACTGTGCTGTACACCTGAAACTAACATAACATTGCAAATTAACTATCCTTCAACTTAAAAAACGTTGATTTTTATTTTCCAAAGAGGGACTGAAGAATTTCTGCCCAAAGAGAAACTTGAGTGTGGTTGGACAAACCCCCAGGAAAATGAGATTATCCTTCAGCGTTTATCCTTGGGCTATGTCTGTGTTCGCTTTTTGAAAACTCAAATCAATATACCTATAGGTAGTGTTTTCTGATTTTCAGGGGTTTTACTTCCTCAGTCATCTGCCAAGGGGCTGAGAGAGACCTAGTATACCAGTAGCACATACCCTCAAATAGGAAGTAACTATCGGGTGACTCAGAAAATGCCGGACTCAAACTGATAATGGTTCTTTCTGTTTTTCGTGAGTAGGTTACACTCTCTGAACTGATTAAAGAGTTGTCATTGTGCCCTCAAGTCTGCTGCTTGCTTCCTCGTCTTCCATATCAACATGATAGCACATTAACTCAAGGGTAACCAGAAGGGTCTGGCCAAGAATGATGATGCCTCCTGGACTCACCTGTACCCATCATCCAGGCCACTCTGCTCACAAGGAAATGATTTTCGAGAGAAGGTCCAAGTACATCTGATTTGTGGGTACGCTTTAAACCTGACAGAAAAACAAAACTCTTCGTACTGGTCAATTTCATAATCTTCATTTGATTTGGAAACGTTTATAAATCCCTTTTCTGTAAAAAAAAAAAAGAATGCATTTCTAAATTAGATAATGAGATTCATATGGAAATATATCGAGAAGATAAATTTTTATTCATCAGTTTTATGCAAGAAAACTGAGATTTGATAGCCCAACAAGAAACACATGAGTCCTATCCCCAGTTAGAAGCCTGAGCATATCACCTTCCGGTTCTGCACAGAATTAGATGTGAATAATTGATGCTCTTCCCAGAGAAATGTATAAAGACATCTATTGGTTTTGCATACAACTTCAAGGGGTTGGAGGACTCCCCCAGCCTGGTGAACCATGGACACAGAGGGACCCACCGACAATCCGTCAGTCAGAACAGCCTCCTCACGATTTATCCCACATAAAATAATCTCAGGGCACAAATAAAAGAACAGTCTAGCCAGTGATACTCACAAGGTTTCCCTGGGGAATACTTCCTTGTTAGTTTGATAAGAGAATCTCTTTATTTCTCAGCATTTTCAAAGTAGATGGCTAACGGTTGCCACCTACTCTGAGATCACTTTAAAAAAAAATTATTGGAGTCTCTGAGATTATTTAAAGCAGGGTTATTGTCAGATCCTACACAGCCAAATTTCCCTTTCCTCAAGGTTCAGCGGTAAAGAATCCACCTGCCAATGCCAGAGACACGGGTTCAATCCCTGGGTCAGGAATATCCCCTGGAAAAGGAAGTGGCTGCCCACTCCAGTATTCTTGCCTGGAGAATCCCATGGACAGAAGAGCCTGGCAGACTACAATCCATGGGGTCCCAAAAGAGTCGGACACAACCGAGTGACTAAACAATGAGTATTTGTTGGGTTTTCTCAGCCACTGCTCTCTGCTCTTGAGGGGTAGTTCTCAGGTAGTTCTTAGAACACATGCTTATTAATGGTGGTTTCTGTGTCTGGCTCTCAGCCACATCTGGGACTACAAGAATAGAAGGGATTATTCCTGTCCTTAGGAACCTTCCAGCCTGAAGTGAAGTGAAGTGAAGTCGCTCAGTTGTGTCCGACTCTTTGCAACCCTGTGGACTGTAGCCTACCAGGCTCCTCTGTCCATGGGATTCTCCAGGCAAGAATACTGGAGTGGGTTGCCATTTCCTTCTCCAGGGGATCTTCCCAACCCAGGGATCAAACCCGGGTCTCCCACATTGGAGGTAGACGCTTTAACCTCTGAGCCACCAGGGAAAGGGGCTTCCTTCCAGCCTACTGGAAAACAAAATCCACAAACAGAGGGTCACATTACAATGTGATGAGTGCAAAAAACAGTGGCATTCAAGCGGGCTCAGGCTCAGTTTAACCGGAAAAGGAAGGGAGGGGGCAGCTTGTATGGATTTCACGAAGCTATGCTAATTCAATTTCCTTCTCAACTTTTTGATACTAACCTTATGCTGAAAGCAGAATCTGCAGCACCTACCTTACACTCCACACTAAAACAACTAAAAACACGACTACAGATTATGTGTGCAGCTGCATTACCTAGGATGGTGACCAAAGCTGATTTACTGGGATGCTCTGAAGAGGAACAAGTGTAATAGCCAGTGTCGTTTCTTCCCACTGATGATACAAAAGCAAACAGAATCCGTATCATAGTTCTGTTTGTGGAATACGTACTCATCTCAAAGTAGCTGCCCTAGATTTTAATATAAAACAGAGTTTGAATGGAGTGATTTCCACCTGGATTCTTGGTTCATTTTTCTCATTTCAGAATACAAGCTCATCCTCTCACCTCTTCCAGTGCTTTATTTTCTAATTCCCAGCTGAGCCCGAATCCATGGTTGACGTGAATGGCTTTGCACCTTATCCATAAAGGTTCCCCTACTTTAAGAAATAATTGTGGCGGTGTGGTCTGAGGAGTCTGGTTTAGATCTAGAAGATGAAAAAATCCCGGGTAAGAAGAAAAGTGATTCCCCCCTGCCCCACACAATATATCCTGAACATTCTGCAGAATAAAGGTTTTAATGGTATCTCAGGGCTTCCCTGGGGGCTTAGTGGTAAAGAATCCGTCTGAGACACAGGTTCCATCCCTGGTCCAGGAAGATCCCAGATCCCACATGCCGTGGAGCAACTAAGTCCATGGGTCACAACTCCTGAGCTTCTGCTCTCGAGCCTGGGAGCTGCAACTACTGAGCCTATGTGCAGCAACTCCTGAAGCCCACACTCCCTAGAGCCTGTGCTATATAACAAGAGAGGCTACCACCATGAGAGGTCCACACACCACCACTAGGGAGCAGCCCCCCATTTGCCGCAACTAGAGAAAAGACCCAGCACAGCCAAAAATAAGATAAATAAATTTTTTTAAAAAAGATTTTGATGGCATCTTAAATGTTACAAACTATCCCAAAATAAAAGGATCTTTTAGAGATTAAGTAGTCTCTTATGAAGAAATGAGCACAGAAAGAATCCATAATATTACACTGAAAATGGCCTGAAGGAACTAGAGGACTTTTGAAATTGAGTGAGGACCTAAGGGGTGATGATTAGTCCCAGACTGTCTCCAAGGAACAGTCACAGAAAACAGAAGGACACGATATGAACGGTCTTACCTATAGTGAAGAGATTGGTACATTCTCTGCCCAGCTCATTTCTTGCACAGCACCTGATATCTGTTCCAAATAACTCATGGAGGACGCTCTCCTCCTTTGTGACGACAGCTGGACTCTCTCCTTTACAGCTGCAATTAAAAAAGAAATGTCAGTTGACTAAACACCTTTTAAAATGACAAGCAAGTATTCAGGAGAAGAACCAGATAAAAGGTTGTAGAGTTTAAGAGCCTGATAAGAAAATAAAGATAGGAGCAGGTCACAAGGCAAACCAATTCACACTGATGGTGCCCACACCACCCACGGAATTCTTAAGGGAGCTAGTTAGTTATTCATCACCTCACCTAATCAGAATAACCTGGAGAGAATCACATAATGAAAGAATTCAAAAGACTTTGAGAAAAGCATGTATACTAAAGGGGAAAGGCGGGTGGGAGGAACTGGAAGATTGGGATTGACATATACACACTATGGATTGTGTAAAATAGAAAACAGCATGTGTAAAAGAGGTAACAGCATGTATAAAACAGAAAACTAACGAGAATATGGGCTTCCCTGGTGGCTCAGAGGTAAAGAATCCACCTGAAAATGCAGGAGACAAGGGTTCAGTCTCTGGGTCGGGAAGATCCCCTGGAGAAGGGAATGGCGACCCACTCCAGTATTCTTGCCTGGAGAATCCCATGGACAGAGGAGCCAGGTGGGCTACAGTCCAGGGGGTCCCAAAAGAGTTGAACACAACTTAGCAACTAAACAACAGCAAATGAGAACATACTGTATAGCTCAGGGAACTCTACTTAAGGCTCTGCGGTGACCTGAATGGTAAGGAAGTCCAAAAGTGAGGGGCTACTTGTACATGTATGTCAGATTCATTTTGCTGCACGCTGGAAACTAATACAACACGGTAAAACAACTCTACTACAATAAAATTAATTTAAAAAAAGATTTCGTGTCTGGTGACCTCTTGGTTGTTGTCAAACAGAGAAAACGAATGGAAGAATTGAGAAAAGACAGAAGGGCGGCGGGGGGAGGAAAATGGAGAAAAGGAAAAGTGCAATTAGGTTTTAATACAGCAGCAAGGTGCAGGCATCTCTGAAGCTCTGAAGAGAACAGGCGGTGAGAGGGACAGGCCAGGGCTGCAGAAGTGCCCAGGGTCCTCACAGCTCACAGAGGGGACGGTGCTGTCACCTGAGAGCAGCCTGCCACACCTGGGGATTTGGGCTTCCCTAGGGGCTCAGTGCTAAAGAATCTGCCTGCAATGCAGGAGACTCAGGCTTGATAAAATCCCCTGGAGGGCAAGGGAACCCACTCCAGTATCCTTGCCTGGAGAATCCCCAAGGACAGAAGATCCTGTCGGGCCACAGTCCATGGGGTTGCAAACAGTCACGACTGAAGCAACTTAGCAGACACGCACGGGGACTTGAAGGAATTCTCCCTGCCCTCTCCCACCTCCCTAATGATCACCTTTCCCAAAGCAGGTACAGCTTTTGGAACAGTCACAGCTTTCTGTGACTATATACAGCTTCTGTGTACAGTCATTTTTCTCCTCTTTATCACTTTAGTCAAATATATTCTTTGTTTGTTTACACATTATTCCTTGAGTTTTAAAATTGACAACAATAATTCTTTTTAAATTACAACAATAATTTTTAGTTTTATTTTTGGCCAAGTGGTAAGGGAAATCTTAGTCCCCTGACCAGAATGGAACCTGAGTCCCCTGCATTGGAAGATCAGAGTCTAAACCACTGGAGTGTCAGGGAAGTCCCAATAATAATTAATCTTTAAGACAACAATAATTGCTTATTGTAGAAATTTTGGAAAATCCAGAAAAACCCAAAGAAAAGAATTTTAATTTGCCCATATTCCTAACACCATGAGATGACCAACTGTTACTATTTTGCTGTGTGTAGCTTTCTAATCTTTCTGTTCACACATTACATTTATATCTAAAGGTGATCTCTTTTTCCTTCAAAATGTGGGATCCCAGTTTTATCATTTGGCAACGTTTTTTTTTTTTTCTCCTCTTTAGTCCCATTTTTCAATTAAAGTTGCTTAGTATATTTTAATTAGTTCACATAGCATGAATCCTTACTTTGTGAACACTTGGGTAGAGTCCATTTACAAGGTACTTACTCCCAGGCACTGTTCTGTGTGTTTCACGTGTACCGGTTCACTTCCTCATCAGAGCGATCCTATAAGGTACAGACTGCTACCAGCCCCACGCTTCTAATGAGGTGGGAAGGGGTTAAGGAACTCGTTCAAGGCCACACACGTATAAGCACAGAAGGGTTCAGACCCAGGCAGATTCTACATCTTCAAACAATCATATCTGCTCTTCCAGAATACGTGGAATAAGGACAAATTAAACATTCATTCACAGGGGATTTTTTTTACCTATAGGGGATTATACACTAAAACCTGGACCTGGGACTTCCCTGGGGTCCCAGTGACTAAGACTCCATGCATCCAATGCCGGGGGCCAGGGATCCATCCCTGGTCAGGGAACTAGATCCCGAATGCCACAACTAAGACCCAGTGCAGCCAAATAAGATAAAATTAAAAAGTAAAAAATTTAAAAGTCTGGACCTTTTTAAAAAAAAGAAACAGTTAAACAACCATTTATGACTTTATTTATTTGGCTGTGCTGGATCTGTGCTGCTGTGTGGGCTTTCTCTGTAGTTGTGGTGGCTGGGGGCTACTCTCTAGTCGGGGTACGCCAGCTTCTCATTGCGGTGGCTTCTCTTGTTGCGGAGCACGGGCTCTAGGGCATGCGGGCTTCTGCCGGTTGCTGCACGTGGGCTCAACAGTTGTGGCTCCCAAGCTCTAGAGCACAGGTTCAATATTGTGGCGCCTGGACTTAGGTGCTTGATCAGGGATCGAACCCGTTTCTTCCTCATTGGCAGATGGTTCTTTACTACTGAGCCACCAGGGAAGCTCAAAGCCCTGGACCTTTCTTTTTCCCCCAACAGAGTCAACAACCCTGTAACTTTAAGTTAGAGAGTCAACAACCCTGTAACTTAAAGGGCATTTATTCATGTCCTGTGATATGCAGGAAGGGTCCTACAGGTCACTGACATGACCAATGGGGGGCTCCAAAGGCCCCCTCACTAAGACAACCCCCCTCTTTCCCCCTGAGAAGTCCACACCAATCATGCTTTAAAAGGCCATGTTTTTTGTTAACGTGGTGATAACTTGTACATACAGTATGATGTCAACTATATTAGAAAAATACCACAACCGTGAAGTCATAAGAGCCGTTCTCACGTCATACCTGTCACTCTGTGAATCGCAGAACACCCATTCCACCGTTGGTTCTGGAACACTCTCTGAGATGCAGACCAAGGCGTCCTGATTTTCCATTTTTCTAAAGTAAGGTTTTCTTAATGTGTAAAGCAGTGTATCTAAAGCATTATAAATTATTCATGTTTTAATATTAAAAATGTTTCATATGAAAAACATTAAAAAAAATAACTTAGTCTCCTCAAAAGAAGAATTCTACATCAAGAAAAGTTAATCTCTTATACTATAGCAGCATCTTCCACTCCAATCCAAATATATACAATAACATAGCCCCTCCTCACCAATACATTAAACTCAACTCAGGGTGAAATGCTGACTGGCATTTATTCTCTTAGCTAATGTCTTTGGCTATTTCATGAATCCAAAGACAACTAAAGTTTAGTGGAGGGAAACCAGGTAAAAACACAAATATCAATATGTACGGGAAAAAGAAGAGCAGAAATAACATAAAGTTTATAACACATACTTATCCAGTTTTGAGGCTCAGTTTTCTGCCCACATGGAGAAGGGAATGGCAACCCAATCCAGTATTCTTGCCTGGAGAATCCCCATGGACAGAGGAACCTGGCAGGCTACAGTCCATGGGGTCGCAAAGAGCTGGACATGACTGAGCAACTAACACTTTCTGCCCACAATTTTATCTAGAACTAGGCAGAAGTATAGTTGAGTGGAGGTAGAATTGAAACAGAATTAAGAGGTTTATTTTAGCCTCTTATTCACATTGAACCTCCCCCCTGCCCCTTCCTCCTATCTTCCCCTCCCCTCCCCACGGTGCTTATCATATCAACTCTACTTCTGCTTGGAACCCTTAGCGACAGGAATTCATGACCTCCCAGAGTAGATCCTTCCAGTTTGAGACCTTTTTTTTTTTTTAAAAGAAATATGCTAAATTTCAATCTTCTCTCTTATAATCAATTGTCTTAAAATACTATTATATATATATATATATATATATGCATATACATACACCAAAGATGTACAAAGAGTAAATTTTGAAGCATAATAAATAAAAATGAAGATCCACGGGCCCACGCTCTCCTTAGGAACTGGAATAATCATAAATACTTCTGAATCTACTTTTGTGTTTCTCTCCATGTCCTGACCCTAGGTTAACTTTATCCTGAATTTTGTGTTTGTCATTCTCAAACTTTAAAAAATGTCTGTACCACATAGATGGGTGGCCCCAAACAATATATTCATTTGTTTGCTTGTTTCTGGGCTTCAACACGTGCAATAACTCAATATGCAGTCCTTCACAATTTCAGTTATTCATCCAACCTTATTTTTAAGACTCATCCATGGTTTTGCATGCATGTAGCTATGCTTAATTCAAAACTCTTGATGAAAGGGAAAGAGGAGAGTGAAAAAGTTGGCTTAAAACTCAACATTCAGAAAACTAAGATCATGGAATCTGGTCCCATCACTTCATGGAAAATGGATGGGGAAACAGTGGAAACAGTGACTTTATTTTGGGGGACTCCAAAATCACTGCAGATGGTGACTGCAACCATGAAATTCAAAGACGCTTGCTCCTTGGAAGAAAAGTTATGACCAGCCTAGATAGCATATTCAAAAGCAGAGACATTTACTTTGCCAACAAAGGTCCATATAGTCAAAGCTTTGGTTTTTCCAGTAGTCATGTATGGATGTGAGAGCTGGACTATAAAGAAAGCTGAGCGCCGAAGGATTGATGCTTATGAACTGTGGTGTTGGAGAAGACTCTTGAGAGTCCCCTGGACTGCAAGGAGATCCAACCAGTCCATTCTAAAGGAGATCAATCCTGAATATTCACTGGAAGAACTGATGCTGAAGCTGAAACTCCAAAACTTTGGCCACCTTATGTGAAGAATTGACTCATTTGAAAAGACCCTGATGCTGGGGAAGACTGAAGGCGGGAGGAGAAGGGGATGACAGAGGATGAGATGGTTGGATGGCAACACGGACTCAATGGACATGAGTTTGAGTAAATTCTGGGAGTTGGTGATGGACAGGGAAGCCTGGCGTGCTGCAGTCCATGGGGTCACAGAGTCAGACACGACTGAGCGACTGAACTGAACTGAACTGATGCTTAATTCATTTTACTACCACTACCTTGTGTTCCACTGGTGGATATATCACAGTCTACTGTTCCATTTTCTTGTAGGGGACATTCGGCTGCTTCTTGAATCACCAACAGTGGTGCTATGAACATCCTGTGCATTTCTACCAAGGCAGGTGTACACATTCCTTTAACAATAGACCTCGGAGTGCAACTTCTGATCCCTATGGTGTGGATCCACGCATAATGACAATTTGTTTCCAACCATCCGGTGGGTATAAAATCATATCTCATTGTGGTCTTTTTTAAGATAATTTAAAATTTATTTATTTTATTATTTGTTTTTGGCCAGGCTGGATTTTTGTTGCTGAGCAGGCTTTTCTCTAGTTTCAGCGAGCGGGGCCTTCTGTCCAGTTGCGGGGCGTGGGCTTCTCCTTGTGGTGGCTTCTCTTGTTGCAAAGCATGGCTCTAGAACATACAGGCTTCACATGTTGTGGCTCCTCGGCTCTGGGGCATGGGCTCACTAGCTGCGGTGCTCAGGCTTAGCTGCTCCAAGGCATGTGGCATCGACTCGGATCAGGGACTAAACCTGTCTCCTGCCTTGGCTAGTGGATTCTTATCCACTGAGCCACCAGGGAAGCCCTTCACTGTGGTCTTAATTTGCATGTCTCAGCTATTAATTTAATATGCTTACTATATAGTGAAATACCTACTCATGTCTTTTACTTTTCTACTAGATTTTTTTCTTATTGATTTATAGAAGTTCTTTACCTATTATGACTATTCCATCTTTGTTGATTATGTGAATTGCAAATATCTTTTCCCATTGTATCATAGTTTTTACTGTCTTTTCCTGTAGCTTCTGACCAGTGGTCCCAAGTCTACCCTCTAGACCAATTTTTTTTCTTTAAGTGAAGCTTTGCTTCCATGGGAAAATCTTTCCAATATTTAAAATCATCCTGAGGTTAAGGAAGACCACTGCCATCGAAGATGTTTTTAACTAGTTAACCCAGGTTTCCTGACTCACATCAGAAGAATTTCCTTTACGTTACACTGCAATCAATCTTCTGCTTTCCTCAAAATATTTCCTTTTCTTTGCTAAACATTCTTAATTCCCTTAGCTTCTCCTAACTTAAGGAATTCCAAGATCTTCACTATCCTGGTGGCTCTGTTTTGTCAATGTTCATCTGCAAAAATGTAGAACTGTAAATAGTAATTTTCCATGAATTTTCTTAACCCAGACATTACATTTTTGTGAATGCTGCCAAGGTTCAGATTTCCTTTTTTAGCAACCATAACATACTGTTGGTTAATACTGAACTTGTGGTTCACTAAACCCTTTCCTCTTTTTCATGTTGACTGCTGCCAAGTCTACCCCACCTGATTTTTTTTGAATCCCACCACCCAGCAACACCGTTAAAAACAGTTGCAGCTTACTTGAATGATTGTTGTGCTATTTTTATATTGTAAATCTTTTTCTTTTCATTTGTACATAGTAAATCTCAAGTGAAAAAAAGTTGCCCTAAGTATAATAAAGACAGCAGATGCACATTTACTTTATATAAATTCAACACTCTGCAAAAAACAGAGGGAAAGAAAGAGCAAAAATCTCTCATTCTCTTCCAACCCGAGGGCTTCCTCTCTCACAGAGTGGAGTGGAGGACTAGGTAGGGGTCAGGAACAAGACTAAAGTCAAAGGGCACTGAGAGGTACCTCTTGGCTTTTGACCTTCTAGGGCTCCAGTTCTTTACATATCAGAGTAATTGGCGGGCTTTTCAAAACAAACGTTGACCGACTTTGACTTTGCCTGGCTTTTGCCTGACAGGCTGACTTTGGAGCCTAACACCATGTCCCCAGCCCCGTTCAGATGAGCCTTGTGGGAATCTAAACAGCTCTGCTGTTTGCAGCTCTGACTGCAAGGCTCAGGGCAGGGAGGCTGGGAGTGCAGACCTGGCCAAGCTCAGCCTCCGGTCATTGAGCCCCGCATCTCTATGGGCCGGGATGCACAGGCACTGCATCTGCCGCCTGCAAGTCACACCAAGGTGCAGCCAGGGACCTGATTTACAGTGGATGAACCAGAGCTTCTGGAGTGCTGCCCTGGCCCCTAAAGGCAGCGGGACCCATGTGAATGCACCACCTCTAGTCCCCGTTTATCATGTAGGGTAAAGCAGTTGCGGGGGGGTACAAAGCTGAGTCTGCACAACCTCGAGGCCTGGCAGAACTTAGTGGAGAGGAGAAGCCAGAAGACATGCTGGAGGTGGTTTTGCCAACTGCACAGCTGTATCCCCGTCCTCCCCCGGCCCCCCAACACCCCAGGTGAGAACCTCTGCCTTGCTCCTGATGGTCTGCATAGCAATGGGAGCATTGCAATGAACACAGCAGCCACCAGCTCCATATGGTTATTTAAATTACCTTTCAATCGATTAAGATTAAATAAAGTGACAACTTTGGTGCCCAGTCACACTGGCTATATTTCAAGTGTTCACCAGCCACCTGTGGCCAGTGGCTACCTTGCTGGACAGAGTAGACACAGACATTCTCATTGCCTAAGCTCATGCAATCCTGTGGGATATGTCTGTGTATCCCCATTTTACAGATCAGAACACTGAGGCTCAGAGAAGATACCGTGACCCGCCCAAAGAGGTCACATCATATCCAGAATAAGGACTCAGGTCTTCTGACTCTAAGGTCAAAATGCTTTCCACTTCTTCCCTGTCATCCGTCCATCAGGGAAAAAAAAATGGGGAGCCCTAAAATAGAGGTTCTGAAGAGCGCTCACTCTCAGTCTGTGGGTCACAGAGTCTCAATAGGCGATGGGGGAGGTTGAAGTGAGTTCAATTAATTCAGCCACATGTAGAGGGAAACCTGGTTAAACTGTCTGGGGCACCTGGTAAGAGCTCTTAGATTCCAATCACCCCTTTGGAATACTGAGAAAACCTAGGAGCAAATGGCACTTACTTCTTATACTCACTGTAAACAATACTGTGTAATTGGTAGCTGCATTCTGAATCAAAAGTCGGTATTCTCCAGCTTGGGTTTCTGTCATTTTCAAAATGACCATGGAAAAAACTCCTCTGAAACACAAGAAAGAGAACTGGTTAATCTGGAAAACGTGTGAAACAAAAACCATCAAATTTCAGACTGAGTCAGAGGCAGTTGGGCAGCTCTGGTTCATCTCCGTGGAGGACAAAGCTCCGGTCCTATGCCCGACACTCAGCTTGGGCCTTGTTAGTTGGACCTTGACCTTGATCCGGTCCTTCCCTGGGGAATGAGCGCCTTCAGCTCATGCCACCCATGCCCCTTGGAGGAAAAACTCCTGCCAAAACCACATAGACTTGGTGGGATGCCTTCCTTGGTAGCAGGGCAGCGTTCCTGCCAACGACAAAGCATCCTCCGTAGGCTTGTCTGCCAGTCACCTGGTCACATGCCTTGGTGCCCCGTTTGCAGAACCACATGACGGAACAAGCAAGATGTGCTGAGACTAAGAATAGTCCGTTTTGTGCCCTATCCCTCCAGAGGGAAGAATTCAAGTAAAATCAGACACAAAGCATTTTCCTATGAGATAATAATTACACTGATACATCACATAGATGTAAGGAGAGAGATGTCTCAATGTGAGTATTTCTAAGTTTTCAGATACTTGGTAAAGATCAATCTGGCTAGGGGCCTTCGTTTCCCAGGTGGCACTAGTTGTAAAGAACCTGCCTGCCAATGCAGAGGATGTAAGAAATGTGGGTTCAATCCCTGGGTCTGGAAGATCCTACCTGGAGGAGGGCATGGCAACCCACTCCAGTATTCTTGCCTGGAGAATCCCCATGGACAGAGGAGCCTGGTGGACTACAGTCCACAGAATCACAAAGAGTTGGACACGACTTAGCGACCAAACAACAACAAATATGTATTTTTTGCTCATGTGGGTGTTTTGACGTGCATTCTTTCTCTGAACTCTTCACATTTCTAGTATCATGTGTGAACTCTTGGGTATCTCATACAAAACTCTGAGATGGTTATCAGATCTGTCTGGTTATGAGTCTGAGAGCGGATTTAATTTCTGTGTGAATGTCTGTGTGCGTGCGCGTGTATGCTCAGTTATGTCTTGATTCTTTGCGACCCCATGGACTGTAGCCCACCAGGCTCCTTCGTTCATGGGATTCTCCAGGCAAGAATACTGGAGTGGGTTGCCATTGCCTTCTCCAGGGGATCTTCCCAACCCAGGGATCGAAACTGTGTCTCCTGTATTGGCAGGCCGATTCTTTACCACGGTACCACCTGGGAAGCCCTTAATTTCTGTAGTTCTTTGCTATGGAGAAGTTGCTAAAAATGTCTTGGTACTAGGTTAACTAACCCACAAAAGACTTATGGCTGTGGCTGCCTGACCTACAACAAAAAAAGACACTCTTTAGCAGAGTAAAAAGAACCCTAATTTTTTATTTTTCTTTTTGGTCTCACTCCAAGAGCTGTTGTGGCATTTTATATATGCATATCTATATACCTATCTATCTATATATAATATATATATATAAATTATATATATATATTAGTCTCTAAGAAGAGATTTCATTTTGTTTTACTGGAATTCTGTGGTGTGCGGAAAAAGTGATCATTTACATACTTTTTAGCATACACAGAGTGATAATGTCATGTGGTGTTAGATTTTAATAAAATTACTGGAACATTAAGGCAAAATTCTTAATAACAGAGTGTTTTGCTTTAACCCCAAGGTAAACGTAAGCAAAAAAAGAGAAGTGAGTAATATGACCTCAAAAGAGGAAAGGAAAATGAATGTGCTCTAAGGTTTAGAACCAGACTTCAGAATTATAGCCACTGGCCTGAAAACTACTTCAATGTTGGTCTGACCTTATAGAAACAATCGAATCCTTGGTACAAGCCAATCATGGGTGTTCTCCTGTGTCCCAGGTAGGTGGCATGGAACCCTCTTTGGGTCATTGAGGGGCCGTTTTCTGCATTGCTTCTAGAAACACAATGTCTCCGCTACAGTTTTGGGCTGCCAGAGCAACCCAAGAATTAGAGAATAAAGCAGTCTAGAATTAGTAAGTGGGCATTCAAATGGCCTGTGCCCCCTGCTTCCTACCCTCCCTTGTCGCGGACAGCAAGGGGCTACAGTCAGCACAGGGTTAGATTCAGGGCTTTGCTGTCAATCTAAGACGTATTTCTGGATCCTGACACCAATGGTCGCCACACAGAGGTCAATTTCTAGTGTTTCATGATATCACACATTGCAATTCTGCTCATCATACTGGGAGACAAAACAGGTAGGCAATTCCCAGAAAGAAGCTTCTCACCACTTTAACTAGTCAGCTCTTTGCTACTTTAACCAGAATGGAAGAGAAATTTTCTAATTTTTTATCTTTAAGACAAAATACAATGAAAACACAAGCCATTGGAATTCCCTGGTGGTCCAGTGGTTTACAATCTGCCTGCCGATGCAGGGGATTTGAGTTTGATCCCTGGTCTAGGAATAATCCACATCCCATAAAGCAACCAAGCCCACGCGCCACAACTACCGAGCCTGCACTCTAGAGCCTGTGTGATCCAGCAAGAGAAGCCACTGCAATAAGAGGCCCTTGCACTAGAGTGAGAGAGAAGCCCCCACGCGCTGCAACTAGAGAAAATCCACGCATAGCCATGAAGATCCAGTGGAGCCAAAAATAAAATAAGTAAATAAAATTTTTGAAAATCAAGCCACCTTTAAAATCCCAAATGATCTTTTCACTATTTGTTTTACATTTTGTCAGCTATCACTACATTCTTAGGCCTTGGCTGCTCAGTCTCTCCAGTCGTGTCCAACCCCATGGACTGTGGCCCGCCAGGTTCCTCTGTCCATGGGATTTCCCAGGGAAGAATACTGGAGTGGGTTGCCATTTCCTTCTCCAGGGGATCTTTCCGGCCCAGGGATGGAACCTGCATCTCCTATGTCTCCTGCATTGGCAGGTGGCTTCTTTCCCACTAGCGCCACCTGGGAAGCCCTTCTTAGGCCCTAAATATACCATATATGTCTATATAACTTTTTAAATTAATAGACTTTATTTTTTAGTACAATTTTACATTTATGGGAAAACAGCATAAACTCAGAGATCCCGAACACACCCTTCCCCATCCCCGCTACCACCCCCAGTTTTCCCATTACTAACATCTTGCGTATGTGTGGTGTATCTGCTACAAGTGATGAGCCAATGTTGACATTAACTAAAGTCCACAGTTTACATCAGGACTCACTTATTGTGTTGTTTACCCTGTGCATTTTGACTGCTATAAAATGTCACGAATCCATGCCCTAACTAATTTTTGGGTTCACTTTATTTCACTGGAGATAAGAGTTACAATGGATGTCTACAGCAGTTTGACAAGAAACTCCAAATGAAGCAAGAATGTCTTTTTTTTTTTTAATGGGAAGAAAGTATTCCTCCAAAATTCCTTGTGGTTATACATTGCCACCCTGGCTCCCGCTTACCTGTTTTGTAAATCGAAGTGTGGCTGGCAGTTTAGGTAGCTGTGTTTAAAGACCCAGAGACAGGAAGTGTTCCCTGGGGCGGAGAGCAGCACTTGCAGTGTGATGGACGCAGCCACGTCCACCTGCACCGTGGCCGCTTCGTAGATGGTCTCTGTGCTCTCGGGCCTCAAGGCACAGGCCAGGTCTTCCCAGGATTCTGATGCCTACGTCATCGATGAAACAACGTGAATTTACTACAAGTGCGGGTTTAATAACTCTTCCTTTTAGCTGGAAACTTCACCAAATACATACACGTTGAAATACTGCATACAACACCCAAGCACATCATAACCCATGGAGGACATATCGCTGCCTAAAATTCATAGTAGTTATAATTCTCTAAGGAAAAGACAGATAATTTTAGGCTGCATTTCTAAAAATGCTTTATAGACTGTTATAGGTTGAATTGTGCTACCCCCAAATTCAGAAAAGGGCAGCAGAGGATGAGATGTTTGGGTAGCATCACCGACTCAATAAACATGAGTTTGACTATACTCCAGGAGATGACGAAGGACAGGGGAGCCTGGTGTGCAGCAGTCCATGGGGTCACAAAGAGTTAGACACAACTGAGCGACTGAACAACAAAAAAAGGAAGAAATAAGAAAACAAAGTGAAATGTGATGTGCCTGATAAACAGAAGTCCACGACTTTGGAAGGTGCATTTAAGGGCTCTGGACCTTCAGAGCAGGGAGAGTGACTTCCAGGCGGGGACAGTGGGGGTGGAGATGCTCTACTGGAGTGTAGCAATTGAGCTGGATCTTGAAAGATGGACACAGAATAAGGTAAAGCAAGAACAACAGCAACAAAACCCTGACATGCTAGAAGAAAATATTTGCTATGCATATTACAAATAAAGGAAATAAAGTGCTAATACCCCTAATAGGTAAAGAATTTTTTTAAACATTGAGAGACACAGAATCAAAAACACAACAGAAAAAAGGGAAAAAGAAAGAAATAGACAATTCACAAAAACGTTATAATGAATGGCTCTTGGACATATGAGAATATGTTCAAATTCACATATGATCAGAAAAATTCAAACAACATTGAGATAGTACTCATTTATCACACTAGCAAAATTTTGTTGGTGAGGCTATAAGGAAATATCCACTCTCATACATTGCTGGAAAAAGGCAAACTGGTGCACCCTTCTGGGGGGGATCTGGAATGCACCAACACCTAATAGTGCACCTATTATGCACTTCACCCTCTCAGCCAGCAATCCCATTTTGAGGACTATACGTCCAATAATTGATTGAACATCATTTATAATTGCAAAATATTAGAAACCACCTAAGTCCTTGTATATAGGAAAGCACTTAAGCGCTCATACACAGCAGAGTGACGGAATAAATCATGGTCCAGCCACACAATCAAGGACACGCAGTTATAGAGAAGGATGAGGACAAGCTCCACGAACTGATTTGCAGTGATTTCCTGGACAGATGCTAAGTGAAGAAAGCTGGGTTCAAAATGTTTCTACTTTCAGTTACGCTATCCTTTGGGTAATAAGGAAGGTGACTAACACAATACACATGTACCTGCTCATTAGTGCACAAGAAATACAGGACTAATATAAAAAACTGAAGGGACTGGCTCAGTACAGGAGGTAGATGGGGAAAGGAGGAAACTTGGAAGTAGGGATGAAGAAGGCACAACACTTCTCTGAGTACATCTTTTATCACACAGCTTTAGCTCTCAGGACCATAATCATGTTTCAGATATTCACAACATAAATCATTAATGTCAACCAGGATATGGGGGAACTCAAAATGGAATGCAAACCAAGTGAACTTAACTGTATCACAAATAACTAACATAATCAGAGTGAAGGGACTGGGAAAGAAAGGAACAAACCTAAGTAACTTGGGAAAATGATGCTTTGGATGGTATGAGGTTAAAGACAAAAAGAATTGCACACACGTACTGTATTCCCAGGGGCTTCCCAGGGTGGTGCTAGTGGTAAAGAACCTGCTTGCCAATGCAGGAGACGTTACAGACATGGGTTCAATCCCCAGGTCTGGAAGATCCCCTGGAAAAGAGCATGGCAACCCACTCCAATATTCTTGCCTGGAGCACCCCATGGACAGAGAAGCCTGGCGGGTTACAGTCCATAGAGTCGCTAAGAGTTGGACACTACTGAAGAGACTTAGCACACACGCACTGTATTCTAGTCAGTAAATCTTTTTCTTACTGGGATGTGAGTTAGCAATTCTGACACACCAGTGCGTGCATGC
Source organism: Moschus berezovskii (assembly GCF_049115385.1). Classification (NCBI taxonomy): domain Eukaryota; kingdom Metazoa; phylum Chordata; class Mammalia; order Artiodactyla; family Moschidae; genus Moschus; species Moschus berezovskii. The sequence goes on from NC_142472.1 coordinate 54,668,944, forward strand.
TAAGTTGCCTCAGTCATGTCTTACTCTTTGCGACCCCATGGACTGTAGTCCACCAGGATACAGACTCTGTCCACGGGATTCTCCAGGCAAGAATATTAGAGTGGGCTGCCATTAACACCAGAAATGAATATTATTATTGAATGATAATAAAGTAAATTATTTTAGATAATGAAAGCCAGGGGCCTTACTGTCAGAGAGAGAAGTACAACCAAGGAAACAGAGAAAGGTAGAATGGACCCTTTGGTGCTGAATTGAATTCACAGTTGTCAGCGTGAACTCATGGTGTCACATAGAGATGATAAAGAGATAAATATAGTGTGTATGGGGGGGGGTGGCATACAAACATATATGTCCTACCTGTGTCTGCCAAGAAGACCTAGAAGCAACAATACTCAGCAGCAATAAGCACACTAAGCTCTCAGCTCTTGGTTTTGAAATACTATTCTCCACTAAACCAGTGCTTCTTGGAGAAGGGGTTAGTTCCAGGGCCAACACAGGAAAAATACAAGATGAGTCTGAACTATGCTGTAGGGCCAAAAAGTAAGGGTGTGCTTCAAAAATTATGGGGGACATGTTGAAAAGACACAGGAACCAAGCTGAAGTAGCTCCCAATAACCAAAGCTGGAAACATCTGAGCCACAAAACAAAGTGTTAGTTTGGGGCTATAATCCATGCAATAAAATAAGTATCTATAATTCTAGACAGCTCTTCCTTGCAGAAGAATTCCAGTTAGGAACAAGTTAGGGAATTGTTCCCTAATTCCAGTTAGGGAACAAGGGGAAAAGAAGCTCATCATTAGGAAAACATCACAGTAATAATGGTTGTAGGCAAGATCCACCAGCGGACGCTAGAATCAGTGGGTGAAAAACAGAGGAGAAACAGAATTCTGTATCTCCCCCCAATTCTTCTTAACTACAAAGGAAAAATAGTAGCCTTGTAGGGGAGAAACTCAGGACACACCACCTTAATCTTCAAACAGAAACAATAATGATAGGAAATCTCAGATTTGAAACAACAATTAAGTGAATTGTGGAAACAGTAAAATAATCCTATTTTGATTCCAGGCTATACTGTGATATAGCTCAGGATGGAGTTGCTTATTTATTAGAGCTGCCTTGGCCAGCTTTGTCAGCTAAACAGTGCCTGGTTCTTCAAAAAACCTCTGAACTATAAGAGTTTTAGAAAGTTGTCTCATCTGAGAACCGTTAACTATGGAAGAAATCAAAATTGCTTTTGAGAAAAGCCACTGACACCCTAATAATCCATCTCATACCAAAGTAGGAAAATATCCAGAAGGGGCTGCTTCAGTTTCAGGAAGGTTAAAGTTCAGTTTTGCCACAGTTAGGATGGTTGCTTGATGTGGTTTAGGAACTACTAGGTCTTAATACAATCCTGAATATTGCATAAGAATACAATTTATTCTACATAAAAAAGATAATACAGACTTAATACTAGGAACCAAGACCAATCATCATGGATTTTTTTTTTAAAGATCGTGATTTATAAGAAAGCACTTAAATGTGTGCAACTATTTTCTCACATTGAAAAGACACTAAAAGTTTAAAACATCACAGCAAATAATAGTAAAATTTTTTCTTGTCTGCACTAAAATATCATGTATGCCAAATGTCTTAATTATTAACAAGCCAGTGTATTAGTGACACCAATATCTGTTAAAACTTTAAACCCAAATAAATAAGTAAATAAATAAACAAACATACTATGCTTTCATGCCATGTGTACTCTATAAAAGAAAACAGAGTAACTATAGCTTTGCATGAATCCTTAACTGGATAAAAACCATAGAATTGGTTAATTTATGTTCACTTTTTATTGTATATAGACTTCTAATATTTTCAGTTTCTTGATCATTTAAGCTTCCTTCATTTGAGTAAACACCTAGGCTATGTTAGCTGAATAGTGTTAAGACGAGTAATGAAAAACAAGGGTGGAACTTGAAGGAATCTGAGCCAGTTTATGGAGTGATATGCATGTCGGTTGAAGTCATGAGAAGACCAAGCCAGGCTGTAAAGGATGTAGCTATGCCTCAAGAAGGATAGTCTGGGGGCTTCCCTGGTGGCTCAGGGGTACAGAATCCACCTACCAAAGCAGGAGACACGGGTTCGGTCCCTGGGTGGGGAAGATCCCACATGCCATGGGACAACTAAGCCTGTGTGCCACAACTGTTGAACCTGTGCTCTAGAACCTGGGAACCGCAACTACTAAGGCTGTGGGCCACAACTACTGAAGCCCGCGCGTCCTAGAGCCTGTGTTCGGCAACAAGAGAAGCCTGAGCACAGCATCCAGGATAGCCCCAGATCTCTGCAACCAGAGAAAGCCCGTGCAAAGCAGCAGAGACTCGGTGCAGCCCAAAATAAATTAAGAAAAGAAAAAAAGTTCGGCAGCCCTATCTGAGCTGAACTGTAGAAGGAAGAAGCCACTTACAATATTATTGTGACTATGAGGGCTGGAATTAGGGAAGTGGCAGGGAGGCTGGAGAATATGAGGTGGTTAAATGAGAACTAGGAAAGAAAGGAAATTGATAAGACTATTGGTAACTGACCAAATGTGAGGGCAGAGAAAGGAAGCAGTCCAAAGTGAGGCTGAGCTTTCAAGCTTGGGATCTAAATGGGGCTGTAAACAGAAATCCATTAAAACAAGATGTTTGGGGAAATAGAAATGAAGTAAATTATATAGGTGGGTCTTAATGAGCAAAGGGAAAAAATCTATTTATGTAAACCCAGGAGGCAGTTGGAAATTTAGAGATTCAGGGCTTGAGAGAGAAGCCGGATTTATTTTAAGGAAAAAAGGAAATCTCTGTTTCTTATTCATTCTGAGTATCACTGTCCTTCCAGAATCTAAGCCCAAAGAGAATGCAACTCTTGTTGGGATGGAGTCCCAGGTAACAATGAGGAGAGATGCTCATCAATACCCCATATGAGTGCATAGTTACTTAGATATGTAAAAAGAAAAGCTCATAAGCCACAGCAGGTCTCAATAGCTTACAAAGTATGGTCTCCAGAGAAAATAGCTAAAATTGTCATTTTACTATTACTTTACCATGAGATTCGATGATGATGTCCCCATTGATGAATCATTGTTTCCATGGTTGATTAAAACACACTTGATCTCAGGCTGATCTTGATTTGTAATAGTCTGGAATATCATTGTGGAAAAAACAACTGTGAAAGCAAACAAAGGCAGTGATGTTGATACATGCACACCTTAAAAAGAAAATATGTATTCATCTTACAATAAAACAAAATGTAATCAAGGGAAAGTGGCCAACCGGAAAGTATGCAGGAAGTATAATTTCACAAAGGGCAAGTCTTACTAACAATCTTGAGCAGAGGTCCTTAGAGCAGTGTTTTCCAAGGGAACATTCTTGGGTGATGGAAATATTCCTTATCTGTGCTGTTCAACAGGGTGGTCCTTAGTTGCATTTAGCATTAAGCATTTGAAGTGAGGCTAGTGTAACTGAGGACTGGTTATTTGTATACCAGCCATTTTTTTCTTCTTTCCGGTTTCCTGATGCATATAAAAGTTACACTTATGGTACAGTGTAGCCTGTTAAGTGTGCAACAGCATCATACCCAAGAATACAATGTGTATACCTTAACTAAAACATACTTTCTTGGTAAAAAATGCTAACTATCATCTGAGCCTTCAGTGAATTGTAGTAGTAACATCAAAGATCACTGATCAAAGATCACCAAAACAACTATAATAATAGTGAAATCATTTGAAATATCGTGAGAATTACCAAAACGTGACATGGAGATACAAAATGTGCAAATGCTGTTTTATCATCACATAATTTTGAATTTCCCAGTTTTCTTCTTGTAACTGATTTCTGGTTTCATACCACTGTGATCAGAAATATCCTGGAGAATGTTCCAAGTGAGCTTGAGAAGACTGTATATTCACTGCTGTTAGATAGAATGTTCTATAAATGTCTTAGGTCCACCTAGTCTAACATGTAGTTTAAGTCCAACGTTTCCTTATTGATTTTATGTCTAGATGATCTATCCTTTGTTGAGACTGGGGTACTGAAGTTCCTTTGTGCTACTGCATTGTTATTTCTCCCTTCAGGTCTGTTGCTGCTGCTGCTAAGTCGCTTCAGTCATGTCCGACTCTATGCGACCCCACAGACAGCAGCCCACCAGGCTCCCCCGTCCCTGGGATTCTCCAGGCAAGAACACTGGAATGGGTTGCCATTTCCTTCTCCAATGCATGAAAGTGAAGTTGCTCAGTCGTGTCTGACTCTTAGCGACCGCATGGACTGCAGCCTACCAGGTTCTTCTGTCCATGGGATTTCCCAGGCAAGAGTACTGGAGTGGGGTGCCATTGCCTTCTCCTAGCATTTGCTTATTTGATTAATTTCTTTAGGTGCTCCTATGTCAGGTGCAAAAATATTTATATATGTCCTATCCTCTACTGGGTGACCCTTTTTTTCATTGACCCTTTTTACCTCTTATGACAGTCTTTGGCTAAAGTCTATTTTGTCTGATGTAAGTATAGATATCTCTACTTTTTTTGGTTTCCGTGAGCATGCAGTATCTTTTTCCATCCCTTTACTTTTAGTCTGCGTGTGTCTTTAAAACTGATTAGGAACTTCCCGGGTGGTCCAGTGGTTAAGATCCGCCAGCCAATACGGGGGACACAGGTTTGGTCTCTGGTCTGGGCAGATCTCACGTGCTTTGGAGCAACTAAGCCTGCTAGCCCCACCACTGAAGCCAGTGCACTCTGGAGTCCACGTACCACAACTACTGAGCCCATGCACCACAGCCAGAGAGTCTGTGCACTGTAGTGAAAAAGATCCTGCACGCTGCAACTAAGACCCAACACAGCCAAATAAACTAAAGAAATATTTTTTTAAAAAATTGTTGAAGGACAGTTTGCCAGGTATTCTTGGTTAGCTGTTTTTGTTTTTTTTTTTTCTTTTAGGATTTCAAATATATAATGCCATTCCTTTTTGGCCTACAAAATCTCTGCTGAAAAATCTGCTGATAGTACTACAGAGGGTCCGCTGTATAAAACAAGTTGTTTTTTCTTCTTGCTGCCTTTAAGATTTTTCCTTGTCTTTAGTTTCTGACAGTGTATCTATAACGTGTCTCAGTAGGTCTCTTTACATTCATCTTATCTGGAAGTCTCTGGACTTCTTGGACCTGGATGTCCGTTGCTTTTCTCCAGATGAGGGGATTTTTCAGCCATTATCTCTTTGAATAAATATTGTGCCCTTTCTCTTTCTCTTCGTCTTTTGGGACCCCTATAACATGGCTATTCATTTAGTTTGATGGTATCTCTTAAGTCCCTTAAACTGTCTTCACTCTTTTCTTTTTTCCCTTATTGCTCCTCTGATTGGATGAATTCCGCTGCTCTGTCTTTGATCTCAGTAATTCTTCCACTACATCTAGTCATTGGTGAACTCCTTTTCTGAATTTTTCAGTTATTGTATTCTTCTTAGCTTTCTCTCTGTGGAAATTCTCACTTTATTCATGCATTGTTCTCAGGGAGCATCAGTGAGCATCTTTATGACTGTTAGTTTGAACTCTGTTTTAAAAAATAACTATTTATTTAATTTTGTTTGCGCTGGGTCTTCTTTGCTGCCTGTGGGCTTTGTCTTGTTGTAGAGAGTCGGGGCTACTCTCTAGTCATGGTTCTCAAACTTCTCATTGCAGTGGCTTCTCTTGTTGGATCACACAGACTCTAGAGTACGGGCTCAGTAGTTGTGACACATGGGCTCAGCTGCCTGACAGCCTGTGGAATCTTCCCGAACCAGGAATGGAACCCATATCCTCTGCTTTGGCAAGGGGATTCTTAACCAGTGGACCAGGGAAATCCTATTTTGAACTCTTTACAGGTAAATCACTTATCTCCATTTCACTAAGGTTTGTTTCTGGAGTTTTATCTTATTCTTTTGTCTGGAATAAGCTCCTTTCTTTCTTCATCTTCTTTGATTATCTGTGTTGGTTTCTGTGGATTAGATAAAACAGCCATATTATCCCAGTCTTCACAGAATAGCCTCTTGTAGAAGAAATCTTATCCTTCCACCCAGGCTTAGTTCTTGGTAGTTTCTTAAATTACCTTTTTTGTGTTTACTGGCTCCCAGTAGTAAGGATGTGTCATGATTTGCCAGTGTCCTAAAGGGGAGGAGATTTTATTTTCTTGGACTCTAAAATCACTGGGAGCAGTGACTGCAGCTACGAAATTAAAAGGTGATAGCTCCTTGGATGCTATGACAAATCTAGACAGCATATTAAAAAGCAGAGACATCATTTTGCTGACAGAGGTCCATATAGTCAAAGCCATGGTTTTTCCAGTAGTCATGTATGGATGTGAAAGTTGGACCATAAAAAAGGCTGAGTGCTGAAGAATTGATGTTTTTGAATTGTGGTGCAGGCAAAGACTCTTGAGAGTCCCTTGGACCACAGGAGATCAAACCAGTCCATCCTAAAGGAAATCAACCCTGACTATTCATCGGAAGGACTGATGCTGAAGCTGAAGATCCAGTATTTTGGCCACCTGATGCGAAGAACTGACTCACTGGAAAAGACCCTGATGCTGAGAAACACTGAGGGCAGGAGGAGAAGGGGCTGACAGGATGAGATGCTTGGATGGCATCACTGCCTCAACGGACATGAGTGTGAGTAAACTCTGGGAAATAGTGAAGGACAGGGAAGCCTGGTGTGTTGCAGTCCAAGGGGTCTCAAAGAGTCAGACACAACTTAGCAACCAAAAAACAACAACAAAGGGAAGATCTCAATTAGTACCTAGATGCACAATGAAGCTGGACTCTCAGGCAGTGGCTTTTAAAATACACAAGCAGACCTCTTTCAGAGAAAGAATGGGAACTAGTGTTTCTGTCTGCTTTCTCTGCACTGAGCCCTAAAGGATAGTCAGTTAATAACTGTTTCTTTGTTCACTACAGATCAGTGGGACCCACAAATGCAAGTCCTGCTGGCCACCAGATCAAGGAATGTGTCCTCTGGGTGGCAGTCACAAAGGCCATGGCTTTAGATACATGTATAAGCTCCTTTCAGAGAGATACCAGAGGGGAAATGTGTAAATGGTGCATCCAGCCTCCCCAGGCTCAGGCAGAATTGCAGTCAGCTCCTAGATGTATGTTAAATTAGGTTGAAAACAGACCTCTTTAAAAACAATAAAAAACGGGCAGAAGACCTAAATAGGCATTTCTCCAAAGAGGACATAGAGATGGTCAATAGGCACGTGAAAAGATGCTCAACATCACTAATTATTAGAGAAATGCAAATCAAAACTTCACTGAAGTATCATCTCACACCAATCAGAATGGCCATCATCAAACAGTCTACAAGTAATAAATGCTGGAGAGGGTATGGAGAAAAGAGAACCCCTCTACACTGTTGGTGGGAATGCAAATTGGTACAGCCACCATGGAGAACAGTATGGAGGTTTCTTAAAAAAATAAAAATAGAGGGACTGCTCCGGTTGTCCAGTGGTTAGGACTCCATGTTTCCACTGTCAGGAGCCTGGGTTTGATCCCTGGTTGGAGGACTAAGATTCTGCAAGCTGCATGGAATGGCCAAAAACGAAAACCAGAGTGACCATATGATCCCGCAATCCTACTTCTGGGCATGTATCTGACAAAATGATAATTCAAGAAGATACATTCACCCTAATGTTCACAGCAGCACTATTTACAATAACCGAGACACATAAGCAACCTAAATGCCCATCGACAGAGAAACGGATAAAGATGAGGTAGCCACATCCAATGGAATATTACTCAGCCATAAAAAAAGAAAGAAATTATGCCATTTGCAGCAACACGGATGGACCTAGTGATTATCATATTAAGTGAAGCATGAGACAGAGCGACACAAATATCACATGGTATCACTTACACATGGAATCTAAAAAATGGTACAAGTGAACTTATTTACAAAACAAACAGATTCAGACATAGAAAACAAACTATCGTTACCAAAGGTGAAGGCTGGGGTAGGGATAAATTAGGAGCTTGGGATTAACAGATACATACTACTATATATAAAGGAGAAAAACAACAAGGCTTTATTGTATAGTAGAGGGAACTATATTCATTATCTTATAATAACCTATAGTGGAAAAAATCTGAAAAAGAATATGTATATACACATATGTGTAACTGAATTGCTTTGCTGTTCAGCAGAAACTACTACAGCATTGTAAACCAACTATACATAAAAGTTGCTTTTTTTTTTTTCAATAGGCCTCTTTAAGGAAAGGACTGGGAGAACGATATTTCTGTCTGTTGCCTCAGCACTGAGCCTGGGGGTATAGACACAATGAGTCTTTGCAAACCCTTTACAAACTGTTTCTTTGTTTGCTAGGGTCTCTTGGACACAAGTCCCATTGGCTTTCAGAGCCAGGTGTTTTAGGAGCCAGTTACCTGCTGTGATAACCCCGAACTTCAGCAAGTCATTTGACCTCTTTGGGTCCCACTTTCCTCATTTGGTGAAAGAGGGCAGTAGGCCCATGTAGTATAATAAATATACTTGGCCTTAGATCAAAATGTATTTGGTCTTTCCCAGCACCATGCATGCGTGCTCAGTCGTGTCTGACTCTTTGTGACCCCATAGACTGTAGCCCCTGGGGATCCTCTGTCCATGGGATTCTCCAGACAAGAATACTGGAATGGGTTGCCATTTCCTCCTCTGGGGGATCTTCCCGACCCAGGGTTTGAACCTGTGTCTCCTGCATTGGCAGGTGGGTTCTTTACCACTGCGCCACCTGGGAAGAACTCTTTCCTGGCACAAAGCTCCTAAAATCCTTGCAATTTCCTGAGCAACAGGGGTGTCTGTTGTTACTCACAATGAGCCCCTTCTGGGCACTCCAGAGTTTATGCTAACAAGGTGACTTAGGGCAGGGCACCTCTGCAGCCCCAGGAGTGGGGGTGGGGAGGTGGGGAGGGTGGAGGGTGGAGGGATGGGGTGTGAGGTCCAGAGGCTGGAAGGCTGAGGCTGAAAGCTGACCTGTGGGCAAACAGGGAGGGGAGTGTGCTAATTAAACTCTATAAAAATTCTTTAACTGAGAGATCCGGTGAGCTTCTGGGTTGGTGAACTGGATGACATTCCGAGCCCTCCGCACACCCCTTGCCTTGCCGTCTGCATCTCTTCCACCTGGCTATCCTGGAGTTATATCCTTTCATCAGAAACTGGTAATCTAGCAAGCAAACTGTTTTTCTGAATTCTGTGAGCTGTTCCAGCAAAGTCATCAAACTCAAGGAGGGAGTCCGGGGAACCTCTGACTTACAGCCTGTGCTGGGGGCAACCTGGACTTGACACTTACATCTTATGGGGGTCAAGAGGGCTCTGAGCCCTTAACCTGTGGGATCTGATGCTGTCTCTGGGGAGAGAGTGTCAGAATTGAGTTAAACTGTAGGACATCCACTTGGTGTCCAAGAACTGCTTGGTGTGGGGAACTCTCCCACCCCATATACATGGTGGCCAGTGGAGCCAGAAGTGGTCAGTGTGAGTCCAGGGAAGGAGACTCGTGTGCTCTTCCTCACACCTGGGATACTCTCATCGCCGTCATCCTCGCCAGTCTCTGCCCTTTCTCATGATTTTAATAAACGACAGTCCATTTGCTCAGGAGTTTCAAATCCATACTTCCTATGTGTATGGCTATTTATCTGGGTGGCCCCCGAGAACCTTACACTCAGACTGAACTGCCCCCTTTCCTCCCGCCCCCACCCCCTCCTCTGTTAGTGCCGGCACACCCACTCTCCCCAAAGTCAGAAGTCACTTTCAGCTCCTCCCTCTCTCCCACTCCCTGTCACCCAGGCAGCTGCCAAGCCGTGACATTCTGACCTCAAGATAATCCCCACATCTCTGCACAGCCCTGCCTCTCTATCACCACTGCCCCAACTCCAGTCCTTGTCCGGTCTGGCCTGGACGACTGCCAACTGCTTCCTCGCTGACCTCTCTGCCACGTCCTGTCTGCCTGACATCCATCCTCGACACAGACCCCGAAAAGCTGTCACTCCTCTCCTTCAAACCCCTAAACAACCTACAGCACTGGCCCTTACCCTTTCTTGAGTCACAGACCACACTGAAAAATCTGATGAAAGCAATTAACCCTCACACACACATACACACACACAGAGACAATACACACACATACATACTCAAACACACACACAATATACACATACATATACATTCATACACATAACACACCAATACACACACACACGATATACACATACACACAAACACACATATACACACAAACACAATATATACACACATACAATACACACAGAGACATACACACACACATAATATATACACACAAACATACACACACACAATACACACACACAATATACAAACACACACACATACACATACACACCCATACATTTATACACACAACACACTAATATACACACACACAATACACACACATACACATGATATACACACACATATACACACAAACACAATCGATACACACATACACACGATACACACAGAGACATACACACATACATGCATAATATAGACACACAAACATACACACACACACAATCTACAAGCACATACACACATATACACACATACACACAATATACACACACAAACACACACACACCCTAAAGGACACAATGGATCCCCTGAATTTCCTCCAGAGACTTTTGGGCCACAGGAGAACATCCAAGTCCTTTATCACATCACTAAAACATTCCTTACACATCACACACATCTAAGCCTCTGGAAGCTACCCATTGAACAGGCTTCATTTTCTGAGTTGACAGCTTCTTAGATGAGAATTCCCCGATCGTGGGGGCCTTTTACATGGTGCCTCAGCAACGCAGGATGGAATTACAGAGTCCATCTGCTCCGTGATTCTGACCTTTGAACTGCTCTCTTCACTGTCCTTTTTGCCTGGAAAGTCCTTATTCTCCCCTTCCCCTGTCAAGTCTTACCTTTCTTACTCAACTGCGCTGGATCTTAGTTGGGGCATGTGAACATTTAGCTGTGGCATGTAGGATCTAGTTCCCCGACCAGGGATTAAACCCAGGCCCTCTGCATCGGGAGCACTAAAACTGTCACTGGACCACTAGGGAAGCACCTAAGTCTTAACTTTCTAATCAAGACTTGACATCACCTCTTCTGGGAAGCCTTGCTTGATTTTCTCAGTCTGTGTTGGAGGCTCAAGCTCAGTCCTTATTTCTAAAATTGCACTGCAGTTTTCCTTTTACATGCTTACCCTGTGCCACCAACACCCCCAACATTAGACTGTGAGCAGGAATCTGAACTATGTGGCACCTGGCTGGACCACAGGTGCTCCCAAGGATCTAAGAAGGCAAGGAGAGAAACCATGTAACTAAATCCTGACGCTTCCTTCCAGCTTGAGGCATCTCTCCTTCTGTGAAGCACCTGTCTGACAAGGGATGCAGCTGCACTCTACAGGTATTATCTGATGAAGCGGTAAGATATTGCTTATCTCTCTTTCACAAATGAGGAGCTTAAGTGCAGAGTCATTCCTGGCCAGAATAAAGAACTCAGGTTTTCTGACTGTGTTGCTCACCCTAACATTTTCAATTGCATCACCTACAAGAACAGACCCCCTAACATTAGGAACACTGTAACTCAAATAGCAAAGCAGGGGAAGACTGAATTCAATGGGCATGTAACAATCAAAACACACTGGTTTCCAGCTTCTCTGGTAACTCGGTGGTCAAGAATCTGCAGGAGACACAGGTTCAGTCCCTAATCTGGGAAGAACCCATGTGTGGAGGAGCAGCTAAGACCGTGCTCCACAGCTACTGAGTCTGTGCTCTAGAGCCTGGGAGCCACAACTACTGAGCCTACTGCCACGAGTACTGAAACACAAGCGCCTAGAGTCCATGCTTTAGAACAAAAGCAGCTGTGGTGATGAGAGGCCCGCGCACCCACAACTAGAGAGAAGCTGAGACTAAAGAAAAAAAGCCTGAGCAGCAAGGAAGATCCAGCACAGCCAAAAAAATAAATCAAAGTTTTAAAAAACACAATGGTTTAAAGAAATAATGACAATATCCTGTTTTAAAGTAGGCTGCAAATAATTTTATGGCAGATTCTTGGCTACCAATGGACTTATAATGACAGCAGTGAAAAAATACTTTTACTGTTTAACCTAAAAAAATAATAATAGTTCCTCTTTTGGATCTTATGCAATTCCTCTAGCCACAAAAGAACAGTGTGTGGGTACTTTATATTATTTTTATATTTCCTCTACATGTGTTGGGACCCATCGAACAGAATTGCATGATTCCAACTAACGATCATCAGAGGGTTCTACAAAAGCGTTATCACTTGAAGGCTTAATGATGATCTAGCCATAGAGGTAATTCAATCACATATACATAAATCTCACAGACCCCCAAACAACAGAAAAACCTTCAGCCATAGAACTATGGCCACCTAAGATGAAGCTAAGACGTTTTTGGAAATCAATATTTGAAAAATAGTAATGCTGGGAGAAATATCAATAACCTCAGATATGCAGATGACACCACCCTTATGGCAGAAAGTGAAGAGGAACTAAAAAGCCTCTTGATGAAAGTGAAAGAGGAGAGTGAAAAGGTTGGCTTGAAGCTCAACATTCAGAAAACAAAGATCATGGCATCTGGTCCCATCATTTCATGGGAAATAGATGGAAAAACAGTGGAAACAGTGTCAGACTTTATTTTTTGGGGCTCCAAAATCACTGCGGATGCTGATTGCAGCCATGAAATTAAAAGACACTTACTCCTTGGAAGGAAAGTTATGACCAACCTTGATAGTATATTAAAAAGCAGAGACATTACTTTGCCAACCAAGGTCCGTCTAGTCAAGGCAATGGTTTTTCCTGTGGTCATGTATGGATGTGGGAGTTGGACTGTGAAGAAAGCTGATCGCCGAAGAATTGATGCTTTTGAACTGTGGTGTTGGAGAAGACTCTTGAGAGTCCCTTGGACTGCAAGGAGATCCAACCAGTCCATTCTGAGGGAGATCAATCCTGGGTGTTCACTGGAAGGACTGATGCTAAAGCTGAAACTGCAATACTTCGGCCACCTCATGCAACGAGTTGACTCACTGGAAAAGACTCTGATGCTGGGAAAGGTTGGGGGCGGGAGGAGAAGGGGACGACAGAGAATGAGATGGCTGGATGGCATCACCGACTCTGTGGACATGAGTTTGAGTGAACTCCGGGAGTTGGTGATGGACAGGGAGGCCTGGCGTGCTGTGATTCATGGGGTCGCAGAGAGTCGGACACGACTGAGCGACTGAACTGAACTGAACTGACTGAAGATCACAAAGTCATCTTGATGAAAACCAAAAGCTTTATTCAGTCTTGTGAGATTCACAAGACTTTGCTATTTTGGAGTGAATAGCAAAGGGTACAGCATCGTGGCGAGAACAAGCTAAGCAAATTAAAAATGAGGCCAAGCTAGTTCCCAGACCCTCAATTTCCCTCCCCCAAGTTCTTATTCCTCTCCTCTTCAAGGTCCTTTTCAAAATCAAGAACAATGATAAAATACAATACTTTTGAGATTATTTGTTGCTGTTGTTTTTTTAAACCAAATCAGAATCTTGACCCAAAGATTACGGCAATATCTGGTGGCTATTTGGAGATTCAGAGAGATCACAATCTTGAACACTGACAAGGGCTCTTGTCACATCGCTTCCTGAGTTTCATTAGAGGATGAAAAAGATGAGGAGAATAAAAGGAATTGCAGAGAAAGTCATGAAGCTGAGCCATCCTGTGGGCTTCTCAATCGAGCAGGGATGCTCTCTGGGGATGAAAATGCAGCCAATAAATTTGTTCAAAGAACCATTTGGAAAATTGCTTCTTCCTAGAATCTTAAAAAAATAAATGGCCATATTTCATTCTGGAACAGTCCATTTTTAAAATTTCAAATGGAAGGGTCATTTCATTCCCACAGCCATTAAATCCAGTAGTATCCATGTTTAGGTAGTCTAAGGCAACAAAACGGAGAAGGCAATGGCACCCCACTCCAGTATTCTTGCCTGGAAAATCCCATAGACGGAGGAGCCTGGTGGGCTGCCGTCTGTGAGGTCACACAGAGTCGGACACGACTGAAGTGACTTAGTAGCAGCAGCAGCAGCAGGCAACGGAAATTCTGGGATTCACGCTATTTTTCTTCTACAGATATTTATGATCATGACAACTGTATTGGAAGGTTTAAATAACTGAAAGCAAACTTCGTGCTGAAACGTTTTCTTGGAGAAAGGCGATGACCATGCATTTTTAAAATAAAAATGAATTAACTATTTATATGTAAGTTCCCCCGTCCCCATCTTTTTCATCTTTGTACCCTCATGGTGCCTAGCACTGAAATAGGTGTTCAATAAAAGTGTGTCAAATAAATTTATTTTTCTTCCTCATGCAGGCTCCCTCTTCATCTCCCCCACCCCCCGCCCCCGGAATTTAAATGTCTTCCTCTCCCATACTTAAGATCTCATTACCTGACTGTTCTTCAGTTAAACAACAGGAAACTTCAACAAGAACGAAATCTTTACTGATAACTAAAGGGTTAATGAAAGTGCCTTTTTAGCTTTAAAAAGTGGAGCCAAGTAGTTAATAATGAAACCTAAGAGGATAATTTACTATAGATCCATTCGAAGTAACCAAGAAGAAATGAACAGCCAGTCTAAACTTGTAGGATGGCACGGATTAGAATGAGGCTTTTAGGATGAAAGGGAATCTTAACACCAGGTCACCAGGTCTGGTGTCCCCATCCAATCCAAACTTTACCGAGCATCCCTTCCTTCTATCTCCTTCAGAGTGGGTCCCCTTTAGGCTACCAGGTCACAGGCAAACAAAGTAAGATAAGCAGCAAGATCAAAGGATGTCAACTACATGTGGAAGTCAAAGCTCTGAATATGAATTTCCCAACACTAATGAGAGAAACAGTTATCACAGTTACTGAGACCCTGAAATCTTCCTCCTAGATACGATCAGTACAGAATGCAATTAGGGCCATGAAGAGTCTGTGTCCATTCTTTAAGCACTACTTAGAAAACCTCATCTTTCTTCTTGAAAGGTAGAGCTTACAGTATAAGGGAAATGGGAATGGCATCTGATAATTCAATGTAGTTAGAGCTTTTTTAACATTTAAAGTCCTTGTTTTTTAGCCTCTCACTTTGTGTTGCTTCATTCAAGGAAGTCTGTAATGGCAAGTCTTGGCAAAGATGTGCCAAGGAGTGCCATACACTGCTAGTGGGAAGGTAAACTGGTGCAATCACTTCAGAAAACTGCTGGACAGTATCTCCCAAAACTGATATATGCCTTTCTCTATAATCGAGGAATTTGATTTGAGGGTATCATCCAAAGAGAAATGAGTGTTTCTGTCCCCAAACATGTAAAAGAGTATTCACAGCAGTGTTATACTCTTCACTACACAAAATTGGAGGCACACAAAGTGTTCTTCAACAATAGAATGGATAGATTGCATAGTCTAATCATACTAAGGAAATAGCACCAAGCAATTGAAAAACAACAAAAACAAAAAAAACACAGTTATTAAGAACAAAGTTGAATCTCATGATCACAATGCTGAGTGAAAGAAACTGGACATTAAAAAAAAAAACATAATAATGGTTTGGTTTACATGTAGTTCAAAAAAAAAAAAACAGGAAAAACCATAGAACCAGAAGTCAGAATAGTAAATGTGACTAAACCAGTGTGATTCTAAGAAAATTCACACCATTTTTTTTCTCTCTAAAAAAAAGTCAGAATAGTGGCTACCTTGGGGGAGGGGGCGGTAAATCAGAGCAGGCAGAGTTGGAACTGCTCTGTATCTTTATGAAATAATGATTAGGCAGGTACCTGTGTATATAAAGGGCTTCCCTGGTAGTTCAGCTGGTCAAGAATCCGCCTGCAATGAGGGAGACCCAGGTTCCATCCCTGGGTTGGGAAGCTCCCCTGGAGAAAGGAAAGTCTACCCACTCCAGTATTCTGGCCTGGAGAATTCCATGAATTGTATAGTCCATGGGGTCACAAAGAGTCAGACACAACTGAGTGAATTTCACTTCACTCACTGTGTATATAAAACCTAATGGAGTTGTACTATTAAGATGTGTGCATATTTGCTATCTGTGAATTATGCCTCATTTAGAAAAATCTGGAGAGAGATGTAGGAATTTCTGAGATTGTCCTGAAATATAAAAGAATTCAATGCAGCTTATATACAGTTGCATGTACTGATGTTTATACTTTACCAAAGCCTTTGTATGTGACTGAAAAACCCACTTACCACTTCATGTTACACATTAACAGAAAGCTAACTTTTGGTAATAGACTCTGAAAAACATATTGTACTGTACATTTAAAATGTACATATTTACCAATTAACAGAGATGTTTAGGAGATGCAAGATGCTTTTCTACTCTTTTCCCCCTTATGTTTTTTTTTTTAACTCTATAATTCTGAATTATTTGAAACAAAAGCTACTGGAAATAATTCCTGCACGTCTATACTGCAAGTATTTTCTCCATGGACCACGGAAGATGCAAGACAGACTGCTAGGGTTTGGGAGCTGGAGAAGACACAGCCAGACTCCCTCCGTGGACAGAGCAGGACAGGCGGGCCAGGGCCAGTGAGTGATGGTCCCCCAAGGCTGCAGAACTAGGACACGATCCGAGGCTTCCTGGCCCCCCAAACTCTGCCTCCTTCACCCTAAACGCAAATCAACCCTCTCCTCTTTCCAAACAGATGAACTGGATCTAAAGAGGATTTTTTTTTCCCCGGTAACAATTATGCTATCCAGATTATTTGGGAACAGTCAGCTGAGTCCTTGAAAAGCCTCTTGGGGTTTAACGCCAGGATAAAAATCGAGTACAAGAGGAGGGTGCAGCGGGTATTTTAAGATGTAAATCCCGTTTGCATAATATTTCCCAGAGTCTCTACTCATTGATCCAGTCGACATTCGGCGGGGTGGGGGGTCGTTACCCGAGATGACTCGCTTTGGGGAGAACCCGGGCGCCTTTTCCCATCAGAGTTCACTCCCGACATCAAAACCTCAAAAGAAGAGTTGGAGACGCCACCCAGGAGTCTGCGGTACCGGGGTCGGAGCACGCGAGGTCCCGGCCCCCCGGCGCCCAGCTCGGGGCCGCAGACTCGGGTGGCTGGCCCAGAACCCGGGCGCGCCGGGCGGGCGGGGCGGCCCGGGCCCCTCGGGCACTGATTCGGCGGGGCCGCCCGCGGGGTCGGGGCGGCCGGTGGGGACCGCCGCCCCGAGCCCGAGCGGCGACGCGAGAGCAGCGGGAGGAGAACGAGGGGTGGGCCCGGCCGGGGCCGCGGGTGACTTCAGGGCGAGTCGGGAGGGCGCGGAAGAGGGGAGGGCGCGGGAGCGAGGCACGGAGCGGGGCGGGGAGGCGCGCGGCGGCGGGGACGGAGGAGGCGCGCGCCCGGTGCCCGCGCTGGGTGGGGGCCGGGGGCCGCGGGGGCTCGAGCGGGTGAGCGGGGCCTTACCGAGCAGCGGCAGCGGGCCGCCCAGGCGCGCCAACGCCGGCATGGCCTCCGGAGCCCGGGGTCCCCAGGCCGCGCCGGCCCAGCCCTGCGATGCCGCCCTCCGCGGCGCGCCCCGCGCTGCAGGTGGCTCGCTTAAGGATGCGCGTCACCGACCGCAAATTCCCTCGGACTGGTGCAAAGTGGAAAGGGGGGGAGCATCCCTCTCCCCACCCGCAGGGGCTGTGCCGGGGCGCCGGTGCCTGGCGCAGCGCTGCGGCCGAGCCCACGTGCCCGCCGTGGTCCGCAGCCCGCGCTCCGCCGCGCCCGGGGCTCCCCGACTGTGGAGGGGGGGACTGGGCGCGGTTCCGCCGGGGAGGTCGCAGGGGCTCGGCGGCCCCCGGCCGGGGAGGAGGCACGGCCAGAGCTGCCTGCTTCTCCCCGCAACACCCCCCCGCCGGGAGTCCCGGAACCCTCTCGATGAGCGTGGGGACAGCTGAAGCCAGCCACCGTCCACCTTGCGCGCGAGGGGCTTTGAGGCCGCAGCATGGGCGCTACAGCCGCGCGGCACGCGGATGCCCCAGGCTGGCGCACGGGCGAGCCGAGGGTCGCGGTCCACTTTGGGTGGATCCTAACTGCAGACTCACGTTCTTTATCCCCCCCACCCCGCTCCCCCGCCCCGCTCCATCTCCTAGGATGCCCAGGATGCAGTCCACAGCGGCAGCAAGAAAAACAGGCTCGGTTTCAATGTCAACCAAGGCAATCAGGGAAGCTAAACACCAGCCGTAGAAACAAAAACAAAACACAGGTCATCTCTGGCTTTGATTTCTGCACTCATAATTCTTGTTCTTCATTGCATAATATTTCTATTTGAAATTATTTCCTTTGCAATAAGTTGAAGATTGGAAAGCCCAGGATGTCGGCTCTGAGTCCTCTCCTAACCAGCCTTTGACCTTCACAAAGCCACTCATCCTCTGAGAGTTCCCCACCCCACCCACCTCTTACTCACCAGTAATGGAGTGGAATGGACCACGCGGCTTTTAATGTCTACAAGTTCTAGCAATTCCATGCTTTTCATTATTTCAATCATGCTCTAATCAAGCGTGATAATTGACATGTGCATTCTTGGCCATACAGTCCTTTTCCTCAGCTGTAGCCTAGAGTAGGAAAATTTTCTCCCCTAGAGCATGACAGAAACTTGAAACGTGGTGCAGCCACTGTGGAAAACAGCGTGACAGTTTCTCCAAAAATTAAAAATAGAATTACCATATGATCCAGCAATTGCAATGCTGGGTGTATACCCAAAAGAACTGAAAGGAGGGTGATGAAAAGATGGTCTGTACAACCATATTCTAGGAACATTTAACAAAACCCAAAAGATGGAAGCAACCCACACGTCCATCATAGATAAATGGATAAACAAAATTCAGTGAATGGATAAAAATGGTTATATACATACAATTGGGATGTCCCTGGTGGCTCACCAGCAAAGAATCAGCCTGCCAATGCAAGAGACACGAGTTTGATCCCTGGTCTGGGAAGATTCCCCTGGAGAAGAAAATGGCAACCCACTCCAGTATTCTTGCCTGGAGAACCACATGGAACCTGGCATGCTACAGTCTGCTGCTGCTGCTGCTAAGTCGCTTCAGTCCTGTCCGACTCTGTGCGACCCCATAGACAGCAGCCCAACAGGCTCCTCTGTCCTTGGGATTCTTCAGGCAAGAATACTGGAGTGGGTTGCCATTTCCTTCTCCAATGCATGAAAGTGAAAAGTGAAAGTGAAGTTGCTCAGTCGTGTCTGACTCTTAGCAACCCCATGAACTGTAGCCTACCAGGCTCCTCCGTCCATGGGATTCTCCAGGCACGAGTACTGGAGTGGGTTGCCATTGCCTTCTCCATGCTACAGTCTATGAGGTGGTAAATAGTCAGACACGACTTAGCGACCGAGCAACAACATAATACAGCTAGGATCTTATTCAGCTTTAAAAAGGAAAGACAGGGTTTTTTTTTTTTTTTTTTTTTTTAGGAAAGACATTCTGACACATGCTACAACGTGGATGAACCTTGAGGTGCAATAAGCCAGTGACAAAAACACAGACACAGGTTCTACCCATATGAGTTCCCTAAAGTAGTCAAATTCTCGAGGCAGGAAGAACGGTTGGGTTGGGATGGGGGCTGGGGAGATGCCGAATGGAGATGGGGATGGAGAGTTGTGTGGTGGGGACAGAGTTTCAGTTTTGCAAGATGAAGAGAGTTCTGGAGATGGGTTGCACAACAGTGTGCATGTATTTAACACAATTGTACACATAAAAATGTTTAAGATAGTAGCTTTTATGTTATGTACATTTTACCACAATTGAAAGTTTAAAAAATTTTTTTTAAAGCGTCTACCTTCGGTCAGACAGAAAGAGACATTAAGTTCAGTGAGACATGAATAAAAGTGGTGAAGCAGGCTGGTGATGGGAAGAAGAGTGGGCTAGCAAGCCTTCCAATGGCCAAGATCCAAGGCATTACCCTTATTTATAGCTTGATCACTGCTTTCAAGGAAACTGATGGTTACAGGTTTGCAACAGATCAGCTTGGGTGGGGCACTGTTCAAGGACACAAAATCAAATCAATAGTGCTGCTTTGTTAAAGAATCTTAGATTCAAGGCAGAAAACTGTGAGAATGGAAGTGGGAGAAACGTGAATGGCTTCTTTGCACTCCTGATTCTCCCTGGAAATTGTTGGAGAAAAATAATTCTAGAAAGAGCAAATTTTATAAACTGAAAATCTTGGAGTATGAGGTATAGTCTAATATTTCAAATTAAAAATTTTTTTAATTTATTTTTAAAATTTTATTTTACTGACATGTAGTTGATTTGCAGTGCTGTTTTAATTTCTGCTGTACATCAGAGTGGTTCAGGTATACATACATATATATGTATACATTCTTTTTTTATCCTTTTCCATTATGACCTGTCACAGGATGTGGAATATAGTTCCCTGGGCTATAGAGTAGGATCTTGTTGTTTTTCTTCTGCATATAGTGGTTTGCACCCGGTAATCCCAACCTCCCAATACACCCCTCCCCCTTCCCCATCCCCCTTGGCTAATGTGCAGAAGGTGAGGTGATGCCAGTCGGTCATTTGCGGAAGTGTGCCCAGAGTTCTGTCTAGTATGATACCTAATTTATTTGTCACATCGACACTCAGGGAAGCTAGTCCAACATTCATTCTCTGGAGTCCTAGATTGCACAACTAGTCATGAACACTGTTGTATGAAATTTTGGTTCCAGAGGTGAACCTGTGACCTGAAGCAACCAGGAGGAATGAGGTGAAGGGAGCTTGTTTCTGGGTTGAATGGAGGGTGTTGCATTGGCCCTTTGTTGTTGTTTAATTACGAAGTCATGTCTGACTCTTCTCGACCCCGTGGACTGTAGTCCACCAGGCTCCTCTGTCCATGGGATTTCCCAGGCAAGAAAGCTGGAGTGGATTACTGTTTCCTTCTCCAGGGGATCTTCCAGACCCAGGGATCAAACTCACCTGGGGGATTTGGTGGATTCTTTACCACTGAGCCACCAGAGAAGCCCACACTGGCCCAGATCTGTTTTATTTGGATTCTTACCACCGTAATGCTGAGCTACACATAGCTATGCTGCATAGTAGACCTTCATCTCATGAGTGTCTGTCCAGCTCTTAAATTATACAAATCTCTCTCCCTCCTCAAAAACGGTGACATATTTTCAATGACTGTAGGTGAAATGCCTTCAGTTCAGTTCAGTTCAGTCGCTCAGTCGTGTCCGACTCTCCGCGACCCCATGAATCACAGCACGCCAGGCCTCCCTGTCCATCACCAACTCCTGGAGTTCACTCAAACTCATGTCCACAGAGTCGGTGATGCCATCCAGCCATCTCATTCTCTGTCGTCCCCTTCTCCTCCCGCCCCCAACCTTTCCCAGCATCAGAGTCTTTTCCAGTGAGTCAACTTGTCTCATGAGGTGACCAAAGTATTGCAGTTTCAGCTTTAGCATCAGTCCTTCCAGTGAACACCCAGGATCGATCTCCCTTAGAATGGACTGGTGAAATGCCTTAATGGCACTTAAAAAATACAAAGTGCTGTGGTTTCCTGAAAATAAGGGACAAGCAGAGGAATGTTGGAATAGGATTCCTGTGAATTCAGTTGAAATATCGACTACATATAGTACAGTTTTACTCGTCTTGTATCAATAGAGAATTCAAACCCACCAATTGGCAAAATCTGCCAATACCAAACATTAGCAAGAATTCGAATCAATGGGTAACTCTTGTCCACTGCTGCTGCTACTGCTGCTGCTAAGTCGCTTCAGTCGTGTCCGACTCTGTGTGACCCCATAGATGACAGCCCACCAGGCTCCGCCGTCCCTGGGATTCTCCAGGAAAGAGCACTGGAGTGGGTTGCCATTTCCTTCTCCAATGCATGAAAGGGAAAAGTGAAAGTGAAGTCGCTCAGTCGTGTCCGACTCTTAGCGACCCCATGGACTGCTGCTGCTGCTGCTGCTAAGTCACTTCAGTCGTGTCCGACTCTGTGTGACCCCATAGACGGAAGCCCACCAGGCTCCCCTGTCCCTGGGATTCTCCAGGCAAGAACACTGGAGTGGGTTGCCATTTCCTTCTCCACATGGACTGCTAGTGGAGTCTAAATTGGTATAAACACTTTGGACAATAATTGGCTATCGATTACTGATGTTGAGCATCTGCACATCTCACACTGAAGTTTCACCCCTCGACATACGTACACCTTAGAGAAAGTTTGTACACATGCACTGGGAAGTATGACAAGAATGTTCATAGCATTATCATTTCTAATGTCAAAAAGCTGGAGACAATCCAAATGTCCACTAACGAAAAGATAAAGTGGAGTGTATTCATCTAACGTACTAACCATATACCAGTGAAAGTGAATGAACTACGGTTACAAGAAATGGCATGGGTGAATCTCAAAAGCATCATGTTGAGAGGGAGAGAAAGCAGGTCATAGGGTAATAAAGGCAAATCAAGCAATATTCTCTTCAGGAATATACTCATAAGGGGTATAAAGAAAGAGAAGGAATAACTGTCAGGATTGGACCTCCCTGGTGGTACAGTGAATAAGAATCTGCCTGCCAGTGCAGGGAACACAGGTTCGATTCCTGGTCCGGGAAGATCCCACGTGTTTCTGGACAACAAAGGGCCACAACTGATGAAGCTGGAGCTCTTAGAACCTGTGCTCCGAAGCAAGAGAAGCCACCGCAATGAGAAATCCTTGCATCTCAACAAAGAGTAGCCCTGCTCTCTGTAACTAGAGAAAAGTCCACTTACCAATGAAGACCCAGCATGGCCAAAAATTAAAAACGTCAAAATAATGCTTACCCCTAAAATGGGGTGAAATGAGATTTCATTAGTTACTGGCAATACCCTATTGCTTTTTACCTTTTGTGATGGATGCTGGATATTCATTTTCTTCTTCTTTAAAATATAATTTTTTAATAAATGGTACAAAGCACAATGCCAAAAACATTAACAGTTAAAATTAACAGTAACAGTTTGGTAATAAATTGTACCATTTATTAAATAATTTAAAAAATAAATAAAATATAATTTTTATTCACTATAGCAGTGAATAATATATTTCATAGTAAAAGAAAACTCATCTAAGGTGGCAGTTTGACACATTTACACCTATGAAAAAAATCTTATCTAAACAAACAAAAATCATTTTAAGGGTTTAAAACCCCATTAAAATTCAATTACCACTTTATAGGGAGCACATGGGACAATGAAACATGGTAAACAATGACACAAGGATATAGTCAGAAAATCCTGGACCTTAGTAAACTTTATAAAACAAATAACCTGGTTTCATCAACAAAAATTTGTAAGAAGAGAGAGAGAGAGTTGGAGGCATGACCTACAGTTTAAAAGAAAATAAATAGAATATCAAGCAACTGAAGTGTGCAATGTGAAGATTTTATTCAGCTTCTGATTTAAGCAAAGTGAAAAATATGTAGAGAATTATCAAGTAAATCTGACAATAGATTTTATCTTTGATATTAAATAATCATTACTTAAAATTTTACTGTGCTAAGTGATATTGTATGTATTTTTAAAATAGTTCCTATCATTGTATAAGTGTCTATGAAATATTTATGGATAAAATGACATAAAATGGAGATATTGAGGGAAGAATAGAAAATGACAGCCAATGAATACAGGGTTTCTTTTTGGGATTATGAAAATGTTCTAAAATCAGATTATGGCAATGGTTGCTCAATGCTGTAAATATACTAAAAACCGCTGACTTATGCACTAA
Source organism: Moschus berezovskii (assembly GCF_049115385.1). Taxonomy (NCBI): domain Eukaryota; kingdom Metazoa; phylum Chordata; class Mammalia; order Artiodactyla; family Moschidae; genus Moschus; species Moschus berezovskii. The sequence continues at coordinate 54,692,716 of NC_142472.1, forward strand.
GTAGGCAAACTATAGGACATGTCAATTAGTTCTCAGAAAAGCTGCTTTAAAATGTTATAAAGTCTGATATTTTCTTCAAAGTAATTTGACATGGGGGCTTTGAGTGGAGGAATCAAACTGACCATGCGAGACTAACATCAAGCCTGATAGTTCAGTAAACTTGTTATACTCCTTTTAGAAATTTTCTATAATAAAAGATTTGGGGGAGTGGGGAAAACTTTGAAACCATGGATCAGTGAAGTCATCCTGAATGTGCAGAAGATAACTATTCTTCCTTATATGTCATCAGCTACTCTTTACTGTCATGTTACTGACCCACCTAAATGAGATGACCTAGAACATAACCCTAAGAACTGTTTCCAAGATGCAAACAGGGGAACTGCAAAACCCTGATGGCAGAATTTTGTGATAGCTGTTTAGGTCTAAGATGATCTCAATAATCATCTTCTTATAGTTCTTGACAACAGATAATGTATTCGCTTGTTAAGGCTGCTGTAACAAAGTACCACAAACTGATTGGCTTAAACAACAGATATTTATTGTCTTATGGTTCTGGAGGCAAGAGATTTGAGATGAAGATGGGGTAGGTTGCCTTCCGAGAGCTGTATGGGGGAATCTGTCCCATGCCTCGTGCTCCTAGCTTCTGAGGTTTTAGCGGCAATCTTTGGCATTTCTTGGCTTCTCCTGCACCACCTTGCTCTCTGTCTTCATCTTCCCATCTTCACTTCTTCCTGTGTGTGTCTGTCTCTGTGTTCAAATTTCCCCTTTTTATGAGGACACCAGACATCCTGGCTTAGAATCCACCCAAATGACCTCACTGTAACTTGATTACCCCTGTAAAGAACTTACTTCCATATAAGGTCACATTCTGAGATATAGGGGGTTAGAACTCCAAAATATTTTGGGGTCAGGGGAGGGAGGATGCAATTAAATGCACAAGAGATAGATTTTGAAATCAGTGTTGTTCAGTCACTCAGTCATGTCCGACTCTGTGACCCCCTGGACTGCAGCACACCAGGCTTTCCTGTCCTTCACCATCTTCTGGAACTTGCTCAAACTCATGCCCGTTGAGTCAGTGATGCTATCCAATCATCCCAGCCTCTGTCGTCCCCTTGTCCTCCTGCCCTCAATCTTTCCCAGCATCTGGGTCTTTTTCAATGAGTCTTCTCTTCACATCAGGTGGCCAAAATACTGGAGCTTCAGCTTCAGCATCAGTCCTTCCAACAAATATTCAGGGTTGATTTCCTTTAGGATTGATTGGTTTGGTCTCCTTTGAAATCAATGCCTAGAAATTAATGCATATGGTTCCTTTACAGATTAGTTGTTAACTGCTATGTTAAATAGATTTCAAATCGATATTTTGTTTTGCAAGGAGATATAATCTGGATAACTTGGAAGTTAACACAAAAATGGGAGCAATTAAAAATTATGTTTGCATAAAAACCAGATCCTTGTGTAAAGCACAGGGAACTATACTCTATATCCTATAATAGATCGTAATGAAAAAGAATGTATATACAAGATGTATGTATATATAAAATATATTCAGAAAACAAAGACCATGGCATCTGGTCCCATCACTTCATGGGAAATAGATGGGGAAACAGTGGAAACAGTGTCAGACTTTATTTTTTTGGGCTCCAAAATCACTGCAGATGCTGATTGCAGCCATGAAATTAAAAGACACTTACTCCTTGGAAGGAAAGTTATGACCAACCTAGACAGCATATTAAAAAGCAGAGACATTACTTTGCCAACCAAGGTCCGTCTAGTCAAGGCTATGGTTTTTCCCATGGTCATGTATGGATGTGAGAGTTGGACTGTGAAGAAAGCTGAGTTCCTAAGAGTTGATGCTTTTGAAATGTGGTGTTGGAGAAGACTTTTGACAGTCCCTTGGACTGCAAGGAGATCCAACCAGTCCATTCTAAAGGAGATCAATCCTGGGTGTTCATTGGAAGGGCTGATGCTAAAGCTGAAACTCCAATACTTTGGCCACCTCATGTGAAGAGTTGACTCACTGGAAAAGACTCTGATGCTGGGAGGGATTGGGGGCAGGAGGAGACGGGGACAACAGAGAATGAGATGGCTGGATGGCATCACCGACTTGATGCACATGAGTTTGAGTGAACTCTGGGAGTTGATGATGGACAGGGAGGCCTGGTGTGCTGTGCTTCATGGGGTCGCGGAGAGTCGGACACGACTGAGCGACTGAACTGAACTGAACAGATATTAAATGTACATGTAACTGAATCACTTTATCGTACAGCATTAATTAACACATTCTAAACCAACTACGTGTGCATGCGTCTTCAGTTGCTTCAGACATATCCGACTCTTTGCAACTCTATGGCTGTAGCCCTCCAGGCTCCTCTGTCCATGGGATTCTCCAAACAAGAATACTAGAGCAGTTTGCCATTTCCTTCTCCAGGGGATCTTCCTGACCCAGGGCTCAAACCTGCATTTCCTGTGGTTCCTGTATTTCAGGCGGATTCTTTTTACCACTGAGCCACAGGGGACGCCCAAATAAACTGTACTTCAATTTTTAAAAATTATGCTTTCAAAGAGTTTAAGGTAAGAAGGATACAAAACTATGTAGTATGACCCATTTTAGGCTAAAATAAATACATAATGAAAATAAAAACAAAATTGAAGGAAAGGGGTAGAGTTTTAGCAAACCAAGAAAGTCTTAACACCCAACTAATTAACATACATCAGACAAATGGAATAGACAGGAGTGGGCCTATGGGGAGCAGATTATGAGAGAGAGAACTTAGATCCACTTACATATCAGGGGAGACCAAAAGTGGCTCTATTGTCACAGCCAAGAGGAGAGGACTTGGAGGAGCCACAACCCTGCAGGGGCAAGGAAAATAAGGGGATTAATTGGTGGGGGAGGACAGGATAGCACCCTAGCCCCTCCCCCTAGGGAACCAGAGAAAGAGGACCTCAGGAAAAGTGAAGACAGGGAGGCCTGGTCAGTGTGCCTGTATGCTAAGTTGCTTCAGTTGTGTCCGACTCTGCAGCTCTGCAACCCTAGGGGCTGTAGCCTGCCAGGCTCCTCTGTCCGTGGGATTCTCCAGGCAGGAATACTGGAGTGGGTTGCCATGCCTTCCTCCAGGCTGGTCAGTGTAGGCTGGCCCAGAGCCTAGCAGTGGAATTTTCAGATATTAAAAAAAGGACTTGTTTTTCTTTCTTTTTAAAAATTAATTAATTAAATTAATTAATTTTGTTTTGGCTGCCCCACGTGGCTTGCAGGGTTTGTCATGGTCTTAGTGAGGGTTGGGAAAGAATTTCCAGATATGAGGCAGAAAGAGAGAACAGTTTATTAGAGTGGAAGACACTGTTAGAACAGCAAGCTGGCTTGAGGGAGAGCTGACACCTTTTGCGGGCTTGTAGCCAATTTGGCTAGTAGCCATTGGCTAGTAGCCAATGGAGAAGGAAATGGCAACCCACTGCAGTATTCTTGCCTGGAGAATCTCGTGGACAGAGGAGCCTGATGGGCTACAGTCCATGGGTCGCAAAGAGTCGGACACAACTGAGCGACTAACACACACACACACACACACACACAGCTGATTTTTATAGCCTCAAGACAGAGAAAATTCCCATTGGAAGGATGGTATTAGGTAATTGGTTAGGATGGTATATGTTGGGTGGTAGAGTGGGTATTTTACCTAATATGACATCAGGAGACTGGCTGGTTTAGATCAGGAGGCTCATGGCAACTGTTGCCATGGAGCTTGGTTAATTCTAGAAATTTTTGTCCTCTGACCTTGGTATAAGGCTCCAAACTTGTGACCTTGGTATAGGATTCTACGTGGTTCTTGGCTCCCCAACCAGGGACTGAACCCTGGCTGTGGCAGTTAACGTACTGAGTCCTAACTACTGGACACCAGGAAATTCCCAAAAAGGACTTGCTTTTCTTGCCCACAGGGCTCAGGAGTAACAGAGCTGGCAGTTTTGCTGGGTCCTACACTCCCATCTAGACAGAAAAGCAGAAGGTTCTGATAAGAAGAAACTGAGAATCAAAAAGAAAATTAACAAATGCTGGTGAGGATGTAGAGAAATCAGGACTCTCCTACACTGCTGGTGGGCTAGAAAATGGTGCAGCTGCTTTGGGAAGCAGGCTGGCAGTTTCTTATAAGGTTAAACACAGAGTTAATGCTAGTGGTAAAGAACCCACCTCCCAACACAGGAGACTTAAGAGACACAGGTTCGATATCTGGGTCAGGAAGATCCCCTGGAGAAAGAAACAGCAACTCACTCCAGTATTCTTGCCTGAAGAATCCCATGGACAGTAAGGCCTGGTGAGCTACAGTCTATAGGGTCTTAAAGAGTTGAATACAACTGAAGCAACTTAGCATGGCGGTTCCACTCCTAAGTACATACCCAAGAGAAATGAAAATGTGTATCCTTACAAACACTTGTGCATGAATGTTCTTGGCAACAAGAACATAGTGAAAAAGTGGAAACAACCCAAATGCCCATCACCTGATGGATAGGAAAACAAAATTTTGGTGTATCCATGCAATGAAATATTATTTGGCCAGATAAAAGGAAAGATAGATGCTACAACATGGTGAGCCTTAAAAATAGTAAGCTGAGTGAAAGAAAACAGTCAGAAAAGACCACAAATGATGTGATTCCATTAACATGAGTTGTCCAGAACAGGCAAATCAGTAGGGACTGAAAGTAGATTAGTGGTTTCTTGGCGCTGGTGCAGTGGGGGTGGGGGAGTCATTACAGATTAACAATGACTGCTAACGGAACCTGAGTTTTCTTTTTGGGGGTGATAACATTTCTTAACTTAGGTGATGATGATGCCTGCCCAGCTCTGGGAATATACTGTAACCACTGAATCGTCCATTTTAAGTGAGTGACTTGGAAGGTATGGGAATTTTATCTCAGTAAATACATTTTGTTTTTGTTTTTTTAACAACAACAAAAAAAAAATAAAAGGAAGAAAGAAATTGCATGCATGTAAGAGTCAGCAGCAGAAGTAACCTTGGGTTTAAAAAAGGAATCATTTGATTCAGGACCCAACCCAAGTAAGGAAACTTCCCCAGGCATCTCATAGATCCTCAGAGGAGGGGGCTGAGGGAGAGCTGTCCTGGGCTGATTTATTTCTCAAGGAGAACAGTAACTAACACACTGCTCCACTGCTGTTTTTGCAGAGTTCTGTCCTTCTATTTCACTCGCTTTTTGCTTTGTTTTTATTTCTCTAGTAGTTTCTCGAGGTAAAATATTGAAAGCTGTTAAAATGTGTTTGGTAACAAGTTTAGTAACAGTAAAGCTCGTGGTGTTTTCTGTTCCTCTGTGGGTCTGGGTGGTGACAGGGGAGGTCAGATAGGTAATGCTGGAAGAAAGGCAACACTGTTTTGCGGAGGAATAAAAAGAGTGGCCCCTGCTCAGCGCCAAGAAGCTGATGGACGAGAGGGGGATGCTAATTAGTTCTGGGTTGCTCACTCTTCCTACACAAGCCTGTTTCACCTGGGGTCTTTGTGCTGCTCCCTGCCTGCCTGGGGCTCTCTGGGATTTCTCTCTCTCCACTCTTCTCAACCCCCAGGTGAAATCTGTTCGTTTCTATTCCTTCAGACTTCTCTTAGGTCGTAGCTAGTTAATCTATTAATGTCGTATTAACTACAGCCACTTTCTTTGAATTGTCTTACCTCTCAGATAAAACTTCTTAACCCTCTTTGTCAGCTCCTCCTCCCCTGCCTTCTTCCTCTCCTAAAATGCTGGTGTTTCACTGCGTTAAATCCTTCTGTCTCCATTCTGCCCTCCTGGTCATCTCATCTATTTCTAGCACAATCTTGACGCCAGAGATTCAGGTTATCTGTAGTTAGGTAATATGAGAGATAGCGTATTAAAAAGCAGAGACATTACTTTGCCAACAAAGGTCCATCTAGTCAAAGCTTTGGTTTTTCCAGTAGTCATGTATGGATGTGAGAGTTGGACCATAAAGAAAGCTGAGCGCCAAGAATTGATGCTTTTGAACTGTGGTGTTGGAGGAGACTCCTGAGAGTGCCTTGGACTGCAAGGAGATCCAACCAGTTAATCTTAAAGAAAATTAACTGTGATTATTCACTGAAACTCCAATACTTTGGAGTATTCCACCTCATTGGAAAAGACCCTGATGCTGGGAAAGATTGAAGGCAGGAGGAGAAGGGGACGACAGAGGACGAGGTGGTTGGATGGCATCACCAACTCAGTGGACATGAGCTTGAGCAAACTCTGGGAGTTGGTGAAGGTCAGGGAAGCCTGGTGTGCTGCAGTCCCTGGGGTCGCAGAGTCGGACATGACTGAGCAACTGAACAACAACAATCTGTAGTTTATACCTGCCTCACCCATTTTCAAAATAACCAAAATGTGCTACTCCTGAGATGTGCTGCCAGAGTCACCTGTCACTCTCATAGTAACTTCTCTTAAATCTTCACATTCAGTTCATCATCATGTCTGTTGATAGATTAGGAGCTGGGTCTTAAATATGTTTTCACTATGTTCCCTCCCTCCATTCTACCCTGAGTTGCCGATTGTTTTCACAACTGTCTTACCCAGATTGTTATAGTCACCCCACTACCATCATCCCTGTCTCCTTCCTTCTAGGATCACAATGGCCTCTCTAAAACTTTGTTTCCATAAAGCCAAGGATGATGATGCCACATTTTGTGTTACAATGTATTACTACTTGGCAGCCTTCATAGAGATGGTGGATTCAGACAGAAGTCATCAGTGGATGCTAAGGCAGGAGTATTTGATGAGGAATAGAAGAATGTTACAGACAAAATACCTCCCTACAAAATACCAATCAATTACAGAGTGGTGACTCTATAGCAGAGAAAACTAGCAGACACCAACTTGACCAGGTGATCGAGGTTAATATCACTTAACAGCAACAGATCAACATGGAATGAATGTCTTGATGCCTGCACTGAGAAGAACACAGTCATTTCTGTGGTGCTCCTTCCAAGAGTGAATCATACAGACACATATAGAGACTAGTTCCTAAACACCCTGCTTTGTATTTCCCCCAAAGCAGACATCTTCCTATATAAACAAGGACACAAAACCTCCAAATCAGGAAACCAGCATTAGTACAAACACTGCCGAGCTTTCACAGATATCTTTCAGATTTTATCCACCACAGTGTCTCTTTTCCTTTCTGGTCCAGGGTCCTATTCAGGACTGTTATATTTCTTCAGGCTCTTTAGTTGTTTGAACAATTCCTTGGTCTGCTTTGGGGGAAATACAAACCAGGGTGTTCAGGGACTAGTCTCTCTGGGTCTATAAAGAGAGCATGGATACAACAGAATAAATGCAAAAAAAAAAAATTAACTGGAGAATCTTGGTGAAGAAGATATAGGAATTGTTTTTACTATTCAGAAAAAATTTCTGTAAATTGGGATTTCAAAATAAACATTTTTTTAAAGGAAATTTCTTGCATTCTCTATGTGCTTTTTCTTTCCTCTGACCTGCAACATGGATGGACAGGACACTAATTGCATTTTGGTGGTGCGGATAAAGACGGCATTGGGATATCACTGGTGGGTAAGTGGATAAGAGTCTACCGGCCAATGCAGGGGACACGGGTTGGATCCCTGTTCCAGGAAAATCCCACATGCCATAGGGCGGCTAAACTGGAGCACCACTACTACGGCAGTTCTCTGGAGCCCACAAGCCACAACTACAAATGCCTCCACACCCTAGAGCCTGTGCTCTGCAACAAAAGAAGCCACCACAATGAGAAGTCCACGCACTGCAACAAGGCAGCAGCCCCTGCTCACCCCAACTAGAGAAAAGCCTGCACAGCAACAAAGACTGCCCTACAGTCAAAATAAATCTTTTTTTTTTTTTTAATGGCATCCTAGTACTCTTGCCTGGAAAATCCCATAGATGGAGGAGCTGCAGTCCATGGGGTCGCTAAGAGTCGGACATGACTGAGCGACCTCACTTTCCATTTTCACTTTCATGCATTGGAGAAGGAAATGGCAACCCACTCCAGTGTTCTTGCCTGGAGAATCTCAGGGACGGGGGAGGCTGGTGGGCTGCCATCTGTGGGGTCGCACAGAGTCAGACACAACTGAAGTGACTGAGCAGCAGCAGGGATGTGGAGCCACATATGGCAGGTATTTAGGATTCAGAAGGGAACCCAGAAAGCCTGGGTGACACATGTAACTCTACAGTGCTGAGGAGAGAAATGAACTCTGATGTATTTAATCCACTGTATCTGCGAGTCTCTTGGTAACAGCAGCCTTGCCTGTGCCCTGTTTTTGTTCCCACCACTCTTCCATATAACCCAGTAGCAGTCATAGTACACTAGACCATTATGTTCTACCTGGTGTCCACAGCCGATACTTGATGCTGTTTCTGTCCAGAGTGAACTGTCTCCCCTGCTCACCATTTCCCTTGCCACTTCCAGTCTGCCAAACCCTTTCTCTCCCTCTAGATTTGCGGTGGACTGCCCATTCTATCAGCCCCGCCTCACCCCAGCTGTGAGTTCCATAAGTATGTGTGTGCATGCTCAGTTGTATCTGAATCTTTGCTACTCCATGGACTGGAGCCCGCCAGGCTCCTCAGTCCATGGGATTCTCCAGGCAAGAATATTGGGGTGGGTTGCTGTGTCCTCCTTCAGGTGATCTTCTCGGCCCAGGGATCGAACCCACGTCTTTTGTATCTACTGCATTTACAGGCAGGTTCTTTACCATTAGTGCCACCTGGGAAGCCCATCTGTAAGTATTAGGATTATAAGTAACCTGATGGTGATTTAAAGTGCACAGGAGGGGACTGCATGTAGGTTATATGCAAATGCCACCCATTTTATGTAAGAAACTTGAGCATCTTTGAAATTTGGTATCCTTGAGAGTCTTGAAACCAATCCCCAAGGATGTGGAGGGATGATGGTGTAGTGGAACCTGGACCAAAACATTCTTCTAGTTCTTCGTTGCTACTTCCACACTATTACCTCCATTTTTTCCTCTTTTAAAAAGAACATTCTTTTTCTAGCAAAAGTATATATGTTTAATACCCCCAAAACTGGAAAGGGCACACTCATATACAAATACCTGTAAGTATCAACTACTAACTGCTAACAATTTGATGTTAGTCCATCCAAATTTTTCTGTGTGTGTATGTTGCTGTTGTTTGGTCACTAAGTTGTGTCTGACTCTTTTGTGACCCCCGTGGACTATAGCCGCCAGGCTCCTCTTGCCTGGATTTCCCAGGCAAGAATACTGGAGTGGGTTGCCATTTCCATCTCCAGCATGTATGTATACATAGACTTTAAAAATTTATATTTTTAGAAAATAGGATCATCTTATGATACTCTTTTATAGTTTTTTTTTAAATCAAGTGCTATCCATGTTGATTTTTTCTACATAATTATTTTTAATAGTTAGAAATTCCATCACATGGACGAATCATAGTTCCTGTAGTCAATCAATGTTTTGGGGACATTTTACAGCTATTTTTAACTAATGTTTAGTTATGTTTGCAAATTTGGGGACTTAATTTTTTGAGGCTTTTGAGCTCAACTTACAAATCTTATTTTATTTATAATAATAGAGTTTGTTTTAACATTTAAAACAGTTTTTACTTTTTCTTGGTTAATAATTATCTTATAAATTCAAATTATTAACTATAATTTATTATTAAATCTCTCTAAATGTTTAACAGTTCTATCAAATTCTCTTAGACATTTCAAACCAAAAGTCACACATTTAGTGAATTTCTTTTTAACACTTCAAATGCCTAATAAAATCCAATCAAACTTCCTCAGCATTTAAGGAGTATTTACATGAAAAATAAGGCAAAACTTGTAGATTTTAACAATCAGGTTCCCTTAAATACTTAAACTGTGATTATAAATTTAATTAGTTAAATATTTCTAAGTATGTCACTTAAAGACATAAATCTGTAAGGGTCTCTAAAACATATCAAATATCTCAAATCATGAACAAAACATAGAAACTATAACAATGATTACAAAACTTATGACAACATCTATTCAAAAATATTAATACTCTAATTTGCCATCGTGCTTTTTTTAACCATCTAAAAGCTTAACTGTATACTTTCCCAGAGTTGTAAGTTTACTTATCAGACTAAGAGAAGCTCAGGTTAGCTGTCATAGGTACTTAGGATCACAGGTTACTGGCTTGGTGTCAGGAAATGTGAACTTGGGTGTACCTTCCAGAATAATTCACCCAGGCCAGTCTCTATTTGGCTGATCACTTCTTCAAATCATGTTTTTGGTTTGGGGGTTTAAAATAAAAATCTAGTACATTATGTATTCCTCTTGATCACTGCTACCCTTTTCTAACTGTAACTTCTTACACAACTTTTCATTTCCTAAATCCAGCTGTACCCTCATCTAGTGACTCTCTTCATTCTTTTTCTTTTATCTTTTGGCTGTGCCTCACATCCTGCCTCGGCATCTTAGTTCCCCAACCAGGGATCAGATCTATGTTTCCTGAACTGGAAGAATCCTAACCACCGGACCATCAGGGAAGTTCCCTCTTCATTTCTCTGCACCTCTCCATGCAACTGCAATCATGGTGATGTGTCCCCATCCAACCGTCTACCTTCAAAGAACATTGACACCATCGCTGCCAACAACTTTGAAATTGACTGGTACATTTTCATGGTCATACCTCGACAGCCTTCTATCTTTGAAGTCTTACATTTCATTACATCAGCCTAATAGCAGCTTCTAATCCTTTCCTGGTCTGCACCTTAATTCAAATCTGATTAGATTTGTGTGATTTGGCGTTAGTCTGGAAAGTGAGCTTCAGCCAACTTTTAAAGGAAGGAGGGGGTGGCGCAGTGGTAAAGAATCCACCTGCCAAGGCAGGAAATGCGTTTGATCCTAGAGTCAAGAAGGTTCCCCTAGAGGAAGAAATGGCTACACACTCCAGTATTCTTGCCTGGGAAATCCTGTGGACAGAGGAGCCTGGCGGGCTACAGTCTATAGGGTCACAAATAGTCAAACACAATTGAGCGCACACACACACACACACACACACTCCCTCTCTCTCTCTCTCACACACACACACACAAATTAGCCAGGAGGGAATTTCCTGGCAGTCCAGTGATTAGGACTCAGTGCTTTCACTGCTTGGGCCCGGGTTCATCTCTGGTCAGGGAACTAAGATCCCAAAAGCCCTGCAGCCAAAAAAAAAAAAAAATTAGCCATGTAATAAACCAAAAAACTGCCTGAAATTTCTTCCAGAAAACAGAATTGTTAGTCATAGTTATCAGTTTGTAACAACCAGAATATTTTCACTTTCATGTGGTTTTACTTATATTAATAACCTAAAGACCGACAGCATTCTCTGCACAGTGGAATTTGAACTCTGAGTCATCAGAGAGTCCCTCTGAAACGTTAAAATTCCTTGATGACAACTCATGTACTTGTATTTCTGTCTCTTGTAAAAATTTGGGGATTTAAAATTCTCCATTAGGAATGAAAACCAATGTGACTAATGAATTATGAAGTCATTTTAAGAGTTAAAATGGCAAGTAACTTTTAACAACACTTAAACCAATATTACCTTACTATCAAAAAAAATGACTACATTGATTATACGTATTTCCTAACCATATAGATCCCACCCTTTTCCCCCTGCCCATACATTCCACCTTCTGTGGTGTCAGTGACATAAATCAGAAGTTTACATTTTATTAATAGATTGGATCAATAGTACACACAGGCTATTTCTGGATACTTAACAGAGAGGTGCAGGCTTCCTGGGTGGCGCAGTGGTAAAAATCCACCTGCCAATGCAGGAAAGGCAAGAGTCACAGGTTTGATCCCTGGGTTGGAGGATGCCATGGAGTAGGAAATGGCAACTCACTCCAGTATTCTTGCTTGGAGAATTCCATGGACAGAAGACCTTGTAGGGCTATAGTCCATGGGGCTGTAAAGAGTTGGACACGACTGAGCACACGTGCATATACATAGCAGGGAGGTACAGCAAGGGAGTACTAACTGGTCATCTTCATAGTTAAGTCAGTTTCCCAAAGCTAAAGCTATCTGTGTCCTTCTGGTTACAGGCAAAGGAGACTGCACAAGTAGTAAGAGAACTTTAAGCAGCCTAGGCTGAGTTTCCGAATCAAAGCAGAGGCTTAAAAGGCTTAGAAGATAGAGTGAGTCTTTGCTCTCTCTGCCCACCCCTTCCTTTCTCTCTTCTTTTCTCTTTTCTCCATTCCTCTTTCTTCTTCTTCTATTTTCTTCTGTTTGTTTTCTCCTTTCTGAAATTAAAAAAACCAACCATCTAGAGCTGAGCTGGCCATGAAAGTTGAGGGCAGATACACACACACACATACCACACACATACATATATGTCATCATATCAATACTAGCTCCAAACTTTCCCCCTCAGTGACAAAAAATCCCATCCACTCCCCTAGTCATTTACCTAATACTCATGCATTTTTCATCTTTGGCATTTTCATTATGTTTAGCCAGATAGACAAATTTTCTTGGCTTTCAATCAAGTAATATTTTTTACTTTCTAAGAAAAATATTTGTACATTTATGGGTTAGGGGTTCAAATTAAATAAACAGAGAGAATGTTTTTCTTTAAAAAACATAAATCTAAATTCCCAGAGTTTTTTTTTTTAATAAACATGGCCAATTTAAAAAGTTATTAATAGTTTGGAATTTCTGAATTATGATTGTTATGCCATGTGAATTTTTAGAACCATTGTCAAATTTGGGAAAATGTCAATGAAATTCTTTTCATATGTAAGCAGTAAGATTTCAGCATCATTTCATTGCATTGGTGCCAGTGTCGCATGTTGTCTAGTTTAGAACCACCAGAGTTTGTATGGAAAAGATGTTTTAGATATATTAAGAATCAGTCCAATAATAGAAGCGGAAAATGTGTTACTTCACACAAGCCATGCTTGTGTTTATAACTGCTTTAGGTTTTGTCCAACAAATGTGGGAATTTTGACAAATTCTATTTTATGCCACTTGCACTTTTTAAAATAGTGAAGGTTTGTTTATGCTTGTACCTGTTGCGTTGGTGATGGTGGTCTAGTTGCTAAGTCATGTCCGACTCTTGGGACCCCCATGGGCTGTAGCCCTCCAGGTTTCTCTGTCCATGGGATTTCCCAGGCAAGAATCCTGGAGTGGATAGCCATCTCCTTCTCCAAGGATCTTCCCCACCCAGGGATCAAACCCAGGTCTCCTGCATTGCAGGCAGATTCTTTATCGCTGAGCCACTTGGGAAACCCCACACATGTTGTATTACTCAACACATTCCTGACAAGAGAGGATCTCCAGATTACAATGTCACACGTTCAATGGCTGGAAGAATTTTCTACAGACTAAGCTCTAGCTTTGCATGTTTTCAACCTTGTCTCTCCTCTGTTCTCTAGATACTGCATGCTTTATATTGTAATATGAAATATGAACTCTGGTCCTAGATCCTGGTGTGATGGTTCATGGTGAGTTGGCATGGATAGGTAGGAATCCTCTTAGAAGCCATTCCTATACTCTGGATGATTATCAATGACTTAATTATACATGGAAGTGACTGAGTCCCATAAACATATTCCACTAAGCCCAAACCACACAAGTATCTGCCCAACCCATAATCAAAAGGTCTTATTGTATAGCACAGTATTCAATATCCTGTGAAAGTAAAAGTGTTATTCTCTCAGTCACGTTCAACTCTTTGCTACTCCATGGACTGTATGTAGTCTGCCAGGCTCCTGTCCATGGAAATCTCCAGGCAAGAATACTGGAATGGATTATCATTCCCTTCTCCAGGGGATCGTCTTGACCCAGGGATCAGGTCTCCTGCATTGCAGGAGGATTCTTTACTGTCTGAGCCACCAGGAAAGCCACAGGTATTGGTACTGACATAAATATCAATATCCTGTGATAAACCATAACGGAAAAGAATATGAAAAAGAATATGTATATATCTGTGTTTGTATAACTGAGTCACTGCTGTACAATGGTAATGAAAGCAACCTTCTAATTCAACTATAATTCAACAAAAATTTAAAAAATTTTGGCTGGTGCCAACATAGCGATAGATAAATCAATCGATCTATCTCCAGCTGAACATCTCCAACATGCTTTGACATAAGGGGAAGTCTAAGTGGAAAGAGATGATAATTCTAACCAGTGATGGAAACATAATATTTTTTGGAATTCTCTGGCAGTCCAGTGGTTAAGACTCCACATTTTTACTGCCGAGGATCTGGATTCAATCCCTGGTCACGGAACTAAGATTGTGCAAATCAGGAAAGGAGGTTGGGATGGCTATAGTAAACAAAGAATCCGTGGCTTTTCATCTGTGAGTTTAGCCAAGAAAGAAAAGCAGTCTTTCTTCTTCCTGTTGGGCTCCGCTATTGTTGCAGGGTGTGAAAGCTCCCCCTTCTGGTCTCCTGACTCTATTTAATTAAAGCTTCTGTTAATTAACTTTTTACAATATTTTATCTGTTTATGTCTGTAGTAAAATACTCTCTTTCATACCTAATATCAGTGCCTTCACATTTTCTTGATCAGTATAGGTAAAGGGTTTATTAATTTTATTAGTCTTTCCAAAGGATTGATTCTTGACAATTGAGTCTATTATGTACAGGTTTCTATTTATTTTTTCTACTTTCTTTAGGCTTAATTTGATAAGAATTTTTCTCTTTTTGAAATGGTTGTTTAGATAATTATTTTCAGCCTCTTTCCTAATATATGCATTTAAGGTTTTATTTTCCCCTTTAATTATGTGTTTAACTGTATTTTGATGTTGTCATTAATTTCTAGTTTAGTTCCACTGTCCTTAGAGACTATAATGATTTTAGTACTTTGAAATTCAGTAAGACTTGCTTTATATCTCAGCATATGGTCAGTTTTATAAATGTTCTGTATGCATTTATATTCTGTAATTGGAAGTACAGTGCCTAACGGGTCAAATTTGCTCATAATATTTGCATTTTCCCTATTGATTTTGTCACTTTATCTGCCATTGAGATACATGTTTAAATTTTCCCATTTTGATTGTGGATATGTATATTTTCTCCCTTTAGTTTTGACAATTTTCTTTGTACATTTTGAGTATATATTGTATGCATACAAATTTGGAATTGTTAACTTTTTTTTTTTTTGGCCATGCCTGCAGCTTGTAGTTATCTTAGTTCCTTGACCAGGGATTGAACCTGGGCCCTCCATAGTAAAAGTGCAGAAATCTAACCACTGGACTGCCAGGGAATTCCTTGGAGTTGTTAAATCTTATTGATGACTTTAAATTAGAAATATGAAATGTCCTTATTTATATCTAGACATTTTTCTTGACTGTGTTTGTGTTATATACATTTTACCATCCTTTTACTTTCATTTTTTTGGATTCCTAATTATGGCAAAATATATGCTTGCTTTTTGTAAATCTTCTATGGTTTCATGAAAAGAATACATACTTTGGTGCTAGTGTGCAAAGTTCTGTGTTTGGCCAAAGACCAAGCCAATTGATTACATTATTAATATATTAATATCTTTGATTATTTTTTGTCCACATATCTATTGAATTCTGAAAGAGGTTTATGAAACTCTATTATAATTGTGTATGCATGTCCATGTGTTTCTAACCAAGTTCTTGCATTGTTAAGTGCTTTGGACTTTTGTATTCAATATTTATTTGGTGCGTAAAAGTTTGTCATGATTATCATTACTAGTTTGTGGAGTTTACCACCCTTATCTTTACATAATATTCTTTTTCACAGTGTTTTGGCTTTAATTTTTCTATGGTTGATATTAATATTCTCATTCTTGTTTTTTGTTTGTTTGTTTGCATTTAGGCAAACATCAGATATCCTAAATAAACAGTTGTCTCCAGATCCCCGCTGTGTGCTAGGTAATGTGAGGTGAGGAGGTTAGCAGTCTGTGCAAAAGACAAAGTTTCTTACTTTCAGGAGTTTCATTTTAATTTTACTAATGGCATATCTCATTAAGAGTCTGGCTTGCATACATATACTTTTTCAACAAGTCTCCTAATTTGAAGTTTTTCCTCAAAGAGTATAAACAAACAAAAAATCTACACTGAAACAAATATCTAATCTCTGAAACAGTAAAATCAATTTTTAATACAGAACTATCAACTCTAAAATGACAATAATGGACTTGTTATAAATTGTAGAAATATTAAAGTGGTTTTCTAGAGTAGGGATGATTACTTAACCAACAGAAATGGCTCAGTGGGCTTAGCTAAGTTGAAGGAACTTTGGCAACGCTGGTGGGAGCTGTATGAGATGTTAACAATGGTACACTTGATTATTGGGGTTATTTCCAAGGTACAATTAATGTTAAAGTTGTATTTGATTTTAATGTATTGCACAGGTATACAATAAGAATTAATGTCTTTAAGTCCCTTGAAAACTTGTAAAAGTGGCAAATTGCTTTTATTACCACAAAGACTCAAAAATCTATACAACACAGACAAGTATATAAGTATGATGACAGTTGAGAAATAAAATATTTCCTGCCATATCAATAAACAAGGATGTCACAGCCATCAGTGATCCCAGCACTCCCAGTGTGAATTTTTGAACCTGGAGTGAGCCCAGAAAGAACAATACCTGCTATCTGGCAGCCATTAGACTGTAGCCACTCGTTATGGTGAGCACTGAGGAGCTGGAGGAGAGGATATGAAAAACACAGGATACCAGCCCCAGATAGCTGAGATGCATATGAAAGGAGTGATTCTGAAATCAAGAGCCCAGCCTCTTGCATCTTCCCACACATATAAAAGTGCTAAATTCCTTGAGATATCTTTTTGTTGTTCAGTGGCTCAGTCTTGTCCAACTCTTTGTGACCCCATGGACTGCAGCACACCAGGCTTTCCTGCCCTTCATACCTGAGATATAGGGTTTTCCTTAATTAACAATACTCTTTGGGCTTCCCAGGTGGCATTAGTGGTAAAGAACCTGCCTGCCAATGCAGAAGACATAAGAGATACAAGTTCCATCCTCTGGAAGGTCCCCTGGAGAAGGAAATGGCAACCTGCTTCAGTATTCTTGCCTGGAAAATTCCATAGACAGAGGGAAACCCAGGGGGTCGAAAAGAGTTAGACACAACTGAAGTAACTTTACATGTTTGTTGTTCAAACTTAACATGTCCTTTGTTGCAAACTTCTGCATAACCTGACTCCTTCTCCCCCCTCTTTGGAGCAATTCTCTCAGGGTCACTTGAAATGCTGCCTCCGGGGCTTGGAGTCCTAAAAATTCCCACTGAATAAAACATAACTCTCAACTTTTAGGTTGTGACTATATTTTTAAGTTGATATAGCAATGAAAGACTATCTCTTCTAGTTGAGGAGCATGGACATGCTAAAAAAATCTTACAACATAGCAGTCACTGGTAATTGCCATAAAGGGGAAGGTTTTGCTTTTCATGCACCAAAATTTTGTCAAGACAAGATTAGTGCTAGGAAGTTGCTAATAACCTTGTATAGAATTATGGAGCAAAAGTTAGAGCATAAGATGATATACAATTTATAGATAGATATAAAGGCAGTACATTTCATTCTGGGATTCAAAAATAGTTCTAATTTACCCACATGTAAAGATGCTTGGTCCTGGGAAGAAAAGTTATGACCAACCTGGACAGCAGAGACATTACTTTACCAACAAAGGTCTGTCTAGTCAAGGCTATGGTTTTTCCAGTAGTCATGTATGGATGTGAGAGTTGGACTATAAAGAAAGCTGCTGCTGCTGCTACTAAGTCACTTCAGTCGTGTCCGACTCTGTGCGACCCCACAGACAGAAGCCTACCAGGATCCTCCATCCTTGGGATTCTCCAGGCAAGAATGCTGGAGTGGGTTGCCATTTCCTTCTGCAATGCATGAAAGTGAAAAGTGAAAGTGAAGTCACTCAGTAATGTCTGACTCTTCACGACCCCATGGATTGCAGCCTACCAGGCTCCTCTGTCCATGGGAGTTTCCAGGCAAGAGTACTGGAGTGGGTTGATAAAGAAAGCTGAGCACTGAAGAATTGATGCTTTTGAACTGTGGTGTTGGAGAAGACTCTAGAGAGGCCCTTAGACTGCAAGGAGATCCAACCAGTCCATCCTAAAGGAAATCAGTTCCAAATATTCATTGGAAGGTGATGCTGAAGCTGAAACTCCAAAACTTTGGCCACCTGATGCGAAGAAGTGACTCATTTGAAAGGACCCTGATGCTGGGAAAGATTGAAGGCAGGAAGAGAAGGGGACAACAGAGGATGAGATGGTTGTGTTAGGTAGTTAGAATAGGGAAAAGGAGTCCAGAATGGCGGTGGCTAAAAGATAAGGAAGAGAAAAGCCTGTGAAAATAGAACAAAGGAAGGCCTGAGGACCTGAGTGAGGACTTCAGGTAGAACAAACAGCACTCCTGGCTGACCCAATTTACATAGGGCAGGCCCAGGGGCTGTGGGGAACCATATAAAAAGAGGAGCCAAAGGGCTGGGGCTCTCTCTCTCTCTTCCCGGTGCGCTGGGGCACTCTTCTCTTTGCGTCTTTTGGTCGACTTGCCCTCACGCCTCTAAGACCCGAGAGCTGTGACACACCGAGGGGGGTTTTAATGTCCGTCACTCCAAGTCTTTGTTGTGACGAGACAGAACCGAGGAGCATACACTCGCCTGACAGTTGAATGGCATCACTGACTCAATGGACATGAGTTTGAGTAAACTCTGGTATTGGCGATGGACAGGGTGACTGGCGTGCTGCAGTCCACAGGGTTGCAAGGAGTCGGACACAACTGAGCGACTGAACTGAACTGAACCCTCATGCAGTTCCCAGTCCAGAATGTCTTGAGGGAGAATTTTAAAACTTGGGCTGCTGTCACTAATACAATCCCTAACTATTCACAAAGTATGACATTTCACCCCCACCCGCGCATTATTGGTACTTAAGGGAGAGAAGCGGGCAACAGAGGATGAGATGGTTGGATGGCATCACCAACTCAATGGACATGAGTTTGAGCAAACTCTGGGAGACAGCGAAGGAGAGGGAAGCCTGGCGTGCTGCAGTTCATGGGGCTGCAGAGTCAGACATGACTTAGCGACTGAACAACAACAACAAATTAACACAAGCTTCTAGCAGTCTGCTGCTGGGGGAATGTCCCTGGAGGCCAACTGCACAAAATGTAATTCTCACAGTGTATCCCAGAGCAAATATAATTGATGGATAGTATGCCATTTTGGATGTAATCTTTATTAGCATGAAAATGACTTACTGTTGACCAAAGACTTATTATTAGTCTTATTATTTATTATTAGACTTATTATTAGATGCTCAAGAATGAACCCTTCCTAAAAAAGGATTCTTTAGCCTTACTATGTGAGTAGGCAGTTGTTTACAAAATGTATTTTTAGGGGATATGAAATGTGTGAAAAATAAGACTCAGAAAAATTTTAAAAGCAATCATGAATATATAATCAAACCCTTTCCTTTTAGAACACTTATAGCTATACGGGAAGATTATATATTCTAATAATGCTCCCATTGTTTTTTTATGAAATTATTCTCAGCATCAGCTCTTGAACCACACAAGAATATTGGCTTTATTTCTATTGACATCATTGTCTTTAATCACAAATGGCATGGCTTGGCTCAGTAATTTTTATTTCCCACAACTGGCTCTGATAACTTTGAGTCATTTCCAAAAATAAAATCTTCCCTTAAGAATGAAGATTTGCTACTATGAAGATATTTTTAGAAATGTGATTAGAGTATTTAAGCAAATCTCAAAAACACGTTATAAATTAGAGTTAAGTCGTTTTTGCCAAGGTGACTACTTGTAAAGAAATATTCATTTAGAGTATCAGTTGAAAGAGAGAAAAAAATCTCATTATTACATACTTCCATTTCTTCCATCCAAAGATAGGAATATTGCTGCATTTGTGTACATTAGTGCCAGAGAACACAAAATTTCGCAAATTACTCTCTTTCCCTATTAGTGTGCAATTATGGGTTTCAAAATCCTGGACTTGCATGAGGGATACCAAAAAGAATCTAAGGGAATGAAATATGGATTTGATGCATTTCAGTGAAGGATGAGGAAGAAATATATTTAATCCTGAGGTGAGATGCAGATAACAGTAAGAAAATCCAGAATGGAAGGACACAAGCTCTAATGAGATGGCTGCAGTTCAGGAGAAAGATCCTAGAACACGGGAGCCTCAAGAGTCTCAGCTGCTTTATTTTGGGGCAAATGACAGAATTTTACAGATCTTATCAAAGTCTCAGAATCCCAACATTAATATAATATCTTCATTTTAACTGTTTCACAGGATTGTTGGGAGAAGCGATGAACAAGCCTGGATGATTTTGCAGGCTGTGAAACACTACGGAATTTGAGGCATCATTACAGTAATTGCCAACATCATCATCATATAAGAGATGCATGAGAGTGCTGAAAGAAGTAATATTGAAGGTAATAAGAATTATCAGAAGTAGGATCTATTTTATACAGAAAGGTGGTTTAAATTACTTTGCAAATAAAAATTTGTACTTACTGGCAGAGAGATTATTTTTGCCATAAAGGTCTCATTGTATCATTCAATCCTTAGGACAGCTCCATAAAGCAGGGACTAGTTCCATTTTAAAAATTAAGAAACTGAAGCTGAGCTATGTTAAGGGATTTCTTAAAAGCCGCACAGGTATAGGTAGTAAAAACCAGGTTTCAAACCAGTTATTTTAATTCCAAATCTGGTGTACCTTTTTCTTTCATTAACATTATATTTTGTGCTCACAAAAACGAGCTTAAAGCTCCGAGGATATCCTATGCATTGTCTTGAATTGTAATAAATGAATTACTTGAAATGTATTTCACAAATACTTCTGCAAGGCCTACCATGCAGGCTGCACTGAATGGCAGAGGTGGAAGAAACACTGGTGACTGGACCCCAAGAAAGAGGAGTGCTGAGAAAATGGTTAACACTGCTCAATATTCTAGAGGAAATATAAAACAGCTGAAGAAAAGTACTAATAAATCTGCTAACTAATACCAGTGGTGGCTCTGGGGAAAAAAATTAACACAGCAAGGACAAACGTCAGATTAATCTTGATTAAGAGATGAACAGGAGATGAAGATAATCGTTATGTATGGATGATTCAAATAAATTGCCTGTGAAGAGAAGTTAAAGCAAAAAAGGAGTGGTCATGTATGGATGTGAGAGTTGGACTGTGAAGAAAGCTATCACCGAAGAATTGATGCTTTTGAACTGTGATGCTGGAGAAGACTCTTGAGTCCCTTGGACTGCAAGGAGATCCAACCAGTCCATCCTAAAGGAGATCAGTCCTGGGTGTTCATTGGAAGGACTGATGTTGAAGCTGAAACTCCAATACTTTGGCCACCTCATGCGAAGAGTTGACTCATTGGAAAAGACCCTGATACTATCGGGGATTGGGGGCAGGAGGAGAAGGGGATGACAAAGGATGAGATGGTTGGATGGCATCACCTACTCGATGTACATGAGTTTGGGTAAACTCTGGGAGTTGGTGATGGACAGGGAGGGCTGACATGCTGCGATTCATGGGGTGGCAAAGGGTTGGACACGACTGAGTGACTGAACTTAATGAGAACTTTAAAAATAAATTCTTAATTACATAAGCAGGCATATATTCTTCCTGTAAACTGAAGTGATACAAATAAAGCTAAAGGCCTCTTTCATCACTCCTCCCAATCCCTGTTAGCAATTTAATATTTATCCTCCCAGCCCTTTCTGTATACATTTATATATAGCCTTATAAGGAATATGTTTTAATGATCTTACATAAAAGGTGCTGTATTCCACACATGTATCTGCGTTATTCCTTTTTCATTCAATGATAGGTCTTAGACAACAATGGTACACACGATCCATTTATGAAGACTTAGGTTACTTCCAATTCTACTATTACCAACAGTGCCTCAAGGGAGCATCTCCTTGAACACAACAGTACTTTTCTAGGGGAGATACTGCGAGTGGCATTGTTGGGCCATAGAGTATGAATATTTAAAAATTTCATAGATCCTGCCAAATTGTCCCTCTACATAGCTGTGTCAGTTAGCCCTCTTAGCAGGAGTGACTGTTTACGGGGCTTTTAAAAAAAAGGAGAAAAATATTATTTTTTCTAATCATAAGATGTTCACAATGGGAAGGAATGACTTAAAAATTATTTCAATTTACATATTTGCATACTAAGAAGGAGGTCAGAAAAAAGAAGACACTGATGGAGAATGACTAGATACCTCAGGAAATGCTAGGGGAGGTTCAGAGCATGAGTGAAAGGTCCTGGATGGCCTGTTCTGTTAAGATGAGGCGGAGTCTCCTTTTCATGGCTGAACAGAATAGAAAGCAAGCTAGCAGGGCTGGGAAAGGGGGAACTGAAGAATGTGGACAAATGTCAAAATATAGGAAAAATGATAAAGCAGATGACAAGGATAATGTTTCTCAAAGTAGTAAAAATTTTGGTAAATTCTGCATATTAATAATATATCAACATATTAAAGGCTCTGGAAAAGACTTAGAAGTTATTTAACTCAGTTTCCCAAATTTTGTCAATAACATAACCTTTTTCTTTGTATCCTTAACATACCGTTAAACCAATATTCTGTGAAATATGCTTTGAAAGTGTTAGTTGCTCAGTGGAAACCAACTCTTTGCGGCCCCATGAACTGTAGCCCGTCAGGCTCCTCTGTCCAAGGGATTCTCCAGGCAAGTATACTGGAGTGGGCAGCCACTTCTTCTCCAGGGGATCTTCCTGACCCTGGGATCGAATCTGGGTCTCCTGCCTCGCAGGCAGATTCTTTACCACCTGAGCCACCAAGGGAAGTCCTGAGAAATACCAGACTAGTGAAAATTTTGAAGAAACAGACAAGTGTCCAGTATATTTTCACAAACTTATTTGAAAACAAAATGAAATAAGAAATACAGAGAACAACTTAACAAAAGCCCATATACTCACTCCTTAGAATTAAAAGGTTAAGATTAAATTACAA
Organism: Moschus berezovskii; assembly: GCF_049115385.1. NCBI lineage: Eukaryota > Metazoa > Chordata > Mammalia > Artiodactyla > Moschidae > Moschus > Moschus berezovskii. The sequence continues at coordinate 54,715,680 of NC_142472.1, forward strand.
TAAAGTTTTAATGCTTATTTTTCTATTACAGAAATAATGTATGTTCATGACACAGATTTGGGAATTAGAGGAAAAATAGGACGAACCTTCTCTGTTGTCTTATCACCTCAGTAAAACCACCATTAATATTTTTAGGTAGTTAAACTTTTATTTCTGTTAGACTTTTTATTGTTTACATCATTACAATAAAACAAAAAAAGGAATTTTGCATCATGTTACTTACACTATCATAAGCAGTCCTGCACAGTTCATGGCTTTTTAATGGCTGCATAATAATCTTTGTGAATAGTCCACTGTTTAACATTCCCCTTGGTTCTATAATTTAGGTTGTTTGCATCTTTTCTTTTTTGGCTTTCGTATGCTATATTTCAATGAACACACTGTAGCATAAAACTTGTTATTCAGAGTTACCTTCTTAGGATTTGCAAAGTAGAATAAGAATGATGTACATTTTAAAGGCTTCTAAAAAAACACTGCTAACTTACTTTGAGGGTGCAGGGTGGGGGGAAGTGGGTGTCACTGTATTATCAATGCTTTATTAAAGAGTGTTTGCTCTGTTTTCCTCAATTTACTTGAGGTTTCATCTTGTTAGCACTGATGCACTTTTTTCAGCCGATGGAGATTTACAAATCCTAATCTGTCATTGATCGCATTGTGTATTGGCAAGAATACACAGAAGAACTATACAAAAAAGATCCTCACAATACAGATAATCACAATGGTATGATCACTCATCTAGAGTTAGACATCCTGGAATGCGAAGTCAAATGGGCCTCAGGAAGCATCACTATGAATAAAGCTAGTGGAGGTGATGGAATTCCAGTTGAGCTATTTCAAATCTGAAAAGATGATGCTGTCAAACTGCTGCACTCAATATGCCAGCAAATTTGGAAAACTCAGCAGTGGCCACAGGACTGGAAAAGGTCCGTTCTCATTCCAATCCCAAAGAAAGGCAACGCCAAAGAATGCCCAAACTACCACACAATTGCACTCATCTCACACGCTAGTAATGCTCAAAATTCAGCAAGCCAGGCTTCAACAGTACGTGAACCATGAACTTCCAGATGTTCAAGCTGGTTTTAGAAAAGTCAGAGAAACCAGAGATCAAATTGCCAACATCTTCTGGATCACTGAAAAAGCAAGAGAGTTCCAGAAAAACATCTATTTCTGCTTTATTGACTATGCCAAAGTCTTTCACTGTGTGGATCACTACAAACTGTGGAAAATTCTGAAAGAGATGGGAGTACCAGACCATCTGATCTGCCTCCTGAGAACTCTGTATGCAGGTCAGGAAGCAAGTTAGAACTGGACATGGAACAACAGACTGGTTCCAAATAGGAAAAGAAGTACGTCAAGGCTGTATATTGTCACCCTGCTTATTTAACTTAATATGCAGAGTACACCATGAGAAACGCGGGGCTGGATGAAGCACAAGCTGGAATCAAGATTGCTGGGAGAAATATCAATAACCTCAGATATGCAGATGGCACCACCCTTATGGCAGAAAGCAAAGAAGAACTAAAGAACCTCTTGAAGAAAGTGAAAGAGGACAGTGAAAAAGTTGGCTTAAAGCTCAACATTCAGAAAACTAAGATCATGGCATCTGGACCCATCACTTCATGGCAAATAGATGGGGAAACAGTGGAAACAGTGATAGACTTTATTTTTTCCTGGGCTCCAAAATCACTGCAGATGGTGACTGCAGCCATGAAATTAAAAGACACTTGCTCCTCAGAAAAAGAGTTATGACCAACCTAGATAGCATATTAAAAAGCAGAGACATGACTTTGCCAACAAAGGTCAATCTAGTCAAAGCTATGGTTTTTCCAGTAATGTATGGATGTTAAGAGTTAGACTATAAAGAAAGCTGAGCGCCAAAGAATTGATGCTTTTGAACTGTGTTGTTGGAGAAGACTCTTGAGAGTCTCTTGGAATGCAAGGAGATCTGACCAGTCCATCCTGAAGGAAACCAGTCCTGAATATTCATTGGAATGACTGATATTGAAGCTGAAACTCCAATCCTTTGGCCACCTGATGTGAAGAGCTGACTCATTTGAAAAGACCCTGATGCTGGGAAAGATTGAAGGCGGGAGAAAGGGACGACAGAAGATGAGATGGTTGGATGGCATCACCGACTCAATGGACATGAGTTCAAGTAAACTCCAGGAGTTGGTGATGGACAGGGAGGCCATCAACTTTGCAACTTTGATGGAGTTGCAAAGTTTGGACACGACTGAACGGATCTAATTTCCAAATTTAGATCTGCTAAATTTGCCATGTATTTCTTCATCTAGGTGGTCAATAACTTTTTTTTTTTTTTCATAAAAATAGGTTAAAAACAGAGTCCAAAGGAGGTCAGTAAAGGCCATGTTGATACGTGGTCAATTTATCAATACTTTCTGGATATTGTTCAATGAGCTCCAAAGCCAGCATTTTCAACATTTTGACTGACTAATCAAAGAGCACCCTAGTCTCCTAACCGTAGCATTGAAGCCTACTTTGCTCTATCTTGTTTACAGGGATTTAATATAGGAAACTGTCAAACGTGGTATTGAGGGGTGACTTGCTCTACCTTTGGCATTTCTCTCACGGCCCCAGTAACTCTTGAGGATGAAGGATGTATCCTATACACCTCTGTGCATCAGTGCCTAGCACAGAACCTGTGTGGTACAGTGTATACAGTAGATTCTCAACAAAGGCTTGTCTGAAAGATATGCTTGATATGGTATGAATTTAATGAATCTCTGTTGTCTCTCCATTGACACTTCTCTTTCCTAGCCATCCACAGACACACGCACTCACTTCCGTTCCGTTCCGTTGCTCAGTCATGTCCGACTCTTTGCGACCCCGTGGACTGTATGTAGCCTACCAGGCTTCTCACGCACTCACTTAGAAATGGTCAAATATATAGTGGAAAAGAGCACATCTTTTGTAATTAGAAGGCCTGAATGCAAGTTCTGGCTTTGCAATTTACTAGCTGTTTGTGGTTGCTGTTTAGCTGCTAAGTCGTGTTCAACTCTGTGTGACCCCATGGACTGTAGCCTGCTAGGCTCTTCTGTCCACAGGATTCTCCAGGCAAAAATATTGGAGTGGGTTGCCATTTCCTTCTCCAGGGGATCTTCCCAAGCTGACTGAACCCTCTCCTGTATTGGCAGGCGGATTCTCTACCACTGAGCCACCAGGGAAGCACCTTACAATTTGGTAACTTCATGTAACTCTAGACCTTCAGTTTGTTCATCAATAAAATGGTGGTAACTCATCTTCTTTGGGTTTCCCTGGTGGCTCAGATGGTAAAGTGTCTGCCCGCAATGCGGGAGACCCGGGTTCAATTCCTGGGTCGGGAAAATCCCCTGGAGAAGGAAATGGCAACCCACTCCAGTATTCCTGCCTGGACCGAGGAGCCTGGTGGGCTACATAGTCTGTGGGGTCGCAAAGAGTCGGACACGACTGAGCAACTTCACTTTCACCTTCTTTACTTTCATCATATAGTTCTTATGAGTCAATTTTTTTTTCTAAAGGGAAATCTGATTATGCCATTACTTGACTTTTAAAAACCCTGTAATAACTTTCTATTTTCCTCAAGAAAAATGATTAATCCTTTACTGTGCCTTCGAAGGATTCTATGATCCCGCCTCCACTCAATTCTCCACTATCACCATTCTAACAACCTAAGCTCTTTTTCACCTCAAGACCTTTATCTCAGGCTGTTCCCTTTGCCTGCAAAGCTCCTTCCTGCACTCTTACACACTGGGTACTAGTAGCAGTAATACTATTATTGTACCAAGAAAAATAGCTACAATCTACTCAATCCTTTCTAAGCACTGGATACTTTATATACATTATTAGTTTATTCGTTACCAAGTAATCAACTAACCATTCTTAGCTGGTTTACAGATAAGTCACAGAGAAGTGAAGCAACTTACCTCAAGTAACACAGCTGTTAAGTTTAGGCACTGGATTACAAACTCAGATATGCCCCAATTCAAAGCATATGTTCTCCTCTCCTGCTAATAAGGTATCAGCTTTTCTCCAGAAAGCCCACACTCTAATAGCTAATGTGATAAGGTTAGTACTTAACACACAGGTTTGTAATCGCCTGTGTACCAGGTCTCTCTCCAACCTGAGGATAAAAAAGCCATCTGAAACTCAGAAAAGAATGCCTCTTGTTTACTTCTGCTTCCCCAGCTCTGAGCTCAGTTACTGGTACACGAAACAGGCATTAATAAGCATTTGCTGAACAGACAGACATGTGAAAATGTTTTTAAACAGGGAGACGTAATACAATGTTATTTCTAGTTTAGCTAAGGAACATCACCAGGTTTACCCGTTTGCGGTCTATGGAATCTACTTCCCCACCCCCGCTCCTTCTGCAGCGTGGTACACTGGCTTCTCTTCGTTCTTCTGTGACCTCTTCTGTTTGCCACAAATACCGCCAACAAACGTCTCCCCTCTCTTCCAACTGCCTTTTGAGAAAATCGACTGCAGAGGAGAAAAACTAAAATACTACTTTCCCTTCATAGCAACTCTTTAAAAACTCTTGCAAACTATTTTTTTTTTTTAATACAGCGGAGCGTAACATTAGCGATGGGTGCGCGAAAAACCCTATCCTTTGAAAATGAATTTCGAATCAAGACTTGACTGACTGGAGAAAAGAACCCCGGGCGCAGGAAGAACTGCGTTCAGGGGCTGCCTCTGCAGCGCTGTCCCCAGGTGGCATCTTATTTTTTTCATAATATTTTACCGGAGGCTTTCAGTAATATAAATAGAGAAAACAGGTGCTGTACTCAGCTGGGGGTTTGCCTAAGTCAACCTCCTTTGCTTCCAGTGTGTTTTTTTTTTTTTGCATAAAAGGCCCGTGAGTCTTAGGCAATCATTTCTGTAGCTCTCCTCACCCTCAGCGGGAAGAAAAAAAAAAAAAAGAGGAGGCTGGGGGAAAAGTGAAGGTGCTCAAGTGCTACGAACGGACGGAGCTCCTCTCCCAGCAGAGCCAGGGCTTGGGCTCCGGCCTCAGGCGCGCTCCACCACCTAAGAAATGACCATCACGTTCCGTAAATTTCGTCGTTTCAAGTAAGAAATGACGCTCTGGCTTTACAAGGAAGAGGACAAACGAAACCGGGAAGGCCTGTCGCCTCGTGAGAACGCTCCCCCAGCCGGCTCGGCGTCGGAAAAGCGCCACAGACCGCCGACCGCCCGCCCGTCCAACCGACGCCCGGCCAGGATTCCCCCTCCCGCGCTGGTGCTCCCGCTACCCACAAGCCCCCGCGCCCCGGCGCGCAGGCGCAGCAGCGACGGCCGTCTCAGGAAGAGGAAAAGGGAATAAACAACTCGGAGGAACTAGAGCGCGAGAGAGCGAGTGGAGGCAGAATTTAAAAATAAACCGGCCCCTCCGTCCTCCCCTCCCGTTCGCTGCCGCCGCCGCGTCCCCTCCCCTCCCCCTACTCCCCGAGTCCGCGCCCTCGAAGTCCCTGTCAGAGGGCCCGCGCGCCCACCCCGTCGTCCCGCGCGCGGCCCCTTTAAGAAGAGAGAAGGCGAGAGTGAGTGAGAGAGACTCCCGACTCTCCCCCTCCCCGCCCCTCCCTCCTGCCCCCTCCTCCCTCCCCTGTCCCCTCCCCTCCCCCCTCCCCGGGCGGCTCCGGCTCCCGCAGCGGGACAGACCCGCCCGCCCGGGCTTTTCTCCGGCCCCCGGGCAGCGCCGTCCCTCCCTCCCCAGTCTATGGTGGCGGCGGCGGCGGCGGCGGAAGACGAGGCTGCGGCGTTGCCATGAACAGTGGCGGCGGCCTCCCGCCCCCCTCGGCCGCCGCCTCCTCCGCGTCCTCCTCGCTGGCGGCGGCCGCGGCGGTCGCGGCGGTGGCCCCGCCGGGGGTCGGGGGCGTCCCCGGCGGGGCGGCGGCGGCGGCGGCGGGGGTGAAGCTGAAGTACTGCCGCTACTACGCCAAGGATAAGACGTGCTTCTACGGGGAGGAGTGTCAGTTCCTGCATGAGGACCCGGCCGCCGGGGCCGCGCCGGGCCTCGGCCTCCATAGCAACAGCGTCCCCCTGGCTCTGGCGGGCGCGCCCGGGGCCGGCTTCCCGCCCGGAGCGGTCCCGGCCGGAGGAGCCGGGCCGCCCGCGGGGCCCAAGAAGCCGGACCTGGGGGGCCCCGGGCCCGGAGCCGGCGGAGGCGGAGGTGGCAGCAGTGCGGTCCTCGACGGGCCGCGGCTGGCAAGTGAGTGTGGCCCGCGGGCGGGGTCGGCGGGGGCAGGGGCGCCGGAGCCTGGCCCGCGGGGTGCCCCCTCTCCCTTCAGCTTTCGCCGCCCTCAGCGCTCCGAGAGGCCTAGGCCCGGGGCCTGGGGCCTCCTTCCGTTTTCCTGCCTCCCCTCTCCGCTGCTCTCGGCCCGCCCGGGCGGCGAGGGCCGGCCGGCTCCCGGGAGCGGGGGGCGGTGGACTTCTGGGGGCGCGGGGGTGCGGGTGGGGGCGGGGAGGACGGGGGATGGGCCGCGGCGTGCGGGAGATGGGGGTGTCGCTTCCGGGGGGTGTGGAAAGGGGCTGGCTTTGCCGGCACCTGTGAGTGTTGTGTGCGTGTGTGCGCGCGCGCCCCGGGCCGAGCGGCGGGGTCCCCCGGTGGGTGTGTGCCGTTCGGGGCGGGCTCTGCGGCTTCCAGGAGTGGGTTGGAAGAGCGGAAAAAGTTTTTTTTTTTTTCTTTTCTGTGTGTGTGTGTGTGTGTGTGTGTGTGTGTGCAAGGCTTCTGGGAGAGAGGTTTTCCAGGCAGGAAATGCTTTCTAAGGAATCGGGAGCGAACCGACAAGCAGCCGTCTCTCGCGTGCTTGGTCTGAGTCGGGATTTCACCCAAACTTGCATTTCCGCAGTTTTCTTGAAAGCTGGCGGGAGTCTGCTGGATGTCCGGAGGTGTATCGCTTGTCTTCTACTACTTTGTATCCAGCGAACCCTCAGCTCAGAGCCTCGGAAACGTGCCACGCCATGAGCCGCGCATACTGAGCGACTGAACTGAACTGAGCCCTCGAATTCGGCTCTCTTAGGGCAGCGGGCCTTTTTTCACTTTGTTCACTTGTCATTATCTGTTACCTTGTAACTTGTTTGTCGTTAGTGAGTGGAGTTTGCAGTTCTAATAACCAGCCTAAAAGTGTAATCTGGTTTACAAAAGGTTGCCCTTGAAAAGTAGAGGTGTGTCGAGTTTTCCCTTGTTTGTTTCTGAGTGTATTGAGCATTTCTAAACCAAGTGGGAAAATCCTACTTCCTTGGGAATTCTAAAATGTTAATAGATTTGAAACTCATTTGATAGGCTGCTTAACTTCGATGTCATAACTTTTTTTAAAAAAACTGTGAATGGTCTGAAGTATTTGGCCTGATGCTTTAGCAGTTATTTGCTCTGTGAGGATTATTGTCTTCCTAGAGATGGGTGTATGTGTTAGTGTGTGTTTTAAAGATTGTTTCTTTTGCTCTGATGGGTCTGACTTCAGTGCAGATGTATTTGGTGAGGGTGATATGCTAAGAAGAATAATTTGTACCTTAAAATGTTTTGTCAGAATGGTTATTTTATTGGTGGAATTTTATCACGTTGGAGCAACGACTTTGCATTTTCTAGGTAAGTTTGCTGGATGTATTGAGTTGTGGCTCAGATTAATTCGTTAATGTTTGATTAGTAAGCAGAGAAACTGAACAGTGGTTTTGTTAACTACAGGAAGAGGCATGTTAAAAAAATGGAGGTATTCAATTTAATATGTGATATTTCTAGGATTTTCTAATACACAGATGCGGTAGATTTGAGACATGAAAGTTAGGACAGGCTGTAAACAGGTGAGGTTGGAGATGGAGGAGAAATACTAGCAATGACTCAAAGGTGGGGACCGTTTCATATCTCAGGAACCAAACGTATTTGGGAGATAGGTTCTTGAGAGGACAGGCAGTCAGTGCTGGGAAGGCATTTTGAAGTCAACGTTTAGTCAATTAACAGTTACTTGCCTCAGTAGCTGAGTTCTGTAGTTGGATTCTGTGGGACTTGCTTTAACTCAACTGGGTGAAGCCCAAGGCTCCTCTTGTCTGCTGTAGGCTTTTTGGTAACTCACGGGTGGTCTAGGTTGTGACTCCTTTTTGGGAGAGATAAAATTGTCTCCTATCTGTGAGTGGCCAGTCAAGTTAGGTTGTTCAGGAATCAGGGAACAGGATTGTGTTGGTGATTTAATGCTTGTGTTGAATTTTTTACACTTTATTAATTTTTGATCTAGCTTCTATGTTTAGCTGTGTTATACTTTATTTTATGAGACACTTGATTTGGTAAGTGTATGAGGCAATTAAAAGGGAGGACACATTCTGAGAGGTGTTGTTATTAGGAGAAATTTAAATTTTGTTCGTTGTTGACTTGATCAGGTAGAGTCACTGACACAATTTTATATTGCTTTTACTTTTTTTCCTTTGCTCTTCTTTAGGTGTAAGAATGTAGACTATTTCTTGAGCTGGGATGTCAGACATATCTGCTCTGATAAGCCGGGTCCACCTGTAGAAGTACTTTGTTTGGGCTCCTTGGGTATCTTGGGGCTGTGTGTGTGTGTTTTAAAGTTTTTGTTGAAGTGTACACACCTACGGAACAGTATATAGACCATAAATGTTGGAATTTTCACAAGATGAAAACAGCTCGTAACAGTACTCAGATGAGGAAATAGAACTCAATCAGGACCTGCAGAAGTCCTGCTCTTCCTACCCTTTGCCAGTCACTCCTTTCCCAGAGGTAACCACGGACTTCACACACTACATTGTCGATTCATTTTCCTCTTTTTCATGCTTTTTTTTTGAGCTCTGTAAGAACATTGTGGGTCTCTTTTCTTTGAGCACATTTGTGAGATCAGGTATGTGGGAGCAACCTTTTAGTCTCATTCTTGCCTGGTGTTACACATTATATGAATGTACCTCATTTTATATTCTCATTTTGCTGTTAGTGGGCGATGGAACGTTTCCAATTTTTGTTTATTAAGAAGAGCACTGTTTTGAACATTCTTGAATATGTTCTTTGGTTCAAGTCTATGAATTTATGTTAGGAGTGGAATTTCAGACTTGTAATAGGACATGCATATGTTCGGCTCTAAGTAGATGACTTCAGAGAGTTTTCTGAAGAGATTGTATCACATTTACATTTCGTCTAGCAGAGTATGAGAGTTCACGTTGTTTCAAGTTGCTTCATGTTCTCCCCAGCACTTGATATTAGCCATCTTATAATTTTAGCCATTTTGGTGCCTAAAATTTATGATATAATTTAATGTTTTTAATTTGCATGTGTTGGATTGTGACTGAATTAGTTGGCAACATTTAAAAAAAAATCAGGTTTAACAGTAAACTACAGATTTCTGACTTTGAAGGGCAGCTCTTTTCTATATTAGAATAAGGTGTGTTGGCTGGGCAAGACTCCATTTTTGCCTTATTACTGACTAGGTAACTTATATGCCTGGCTCCTCTTGGCTTTTGAGTTTTTGACTCTTGCTTTAAGTACTTGAATTGTTTTGGTAGTGTTCTGATTGTGTGAAAACTTGAGAGGTAAATGTGAGAGGAAATTTTATCCTTACTTTGCAAGCACTGGAAAACTGAAGCAGAAAGGCTTTTTTTTTTTAGTATGCTTGGTTGCAGTGTACTTTCATTTGTTGCCTACTTTTCATCTGTACGGGAGTATTACACTTTCAGCTCTTTTGTTGACCTGGCAGTATGGTAGTGAACATATTCTGGCATTCAGGATTGTTGGGAAAATAGCAGTTTATTATTCTTTTTTAAAGTGTTAGACATTTCGTATTTCTTTTGGAATTCGAATCTTCTAAAGGTTCAGTGTGGTTTGATTTGGTGGTTTAATTGAGTTGCTGATTCTTGACCTTTTAATGATATGATTCTAATATTCTCAGCCAGCTAGACTTTTCATCTTCAAGATGCTCAGTTTTTAGCAGCTCAACTATTATATCAGTATTTGTATTTTATATATATTACTTTATTTGAAACCCAATAGATTTATTTTATCAAAATAGACTTATTTTCAGTCCTGCTAATTTAATTAGTAGTGAAGGCTCTGGCATAAGGCACATCTAAGATGGACCTGGCTCTCCTGTCTACTTTGTGATCTTGGGTTTTTAACTTAATTTTAAGCCTCTATTTTTCTTATTTTAAAACGTGGAGGTAGTAGTAGTACCTAGTTCAGAGTTGTAATCAGCATTATCTAGCACACAGTGAGGGGTCAGGGTTAGTTGCTGCTGTTAATTGAATATTAGTAATAAGTCTACAGCTAGCCTGTACATTTCTTTACCTCCCAGTTTTTGAGAGTATATTTTCAAGACCAGTAAAATAGCTATAGATAATTGAACTGTGGCTGTCTGCCCAGATGGCAGAAAGCAGGGGATAACTTGAAGTGCATACGTAAACTTTGGAGTGTATGGCAAGACTGTTTTTGTTTAAGCCAGAATTATACTTTTCACCCCACAAACCTGAATCAGCTCACAGAGGAGTGATTACTGGGAATTTGCCATTAGGAGAGCTGGTGTAGGTTAACACATTTTTATTCGACAATACACGAAGTAGATAACAAGAGACTTTATAATACCATCGCTTTCACTCCTTTAATATGGTGCTTGCAGAGTGGCAAGTTTTGATCAGGGTGATAGGAATACAACATTGAATGAAGCAAAAGTCTGTCCTGTGGAGGTTACAGGGAATGCAGGTATGTGTATAAGTTGAAATTAGATCTTAAGTTTTACGAGGAAAGCTTAGAGCTTTATAAGGAGTAGTCAGGGTTGTACTAATGTCTCAGTAAGAGTCAGTGAGTAAACACTTCTTTCCATGAAAGTGCGTTTGAAATGATTCTGTAAGAAGCTAAATGATGGCCAAAACATCTTTCTTTGTCCTTTTATAGGATTTTTCTCTTTTTAAATTAAGTGTCTGTTTTGAGATAATTGTAGAGTCACATACAGTTGTAAGAAATAATACAGAAAGAGCCTGCTGTCCCATCCCCTTTTCCCCAGCGGCAGCACGTTGTAGAACTGTAGTGCAGTGTTACAGCCACACTGATTGGCACAATCCACTTAACCTTTTTCAGGATTTTCTGAGTCTTAATTGTGCGTGTGTGTACACATGTGTATAGTTCTGTGGAGTTTTACTGTGTGTATGTTTTTACACCTGCCAGCACAGTCAGGACATGGAGCAGCTCTGTCACCCTCAAGAGGCTTTTTTGTCACCTTCCTTCAAATCCCTGGCAACCACTAATTTGCCCTCCATTTCTATAATTTTGTCATTTCAGGAATGTTCTATAGGGAATTCCCTGGTTGCCCAGTGGTTAGGAGTCCGTGCTTCCACTGCCACATCTTTTTGTTGTTGTTTGCTCTTCTGTAGGCATATCTACTTTGTGTACAAAGGTATGAATGTTTATGGTATCTAGAAATATTTTAGAAATTTATTTATTTTAAGGTTGAATTTATTTAGTTTTTAATAAACTTTTTTGGTAAAAATTTTTGCTGGAACAGCAGTGTATAAAGTTAAACTGATCTCATTGCCCAGGGTTAATCATTATTATTAGTTTTGTGTGTAACCTTAACTACTCCTAAGGGCCCTATCTCCACATGCACTTACATTGGGGGTTAAGGTTTCAGTATGAGAATTTAGGGGCAGACAGTTAAGTACATAGCATGGGCATACATATATACACTCAAGTTTTGTAGCAGTATTTCTTACATTTGTTTTTCCATATTAACTATATTCTGTTTTTATAAAGTAGTTTATGAGCTGAAGCTATACAAAGGAATGTGGTAAAATTCTTGTTTTATGCACTGTTGTCATATGTGATCAGTGTGTGCTCAATTGCTTAGTCATGTCTGACTCTTCATGACCCGTGGACTGTAGCCTGCCAGGGTCGTCTGTCCCTGGGATTTCCCAGGCAAGAATGCTGGAGTGGATTGCCATTTCCTCCTCCAGGGGATCTTCTTGACCCAGGGATCGAATGCCTGTCTCCTACATTGTCAGGAGGATTCTTAACCACTGAGCCTTGTGGGAAGCTTGTTGTCATATAGTTGTCAGCAAATTCATGCATACAGTATTTGCTCCTCCTTTCATTGTATAGGAATTACTGTTGGACTGGGGGTCCTGAAAATTAGGTTGTTTTTTTTTTAGTACTCTGTCTTAAAGTAACTTTGATCTTAGGCTAGTAATTTAGTCCATGTGGAAATATATTTCTTTGTAGAATATGCGAATGGGGTATGGAGTACATGATGTTTAAAATTCCTTCAGGTATAAAGTGTTTGTGTTTTTCTAAATGTTTATGCTCTAGGAAACAAATTATTTTACGATCAATTTTTAGAATTCATCCTCTTTCCTTCCCAGTAGCTTTAAAAATCTTTGACCTCTCAGCAGCTTCAGCTTAGGGCAGGACATGTTCTTTTATCTTGGCTGAGTTAATTGGCCTGTGGATAATGGCCCTCTTCTGGTAAAACTTCTTCCTTTTTTGATGTCCTTTGGTATCTTTTTCTTTAAAAAATTAAAGATATTGTACCCGTTTTTCTAAAACTAGCTTATAATTGTATTTTTAATATTAAAAATTGCAGCTTTTTAAATCTAGGAACAATATCTTGCTTTGGAAATTAAAAATGTGCTTCATGAATGGGGAAGCCTGGTGGGCTTTAGCCCATGGGGTCACGAAGAGTCACAGGCACAGGTTAAAAGTTTAAGTATAAATAGCACAAGAGGATACACAGTGAAAAATAGTCTCCCTTCTTCCTTAGTTCCCTGATCCCTCTCCAAAAGACAGTCATTCTTTTCTATTTATTATGTATCTTTTCAGAGATGTTCTTTGTATGATCACTCATGTTTGTATTTCCCTATCTCTGGTACATACTGCTCACACATGGAAGCCTAGTGCACTTTGAATTTTTTCACCAAACTGATTATCTTCTAGTTTGTTTCATGTCTACACATAGAAATATACCTTATTCTATAGTGACTGTGTAATAATTCCCTTGTGTGATTGTACTGTTCTTTTCAGTGGCTATTTAGATTGTTTATGGTCTTTTACAAGTGATGGTACTAAGCTGTTACATCTTAATGTGCTATGTATACTTATACATAAATTAACACAAAGTATAACATATGCATATTTAAGGGACATACAGAGTCTTCAGTAAGCTGGTTCAAACTTGTTACATTAAAAAAAATATGTAGGCAAATATAGTACAATCTCGCTTCCATGTGGAATCTTAAAAAAAACAAAAACCAAAAAACAACCCAAAGGCATAGATAACAATGAAGAAAAGATTGGTGGTTGCCAGAGGCAGGGGGGTAGGGGAAGGTAGTCAAGAGATACAAACTTCCAGGTCTTTTATTCTCATAAAACTCTGGAAAGTAGATATTAACCATTTCTGATTTACAGAGGAGGAAACTAAGATTAAATAAACTTTCAAGGATGAGTAATTGGCAGCTGGCTGCAACAGACCTCATGGGCAGCTGCGTTTGCTTAATCTGTGTTCCTTCCATGGTGCGGTAGGGCAAAGGATGGTGTGACTGTGTGCTGAGTGGATGGAGGAGCCCCTGTTTACTGGGCCTGCATCCACTGTGCTGTCATCTAGTGTCTCTGAGTCACACTGCCCCATCAGAAAAATGGAGGCAGTAATACCATTTGCATGGGGTGTTTTATAGAAGTTGGATGTGAAAATCTGTTGTATTGTTTATCACCTTTTAAGAAGGACTTACTTGTATATGAGTGTTTATGTAAATGTGCTAATAGAGTAGGGAATGCCAGAAAAATATCAGGAATAGTTCCTAATCTTAGTTTACAGAATAATTAAATGTTTTAGTGGTTGAAGACAGCAATGAAGGATCAAAGGATTTCTTTTTTTAGGTCACATGAGTGATATAAACAGTATCTTAAAAGGTGGAGTTTTTAACAGCTTGGAATAATAGGGGAATGCATTCTAGAGATGAGGAAGGAGGAAAATAACATTTATGATTACCTTTGAGGTGGGGTGCTAGGCACTCTGCTTCACTTGAGGGCCTTTCACAGCCCTGTGAGGGAGATGTGATTGCTTTTCTTTATGATGAAGAAATGAATTTTGGTGGGTTTTGCTTAAGGTCATTCAGCTGCTGATACTGCTGCTGCTAAGTCACTTCAGTCGTGTGCGACTCTGTGCGACCCCATAGACGGCAGCCCACCAGGCTCCCCCGTCCTTGGGATTCTCCAGGCAAGAACGCTGGAGTGGGTTGCCATTTCCTTCTCCAATGTGTGAAAGTGAAAACTGAAAGGGAAGTCGCTCAGTCATGTCTGACTCTTCGTGACCCCATAGACTGCAGCCTACCAGGCTCCTCCATCCATGGGATTTTCTAGGCAAGAGTACTGGAGTGGCTTGCCATTGCCTTCTCTGAAGGTCATTCAGCTAGTGAGCGGTAAAACTTGGATTAAAACACAGTGACTAACTTCAGGTATTTTGTTTTTTCCATTGTACCTGGATCTTGAGGATTCTAGGGCTTGGGCTGTGTGTGTGCTGGAATTGATGGTACTCCTTGTTGTGGACTGTGTGTGCCAAGTCACTACAGTTGTCTCTGACTGTTTGCAGTCCTGTGGGCTGTAGCCCACCAGGCTCCTCTGTCCATGGCAAGATTACTGGAGTGGGTTGCCTTGCCCTCCTCCAGGGGATTTTCCCAATTCAGGGGTCGAACCCATGTCTCTTACATCTCCTGCATTGCAAGTGGATTCTTTACCACTAGTGCCACCTGGGAAGCCCAGCTGTGGACTATAGACCTTCAAAATATAGTGAGTTTATTGGTTTAACTGGAGGAGAGAGTTCAGTAGTGTTAAAATTATTTTAAGACCTTTTTATAGTAGAATGTATACTTTTATGTTATAATCTTTGATATTTTGGAAATATCTGTGTTTTTTCCCTGATGGATACACGGTTGTCTTAAATCCATTTATTGAATAATCCCAGTTTTCTCCATGGGTTTTAAAAAGGAGGTTTATCAAAATATAATTTACCTACTGTAAAATTCACCCATTGTAACTGTACAATTCATTTTTTCTTTTAAGATACTTTTCATTTTTTAAAAGATACTTTTCATATTTTTCTGTAACATATCATTAAAGTTTGCCAGGTAGATGGTATGAGTCTCATTTTACAAGTCATGGTGTAATCTCCACTTTATAAGCATTTTGCCCAAGACATTGTGGCTAGTAAGTGGCAGAACTGAAATTCAGACCCAGAACTTTTAGGAAATACTATAATGATAGGTTGAGAACAGAATGTTGAGGGCTTTTTAATGGGATAAGGATTACCAGCACCTGTCTGTGATGTCCTTGTAGGCAGAAGAGAACCACTCAGTATTTTCAGCTGGGCTCTTTTTTTTTGTGTTTAAAACTTGTTCTGTGGAAGGCCACACTTGTTCTGTGGGCTCCAAAATCACTGCAGATGGTGACTGCAACCATGAAATTCAAAGACACTTGCTCCTTGGAAGGAAAGTTATGACCAACCTAGACAGCATATTAAAAAGCAGAGACATTACTTTTCCAACAAAGGTCCATCTAGCAAAGGCTATGGTTTTTCCAGTAGTCATGTATGGACATGAGAGTTGGACTGTTAAGAAAGCTGAGCACCAAAGAATTGATGCTTTTGAACTGTGTTGTTGGAGAAGACTCTGGAGAGTCTCTTGGACTGCAAGGAGATCTGACCAGTCCATCCTAAAGGAACTCAGTCCTGGATATTCATTGGAAGGACTGATGTTGAAACTGAAACTCCAATCCTTTGGCCACCTGATGCGAAGGGCTGGCTCATTTGAAAAGACCCTGATGCTGGGAAAGATTGAGGACGGGAGGAGAAGGAGATGACAGAGGATGAGATGGTTGGATGGCATCACCAACTCAGTGGACATGAGTTTGAGTAAACTCTGGGAGTTGGCGATGGACAGGGAGGCCTGGGTGCTGCAGTCCGTGGGGTTGCAAAGAGTCGGACATGACTGAGCGACTGAACTGACTGACTGACTGATGTTGGTCATAGCTTTTCTTCCAAGGACCAAGTGTCTTTTAATTTCATGGCTGCAGTCACCATCTGCAGTGATTTTGGAGCCCCTCAAAATAAAGTCTGACACTGTTTCCATTGTTTCCCCATCTATTTGCCATGAAGTGATGGGACCAGATGCCATGATCTTAGTTTTCTTAATGTTGAGTTTTAAGACAACTTTTTCACTCTCCTCTTTCACTTTCATCAATAGGCTCTTTAGTTCTTTGCTTTCTGCCATAAGGCTGGTGTCATCTGCCTATCTGAGGTTATTGATATTTCTCCCGGCAATCTTGATTCCAGCTTGTGCTTTATCCAGCCCGGCATTTTGCATGATGTACTCTGCATATCTTTTTGTTTTTTTTTTGGGGGGGGTGTTAGTTCTAAAAGGTTCAACTTCGGCTTCTTCAGCGTTACTGGTTGGGGCATAGGCCTGGATTACTGTAATATTGAATGGTTTGCCTTGGAAACGAACAGAAATCATTCTGTCGTTTTTAAGATTGCATCCAAGTACTGCATTTTGGACTCTTTTGTTGACCATGATGGCTACTCCATTTCTTCTAAGGGATTCCTGCCCACAGTAGTAGATATAATGGTCATCTGAGTTAAATTCACCCATTCAAGTCCATTTTAGTTCACTGATTCCTAGAATGTCTATGTTCACTCTTGCCATCTCCTGTTTGACCACTTCCAATTTGCCTTGATTCATGGACCTAACATTCCAGGTTCCTATGCAATATTGGTCTTTACAGCACCGGACCTTGCTTCTGTCACCGGTCACATCCACAGCTGGGTATTGGTTTTGCTTTTGCTCCATCCCTTTATTCCTTCTAGAGTTATTTCTCCACTGATCTCCAGTAGCATACTGGGCACCTACCGACCTGGGGAATTCCTCATTCAGTAGCCTATCATTTTGCGCGTTGATACTGTTCATGGGGTTCTCAAGGCAAGTATACTGAAGTGGTTTGCCATTCCCTTCTCCAGTGGACCACATTCGGCTGTGGTCCATGTGATCAGATCGACTAGTTTCCTGTGATTATGATTTCAGTGTGTCTGCCCTCTGATGCCCCCTCGCAATACCTACCCTCTTATTTGGGTTTCTCTTACCTTGGGCGTGGGATATCTCTTCACAGCTGCTCCAAGAAAGCGCAGCCGCTGCACCTTACCTTGGATGAGGGGTATCTCCTCAAGACCGCCCCTCCTGACCTTGAACGTGCAGTAGCTTCTCTCAACCCTCCTGCGCCCGTGCTGCCACCGCCTATTGGACGTGGGGCAGCTCCTCTCGGCCGCCGGCCCTGGCCCTCTAAAAAAGATGTCCTTTTCATTATAGGGGACTGGAATGCAAAAGTAGGAAGTCAAGAAACACCTGGAGTAACAGGCAAATTTGGCCTTGGAGCACGGAATGAAGCAGGGCAAAGGCTAATATAGTTTTGTCAAGAGAACGCACTGGTCATAGCAAACACCCTCTTCCAACAACACAAGAGAAGACTCTACACATGGACATCACCAGATCGTCAACACCGAAATCAAATTGATTATATTCTTTGCAACCAAAGATGGAGAAGCTGTATACAGTTAGCAAAAACAAGACCAGGAGTTGACTGTGGCTCAGATCATGAGCTCCTTATTGCCAAATTCAGACTTAAATTGAAGAAAGTAGGGAAAACCACTAGACCATTCAGATATGACCTAAATCAAATCCCTTATGATCATACAGTGGAAGTGAGAAATAGATTTAAGGGACTAGATCTGATAGATAGAGTGCCTGATGAACTCTGGATGGAGGTTCATGACATTGTACAGGAGACAGGGACCAAGACCATCCCCATGGAAAAGAAATGCAAAAAAGCAAAATGTCTGTCTGAGGAGGCCTTCCAAATAGCTGTGAAAAGAAGAGAAGCGAAAAGCAAAGGAGAAAAGGAAAGATATAAGCATCTGAATGCAGAATTCCAAAGAATAGCAAGGAGAGATAAGAACGCCTTCCTCAGCGACCAGTGCAAAGAAATAGAGGAAAACAACAGAATAGGAAAAACAAGAGATCTCTTCAAGAAAACTAGAGATATCAAGGGAACATTTCATGCAAAGATGGGCTCGATAAAGGACAGAAATGGTGTGGACCTAACAGAAGATATTAAGAAGAGGTGGCAAGAATACACAGAAGAACTGTAGAAAAAAGATCTTCATGACCAAGATAGTCACGATAACGTGATCACTGACCTAGAGCCAGACATCTTGGAATGTGAAGTCAGGTGGGCCTTAGAAAGCATCACTACGAACAAAGCTAGTGGAGGTGATGGAATTCCAGTTGAGCTATTTCAAATCTTGAAAGATGATGCTGTGAAAGTGCTGCACTCAATATGCCAGCAAATTTGGAAAACTCAGCAGTGGCCACAGGACTGGAAAAGGTCGGTCTTCATTCCAATCCCAAAGAAAGGCAATGCCAAAGAATGCTCAAACTACTGCACAATTGCACTCATCTCACATGCTAGTAAAGTCATGCTCCAAATTCTCCAAGCCAGGCTTCAGCAATATGTGAACCGTGAACTCCCAGATGTTCAGGCAGGTTTTAGAAAAGGCAGAGGCACCAGAGATCAAATTGCCAACATCCGCTGGATCATGGAGAAAGCAAGAGAGTTCCAGAAAAACATCTATTTCTGCTTCATTGACTATGCCAAAGCCTTTGACTGTGTGGATCTCAATAAACTGTGGAACATTCTGAAAGAGATGGGAATCCCAGACCACCTGACCTGCCTCTTGAGAAACCTGTATGCAGGTCAGGAAGCAACAGTCAGAACTGGATATGGAACAACAGACTGGTTCCAAATAGGAAAAGGAGTGCGTCAAGGCTGTATATTGTCACCTTGCTTATTTAACTTATATGCAGAGTACATCATGAGGAACGCTGGGCTGGAAGAAGCACAAGCTGGAATCAAGATTGCTGGGAGAAATATCAATAACCTCAGATATGCAGATGACACTACCCTTATGGCAGAAAGTGAAGAGGAACTCAAAAGCCTCTTGATGAAAGTGAAAGAGGAGAGTGAAAAGGTTGGCTTGAAGCTCATCATTCAGAAAACAAAGATCATGGCATCTGGTCCCATCACTTCATGGGAAATAGATGGAAAAACAGTGGAAACAGTGTCAGACTTTATTTTTTTGGGCTCCAAAATCACTGCAGATGCTGATTGCAGCCATGAAATTAAAAGACGCTTACTCCTTGGAAGGAAAGTTATGACCAACCTTGATAGTATATTAAAAAGCAGAGACATTACTTTGCCAACCAAGGTCCGTCTAGTCAAGGCTATGGTTTTTCCCGTGGTCATGTATGGATGTGAGAGTTGGACTGTGAAGAAAGCTGATGGCCAAAGAATTGATGCTTTTGAACTGTGGTGCTGGAGAAGACTCTCGAGAGTCCCTTGGACTGCAAGGAGATCCCACCAGCCCATTCTAAAGGAGATCAATCCTGGGTGTTCATTGGAGGGACTGATGCTAAAGCTGAAACTGCAATACTTTGGCCACCTCATGCGAGGAGTTGACTCACTGGAAAAGACTCTGATGCTGGGAAAGGTTGGGGGCGGGAGGAGAAGGGGATGATAGAGAATGAGATGGCTGGATGGCATCACCGACTCTGTGGACATGAGTTTGAGTGAACTCCGGGAGTTGGTGATGGACAGGGAGGCCTGGTGTGCTGTGATTCATGGGGTCGCGGAGAGTCGGACACGACTGAGCGACTGAACTGAACTGAACTGACTGACTCTGCATATAAGTTAAATAAGCAGGGTGACAATACACAGTCTTGACATACTCCTTCTGTTGTTCCATGTCCAGTTCTAACTGTTGCTTCTTTACCTGCCTACAGATTTCTCAGGAGGCAGGTAAGGTGGTCTGGTATTCCCATCTTTATAAGAATTTTCCACAGCCTGGTCCCCTTACAGAACAAAGGATTGAGTTGCATACCAAAGGAGATACCAAAGGAGAGCTGCATACCAGCCCCTCCCCGCCCAGAGGCAGAGAGACAGGCTTGCAACAGCTAGAGCCAGAAGGCAAGGGGCTGCTACAATCTCGGCCCCAGAGACAGCATCTTCCACCAACAGTGAGCAGGCTCCCAGCTGCTAACCATGGCCTCCTGAGATCCTGGGTGGATAACATCTGCCAGAAGGGTTGCAGCCTGAGAGAAGCTCTCCAGAGGAGACATACGGCACACCTGAGACAGTGCTCTTGCGGCACACCCAGGACACTGAGTGGTTGGGACCCGGGAGTTGATTAAGATGCATGGCCCACCTGGGACAGTGCGCTTCCCAAGCACCTGGTCACCTGAGCTGCTCAGTCCTGGGAATGGCACAAAATGCACGCCCAACCCATAGACACTGAGCCAGAAATGTGAGCGACTCCTGTGGAGGTGCGGGTCAGCAGTGGCCTGCCACAGGGGCTCTGGGTGCAGCAGACCTGGGTATGCCATAAGCCCTTTGCAGGAGGTCGCCATTATTCCCACCATAGAACCACCAGAACTTACACAGGACTGAGGAAACAGACTACCAGGACCCATGAGAAAGGAGCAGTGACCCCACAAGGGACTGACTCAGACTTGCCCATGAGTGTCCACGAGTCTCTGGTGGAGGCGTGGGTCGGCAGTGGCCTGCTGCAGGTTCGGGGGCACTGAGGGCAGCAGTGCATGCATGGGATATTTTGAAGGAGGTCCCCATTATCTTCATTACCTCCACCATAGTTTGACCTCAGGTCAAGCAACAGGGAGGGAACACAACCCTGCCTATCAACAGAAAATTGGATTAAAGATTTACTGAACATGTCCCCGCCCATCAGAAGGAGACCCAGTTTCCCCCTCAGTCAGTTTCTCCCTTCAGGAAGCTTCCATAAGCCTCTTAGCCTTCTCCATCAGAGGGCAGACAGAATGAAAACCACAGTCACAGAAAACTGACCAATCTGATCACATGGACCACAGCCTTGTCTAGCTCAATGAAACTATGAGCCATACTGTGTAGGGCCTCCCAAGACGGAAAGGTCATGGCGGAGAGTTCTGATAAAACACAGTCCACTGAAAAAGGGAATGGCAAAGTATTCTTGCCTTGAGAACCCCATGAACAGTATGAAAAGGCAAAAAGGTGTGACACTGAAAGATGAACTCCCCAGGTCGGTAGGTGCCCAATATACTACTGGAGGAGAGTGCAGAAATAGCTCCAGAAAGAATGAAGGGATGGAGCCAAAGCAAAAACAATAGCCAGTTGTGGATGTGACAGGTGAGGGAAGTAAAGTCTGATGTTGTAAAGAACAATATTGTGTAGGAACCTGGAATGTTAGGTCCTTGAGTCAAGGCAAATTGGAAGTGGTCACACAGGAGATGGCAAGTGGGAACGTCGACATTTTAGGAATCAGTGAACTAAAATGGACTGGAATGGGTGAATTTAACTCAGATTATATCTACTACTGTGGGCAAGAATCTCTTAGAAGAAATGGAGTAGCCATCATAGTCAGTAAGAGTTCAAAATGCAGTACTTGGATGCGGTCTCAAAAACAACAGGATGATCTCTGTTCGTTTCCAAGGCAAACCATTCAGTATCACAGTAATCCAACTCTATGCCCCAACCAGTAGAGCTGAAGAAGTTGAAGTTGAACAGTTCTACGAAGACCTACAAGACCTTCTAGAACTAACACCCAAAAAAGATATCCTTTTCATTATAGGGGACTGGAATGCAAAAGTAGGAAGTCAAGAAACACCTGGAGTAACAGGCAAATTTGGCCTTGGAGCATGAAATGAAGCAGGGCAAAGGCTAACAGAGTTTTGCTAAGAGAACGCATTGCTCATAGTAAACACCCTCTTCCAACAACACAAGAAAAGACTCTACACACGGACATCACCAGATGGTCAATACTGAAATCAGCTTGATTGTATTCTTTGCAGCCAAAGATGGAGAAGCTCTATACAGTCTGCAAAAACAAGACCAGGAGCTGACTGTGGCTCAGATCATGAATTCCTTATTGCCAAATTCAGACTTAAATTGAAGAAAGTAGGGAAAACAACTAGACCATTCAGGTATGACTTAAATCCCTTATGATTATATAGTGGAAGTGAGAAATAGATTCAGGAGATTAGATCTGATAGAGTAACTGAAGAACTATATAGGGAGGTTCGTGACACTGTACAGGAGACAGGGATCAAGACCATCCCCAAGAAAAAGAAATGCAAAAAGGCAAAATGGTTGTCTGATGAGGCCTTACAAGTAGCTGAGAAAAGAAGCTAAAGGCAAAGGAGAAAAGGAAAGATATAAGCATCTGAATGCAGAGTTCCAAAGACTAGCAAGGAGAGATAAGGAAGCCTTCCACAGTGATCAATGCAAAGAAATAGAGGAAAACAATAGAATGGGAAAGACTAAAGATCTCTTCAAGAATATTAGAGATACCAAGGGAACGTTTCCTGTAAAGGTGGGCTCAGTAAAGGACAGAAATGGTAAGGACCTAACAGAAGCAGAAGATATTAAGAAGAGGTGGCAAGAATACACAGAAGAACTGTACAAAAAAGATCATGACCCAGATAACCACGGTGGTGTGATCACTCACCTAGAGCCAGACATCCTGGAATGTGGAGTCAAGTGGGCCTTAGGAAGCATCACTATGAACAAAGGTAGTGGAGGTGATGGAATTCCAGTTGAGCTATTTCAAATCCTAAAAGATGATGCTGTGAAAGTGCTGCCCTCAATATGCCAGCAAATTTGGAAAATTCAGCAGTGGCCACAGGACTGGAAAAGATCTGTTTTCATTCCAATTCCAAAGAAAGGCAATGCCAAAGAATGTTCAGACTACTGCACGATTGCACTCATCTCATACGCTAGCAGAGAAATGCTCAAAATGCTCCAAGCCAGGCTTCAATGGTATGTGAACTGTGAACTTCCAGATATTCAAGCTGATTTTAGAAGAGGCAGAGGAACCAGAGATCAAATTGCCAACATCAGCTGGATCATTGAAAAAACAAGAGTTCCAGAAAAACATTTACTTTATTGACTATGCCAAAGCCTTTGACTGTGTGGATCACAACAAACTGTGAAAAGTTTTCTATGTTACATGTAGTTTATACTGTAATCTTACAATAAAGTAAGCTTTGAGAAGATAAAACACTATTAAGAGAATCATAAGGAAGAGAAAATACATTTTCAGTTCTGTACTGTACTGATGGACATAGGAAGTTTGATTGTTTACAAGATGAGTTATTTTCTGTCTGTACCTTCATCACTGCTGTCTTAATAGGATACAAAATCTGTAGGTATCATGTGTTTTACTAACCCTGGACATCAAAATGAAAAGATAACGTGAAAAAGGAATTCATAGTTATTTACAGGTGTGAAGCGGCAGTGATGGGATTGCTTTCCAGTGGCTTAGTGTCAGGGATATGATTGTTTCATAGTAGCCTAGCCTGTGCACTAATTAACGAGTTGTTGTAAAATTTGTTTAGCACTTCAAATTTTGTATAGTCATGTTCACTATATTATTAGAAAGGTTACATTTAAAGAAAAACAACCTCTGATGATAGTTTGATGTGTCACCTATAATAACTTCTCTTATTAGGAGAGAGGAATACTGTGAGTGAGTGAGTGAAGTCGCTTAGTCGTGTCCAGCTCTTTGCGACCCCGTGGACTGTAGGCCACCAGGCTCCTCCATTCATGGGATTCTCCAGGCGAGAATACTGGAGTGGGTTGCCATTTCCTTCTCCAGGGAATCTTCCCAACCCAGGGATCAAACCCAGGTCTCCCGCGTTGCAGGCAGACACTTTAACTTCTGAGCCACCAGGGAAGCCCGAGGAATACTGTATGATACTGTAATTCTTTGAAAGTAAAGTTATAAAAGTGAGAAAACAAAACATTGTTAATTTTATATTAAGTATCATTTACTTTATGTAAGGACAGACTAATATCTATATCTGCATATATTCTGTGCATTCATGACATGTCTTTTTTTCATTGTCTTTTATATCTTTAGTCTGTGTGGTTCGCCTGCAGATTTTCCAAATTGTCATAAATCTGCCAACATTTTTCCTATATATTTATCGAATAAAAGTCTGTGTATTCTCTGATGAATCAGTTGGTAAAGAATCCACCTGCAATGCAGGAGACTCCAGTTCAATTCCTGGGTTGGGAAGATCCCCTGGAGAAGGGAACAGCTATCCACTCCAGTATTCTGGCCTAGAGAATTGCATGTACTGTATAGTCAATGGGGTTGCAAAGAGTTGGACACAACTGAGTGACTTTCACTTTCATAATTGGGCCCAGACAGTTCAAACCAGTGTGGTTCAGTGGTCAACAGTACTTACCAAGAAATAGGATCTAAAATGTATTGTTCATCACTTTGTTGATATGTGATGGCTTATTTTAGTAGTTACAGTGATTCCATATTATTCCACCTTAGAATTGACAGACAGCTTGTCTGTTGTCCTCAGCTCTGTCGCATTGCAACCACTGTTGAGTTGGATTCCTGAATAAGTTAACATGAAACTGCTGGTCTGTTTCATAAGATGTGTTATGAGAAACAGTCCTGGGAAACTTGTGCTGTTAAGTATATGAAGATTCACAGAAGAAATTGCAATAGTTTCTGTTCTTCTGTTCTTGCAAGTTAAAGAAAGAAAACTTAATGAGAAAAATAGAAATAAATGCAAGTGTGGTTTGTTTCTTCATGTTGTGCTTAGTGGCTCTCAGGTAACAATATAAAAATAACTATCTTTGTGGAAAAAGTTATTCAACTTGAGCATTGTTTAACAGATTTTTAGGGTTGAGCCAGTTTTGTTTGATTCAAGTTATGAACAAGTAAATAAAAACAAATGTGAAAGAGATTTGAGACTTTATTATAAGTTCCCAAAACTTACTTGGGAACAGAGAAACTACATCAACCTTTTGTGTTTTTAAATAATTTAAATACTTGAATTTTCCTTCTCTTTCAGTTCCTGGAATGGATGGAGGTGCTTTAACTGATACGAGTCTCACAGATTCCTATTTTAGCACCAGCTTTATTGGAGTCAATGGATTTGGAAGCCCTGTGGAGACGAAGTATCCTGTGATGCAGGTATTGTTGGTGTGAATTCTCATGGCCCTGGACACAGAGGTGTGTTTTGGGGATGGAGACCTCTAGAGTCTTCCTTTGTCCTCACATTTAGCGCGTGGGATGTGGACTTTTAGGAGGTGATGAGGTCAGAGGGATACAGGTAAGCCACCTCCTGTAGGTTGGAAGTCAGGTGAACTTTCAAGGGTGGAGTTGAAGTGTGTAGAGAATGGTTAGAAAGAGGCTAGTTTCCCTCCTCTGTGTGTTGTGATTATGGGATGAAGTCCTTTCAGGATTGCTAGACCATAGAGACTGTGGAGTGTGTTAAGGAAGGGTGGGACATGTTCAGAGAACAGAGACGAGCCTTATTTCATAGCATCAGGTGTATGAAGGATAATACGTATTGAGAGAGAGTAATTGACTCTGTCATTCACATCCCCCAGATGGATACTTATGAAGAAGGAAACTGAGTAGTTATGTGTCTTGCTCAGGCTAGTAAGTTATGGAAGTGCAGTTCAAAATGGTTCTGTTACTTTGGTTTTAAACACCTGGCTAGTGAGTAAAATAAGTTTCTGCCTAGGTGATTGTAATCCGTGCAGCAGCGTTATGGGAAGGCGAGAGTGTCACTGATGTGAACAGTGGGTTGGAGGGGTAGACGCAAAGAGGGTCAGTCTAAACCTGACCGGTTGAATATTCTTAATTCTGCATTCTTCAGTGATATTATGTATGTATTTCTAATTTTCAGAGAATGACTAATAGTAGCAGCTCCCCAAGCCTTCTAAATGACAGTGCCAAGCCATACGCAGGCCACGGTAAGACTTGATCCCTTTTTCTCTTATAGGTATGTGTATTTCTGACTCTAAAAACATGTCCACTGTAGAGATTTTGAAAATTGTAGATATAAGGAAGAAAATAGAAATGATCTATTATCTTCACACTCAGAGGTAACTGTTAAATTTGGATATATATATATATATAAACACATAAAATGGACTCAAGTATATACATAATAATACTTAAGATCACATTAAATATACTTTTAAATTATAGCATGAATTTTTCTCAATCATTGTAAATTGAATCCTATTGTTTATTTTCATAATTTACTTTACTTCTGTTTTTTAAAAGATTACACTCCAGTATTGGACTATGTGTATGAATCTGTGTTCATGTTTTGAGTTATTTCTTTTGGAAACATTGTTAGACATGAAATTACTGTTTTAAGGTTATGGACATTTTTAAGACTTTTGATACAGAATTTCTTTTTTGTATCCTAATTCAAAAATAAATGTTTCTTCTGTATCCTATTTTAAAAATAAATGTTCAGAAATGGTTTTTTAAAAAGCATGTTACAATTGGTATTGGTGCAAGCAGTTATTTATAATAAGAAGAATTTGCATGTTGATTGTTTCTTGAGATAGACATTTTATGTATGTGTATCAAGCCTCTCACAACTTGGAAATTTCAGCTTTCTTTCACTGTAGGAAAAAGGAGCAACCTTTTAATGTTGAATTATTAGAAACAGATGTGTAGCATTATAGTATTTTTGGTGTTTCCATAGAGTTTATATGCTGACTTGTTCCTTTATACTATGAAAGGTAGCATAAAAGGCTAATAATACCTATTTTTAAGAGTTTGAATGTATAATTACATAAA
Organism: Moschus berezovskii; assembly: GCF_049115385.1. Taxonomy (NCBI): domain Eukaryota; kingdom Metazoa; phylum Chordata; class Mammalia; order Artiodactyla; family Moschidae; genus Moschus; species Moschus berezovskii. Next base: position 54,742,367 of record NC_142472.1, read on the forward strand.
AATATAGTGTCTTAATATTTTATTAACTTCTTTCTCTTTGCATTATTAATTATATTAAATTACTGTTAATTCTAATGAAGGACTAAACCATGAGAATCCAGACATAAGAAGTCAGAGAAATATAGCAGCAGTTTTATGTACTGCATTATAAAGAGATTTAAGTCTCCTTTAAATGAGAAAATTTACTGTATTTTTTTAGGATTTCACAGATAGTTTAATGAGAAACATAAAGATTAACTAAAGCTCAGAAATGAAGATAAAAATGTTTGGGTGCATATCATACATTCCTTTTCAGAAACTCATTTTGATTTGTTAAGTGAGAAACAATTTAGAGATACACTTTTGTTTGTAACTTCTAGCCACAGAATAATGGAACTCTGAACCTTTAAAATCTTTGAATTTCATGGTAGTATTTTGAAACATTTAATAGCCCCATCTTTAAAACTTAATTTGCCTTATCTTTTTAGTATGACTGTCAGAAATGTGGTGATATACTTAACTGTATGGAATACTCTGCAGGTTAGATGGTTTTAAGGCCTTGCCTGAATGTTAAAATCCAAGCCCTATCTCTCAGTTATGTTTGACTATTTGACTACCTTCCCCTCACCCCTCCCCCTTTTATATTTCTTATGACTTGGTCTCCAGAACACAGACTACAGGTAGACTTCCTTCATAAACACATTTCTAATAACATGGTTATGATTACTTTTTTTTTTTCTATTTCATTTTTCTTTTGGTTCTGAGCAAATAGATACATCCTGATCTGTATAGTTGCTGAATAAATGTGCACTGAATATTGGCTGAATGAAGTATCCTCCAGTTTGTGTTTCCTTCCCTCAGAAAATATTTGAACATTCTCTGTGTGTGAGCATTGAGTTTGATATTGTGGAATATGATTTTTTTTTATTATTTATAAGCATTTGGGTTAAACGTGTATTAGATTTGTAGGTTCCTGAGTTGCCTGTGTGGAAACTTATGTAACTTACCTTCCAGATCCTCTAACTTCACCTGCTTCATCCTTGTTTAATGACTTTGGTGCCCTCAACATCTCTCAGAGAAGAAAGGTAGGTGCAACGGATACTTACATGAAACTAAATGGAACATAGGGGTGACACTGGGGTGTTGCCGACATAATGGTCAGTGTTCTCTTAAGTGGGGGAGGACTGGAATGTTCTTTTTGCCTTTTGTTAACATTTTCCCTTGTTGTATTTCTCTTAAAATAGAATTTTGTTTGCCCTCTGTATAATATAGAGACTTTCTATGTGAAGAAATGAAATTCTGCTTATTTTTGCTCATTTAAAAAAAAATCTTAATGCATTCTTTTTGTAAGATAAACATTTAATGTTGTAGTTGCTGTTCTGTGACCCATTGTATGCATGTTAATCATCTTTTTATTTTATTTTCTGACTGCTTCGTCTAAATTTCAAAGATTACTCCCCTAATCTAAACTTCTCATTAAAAGGCACACTTAATCTTTAGCTTTTCGTAATTGGCCCAACTGTTTAAAAACAGTTTAAAATCTCTTCATATTAGAATTTTAATTTTATTTGAAATTGAGGTTGAATAGATTTTGAAGTATCTCATAGTAGTTTATTATAGTTTGATGCCTTTGAGTCTTAATGAGAATCATTATGTTAATACTAATAATAATCTAGAGGAGGTGGTACTTTTGGTTAGAAATAGCAGCTAAATATTCATGAGATTGTAAATTTTGGGGAAATTACTGTGAAATTACAGCTAATTCAGTTTCCTAAGTAATGGGAGAAAGATTAAAAAGAAAAGAATGTTAATTTTAGAAAACTGATATAAGCTTAAGATGCTTTATAGGAAGTATCTCTTCAGAAGGTAGAATTAAATGAATTTCAAGAAGACTAGATAAATTCAGTGAATTTCAAGAAGATGTTCTCTAGACAAAAAAATATGGGGTCAGGTATAAATTACATCAGTACCCTCATGTACCTACTATTATCTCCATTTTGAAACAGATGAGAATAAGTATGTAATTACAACATGCTTTTAAGAAACACTGGACACAAGCAGACTCATTGGTGATGGTGAGAAGCGACTGTAGACGAAGCCTGTCACTGTAGCAGGAGATAGGAACGGGCTAGGTAGCAGGAAATGGCAACCCACTCCAGTGTTCTTGCCTGGAGAATCCCAGGGACGGAGAATCTGGTGGGCTTCCATCTATGGGGTCGCACAGAGTCGGACACTACTGAAGCGACTTAGCAGCAGCAACAGCAGGTGGCACGTACAACCTAGATGTCAAGTTACCTGGAGCTTCTTAGTGTTGGGAAAATTAAAAAGCCCCTAAGTAGTTTTAAGGGTCCCCCCAGTGGCCTTTTCACATTTTTAAAAATAATAATCAGTTAACTGGTGAGTAGCATTTCCCATGAATGAGTAAAAAGTTAAAGTAGAATGGCAAATAAATCCTTAAATGTTCCTAATATGAGGGTTTGGTGGACTGCATCTTAAAGTTGAAATACATGATTTAGAGCTGCTGACATTAATTTTTGAGAAAAGCAGTAAAAATCCCTGGAGATTGGAAAAAAGGAGGTTATAATACCCATTCTTCTAAAATTTATTTTAGTAAAGGGAAATAATAGAAGGAAATGTTACTAGAGAGGTGAACTCTGTATGTGGAGAGATACTAAAATATATCCAGATGGAAGCAGAATAGTATAGTGAAGGGAACGTTGGCTGTAATTTTTGAGATCCTGAATCTCTAGCTTTGTGACCTTGGCCAGCTTCCTAGGCTGTAATATTCACATCTGTGAAATGATGAGCATTGCCTGTATAACTGCTGTGGTGTCTTCCATGTCTAAAGTTCAATGACTGGGTGAACTGAAAGGACCTACATGTCAACATCTACTTAGAAACTCAGGATTCATATGTTATACCTTTGAAGGACCATATTTTCTTGCCATTTACATTTGAAATAATATGTAGAGACATAGAGGTTTGTTTATCTTTTTTCCCCAATAGTGGGCTATATATTTAGCAGTCTATGGGTACAGGTTGCATATGTTTTAAAATCATTAATAGTTGAGAAGCTTAAAATTCCTTTGTATTAGAAAAACTATTGGTATGAGAGTATTGCATGCTGTGAAGTAAAGGCACATGGAGACTGTCTGTTCTTTTGTTGTAGTAATTTATAATGTCTGTTTAATGATGTAATTTAGGGGAAGTAACTCACATTTATGTAAATATTTAATCATAATTCCATGTGATCTAAACAGGCTATCATGATTATTCAGTGACATTTTATTTCATAAAGAGATTGGAAGACAGGTGTTTGGGCCATACTTACTACTGTTTCATAGTTAGATAAATAATTTTCTGAAAATCTCAGTTGGTCCAATCCCTGGGCTGCAAATGCTGCTTTTGCCTCTGAAATATGTGAATTATTTGGATCAGGTCAGTCAGATATTTTTATTGTGAGCAGTCTTACTGTGGGCTGTGTGGAACATATAAGAAGAATCAACTGATTTTTTTTTTTTTTCTGCTTTCTTCAAATCTAATTCAAGAGGCAGTGCATGAAGCTACTAGAGAAAATTTACAAAGCAGTGTATTAATCAGCGCAGATTTAAATGTGTGGTGATTGCTACATAGCAGAGATTTCTCTAGATCCAGAAGAGTTTGTGGAGAAAAGATGTTTGAGTTGTGGTTTTTGAAGATGAGGAATATGGAGAAGCAAAAATGCTAAGCAGAAGGTATCATTTGATTGCAACTAGAGAGATGATATCTTCAAGAAATTTAAAAATTTTCTTCTATCACAGATGAACTAAGAGACTACGGCTGAGGGCCTTATATCTGTAAGGACTTGTTGAAGTAAAATTTTGCTGTGAAAAAACAGTACAGAGAGATTCATAACTGGGTGGACCTTTGTTTGGGTGGTTTATTGTTGTTAGATACATGAAGAAGAGCTGTATGCTAAGAATAAATACCTTAGGGCACTACTGCCCATGGTGTGTCAAGTGACTGCAGCTAGGAAGATAAGTTAAAACGTTGAAAGTAAATGCTTAGAAACTTCTGTAATAGTTTGATAATACCTCAACATCCAAATATGTCATCATTTCCCAGTAGTTCACTGGTATTTTATGAATAATGTATAAGACCATGATGCATAGGAAGTTTTTTAAAAACGTGATCCTTCACAATTGATATTTGAGAAGCACTGATTTTTTAAAAATTTTCTATGGTATGAACATATAAATAGGAAAAGTACTATTATTTGAAAATGTATACAATTATTATTGGCCAGGAGTGATGGCAGAAGAAATTGAATTATGGGTGTATGCTCAGTGGGAGAGATAAGCCCCCCAAAACACTGGAGCTGGAATTTTGTTGAAAATGGGAGGTAATATATTAGACATCAGTACATGAGAAAACCGTAACAACAAGGTCAGTACATCAGGCTGAGAACTGGTATGACAGAAAAGGACCTGAGAGCCACTGTGAATCACAAATGTGATCTGGATAGCAGTGAAATTTTCTGTCAGAAATCCTCAGGGACAGTCTCTTTAAAACAAAATTTGATGTAAAGAATACAGATATTTGTAAATGACGTGATGGCATCTGTTAACTATTCTTGCTAAACGGTGTGACCACCGATGATTGAGATAAAAGTTCTGCAGAATCTGTCTGGCAATTTTGGCTTCCCGCTGTATAACATTCATGGTACCCTGCCCTCTTTTTTAGTCATCTAGTCATTTTTGTATTTAGCTTTCTTCCCTTCCCAAATTAAAGTAAAAAGGCTCTGGTGCTTGTCATTTACGTTTCTTTTGTTTTAATTGTACTTTAGTATGACATTTCAGTCAATGTGCAGCTTTTACCTGGGCATTTGTATTTTATCGAAGTTTCTAGTAGTGGGATAACAGTTTCACTTTTGTAAGTTTTTTAGGTTTTAACACCAAGTTAAATTCTCCGGGATTAGAGGACAGAGACTTGTGAATATCATGTTTACTTCTTCTGTTCCTGATTGTAACGCTCTTTGTTAGGATGAGGGAGGTGGGATTGGAGGAGGCCGGCGTATCTGCTCCTGGCTTATTTGTGAGGAGATGAGGCTGGTGTTGGCCTAGCTCTGGGTGATTCCCCCTATCTCAGTGTGGAGCCTCCTCCCCACTGTTCTCGGTTTCAAGAGCATCTTTCCCTCTGTCCATCGTCTCTGTTACAAAGTTTTCTGAGAAGTATATTTTATGATTTCTGATTATTTTGACTTTTAAAAATTTTTGTGTACATTTCTGTTCTAATGTTCTTCAAAAGGTGACTTTTATGTTACATACTTTTACATAGGGAACTGAATAGGACTAACAAACTGGCGAGAGCTAAAATGAATTTGGGGAAATCTATAGGAATGTGGCATAGGCAATCTGGGGTGTAAATCCTTCCTTAATCCTTTGATGATTAAACTCCTTAAACACGAAACCAAGTATTGATCTTGGGTGGGGCGGGGTAGGGGGGAAGATGAGAAAATGGAGAAGACATAGAAAAATAAATCTTAATGGGTATCATAATACAAAGCGTCACCTGTGAAACCGTTTCTAAACATTTAATATATTCTCAGATGTTGTTTTACTTAGTATTTAGATTTCCAGGTGAGCCACGTCAGGATCTTTTCCCCATGAGTGTTGTATAGGAATGTTCTACAGAAAATTGTGTTCAGAATTCCAAATTAACACTCTCTGAGCTATTCTTCTGTTATGGAGTCGACTGATCCTTTGTTCACCTCCTCTTGCTATGCTGTAGAAATGTGCTCAAGTTTTAGAGTTAGGGATATGTGTGGTATACTTGTTGGAGTCCGGAGGAGCATCCTGGTTCCTGTTTGTAGCTTGCTTAGAGCTCATGGTGAGTTTTTATTTCCTTTAAGAGCAAACTGTTAGGAATAGTAATAACTCAGTAGCGTTGAACAGTGGTCAAGGTTTTAGAGTTGGAAGTTGGATGCCAGGCAGTTTGAATTGAATCCCCTAATCCAATGGCAAGCCACTCCAGTACTATTGCCTAGAAAATCCCATGGATGGAGGAGCCTGGTAGGCTGCAGTCCGTGGGGTCGCTACTAGTCGGACACGACTGAGCGACTTCACTTTCACACATTGGAGAAGGAAATGGCAACCCACTCCAGTGTTCTTGCCTAGAGAATCCCAGGGACGGGGGAGCCTGGTGGGCTTCCGTGTATGGGGTCACACAGAGTCGGACACGACTGAAGTGACTTAGCAGCAATCTACACTGATGGGGTCTTTAAGCTTACTTATACCTTTTTGTGTCTTCATTTGCAAAATGAGAAAAATATTATACTTAATACCTGGTTTGTTGAGTTGTTATGAGGACTAAATGAGAAATGCCCATAACGGTAGCTATTATTGGTAAAACATGATGTTAGCCAAACCTTTCTAGTCTTGTTTGGGAATTGATTACTGTTATTAAATTAGTGAATATCTGTCACTGCTCATGCTGGATCAGACTGTGTTAGTTACCCTTTGGAAACGCCTTCTCTTATAGTTGCTTTGAGAACGTTCATCTTTTCTTTGAAATGTTCAGATCCCTCCTCCTCCAACATTTGAATTTTTCACTCCTTCTCACATAACTGTTAGCTTCTCAAACATATCTGTCAAATTTGGTGAAAGTACATCTGGGATTTTCTCAGTGGTGCCTTGGCAGACAGAAACTTGATTTTATTTATGTTGACAGTGGTTTTCTATATCTGTTTCAGGTAATATGGTAATTCTTTTATAAAATTAAATGTTTCATAATTTCATTAACTCATTTAGTCACCCCAACAGTTCTTTGAGAGACATTGTTTTTTCCATTTCACAGATTGGGAAATGGGAGATTTAGAGAAATCAAGTAATTTACTTGGACTTCTAGAGATAATATTTAGTTACATTTAGAGAAAATCAAAAATCTCTTTAGGGCAGAATAAGCACTGAGTCTTCTATAAGGTGAAAAATGAAGAAGTAGTGGAGAGAGAGACCACTGGTAACATGCAGAGGAGGAGATTATAACATTGATTGACCTATGCCTGTCTATTTTTTGATTTATGTGATTATCTCAGTGTAAGTTTTTTACACAGTGTAAATTTCTAGGGGATAATACAAAATCAAGCTTTTAATAATTGATAGAAAACTTTTCAGAAATGCTGCACAAATTTGTATTTCTACTCATGGCTGCTGATTTTTCAGTAGCCTTGAAAACAGATGTAGAAATCTTTTCATTGTCATTTTATAGTCAAAAGCCCCTTGCTGTTAACATTTGATTACTTGGTCCTTGTTGAGCTTCTCATTTATGCTTTTTGACCTTGGATTTTTTTTGTGTGTGTCCTTTGCTTATTTTGGACTCCTCCAGTGGCTCAGACGGTAAAGCGTCTGCCTACAGTGTGGTAGACCCGGGTTCAATCCCTGGGTTGGGAAGATCTCCTGGAGAAGGAAATGGCAACCAACTCCAGTATTCTTACCTGGAAAATCCCAGGGACGGAAGAGCCTGGTAGGCTACAGTCCATGGGTTTGCAAAGAGTTGGACACGACTGAACGACTTCACTTTCACTTGCGTATTTTTCTGTTGGGCTATCCTTCTTAAATTTGTTGTAAGCTCTTTGTTTATTAGATACTTAAGCATTTATGATCTTAGTTCTGAAATGTCATACTTAATGTTATTAAGTACATTAAAAAAAAATGAAATGTTAAGCTCATTTTTGTTAAAATAACATGGTAATTCCCTGTCTGATGAATTGGTGGTTTTATATTGAAAGGATTGTCATTGTTTATATGGAATGTGAGTCCACTAGCATTTTTATTGCTAAAGACCTGTAGTATTCAGTTTCCCTTAGCAAACATTTACGTTTTCTCTCTTATCTACATATGAATCCTTAGACTTATATGTGCCATTCATCCTATTGTTTAACCCCAGTCTATTCTTTTCTTAAAATGATGGATTAGATTAGAAACGTGTTTATAAAAATGATAATTCCTGTCGAAAATGACTCAACTTTGAGTTAACTTTCTTTCCCTCATAAATCAAGAGTCATCCAGGATAAACTTCCAGAATTGTGTTTAGATAGAGGTGTGCCTTAGGTAGAGCAGAGTAAATTGGTTTTAACAAGCTAGGAGTTCAGCCACATATTTTCTGAACTTTAATTGATGCTTCTGTATAGTGACAGCTTGCTTTTTGTTAAAAGTTTTCAAAATTGATGATTTCAAGGGAATTTTGTTCTACTGATTTTTAAAAAAATCTTATATGAGTTTTTGTTTTGGAGGCTTTTTTTTTATAAGATGTGTGTGGTTGGTTGGTGTTTAACTCATTACTGTATTTAAACATGTGAACTGAAGCAGCATGGCTTTTGAATACAGTATTTAATGCTGTTGTTGTTGCTCAGTTGCTAAGTTGTGTCCAACTCTTTGCGACCCCATGGACTGCAGGCTTCCCTGTCCTTCAGCATCTCCTGGAGTTTGCTCAAACTCATATCCAGTGCTTTTGATGATAATCATTATTTAGCTTTAACTTTTGGGATTTTGAGTTGATTCTTACCTAATAATGACAGTTAGTAAAACCATGCTGCATTTGCCACTGCATTTGGAAACTAGTGGATCATTCTGAGATATTCTAGTTGGCTTCTTGATACTCTACTTTGGGCATTGTATTTACGAAGCATTTTAGCTGATGCTAAGAGCTTGGCACTACTGATGGTTCATCCCTGTTTTCTTAGGAAGTAGGGGTCAGGAATAAATGAATAAAGATCAGTTTAGAATTCTCATGCACAAACATGCTAGCCTAATTTTAAAGCTGAATTTAACCAAAACTATGTATGTTTTCCCAACTCTATTTAATTCTCAAGATTTGTTTCCTTAGCATGTTGAAAGTGGGGAGGGTAGAGTGGCTTAATATTAAGTCTCTGCAGCTATTGTTTCTCATTGATCCCATCCATGCCAATTAGATTCAAAGAAAGATTAATTTAGGAATTTGGTCATTTTAGAAGTAGCTAGAATAATGTTAATATTGTAATGTTAACATTATGTTATAATGTTAAATATTATAGAATGTAGAATTTAAGATTTTTTGGATTGAGGCAGAATACCATAGTTGAGTATAAGCTCTGCAGCTTGACCTTATGACTTACGTTAGTTTTGAGATTATAGGCAAATTATTTTAGCCTCTTCTAAGCCCTCCTTCTCATCTCTAAAGTTGGTATTAAAATAGTGCCTGTCTCACAGAATTTTGAATATTACATAATATTAATGGTATGAAGTGCTTACCATAGTGCATTGTGCTTGTCAGATGGTAGTTGCTTTAGTCTTACGCTGCTTACAGTCTTGCAGTTTAGAAACATCTGTTTATCTCTTTCTCAGTGTTGGATTACTTTTGATTAACCACTACTTAAAGTTCAGTCATGGTAAAGGGCCTTGCTGAATATGTTCTGCTTCATTTCAAGATTGAATTTAAGAAGGGAACACATAAATCAAAAGGGAACCTTTTGCTCATAAGCAAATAGGCATTTTAGCATGATGATTGCTTTTGATAAGAGACTAAAGTTCATATGAGAATTTTTATGGTCATTACAGGTGATAGTTTATTGAGGAAATAACTTATGATTTAAAACAACAGTACTCACACTTAAACTTTTTAACAACATTGGCATGGTATTTTTTCTCTACATTTTGTTTTCTGGTTCTATTCTAAAGCAAAAGAATGAAAGAAGTTGTCGTTTGGTGTTCCAGATCTTTAGAAATTGAATGTGGTCTTCTTAACAACTGATCTCATTTTTGGTGGCATAAAACTACATTGTAACATTGAATTTTAAAAACAGAAGTAATGACTGCTTTTAGGCTTTCTTAAATTTATGTAAATAATATTTCAGACTTTTTCTCCCAAGATCTTACTCAGTAGAGCTTAAAAAATATGTTTCCGTGTGTCTGCGTAGCTCCTGCTGTGCTACATTTGGTATGATTTGGATTACTTTTTACCTAGCAGTGTCCTCTGTTTTCATCTTCTCAACCTGTGTATGATATCTGTATTGACTGCACAAGTTAAAAGGTCTTTTTCATTTACAGATGTTTACCTGCCCATGAGTCTTTAATAATGACTGACTGTTTTTCCATAGACCCACTTTGTATAGACCTAGTCACCGCCCCATCCTATAACTGGCTTTATTTAAACAATGAAAACGTAAGGGACCTAGTATATTTTGGTGAAAAGCCTACAGTTACTGGTAATGAATGGCAGGACAAAATGCAACATGATCTTTGAGGTTGACTTGGTTTTGCTTTTGATTTTTAAATCTTTTACTCATGGAGAAAATTGAATGGAGTTCAATTTATAATCATTTATAGTTTTAGATTTACTGTTCTAAATTAGTTAGGTGTTGAAGCCTTTAAAGTTCAGGTGTTTTAACACACCTAATTAATAAGTAGAAGTAGTTCCCTTTGTCGGAGAAGGCAATGGCAGTCCACTCCAGTCCTCTTGCCTGGAAACACCCACGGACGGAGGAGCCTGGTAGGCTGCAGTCCATGGGGTCGCTACAAGTCAGACATGACTGAGCAACCTCACTTTCCCTTTTCACTTTCACACATTGGAGAAGGACATGGCAACCCACTCCAGTGTTCTTGCCTGGAGAATCCCAGGGACGGCGGAGCCTGGTGGGCTGCCGTCTGTGGGGTCACACAGAGTCGGACACGACTGAAGTGACTTAGCAATAGCAGTAGCAGCAGTTCCCTTTGTCTATACGGAAATTAGCTAATTTTAAATATTTGATTTTGATTTTAAATATTCAAATGGTTTTAATCAGTTAGTCTATTTTTTCCCAGTGGGTTTAGATTAACCACTGATGGTTAATGAAATGTAATCATACATTTAGTTCTCATAATAACAAATATGCTAAGCCACCAGGATATTTAATTAATTGAGGGAAGACCTTTGTGAGTCACAGAGGTTTTTTTTCTTCCCTTCAGTAGCTTTATTCTTTATAAAGCATGGAAATAAATAAAACTGTTCAACTTCTAAAGAACTACCACATTCAAGAAGAAGGTCTATTGCTATCACCATTCTAGATTATGGGAATTCGTCCCATTCATTCATCTTCCAATTGTAGTGGCAGAGTGGACACTGAACTGAAATTAAGTTGGTTTGTGACATGACTGCAAGGGATAGACACATAAAGATATAAACACAGACACTTCCAAATGTGGAATGCTGGGCCACCAGAAAAGTGGCTGAGCAGAGTCTACTGAGTCCTGCACTTAGGCACTTCTTTTCCTGACGAAATGTGCCAAGGACCTGGCTGGGGATCCACGGTCTCCACTTTAGGAATTTGTTCTTCTGTACAAAGGCCTAAACCTGAGTTATCAAAATAGCGAACTGGAGGAGGTACTGGCAAAGACCAAGAACTATAGCCCACTGGGCTCCTCTGTCCATGGGATTCTCCAGGCAAGAATACTGGAGTGTGTTGCCATTTCCTTCTCCAGGCAAAGACTGATCCGTTATCAAAACACCAAGATTTCGGTGACTCCTTTGGTACAGGATCTTGGACATGCCGTTCCTTGCATTGAGAAGACATACGGTGTCTCTTTTTAGAGGGTGTCCCAGTCACTTTAGGAGACTTTGGAGAATTCTCACAAGTAACTTCTTTGTGAACCTCTCTTTCCTCCTTCCATGTCTTGACCTCACTTAACAGTTCATTCTTTTGCTTTAAAGCTGTTCATTTTGCTGCTTTAACTTAGAAACTTTCTTTTCTAGCTGTATGCATTCACTTTTCAGAATAAGAGCTTTAGTGCTTTGTACAATGACACTGCCAGCTTCACAGGTTAAGGGTTTATTTGAAAGCTGAGTATCAATATGTTCTGATACCATTGAGGTGTCTTGGGCCTGTTGATTGTTTCTAAGATTTTCTCTTGATAACCTTATAAGTTCTTTTTGATAGTCTGCAGTGGCTTTTGTTGAAGCAATTTCCTTTTCAAACTCCTTGACATTTTTCATCTTCTCCAGGTCTGTTTTCACCAGCTTTGTTTTGAGATCTTCAGTTTCTTATTTATGAGGCTTAGCTCTTAAAGCAGCTTTGTCCTGAAGTACTTGGATCTTTTCTTTGTTTTTTTCAAGGCATTCATTTGATTCATTAACTTGCCATTGAAGTTTTGCTATTATGTCATCAGTCATTTGAGTTCTTTCTGCATCATCGTAATCTTGCCCTCTGTATTCAGAGCACTTTCTTTAGCTTCCTGGAGTGATGTTTCCAGCTCTTGAATCTTCTCTGTGGCTTGCTGTGTAGCTCTTGATGTGACGTGAGGTTGCCTGTCTTGTGTAGTAGGATTAACAAGGGCACCAGAGATCAGGGAGAGCTTCAAAGTTTGGTAGCTTTTCATAGTTTTTCATTGTTCTCTTTCATTGATTTCAGATCATGCTCCCATTCTTTGACTATGGTAGCATTTCTTTCTTCAAACTCTGTTAATTCATTCATTATAGCAATTATTTTGTTATGATAGAAGTTATTCACTTGGCAAATACTATCATTTTCTTTCTGGATGGCATTTTTAAACTTTTCTATATCAAAATGAGCATTTCAACCACTCTTCCAAAAACTGAGTCACTTCTTTTCTTTTACTTAGTACTTGCTGAAATTTGGTCTTTATGCTATGGAAGTCACTTTCTGAGAAATCCTTGAGAATTTCTTTGATATGTAGATCCATGCTCTGGCTCAATTTGAGGTCCCTTGATTCTCTGGGTGATGACGCCATAATCTTGTTGAAGGTGCTGTATTTCCATTAGCAGTTCATTTTGCTTTTCCACTTCAGCAGTAAAAGCCACTTCAAATTTATTGGTGGATTCATATTTTTCTTTCTTTGTCCTTGCAGCATAGCTTAGCTGAAGCTTCATCACGACTCTATGAAATTCCATGGAACACCTCTGGTTTGCAGTAAGAAGTTTCTGGATTTGTTTGGTTTGTGGATATAGAAGTGAGAGGTTTGCTTTTACTCTAATTGATAGCTCTTTTTGTGTTTCAGTTTCCTTTAAGTCAAGAGACAGTCTATTTAAACACTCATAGTGATTATCCATCTCTGAGTATCTCTTCAGAAACTCTTTTATCCTAAAGCATTTTTCTCTCAGGCTTCCTGTAGGTGTTGGTTTCCATCACAAAGTAACTTTTTTTCATATTTTACCTCTTCGTGGTTCTGTTGATCCTTTTTCTGTAATTAATCTTTTGATTTATTTAAATCCTTTTGAAAAAATCCTGAGATAAATCCTGAATCCTGAGATTTTTTCCTGAAACTCTGTGAATTTATCAATAGTTTCTTGGTGTTCTTTCAAATGCATATGGACAGTTTTTAGTTGTTTCTGTGTTTCCAGTTCTCTAACTATGGTTCCTTGCAGGTCTGCCTTGAGTAGGTCTCTCTCCACTTTGAGGGTCTCTTCTACTCTCCTTAGGTTATCTCTTTCTTTCATTACAGATTTCATTTCTTCAAGGTTTTCATGAAGCTTCTGAGCCAAATTTAAGTTCTCCATTTCTATTTTATTCATAGTTAAGCTCTGGGCCTTAAATTCTTTCTTCAGTTGCTCAGTGTCACACATTTTTTTTGTGTGTCTCCCTGATTTCTTCTTTTAACTTAAAAAGTCACTGTTCATTTCCTTTCAGTTCTTGGACCTTTCCTTGTAATTTAGCATTTGAATTTTCTAAATCCACTTGCATATTTGATATTTCTGCTGTCTTCTCAGAGACAATCCCTCTGAGTTTATCAATAATTTCCTGGCACTCCTTCAGATGCACCTGAGCTATTCTTAGTTCCTCTTGTTTTTCCGGGTCTTTAGCTTTTGTTTCTCTGAGTTGATCTCACTCTATTTTGAGGATTCCCTCCATTCTTCTTAGGTCATCTCTTTCCTTAGTAACAGATTTTATTTCTCCAACATTTTGATGAAGTTTCTGGGTCAACCTTAACTTTTCTGTTTCTGTGCTTTCCAGGACAGAATTCTGGGTCTCTAATTCCTTCTTCAGTTGCTCTGTTTGATACATATTTTCCCTGAGATCATTTTTTACCTTAAGAAGTTGATGTTCTTTCTCCTGAAGTTCTTGGATCTGTGCTTTTAAGGCAGTATTTGTGTTTTCTAAATTCATTTGGATATTTGATAGAGCACCTGTCTTCTCTGAAACAGTTCCTCTGAGTTTATCTATAGTTTCTTGGTTCTCTTTCAGATTCATTTGGGCAATTCTTAGTTCCCCTCATCTTTCCAGGTCTCTACTTGTTGTTTCTCTTAGGTTTTCCTTGAGCTGGTCTGTCTCTACTGAGTCTCCTCCGTATTCCTAGGGTCATCTCTCTCTTTTGTAACATCTTATTTCTGTAAGATTTTCATGGAGTCTCTGAGTTAACTTTATGTTTTCCCATTCTGTATTTTCTAGAGTTGACTTTTGGGCCTCAAGTTGCTTCTTCAAGTTTTCCATTTCACATATTTTTTCCTGAGTCTCACTGACATCTTTCATCTCAAGACATTGATGTTCTTCTTCCTGAAATTCTTGAATCTTTGCCTGTAAGTCAGAATCTGAATTCCCTAAGACTCTCTGGATATTTGTTCCTTGATCTGTCTTCTCTGAACTATTCCTTGCATTAATGGTTTCTTGGTACTCCTTCAGAAGCATGTAAGTAGCTTTTAGTTCTGCTTTGATTTTCAGTTCTTCAGCTACAGTTTCTTTAGTGTTTTCTTTGAGTTGGTGTCTTTCTTTTTGAAGGGCCTCCTGTACCCTTTCCAGTTCATCTCTTTCCTTAATTATGGTTTTTAATTCTTCTTGACTTGCCTGAAGTTTTTCAGTCAACTTGAGCCTCTCGCTTTCCATTCTTTGTAGTGATGAATGTTTGGCTTTGAGCTGTTCCTTTAACTGTTCCAGTTCACTCCTTTTTTCTAGAATCTCACTGATTTCTTTGATGGTTATAAACTGTTTCTCATAAAGCTCTTGCATCTTTTTCTATAATTCATCATTTGCTGTTTCTAATTCCTGTTGAATGCTTGATATTTTAGTTTCTCTTTCTGATAGATCCACTCTCAGTTTACCAATTAACTGTTCTTTCAGGTGACAGTGAGCAACTTTAAGTTCCTCTTCGGTTTCTAGTTATTTAGCTGCCATTTCTCTTGGAGTTGGTTCTTTTCAGATTGAAGAAATTCTTGTAGCCTGTAGGTCAGCTCTCTCCTTAGCTACAGTTTTCACTTCATCATGACTTTCTTGAAGTCTTTCAGATAATTCGAGATTTTCCATTTCTAGCTTTAGTAGTGCTGAGTCTTTGACTTTGAATTGCTCCTTCAATTGCTCCATCTCATTCATTATTTTCTTAGTCTCACTGTCTTTTTCTTTCATGTTGAAGGACTGTTCTTGTTTGTCTTGAGATGCTTGGATCATTTCCTTTAGTTTTTCTTGAACTTTGCTAGTTTTTCACAGGTCCTAGAAAGCTCTTCTTTCTTAATGGTATGGTTCTTTTCTTGTGCAACAATATCCTGTTGTTTTTTTAAGTTCATTTCCAAGAATTCTTAATTCTTCCTGGTTTTCAATGGTCATTTCAACGTTTTCTCTTAGCTCAAGTCTTCAGTTGTTCCTTTTCTACTGTAATACTCTCTAACATTTGTTGCAGTTCATCTTTCTCTGATGTTCAGTTAGCTCATTATTCTCAGCATCTACAATCAGAGCTTGGGTTTTTTTGGTTTCCAAATTTTGGCTTTTATCCATGCCAACCATCTTTTCCTGAAATTCATCCCTGTTTTCTTCTAAGTTTTCCTCTATATGCAAATTCTTGGAAGTTTCCTCAGAAATTTTCATTTTTAGCATGTTAATTGTTTCTTGCTGTTGTTTCAAAGACACCTGGGTGTCTGTATTCATGTTTATAGTATCCTGAATGTCATTTTTGAGTTGGTCCCTCTGTTTGTAGGCTCTCTTGGAGTTATTTTTGATCATCTTTTTCTTGGGTTAAGGTTTTTACTTCTACTAAGGTTTGTTGAAGTTCTCAGTAATCAGTGTTTTCTCCTTTTCTACAGTGTGCAGCCTAGAATCCCTACTTTCTAATTGTTTCTTCAGCTCTTCCACTTCCTTTAATCTTTCTTGATTCTCAGTTGTTTTTTTGCTGAAGTTCTTGGGTTTTGTGAGAGAGCTCTGTCTTCAAAGTCTCCAAATCTAAACCAAGTTCTTGAGCTTCTTAGATTTCCTATTTCTTGATTCAATTTTGCATTTTCTTTCAAGGACCTTCTTCTTATACTTTTGCTCACATTCAATATGATGATTTTTAACATCTTGGAATTCTTGATCAGTGCTTTCCCAACTCAACTGGGAAGTTAGTAGGTCATTTTTAGTGTTCCCAATTCCTTCAAGTAAACCTTGAATTCTGCTTTCCTTATCAACTACTTCAGAAGGCAATATGTCTTTTTCTAATGTTACTATATAGAGCTCTTCAGATTTATCATGTATCTCTTTCCTTAGCATTTCCGTTTCTGAAGGTTAGGATTACAGTTCTGACAGCAAATTAACTTCATTACTCAAAGCTTTATTTTCTTCGACTGCTTTATTCGGTTCTTTCTGCAGTTGGATTATTTTTCTTTCCAATTCCATATTAAAGAGCAAATCTTTTGAACTTTGCCATCTATAAGGGAGGTGAGTTTTGTTATTTCACTGAAACCATCTATACGGGAGGTGAGTTTTGTTATCTCACTAAGAGAAGATTGTAATTCTTTCTCCAGATCAACTTGCATTTTCTTTTTCGCCTCCAGCTGACTTTGATATTACTGCATATCATTTTCCATCTGCTTGCATGTACTTGCAAGTTCTTTCATTTTCTCTTTCAACTTTAGATTTTCACTTCTAAGAAAGGCTGATTCTCTTTTGGCATCAAGAGCTACAGTTTTGACATCAAGCAGAGTCTGTTTCATTTGTTTTAGATCTTCAGTGTTTTCCAGTGAGTATGACAAGTCCATTTTCATACTTTCTGGCTTCTGAGAGTCTGTGTATTCCTGTAGCATCTTAATCTGGTCTTCCTTTTCTCTAAGCAGCTCTACTTTTGAGCTTAGTTCTCTTGATCTTTCTCTGCTTTTCTTTCTAGAGCTTCAGATTCATCCAAATCATTCTTTTCTCTTAATTTCAATTCCATTTCTTCATTTTCTCTTCTTAATTGTTCATAGTCTAATACCAGGTCATCATAGTAAGCACAAGGTGAATTCAATTCACTTTCTAAGTTTTCTTGACTTAGTAGCTTTGTTGCTGAATTCCATTCTATCTCAGTTAATGTATCAAGAGTGTTACTGAAAATATTAGACTGAACGGAGAGATTCATCAGTTTCTTCTAAACTTAGAGCAGCCTTATGTGTTTTTGTTGTTATGTTCATTGGCATATTAAATTTATTTATGTAGTTTGAGTCCTTCATTTTGTTTATTTTCCCAATGTACCAAAGGACTCTTTGGGTTTTTTTAGCCTTTAATTCTTGTGATACTAGGGAAGAAGAGGTCACCAGCATCTGTGTTAGGTTTTGAATTTTCTCAATCTGGACTTTTTTAAGTAGGTCGTCTTCTTCCAAGAGTTGGGCCAGTTTGGTCTTTTTCCTTTGCCTGGGCTCGAGTCTTGAAAGAAACCTCCTCTAATGCTTTTTAAGATCCATTATTTCTTTTCTATATTTTTTCAGGAGAGCTTCATCACTTGATACCTTGTTAACATAAGTAGTATTCTTTATATTTTTGGCAGTACTGGCAAACTGGAGAGTAGTAAGGGTTTCATCAAAAGACACCAGAGTAATTGTACAGATAATACGTGTTTTTGTGTTTCCTCCCAAGGAATTCTGGAGAATTTGTGTTAATTTGCTATCTCGATAATTTATGAAACCATCAACTTGTCCATTGCTAAGTTTCTTGATCATTTGTCCCAAAATAAATAAGCTTTGATTTATATTATAGCCTTTTTTGAGTCGCAGACCTTCAGCACTTGTTTGAGCAACCCTTTCACTGCCTGCAAGATCAACTAAATTCAAATGGGACACTTTGACAGATCCTTCAAAATTAAAAGGTTCACCTTTCTCTCTAGTTTCCAGAATCACCCTAAAAATGGTATGAGAACAGACTACTTCTTTGATTCAGTTTTGTAATTCCATAATGTCTGTTCTTTTCTCCTTTTGTGATCTACTTCAAAGCCATTTCTGATGTATAAACAACTTCTGTGAGGTCGGCCACATACACATTCCTGTTGAAGTCTTCCCGAATTATTAAAGGCTTCATTTTTTGAGCGTCACAACGTAAGTCTGTAATGGTTTCATTGTATATCTCCATGTAAGACACATGTAAGAGAAATTCCCTACAGGAAACTTCTTAATTTTCTGGAAAGTGTCATGAATTGCCCTGAGTGTTACTCCCAAATACTCTTGTGAACCCATCTTAGTTTATGTTTTTCCTGAAGCAGTCTGCCCATAGGCAAATATAGTACCATTTTAGCTTTGGATGGCAGAATCTATGATTAATACCACAATTTTTCTTCATACACATTTTTAGTAGTTTCATTACTATGAAAGACACAATCAAAATTGAAGGATTTACTCCCAGGTTTTAAAAGAGAAATGAAAGTTGACTTTCAAATAAATACACAGTAAATTCTAGACCAGGGGTTTTTGTTAGTGGACCTCAGGCTCTTAGGAGTGGCACGAGGTAGGTTGCTGAGTTGTTACTGCATGCAAAAGTCAATGAGCTAATAGTTCATTAAATATTGTTTGAAGGGAGATAATATTTCATATATGTGTACTACTGTTTTCCAAGTATGTGAACATGTTCTGAGTAATAAAATGCAAGTTGTTGAAAAGGGTCATTCATTGTAACTTTAGGTAAATCATCCTTCGTTGTTTCCGAGTATAAATAGTGAAAGCACAGTTATTCTGTTTTTGGGATTCTTAAAATTCAGGGCATTGAGAACTTTGTCCTAGGATAGCATTGATTTCTCTAGTTTATTATTATTTAATTTGTTTTTCTAGCAATTAGATAGTGATATATAATCTAATTTATGATATATAATAACAAGACCTGTAAAGTGTCATAGAGATGATGTTATTTTGCAGTTTTACCTAAAGAATTGTGCTCTGAAAATTGGTCTGTAACCACATTTTCTATACAAGCAGTGGTATTTATAGATTTTTCTTTTGCTTGACTGTAAAATTTTTAGGGGGGGAGAATAGATCTTACTGTGTTTCTAGGGAGGGCAGAAATATTTATGCTGCAGTGTTAAGTGAGTGAGTGGAAAAAAGGTGTGTGTGCATTTAAGTTTTTGAAATAAAACAGTTCTAAAACTTCTCTTTTATTGTTGTTTCTTTTGACGTAGTCTGGAGACTTTTTTCTTAGGAATGAGAGTGGACTTCCCTTAGTCCTAAACCACTGGACCAGGACCAGAAGTTTTGAAGGGCCAGGGCTTTGCAGGTTATCAGTAATGGCCTTGAAGGCTCTGAGTATTTAAGGCAAGGTAGGAGTTGGGACGGAGAAGGCAATGGCAAGCCACTCCAGTACTCTTGCCTAGAAAATCCCATGGACGGAGGAGCCTGGTAGGCTGCAGTCCATGGGGTCGCTACGAGTCAGACATGACTGAGCGACTTCACTTTCCCTTTTCACTTTCACACATTGGAGAAGGAAATGGCAACCCACTCCAGTGTTCTTGCCTGGAGAATCCCAGGGACGGGGGAGCCTGATGGGCTTCCGTCTATGGGGTCACACAGAGTCGGACACGACTGAAGTGACTTAGCAGCAGTAGCAGCAGCAGGAGTTGGGATGTTAACTACTTGAACTCCTATCTTTTTTTTGGGGGAGGTGGTGGCCCGAATTTCTTTTTTACTATGAGCTGTTACTTATCCAAATCTTTCCCTGACATTCTCCAGAACTTTATTATTGGAAGGGTGGTCACCACACTAGCACTTGGAGTCCCAGGAGCTTTTTAGAAATGCAAAGTCTCATGCTTCACTGCAAGCCTTCTGAGTTAGAATCTTCATTCTAACAAGATCCCCAGAATATTCCTTCCCTGGTGGCTCAGCTGGTAAAGAATCCGCCTGCAATGTAGAAGTCCTGGGTTCTACCCCTGGGTTGGGAAGATCCCCTGGAGAAGGAAATGGCTACCCAGTCCATTCTGGCCTGGAGAATTCCGTGAACTGTATAGTCCACGGGATTACAAAGAGTAGGACACGTCTGAGTGACTTTAAGTGTTCTGTATGTTCAT
The DNA here is from genome assembly GCF_049115385.1 of Moschus berezovskii. Classification (NCBI taxonomy): domain Eukaryota; kingdom Metazoa; phylum Chordata; class Mammalia; order Artiodactyla; family Moschidae; genus Moschus; species Moschus berezovskii. The sequence continues at coordinate 54,762,544 of NC_142472.1, forward strand.
GACAGTTGAGGAATGCTAGTCTGGAATACATTCTCCAACTTTTTCTTCTTGAAAACTTTTGTTCAAGCCCTAAGTTATTTTTTAAATGCCCAATAAAAAGGGTAAAAGTATTTTCAACTATCTTATTGTGCTGTTTATTTAGATTTTGTGAAGAATGATAAAAATCAGTCACTTTTGTGGTGAATCTTGAGACTTAAAAATTGTATGTATTAGAGAAAGAGACAAGGTTTATGTTCTATAGGATTTTTTATTGTAGGAACAAAAAGAGATAGGAAATTTTGATGTTTAAATGTTGACCTGTGCTTAGTGGCTCAGTCATGTCTGACTCTTTGCTACCCCATGGACTGAAGTCCGCCAAGCTCCTCTGTCCATGGGGATTCTCCAGGCAAGAATACTGGAGTGGGTAGCCTTTCCCTTCTCTAAATGTTGACCTACTAGGAGGTAAAGCAGAAGGGCTGGTTACTTAACAACAGCACATGACATTTCAGAGTGCTTCCTTTTCATAGTAACTAGCAGACTAGACTGGCAGGAGGCTGTCAAGAATGGAGATCAACCAGGAAGCATATCTTTTTATTTGACCATCACGTTCTCAAGATTGGTTTCGGAGAGGATTTCTGGAACCTAAGGGAAAGAGAAGGGGAGTTGTGCTTCTGTTTGCTCTGGGGGAGGGGCAAAATAATGTTTCCCATAAAATTGTGTTTGCTCTTTATTTCCTCATCTTCCATTAGTCTTCTCTATTTCCCGTAGCCCCTTAATTTTCCTTTAATCCCGATATTTGCTTTTAAGCTAGCAGCCCTTTCCCCAGCCAGGCCTTTGTTTCCGTTGCAGTTTCCTTGAGCTCCCGTCCTTTACTTCCATCAGTGGTCCTCAGATGTGGACAGTTTTGTCCCCCTGCTCCTGCGGAACATCTGAGATAATTTTGGTCACAACTGGGGTAGATACTTGTAAAAGGCCTACAGTGGTCCAGGACAGCCCTCCCCAGCAGAGAATTACCCAAGTCTGTATTGCTGACTTTGGGAAACCCTAACCTGGACTCTTGCCTGGAAAATCCCATGGACTGAGAAGCCTGGTAGACTACAGTCCATGGGGTTGCAAAGAGTCAGACACAACTGAGCGACTTCACTTTCACTTTCAACCTGGATTATAGCCAGAGTCCATGAATTTGTCTATACCTTTTTAATTCTCATTCACAAGTTTTCAATTGTTCCCCTATGGAATGAAGTCTAAACTCCTTGGCAAGTGATACAAAACAATTCATGATTTTTTAAAAAATTGCTTTCAAGCCTCATCTTTTGCTCTCACTATTGGCCCTCTATTAATGATAGGTTGATAACTTGTAGTTTTCCCTTAAATAACAACACAGTTCCTGTAGCTTCCGCAAGTGCATTTTTCCTAGCCTATAATACATCTTTCTCCCTAGCTCACTCTGTTTTTTTTTTTTCCCTATCTAGACACAGTCCTCCTTCAACACTGCTCAGGCATTCATCCTCTCTGTGAAGCCTTCTTTGTCTCTCTTCTTTTGGTACCTTGATTACATGTGTGTTTTTAATATCACAGTGAGTGTTCAGTTTGCACAACTTTGTTACCTACTAGGTTATATTCTCTTTTGGAGGGAAATGTGTGTGTTTTAGTCATCATTGTATTCCAAGTACTTGGAATAGTTCTTGATACAAAGTAGGCTCTCACATGCTTTGTTGAAAATACATTTTCCTTCAGGGGATAAATAATAGTTCAGATACTTTGGAAATAGATGGGACTTTACCATAGTTTATGTTATCTGTGATGGGAATTCTGTCTGTAAACTTAGTGCTTTTGTATTTTGCTTCTTGACTTTGGCTTTGTATTGCTGCCATCTCTTTCAGGTGTCCTTTGTCTTTTGTTGCTTGTAATGGTATTTAAATGGTATCAGTACCTTAGGAGCCTGGTAGGCTGCAGTCCGTGGGGTCGCTAAGGGTCGAACACGACTGAGCGACTTCACTTTCACACATTGGAGAAGGAAATGGCAACCCACTCCAGTGTTCTTGCCTGGAGAATCCCAGGGATGGGGGAGCCTGGTGAGCTTCCGTCTATGGGGTCACACAGAGTCGGACACGACTGAAGTGACTTAGCAGCAGCAGCAGTACCTTAGACCTTTTCATTCAGTATCACAGGGAAAGTTTACTTTTGGATTAAACTTTAATCTCTGGCTATTGAAGAACTTAAATCTGTAATGACACAAGTTTGGTGATCTCTTCTACCTAAGTTTTGGGTGTGATGGGATGGAGGGAGAGGAATAACGAATTCCTCTTTGGAAAAACAAACATATGAGAGTTGTTGGGGAGGGAGAATCATACATCGGATTCATTTAAACCTTTTTTCTATGTTGCTTAATGAACTACCATAAGAATAAATTTCACTGATTAGTAACTGGGTCAAAAACAAGTCTGGATTTATGAAGGATCTAAATAATAAAAGAACATTTAAAGCAATAATTCTCTTGCTTTCAAATGTGTGACTGGAATTTGGGTGTCCTTATATAGATCCTGCTTGACAGGTTGTGATTTTGTTTAAATCAATATTCTTGATGTGTTGAACTTTTTTTGATCAGATGATTTTTAGCCCAGACATTTTCTAAAATACAAATTTTAAATTAGCGAAGGCTTAATTAAGGCTATATTATTTTTGCTGTATGTCAAAGCCTTATTTGTTGTGAGCGATGTTATTAGAAATAACTTGCTTTAAAATTCTTTAATTTGTAATTTGGTTCTGAAGAGTATATTTCTGTTCTCATTCACTAAAGTTGCCTGTGATGTTGACACAGAGAGTAATTGAATTGGCTCAAGATTGCACGGAGGTGGAAATACTGTAGCTTCATGAAACTTTACCCACTGCTGTAATTATTAGGTAGATGGGCAGTCTAGTTGCTTTTCTAAGTTTAATTTTTGAAGAAAATTAATTTTAACTATTTACTTCTGCAGTCTTGAGACAGAACAATGAGTAAAGACAGATTTTAAGTTTTAAATTAGATACCTTCCCAAGAATATATATCAGTATTCCTTAAAGGAAAAAAAAATGGCAATTTCTCTTTAAGATGCAATTTAATATAGATTTGCTATAATTAAGAGAAGGAAGATGGTGGAAACTGTCATTAACTTTATATAAAAATACCCTGCCAACCACTATTAAAATTATTTACTACCTTTATTATAATATTATCCAGTGACTCTTGCTCTTATTAGATGGTTTATTTAGTATCAATCTGTTCAAATTACTGAGATTTATAAGACCAATGAAATTTGTGTATTTTTTTAATTTGAGATTATTTCTCATTGAGTACAAGTTGAAGAATGCCTTATGATAGATCAATTGGTACTCTGCCCTAGTTTTACTTTAAAGAAAAAAAAGTCCATTCCGTAGAAATTAGCTGCTTCTTTTAAGTGAGTAATTCTCAGTAGGAAATAAGGTAGTGAGATGAGGAGCAGAAAAAGATACAGCGTGAAGAATTTGTTAACTGTATTTTGTGCCCTTGAAGCCATTTCTTCATATTGCATTGAGCATAGGTAAGTGCCAGTGGAAAAAATTTGCAAAGCATTTACTTTGCTGATAAGTTAACTTCTGTTCATTACAGTCTTAATAAACTCAGATTATAATGGATTTCACTAAAACATCTGTTGTTTTTTGTAATATTGTTGTTAGGACTGTGGGTTCTTTTGGAGATGTGTGTGCTCTGGGGTGGGGATGGGGAATGGTGGGTGGGGATAAGGACATTAGAGGGAGTGTCTCAGAAATTTTACTTGTTTCCTAGTCCACCATTCCTGATACCTTCTGTGTGTTAGTTACTAGCTTAGATTAGTGTGGGGTTGTTAGGAGTGGCCTGGTTTCTTTCCTTCTTTTTCGTAGCCAAGGAAGTATCGCCTGGGGATGCTGGAGGAGAGGCTAGTTCCGATGGGATCAAAGGCACGAAAAGCAAAGAACCCTATTGGCTGCCTTGCTGACAGGTGTAAATCAGGAGTACCCATCAATATGGTTTGGTGGAACAGAGTCACAGAAAACAATTTACAGGTAAAAATACTTTTTTTAGACATTTTTGAAAGTGAATATTTTGGCTGCTTTCTGTGGGGTGGTGGGTATGAGATTGGATGGCTTAGCTGATATACTTAGGTTTTTTTTTTTATTAAAGTAAAATTAGTGGCCCATTAACTGTGATTTTGTTATGTGGCTTTTTTGCACTTTCTCCGCTTTTATGTTCCTGTTCTTTCATTAAATTTAGTTTTTCCTGTTGGATATTGTTAACAATGCAGTTTAATTATTTTTAATACACAAAGTTGTTAGGGTACTACATTAAAAAGTCATATTATAAAACTGATTACAGAAAATCTCATTTATTTGGAATCTGAATAACAGAAAGCTCTGTGTGTTGTCTTTTTGTACATTTTTACTAGGAGATTAAAAATTGTGTCTAAACAAGCTTGTCAAGTGTTGGCTCTGAAACCAACTTCAATAGTATTTTGTCATAGATGCATTTCAGTCTTTGCATTTCTGTGCTAATGAAAATGAATTTTTATAACTCATAGGCTAGCTCTTGTATGACTGAATCTGAAGTACCCACCGAATAGTTTGGATCATATTCCATTTTAATTTGGATTATAATAATTATAGTCTCATTTAAAGACATTGGTAATTGTATAAAATGAATAGCTCTACTAATTAAAATTTCAGTTTGGCTGGAAGTAGAATATCTTTCATCCCCAAATTCCTGAGTAAATTGTTATTGTTTTTAATATATTTCTAGCCAAAAGTCTATAACTCCATATATACACATCACACTTAGAAAGGATACTACAAAGTTAACAACTTGGTTTTATTTCTTTAACCAGCTTTGTATTATGAAGAGGTTTCACAATACTTTGGTCTGTTTAATGTTAATACCATATCAGTATCTGTACTGCCTTGGGCACAGAAATAAAAGTTATCCTGAATATACTGCACATGTCACTGATACTGTGGTATTGTTTTTTCTAAATATAAGGAAAAATCGGGAAGTTGGGGGGGTAGTCCACATAATCAAATACTTAAAATCCTCAGTGGAAAGTTTGGGATATGTCAATTGTAAATAAGAATATAGTTTACTGAATTTTTGTTTTTGAGATCAGGAGAGAGATTTGATGTGGTTAGTGTTAGAATTATTCTTCAGTTTTAAAAAGAAAGCCTTAAAATAAATTGGGTCCCAGGTAATTAAGAACAGATACAGGTGGAACTGGAACTCCATGTTGGTTTCAGGGGACACGTGGACAATGCAGAGGCTTGGCCACTTGACTGCCCCGCCTGCCCACAGCCGTCCTTCCCCCTTATCTCAGTGGTAGTTTTGAGGTACCTCTTTTTAGCATAGCTTGAAAAATCATTAGGTTAGTATAAGAATATGTGCTAGAGTTATGCTTTATTTTTAATTTAAAAAGCTAGTAATAGGTTTTGGAGAAGGAAATGGCAACCCATTCCAGTATTCTTGCCTGGAGAATCACATGGACGGAGGAGCCTGGCGGGCAACACCCCATGGGGTCGCAAAGAGTCAGACATGACTGAGCGACTAACACACAGTTATAGATTTGCATTCAGTGTGTTAAAGACTGAATTGATGTTTTCTGAATCTGATACTTCAAATACTAATAGTACTTTGTGCTTCAAATAGTTGAAATAGTTCTTTTTCTTTTTTTCACTTTTAAGGGACATAAGGAATGCCTTAATAGCTTAGTCTGATGTTGGAGGAACAGTGGTACCTTACAGTATTGGTCACGTGGTTGGTGTCCATTACTGTCTTTGTGGATTCCTAGATTGGTTACCTGGTACTGTTTATTCAGAGCAAAGAGTATGTCAGTGAAGTTTTCTTTTCCATTGGAGTCTTTATCTCTTTTTGTTCTGTAAGAAAAATAGCTTACATAAATCATTTCTATATAGATTCTTTTTAATTTTGTATGTTTGTTTACCTTTAGGTAGTTTAGATTTTTCACATAAAAATCTTTAAAGTATTGTGTAGCCAGATATATTCATCTTTCCAGTTTCATTTGTTTCCTTTCTTTCAAAGCTTAAGTCTTCTCAATCCTAAGGTCAGAAAAATATTTATCTGTATTTTATTTTAGAATTATAATTGTGTTTCTTGAATGGTTACTTTGTGCCAGACACTGCACTAAGCCCTTTACATATTTTGTCTCTTGTTTTCTCTTATCGGACAGTTGTTATTGTTAAGAAACATTTTTAGAGAAGCTAAGTAATGTTAAGGTTAAACAATGGTCAGCGGAGGAGCAGAAATTTGAAGCCATGTGTGTCAGGCTTCAGAATCTCACATATGTGTAACAGTTCTAGCTCTACTGTGTGTAGGCACGGAATGTAGCTTATGTGTGACTCTACCATATTTGTAAGGTCGGTCTTTTTTTCCTCATGATTCATCTTATTTTTTCTCGGTGACAGTTCACTTCACTGCCTTTCTTTCTGGAACTTTAGATGTTTCTTTACACTGATTTCTTAATCTTGACCCAACATCTTTTTGGAAGACAAATTTTGGGAAAAGAAGTTTTTTTACTTCTGAAAACAAAAAACCAAACCAATCCCCAAACCAAACAAAAACCTAAAATGACAACAAAAACTTCCTCTGAAAGTTTCTACCTGGATCATTCATAATTGCATTTGTTCTCCAGTCCTATGATTTCTAGTCTGTGATTACCAGAATGCATCAAGACACCCTCAAAGTTTCAGAGGTCTCCTTAATCACCACACCCAGCGGTCTCACCCAGTACTTTCTACTGCAGGCCACCTTTTCATTTCAATCTCTTTCCCTTGTGCATGCTTGACTCTCTTTCATCCCTGGTTCTTATGAGCTTTAATCCCAGCTCACTTGTTCTTTGCTCTGTCCTGTATGTCTAAGATTCTTAAATTTTTATTTGTATTAGAACTGGACTTCTCAGTTCAAGACCCACATCTTGATGCCTTCTGGTATCTTTGCATGTAGATGTGTATCCCTCTGTCACTGAAGATTTGGCCTGCCTAAAACCGAGTGTGTTCTTTTCTTCTTCACATGTACTGCTGCTTTATATTCTCTTTATATTCCTTCTTGAGTCAGTGACTATCATCATCCCAGTCACTGAGAGTACATAGCTTCATTTCTACCCTGTCATTTCCCATTTCTACCATTTACTATGAGGAGATTCCTGAGGTTTGACTACCCATTAATTGAAAGATGATACATTGGACAATTTACATTTGCCATCATATTAAGGCTTTACCACAATAATGACATATTATCCCCCATTTAAAAAATATGTAAATTGCAATTTAGAAAAGACTTATTGTTCTTATTGTAAGTGATAAAGCTGGGATTCTCATCCAGATCTATTAAATTTTAACTCCTGATATTTTCCTGCTGTGTGGTCTGCCTGTAATCCTCATTCTTTAAAATTCCACAGTATCTTTTTCTTCCTTGCCCCCCCTTTTTTTTGTAACTTTTACTTTAACACAACTAAGTTTATACCCTCAGTGTATTTTCTGGATAATTTTTTAAAATCCCTTCAGGGTCTATTCTGTCTTTCTAGGGCTATCTCTCTTTACTGTCCTCATACACTAAAATTCTAATTGTATGGAATCTTTCATACCTCATATAATACAAAATACACAGCCAGTTCTCAGTTCCTTTTTATCTCTGTATTGCTGTTTGTTGAGCCTAAAAAAACTTTCTTCCCTTTTCCTTTGAGAATATCTCAAATGCTCCCTTTTCTGTAAATACTTGCTCAAACATGTAAAACTGTTTTCACAGTACTTGATATTATTTAACTGCTATTTCATTCTATTTTAAACTTCACCTATTTGTCTTTTCCAACTGAATTATGTGTGACTAGGCATATGTTTTGCCTAGAAAATCCCATGGACAGAGGAGCCTGGTGGGCTGCAGTCCGTGGGGTCGCTACTAGTCGGACAAGACTGAGCGACTTCACTTTCACACATTGGAGAAGGAAATGGCAACCCACTCCAGTGTTCTTGCCTGGAGAATCCCAGGGATGGCGGAGCCTGGTGGGCTGCCGTCTATGGGGTCGCACAGAGTCGGACACGACTGAAGCGACTTAGCAGCAGCAGCAGCAGCAGCAGGCATATGTTTATTTTTGTACCCTTAAGGTATTCTGCTTGTTTCTAAATGTCATGTTTAATTTTCCTTTCTTAGGCAATATGTGAAATTTGTAGTAGTTTAAGAATGTTATGTATTTTGAAAAATTGATCATAGGTTGTCTGGGATTTATAGCCACCGTATGTTACTATTGTTTAATTTAATTATCATAATTGATTTAGAACATCAGGTGGTGATTTCTTTTGCTGTCTTAGAGGATCTTTTATTTTTTTAAATTAAAAATGTAACATTATTGGTATATTCTTGATATTTTTCGGTCTTCTAACCTGGTAGTAGTCTTACTTCTTGACAGTGTTGTTAATTAAGTGACAAAGCTCTGTTTTGTGTTTTTCTCATGGTCTTATTCTGAACATCAAACAGGTGTTGTAGATGGAGGGTCACCCAAGACTTGGCATCAGCAGTTGTTAATTTCACTGAAGTGCAAGTTCAGTTTCATCTTTCCTTAGTCTCTGTCCATGGTGATTGCCCATTCCTCTGCCTGACCAATCTGTATGTGAAATCGAGATTTTTTTCATTTGCACTATGATTACACAGTTCAAAGGCCATTGTTCAGTATTGAAATATTTTATCACCTACCTTATAGAGTTGTTGTGAGGATTCAAATTTCTATTTGAACCTATTGTTTGTATAGTAGATATTAAATAAATGTTCATTCCTCCAATTTGACCTCATCACTTCTGAATTTGGTGTTTGTTTATATTTATTTATGGTGGTAATTGTTGTTTATTTTCAGATGTGCATGGCCTTATGGTATATATGGAAAGAGACTGTGACATTGTATCTTTTAGGAGCTCTCATTTTGATGCTGATACACTTGAGTAGTTAAAGTAATTCCTTTAAAAATGCTTTTTGAAGGGTAACAGTGTGTTCCCAGACTTCGTGTTATTAGATGTCAACTTGAATGAAAGGATGGGAAAGGTGTGATTTTATAAACTTCTCAGGGTATTGCATGCTAAGATTTACCTAACGGTAACCCACTCCAGTATTCTTGCCTAGGGAACCCCATGGACGGAGAAGCCTGGTAGGCTACAGTCCACGGGGTCACAAAGAGTCGGACACGACTGAGCGACGGAACGGAACGGAATGATGTGTTACATAAAGTCATACTCATTTTGTCTTTGACCTTTGGAAATAGTGGGGTTGTGAATCAAAAATTATTAGTATTGCTGTTATTTTAGCTTCACCCCCGAAGTGATGGAAATGAATGAAAACTGGGACTGTTAGGTGTATTAGTAGATTCATACTTGTCAGTGTCTCTTTTGATGGTGTTTTTCCCCTTGTGGTTGGAGTGAAGGGTATTTATTTCTTGTATTTAGTTTGTAAGAATGGTCACATTAAAATCTCTTGGCCCTCAATTTCTGCTGTGAATTCTAGTTGCTTGTTACTGATGCTTTTACAGCCCAAGGAGGTTTGGTAACTCACTGCATGTGCTTCAATCTTTAGCTACTGAGTTTGGTGTTATTTCAGGAGATTTCTAGTCTCATGCCCAGGAAATGGGATTCTTTGGGCTTTAGATGGAGTGGATTGGGATTTATAAGAGTGAGGCTTCAGTCCCTCTAATCAGGATTCCTCAGGACTTTGAAAAGTTATAGAACTGTGGGACAGCTGAAATGACATGACTGTATATGTTCTGCTTTCTGACCCACAGCTCATCCCAGATCCTCTTTTTGTTCCCTCCTCCTCTTCTTTTCAGCTGCTATTCTAAACCTTTGTCATTCACTTCACACCCATTCATCCTCTCTGTCACTTTCGAATAAATGACTTGTGTTCTTCAGAGAAGGGAAAAAAGAGGTCATCCAGAGTGAATTGCTTCGTATGTTGGCTTTCTACCTATGGAAAACACTTTCACTTATACCCTTTCTTACAATTTTTCCTTCTGTTGTAGAGAAGCAAGTGTTCCTTGACTGTATCCTTCAGAACCCATCTTTAGCCCCCTTAGCAATTTATTTCATTATTTATCCCTCTTGAGTTTTAGACAGTCTCTCCCTTGACATTGATTTCTTCCCAGCTTGGTCTTCTAGGACCAAGGAATGCTACATGAGGAAATATTCTGTTGTCAGTACGTTTGGGAAACTGTGATAGAGTTTGAGACCTGCTTCCTACTTACTGCTGTTACTTTTTCACCTTGCATTCATCCTTTAATTCCCAGTGTTTTATCTTTCCCTTTTATCACTATTGAGACTCTATTTTGGTAAGTGTATATAGTGACCAAAAGTCACAGCACTTACTTGACCTCTGCCACATCTGACATTGTCATTCATTCTATTTTCTTGCAGCTGTCGTTGTCTCCACTCTGAGACTGTCCTTTATTAGTGTCTTCCAGAGACCTCGTGTCCTTTGCCATGCCCTCAGAAGCTCTCCTGGGCTCTTTCTTTTCTTGACCCTCTTCCTTTCTCTGCACATGGTGAACTCCAGTGCCTCCGTCACACCTGACTCATGGATATGTGTGTGTGTGTGTATCCTCTCAGTCCTCCGCACTTACTGTGAATATTAGCTGCTTCTGAACATCCTCATCTCCATGGTGTAACACTGAACAGTCCCTGAGTCTAAATTGAATACTTTTTAATGTTCACACCTGTTCTTGCACTCACACACATGCGTACACACCGTCTGCTCTGTCTTGATTGTTGGTATCACCTAGTTGTCTAATTTGTGAGCTCTCCTCAATTCTTCTGTCTTCGTATCTCCTACTTTCTTGGCCACTGAGGTCTGTTGATTGTGCTGCTGTGAAACTCTCTTCCCTGTTAGTGTTGCCACAGTACAGCTTAGGCCCACTTTCACCCTCTTACCTGTACTGTTACTCTTGTAATCTCTTACCTGGTTTCCTGACTCTGGTCTTTTTTTTCAAAGCACTACCTGGGTGACTATCTGATCTTGTTTCTTGTCCGATCAGAATCTCTCAGAAAGGTAGGTCACCTCTGCAGACCTCCTGAACTGGTTGCGGTGCCATGGAGAGAAGCATGCGCTTCCCATCTCTGTCTTTGAACATGCTCTCTGCTTGCTGTGTGTGCCCCTCTATCTGTCTTGACTCAGCAAACTTGTCTTTTAGGATTCGATTCAAGCGTATGGTCTTAGGACCTAATTGGACAGCATGAAGCATTTATGCTGTTTTCCATAGCACTTCACATTGAGGTCATTAGTGTACGTATAACTTGCAGGCTAGCAGAGAATGGCATTCTGTAGGTACTTACTATTTTTTAGATACATGGATGTTCTGAGCTCTTGTGAGTGTTGGGTTCTGGGTACGTTCTGTACCTGTGAAATGCCAGCCTGTGAACTTGTAGAACATAGTGCCTATGTTTCAGGTATTTTGTCCTCTGCAGTGCCTCGTAGAGTGCCCAGCACAGTGTCGAGTGTCTTTTATTATTCAACTAACTGAATGAATTAACCTGGATTAAAGATTATCTGGCAAGATAAGTATATAGTTTCATGACATAAAATATTATTATGGAAAAATTTTTGAAAAGTCTTAATATGTGTTAAATTTTGTTATTAAATATGGCAGGATTCTTGGGTAGAGAGAATGCCTCTAAGTAAATCTTACTATGAAATGTGACAGATTTCACTGTTACATAGTCCTGGATAGAAGATGTACGTAGGTACACAAGATGGTTATAGCTGTGTTCAGTAATGACTGCCTCTATGGGATGTGGTGATGGTCTCACTCTCTTCTGGACTACTCATTAACTGACCTAAGTGGACATTTTTGCTTCTTTTAGGGAGAGTGATTTTTTTTTCCAACTTTATTGAAATAATTGACAAACAGGAAGGGTAATATTAAGAATTAACTAGGTAGAATATTGAGAATGTCTCTGTGATGGTTAATGATTACTGTCATTGGAGAAATTTGACGAGTAAATGACTTAATGGAAGAGGAACGTTTCATTCGTTTTTGTCTTTAAATTCCTTCTGTCTCTAGATGAAGATTCTGCTTTTTTATATCCGTTGGTTCTCCTGGTCTCAATTTGAATATTGCATATTCTCTGTAAATTCTGAAGATTCAGAGATGATATGCAAAGAAAAGGGAATGGTATATGTGGCTTCGTAATTTATAACTCTTAAACTTTCTTAAACGTTTTTGTAAAAATTATATCCGTTCATTCAGTCAGTTCAGTCGCTCAGTCGTGTCCGACTCTTTGCGACCCCATGAATCACAGTACGCCAGGCCTCCCTGTCCATCACCAGCTCCCGGAGTTCACTCAAACTCATGTCCATCGAGTCGGTGATGCCATCCAGCCACCTCATTCTCTGTCGTCCCCGTCTCCTCCCGCCCCCAATCCCTCCCAGCGTCAGAGTCTTTTCAAGTGAGTCAACTAGTCTCATGAGATGGCCAAAGTATTGGAGTTTCAGTTTTAGCATCAGTCCTTCCAATGAACACCCAGGATTGATCTCCTTTAGAATGGACTGGTTGGATCTCCTTGCAGTCAAAGGGACTCTCAAGAGTCTTCTCCAGCACCACAGTTCAAAAGCATCAATTCTTCGGCGATCAGCTTTCTTCACAGTCCAACTCTCACATCCATACATGACCACGGGAAAAATTTATATATGCTTATTGAAAAAACTTCAGATACTACAGAGAAGTACAAAGGAGGAAGCAGAAATGTCCCAAGATTCCTCACCACCTGGAGGTACAATCTCTTATCATTTTAGTGAGCATTTATTGTTAGAATCCTTTTACACACCTGTGTCCATGCACATAGAAACATCTTCCCTTCCTTCTCCCTCCCCCTCCCGTTTTCTCAGGCATATGCATACCATTTTACAAATAGCAACTTAGCATAATTGCTGTATTGTAGTCTAATTTTATCTTTTCTCAATAGTGCTATGGGCCTCTTTTCATTGTAAATAAAAATTTATCAGTTCCCATGACTTTTCATGGCTGCACACATGGGTACCATAATCCATATGTATCATAATATGCATAATTAGATCCTTGATGAGAGAGATTTTAGTTATCCCTCCCCCCACCCCTTTTTAAAAATCATTTAAAAAAATGTGCTAACTGGAATCTTTTCTGCTTGTGTAATTTTTTTCCTTTGCCTAAATTCCTGGATGTGGGAATACTAGGTCAGAGTATGTTTGTGTTTTATTTTGATTCATAGTATCAAACTATTCTCAAGAACAGTGTTAACCATTTCTGACAGACATTGTGAAAGATGAACTAATGAGCCCTTTTGGAAATCTATGTGCCTATAGTTTCATACTCTTATATAGGGAGAATGACTGTAAGCTGATTCATGGAAACTTTTTTATTTAATGCCCTCATACATAAGGCTTATTACTAGTTGAGGTTCTGACATAAGCCTGCTACTTTCCCCTTGGTGGTGGTGGTGGTGGTGATGGTGGTTTAGTCGCTAAGTCATGTCCGACTCTTTGTGACCCCACGGACTGTAGCCCCCAGGCTTCTCTGTCCATGGGGTTCTCCAAGCAAGAATACTGGAGTGGGTTGCCATTTCTTTCTCCAGGGGATCTTCCCGACCCAGGAATCTAACCCAGGTCTCCTGCATTGCAGGCAGATTCTTTACCAATGTTCCCCTTAAGATAGTCAAATTATTAGTAGGAGAACTTATACTTAGAAGAATGGTGTGAATCTCTTGGAATCACTAGTAACCAACTGTCTTTCACTGTCCCCACCGATTTGAATATGACTTATTTAGAAGATCATATTTCCTCTATTGAGATGTTTTATCAGAAGGCCCAGTTTGCTTCAGAAAATTTGTGAATTGTGACTCTAGACTATTTTTCACAATAGTAGTAGTGTTATATGTTAACTTCTAACTTAAAAGGTGCAACTTGACTCTTCTTAAGTAGATCAATTTCTGAATCACCCAGAAGTTGAGTTTATTTTGATAAATTTTAAATAGACCATATTTGGGTATGCTTGAAATATGGAGAAATAACACATGGGGTTGCAAAGAGTCGGACACGACTGAGCGACTGAACTGAACTGAACCCATTAAGGCAAAAAAAAAGAAAAAACTTGTAGAAACGTGAGCGTGGAGGTTCTGGTTAGCCATTTGACTTCTCCTTTCTGTCGCACCCTGTTCCTCTTTCTCCGGTGTTACTTATGGACACTGAAGACAGGTAAAAATAGCTCTGAATAGTGCTACTGTTTATGTCTATAAGTCTCATCTTTTTATACCTTTTAGATAATTTTATCAAGGCAAAATTCTTGCCTGTTTTTGCCTTTTGCTCTCATTATCAGTATCCCCTCTTCTACCTATTCATTGTTCTGTGCCCTGCAACACACACATACACTTTCTTCTACCTTAGACATTGATCTTTTGAATTAGTTCCACCTGGGCCCCTTTGTCACTCCAGGGAGGGAAGAATAGTAAAGATGGGCGATTGGAATCATGATGATGATGTTCAGTTGCCAAGTTGTGTCTGACTCTTTGTGACCCCACGGACTGCAGTATGCCAGGCTTCCCTGTCCTTCACTATCTCCTGGAGTTTCATAGTTTCTTGAGAAAAGTAGATATGGCTGAGATTAATATCAACATTTTATCTCAATTTTCTCTTTTAATGATTTAATTCAGTCAAAGATTGTGGAGACTTTACCTGATCAACCTGATTGGATTGCAGTAGTTATTAATAAAACTTTCCTTCTCTTTCTTCCCATTTTTCCTTCCTTTTCCCCCTCTTCTTTTCTTTTTCTGCTTTTCTATACTTCTTTTATCCTGGCTGAAAGTAGGAAATGAATTGGAATTGCGCAAGACTGGGGTCAAGTTGGTTCATTGGAATGATGGCCTAGACTAGGGTACTGACAGTGACATGGGTGGATTTAGTTGAATTTGAGAAATATTTGGGATGTAGAATAGACTCCATGACTTGATGTTTCAAAGATACCTGCATTATCAAAAGGATGGTTGTGAAATAATTTATTTGTTTAGTAGAAAGCACAACAAAATTTGAGAAATAAAAATCATAATACAGAAATAGTTTATAAGTACATCAAAAGAATTTTATAACTATATTCCATGTGTTCAGGAAACTGGGGATAGGATTAAACATGTTAGTACAGACACGAAAAACATTTTAAAAAATTAAAATCATACTTCTAAAGTTTAAAACTACAGTTTCTGAAATGAAAAACATATTTGATGTAATTAATGGCAGATTGGACATTGTATAAGAAAAGATTAGTGAACTGAAAGACATAGTGCTAGAAACTGTCCAAAAAAACAGAAAAAGTGAGCCATGGGAGAACATGAAGCAGCCTAACACACTTTTTTTACTCCTTGAAGCAGGATAGGGCACACAGAAAAGATACTTTGAGAAATAGTGGGCCAAAAAAAAATAAAAGGACTGGTGGGCAGATATTTTCCAAATTGGATGAAAATGGTAAGCCTGCGGATCCAAGAGCTCAGTGAACATAGGCACAAAACAAACATGAGAGACAGGGGAAACTGCACCCTTGCACTAAGGCACATCAAATAAGCATCCAGAGGGGAAAAGATAATCATTTTTGAGGAAAAAAGATATAAATAACAGCATATTTCCTGTTGGAAACAATGTGAACCGTAAGACAGTGGAGCAATTAAAATACAGGAAGGTAAACAAAAAGTCAACTTAGAATTCTATTCCTGGGAAAAATATGAGAATGCAATCCCATGAGTGCATTTAAAGACATGTGAAATTTTGAATAAAATGTGCAGTTTAGTTACACTTTACACAGTTCAGTTCAGTTGCTCAGTCGTGTCCGACTCTCCGCGACCCCATGAATCACAGCTCGCCAGGCCTCCCTGTCCATCACCAACTCCCAGAGTTCACTAAAACTCATGTCCACAGAGTCGGTGATGCCATCCAGCTATCTCATTCTCGGTCGTCCCCTTCTCCTCCCGCTCTCAACCTTTCCCAGCATCAGAGTCTTTTCCAGTGAGTCAACTCATCGCATGAGGTGGCCAAAGTATTGCAGTTTCAGCTTTAGCATCAGTCCTTCCAATGAACACCCAGGATTGATCTCCTTTAGAATGGGCTGGTTGGATGGATCTCCTTGCAGTCCAAGGGACTCTCAAGAGTCTTCTCCAACACCGCAGTTCAAAAGCATCAATTCTTCGGTGATCAGCTTTCTTCACAGTCCAACTCTCACATCCATACCTGACCACGGGAAAAACCATAGCCTTGACTAGACGGACCTTGGTTGGCAAAGTAATGTCTCTGCTTTTTAATATACTATCAAGGTTGGTCATAACTTTCCTTCCAAGGAGTAAGCGTCTTTTAATTTCATGGCTGCAATCAGCATCTGCAGTGATTTTGGAGCCCAAAAAAATAAAGTCTGACACTGTTTCCACTGTTTTTCCATCTATTTCCCATGAAGTGATGGGACCAGATGCCATGATCTTTGTTTTCTGAATGTTGAGCTTCAAGCCAACCTTTTCACTCTCCTCTTTCACTTTCATCAAGAGGCTTTTGAGTTCCTCTTCACTTTCTGCCATAAGGGTAGTGTCATCTGCATATCTGAGGTTATTGATATTTCTCCCAGCAATCTTGATTCCAGCTTGTGCTTCTTCCAGCCCAGCGTTCCTCATGATGTACTCTGCATATAAGTTAAATAAGCAAGGTGACAATATACAGCCTTGACGTACTCCTTTTCCTATTTGGAACCAGTCTGTTGTTTCATGTACAGTTCTGACTGTTGCTTCCTGACCTGCATACAGGTTTCTCAAGAGGCAGGTCAGGTGGTCTGGTATTCCCATCTCTTTTAGAATTTCCCACAGTTTATTAAAAGGCACAGGCACCAGAGATCAAATTGCCAACATCCGCTGGATCATGGAGAAAGCAAGAGAGTTCTAGAAAAACATCTATTTCTGCTTCATTGACTATGCCAAAGCCTTTAACTGTGTGGATCACAATAAACTGTGGAAAATTCTGAAAGAGATGGGAATACCAGACCACCTTTACACAGTTACACATTGTTAATTTTATGATTTTGAAAATATACTCTGGTTATGTAGGATGATATCTTTGGGGAAAGATGGAATTACTTCAAAATTACAATTTCTTAAAAAGCGCAAAATAAGTACCTTTTTAAACATGCAAGAGTTGAAAAGATTCACCAGCAATAGATGTGTACTTTAGTAGACGTTAAAGTATTGGGTTGGCCAAAAAGTTCATTCAGTTTTTCCTTTTATGGAACATCTTAAATTACTTTATTCTCCAACCTAGTACTTCAGACAGAAGGAAGAAAATACTCTGCAATCTGGATCTGTACAAAGAAATGAAGAAAACTGAAAATAGTAACTACATAAGTAAACGTAAGAAACTTCCCCCTTCTTCTGTAAGCCTCTTTGAAAGATAATTGACCATTGAAAGCAAAAATGGTAATAGTGTACTGTAGGGTTTATAGCCTATGTAGAAGTAAAATATATGATGATTATAGCAGAGTCTGGGAGGGGAGAAATGGAAGTTTAGTATTGTGACCATGTTATACTATATCTGAAGAAGTTTAAAACTCAAAAGTATTAAGTAGTTGTTATCTACCGAATCATGTCTTCCCCAAATTCTCACGTTTAAGTCCTCACTCTTCTTTTTTTTAAGTTCTCTTAATGTAACAGTATTTGGAAATGGGCTTTTAAAGATTTAGGTAAGGTTAAATGTGGTTGTAGGGATGGGCCCCAATCTAGTATGATTGGTGTTCTTATAAGTAGATGCAGAAATACCAGGCTTTCACACACACAGAGAAAACACTTGTTGCAGTGAGGACACCGTGAAAGGATGGCTTTCTGAAAGCCAAGGAGAGTGGCCTCAGGAGAAACCAACCCTCTTGGCTCCTTCATCTTGGACTCTCGTTTTCTAGAACTGTGAGAAGATAAGTTCCCATTTTTCAGGCCGCTCAGTGTGTGCTGTTCTGTTGTGGCCCTAGCGGACTTGTTTCGTATGTGTACTGTCAAATCTGTAATAGTTAATGGTAGAGACTTCAGTTCTCTGTCAATAATGGAAGAGAAAGAAAATCAGTAAGAAGAAGGGAGACTTGAGCAACTCTATCAGTTTATTTGTAGGACGCTGTGTCCAGCAGCAGCATAATGAATATTCTTTTCAAGTGACCATAGAATATTGACCAAGATAGAACAACCAATTGGAACAAATCTCAGTAAATTTAAAAGGGTTCAGGTCATGCTAATGTGTTCTCTGACCACAGTATAATTAGAAGCAAGTTACAGATCTTTGGGGGCTTTCCTTATAGCTTAGTTGGGAAAGAATCTGCCTGCAGTGCAGGAGACCTGGGTTCATTTCCTGGGTCGGGAAGATCCCCTGAAGAAGGAAATGGCAACCCACTCCAGTATTCTTGCCTGGAGAATCTCATGGACAGAGGAGCCTGGCGGGCTTCAGTCCATGGGGTCCCAAGAGTTGGACACAATTTAGTGACTAAACCACCACCACCAACAACAGATCTTTGGAGAATCTTCAAGTATCCAGAGACTGAATAACACACTTCTTTGACATGTGTCAAAGAAGAATTAGGAAGGGAAGTTTTAAAGTGTTTTGAATGAAAATAAAAATGTGCCAACTGGTGTGGAATGTCACTGAAGCGGTAATGGGAGGGAAATTTATAACACTAAATGCCTGTGTTGAAAAGGTTCTCGAAAGAGTGATCTCAGCTTAAGAAACTAGAAAGAGAAGAACAAATTAAATCCAAAGAAAGCATAAAAAGGATGAATCTTAATGATGCGAACTGAAAGAAGCTAGTAAAAAACTGAGTACATATGTACATACGTAAGATTCATTCATACTAAGTTCTAGAACATTCAGACTAGTCTATAGTGACGAAAAACTTATTAGAGGTTGCCTGGAGTCCACAGCAGCGGAGCAGAGAGGAACAGGAGGGATGGTTTCATACAGACTTAAGGGAGCTTTTGGGCATGATGGATGTAGTCCTCCTTGATTTGGGTAATGGTTTCATGGTGGTCCACCTATGTCAAGAGTTAACAGAGTTTACCCTGAAATATGTGTGATTTATTCTATGTCGATTATATCTAAATAAAGCTGTTAAGAAACTTTTACCAGTTCATTTATATTTCATTCGGAGAGTAGAAAGGTTACTGAAAACAGCTTATGAAGCCTTTAAGTGGTAAAGCAAATGGAGCTCCTTACAAGGAGCAGCACTGTGGAAGGCATTTTATGGTTTTATGAGTTTATTGTGTGTTTTTAAAAAGCCTGACCACTATTCAGAAACAGTGGTGATTTCTCAATCATTCATCACATCACCTTAAGACAGCTTTCTTTTTTCAATAATCTTTTGGCAGGTTTGCAGTGAAATGTTAAGTAATATTTTATGTTGTGTTTTTATTCAGTATAAACCTCTTCCTGTCATTCTAATAAAAAAATTAATGGCTGAACTTTTTATTGTTGCACTGTTTATTAAATTAGTCTCTTAATTCATGGGACTAATTTATTGTGTTCTTAGTAAGTACTCTTGTTTGTAGTGGAGTCCATCAGACTGTTAAATACTGAATTATACTTTAAAAGGAACAGTTTCCATGAAATAATATGATAGTAGGAAAGCATAAAGTTATAAACTAGAAACATCATCAAAAAATTACTTCATTTGTGGAACTTCCCTGGTGGTCCAGTGGTTAAGATTCTGAGCTCCCAATGCAGGGGGCCTGGGTTAATCCCTGGTCAGGGAACTAGATCCCACATGATGTGGTTCGCATGCCGCAGCCAAGGGTTCGCATGCCGCAACCCAGAGTTGCATGCCACAACTAGGACCTGGCACAGCCAAATTTTAAAAAAAATTGCTTAATTTGTTAAAAAACAAGAATAACTTTATCCTTCATTTGTAAAATAGGACATATTCTGTCATTTTGGTTGGGATCTGTGAATTGAAGCATTACTATTTCATTTAAAATATAATGTTAATAACTACAACAGTGCTTTTCAAGCTAAAGGTTAGGCCTTTTCATATACTTCTGTCTGGAGAGTATAGGCAGGTGTCATATCCACATGTTGGGGGTGGTCCCAGTTTGAAGAACTCACTAAATGCACTTGGTTGTTTTGGGTGTGAAAGTTGCAGTGTAAATTTAAGTGTGTGAGAACCCAAAACTCTATTGATAAATTCTCACAGAGTGAATGTTTGCTATTTGACTTACATAAACATTGATTTTTTTCACCTCAAATGTACACTGAGAGCTGTGTAAGATATGAATGAAAATTAAGATTTAAAATATGAATAGAACTTATAAATTATGAATGGAAATATATGTATGTTAGAAAACCCACAAGTTTAATATAATAGGAGCACGTTTGGAGAGTTATGACAGGCTTGTCTAAATCATAGGGCAGGAATAATAAAACCTTGATTTTTTTTCCCCCCACTATTATGCTTCTCATTTATTCCATTCTCTTTAGTGTTGTTGAAGTTAGACAAATTTATATAACCCAAGTCCTTGAATCTTCTTTTACATTTAACCTTCACTTCCTAAAGCTGAAAAAAATTGCTTATTTTCTGGTTAACAGAGATTACATTTTAACACGATACTAGTTTTAGTTATCAATTTTGCCTTATCTCTAAAAAAGTATTCTTTTTAATATGTTAAAGGTGTGTGTCTATGCTATTTTGTTATTTTATAAAACTTATTTCTGTTATTAACCAGTTATATTAAAATGGTTTTAAGAATGCATGTTTTTATTGCACTTATTATTTTAACTAATTTTATCATGAAAAAGTATTCTCCTTTCTACAGTAATTTCTCATTAAGTATTTTTGATAGATTTATAATCTGGCTAGAGGAATTTGTATTATCTGTTAATAATAGTAGCTCTGCTCTCTTATTCCTAGATTTTGTTTTGTGTGTGTGTGTATTATACCTACTGTGTAATTCTTTTTTCTGCCATTTAAATCCTTTAACTTTTTCTCATATCTCAGATAAACTCATCTGAAATAAAACAAACTGGTAAACCACCTACCCAAGAGAAATAAATGCCTCACCATCCTAAATCAGGGGAAAAAAGGAGGGAGGTCTTTAGGTCCTTCTTTTTATGTAAAATTCACTGCAGATGAGTTTTTTTGGATCGTTGGTTGTTGAATCCCTGAAAGTTGCAGTTTAGTATACATTTTCATAGTTAATTTTAATAATCTCTATTGTAATACATTTGAAGGTCCTCTATAATTTGTTATAATAACGATTTATATGCAATTTATTTGGACAAAGTAAAACAAACTCCCTCCTTTTTCTCCTTTATAGGATACCTTAAAAATAGTCTTTCAGATGAATTTAAAATAGATTTGATTTAGAGAAACTCAGCTTTGTAATTAGTCTCCTGTTCATGGTAAATGTAAGGTATAAATGAAATGGAAACTAAATAATCTCTGTGTGTCAGAATTAGATTAGCTTTAAATTTCTTTGTCTAAATTTACGGTTTCTTAGTAGTCTTATAATCCTGAAGTCCCCATCTCTCCTCGGCGTTTGGAACTCTTGTTACCAAGTGACCTGATTGATTTTTTTTACTTTCTTCTAAAATAGTTTTAGCACTCACTGGTGCACACTGGTTTAACTCTGAAGTGATCCTGTTGATAACCATTTATATCTAGGGATTACTTCATCAATAAAATGCATGGGCTCTTTGGCCACACTTTTAAAGAAGATGCCAGTGTTTTTGAAAACTTGAGCATTTGGAAGATTTTAAAATAGACGTAACTGACAGGAGAGGACTTTCTTTCCCTTGGAAAATATATTTTGATTCAATTCGGATTCTTTTTTTTTTTCTTCAGAATTTCCCATTTTAGATACGGCAGTAAAAGAAGTTCTCTGTATATCTAGTATATTTTAATAAAAAATTAGCATTTTTTCTGTACTTTGTCACTTTGTATTTAATTTTTGCTGGAACATAACTAGTAAAATATCATTTTCTTTAGAGTTTACAATGAAGTTAGCCTGTAGACTTGCTGTTTTCCAAATCTGGTATTTTGAACTCTAACTTGGCAATTTTAAATGTCATTCATTTCAAATAAGGAAGTTGTCCTTGGATTGTACAGTAATTAGTCCATCTTTTTATTTTATGCGGTCTATGGAAATACGTTTTTCCATTCCAATGATCAGTTCTGAAATACTTTAAGTGATTAATTTTTTTCATTGTGGTTCAGTGTGTTTTAAATTTAGTTTGCATATATGTGTGTGTGTGTGAGTATACACACACATACTGAAAATGTGGGCTGAAGTATGCACATACTAAATTATCTCTTTGGTTAACCCTTTTGGAAGTTGAATTCAAATATCAATATGTCAATAGTCATTGAATCTTCATTATACTTAAACATGTGGATCACTATTGCCGAAAAATATTTAGGATAGTCATTTGTTTCAGATGGATGAAATATAGACCATTTATGAATTTGAGTTATAGTTTCATAATGTGCTAGTAGTTCTTAATGCCAAAGGCACCATGCCACTTAACTAGATAAAATGTGCCTTCATACAACTGGGAAGAAAGTTTTCTCATGTAATCTCATTGTAAAATATTTTTAATATAGCAGAAGTTACATGCCATACCTTGCAGACATTGGGGCCTCAATTATATTTTTCTTATATCTTGATTCCTCTCACATTTGCCGTATATTTAAGTGTTTTTCTCATCTTTACTGTTATTTAAATAGTGGCACCATATTATTGGGGAGATGTCTTCAGTGCTTATAAAGGTGGAAGTGCTTAATTTTGGAATAAAGGCAGTTTTGACCTTTATCCTAGTAGAAGTGGTTTAAAGATATTAAATTTGAAACTTTTCGCTCAGTTTTGAGGTAGTTTTAACTTCCCAGTTCTCTAAAATATAGTATTAGGATGGTTGGATAATGATGTATATTCGACAATAAAGGCAGATTTTCTTGTTTCAAAGCTAAATTCCCCAAGTGAAATGATTAAAACTTTCAAATTTGATGGAAAATTTTTCTTCAAGAAATTTAATTATCCCACTCCAAAATGTGGAAACTAAAAAACACTGTAAATCCTTTCAGTAAAATATTTTACTTGGTAAATAGAGCACTGTGGAATAATGCCTAGTAAATTCAGTGTCTTTTTTGGCCTTAAAATGTGTTAACTTTACTATATTTGATTTTCAAATAGACACCAAATCCTACTGCAAGTGAGTTTATTCCCAAAGGAGGATCAACCTCCAGGCTGAGTAACACGTCCCAGTCACATGTGTCTGCCTTCTCTCAAGTGTTCTCTCACCCATCCATGGGGACTCCTGCTGCTGCTGGATTAGCACCAGGTAAGTTGAGTAACTGTTTCCAGTGAGTTCCAGGTAGCAAATCTCTTAAGCACCATTTGCTGTTAGTTTACCAGACCTGAAATAGTATTCCTCAGTGGTTCATATCTGAACACATTATGAGTTTTATGTTCTAGGTTTTAATACTATAGACCAAGTGTGTAGTTAAAAATTTTAAAGCAGAATTTAAATTTAATGAATAAAAGTTAAATATAACTTTGTGTTTAAAAGCACAAAAGTAAATTTAAAGGAGAAAATGGTTATTGAGGAAAAAATATCCAGATCATAATATTTACTTATTATTTTTTAGCATGCTAATGCTATTTCACTCAGAAACTTCAGTAAGAGCATCAAAACTTGAATACTGATGTGCTTCAAGGTCCTCGTTTTGAAATAAATTTCTAAAAGAATAATTTGTATCATTCTAAATTAAAGTTAAAGTTTAGAACACCTTTTGGGTGTTCAATTATAAATCTGTAGTAGTAGTAAAGTATTATAAACAGTGGCAGGAAAGCAGTGTGAAGGGTTAGGGGTCATCTCAACACTTTCTTCTAAGTTTACCCCAAATGGCAGCAGAGGAATTTGAAGAAGTGCACTTGTACATCCGGGGTCCTGAGGCATAGTTTGGAGTAGCCTATAAAAGAGAACGTCCTCTCTTTTATCTGAAAATTCATGCAGATTTTGCATTCTGCTTCCTAGCATAAACAGTCCTATAAAAATAAGGAAATTTTCTTAGATAATTAGCATTACCCATTCATATTGCTGTGAACCTTAATTAGAAAAGTAAGGTATGAGAATTATATTGAGTTCATAGTAAGTGCTGAGTGGGTTAAGTCTGTTCAATGGTTGAGCTGCCCACCCAGATGATGTTTCTAGAACCTTTAATGGGTAATCATCTGTTGATGACTTAATCTTGAAAGTTAAAAAGCAAAACCAGAAACAAAGTGAAATACTACATACTAAATGAAGCCAAAAGATCCATCTGGATTAGCTTGGAACTAGTCCTGTCTCCAGGTCTTAATCTAATCAGTAGTGGTGCTAAATGATTGGCTTTGATACTGAAATCAAGTACCATTTTTGGAATAAGAATGAGAGAAAATAATGATAACTTTATGGAACAGGTTTAGTGTGTTAAGCTTCAAGTGTATTCAGAGGCTTAGTAACCTTGTGTTGCCAAGGATTTTGTCAACACCTCCTTCCCCTCACCTCTCCCTCTCTCCCTCTATTTCTCCCTCCCTCCCTTCCCACTGATTTCCTACTCATCTTTTTTTCCCCCAATGAGCATTTGATCATTTTATTAATAACTAAATGTAAGCTAAGAATTGCATCCCTCTCTGGTGAGACTTTTAAGGTAGTTTTGTGTGCAGGGCTTTGAGATACATCTTGGCAGCTCCTTCCTCCTTGCTTATGCCTTTTTACCTTTTCTTCTACTTTGGCTCTTTTCAGATTCAGGTAGAATTGTAAATCTTTTCCCTTTTCCCCTAGAGAGCAGTGTCAGAATTGAATATCCCTGGTAGCCTTAAAGTTTTACTTGTAAGTAATATGCCCCTGTGATTTTTCTCCCATTGAGGTGTGTTTGCATTGTTTACATGAGCATAGGCTACATGTCAGCTGTACAGCTAAAATTTCTTAGAGATTCTCCAGACATCTGAGCAGTGTTTATAAAACACCCATGGTAATGGAATCCATATGCCAGTCAGAAAACTTTGGCTTTCTTAATTAAGTACCAATTTATTTTGACCTAACAGCACCTTTTCCCTTGTTTAATAAGTAAACATTTTGTTCATATCTTTGATCAGGCTAATTTAAGCTAAAAGGTAGGCTTTTAAAGTATTGGATGAATTTAAAATGTCAAAGGGAATTTTAGATATTGAAAACATTTAATTACAGTGCTGTGATACTTGTTTAAGCTTTCCATTTGGTATTAATTTGTGTGTAGGTAGGTGTTTCATTGGTCCCAGTTGGGTTTCACAGTTTACGAAGAAATGAATTTAAAACTCTTCTGCATAGCTCTAACATTAAAATAGTCATTCTGCTTCTTTTAATGAAAGGATTGATAATTACTGTCTGAAACCATTGGGAATAGGTCAGTATGTTTTATTAAAGGTATTCCTGAATTCTTTATACTGACTATATAAAAATTATCCTTTATTCAAATGACAGTCACCTAGGCTAAAATATTTCCCCAAAATACTGGAGTGATGATGGTTTTACATTTATTATTTCTTCATATTTTCTCTTTTTAGTTAATGGCGTAACACTGTGAAGATGAACAAAGGAAAAAAAAATGTGTACTTTCTGCAAAACATTTTATCCCTTCAGTGTTTTCCATTACTTCTTACCCATAAATTCTATTTTTTTTCAAGGTCTAAGAAAGGTTCTTGGAATTTTCACTTTTAGGTTGTACAATAAGAAAGTTCATAGGAGTTCATTAACCTGTGTTAGTGGTGATTTAATTGATCTTTAATCCTCCTCGTCTTAGTGATAATTTTCAGTTATAAAGTTTCATTTTCTCATTTCTTCAATTTCTGTTCCAGAAATTATCCTTGAAAATATGTCAAATTACTGTTTTACTAAAAAATATGAAACCTTAAATATTTTGGCACTCAGCCATAAGCTAGAGTAGTATCATTTTCATTATGTATGAAAAAATACATATTTAAATACATTTTTTGACCAAAAAATGTAAAAATATTTGAACAGAGTTGAGTAGATGTTAAGATTTTGTATTTCCTCAGATTGTAAGGAACAAAAAACATAATGCCTGGAACAAAGTAAAAGTAGATCCTTGTTTTGATCACTTTAAAAACATAATTTGTATTTTTAAAAAGTTTTAATGCATGAAGTAAAACTTTATACAAAAGTTACTTAAATTAAAATAGATTTAAATTAATTTACAATAAATTAATTTTAATTTAAAATTTAAAATAGGTTTACATTAAAATTGAATTAAATTTAAAATGTATTTAAAAGTGTTCAAAATATGCAGCACATGTTAAGTTTCCATTGACTTGTATATGCATTTTATTTTAAGAAATGAAGAAGCTATAGGTTTAGTTGTTTTCTGCACATATAACCTGAGAACAGTAGCTACGTTTCTAAGTATCTTCTACAAAGGTAATCATAAGAATATTTGGGATATGGCACTTGATTTATTGTCTTCGAGAACTTCTTCAGTTATATTGGCACTGAAATTCCAATACTTTGGCCACCTGATGCGAAAAGCTGACTCATTGGAAAAGACCCTGATGCTGGGAAAGATTGAGAGCAAGAGGAGAAGGGGTTGACAGGGGATGAGATGGTTGGATGGCATCATTGACACGATGGAGATGAGTTTGAGAAAACTCCGGGAGATAGTGAAGGACAAGAAAGCTTGGTATGCTGCAAAGAGTCGGACACAGCTTAGTGACTGAACAACAATTATATACATATTTTTTATTTGTAAATATGCAGTTTTCTCTGTTCACAGCTTTTATTGTCCTCCTGGAGGTTCATAGCCTTCCAAAGTTAAGAATCACTGGTTTAACACACCCTTGGCAAAATTTTATTTCACAAGTATGATATAGTAAGAATACTTCTAAAGTAACATATAAAAATAAATTTTTCTAATAGGTTTAGCTTTAGGCTTCCCCGATGGCTCAGCGGTAAAGAATCTGCCTGCAGTGCAGGAGATGCAGGCGACACTGGTTCCATCCCTGGGTTGGGAAGATCCCCTGGAGGAGGAAATGGCAACCCGCTTCAGTATTCTTGCCTGGAAAATCCCATAGACAGAAGAACCTGGCAGGCTGTGGTCCATAGGGTCACAAAGAGTCGGACAGGTCTGAGCCACTGAGCACTAGCTTTAGGCAATCCAGTTTTAGAATAGCCTTTAGAAATGAAAATACGACTATATTGAAGACAGTTTATACTTTAATTTTTTGTGCCATGAAAAAGAATTTTATTATGTGAACTAATTGCTGAATGCTTTTCTATCAGATTTTTTCCTTTGAGTATTTTGAGTTGGTAGTAGACTTTAAACTTAGTTACCTCAGTCTTGGTCACAGTTTGTTTGAAGGTGATTTTAAGAGAAGTATCGACAGAAATGTATATATATTTCTGGGTAGTGTTCTGTAATATCTCATGGGGTGGTTTAGTGCACAATTGAGCATCTCTTGTTCTGCTTAATTGTGTGTGGACACTTGGGAGAGGTAGAGGAAATTCTTGAATTTGAAAATGCCATTATTGCTTTAGAAATGAGAAAGAGATGTAAGTGACTTTTTAGCATTTTAAAACATTCATCCCTTCAAGATGAGAATGGTATAGGTTGTTGGACTGTGAATGTATTTTATTGTAAGTAATGGTGAATTGTGGATGATTGATTTTAGGAGAAGCATTTAAATTATTATACTAGAGCTATCATTATTAAAT
The DNA here is from genome assembly GCF_049115385.1 of Moschus berezovskii. Taxonomy (NCBI): domain Eukaryota; kingdom Metazoa; phylum Chordata; class Mammalia; order Artiodactyla; family Moschidae; genus Moschus; species Moschus berezovskii. Next base: position 54,790,301 of record NC_142472.1, read on the forward strand.
AATTGTATTCCTTTGTTAAAATTCAATTGTATTTTTTAGAAAAATTTTAAAGTATATTTTTAGATTCAGTGTTTTGAAGTACTTAATCGTGTCTTATATATTCCTAAGAGTGCCAAATTGATAGATAAAATTGGCTAATATTCCTTATTACTTGGTTTGGGCAAGGTATGGGGAAAAGAGGAATGGAAAAGACAAGGGGAAATAAATATTTATCCATCATTTTTGTTCAAAAATATTAAAATGTTAAACTTTTAATATATATAATGTACAATTATAATGTCAAGAGGTGATCTTTTTTTTTCCATTTTTTAGTTTTAAAGTTCTATGCTAAAATAAAGTTCTGTGATTCATTAACTTTATAATGTTTCATATCATAATAAATGTAGTCTTAGTTCATTTCAGTTACATAGTATTAATAGTTGACTTATGCCATAATATGACTTTGATCATCGGTTTAGGTGGAACTTCTGGGGTTTACATGTTTCAGCCTTTTGCCAGTTTAGAGGTGGCATTCATGAGAGATTATCATCTAGCTTCTGCTTTTTCACTTAGAATAATAAGGAATTAATTAGCTAACCAAGGCAGCCCAGTATATATTTTAATAGTTTGATTAAGAAAGACAATTAGATCTTTTGCTGAACTAAACTCTATCTTGTTTTATCCACTAGTCCTAGGTGTTTCCCTTTTGTTGAATGAAGTAACTTAAAATCTTTCCTACATTATAGCCCTTTCTGTTATTTTTTTAGACTAGCTATATGTGTGTATCCATATACTGATCTGTTCATATGACTCAACAAAAGAGAAACTGGGGAAATCCTATTAAAATTAATAAATTGTGTAGGTCAAAAGTCATGAACTTCTTATAAGTCATAATGCTGTAACATAGTGTGAGTAAAATTAAATCTGCAAATATGTCTACCTACCTGTGATATCCACCTATGGGGAGGATATGTACCATTGGGAAAATAGGTTGCTAACAGATTGAAGCTATGGTTTTGCAGATGGTAAATATCTTAAGTTCATTATTTCAAATTTCACTGTGGATTTGAAGCTCTACATTAAAATCACATAATGCATAAAATCTATTATCGTGTTAGATTATGTTTTGCTAAGTAGCATAACTGTTGACAATACACATTGTACAAAATACTTAAGTAATTCTAAAACATTTCCATATTTTGTATGATGTAACTAAACAGATTTTCTTTGTAATTGTTTTTCGTTAAATGAATTTTGTGGGACAGTCAAGTAATCCTACCATGAGTTTGTTTTGATATATCCATCTGAATTTATTTTTTTTTTAATTATTTTTATACTTAATAGCATTAGAGGTAGTTTACCATTAAAATATTCTTCTAACCTGTTTTAAATATCAATCTTGATTTTCCAAGCTTATTACAAATTCCTTAAGAAGAGACTCTGCCATTTCTTATCTGGCACAAATTTCAGCCTAAAGATGGTGCCTAATAAATACTTATTTAACTCAGCTTCATTTTTATCTAAGAAAAAAAAAATTTAAATCAGTGGGTATCTCTTAATTACAGTGAATTTTAATGATTCCGTAAACGTCTTTGAAGAACTCCTAAATCCTGTGCATATTCAAGAGAGTGTAGGTGAACAGTCTCATGAGCAACAGAGTATGTTTGTTGAGTGTTTAACTTCGTTAGAACTAGAGTCTCTGTGTGTTTTGAGATGCTAAAACATTTTAAAAACCAGTTAAAATATTTGTATTATTTTTAAATTGCATGTTTCCATTTTTTGTAACTACTTTGTTTTTCAGGTTTATTCAACAGTCACTCAAACCTGTCCAGGTTTTCTAACTGGGGATTGCATTCTGCATTAAAAAAATAAAAGTTTACCGTTAAAAGTCAGGGGTCCTTAAGATTTTTGTGGAAAAGGCCTGTCCATTGCCCTGGACTGTTGAGCCCATCCTGAATGGGGGCTGCCCTGCGTGTGCATGTGTGTGGGTACAGATGGTGATGTCCCAGGGAAGGTGACTTAACAGTAGAACTGTAACTGGGCAGAGAGTGCCTGCTGGCTCTATTTCCTTCCCAGTTGGGAATTTCAGGAAACTGGGGCAAGACGTTAATGGCGCAGTGGGGGATGTGGCTGCTGCAGCTGGCTTGGAGACCTGTCAGGTAAGGCTGAAAATAGCTGCCAGTAGATACTGCTCTACTGCTTGGAGAATCCCTGGTTCATGTGCCCCATTAGCTTTGAGAGTTTCTTATTGTGGACTTCCTGTTTTCATCTTATGTATTGACTAACTTGTTCCTTAACTCTTGAGAGGTAAGGCTGGAATGGGAGTGGGTAAGGCTTCCCGTCAGCTGTAGGCTCAGTGATCTACAACTACAGCAGCATCTCCTGCTGTTTTTTTGTTTGGGGAGGGGGGCGGCGGGGAGGGTGTCTGCTTTCATTGAACTGGGACTTAATTGTCTTTGGAACATGGTACCAATTTTTCTACCAAAGTAGCTGTGTAGCTTTCAGCACATTGTTTGATCCCTATGTTTTAGCATCTTCCTTTCTATAAGAAGATAATATTATATAATTTAAAAAGTCTTTCTAATCTAAAATTCTGTTATTGTTTTGTGACATGTTGATCACTGGGAGATAGCTAGGTACACTAAAAAGAAGACAGTGATGAGAGGTAGCAAAAGGGAGAGAAGCGTTTGATTTTTGTGCTAGACTTCAAAGGACTCTTAGAGGTATGTGGATTTCCTTGATGTAGTAGGTGTAAATAGAAAATCCTGTGTCTCACAAGTGGAGCAAGGTTGGGGGGAGGGTTTGTTTCAGCGGTATAAGGTTAGGGTCTGGGGTGAATCAAGTGTTGTAGAGGTTCGAAATGAACTGAGAGGTGGGGAGAGAGCTCGTGTTAGTAGCTGCCCAGAAACATTGCTGGTTCTCAGCTGGAGGTGGGGAGTTGGAAGCCAGTCTTTTGATTTCCTTTGAGTCAAATAGGTTGGGAGCTTCAGGGATCATTTTTTCTATTTCCCCAGTCCTGTGGAAGTCTAACCGTTTGGCTCAGTGGTGCACTATAGACACTCAGTGAAGAGAGAGTGTGAGTGTGGACAGAAGCACTGCGCTGTGTAACGTGTAGAGATAGGAGCAGTCCTGTGTTCTTTAGGAAGGAGTGGAATGGTGGCAGCCACTTTGATTGATTCTTCTCAGCCTGACTGATCATATTCATGTGTAAAGTCATCTTTTTTCTTAACTCTTGTTTGCCTTTTGGGTGTGCAGTTACCCTAGAGTAGGGCGTGTGGGCAGGGTCTGAGTAAAAGGAGAGGGATCAGTGTGTATCCCTTTAAACCCCAGTGCACACAGGCGTGTAAACTCTAGCTGTGAGTACTAGCAGAAACTCAGGAATGGTGTGTGTGCTGATCGTGGTCATGTTTACTCCTGGATTTTTCAGCCATGAATCTTGTACACTTGGATATGTCTGAAATGAGGCATTTTCTTATGATTTCATAAACATCTTCCCATATTTGAGATGTAATTGTCTAGATTTTAGACTGATAATTCTATAAATGATAACTAGTAACTAACAGTCCCTTCGGGGGTGTACCTTTTAGAAAACAGTTCCCGATGGCTCAGTGACTAAAGAATTTGCCTGCAATACAGAAGACATAGGAAACAGGGGTTCAATCCCTGGGTCACGAAGATCCCCTAGAGAAGGAAATGGCAACCCACTCCAAGTATTCTTACCTGAAAAATCCCATGGACAGAGGAGTCTGGCGGGCTATAGTCCAAAGGGTCGGACAGAGTTCAGTGACTAAGCACAGCACAGATGAGTAGGATACTAATATAAATGTCACCAGAATGCTCCCTCAGCCGTAGTTACTCTGGGCCATAATCTTATTGCCTACTGTTGTGATGTGGTAGGTAAACTGCTGAAACACGGTGATCCAAAATGTAATGACTTTACATGACAAAAATTTATTTCTTGATTTTATAACAGTCTGGGACAGATGGTTCAGGTTGTGTGGGGTGCCCTCCTCCATGTAGATAAGGACCCAGGTCAAGTGGCTTCTAGATGTCTGGTCTTCAGTCAGCTGAAAGTGGGAAAGCATGGAGAAGCCTTAGTGGGAAGTTGTTACAGACAAACCTGGAAATTGTCCAAAAACTATCTCCACTGTGACTGTCCGCCAAAATCCAGACATTTTTTTTAAGTAGCTGGCCTGCCTTCTTTTCTGGAGAAGACTCATTCTCCAGTCTTCTTTGGATGCAGAATTTTAAACTGATTCTGGTTATCTTACATAAATACATTTTGGGGAATTATCTTATTTGCATCATTTGTATCTACTTTAGAGAAACCACCAAAACAGCTGCAGTAACTGGCTTATCTAGCATCATGGGAAATCTTTCCATCATACTTGAATTTTTGACTATAAGAGGCTTTATGGCTCTTGCTGTCAAATCATTATATTCTCAGGAATTTTTCAAAGAAAGATTTCCAAAACTTGTAGTTTCTGTTGCTTCAAACACAGCTGACTTTTCTTTTGTGACTGATACTCGACTTGATGTACCTCAACTGGTTGTACTGAACCTTAATACATTCGCTACCCTTTAGGTGTATTAGAGTGTGAAGTGCACTTTGCTGCAGTGTTACATAGTACTTGGGTTGTTCACCTGTTCCATTGTCTTCCTGCCTGGTTAGCTTCTGACTCCTTGGAGGTAATTTTTCCTGCTCTCCAAATCTGTTAGAGTGCCTGGACAGACTCAGACAAGTTTATTTGAGCCATGTTAGTACAGTCTTACTGGCTTTTTACTTATGACTCTGCTGTGCTGTTAGTATTCTTCTCTCTAGGACAGTGGTCCTTGAGTCACATCAGAATCACCTGGAGTACCCGTTAAAACTCAGTGCTCCCTGGGTCCGGCCCCCAGAGCTGCTGAGTCCATCAGTTGGTCTCAGTGAGCCAGGGAGTTGTTTCCAGGTGATGCTGATTACTTTTCTGGGGACTCCACTTTGAGAACCACTGCTCTGCTTTACGGAGAAGGCAATGGCACCCCACTCCAGTACTCTTGCCTGGCAAATCCCATGGACAGAGGAGCCTGGTAGGCTGCAGTCCATGGGGTCGCTAGGAATCGGACCCGACTGAGCGACTTCACTTTCACATTTCACTTTCGTGCACTGGAGAAGGAAATGGCAACCCACTCCAGTGTTCTTGCCTGGAGAATCCCAGGGTTGGGGGAGCCTGGTGGGCTGCTGTCTATGGAGTTGCACAGTCGGACATGACTGAAGCGACTTAGCAGCTCTACTTTACGCTCTGAGCTACCTTCGATCCTCTTTCTTCTTACAACCCTTTTCTTCTCCTGACCTTCTGCTTTCTTTAAATAGGAAAAAGACTTTGAGTCCAGGACTTGAGTTGTTGCCTGTGAATAAGGTACATGGGGCTTTAAGTTATTCTTTAGCTGAGGTTAACTTTGCTTTTCTGGATCAAGTCTGTGTTGTGAATAACTGAAGTTATCAGAGAAGTAACTGCTGAATTAATTGTTACCAGGGGTTCCTGAAGCTCAGCCAAGATCACAAATACCATTTAAGTAAAAGCAGGCAACAGGGAGTTCTTCTACCTTAGTAATGCTAATGGGCACAACTAATATTCAGAATACCTGAAAAATGAATAGCACAAGTACTGTGGCTATTTAAAATTTTAAACCCCTTGAATCTAGAACTAGTAATCAAATATCTTCTATTTGCATGTTATATTTTAATATGTATAAGATTTTTATGTAAAGATCAACTAAATTATTAATGTTAAAGAAATAAGTGTTTATTCAATAGCAGCAGTCTTGAAGTCAGACTTTAATTTTTCTTTTTAATTTGGTACTAGTTTTTATTCATTGGAAAGAAATTTAAGGTTAAAATTACATTGTTAACTAATATTAATCTTATTTTTTGTGAATATAATTTTTTATAATCAGACACGGTCATCTTGAAGTAAGTTTATTGTTCATTAACAGTACAAGATAATTTATCGATACGAGTGAAGCATACTATTTAGTCATAAACAGTTGCTGTCACTTGAGAAGGAAAATGATTCTCTTGATCCAGAAGAGTTATGTTTAGTTGCTAACTTCGTCGCTAACCTCCCATTTTCTTCTGACTCTGTTTAAATAATATAAGTATTTGGATTTAAAAGCTCACCACCATTGCAGAGACTTAATTTATCTGAATTAAATTATTTGGTAATTTTATCAGGTAATTTTATCAAGTTTGGGGGCAATTAAGTCACTTTTCTGTTTTTTTCAAATATTTCAGTGACCCAAGTAAATTACCCAATGTTCAGGCCAGACGGTATAATTCTTAAAATTGTAATTCAGTTGTTTTCAAGGCAGAAATCTGGATAAGTTATTCATATTTTTAGCATTTAGGCACTGTAGTTTACACATAATCTAATATTTCTTAAATTAATTATTGAAAACTCATATGCAAATGAGGCTCTTGATGAAGGTAAGGTTTAAGTTAGCCAAATGAAAGATTACTGTGTGTAGACATGGAAAGCAAAGTATTTGTGCAGGCTGTAGTCTCCATCAAATATTATATAAGAGTATGTGATTGATAAAACTCAGGTTAAATTCATGAACTCACAATATTTGCTTAAATTTGGACAACAAGATTAAATAAACTTTGTGAGAAAGCTTTAGGGCACTTGATAGTTTTATTAATGCCTACAGTGTTTCTAATATCCAGGTAGTCTAAATACCTTTTTATCACAGATAGATATTCAAGTAAAATGAAATATGATTACATTGTCAGTTGCTGAAATTCTCTAGATATTGAGGGGAAATCAGAGATGGAAACTGAGTTGCATTTATATTGGTTAGGTCCACATAGCTTTTTTTTAAAAAAGTATTTATGTTTTCTTTAAAAATAAAGTATTTTAGAGTATATTGAAACTTGCCATTTTTGTTATGTAATGTAATAGAGAATATTTGTACTCTTAATCAAATAGTTTTTAATAATTGAAATGTTACTGTAAATCAGTGAACATTTTTTACTTTATATTTTCCTAAAATTAAAAATATGCGGATTCTTTATGTTTCTTAGAAGAATGAGGAAGAATACTTTTATTTGTGATATCTTCATGGTCCTATTCAAGTAATTTTTAGTTCAATTTTTTCTTTTGATAGGGGCTTTAAAAACAAAAATTAAGTTTCTTCTACTTGCTAATAAAATAACAGGGTTTAAGGTACACATGAAGGGTGGCGAAGGGTCTGTACCAACATTTCCCTGAATACTTTAAAAATATATGTGTTTCTGACCCGGACCTATCCTAAACCTGCCATTCCAATTTCTCACCCAGATCCATCCTTCCTTTTCCCTCCAGTTCTGCACATATCTGTTTTATTGAGGGGGTTTGTTTCTGGTACTTAACTCCTGGAAATAATTTTGTGTACACTTAATATTTGCGGGGAATAACATTAGTGCCTCATGCGGGAAATGTTCAGAGAAATTTTAAACAGATACTTAGACTTAGTTTTATCATTTAAGTCATAGTATATTTAAATGAAAATCAGTGGAGAACATGACCCACCCCCTAAAAAAAAGAAATGTTGTAAGAAACATAATTGTGTAATCTTTTTTTTTGCTTTCATAATTTTGACTTTAATGTATAATAAGACAATGTACTATTGCTTACATTCATGAAATATTTCTAACCATAACAGATTTATCTCATGGCTTGAAATATTAGTGCTTAAAAAAGCAAATAATTAAAATTATTTGCAAATTATCTTGGTTCAGTGTTAACCTTTCAAAGATTAATGAAAGATATGTACCAACATTTCTCAGGGTGCTCTTAAAATGTATGTCTTTCTCACCAGGGCCCATCCTAAACCTACCATTCCAATTTGTCACTCAGATCCTTCCTTCCTTTTCCCTCAAAAGGAAAGAGTTCTGCAGAGAGCTGTTTTTAGAAAGCATTTCTGGTAATTCTGATGTCCATTTCTGGTTAAGAACCAGTGCTTTAGAATGTTTGGGGCAGTGGAGAAGCACTGGTTTTGTTACAGTGAAGTGAAATAGCAGTCCCCTCCCCTCCTCCAGTAACTTTCCATTCCATATGTTTATAATTAAAAGAAAATGTTCACGTGTTGTCTTAAAAGGTTTCATTTTTTTTTTGAGTTTTGGTATGATTATTATGGAGCTATTATTGTCTGTGTGCACAGGAATGTATAGTTTCTACGTTACTAAAAGATTATAGATAGCAAGGATCCTAAACTACGTAATTCATTTTCCCAGCCTCAGTTCCCTCTAAGCTGGCTAAGCCATATGAAAATTTCCTAATTTCTTCAGAAGAATATGTTCTAACTTCACTTGTCAGTTCATTTCAGAATTTGTTAATTCTTCTGCATTTTGTTTGCTGGGTTAAGGTTTTTTCCTTGTCTGAGCTTTTATGAAGTTGAGTAAACCTCCTGTAATGCTTAGAAAGATGCTTGAGCTAGAAATTTAAGACTCATCTTTGCTCATTTTCCTTCATCTTTCCAGCTAGTCTGTTAGTAATCCTGTCAATTCAACCTCCATGTTATTTATATATCTCAAATATATGTTGCCTCCATCTTAGACCAATCCTTCATTGCTTCTTTTATATACTTGTTTTGTCTGATTGATCCTACCCTGCTTTTCTTTTTCCATGTTAAGAGCAGAAGTCATCAGTTTATGGCTTACTTATTGTCATTGGAATAAAATCCAAGCTCTTTCCTGTGGTGTGTAATTTGTGTCTTATATCTCACCTTTTCTCTCTTTCCATTGTGTACTCAGGTCCAGCCATATTGGTCTTCCTCACATATATCAAGCTGCTTTTTGACTCATGTTCTTTGTGTACATTGTTTCACTTTGTTCTTTCCATGGACAGTTCCTTCCCTTCTCTTAGGTGTCACTTACAGAGTGACTTAAAGTGTCACAGAGAAAAAGACCTTTGACTAATGAAAAGGAAATTTCCCATCATTATCTTTCATTATGTTCTCCTGTTTGTTTCCTTTTTAGAACTTAGCACAGTTTGAACTTGTGTTCTTCTTTATATTAGAATGAACGATCCTCTTCATGCCCATAAGCTGCCTTGTGGAAGGAACTGTGTCTACATGCGTATTCAATATTTTTAGAATGGAAATAATTGAAAATGACTATTAAATGGCCACCGGCTTTCTTTTCTAAGTGGAGGACCTCCTCTGATACAAAATATGTATCCTGTTAAGAATATGTATTTGAAAATGGCCAGCTTTTCCCCCATCTCTGTGCTTTCCTCTACTTAGATGGCCCTTCCGTTTCTTGAGATTTTTCCTAGTTTTCATTGATTAGACCAAATGCCTCTTTTTTCCCTCCCCTGCCCCCATCAAAGCCATTTCTGTTTTACTAGTCATCATAACTGTCTTCTATCTCTGTGCTTCTATAATGTTTTCAGTATCTCAATGTTTTAAAATTTCTGTCTGTATGTTTTATATGTATTTATTTCCTTCACCAAAGTTAAATGCTTCTGGAGGCATTTTTATCATTTTATTCACTATTGTGATCGCACGTGGAGACCTAGAGTAAGCACTAAAACTGAAGAGTTTTCAGCACTGTAGTGGGCTTTATGTGTATAGTACGAACGTCACTAGATCAGAACTGGATCTTATTCCTGGAACCTTGCTCAGTGCCTGACCTCATGCATTGGTTCCAGTAAGCTTTCATATGTGTCAATAGTTACAGATTAGCCCGTGGTGCTTTAAATGTATAGCTTCCTGTGTCCCCATTGAAGACCCGCAGGGTCAGAAATTCCGTTTTTGGAGCACTGCCATTGCCTGCATGTTTACAAATTTCACAGGAGATTCTGACATCTACCCTTTACTTTGAGAGGAAAATAGAAGTTCAAAATTCCAGAAAATTTGAAGGAAGGTGAGATTTTTCTGATTTGAATGAGGGTATCCAGAATGAAGGTTCATGGAACACCCAAAAGATGGGTTTTAAAGGATAGATAGGATTTCTTTAAACATTTGTAACACAGGCAGTTGAGAATCTGAAGTTTATTTTTTCTTTCCTATTTGTTTTAACCAGTTTATTACCATAATAGAGAAGCTTTTCACTCAGTCAGTGAACTTTCAAAAAGTAATTCCACCTGAGTTAGGTAAAAACTGAACAAATGTAAAGAAAACCTCAGGCGTGGTGCTGAGCTGTAGACTTGAAGCAGGCTTCTGCTGGAAGAGGTGTTACCCTCGAGTGCTGACTGTGGTGGAGCACTCCAAGAGCTCTTTGAGGGACTAGGATGGGGTAGATCTTTTGCAGCTTGGCACTTTGTTTTGTTTTTAAACAAACTCTCTGTTGGTGTTCATGTGCAGTGATTCCTCATGAGAGATGAAACTACTGTCATTAGTTAGCTCACATGAATAGTTCCGTTTCTGTACCTTTGGCTGTCAGTCACTACTTTTGTTATGGGGAGTTTCTTTTTCATTTATCTTTTCAAAGAAGTATTTTTGAAGTTTGCCATTTGTGTGATGTCGAGAGCCTGCTATCTCTAAAATATCAGAGGAGTGGAATTTTGTTTTAAAGTTAAAATGACTGGGCAAGGTTCAAAAAAGGTTAGATTGGGCAGGAACTTGGGAAAATGAATGAAAAATGGCACTGAGATAACACGTCATGTCTTTGAAGTATCTGGTACTTCTCTCTTAAAATCATTACCAATTTTATTTGCCATTAGCACCCCCAAGATTGGCACATTGTTTCTTGAGGGCTGTCAGCATGTGGGGAGAGGAGACAGGACTGGACAGGTGGTTTGGAGCACGTCGGTAGCAGGCACCTGGAGCTTAGCAGGCGTCAGAAACCTAAGACTTAATTACCATTTCTGCCCCAGAGGACCCATGAGCCAAGAATACCAGAACTTAATTAGAGCTTAGAACAGTGGTTTTCAAACTTCTTTTGTTTTAAAGCAGCAGAACTCGTGAAATCTGTATGTAGTCCCCAAACCTAAAATTATGTAAAGCAGTTACAAGATCAGACTTCTCTGGTGGTCCAGTGGTTGTGACTCTGCACTTTCAGTGCGGGGATGCAGGTTTGATCCCTGGTCAGGGAACTAAGATCCCCCTTACCATGTGGTCCCCCCCAAAAAAAGTTCAATTAAAAATTAAAAGATCAGGTTTATTAAATTTACTCGTGAACTTGCTCAGTGAGAAGAGAAAGTCTGGTATTTTGGTTAACACAGTAACTTGAAACTGGTGGGTGAACGACAGTAATTAGTCTTAAACATTTCTCAGTCTCCTTTTGTGTGTTTTCTATCATGTAGTAACAAAAAAAAACCTCATGACTTGCATGAATAAGTTGTGCACCCATTTTTTCAATTTTTTTCTGAGTGCATGTGCATTCAAATAGTTTATTGCAATTACTACCTTCCTAATCAAAGATCTGTGTATTTACACGGGTGACAGGAGAGAGGGTTTCTATTCTGTAGAGTCTCCATGAAAATACCTTAATGCAGCACAAGTATGTTGGTGATGATCTCTAGTGTGTTGAAAAATGAATGCATACTAATTTGGACCTGCTTTTGTGATTTTGTTGTTGATTTACTAAAAGTGAAAAAAAAATAGGTGAAATTCAAATCAAGAATTCACAGAGCCCTGAAGCATTTTTGGAAGCTTAGGGTTCTGCTCAGTGCAGTTTGAAAACCACTGGCACAGAGGTCTGCTTCTTGACGGGAAGCAGTCTGCTGGTGCTCAAGACAGGAAAGCTGGAAGGGTTGCACTTCTCACCTGAACCACAGAACACAGGAATGATTTGCATGGCTATCTGGTGAATTCTTCCAAGGATACTATGTGATAGGTAGCATTACATACAGTGGGTGTCTTAGGACTTAGCTCTCCTTTTCTCTGAGAAAGGCTGGGAAACAGAGGAATGAGGAGGGCTCAAGACCAAACCAGAAAACCCCCACCGCCTGTCAAATGCCTGTATTCAAGAGAGAATACAGTTTTCAAGACAGTGTGCAGTGTTGTGTTGGCCATCCTCATGCCTCCTTCTGGAGTCAGTCTTGAGTGATGTGTTTGTTTTATGAAAAGCTTTTAACCTAATTCATGTGAGAGGACAAAATGATGTTTCTGAAGATAGCTTGAGTTCTTTGGTCGTCTTTCTTACCGAGGGTTTTTCCCTCTCTTCTTCATTACAACATAATTATTTGTAGACAGAACCCCCTAACTCATGAAGTGGAAAAGCCCCCTAGATTTGTCGTGGTATATTTTGAGGTTCAAAGGTTGTGCATATTGAGTTTTGATTTTAGAAATAATAGGGAAGGCAGTTCGCCTTTGCAGGTCTTGAAATAGGACATGTTACTCTTTTTCTTTTAATTCAGAATATTTTCTCTGACCTGTGAATATGAGGACCTTGTGTTTAGGGAATTAAGTAACATTTCACTAGCTTTCTATGTATGGCTGTAAGCAAAGCTGCCCTAGATATATAGACAACTTCTGGGTGGATGTATTTAATCCCCCCACTCACACATACACGCACACAAACACACGTGTGCACACATGCATACGGAAGGCAGCTTTTCAAAGTTTAAACAAAACACAGTAATAGCTTTGGCCCTTGAAATACTTTCCACTTATAGTCCCTGCAAATTTCTTGTTGGGTGAGAAACCTTTGGTATGGGTGATAGCTCTTCTGGTAAGCTTTCTAGTTTTAACATTTCTTATTGTAACCAAGTTACTGCTTTAACCAAGAACTGCCTGTGGCATATAGATGCCTTCGGTTTATCAGCTACTCTTGTAGCGGAAAGGAAGTTGAACTGTGTTTTTGGACCGATTAAGTTGTCTTTCCACTTGGGTGTTGAAAGAGCTTATGAGCAGTAGCTGTTCTGATTGTTGTTGGTTGTTTTCTCTAGGGAACAAGCTACCCTCTGAGTCAGCACTGGACTTGAAGATAAATCCTACAATTCATGAAACTGACTGATTCGACTAAAGGATGGATAGTTTGGGCAGCGTTGGACAGCTCTGAGGGGTCTGTTTGTTTAACTGAAGGGATTGTTGAGTTCAGCAACTTTTAATTCCCCTAATCATAAGGGGTTGCTGTTGTGAAAACAGGGTTTCTGAAGGAATCAGTTCTGGCAGTTAACATCAGTATTCTTTTTGACTTTGTTTTCATTGTATCACCACACTTAATGAAACAATTCTTTAAAAGCGTAGAAATTTTACTGCTATTTGTTGCCATCAAGAATTAGTATGCCCCTGAGAGGTCCACAGAGGGCCTTTTCTATCAGTTTATGAATTCAGGTTATCCTTAATGTGGGGTTCATACACATTTCTCGCCCTTAAACCTTTTGGCATTTGGGTTGTTTCATCTTTGCAAAGGTAGTTTGCATTTGTGACTTGAAACTCTGAGGATTAAATTGAACTTAATTTGATTAGCGTCTGTTTTATTAGATTAGTGAATAATTTTTATTGTGGCTCATGGCTAATATTGTAATGTGATCTTGATAATTAGCAATGTTTAACCTTAAAAGGTTATTGTTATTTTTTAGTCTCAGTCTTCGAGGAAATGAGAATAATTATAATGTTGAATTAAATGGATTTTTTTTTTAATGAAACATGAAGGTTTTAAGCTACAGAGAAGAAATTTCTCATATCCTAATATTCTGGGTCCTAATGAATTACACAGGAATACTGTGAATTGTCTTTTGGGAGGCTTTTAAAAACAGGGTGTGGCATGATAAATACTTCAACCAAAGGTGTATGATCCATGTGATAACAAATAACTTCTGTGGTTTGAGAGTTAAAGGATTATAAACGTTAATTTTATTTTAATCATTTGATAGTTTGGTTTAAAATGTATAGAAATAAGAGACATTTTACTTAGTATTTAAATTGATTATAAAATATCTTTCATTGTTTAGGGTAGAAATGCAGGTGATCATTGATCATGTCTGAGTTTGAAAAATTGGGCTTTAGCCAAGTTAGCTTTCATACATTTTAGCTTTAGGTTCATTAGTTGCATGAGTATTATTATCTTAAGTCTGGTACTTTTGATTAATAAAATTTTTAATCAGTTTTGATAATTATCTGCAAAGCTGAATTTGACTGAATGATGGAGTTTTTATGGGGAAAGAAGTAAAGACTGTACAGACTAGTATTATCTTGGCTTTCACGTCCTAATCCTGTTGCTTTTTGGATAGTGGGGTTTGTTTTATTTTGTACAGTCTGTTGGAGGATTATATCCACATTTAACATACAGACATGCCTAGGTGATGGTTGTCTCAGTTAAATATTTAACTTATGTCCACTTTTAAGGTTTTCTTACCTGAGTTTGTAACTTAAAATTGATGGTAAAATGTTCCCAAAGCAGAATTTAGCAAAATATTTACTTTTTAAAAACTTACTGGCAACATCTTGAAGGATTATTGCCATGTAGTCCCTGGATTCTTAGATGCCATCTCTCATAAAATGCACCCTGTCAATGTAATAATAACCTTTCAAGGGAAGGGAAGAGAAATTAGTATCATTAGAAATTTTTAAAAACTTTAATAAAGAAAAAAAAATTAAGCTCTGTATTGCTGGGATTCTTCCAAAACACCAATCAGGTCTTTAATTCTAATTGTCTTTAAACTCAGAGGTTTTCTGAGTCACCCTTGTCCTCAGCAGTTCTACACAGCTTCGTATGACTTGTTTCTTCTTACAGTACCTAACTCTTTAGGATTGATGGCAGAATTTAGAGGCTTACCCTAGGAATCCAGAAGGTTTGCACAAATGAATGTTTTAACCTGGTGTACCATCCTCCTCTTCTTTAATATTTTATGTGTTCTGATATTTGGCAGTTTTTCTGCCTTGAATCACATTTCTTCTTTGTAACTTTTTCTTCTAGGTGTATTATTTTTTTATGACTTTTAGGGATTTAAATATGGGTTAAACTCAACAGCGTGGAGTGCTCCAGTGGGTTGTAATAGCGCTCAAGGACCTAGAGTCTAGCTTCATTTCTACCTTCACTGAGTTTATTTGCCCAGGCTCTGTCGGGCACCAGTTATTTAGTTTGTAGAAAGAGGGGAAAAGCTTGGTCTACTTCTGGCTTAAAAATTGGAAATTGTAAAACACTCTCCTCAAACCATTGGCAGCTTATGAAGTAGATTCCTTTTTATCTTTAAGTTTAAATAATTGTTTGAATTTAAGTGTGACTTAGTGGAGTGGTTATCATTAAGCAAAAATACTAAGGATTTTTGAGTTCAGGATTTTTAATGATGTATTTTTATTTATAAGGCAATGAAAATGATAACTTTAATATTGATGTAAATAAACATATGCTCAAGGTTATTCAAAACATAAAGTTAAGGGACTTCCCTGGTGGTCTAGTGGTTAAGACACTGCCCTTCCAATGCAAAGGATGTGGGTTCAGTCTCTGTTCCAGGAGCTAAGATCCCATACGCTGCATGACAAAACAACAAACAAAGCATAAAGTTAAAAGAAGCTTTTTAAGTTAAAGTTATTAAGTATTCAAACAGCTTTTCTTTGTTTCTTAATTAAATACTGTGTCATGGGGAAAATTTAGTGTATATCAGAGAACCTCACTTTTAAAGAGCTATTTTCCCCTAAAATCACTCTTATCACCTTAGTAAGCTTCAGTTGATTGATAGTGTTTTCTCTGTCCTTCAAATTGCCATTCAGTTTTTAAAAACTTATCTATTAAGATGTTGAATTACAGTGTTACCATTTAACAGTCAGCATATATGTATGTGCTCTGGGTATATATACATATATTGTAGCTATAAATATCTTTCAGGATTTAAGACTATTTCTTTAGGCTACTTTCCAGAACTAGAATTCCTAGGGCAAGAGCTGTGCATAGTTTTGTTGAAAGCAGCTGTTTTTTAATAATGTGTGCACCAAACCATGGTCTGGGTGGTGCTCAGGGTTACTCTAGAAGTCCAATAGTTATTTACTGAGAATAAAGTTTTGTTTCATATAGCTCTAATTTTTAAATAAGTAACCTTTTAAATCGCTTCTATGATTTTAGCGTACTAGACAAATGTGCCAACTAATGATATCATACAACCTTTTCTATTTATTAGTAGCTGAAATCTCATTATGAGACACAATATACATATTTTCTTTTACTGTGTATGTTTAGATAGTTCAGATACTGAAGAAAAGAGCTGATAAAACACATAGGTTCAGCTCCTTTTTATATGAGCTAAATTTAATTTTTCTTTGCTGTATTTCCTAGCCGTCAGTGTACATCACTAATTACATAATTTCTCTCAATATGTATGGGCCATACAGAGTGGAATCAACATAAGTCCATTGGCCTGACTTAAAGCTCGCTTGTTTTTCCTTAAGGCATATGTTCAGATGTGAGAAACACATTTGCCCTGGTATTTCTCTGTAACAGTATTTACCACAGAAAATTGGTGGCTGTACTGTAGTACTGTGCAGAAGTGAGTTAACATAGCAGGCTGAAGACTGCTGTTCTTAGCAAAGCCTACCTGCAGGGTTGGCCCTAGGCTGACATCTGGGACCTTGTAGTTGGCGTGTTCCCGCGATTCCCTAACTGATTAGGGTGATTTCCTGTGCCTAGACCCTTTGTGCAAACACTGTGGTTTGTGCTACACATGTGCTTTCCTTCCAGGCGTGTGGGATTCTGGTGGGTGCTAGGCAGAGGGTGTTTGGGTGACCAGTCACCTATGAGGACATTGGTTGCCTGGTGGACCTTGGAGTCTCTGGTGGGCCTCCCTGAGCAGATCCATTGCATGTGTGTTCCTGGAGGAAGAGTGACCCCTCATGAAGAAGAACACATGAGGAAGCCCCCTAGTAACCCCCCTAGACCCTGTTCCCTTGTGATCTGGACTTGTACATGCTGCTGTGGTCAGTTATGGTCCCGAGCGCAACTCTGCTGAGACCTTCCAGTTTCAGTCTGTTTCTGAACATGGGCGTGGTCTTATTGATCCCCAGTCAAGAGACTTTGTTCCTGAGTTTACTTAGAAACTGTAGGGATTACATTTTCGACCAGTTTATTTACGCAATCATTGTTGACATCATGTGGAGAATTTAGTGCATGTCTGATGTTATTCTGTAGCTTTTTAACATTTTATTTTAGGAAGTTCTATTCAGTAGAATAGAAATATCCTACTGAAATATTCAGTAGAAATCTGTCCTGCATATAGTATAGCTACCTAGAGTATCCTGGGGGTTTGTTTGTCAGGGTGTATGAATTGCAGATAACTCCAGACTTTTTACTGTCAATGATTACAATTAAACACTTATTTTAAACTCACTTTCTCCTTCTTCTAAGAGCAGTTAGAGATAGAAATGAACTAAGAAGTAAAGCTTGTTTCTAAATGACTGAAGAACGAGTTGGGGCAGGAGGGGCAGAAAGTGCCCTGAGCTCAATTCTGGAGTTGACCTTTTATACCCATCTTTTAAGTCATCATAAGCAATATCAGGGAAAAGGATTTATTAATTTGTTGCATGTTTAAGGTCCTGTTAGAATTTAGGAGTATAAACTTAGTGTCTGTTATTTGAGCTGTCACTGTGCATTGTTTTATTTGGGAGGGGGGTGTGATTGGGGACTTTGGTTTAAAGAAATCCATTAAGGAAGAATTATATTTTTAGTAGTTGCTTTGGATTTTGTATTCCTGGTTATGATCTTATAAATTCCTTATTCTGATTTTCTCTTAAATGAGGCCCTATTTGGGGTTAGTTGGCCCTCTGGTTAAGAAGATGATGCTTCCTCTGTCTTTAGAGGAACATTGAACATTCATCTGTTCAATATGAGATATAGTTTGGTGATTTCTAATCTAAACCATTCTCCTTTGTGTAGCCACACGTGACAGTTTATTGCTGAGGATTTAGTTTGGTTATTGGAACTTTGATAAAGTTAACAACTTGAGTTACAACAGCATCGACAATTTTAGTTAAAACACTAGTGTAATTTAGATTTACCCAGGCTGCATAGATCTACAAAGAGTAGTGCGAAGATACTCAGACGGCTGCATCAGAAGAATGCCCCTCATCTCAAATTCTTCTTTCTCTTTCGCATTGGCTTGTTTGACGTTTACTTTTAAATAGGGACGACTGGCATCTCTGCCAGTTGACAGCATGAACTCTTCCTTTCTCTTCCCAACTTCTTGTTATGCTCAGATAATTCTGGTGGTGGCACTCTTCATTTCTTGTAATAGCTATCGCTGTACCAAGAAGAGGAAGCTTTCACTTCTTTCTTTCTGACAAATGTATTATGTGCCAACACCGTGCCATTGAGGGTGTAGTTGGGAATGCAGAGAGGATTGAGGCACAGTTCCTCCTTACACAGAGACAGTTTGAATTGTGTGCTCCTGGCAGCAAAAGATGAAGTACAAAATGCTGGGAATAATTTTTAAATATGAGCATCCAGAGAATTTTTATAGAGTAAGAAGATTTTTCAGAAAGTTGACCTAGAATTTGCTGTGAGGATGGGGTCTAGAGAACTCATTGATGACAAGGAGTGATGTTGATGAGGGTACCAGAGGAGAGGACAGCCTTGAAGACTGTGGATCCGTGAAGCAGCTGGGCACCTTCAGGAGAGTTGTATTGAATCTTTAGGTGAATTGAATAGTCTTTCTATCCATGACCATGGGCTCTCTCTCCAGTTCTTTTTTCCTGGCCTTTTAAAATACCCTCAGCTGGTAAAGAATCTGCCTGCAGTGTGAGACACCTGGAACGTCCCTGAGTTGGGAAGATCCCTGGAGAAGGGAACGGCTACTCACTCCAGTATTCTGGCCTGGAGAATTCCATGGACTGTGTAGTCCATGGGGTTGCAAAGAGTTGGGCACCACTGAGCGACTTTCACTTTTTTCTACAAAGTTTTATAATTT
This sequence comes from Moschus berezovskii, assembly GCF_049115385.1. Taxonomy (NCBI): domain Eukaryota; kingdom Metazoa; phylum Chordata; class Mammalia; order Artiodactyla; family Moschidae; genus Moschus; species Moschus berezovskii. The sequence goes on from NC_142472.1 coordinate 54,809,083, forward strand.
TTAGGGTTTTTTCTCTCTCTTTCGCATGCAGTAGTTCCACCTGATTGGTTACAAGAGGTTTGTCTTTACTTATTCTGTTCAGAACTCTTGTTTAGTACTTCTTGAGTGAGGATGTTTTAGCTCTTGAAAATCCCAAAGCTTTTTTTTGAATGTTGCTTCTCCAGTATTCTTGGTCTTTTTTATCCTGGAAACTCACCTACTCATTCTGCCTTTTGTACCAGTCTTCTGTATTTTCTAACCTTTATTTCTGGATTCTTGTGTGGTTTACTTTTCTTGTCTTTGATTATGTCTACTTTTCTATTTAACTCATCTGTTAAATTTTTTTTCTCCCTTTAATTTTAATGGTTATGTTTTTTGCTCTTATAAAGTCATTTGTTCTGTTGAAGAAGAACAAATATCAGGGGGGTGTGTGTGTGTCTGTGAGTGAGATGTCTGTCACTTTTTTCATGACCTTAGTCATTTTAGCTGTAGATTTAAAAAAAATCTCCTTTATAGGTTTCTGTTATCTGGGATTCATTGTTCTGTGGGTTCTGATTCTCGGTGCGTTGACCAAGTATTGGAGTTCCTTCACGTGGAATTATTTTCTAGAGAGAGATCGATCTGTGTATTACTCATTGTAGAAGTGTTTTTTGAAATAGTTGGTTTGTGCTTTATCCAGGTGTCCACTGCCAGTGCAGTTTAAGCTTTATACTCATCCCTCACCAGGATCCCCAACATGGAATCTCCTGGGAATTTTCTCTCCTGCCCCAGTGCAGGGTACAGGGATTGGGTTTTCATTTCTCTTGACACCACCCCAGCCTTCTCCTCAGACGAAACTACCTTTTGCCTCTGAGGGTGGGTAGGTAGAAGTTTTCTCCTCCAGCAGGACTGATGGTACAGCTTTTCCAGACTCCTGGCTTTACACTGGAATTTGAATTTTGTTCTCCACATTTTATGTGCTGAAGGCCATGTTTCATATGCCATTGTGAACATGAAAGCCTCAACTTGTTGAGTCTGTATCTGGCCTAGGATATGATTTTCCAGAGTTCCCATGATACTACCTCTAATTCATAATTTTGCCTTCATTTCTTGCTCTTGGAGTTACTGTTTTTATTGTTCTTTTTATTTCAGCTTGTTTTAAAATGTGGATATTATGTTTTATCTCACAATTCTGTGTGTTCATAATTTTGGTTGTGGTTGAGGAAAGGTAATGCTTATTTTAGCATTGTCTTAAATGGATGTTTGTATTTAAGACCAAATATTCATTTGGTATGGAGAAGGAAATGGCAACCCACTCCAGTGTTCTTGCCTGGAGAATCCCAGGGACCGGGGAGCCTGATGGGCTGCCGTCTATGGGGTCACACAGAGTTGGACATGACTGAAGTGATTTAGCAGCAGCAGCAGCATTCATTTGGTATATATTAATACTGGAGCCATTTACTTATGCATTCTGTCATTATTTACAAGAGTCTTTTGTTTGTTTTTTTGGAATTTTCAGGTATAGAATAATGTCCTCCAGAAACACTGATACTTTTACCTTCATAAGTTATGTGTGAACTTTTTATATCTCCCTTTGTTTTGTTAATTGCTCTAGTTAATTCATTGAGCATTTCTGTCTTGTTCCTTACTTTTATTTGAATTTGGTACTTTCAAGAAGGATTTTTTCAAATGTTCTAAAGCAGTTAGCTTATCATAGCATGACTTAAATACCTAAGTTTGTATATTCACTCAATAAGAAATTATAGTGTAATTATTATATATAATGTCACCAAAATATCATTTTAGGAGTGAATTACAAAAGTAATGCAAAAAATAAATACACAAATGAAATATTTTTTAATTAGCTTATTGTTTTAAATCAAGGTTTTCATTCTTCCAGATTGTCTCTAACGGTATCCTCACTCTTTTGCTGTATTTGCCTAAGTGTTCCAGTGACTAAGTACTAATTATTAGCAAGCTGTTGTAATAGCCACAAGTAGCACCCTGCCTCCACCCCACAGTATAAGGAAAGATGGAACTTACAAAGGAACATTTACATGTGAGAGATGAAATCTGTTCGTTTCACCTCTATTTTTAACTGCTCATTTCTGTAGTGTTCTGCTGCTTTGTGCCATCTATAGTGTTGTATTGGAGAAGGAAATGGCAACCCACTCCAGTATTCTTGCCTGGAAAATCCCATGGATTTTAAATCAAGATGGAGGAGCCTGGCAGGCTGCAGTCCATGGGGGTCTCAAAGAGTCAGACACAACTGAGCGACTTCACTTTCTTTCATAGTATTGTATGTGGGTAGTTAGTATTGTATTGTGGTTATTGTCTTCGCAATACCAGACAGAAAAACTCTCACCAAGCAGATAATATGCATATTTTACTCAGTTCTGTAACATGCTGGTAAAACACTTTGGTGCCACAAAGCTTTGCCCTTTGTGACTAGATTTGATGTTTCTCTAGTTCAGAAGTTAAATTTCATTTCTAGCTTCCCATACAGTTTAGTTATCTTGTTCTGCTTATGGGCTGTGATACTTGTTACTATTGTGCATGTGTGTCTTGTATGTGTTTAAATAATTCCAGTCAGCCTCTGCTCAGATACATGAACTCAAATTTCGGTGCTGAAACTTTGTAGTAGAAAGCCATGAAATTAAGAGAAAGCTTGTTACTTACAACTGGTAAATTCTACTAGTTTGTTTTTGGTAATCTTTTCCCACGTATTTAGCCTTAAAGAGTGGAGAAGGAAATGGTAACCCACTCCAGTACTCTTGCCTGGAAAATCCCATGGACAGAGGAGCCTAGTAGGCTGCAGTCCATGGGGTCGCTAAGAGTCGGACATGACTGAGCGACTTCACTTTCACTTTTCACTTTCATGCATTGGAGAAGGAAATGGCCACCCACTCTAGTATTCTTGCCTGGAGGATCCCAGGGATGGCGGAGCCTGATGGGCTGCTGTCTATGGGGTTGCACAGAGTTGGACATGACTGAAGTGACTTAGCAGCAGCAGCCTTAAAGAGAGATTCTACCTTTTGTTTCACTTGTACCCCTATATAAGACTTAGGTGTTGGGCACCTGTATTTGATATTAGCTAAGAGTTCAGGATTTGGAATCAGATAGACCTGTGGTTGAATCTTAATTCTTTTGCTTAATAATCTATATTTGCATTTACAATGAATTTTTAAAACTTATTTTTAAGTTAGTTTCTTCTTCTGTGAGGTGACTATGATATACCTACCTCACAGGATCTTTGTAAGGATTAAATAGACTGGTGTTTGTGAAGCACTTTGTTGAGCGCCTGACACATGGAAAGTGCTTAAGAATTGGTAGCTGTATTTGTTGCTGTTTATTTAATTCAAAGGTAGTAAAAAATATACTCTTTAGTGACTTGGCCAGCTTTATTATCTAGGAAAGGCTTAGAGATTAGCTTTAGGAAAACTATCTAGATGCGTTTCATACTCAATAATTGGGGAGTAGTTATCTTTTGAAAATAATCCTCCCAATTTTTACAGTATGGATTAACCTACAGTTAAATGTATAATATACAGAGTTAGAAGAAAACGCAGAACTCTGGAAGTTTTTTTTAATTAAGCCTATATCTTAATAGCTTGGTTTCCTTATAAATATGTTTTTAAGGGTTTTAGACGTTAAGACATATTTGCAAATTCTTGACCAGTTATGATGTCAGTACAGTAGACATTGTGTAAACAGCAGAAAGAATTAAGTTGAAAGTGTGGAGACTTGGGTTTGAGGCCTGGCTTCGCTATTGGCTACATACATTTGTCCTTGGTCAGATAAAAAACCCCTATGTCTAAATTCTGATCTCTCCTGTGGTGCTTGTGACCTGACCTACCTCACTTAGTTGCTCAGAAAATCAGATGACATAATTATGTCAGGACTGTATAGAAAGTACAGAGGGCTATCTAGAGTAAAGATAAATATTATCTCAGTTCTCACTTTTTGTTTACCTACATCTTTTCAAAGAACAGTGTTGATGTTTTATGAATTCTTGGTATTTGAAATTCATACTCCTGCTTAATGAATCATATTTTTGTGACCAGAGGCATTTTGGTAACCTTTTCCTTGAATTGTGAGATGACCTATTATCCCAGAAGTGAAGAAGGTTTTTAATCATTCCCCAAATAGCCAGAAAATAATTTCTGGATAAACTTTTCTTTCCCCCCAAAAAAGTGTAACTGTTGCTCTGGAAACTATTTTCAGTCTGCTCAGAACTGATCACCTCCATTAAGCCTTTGATGAACTCTACCTGGTTTTATTTAATTTGCATTCCATCTGCATTTATGCATGTAGTTTGCGGTATATTGGTTTATATTTGAGTGTTTCTGTGAGTCACTTTGTGTCTTCCTCATGTGACCTGGTCTTGCTTCCTCAGCTAGCCTGGAGTCTCCTCAAGGGCGAAGACCGTTGTCCTTCCCCTTTCTTCACCGTAGATTCGTGATAGAGGATACTCTGCATACACTGCTTTCTTACTAGTTGTGTTTAGGTAAAACTTGCAAGAACAGAGTAATACCAATTGGCATAAGTATGCATCTGCAGAAATTTTATTTGTCTACCATAGTGTATGCCTATTTAAAGACAAAAGGCATCAAAACAGTATACTTCTTGATTTAAAAAAATACGGTAATTAAGCTGCCATGTATTTCAACTAGGACTAAGTTTTCTTTTGCTTTTTCAAACCATTCTGTTAAATGTATTTGGCCCAAAGAAATCTAATAAATCTCACTAAGTAGTTTGATTTTTTTGATACTAAATCAATTTTTAGGAAATGAAGTAATTGTATTGTTAATAACCACAGTTTTAAATGATTCTTTACAAAAAAAGAAATTTTGCCTTTTATAAAAGACTTTCATAAAAGGCATAATTTTATAGTCACAGTTATTTATCATTTTTTCAATTAAATTCATTTATTAAGTTAATAATTTTTATTGTTTCTCATGTAAACCTTGATATGGAGACTTATTCTTACACTAAATTTCCTAATTTATTTGGAATTGACTGTTTTTAAACAAAAGAAATTCTTTACATTTGCTTTAATCAGAGCTTTCTCTAGGACAAGATAAAATTGTCTTTTTCTTTGCACTTAAAGAATTTTGCTAAATATGTTTTCTTCCAAATGAGTATTTGCATTTTAGTTTTCAGATCTTTTCCTCTAAAACCAATTTTCACTCTTCCGTCTACTTTAGGAATGTCACTGTCTGCTGGATCCTCCCCTCTCCACTCCCCCAAGATCACTCCACATACTTCTCCCGCCCCCAGAAGAAGAAGCCACACTCCAAGTCCAGCAAATTACATGGTGCCTTCTAGTGCCTCTACGCCCGGGAATAATCCTGTTCCTCAGACACCATCTTCTGGTCAAGTGATCCAAAAGGAAACTGTCGGTGGGACGACATACTTTTATACAGACACGACTCCAGCACCTTTGAGTGGAATGGTAAGTGTGCTTTCAACAAGGGAGAAAAGAGAGGGCCCTTATAGCAGCTCCTTATTAATGCGACAGACGAGGAGGTTACCCCCTCTTGTATCTGTTTACTGTGATGTGGAAAGGTAACTAATTTCTGACTCAGATGATAATTCTAATCTCTTCTTACTTCTTCAAAGTAATCTGTTTCTACAGTAATAAAAACTCTTGGGTTGCCATTCCCTTCTCCAGGGGATCTTCCTGACCCAGGGATTGAACCCAGGTCTCCTGCATTGTAGGCAGATTCTTTACCATCTGAGCCCCAGGGAATCCCAATAATAACTCTAGTTTTGGACAAATCTGGTTGTATATTCACACTCTAGTTTAATACTTTACAGCATGTCTTGCTTTAGGGGTCCCCTAGTACTTGTGCCAGCTGTGATTGCCATTTGCTGACACTTGTTTGTAAGTGTAGGTAGACTCACCTCTGGTGAGAAGTTAGAGAAGTCGATGGTTTCTTAACAGTAGTGACTGAACGCAAACTGATGGTCAGTACTTTCCAGGTGAGGCAGTGATTTAATAGCTGGAATGCGGGGTGATGGAGCACATGGTAATGGGAGGCCTCCAGTGTGGGTCACTGGTCAGGAAGGAGTAGTTCAGGGAGCCCTGGTTAGAGGTAGGGAAAGGGCCACCAAAGGACTGCAGTGGGCGAGGGAGGGGCAGAGAGGGAAGGCCATGTTCCATAAGGTGTACCTTTTCAGTTTTGGAATTTTGTCCATGTTCAGAAATTATTTGCCTATAGAAAAGTAGTTGATGAAGCTCCCATAAACACTGGACAAAATCATAGCTGATAGGCTTATATGAAAAGTGTATTTGGATTTTAGCAAGCAAGCAGATTTTGATCCCGTAAATCAAATTAATGATTTATTTTGGTTGATTACATTTCATATTTTACTGAAAGACAGTGAGTGGAAAGAGAACAGATATTTATTTTTCCTCTTTTAAGAGTCCTAGTTCTGCCTTCGTGTTGTGACTCTTGAATCTTAGTGTCTCTGAGACTGATCCCCCAACTGTAAGTGACCACCGTCTGAGAAATAAATGTGCAAACATGTATGGAAATACTTGTGAATCATGTGAAATGTTTTCTAAAAAGTAATTAAGCAGCTAATAGTTTTTTGTTCTGTTTTTGTTTTTGGTCAGAGATCTTTCAAAAATTATCACAGAACAGCTTGCCGAGCAGAAGGTCAAATAATTGAGGTAGAGTAGAGACTTTTCCTTGGTTCTTTCAAGTAAGAATTCCATCAATATTTTGCTTTTGGGGAGGGGGTTATTATGTTTTGTAATTATGTACATTTTTATTTTATCACATTTATAGAAAAAAGTTCAGTTTAACCTATAAAGAGATTCTTGTGTCACAAAACTGTCTCAGCTGTTTCTGTGGATATTATACATGGCACATTTTCACAATGTTTTTACCCTTCAAACAGCTCTTAAAAATACACTCCTGGTAAACCTGAGGTAGTTCAGCCCAACTGTACTACCTGATGTAAGGAAGCCACGGCCAGGGAAAGGAGGCACTGTTCTCCTTGCAGGTGTAGTTAAAGGAAACCTTTCAAGTATTGCAAAACCACTTCCTGCTTGAGATCCAGAGCAGAACAATCATCTGAGGACAGCGGAAATCAGCTGAATTCATTTTTAAAAGAGAAAAAAAGGGTTTGTTTCAGCTTTAAATATGAAAGGATAAAATAGAAGATATTTTAGGATGTAGTTTGATTTTGTGCTGTGGACCAGTGGAGGGAAGGAGAGGCAGAGGAAGATGGAAGAAAGCAGGGTGGTGGGAAGAGCCCAGTTGAAAGGATCAAAGAGACAAGGCTGGCAGTAGAGTTTAGTGGCTTTGTTGTAGTTCAATTGGAAGGTACATACTCTGTCGCAACCTTCTGTTCACCTCTACTGCTGACCCAGAGGATGCTGGTCCTCTTTCCTGTTCTAGTCTGAGGTGTTAACAAGCATCTCGGTAACACTTTGTTCAGTTTGGCTGCAGGAGACCCTTCCAGAGGGCAGTTCTTTGGGCGGCCAGGGCAGTTACTCCATGCTCTGACTGTTCCCAAGCACCTTTAGTATCTACTTTCTTCCTCTCTTCCAATTGCCTTTAAAAAATACTTCCAAAAAATTACTTGTGCCTCTCATCGGAGGTAAAATTTTACCATATCTGAAGAAATGTCTCCTTTCTTATTAGAGTTTAAAAAATTGATTATTCCAATAAAGATTTTAAAAATGAATTCATTTAGAAAGTGTGCTGATAACAGCTAGTCTCTGAGACCTTTAATTCACTGTCATATAAAGATTAAAAGTATCAATTTATCACTGTCATTTAAAGATTAGAACTTTATCACAGTAATGATAAAGTTTATCAGTTGAGAAAAATTGATCATTCTATTTTCCCATTCCCTATATTTTAGGTATTTCCCAACTACCACATCTATCCTCCAACTGCACCTCACGTTGCTTATATGCAGCCAAAAGCGAATGCACCTTCCTTCTTCATGGCTGATGAACTGCGACAGGTATGCTTTCAGAGTTCAGAGTGGAAACACTTGATGTCTGTCGTTTTTTAGCAAAGAACTGGAGAAACAGAGTTCCTTTCAAATCATATTTAATTAGATATGCTGTACTGAAGCAGATAGAGTTTATGAGTTCTAATTGATAAATTTAAGGAAACATGTTTTTCAGGATAATTGCAGGTAATACAAAACATAGAACAGCTATTTAAATGGATCACCATTTTGCATTTCACGTCCTGTGCATTGTAAAGCCTCTGAAGTATGTAAAATAATTTAAATGGTTTTTGATATCTAAACAAATTTCTGCTTATATCTGTAGTTGTTAGCTAATAAGTAATTTGGCCTAGAAAAGAACCTCATTTTAAGAAAGCTGAAAAATTTCTACAAAGTAGGTTTTATAAGATAATTTTGTTGTTGTTAAACATGTATTACTTGATATATAGGATTTTATTTTACTCTTAGATCCTCAGAAATATTTTTATTTCATAGAAGTAAGTTGCACCCCCCTAGAATATTGTTTGTGGAGTGAATTATTGACCATAGAGCTAGCTGCAGGCTCTGGGTTGTGACACTGCTACTTGACACTGCTACTTGAAACCAACTAGAGTTATGGGCATGTCTAGCTGGGACTGGAATTTAGACATTTTACCAGTATTGGAAATGTTATTTCATGATATTAGTATTGAAAAGTGCACATGCCAAAACTATTAATGGTTACTAACGCTAGTCAGTTACAATAAAAAGTCCATATTTCAGAAGCTGTGTTTAGACGTAAATAAACTTATTTTCTTTTCTCAGGAGCTGATAAACAGACATTTAATAACAATGGCTCAAATTGATCAAGCGGATATGCCAGGTAAAATGCAGGTTGATTGATCCTTCCTTTTTAAGGAGAGTATAATCCTTACATAGTCCCACAGTTTTTATGCCTTGAGCCAGCTAATTACTCTTTAATGAATATATTTGTTTGAAATCTAGATAAGAATTCCAAGATGCCGTTGGTCATCTAGTGGTTTTCAAATAATTCTACATGTGACAAGATTCTAGTTTATCCAAAAAATAGGCAGTTTTAGAATTTCCACTGTGATAGAATGTTATTATCTTTTGAAACCTGACAAAGTATAGGTACTTACGTAGGAGTGATTGTTGTTATTATTATTAATATTGAGACTGTGTCATGCCCGTGTACTAGGGCTTTCTGTGTGTAAGTTTTTTCTTTGCAAAGCTCCTGTGGTGTACTTGCTAATATTATCACCTCTGTTTCGCTTGTGAGGAAGCTGAAGGTAACAGCCAGGTTAAGTAAGTTGCCTCTAAGATCAGTAGCTAGTAATTATCTGACCAAATCAGGGTTTAAACCTATATTTTTTTTTTGGCTGAATTGTAGTGTTTCTCAGAGAGCATTAAAATCTCTTTCCCTAGCTTATTCTGTAAAGGCAAGATTAAATGTGGTTTAATTTAGCAAAACTTTATAAATAATACAGCAGGAATACATTTACTGTAGCAGTAATCTCAAAATACCTGGTTGTAATCAAGGACTCAGCACAGTCAACTGTATATCTTCTTAACTGCTAAAGAATTGAAAGGAGTATGTCTGGCTATTATGTTTCAAGACTGATCTTTTCCACTTTAAATGGGCAGGAAACTTTTCTGTCATGGCCTTTGAAATGTTCATGTTAGAATTTTCCTTATTATGTTAGAAATTTCCTTATTATCAAGCATTGTCTTTGAGGCCCTAGCCAGGGCCTCAAAAAATAAAAATATTTTTAAAAATAAAAAATAAATAAAATGAAGATACTATTTACAGTAGTTTCAGAGTATCGGTACCTAGAAATAAATACAATAAAAGATATGTTACATCTCAATGAGGGAGATTTACTAAGAAATGTAAACAGGGTAAATATATAGAGTGAAATACTATACTCATGAATAGGAAGACATAATGATTATCAGTTTTTGTAAACTAATCTATAGATTCAGTACAATTTTAGTCAAAGCACATGAGTTATTTTTACTGACAGTACTAACACCTGCTTCATGTTCTAACAGTTTAATTGTTTAGGAAGGGTTCAATCCCATAAGACCACGCCTGCCTCAGATGTCAGCTGAAATGGGGTACCTAAGCTACTCAAACTTCTGTCTGGGCAACTACAAATTTGGGGGTTTCTCCTGGATGCCCTCAGGTTTGGTAATAAGCTGGGATGACTCACGGAACTCGGGAAGACACTGTATGAACTATTACTGGCTTATTATAAAGGGTGCAACTCAGGGAACAGCCAAATGCAAGAGACATGTAGGGGCAGGAGGTGGGGGTGGGGGACCTCCTTGCCTTCCCCAGTGTGCCACCCTCTTGGTGCCGCATCAGGCCCACCAGCTGTGAGCTGTCTGAATCCCACTGCTGAGGAGTCTTTATGGATGTTTTGTTGTCGAGGCATGTTGGTTATATCTCTGACTCTTGGCAGTTAACTCAGTCTTCGGCTTCTCTCCCCTCCCTGGAAGGTTGGGAGATTGGCTGAAAGTTCCACTTCTAATCAAGGTTTGGTCTTTGTTTCTTTCTTTTTTTAAAATTATATTGCACATAACAGAGCTTTTCGTAGTATATGATAGAATTTATCAGAAAGTGAAGGTCGAAGACTCCCTGCAATACTCTGAAGATTGTGATTAGGGTTCTGGTGTGTGGGGAGGACAGGCTTGGCTTGAGTCTGTAGTTCCTGCAGTGGTGTGGTAATGGCACTGGGCTAGACAAATTGACGACTGGAACAGGCTAGGGAGAAGTGACACAGGTGGCTAATCAGTGGGGACAGGAAAGCACTGGGAAAAATGGTTTTCTTTATGGTAGAAGATTGTATTGTTACAGTTGTATCATCTCAAACCACATGCAAAAACTGACTCCAGATAGATTAAGAGTTAAGATATCTAAAACAAAATGTGTAATATCTCTAAATGATAATACAAAGCTTTAAAACTCATGCTATGAAATATATATGAATAAATTTAATGTTTCAGCAGGGAAAGATTTCCTGTACTGGAGGCAAAGTTTATTGACTCTTCAAATACTGATAAATTTTATTGAATTAAAGTTACAAACAATCCAAAGATATCTATAGTAGAGAAAAAGCTTAGAAGATGTTTACATGTCTGACAAAGAAGAGAAAGTTAAAGCCACAAATTAGTAAGAGCCTTAAAAACAAAACTGAAAAGTGGCCAAAAATAGGAATAGGCATTTCAAGAAAGTGAAAATTTATGCAACCAAAAATTATGAAGAAATGTTGAACATCGTGAATGATTAGGGAAAGACAAGATACCATTGGAAAGTTTAATATTCATAAGTGATAATCCAGATTGTTTCTAAGAGCTGAGAAACAAGAGTTGTGCTGTTACCAAAGATAAATATTTTTGAGTTCATGAAATCTAGTTCTTTTGTTGTGTTATAATGTCTATTTTTATTGATTTTGAGACTGGTGTGCCCTATAGAATGGACACACTATGAATCTTGACACTCTTCTAGAATACAGAGTGTTTTGTATCAGTTGTTTGTGAATTTGGTTTCCTCTTTATTTGTTTGAGATCTGAGAGGTTTATGAATGTCTGCAAGCTAAAGTCATCTTCTTATGAATTACTCTAGCAGTCCCTACAGAAGTTGACAGCTACCATAGCCTGTTCCCTCTAGAACCACTGCCACCACCCAACCGGATACAGAAATCAAGTAATTTTGGATACATTACATCCTGCTACAAAGCTGTAAATAGCAAAGATGATCTGCCTTATTGCCTTCGGAGGATACATGGTGAGGAAGATAATTTATCCTCTTTTAGGAGCATATTATTGAGGCTGAGATTATTCAGATATTCCTGAATGAGTTTATTTAATTAACATGAATTTAAAGGATAATAAATACATTTATTGTTTCATTTGGAAATTAGTATCTCATGAAACTGCAATACTTTGGCCATCTCATGCGACGAGTTGACTCACTGGAAAAGACTCTGATGCTGGGAAAGGTTGGGGGTGGGAGGAGAAGGGGACGACAGAGAATGAGATGGCTGGATGGCATCACCGACTCGATGGACATGAGTTTGAGTGAACTCCGGGAGTTGGTGATGGACAGGGAAGCCTGGCGTGCTGTGATTCATGGGGTCGCGGAGAGTCGGACACGACTGAGCGACTGAACTGAACTGAACTGAAAGGATATATTGGGCTTCCCAGGTGGCTCGGTGGTAAAGAATCTGCCTTTCAGTGCAGGAGGCTTGGGTTTGATCCTTGGGTTGGAAAGATCCTCTGGAGAAGGAAATGGCAACCCACTCCAGCATTCTTGCCAGGAGAATCCAGTGGACAGAGGAGCTTGATTGGCTGTAGTCCATGGGGTCCCAAAAGAGTTGGACACGATTTAGCAACTAAACAACAACAACAAGGGATGTATAACATGGCTCTTTTGGCACGTTTCTGGGGAAATAAGGGGGAGATGTCATTTCCAGTTAATCAGAAGATTTTCTCTTTTTCAGGTTTTCGTCTTGTTAACACAAAGTGCATGGTATTGGTCGATATGTGGAAAAAAATTCAGCACTCAAATATTGTAACCTTGCGTGAAGTATTTACCACTAAAGCTTTCTCAGAGCCTTGTGAGTGACTTGTAATTGTCTCTCTGCTGGTGGGCTTCATTGCTGGAAGCCAGGTTGCAGTAATGAGCGTTTGTGTTTTATTTCAAGCTCTTGTGTTTGCTTATGATTTCCATGCTGGAGGAGAGACCATGATGAGCAGACACTTCAATGACCCCAACGCAGATGCCTATTTCACAAAGAGAAAGTGGGGTAAGGAGACGATGCAAGAAAGCTGTTTGACAAAGCCTTTGCTCTGTGAAAGAGTAGTTTTGTGTTTTAAAGTACTTGTAAGTTTGTGCCTGTAATCATTCAGTTTAAAGACTGTATTGCATTTTAAAAAGAAATACTTTATTTTTTTTTTTTCTATACGTAGTCCCTTTTCAACAAATAAAGATTGGTGGGGGGAATATCCACTTATTGATGAAGTCACACTTTGAAAAAAAAAAAAGAAATACTTTAAAGAAATGGAGTCAGTATGTAACAAGTTAGGAAATAATGTGTTATCTGTAGATGGAGATGAAGATGGGTTACAAAAGACTCATGTAAATATCTGAAATTTAAGTAGCTGACAATACGATAAAAGTTTTTTTCCTCTTGTTTTTTCTTTAAAAAATGCTTTCTGAGTAAAATGGTTTGGGAAATGCATTAAATCGAAAAATAATTCTGTAACTTCACCACCCAAAGCATCATCATTATGAGCCTCTTGACATTTCTTTCTTGTCTTGGTTTTTTGTTTTGGTTTGTCTCTTTTGCATAGTCCAGTGTGACTCTCTGTTATTTATGTAATTATTTCCCTGAACAGATACTTTGCTTTAAGGTAGGATTCTGTGTTACTAAAGGAACTAGTCTTCAAAATAAATTTTCAGGTAACTTTTACTTAAATGGGAAATATTTTCTTTGTTTAGTATTTAAAGAATTGTTTTATTCATATATTGCAAAGAACTAATATATTGTAATTACATTCTAACAAATGCTTATTGAAGGGTAAATCATTTCAGAGTTAAAGTAAATTCATTTTGCAATGTCTATTAGTTTGTTTTGGGGGCAGGAAAGTGTTACCCTTTATGCTGAGTTTTTTAATTTGTTAAAGGTTTTCCTGAATGTATCCTGAGAGAAAGCAAGGAGAGATAAGACTGGAGTCTGCCTGAAATTATAGATAAAATATATTATTTCTGTTTGCTTGTAACTTTGCTTTCTGACAGTTGAAAGAAGCAAGCTGTGGTTACATGGCTGTTTTGCATTAAAAATCTGGTCTCAGAGTGTGGTCATTTTTTTCCTTTTGCCATGTCATCTGTAGCACACACATAATTTTGTTGAAAGGGATGTGGTATAACTTTCCTGTAGAGAAATATTGTTGTAGTTGTTCGTTTATTTTAGTAACAACAGCTGTGAAATGACTGTTGGCTTTAATTTATAGCTGGGTTTCTCAGCCTCAGCACTGTTGACATTTGAGGCTGGATTAATTATTTTTGTAGGGCCATTCTCGGCCTTGCTGGGTGTTTAGCAGCATCCCCACCATGTACCCGCTAGATACCAGTAGCAACCCCCTCCTCCTGTTGTGACACCAAAAGTATCTTCAGTTCAGTTCAGTTACTCAGTCGTGTCCTACCCCCTGCGACCCCATGAACCATAGCACGCCAGGCCTCCCTGTCCCTCACCAACTCCCGGAGTTCACTCAAACTCATGTCCATCGAGTCGGTGATGCCATCCAGCCATCTCATTCTCTGTCGACCCCGTCTCCTCGCCTACCCCCAATCCCTCCCAGCATCAGACTCTTTTCCAGTGAGTCAACTCTTCGCATGAGGTGGCCAAAGTATTGAAGTTTCAGCTTTAGCATCAGTCCTTCCAATGAACACCCAGGATTGATCTCCTTTAGAATGGACTGGTTGGATCTCCTTGCAGTCTAAGGGACTCTCAAAAGTCTTCTCCAACACCACAGTTCAAAAGCATCAATTCTTCGGTGATCAGCTTTCTTCACAGTCCAACTCTCACATCCATACATGACCACGGGAAAAACCATAGCCTTGACTAGATGGACCTTGGTTGGCAAAGTAATGTCTCTGCTTTTTAATATGCTATCTAGGCTGGTCATAACATTCCTTCCAAGGAGTAAGCGTCTTTTAATTTCATGGCTGCAATCAGAATCCACAGTGATTTTGGAGCCCAAAAAAATAAAGTCTGACACCGTTTCAGACACTGCCAAATGTCTCTGAGGTGGCAAAGTTGACCCTTGTTGAGAACCACTGATTTATAGCACTCCTTTTTAGTTTTGGGGTTTTTTTTAATCTTAATTCTACTTTTGGTGTTTGATTATTTGGTATGTTTACATTTTCTTAGGAATCAGTTCATTTTCTAGTATTTGAAAGTATTGTTTGATGGTATTAACTCCTCTAAATGTACCATATATAATTTATAGCAATTTATAATCTCTGTTTTCCCAGTATGAATATTGAAAACGAAGGGAAAAAGAGCCAATGTTTGTGGTAAAAGGTTTAAAATGACATAATGTGGGTAAAGTAACTAGACCGAATCTGGCATAAAGTATGCAATGTATTTGCTACAAATATTTTTTTTCCCTATTCAGTTCAGTTCAGTCACTCAGTCGTGTCCAACTCTTTGTGATCCCGAGAACCACAGCATGCCAGGCCTCCCTGTCACCAGCTCCCAGAATCTACCCAAACCCATGTCCGTTGAGTTGGTGATGCCATCCAACCATCTCATGCTCTGTCATCCCCTTCTCCTCCTGCCCTCATTCTTTCCCAGCATCAGGATCTTTTCAAATGAGTCAGCTCTTCGCA
This sequence comes from Moschus berezovskii, assembly GCF_049115385.1. NCBI lineage: Eukaryota > Metazoa > Chordata > Mammalia > Artiodactyla > Moschidae > Moschus > Moschus berezovskii. The sequence continues at coordinate 54,824,417 of NC_142472.1, forward strand.
TCAGGTGGCCAAAGTATTGGAGTTTCAGCTTCAACATCAGTCCTTCCAGTCAACACCCACGACTGATCTCCTTTAGGATAGACTGGTTGGATCTCCTTGCAGTCCAAGGGACTCGCAAGAGTCTTCTCTAACACCACAGTTCAAAAGCTTCAGTTCTTCTGTGCTCAGCCTTCTTTATAGTCCAACTCTCAAACCCATACATGACTACTGGAAAAACCATAGCCTTGACTAGACAGACCTTTGTTGACAAAGTAATGTCTCTGCTTTTTAATATGCTGTGTAGGTTGGTCATAACTTTCCTTCCAAGGAGTAAGCGTCTTTTAGTGTCATGGCTGCAATCACCATCTGCAGTGATTTTGGAGCCCCAAAAAACACACTTATTAAATAACTTTATTTGACCGCTTCCTGGTTGTCTTTGATGTTGTATTGACATATATTACTAGAGCTACTTTTTGAGTCATTTAACATGGTTTTCCAGATGGTATTATCTTCAATTCTGTCTAAATTTGAGAGCTAGCAGTTTTTGAATTTTGTATTGTGTTCTTCCCTGGAAATTTTGTCTCAAGCCATAAGTACTTATTAGCGCCACAGTTAACCATTTAACTGTTGCTTTTGTAACTGATTCAGAAAAGGTTTGTTTACAACCATGTGAATACTTGGGTTTATAAGATCATGTTCCCTGAAATAATTACAAAATCTAGATTACATTTATGAGGCCTCTTTTCTCTTGATTAATAGTGACCCAGAAAATTATATCAAGAAGCACTTAGAAGGTTGATAGAATCAAAAGGATTACTTTTCATGGTAGACTGGATTATTTTTATGTTTCAACACTACTACCCGTAAGTGGCATAAGTGACGTTCAGTGTTTTACATTTATGTTTTCTGTTAATTGGACATGGTTGTAATAGAAGAGGCTGGGCAGCATAAGGACAATAAGAAAACACTCCACAGAGATGTTGGTGGTGACTTTTGTTTCTCTCAAGCCATGGAAAGAGTAGTTCCCCCACACTTGAGCAGTAATAGAGACATGGTTTAACCACAATTTAAGAAAAATAATCCCTTCAGTTCTTGTTTTTAATCAGAACTTGGTTCACAATTAAGTAGAAGTTCTTACTTTAATAATTTTTGTTTGCTGTGCAATAATTATAGTGGTCACAGAAAAGAGAAGCCCAGTGAGAGCTCTGCTACTGCTGGCAGTATAATACTGAGGTATAATATCATACATAAGAAAATTTGGGTTTGTTTCTTGACTTCTTTTTGATCTGCATGTTTTAGTCTTTTAGTTAATTACATGAAGATGCCATTTTTTTAATGTGTGTTTATAGGTCAACATGATGGACCGTTGCCCAGACAGCATGCTGGATTGTTGCCAGAATCTCTTATTTGGGCATATATTGTCCAGCTGAGTTCTGCACTGCGTACCATTCATACAGCAGGTTTGGCATGTCGTGTTATGGACCCAACAAAGATTCTGATAACTGGCAAAACAAGGTACTGGCATTTTGAACTCTGGCTTCTTTATCAATCATCTAACCTATGACAGCTTAGTAAACATAGCATGACGATTTGTTTTAATTCTGCCTTTTCATATATTCCATCCAGAAGAACTGCTGTGACTTTGAGTTCATTTGTAAGTTTTTTTTTTTTTTTACATGCTGAGTTTGTAATAAAATGCCTTGTTATTAACCAAGATCTTGTAGGGGTTTGGAAAGTATGTATCATTAGGGTTGAGGGTATATCAAGCAGTGTCAGTACGAGTTTTGTATGTACAACTGTCAGTCTCAGATTTTGACATGAGTCCCCATAGTATCGAGAGGCTTAGTCAGCACAGCCTGTTGGGCTACACCGCCAGAGTTCCCTTTCATGGAGTCTGGGGCAAGGCCTGGGATGCATTTCTAACAAGCAGGCGATTGATGCTGTTGCTGCTGATTGGGTTTCATGCTTTGAGAACCAGTGATTTTACAGAGACCTTGACTTCACCAGCATTTGATTTGAGCTGTTGAAATTTTGAAAATTGTCTTGGGCAGCATAGCATGAGGAGCTCAAGGTCTTAGTACCAGGTTACCTGGATTCATGTCCTGGCTCTGCTAGTTACTTAGCTAACAGCAAGTTACTTGTGTGTTCAGCAATCTGTGAGACAGATGCTGTTGTTATCTCCATTTTCCATATTTGTAAGGTATCTGCTTCATAAGATTATTAAGAGGACCAAATGAATTAATATACGTAAAATGTTTTGAATGTGCCTAGCACATCTTCATCATCTGTTAAGAAGTTAACTGGTTCTCTTTTCATGCGTAACTAGTAAAGCAGCAGCTAAGTTTGGGGGAAAGAATCAGTGACCTGGTAGTCAAAAAAGCCCAAGTTGCAGTCCTGGCTTTATCCATTCCTGGCTTTCATAACCAAAGGCCTGTCACTTGAAGTCTGTGACGTTGTCTCTAACCTGGTGACTGGCAGGGGTTACCTGGGGGTAGGGCAGGCGAAGGGACTGGACTGGCCAGGATGCTAAGATCCTTCCCAGTATCATAAGAAATGTTCAGTTTCCACTAGTATGTAAGTTTTCAAAAGTCTCATTTTAATTATTCTCTCTAAATTTTCTGATCTTTAAAGGCTGCGAGTAAATTGTGTTGGAGTTTTTGATGTTTTAACATTTGATAACAGTCAGAATAATAATCCATTGGCATTAATGGCTCAATACCAGGTGAGTAAGAATTATGGATATTTACTTAATAACTTAAGGCTTGAATTTTTTTTTAAAGCATTTCAGTTTTAAATGTAGATTTCAGTTTATTCTGGGTGTGGTCTCTATGCAGACTTGGAACGTGCATTTCTTAATCACTGTGGTATAGCAACCTTAGAAGTCGTAATATACAGAATTAGTGACAGTGTCAGAGACTAGTTGTTCAAATGAATGCTTTTATATGACTAGGAAATTTGTCCTCAGCATAGATTAGAACACTTAACTAGCTGAATGAAATATAGTAAATTACATTTTACTTAGCTTTCACTTTTTAGTATGTTAAAATCACACCTGTTGTTTTTACTTTTATAGTTGTCCCACTCTCAATCCAAAACTATTATTTTCAAAGGAAAAGTGTTGTATAGCTATTTTCTAAAGGATTCTTTTCCTTAATCAAAACCTGTCACTCACTTCTAGTACATTATTAGAATTTGGTTATAGTCTGACTTTATTGTAATATTGTGGACTGAGGGTCCATTGTGTTCTTAGCTATTTCATTCTTATTTCTTAATTAATGCAAGGCATAAGTAAGAATCCACCTCTGCAAGGAGCTTTCAGTGTGGTTGCTTTTGCCTTTTTACTCTGTGCAAGTGATATAGCTATTTAAAGTTAGTATCTCATGTCATTCTATTTGTATTCATATTTTTTGGAGGATGTGCAGTTGTCATTTTAAGACAGTATTTGTTTTTTTCATGTAAGGAGTTTTTGGTGTTTCTGAACATTTATTAACTTAGGGAGATTTGATGTAAGGCAATATCTCTTATTTACATGGAGAAACAAGGAGAATACATTACCTTCCCACTGCCCTTCTCATTTCATTTTCTTTTCTTTAAATCTTTGAAAGATTTTAGTTTGCTTTATTAAAATTGAGACAAATTCAGAGCAAAAAGGAAAGGCCAGGATGAGAGTTAGAGTGTAAGTAGTGTGTGATATTCTGGTTAGCTCATGCTTAAACCTCTTCCTTTGCTGCTGGACGGAGAACAGCATAGTCCCCAGACTTAGAGCGACTCCTCGTAGTGTTCAGTTGTTTGCAGCCTCTTCACAGCTTCCTTCCCCTCTGCTCTGGTCCATCTACCCCCAGGAGCTGCCAAGCTCTTCTGGTTGGTAGTGCCATCTAGTGGGCTCTATGTGGAAGAATCTGGCTACCCTTCAGTCCCCCCATCCTCACCCAACCCCCACTGCTAGCTGCTTTCTTCTCCAGAGGGGAATTTGCTCCCTCTTTCTTATCCTGGTTGGTTGTTTCTTAGCAGCATTCCTGCTTATCATCTGTCTTATACTTAGTGCCTAACTAATTGGCTCTGAAAATTTTCCTTCATAATCTTTGTGCTTCTGAAAGTGACTGATTATTGACTGTTAAAATGCTAGTGATCTTTATATATCCAAGGAAATAATACTAAACTTTGGAAGAAAAATTAGACATTGTTTAGAACCAGTGCTGTCAGCCTCTATTGCAAGTATTAGGAAACCCTCTGTCCACAGAACTGGTGTTGTGTTGTTTATGTGCAGCCTCATGGTACCTCTTCATTCCTCTCTATTCTGAATAGTTCCTTTTTCTTTTTAATTACTAGTGAAAGATAAGACTAGTTTGATTTTGTTTTTCTGTAAGTATCACAGCAGGGGTGTTTTCCATTTTTTTATTTTTGAATGTTCTTTATGTTTTGGATTGTATCGTTAGTTACCTTGAAAGACCACACTTTTTAAGAAAAAACAATTCCAGAGTTTCAAAACAAACAACTGTAAAGTAAACATTTGGGTCAACTGATTGGTAGGTTAGGAGCTGCCCCCATTCATAAACTTGGGCTACTTTCAACCAATTGTCAGCCTCCCTTTATTTTTGAAAGGCAAAGATTGTATCAGGTTGCCTTTCTTTATTTTGGAGTGGGTATATATATGGATTTTCCATATAGCTTATGTAAGAAGGTAAAGGAGAGAATTAATGGTAGTTCCTAGTAGGGGGGTTATGATTTTACAGAGAAGAGGGTACATGAGAAAGGAGTGTATTGTTTCTTGTAGTCTATTTTTCATAGTCTGTTTCAGACACGTGAATAGAGACTGACTTTCAGTAAAATGGACATAAGTAGAGCCATAGATAGAATCAGAGAAAAATCAAGAAGTCAAGAATCAGGAAGAAACTGAAAATGAGTTGGGGGGAAAGCCTCCAGAATTCAACAAATGGGGGGAAAAGCCAGATGGAGGTAAGAAGCAAAAATAACAAACAGAACACTATTTACCTGGGAATAAGGAAAGGAGAGTTACTAAGCGCTTAATGACATTACAATGTCTGTTGAGCAGAACTTCATTAACCTCTTTTATTTGAAAAAATCAGTTCTGATTTAGTCTGGATTATGTGATGTGTATACTTCATTTCTGGGTGGGTATTCCCACCTTGAGTCAGCTCAGAAAGGTTGGCAGATGCACTTAGAGTCAGATGGACTTATTTCTTAAACCCATATGGTCCTTCAGCTATTTTGTGCTTTTGTTTTCCTGTTTTCCTGTCTTCTAATAGTGGGTGCTCTAGGCGGGAGATTTAGTTATAACATTGATTCAGGGTGGAGCTAAAACTGTAGATTTTGCTGTTTGAGGGTGGGGATGTTGTGTGTTGCTACATGCTGCTGAAATGCTTAATAAACAGTAACAAACTTAAGTTTGCTTTGCTGATGTCACTGAATTGAAGCACTTGTAGACTTTTACAGTTTGCTTTTCCATGTACTGATTTCTCTCGATCAGCATGTTTATGATTTCCTTTATCTAACTTGGAATGTTTATTGATCCGGAGAGAGACTGAAAGGAGTCCTGCCTGAGTTCAGTCACGGCTGTGGGTCCAGAGAGTAAGGACAATGCCACAGCATTCATGCCCCTTCCTGTGGCACCTGCCCTCCCAGCCTGATCTCCAAACTCAGCCACTGACGGAGTTTTACAGTTTCTTTGACATCTCTTGGCATCTCTTTTCCTGATCGATTCAGAGTTGTTTGTCTAATAATCAGTTTTTCCACTGATTATATTATAGGATCTTAGGTTCAGAGTAGCAGATTCACCAATGCTGGATTTGAACTTTTTAACGTTATTTTAGTCATGGAGTTTGATTTCTTTTTACTTTTTACTCTTTGGGAAGGATGTAGTCCTAAAGTTTCAGTAGTAATTGCCTTGAAGTACTCACGTGCAAATGGTGCAAATAACACCATTTATAAACTTCTACAAAACCAATGGCTCTCAACCCTGGCTGCATATCTGAATTGCTTACGAAGTTTTGAAAAATACCAATATGTAGATCTTACCCCAGATTGACAACAACAAAATAGCATCGAGGGATTTTTTTTTTTTTTTTAGCTTCTCAGGTGAATTTTATTGTAAAGCTAGGTTTGAAAGCTCCTATGGAATATTTATTTATTCCGTAAATAAACATATATCCAGTAATTCAGATGAGATCTCAGATTGTGAAGATTTATGTGAGTTTTCTGTAGAAGTTACTTAAAATTATTTCCTTGAACTCTAAACTGTTCCATTGTCTCGGAGGTATATGGTTACTCATAGTTAACCTGCCAAGCAGGGCCACTTGGGTGACCATTCTGTTTCTAGGAGTTATTATTATTTAGTCAGCTGTCTTTTAAACATTCTTTTGGAAGAAGGGCCTCAAAGGAGGAAATCTTTAAAACAAAGAAACAAACAAAACGGGTAGGAAATGAGTTGGTTACAGAGCTCAGAGATCGACTATAGTGTAAAAACCTGTCTGCTTGGAAACAAGGGCAGATGGACTGTCACGGAGGTTTGCAGCATTGTCGATGTCTAGAGAATGTGCTCTGAGATCAGGTATTGTGGACATTGTGTTTGGAATAAGGGAATTACTTCCCTTTCAAATACACTCTCACTTTTGTGCATCATGGAGGCTGAAGAAAGTGCCTGTCGTGAATATAATGATCACTGTGAAGCAGCTGTGTGGTAACCAGCCTCAAATATCCTGCCATAGTAAGAAATTGAGCTTTATTTAATAAACATTTAGGGGGAAAAAAGGACAGTAAAGCAGCAGTTCGGTAGGTGGCATATGAATTGTTCTGAATAATGTTTCTTAAAGTACCCCTAGAAGTACCTTCATTAGAATTACCTGGGTACTTTAAAAATGTTAGGCCCATTCCCAGACCTACTGAGTGAGAATCTGGGGTGGAACTGCTCGGAAAGAGTCGTTTTAATGAAGCTCCCGGGTAATTCTGATGAGCGCCAATATCTAGGAATCTTGTTATTAGTTCTTCAGCTTCTTTGTAAAGATGCTTTTTCCATGCAGGCAATAGTGTCAGTATATTAAATTTGTACCTACGAAAGAAAAATTAAAAGTTATATTTATTCTTTCATGTCAGCAAGCAGATCTGATATCATTAGGAAAAGTTGTGTTGGCTTTGGCTTGCAACTCTTTGGCAGGAATTCAGCGAGAGAATTTACAGAAAGCCATGGAACTGGTGACAATCAACTACTCCTCTGACCTGAAGAATCTGATTTTGTAAGTTTTAATTTAATGATCTTATGAGATAAGACAGAGATTTTTCATGAGAGTCTTTTAACAGTGATTCTGTTGATTTTTAGTTTCCACTATTTAAAATCAGGCAAAACATAATTAAACAATTTTTAATTTATTTTTATTGCTAAGTATGTATTTCTTGAAATAAATGCATAAACCAGTGTGTTTAAATTAGTTATTGGTGTTTTAAACATTTGACCAAAGGGTAGACCCCCTAGAGCTGCATTGGTATCTACGAGCTACATAAGACCTTGTAAATTTAAATGAATTGCAGTTAAATAAAATTGAAACGATTCAGTTCCTAAGTGGCACCACATACATCTTAAGAGCTTAGAAGCTACATGTACCTTCTGTCATATACTGGACAGTATGGACATGGAACACGTGCATCATCTCAGAAAGTCCATTAGATAGTGCTACTCTCCAGAGTGGTCAGTATCTTTGTAAGAGCTGTCATAAATAACCCCATCTGCAGCCCAGTTGTGTGGTGTGTGGCCCACACCCCTGTTTCAGAGAGTATGTGTGTGAGGGTCCCTGTGTTTCTCCCCCAGTGTCTTTATACTCCAGGCAATCCTTGATTGTAAATCTGAAATGACTGGGGCTTAAGAGAAGCCCAATCCACTGTGGACTGCTGTCACGGTGGTCTGTAAGATGCGTCTGACATCGGGGATTCTGGAGGGGGGACAACTAGAACTCTTATTTTAAATGATTCAGAGCAGATGCTAGGAAGTCTCCGTTGAAATTTTTTTTTCTATGATGTTCTAGAAGCAATTAGAGCTTATTGATCCTTTTCAGTCTCTTTTAGCTTCCAGCTGTTCCTTCTGATCTTTCTGTGTAACCCTGGATGATCCAGTTTCTTTTTGGACTAGCCCTGTGGTATGGAACTGAGGGACGGAGGATGGGGCTGCCCACCTGTGCTTTGTTACACTGGCCTAAGTGTCCTGCTTGTGACAGAGCACTGGAGCCAGTGGTTACCTGGTTCCTCTTATGATCAACTAAGATGATTTCTCCTAAATAAAAATATTTGTTTCATATATTATCACAGCAGTGATTTCTAGCCATAGCTTGCAACACCTAGGATGTTTTACATAATCTCAAGTTATAATTTTCCCTTTTTATAAAAGTGAGAGTAAAGGGTATAAGTGTAATAAATTGACCATAAGTTAATAATTATTGAAACTGGGTAATGGGTACGTGAAGATTCATCATACTCTTCTATCTCCTTCTATAAATGTTTGAAATTTTCCTTAATAAAAAATGAATAAACAAAAAAGTCATACTTTCATACTAACCAGTAATCAAAATTTACAGAGCAGTAAACTATGTATCATGTACTTTTGAGCTGATTGATGTGAATTATGAATTAATTCACCTAATTCTCTCAATAACCCTTTAAATTAAGTACCATTACTAGCTCCATTTTAAAGACGTCAAAACTGAGGCTGGGAGATATAAAATAACTTTCCAAAGTCACATAGCTTATAATAATTTAAGTGTGAGTAGTTAGATGTAAATATGTCAGTGATTACAGGTGAATGGCTAAGACATAGATTGTCCACATGAGTTTATAACCGTTCATTTATTCAACAAAAGAATGCCTAACTCTGTGTCAGATGCTGAAGCTACTTTTTATAAGATGAACAGAATCCTCCTTCTGGAGCTTCCCCCCATTATAATGGGGAGGAGTTAATAAACTCGTCAACAAGTAAGATGTTTGCAAGATAGAGATAAGTCCTATGGAGAAAATAGGTATAATTATAAGCAGAGCGCAGAAGAGTTAGAAGCTGCTTTGTTAGGAATGGTTAGGACACGGCTGACCTGTCAGAATACTAATATTAAACGATCAATAATCATTGTGTTCTGACAGGTAGCCATTTGAGACGTGTAGTATTTTTCTGCCTTAGTTATGATGGTAGAAGAAACTGTTCTTTTTCCTGATGTGTGTTAGTGCATGGAGATTTCTCATAAATAAAAACACCATGACAGCTGGTAAATGAAGTCACAGAGCAGGAGACAGCTTCCTAAAACACAGGCTTGTTTCCCTAACCAAAATGAAAGTCTTGAGTTTTAGTTTAAAAACTAGTTTTGAAGACCAATGGAAAAATTTCCCCACCTACAGCCACCCCTCCCAAAACCTTTGGATCTTTTCATCTCCCACTATTGTAAAGAAGGGTTTGAGAATGGAAATATGGTAAGTGTAATTCTATACCCAGCTTTCCTTTCTCATTTTCATAGTAGTAAAAGATTTAGAAAAAGAGACGTTTTTACAGTTTTTTCCATTGGCTCTTAAAGTTTTCCAGAGAAAAGAAATACAATCATTAAGCTTTAAAAATGAACTCGACTTGCATGAAAAAAATTTTTTTGAAATTGTGCACACTAACATGCTGGTGGCAGCAGTCCCTGTGTGCTTGTGGGTTGTGTTCTGTAAACTGCGTGTTTGGCATTCAAGTGATCCTTCTCTATTTTGGTTAGATATTTGTTGACTGACCAAAACAGGATGCGAAGTGTAAATGACATCATGCCCATGATTGGTGCTCGATTTTATACTCAATTGGATGCTGCTCAAATGAGAAATGATGTCATAGAGGAAGACCTTGCAAAGGTAAAGTGTGTAGTTAAAGGAGTGTGTTCGCACCTGCATCTGTGTGTATCAGTAGTTGTAAAACAGTAATTACTGTGCTAGATATAGTACGCGGCTGGCTAAGACTGCAGATATTTTTGTTCAAACTTAGTGTTCAGTATTTTGATTTCTCAGGTCCTCCGGGCATTTGTCTTATTTTTTTTCGTTCATGGTTTTGCTACAGTCTTGAGATACAATCTTGATTTTTTTTTTTTTTAATATGCAATCTTAGTAGTAGACAGCTACAGTGGGGGAAGAATAAATCACCGGCTTGTGACTAATACATACACCCTACTGTATATAAGGTAGATAACCAATAGGGTCCTACTGTGTAGCACAGGAAACTACTCCAGTCTGTGATAACCTATATGAGAAAAATCTGAAAAAGAATGAATATATGTATATGTGTAACTGAATCACTTTGCTATAACACCTGAAAGTAACACAAAAACTATAATCCAATAAAAAAAGGGACAGTTGCATAATCTTCTTGAGTATTACAGTATGTAAAAAGAACATGTTATATTCAAAAGTATAACCAAAAGGTGGGGATATTAGGGTTTATGGTTTAAAGCAAATATTGGTACAGGATACCGGTTTTATAAACGTTTGCTTCTATATTCAGTTAGCTGGAACATTAATATTCTCTCTCTTTTTAAAATGTTTTATAGGAGGTTCAAAATGGAAGACTGTTTAGGCTTCTAGCAAAATTGGGAACAATCAATGAGAGGCCGGAGTAAGGATTTACAGTATTTTACATAATGTTTTCAATCAAGGGCACTGTTTTGCATAACCAGAATGAGTATACTTTATTCTTACTGATTTTATTTGGGAAAAGAGAAGAATTCTCATGTAAAATGACCTTTTAAGCCTGTTGTTAGCCATTAGGGCGGTGTTTTTAACCACAGCCCTGGTTGTGGTTGTCCTTAGGGATTACACATACACACAGAGAGACAGACAGACACACACACACACAGACAAAAAATACACTGTGTTAAAAACCTCTGTTGTGGTCTGCCTGTGAGGGAACATTTTCTGCCTGTCAGTACTGCCTTTCCACGTCTGCTTTTTGAAGCCTGTTCCGTTTACCATGGTCAGATTGTATCTTTTTGATATTTCCAATTGTTTCATGCCTCTTATTTTCTATTAAAGTGCATTGTTTATAGCTATCACATGAGTGACACTGGAAAGGCATCACCATCTTACGTTATTGTTTAGTTCTACCTTGTTTGTGAGTTAAAGTTAATTGTATGATCAAGAAAGAAGCAAGGTTGATGTTTATACTTCATACCTGTCCCAAAGACAATGTGAAACAGTAGCTGTGGTGACTGTGGTACAAGCTACATTTCAGGATTGTTAACTGCTGTTCATAGAGGTAAATACCATTGCTTGAGGGAGTGGTTTCGACCACAAAATTTAAATTCACAAACCTTTCTTCAAAGTTAGAAGATTCAGTCAGCATTTTCCCTAGTGATTTTTCTAAATAAAGAGAATGTGGTCATATGTTGAACCATTTTAAAAGTTCTTAATTGCTTCTTCTGGCATTTATCTCTTTATTTAAAAATATGTGCTTAAGTGCTGTTTCTTGATTTTTCTTCAGTGTATAACTCAGCTAATGACTTTGTCCTGTGGCAGATGAGGCTGTATCTCATACACCTTTCCCTTAACTAAACACACACACACACTGTACCACTTAACCCCTGAATTTTAAGATGAGTATTCAGTGCTGACATTATTAGAGCAGGGTAAATACTGTTTTGTAGTTTCACCACACAGTAAATCATGACATTTCCTTTGTTTTGTATTTTGTTTTTGATTTTTGTTTTCCTGGTGTGAATACTTGTCTTATGTAGAAAACTAAGCAAGTGAAAAATATTTACCACCAGTTCATTCTAAATTCACTGCCACATATAAAACACCCTTCCATGTGGCCAAAAATGAGTGATAACCTCTCTTCCTTTTTCCTCCCCATTAGGGAAATTAGGCCGCCCGGGGCTCTGCCCTCGGCCCCTGTCGGGGCTGGTGCTGTCCAGCCTGCTGGCGCCCTCAGCTGCGACCCCAGGCTCCCCTTCACTCTCGCCCTGGGAGCTCTCCCTCTTTTCCTCCCCGCTCTGTGTTGCAGACCCTGTTTCTTGCTTTTTGCATTGGTTTACTCTTCTGCTTTAATAAATCACATCCTTCTGTAGCTTCCTGAGAAAGGGGAGTTTTTTTCCCAGTGCTTGGAAGTCTAAAAATATCTTTGTTCAGCTTTCATACTTTATTGATAATATGATTGGGTATATGTCCTCAGAAAATTCTTTTTATTAGTGAAATCTTTTGAGTATAGTGTGTATGAACCAGTTTCTTTAAAAGTAGAAAAGGTTTGTAGTGAAAACCTTTCATACCTGACACCCCCAGTCTCTCCACTCCTCCTACCAGCCTTTATTAGTCTCTTGTACATATTCCCTGAGTTAACAACTGTATATTCTTATCACCCCTCTACTTTAAAATATGTACAAACTGTAAGTGATGTACAGTGGTCTGTATATTGCACATGACAGTATGTTTTCTCATAACAATGTATTTTGGAAATCTTTGTACAGATATGTTTAGTGTATGCCCAGCAATGTTCTCAATAGTTAACAAACATGACCTAACTGAATCCTAGTAACAACCCATAGTACGGATACTTCAGTGTTTCCTTTTAATAGAGAGATAGAAGCGTAGAGAGGGTAGAAGCCTCCGGGGTCACAGATAAAGTCAGGACTCGAGTCCAGGCATGTGGTTCCAGAGTCTGTGCTATCTTAACCACAGTGCCGTGCTTCCTCATGGTCAGTGGCCATGTGATGGTCCATCCTGTGGATGCTCTGTAATTTGTCTCTCCAGTTCCTTATCAATGGCCTTTTGAGTTGTTCTCAGCCTTTGCTAGTGTAAGCAGTTCTTCAGGGACTGACTTTAGCATACTTAATTTTGTGTGTGTACAAGTATAGGTCCAACTCTGATTATGAGGTCAGTACCTGCTGGAATTTGTGACTGTAATTTGATAGCTGTTAGAAGGATTTACCAGTGTACAGTGCATGAGAGTCTTTCACTAGCAATACTTTTTCTGAACTTCTGGGTTTTTGACAACCTGATAGATGAAAAATTGAATCTCAGTGCAGGTTTTCCGGTATTTACTCATATTGAGCATATTGCCTCTCTTTCTGATTCATTTCTGTTTCCTGTTCTGTCTGTCTTATCCATCTTTATTTCCAGTTGCATTTTCTGTTTTTTTTGCTGTGTAGGAGACAGAGGGATCTGACCTTTGTGATCCTTTTTTTTTTTTTTTTTAAGTTTGTCATCTTTCTTTTGACTCTGCTCAGTTTTTTCCCATACAGACATTTTTATAGTAGTCAAACTGATCGAATTTACTTTTTGCTTCTGGATTTTGAGTCATGGTCAGAAAGTTAGCATTTCTGCTCTTAATATAATCTTATGAAGGGATCATCAAGTATTTTCTAGAACACTTAGAATACTTAGGTTTCATTTTTTTTCATATTAAAATTTTTTATATATTTGGAATTTATATAGGATGTAAGGTATGAATTCACTGCCACCCCTGCCACCCACAGTGGTCCAAAAGCTATTTATTGCATAGTCTAGCTTTTCCCACTGGTTCATTAAGGCAGCAGCTCTTTCACACTATCTTAATGAATGGCATTTAAAATCTACTAGTGTTAACTTTTTCTTATCTCTGTTTTATTGGTTTTATTAAATTTATTAGTAAGCTTAAGGAGCATTTGTGTTTTTTAGATGTGGAGTTACCTTCACTAAGATAATGGCATGTCACTGTATTTGCTGATGTCTGCTTTAGTAACCTTCAGAGTTTATGTTGTTCTTCATATAGTTACAGTACACTAAGTTTATTCTTAGGTGTTTTTTCTTGTTGCTGTTATCAGTGGAAATTTCCTCCATTCTGTCTTCTTAGATTCTTTGTTATCCGGTGTATGTGAAAACGATTGATTTCTATAAATTTTGTAGCGTGGGACTTCTGGTGTTTGGGTAGTTTTTCAGTAGATTCTTCTGTGTTTCTCAGTCATGTCTTCATATAATGATAGTCATATTTCCTTCCTTCTCATTTCTGTACTTTTGATGTCTCTTGAGTGACTGTGTTAGTACCTCTAATGCATAGTTCAGTAATAGTAATGATAGTTTCTTTCAGAATTTGAAGCACTGCTCCATTTATTGTCTTAACTTATAGACAGAGTCAAAGCTATTTTCTTTCCAAATTTTTCTTCATCCTCATGCTTTTAGGACAATTCCCCCTCCTTTTTAAATCATTGATGTGCAGAAATTCACAACGATGTGCTGTGGTGGTGAGTTTTTGATTCATTCTGATGAGTCAATAGATGGGCCTTTTAACCTTGGGAGTTTATATCTTTTAGTTCTTGCAAGTTGTCTTACTGTTTCTTTGCAAACCTCTTTCTGAAATTCGCGCTGCTTAGATGTTAGACCTTTGCAATTGATTTTCTAATATTCTCTTCTGTTTTCCATATTGTGTCTTAGTGTTGTGCTTTGTAGCCAAAAATCTCAACTTATTTTGTCTGAAGTTAATGCTTTTTTTCCTAATGCTTTAAATTTGTACTCTAGGCAATAATCTCAATTTACTTGGTCTAAAATTAAAGGGTTTTTCCACTAATCCTTTAAATTTTTTCAATTTCTGCTATATTTTAAATTTCCAAAAACTTTCTGCTTTCTGAATATTTGTCATAGAGCTTTTAATTCATTTTTCTCTGAGGCTGTCAATTATAGATTTTTACTGAATGGGTTTTTTAAATTTTTGTTTAACTTTTATTTTGTCCCCTGCAGTATCTCTTAGGAAATCCCACTAATGACTTCACCTTCAAGCACCCCACAAAGCATTAGAGCTCAGATTTTTTCAGATCTGCTAAGTCATGCTGCTTACCTGTTTGTTTTTCACCTTTTTAATTTTTGTGACTATTTTTTGTCTCCTGTTGTTTCTGATCTCTTTGTCCTTGTCTGTCTATACACTTTCTTAGACACTTACTGTCAGTTGGCTGGGATTTTGAAAAGGAACAGAGATAAATGGTTATGTTTAATCAGCTTTTAATCGAAAGACCCTGGAGTGATCTTAATAAAGCAGATACATGACTGTGGGGTTTCCCTCTTTGTTCTCAGAATGCCGACCTCATTTTTACATGTGATCTAAGGCTGCATGTCCTGACCTCTCCCTTTTCATCCTTGCTTCAGATCTGCCTGTTTTTCCTTTTAATTTCCTCCTTGCCTCTTGTGCTGTTTGCCCGTCTTTTCTTGTGCCCCTCCTTGTCCTCGCTCCGGTCCTGTGCTCGGATCCTCTCTCCTCCCCCAGCGCCATCCGGCCTCACTTGTCTCTCCTTGTTTAGGTGCTCCTTGCTCTGTCCCTTGCACATCCTGAGGCCTCTGACCAAGAGGCCTGCTTCCCTGGGGAGAGCACCCATTCCCTCTCTGGAAAGCCTTCCTTGGCTTCCCAGGTGAATTCTTGTTTCTGGTCTATACTGTGTCCCTGTTTTTAAATAGCATTCTCTCCATATGCAATTGCAGCTTTCTGTAACCTGTATGTTTCATAGGTCACTGAAAACTAACAGTGACCATCTGGCAGTTTTCCAGCTCTTTGCCACTTACTTTCACATCATCACATGATGGTAGGAAACCAGTATCTACCCCATTTTGTTCAGTCCTAAACATTTCCCTGTTTTATGCCCCCAGAAAAGCGGAAGACATGTCTGACATCTCTCTCTACCCTATAGAGAGAGGTCATTTGCTTTCTTCCCCATTTTGTCTAATGGTAGGGGCCTAAGTGAGGAAGGGATTGTGAAGTAGGAGTATGTAAGGGGGTGATTGCTTTGAGAAGTAGAAAATGGTATTCATATACTTCCATGTTCGGTGAGATTATTTTTAAAAATCTATGGGCACTCTGGACATAAAAATTAGATTTAAAAAAGCCACACACAGACCCTACTTTCTGGTTGAGTGTAGACAATAATAAAACTGGTTTTGAGTCTGAAGTATAAACATACAGCTTTGTGGTGTAAGCATGAGTTATTGAAGTTAATATTCCCTTCCCTCAGGTTTCAGAAGGATCCTACCTGGTCGGAGACGGGAGACCGGTACCTGTTGAAGCTCTTTAGGGATCATCTTTTTCATCAGGTGACAGAAGCGGGTGCTCCTTGGATTGACCTCAGTCATATCATTTCTTGTCTTAACAAGGTAATCTGGGTCCGGACTTGGAAGATTATGATGCTATAATCTGCAGTTTATAGAGCTGCATCTTGTATAAATACTAAGAGACGTAAGGAATTACGTCTCTGTATTCTGCTGTAGTATACAGGGCATGTTATTCATAATTAGCAGTTTCTAGAATGGGAGTATTTTTTTTAAACCTGCATGAATAATTTCAGAATTTTTCATGGTGGATCTTTTTGTTGTGATCAGATGTCACGAAATGACTGCCTCTTCTCCCCCAACCCACTCCCACTGTATTTTATTTACCAGGTGTAGTTTGTTTCAACATATGAGGCCATGAGTGGGAAAGACAAAAATACTTTTGCATTTAAATATCTTTAAAAGTTGAATTCCTTTCTTTGCCGTTGTGAGTCATGTTGAGTGCTCTCAGCTCAGGGTGTCAGTCAAGTGTTAAAACTGAGAGCGCAGGGCTGGGCATGCCGGCAGAGCCCGCTGTGATAAATGGGGGGTAGGTGGTTAGATGAACCATGTTGGTAGAGGCATGTCATAAGTTTATTTAAGAGGCGAGCTTTGTGTTTTAGAGAGGCCTAGGAGGGATGGCGGAGAAGGCAATGGCAAGCCACTCCAGTACTCTTGCCTAGAAAATCCCATGGACAGAGGAGCCTGGTAGGCTGCAGTCCGTGGGGTCGCTAAGGGTCGGACTCGACTGAGCGACTTCACTTTCACTTTTCACACATTGGAGAAGGAAATGGCAACCCACTCCAGTGTTCTTGCCTGGAGAATCCCAGGGACGGGGGAGCCTGGTGGGCTTCCGACTGTGGGGTCACACAGAGTCGGACACGACTGAAGTGACTTAGCAGCAGCAGCAGCAGCAGCAGCAGGAGGGATGGGATTTACAGAGGAAGGGAGGAATGCATTTTCCTTGTGAACTACTTATAATCATGGAGAGAAAAGGGTCTCCAGAGGTAAACCGTCACCTTTGTTTAGGTTTGTATGTGAAACAGGGGTTGGCTGCCTGTGGACCAAATACTTTGCCTGTTTTTAGACAACCTACAAGCTAAGAATTTTTTCTCACATTTTAGAAAGATTGTAAAAACAACAACTAACAATATGAAACAGAGGCTTGTATATGGCCATGAAATTGAAAGCGTTTACTGTCTGGCCCTTTTCTGCTGACCCCTGGTCTAAGCTGTCCCTAAATTGCAACAGTTAGAGCAGAAACTAGCCACTGTGGCCCATGATTTATATCTGTTGGCTACAGTGTGCTCATCCTCCAGATAAAATGGGTTTTATTTTTAAGCGTACTTTATCATGTTTGAATTTCCTTAAAACTCTTTGGAGAGTGTTGTCAGTAACCTATATTAAGACAGAACAAGACTGTATGTACAATTTAGCTAATCTGGTACGATTTATATATTTTTTTGTCCTTTTTCTTTTGGAGAAAACATTTTTCTTAAGCACCGAGTGGAGAATAATGCTGCCAGATTTTAGAAAACAGAGTCTATAGTATCAAAGCAAAAACACGTGAACCTGGAATAGATACTGCCAGGGAGAGCCTGTGGAATAGCCATGAACAGACGCTGTAGATGAAGATTACTCACTGAGTATCAGGATAACTGAAGCTTTGGAGAAAATTCTGTTTCATTTCATAAAATAACTGGGAGTAAATAACTCAGAGTAAATAAAATAGGAGTAAAGAAGTTTATCCTAAATCTGAAAATGTGACAATTTTTTGTTTAGAAAGAGTGTAATAAAAGGGATGGATGGTCATTTTGGTGATACAAAAATTAAATTTTTACATAGATTATTTTGGTGGAAATGACAGAAATTAGATGGTAAAATGATTTGAAAGGCTATTGTTTTCAGAATTAGTGTTAAACATTTTAATGAATTAATGAAAAGGGAAGGAAAAAGGTACATTGAAAACTAACAAAAGTAAAGTGAAAATCCTAACAGGAGAAGTTATTTGATGAACTCAGGATTCTTACTAATGCTTTATAAAGGCCTTATTAAAATGTTATTGCCAGATCCTGATAGATAGGGATTTGATAATGATCATATACTGGCATTCATCCAAGTGGAAATAACAGAAGTAAACGTATGAAAACATTTGGTAACATTAGTTAAAAAGGTGGGGAAAAAAACATTAAAAAAGGTAAATTAAAATAGCAAGGCACTCATTTGATGTGTTACTGGTAAATTGGTACAGATCATAAATTTGTGCTGTTCGATGTCCTTTGGAAAGCAATTTGGCTGTATGTATTAAGCTATAAAACTCCTCAGACTTCTTGATTCCGTCTCTCCTAGGAAAGTAATTCTACAGAAGAAAAAAATTAAGTAGCCAAATATGTTCATTGCACTGTAATTCATGACGCCAAAAGACTGGAAGATATTGGGGGAATAATTGAAGTCTGCATTTTGTGGAGTATCAACTGGATGGAAAGTATTGCACCCGAGTGTTAAGCGTGAAAGACAGACAGGCAGCAACATAGGGCAATGTTTTTAAAAAACACAACTGAGTTGAAAAGTGTGTGCATATTGACTAGTGGTGTAAAATATTTATGATTATCTAGAGGGGGATGTGACACAATTTTAAAAAATTTCATATATTACTGTTGCTTGCACTTCACATTTTGTGTGTCTGTCTGTTTCAGTTAGATGCTGGTGTGCCAGAAAAAATAAGCCTCATTTCCAGAGATGAGAAGAGTGTACTTGTGGTGACTTACAGTGACTTAAAGCGATGCTTTGAAAATACTTTTCAAGAACTGATTGCAGCTGCGAATGGTCAGTTGTAGTATTTGCTTAAAAAAAAAAAAAAAAAGGCGGGATATGGCCAAGGAGCTTAACCAATAGCAGATTGCACTACAGCTGAACTGTTCTCATCATCTCATCTCACGTCGGGGAAGCACGCAGAAGATGAGCAGAGCTGCTTGCACTTGGGTCAGGTGCGCTGTTACTTGAAAGAAAGAATGTCTCCCTCAGCCCCGAGCTGTGGCTGCCGGCGGGGCCACACCTGTGAAGAATTTATTTTAGATCAAGGAGCACCATTAGGTGAATGATGTTCCAGCTTTTGTTTTTTTTCCCCACTTGTATATGCACTAATTTTAATTTTTTAAAGACTTTTTTTGATCTTTGAACTTTTGCCATGTTGTATACTTATTAAGGGAAACTATTTGCAAGGACACTTTTGGGAAACCATGCTGGGCAGCATTTTTGTTCACTGAGGGGTGCAGAATTTGCTCTTTGGGGGAGGGGTTGCCCTGAATAACGTAACGGACCAGGTCAGTGATTTCATGGAAGTACAGTATAGTGCATAGTTCCTGTAAGAGTATTGTATGCAGGCTCTGTATGCCACCCACTGTTTGTTCAGATTGAGAGTTTTTTTGTGTTTTTTGTTTTGTTTTTAAGAACACAGAAAAATATCAGTGAATTATTGGGCATGAATTCCCCTCTCAGCTGATTTAAATCCTTTCTGAATGAGGATAGACAGACACTGAAGGAGCATACAGAACTCTTCGCTCCAGATTCAACCAGAGCCTTTTTTTAAAAAAAGGTGTTCCCCTGCTAATCAGATACATTTATGCCATTTTTTTAATAGAAAAAAAACATTAAGAAATTGTGTTAAAGGCCTGAAGGTCAGGAGTCTGTTGCTTTAGGTTCTTTCTTTTTTTGTATAAAGTTCTGTTCTTTGAACCACAGCTTTACTATGGTACTTTACACTGGACACAGATGCAGAGACACTGTTCAGAAGACAAACTGCACACAGCAGTGGTCTGGCGTTGAGAGCTTTCTGAAGTCCTACAGCCTGGATCTGGAAGGATCACAGTCTGCTGTGCCTTTGCAGTCACTGCTTAGCCCAAAGTCATAGTGCTTTTGATAATAATAACTCTGTGAGGTATTCCTGAGTCAGTCAATCTCAAAAGTTTGGAATTTTCCTCCTCTTAACTTTCTTAACATTTGGACGTGCAGTTGTCGCCAAACTTGGGTATTCATGGAATTTCTAGTCAATGAAATACCTGTACTTAGATACTGAAGACTGCCAAATACATAGGAATTTTCTTTCATAAAAACCAGTAATGAAGACTCTTATCTCCTTTCCCAGCACTGAATGTTTTACTAGCACTGGGTGCTCACCACACAACGATGAAGAAATGTGGAAACTCAGAAGGTCGGGAGGGACTTCCAGGCACTTGCAACTGATGTGACAGTCTTCAATTTTAATAACTATTCATATTTGTAGTTTTCAGAGAAGTTTTTAATATTTCTCTGTCCACTTTTTATAAGCTTTAAAATGATTTTCTCTGCCTTGAGATTTGCATCAAGAAAAAGCACCTCTTCACCCAAAAGCTTTGAAGACCACAGATATGCTTTACATGTTTTAACAAGTGTGTATGAGTCCACGTTTGGTAACATCAGTTGTTGAGTTAAAAAGGAAATCAATTATTGCATTTGATCAGGATGGATTTTAAAAAGAACATAATGTTCACTATTCAAAGGATAATTAACATTTGCCACCATAATGTTCTTTTTTTATGTAAAAGGAACAAGAACTTGGAGACATTAACATGCAAAGGTCTTTTATCATTATTAGCTCATGTATTTGAGGAAGAGCAGCTGTCTTTTTATATGTTTTTTGACAAATCATATTGTAATTCTTTTGTACAAAAAAGAACTACTTGTATTCTAGAAGAAATATGAAATGCTTAATTTATAAGCGGGCTGGAGATTTTTTCCAATATTGTTTTCTTTGAAAATGAAAGGGGATCATCTATTTTAGTTTCGGGGTCTGGGAACTTTTTGAAAATTTAATTTGTGGACCAATGTTATGTGAAAGCTAAGGAAGGGCAGGGGTAAAATAGGGCTTGATTTTCTCATTCTGTACAGACCAGCAAACTTCCCTCTGCAAGGCAGGCTCAAATCACAAACCCAAGAGTGTTTGCGTCGTGAAACGCTAGTTTGCTTCAGCCCCTAGTAACCTCAGGACTTGGTTTGAATAGAAAAGGCAGACAACTGATATGTTTCCACGAGTAAATATTGTCAGCCAGAAAACAGTTGGTGTCAGGTAAGCGTCATTTTTTTTTAAGCTTTGTTTTATATTTATTTTTCATTTAGTTTTTATTGGGAATGGTTTTCAATAGCACTCTTATTAGTTCTGCTTAGGTGTTTTTTGGGGGAGCCCTCTTTTCCATAGTGTAATTCCACTTAAGAGGTTGTCTAAAAGTTAGTCTTTTTAATTCATAGGAAGATTTTAATATCTGAGAGTATTCAAATTAAGGATGTAAAATTCCCACACCTTCCTGTTATGACAGATATAAAAGCACAGAAAGGACAACCCTTGAAATCATGTAACATTGGTCATTTCAGCTTTTCGTACCTATTTTAAATTCTGTCAGTGCGTTTACTTCATTGTAAATATTTTTGAGGGCACCTTTGTGTTTTTGCCTTCGACCTTGGTTCTGTGATTTGGATGTCAACAACTTCCCTGAAAAGCACCAGTGTGTTAAGTTCTAACGTCATGACCCCGGTCTGGGTTATTTCATCTTTAATCCTGTTTTCAGTCTATATGTGTACAGCAGTATTTTTAATAAAGAATTACAGAAAGAAGACTGTCTTTTTTTTTTTCCCTTTTTGGTACCAGTACATTTAACAAGATGATGTTTGTGTTATGATCAGGACTTAAAAGGCTGAATATTTCATATGTGTTTTGGAGGAATTTTTGGTCTTTGGATAAAATGGTGGCAGATTTATTTACCAAGTATCTGTTAAATGCTTAACTTGGACCTGTTCTAGACACTAAAAATGCAGATATGAGTACTTGTTATTTACAGAATGTATCGTTACACCCAAACGTTTCTAAATAGTACATGGCATATGGTGTAGTTCAGGGGAGAGGACCTGCTTCTGTGAAAGGAGTGACACCTAGCTCATCATTGATTCAGACTCAGTCTACTGTGTAGATGAAGGCGCCCTGCTCCCCACACCCTCCAGAAACATCATATAGGATAGAGAATGAAAATACGGCAGAATGTTAATACTCATTGAAACTAGATACTTGTTCATTAAATATAAGCATACTTCAGAGAGACTGTGGGTTCAGACCCCTGCAATAATGCAGTAAAGTGAGTTGCATGAATTTTTTGGTTTCCCCGTGCATATAAAAGTTATATTTACACTGTCAATAGCATTATGTCTAAAAAAATGTATATACCTTGATTTAAAAATCTTGCTAGCCATCATCTGAGCCTTCAGCAAGTTGTGGTCTTTTTGCAATAGTAACAGCAGAGATTCCTGATCACTGTAACCAATACAGTAAGAATGAAAAAGTTGGAAGCGCTAAGAGAATTACCAACACGAGCCATGAAGTGAGCAACTGCTGTTGAAAAAGGGTGCCTTTAGACTTAATTTGATGCAAAGCTGCCACACAAACTTCCAAGTTTGTAGAAAGCACAGTAAGTGTGAGGCCTGTCTGTATTTTATTGAATGCCTGTTATCACATTATTGACTAAAGATGTATTAATGTCTTTTGTTACTCAGACATTATTGACCAGAAACGTATCAACACTGCAACACATAAGTGATTAAGTCACATAAAGGATGTGGATCATGTTGCCAGGTTGAGCAAATTAAAACAAAGAACACCAAGATAGCCTCAGAGTCACAAAGTGTCACTTCTGTCACATGCTGTTGCTTACAGGGGAATTGGCAGAGCCAGCCCTGATTCCAGGGGAGAGGAACTGGGTGGGGAAGTGGCAAGAACACTGCTGAGGTTCACATGGGATTGGAGAGTGTTGAGGCTATCTTTTGCATTGGTCACAGTGTCAAGAGCACGTCATAAATTTAGCATTCGCATGAGTTTTTGGGGAGAGATCTGGTCGATACATGTAATTTGCATGTCATTATCCCATAGACTTTATTGCAAGTCTTGAGGTTGGTTGAGATTATGAAGAGAATTAGTATGGGCTTAGAAGAACAAAGGTCCAGGGCAGTGCCCTGGGTTCCTTGGAACACTATCCACAGATTAGACGAAACCAATACAAGAGAGAAGTGACCTGTGGCGGGTGGGGAGAATTCAGCAAGTTCAGAAATCAAGGTGTGGATGAAAAGATTGAGACTGAAAAGGGCCATTGAGTTTAGCAACATGACATTGTGGATAATCTTGTCAAGAGCAGCTCCATTCAGTGAGAGAGAGAAAGCTTGGCTCAAGTGGGAGGAAAAGGGACCAGAAACAAGAATATAAGCCCTCTTTCAAGGAATTTTGTTGCGAAGAGGAGTAGAGAGATGGAGTGGTAGCTGGAGGGGAAAGTAGGGATGATTAGGGTTTGGGTGTTTGGATTTGCAAGCTGAGAGTGGTACTAGCGTATTCATATCCAGTGGGAGCGGGCCGGGGGAGCGGGCCGGGGTGGGGGTGGTGGGGTGCTGGTGCAGTGCCCTTGGTTGAGTGTGGTGTAGGGGGCTGAGTGCACCAGGGCATGTTTTGAGTCAGTGTGTGGGTGCAGATGCTGGTAGGTGGGAAAATGTGACCAGGGATTTTGAAGTTCTTATGATTCCTTCAGTTTTCCCGTTAATGTGAAGGGTAAAACTGATGGTACCTATCATGTTGGGTTGTTCTGAAAATTAAATGTTTTTTCTCTTTTTTTTTTCAGCACTTGGAATAGCTGCTGGCACAGAAAATTCACTTGCTATGTTAGAGTCTGAGCCTAAGCCCTTACTCTTTTTAAAATGGGTTTTTCTTCTGTGAAAAGTTGTGGTAGTCAACCTTTTTTTTTCCTTTTGAATATCTTTTACCGACAAATCGCTTACAAACACAGGTTTGCAAGTAAGTGGACAGCTCAGTGAGTGATCACAAAATGAGTGCACCTACTACCCCACCCAGATCGAGAAATAGAACCTTCTTTGTGGCATCTAATTGGTGTGTTTTGTTTTCTGTTAGAGGTCTTGAGTTCAAAAAACGGAAGGCTAGTCATTCCTGTGTTGGGACCCAGGATATTTTTGAAATATTTCCTGGCCTTTGGAACCCAAAAGTCTGATAACATGTTCAACACTGAAGGGTTCAATAAACCTTACTGGGCCATCCTGCTGGAGTAAAGAAAAAAAAAGGAACTATTCCCAAGTGTACTGTAAATTTCTAAAGTCATGAGAAAACTTCTAAACTATGACATGACACCAATTCCTTGAGCATTCTTCAAATTTTTTTCCTAAATGAGTGACTTCTGTGTCAAGAAAACCAGTAATATTTTAAAAGGATTTTGGATTCTCAAAATGCTTCTTGCCCTCTTCAGCTAATTGAGATTAGTCATTTATCCCCTTTTCTTGCTTTTATCCCAAAGAAAGTAGGCTTGTTTTCTTAGAAAATGTTTCTCCAGTCTGGTTTGCTCATGGTGTTATTAGGAAGGTGATGGTGTGAGCACTTTCTAAGACAACGTGGTGGCTGCTTATTCTGTGTCTATCAGTCTCCTCTAATTTTTTTCTCTTTCTAGGATGTAACCCACAAAACAAAGTTGAGTACTTAGCTAGTGTCCTTTTCTTATGGAAACTCTTGTGTCTCTGGATTTCGCCTGATCATTTTTTATGCTTTCCTGCACACAACCTCTAATACACACACACGGTTCAATTCAGTTCAATTTATGTATTTGTAAATTATTCATGAAAAGTATAGATGAGTCAATTATCAGAAGGACCTAAGACTAAATTTTTAACGTAATTATCTGGATCTTCTCTACTTATAATGGCTTGACAGTAAATATCTGGCAAATATATTTAAACATATGCTTTATGATAGTAACTCTGACCCACGTGTCAAGGATGCAGAGATCTGAGGTGAGTTAGTAGTCAGTTCAGTCGTTCAGTTGTGTCCGACTCTTTGCAACCCCATGGACTGCAGCATGCCAGACCTCCTGTCCATCACCAACTCATGGAGTTTACTCAAACTCATATCCATTGAGTTGGTGATGCCGTCCAACCATCTCATCCTCTGTTGTCCCCTTCTCTTCTCACCTTCAATTTTTCCCAGATCAGGGTCTTTTCAAATGAGTCAGTTCTTCGCATCAGGTGCCAAAGTATTGAAGTTTCAGCTTCAGTATCAGTCCTTCCAATGAACATTCAGGACTGATCTCCTTTAGGATGGACTGGTTGGATCTCCTTGCAGTCCAAGAGACTCTCAAGAGTCTTCTCCAACACCACAGTTCAAAAGCATCAATTCTTTGGCACTCAGCTTTCTTTATAGTCCAACTCTCACATCTGTACATGACTATTGGAAAAACCATAGCTTTGGCTAGATGGAACTTTGTTGGCAAAGTAATGTCTCTGCTTTTTAACATGTTGTCTCGGTTAGTTAACTTTTCTTCCAAGGAGCAAGCGTCTTTTACAAACATTCTTCATTATGGTAATATTAGTGTTTGGGAAAGTCTGCCTCATTTTTAATTGAGAGGACTTTGATCTGTAGCCAGCACTCAACCTTAGTCTGTACATTTTACTTGTGATCTTGTTCACCTTAGATTTTTTTAAAAAAGTTTTATTGGAGTATAGTTGCTCTATAGTGTCCTGTTAGTTTCTGCTGTACAACAAAGTGAATCAGCTATATATATACATATATCTCTTCTTCCTCTGGAGAGGACATGGCAACCCACTCCAGTATTCTTGCCTGGAGAATCCCACGGACCTGGTGGGATACAGTCCACAGGGTCACAAAGAGTCAGACACGACAGCGACTCAGCACACAGCACACAACGTATCTCTTATGGATTTCCTTCCCATTTAGGTCCTCACAGAGTGCTGAGCAGAGTTCCCTGTGCTCTGCAGTAGGTTCTCATTGGTTCTCTTACACGCGGTATCAATCGTGTGTATATGTCAATCCCGGTCACCCAGTTCATCCCCACCCCTCCTTTCCCTTGGTGTCCCTACATTTCTTCCCTGTGTATGTGTCTCTATTTCTGTTTTGCAAACAACTTCATCTGTACCATTTTTCCAGCTTTTGTTGTACTGTTCACGGGCCTTGATTGTTAATACAGCCACTCTGTGGGCTGATGGATGATCTGTGCCTGTCTTGAGCTGCATTTGCGCTCTCTTGTGCTGGTTTAGCAATTGGTATTCCATGAGGCCTCCAAAAATGCTTGTCCCCCCCCAGCCAACAGCCCCAAGAAAACCAAGACCCCTTTTTTCCTTTTTATACAAAATCGAAAGTATAGGGGTGTTTCTGTAAGTTAATTTTATTATATGAAGATAACATACAAAATACATTCATAGTGACTAGAGATGTAGGACAAACTTCTGTCTCATAATCTGCAGCATATATTCTTGGTTTGTATAAAAGTAACTTTAAAATTCCAGTTTCCTTAAATAGTTCTGCACAACACACACACACAAATATACATATAGTTACCACCACTGTCAGTCAAAGGCGTGCTCCTTCTTTAACCAGTTAAAATTTGAGGCCAACAAGTGTTTTTTCCCGTTTGACATTCGAAGGTAACCTTATCAGGATTTTGAACACACTTGCTCCTCGGGTCTGAGCGTCATTCTGAGAATGACTAGAGACAAGCTTGTGCGTGGTTCCAGTCCTCTCCCACCCGCCATACTCGGGTTACGTGATCTCATAAGTCCTGGAAAGGGAGTTCTTGCCCCCTAATTGTTCATGCCAACCATTTTTGTCAAAACTGACAAATGGGTCTAATAATACCATCAATTCATTAGTGATTTAGTTTGCTGCTTCAGGGCACCTACCTGTGACAAGCCCTTTCCCACTGGAGACCGTCTTTCCTCCCGGTTTCCAGTTTTTGTTCTATGTTGAGACCCCAGATGGAGCTGGACGGCTGTACAGAGTCTCTGATTCTACTGAGTCTCTGAGGAAGCCAGATTCACACAGTCTAAAGGGTTCTTTGTCTTTTGGAAAGATGGTATTACTAAGGCCTCTTAAAGATGAATGGATTACTGAAATCAAGACATATGTATAACTAAGGTTTTTCTTTGTTTTCCCTAATTGCTGGATCCTTAACTGACTTGAAAAAACCAGAGACTCAATTTCAAGCTTGTGATATTTTGCCTGTTTAACCTCCTCTCGGTTACCTGATTGCTACTCTTGCCAGTGGTCACAGGTGCTCTTGTGCTTGTAAAGAAGAGGAAGAGCAAGGCTCTCCCCGCCTTTGGTCCCTGGTCCCGTGCTGTCTGGACTCGGCTCTTGGTGGAGACTGGCCAGAGGCTCCTCCAGCAGAGGCCCCCTCCCACCGCCACCCCGGGAGCAGCTATCTGGCTGGGGACAAACCAGCTCTCTGACTCTTCACACCAAGAGCCTTGAAATGAGACTGTGACTGCCCCCTACCCCCACCCCTTGGCCAGGGCAGGATGTCCTGGCCTATCTGTCACTTCTGTCTCAGGTTCTAGGGTTACATCACCTGCGTCAAGGGAAGCATCCTCCTCTTCACCAGGAGCAGTGATTTCCTGTGGCCTGCCCGGCCCTGACTGGCCCCAGGAGGCGCACACACATCCTAAACACACAGCATCACGCAGAGATGGTGGCGGACCCAGGGCCTCTTGGCCCCGAGAAATGGGCGTCCTTTTGTACCCTGTCCCTATTTCGGTCACAACTCAGACCCGAGGCAGGGCCCAAAGTAGATGAAAAGAGGCTTTTCTCTTACGACTCATTAACTAATATCCTGAGTCCCAGTTCTAGAAACATCTTGCATAAATCACACACCACCTTTTTCCTCAAGGAGCATAAAGTGCTTCATAGACATTGGTTAATGCTCTTCTGTCCAGGAGACGAGCGTGAGAGAGTTGGGGTCCCCACTGAATAATAAGGACACATGGCTGACTTCCTGTCCTCCAGTCCCCTCGGTTTCAGGCAGTTGGTCTGGTGCAGAGAGGGGGTTTTCACTCCACCTTCCCTTTTTCTCCATCTATCCTAGTTTGGGTCTAGAGAAAACCTCCACTAGACCGTTGCCCTTCTCAGCTTCCTTTGATTACTAATTGAAACATGTTAGAACAAAGAAGTGAGTTAAGTGTCTGGACTATATATGAATACTCAAAATAGAAGCGGACATTATCTGTGAAAACGTGGCTTTAAGCCTAAGAGGTGACGTAACAGACCAGACTCACTGGGGTGAGCCCACCTAAGGTTCTTACAATCTGCTTGATAGTTTCAAAAATTATGTTTGGCTTTTTTTTTTTTTAATCACCCCTCCGTCCTGTCTGCTCCCTGGATGGATTCTCCATGGTGGACCCAGTGGCACTGTCCTCTACCCACTCCCTCCCCACGAGGTGCAGCTCCAATCCCCCTCCCGGCCCCTGCCCTGTGTGCTCTCCCCACCCCGTCTCCCTCCCCGCACACACAGAGCCTGCGGGAGACCCCAGAACCACGCCTTTGACAGCACAAGCCTTGCTGGCCCGAAGAGTCCGAGCTGCAGTGACAGGTGACAGCGTGTGTCCTGAGCCACCTGGACCCCGGAGGCCTGGGGTCTCCGGGGTGGGAAGAAAGGCAAGTCGAGGGTGGGGTCAGGATTTCTCCTCCCCACTGAGTCCTGCGACGGTAGGCAGTGCAGTGGCACTCTTTGTCACTATTCCTCTATCTGGGGTTACATTCTTGTTAGTCAAAAGAGACAAAAGCACTATTAAAAAAAAAAAAAGCAGCCGGCTCCTGTGGAAAGGAAAAGGTGTTGATTTCTATATGCATAATACTGGCAAAAGCTAGTTTTCTGGGGGTTATAAATACACACGTGGTTCTAGAAATAAGGTTGTGTAGAATTGGGCTTTAGACTGGTGGAGTGGAGTACAGGACCACAGAGTTGTAGTCGGGGGGAGGTGAGCAGCAGGAAATCTTCCTCTCCAGCTCCGAGTGGTCATAGGTGAACCTGCGGTGGCCTGTGCCCAGGTGCCCACAACTGGCGTGGCAGAACGTGGGTCTGCTGAGGTCAGAAAGGCCTGACTCTTTACTCTTACTGGTTACTCTCAAGCTAAAGAAAAGAAAGAAAATCAATTGTACAAAATTGACTTACTGAAAACACTGAAGTCTACTCTTTAGTGGGCCATTTGTTCAAGCCCAGCAGCTTCCCCGGTCGGTAAAGAATCTGCCTGCAACGTGGGAGGCCCGAGTTCGATCCCTGAGGCATGAAGACCCCCTGGAGAAGGAAATGGCAACCCACTCCAGTATTCTTGCCTGGGAAATCCCATGGACACAGGAGCCTACAGCCCATGGGATCGCAAAGAGTTGGAGGCGACTGGCGGACTAACACTTGTTCAAACCCATGAGAGTGATGTCTGTTGAGCCCCATCTCTAACTAGGCTGGGATATCTGGAGGTGCCCACGGCCTCTCCTCCACCAGCTGGGGGTCAGTCCACTGGCCGGGAACGGAGGGTAGGATTAGTTAAATCCAGAATTCCTGGTGGCAAACAGCTTCCAGGCTTGGGTCCAGCGCTCCCCTCCGTGGGGTCGGTTAGCACCTGGGATTTGTTGAAACATGCTGAACCTGTGAACATCTTCTAAAGGGAGAGCTGCGATTAAAAGAGAATCCTGAAAGGAGGCGCCTCCTGCATCTCCCAGGTGGGCCCTGAATGCAGTCCCACGTGTCCGGGCCGGGGCATCACAGCGCCCGCAGGAGGAGTGCGGGGGGCGTCACGGCTGGAGGAGGCTCTGGCCGGGATGTGCTGGGGGGAAGGGGACCTCATGTCGGGGTGCATCCCTGCCGACACCTCGTTCTGTGACGTCCGGCCCCCGGAACTGCAAGAGGATCCGTTTCTCCCGTTCTGAGCCACCGACTTCGTGCAAAGTTGTTGCAGCCGCCTGGAGAGACGCCAAGGACGTGCTACAGAAACTTAGTTTCTCCCTCTCAAGTTTGTGCTCCGTAAGAGAGAAGCGTTCGGTTCGGTTCCGGGCGGTGTGTCGCTGGCCAGGGCGAAAAGACTGGCTTCTGGGTTGGGTCCGCGTAGGGCGGGGAGCCGGTCTGGTCCTCCGTGTTTGGTGGTTTCAGCAGCGCGGGTGGGAGTGAGAACCCCGCGCGCCACTGGCCGTTTGGCTCGGGATTGGCATACCCGGCCTTTGAACCATGTTCTGTATGTTGGTCTCGGAGTGGAGGAGGCAATGGGTGGCTTTCATTTTTTTTCACAAAGGTGTGGAAGTGTTTCAAGGCAGGAAACAAGAACACGTGGACCCTGCTTCGCCCCCTCACTCCGTGTCCTGTAACCTGTCCAGCACTGGGCTCGGGGTCCCTGGGTGCCCGCGGAGAGGAAACAGGTGCGCAGGTGTTCATAGGGGAGCGTTCCCACGATCCAGGCGTCTGTGGTTGATGAGCTTGGGCCCCACTGCTCAGAGATGTCTGCTGACACCCTTTGGTTTACATCAGGGTCTGCAAACTAGCCTGTGAGTTGGCCACCTGTTTGGTTTGTTTTCTTTAAAACAATAGTTTATTGACATGTTTGCATATTGTACAATATACCTATTTAAAGTGTACAAGTCAGTGGTTTTTATTATATTCACACATGGCTATTCTGGGCATTTCATATAAATGGAATCATACAACTGGCTCTTAATTCAAGGTTCATCTATGTTGTAGCTGCCTATCAGTAACCCATACTTTTGATTGACAAATATTCTCTTGTACGGATATATGCATTTCATTTATCCATTCACCAACTGATAGACACTAGAGTTGTTTCTACTTTTGGTTCTTATGAGCAGTGCTGCTATGAATATTTGCATATACATTTCTGTGGCGGTATATATATACCTACAGAGTTGCAATGCTGGTTCACAGAGTAACTCTATTTAACCTTCTGAGGACGATTTTCCTCCGAAAACTGCTAGACTGTTTTCCAAAGTGGCTGCAGTATTTCATGTTCCCACCAGCAAGCATCCAGAGTTCTAATTCCTCCACGTCCTCATCAACAATGACTCTGATTAGTGAGGACCAGAGTTCTAGAACGATGTTCCTGGTTCGAACCATCCTGGTGGGGGTGAAGAGGTGTCTCATGTGATTTGCATTGCCCTGATGTCTAATGGGGTGAAGCTTATTTTCATGTGTTCCCTGGCCAAGGCCACCAGCTCTTGTGAGTGTGGTTGACTGGACACAGCTGCATTGTATTGCTCATCTATCAGCTTTTATAAGTGGCAGAGGTGAGCGGTTATCACTGGCCCCTTACGAATGGGTCTGCATTCAGTAGAAAAACCATCTAAGCGAAGTTTCGTACAATAGAAACTTCTCGGCAGTCAGAATTTAGACTGTAAAAAAACACACGCAGAACATACTTTTCTGAAAACACAACTCTGAACACAGCACCAAACTACACAAATGCAGAATGAAAACAGCATTTCAACTCCACCAAAAGTATTGATCATGAAAGATGTAAAAAGTCACCTGACTTCACTAGGCATGGTTCCCTTTTTAAACAGGTCCACCCCCAAAGTACTCTTGTTCCTCTAGCTCTTCAACTGTATGGAAAACATGGGGTGCTTGAGAGCTTGAGGAAAAGAGAAGGGAGCACTCCACCTGTGTTGTGGAGGAACTGAAGACTTTGTTCACTTTTTAAATCTTATTTTTGGGTCCTTTGCTTACCGAAGGAGGCCCAACTTCTCCCAAGTGTTTTGGGAACTCTGTTTAAATAAATGCAAATGAAAAGATGGGGGGTGGGGAAGTCTGCAGATCCCTGATTGAGATAAAAGAGGGGCAGAATGGTTCTGCATGGGGGGATGTTTGAAGCGGGAAGGGGAGGCAAATCTGGTGGGCCTTGCCCTGTCCAGCGATGTCCCTGGGCAGAGAGGAGCACAGGGAGGAGCGGGCCCCTGCAGAGTCCAGCGAGAGCCCTCTTGTTCTGACAGTGTCACTGGCTGCCGGGTGGAGGCAGGAGAGCGGGATCTAACAGGAAACGAGCCTTCATTTGGGAGAGCTGGGGTCTCAGGATGGCGCGTCTTCAGACTAGACGACTGTCCTGGGGCCCTTCTTGTGCCCTCATTGCCGGCCCCTGGTGGGTAATGGGTGTGCGTTCTCCCCCCGCCCCCTCAGACAGGTCTCTGGTCCAGACTGTACACTGTTCACAGTTGAGGACATTGTGGCTCCTTTCAGCTGAAAGACTGTGCTTCATGTGCTTGGACTGCCTTCTTTGCTGGAATGTTCTGTCTTCTCTCAAATCCCACTCTTCCTTTCTAGAGCATGGTGCTCAGGTGTCTGCTTTTCCCTTTTTTTTTTAATGATTTTTTAAAAATTTTATTTATTTTTAATGGAAGGATAATTGCTTTACAGGATTGTGTTGGTTTCTACCGAACATCAACATGAATTGCCACAGGTTTACCCGTGTCCCCTCCCACTTGAACATCTCTCCCACCTCCCTCCCCATCCCACCTCTCTGGGTTATCACAGAGCCCCAGTGTGAGTTCCCTGAGTCATACAGCAAATTCCCACTGGCTATCCATTTTATATATGGTAATATATGGTAATATATGATTTATATATGGTAATGTATGATTCCGTGTTACTCTCTCCATACCTCCCACCTCTCCTTCCTCCCCCTGCCCCAGCCATGTCCACATGTCTGCTTTTATGCCCTCTTTACTGTCCTTCCAGGGAAAAGAGCTTTCTGCATGGCCTGGACACTATAGTTTAGGAGGGCAGGTAGCCCTCAAGTATGGCCATGAAACCCTCCTCCTGGGCATCGTCCCTCTTGCCCCTCCAGAAAGTGAGCAAAGCCCCCCGCCCCTGGCTTCCTACTCACTTCAGTGAAGCCTTGGGTTTGCTTTCTGCCCAGGTGAAGCGCTTCAGCAAGGGGGAGGCCAGCAGGGTGCCACTATCCAGCTGGTAGTCCTGCAGGGAAGAAGGGACAGTTACAGTTCCTGCTTGAGCCAGAGGGGTTCATGACGTTGGGATGCGCGTCTGAGGTCACTCCAGCATCTGGCCTCCCTGCCTGTGAGGACCGAGCACTCTCTCCATATTGGCCAGGCTGCTGCTGCTAAGTCGCTTCAGTCGAATCCAACTCTGTGTGACCCCACAGACGGCAGCCCACCAGGCTCCCTCGTCCCTGGGATTCTCCAGGCAAGAACACTGGAGTAGGTTGCCATTTCCTTCTCCAATGCATGAAAGTGAAAAGTGAAAGTGAAGTCACTCAGTCGTGACTGACTCTTCGGAACCCCATGGACTGCAGCCTTCCAGGCTCCTCTGTCCATGGGATTTTCCAGGCAAGAGTACTGGAGTGGGTTGCCATTGTCTTCTCCGACTGGCCAGTCTAAACCTTGTCAATTACAAGAGGCCCTATGTCCAGTGACTCAGAGACCCTTCTTCCTGCAGGTGAAGAAAACAAATATAATCAAAATGGAAAATTGCAGGTAACAGGTGAGCATTTTTCATAGTCAACTTTTATGCTATTTTATGCAAACTAGTGTGTAACTATGTTAAAGCTAATTGGGCAGATGACTTGGCAGTGATATGTAAAGATTGCCTGGTGGCTCAGGTGATAAAGAATCTGCCTGCAATGCAGAAGACCCAGGTTTGATCCCTGGGTTGGGAAGATCCCCTGGAAAACGGAATGTAACCCACTCCAGTATTCTTGCCTGGAGCATCCCCATGGACAAGAGGAGCCTGGCGTGCTACAGTCCATGGAGTCACAAAGAATTGGACACAGCTGAGCGAGAAATAATGAAGACACGGTTTAATTTTCTTTCTTGTAGATTCTATGGAGTTTTGAGACCCTCCTGAGTTACCGTGATTTTGAATGGTTTGCCTTGGAGACGAACAGAGATCATTCTGTCGCTTTTGAATGATCTGCATCCAAGTACTGCATTTTGGACTCTTGTTGACTATGATGGCTACTCCATTTCTTCTAAGGGATTCTTGCCCACAGTAGTAGATATAATGGTCATCTGAGTTAAATTCACCCATTCCAGTCCATTTTAGTTCGCTGATTCCTAGAATGTCGACGTCACTCTTGCCATCTCCTGTTTGACCACTTCCAATTTACCTTGATTCATGGACCTAACATTCCAGGTTCCTATGCAATATTGCTCTTTACAGCATAGGACCTTGCTTCCATCACCAGTCGCATCCACAGCTGGGTATTGTTTTTGCTTTGGCTCCATCCCTTCATTCTTTCTGGAGTTATTTCTCCACTGATCTCCAGTAGCATACTAGGCACCTACTGACCTGGGGAGTTCATCTTTCAGTGTCGTATCCTTTTGCCTTTTCATACTGTTCATAGGGTTCTCAAGGCAGGAATACTGAAGTGGTTTGCCATTCCCTTCTCCAGTGGACCACATTTTGTCAGAAATAAAAAGACGCTTACTCTTTGGAAGAAAAGTTATGACCAACATAGACAGGCTATTAAAAAGCAGAGACATTACTTTGCCAACGAAGGTCCATCTAGTCAAAGCTATGGTTTTTCCAGTGGTCATGTATGGATGTGAGAGTTGGACTATAAAGAAAGCTGAGTGCCGAAGAATTGATGCTTTTGAACTGTGGTATTGGAGAAGACTTTTGAGAGTCCCTTGGACTGCAAGGAGATCAACTCAGTCCATCCTAAGAGAAATCAGTCCTGCATATTCATTGGAAGGACTGATGTTGAAGCTGAAACTCCAATACTTTGGCCACCTGATGCGAAGAGCTGACTCATTTGAAAAGATCCTGATGCTGGGAAAGATTGAAGGCAGGAGGAGAAGGGGACAACAGAGGATGAGATGCCTGGATGACACAACTGACTCGAATGACATGGGTTTGGGTTGACTCCGGGAGGTGGTGATGGACAGGGAGGCCTGGTGTGCTGTAGTCCATGAGGTCGCAAAGAGTCGGACACGACTGAGCGACTGAACTGAACTGAGTTACAGTTTCCAGCAATTCCGTTTACTCACTGGGTCATGTTTAGTACTGAGTTTTACACAGGGTCCTCCTTATTACTGGCAAAATGGTGTTTCCAGTGAGTGGACCTCACATGTAGTTCCTGCCACCCTTTGGGGTCTCTAACATGGCTCTTTGTGTGTCCTTGACTATCAGGGGGGAACCTAAGCAAGGATGCTGCCCTAGGGCCCAGTGCATCAGGGTCGGGGGGGCTAAGAGTCAAAGAAATCTTGCATGTTTTGTTCAGTGCCATTTCCTTGGACTTGAAACCAGCATTCTAAGCAGCAAAGCAACATTTCCAGCACTTTGCCTTTGTAGTCACAGCTTATTTGTAATTTTTTTTTTTTTAATGTTCACGTCATCTTTTCTTCTCTATCTGGTGTGTTTGAAGGGTTTGGGCATTTTCCAGCGGTGACCATAGCATTTGAGGTCACCACCTTCTCACCACAGTAGGCTTTCCAGGCCTTTTTTGGGTCACAGCTCTGTGAGCGTGGGTGGTCCTGGGATCCAGTGGCTGTGTTCCTGGAGACCACGCTCTGGTCCAGCTCTCTGTCTCCTCACCTTAATCTCAGCCCCTTGTCCAGACCTTTAAAGGGACAGGTGAGTTGAGGCCTTTTGTTAGCCAGGGCTATGTGGATCGCTTCTCTCTGTGCGGCTGGGTGGGAGCGTGGCTGCTCAACTCTGGAAACTTTGTGGGAAGGAGCAAGAGGTCTCAGAGGTTCTTCCAGGATCTCAGAGCAGAGGCCCCACCCTCACACAGCTTTGAGTTCCTCTGGTGCTCTGATAGCAGGCTTCCATCCCTCATAGCCAAGATGCTTAGAAACACCCAAGGATGTTTCCTAAGGTTACGCCCAGTCAAGGACTTGGGCCCTGGGGTGAATTCTGGGTCATCTTCAGACTACAGAACTACTTTCAAATTAGCTCTGTATGTCCTATGTCTTGTCATTCCCCTGGAATTGTCATTTCAGCCATCACTGATGACTGGCCCCTGGTGACCTAGAGCAACAGGACAGTTGGGGTTTGTGTTTGCATGGGGTCTGCCCGGGGTGTGCTGAGTAAGTTAATTCTGTTACTTACATCAAGCAGGGAGGTGCCATTTGGTGATAATTCTTCAAAGGTTTTGAGTTTTTCCAGGCTGATGAAATTGAAAGCATTGACATATCTAAAGAAGCAGAAAGAATAATCAGGTCAGTAATTAAACTTAAAAACTTTTGCACAATGAAGGAAACTATAAGCAAGGTGAAAAGACAGCCTTTAGAATGGGAGAGAATAATAGCAAATGAAGCAACTGACAAAGAATTAATCTCAAAAATATACAAGCAACTCCTGAAGCTCAATTCCAGACAAATAAATGACCCAATCAAAAAATGGGCCAAAGAACAGACAGTTCTCCAAAGAAGACATACAGATGGCTAACAAACACATGAAAAGATGCTCAACATCACTCATTATCCTTATCAGAGAAATGCAAATCAAAACCACAATGAGGTACCATTCAGAATGGCTGCTATCTAAAAATCTACAAACAATAAATGCTGGAGAAGGTGTGGAGAAAAGGGAACCCTCTTACACTGTTGGTGGGAATGCAAACTAGTACAGCTACTATAGAGAAGAGTGTGGAGATTCCTTGAAAAACTGGAAATAGAACTGCCATATGACCCAGCAATCCCACTGCTGGGCATACACACAAAGGAAACCAGAATTGAAAGAGACATGTGTACCCCAATGTTCATCGCAGCACTGTTTACAATAGCCAGGACATGGAAGCAACCTAGATGTCCATCAGCAAACGAATGGATAAGAAAGCTGTGGTACATATACACAATGGAGTATTACTCAGCCATTAAAAAGAATACATTTGAATCAGTTCTAATGAGGTGGATGAAACTGGAGCCTATTATACAGAGTGAAGTAAGTCAGAAAGAAGAACATCAATACAGTATACTAATGCACATATATGGAATTTACAAAGATGGAAATGATAACCCTGTATACGAGACAGCAAAAGAGACACAGATGTATAGAACAGTCTTTTGGACTCTGTGGGAGAGGGCAAGGGTGGAATGATTTGGGAGAATAGCACTGAAACATGTCTATTATCATATGTGAAACAGATCGCCATCCAGGTTCTATGCATGAGACAGGGTGCTCAGGGCTGGTGCACTGGGATGACCCAGAGGGATGGTATGGGGAGGGAGGTGGGAGGGGGCTCAGGATGGGGAACACATGTACACCCATGGATGATTCATGTCAAAGTATGGCAAAACCACTACAATATTGTAAAGTAATTAGCCTCCAATTAAAATAAATTTTAAAAAAAGAATAAAAAATTTTAAAATGCTGATTTAAAAAAAAAAATCAGGTCAGGATAACGCCTTCAGTTTTGATTAGTCAGGAGATCACAGGCACCCCATCCCAGCTAAGATGAACCCGAATGCCAGAGGAGTGACCTCACACCTTTTGAAGCTTCATGTCCCTGGCTGTGTCCCCCGGGAATCCTGGCAGTGGTTTCTAATCACTCATATGGCCCTCACGGCACAGTTGTGAGCAAAACCCCACAGGGACCCTTGAGAGACTCAGCAGTGGCCAGGTGGTCCCTCAGGGAACCAAATGACGTCAGGCCGAGAAGAGCCCTGAGTTGCCGTCTGGTCTGAATGTGACGGAGGGAGGAGACGATGCCCAGAGAGGTGATGTGGCTTCATCACGTGTACAGCTGTGGTTTCTGAAAGGCCGTGACCTGTCAGGGCCACACGGCTGATTCAGTGGTGTATATCCAAGCACCGGGACTAGTCTGGTGTATCCAGCTCTACGATTACAGGTCGGGAGGAAGGGGCAGGAACGGGTGATGTCCCTGAGACTGCCTGCTGAGCTCAGTGGCCCACTATACACACACTCACCTGAGACCCTGTCACCACCGACAGGGCCCATCTCTTAGGCAAGTGCCCTGTCTGGCGAAGGTTAAGCAATAGGCTGGAAGGGCCTGTGTCACTTTGATACTTCCCTCCCCCATGTCTGACCTGATCTGCTTTTGCTAATTTATTTAATCCATGCTTACTCGTCTCCTCTTTAAAACAATAGATGACTCATCTGGGCTGGTCTGTGAAGTATGAATCCGTCGCTGACCTGTGACCCAACCCCACAAATCTACGCTGGCCACTGGATTTCTTCCAGGCCTGTCCCAGGCCATCAGCCTTCCCAGTTCTTCCCTGGTCACCTGCCAAGTGTGGCTGAACTGAGGTTGGCGGTCTAGGAGGATACCTCCGTCCGTCCATCCTAAGTCGCTTCACTGGTGCCACCTGGGAAGCCCACTGCAGATAAAGTTGCTAGGAGGCCCACAGAATAGCCCAAAAGTCCTAATACTGGTTCTGATTGATTGCAAAGGGACAGAGACAGAGCATCGGAACACCTGGGTTAGAAACTCTGTTCTGCTGCTTCCCGACTGCAAGGTTGTGGCAAGCTGTCCTCTGTAGAGCTTTAATGTCTCCATCTGTATCACAGGAATAGTATCTCCTTCTTAGGACTGTCTTGAGGAGGTGATGCATACAAAGAGCCCAGTGCCGTACCAGACCACAAAGCATGTGTCTCGCTATACAGTAAGTCCCCTGCATGCCAAGTTGTGAATTTTCAAAGATATGAACATGCGCTCGCATGTCCAGTTGCGTAAGTTAGTTTACCTGTCTAGCGTACATTGTTGTGTGCGTGCCTCCTCTACAGGTGGCTGTGCTTTTGTGTGCTTTAAACATTACTGTCCAGTAGAGCACAGTCGTACAGTATCTTTATATCAAGCCCAGGATGTCTAGAAGCAAGAGGGTAGATAGAATTGAATCCAGCAAGGAAGCAGAACCTGCCATCAGCGTGAAATCGCGGCTGGCCCTCCGTCTCCTACTGCAGATGACCCTTCAGCTCTACTACCTCCTACCTCTTCTCCCTCCTCCAGCCAGGAACTCTTCTTGCCTGTTCACTTGATGCCAGCCCCTGTGTGCCAGCTGTTGTACAGCCCTAGGTACTGTACTACGATTCACAATGTTTTCCTTTTTGTGTTTGCTATGTGTTATTGTGGGAAAAGTCTTATAAACCTATTACAGCTGAGTGTGACTATAATAGGTTTCTAGTGATACAGTGTGACTGTATCACACTACAGTACTATACAGTCGATTGTGTTAGTTGGGTGCCTAGGCTAACTTTGTTGGACTTGCTAATAAATTGGACACTCTTGGAAGGGAACTCATCTGTATGTAGGGACTTACTGTAGTGAGAGGGACATGCATGTCACTGCTAGGACCAAGGCGCTGACCTCACCAGGCCGCTCGGTGTATCTGTCTCCCTCACCCCTTCCCCAGCTTCCTTCGCACTAACAAGAGATACTGTGGTTTGTCAGGTAAGAAAACAAATCCAGTTTGTTTTCATTGTATTGAAGGTATCATGAAAAAAGTCACGGTCAGCGAGGAGAAAAAGATGGAAGAGTTCTTCTGGAGTAAGATAGACTAAAGAAATGGAAGAAAATGCAACATATTCTTGATTGGATGGTGCTTTTAAAAACGGTGCAGAAGACATCTGGGGACAATAATGGGAACTTGAAAAATTAATAAGATGAAGAGATTATCAGTTTCTTTGTGATAATTTTGGTGTGCTGGCACAGAACACCCCTTACAAGATATATGTGTGTGCTAAGTTGCTCCAGTCAAGTCTGACTCTTTGAGACCCCAT
Organism: Moschus berezovskii; assembly: GCF_049115385.1. Taxonomy (NCBI): domain Eukaryota; kingdom Metazoa; phylum Chordata; class Mammalia; order Artiodactyla; family Moschidae; genus Moschus; species Moschus berezovskii. The sequence goes on from NC_142472.1 coordinate 54,863,992, forward strand.
GGACTGTAGCCCAACAGGCTCCTCTGTCCATGGGATTCTCCAGGCCAAAAAAGTGGAGTGGGTTACCATTTCCTTCTCCATACAAGATGCATACCAAAGTGTTTAGAGGCAAAGCATTACAATGGTCTCGTCCTCTTTCAGATGGTTCAGCAAAAAGGAACACACACACACACATAGAATATAGGCTCCTCTGTCCATGGAATTTTTCAGGCAAGAATACTGGTGTAGGTTGCCATTTCACTTCTCGACCCAGGGACTGAACCTGTGACTTCTTGTCTCCTGCATTGGCAGGTGGATTCTTTACCCACTGAGCCATCGGCGAAGCCCACAGACAAAGTAAGGCAACATGTTATGGTTGAATTTAGGAGTTGGACTTTTTTTTTTTAAGTTTGAAAATCTTATCAAATGAAGTTGGAGAAGAAAAGATCTTACCTGACATTGTCAGAACTCCCTGAATTAAACTTTGGAGCAGAAATATCTTCCTGGAAGAAGTCCTCGGAGAAGGCAGGTGTCGAGTACGTAAACGCACTGTTTCCTGTCAGGATGGCATTGAGTGGAATGTAGTCTTTACCATCCTGAAACAGCAAAGGTGGAGCTCTGGTCACACACATTCTACTTCAGCCTATTTCTGTGCATTGCTGTCTCAGTTCAACTATGTCATTTCCATAATCTTGGTTGTGTTTGGGGATGATAATTCTGCATATATGCACTTCTTTGTTTTTTTGCTGGTGATCTCAGCTATTGTTGCTGTTGTTTAGTCACTAAGTTGTGTCCGACTCTGGCAACCCCATGGAGTGTAGCCTACCAGTCTCCTCTGTCCATGGAATTCTCTAGGAAAGAATACTAGAGTGGGTTGCCATTCCCTCTTCCAGGGGATCTTCCAGACTCAGGTAGAACACATGTCTTCTGCATTGGCAGGTGGATTCTTTACCACTGAGCCACCAGGGAAGCCCAATATCAGCCGTTAATAACCACTAAATAACGAGAGACAAGTAAGACACCCCCCTGACTACCATCAAAGGCATCTGGCCTTCTGATAGTCTAGATAAATTTACCTGTTGTACATTGGCTTGAAGCAGGTCACCTAGTTTTTCCACAAGCTCCACAAATCTTGGCCTTTCTTTTGGGTCTTTGTGCCAGCAGTCCAACATGATCTGATAGCTGTTGGGTGAGAGGAAAATAGAGACAGCTGGAGGCGGTCGTGGGTACATGCATTACCATGCTTGTCAGCAGAGGGGTGGGTGCTGTCATGCGTATAAAGATGATGCTTTTTTGCAGTATGTAGTGTTTGCTCCGTTTAAATTGTGGGTACACAGTGTGATACATAAAAGGCTGCTTGGGCCAGGTCCTGCTGGGAGTGGAACTTACAGACATGAGGAGGCTGGGAGTAAGGAAGGTGACTATAACTCTGGGGTGTCGCCCCTGCTCCCTGGGCACACAGGATGGGGGCTGCCGTGCCCAAGGTCCCTCCACTCTCCCTGATCTGAGAGACCTCCCTGACCTCTCTGTGCCTTACAGTGGGGGCTCCAGGTACATGCCCCATCCAGGGAACCTGAGCCAGCCTGCCAGCAGCCAATGGCCTGGAGGAGCATAAGACAGTCCCATGTGGATCTCACATTAAGATGGTGGTTCAGTAGCTAATTCATGTCTGACTCTCTGCGACCCCATGGACCACAGCACGTCAGGCTCCCTTGTCCTTCACCATCTCCTGGGGTTTGCTCAAACTCATGTCCATTGAGTTGATGATGCCATTTAACTAATTATTGAGACAGGTGCAGAAATTTGCAGAGGCAGGTGGTCACAGACTTGAGTCTTGGATCCTCAGCTCAGGTACAGGGGCTGTGGCGGAGGCTGGCCTGAATCTGCCTTACCTCATCTAAGGCTCCCTGGTCTCTAGCAAGAAACAGACTCTCAGGCTGTTGGGAGAGTAGTTACACACACACGCACACGCACACGCACACACACACACACACACATTGTTGTTTAGTTGCTCAGTCGTGTCCAACTCTTTCCGACTCCATGGGCTGTAGCTCACCAGGCTTCTCTGTCCATGGGATTTTCCAGGCAAGAATACTGGAGTGGGTTGCCATTTCCTTCTCCAGGGGATCTTTCTGACCCAGGGATTGAACCCACGTCTCCTGCATTGGCAGGCAGGTTCTTTACCACTGAGCCACTAGGGACGCCCAGAAAAGATACAGAGATGTTCTGTGAAAAGTAGCCAAAGTAAGAAAGACTTGAACCAGGTAAAATAAGGGGGTGGGCCTGAGAGTTGGCAGCATTCGGTCAAGAAGAGGCTGTAGGCTTATCTCAACTAGCATTGCTTCACCGCTGAAAGGCGGAGGTGGAGGAAATGCAAGAGCTGTGAGCAGGGTGCTCCCAGGTTCCTCTCTGCTGAAACCAGCCAAAGGGACCACCTACAACTATTGCTGCTTTTTATTTTGATCCCTGGTTTCTGATTTCCACTCCTCTTGCCTAAAATTCAATGCGAATCATCTCTGCAAACACCAGAGGAAAAGAAAAAAAAAAAATCAAAACATTCATTACTTCTCCTCCTCATTGAAAGACATCTGATCAAACAGGCTGCGGGCGAGGAACCAATGACTCAACATTAAACCGTTTTACTAAGTAAATAGGTTTAATGAGAAAAAGAGGCACCAGTTACACCCAAACCCACAGGCCTTCTCGAAGCAAGCTAGGGGTGAGGGGGCCTGTGGAGGGAGCTTCCTGTCCAAGCTATCACCCAAGCTCCCAAGTGCACGTCAATTTAGGTCAAGTTCAGGTCACAGGACCCAAGTTCTGAGAGTGCACGTTATCCTTACCCAGGTCTTCCCGCTATAGGTACAAGCAACATGGAAATGGCTCCATCAGCTTTCAAATGCTAAAGGTTTGAATTTTGCACTTCTTTTTGTAATTAAAAGAAAAAAAATTTTAAACACTGAAAACATTTTATATTGGGTTATAGCCAATGGCAACCCACTCCAGTATTCTTGCCTGGAGTATTCCATGGACGTAAGAGCCTGGCAGGCTACAGTTCTTGGGGTCACAAAGAGTCACACATAACTGAAACAACTTAGCATGCATAGCCAATTAACAATGTTGTGGGTGTTTCAGATGAACAGTGAAGGAACTCAGCCATACATATACTTGTGTCCGCTCTTGAATTCTGGACTTAACAACATTTCCCAAAGCTGCTGCTTTTTACAATTTCTCTAAGAAACTCCCTAGAATTGAGGAACCACCCTTCTCTCTAGCTCTAAACTGGGGTACAAGTGCTCTTCAAATATAAAGATCTGAAGGTTTTATAAAGTCCAAGACCATTGGGGCCCAAAGTTGATGTGACTTGTTTTGGACCAGAACAAGTGTAAGAACTGGAAACACACCCTGCAGGTGTGTAGTGTGATACTGGGGGCTCTGGACTCAGACTTGGTTTGCTTAACTAATTAGCAAGGTGGCAAATCACTTCTGTGTTCTATGCCTTGGTTTTCTCATCTGTACAATGGGGATAATAATAGCACGCACTGCACAGGTTGTTATGAGAATGAGGTAAATGGGTATATGTTAAAGTGTTTAAGATAGTGCCTGACTCTTCATAAGCACTAAGTAACTAATAAATAATAAACCCTGTTAGTGACTGCAATTATTATTACTGTTGAAGGCGAAAAGAGAAGGTGGGCGGCAGGATGAGATGGTTGGACGGGATCACCAACTTAATGGACATGAGTTTGAGCAAACTCTGGGAGATCATGAAGGACAGGGAAGCCTGGCCTGCTTAGTCCATGGGGTCGCAAAGAATATGATATGACTTAGCAACGGAACACCAATAATTATTACTGTTAGTCACTAGGAAGTTGCTCTTGTGACTTTCAGATTATATGGAAAGTGGACGGAAATATTTAATTCAAAGCATGAGTGAACACGTCAGAGATATTTCTTCTAAGGAACATGGGGTATGTCCCTAACTTGACAGTCCTGTGGTCTAGGGAGTCCAGAGGACCACCTTTCTGTCTGTCTCCTCTGTAAGTAGCTAACTAGTCACGACACTTCTCAGAGGTTAGCTCCATCACTCATTCAGTTCAGATGGCGATTCCCGCCCACCTGCCCCCAACGCGGTCTGGGGTCTTCCAGTGAGATTATAGCAGGGGAAATGCTTAAACCGTGAAGTGCAGAGTCATCTCATTGTAAACCAGGACTCCTGGTGAAAAGAAGCTAGCACTTCAGAGCCCCCCTGCCTTTCTGTCTCTGCAGCCCAGCCAGGCCTGGGGCTCACCTAGCTGTCTCTCCAGCTCTCAGAAGGGCCTTGTGCTTTCCTGGCCAAAATACCTCATGCACCTGACGAGGCCGGGTCCCTTCTCCCTCTGCGCTCCAGCTGCTCCCAGCCCTGCCTTTGTGGCCTGAGTCCCCGGGCTGCCTTGTCCCAAGTCTGACCTAGCTCGTCTCTGGACCGTGAAGGAAAGAGATGCGGCCTTGCACTCTGGCCAAGCCCCACTTCCTCCGTTCCTTCTAGCTCCTCCCGAAGGCCATCACAGGGCTCCCAGCAGGCCCCCGCCGTGTGGGTGGGATGGGAGGGCCCTGCAGGAAAGGCGGTGCTGCTGTGGGGCAGGGGGTGGTGGTGGGGCTCCCCTGAGTCCTTGACGGCAGTGGGACAAAAAACTGCTGGGGTCATCACATTCCTGCCCAGGCCTCAGAGTGCAAAACAGGCCCAGAGCTTCAAGAAAAAAGTGTCTGTGGGGCGAGTGAGCACTTGTCCACTGGGGAGAGCTGTCAGGAAGGCCCTGGGTTCACAGGTCCCAGCCAGGTCCTAACAGGAGGCCCTTTTCCTTCCCATCTCCCCTGCATTCCAGACCAGCCCCCCACAGATCCTGCTGTGGATGGGGGTCAGCGCTGCTTCCCTGCCGGCCTCCACCCCGGCTGCCTGCCGAGCCCACTGGTTCCCAGTCTGAGCCACCCCCAAGGTCTGGCCCCCAACTCCTGGGTGGTCTGTTCAGGGTTCCCCAGGCTCACATCTGGATGCTGTGTTGGGGTGAAGGGAGGACCCGGGTAGGGATGGGTCCAGGACCCGAAGCCCCACTTCTGGAAGATGCTAGGTCCCCACACGGGTACTCAGGGGCATCCCTGGAGACAAGGGTTCACCTGTATCTCCCAGGACGGGGGATTCTGAAACTCAACAGAGCGTCCCCCTCCTGAGGAGGCCTGGTATGGGGGGAACCGTGGAGGATGGGGGTCTGGGTGAGAGTGGAGGCAGCAGGGTGGGCGCTCACATTTCAGGAGTGGCGTACTCGGGTGCCCGCATCCTCATGCCGTCCTTTAGGCGGCTGCAGAAGTCCTCGTCCATCTGCACCCCCGGGTAGGGAGACCCGCCTGCACCAGGGAGGAGAGCACAGGGCGTATTACGGACTCAGGCACGTACAGGCCAGTTCGGTGTCTGTCTCCTTCTCCGAGGTGATGGTTGGAGGTAAATTCCCAGGGATGGGAAGGGCCCTTGGCACATAGCATGGCCACAGAGCAGCTGGGTCAGCCCCATGGTGCTGGGTGTCTGATGCCCCCTGCCTGGTTCCCAGGGCTGCTCCTGTCTGGTCAGGAGAAAGGCTGGCATCTGAGGGGTCCCCCCCACCCAGAGAAGGAACTCTAGACAAATCCCTTCCTTTAGAGACTCATTCATTGGGATTTTAACTCCCTACTTTCTTGTAAACCTCATATAGCACTGGGTGGGGGGGTTGGGCAGTTGCTGTGATGGTTCTGGGTGGGGGGGGGTTGGGAGCTGGGACTGGGCAGGCTGATGCAAGGGTGGGGGCGCTGCTCACGGGCCTGGAGGGCCAAAGGAGCCGGGACTTTGCCTTTGGCCAAATTTTCTGGGCAGGATCGCAGAGAACAGCCCCTCTTGGAGGGATTTGTGGCTGGGGGTGAGCAGGCCTCTGTATGGCCCCATCCCAGACCTGGAAGCTAGTCTCTCTCAGCGTTTGTCTGCACCTTGGAGTGACCGCAGCTGGGAGGAAGCAGCTGGGTGCGTGCGGCGCTGGCACTGTGTCCCCGCGGGGCCACTGCAGCCGCCAAGCCGCTTTCAAAGATTGCAGGCAACAGGTGCCTGTCATCGAAAGCAGGGGAATGGTTTTCCCACATTACAGGAAGCCAGGGATGTTACTGAGTGACTTTTATTTGCTCTGAGAGGCAAGTTTTTGGCAAAGCCTAAAAGACTCTTGGCTGGACCCGGCCGTTCGAGGGAGGCCTCGGAGCATCAGGTGCGCGTCTGCAGCCAGATGTGGACGCCGGACGCATCTGGGAGTGCCGGGCCTGGGACCAGATTTGCAGCCACCACAGTGCATGTTGGTGGAAAATGAGCGCACCTACACACAGCCGGCATTTCTGCCGTTCATCCTGTGGGAACTGGCATCTGGGGCCAGCCATGCTGAACAGAGGCAGGGGGTGAGGTGAGCTTGTTGGGTCTTTCCTGGGAAACTCTGCAGGGTTTTGGGTGGAAGGACACAGGAAGCAGAGAGGCGTGGGTATTAAAGTCTGGGTGTTTGAGGAATTAGGACAAGGGAAGGGAATTGGGAAGACAGGGAAGGGGTAGCCAGATTGGCTGGAGGTAAGTGGGATTGGAGATTGTATTCTAGTCGGACCTCTCTTGCAGCCCCCTGCATGTTTTTTTTGCGGTCCAGGCGCGTATGGGCACACCGCTCTGAGCCCCCGCATGGGTTTTAGCGGCTACTGCAGCCCAGGTGGCTCCCTCAGCTCTGGGCAGCTGTCCCCTCTCCTCCTGCCCCAGACTCACCTAAGGAGAAGATCTCCCACAGCAGCACTCCGAAAGACCACACATCGCTCTTGGTGCTATAGATCTTGTCAAAGATGGACTCGGGAGCCATCCACTTCAGAGGAAGGCGTGTCTGGAAAAGGGCGAAGGGAGGCCTTGAGCAGGAGGGCATGCAAACAACGCACATTCAACCCGAGTGCCCGGGGGTCACCTCCCAGATAATGCTTGGCCTTAAATCATTTCCTGGAGCAGCTGCGGTTTCCTAGGACGGAGAGTGCACGTCAGCCTGAAGCGTGGCCCTTAAAGTGTGCTGTGTTCATCCCTGTGACGGGCAGTAACTGTTCAGTAAGCCCTTCCTCTGTGCCCGGAGCACCCGACTCTGACTCTGTAAGAAAGCCTCCTTCCCGAAACAGCCTGCACGCCACGCGGACCTGGGAAAGAGCCCTGCGAATTACGGGGTTGGCCAAAATGCTCCTTGGGGTTTTTCTGTAACATCTAATGGAAAAATCCAAACAGACTTTTTGACCAACCTGATAGAAGGTATCTAGAAAATCGATCATTTCCAGGAATTTTTCTTAACAAGGAGGATTTTTGAACAGCATTCCGATGTAAAACACAGGATTTTAAGAGTCATTGACTGGGAGGTGTGGGCAAAGGCACGGAAAAGAAGGAAGGTGATAGACAGTGTTTAGGGCCCCGTGTGACTGGTTTTGAAGTGGGAGTCCCAGTGGGTTCGGCCCTATGGCTTCATAGGGATGGAGATTGACAGGGACACTGGGATGAGTGGGAAACAGAGAAAAATAAAGCGGGGAGGGCTGGGGAGAGGCTGAATGATGCAAAGGAAAGAGCACAGACAGACACCCAGGCAGGGCCATCTTTTTAAGTCAGGGCTCTCGAGGAAAGCTTATTGTTGTTTTCCTTTTAAAGAAACTGGGGGGGACACCTCCACTGGGGTCCAGTGGTTAAGACTCCAGGTTTCTGACACAGGGGATGTGCGTTCCATCCCTGGTCGGGGAACTAAGATCCTGCATGCCTCAAAATGAGGTCAAAGAAAGAGAAAGAAAAGAGACAGGGGAGCAATGGTTCTCAAAGTAGAATTCTGGGACTGGCTGAGTCCGCCGCACCTGAAGAGTTGTTAGAGAGAGGCATGTTCTCAGGCCCACTCAAGACTTTGGAATCAGTTTAACAAGCTCTCTGGATGACCTGTGTGCTCGCTCTGAGAGCCAGGAGCAGAGAGTAGCTGTCTGGGCCCAGACCCAGACGTAATGCAGCCTTCAGGGTAAAGGCCAGAGGGGAGTGGACATAGGAGGTCAGCTCTGAAAGTGGAAATAACACTTATCGCCAGAGATGGGAGGGAGGAGAGGCCAGTGTGAGCCAGCAGAGATGCTGGGCAGGAGGGCGGACCTGAGGGGGACGTGATTTCCTCTCCAGCGAGGTCATGCGGACGGCCGCCCCCACCCTTTCCTGAGACGTGTACACCTGCCGAATCCATCACCCGGCTTTATCTGAGGGGAAGAGTCCAGGCTGTTCTCCCAGCTGCCCGGGGAACTCCCCCCTGAGGGGGGAAAGGAGGGGCTGACGTGGGCTCGGCAGGGCTACTGACCAGCAGTCAAGGGTCCAAAGGACAGGAGCCAGGCTGGGACCAAGGGAAGGACCGGAGGAGGAGAGCAGGGCCTCTCCGGGCCCCGTGCGGGGACCCTGGGGTCCAGAGGCCGTGGGGCCAGCCTGTCTGCACAGGCTGTTGTTTGGGGACCTCTGCCGAGGAAGTGTAAATATTTACCAAGGGCTTTGGTCTATGGTTTAGAAATGATAGGGCCCCAATGAGTCAAACAAACATCAAACTTTGGACTTACATCTCCTTTTCTCACATAGTCGGGGTTCTTATAAATATCCCGGGCAAGGCCAAAGTCGCAAATCTTCACCACGTTGTTCTCGGACAAAAGTATGTTTCGTGCGGCCAGGTCCCGATGAATGCACTAGAGTAAAAGCAGCAGCGTCATCGATGCGTGTCTTAATCTCATCCAGGAATTTCCTGCGCCTTCTCGCTGTTCTTCACCTGGGGACTCATGTCGCAGGCTTCCTCTACACGAAGGGACCAGCTCTCCGTGCACATGGGGTCGCCCTAAATATGAAGCACTTCTCTCTACAAATTCAGACCCCTTGGAGGTCCCCAAGTCAAGCAGTGCCCTGAATTCTCTCCACCCCGGTGCTGCAGGATGGCATCAGGTAAACAGAGCTGGCCATCCATTCTCCCAGAGAGCATGACTTCCCCATAGCCTTTTATCCTGAGCTGCTGAGACCAGATCACCACCCAGCTGGAGTTTCCTAGGAGGACTCCCCTGGGATGAGCTAACAGATGTGGAGCTGTGTATGCTGAGATTTTGACCAGTTCTGGAGGCATGCTAGGGGAAAACATGGAGTGTGGGTGCCGGGATCGTCTAGTCTGAAACCCAGCGAGCTCTTGCCCTGGAATTAAGTTCTACCCACTGGTACCCTACCCACAAGGCTTCCCTGGTGGCTCAGACAGTAAAGAATCCACCTCCCATGCAGAAGTCCTGGGTTCAATCCCTGGGTCAGGAAGATCCCCTGGAGAAGGGAATGGCAACCCACTCCAGTATTCTTGCCTGGAGAATCCCATGGACAGAGGAGTCTGGTGGGTTACAGTCCATAGAGGTCTCAGAGAGTCGGACATGACTTAGCGACTAACACTTTCACTGGTACCAAAGAGTCATTTCTCAAACCTCCTCACTCACATCAGCACAGACTAAGGCATGTGTTATGAAGTTCACTCTATGTTTCAGGACCTGTTGTTGTTTAGTTACTAAGCTGTATCTCACTCTTTTGTGACCCTATGGACTGTAGCCTGCCGGGCTCCTCTGTCCGGGATTTTCCAGGCAAGGATGCCAGAGTGGCTTGCCATTTCTTCCTTCAGGGGATCTTCTGATCCAGGAATTGAACCCACATCTTCTTGAGTGGCAGGCAGATTCTTTTCCAATGAGCCACCAGGGAAGCCCATTTAAGGGCCTCCACACTAGCAAATATGAGGAAGCGTGAACTTATAGCGAAGGTTCGTGTTTGCCCGTGTGTGTATCCACACATCCAGGCCCAGCGAAGAAGCAGAACGGTGAAGAGTGACATCTGACCTTTCTGGAAGACAAAAACTCCATGCCTCTGGCCACTTGAAAACTGTAAGAAATCAGATCTTCCATAGTGATGGGCTGCTTGTAGAAGTCGTCAAAGTCTGGAAAGTATTAAAACCAAAGCTGTTTGTGAAGGCTCTTGTCAGCCCACCAAATCCCAGTTTATTGGAACAGCTTTAGCAAAACATAAAACAAATCAACAAACAGATCAGAGTTCATCTTTGAGAGCATTTCAGTCTCCACATGAATATCCAACATTTTTCCAGGCCTCTAGCCCGGTTTGCCCAAGTGTTGGGGGATGATCCATAAAGACAGAAAGGCCTGGGGGGAAGACAATTGTACAGTTCCCTGTCAAAATTAGTAACTCTGGAAATAATCTAAATTCAAATCTTATCTCCCCAGGACATTAGCCTTCGAGTCTCTCACGGATGTTTATTAGGGTGATAAATAAGAAAAAAATTTCAGAGATGCACAGTGTGTTGTAAAAATATCTCAGACTGGAGGACAGGAAGGAATTAATACCTACCCTCCTCTTCCTCAACATCACTGAGACTTTTATCTTCCTGAAACCCAGAGCTCGCGAGGCTCTCACTGCTGGTAACGCTGTCTAGTCTTTGCTTCTCGCCCTGCTCCAGGTCTGGCTCCGTTTTTTCTTTCTTAGGCTCCATGTGTAAGGCTGCATCCTTTTGAGAGACCAAAGAAGACCCTGATGAAGGGGACAGAACAGCAGGGAGACTGGGCCCTCGGCCAGCAATGGCCTGTGTTGGGAGGATGTCCTCTGACAGAAGGGCTAGTGAACTAGCAGCCCGGCTGCCCCCTGGGGGTGGGACGTCTTCCACTCTTGACTGGGCTTCTGGGTAGCGTCTCAGGTGGGATAAAGGAATATTCACCGCAGCTGCTGTTTACTGAGCGCTTACTCTGCGAGCCAGCACGCTGAGGATCTCAGGCATGCTTTCTCGTTTAATCTTCCCACCAGTTTTACAAAGTAGCTCTCACAAGACATGAAGGAATACATTCAGAGAAGTCAAAATAATCAATGTCACATGTGGCTGGTAGATGGCAAAGCTTGAATCCAGGTCTGGCCACCTGCATTCTGTGCCCATAAGCCCTTTTCCATCCCATGTGCTATCTTGAGAAAGACGATGTGGAATGATGGGAAAGGGTCCCCAGTCAACCCGGGACCACACTTTATAATCCCCAGGGGGAGTAATAAGAGGAGGCTGCAGTTACCAATGTGTCTGGTTTCCTTGGAGAAGGAGGGAACGTGAACATTTCTTTTTCTCCCCTCCATTCAAAGATGTAGCCTGATCCTAACAAAGGCATAAAATGCCTTTCATTCTGAACTGGGCATCTGAGCCCTGGTGTGTATCCAACTCTTTCATTAAGTGTGTGACCTTGAGCAGCGAACCACCTTGCTTTTCTGGATTTCCTTTTCCACATCTGAAAAGCTCTATCATCTTATGTTTGGACTCACAGGAGTTGTTGGTTTTGGGTGGAACCAGAAAAGATGGGTATCATCTTTAGGAATTCGTCTAACTGCTGTGACTCTAGAAACAGCACTCTCAGCGGTTTCATGAGTCCACCGTGTACCTGGTTCAGGGGTGGCTGTAGGGGGGCTGGGGTTCAGAGGTGTCCCCTGAACCACCTGCACTTTGTGGCCGGGCTGGCTCCCCATCCTTCCTTGGTTTTTCCTGGAAGCATCACTACATGGGAGTGGTCCCTCCACTAGAGGGCGTAGTGGGAGCAAGCAGGAGACAGGTAAGACAGCTTCAACCCCCAAAACTGTGGAAGTGTGGAGGGTCTCTAGGCTCCTGCCCCTGGAAAGAGACCCTCTTGTGCCTGCCGAAGAAGCAGAGTTAGTCCTCAGAGTGAACCCCCGCTGCCATCCAGGTGACCTACCGGAGAGCAGGTAAAGAATGTTAACTCTGGTTACTGTATGTCCCTGAGGCAGTTTGATTTGATTCTGCTCAGTTGGGGACTGAAATTTTATTTCCCACAAGACCCTTTCCAGGACAGAAGTGGGCAGGGGAAGGTGCTGGGGTGAGAAGTTCTTGACTCTTTGGCAAAGCTCCAGGGACCATAACTCAGACTCCCCCACCCCACCCCCGCTTCCCCACTCCCCGTCAATGGTATATTTAGCTCTGCTTATTGGTAACTGTTTCTGGTAAATAAAGGTTGATTTACTGAACTTTTGGGACTCTGACAGAATCCATTGGATTTATTACAAATAACATTTAAAGATCCTAGTGAATTTATTTGGAAAATGAAATATCCCATTTCGATTCAGCCTTTTGGTTTTTCCTTCACCTTCTCTTTATATGTCTTTAGGTTCCAAATATGAAATACAGCTGTGTGTTTTCCACGAAAACACTGAGCTCCACCAACAGGGAGGTGAATCATTAAATATAGCCCAAGAAGGAAGCAGGCTCTTCAAACAAAGGACGTACGAACTCAAACGTTCCATCCTGCCCAGGTCCCTGGGGTATTCTTGCTGGCTTAGTTCTTCCTGAAGCCAGCCCAGGATTTCAGGACTGAAGAGAAGTTGTACTACTCTCAGTCCAGGGCACCATTCTCCACTTTTTCTTATGTTTTTTTCCCCTCTTCTTACCCAGGACAATGCATGGAAAAAGTATTGAAGGGACATTAGAAGAGCTGGGTTCTTTCTCCTTGACTTTATCTTTTGCCAAGTTCATGTCCTTAAGGCAATCGCTGGACTTTCTAGGCACGTCTGTGATGTGAGTGTGGACCAGCTGATCACAAAGATCCCTTTTAAGATTCTCATCATGTTATTTTTCAGTTGCTAAGTCATGTCCATCTCTTTGCAACTCCATGGGCTGCAGCACGCCAGGATTCCCTGTCCTTCACCATCTTCTGGAGTTTGCTCAAACTCATGTCCATTCAGTTGGTGATGCAATCCAACCATCTCATCCTCTGTCGTCCCCTTCTCCTCCCGCCCTCAGTCTTTCCCAGCATCAGGCTCTTTCCCAATGAATCAGTTCTTCCCATCAGGTGGCCAAAGTATTGGAGCTTCAGTTTCAGCATCAGTCCTTCCAATGAACATTCAGAGTTGATTTCCTATAGGATTAACTGGATCTCCTTGCAGTCCAAGGGATTCTCAAGAGTCTTCTCCAGCATTACAATTCAAAAGTATCAATTCTTCAGCGCTCAGCCCTCTTTATGGTCCAACTCTCACATCTGTACATGACTATTGGAAAAACCATAGCTTTGACTAGACGGACCTTTGTCAGCAAAGTGATGTCTTTGCCTTTTAATATGTCATCTAGGTTTGGGCTTCCCTGGTGGCTCAGACAGTAAAGAACTGGCCTTGCCATCATCTTTTAAGATACGAGTGACTAAGTGATTTGTGCATGTCTGAGTCTGTATGGAGAGGGGGAGGGAGAGAGAGAGGGGGGAGAGAGAAATTTATCAAGATGACGGGATATTTAGATAGATGGCTAGTGAATCTGATCTCTGTCACTGCACACAGTGGGATCAAATAGTCTCTGGGCTCACGGTAAAGAGATGTGATATATTAGCACAGAAAGAAAGATTTTTTTTTTTTGCTTCTTTGTTGTCTTCTCCTTTATTGGAGTGTCATTGCTTTACAATGTTGCATTAATTTCTGGAAAAAAAAAACTTCTTTTAAAGAAAACAGCAGAGATTGTGTTTTAAGCTTAGTCATTAATGGTGTTAACTGAAGAAAAGCACAACCTAAAAACTGTGAGTCAGGTTTACCAGTGTCTTTCTGAGGACTGTGGTCTGGGAGCAGCCTTGCGGACAGCTCTGAGGAGGTAGGGGAGGTCAGTTTACATGTGATTCTGGTGAAGACAGTGTATGCAACCCAGAACAAATGCAGGCGGAAGGCTGCTGCTAGTCCCAGGGAACAGATATCTTAGTTAATGGTTTCAGGGCTTTTCTGACTAGGAGAGAGAGCAAGATACAGGTTCCTAAATAATTTCTCCTGTGAAAATATGTGACTATCTGAAGGCCTGTTCTGCTAGTTTTCCCAGGGCACAGATTGCCTTGTTTCTCATCTCCACCTGAACTCCTTTCAGAGTGTTTTAAAGGTCAGCAAAAGATCCTCTGGAGGAGGAAATGGCAACCCACTCCAGTTTTCTTGCCTGGAAAATTCCATGGACAGAGGAACCTGGAGGGCTACCATCCATGGAGATGCAAAGAGTCGGACTCAACTGAGCGACTGAACACGAAGGTCAGCAACTGCAGTGGCTAACGACTCGGTCATTGAAGAGCCAGATGATGGCTGGCAACATCTCTTTAGCTGGCAATGGAAAAATATTTTTTCTTGTTCTATGCTATTATTTTTGTTGTTCAGTCGCTCTGGTCGTGTCTAGCTCTTTGCAACCGCATGGCCTGCAGTACATCAGGCTTCCCTGTTTTTCACCATCTCCTGTAGTTTGCTCAAACTCATGTCCATCCAGTAGGGGATGCCATCCAACCATCTTATCCTCTGTCACCCCCTTCGCCTCTTGCCTTCAATCTTTCCCAGCATCAGGGTCTTTTCCACCGAGTCAGTTCTTCCCATCAGGTGGCCAAAGTATTGGAGCTTTAGCTTCAGCATCAGTCCTTCCAATGAATATTCAGGGTTGACTTCCTTTAGGATTGACTAGTTTGATCTCCTTGCAGTCTAAGGGAATCTCAAGAGTCTCCTCCAACACCACAATTTGAAAGCATCAGTTCTTTGGTGCTCAATCTTCTTTATGATCCAACTCTCACATCTGTATATGACTATTAGACATGGCTATGCTGCTATAGCCTGAATGGAAACTCAATTCTTTGTTGAAAAATCCCCAACCCAGAAGTTCCTCACCTTGTTGAGAAAGAATAAAGCCCGTTTGCTCTTGAGATAGTTGGAGAGATTTCCATATTTGCAGTATTCAACAATCACCATCAGGGGCCCTGCAACCAAAGCAACACAAGCTCAGCCAGTCATCTGCCAGCCTTGGTAGGCCTGGAGGTCTCAAACCAACTTGTTTTTAAATTAGCCAGTTCTGGGGGAATCCCTAGTTTGGGAAGACCCCCTGGAGAAGGGAATGGCTACCCACTCCAGTACTCTTGGCTGGAGAATCCCACGGACAGAGAAACCTGATGGGATACAGTTCATAGGGTCGCAAAGGAGTTGGACATGACTTGGTGACTAACATTTTCTGGGAGATGCAACTTAGGAGTGAGATTTCTTTTTCAGTTGAACTTGAGAGAGTTTAAAAAATACAAAAGGAGTAGACATGGGGAGGAGTATGGGGAAGAAGCAGAAAAAGGAAGAGTAGTAGAAGAGAGAGAACTTTGAGGAGGGGGCGGTGCAAGGTCAGGCTCTGCCTGTGACTGGCAGCCACCCTCCCCACCCAACCTCGGGACATTGGGCCCTCCTCCCAGGTCCTGTCTGGCCTGACTTCCCTGTACCACAGCCCCCCTGGGGGCGTCTGCGTGGAGACTGCCTTAGGGCTTTCAAGATCTAAAGTGGGGATCAGCCAATTTATAAAGGAAGAGAAGATAAATATTTGAGGCTCAGTGAGCCACACAACCCTGGAGAAGGGAATGGCAACCCACTCCAGTATCCTTGCCTGGAAAATCCCATGGACAGAGGAGACTGGTGAGCTATAGTCCACGGGGTCGCAAATAGTTGGACACGACTAGAGTGACTAAGCAGCAGCAGCAGGCCACACTTCTACTCAAGTCTGCCTCTGTAGCCTGAAAGCGCCTTGGATGACACCCTTGAGTGACTGTGTTTCAACTTTACGAACACAGGGATTTGAATTTCATAACATTATCCCATGTCACAAAATATACTTCTTTTGCTCCCGCCTGTCCCCCAGCTATTTCAAATGGTCAAATGAAGCCCACAGGCTGAATGGCCGTGGTTTGCCAACTTCTGGTCAAAAGCAAGCGGGTTGGGAAGGGAGGAAACCCCAGAGCTGTACTGCGGGTCCCCGGGCGCCCTGAAGTCTTCCCCCAGGCCCCTCTGTCCTCCCCACCACTCATCCAACCAGGCTCAAGGCCTGGGGGGAAGAACAGCGTCAGGTTCTGGATCAAAGCAGACGTGGCCCCAGAAGGGCTGTGGGCCCTGCCCTGGGGGAGGTTGGAAAGGCCCATGGGAGCCTCGGTCATGACACAGCCCAGTCCCTGCACTTGACCTTGGTGGGTGAGGCCTGTCTGAAGGCCATGGCCCACCCCCGCTCCTCCTGGGATCCTGTCTGGAGCCATTCCTTCCCTTGGAGGAAGCTTCTGGAATGCCCACCTTCTGCGTTTACCTTGGCTCCCATCATGGGTGTCCTTCTGGGTCTGGTTCATTAGAACCAGACAGGTCTCAAAGGGAGTCCTATTCGGAACCTTTAAGCTAAGCATCCAGGGAATGTCAGGATGGGAGCCCCTTCCATCCTGGGACAGACTTCTCTGGACCACATCAGACCGTCTTCCAGGGGGTGGAGGGAAGGGTGGGGGGACAGAGAAGCTGCCCTGGCGTGTGAACCCGGAGAAGAGTAGCCCCCTCCTGCCTACCTCCTTGCTTGGTGCAGGCTCCCAGCAGGTTGACAACGTTCAGATGGTGGCCGATGTGGGTCAGGATCTTGAGCTCAGTCATCAGAGCCTTGTACTCACTGGCTGTGGCCCCCTCTGTGTGAGGGGCAAGGGAGAGTCAGGGCAACAGACAGTGGGGCTCTCTTCTCGAGGGCGGCCCTCCTCCCCGCGGAGGTGAGCAGCACTCAGCTCTCACTGCACCGACTTCCCCACGCTCTGCAGAAAGGCCAGTCTCCAGACTGTGTTCCTCCTCCACCCTCTTGAGCCAGCATTCTCTGCGCTACAGAGAGGCTGGAGTGGTGTGGGGTCAGTTACTGGACATCCCTCTGGGTGGACCGGGTTCCAGAGCGTCATGTGCTGACCCAGAGCTGGGCACCTGGTGGGAGCGCCCTGTGGGAGCGCCCTCCCAAGGCATCCTTCTGTCAGAACCAGGCCCAGCTAGAAGCTTCCAGGCAGGGATGCGCCCACATCCCATCTTTTTCTCACTTTCCCCACTTTGAGAATTACAAAGGAGAAGCACAGAGGGGCCTGCAAGGGCAGAGAGGCCCCTTCTGTAAACATCTCTGCTGTGTGTTATGTTTTCCCTGTAACCTCTTCCTCCCTGGAGTCCTCAAGGTTATCTCAAGTCAGGAGGGTCCATAAGCATCTGACTTCAGCTTCATTCTCAGAGATAAACAACGTCAGTCTAAGAATTAGCAGAGTCTGAAGCCTAAATTAACTTTGTCCCGTCTGTCTGTTCTTATTGATTAACTTATAAAGCATTAACAAATTTCAAATTATGTTTAGAAGTTTAAGTCATATTGGCTTGCTGTAAAATATTTCAACAATATGATGTTTATGGAGTAAAAAGTGAAAGTCATCCCAATCCAGTTACATTTTTTTTTAAAAAAAGAAATCCAGTTACGTTTTTAGAAGTAACCACTGTTAATCACTTGGAGTTTCAGACCGTTTTCTATGCATTTATAAATATATGTACTCAATCAAAAGTCTTTTTTGTTTGTTTACATAAATGGGATCATATATAAAAGTATAAAAGCAAATTTGATGTATATAATTTGCTTTCCCCCCTTTTAAATGTGATGGACTTTTCTCATCTTTTAAATTGATTAATGGCATTCCTGACATTTAGATGGCCTACAGTTGTGTTTTGTTTTTGCCATTACAAATATTCTTTAATAAACAGCCTGTGATCTTTGTGCCTGTGTGTGTTTCTGTAGGATAGTCCTAGAAGTGAGTGGAAGGCTGTGCATTTCACATTGTAGTGGATATTGGAATGGAATTTCATAAGCACAAGTCATTTTTTAATAATAACCAGATAAACACTAGAAGCCTCCCAGTGGAGTTGGGATTGGCTCAGAGTAGATGCTCAACAAATATTCGTTAAACAAATAAACAACATGATTACTCTTCTCATCTCAGACATGGGCTTAAGGCCCAGAAAGGTTAAAGGTTTTGCTCAAGGGCACTTTGAAAGAGCTTCTGAGTCATGGCCTTTGTTTGACCTTCTGCCTTTCCAGTGTCTCCTAGAAACAGATAACCAACCAACTTAAACAAGAAACCCTGAATGAAAATAGTGTTTTAGTGATGTTATATAGTGGGTGACTTGGCAATCTCTTGCAGTCAAGGCTGCTGGCTTAAAAAAAGTGATAAGCCTTTATTAAAATATTACACATACTATTTTTGTATTGCATAGAACAGATTCTCTGGACCTTTAAAGAAAATCTCAAGTCAGAATTTCCCCCACAAATTCACCCTTTCGCGCCCTGATGCCCCTTTGGCACAGAGGGAAAACCAGGTTCTTTGGCTCAGATTTTCCACTTATAGGCAGGGCCATGGCTTTACTCTTGGGCCTGTAATAGACAAGCATGGGCAGCCATTCCTCAGCTAGTTTTGTCTCCTTGTGTGTGGTCGTGTGGTCGTAAGCAGGGAGACAAAACCAGCTAAGGAATAAGATGCTTTCAGATTTAGTGTCAGCTTATCTCAAGGCTGGATACCAGCTTGCCTCAACACAGACCAGAACCATTTTCAGGATTTTGGAGCAATGGCTCATTTCTGGAAGGCGGCTCTTCTGTAGCACTGAGGTGTGTGTGTCGGGGGATGAGCCTTGCCCCCGAGCGCTGAGCTCTTACTTTTGCACAGCTGAGTTGTGTGGCCTTGCAGGGGCTACTTAACCTTTCTGGACGCTGGTTCTCTGTCTGCAAACTGAGATAATAAAATCTACCTCACAGAAGCTGTAGACAGAAAAATAAGAAAAGTGACAATGTCATGCAATTCAAACTACTATAGTAGCTACTATAGGGTTGGCCAGAAAGTTCGTTTGGGTTTTTCCATAACCCAATACCTAGTCTGGTGCTTTCTCGCATAGAAGACGTGTTGATGCCTTTTCTCTTTAGACCCTGGGATTGGGGGTGTCCAGCGTGGGGTGCTGGAATGCAGGAATTCTCTCAGAAATGCCTGTGATCATCTGGGTAGTTCCCCTTGAACAAGTCCTCCTGTTTCATGGATGCAAAACTCCTTTTTTTCTGGCTACCTTCAGGCTCTTTGCAGAGCTTTATCAGGGCTGTCACTCGACAGCCTTTTGAAGTGGAAAATATCACCACACGGGGCTTTTTGCAGTGACAGTGTCAGCGCTGGATGAAGGTGAAGGCTTTGCCACCCCCACCCAGCGAGTGGGTCTCTCAGCTGGACTCTTTGCCAGCTACCTGCTTGGCTGAGTGCAGAGCTTCCTGTGCCTGAAAACCCCCTGGCAATGTGTCAGCGACGTTGGAAAGCTGAAAACTACCCTGTGGGCTTTCAGTCCTGTTTCTTTCGGTTTGGGAAACTTAAAGTGCATCAAAGTAACATGACAATTTCATCACAACGAAGAAATGCTTTCTGCACTTTAAAGCAGAGGTCCCCAGCCTTTTTGGCACCAGGGGCCAGTTTTGTGGAAGGTAATTTTTCCATGGAC
This sequence comes from Moschus berezovskii, assembly GCF_049115385.1. NCBI lineage: Eukaryota > Metazoa > Chordata > Mammalia > Artiodactyla > Moschidae > Moschus > Moschus berezovskii. Next base: position 54,883,361 of record NC_142472.1, read on the forward strand.
TGGGGGCAGGGGGCGGAGATGGTTTCAGGATGACTCATGTGCATCACATTTATTAGGCACTTTATTTGTATTATTACTACATCGGCTCCACCTTAGATCATCAGGCGATAGATTCTGGAGGTTGGGGACCCCTGCAGTGGGGAGCTGTGTTTCTTGGAGATGTTTGGTTTATGAGGTTTTCATTTTCACTCTGCCTTAGGGTGGTGGTCGTAAATGGCATTGTCATGTGACCCACCCCTCAGTGCTTCACAGAGTGATAATATCGTCAACATAGAAAGATAATTCATTTATTTGTTTTTAAATCTCTATAGAGGAAATAAATGTTTTATGGACAGGACTTGATGCTATAAAATAGCTTGACGTTCTGATCAACTCAGTTGTTCTAGCTTCTTCGTCTTTATAGTGAGCTCAAGCCCCAGCTGAGCCTTTGAGATCTAGACATACAGCCAAGTTTCCATTGTAATGTCATAGGGGACCACTCCAAAAATTCATACCTGTGGTTACTGTGAGCTTAGGTCCCTGGTAGCCTAGAAGAGTCTGAGATGTGGTAGGAGCAACATCTTTGACAGAAATCACTTTCCCATGGATACTGCTGGACTGTTTCACTTACAAGGTTTATTTTGAGCTCTTGGTGGCCTCATGGAAAGCTCCAGAGGTCAAGGGTCTTCCAGCAGAAGAAAGTTATGTGGCTAGAGCAGACACGGCCTCTGTCTGTTGCTAGGCCACATTCCACTAGTACGAACACATAGGGAACAATATGGGGAAGTCGAAAGCCCAATTAGAGCATCCATACCTTTCAGCATCTTTACAGCCACAGTGCGGCAGGTGGGTGATTTCTTGATGCCGAATGCCGATGCTTGCACCACTTTTCCGAAAGCCCCTCTTCCGAGTGACTTGCCTACAGTGGAAAGAAGATGTTGGTTTGTTTGTCAAGCCAGCAGTATCAGTTTAAGTCTATTTCAGGAAGAAAGGGACTTTTCCCTATGTGTGTATGTGTGGCATGTAGCTTTGAAGCGAATCTCCAATGAACAGCCCCAAATGAGTTAGGGACACATTTATGTGGTATTTTCCTTCCAACTCTTTACTGCACTTCCATGTGGCCCCTGACCTGTACAGCGAGGCTAGGACCTTTGAGGACATTTGGGGCAGCTGTATGGCCCATTTTCTTTTACAAAGTCCTTCTCCAGGGGGAGAGGCTACCGAATCTGCGGTTGGTTTTTTCCATCGTCTGATAACATCATTACCACAAAAATTCCCCTATGTTTAAACTAAACCCCTTTTCTTGCCACTTAAGCTTATTTCTTCTGACCCGTGTTTCAGCAAAGGGAACAAACTGACAAGGGTGGTTACTGCTATTGGCTACAATGATGCTTCAGAGCTACCAAAAAATCACTTAAGTCATTTCTCAGACTTCTTTGCCAAGCAGAATATCCTCTGTATTTTTAAAGTGCCTTTACAAGATGATTACAAATCTTTGTGGGTCAAAACATGTGCCCCTCAAGCCCGGGTAGCAATTTGTTTCAACCACAGAGAGGTGGTTGCCAAGTGCAGAAACCAAGTGTGAGGTTTCATTCACGGTTCCCCAGTGGTATGCTGTGCTCTAATGACTGCTAGCACATTTGTTTGTTTCCCTCACCCTTGAGTGAGACCACTTGACTCAAAGGGGCAAGGACCATGCCTGAATCTTCTCGGAACCTGGTGCATGGGGCATCAGGGTCCCTGTGCATTAGTACAGAAGGGAGAGGTGCATTTGGGAGTTTGTGAGATGCTCAAACCAAGTCTCTTACAGTCCTGAGTTAACCAGAGGGGCCCGTGGGCTGCATAGATGAACAGTGCTTGTGAGGAGGGCACCTCCCCGCTTTTCTATCAGTGCTTCCTTCTGCATCTCCAGGACACACGTCGCTGACTCCAACCTGTCCCACAGGAAACCAGTATCCCTCAGTCGTCATATGGCAGGAGAAAGAGTGAGTCAAAGAAGTCACCTTTTGTTGGTTCTTTGGGGGCAGAGCTGTGGAGTAGGGGAAGCCAACAAAATGCTTGATGAAAATTAAATCCTGGTTCAGTTCAGTTCACTTCAGTCACACAGTCATGTCCTACTCTGTGCTACTTTATGGACTGCAGCACGCCAGGCCTCCCTGTCCATCACCAACTCCTGGAGTTTACTCAAACTCATGTCCATCGAGTCGGTGATGCCATCCAACCGTCTCATCCTCTGTCGTCCCCTTCTCCTCCCACCTTCAATCTTTCCCAGCAACAGGGTCTTTTCCAGTGAGTCAGCTCTTCACATCAGGTGGCCAAAGTATTGGAGTTTCAGCTTCAACATCAGTCCTTCCAATGAATATTCAGGGCTGATTTCCTTTAGAATGGACTGGTTGGATCTCCTTTCGGTCCAAGGGACTCTCAGTTCAAGAGCATCAATTCTGCTGCCCTCAACTTTCTTTGTAGTCCAACTCTCATATCCATACATGACCACTGGAAAAACCATAGCCTTGACTAGATGCACCTTTGTTGGCAAAGTAATGTTTCTGGTAGTCAGTGTTAATTTAACACAGCACCTCTGGTCCCACTTCTTTCTCAGGCTGTTCTGATAATGTGTTTTCAGTGAGCTAACTTTCCTCCCTCCCTTCCTTCCCAAAGGACACAGTTGTTGTTTGTTAAGATTCCTGGAAAGTTTGTAATGAAGCTCTCCTTGTCCTCATCCTACCAGAACCTCTGTATTTGCATGCATACCTCCTCAATAACAAAGTGTCCTCACCTGCCTCAACTTAGAGTCTTCCACTGCCCACCCCCCAGCATCCAGTAAGGACGTGGGAAGAGTTTGGTCACCAGCATCATCAGAGGCGTCTCCCTGCCTGGGTCTCACAGGAACGCTGGTGAGATGACACACCTCCCCGGGTCAGAGGGGCACCTGTCGTGCTGACAGAGATCCTCCTCCCAAGGCATGCTCATGGGCCGGGATGCAGTCTCTGCTTCCTTCTTCAGATCAAAGTGTCCAAGAAATAGTGAAATCAGGGCTTCTCTCTTGCATACAAGAGTGTCAAGTGGACCCTGAAATGGGATACGGGGAGCATGCTGGCAGATGCCTTCCCCAGATTTGTAAAAATTGGTGTTTTCTGATTAAAGGCTTAATCCTTGCTCTCATAGGGTAAAAGAACACCTTTTCTTCTGCATCACCGTCTATTGTCTCCTGTGAAAACTGTCCTGAGCCTGAGACAGGTAACGAGCATCTCTGTCTTGGGTACCTGTCCACAGACTCCTGCTTGTCTGGGGCAGGCGGCGTCCTTTTCATCCTCACACCTCCAGCCCCCACACATTCCCTTCTTTGTCAGCACAAAACACTTCCCATCTTCCAACGGGAAGGTGCCCGGTCAGACATGATCTCAACTTCTGTGAGTTGAGAACTTTGCCTTGACCAGTGAAGACGAGCCCGTTCTCACTTGACTTCCTTCAGATTTTTCATTTATTCTCTTGGAAGCTGACTGTCCCCTCATGAAACAGCCTGAAGCTCTTACAGGCTCTTTAATCGTCTGATACATCGCAGTCCTCTGGCGGACCCACAATTCCAGCATCAGGGGAGCCCTGCCACGCTGGAGTTGATCTCGCTTGGTCCTTCTTTTCCCTTAAAATCCTCCTTGGTGCTACCTGGATGCCACTAGCTAGCTTGGAAAAGTTGCTGCGTCATTGTTACGGAAAGGAATACTACTGGCATCTCCTCTGAGGGGGACTGGGTAGGGTCCCTGGACATGGAGGGTGGTTGGGGGAGAGCAGGACAGCCTGGAGCTGAGCCCTTCTTGGCATCCAGGCTAGTCTTCCAGGAGGCAGAAGCAGCCCAGGCTCAAGCCACTCACCAGATTTCAGACATCCTGTGTGCCTTCCCATGGTAGGTAATTCTGACTTTATCTTCCAATGGGAAGATCCCCTGTTTGACATGATCTCAACTTCTGTGATAAATATATAGGAGTTGAATTTTCTCCCAGGTTTGGTGAGGAATCACTAATAAAACAAGTTTCTTTAGTTCTGGATTCCAGGAATTTCAATGGTAGCAATACTCTGGACCCAAGCCCCAGCCCTATCTGTCTCTCTGCTGCTGCTGCTGCATCACTTCAGTCATGTCTGACTCTGTGTGACCCCACAGACAGAAGCCCACCAGGGTCCCCCATCCCTGGGATTCTCCAGGCAAGAACACTGGAGTGGGTTGCCATTTCCTTCTCCATCTGTCTCTCAGATGCTATCAATTCCAGCTTCTCTCACCAGGGCTGTGGGTTGTAATCCAGAGAGAGGACGCAGCTGAAATCAGAAGCCATTTGGTCTGTGTGTTTCTCTATATTTGTAACCCATTATAACTCTTGCGTCAAACCAGCTTTTCATCCATCCAGACATCATTTTGGTTACTTTCACTTGTCAGACGTGACTTCAGATTGTTCTCTGTCATCTACTTGGCTTAAGAAACAGACACATCTTGGGCCTCTCTGCTCCCATAGAAGGGGGACAAGGCTTCCTCAGGCCCTTGGAGCCATACTCGGCACTGAAAGGCTGAGCTGGTCTGTCTGACACACTTACTCTCAGCCATCAGAGACACTCGCATGCATATCAGCTGGATCATTGCATCTAGTGACTCTGGGAGGGAAGAGAACTATAAGATCTCTAGCAAGGAGCATCTTCTGAAATGGGCTTATCTAAACCCACAGAGCCCCAGGGGGAATTCTGGTTCACAGTCTACCTCGATGGGCCATCAAGGATCATAGTGGAACTAAGATCACGGCATCTGGTCCCATCACTTCATGGGAAATAGATGGGGAAACAGTGGAAACAGTGTCAGACTTTATTTTGGGGGGCTCCAAAATCACTGCGGATGCTGATTGCAGCCATGAAATTAAAAGACGCTTACTCCTTGGAAGGAAAGTTATGACCAACCTAGACAGCATATTAAAAAGCAGAGACATTACTTTGCCAACCAAGGCCCGTCTAATCAAGGCTATGGTTTTTCCACTGGTCATGTATGGATGTGAGAGTTGGACTGTGAAGAAGGCTGCTCGCCGAAGAATTGATGATTTTGAACTGTGGTGCTGGAGAAGACTTTTGAGAGTCCCTTGGACTGCAAGGAGATCCAACCAGTCCATTCTAAAGGAGATCAATCCTGGGTGTTCATTGGAAGGACTGATGCTAAAGCTGAAACTCCAATATTTTGGCCACCTCATGGAAAAGGACTCACTGGAAAAGACTCTGATGCTGGGAGGGATTGGGGGCAGGAGGAGAAGGGGACGACAGAGGATGAGATGGCTGGATGGCATCACCGACTTGATGGACATGAGTTTGAGTGAACTCCACGAGTTGGTGATGGTCAGGGAGGCCTGGCGTGCTGTGATTCATGGGGTCGCAAAGAGTCGGACACGACTGAGCGACTGAACTGAACTGACTGAACTGAACTGAGGCAAAGGAATGAAGGAATGGGACAGAAAGCTCTCGCATCCTGTACAGAAGAAGCGTGCCTGCTTGTGACTAATACCTCTGGAAAGCAGTGTGGCCTGAGAATGGCTTACAGTTGTGGGAAAATTATCGCATGTTCCTGCCAAGGTCACTGGGGGTGGAGGGGTCTGGGCCGGCTGCCATATAATTTAGATCTACAGAAGGAACTCATCTGGGGTACCACCTGCCCCAAACTAGTCTAAATTTAGTTGATCCCCACAGTGTCCCCATCAGCAGCCATTGCTGGCTTTCGCCTGTCTTTCCAGCTTTTTTTTTAACTGATTTTTTTTTTTTTAACTGATTTCCAATTTTCTCCCCCAAGCCAAACAGCACATACTCTTGCGGCCCAAGTCTTCTTTCTCATATAGGGAGAAATAAAGGTGGAATCAAGCCCAAGAGAATAAGAAAATCCCTCTGTCCCCTCCCCCTCCCCCCATACAGTCTGCGTGTGGGGGAGGGGAAGCTTTGCAACTGCATTGTAACAAATGCTCTACCCCGAGTAACAAGCAAGCGCCACTGGCTCCAAGATCTCTCTTCCTAGTTCCAAATACTAATGATTCTGGCACACACAGCGGGGAGTGGAAAACTTTCAGAAGCCACTGTGAGTATCTGGACAGGAGTCTTGGAGGCTCCTGTTGCTCTGTAGCTCCTGGGCTGAAGAGGAAAGTGCATTGTGACCTCTGAGCTGGAGGGACTTGGGGGCTGAGCTGGAGGGAAAGCATGTTACCTGGTGTTGACAGCATCCCCGTTACCTAGGAAACAACAATCTTCCCTTTCTGTCAGCGGAGCATAAACATGAAAGAGAAGGGCTTTTTTCTCTGTGTTGGCCATTTCAGACACCCAGGGAAATTAGAAGAATGTAACTTATAGATTCGTGCGATGGGGATTTTTGATCCTCAGTTGTGCCAAGCACCAGCTCTTTCACCAAATACTCGGTTTCCCTGCACCTCCCCATTCTGAATTGTGTTCCAGGTCACCACTTTCTAATATTTTTTAAAAATTTATTTATTTTTAAATGGATAATAAGCACTTTACAATTCTGTGTTGGTTTATGCCATACAGCAACATGAAGCAGCCATAGATGTACTTGTGTCCTCTCTTTGAACCTCCCTCCGAGCCCCTACTCCATCCCACTCCTCCAGGTTGTCACAGAGCACCAGGCTGAGCTCCCTGCATCCTACGGTAAATTCCCACTAGTTGTCTATTTTATACATGGTAATATATGGATTTCCCGCTGCTCTCAATTTGTCCCACCCTTTCCTTTTCCTGCTGTGTCCACAAGTCTATCTCTATGTCTGCAACTCCACTGCTGCCCCGTGAATAGGCTCATCAGTGCCATCTTTCTAGATTCCATATATATGTGTTAATACATAATTTTTGGGTTTCCCTGACTCAGATGGTAAAGAATCTGCCCTCAATGCCGGAGACACGGGTTCAGTCCCTGGGTTGGAAAGATCCCCTGGAGAAGGGAATGGCTATCCACTCCAGTATTCTTGCCTGGGAAATCCCATGGACAGAGGAGCCTGGCAGGCTAAAGTCCATGGGATCGGGGCTTCCCAGGCAGTGCTAGGGGTAAAGAACCCACCTGCCAATATAGGAGATGTAAGAGACGTGGTTTCAATCCCGGGTGAGGAAGATCCCCTGGAGGAGGACATGGCAACCCACTCCAAAATTCTTGCCTGGAGAATCTCATGGACAGAGAAGCCTAGAGGGCTACAGTCCACAGGGTTGCAAAGAGTTGGACAAAACTGAAGTGACGTAGCATGTATGATACTTGTTTTCCTCTTTTTGACTTACTTCACTCTGTGTAACAGGCTCTTGGTTCATCCACCTCACTAGAACTGACGCATTCATTCCTTTTAACGGCTCGGTAATATTCCATCGTATGTATGTACGACAACTTCTTTATCCATTCATCTGTCGATGGACCTCTAGGTTGCTTCCATGTCTTGGCTACTGTAAATAGTGCTGCGATGAACATTGGGGCACATGTTCACCACTTTCTCATCCACAGAAGTTTTGTTATTTAACAGTGCCTGTAAGACACTGCTGAAACTAATCGCTTCCTTCCCCTTCACTTTATCTGCTCTCGTGTCTGTGTCCTTCTCCCTTAGAGGGGTTGGACTCAAGCACCTTTGCATCCCTACCACTGAGATGGGTGTCAGCTGCTCGGTGAAGATGCCTGATGACTGTTGAAAGAAGGGACAGGTGCTGCCTGGTCCCCTTGATCTGCTGTCTCACCATTCCAGAGAAGTCTTTATCTCTGTGTCGGTCTCCCTTGCTGGTTTTTGAGCAACTAGAGGGTAGAATCCTGCATCTAGTTACTTCGGCTTCCCTCAGAGCACTGTGTTCTGTGGGCAGTGGGTGGCTGGCACAGGTTTAGGAGTGCAGGGAGCAAATACATTACCCAGCTTCAGTCTCTCCCGGGCAAACTCCCACTTGCTGGCATCATACGGGAGTCGATCGCACTGCTCATCCAGGGGAACTTCATCTGGGTCCATGATAATCGACAGGTAGTCGGCTTTAATCTCAGAAGACGACTAAGGAATAAAGAGATCTCAGAGTCACCAACCAGGGAACAGCTTAAACCCAGATATGTAATGTAAAACAGTACTTGGCAGCATCAGCTCCTATTTTGGTTCGTTGGGTTGAAACCACATGGTCGGGAGCAGGACGTGCCCTCTGCATGCACATAGATGCATCTCACACAAGCATGCAATTTCCATCAAGCCACTCCCCTTATTCTTTTCACAGTGAGTTTCTCTGGTACCCCCTCCACTGTCCTGTCTCGGACCAAATGCACTCAGATTCTACAGTGACCTTAATGCTTTTTCTTAAACAGTGATCAGAGACTCCCTGGTGGCTCAGGGGTAGAGAATCCACCTGCCACATCAGGAGATGTGGGTTGATCCCTGGGTGGGGAAGATCCCCTGGAGAAGGGAAGGGCAGCCCACTCCAGTATTCTCGCCTGGGAAATTCCATGAACAGAGGAGCCTGGTGGGCTACAGTCATGGGGTCACAAAGAGTCGGACAGGACTTAGCGACTAAACCACCACAAAGCAGTGATCACATAATAATAATTCTCCGAAAAAATGCAAAGTATTTTAATAAAATCATTCCAAACAATGACTATAAATAACTTTCCATGGTCATGCTGCAGGAATACGCATGGCAGATGGGTCAGCAGTGGGTTGTGGCTTTTCTGCATTTGTAAGAAAGGCTAAAGAGGCCAAGTAAACCCAGGGTCCCTGGGATGGTGGAGAAGTGCGTTTCATATGAAGTGGTTAAAGACACCCAGAAGGCCCCTTGGTTGCTGCAGCAACCTGAAAAGGCTAGAGTGAGATTAGAATAAGATCTACCTGGAGGAGTTACAGGAAAAGGGTTCTGAGCTCAGAACTTAAACACCAAACAGGCAGCCCATCTGAAGGAATAATATAAAGGAATCCACCAGCAAGTAGGCTCCACAAGTTTCCTGGTGACCAAAATTTTGAGAGTCCCTATTCAGATGGACTGGATTCATCTGAACTGTTTGAGTATTTACATTAAAATTCATGTAAAATGCAAGGTTTTTCAGCACATTGCAAGTTTATATATTTAGCATACATAGCTGTGACTCACAGGCAGGAAAAAGATGAAAAAAAAAAGGAAAAATGTACAAAAAGAAAATAGATTTGTCTTCAGTGAGAAATTGAGGTTAAGAAATAGTAAATATTTGCTATAAACAAAATTAAAAAAAATAGAAGTTGGTTATTTCAAAGGCAAAGGGGTAAGACTTATATACGGCTATATTCCAAGTTCTCTCGGCCACTGGTATATAATAAGATGTCAAATAAATAAGGTGGCACCTACCTTCTAGTGCTTGTTTTATCTTGGTGATGCAAATGAAGCCCAGAACATACCCTTTATTTCAGATCATATGTAACCGGATTTACATTTACTGTGTTAGGTTCACATTCACGGGTAATATACCCTGTTCATATTCATTAATTGTAGAATTGACTGCATTTCCGTAGGCAGGACAGAAAAGAAGCATGCTTGCCCATAGAGGCTGGGTTTTGACAACTCTTGTCTAGAAGTTACTTACACTTCATTGAAATGAGTTTAGGGCCCTTCCTTTCTGTGCATTTCCCTAAACAGGATCAGAGTTGAGCAGAGAAGACAAACCTCCCCATCCATTCGACTTCACACCCGCCCACATTCTTTAGCCCTGACTCACCCCGTCCTGGACTGTCACAGCTCACCTCATCCATCACTCGCAATCTGCCTCTTTCTCACAAAAATTATCACTGAAATGTGTGACAGATAGCTCAGGGCAGGAAGATTGCCTGGCCTCCATAAAGAGTGGAAAATGGAGACAGATAGGGAGCACGTTTGTCATGAGCTGCGTTCGCCAGCATAGTAGACTGGGGGGCCCACTTAAAGACGCTAGTGCAAGGCTGCAGGGCTGGACAGGAATGTTCTTTCCCACACCAGGGTGCTGGGTGCTCATGAGTGGCATGGATGGAGTCATGGATGACTCCAGCTCTCAGTGTGCGCGATAGCCAAGGTCACGAGACACGATCTCCAGTCTTCCAAGAGCACAGGAAGAGCTGCAGCCCAGCCAGGAACAGCTTGGGTCCTGTGGGAGGCTGAGAGAGGTGGGCAGGGGTAGTGACCAAGCCAGGGGAGCAGCCCACGGAAAACAGTCTGCCCACGTGGCACCTGAGGAATCCTATGGTTTGTCTTAAGGCAGATGAGGGGAGATACCCAACAGACCTTCAGGAAGGGCTTTGAGACGAGCCTGCTGGTAGAATCTTGGTTGACCAATGCTTATTCTTTAAACTGACAAAAACACGGAGCACCCACTGGGTGCTGGGCATGGAAATTGCTTGGTCAGGCACTTCAGAGCCCAGACGTGGAGGCCTGGGTTTGCATCAGAACCTACATATTACCTTGGGCAAGTTACTTAACTTTATTAAGCCTAGGTTCCTTACCAGTAAGACAGTGTTGCTAGTGGTACTTATCTCATAGAGTTGCTGTGAATATCATGCAAAATAGTCTATGAAAAGCTGTTCGAGGGGCCTGGTGTACAGTAAGCATGAATAAATATTAGCTTTAGTTGGCCAGTGCAGGGTGAGGATGAAAAGTGCTTATCAGTGAGGAATTTACACAGCGGTTAGAGAAATCAGCTGGAGATATGTTTTTGATGCCTTGTTCCTCTTCGCCTTCCCAAACCAATTACTTCTCAAATCCTATAGGCATTCTGCCATTGAGATGGTCATTTCTTGCATTCATCCTTTCTTACTGGCTTTCAAATTTTCTAACTTTTTAGACATACAGGGGACCTCTTCGATTGAGTCCCAGAGTGCCTTTCCAGGGTTATTTCCACTAAGCTCCCATATGCAAAGTACCCAGACGTTTTTCCTAACCTGGGGAGTGGGCCAGAGTGAGGGTGGGCTGTTTTTCTGCTGCTTTCCTTCCAGCCGCAACCTTCAAAGTCTGGCTCTAAGCGGGGCTCTCTCTGAAGTTTCTCTGCCCTCTCCTCCTTTGAACTCTAGTCTTTGTACCGCCCTTGCAGATTTGGCAGGTTCCGCTTTTGTTAGATGTGTTTTCCTATATGATGTACCTCCCCTTTCCAAATCCCGTTGTTTAACTTTTGCTTCCTTCGAAAGCAGTGGCTTTCCTTGTTGTGTCCTAAAGCCAGTCGCTCCACGCAGCAAAAACCTCAGGTTATTTATTCACCTTGCAGGAGGGCCGCCAGTCGACACACCAACCCTGGAAAGTATAACCTTCCTGGTTTCGAACAGCGAGTCTAAGGTCACACAACCTGAGTTCAAAACTCAGCTGCGACTCTAACTAGCTGAGTGACTCTAGGCAGGTTATTTTACCTCTCTGAGCCTCAGTTTCCCTCTCCTTAAAATGGGAATAATAATATATTTATATCTTTGTGTTTTTTAAAGGACTAACTGAGATATGACACAAAGAGCTCCCCAAATGTGCCACAAACACTCAGCACATAAAATGATGAAAGTAATTTAAAGTGATTTTTTAAAAAAATAATTAAAGCATAAGAGATGAGGAGCTTATTATGTTACATAAGGACTTTCTAATTCAGAACTACTTAAAGATAACTGGTTGATATATTTTTCTTCCATATATTATATTTTAATGTATTATCTTTTAACAGCAACTAAAACTAGTCTTTATAAATTAAAAAATTTAAATAAAAATAATATAATCCTTCTTATTAAAAAAAAAAAGACTTGCATGTTAATAAGGACTAATACAGCTCTAGAAATTGAGGAGGTCTCTCCTCGGTACTTTACAAGTCCTGTTGATTTTACCTCCTAAATATCTCTTCAAGTCTAACCCTTTGGACTAAGCGACCGTCATTTCTGACTTGGACTGCGTTCTTCCATTCACTGGGTTCTTCTCTGTTCGCTCTTGTCCACTCTGCTCCTTTCTCCTCATACAGCCTGAAATCGTCTTTCCAGACACAGGCCTCTCACACTTACAGTCATCTACCTTTGCTTAACCCCACCCCCGCCGGCCCCCCACCGCCAAGGCTTCCTCTTCTAAAATGCGGAGGAAATTGCTTCCCGAGGCCCACAGGGCCTGCCTGGGCAGCCTCTCCTCTCCTGCCTCCCCTCGTCCGCCGTTCCCCGCTCTGCCGCTCTGCCCGGTCAGTCTGTCCTCCTCACCGCATCTCCTCTGCCTGCAGGCTTCCCCTCCCTTACACGCGGACTCTGGTCACCGCTTGACAGCTGCCTGTGCTCGTCAGTCTCTCCCCAGACTACACACAGCAGCCTCTCCTCTGCACTCTCACCAGAGAGCCCTACACAGGGCCTGGCTTCTGCCCTGAGCGGGCACCTGGGAAATATTTAAGGCCTGAATGAACGAATGAGTGTTGGCTCGTTTCCCCCTCCCTCCTCCCGACCCAGTAAACTTCAGAGAAGCACAAGTTGTGCGAACAGACCTAATGATAGGAATCTGATGTCTTGAATTCCAACCTGAGCCTCACACGCTGAAGAACTTAATTTTATCATGGGGCTCAGAGTTTGGAACAGCAGATTGAGATAAGACAGAGGTGGGTCTTTATTTTGCCTTTTCCTTGAGTGAGATTAAGAAAATGAGTATTTCTCAGATCTCGAGTGAAATTTAAAGACTTCATTTTACACTGAAGATGTACCTTCTGTGTGTGGGACATAGTCATCTGTTCATTGTTCTAGCTTTTCTTTTTTTTTGAACACCCCACGTTAGGGTGAGATGTTTGTTTTTTGAATTTTTTTTTTTTTTTGGCCATCAAGCATGCAGGATCTTTGTTCCCTGGCCAGGGATTGAACCCTTACCCCCTGCAGTGGAAGCGCGGAGTCTTAACTGCTGGACAAACAGGGAAGTCCTGAGAGACAGTTTAATGATTCATCTGCCATGTTCAGTACCTGCTCCAGACATCAGGCATTTGGGGGAGCAGGCATTTTTTGGGGAAATCTAGCATGATGTCACTACACCAGCAGCGCCACTGGGCCTTGTGGCAGATTTTTGCCAAAAGGAGCATAGAATTTCATCTGCAATATTCTTACCCTTTTCAGTTTTCGGATAAAAAGTGTTAACAGGAGCCAGAAGAGGGTTGCAGCCACACAGGTGCACGTCAGAGTGATGAGCTCCAGGTTAGACTTGTCCGAGGTCCCTGGAGAGATAAAAACACCAAGAGGGCGCTAAACAGCAGCTCACAACCCCTGGGTCTGTGATTTGACAGAAAAGGGTCAGTGGCCCCCAAGTGCTTCATCAGGGTGAACACAATCAGCTCCCAGCACAGAGCCTCTCACCTTCTGGGTCAGGCAGGGTTCACGCTATTATCATCATAAACTCGCATGGAAATGAACAGACTTTCCAGAAATGTTGCTGTGGAGTTTGCCAACAACTCCAGAAATAGTGAGTTAAAAGTCAGAGGAGAAATTAAAAACGGGAAAAAAAATTGAGTCAGGAACAAGACCTCATTAAAGTGCTAAATCTGGACGATGTGAAATCTCCCTAATGGGTTTGAGAGGAAATTCTAAAGAAAAAAAAAAAAAGGACATAAAAAGTCTCCTTGGGGAATCACAAACTTCTTCAAAGTAGACTTTAAAAATAAAAATAAAGCTCCAGGACTGTCACAATCACCCGCTCACTCCTCTTGGAACAGACAGGTCAACCCTCTGGGTCTGACCACTCATGTCTGGGGCTTTCACGTCCGAGGCGCCTCCTCAGGCGGAGCTGAGCCAAGGGACCTGCCGCAGCTGATTCTTCCCCATCACCTTGTTCCTCAGAATCGGAGATGAAAGCCGAGCACTATTTCTCCATGACCAGAAAGAAAAGACCCAAGGTATCCAAGAGATGCTTCCAGAGAGGATCCTCCTTTGGATTTAAAGGAATGCCCCAGTGAGCCAGGACCAAGGTTCCCTGCTTCTCGATGCCAGGGGAGTGTCCTTGTCCTTGACCTTCATTGGTGGTGCTTTAGTTGCTAAGTTGTGTCCGACTCTTGCGACCCCATGGACTGTAGCCCGCCAGGCTCCTCGGTTCGTGGGATTTTCCAGGCAAGAATACTGGAGTGCGTTTCCATTTCCTTCTCCAGGGGATCTTCCTGACCCAGGAATTGAACCCGGGTCTCCTGCATTGCAGGCAGATTCTTTATCGACTGAGCTGAGGGAAGCCCATTAAAGGGAGACAGAGACTTAGAATCAAGTGAGGCCAAGACCAAGTGAAACTTATTCCCTTTAGAAACAGTGAGGCAATTTCCTGGCCGGCCAGTGGTTCGATCCTTGACTGGGGAACTAAAATCCTGCATGCTGTGTTCCATGGCACCTCCTGCCCTGCACCCCCCACCCCACCCCCAAGAAATGGTGATGTGGATGATGGTATTTTTTATTGAGTACTTACTATGCGTCAAGTCTTCACACCTGCCTATGAAGCAGGGGAGCAAGAATATCCCCATTTCATGGATAAGGGCTTCATCTAGGGGGGCTCTTGGTTTATTTTAACTTATTTATCTGACTGAGCCAGGTTTTAGTTGTAGCTTCCGGGACCTTTGATCTTCCTTGTGGTGTGTGGGATCTTGTTCCCTGACCAGGGATCGAACTGGGGGTCCCTGCATCTTTTTGAGCACAGAGTCTGAGCCACTGGACCACCAGGGAAGTCCCTGGGCTCTTTGTTTTAATTCAGTGAAGATGTATTGAATCCGACTCCAGGCAAGGAGACGACGGGTAGGTAACTCACGGGAAGCTGTCACTACCAGGAGCTCACTTACAGCCCAACCAGGAGGCTTAAGGCAAATGGAAAGAAATGAGGTGCAGAGGGTTTGGAGGTTGAGGGAGAGGTGACACTTGAAATGGATCTTGACCTGCAGGGGTGAAGGCAGGGGAAGGCACTATAGGCAGAGGGAATGTGTGAGTGATGACCCAGAATTGGGAAACGGTAGGGCTCTGATGGAGGTGGGGCAAGAATTCTGAGCATCCCTGTGGTCCCAACTCAGTGCCTCGGGCAGCTGGAGCCAGTGCAGCTTCTCTGCTCGGAACAGGATCAAGTACACAAGCTTAAAACGAGCCTCTTTCCCCTTCTCCATTCAGCCACCATGTACAAACAGTCCCTGTGGGCCACGGTCCCCACCATGGTGTGTCTTCTCATCCGGAGGGGACTCTGGCATTTCCTGTCTTTTCAGCCTACCCCCAGTTCCTGTTCTTTCTGCTTCCATGGCTCATGAAACCCTCTCCTCCTGTCCTACCACAGGATCACCACCTAAGTCAAGGCCTCTGCAGTCCCCCTGAATGACTGCAGCAGCTTCCTAGCCAGCCTCGAGCCCCCAGTCTCTCTCCTCTGCTTGAGCCCACGCGATCTTGCCAAATCACAGATTCTATCCTGTTGTTCAGTCATTCAGTCATGTCTGACTGTTTGCGACCCTATGGACTGCAGCATGCCAGGCTTCCCTGTCCTTCATCATCTCCCAGAATTTGCTCAAAATCATGTCCATTGAGTTGGTGATATCACCCAACCATCTCATCCTCAGCCGCCCCCTTCTCCTCCTGCCCTCAGTCTTTCCCAGCATCAGGGGCTTTTCCAGTGAGTCAGTTCTTCGCATCAGGTGACCAAAGTATTGGACCTTCAGCATCAGTCCTTCCAATGAGTCTTTAGGGTTGATTTCCTTTAGGATGGACTGGTTTGAACTCCTTGCTGTCTAAGGGACTCTCAAGAGTCTTCTCCAACACCACAATTTGAAAATATTAATTCTTGAGTGCTCAGCCCTCTTTATGGTCCAGCTCTCACATCTGTACACGACTACTGGAAAAACCACTGCTTTGACTGTGTGGACTTTTGTCAGCAAAGTGATGGGGCTCCTTAAATTCCATCATTGCTGCCTACCCCCAGCACTGTTAGGAGAGAAACCCAAGCTCTTACATCCTGTCTGCCCAACCTCACCTGTTTCTTCAGCCTCATCTCCTGCTGTCCAACCATCCCCCCACATGCTCTACATCAAACTACTTGTAGTTTCATAAATAGACCAGCCCTTCTAACTCTGTGCTTCTGCCTTCACTGTTTCTCTACCAGGATATCAACTTCTCAGGGGTGAGGTCACACCGTACTCATTGTCCCCACTCACCAATTGGGTGGATAAGTCATACTTTGACCTGTCTCTAGAGAGTTTCATGAAGTTTTCAAAGGCTTCAGGCCAAATTGCTGTTCTCGTATATTCACCCAATAAGCATATAGAACATCACCCGAGTCCCAGGCTCTGCTCTGGGGGCTGGAATGTGGTGGCAAATGAAGGGGCACAGAAAGGAGCTCATGGTCTGCTGTTCAGGTATGAACCGACAGGTGTGTTCAGAGCTCTGAGTGAAGCAGCAGAAGGTGGGTGTCTTGTTCACGGTGATGTCTCTAGTGCAGAGGACAGTGCCCGGCACGTGGTAGGCAGGCATTCTGAAAGTGTTCGTTGAATGAATGAGTCAACTTGGCTTCATTTGCTGCTCTGGAAGCTTGTGGTTATTCTTCCCTGTATCTCATGTGATCAACTGAGAAATTTCCGGGCATGACCCCCTCTTCTCTCAGTATGGGTCCTCTCAATGGGAAGACAGTAAGTGCAAGTTAATGAGTTTGGGTTTCCTTGGGTTTCCCAGGTGGCACTAGTGGTAAAGAATCCACCTGCAATGCCAGAGATGCAGAGACTCAGGTTCAATCCCTGGGTCGGAAAGATCTCCTAGAGGAGGAAATGGCAACCCACTCCAGTATTCTTGCCTAGAGAATCCCATGAACAGAGGAGTCTGGTGGGCTGCAGTCCAGGGGGTTGCAAAGAATTGGACACGACTAAACAACTGAGCATGTATGAGCCCCTGAGGTGAGAGATTTAATGTTTCCTCGCAGTATTCACACACACACACACGTACGTGTCTTTGCTTATGCTGCAGATATATTTTGTGAAACCAAAAAGCAGACTGGGACCTGCTTGGGGCACAGTGGCCTTTGGCTGCTGGAGGGGCCGAGAACATCTTGGGACTGAACATGAACTGCATACTGTCTCTGCAAGGACTGACCCGGAGAGACCCCGCCCACGGTGGGAACTTTCCCACTGCATTCCCAGGGGCAGGAAGTTGACCCCCAGAGTAATTCCACAGTCCTTACTCAGGCAGATTCCTTGCAGTGGGACTGAATGTGTCCGGGTGCGCTTAGGCATTTAAGGAATCAGCTCATTAAAAACATCTTCGATGAACACTGGTTAGAAGGGAAAGATCTGTTTAATACTCTGTTACTGTTTTTTGAAAACTGAACTCATTTTGTGAGACCTGGTTTCCAGGCTCTGTCTCATCTGGTAACTTGATTTTCATCTTCGCTTGGAAAGTAACCATGAGGATCGTCCGCTGTAGGTTGACCTAAGTCAGCAGCATCTCTTCCCATCCGCTGTCGGCTGTGTTTTCAGGGGTCAGACATCCACACACTGGCCTGCCTTGGACCCAGCTTCACCTCGCTGGTGTCAGCTGATGAGCTTGGTGCATGAAACAGCCCAGCTGTACATAGTGGGCGTTGGAGGTGGGGGAACACGGGTGGATTTGACAATAACAGGACTTAGCACTGTATCTCAGGGCTGTCCCTCCTGTCTGATGGGTGTGAGAGCGCTGTGGGGACGTGGTACGAGGGTGTTTTTATATGGGATGATGACAAGAAGGTGGCTGATTCAAAGAAGTCAGGTATTTGTACCTCTTATTTCACATTGCGGACCGGGCTGCCCAGAACGTGCTGTGTCAGTTACTCTCCCGGGCTTCGTCCCGTCCCTGCTGGGGAAGGAAGGGCAGGCGGGGGAAGGGCTGAGTTCTGAAGGTGGTGTGTCTTGCCTAGAGCCTGCAGAGCTTGGCTGTGTCCTGCCGTCCTGCCCTGAGCCTTTCTGACAGTGGCGGGCAGTGCTGTCTGCATGGGACCCAGGCTGTGTGACATGGCAGCATCACCCCGGCTGGGACACATGGCTCTTTGTGGCCCCAGACTACCTGAGTGAACGGGCAGCAGAACCGGGTAGCTCAACTCATGAGGTGTAGCTGGGTGGTGCCCAAGAAGTAAGGGCAACTCCCCAGCAAGAGGCCAGGGCCCTAGCCCCAGGCCTGCGTTGACTGCAGAGAAGGAAGTCTTTCTCTGACCCTGCACACAGCTGTGAGTGCGACTGGGGACTCTAGGCGCCAGCCCCATCCCTAAAGTGTGGACGTGAACACAGCACCCCACCTCACAGGGGAGATGGTTAAAACTAGATGTTATATTGGAGACTTTACTCTCTTTTCCTTTAAAAAAATCCTCTTATTACTTTTTATTTTTATTTATTTTTTATATTATTTTTGGCCATGCTGTGTAGCACGTGGACTTCCCCGGTGGCTCAGATGGTAAAGAATCCGCCTGCAATGTGGGAGACATAGGTTTGATCACGGGGTGGAGAAGATTCCCTGGAAAAGAGAATGGCTACCCATTCCAGTATTCTTGCCTTGAGAATTCTGTGGACAGAGGAGCCAGGTGGGCTTCGGTCCATGGAGTCGCAAAGAGTCGAACATAATTGAACAACCAACACTCATGCACACACATGCAACATGCAGAACGTTAGTCCCCTGACCAGGGATCGAACCCATGCCCCCTGCGTTGGGAGCACAGAGTCTTAACCACAGGACCACCAGGGAAGTCCTCCTCTTATTACTTTTTGGACTTCAAGTGCAACATAATTTTTTTTTCATTCAAACATATTACATAAAACACAATTTGCTTTTCCTTCTAAAACTAATCAGACTTTGACCCAAGTACTGACCGTTTTCCGTAAACCACTGAGTTACTTTCCCTGAGAAACTCGTCTAACACTCAGCATGACTTAGGAGTTATTCTCTGGTTCTGGTGGTGTTTTAATTTGAGGGAACTGTTCATGTGGGTTTATTGCCCATTATGCTATTGGGACATCAAGAGAAGGGTGTGTTTCTTGTTCACTCTGCATCTCAAGCACTGGCCTAGTGAAAGACTCAATAAATGTTTATATATGGATAAAAAGAAAATCAATCAATACACCTGGACCTGGCTGCCCATGGGAGTCAATCAAGCAAGGCTACCTCCTTTAACCTAAAATCCAGTAACCAGTAATCCTTATTGTATAATTTCTCTAAGGCTTATTGGACATTTAGATTGACTGTCATACTGATTATGAGGGCTTCCCTGGTAGCACAACACAAAAGAATCCGCTTGCCAATGCAGGAGAAGCAGGAAATGTGGGTTCAACCCCTGGGTTGGGAAGATCCCCTGGAGGAGGGCATGGCAACCCACTCCTGTATTCTTGCCTGGAGAATCCCATGGACAGAGGAGCCTGGTGGGCTTCAGTCCATGGGGTCGCACAGAGTCAGACACGACCGAAGCGACTGAGCATGCATACACACACACACACACACACACACTTACTTTTAGGTATACATACAGAATATGAAGCCTTATATGTATACTGCATAGTTTGGTATACAGATACAACTTGGGAGGTGAGGTATGGATATACTGTATTTGGATTAAATTTGAAGTACATTTCAAGAGGAACTGTAGGTAAAGATACTTAAAACTGCTATTCTATCAGTCCTTTAACACGTTTTTATCACAGTAAGTTAAAGCCTTAGGTCAAATAGGAATTTTGTGGCCTGGAACACCATTTGTGTGACTTACTAGCTAAGTCTAGAAAAAGTATAATACAGCAAGTTTTATTGAAATGGAATTCAATTTATCATATTAACAAATAAGGCGTGCATGCTAAGTTGCTTCAGTTGTGTCCAACTCTGTGTGACCTTCTGGACTATAGCCTGCCATTCTCCTCATATATTTGAGAAGTTTTTGTCATATGCACTGTTAAGTTTGTTAATCCTTCCAGCAACCCTGTATGGTTGGCATGCCATAATTCACACCCACGTTGCAGATGAGCAAACTGAGGCTCCAGGAGTGAAGTCATCTGTCCAGGGTTGCATGGCTCATGGGCAGGGACACACCTGACTTCAGAACGGGGCCTCTTCCCTACCAGGTGGAGGGGCAGGCGAGTGGAGTGGTTAAATAGGGATCCAGTTCTCAGCGCCGCCACTTCCCAGCTTCGTAACCCTGGACAGAGCCCTCACCCTCTTGGGGCCTCAGATTCTCACTTGTAAGTAGAAAAAAAAAAACCCTCCTTGGATTGTTGCAGAAGCGAAGAAGACTGATGCATATTATGTGCTTAAAATGGTGCACTGCACGGTCAACAAGTGTGAGATGTTCTAACTGAATTCCAGCACCATGTTTTGCATTCTTGATCAAGGCCAGCTTTATGTCATTGTTTAGGTTTCAGTACAAAGGCATGCACAGCCCACCCCCAGCCCTCCCGGGTGAAATCGGGGAGCTGCCAGCTCAACTCTCTCTCTCCTCTCCTGGGGAAACCCATGAGAGGAGTGACACCAGTCACCAACATCTCCGTGTGAATTAGTTTATCACACCCTTCCTAGTGCCAGGAGAGCCAGGGCAGAGAGCTGTGTGAGAGGTCAGAGGAGGCTCAGAAGGACAGAGGGGAGAGGCTAGTCCCTAAGACAAGTCTGTTAGAAGCTCTTCCTTCTCTTTACACTTGGGACTTTGTTAAGAAATGTAGTGTATCCTTCCTGCCGTGTGTGTCCTTTCCTGAAATGTGTCACTATGAGGTTATTGTGGCACAAAATTCACAAACCACACCTGTTTGCATTCATCAGTCATCCTCAAAAAATGTTACAGGGGCTTCCCTGGTGGTCCAGTGGTTAAGCATCCACCTTGCAAGGCTGGGGATGTGGCTTTGATCCCTCCTCAGGAAACTAAGATCCCACATGCTGCCAGAGCAACTACTGAGCTCCCAGTGCTGCAAAGAAGACCTGACACAAGCCAAAAAAATAAGCTTTTAACAAATGTTAAAAATGGTAGCTATTTTTCAAGTTGTTTTCTCTTGAATAATTACAAATGCTATTACTATGCTTTGCTATTATTTCAATAGCAAAGCCTAAATGTGTTAGAAGAATGTGTGTATATGTATATTGGGTTGGCCAAAAAGTTCAAGTTTTTCTGTGACACTGTATAAAAACCTGAATGAATTTTTTGGCCAACCCAACATATACACACACACACACATATATGTATATAGATATAGTGGTTATTACTTATAATAATAAAATATAGTTTATTTTAAATCCTCTGATGAAAATGTGCCACCCTTGCATTGTAACAGTCCCGTTGAGTTCTGTGGACTATGGAGGGCTATTAATTTCAGAAACTATTTTGGTTAGTAACAGTTTTGTTGCTGTTGTTTTTAATATTAGTGCTTCCCCTTTGAGCACTCCACATATGCTCCTGGGCAGTCCAAACCAAACAAGACCTGTGATTATTTAAAGAAGCCACTTTGATTCCCTAGTCCGCTCATCCTTTTCAGATACAAAAATAACACATTGTTTTATCTAGGAGTATAAGAATCCTTTTTCAAAGGAAATAAAAAGAGCAGACAGCTTCCTTCCTGGCTACTGCGTGAACCTCTTTCAATCTGTTAAACATAGCCACAGACACAACTTATTTGCCCGGCTTCATTTCCTAAACTCAACCTGACAAGATATAGGTCAGGGGGGAGGGTCTAGGTTGCATATATTAGGAAGCCAATTCTGCAGCTTGATGCACCTAATTCATAGCCACCAGACAGAAGAAGTGATTTAGACTCCAGAAGCAAGAATCTCATTTCAGTGATGAAATTACTAAGCAGGTACCACCTTTAATTGTTCTGAACAGCATCCAAGGATCAAATTTTTATTCAATGAGCCAGAGTACTTCTAGTCAAGATACTGCATCTAATTTGTAAGGTCCACATAATATCAACCTTCAGAAATTCTTCCTATTCAAGATTATCTTCTTCTAGGGAGCTGAAACCTGCCTCCTTGAAACGTCGCCACCATCGCCTTCCCTTGGTTCTGGCTTTCTCTTCTGGAGTGTTAAAGAGTAAGGCCAGTGTCACCTCTGTCTGATAATGCCTTAAATATTTGAAGAAAACAGTCATGTCACTCCCTCTCCCAAAGGTGACTCATTTTTAGACTAAACATCCTCCTTTCCTTGAGTTTATCATTACCCTATTAGGATATGGCTTCATCTATTTATGCTTCTCTTAGAAATGGGTATGGATATTTCAGGTGTGGTTTGATGATGGCTGATCAGGTAATTCCTCAGCTAACCATGATTTTTCAGCAGAGAGGCTAGATACAGCAGTCACTCTGAGAACAGGAAAAAAGCTGCAAAAGAGAGCAGAGGAGGAAGAAAGAGAACTATAAAAAGCAGACATAAGGACTCCACAAAGCATGGCTGTTGAGGGGCAATTATGGGTGGAAGTAAGGAGCCATGTACAGAGTAGCTGCAGCTACCTTGCAAATTATACCATGCTCTAAGTGATATTGAAGACTGATGCCCCATGAGGAAACAGAGGCCATGAATCAAAAGGACTAATTCCTCGAGGTGTGGGAGGAGTTCTGACCCCACCAAAAAGGCTAAATGATTTGCATGAGCTCTCCCCCTGAAATTATCTAAAACAACTGGGTATTTGAAAAAAGATCTTCATAAAAGTTTAAAACAATCTGACACAACAGGCCAAAATATGCATGACAGTGGAAATGGAGTAGGGTTGAATAGGATTGTGAAGGCATTTATACTCTGAGGGTTTTTATAGAACCTTATAAACAGCAGATTCAGTTTTAATGGCTTCCCAGAGTGTGGGGGACTGGAAACGAAACTCAGGGTCCTCACAGGGGAGGGATATCTGGTAGAAAATCCTACTTGTAAGGCTGGCATGCCAGAAAGCAACCCCCCTCAGGATAAAAGTGAAGTTGCTGCTGCTGCTGCTAAGTCACTTCAGTCATGTCCCAACTGTGTGTAACCGCATAGATGGCAGCCCACCAGGCTCCCCTGTCCCTGGGATTCTCCAGGCAAGAACACTGGAGTGGATTGCCATTTCCTTCTCCAATGCATGAAAGTAAAAAGCGAAAGTGAAGTCGCTCAGTTGTGTCCAACTCTTAGCGTCCCCATGGACTGCAACCTACCAGGCTCCTCCGTCCATGGGATTTTCCAGGCAAGAGTACTGGAGTGGGGTGCCATAGCCTTCTCCGAAAAGTGAAGTTACCTACCTCTAAATGAAAACTGGCTGTATGAACAAAAATAATACTATGTGGCTATAAGCAGATGGGATTAGCAGATGCAAACTATTACATGTAGAATGGATAAACAGCAAGGTCCTACTGTATAGCACATGGAACTATATCTAATATTCTGTGATAAAGCATAATGGAAAGAATATGAAAAAGAGTGTGTGTCTATGTATAACTGAATCACTTTGCCATCATTGGAAGGACTGATGCTGAAACTCCAGTACTTTGGCCACCTCATGCGACGAGTTGATTCACTGGAAAAGACTCGGATGCTGGGAAGGATTAGGGGCGGGAGGAGACGGGGACGACCGAGAATGAGATGGCTGGATGGCATCACCGACTCGATGGGCATGAGTTTGAGTGTACTCCGGGAGTTGGTGATGGACAGGGAGGCCTGGCGTGCTGTGATTCATGGGGTCGCGGAGAGTCGGACACGACTGCGCGACTGAACTGAACACAACATTGTAAATCAACTGTACTTCAACAGACTAAAATGTTTGAAAAAGTAACCAGTTCCTCAGAGAAGTCAATGGACTAGTCAGTAGGAAATGGTGAGAATCGTTTAGCCTTTGTCACTGCCAAGGGTGATATGGGTGTGGGAGGTCCAGAATCGCTTATGAGCCGCCGTCTTCTTTGCTGCCTTGTTCACTTGGCCCGTCCGGCATCCAGAGGTCAGTCTCTCTCCCTGTCATTCCCTTCATCTATGAAGTCCGTTAGCCCTTATCAGCGGCATCGTGTAGTCTGTTTGCTACCAATTAGTGTTTCTGTTTTACCTGTAGGAGGAGCTCAAAATGTCTGTTGATCTGGTTCTAATGGTTTCATGTCCCCCTTAATCTCCTTTCAATGAGGTTTTCAAAGCACATGGAGGTTAGGGAGCATTTCTCAAAAGCCCATATCCTGCATGAACATGAAAGTGTTAGTCACTCAGTAATATCCAATGCTTTGTGACCCCCTGGACTGTAGCCCACCTGGATCCTCTGTCCACGGGATTCTCCAGGCAAGAATACTGGAGCGGGTAGCCGTTCCCTTCTCCAGGGGATCTTCCCGACCAGGGATAGAACCAGGTCTTCAGCATTGCAGGTAGATTCTTTACCGTCTGAGCCACCAAGGAAGCCCCCCATATCCTGCACAGTCCTGGGCAAATAGATAAGCTGTTGAGTTAACAGCTAATTTAATCTGGCTCCTCTCTGTTGCCCTCAACAGTATAATGATGCATTTCTATAGCCTGCCGGGCTGTAGTCCATGGGGTCGCAAGAGAGTCAGACACACTGAGCGACTTTCACTTCACTAGGATGACTGTATATAAAATTGGTAAACACCAAGGACCCACTGTGTAGCATAAGGATCTATTCTCAGTACCTTATAATAACCTGCCATGGAAAACAATCTGAAAAAGTATATATATATATATATATATAGAGAGAGAGAGAACTGAATCAGTTTGCTGTATGCTTGGGACTAACACAATGTTGTGAATTAAGTGGACAGCGATGAAAATAAAGAATAAAAGGTGAGAGTAGGATTGTCTGGAGGAGAACAAGTGGGGAAGGGAGGCTGTTCAGAACAAAGGAGAATGCTGTGTAAGGGCAGAGGCCCGGGGGCACGGGGTGTGTTCTGCTTTAGTCCAGCCGAGTGGCTGGGGCGTGGGATGAGAGCTGAGACTGGAGGAGGACCCGGTGCACTGGGATGAGGGGAATGGTGACCAGAAACCCCTGCAGGGTCTGAGGCAGGGGACAGACATGCCAAAGAGCAGTCGTTTAACACTACTCTGTATAAAGTAGATGACCAATAAGGACCTGCTGCATGGCATGGAGAACTCTGCTCCATGCTCAGCAATGGCTTGTCTGGGAACAGAATCTAAGATAGAGTGAGTTTGTGTAGATGTGTGACTGATTCACTCAGCTGTACATCTGAGACTAACACACTGTAAATCAACTATAGTAAAAACATTTTTTAAAAGATGACTCTAGACTTGGGCATGGATTGGAGGAGGGCGAGAGAAGAAGGAGGAATGCTGTCTGAGAGGGAAGGGATGATGTCTACAGATGACAGGGGCCAGCTCAGCTGAGTGGCAGCTGAGGGGGGCTGTTCAATAAAAATCTCTTCCCCTTTCCTCACGAGCGAACGATGCAGGCTGATAGAAACTTGAAGAGATGGCCACGTCGCCTGACTTGGCTGCAAAGCGTGACAGTCGCAGGAGGGGGAATCGGGGGAGGCCGTCTAGAAGCGGGGAGACAGGACAACAACGAGCAGGGCTGGGCTGGAGAAGTCCACGGGCTCAGCTGCACCCTAAGGCCTTGCAGACAAGCTCCTGGGGTGCTTCGGGAGGATGGAAACCTTCCTCCTGCAGTTTGCAAAGACCTAGACTCAAGTAAGTCCTGGCCATGCTGCACGTTCGTGATGCAACTTTGGGCCAGTAATTTTAATCTCTTCAAGTCTCCATCTTCTTATCTGTAGACAGAGCACAATACTCCTCCTTTGGATTCTCATGAAGTTAGTGGGATTCAATGTGTCAAGTGTCTAGCCTGGCGCCTGCATGTAAAGGTACTAAGTAAAAGTACTAAGTAAATACCAGCCTCCTACTAAGTGCTGGGGAGGGAATGCAGACAGTCAGTTGACACAGCTCCTGCCTCAAAAAGCTTGTAATTCAGGAGCAAAGAGACGCATGTGCTCAGTCACTATCTGACCCTTCGTGACCGCATGAACCAGAGCCCACCAGGCTCCTCTGTCCATGGGATTCTCCAGGCAAGAATACTGGAGTGGGTTGCCGTGCCCTCCTTCAGGGGATCTTCCCGACCCAGGATTGAACCTGCATGTCCTGCATTGGCAGGTGGGTTCTTTACCACTGACCCACCAGACAAGCCCCAAAAGAGAAGTATATCGATTCCTAACTAATCAAGAAAGGAAGAATAGAGTAAGTTTTGATTCAAGATCGAAGAAAAATGGTGTGGGCGAGGAGAGAAAAGGACGTATATCTGACTCAGCTTTCATCCCAGAGGAGGTAACAGAGCAGAAAGCATCTAAACTGGAGAATAAGGAGGATTTGCCTGAAACAGGGAGGCATTCTAGGCTGTGTTAACTCGGTGAACCCAGGCCATGCTTAGCCTTCTGCTGTGAGTCGGGCTGACTGATGGCCAGAACCCTGGCTCATTAGCCCCCGATCCAGCCTGGAGCTCCACAGTGCCCTTGCTCTGGCCACAGCAGCAAAAGGGGTGATAGCAGACTTAGGCAGCAGAAGAGTGGTAGTCACAGCCAATGGGTGGGATAGACTCACCAATGTCATGAAGCAATGGGGCTTCTAGGAAACTCAGAGCATCCTGGCAGAAGGGGGGAAGGATCAGGAAGTGGTCATCTACGAACTTGTGTAAATACCTCTGCTTCAGGCAAGGGCTTCTCCCAACCCATCAGAGCTCAGGATTGAGGATCAGGGAGAATCCCTCGCTCTCTGGGGGCACCCCCTTCTCAGATCTCCATCTGCCCTCCCTGGTGCAGTCTGGGGGTCCTTGTTAAAGATCGATGAACAGTCCTTTACAGAAGGAGGTGTTAAAGAGGGAGGTACCCTTGATGCGGTATCTTCTATGTGTGTAAGCAAATGAGTTACTTTAAAACAAGGATGACTGGGGAGACAAATAGGACCATAACTGAAAGGGTTTGGGAAATGCTACCCTCGACTTCCTTCTGAAACTGTAAGTTAGTGGCAGTTTCAGATTTTTCAGGAGACTCTCCAGGATCATTTCCTTGTAAGAGACTGGGATTGATGGGGAGTTCCCTAGTGGTCTAGGGTTAGGATTCAATGCTTTAACGGCCATGGCCTGGGTTCAATCCCTGGTCAGGGAACTGAGATGATGAATTTTGCCTTCTCCCTTAGCTCCTCCTTCATAAATTCTTACATACTCTGAATTCTCCTGGGGAGGATTTGCAAATAGGCTACTGAATGACATGTGAAACCTCAGTGAGTCATAGACGTGTACACCTAGGAGGTGCCAATTTGAAGACTTTGTGGTGCTGTAAATGCCATGTTTTTGGACGATTCTTGGCACTGGAGAATTAAAATCGAGGTCTAATCTCTCTTCTGAATGGAAGCCACATGGCCAAAGCCCAGGCTAGGATGTGGCCTCTTTGGGTTTTGCTGCTCAACAGAGCTGTTTGAGGAAGCCTGTGGCATACTTTTCTTCATCGTGGTCTGTTTACCATGTGTGGCTTCTCTGATCATATTTTGCAGCCTGTGCTGTGCTCAGTCATGTCCAGCTCTTTGCGACACCATGGACTGTAGCCCACCAGGCTCCTCTGTCCATGGGATTTTCCAGGCAAGACTACTGGAGTGGGTTGTCATGCCCTCCTCCAGGGGATCGTCCTGACCCAGGGATCGAACCTGGGTCTCTTGCATTGAGGTGGGGTTCTTTACCACTGCACTGCCTGGGACGCCCACTTTGTAGCCTCCTGCTGCTGGTGCTGCTGCTGTTGCTTCAATCGTGTCCGACTCTGTGCGACCCCATAGATGGCAGCCCACCAGGCTCCCGCGTCCCTGGGATTCTCCAGGCAAGAACACTGGAGTGGGTTGCCATTTCCTTCTCCAATGCATGAAAGTGAAGTCGCTCAGTCATGTCTGACTCTTAGCAACCCCATGGACTGTAGCCCACCAGGCTCCTCCGCCCATGGGATTCTCCAGGCAAGAGTACTGGAGTGGGTTGCCATTGCCTTCTCCGAGTTTGCAGCCTATTTCATGTTAAAAACAGGCTTATGACAACACGGGGAAGAGTTGGTGTATGTGTAACTCAAGGGGACTGGGAAAAGAATGAATAATTTCCAGCATGTGTTTTATTTATTTTTTCTCTCTCTCTATGCCTGGCTTCTGTCTTCTTGGATTTCTTTCTCACAGGCGTGGCCACTCTGGCCATTCTCTGGGGGTTAATGTCACGGCTCTGGCATTGACAGGCTCTCCCATCTTCCAGGGTCTACTTTCCCCCAGAGCCTGTGTTCCGACGGCGGCCTCTCTCCAGGGTGGCTGGCCTGTGACCTCCCCCTCAGCCTTGCGGGGAGGTACCAGACAGGCTAGCCCAGTGGGATGGGGAGGGGAGAAGGAAGTTGGGGAAAGGAACATACTGGAGGGACAGCGGGGGACCGGGAGTTGGCAAGTTCACCAAACAGGGAAGCAGGTGTCTGGGCAGCTGTTTACCTTGCACGGTGAGGTGGGCCGAGCTCTCTGCAGAGCCCTTCAGGTTGCTGGCTTTGCAGTGATACACGCCTTCATCCTCTTCCGTGACTCTCTCGATAAACAGCGTGCTGCTTCCCGGTCCTAAAATAATTCCTGGGGAGTGAGAGATGTTTACATTAGTGGGCCTGGATGACAGAGAAAACAGCCACTTGTGTGACACAACCCTCTTCCTATCGTTATGCCTTCGGATGAGGAAATCCGAGCTCTGCTTCACCTGGGCCAGCACTGCTTGTTTAGTCTTGTCCAGGCTGTCTCATGGCACCTTCTGGAGCTCTGAGCCCCTGCTTTGGAGATGCAGGTTTGACCCAGGCCAGAGAGAAAGATGGGGCAGCTGCCTGCACCTTGGAAGAGCACGTGTCAAGGAAGTGTGTGTGTGTATGTGTTACTTGCTCAGTCGTGTCCAACTCTTTGCAACCCTATGGACTGTGGCCCCCCAGGCTCCTCTGTCTATGGGATTTCCCAGGCAAGAATACTGGAGTGGGCTGCCATGTCCTCCTCCAGGGGATCTTCCCAATCCAGTGATCGAACCCAGGGCTCCCGCATTGCAGGGAGATTCTTTACTACTGGTGCCACCTGAGAAGCCCCAAAGAAGGAGTATACCTAATAATAATAATAAAACAATTGTTGTTCAGTTGCTCAGTCGTGTCTGACTCTGTGACCCCATGAACTGCAGCAAGCCAGGCTCCTCTGTCTTCCGCTGTCTCCTAGAGTTTGCTCAAATTCATATCCATTGAGTTGGTGATGCTAACTATCTCATCCTCTGCCACCTTTTTCTCCTTTTGACTGACAACAACAAACCATTTCCTCAATGTCTGCTGTGTGCCAGGCAAGACTGAGACCCCATTCCTGTTTTTTTTTAAATTGGAGGATAATCGCTTTACAGTGCTGTGTTGGTTTCTGCATACATCGGCGGGAATCAGCTCTAAGAGTACATGTACCCCCTCCCTGTTGGGCATCCCTCCCAGTCCCCATTCCTGTTTTGGCAATCATCCTGTAAGGGGTTACTGTCTCCTTCTTACAAACATGGACCCTGAGCTTTGGGGAGGTTAAGGAACTCAACTGAGAGCGTGCAGTCGGATGGAAGGTGCATTTGTGGCTCAGGGGTCAAAGCCAGGCCTGTTTCGTTGGCCACGGTGGTGAAGAGCGTGGGCTGGGCTTTGAGTGAGACTTCACCACCTGCAGCTGTGTCCCTTTAGGCCAGTTATGTCACCGTTCTGTTTTCGTGTCCTTCCCTTAAGGTGACAGTGAAAATAGCTCCTACTCGATGGCAAAATGGACAGCAAGTGCCCAGCACACAGTAGGTGCTCAGTAAATGCTGGTTGAAGTGTTACTGTGCAGCCGGTGTGAGGGAGGGGGATCCAGCTTCCAGACTCAGTTGCTTCAGTACCAAGTACTGTCACCACGTGTTTGAGTACCAACTGCTTAGTCTGAGGCATGAGACTTGATGGTGGAAGGGGCAGGCTAAGGCGTGGTGTCTGCTAAGGGACAATTAACTCATACCAAACACAACACACGTTCACACACAGTCTCTCAGACACACACACACCAGCAAACAGGAAATGTTTGAGTGAGAATAAATACATATAGCATAGCAGAGACAATCAAATGTGAAGTCTGGGCAGGGAGGAGCTCATTAAGAATAGAGAAGTCAGGGAAGGCAGCACGGAGGCGGTGGGCTTTGGGTTAAGGACTAAACCATTATCAGAGGTGATGGGAGAAAGGGGGCATTGAGAAGCAGCAGGACCCTGGAATGAACGTGCACCGAGTGCTGGTTCTGGAATAAACTGGGCCTGACCGGAGGCTGTATTTTGTTAGCTGAAATAGTTTGTATTTTCCTGATTATAAAAAATAACATTCGATACAGAAAATTTGAAAATATATTGGAAAGCATAAGGAATGTATAGTGAACCAGGTGAAGATATGGAAAAGGGCATTTCAGGGACAGGAAGTAACAAATTGAAAGCCCGAAGGGGCAGGAAGGAGCTTGTTTAGGGAAAGACACGGTGGCTTTGTTCTGGAGCGATTGTGGTTGTTTTTACAATTAAGCAATTTAATTTTTTAATTTAAGTAATGTTTAAGCAATGATTTGGGTTGCGCTGGCTCTTTGTTGCCATATGCAGGCTTCCTCTAGTTGCAGGGAGCTGGGGGCACTCTCTAGTCGCCGTGTGTGGACTTCTCGCTGCGGTGGCGTCCCTTGTTTCAGAGCGTGGGCCCTGGGGTGCTCAGGCTTCAGTAGTTGTGGTTCACGGGCTTAGTTGCTCCACAGCCTGTGGGATCTTCCCAGACCAGGTATCGAACCCAGGTAGCCTGCATTGGCAGGCAGATTCGTATCCACTGTGCCACCAGGGGAAGTGCCTGGAGCAACTCTTTGCTGGAAGTGGTAGGAGTTGGTGGTATCGGGGATCCTTGTGAAGGCTTGCTAATGGGTTAGTACGTGGTACTTGTAATACCAAGTCATAACTGTGTGACTTCAAGGCTGATGGTTTGAACAACCGTGAGTGTAGTGGTACCTTTCCTGTGGGGGAGCAGGTTTGAGGGAGAAAAATCGAGAGTTCTGTCTTGTGAGGGGCCCGCAGCAAATCCCAAAGGAGGTTGGTTTCACTGGGGCCCAGGGAAGAGGTCAGGGTTGTTGTTCAGTCGCTCAGGTGTCCGACTCTGCTACCGACTGCAGCGCGCCAGGCTCCCCTGTCCTTCACTATCTCCCGGGGTTTGCTCAGGCTCACGTCCATTGAGTCGGTGAGGCCATCCAACCATCTCATCCTCTGTCGCCCCCTTCTCCTCCTGCCTTCAATCTTTCCCAGCATCAGGGAGGTCAGGGTTGGAGCCGGCTAAGTGGAATCAACATCTGGGAAGCAGGGACAGCCAGGGGAATGGAAACAAAGCTCATGGACGTGAGTCCGGCCGGTCTGAAGCCTGAGCCCCAGGGAATTAGAGGAAGAGGAAGCAGCAGAGGCTTAGAAGAAGTAGCCCGGGAGGTTGCAAGAAAAGTAGGAGTGTGAGTCCTAGATCCGAGGAGAGAGCGCCCAGAGAAGAACAGGGGTCTGCTGCATTTAGAGCAGCCGAGAAGCCGGGAAGACAAAGGTGGGAGATAACGAGCTGCTGGGTTTGACAGTGAGCTGCTTCAGTGGCGTCTGGGGAAGAAGCGTGATGACTTAGAGAACAGGAGGTGATGGAGGAGAGATGGGGGTGGAGGTGAACTTTTCAGGGAGGGTGCCGGAGACCTACACGAGGTCAAGGAGTGAATTCTTGTTTGAAATGTGAAATTTTATAGCATGTTCATGTGCTGGTAGGAATAATCTGGGAGGGAAGGAAGGAGGGAGAAAAAGATCCCAAGGGAGAAAGAGGAGAGAGGAGGGGAGAGGACACAGGAGGGACAATACCAGGAGAAGTGAGAGGGGATGGAACTCCGCGGCCAAACTGACCTTGGGCAGGAATTCGGAGAGCTCAGGATGGGACAGGTAGATCCGACAATTTGGGGATACATTTTCTCAGTAAACAAGAGGTACTCATCGGTTGAAATTGAGGAGGAGGAAGGAATTTTGGAAGTTTGAAGCAAGAGAAGAAGGTGTGAAATAGGGTGCTGGCAGAGAAAGAAAACAAATCCAGTTGTGAAATGCTGTTAAGGTTTTCCTAATGCTTATACAGCTTTAAACACTGACCCCTCTGTGCGTGTAACTTATTGGTTGGTATTAGGTTTTATCTAATCACTCATGACCATAAACAATAGTGCAAGGATGCCTTTAAGCATAAAGGTTGTTTTTTTTTCATTTTTTTATTTCAGATTATTTCCTTAGGAGAGATTTTCAGAAACAGATCTCTTAGGTCAAAAGCTCTTGATTCATATAATCAAGCTGCCTTCCCAAAACATTATTCCAGTTAACACTTGGGCCAGCAGAGGGTGAGAGACAATTTTATAACTTTCCTGCCAGGACTGAACAGAAGCATCTAAAAAATACAAAACACAAAACTTTGTTGGTTTGATAGAGAAAAAAATGAGTTATCTTAATCTAAGTGTGTGTGTGTGTGTTTTGGAACATTTTTTCATGTGTTCCTTAGCCATTTTTATTTTCAAAGCACCTTTTTTGAGTCGTTGACTGGGAAGGTGAGTTCAGATGAAGGAGAGCTTTGAAATCCTGGCTGAGGAGTTCTCATTCATTGAAGAAGGAGAGGGTCACAAAGACTTTTGAGGGAAATGACATGAGAGCTGTGTTTAAGGAAGTTTAGTCTAGAAGGAGAATGCAGGATGGACTGGAATGAGGAAAAAGTGGTATCTGGAAGTCCAGCTCACCAAGTGGTCATTCAGGCAAGGAACGATGAGGCTCCGAGTCTGGATGGTGGGAAAGGAAGTGGAGGGGAAGAAATGGAAGCAGACACTTTGCAGAAACAAGCCACGGGGATTGGTGCTTTACTGGATCCAGGAATAGACCAGGGATGAGTCCAAGGTGGTTCTGGAAAAAAAAAACAGAGCTTTCCCCTGTAACCTTGGCTAGATCACTGAATCCCTTTGGGGCTGTCTCCCCATCTGTGAAACAAACAAACAGAAAAACCCTCTGCTATACCTACTCCAGTGTATTTGCTATGAGAATCAGTAGAAATAATTTAAGTGAAAGCTTTGAAAAATAAGGTATGGTGTAAGGGATGATCCCAGAAAGAGAAAGCATGGCTGGACGGTGGGTGGTCGAGGCAATGGACGTCAGGCAGAGCAGCGATCCGGTTACCCACGATTGTCTCCACTGCAGCTGACCTGCATCTCAACCAAGTTCCTATCACTCTGATCCCAAATTAAGGCTCAAGGCATGATCAAATAAAGCTAGAGGACTTGGACGGCACCCAAGGAGGCAGATGTGTAATTGGAGAGGTGAGGGGATGGAGCCAGAGATGCTGACGAGCTGACATCATCTGGCCTGGGTCCCTCTTCCCACCACGTGGAGGAGAGAAGGGCCGAGAGTGTCCAAAGTCAACAAGCACAGCTCCTTTCTGGCTCGGCCGCGCGCTGCATGACAGCAAAGGCGCGGACCTGGATGTGTGGCCATCAGGCTCCGAAGCCTGATTGCACTGTTCTGCTCCTCTGCTCTCGCTTATTTCCCTTCTCACAAAAACAGGCCAGTTACTCCCCTCATTCGTTTCCCCCATTCCTCCAATCTTCTGCCCATACTTGACTATAATCTCCCCTGGTTTCCTTAACACCTTAACCTCTTACTACCTTTATACAACCTATTCTCTGTGATACAGGCTCTGTTCTGCTGTGGAGCTCACCTTTTAGTTTAAATTTTTCCTTTTGATGAATTTCCAAGATTTAAAAGTGCAGGAAAAGCATAACCCCTGTGCTCACCATTAAGATAACCAGATGTCAACATTTTCCCACCTTTGTTTTATATAAATGAAGTTTATGGATGCTTTTTCCCTCTCTCCAGAGGTACCACTATCCTAAAGTTGGTGCATCTTGGTTTCATGCAGGTTTTTGTGCCTTGTCCACATAAATGTCTATCTCTATAGACTATAATATTGTTTTGTGGTTTCAAAAATTCCAAATAAATTGTATGATATAGTACATACCCTTCTTTAACTTGGATATTTTTCTATTCTACAATGTTTTAATATTTATCTTTGTTGATACATGCAGATGTAGTTAATTTTTAACTGATGTATAATATTCCATTGTATCAAAAAGCCACAGATTTAAAAAAATTCACTTCTGTACTGTGGGATAGTTTTCACTCTTTTGATCTTTACCAAGAAGGCCAGAATGCACAGATGACATGGCTCTGTGTACACTGTTATACTGTATCTTCTTGTCCTGGGTTGTAGAATATACCCACTCTCCACTCTATCAATTATTACAGAATTGTCTTTGAAAATATACCAACTTACACTGTAACCAGCAATGAGCAAGCACTCCCCTTTCCCATTTGCTTACCAGTGCTTGGTGTTTTCAGGTGCCTTTAACTGGCAGTATGTGGGGTGTAAGCATCTTGATATGGGTTTAATCTGTATCTCTCTGATTACTTGTCGGGTGGAATATCTTTTTTCAGTTTGGTTGGCCATTTGGGCTTCTTTTCCCGCGAATTACCAGTTCATGTCCTTTGCACATTTTCCTCTTCCCTATTTGTCCTGTTCTCAATGATTTTAGGGTTATTTACATGTTTTAGATACTGAGCCCTTGTTGGTTCAATCTGTTATTAAAGTCTTCTCCATTCCGTGAGCAGTCTTCTAAACTTTGTTTATGGTGGATTTTTAATATAAAGACTTTTAAAATCCTAAGGCAGTCAAATGTATCAATCTTTCCATTATCCTTTGTGCTTTTTGTTACTTGTTAAAGAAATATTTCCTATTCTGATTTCATAAAACATTTTCCTTACATATTTTCCTCCCCTCAAAATCTGTTTAAACAGTTTGCTTTTCCTCATTTAGGTTTTTAATGCATCTAGATTTCCTTTTGAAGGGAGTATGTATATTGTGTGAGATAAGGACCTAATTTTTACTCTCTAAATAGCCAATTATGCCAGCAAGGTTTACAGAATAATCTGTTCTTTTCTCACTGAATTGTGACGCGAGTTCTGTCAGATACTAAGTTTCCACATATTTGTTGTTCTGTTTTTAGGCTCCACAATGACCTATCTATCCTACACAAGTGAATCCACGATTAACTTAGGATTGCTTGATAACACTTCCTAATATTTGGTATGAGTTGATGCCGTTTTCAAAATTGTCTTGGCCCTTTTACACTATAATACAGATTTCCGGTTTAGTTTGTCAAATTCTGTAAAAAGCATTGTTGGAATGTTGATGGGAATTTCTCTGAATTTATGTAATTCAGTACATTGGGGGAAACTGTCCTATTTATTTTTAGGTTGAAACAAATGAAACTGTCAATATTTTGACTTATAAAAATGGCTCACAAGTGGTTCAACTTACTAATATATGTCCCCTTCTAAGAATACAAAATATCTCTGTGTTATTTAGGTCTTCTTTTACATCATTTGATAGCTTTAGGATCTTCTCTTTAAATATATTGCTTTTCAGTTATATTTTCCTAGATAAAGTTATAATTTTTGTTATTATGCAAAATGGCATTGGGTTCTTTGAAGAATCACTTTATCTGAATATTCTCTTTCCCCTTTGGGTGTTCATTATTAGAATGAACAAGTAGAACTCAGAAACATGATGCTGTACTAAGTTTTCCTGAGATAATTTAATTGTAGGCCTGCTTCTTTCTAGAAGGATTGCTTAAATAAATTCCAACCACAAAAATCATGATAATTCCCATGGAAACTTACAATTTATCATTGTCATAACTCTCTTCTTCATCCATCAAAGTCTGACTCAAATGACATTTCCTCCATGAAGCGTCCCATGATCACCTGTCAGAGGTGCTGATTTGTATCTGATGCAATTCTATGCCCTTCATGTTGCATATTTTTGAATTGACTTTGTACCTATTATGTGTGCGTTTTTCAAAGGTAAGGAATAAGTTTTACTCATTTTCCTTTTCTCTAGAATATAACAAAATGTCTGACTGATGGTAGGGGATGAAAGTTATTCTTAAAATAAAAAGTAATTTTTGTTATGATAGTCTTGGCTTGCCAACTAAATGATAAATGTTTTGAGGTAGGCATATGATAAATTTTCCATAAATGGTAGCTAGGATGATGATGTATCCAATTCTAGGTACCTAGTAAGTAATCCGGAGAAGGCAATGGCAAGCCACTCCAGTACTCTTGCCTAGAAAATCCCATGGATGGAGGAGCCTGGTAGGCTGCAGTCTATGGGGTCACGAAGAGTCAGACATGACTAAGCGACTTCACTTTCACTTTTCACTTTCACACATTGGAGAAGGACATGGCAACCCACTCCAGTGTTCTTGCCTGGAGAATCCCAGGGACGGGGGAGCCTGGTGGGCTTCCGTCTATGGGGTCGCACAGAGTCGGACACGACTGAAGTGACTTAGCAACAGCAGTAGCAGTAAATAATCACACCTTTAGATTGGCCATTCTTAAAGGAATTCATGGGCTTCCTCATAGCTCAGTTGGTAAAGAGTCTGCCTGCAATGCAGAAGACTCCGATTTGATTCCTGGGTCAGGAAGATCCGCTAGAGAAGGAATAGGCTACCCACTCCAGTATTCTTGGGCTTCCCTTGTGGCTTAGCTGGCAAAGCATCCACCTGCAATGTGGGAGACCTGGGTTCGATCCCTGGGTTGGGAAGATCCCCTGAAGAAGGGAAAGGCTACCCACTCCAGTATTCTGTCCTGGAGAATTCCATGGACTGTATATAGTGACTCACAAAGAGTCGGACACAACTGAGCGACTTTCACTTTCACAGGAATTCATTAACTAAGAGCTGTATCTGGATTAAGGATCAAAAGAACAAAAATATAGATTCAGGATGGTTAAAGATGGCCCAAGACAACTAGATGTCTGATTGATTTCCCACAAATACCATAAAGGAGATACTATATATCTAGTCAAACTTTTGGGGTTTGTGAAATTATATCTGGGGAAGAGAAATTCAAGTTTAGTAAACTTCAAAGGCTGACAAAATTCAGACATGAAGGATGATGGCTCATTAAGTAGCACTAACAAGGTGAATGGTTCCAATGTTTTCAAATGTTCACCATGTGGCTTCTTCCTTCATTGACAGTTTGACTATAAGATCAGCCTTGTGGCAAAGCCTTTACAGATGTAAGAAAAAAAAATGTTGGTGAAGTATGGAATAATCTGAGACATAGTGAAATGCAGCCTTATAATAATGTGCTAAGTTAGAAGAGAGTTGTGAAATGTTGAAAACATATAATCTAAAGGCAATCCGATGGGCAATGTGATCCATGGTGAGACTCTTTGCTCTATATCCTTGAAAAAGATAAAGAAGAGAAGCTTTTAGAAAAGAATTAGATTAAGGCAGTGATGGGGGGAAAAGAAAGCTGTATAATATTCTTCTCCATGCAACCACTGAATAAGGGAAAAGCCATCCACAAAGGTTCTTTCATTTGGGATAATGGCTATTGCTTCACTAGTTTGACTTTCCCAAGTGGGTTATGATAACAGAATACTTTTTAAAAGCTCTTAAGAAATTGTAAACCAGGTACATTGAAGGGGTTATGGTTGAAGTGAGCACCTTGAAACTGTGCCCAAAACACATGTATTTCTAAACATATTAAAGTGAAAAGCACTTTTTTTCCCGCTCTTTCACTGAATTTTACTATCGTTCCAATGAAGTATTTCAAGATGCTTTGGGCATGTAAAAAAAAGGTGTCAAGTGGTGCTAACTCTGTGGTTATGAGCTGTAAAACTTTAACTATTCACTATGTATTTCTATAAACACAGACACGTGTGTGCTCACACATGTAACACACACACACCCTGTCCCTGCCCCAACAAATTCGTATGGTGTGTCCAGATTTGCCATAGCCCCTTCCATGTGGTTGGAGGAATTTATACCGTAGGATACAGACGTTCACCTAAAGTGGCCTTTCTGTGGGTAGGATAGTAACGTTTCTATGACCATTTTCAGGCAGGAAATAGTATTGCATTGCACAAGGGGTTAAAGGCAAGAAGGTATGTTTCCATCAGTAGAATAGCTAAATAAATTATGGGAACACATACCATATTATAGGGCATGGCTGCTTAAAAAATTAGGCAGATGATATGTACATAGAAAGATCTCCAAAATAAATTGTGATAAAAGCAAGTCATAAAACAAAACACAGAGTATGAGCTCAGCTCAGATTTATCTTAGAGATGTTGGCTTTTCCCAGATCACCCTACTGTAATCCATTACCTTATTTTGTTCACCACAGCAGTTACTACTGATTGTATGTGATATGCTTATAGTTTTGTTAGATTTATTACCTGTACTTTTTCATTTGAATATAAATTCAAGGTCCCTGTTTTGTTTCCAGCACCTAGTGTATTCCTGGTACAGGGCTGGCTCTCAGTGTATAGCTGTGAATGAGTGAATGAATCCCAGTTATCTTTTGCCCCATGAATATCTATGCCCCATATTTGCATTGAATTCCCTGGTGGCTCAGTAGTAAAGAACCCGCCTGCCAATGCAAGAGACATAAGAGACGCAGGTTCAATCCCTGCGTCGGGAAGATCCCCTGGAGGAGGGCATGGCAACCCACTCCAGTATTCTTGCCTGAAGAATCCTATGGACAGAGGAGCCTGGAGGGCTACAGTCCGTGGGGTCACAAAGAGTCGGACACACTAAAGCGACTTAGCACTCACGCATACATATTTGCATAAATGCACGTATATAAGTAAAGAAATGGAAAAATCTGACAAAATACACATCAGTTATCATGGGTTAATTCCCCCAAGAGACAATTTTATAGTGTATTCTATTTTGGTATTATGTGATCATTTACAATTTAAAAGTATTCATGTACTACTTATTTAGTTAAAATAAATAACAGTAATTTTTTATTACAAAAATGAAATGGTGTACGTCTCTTTACTATTAGCAAAGAACCACTGAATGAAAGTTTAAAAGCTATATAGATTCAAATACTTGTACATTTGCAAAACTTTATGATACTGACTATGGATAGGATGATGAAATATTTTTGAAGCAAGTAAAGCAGATTTATGCTTCCCTACAGTTTACGATTAAAAAAAAATTCATTTGACCAGGCTGCGTGGCATATGGGATCTTAGTTCCCCAGCCAGGGATTGACCTGGTGTCCCCTACAGTGGAAGTGCAGAGTCTTAACCACTGCATCAAAAGGGAAGTCCCCAAAATTTACAAATTTGGATTAAAGCAATAAAAGGACAAATCAAAACTTATTCCATCAGGAGACTGGTCCCTATGCAGGGAGGGGGAGAGAGAGAGAGAGAGGGTGTGTGTGTGTGTGTTAGGGTTGGGGCATGACTTATAGTATGTTTTCTGAGTGTGAGTTTTCATGATAGTTGAATTATGACTGAGTTGAATGAGATGGCTACTTATACTAATATACAATCTTATTGTGTAAGATGTCTTAACAGATTACGCGAAAATCAAGTTTTGATTGAGTGTGGGTGGAGGAGGAATGAACTTCCTTGATTTGGCATTTTCAGCAGCGAGTTCATCCTGCTGAACTCACAGATTAGATTATCCAAGAATGTATCTGTTGGCATATTTTCCTTAATTGTACTGGGTAGAGTGGTGACCCCCATTGCATCGCCGGGTGTCACTTTAGATCCTGGTTAAGCTGTTTCAAGTTCCTCCTTAGGGGAAGGAGGCGTTTCCATGTGAATACTGGACTTGTGAGGTAGAAAAGCCTCATCTCATTAGTTTGCCAAGAGCTGGAGGAGTAAATTTAAGCCAGGTAGTATCTTGATTTTTCCTTCTATATAATCACCTAGGCTTCCATGTAGGCAGAAAAATGTGGATTGGTGAAGGAGACCCCCTTCTACTCCAGGAGCTCAGACTACGGCTCTTAGTTTTAGAGTTGGTGACCCTGGACAAGGTACAGCCCCCTCCTGGTCTCTGGGAGAATCTGTCCTCCCCAAACCCCATCCCTCTTTCTTTCTCTCTTGTTTTTCTTACTCCCCCTTCCTTTTTCTCTGCTACTGGTCTCTCAAACATCACCTGCTCTTCAGACAAAACAAGCTGCTGGTTGTGGTCATGCTCAAAGTACAGTTCCTTGCATCCCAAGAGGTCACAGAAAGAATCAAAAGAGGAGGTTAATTCACAGTGGGAAGGGAAGAGCTTTAACGGTATGAGGTTTCCGTTTGAGGTGCTGCAGAAGCTCTGAAATAAGATAGTGATGGTTGCACGAGCTTGTGAATATACTTACTGCCACTGAACTTGGCACTCTTAAAGGAAAAAGTAAAATGTTTGTTACATGTATGTCGCCAATTTTTTTTTTTTAAAGGGAGAGGTTGTTCTAAAGTGATGCTCACATTTGCAAGTTTTTTCCCATTTCTTACATTGCAAATTTTTCACTTGAACATTCAAGAGGACTTCAAAAGAGGCACCCAACCAAAGGTAAACAACTAGCAGGGGCTTCTCATTCACACGACTCTGTGCCGGCTCATGTGTGAGTGCTCGGCTGGGTCTTGCTTTGGCCGAGGGCTGTCAGGAGGCTTTTCTAGTCTGAATGGGGCTGAGGATATGGGCTGGAAGAGGCATCCAGGTCGTCTTCCTTGGGCCAAGCATTAGGATATGACACGATGCTAGGTATATACGAGAAAGAGCTAAATATGGTGAAACTCTAATAACTCCTATTGATTTCCAGTTCAAAACGGGACTCTATTCACAGGTCGTGTTACTTTTCTCGATGTAAACCCTGCAGCTCCACTTCTGTACATGTGTCAGTCTCACTGAAGCAGCCGAATGTTAGCTAGTAATTAGCAGGAAGTAATTCTCCACTTTTTCATCAGCTTAGAGCTGTGGTTGGAGTTGGGCATCCTCTCTTCTCTAGGGTTTTCGGTTGTAGCTCTGGACTCTGGCAGTGCCAGCCAACTGTCTTCTCTGCTGTTACCCCCGACTATACCCCTTTCACCTTCTAAATACCAGTTTATCCTTAGGAAAGAGCTGAGCCTCAGTTCTCTGCCACGTTAGGGACGTCCTTTAAGCTTATATTGTTCTCAGAGTTACAACTAAACCAAACCCTGAGAAGATTCTAGCAGAAGAGTTCTTCTCAGAGAAGAGCTACTGGAGTGTCTGCTAATAGGGCTTGGCCCTTCTCTCTCTGGGTACCTGGACCCCCTTACCTTAGAGACACTGATGGAAGAGGAAGAGATGAGTAAACGGCTGCTTCACCGATCACGTGAACTGACTGATTAGCTCAGGTCAGGTGACAGAGCCTACTCACTCCCCACTCACTGCCTTCTGTGTGCCTGGGCAGCACGGCTTCATTTCTTTCCTGCAGTATTTCTTAACCTATTTTGCACCATAAGGGTACATTTCCACAAGGAAGAAAAGGCAAATACTCTATAAGTTTTGCGGAAGGTTAATAGACATTTCTGAATTTTATTGTTCTAGGAAATCAAGCAAAAATAGATTGAGAGTGACAGTCAGTTTATCATCCCCAGGCATCAGCATCCTCGTTCATCTTTCTCCTCTACTTTTCCTCAGCATCTCTCCCAGATCTATGAAAACCATTTTACGCTTCAGGTGTAATTCTGTCCTCTGGGTACTAGGACAGTCGGTCACCTTGATTTGAATAATCGCTTATGGGTACAGAGATTTGCATCAGTGACACAATGATGATAGATCATTAGATAAATGATAACTCTAGTGACCAAGATCTCACTTTGGAAGGAATATTGATCAGTGATTCTTCTTCCAACCTCTGTCCATTCAAGATGGAATTTATTCTCCCTAAACTCTTTGTAACAAAGGTCCATCGAGTCAAAGCTATGGTTTTTCCAGTAGTCAGGTATGGATGTTAGAGTTGGGCTATAAAGAAAGCTGAGTGCCCAAGAATTGATGCTTTTGAACTGTGGTGTTGGAGAAGACTCTTGAGAGTCCCTTGGACTGCAAGGAGATCCAACCAGTCCATCCTAAAGGAAATCAGTCCTGAATATTCATTGGAAGTACTGATGCTGAAGCTGAAGTTCCAATACTTTGGCACCTGATCCGAAGAACTGACTCATTTGAAAAGACCCTGATGATGGGAATGATTGAAGGTGGGAGGAGAAGGGGATGACAGAGGATGAGATGGTTGGATGGCATCATCGACTCAATGGACATGATTTTGAGTAGGCTCTGGGAGTTGGTGATGGACAGGGAAGTCTGGTGTGCTGCAGTCCATGGGGTCACAAAGAGTCGGACATGACTGAGTGACTGAACTGAACTGAAACTCTTTGTGGTTCGAACCCTACTGCTTTAATCTTAAAATATTCTGAAAATGCCTTGCTGGCCTAGAGATTTTGATGATGGTTTCTCGGGCTTTACTATCAGCATCACAGGTCACTATCACCTTTTGTTCTCTGAAATATTTTTAGAGAAGAGTGTACTTTTTTCAGCAGTTCACGGCTCTTGTCAGGAACCCCACTTTCTCTGTGCCCCCATTTGGGAGGTGGTTCGTGCTTACACTGGTGTAGACCTAAGCTGGACCTGCCTCCTGCCACCTCTGCTTTGCAAACCGACCTTGGTTCCTTACCGTGTCACTCGGAAGCCCCCTGTCAGCAGCCCCCCTTCTTGTGCTTACTTGGCTGTCACAGCATGAAACATCTTAGAACCTCACTGGAGAATCTGGGAAGAGTGTGAGCTAGAAAGGGGCCTTTCTGATCATTTGGGGGTAACTTCCAGTTCCATCGGCAGGCCCTTGGAGGGGTCACCAGGACACTCTGGGGAACCAGGAGTTCTCCAAGACGACTTCATAACATTGTTCCAAGTCTGGGTGCAAACTCTAGACACGGTGGGCCTAGCAAAACGAATGTTTCTCAAAGGAGCTTCCCTGTCTGTAGACTGCTAAGAATAGAATGGTTCTCAAAAGAGCCACTGCCAAAGAGAACGTGTCTCCAACTTAGGGCTCTCGTGGTGATGTACTGGTGCTGGTCCTATCACAGGACATTTTTTTTTTCATGTCTGGTCCTGTATATTATACTCACTTTAGCAGCTCCATTCTTTGGTCACCTGTTCCTTCAAAGGAAATACGTCTCAAATCACCTCCTTTCAACACTTCGTACCCTATCATCCCTCCTAATTGTTCCCAGTTGCTTCTTGACTTGGGTCTAGTTCGGAGGTTCTCCTACCTTTATCACATATTTTCTCTTATTTCCTCTTTATCTCTCTTCCATTCTATGTATTCCACTAAAAACAGATGACTGAGAACCTGCTGTATGCTCAGCATTAGGAATTAAAATGAAAATATTTTAACTAAAAGCACAAAGGATGTATTTTTTTTTTTTAGTTATCTAACGTATTAAAAGATCTTTTAATCCTGTGATGGAGCCACATTTTCTACTTGTTTCATTTAATAGTTTATCTTATTCCAGTTTTTAGACTCATTAACTCTGGTGCCTATTGACCTATGATAGTGAGTTATGACACACATGGTTGCTGCTTGAAGAAGCTGTATTCACTCAAACCCACTATTGTATTAGATATGTGCTTATTCAGAGTTTCATTTTCTTGTTCAATGCTGTATTCAAAGAGCTTAGCACAGCACCACACACAAAACAGTGCCTTAATGATGTTTATTACATGAGTAAAAAGACTGTAAGGCTGATATAGAATGAATTTTGGACCTTTTGAGATTTAAAAGTAACTGGATTTTGGTTCTTATATATGGCATGTCCACTTAAAAAAATGATTTAAATGGTTTTAATATGCTTTACATTAAAAATAAATTTTAAAAATTCAGTGAAGTTTTTAGGAAGCTTAAACTTTAAGAGTTGGAAATGAGAAAATCTTCCTTGTTTTCAATGCTGATTTATACACACAAGATCATTTAAAACTAGTGTCTGTCTATCCTCTTCTGAGTGATGGGAACTAGCGTTTAGCTCCACTTGGTGTATCTGTATCCAGGGTCTGGGTGTCAGGGTTGCTCTTCTGGTTTAAAGCTCGGTCTGCTACCCACTAACCCCACCACCTAGTCATCTCTCCCATGTTTCTGCTCCCTCATCCCTTAGCTCGTCAAACAGCCATGATAATTTAGCTAACTCCATAGAACTGGTAAACAAAGCAATATTAGTAAGGGGCTTAAGGAGGGCTGGGCGCTTAACAAGTGGGTGTCAAGTCAAAACAGATCTGGAAATGCGCTGATAACAGCACCTGTCTCAGACGCTGGTCGACAGCCGTGGAGGGTAAATGAGACATTCGTAAACTCTTAACAGCTCCTTGGGTATCTGGTGAGCGCTCAGTACATTTTTATTATTATTTTTGATAAGGAAAGCCTATAAAGATAGCATATCTTCAAAGGTTTTAACAGCCACACATGAAATCAGAGAACAGCTGAGTGACGCGCATGGGGTGTAAATAAACTCGGACTTCAGGGAGAAAGCAGCATGATGTGTGCCCTAGGGTGTGATAGGGGGGCCCTGGTGGCCAGAGGCTGGGAGAGTCTTCTAGGCTAGGGAGTCAGGGTAGGCCGTCGGGGGGCCATCGGGGTAGATGGAAGTTAGCAGGCTGGGCTTGTGCCATCAAGGCCCGCAAAGCCTGTGGTTGTGCTGGGTTGTACAGCTGGAAGTAGGAAGCCCGCCCCGTGGGTACCCCAGGGAGAGGGCCCCCTGTCCCCTGAAAACACACTTCCCTGGGCTGCATGCTTAGAGAAGTCTCCCTCCCCTGATTTCTCTCACCACATATTTCATCCCCACTTGTCTAGAGCCTTAACTGTTGTTTTTGGAATCAAGTAAGATGTCATTTAACAAAAAACAGTGATAATGGGCTGGATCCTGTCAGTGATCCAAAGTCACCTAAATGCTCTCAGTATAT
Organism: Moschus berezovskii; assembly: GCF_049115385.1. NCBI lineage: Eukaryota > Metazoa > Chordata > Mammalia > Artiodactyla > Moschidae > Moschus > Moschus berezovskii. The sequence continues at coordinate 54,928,062 of NC_142472.1, forward strand.
GAGTTCTTTTTGAGTTGCCAGGCTTGGTATAAAAAGAGGCATCTCAAGTGTCTAGCGGAAGTACAGTTTATTCTCAGGTTACTAAACTCAGTCGAACTTTCAAAGGCTTAGGATATGATGGACTAGTTCTCAAGTCTTTTATAGCCTGTGATCTTGATGTGTTTCGATATCAGCTTTGGAACAAAGAGTGAGTCAGGATGTTCACTCTGGTTATCAGTGATCTTCACTTATCTACACAAAAGGGTCACAGTCATAAGAGTGTGTTGCACTGGCTGTTGAATTTGCTGTCTCAAATGGGAATCTTACATATGAAACTTTACAAACACCATATACATGTAAGCAAGAGATTATCCCCAGAAAAGTTAAGAAATTCCTCTCCAAAAAGCTTTAGTAGTTTTAAAGCATGAAAAGGAAAAGAGAGAAAATCGACAATGTAGTGTAGCCAAACTCAGTAAATGCTAATAATAGCATATTGGGCTTCCCTGGTGGCTCTGCAGCAAAGCATTTGCCTGCAATGCAGGAGACCATCTATAATGCAGGAAACATGGGTTCGATCCCCAGGTTGGGAAGATCCCCTGGAGGAGGGCAGAGCAACCCACTCCAGTATTCTTACCTGGAGAATCCCATGGACAGAGGAGCCTCGCAGGCTATAGTCCATAGAGTCACAAAGAGTCAGACATGACTGAGTGACTAACCCACCACCCCAATAGCATATTAGAATGATATTTAGGGAAGATTTCATATAATTTATATAAGACTCTTTTTATACTAATAGACATTCTTCTTTCGGCCCTTGGAAAATTAGAAACAGTTATGAGGAATATATTTTTGTTATTTATTTGACTTTTGAGATGACATTAATTAACCCTCTGATACCATTCAACAAATTCTGACAACTCATGGGCCAATTTCTGTATAAATGAGATGTATGGGAAGGTAGTATTTACTAAGCCATGACTGTGGGTCAACTTCTATATTAACTCATTTAAACCATACTACATTCCTATGTGGTTGGTATTATCTCAATTTTATAAATGAGGAAACAGAGGCTCAAAGACTAAGGATAAGCAAGTTTCCCAAATTTTCTGACCCAGGAGGTTCAAACCCTCATAATACCTCTTAATATTTTCTGTTTGTAATAACTTCTTGTCTCTCCTCTAATCCCAGAATGGTTGTGGGCTTTCAGATTGGTTCAACTCTAATTCTTTAACCCATATCCAAAATATGAAAACTGAATTTAAGTCAAATTCACTACTTTCAAAGAATCATCCAACATCTCATAATAACATTTCATAAAATACGGAATATATTTTGTGATCAAGTCATTTTGGGGAACACAGAACTTGAAACCACAATCCTACCTGATTTCTTCAGTACAGGACTTCTTTGGGTCCTTAATAAAATACTAATGTGAACTCCGAATCTCTAAGGAGAGCCTAAACAGACATTGCTTCCCAAGTTGCTTGCTTACTCACATATTCATTCATCCTTTTATTTTGATAGAATACTGCAAGAGATGAGTTTTTTTCTGAAACTATCCTTTTTCTTTTTTAAAAAATTTCTCTTTAATTGGAGGATAATTGCTTTACAATATTGTGTTGGTTTCTGCCCTACATCAACATATATCAGTCATAGGTATATGTATGACCCTTCCCTCTGAAGCTTCCCTCCCACCTCCCAGCCCATCCCACCCCTCCAGATTGTCACAGAGCACCAGATTTGAGCTCACTGCGTCATAGAGCAAATTCCCACCAGTTAATCTAATTTTACACATGGTAGGACACGACTGAGCGACTTCACTTTCACTTTTCACTTTCACACATTGGAGAAGGAAATGGCAACCCACTCCAGTGTTCTTGCCTGGAGAATCCCAGGGACGGGGGAGCCTGGTGGGCTTCCATCTATGGGGTCACACAGAGTCGGACACGACTGAAGTGACTTAGCAGCAGCAGCAGCAGCAGTGTAAATGTGAAACTATCCTCTCAGTAGCATGTCACTTTGCCTCTTTGCACCTACATTTTCTATTCTCCAAATGGAACTCAAGACAGTCCAAAAGTCCTTTTCGCTTTCAAAATTCTATGATAAAGCCTCTCTCCCCACCACCCAAAGTCTAGGCATTTGTGCTACCCAGTGAGCTTGCTAAGGATAGAATGAGAGCTGTTGAAAACCACTCCACTCATTCATTCATGGAACATTTATGGGTTGCCAACCACTCCAACAGGTTTGGAGGACAGAAAGACAAGATACAAATAACACGAAAGACACTACCTTCAGGATGAGGGCATGATATGATGCTCAACATAGAGGAAGTCAGCATGATACAGTACGGGAAGAGGACAGCAGCGATATGCGCAGGTAATACAGACTCACGTGAACTGATGACTATGAAACGGCTAAGAGAACAGAAATTCTCCTGGAGAATAAAGACTCTTGGAGGACCTGGCTTCTCTGTGCAGGGGCTGGGTAAGGCTTTCTGGTGGGAAAACACCCAACCTGCATCTGAAGGGATGGGTCAGTCTTCCATGAAGACACACCAGGCAGAGGGGACACAGGAGCAAACAAAGCTTAGAGTTTGAAGCAGCGTAACACATGCCATGATCTACAAGAGCATGACCATTGCTAGAATGTAGAGTTCAAGGCAGGGGAGCATACAGCTGTATGGAGCAGGCAGGGACCACTGTGGAGGGCCTTCCTTGTCAGATGCTTGAACTTGGTCTTGCGATGGAGAGCCAGTGGAGGACTTGGAACAGAGATGTGACATTTTAGGCAACTGGGTGGCAAAAAGATGCAAAGAGTGAAGAGAGGCAGGGAGACCAGTTCGGAGACGCCTGCAAATGTCCAAGGAGTAGATAGTAAGCACCTGAACCAGGAGACTGACAAGAGGGAAGAAGAAACGGTTCATATTTTGTACAACCTGCTCAGCCTGATGGATCAGAGGAAGAAGGGGAAGAAGTGGACCACCTTTGGTGTGGATGATGGATACACGGTGTCTATACAAGGGGAGAAGAATCATGTGATGTGATCAGTTTTGGACCTGCTTGGTGTCCGGCCTCTCTAAGATATTTGTAGATATCTTAAAATCAGTGACGTTCTACCAGAACCTTTTTCTGTGCATCAAACACAAGCAGATTTTGAGTAGAGGATTCACATGGAAGGAGGATTCCACATTGCCGATATTTGAATTAGGTTGTTGGGATGTTGCAAATAAATGGCAAGTTTATCTTTACTATAAATGTAATTACTAGTAAAAATTAGAAATAAGTTCATTTTAATTTTATTTAAGGGACTTCCCTGGCAGTCCAGTGGTTAACACTCTGTACTTACAATGCCAGGGTATTGGTTCGAGCCCTGGCTGGAAAGCTAAGATCGCACAGGACTTGAGGCCAAAAACCAAAACAGAAAAAAAAGAAAACAGAAGGAACATTGTAACAAATTCAATAAAGACTTAAAAAAAAAAAATGGTCCACATAAAAACATCTTTATAAGTCTTATTTAACTAGGGAATCACGAGACATACAACAGATAATGTTTATACTTGTGGATTTAAGTCTAGTATTTTTTTGTTGAAAGAAGATCAACACATGACCATCAGTTTAAATGTTTTTTAATCAGTATTCCAAAATATAATTTTAAATATTTTTTAAACCAAATCTTTGAAATCGGTATCCATGAACTAAGGAGATTATAAATCTACTCTGAACTTCAACTATGCCAGGCATTCAAAGCTCTGCTTTACCTCAAACTGGAGGAACTAACTCCTCACTTTTCCCTGTTGTCCAGATGAACTGAAACATTTTCTGAGTGGCTCTTACCATTTTCTGAATGCACAATTTTTTATTTTTATTTTTTTTGGCAGCTTGTGGGATCTTAGCTCCCAGACCAGGGATCAAACCCAGGCCCCCAGGCAGTGAAAGCTGAGTCCAAACCACTCGACCACTGGGAAATCCCCTGAATGCCTGATTTCTGGAAGGCTCTTTCTACAGGCTTAGTAATATGGTCTATATAAGAACTGACTTCATTATCCTTCCCTGGAAGTGGCTTAACCATGAATCAGAGCTCAAATATGATTTTTGCAGTTCTATTAGCAGTTTTAGACATCCTGGAAGAAAGTTATAGGGATTTTAAGAGGCTGAGGAGAAAGAGGAAACTCAACGAAAAAAGGCTCTTACCAGGTTCTTGCTGTATTTGGTGGTTGTTTTTAAACCAGGTTATCTGAGGCTCTGGGACGCCATTAGCGTGACAATCTAGAGTCGTGGAACTGCTGATGGCTACTGTGCGGTCACTGAGGTTTCGCAGGAGGTAGGGTGCTTCCTGATCTAGTGGATAAAGAAGGGGAATTGTTATTACTCGTAGGTCTTATTCTTTCATTATATATGCATATCAACACCGTGAAAATTGAAAAACAGCGAAACTCAACTGTAAGTGTTCATTCATATTCTGTTCCCTCCATTTTTTCTGTGGTTAGCCTACCGCTTCCTCTTAAGTTACTGCAATAAACTGAAATCTGTTAGAACACAGAGGAAAATCAAGAACTCAGTTCTGTATTTTTAGATTTTAGTATCAAGGTTTTTGCCTGGCCAGCTAGTTTCCTTCCTTTCTTTGAGAGAAGCTTTTTCTAAAATTTACAGATTTTTGCATGATATTTTAGGAACTAAAAAGGAAATAGACATGATTTTGAATAAGGCTGGTAGTAAGCAGAGAGTTAGTGATGAGCTAACTGAATTTTGCATTTTTGTGTTTTATTCGCATGATAGTGATGAGCTAATCTAACTTTGCATTTTTGCATCTTACTAACATGGGAGGGCATGCTTGTGTCTCTCAGCAGTCAGTAACCTAAACTATAAGGTAGTAGACCAAACAGGAGAATTCCTTGAACTTTGAAAACTTTTTATTAGGAGTGTTTCCTTCCTCCAATCCCTTCCCCAATGCAAACGACCAAAAGATTAATTCAAGAGACAGAGGCACAGATGTGTAGTTTTTGTACTATATAATAGCACAAATATTGTATTTTATATTACTTTCTCTTAAAACATACAAATATGATACAATACAATTTATTTTAATAAAATGCCAACCAATATAGTACAACAAAATGAATTTAATACATTAGGAGGCAATACATTATGACACTAAAATCCCACACAGAAACAGCAGTACCCCAAGGCCCCGTGAGTACAGTGTCTCTGTTTCAATGGGGTCAGTCCCGCTGTTGTGTATACATTCTAGTTGGACAGGTGCTGGATTGGTAAGTCAAGCTTCTACGATAGAAGGATAAAATTGGCTCCAATAATCTTTCCCACTCTCTCAAACCATCCTCCCCACCACTCATTGCCCATCTGGGAAGCTAAATCAAAACAGTTCTGGCATTCTGTGTGACTGGTTTCTGAGCTGACTCTGCCCATTTCTGATGTTCTCCTCTCATTGAACTAACACTGTGAAAGCAGCCTGTATGTGTGTGCGTTTAGTCGCTCAGTCATGTCCAACTCTGCGACCCCATGGACTGTAGCCCGCCAGGCTCCTCTGTCCATGGAATTCTCCAGGCTAGAATACTGGAGTGGGTTGCCATGCCCTCCTCCAGGGGATCTTCCTGACCCAGGGATTGAAGGCCTCCCGCATTGTAGGCAGATTCCTTACTGTCTGAGCCACCAGAGAAGCCCAAGAATACTGGAGTGGGTAGCCTATCCCTTCTCCAGCGGATCTTCCTGACCCACAATGCTCTAAGAGATGACACCTTGCAATGAATAGCTTTGATTCCATGTCTCTGCAGGACTCTGCTGAGTCCCCACTCCTTTATGTTTTTATTCCTGCATGGAGACTCTCTGTATGAGCATTAATTAGAGCAGTTGAGAAATCTCAGGTTAAAAAGTATGTTACTATATGGCTCTGATAACATGTTGACATAGCATGACATGGCAGGGTGGTGTCTGTTAGAAGAAACGGATTTCTCATTCAGTTTGGATTTCCATAGCTTATCATTAGTCTTTTCTCATTTTATACAAAATGAAATCTGAAGGCAAAAAGAACTGAAGGAGTGCTAATGTATCAACTCTTCAGAGTGTGAAACGCATAACAGCAACCGTCCTTTGACCCGTTTTAGTGCAGTTCCCCTCGTCTGTCGTGCAGACTCATTTTAATATTTCTGGGTTTACATTCTGTCCGCTCTGTCAAGTAGCTTTTCCTAAATGAAAACGCAGCCATGTATCAAACTCTTCCACTTTGATAACTTTTACATGCTCGATCATTACAATTTTGACGTTTTTACAGTCAAGACCCCAGACATATCAGTGAAACATGACAAGATGATAAAGAACAGCATCATATTACTATTTCACATATTTTACAGCCAAGTGTGACACATCTCATTTAAAACCCAGAACAGACCCAGTTCACTGGGTTATACTTGTAGTGGCTTCCTCTAGCACATTTACTATTTCCCAGGCACTAAATATGAAAAAAGAATCCATCATTACACATAGGTCTTATTATAAAAAGGAAGCCTGAATACACGGTCCGTCACACCCAGATTATTTTCATGGCTACAAACTGGAACCATCAACAGCACAGACAGGATTTGGCTTCCCTGACAGGTGTGTTTGAAAACAATGCTTATATGGAAGAGAACATTTTAACATAAATATCATGCACAGCTCCCCAAAGTGCTCTCTGTACTACACGAACATCAGACGAGAAGTAGCATAAAAGCTGAAGAATGAACAGGGGACTCTCAGTTAAATACAGAGTTCATATCAACATGTCTGAAACATACAGTATGAGGATTCTTTCCTTTGTACCCATGTTTAAAAAAAAACGTTCTCCTAGGTGCAAAGTCTCATTCTTGGCAAGTTTCTAAATGGCCTAAATCAACCAAGGAATCATTAAAAAAAAAAAAAGTCAATTCCCACTTTACAGCCATTTGTTTCGGCATTTTTAAATAGAGAAAAGGTACATTGCAACCCCATGTCCAAGGAGTGGTGGCTGCGCGAGGGTGGAGAGGAGCGACTCCACGTTCAAGGTCAGGAGGCACGACCTTGTCCAAGGTAAGGAGCAGCGGCTGCGCTTTGCTGGAACAGCCGTGAAGAGATACTCCACATCCAAGGTAAGAGAAACCTAAGTGAGATGGTAGGTGTTGCAAGAGGGCATCAGAGGGCAGACACACTGAAACCACAATCACAGAAAACTAGCCAATCTGATCACACGAACCACAGCCTTGTCTAACTCAATGCAACTAAGCCATGCCATGTGGGGCCACCCAAGACGGGCAGGTCATGGTGGAAAGGTCTGACAGAATGTGGTCCACTGGAGAAGGGATTGGCAAACCACTTCAGTATTCTTGCCTTCAGAACCCCATGAACAGTATGAAAAGGCAAAAAGATAGGATACTGAAAGAGGAACTCCCCAGGTCGGTAAGTGCCCAATATGCTACAGGAGATCAGTGGAGAAATAACTCCAGAAAGAATGAAGGGATGGAGCCAAAGCAAAAGCAATACCCAGTTGTGGATGTGACTGGTGATGGAAGCAAGGTCCTATGCTGTAAAGAGAGATATTGCATAGGAACCTGGAATGTTAGGTCCATGAATCAAGGCAAATTGGAAGTGGTCAAACAAGAGATGGCAAGAGTGAATGTCAACATTCTAGGAATCAGCGAACTAAAATGGACTGGAATGGGTAAACTTAACTCAGATGACCATTATATCTACTACTGTGGGCAGGAATCCCTTAGAAGAAATGGAGTAGCCATCATGGTCAACAAAAGAGTCCAAAATGCAGTACTTGGATACAACCTCAAAAACAACAGAACGAACTCTGTTTGTTTCCAAGGCAAACCATTCAATATTACAGTAATCCAAGCCTATGCCCCAACCAGTAACACTGAACAAGCCGAAGTTGAACGGTTCTATGAAGACCTACAAGACCTTTTAGAACTAACACCCAAAAAAGATGTCCTTTTCATTATAGGGGACTGGAATGCAAAAGCAGGAAGTCAAGGAACACCTGGAGTAACAGGCAAATTTGGCCTTGGAGCACGGAATGAAGCAGGGCAAAGGCTAATAGAGTTTTGCCAAGAGAATGCACTGGTCATAGCAAACACCCTCTTCCAACAACACAAGAGAAGACTCTACACATGGACATCACCAGATGGTCAACACTGAAATCAGATTGTTTATATTCTTTGCAGCCAAAGATGGAGAAGCACTATACAGTAAGCAAAAACAAGACCAGGAGCTGACTGTGGCTCAGATCATGAACTCCTTATTGCCAAATTCAGACTGAAATTGAAGAAAGTAGGGAAAACCACTAGACCATTCAGGTATGACCTAAATCAAATCCCTTATGATTATGCAGTGGAAGTAAGAAATAGATTTAAGGGACTAGACCTGATAGACAGAGTGCCTGATGAACTCTGGACGGAGGTTCGTGACATTGTACAGAAGAGAGGGATCAAGACCATCCCCATGGAAAAGAAATGCAAAAAAGCAAAATGTCTGTCTGAGGAGGCCTTACAAATAGCTGTGGAAAGAAGAGAAGTGAAAAGCAAAGAAGAAAAGGAAAGATATTCCCATTTGAATGCAGCGTTCCAAAGACTAGCAAGGAGAGATAAGAAAACCTTCCTCAGTGATCAATGCAAAGAAATAGAGGAAAACAACAGATTGGGAAAGACTCGAGATCTCTTCAAGAAAATTAGAGATACCAAGGGAACATTTCATGCAAAGATGGGCTTGATAAAGGACAGAAATGGTATGGACCTAACAGAAGCAGAAGATATTAAGAAGAGGTGGCAAGAATACACAGAAGAACTATACAAAAAAGATCTTCATGACCCAGATAATCACGATGGTGTGATCACTCACCTAGAGCCAGACATCTTGGAATGTGAAGTCAAGTAGGCCTTAGAAAGCATCACTACCACCAAAGCTAGTGGAGGTGATGGAATTCCAGTTGAGCTATTTCAAATCCTAAAAGATGATGCTGTGAAAGTGCTGCACTCAATATGCCAGCAAATTTGGAAAACTCAGCAGTGGCCACAGGACTGGAAAAGGTCGGTTTTCATTCCAATCCCAAAGAAAGGCAATGCCAAAGAATGCTCAAACTACCACACAATTGCACTCATCTCACATGCTAGTAAAGTCATGCTCAAAATTCTCCAAGCCAGGCTTCAGCAATACGTGAACCGTGAACTTCCAGATGTTCAAGCAGGTTTTAGAAAGGCAGGGGAACCAGAGATCAAATTGCCAACATCCGCTGGATCATCGAAAAAGCAAAAGAGTTCCAGAAAAACGTCTATTTCTGCTTTATTGACTATGCCAAAGCCTTTGACTGTGTGGATCACAAGAAACTGTGGAAAATTCTGAAAAAGATGGGAATACCAGACCACCTGACCTGCCTCTTGAGAAACCTATATGCAGGTCAGGAAGCAACAGTTAGAACTGGATATGGAACAACAGACTGGTTCCAAATAGGAAAAGGAGTATGTCAAGGCTGTATATTGTCACTCTGCTTATTTAACTTATATGCAGAGTACATCATGAGAAATTCTGGGCTGGAAGAAGCACAAGCTGGGATCAAGATTGCCAGGAGAAATATCAATAACCTCAGATATGCAGACGACACCACCCTTATGGCAGAAAGTGAAGAGGAACTCAAAAACCTCTTGATGAAAGTGAAAGAGGAGAGTGAAAAAGTTGGCTTAAAGCTCAACATCCAGAAAACTAAGATCATGGCATCTGGTCCCATGACTTCATGTGAAATAGATGGGGAAACAGTGGAAACAGTGTCAGACTTCATTTTTCTGGGCTCCAAAATCACTGCAGATGCTGATTGCAGCCATGAAATTAAAAGATGCTTACTCCTTGGAAGGAAAGTAATGACCAACCTAGATAGCATATTGAAAGCAGAGATATTACTTTGCCAACAAAGGTCTGTCTAGTCAAGGCTATGGTTTTTCCAGTGGTCATGTATGGATGTGAGAGTTGGACTATAAAGAAAGCTGAGCGCCAAAGAATTGATGTTTTTGAACTGTGGTGATGGGAAGACTCTTGCGAGTCCCTTGGACTGCAAGGAGATCCAACCAGTCCATCCTAAAGGAGACCAGTCCTGGGTGTTCACTGGAAGGACTGATGCTGAAGTTGAAACTCCAATACTTTGGCCACCTCATGCGAAGAGTTGACCCATTGGAAAAGACCCTGATGCTGGTAGGGATTGTGGGCAGGAGGAGAAGGGGACGACAGAGGATGAGATGGTTGGATGGCATCACCGACTCAATAGACATGAGTTTGAGCAAGCTATGGGAGCTCGTGATGGACAGGGAGGCCTGGCATGCTGCAGTCCATGGGTCGCAAAGGGTCGGACACGACTGAGTGACTGAACTGAACTAACATTGCACCCATATTTTTAAACCTGAGTTATTTGATGGAAATAGATAGCTACTTTCCAAAATTTAACAAAGGGGAGAAGACCGTTTCAAATGGAGAAAACCAGGACGAACAGAATATTTCTGCTGGTTATCAGTAGCTAAAGATAGCACCCCACCAGGTCCTTTTCCTTCTCAGCATCTGTGCCCCAGAGATCTGCTGGGTCCCACAAATAAATGGTTTCTCTTCTCCATCTGTAAAGGGGCCTGAGGAACCAGCCTCATACCCTCTCAGTCATTCTCCATAGCAGGCTCCTTGTTCTTTCTTGTTCTCCTCCCCTACCCTTATGCCATACCCAGAAGACAAATGGACAAAAGTCAAAACCCACCCAATCATATTTTTTCTTTTTGAAACTCTCCAGAAGGATTCATTACTCTAAGGGATTCTTGACATCATCCTTTGTAAAATACTATGTCCTTCCCCTACCCTGGAAATGATCAGTTCTGCATGTCCAATTCACCCTGTTTTTTCATTTGCTTTTTTGGCTTTATTAAAAAAAACCTGAGCGCCCCCCTCCCCCAAGTCCTATGGCACTAAGGCACTGTTTCCTGGAGGAACACACTGACTTATAATGAACAATTCGCCAGGCTAAAGAGCCATAGGTACAATTTCCAGATACAATTGATTATTCTTTCCTTTGGGCTGACAACTTCCAGGTTGCTAATTGTTTTCAAAGCATTTGGGGCTCCATAAAAGTGGCAATCTGGGGAAAAGCTATTGTTGACTCCTTCACATCTGACAAAAGCAATTCCCACGTGAAAGACAAGTTTAGCCGTGGGACAGAGCCTGCTACCTCAAGGAGGAAACAGTCTGGTGAGTTCCCAAGCCTCGGGAGCTGTCATGCTGCCACCGCCTACTTACTACCCAGTCCAGCCACTGCTGCTCTCAGCCTCGTCTATTTTGGTCATTAGAATTTGCTTTCCAGTAGTTCAGGCAAGTCACAGGCAATGATCAATCATAAATGAAAGCAACAGAACAATGCATATGAAATTGGTGAAAAAGTCACTTTCCCCTCAAATGCAAGCTGAAAACAAGAGATCACAAATCTCTCTGGATTGGAAAATAGGATACATTTTAAAATGACTCTTGAGTCCTGCTTCTATAGCTTTGCCATTAATCCCCAAGGGGGAAAAAAAAAACCCCTATTAACATATGCATATGAGGGAAGTGGACTTTTTTTTTTTTTTCGTGGACAAATTTGAGATTGACGTTTAGGAAAATGCATTAAACCTCCGGTCACAATAGCCTTTATTTCCTTGATAAATTGATTATGGTACACCGTTGAATGGCATCCATCGAATAGGGTAAAGTTCTTTAACCAGGAACAAGAATATTGAAAACAAAGGTGTGATCCACTTTTTGTTCAGGTCCTGTCAATGGCTGTGTGGTCCACTCAGGGGCAGTGAGGAGGGAGCCCACTGGACTAGTTGACCAGCTCCTGGGATCACAGGAGAGGACTGGGCTTGGTCTGAGTGGACTTTTGTAATCACACTGTGAAAAAGCTTTAAGACCTCTGAATTATCCCAACACCTTGCACCTCTGGGGCCCATCTTAGACGCTCCAGTTTAAAATTAATGTGCTTAACATATTAAAAAAAAAAGCATCTTCAAATAAATAAGCATTATAACTTGCTATCATCCAGGTGCTATTTACAAATCAAAGAGCAGAGGCAACCGCGAGAAATAAAATCCGGCAGAGGTCCGACAGAGTTTCCAGTTCAAGTGTCCCTCGTTCTGGGCTGGCCAGTGAACCAATCCATGTCCATCTTTGGTAGACACCAGCATCTGTTTAAATTATTCAGGTTGGCAGCTTGGAAACATGAACATAAAAAGGGGTGGGCATTAAAGTGGAAGGAAAGGGTCAGTCCCCAGTTGTCGTTTATCAGGCGGGAGAAGAGAGCAAAGAGCAAAACACAACAGAACCTCCAAATCCAAACGTGCACTGGGTCGGCACCAGAGAGCGGACCCCTTTGGCCCAAACGGGGCGCCCCAAGCTGGGGGCCCCAGGCGGGCTCATTGTTACTCCTATCATCGCCAAACTCATTTTGGGAGGAGCTTCTCCTCTGAGCCGGAAAATGAGCAACAGTGACAATAAATCAAGATGATATGAGACAACTGTTACTTGGTAATGAGTCCTTTAATGTTTTACATTATTTTGTGTGGTACAATCATTCCTTGTGCTTTTAAATTTGGAGATCCGAGAGAAAACAGCCTTTTTGTTGCAGTGCTCACCTCTAATGATCACTTCTTTCTTCTGGAGGATTTCTTCCCCTGTATATATGTTCCTAGCTCGGCAGGCATAGGTGCCCGAGTCTTCCAGGGAGGCATTCTTGATGACGAGGTGGAACGTCACAGAGTGCTCTTTCGTGATGGGTGTCTTTTGCTTGCTGATGCTTTGTTGCACGGTCCGGTTGTTCACTGTCCGCAGCAAAATCCAGGTAACGTCTCTGAACAAGAATTTGCTCACTGTGCAAGACAGCTTCAGGTCCTCTCCTACCGCAGGCATTTTGTTCAAGCTCACCTGAAATCCATGGGGCACATCTGGAAAATAAGAACAAAGGACTTGAGTTCATCAGAAAATCAGTGTCTCAACCTGAGACCGTATCGCATCACAAGATAGTCAAGGATCTTAAGAACTGTCCCTGCACAAATGGTCTCAGCATTAGCATTACAAGGATGGTATTTATCTTTTTTTTTTTTTAAGGGAACTGATCAGATGTGGCAGGTAGGAACCAACTCAGTTTGCAAGGCAGGAAATACAAAATAGGATGTTCTTAGGAGGGTATGTTTATTTACCAAACATTGCTCGGTGGAATGCTTTTTTATAACTTGGGATGATAACCCATTGTTCTATCATGTACAGAACTCCTCTTGGCAAGTTGGCAAGATAGTGAAGGATCTAAGAGGAGTTTGTGCTAGAAAAGAAACCACAGGTGCTTTGATAGGCAAATTTACTTAACTAAGTTGTGAAGGAGACAGGAAGTCCCAGGCTGGAGCCAGGAGACTCCAGTCAACACTTTAATCCTACACTTTGGACTGATAGCATCCTTCCCGAGCTGCTGGCCCATCATTCCCCTGCTCTTTGCTGGCACTGAGGGCCAAAGGGAGCCAGCTATCCTGCTCAGGTACCCATTTACGGTGATTGTTCTACTTAACTTAGGGGCTTCCCTGATAGCTCAGTTGGTAAAGAATCTGCCTGCAATGCAGGAGACCCTGGTTCGATTCCTGGGTCGGGAAGATCCTCTGGAGAAGAGAAAGGCTACCCACTCCAGTATTCTTGGGCTTCCCTGATGACTCAGCTGGTAAAGAATCTGCCTGCAATGTGGGAGACCTGGATTCGATCCCTTCATCCAGATCCCCTGGAGAAGGGAAAAGGCTACCCTACCCACTCCAGTATTCTGGCCTGGAGAATTGCATGGACTGTATAGTCCATGGGGTCACAAAGAGTCGGACATGAAAGAGTCGGACATGACTGAGCAACTTTCACTTCACTTTGGTCATCACTTCACATCTACTTAACATAAAAGAGCAAGAGTTCTTCTGAAAATGCGGACAACTAATTTGGGAAAGTTGCCAGAGTGCACAGAGCCGGGGGTGGAGTGTTTCTAAATCAGATTTGCTCTCAAAAACATATTAAGGGACTTCTTTGGCTTCCCCAGTGGCTCAGACTGTCTGCAACTCAAGGAGACACGTGTTCGATTCCTGGGACGGGAAGATCCCCTGGAGAAGGGAATGGCAACCCATTCCAGTGTTCTTGCCTAGAAAATCCCATGGACAGAGGAACCTCATGAGCTTCAGCCCATGGGGTTGCAAGAAGTCAGACACGAATGAGCAATTAACACACACACTGGTGGTCCAGTGGTTAAGACTCTGCACTTCCACTGCAGGGGGCATGGGCTGGATCCCTACCTAGTAGGAAAGCTAAGATCCTGCATGCCAAGGTGTGGTCAAAAAAAAAAACAAAAATAAAAATTCTTGAACCAAATACACATGCAATATATCCACTTAAAGAAAGCAACATTACACAGTTTCCTAAAGGGACTACATCATTAAAAGGCATTTTCTCCAATGTCGATTCCCAGTGAACCTTCATTTCCATTCTCTTGTCCCCTCTAGCCACACCTCACAGCTTCCCTCCTCAGCTTTCTTAACCTGGACCATCATTTGGCTTCCAGGCTGACAGTTCCTTCATCTCCTTTTGGACCATCTCACCAGACAACTTGAGCCCTGAACTGGCCTGCTCTCAAAACCTTTCCATCACTTGTGACTAGCGGCATATCTGCACTTGAGCAAAGAATTGTCGCCAACATTTCACAAAGAACTTTGAAGATGAAAAGCACTATGTTATGCTATTATTATTATTATCCTTTGCACACAAAGCTATAAAGAAACCTTTAAACCTTAAGGGGACAATAGTCCAAAATTAGATATCATATCAACTCTTTCCTAAATCTCACTTTGCTTGTTTTTCTGATTTTTCTGGGCTTTGGCTTTATTATAAAGTGTCACGACTGAAGAAATGCCAAAGTATTCATCTGAAACCTGGGAGCCAGGGTGGGGGTAGCTGTGGTTTATGAAGCCGTCAATGAAGGGAGAGAGAGGAGGTACCACGAGTTTGTCTGCCTTTAAAACCTAAGAATTTGCCAGAAGAGGCAGAAGCAGCTGACAGTCCTTTTTTAAAAAGCAGAAAACATAACAATAAGGTGTCAGAAATAGCCCCTCGAATTCAGCATCTTTTTATATTTGGGACACTTTCCCAGCACGAGGAGTAAACCATCAGCCATCAACTTTTGCACACATATCAGGACAGAAGTCTCACACCCTGGTTGCGATCCACTCATTTCTCAAAAGACGGCGGGTGTCCATTTACCAAGTCTCATCCTTGTGGTTAGGACCCAAGAGGGCCGAAGTAACACCATTGAGATCATGTCGAGAGTTTCTATTTACTTTAGTGATTTGAAACTTCCTGTGGAAATAGCTCACAGGTTTCCTGATGGAAGATTTTGTTTATCTTTGCCAAGCACCACCAGGAATCTCAAAATAAAATGCATTTAGTGACATTGGGAAGCCAGGGAGATAAGGCCGGGCTGTTCCTGTTTGAGCCTCAGTAATTGCTAACACACCCACAGTCATGCTGAGTGCCAGCAAAACAGCAAAAACACACGCAGAGGAAGAGAAAAGCACCAGGCGGTTTTCAGGTCTGTTTCTCAGGCGAGAGACCCTGCTGAGAGGCTGGTTTGGTTTATGTTGTCAGACAGAGCTTAGAAATGATCTATTTCTCAGGACAGCCCTTCTGCTGTTCTTTTTTGATGCATGGGTGATGGTAAATAAGATGTCCTAAACTAGTTAATGAATCCAGAGGGATTTCTCCCCATAATTCATGTCAATTTTTTTTTTTTCAGCCTGAGTACAAAAACAGACCTAAGAAAGCAAGCCTGCCTTCTGACTCTCAAAGTGAAAACAAGCAATCTTCCCACACTTAAGGATCTGTAGTGGAATCAGTCCAGTCAGCAGCAGAACCAACTCATACTCATGCATCTGACACGTGATCATATCCACAGCGTCTTAGGAGATGGCGTGGAGAAGACTCACCCTTGCTCAGAACAGACATTCTACCTAGGGTTAGATGATAGAGGACTGTATTTATAAAGGTGCACACTTGGGGCTGGCCATTTTGACTTGATTGGATCAAACGAACGAATGAAGTTCATTACAAGAGACAAGTATAGAAGTTA
The DNA here is from genome assembly GCF_049115385.1 of Moschus berezovskii. Taxonomy (NCBI): domain Eukaryota; kingdom Metazoa; phylum Chordata; class Mammalia; order Artiodactyla; family Moschidae; genus Moschus; species Moschus berezovskii. The sequence goes on from NC_142472.1 coordinate 54,944,205, forward strand.
AAAGGATGAAAGGTGTCTTCTCCTTTGGCAGGCGGCAATAAAGAAGACTTGACTTCTACTGGAGAACAGAAATAGCATTCTGTAGATAATGAGTTGGAGAAGGAAACGGTAACCCACTCCAGTATTCTACCTGGAGAATCCCATGGACGGAGAAGCCTGGTAGGCTACAGTCCACGGGGTCGCAAAGAGTCGGACACGACTGAGAGACGGAAAGGAACGGAACAGAACGGACAGAGATAATGAGTGGTGACTAGAAAGTTTTGCTTGTTTTAATTAGAGACTATGGTATTTTTTGTTTAGAGTGCTGAAAAGTTCTGATTTTATTTTTATTTTTCATTGGGGCATGGTTGCTTTGCAATATTGTGTTTCTGCTGTACAACGAAGTGAATCAGCTATAGGTTTACATATATCCCCTCCCTCTTGGATCGCTCTCCCAACCCCTCCCTCATCTCATCCCTCTAGTGAATGGCAAAAGTGTGGGGAAGAAGCCATAAAGGATGTTAATGGCCATAGTGAACCAGTTTTCATCAGTTTGGAAGGCAATTCTGTTGTATTTTAAGGAGGGGCCAACTTTGATTGAAATGAGGATCAGTAAAGATCCAGATCTAGGTCTTTTGATTTCAAGCAGTTAAATTTTAGACAGTTCTTTTAAAGCATGAGCTGCACTAGGTCAAATATAAACACTGAACAAATATGTACTCATTTTTCAGGAAACAGTCACGGAAGGTGCAACATTCCTAAGAGTATTTGGTCTCATCTCTAGGCTTTCCTCATAGCTCAGTTGGTAAAGAATCTGCCTGCAATGTAGGAGACCCGGGTTTGATCCCTGGGTTGGGAAGACCCCTGGAGAAGGAAATGGCAACCTGCTCCAGTATTCTTGCCTGGAAAATCCCATGGACAGAGGAGTCTGGCCGGCTACAGACCGTGGGATCGCAAGAGTTGGGCACGACTTAGCGACTAAAGCATCTAGTGAGACTAAATCTCATGACAGATATTTGAGGAAGAAAAAGAGCATTGTTTTAGAAATAATGAACATCAGTAATGTCCCATTACCAGTCAAAACTATAATTTTTCAAAACTGGGAGCAAAGAATTTAGAGAATGATATGCCAGGCAACGGGGACTTGATTGAAATGAATTTGTGCTGTTTTAAGATGAAAGCTCTTAAACTTCTAGAGGAAAGACGTCGTGAGTTTCCAGTCAGGTATATTGGAATAGAATCCCCATCGCTCCTTTCCATGGACCAGCCTTGGGATCTAGAAAAGGTTTCAAGTGCTCCACAGTTATAAAGTGGATCATGTGGTAGGGAGAAGGTGAAGGGTGAATTCTGTCTGGGTTCAGCAGGGGGTCCGCTCTGTCAGCTGGGGTCCTTTCAGCAGCAGTGCTGGGCGCAGATGTAGGCTGGAGCCATGGAGAACTCAGGGGGATGTGTGGGCTGGATGTTGAGCATGGATGAACCTTCCCTGAGGACACTGATCAATGAGGGAATGAGAGGAGCTCTCCTCGGTCAGGGCATCCTCTCCCAGTACTGACTGTGGACCCAGGCAGAGGGCTCTCTGTTCTGACTACCCCTTCCCACAGTGGAGGGGCCAAGCAGGGTCCTGGAATTCCCTGGAAGATGATCCCAAGGCTGCTTCCAGACAGTCTCAGGCCTCCTCCCCTTCCTGAGGTCAGACTGCTGGGCGATCTGCACACTTAGGGGGCTCAGGGAGACTGTCTGGGGGAGGGGGGACAGAGTTTGGAGGTGTGGCTGGGGAGACCATACCCAGGGTCCACAGCCCCTTGCGGTGGGGACAGAGCCAAGTAATGCTGGCTGGCCAGGGGTAGGCTCTTCCTGCATCTCCAGCACTACCACACACCCCTCCTTAGCAGCCCCAGAATTCTCAATTTGCACCTGACTTTCAGGTCATCGTGAAAGTATATTTGTCCACCAGAGGCTAAAACATATCTACCAGCTTATTCGCATGATTTAGGACTTGTAAGTGGTTAGATGTAGTTTGTGGGCCTCTCTGTCGGTCCTCTTGCCTCGATTCTGAAGATGCCAAGGCCAGAACGTTCTCTTCTTTCAACCGATTCAAATTCTAGGCCCCTCAGGACGTCCCCTCAGGTCCAGGATCAGGTCCAGAACCCCAAGTTCTGCTTCCTTCTCAGGGGCTTGGAGCAACGCTGTACAATACAGGACCACCTGTAGCTTCCAAGCCTTGAAAATGTGGCCAGTGGGACCGGACTGAATTTCATTCAATTTTATTTCAATTCCAATTTTAAAAACCAAAGCAGTATAATATTTTTAAAAATACTGAAGACATGTTAAAATGATAGATTTGGGATCTGTTGGGTTTAATAAAATGCACTTTTCTTCTTTTTACTTCAAAAAATGGTTACTAGAAAATGTTAAATCATACATGTGGCTTTTATATTTCTGTTGGTGGCATTGACTTACCATTGGTAAATTCATCAGTCATGTTAATTCTGCTCATTCATCTTTCATAAAAAATTTTTAAAATTTATTTTTGGCTGTGCTGGGTCTTTGCTGCTGGTCAGACTTTTCTCTAGTTTCAGAGAGCGGGGCTGCTTTCTAGTCGTGGTACAACCTCGTTGTGCTTGCTCACTGCGGTGACTTCTCTTGTGGAACATGGGCTCGAGGGCACGTGGGTGTCAGCAGTTGTGGCCCCCGGGCTCTAGAGCGCAGGTTCTGTTGTGATGCATGGGCTTACTTGCCCCACGACACATGGACTCTTCCCAGATCAGGGATCGAACCTGTGTCCCCTGCGTTGGTCGGTGAATTCTTTACCACTGCGCCACCAGGGAGGCCCTGCTCATTCCTTTTGATACTAGAATATAGACATTTCTTCTTGTGTCTGTGGTGTTCAACCTGTCTTCCTAATAAGACAGGGCCTCCTTGCTGTCCCTTGGAGTGCTCAACACAGAGCTGACCTATACTGTTTAACAGCTGCTGAACAAATGTATTGAATATTTAGCACAGAAAAGGAATGGGTCGATCTTTTGGACTCTAAATCACACAGATAGTGGCCGTGGACTTGGAAGATTAGGGTGAGCACAAGCTCACCCTAACCAGTCGTATCTGACTCTTTGCAACCCCATGGACTGCAGCCCACCAGGTTCCTCTTGTCTATGGAATTTTCCAGGCAAGAATCCTGGAGTGGGTTGCCGTTTCCTCCTCCAGAAGGGTTAGCTTGTTTCTCCCAAAATTAAAAGGACAATACAAACCTTTGAGCTTCATTAGTTCAGATCATCTGAGATTGCTTGGAGAATCAGCATGTGCAAAACAGCTATCTGAATCCTCTAAATAAAGGCCTTTCCCTACTTGGAATGAATGCAAAGATGATTTTTGTCTCCACTTCTCCAATACTGACCGGATAGGGACTGGCTTAGTTTTCAGAGGCTCTGCTGGGTGCCTCTCCACATCTCTAAATCCCACTTGCTCATCTAGAAAATGCAGGGTTATCATACCAAATAGCCCCAAGGGTCTCCTCTGGCTCTGACAGCCTGTGGGAACCCACCAAGGGATGTCTCCCATGGCACTGCTTTATCAGCTAACTTGCCTGATGGCTCCCTATGCTCTGGTAGCACCTACTTTTCAAGAAATCGGACCTACCTACCTATTTCTTTCAGGAGAACTCAAGGTAATGGCGGCAGCCTGCCCCAGGCAGCATGAAGTTTCCAGGGAACTGGCCAACTGCCCAGGTTTCCTCAGAAAATTGGGGGAGCGTGGAGCCAGGCAATTGTTTTATCCTTTGAGCTGCTGACTTCCTTCCTGTACCATGCTGGGACACAGGGAGTGCCACTTGTGTGCCTTGCAAGTTTTAAGATTTGCAGACACCATCATATTTCAGGTTAAAAATTCTGAAATGCTACTGAAAAACAGTACATGAATAACCTTCAGCCAAGTTCAGTTTCAGATGTCTTTAGGAGAGCCTCATTTCTTAAAAAGTTGAAATTCGGTTGTGAGATGTTTGCTGTATAGCAGAAATTAACACAATATTGTAAATCAGTTATATTTCAGTTTAAAAAAAGCTGTGAAACAATTCACCCCTTGGGTGACAAAAATGTCATCACACGTAGTGTAAATGGTTTCCCTGACTGTTCCTGCAGCATCACTGTGTGCCAGGCCCTGTGCTGCGGACTGTGGGATGTTCAAAAATGAACATGACAAGGGACTTCCCTGGGAATCTAGTGGTTAAGACTCTGCACTTTCAATACAGGGGGTGAGGGTTTGATCCCCAGTCAGGGAACTAAAACCCCATATGCCTCACAGCCAAAAAACCAAAATGTAAAACAACAGAAGCAATATTGTAACAAATTCAATAAAGACTTTAAAAAAAAAGGTCCACATTAAAAAAAAAAGACAAGATTCCAGATTCACAATCCAGCCTGGGAAGATGTCCACAAATAGCTCTAAAAGAGAATTCAGGGAAGTAACTCTTCAAGAAACCCAACGATGTTGTGGAAGACGATTCCTGAGAGCAAGGATGAAGGTACTCAAGAGCTGAACAATTCTATGGAATTTTTTCTTTTAATAAAAATCACTCAAGTGCATTAAAAGAAGACAAGTTTAGAAGAGAGACTGAGGTCACCGGGCTGTCTTCCTAAGTCCAGGGCGTGTGTCTTACCTGTGATGTAAAAGTTCATGTTTCTTTCCACAGTCCCGACTTTATTGGCAGCCATGCAAGTATAGATTCCAGAAATTCTAGCGTCAGCCACAACCAAGGTGCTAGCCGTCTGCAAAAGGAGAGGCGGTTTCAGCGACAGGACAGAGAACCCTCAGACACCCCCGAGATGCTTCTGAGGGGGACGTGATTCGGCCACCCTGTGGCCTCGACACAAATGGGACTGCACGCGTGCTGGTTACCAGGATCTCTGCAGCCCAGAAAGGGTGGAAAAACAACAGGAAAACAGGTCCTCAGGAGACCGGGGGCTATGACATCCGACTTGTATGAGGGCTTCAGGCTTATTTACCTCGCGCTGCTGGCGTAACAATTACAGACCTGAAGCCCATATGCGGCACGGCACGTCCTACCCTATGAGGTGGTCAGCGCCACGCTGGCCAGAGGGGAGCCTGGCCCTTCTCTTTTGTTTGGATGACTTGTGATCACGAACACGGCTTGCTAACAGGAGTCTTCCTCACAAGGGCATGTTAAGTGAGCAAGGACAGAGGAGAAAGTCTGGCTGAACCATTGCTTTTCTGGAACATGGTGTTGCAGCCCCGATGCCCCAGGAGGAAGAGTGGACGCTTCCTAAGACCCTTGCATGTGTTTGTAAATTATTGGGTTGGCCAGAAGGTTCGTTTGGGTTTTTCCTGATGGTATGGAAAACCCAAATGAAATTTTTGGCCAACCCAATACTAATTTCTCAGTCTGTTCGTTCCTATTCTAGAAAATGAAGATATAAGTGATGAATGCATACCACAATATCATTTCACTAGATTTTAGCGCTGCTGTTTGGTGAGTGTGCCCCTAAAGAAACATGAGTCAAAAATGGGTGAACTTGAAAGCACTTTCCAAACTGTGATGTCGCAAAAAGTCATGTCTCAAAAAAAAAAAAAAAAAATGAAACACCAACTTATACGGCTTAAGGATTTGCACTGCTGTTTTCAGGATAAAAATTAGTAGTATGAAATGCACTGCTGAGAATTTAAAAATTTAACACGACCTTGCAAAAAAGTAATGCATACTATACAGAAAACAATGAAACAGCTAGTAAGTTTTTCATATTTAAAATTACAAAAATTTTGATCCAGTTACTTATTAATCACTGCAGCCTATCTCCAGGGCACAAAGGTCTGGTCACAGGCTTTGACACTGTAGACAGAGCTGGTGCTTTCAGATTAATGGGGTGTCCTGGCTGGAGTAAAATGATCCAGTCACTCACAGGCTAAAGGGATATAAAGGCTGAACTGTGACAGTAGACTTTTTTTTCTAATAATTAAGATAAAATATTATTGGAGTATAATTGCCTTACAATGTTGTGTTAGTTTCTGCTGTACAGCAAAGTGAATTGACATTGGGCTTTCTAAGATGATAACACAAAGTCTACAAAGGGTCTTAACAGTTTTCCAAGTTGTTCAGTCACATGGTAGGCATTTTACCCGTGTTCTCATATTCCTTCCAATAAATTAGAGTATGTCTGTCTGTCATCTACAGGTCAGGAAGACTAAAAACTATACTCCTAGTTTTTTTAGCCAGAAACTCTATTGCTCCAAATTCCTTGTAATTGTCACTGTGGTACAGTCAATACTCCATGTTTGTTGGATCTGTTTAATTACATCTACTCACATGTCCTCTGTGTATTGTTGAGATTCTAGGAAACGAAAATGTTTGCAATTTGTGGCATGTTCATTCAATTTAGCAGATGTGTGTATATGTGTTAAGTTGCTCAGCCGTGTCCAACTCTTTGCGACCCTATAGATTGCAGTCTGCCAGGTTCCTCTGTCCGTGGGATTCTGCAGGCGAGAATACTGGAGTGGGTTGCCATGCCCTCCTCCAGGGGATCTTCCTGATAACTGATTATTTAAGGCACTGCCCAAATGTGGTGAGGGAGACAGAGGGGAATAAGAACACGACCCTTATTCTTAACTTGAAGGACTACTTGAAGATAATAAAGAACGTCCCAACTTGATGATCAAGTATATATATTATATTGTTCTCTCTTTCACAGAGAAACACTTGCATGAAGACAAATAACCAGTGGAGAGAGAATGAGAGCTCAAATGCCTCTTTCTCTATTTGATCATCATTCTAAGAGGTGGGACATAAAGAAGTTCTGGATAGCGATTTCTTTATAGTTACTGCACCCACCACTTCAGAGTCCAGAGGAAAAAGCAGCTGGAAGAGGAGCTTGTAGATGAGAGGTGGAAGGACCAGAGTGAGAGTCTGATTGCCGTAATCTTCTTAGGAGATGTGCTCATGTGCTGGGGGCAGAGGCAGATGAAGAACAGGCTCAGAGCCCTCACAGCCCCTCTGCTGTTTGTCTCTCGGCTCGAGCACGTCCTTCCCGGTAAAGTTAGGGCTCCAGTGTTGATCTGAATGAGCCTCAATAGAACCTTGTTTAGATTGCTGGTCCATAAATAAGTGAACACCTCACTGCTGTTTGGCTGGAACCTTTGAAATTATGAACAGCGATTACCTGAATCTGAAAGTTGCATTTGGGTTTCTATTAAAATTACTCTGATTTCTCTGAACTCAGGCCAGCTGAGAGCCTGGGGTTTATGGTGAGGGCACGTGAGTTCAGATATGTGCACCTGCCCTGTTTAAGGCCTGGATGGGAACCTGGGGATAGCTGTGGCCATTTTACAAGGCTCCCAGTAGCTCAGAACTTCTATATAACCAGAGCATAAAACTGAGGTCCATAGAAGGGAAATGAATGAATTCAGGTCACACCAGGTACCCTGGAGATAAGGGGTGCATTCGAGTCTCTCACTTTGCCTGAATGACCTCTTCCAAAACAGACTCCTCACTCACGATCAAGCCTGCCCCAGAATTCACCTCTCTCAAGTGTCTATGAAAATTGATCTAGAAAATGACATCGATGGAGTTTACATTATTTCTTCGTTTCTGGGTAGCTTTATGTATCCCTTGCTGTGTGCCAGACAGTATGGGAGGAATTTAACTTATTTAACCCTCCCTGTAGCTCAAGGGCGTGGGTATATTACCTGATCTACAGAAGGGGCAACTGAGCTTACACAGGTTATGTGATTTGCTCAAATTATGCCTAGGTTTGTCGGACTCCAGTGCCTAAGCTCTTAATCTACACAAAACCGCTTCTTGCCCTAAAATTCTTTAAATTTCACAGCACAGATCTGGTGGTAGAGTTCTGTCTACTCTTTGAATTGGGTTTCCCCTGGAAAATACCTCCTTTAATGAGTAGATATGGGTCCCTACAAGCTCAACACTACTTGGTACAGAAATACTGAGCAGTTTATACAAGTTGCAAGCTATTTTTCCAATGGATAAAGTGTTACATGGTTTGAAAATATGATTTATAATGGAAAAATTATAAGAAAAATTTACTTATTTATTTAAAAATATTTACTTATTTGGCTGTTCTGGGTCTTAGTTGTGGCACGTGGGATCTTAGTTACAAAGGATTTAGTTTCCCTGACCAAGGATCAAACCTGGGCCCCCTGTATTGGGAGCCTGGCGTCTTAGCCACTGGACCACCAGGGAAGTTCTTAGAAGAAAATTGTAAAATAAGATACAATTTACATCATGTGAGTAACTTTATTCAAAATTATCTGATTTCTAGAGGACCTATTTTTCTAGAGTATATTTTTAAGTTATATGTTAGCAAATATCAACTTTGTAGTTGAAAAGAGGAAGTATTTCAAACTCAAGAATTTGAGTCGTAGCATCTATTTGAAATGATCATATTTCATACACCAAAAGAAATTCTCAAGGCTGTCTGCTTGCCTTTGTTCTAGAATTAGTTTCCATTTGTCACAGCTTTTTGAGTTCTGAACCCACACTTTGCCTCTATTTGCTCTTGGAGGACCACAGGATTAAGATATTAGAAACATGCTCTTAAAGTCCATTCTCTGGATTCTTCTGTGTGACCCAGGAACACTGCTGAAGACTGTCATCAGGCTCTGTCAATTTGGAATTTATTCATACTCCTTCCTTCCTTCCCTTCCACTAAGCATTAGTGATTCACTACTTCAATGCGTTTGAACCTCACGGAACAGAATGGATGGGATGATGTGTAATTCAGTCTAATTTCCAGCACTTGCTTAAAAAAAAAAATCTATATATGGAACAGTGATTTTAATCTCGGGATGTTTCTAATACAGTTTCCTTTGAAGTGTTTCAGAGAGAAATAAAAGCAGATATGTAAAGGTCAGGGAAGAATCTAAAATTATCCTAGGGTGGCACATCTGGGCCAACTGATGGGAAAATAGAACGTGAGAATTAGACAAAACTGGGGAGTGTGTAGGGGGCGGAGCCCACACTGTGATTCTGAGATGAGGCATTTGGGCTTCCGTCATGGACATGTCTCCTAGAGCACACACATTGCTCAATGAAATCTCAAAATGATTTCAATGGAAATGTTGCTAAGACATTAAGTTGTCACAATCCTCCAGCCTCACAGAATCAATGCTGTAAAACGCATTTCCTGTCTGTTTTTTCCTAACACCAGGTTCCTTCTACTTCCTGCTCCAACTCCACAAACCAACAGTCTGGCAACTCTAGGGAAACAATACCAAAGCTCCTCGTGTGCCATTAGCAACTCCAATTGATGACTCACTTTTCATAAATCTGGGCCAAAACTTGGCCATAAGGAAACTGAATTTTATTGTCTTGTGTACCCTTCCTTGGGTAAAACAAAAAACACAACAGAAAAGGGAAAAAAGCAAGTCCTTGAAATCCGGCAGGTGCTTGAATAGGACCTCATTCACTGATGGCTGAAGCGGGGTACTGGACATGCTGACTACATGACTGTGGGGAAACGTATTGGTGTGTTCTAAGCTGGGACTTTCATTTGCTTTCTTAACATGTACAGAAAAGAAAGGCAGTTTTAGTTGTAAAGGAAAGACTATGCAAAGAATTCTGAGACAGCAAAACTTCCATCTGTCATCTGAAAGGTTGATGTTTTTCACAGACACACAAGGATACATCAATAGATGCTAAAAGCCAAATTGGGAAATTCTTCTAAAGGTAAGATGTGAAATTAATAACTCCCTTAAAATCTAATGTGTTACTGTTACTGATAGGATGTGTGTGGATTGTGTGTGTATACTTTGTTAAGAAGGACTATAAAAGTTTTTTTCAATGCAAACTGTTTTAACAAATAGTCTTCATTTGGGCTTCCCAGGTGGCGCTAGTGGAACCCACCTGACAATGCAGGAGATGTAAGAGACACGGGTTCAATCCCTGGGTCGGGAAGATCCCCTAGAGGAGGGCATGGCAACCCACTTCAGTATCCTTGCCTAGAGAATCCCATGGACAGAGGAGCCTGGTGGGATGCAGTCCATGGGGTCACAGAGCTGGACATGACTGAGTGACTGAGCAGCGGCAGTCTTCATTGGTTGTTGTTTAGTTGCTAAGTCATGTTCAGCCATTTCCTCCTCTGGGGATCTTCCTGACCCAGGGATCGAACCAGGGTCTCCTGCAATGGCAGGTGGGTTCCTTACCGCTGAGTCACCTGAGAAGCCCAGTAGTCTTGATAGCATATGTTCAGTATCTGGGGGGATTGCATTAGGGCACATATGACAATCATTTTGATAATGGGCAAATGAGATAGGTCAGATGTTAGGAGCTCTGTTTTTTCCTGGAGGGGAGAACTCAGGTTCAGAAAGGTGAACTGATTTGCAGTTGGTTATATATAATAGAAAGAGCGGAGCTTAACACTGAATCCTGCCCCCAGGTTGGATGACTCCAGAGCCAACTGTGTCTGGTGGTCTCTATTTAAAGCCTCAGTATAACTACAGTCCCTTGGACTGCAAGGAGATCAAACCAGTCAATCCTAAAGAAAATCAGTCCTGAATATTCATTGGAAGCACTGATACTGAAGCTGAAACTCCAATCCTTTGGCCACCTGATGCAAAGAGCTGACTCACTGGAAAAGACCCTGATGAAAGATTGAAGGCAGGAGGAAGAAGGGGACAACAGAGGATGAGATGGTTGGATGGCATCACTGGCTTGATGGACATGAGTTTGAACAAGCTATGGGAGCTGAACTGAACTGATAACTACAGAATTATAAGACAGTGCATTTGTTTAGCGCACACATGGAGGAAATCAGGGAAGACTATTTTGCTCTTCCACCTCCATCCTTTTTCACAGGCGTTCTGTATGGAGGCAGGTGGAGACTTCATGGTTTCAGCCTAATCAGAAACCTGACCTAGCTTTTTCATTTTCTATTTTCTGTCATATATATTTTGTGGATAGAATACCAAAATCAGACTAGAAGTTCCTTTGAAATTAAGATCGTAATTTGTGCTTTAATATCCAGTGGTTCACAGTACAAGCACCTGATAGGGTCAAGAAAAGGCAAAATGATTCAACACCATCAATGGCATCTTGGAATTTTCTAGTACTTTGTGACAACTAACTTGCTTTCCATTACGACGCAATTTCCTGTTTAAAAAAAGTAGTGTCACTTGAGTTACACTTTCCAGTTTACAAAATTTCCTCTTTTCTAAGTATTTCATTCAATGGCTCTGTCATCAGTTGCTACACATCATGGAATATTTTAAACTACAGTTCATTTGTATTCAAGAAAAAGACGTATAAAACACCTACAGCTACTGCAGTGGTTAGAAAAACTCTTCCTGAGTCCTTGACAAGTGACTGCGGATGTTATTGTGTGAGCCATCAGCATCTTAACACATTTCTGTATTGGTTTAATTGTCAGAGTCCTGGGTCTTGACAAAGGAAGACTTTGGTTTGAGTTTCTCATAAGCTACTATTATGCTGTGACTTTGAGTTAATCATCTTATGGCCTCAGTTTTTCTTATCTTTAAAATGGAAATAACCACTTGGACCTGCCAAAGAGTGGTGTTGACATGAGCGTATGTCAAAAAGTTTTCCATAATGAAAAATTCAGATGTTATGTGTTTTTTTGAAGTCCTGCAGGGACAATGATGCCTTCTACTTTGTTGCTTTGAAATGCGAAGAATATATAGCTATACAGATAGCAATAGCGTGCGAGCAGATGACACCCGTGTTAACAGACTATTCCGAATCAAGAGATGCATGCAGGAGTGGGTACTTCAGCAAAGGGTGATTGGATATGTTTCCTCTCTTTGTAAAGTATCACTACCTCTGTGCCTGAGAATAGTGGATTTCTAAGTGTATTGTTCACTAATTCAGGAGAAAAAAGTCACCAAGCTTGAGATGCACTGAGATTTGCCTAGTTCACAAGGTGTCAGCTAGTTCTGAGGCTAACAGAGTTTAGAAGAACGAAGAACGCATGTGCAAGAGCAGAAAAGATGCTTTATAGATCCTGACTGGTTAGAGAAACTTCTTTTTTAATTGAGGTATATTGACAAAATATTAGTTCCATGTGTATGACATAACAATTCAATATTTGTATATATTACAAAATCATCACTACATTAAGTCTAGTTAACATCTATCAAATGCACAGGTAAAAAGTTGTTTTTGTTGAGCCGAGAAATTTTGAGATGTATTCTCTCAGCAACTTTTAAGTATACAATTCAGTAGTATTAACTATTGTCACAGTGCTGTCTGTACGTGATATCCCAGTGGCTATTTATTTATTTTACAAATTGGTGGTTGCCAGAGGCAGGAGGTAGGGTGTGGGCAAATGGATAAAAGGAATCAAAAGGTACACAATTCCAATTTATGAGCTTTTTTTTGTTTTTTTGTTCACATGTAAGTTAGATTATATGGTATTTGTCTTTCTCTTCTGAGCTGTCTTTCTCTTACTTCATCTAGCATATGCCCTTAAAGTCTGTCCATGTTGTCACAAATGGCAAGACTTCATTCTTTTTATGACCAAATAATATTCCACTGTGTATGTGTACTGCATTATCTTTATCCATTCCTCTGTCGAGGGACATTTAGGTTGTTTCTGTGTCTTCAGTTCAGTTCAGCCGCTCAGTCGTGTCCGACTCTCCGCGACCCCGTGAATCACAGCACGCCAGACCTCCCTGTCCATCACCAACTCCCGGAGTTCACTCAAATGTAGTGAACGTGTGGCTACACATAGCTTCTGAGTTAGTGTTTTTGTCTTCTTTAGACAAGTACCCAGAACTGGAATTGCTAGATCATAGGGTAGTTATATTTTTAATTTTTTAAGGAACCCCAATACTGCTTTCCATAGTGGCTATACCAATTATAGTCCCACCAGCAGTGCATAAGGGGCTCTGAACAGCCTCACCAACAAAGAGAAAAGGAGTTTCTCTAACCCACTCAGGGTCTATAAAGCATTTTTATTTCTTGTCTTTTTATTCTATGTTTGATTTTATTTTTTATTTATTTTTTATTGGCGTATAACTGCTTTACAGTTTCATATATTTCTAATCTTTTGACAATAGCCTTTCTGACAGGTGTGAGGTAATAAATATCTCACAGTGGTTTTGACTTGCATTTCTTAGGTCAGGATATCTGATTCACTGTGGGTTTTATATCCCAACTGAGGCTTTGCCAGTGCAGAAACGGAGGGGAAATACAAGATATTTTGTGAAAGGGAAACATTCCATCTTAGCCTAAAGTTTGGTACTAGCTTTTGCTTACTGACGTCGCACTTCAGTTATGTCAGAGACTCTCCATCTTGGTTAAGCTAGCATCTCTCAGGGAACTTTTGTGCACCCTGGGCTCCATGCTGAAGAAAATTCACATGGAATAGTAATTGGTGGAGCCAATATACTACTATGTATATTATATAGTGTAACTATAGACTACTAGGCAGCCAGGGTCTAGAACCATGGATTGGGGCCAGTCTCCTGCTCAAGGGGCATCAGGATAAGGGCTTGTTCCTTTGGGACTGGGGGTCAGTTGGGGGATACAGCAGCTTGAGTCACCTCAGTGCATCTCTCCATGAAGACATACTACTTTTCTTCTCTCAGAATTTTTGTGTGAGCATTTGAATTCCTTCTGACTCTAATAAACCCATAGGTTGTGAGTTGAGTGTGTGCTAGAAGATGAGTGTGTGCTTTTAGAATAAATATCCCCACGCTTATTCTGATAAACAGTACCTTATTCTTTCCTTCTATCATTGCCATGCGCTGAGTGATGCTCTCAATTCTGTTTCCTACAGTGCTGTCAGGATCCAGGATAAAGGCCTCTTCATTAGTGGAGCAAAAGTCATACCTGTTTTTAAAAAAAGGAAGTCATCACTATATTGCTTTGCAGTATGGTCCAGCCCATGGTGGCTGGTGATGTGAAAACCATTAAGTCCTCAGATAATAAAATCACACATTTTCTTATTTTTCTTAGATTCCACCCCCACCCCCACCGTATCCATCCTCAAAACTTAAAACAGCAGATAGATTTTGCCTGATCTCCAAAAAAAAAAGACCACCAATGTGTCTTCATACAGACTTCCTGTTCTAAATGTTAAATACTAAATAAAAATGCATAAGTTCAACAATCTAATATCTAGATTTTAATTAGTTCCTAGTAGAGGAAACATGCAAACACAGCAAAAAAAAAGTTATGTTAATGAATGGAAACCTTAAGGAAATAACAGCATTTCACATCTATAAAAGGCTGGCATTTGGTGAGAATATTCTGTTATACAGCTAATTTTTTCCAGGGCTAATTATGTGTAAATGGAAACACACATCATGGAGCAGTTATTAATTTCAGTCTATTTCTTTTCAAGTTTGGGAGTATCATGGCAAGTTCTTTAACCTCTCAGGCCAAGTATTTAATTATAAAATACATGTGTTAAAGATTTTTAAGATCTTTTTTGCTTCTAAAAGTGCATGAAATCTCTCTCTTAATACTTAAACTAGGGTGGAGTATATGCTCCATCTCTGTCGTGTCCAACTCTTTGCGACCCCATGGACTGTAGCCTGCCAGGCTCCTTGTCCATGGGATTCTCCAGGCAAGAATATTGGAGTGAGTTGCCATTTCCTTCTCCAGGGGATCTTCCTGACCAAGGAATCAAACCCACATCTCGAGTCTTCTGCATTGGCAGGCGGATTCTTTACCACTGTGCCACCTGGGAAGCCCAGCTAACAAAGTACCAGGTGGTTTGATGAGATTCCAACCTTCACCTGAAAGTACGCACATTCTTTCAAACACCTTATTATCAGTAGGCTTCCATCAGTTTGCTATCCAAATCATCAGTGTAAAGATCTACTAATTATTTATTATGCTTCTTTGTCTCTATTTCATTATCTCTGTGATGTCTCTTCTACTAATTGAAGGTTTTGTTTTTCTTTCTCGAGCTGGTTTAAGACTAAATTTAGGTTGTTTATTTGCGATGTTTCTTGTTTTCCTGAGGGAAGACTGTATTGCTATAAACTTTCCTTTTACAACTGCTTTTGCTCTGTCCCACTGGTCTTGGACCATTGTGTTTTCGTTGTCACTTGGATCATTTAGTATGTTTCATGTATTGTAGGTTCTCCATGAATAAAAAAAATCCAAACAACCAGAAAAGACCCTTCTGTCTACTCTGACCCAGGCAGTGCAGTAGCATTTCAACCTGCCTATCCTCAAGCCAACACCCACAGAGTTACTGCCAGACCAGACCCCTGAGCACTTTGGGTTTTAGTGGGATCTTCGTTGCTTCAAAAGCTTCAACAGCTGTACTGCAGAAAGCCCAGGTTTCCATAACTGACAACCAAGGCCACCCAAAGTCCACTCCCTACCTGCCTTTCTGACCTTACCCCTGCAGACGCCCTCCTCCCGGGCAAACCGCGGTTTGGTTCAGCTCCTTCAAAGAACACCTGAGTCCTCTACTTGCCCTGACTTCCCCTAGCTCTATGACCATTTTCTCCTCTGAAAAATAAGAATACAATTATATCTGCCCCATTAATCTCATGGGATCATACAAACGTTAAATGACTTAAATTACTTGGGGAGGTTTTGTCAATGAAAGCCACCTAGAAAACCTGGGAACTAATCTTCCTGTCTCGGGGTATACACACCTGACTCCTTCATCTTCACTCACCAGTTACCAGGGCCTCGACGCCCCCCACCACCCACAACCTCGTCTCCTCCAAGCGGCTGTTTCTGATCACTGTGGGCACTCATGACCAGAACCCCTGGGTGAGCCTGAGGTTGGACCACCTTACTTTGTGCTGTGACTTCTATCTGCACGTCCTGCCCAGAGCCCAGCACAGCACTGCCCCATCTGATGACTGCAGGTGCTAAGTGGACACTGCAGGTGATCTGCTTCCTACCACTTAAGACAAAACGAACACCATCTCCTTTAAAGTAGCCTTTTGAGATTTAAATATGGATTTTATTGGGGACATGATGCAAATATACAAAGAGCTATTTCCTGTACCTCAAAATAAATAAACAAATAAATAATCTGTAGGCTCCTGAGGTGTGTGTTTCTCTGCCAGCCTGGGGAGCTTAGGAGCGAGTGTGGGTAGGAACTGGCCTGAGTGCCTGCAGCCCCACGCCACCTTGGCTGCTTCCTGGTGGCCTTATGAATTGATGCTGTTCATTTCTGCATCCCTCTCCTGAATGCAGCCTTTCCTGCTATCTCCCGGCCTAATGAGTGAGGCAAGGAAGTGGTTATTGTTATGATTACTTGCACTGTGAACTTTCCAGGGAAACATGCCATATTCCTTCCTTCTGGCTTCGAATCTGTGGTGAGCAGACTCTGTACATGGATTGGGCAGATTCAGCAGATTCTCAAACCAGGAGGGAGTGTAAAGCCCCATTTCCAGAAAGAATGAGTGGTTGGTGTTAAGTCACTGCTGCCCTTGGCTACTTATGTGAGAAGAAAGAGAATGAAATTCATGAGAGAAAGGGTGAGAGAGGAGGAATTGTGATGAAAAAGCTCTGTAATTACTCCTCTCTGGTGCCGGAGCTGAGAAAGGACTCTAGAGTATGTGAAACCGGTGCGTGTTCCGGGGTGGTCTCCCCTCTTGGGGGGCGTGCTGCCCCTTAATGTCCTCTCCCCATCCCCTCCCCCAGAAGCATTCATCACTTTCTAAGTGTGCATTCAGTGCTTTCGGGCAGCTACAAGGGACATGGACCCCCTCCATGTGACTGCCCTGTCTCCATCGTCACACCAGGGCCACGCGTATAAGTGGCCCCCACAAGCCTCTGTAAACATATGACCTGAGATACTGATATGTGGCTTGTAGTAAGAGTCTTTGTTGCTTTTAAGTGTTTATTGTCTCCAATCATACAGATGAGTAGAGCATAGCGTCAATATAATAACCCCCCATACACTCATCAACCACACTTAATAACTATCCAAGCTTGTCACAGTTGTTTCATTTGTCCCCTTATTCTTTTTTATTTTTACTTTTGAGAGATATTGTAAAGTGAATCCCAGACAGCATGTCATGTGAGCCCCCCACATTTTAGTGCCCATCTAAAAATCATGCACCTTTCCCAACATAACAACAATGTTGTGATCCTGTCTAATAGAATTAGCCATAATTCCATGGCCCAAATATCAGATTTCTCCAAATGTTTTTCAAATGACTGTTTTTATAGTTAGAGTATAAGATTTAAAATAAAAAAGAATTCATAAGGACTGACTATTCCTTAAGGAACTTCTGTGATTTTAAAAAAACGTTTCATTTTGGAGTATAGCTGATTAACAATGTCGTGACAGTTTCAGGTGGATAGGGAAGGGACTCAGTCATACCCATTCTCCCCTAAACTCCTCTCCCATCCAGGCTCCCACATAACATTGAGCAGAGTTCCATGTGCTATACAGTAGGTCCTTGCTGCTTATCCATTTTAAATATAGCTGTGTGTACATGCCCATCCCAAACTCCCTAATTGTCCCTTCCCTCATCCTTCCCCCCTACAATCATAAGTTTGTTCTCTAAGTCTGTGACTCTGTATTTTGTAAATACATTCATTTGTATCATTTCTGTGATTTTTGACTAACTGTTCCTTATTATCAGGTAAAATAAGTGAACATTTTAACTTATTGACTAGCAGAGGAAACTGGACCAAAGAAAATTATATACTTTCTCCTTTACTTGAAATATGCTAAAGTTTCAAAGCCATATATCATTTTGCCCTATTTTTTATATGTTTACCTTGATCCACTGTTTGCTCTCAGATCTTTCACACACACAGGGTACATATATGGGTTTATATAACATGTGTGTGTGTGTGTAACACGAATCTGGGGGGTTGTCACATATATGCCTGTATTGGACATGTGTGTATTTACTTGACACTGTGACACTGAAGAGCTGAAGTTCTCTTGCATCTGAGAGAGAAAACTATGATTTCATTCTTTTCTCCTCAAAGAAGTAAAGAAGATAAAAGAGGCTTAGAGATCTTAATTTCATACTCTCAGTTGTCGGGAAATGCAAAGAAATACATTAGAGTAAAGCAAGCGGAGGCATTTCCCCAAGGGAAGCACAATCGGCCGCAGGGGCTCACTGGGGCTGCCAGGCTCCTCCCCACCCACCCACCCTCCCTCCACCCCTCTAGGGCAGCACCCGTCAGCACAAGCCCTGGCATGGAAATGACAGGCTAGACTTGCTGCAAGGTCCTCCAGATGAAAAAAGGGCAGATTCTGTGGCTATTTTCCATACTGGGGACTGTGATTTTTTCCTCTTTGTCACTGGAACCTTAAAAATAGAATGTCTTTCTGAGGCTGACTGTGTAACACAGCACTTGAAACGAGAGATCGGGGGGAGGGGGGGGTCTGCCTGAGCCTTAAGAACACATCAAGCTCTTAAGGAAGTAGATTGTGCCATGTTTGAAGATGCAAAGGTAATCGCTGTGCTGGGAACCGTCTTGAGGGGGAGGAAGCCGAACAACAAGAGGAAAGCGGCGTTGGCTCCTGATGTCGCACAGGAAGGCCTCCGCACCTCCTGCCAAAGGGAGATAAGAAAGCTCCCAGGCACATTCTGGACAAGGCCACCGTTATCAGCTCCAGCTCCACGCTGTCCGCCCCAAGCCCCGAGCCCCCTGTCCCTTTCCTAATGAGCTTCAGGACTCCGACCTCTATTTGCATACAGCATGCCAAGTACAATAGCGTGGAGGTATTTATAACCATCCACAGGAAAAAAAAAATTTCCGGGGTAAGAGTGTACTCCATGTCGACTGCCCTGGAGCTGAAACAAATTAGTTTTGGACTAGAGGTTGATGTAAATAAATTAAAAGAAAGCAGCCAATTATGGATCCAACACATGGAGCAGGGACCGTCCATGGGGCACGTCCGTCTCTCTGCCTCCCAAGGAGGAGAGGTCTGTAGGGCTCTCTGGTCTGGTCCAAGTGACCAGGCGGCTTTGCTCGACACAGAGTAGGGAAACGCCACCTACACAGACGCAGATGGCCTTACTGACCTGCGTGCTCTGGGTTTGTTCCTGTGGCGCTGACAGATTCTCCCTGCACACTCAGAAGCATCTGGCTCCTTTGTGACCAAAGACAGAAGCCACCTTTCTCACAGAGAAAGGCAAAGCCAACACTGGGATCCAACCTGCAATACTGGCGATTTTGACTGCTGGTCCCTACAGGCACACTCTAGGCTGTTGTAATGACCATAGACCCTATGCAGTATCACAGTCTACTCTAATGAGGATTATATTTTCTACATGCTAAGTAATTTCTACTGTGCTAAGTGACTCAAACACACTATTGCATTGATCTCCACAACATCCTGAAAAGTAGGGACTCTTATCCCCCCATTGAATGGATGAGGAAATTGAGGATTAAGGAGGTTAAGTAAATTACCCACTAAATTACCTACTAAAGAGCTAGCAGGGCTTCCCAGATGGCGCTAGGGGTAAAGAACCAGCCTGCCAATGCAGGAGACATAAGATTCGGGTTCTATCCCTGGGCTGGGAAGATCCCCTGGAGAAGGGCATGGCAACCCACTCCAGTATTCTTGCCTGGAGAATCCCATGGACAGAGGAGCCTGGTGGGTACAGTCCATAGGGTCGCAAAGAGTCGGACACAACTGAAGCAACTTAGCCTGCATGCACAAAGAGCTAGTAAGCGGCAGAGGTGGGCTTTGTAATCGGTTCTGCCTTACTCCAGAATCAGCGCATTTAACCTGTATGCCACAGGTAACATGTCCATGTTCTATCATCATCGAAAAAGAAACTGTTATACTTCAATGTTTCTTTGTATCCCGGGAGGAAAGACTTCTCAAATAATCACTACACATAACACCATTACTGTGTTGGGGACTGGATGTCTTTTTTTTTTTTTTAGCCCTTTTGGCATTAATAGCCCAGTCAACTGCTTTTCCCAAGATCTGACAAACAGCTCTCGTGATACTCAGCTCCAATGTACTGCGTGCCCACTGTGCATGCGGTCTGCAGTGACAGTCTGCATTCCATGAGGCATCCCATGATGGCTGACCTCAGGTCCGTTCACCTTTACAGACCCATCACAGGAAATTCAGTGCAGCGTGCGCACCTGTTTATTTTCACCTGTGCTTTCCCTGAGGCACAGGCTTTGAACAGTCCTGACTGTCAGACTTTCTGCAGTCCTCCTGCCTTTCTTCCCCTCACCCCCTCCAAACGCAGAGCTGGCTCTTTCTCTACAGGATGGGTTGTTGCATCTGGTGGAATCAGAGGGGAGAGATGAGCTTTAGTCCACTGAGGGTTCGTGTCTGTGTTTTCTCTGGAGTGGCTCTCGTGGCAGAAAATGTAGACTCTCTGAAGAACCAGGTGAGGTGGTTCAGCCCTGCATTCAGCCTTTTGAGAAACTGCTCGTTTTAGTGCCATCATGTGCCTGTAATGGTACCTAAGACTCCTAGAGTTACCTAAGCAGTCTCATTTTGTAAATGATTTCTAGCAAACTTCAGTTCAGTTCAGTCGCTCAGTCGTGTCTGACTCTCCGCGACCCCATGAATCACAGCACGCCAGGCCTCCCTGTCAATCACCAACTCCCGGAGTTCACTCAAACTCATGTCTACAGAGTCGGTGATGCCATCCAGCCATCTCATTCTCCGTCGTCCCCTTCTCCTCCAGCCCCCAACCTTTCCCAGCATCAGAGTCTTTTCCAGTGAGTCAACTCGTCGCATGAGGTGGCCTAAGTATTGCAGCTTCAGCTTTAGCATCAGTCCCTCCAATGAACATCCAGGATTGATCTCCTCTAGAATGGACTAGCAAACTTCACCACCCCAATACTAGAAGGTCTACTCTACAGCCTGAATCTTTCTTGAGATAGTTGGTTTTTGTTGTTGTCTTTTTAGGATCCCCTTTCACCCTGTGGTAAATGACATTAAGCTGACCTTTCTTTCAAAAATCTCTGTTCTGCTAAGTTGGGCTCTTGATTGGGCTGAAGGGAACCAGTTTCTAGTGGGCTGCTGTTATTGTACCAGGCCTGAGGCAGCCCCTGCACACATTTACGCTGAACTAACTCTAGTGGTCACCAGTGAAGTGGGTGTTATGATCTCCACGATTCACTTTACCAATAAATAAGACAACTGAGACTCAGGAAAATCCAGCATCTTGCTCAGATTCATAGAGAAAGTGGCAGACAAATCTGGAGTTAGAACCCACATATTCCTAACTCATTCCACCACACCAGAACTCAGTCCATCCCAGGAGATGAATTCTGCTCCCAAGGGAATCCGCCCCCACCCCAAACTTTACCACCATGCTTCAGAGTCACGTTAGGAAACTCTGGGGGTCTTCTGAGGCCAACTGGTACAAAGTCAGACACCCAGAGAAGCGAAATCTTAGCTTTCAGAAGGGAGACGTAGCCCCGAGTCCTTTGGTGTGTGGGGGGCGGTGGGGAAGGAGCAGAGGAATAATTTATAATTACAGTTTTTAGTTGGTTAGTTTTCATATTAAAATGCTAAAATTATAGGAAATCTTGGCCTTCTGCTGGCTGATGAAGTTCATCGTTAGAAAAAAATCTTGCAGCAAAAGAAAGACCCCACTTTCATGGCAATCTTTTTTTTTCCCCTTGGTAACTTTAAACTGTTGTCTGCATGAGTCCTAAATACGTTCTGGGATGAAGCTAGTCTTTTATTAGGAACGCCAGTACATTTATGGCAGGCAACTGGTATAGAAGGGACCTCTGGGGTGGGGTGGGGGATACACGGTGGTGAGCTGAGCACCCCAACATCCAGTGGCTGCCTTATCTGAGCCTAAGCCATGCCTAGGAAGACGGTATATATTAATGTACAATGAAAGCACCTTTAGTTTTGGGGTGAAAAGGGCTCTAAAAGTTCTGCGGAGTCCCAAGATGCAGGCTAATCTCCCTCCCCTTTATTCTCTTCCAGATGATGGAAGCTGAGGGCTTCTTGTGCAAAGTCTGTGTCTTTGTTTGGGGTCTGACTGCCCGTGCGATTAGAATCTGTTTGTGAAGAACAGTGAACCATTTCAAGTGAGGAAACAGAGGAGGCAGTAGTAAAGAGCAAATCAAGGCTGTAAAGTGTCTTTTTAAAAAGTGGAAAGGGGAAGAAAAAAAAAAAGTACCACCTGGATCCCCGCCAAAGGACAGGACCATCGCCACCCGCCCTTCTGCAGAACAGCCTCATGTAAACTTCCCTGCGCTACTGCGGGTGTTGTGTCAAACAGTGGTGCGCGTGTGTCTGAGCCATCAGATTAACAGAATCTGCAAACACTATCTTTTCCCCTTCTCTCACATTCTCTTAAAACAAATAAAACAATACAGAGGAGAGGATGCTGGCAGAAGGCGGGTGGCAGAGAGCAGGCAGGAGTGTTTAGACAGAACGGTTCCTGCTCCTTCTGCTCCAGGAAAAGGGCCTGGGCCTCAGCACTAGTCACAGGGTCAGGTCAGGGGGATTCTGGGGCGGGGGCGGTCATCGGGGGGCCTTTCTGACACAGCTGGAGGACCTCGTGCCGCCTTGGAGCCCATAGTGAAAACTACTTCTTGTCTGAACGGCACGGGGAGGGGAGCAGAGAAGCCTTTTCGGGGACTGGAGGCCGGGGTCAGCGCCTGGGATGATGGCAGGGGGCGTCCAGGGGACTGGCTGGCTCTGCTGAGATAAGAGCTTTTCCGTGAGCGTCTTGGCCCGCGGTGCTTCCTGCTCTCGAGGCCCTGCGGTCCATTCACACTCAGAGCAAGGCCTTCTGCCTTCCTTCCTCCTCTGGCCCCAGCTCGCCTCCACCGAGGGGACCCCAGGATCCCCCTGGCTCAACTCTGGCTCTGACTCTTTTAGGGAATAGGGGCCAGGGTATCCTGACTGGCAGCCCTATACTAGGGTAACCATGGAGCTGGGAGGGGGTCACCTCCTCGGCTACACCCCGATAGGAGCCTTAGAGAAGCCATCCATTTTCTTCATTCACTTTTCTTCCTAGTGAAAGGCTGGTCAGTGGAGGAAGGGTGACTGAATAAATTTTATTTTAAAAGTATTTAGGGAAGTGTCCGGGGTGGTAAAGAACTCGCCTGCCAATGCAGAAGATGTGAGACGGAGGTTCGATCCCTGGGTTGGGAAGATCCCCTGGAGAAGGAAACAGCACCCCATTCCAGTATTCATGCCTGGAGAATCCCATGAACAGAGAAGCCTGGTGAGTTATAGTATATGGGGCTGCAGAGAGTCAAACAAGACTGAAGTGACTTAGCAGCAGCAGCAGCAACAGTAGGAGTGACTACAAATAACCTCTTTTACTTCCAGAAGAGTCAAGGAGTCTTAAGGTATTGACTCCAGTTGTTCAGGGAAGCATATGTCAAGCTATGGCTATGTATCATTTGCCTAAGGAGAGCAGATTACTATACCGCAGTCAACATGGAGACGTCCAGGTGGCCTTCAGGGCTGGATGGCGGGGAATCACATTAAGCAGAAATTCTAGACCAAGTCAGACCTGAGTCTGGATCATGGTTTTGCAACTTTCTGGTCATGGGAGGCAGGATGACAAGGTAGGAAGAATCATGCCATAGGAAATGGATCAGAGGCCTTCACTGGTCTTTCTAATTCCTTGAATACCTCTGAAACCGCTGGGTCATGTCAGCCCAAGGAATTACTCTTAATAAATTCGGCCTTGGTGTCATGCCACCAGTCACCATGGAGGAGGGGGTAATGGCCAGCCCTGTGACACTCACTGTCTGGGGTGGAAATGTGGCTGAGGAATTCGTTGCCTGCAGCCCACAGAGGGGGAGAGGAGAGATCACTTTTCTCAGATCTCAGTTCCCTGAAACATTATATTTCTCTTGTTTTGCCTTTATCTCATGGGCCCCTTCTTCTTGCAAATGTCTATCTTGTGTCTCTCTTTGACAACTAGCAGGTAAAGCATGTGGGCCATATCTCTGTCTTACCCCATCTTCATCCAGATTTGCTAAATAATGAATTGTACTTTTCACGAACCACCTCGAATTCTTTGGGCATGGATGTGTTCTTAACTCAGGATCACCCGCATGTCTGCTGATGCAAAAGGGCCTTCTCTGAATTATTTCCTTTCTGTTTTTTAATCTCTGTAAGAAAACTAGTTAAGATGTGGTAACATGGGGCTGCCTCCTTTGTTGACGATGTTAAGATGGGGTGGAAAATGGTAAAACCTTCAGATTATTCAGGAAGTTAGAGGAGTTGTCTAGGTTGGTCATAGCTTTTCTTCCAAGGAGCAAATGTCTTGTGTCTTTTAATTTCATGGCTGCAGTCACCATCTGCAGTGATTTTGGATGCAGTATTTTCGCTTGCTCCTTGAAAGAAAAGCTATGACCAACCTAGACAGCATATTAAAAAGCAGAGACATTATTTTGCTGACAAAGGTCCTTCTAGTCAAAGCTATGGTTTTTCCAGTAGTCATATATGGATGTGAGAGTTGGACTATAAAGAAAGCTGAGTGCTGAAGAATTGATGCTTTTGAACTGTGGTGTTGGAGAAGACTCTTGAGAGTCCCTTGACTGCAAGGAGATCAACCCAGTCCATCCTAAAGGAAATTAGTCCTGAATATTCATTGGAAGGACTGATGCTAAGGCTGAAACTCCAATACTTTGGCCATGAGAGGCAAAGAACTGACTCACTGGAAAAGACCCTGATGCTGGGAAAGATTTAAGTTAGTTAAAGAAGGGAGCAATAGAGAATGAGATGGTTGGATGGACATGAATTTGAGCAAGCTACAGGAGTTGGTGATGGACAGGGAAGCTTGGCATGATGCAGTCCATAGGCTTGCAGAGAGTCGGACATGACTGAGCGACTAAACTGACTAGAGGAGTTGTAATACCTTAGACCTGGCTGCACTGGTGAATTCTGCCTCAGCTCTTCAAGCCCTCATTGCCCCACATCCTGTCCAGCCTACCATGGCACGTGGGCTCTGGACATTTACTGGCTTGTGTTCAGTTGTCTTCTGATACTTTTCCAAGCATTTGACTTTTCAATAACCATATTCTTAGTAACAGAAGGAACTAAATCTTGTACTTCTTTCAGAGGACAGGATTCTACTTCTTAAATGGACTATGTGTGAACAAATTAATTTTTATTTGACTCAAATGGTGCTAGTAGTTATTAGCTGCTGGTTAGTTATTTTCTATTAGCCTAGAAGGTACTTCTGCACATGTCAGCATCATGGCTTGCGTAGAAACTCTCCAATACTATTTACTTGTCAGATGTGGATCCCAATGTGCTGAGTCCATCCTGGGTCATTAATGCTCCTCCTTGGGAGTGGACAGCCCTGATGGTGGTAACACGGCGCTGGGTTGAGCAGGATGTGTGAGGTCACTGGAGAGTCAGCAGTGCCCCTTTCTCAACATGTCTGAGGTGAGTGATGGATGGCTGGGCCGATACCCATGTGAGGTTGAGTCCATGTCTAGTCCGCTCTTCTTGTGGGGCCATCACTCAGTGAGAGACACTGTGCTCTTCTGCTGGTCCCCAGGTAGCTGGGCTAAGCCCTGAGGTTATGATGATGAGTAAGACCTAATCCCTGCTCTTAAGTAGCCCTCAGTCTGGTCAGATAATCACCGCTAACATGAACGACCTGTCTGCTGGGTACCAGGCATTGCATTGAGCATCTTACAAATTAATTTCTTTGGAGTAAATCACCATGGTTAGAAGACCTGTCCAAAGATGCAAGCATGTTTTGTGGGGGGACATGAATCCAGAGTCAGAGACTGTTTTGTCAGACTGTCAGCATTCGCTGGACACTTGTGTGTATCTGAAGCTAGAGAGGGAAGTAGTTTTGCAGTGGGCGGCCCCAGAGCAACCAAAAACAACTATAAGCAAACAGATTTGAGCTAAGTATTTGGGCTAAGTACTATTGGACTATGCATGCATGCTAAATCGCTTCAGTCATGTCCCACTCTTTGCAACCCTATGGACCATAGCCTGCCTGGCTCCTCTGTCCATGGGATTTTCCAGGCAAGAATACTGGAGTGGGTTGTCCAGGGGATCTTCCCGACCCAGGGATCAAACCCATGTCTCTTACGTCTCCTTCATCGGCAGGCGGGTTCTTTACCACTAGCGCCACCTGGGAAGCCCCACTACTGGGCTAAGTACTTTTATGCGTTTTATCTCATTTAATCCCCCTAAACAACCTTAGGATGTCAGGACACTTGGACCCAGAGAGGTGGTTCACTTTGCCCAGAATCACACAGCCAGCAGGTGGTAGGAGCCAGGATGTAGACTCCAGAGCCCATGACCTTCAGCTCTGGGCTACACTGCCTTTCTGCCTTCTCATGCCTTTTAAAATCGTTCTTGATGTCATAACACAAGGCTTTCAAAACATACTTGCTTTCTGGATCATGAGTTTTTGAGCAAAAAGTATTTGTTTTAATGTCTACATGGTCATGCAGACAGATGAAGTGCATGAATGGTGCTAGAAGGCCACTCGTCTGCAGTCTCTAGCATATCAGCCAGGACTGGCTTCCCAACAAGATCCTTGGCACTCTCTGGGCCTCATCTCTGAAATGGTAGTAACTACAGTCCTTGTCTCATAGAAGTTCTGTAAGAGTTAAATGAGAGCCAGTACATATGAAGCACTTATCCTTTGTTTTTCAGTTGCTAAGTCGTGTCTGACTCTTTGCGATCCTATGGATTGCAGCACGCCAGGACTCCCTGTCCTTCACTATCTCCTGGAGTTTGCTCAGATTCACGTCCGTTGACTCAGTGATGCCATCCAACCATCTCATCCTCTGTCACCCCCTTCTCATCTTGCCCTCAATCTTTCCCAGCATCAGGGTCTTTTCCAATGAGTTGGCTCTTCGCATCAGGTGGCCAAAGTTAGGTGCTTAATAAGTTTCAATAATAAGGAAAAAAAAAACAAAAACCCCAGGCCATACAGTCTACTGGCCATAATCTTCCATTTGGCTGTAAGTAGACTCTAAATGGCAACCCACTCCAGTGTTCTTGCCTAAAGAATCCCAGGGACAGGGGAGCCTGGTGGGCAGCCATCTATGGGGTCGCACAGAGTTGGACATGACTGATGCGACTTGGCAGCAGCAGCAGATTCTAAACACCATTTCTCTTTTCCTCACCTCACTTATCCAAAGACTTTTTCACACTCACAAAAGAGGATTTCTCAATGAGGTAGCAATCTGTGATTATCTCGTATGTTTTCAGTGATGAGGACAAGGCATGTGGAACATGAAAGGCCTACGAAAAATGGATAAAGAGCAGCCACACGACTTTTTTAAAGGCCTGAGTGCAGACCTAAGACTTTGATCTTCAGACATGGAAGGTGAGCCCTGGAGCCATAACGCGCATGGCATGGGCTGAGGACGGCAATACGACCCCCCCCCACAACACTGAGTCTGCACAAGCCCATCATTCTATAAGTGCCATGGGTGTGGGGGTAACCAGAGAGCAGGACAAAGGGGGGCGGCCAGGGAAGGCGAACTGGAGCAGAATGACTGGCTGGCAAAGTGTTTAGCCTCCATTCAAGAAGTCCTAGGTTGGGTCCAAACCTCCCTTCCCAGATTTGGTTTTCATTTTACCTCATCCTGGTGAGCCAGCCAATAACTCTCTAAGCATCTCCTCTTTGACCCCTCCCCATCATTCTCCTGAGTCCCTCAATCAGATCTGTCCTCTCCCTTCCCATCTGATCCCCCCAGGAATTCCCATCACCATAGGACCCAGATCTCCTCCCCCGTCTCACGATGGTGCTCCTTCTTAACTGCTGTCCATTGAAACCATGTGGGTTGGTTTAGTCAACCAGAGTATAAGCACCTCCCTGGAGGAGGAAATGGCACCCCGCTCCAGGATTTTTGCCTGGGAAATCCCATGGACAGAGGAGCATGGCAGCCTACAGTCCGTGGGGTCACAAAGAGTCAGACACGACTAAGCATGACAAACACCTTTCAGCAGGATGCAATACAATGTTGTAGTGAAAATAAGAACAACAGGAATTACAAATATTTTCTAATTTTCCTTGTATGGCTTCTTAGATACACTCATCATTTAAAAGTGGACAGTTCACTTCCAAATACATGGGGTTTTTAAAGTATCTTTGATATTAATTTTTCATTTAAATGTTTTCTTTTCTGTAATCACCTGCACTGTTTTTTCAGTCTTTTAATTTTATCGAGGCTTTCAATGGCTAAGTCAAAGAATCTCTCTTGGTAAATGTCACATTGCACTTGAAAATATGTGGGTTACTTTCAAATATCTTTTGATAGTGATTTCTAACAATTCCACAGTGATAAGAGAACAGACTCTATATAATTTCAATACCTTTAGACCCTGAAATTTTTGCACCTTGATTTATGTCCCTAAATATGTGCCAGTGTCTCCTGTTTTATACCTATGGGAACTTGAATAGAACTTGTATCCTGCTGTTGTGTTAAAATTGTATTAATCTTAATTATGTTGAATTGGTTCATAGTGCTTTTCAGGTCTGCTGTATCCTTCTACTTTTCTATCTACTCATTCTATTAATTTTTGAGAGTCTGATATTAAAACTACAATTAAAAATCTTAATTTATCTACCTAAAAAATAATCGTAATGTATTTAACATTCTTCTGTATTTTCCAAGTCTCCTGTAAATGTGCTCCATACTTTCATAATCTAAAAAAGAATAAGCAGAAATAATAAGCAGACAGAAATTTGAGACTTGGGTCTAGTCCTGGGCTTGCCATCATCTAGCTATGGGGGGACAAATAATTATCTTCGAGCTTCAGTTTCTCATCTATAAAACAAGTTCTCTTTAATCTCTAAAATATCTTAAGTTCCTAAATTTTTTTTTTGAAGTATAGTTGATTTACAGTGTGTTAGCTTCTGCTGTACAGCAAAGTGAATCAGCTATACATATACACATATCCACTCTTTTTTACATTCTTTTCCCATATAGGTCATTAGCGTATTGAGTAGAGTTCCCTGTGCTATACAATAGGTCCTTATTATCTGTTTTATATACATTAATGTTTATACATAAGTCTCAATCTCCCAATTGATCCCTCCTCTGTCCTTCCCCCACTGGTAACTGTAAGTTTGTTTTCTACATCTGTGACTCTATTTATGTTTTATAAATAAGTTCACTTATACCATTTTTTAAGAGTCCACAATATCATATGATATTTAGAATGTCTTAAATTCTGAGTGAATGAATCACTCAAAGTGACTAGATCCAGGCACGTCGAGGCTGAGGTCCGCAGCCTCCATGTCCCCTTTCATCAGCTGTAAATCCTTATGCGTTCTCCCTCACCTCCTTTTATCAATCTTCCATGAGCTTTGTGAGGCCTGCTGAGGGTTGAGTGTTTGCTGAATCCTGACCCAGAAAATAAATCCTAAACCATGAATGGGAGGGAATGGGACGTCCCTGTAGGAGATCAAACACTCCTGCGTGATGGGAAAGCCACAGAGACAGCAGTACTATTCACGGAATGTGCCAGTTCACTGTTTGATTCGCTGACCTCCTGAGGTTGGTCCTACGTAGGCTCGCTTGTTCCCGTGGGGTCTCTACCCTCTCAAAGGGTCTACTCCCTCTGCAGGTTTGGGGCCTGAACCAGCTTCATTCACATCATCCCTGGTTCCCAAAGAGATTGTGAGATTGGAGTCAGATTCCCCCAAAGGCTGCTAAGTTCTTTCTTCTTTCCTCCCCCAACCCCAGGTCAACTTTAACTCAACCAGTGGGCTCTGAGATCGCTGGTGACAAGAGTAAACCCAAAAAGTGAGGCCAATGCTCTCCAAACCTGTCCCCGTGAGGACTTCTGTTCCTTCCTCTAGGAACCCTCAGTGATCCACCTTGAGAGGTCCCATGGCTCACCAACAAACAGTAACTTTCTGAAATGCCAACCTACTTAGCCTCTTCTATCCCAGATCGAAAAACACCCGAGAGATAAAATTCTGAGCTTCCGTTTCCTTATGGGGAAATTGTGGCCATCATGTAGAATTGTTGCACAGATTAGGGGTAATGTATGGAATGGAACGTGCACAACTTTGGCCCTAGAAAGGATCACTGGTTCAATCTCTTACAGCTATCATCATGAAGTAGTCAACTGCATTCAAGGTGACAAAACATCCCATGAGGATTCTAGAGAAGGTATGAAGAAGTGAATATTGAAGCTCGTTAGAAAGTACCACCTGGACCCCAGTCTGAACCGATCACACACTTCCTTCTAGTCCAGTCCACCGGGTTCTGCTTTTTCACCTAAAAGGGCAGTGGAGTTTATTAGGTTGGCCAAAAGGTTCATTTGGCTTTTTCCATATCTTATGGAAAGGTGTATTGGCCAACCCAATACATGAAAACCGCAGACCAAAGTCCATGTTTGAAGAAACAGTCTCTCCAGCCCATGAATACATAACTAAGACATGCCTTTCCAAGGAAAGGTGCACGTTTTACAAGGGATTTGTTTACATATTATCTCGGGATCTTGTGTCAGGATAGGAGTTTCTAGATTCTGTCATGAAAATGCCCATTCAATTAAAAGAAAAAAAAAATCTGTGAGCACAGGCCAAAGACAATTGGGGTGATTCTGCCAAGGTTCTGGATGAGTCCCCCTAAGTGTGGGTTGCTACCTTCTGGTCTTCCTACTCCAGGGAAGCTAACATTGAACTTTGCTCAATAGATCCCTCTAAAAATCACCCAGCAAGACTTCTATGAGTCAGCCTTTTGGGTCAATTTAAACACACAATGGAATGTTTGATAGGAATTACAGGAGACAGTTAATTCATTAGCAACGATTATTCATCGGACTCCCTGTATTCCTAGGAAGAGTGGGGAATGCGGAAAATCTCACAAAGCGTAGAAAAGTGGCAAAAAGGCATTGGCAAATGAGCTCGCTCTGTTTTGAGATCTCTGCATGAAATATTAATAAGGGTTGTTGTCAGAAGACTCACACGGGTGGTGAGCACTTCCTTATCCCATCATTATGTAACAGAAGGCAAGACGTTTCCCAAGTGAGCAGCCACTTTTGGCTCGTGACGAAAGCTTCTTGGGGGTGGCCAGATTTACACTGCTGTTGTTAAAGCTCAAAATCCTATTCAGGTGGGCTTGGGTGAAGTGGTCATCTTTTAAGTCCTCGTTTTGATTTGAGGTTTTGCGTGTGCCAAGTTAAAATTCTCTGGAGCCTGTCTGGTTTGAGTCTGCCTAGGTATATCCACGTGAGACGTGGGTACAAATTGTACACTTAAAAGGAGTGTGATAAATATTAAAGCATGAAGTATATGATCAAATCTCCAAAAGACAAGGTCATCTTAAATTACAGCTTCTCTCTGACATTGACCTACATCTAGCCCCAGGAGACGTTGGCTTTTGCAGTGCTTAAACTGGTAAAACTTGTATTTTGTAGTTAGAAAAATCAGATACGGGATGTAAAATTGTTTCAGCATAAAAAGAATAGACAGTCATGCTGGTAGTCAATTAAATTTGGGTCCTTGAATACATTTCTCATTAACTACCATTAATAATTGTTTTGTTTTTGCCCTGTTAATTTTACATACCCCACTGGTGCACAAAACTGCTTCTCCCAAATGATCTAGACCTAATACCTCCTTAATGATTCAGGCCTTCCTTTTTCTGCCAATTTGGTGATGTAAACAATAGAGAAATGCAATTAGGCAACTTCGCAGAGTTCCTAGAGGCCTCTGCCTCCGTATTTTGTAGGCCAAACCCATCTCCCCTCCCCCACAAAACACTCCCCACCACTGCTCCCTGCAAGAGTGTTTCAGAAATGGAATGTCAAACCGTGTGGCAGGGAATATAATTCCCTTTTTTTTTTAAAAAAAATTGAAGTAGAGTTGATTTACAATGTTGTGTGTGTCAGTCATTCAGTTGTGTCCAACACTTTGTGACCCCCATGGACTGTAGCCCACCAGGCTCCTCTGTCCATGGGATTTTCTAGGTAAGAATACTGGAGTGGGTTGCCATGCCCTTCTTCAGGGGATCTTCCCAACCCAGGGATCAAATGTGGGGCATTTCAGGCAGCTTCTTTGCTATCTGAACAATGCTGTGTTACAGGGAACATTTTCGGGCTGGGCAAAAAGTTTGTTTGGACCTGGATGGGTAGGGTGGGGAGGGAGGTGGGAGGGGGATTGAGGATGGTGGGGACACATGTATACCTATGGTTGATTCATACTGATGTATGGTGGAAATCAGCACAGTATTATAAAGTAATTATCCTCCAATTTTAAAATAAATTTTTTATCAAACACCTAAACACAGAATTATTTGAGACTCCAAATCTGATTTGCTTTAAAGCTTTGGAAGTAGTTCCTTGAGATTCCGTGAATGTCTATTAGGTTTTCTTAGTAAACCCACCATTTTAACTAAGAAAGCAATAAAGAATACTCTACCCATGTCACTTTCCATGAGCTGAGAATCCAGTTCCACTGCATGTGTTCTGAAAGACAGCACTGGCAAAAGACCAAATGGAACAAGCAAGGTTTCAGGGCTAACTGGGCAAAGAACGACAATGCCTTGGTCTGTACGGGCTGGATAGGACTGACAGAGGAAAATAGCAGCAGTGGAAGAGTTGCTACATTTTTTTCCTTAATGAGGGATTATCAACATTATAATTACTGAGTCAATTCGGCACCACGGCATACACCATTACATGTAAGACTTTTCTTAACAACTGCTCTGCATTCGTAAGGTTTTTTTTTTTTGTTGTTGTTCATTTGGCCCTGACCTTCAGAGTTAATCCTGAGGTCCAATGGCTTTATAATTTGTAAGAAGTGGAAGGGAAATAGTGTGCAACCACTAGGAAATTATTTCAAGCTCTTCAGAAAGAAGAAAACGTCATTTTAAGTGGTTGTCTCATTTCACTCGTTAACTCACTGGGTATTATAGGAAAGGGGAAGCAGGGCAGTTACCATTCACAGAAGGGGAAACTGGAGCCCAGATTAAATAACTGGCCAAGGTCACAAAGAAGTCAGGGACAGGGCCAAGAATAGAACCCACTTCCTTCATTCCCAGGTCTCCATGCCCAAGACTGTGGAAAAGAGACGCTGCAGGTACATATAGAGAGAGGATGCACAATCACCCAGTGGGTTTGACTTTACATCATTAAATTCTAAACACAAAAGGTATGTATCTTTGTTTTGCTCAATCAGTATCAGTAGATGTGGTAAGTCTATTTAGACTGAATACTAATCATGTGCACAATGGATTGTAAGATACAGGTAATGTCAGCACAGTGTATCAGATTTCTCTCTACAGATTTTTATGGGTCACAGATAGCTGGTGAAGGAAATGAGACTTTCACAAGAACCCAATATACCTAACATTTTCCATCAAAGCATGATGACACAGATGTGCTGCAACTCTGTTGTAATCTATTAGTGTTG
Source organism: Moschus berezovskii (assembly GCF_049115385.1). Lineage (NCBI taxonomy): Eukaryota > Metazoa > Chordata > Mammalia > Artiodactyla > Moschidae > Moschus > Moschus berezovskii. The sequence goes on from NC_142472.1 coordinate 54,977,427, forward strand.
TTGATGACCTGGAAATGATAATTTGTGATGCTGAGAAGGGAAGAATTACAGTAGCCTCTGGTCTACAGAATGTCTGTTCTAAAACCCAAACTGCTATCCTTAAAGGCTGCTGACCTTGAACCTCCTTAAAGAACCAGATTGCCCTTCCCCAATTTCTCCTGGCTTCCTTAAATTCATCCTCCCCATTCCCCAAAGAGGGGCCCCTTCCAAGCAGCCCCATACTGTTCCTTTACAGAGCATCCTCCATGGAGCAGGCGGCCTTATCTGAGCAATTTCTCTATGAGACCGGACCAGCACTCTGACAGAGCTCACCAAGGACCATGAGATTGCAACCAGCTCACCTCGTGGGGGGTTAATAGTTCTTAGTTCTTCACAACCCGGGTTGGAGGGTGTGGGGGGGTGAAGTTCTAAAAATCTGGCAGGAGTCAGCTGTCTTACATCCCAGTGTTCCCCACCCCAGCTTCAGCCAGCCCGCAGGTCAGAACCACTTCCTCCCATGACGGGAAACAATGAATGCGGCTGGCCCCAACTCCCCCGTTATACACTTGTGTTCATTCTTACTTTTGCCTAGCTCATCTATCTTGCCTTCTTCTTCTTCTCTGCTTCTGAAAAATCATAAATTCTGTTTTCCTCGATTCTGCAACCCAGACCTAACTAGATTTCTATTTCTAAAGCGCAGCAAAATCACATTTTACTTTCTATAGGCTTTCTGCTCGTTTCTCAGAAATATTAGGTAAAAGTTCTCATGGTTGTGAAAATAGCTTTGCAGTAGGGAGAAAAATGTTTTCCAAGTTCCTTGAAAAATTTGGAGCCTTACTTAGAGACATTTACCCTAATGCAAGCAATAATTACAACCTTGCAAGATTCCCATGGCACTCTGTACCTTTCTCAAACACACTGCCTTATTTGAGCCTTATATACTCCCTATGAAGTGTATGTAATCACCCCTATTTCATATGAACAGAAGCTGTAAACTACACATCTGAAAGTACTGTAAGCTCACTACCCTTCTGTGTGCTCCCTGGTTTATGCTCAGGCTGACTTGGGGCAAGTTAGGACAATCTATTTAGAAGTCTCTGCCAGTTGCTGGAGGTGAGAGAAATCCCACACACACCTCATTTGGTATTACAGTAGAAAAATCTGCCTGCAATGAAGGAGATGTTGCCCGAGCCATGTGTTCGATCCCTAGGTTGGGAAAATCCCCTGGAGAAAGAAATGGCTAACCACTCCAGTATTCTTTCCTGGAAAATTCCATGGACCAGGGAGCCTGGGGGTTAAAGTCCATGGGGTTGCAAAGAGTCAGACACAACTTAGAGACTAAACACACACACAATAATAACAATGTTTTTAAAAATTCAAAACAGTCTGCGTCTTCTACTACTTTACTATCCAGATATACAGAGAATTAAAAGGCGGGGAAGATTCTACTGTATTTTCACTCAGCTCATTATGTATGTGAGTTTAAAAGTAACTACCTTTCCCCTATCTTTAATGTCTTAGGACAAATTCTACGTGAATCAAAAATCACAATGTCATTCAGTTTGAACATAGCTTAGCAGCTTACCACATTGTTTTTAAAGGATACAATTTTTGTTAAATTGATTTAAGGCTCTTACAATTCACAAAGATGAACTACTTGAACAGTTCCGATCATTTTTTAAAATATATTTATTGGACTCCAGGAAACTATACAGTCAGTCTCAATCTCTAGACTCGTTAACCAGTTGGCCACTTTAAACCAATGAATAGTTTTGAGCTATTTAAACACATTCTAACCTCAAAACTAATGCTTTGGTGTGGTCCATAGATAGAGATATCCTTTAACTAGAACCTAAAAATTAAATACCAAGAATTATTCTACATATTCAAGAGTAATGTGTATATATTAATCACGTAATCTCTTTTGACAAAGATGCACAGATAACATTCTGCAAATATGTACTGTGTAACCCAGAATAAGTAAGATTTTTACAATCCGTGCACTAGAACATCCATTATTCAAATGTCACTATCTAAAATTCCTGCCTGCAAGTGAATCTAAGTATATAAAAGTAGTTCATATAAAGACATACTTGAAAAATTTTAGTAGTAAAAGAGGGCTTTGTCTGTCAGTGTGAGCTTTGATCGCTCTGCAGGGTGAAATCAAGTTTTTCTATTTGCTCTCTAGTATACAAAGGTCCCATGTATCTTTATGAAATATCTCTACATTAAATGTACTGATTCAACCATCAAGCATCAAAGAAGCTATTCAGTCTACTGACTTAAGAAATGAGAAACTCTTAAGGATAATTTCAAGCAACAATTTATTTGTAAGTGAATCATCACCGAGAGTGAAAACTTTCATTTGTGATCTGTCTTGTGATAGGAAGAAAGAAAGAAAAGAAAGCCTTTAGCATTAAGAGAATATGTCAGACGGCCAACAAACATTTACAGAAGATTTAAGGTACTGCTCTCAATCTTTGAGAGATTTCCAAGAGGAATAAGGTATCTTTCAAGGCCTTGGCAAGCATACTTCGTAAAGTGGGAGAAGGATCCTCCTTACCATAGAGAAATCGGGAAAAAAGGTAATGTTTATAAAGTTTCACTTCAGCTGACCTAATTCCCAAAACCATATTTTATTAGCATTATTCAAACTTAACTTTATAATATTATGTTGTCACTCATAATTCTTATTTTCTAACATAGTCATTAGCTCTAATCCTGAATAGAAATGAAATTTTAGATTTGCTGTTGTCAAATCACAATAAGAATATTCTTAAAGGGCTATGTTATTCTATAAAAATTGAACTCTGTACCTTTATCCAAACCTAAAAGCTTAAGTTAGTTATTCTAAATGCATTTGCCAAGTAGTTATTGTTTAGTTGCTAAGTTGTGTCCAACTCTTTGCAACTCTATGGACTGTAGCCCACCAGGCTTCTCTGTCCATGGGATTTCCCAGGTAAAAATACCTGAGTGGGTAAGGAGATCTTCCTGACCCAGGGATCAAACCCGAGACACCTGTATGGGCAAGCGGATTCTTTACCACTAAGCTACCTGCGAAGCCCCAATTGCAAGTTAGGTTAGCACAAACATCAAGGTCTTAAAGAGTCCATAAATATGGATGTCTATTTCCAAATCAGCAAAATAATAAAATCTCAGTATATTTCATTTTCTTTGGGGTTGAATCATTAACAGTGGTAGAGAAGGTACTGCAGATCTGTGAGTTCTCATATTTCTATTCTTAGCAAAGGATTCACTCATATGAGAAATCAGATGTGTGAAAACAGCCACTTCTCAGGAATTACACACCCAGGAACTTTCACAATCAGGATAATATGCCTTAAAAGATTAAAACACGAGATGAAGACAGGCTGAAATTGCAGGAAGTATCTAGAAAACCAAATAGCCTCTTCTGTTTATGCTAGAATTATATCATGTTTATTTATCAAGCTAATTAAAAAAAAATAATAGCAACTCTCCCAACCACTCTACAAGTGGGACAAAAAGCAATAAAGAAAACATTTTGGCCTAATGCTAATTGTTGAGCAGTCTCACTACTATCTGACTGCTGCACCCATCAATTCTATTTGTGTACCTTCAAATTCGCTCCCATGAACTACCATATATCAATCCTCTAGACTAAACAGTAATGGAAAACAGCAAACAGGGCTTGGTCTTCAACAGGAAGCAAGCACTGCATGGTTAAGAGAGGGCAAATACACCCCAAGCATCTGTGTATTCAGACAGGATGCTGAATCAGCTTATAGCTCAGGGAAGACAAATGTACCCACACCTTGTGATGTGACAGTGGTATCAGCAAAGGGCTGTTCATGCTGAGGAGAGAGAAAAGAGTCTGAGAAAGTCAGGAAGGTTCGTGGAGAAGGTGACCCCGCTGATGAGCCTGGGAAGATAAAGATGGACCTCTTAGGAGGCAGAAAGCACGTGGAAGGTCATGTCCAACCAGTGTAAGAGCACACACAGAGCCTAGGCAAGGCAATGATCACCAGTGGTGGGAAGATCTGATGTCATGCTCAATGCTTTTGGAGTGCTAAATGGGGGGACCAGTAACTGATGCAGTGACGGAGCCGAAGGCTGGGGGTGCCAGGTTGGAAAACAAGAGATGGGAGTTCCAACCCGACTTCCAAAGAGTGGATCACAGGGGGACCCTCATTCTGTCCCTGAGCTCCTAGTCTAGAACTATTAGAATTATGACGCGGTTAGCCATGGTAAGGAAGAAGCGTAGGTAGACTGCCTACCTTTTCCCAGGGCAGGGGAAGCCTTGCCCGCTGTGGACCGTATATCCCAAGTGCCAACTCCCATCTGTGGCCGTGAAAGACCCTGGAGTCCAGATGTTGAAGAGCATTCGAAAGTTATTTGAGAAATGAACTGTGCCTACCTTGCTTTGGAGTGATTATGGTTACAGGGGTGCCAGAACCACGTGATGACAGGTGTAGGGACTCCATAAATGGTGCAGGTCAGGATCTGTCTGCTGCCCAGTGGGTACAAGATCGGATCCGGGAATGATGATACAGACTTTTCGTAAATCTGGGGTTTCACTGAAAGGAGAGAACAGGACAGAGGTTGAGAACTGGTTTAATGACTGGACCACAACACCAAGGACCATGTTCTCACTGGTTTTGATGTTAAGGAGACAAATACATGGATGAAAACCAAACCTGTGTAACTGTCGTCATAATGTCAACTGTAAAGCAATAGATGTGTTTCGACAGCGTGTAAAAACTTGATTCCATGGTATGTACGTTCTGATCACAATGATAAAAAAAATCACATTGCTCTGGGAGATAAGAAGCCATGAAATAGTTGGGATGGGGCATAGTGGTTTTTAAAACAATTGAACAAATTTTTATTTTCTTGGTTATACTGACTTTAAAAATCAATTTTTTTTAGAGTACAGCTGCTTTACAATGTTGTGTTAGTTTTTAATGTACAGCAAAGTGAATCAGCTATATGTGTAAATATATATCCCCCCTTTTCTGGATTTCCTTCCCATTTAGGTCAGCACAGAGCACCAAACAGGGTTCCCTATTATAGACAGCAGGCTCTCATTCATTATCTATTTTATTTACTGGCTTTTGACACAAATGGTCACTAATTTCACCTCCACCAGAACCAAAAGAAAGTTTGAATGGTGAACTTACCATTGACAATCAGAGTGGTAGTGAAGTTTTTGAACACATTTGCCTGCTTTATGCCTAGCAAGATTGTGTAGTCCCCTGCATCTTCGGGAATCACATCTTTGATAATCAATGAATATCCACGAATCAGATAGCGGGCAGACTTCTCAGTGGCCAGTGACCCATCTTTTAACCTGTGGTAAGCGCATGATCAGTAAGTTATTTCATACCACCTCTGAGACAACACGTTTAACATTGCCATGTAAGGATGTGAGCTCCAGTTTAGACATCTAGAGCCCTGGATTCCTCAACAGCCACTTAAAACATTGAGACACTGACTTAGTAAAGCCCAGTGGGGGAATTTCAGATTGGGAAACACTGCTTTGTTGATTGGCGAAGAGGAAGAAGCAAGCTGAGGAAAGAAAGACAAGTGATGATTTAATGTACCCACATGGATGCTGCTTGCTACTGTGACTTAAGTATTAACCCAGAAGCACAGGCTGATTCCATCTGAGATGTTTTTTCAGAGTTCTCCATGAGGCTCCATCGCAATACAAGGGTCATTGTAAGTCAGATCAACTAGATCACTTCTCCAGATAAAAACAAAAATAGACCTTCCCATTGTGGCCTCATGTGGAGTTCTTATTAGTTATATAAATGGTCACACCAGTTGTCCCTTTCATAAGCTATAGTGAAATCAAGATTATCGAGGTTCTTTCCTCTGGGAAAGATTACGGCACAAAACTCACAAACAAAAGGTATACACTTAAAAATAATTTTTTTAAACTTTAGAGACAGACTCAACGCCTAGATATCACTCAGTTACATACAGAGCCGACAGTCAGGCTAGAAGGCTCACCCCGGCTCTGCCACTGTACGGTGTGAACTTGACTAAGTCATTGATTCTCAGTTTCTCCAAGTTTCTCAAAGATCTCTTAATTGTAAAACTCTGTGATTTCATTAAATGGCACAGTTCTTTCAACGGGCATTTTTCATAGGCTTCCCTGGTGGCTCAGTGGTAAAGAACCTGCCTGTCAGTGCAGGAGATGCAGGTTTGATCCCTGGATTGGGAAGATCCCCTGGAGAAGGAAATAGCAACCCACTCCAGTATTCTTGCCTGGGGAATCCCATGGACAGAGGAAGCTGGTGGGCTACAGTCCATGGGGTCACAGTCAGATATGACTGAGCGACTAAACAACAAGTAGGAATTTATTCTGTTCTGCATAAAGCTGTAATGTTTGCAATGGCATTGGTTCATAGGCATGCAAACAAATTCTAATTCCCAGTAGGTCTCATTTCCAAAGCAGCAAAATGCGTGATTTTAAACCACGCATTTTGCTGTGATTATAAATCCCATTTTAGTATTACTTTAAATTATTTCTTATGAACAGGTCGTTACTTTCAAAATTGGATTTTTTGTTTGTTTGTTTTAGGTCTTTGCTACTTAGCTACTGGAGAAACTAGCAGTGTTGAACAGAGGGCTAGGTACTTCCTAAAGTGGAGGGTATATTTCTATTGGAATAACATACATTCATAGGAAATTTACTATGAAACTTTTTAGATATTATGAAACAAAACCTGTCTTCTACTGCAATGACAAGGGACATAGCACAAAGTCTCATTTTCTCTTTAATGCCCTATTAACGATGTAGAGGAAAAGCAAAATGCTACACCCATTTGATACCGAAAGCAAAACAAGCTCTGGTTGAGATTCTATATTGTGTGGGTTGTTTTCCTAATCAGTTGTGTACTATACTCTTTGTTTGGAATGCAATAGCTTGGGCCAAAGATCCTGGCATTTACAAATGATTTCACAAAATGATTGCAGATTATCAACAGATTACATTGTTTTACATCAGGTGTTGGGCTCCCATTTAAAAAAAAAAAAGTTGCTTAAAGCATTTCTGAATATGCAAACTTCCAGCCAGAAAACCTTTTAATTAGTTCAAGTAGGGCCATGGGTGCACCCCTGCCACCAAATCAGTCTTGTCTCTATTAATGTTTGTTTAATTTTAAAACAAGACTGGAACTTTCAGCCCAGCTGTATCTAAAAGAATTATTTTCCGATTATAAGAGAATTATTATCCTCATCACAAGGGCCCACTTCTTCAGGGTTAATAGAGCATGTTACATACTCAAGATGCTTCCTAATCGTTGCTCAACATACTCCATTCAGAGGCGGTTGACATCATAGGAAGGTTTAGAGAGGCAGAAATTTAGTCGCAGGGAGTGAATGACTAAATCGCCATGAGTACTCAAAACACCCTAACCCTTGCTCCGTCCTGTTACATCATTTGTTCTCCCCATCAGCCCTTCCCACTCACTCCGCTCCGAGCCTAGAAATCAGCCCAGACCCTACTCTTCCACTGTCGTCTGGGAAACGGATATTGTTTCTTTTCAGGAATTCAGGTCTCTCAAGGTTCCTGCATCTTCCTACTGACAAAGCATGTCTTAAGCTGCAAGGAACATGACTGTGATCCTACCAGACAACATCTGGAGAGGGGAACGCCTTCACTCTCACGGAGAGCCGGTAAGACCGCTTGCCAGCTACAGCCTCAAACACCTGCTGCTGTCGAGGCCTCATAGTGATGAATGGCTTGTCTTCGAAAGAAGAGAGAAATCCATTAGAAAAGACTATATGTAAACAAAACCAAACCAAAACCCCATTCAAGGAGGGTGCAGCCAGGGAGTAAATGGAACTGAATTTCTGGTGGCTCAGATGGAAAAGAATCTGCCTGCCATGTGGGAGACCTGGATTTGATCCCTGAGTTGGGAAGATCCTCTGGAGAAAGAAATGGCAACCCACTCCAGTATTCTTGCCTGGGAAATCCCATGGACAGAGGAGCCTGGTGGGCTACAGTCTATGGGGTCGCAAAGAGTCAGACACAACTGAGCAACTAACACACATGCTCAAGTACTGATCAGTGAATAAAACCATTTAGAAGTACCCAAACAAGTGAAATATTTGCAAAATCAAATGGTCCCCGGGACATAAAAGCCCAGGGGCAGGGCAATAGAAACACCTTAAACATCTATATTATAACAAAGACATATAAAAATACTTCTAAAAAAAAATCAACCTGGCCAATATGAGTGCCGTGGGAAAAAGTTGTTCCATTCGCTCTAGAACAACTAACTTGATATAAAACATCAACTGGAGCAAGTCAAAAGAATATCAAAGGCATTGGTAAAACTGTCCTCTAGTTTCTGCTCCTTACAAGGTTATTTTTTCAATGGCAGAAATAAAATTAGGTTTTTAAGACTTCTGAAGAGGTTAAAGTACTTTCTTGACAGAATTTGCCTATTGGAATTAAACAATAATATTAGGATTTCATGAGAATAAAATCAGGGATAAAAGAACATCAATTCTAAGTAATTTATCACAGCATATTTTTCTCTAAATCAGTATGATCTCAGAAATTTCTTCCAGAAGTTAAAGGTAAAACTGATTGCATTTTTCTGTTTTGTTCATGTAAAGTGAAGTGAAAGTCGCTTAGTTGTGTCCAGCTCTTTGCAGCCCCATGGACTGCAGCCCACCAGGCTCCTCTGTCCATGGGATTCTCCAGGCAAGAATACTGGAAAGGGTTGCTATTCCCTTCTCCAGGGGATCTTCCTGACCCAGGGATTGAAGTTGGGTCTCCTGAATTGCAGGCAGATTCTTTACTGCCTGACCCACCAGGAAAGCCCAATGCAACACTAAACAAATAACTCTGTATATATTCTAATATTATTACCCACAATAAATTTGTAAGGGAAAGATACTTGAATCAGTGCAAAAGTATTACAGTTAAAGAACACTTAATGTGATTTGCACTTGGGCAGGGGCTGAAGGGAGACAAAGTTGTATTTTTTCATGACAGACTACCTCCTGTCCAAAAGAAAATTTACATGATTTATAGAACTGCACCCCCCCCCCCCCCCCCCGCTAAATCTGCAGTGACTGGAAAGCAGGGAAGGGCTGCTTACCATATACATGCACCGAGGTGTTAACAGACTTGAGTGATGGCCCGCTTTTCACGTGACAAGTGTAAAGCCCTTGGTCTCTGTTCTGCACTTTGTCAATAACAAGGATGCTGTAGAATACATTATAGTGGGAATTGCTTTGGTCAATGCGTTGCCTTATGGAGGCTCTCTTATTTACCTAGAAAGAAAATGTATAACAGATGGAGAAGTAGTCATGGTTTGCGTGTAGAGTTATAGCATTTCTCAAATGATTCCTACGATCTGTAATTTTCTGCTAAGAGGCAAACCCACTCAGAGCAAGATGCTCAGAACCACAGCTCTATCTAGACATGTTTCCAACATGTGCCATAGTGGCCCCGATTTGGCACTTCAGGTTCTTCAAATGGACTTTCAAATGTACACTATCTCAACAGTTCCTCGCAACAAGCCAGTGAGATTGGTGGGGTTATTGCCTTTTTGCGGATGAAGAAATCAAAGCATCAAAACACTGATCAGAGTAGCCTGGGAACTCAGGTCTTCCGAGTACAAATCTGATTCTTCCCTCTAGCACCTCTCTAAACAGTAACCTGTTCTCTAGGCAGTGACATCAGATAAAAACTCAGGCAATGACTGTCTTCAGTATGTGGATTCATGGCAGGCTTTCTCCTAATAAATCACCATGTGAGTTTTTTTGGGGTTTTCTTTTTGCTTCCTTCTAGAAAGATAATGAATCCTGGCTACACCTATTAGGGTGTAACAATCCATGTTTTATTATTTCACTATTTGAGCAAGGGTTGCCAATTTCTGCTAAACCTCACGAAATGGGTCTGGTGACCTGCAAAGCCCTTGGCAAGTTTTAGCCAACAATCTAGGGGTGGGGTCGGCCCCATGTTTGCAGGCCGCAGGCTCAGCACTGTACCTTGGCCACAATGATCCACTCCTGGTTTTGCGAAGATGAGGTCACAGTGTCTTTTCCTTTCATTGTTCCCTCCTTTCTTTTTCTTACTTTTTTTTTCAAGCATTACATTTTATAACACATAATATGTTATTTCCTCCTCTCGGTTTGTCCCCTTGAGGAGGCATGGAAAAAGACTCTGGAAGTTGGCCAGACTAGTCTCGGGGTCTTGACCTTAGCTCTCCCTCTGTGCCATGTTGGATAAATTCTACCTACCTGTTGGCACAGACGCGTTAAACAATTTTCTCCCTTCTTAGCAGCAACCACAGAGAAGATGTCAGCCATTGCCATCAAAAATAAGAGAACTGGTCCCTACGTGTCAGACTGAGGACCTGCAGCAATTCTATTCATGTTGATATTACTTCTCCCTTCAGCATCAATGGGTGGTAAAAATATGATTAAAAATGGGATGTTTTTATAGTCTCAAAGATTTTTCCTACTTTACCATGAAGAAATATGGCAAATACCACCTTAACCATGGGACCAAGATGGAATCATGTAACTCCAGATATGACACTGAGAAGGACACAACATCACTTCTAGGGCATACCTGTCTAACGTGCATGGCCTGAGTCTAATAATTAGAAAAAAGACCAGAAAAACCCGAAAATAATTGGTATTCTACAAAATAACTGCTGTATTTCAAGGAAGGGAGGGCTTTCCTGGTGGCTCAGATGGTAAAGAGTCTGCCTGCAGTGCAAGAAACTTGGGTTCGATCCCTGTGTTGGGAAGATCCCCTGGAGAAGGAAATGGCAACCCACTCCAGTATTCTTGCCTGGAAAATCCCAAGGACAGAGGAGCCTGGTGGACTACAGTCCATGGGGTCACAAAGAGTCAGATATGACTGAGTAACTTCACACTTCAAGGAAAAGAGGAAGAGAGGGAAGGGGTTCGTTAAAATCAACACAACTAAAGAGATAAAAATACTGGACTAGAGGGACTAGTCCAGATTAAAAGAAGACTAAAGAGATAGGACATCCAAATGGCAAGATATAATTCTGGATCAGAAATTTTGTGCTTGTTGCTGCTCTTCTTCCCAGATTTGGTAACATCGTCATTGTTTCTGCCTTGGTATCCTAAAACTGCCTCTGGGTTTTACAACAGGCTTGTCAGCAGCCACAGGCTATTTAAATCAAAATGAAACAGAGTCTGATGCTGGGGGGCAGGAGGAGAAGGGGACGACAGAGAATGAGATGGCTGGATGGCATCACCGACTCTGTGGACATGAGTTTGAGTGAACTCCGGAGTTGGCGATAGACAGGGAGGCCTGGCATGCTGTGATTCATGGGGTCACAAAGAGTTGCACACGACTGAGCGACTGGACTGAACTGAACTGAAACAGAATTAACAACTTAGATCCTTAGTCCCACAAACCACATTCCGCAGGCTATTAGGCATATGTGGCTAGTGGTTAATGTACTAGACCACTTCCATCACAGAAAGGTCTATTGAACAGGGCCACTTTCAAAGTTATGGACATTCAACAGATGCATCACCATACTCTTACAGCTGCTGCTGCTGCTGCTAAGTCGCTTCAGTCGTGTCCGACTCTTAGCGACCCCATGGACTGCAGCCTACCAGGCTTCTCCGTCCACAGGATTTTCCAGGCAAGAGTACTGGAGTGGGGTGCCATCGCCTTCTCTGACTCTTACAGCAGCAACACTAAAAGGATAAACATTCCTTCCCTTCTTACGTGTATTAAGAATATATGGTTTCTATCAAACCCAGTACAGCCACAAGTTGCAGCAATCTTATTTCAACCATTTTCTAGAACATACCTTATGACTGATGAGTCTTTAATATGTTCCTATGGGGTCTTTGTGGTACCTTTTGTTGCCAGTTTATTCTGTTTTCCTAGCAAGAAGTATGTATATTGCACAGCACAGGGAATATAGCCCAGTATTTTGTAATAACTGTAAAGAGAGCATAATCTATACAAATTCTGTATCACTATGTTGCATACCTGAAGCTAAACTAACATTGTAACTCAGTTGTACCTCAATTAAATAAAACAGTGGCTGGGGACTGAGGCACTCATCTTAATTCTACATACGCCATCTAATACATACTATGTAATGTATACATAATTTAATCACAAGCTAACTTTGTGACTGGGCCACCTGAATGATGTAGCCAATGGTTTACCTGGGATCTGAACCATAAATCATACAGACATGTAAGAAATGGTGCTGGACTCACTGTCGGACGATTCTCAACAGTTTATCAGAGATTCCCCATGTATATACATTTAAAACAAAGATTGTTTGCAAGGATGTTTAATTTGAACAAGGGAACCCAACTCAGGCTTCATTCTTTTCATTTTTCTGACAGACAGAATCACTCCTTTGTCCCTTAACAAACGGAATATTCGGTGGCTGGGTTGCATTATCTTTCCCAAACATGCTCCAATCAGGTGCCTGCCTGTCTGCCGGTCTCTTCAATTAACGCGCGGACAACAACTTTTTGCTGTTGTTGTTACAAAAGATAGCCCCTGCCTGGCACGTTGTGATAAATTTCTTTCTCAACTCTAAATTCTAGAGACTCGTTTCCAAGGATGAAACAATCCCCTTTCCACCCAGAATCATGCAATAGAAATACCAGCCTATACACTTCAAAACAAAACCTCCAGACATCAAAAGACAATATCTCTGCAGATCTTACTCACAACACATCAGGGAAAAAAGCACCCGAACCAAACCCAAAGCTCCTTTATTGACTCTGCCAGAGGCGTCAGAATATTCTGTTTTTTCTCCCTCACTTCAAAAACTCAGTTTAGCATCTCACTTGCGAAAACTAAATACTGTCCTATAGAAGAAATAGAAAAGGAGGTCACTCACTTCTCCAGGGTACCTCCAGGTCATCTCAACTCTTGTGTTCAACGGGGTGGTAGCTGTGCAGTTGAGGGTGAGCGTATGGCCTCTCAGTAGTTTGACTGGGCTTGGTGTGCTTATCCAGACGTCTGTAATTATGTTGGCTGCAAGCATAAGAAGTCATGTTAAAAAAAAAAAAAAATCAATGTTTCATTAAGCAGATAAACCCCTTGAGCATCCCGGCGTATGTTCATGCTTCTGGAACATCACTTACTATGCTGAATTATGAGATAGTTTGTCCTGTACAAATGTCCATTGACTGTTGTCTCGCAGGTCAGAAGCCCCAATTCTCTGTAGGTTGCATGTGGTATTATAAAACCCTTCCTACTGTCCCAGGTTATTCTTTTTCCATCAGGGATCAGAGTTTCAGATGGAAACTGGAAAAGGAAGAAATGTGTGTTCACAAAATCGTATTAGTGCTATGGTGAGAGCTTCACTCATAGTTTGCAGTTTTTGAAATATGTTTTATCTCAAATGAGAGTAGTGCAGGTAGAAACTCCAGGTTGTCATAATTGGTTCTTTAGTTTTTATTGCATTTAACAAATGATACGTTAACCATGATAAATTATTGTCAACAACGTAATTTGTTATTAGTCTTAGCAGCAAGCTGCACCCACCTAGGGCAAACCGAGTTGTTGTCTGTCAGAATTCTAGCAGGACCCTGCGTCTCTTCAAGTCTCTGGGAGTCTCTGTAACAAACTGGCCTGATGCTCAAGAGGAAAATGAATTAGGAATTTTTTTCCACTAGGGCTGCCTGGTTATCTTCTTGGTCTCATCACCGGGAGCTCTTAACAAGCCAAACCTTGTCATCTCATTTTGCATGATTTGTTAAGGAGCTGGCTATCTTAAAAGGACTGTGCATCATTGGTGGTCCGCCATAATTCACAGCATTAACTTGGCACCCACTGGGGTTATTATCACTCTGGGGAAACTGAGGGTACTGACTCTGCACCAGGGAGGACAACTCCCAGATGCTGCGGCTCCTGAGAGCAAAGAGAGCTGAAAAAGGATGTGAGGCCTGAGACAGTCAGGAATGACATGCTCGCAAATTCCTAGAAGTACTGCTAAATAGCGAGTCCAAACAGAAGAAAAGAACCCACCATTCTCCCTTAATGCCTTCTCCTGCACACCAGAGAGTTAATCTAAAGCCTCTACTTTGAGGAAAGGGTCACTGCTCCACAGAGTAGCAGAGCCAAATTCCCTGATGTCAGATTGTCAGGCAGTTTCAGAGGTAATGGTCTGATGACTACTATTATTGATCCCCAGTTGGAAAAGGGGGGTGGGAATCAGATCACTTTCTCACAACAGATTATTAAGATTCATAGCATTAACTGCCATAAAGAAGCTCAAGTCTTCTCTGTCTTCTTTTTAAAAGTACACACCGCCTTACACCGCTCTATTCATCAATCCATAAGTATACTGCTTGTGGAAGGAGTGAATCGGACTGGGATGTGTGACCTGATGATGGCAGAGATTTCTGTTTCAAAAGCACAAGCTGCCTCTCCCAGTGAGTATATGTCCACACTGGCGCACGTCCCCAGAGTCTTATGTGGGTTTGAGATGAACTGCATCCTGTTTATGAAGAACTGAAAGCAATTAAAGGATGCATTTCATGTTTTAGTACATTAGGAGGCTACTTGTAAACTTGGGAATGCTCTGCATTCCCTGGCAGGGGGGTTGGGAGGCTGGAGGGGAGAAAGAACCTTCTTTTCTAACTTGGTGCAAACTATTAAAAGGAAAATCTCAGAAAAATGTACAACCGGGATTGAAATCTATCAATGCTTGAAAACATGAGAAATGCTTTAAAAACACGAGAAAACAAGTATGTGCTGAGTCTAAAAGAAAGGTTGGCTGATGGACTTTCTCTGCACCACCAAAAAACACATTCAGTTTCCCTCTGAAGTGTGTCTCTTACTCTCGTCTATCCATGACTGCCACTAGCTGTGGTCCACTGACAAAGCCACTTCATGTCTAGCTGACAAGAGCTAAAACAGCGAAAGCCTACAAAGCTCATCAGCTGTGGCAATCGCTGTGTGTGTCCTGAAGAGGCAGGAAGATGGGCAGCCTTGCAAGACAGTAGGGCGCAGGGAGCTGTCACCAGCTGACCCGGGTTCAACTGAAGCAGGCAGGGAAAAAGGAGAGCGAAGGGGCAGCAAGTTAGAGAAAGAGGGGTAATGTCATGTCAGCATATATATGTAATAGGTTAGCATATTTTCTATACATGTATATGATATACCAAATTTCTTGTTAGAATTTTATGCTTCTCTCACTCGCTTTTCTTTTGTATCATAGAGCTGGGGGGGAAAACAGAGAAAATAAGCTTTCCTTCCCGAAATGCTTGCAGGTGAGAATTTGGGAAAATTCCTCAGACAGACAAGCAACCTGCATTAGGGCCAGAAGGCAAGGGGCTTACATGAAACGAGAAGTTTCATATCCCCATGGTTTGCTCCATATTCATCGCAGAGCAATTATCATCTTGGACTAAGGGGAGTAATGCCAGGCTCTTGAAAACTTGATAATACATTGATTACTGGGCATTAAACTGTTAGATATGTAACACAGATAGTAAGCCATGAATGGGCTTGCCTGTGCCAGGCAAGGTCCTAAGTGTCTTCCAAGAACCTCACGTAGCCTTCCTGACAGTCAGGTGAAGGGGCACTCCTGTAATTCTCCAGCTCTCCAGTGAGGACACTGCTGTGGAGGGAGGTCTGATCACTTGCCTGTCTATCTGGCAGGTAAGTGGGCAGGGAGGGGAGGAAGAATCCAGGCTGTATGATCCCAGCCTTTGCTCTGAACCACTGTGGTCCTCTTCCTACGCAAATGAAACCATCAGCAAAGGATGGAGGAACACGGGAGCAGCAGACAGAGCATGGGCTATGATGTTCCGCGTGGCCCCAAAGCCCCTCACTCCCTGGGAACCTCAGATTTTTCTTCCACTGACTGAGTTTGACTCCTCTGGGGTTTCTACCTCGGCTACAATTTTTTATTTCCTGGCAACGGTACCCAGTGTGATGGAAGTCATGACCTGTCATTGATGGACTATATTGAAGATGTAACTCCACAACATAGGGAAGTGAATGCAAAGCAAGGCGACAGGGAGATACCTCACCACAATTCAGGATTCGGGGTCAATAGGTGATCTGAAAGTCACTCTGAATTCTACCAATCTGACTGCCATCACCACCTGAGTGCCAACCTCCATGTGATGGGCAGTGCCAGGAGATGCCTTAGACAGCGTTCATTTTTCCTAAGCTCTAAGCACCCAGGATTCACTGCAGTTTTCCATTTTGGGAGTTTTTATCTAATTCTCAGACTGAGCAATACCCCTAAAGTAACTGCAGCTGAAATACCTGGCTTGGTCTAGGTATTTGGTCTTTATTAGAGTTTACATGAAATCATTTTCCTTCTCTTCACGCATAATTTACAACATAATATGAAGAAAACCCTCACTTATAGTTTTCTATTTCCCCTGAGAGGTTAAGTTTAGATGCCCGGCAAAAGATAAGTCTTTTGTTATCAGGGAATTCCCAACTCAGACCAAAGCAACAGTTCTCAGATGCCTGGAGAGTCAGATAGCCTGCTTGGCAGTTCTGCCTTCAGCCAAAATCTGGATAATTAATTTGTATACGCCACAGAACTGGTTTTTCTGACATTTACAGACATTTGAATTTGTGGCAATGCATGAAAATTTTCATGATTTTGGTTCTTTTGTGATTCACATAGATTTATGCCCAGAACATTATCCTCTTATTCCATTTAAATCCACACATGGGTATAACATCTAGCACTCAGAATTCTGAGTAAAAAGCTGTTATAGAAAAGCATGCAAGCAAACGATTCCAGAGACAGAAAATAACTCACAATACATTCTGCTCACTTGCGGTGAAGAGCAGGTGAGAGAAGTTTTACCTTTTTTAAAGTAACAGTGATGCTGGGAGACGAGACCCGGCAGGGGATGACCACCTTCTTCCCTTCGGTCATATTTATAACCTCAGGGATTTCACTGTGCATCTTGACGAAAGGTCTACCTGTATCTGAATAAGAAAATGAAAACACACACACGTAAATGACTGTACGATGAACACCCAGACACTGAAGCTGGAGAGGCACCGTGGGGACCCCCGTACATCCATATTCTTCTCTCTCACACGGCCCTCCGTGTTTCTGCCCAGATACAGAATGCTTCTCTAAGGAAACCGAATTCCTTAGTCAGGTCTCGGCCTTCCATCAGCAAACCCCGAGGCCCAGTCCCTGCTTTGCAAATTGTGACCTGGGGGATGGGGTGAGGGGTGTTTAGATCACTCAGAGAAAAAGCCACAAAAGTGCAGAGTGAGAGTCAGGTGAATATTCTGCATAAACGCCTTCCCACAGCTTTGCAAAGGGCCTCAGGAAGCGCCCTCCTGAGCCTTTGTCAGGAGTCAGAGCGGGTGGGTACACGGGTCCACAGTCTTAGGGGCGCAAATGACAGTGGAGAGTGGGGGCCCAAGGTGTCAGGCGGGAGAGAGGATTTCCATTTGAATGACAGAAACATGCCTCCACCGCTTTCTGCAGCTTAAAGGCCGACTAGTAAAACGAGAAGGTCTGAACTACTTCAGGGGAGGGGGTAGGGTGAAGGCAGGAGAAGCAGGGTGAACACTGCATTTATTTTAACAAGCACGTGTGTCCGGTTCTTTAGCCCACACTGCACGACTACAAACAGTAAAGCATGTGCGAGTGCACGCGAAGAGACCCAGAAAGGGCTTTACCTAGTCACCAAGAGATCACCCTTAAAAGCATGGCACTGTCAACTACAAATCAGCCTTGCCTTCTACCTCTACGAGGATTAAATCAGGTGCCTCTGCAGGGCTGACCTTCAACACCCTCTGGAGGGAGTTCAGGGTGGATAGCAGGAATGTGGCGCTGGGGAAAATGGGCAGAGTCAGTCTTCAGAGAGTTATATATTCTCAGGAGCTGACTTTATGAGCCCAATTCTTGCATCTCCTCATATCTAAAAAAGCACTAAAATCCTTCCTGGTGACTAAAATCCTTCCTGCTCCTCAAGACAAACAGAGATCTTCTGCAAAAAAATAAAATATGCTTGATTCCATGCACTTACCCTTCACCAAAATCACATATATGTTGACCTTCCCCGCCCCTCTCCTGCCTCTTTGGAGCAGTTTCTCAGAGCTATCTGAGATGCTGTCTCCCAAGCTATAGTCTTTATTTCGCCCCCAATAAAACTTAATGCACAACTCTCACATTATGATTTTTTTTCCAGTCGACACCATTTTGCCCACCTTAGAGGTCAGAAGGACACAAACCACTTGCTGGGCTTTCCTGCAGTTCCTGTAGGGACAGGACTGAACATTTTTTCAGAAACACTCTCGCAGTCCACCTCGCCATAACAGCGATCTCTTCAGGAAACACTGCTCTTAGCTTCTCCCCTTGGACCCAGCCCTCCTTGCCCAGATGGAAAGAAGTCCTGTGCAGACTCTCCCCCGGACCCCCACCTGCTCGCTGTTCAGAATAATCCTGGATGCTGAACAGAGACTGGAGAAAAGACATGGGTACAATGGGGGCCATGGCTGCCTGGAATGAATGGGGGCTGCAGACATTGTTATGAACTGTGTCTCCCCCCGCCCCTCCCACACAAATGATATGTTCTAACCCCAGCACTGCAGAATGTGACCTCACTAGGGTCAAACAGAGTCACTGCCAATACAGTTACTTCAGTTAAGTAGGGTGGGGCCCTAGTCCAATAGGCCTGGCATCCATATAAGATGATGGCCATGGGAGGAGAGACACAAAGGGAGAACGCATACGGAGACAAAGCAGAGATGGAGCAATGCAGTTGGAGGTCAGGGCCACGGAGGGCCACCAGCCCCTTTCAGAAGGTAAGGAGAGGGAAACAGGGGCTCCCTACAGGCTTCAGGGGGGCACGGTCCTGCCGCCACCTCATGTCTAGAACGTGAAATGATAAAGTTCTGTAGTTTTAACACACACGCCCACTCCACCACCACCAAAAAAGGGACCTTGCTGTAGTGTGCTGAAGGTGCAGTGTGTGACATACACCAGAGGGGGCCCTAGAGGGACCCGATAGATACAGCCCATCTTGGATGATCAGAAATCCCTGAACAATTCCTTCTGGTCTCCTGGGAAGCCTTCCGGGGCCAGCCCTTCCTGCTTCCCGTCCCAGCCCACCTCAGGGGCTTCGCCAGCAGTCCCAGAACTCTCCTGTTACAGCACCTGACACACGACTCCCTGGATACATGTGAATGATGTGTACTTGGAAGAGGAGGCAAATGGTATTCATCTCTGCCTCACGTGCAGTGAGGGAATGAGCCAGTGAACGAACTACTCTCCAACCTGTCCTTTTACAGATGAGGAGAGAGAGGCGGGAACAGGTGCAGAGTTGTCTCGCCGTGAACAGAAACCCCAGAGGCCCCTTTCTTCTCCTGAGCTCCAGTCCAAGGATACTTCCCTTCCCCAGCTCCCTTCATCAGAGCCCGCTCCCTCGTCATAGGAAGCACCGTTGTTGGCAATTGTTTTTCAGAGACAAGCTGATTGTCACAGTTCCCTGGGGCAAGTAAGTGTGATGTCACACCGTCTAGTGTTGGAGGAATTCCCAGATGAGGCTGTTCACCGAGGGGCAGGGCTGGGGTGGGGGTGCCTTTGGGACAGCCTCAGGACAAGGCTCAGAGCTGGGGGAGTGAGGGGGACAACAGATTGTGGTTAGACTGTACATGTTAGGAGAATTTAGGGCTGTCCAGTGACCCACTCCAGTATTCTTGGGCTTCCCTTGTGAATCATCTGGTAAAGAATCTGCCTGCAATGCGGGAGACCTGGGTTCGATCCCTGGGTTGGGAAGATCCACTGGAGAAGGGAACAGCTACCCAATCCAGTATTCCGGCCTGGAGAATTACACGGACTGGACTGTCCATGGGGTCGCAAAGAGTCAGACATGGCTGAGTGACTTTCACTTCACTTCAGTGGTTAGGACTTGTGCTTTCACTGCTGCTGAGAGTGCAAGTTCAAATCCTGGTCCAGGAAAGATGAGCATCATGACCACAAAAAAAATTTAAAAAAGCACGCACTTCACAGCCAGGGTTCGAATCCTAGCTCTGCCCCTTACTAGCAGTGAGGCTGTGAGCAAAGCATTTCACCAATTTCATCCCTCATCTGTAATACCTGTCTCGAGGGTGACATGAATTCATACATATAAAATGTTTAGAATGGTACCTGGCAGATGTGTGTGTGTTAGCCATGAATTTTCTCATTATGAGAAATTTCAACTTGAGAAAGGGGGGTTAGGATATATGAAACTCATAAATTATACTCACGATCTAAACTACGAAAAGTACAAATTTATATTCATATAATGGCATAAAAAAAGGCAAAACGAATACACTAAAATGTGAGCCGTGATTCCCTTTGAGTATTATGAGTTGTTATTAATTTCTTTGTGACCCCACAAACTGTAGCCCACCAGATTCCTTTGTCCATGGGATTTCCCAGGCAAGAATACTGGAGTGGGTTGCCATTTCCTCCTCCAGGGGATCTTCCCAACCCAGGGATCGAATCTGAGGTCTCCTGTGTTTCCTGCATTGCAGGCAGATTCTTTACCATTGAGTCACCAGAAAAGCCCTTCTGTTTTTGTCAGATTTTCTAGAATGAGCATGTATGATTTTACAATAACATTTTAAATCGTTGCACGTAAGTTTCAATGTCTAAAACATTTTTACTTGAGGAAAACTATAAATCTTGCATGTGATTTACATCAGGTTTGTCCAGTATACTAGGAGGAGACATTAACTATCACATTAATAGTTATATGTCTATTAGGAAGGCTCAATGAGTGTAGTAGCATCTGTAGAGGGGAAGAGTTAATTATATGGAGACAAAGATTCACTTATCAGCACAAAATTCCTCCCCTGAATAAAACTGCTGAGCTGGACATCCAGGCAGGACTACTGGGATTCGATCAATTCCTTTCCTTCCTCCTGTGAGTCTATATTTTTATCTCCTTTGTGAGTCCCAAGGTAAACACAAACACCAGGAAATGGTTTAATTCATGTAACTAAATTGTAAATCCTTCACATTTAATTTACTGTCTCCTTAAGCAACCATTTTCAACAAAGGACACTGGCATAAAATGTTCCTGAGGAAACCGTAAACCTTGGTGTAGTCATTTTTAGTCTTAATGAATGCCAATCCCAAAAGAAAACAAAAGCAGCTAATGCAACATGCCTTTGAATTTCATCTCGCCCTTGTTTGCTCTGGATCCCTCAAACACTTGAATTTCATGATATCTATTGGCCTTTAAAAGTCAATGCCAATTTTAGCACTGGGCCCACAGTTCAAAAAATATCAGAACTTCTATGATTGGTGTCCGTCCCAGCATAATTCAAAACACACCATTTGTAGCACAGTTAATAGTAGCATTATAAATCCACCATGTTTACAAATGAACTTATGCCTGCAGATACACACACACTATCCTCTAGGCTTATTAATAGTATATTTCCTCTGCAATTTGCTTCAAGGAAGGGCTAAGAATGAACTTGCCTGACATATTATAATACAAACATTTTTTGTTTTGTATGACCACAGATATAGAAGAGGTCACAGTTCCATTAATATCACCAGTAAAACCACTTACTACTCCCATAGGACGCATTTGTCTTTGTCACAGATTTAAAAACGACTTCTAAACCCAGCCAGCACCGTGGAGTGGTTTCCTGAGACCAAAGTGGCTGGCTGTTGAAAGAGTGAGGGAGAGCTGCTCCGAGACCGCCGGTGGACCCGTGGTGCAGACATGCTGTCACCAGGGACTCAGGCCACACCCAGAGGCAGGGAGGTCACACCACCCTCCCCTCTCTGAACTCTTAGAACTCAAAGCAGTGACAGGAAACCGGCCCAGAATGAGGTTTTCTCATCCAGTAGGAGTAGCTGGGCTGTCATCCTTCAGGACAACGGGCAGACTTGGGCACAGGGGAAGATCAAACAGGGACCCTTGCTCAAAGTGGTATTATACCTACTTTTTCAATGTGTTTTTTCCTTTTGAAATCTGTAATCACTCTGGAATACCAGGGCACACAGACATAGAGGTCCCAGCATGGCAAGCTTCATGCCACTCTATTTCCCAAGGGCAGCACCTAGGAGCTCTTCTATGGAGTGTGGAGCAAGTGAATGCCCCAAGGATTTTAGGGGGTTTTTCAGACTGAAGAGGAGTTCGAGTAAACATCTTATTTCCAAGTACTTGTTCATTCCCATGATTTTCATAAACTTTTTCTTGATTTCCTTTCCCTTTAATCTCATTTACCTTAACTCTTAAGTCCTGGTCATGAGGACTCCTAATTATTTTCAAGGAGGATGTGATTTTAATTTATTGAGGATGAAGTGAAGAGGATAAGAAGGTAATTAACCAACACCATGGAAAGGATCCTATCTAGAAATGAGAGTTTTCACACCACACTTTTGACTTCAGTTGCCCACCAAAGCTTTTGAGAACTCAAAACAGAGCTTTGGAGCAACCATAGGAAAGCTGAAAGAGCTATACTAATATTAGATAAATAGCTATTGTTGTTCAGTTGCTAAATATTAGATAAAATAGACTAAAACAAAAAACATTACTAGAGATAAAGAGGGCATTTTGTAATAATGATAGCATCCAGCAGGAAGATATAATAATTATAAATATATATGCAACTAGCAACAATACAGGAAGGAAAAACTGACAGGATTGAAGAATAGAAAATTCAACAATAATAGATGAAGATTTCAATGCCTTACTTTCAACGATGTACATAACAACTAGAGAGACGGCTGAAAAAGAAATAAAGAACTTGAACAACGCAGATAGCCAACTAGATCTAACAGACATAAACAGAACCCATCACAGCAGGATACACGCTCTTCTCAAATGCACACAGAACATTCCCCAGGAAAAACTATACACTAGGCCATAAAACAAG
The DNA here is from genome assembly GCF_049115385.1 of Moschus berezovskii. Lineage (NCBI taxonomy): Eukaryota > Metazoa > Chordata > Mammalia > Artiodactyla > Moschidae > Moschus > Moschus berezovskii. The sequence goes on from NC_142472.1 coordinate 55,000,261, forward strand.
CTTCAGTAAATTTAAAAGGATAGAAATAATACAAAGTATGTTCTTTGACTACAGTGGAATGAAATTAGAAACCAGTAAGTGAAAGAAACTTGTTCAGTCACAAAGTCATGTCCAAAAAACCAGTAGAAAAAAATTCACGAATCCAAAAGCTAGTTCTTTGAAAAAATAAACACAATTGACAAACCTTTTGACAGACAAGCCAAGAAAAGAGGAGGAAAGACAAATTAATAAGATCATAAAAGAAACAGTAGCTATTACTATCGACACTACTAAAATAAAAATAATTATAAAGGAATAATATAATTGTATGCCAATAAATTAGATACCAGATGAAATAAACAGGTTCCTAGAAAGACATAAACTACTGAAACTAACTCAAAAGAAACAGACAAACTGAATATACCTATAAGAAAAGAGATTGAATCAGTCATCAAAATACTGTCCACAAAGAAAAACTCAGGCCCAGAAGACAAGTGAATTCTATCAGATATCTAAAGAATGAACACCAATTCTTCACAAATTTTTCTAAAAGAACAAAAGGGAAAACTTCCCAATTCATTCTATGAAGCCAGTGTTACCCGGATACAAAAATCAAAGACATCACAAAGGAAAAACAGGTCAGTATTTTTTATGAATGTGGATGCAAAAAAAGCTCACTTTCCAGCAAACCCAATACCTATAAAAGAATTATGCACCTGACAGAGTGGGTGTTCCAGGAATGCAAGATTGATTTAACATTCAACAACCAGTCAATGTCATTAATATACAATATCAATGGAATAAGAAACAAAAATCACATGATCCTTTCATTAGGCACTGGAAAAGCATTTGACAAAATCCAAACCCTTATGGAAGATGGTATGGAGATTCCTTAAAAAACTAGGACTAAAACCACCATATGACCCAGCAATCCCACTCCTAGGCATATAGCCTGAGGAAACCAAAATTGAAAAAGACACATGTACCCCAATGTTCATTGCAGCACTATTTACAGTATCTAGCCAAAGCCTTTGACTGTGTGGATCACAATAAACTGTGGAACATTCTGAAAGAGATGGGAATACCAGACCACCTGACCTGTCTCTTGAGAAACCTGTATGCAGGTCAGGAAGCAACAGTCAGAACTGTACATGGAACAACAGACTGGTTCCAAATAGGAAAAGGAGTACGTCAAGGCTGTATATTGTCACCTTGCTTATTTAACTTATATGCAGAGTACATCATGAGGAACGCTGGGCTGGAAGAAGCACAAGCTGGAATCAATATTGCCGGGAGAAATATCAATAACCTCAGATATGCAGTTGACACTACCCTTATGGCAGAAAGTGAAGAGGAACTCAAAAGCCTCTTGATGAAAATGAAAGAGGAGAGTGAAAAGGTTGGCTTGAAGCTCAACATTCAGAAAACAAAGATCATGGCATCTGGTCCCATCACTTCATGGGAAATAGATGGAAAAACAGTGGAAACAGGGTCAGACTTTATCTTTTTGGGCTCCAAAATCACTGCAGATGCTGATTGCAGCCATGAAATTAAAAGACGCTTACTCCTTGGAAGGAAAGTTATGACCAACCTAGATACCATATTAAAAAGCAGAGACATTACTTTGCCAACAAAGGTCCGTCTAGTCAAGGCTACGGTTTTTTCCGTGGTCATGTATGGATGTGAGAGTTGGACTGTGAAGAAAGCTGATCACCGAAGAATTGATGCTTTTGAACTGTGGTGTTGGAGAAGACTCTTGAGAGTCCCTTATACTGCAAGGAGATCCAACCAGTCCATTCTAGAGGAGATCAATCCTGGGTGTTCATTGGAAGGACTGATGCTAAAGCTGAAACTGCAATACTTTGGCCACCTCATGTGACGAGTTGACTCACTGGAAAAGACTCTGATGCTAGGAAGGTTGGGGGAGGGAGGAGAAGGGGACGACAGAGAATGAGATGGCTGGATGGCATCACCGACTCTGTGGACATGAGTTTGAGTGAACTCCGGGAGTTGGTGACGGACAGGGAGGCCTGGCGTGCTGTGATTCACGGGGTCGCGGAGAGTCAGACATGACTGAGCGACTGAACTGAACTGAACTGAGAACATGGAAGCCACCTAGATGTCCACTGATAGATGAATGGATAAAGAAGTTGTGGTACACATACACAGTGGACTATTACTCAGCCATAAAAGGGAACACATTTGAGTCAGTTCTAAAGAGGTGGATGAACCTAGAGCCTATTTATTATACAGACAGAGTGAATGAAGTAAGTCAAAAAGAGAAAGATAAATATCGTATACTAACGCATATATATATGGAATCTAGAAAGATAGTACCAAAGAATTTATTTGCAGGGCAGCAATGGAGAAACAGATATATAGAACAGACTTATGGACATGGGGAGAGGGGAGGAGAGGGTGAGATGTATGGAAAGCGTAACATGGAAGCTTATATTACCATATGTAAAATAGATAGCCAATGGGAATGTGCTGTATGTCTCCGGAAACTCAAAGAGGGTCTTCATACCAACCTAGAGGGGTGGGATGGGGAGGGAGATGGAAGGGAGGTTCAAGAGGGAGGGGACATATGTATACCTATGGCTGATTGATGTTGAGGTTTGACAGAAAACAACAAAATTCTGTAAAGCAATTATCTTTTAATTAAAAAATAAATTAAACAAATCCAAACCCCTTTCACAACAAAACACACACACACACACACTCAAAAAACTAGGAATAGAAGGGCATTTCCTCAATCTGCTATATAAAAAAAAAACTTAACAGCTAACAACACTCTTAATAGTAAAATACTGGATGCTTTCCCCCTAAGATTAGGAACAAGACAAGGCTGTCCACTCTTACCACTTCTGTTCAGCACTGTACTAGGGCTTCAATGGTTATTATGAATAATGCTGCAATAAACATTCCAGCTAGAGCAATTTGGCAAGAAAAAGAAATAAAAGGCATCCACATTTGAAAGGAAGAAATTTTCTGTTTTCAAATGACATGATCTTGTATATAGAAAATCCTAAGGAGTCCACTAACAAAAAAAGTATTAATTGGAACTAGTAAATGAGTTCAGCAAGATCTCAGGATTCAAGATCAATATGCAAAAGTATTATATACTTCTATGTACTTTCAATGAACAATCTGAAAATGAAATTAAAGTTTTATTTATGACAACATCAAAACAGAATAAAACACTCAGGAATATATTTAACAAAAGAAGTGTGAAGCTTTTATTTTGCAAAACGCAAAAACACTGTGGAAAGAAATGAAGTAAATAAATGGAAATACCACCTATGTTCATGAATTGGAAGATTTAATATTGTTAAGATGGCAGTCCTCCTCAAATTGATTTATGGATTCATTGCAATCCTATTGGAATGCCGGATGACTTCTTAGTAGAAACTGACAGGCTGATGCTAAAATTTACAGCTGAAAGGGACCCAGAAGAGCCAAAACAACCTTGAGAAAGAACAAAGTCGGAGGACTCACACTTTTTAATTTCAAAGGTTACTACTAAAACTGTAAACAATCATGATTAAGACAGTGTGGTACTGGCATAAGGACAGACATACAGATCAATGAAGTAGAACTAAGAGTTCATAAATAAGCCCTTAAGTCCATGGTCTGTTGGTTTTCAACCAGGCTGCCAAGAGTCAGTCTTTTCAACAAATAATGCTGGAGCAACTCTACACACAGAAGAATAGAGGACCTTTATATCAAACCATATGTAAATATGAACTCAAAATGTATCAAAGGCCTAAATTTAAGAGCTAAAACTATACAACTTTTAGAAGAAACCACAGAGGTAAATCTGCATGATCTCAGATTTGACAATGGATTCTTATACATGATATAAGCAACAAAAGAAAAAAGTAGATCAATTGGACGTCCTCAAAAGTTAAAACTTTTGTGCTTCAAAGAACACTATCACGCAAGTGAAAAAATTGAAAAAGTGAAAAAATTTGCAAAGTATATATCTGATAAAGGATTTGTATCTAGAATATATTAAAATCTAGATATACAGAAGCTGCCTGCGATGCAGGAGACACAGGAGACTCAAGTTTGATCCCTGGGTGTGGAAGATCCCTATGGAAGGAAATGACACCCATTCCAGTATTCTTGCCTGGAGAATCCCATGGACAAAGGAGCCTGGGTGGCGACAGTCCAATGAGTAGCAAAGAGTCAGACAGGACTAAGCAATTAAGCACAGCACATCTTAACATTGATACCTCTAAATTTTATGTCTAGAACATAAAAATATTTTTATTATACATATTTAGAACATGTAAGTAAGTAAAGTCACTCAGTCGTGTCCGACTCTTTGCGACCCCGTGGACGGTAGCCTACTAGGCTTCTCCGTCCATGGGATTCTCCAGGCAAGAATATTGGAGTGGGTTACCATTTCCTTCTCCAGGGGATCTTCCCGACCCAGGGATCGAACCCGGGTCTTCTGCATTGGAGGCAGACACTTTAACCTCTGAGCCACCAGGGAAGCCCTATATAGTCTAATAAAAAGTTGAAGAACTCTTACAACTTGGTAACAAATAATCCAATTAAAAAATGGAAAAGAGATCTGAAAAGACATTTCTTCAAAGAAGAGGTACAAATAATCAATAAGCACATGAAAAGATGCTCAGCATCATGAGCCATCGGAGAAATGCACACCAAATCCACAATGAGATACTGCCTCAAATCCACCAGGATGGCGATAAAAAGACAGGGTAACAAGTACTGGCAAGAACTTGGGGAAACTGGAACTCTCATATGCTGCTCTGGGAACATAAGATAGCCACTTTGGAACATAGTCCGGCAGTTCTTCAAATGGTTAAACATACAATTATGCTTACATATGACCTGGTACTTCCTCCCTTAGGTATGTACCCTAGAGGATGAAAACGTGTTCCACAAAAGAACTAGCATATGACTGTTCATTGCAGCATTATTCGAAACAGCCCAAACATGGAAACAATTCCTATGTCCATCTACTGATAAATGGATGGCTAAAATGTGGGAGACCCATACAATACAGTGGAATATTATTTGGAAATAAAAAGAAATGAAGTGTTTATACTTGGTACAACATGAATGAACCCTGACATATTATGCTGAGTGCAAGAAGCCAGCACATATTTATATATTTAATAATAAAATGCCACATATTTTATTATTCTGTTTATATGAAATACCCAGAATAGCCAAATCTACAGGGACTGAAAGTAGATTAGCGTTTGCTGAGGGCAGGGAGGTATAGAAGGGTAAAGGGTGACAGCTAAAAGGTACAGAGATTCTTTCTGAGATAATGAAGAGTTCTGAAATTGACTGCAGTGATGGTTGCATATGTCTGTCTATGTGCTAAAGACCATTTTTATTGTTCAGTCGTTCCATCATGTCTGGTTCTTTGCGATCCCCATGGACAGAAGCATGCCAGGCTTCCCTGTCCTTCATTATCTCCCAGAGTTTGCTCAGACTCATGTCCATGGAATCAATGATGCCATCCAACCATCTCATCCTGTGTTGCTCCTTTCTCCTCTTGCTCTCAATCTTTCTCAGCATCAGCATCTTTTCCATTAAATTATACAATTTAAATGGGTGAATTTTACAGTATGTGAGTATCTCAAAACACTTATTTTGAAAGAAAACAGAACTCTGGGGGTCTATCTCAGGAATGGTGATCCCCTGTTTTCTGAGCTGGAATCGTAACCGGAGATCATTCAGTGCCAACTACCTTATCTTAGAGAGTCCCTCCAACCTTTCTCTCCCACTCCTCTTTGCATTTGAGGAAGCCACTCACAAAAGATTTTCTCCCATGACAAAACCATCCTGATTGTAAACACCTAGTTTTGTTCCCACTTGGCAGTCCCAGGTCTGTGGGAACACAGTGAGACATCTCTGTCTTCCTTCAGGAGGGGGGTTCCTTGACTGATACATCTATTCAAGTCCACATAGTATTTCTTGGTGAGTCATGCTGGTTATCCAAGTGAACAAGTAAAACCTCAGCTGTAATTCACTACCCACCCAGATTCAGAAGTGAGATAATCCCCTCTATGGCTGACCTAGGAATATCAGTGCCAGGCTCTGCCATCTACCTGAGACCGTACACGAATGTTTCTATAACAGCAAGGTAAGCAGAGAGAGGGCACCGTATTTCAGACTCAAGATGCTAGCCTAAAATTAAACATGAACATATTATTTGTGTGATACAAAATCAAAAAAGCTCTTTCCTGACTGCCTGCCTTCCTTCAAAAGAGAAGCACACGGTTTTGTCTTGTCTCATTTGGAAGCCCCGTTTGTCCGCTTATAATGGCAAGCTGGACATTAGGAAGAGACAAAAGAACAAGACTTAGCAGACAGGAGGACAGGAAGAGTGGCTCAGCCCCTCCCCTTCTTCCTGCATCTTCTGTGAATTCGCTCCTTGAAGTGTGCGCATCTAGCAGCCAGGCAACTGGAGTAATCAATCATTTCAACCCAGTGTCCAGCACAGGCTGGGCACATGGTGCACGGTCAACTGATGTTTACTGAGGAGATACCAAACGACGCAAGAAACAAGGTGAAATCAGGACGTATTATGGCCCTGTGCACACAGCAACTCCACGGACTCCAGCTCTAGCCGTATGGACATCACACATACCTCTCCCCCGGCTCAGAAACTTTCCTTTTGATTAGAGGAAAAAGTAAATAGGAAATTCTGCCTGGAAGGGGAATAATTTCTCTTTAATTTACAGCTAAGACCTAAGTCAGTTAGTTGAAGATCTAAGTAAGAGTGGAGTGCCAGGGAGATGGTAAGACGTAAAGTCCAGAAAGGCAGACAAGGGCGCAGTTTCTCGGGCTCCCTAGAACCTTGCTCACTGGGTGTTCGCACAAGATGCTTAGTTGATTTCTATGTTCACAAAGTCAGATCTTCATCTTGATCAATTAAAACATCTCAAAAGAAAAGAAAGAAAAAGAGAAAAGTTAAGAAGGATGAGCGGGGAAGAAGGAAGGCCGGACATACAGAGGGATGACGGATGATGGAAGGAAAGATGGAAGGATGAAACAGGGATAAAGAAGAAAGGGAAGAAGGAAGCAAGCAGCTCTGATGGGCAACTTCCTCTACTGCCAAGATTAGGGGTCATGTCCCAAATCCCTATTATTCCCAGCTCTGCCTCTGAATTGGAAGATTATAAAACTGTTAGGGGACTTGTGTGATACCCTAACACAGCCTCTCACGTTACAGAAGCAGAAGCTGAGTCCCAGAGATGAGGAAAGACCTTCCCACAGGCACAGGAATAGCACAAATGGTTGAGCCAGACCTGAATCCAGGTGACCTGGTTCTAGACCATTCTCTCTGCATCAACTAAAATCTAGCCCTGACTCGCAGAATGACTTAGGAGTGACAATTACATCTTCAAATATCCCACAGATGGGACGGAAGGAAGGAAGGGTGGAGGGAAGGAAAGACAGCCCAGGGACATGGGGTCTTCTGGCAGGAGATCAGAAATACGAAAGGACAGACCGATAAGAAATTCCTACTGTGAACATCAAGCTCGAGTCACTGGACCCCCTGCTTAGCTCTCTCTGCTATCAGGTGCTGGGGAAGTTTGGGGATCTCTGTCATTACCACCTCAGGGCCAAGAGCTGTCCAACAAGATAAAGTTCTATCTTATGAAGCCTAGAGATGAAAGTCCTTCCAGGGTATAGTCATCCTCCAGTGCAAGGGGTCTTTGGTCCCTGGGACATGGGTTCTCCCTGAGGGAAGCTACCCTCTCAGGAGAACGTGCCCTCAAGGGTCTTGCACTGTTGGCGTTGGGGGCCAGGATCCTGTTTAGGTGGGGCACAGCCACCCTGTGACTTTCTGAGGCTTAGTTCCCTCTAGAAAATGCGACAGGCATTTTCCTGTCCCAAAACCTGTGATGTGTTATGCATGCATGTGAAATGTTCACGCAGGAAGTAGCACCCTGACATCTAGGGCGGTGCTGGGCGGGGAGGAGGAGGGAGCCGGATGCAAGATCACAGGGGTGGTGGCAGTTGAGAGCATGGGGCCAGGTCTGGAGGGGGCAGTCCTTGGTTGCTGCAGCCAGAGTTGCCAAGTGGGAATACAGGCCAGCACAGCTAGAGTTCCAGTTTTTCAAGATAAGTAGGAAATCAGATTTTTATGTGAACTCCTGCAATTATTAAACATTGGCAGTCAAAAGCACTGTGCCTGCCAGTCAAAACGTATATCAGCAGCATTTGGCCTGAACACTTCCTGGTCTGCAAGTCTGCACTGCTCCCCAGCCCCCACCCAACTCCGTTCTGTCCTGCACACAGACCTCCAAGGGGACTGAGGGGAAGCCCAGCAAGAACATATTGGCAAGAGCAGGGACTTGAGTCTATCAGATCTGGGTCCCAGATCTTGGGACTTAGATGTAGTATGTGACCTTGAACACAGTATTAAATTTCTCCAACTTTCCTGTCCAAGGAGACTGACAATGGAATTTATCCCATTGGATTTCAAGGATGAAATATGATTTATGGTAATGAACCTCAGCCAGATATCGATAAAGGATAGGGAGGCACACTCGGTCCTACTCGAGTGTCAACAGTGGGAAGGCGCTGGAGTGTCATCTTGTCCAGTCCCACCAAGTGAGCACCTGTGCTGTGTTTGAATACCTGGACACACAGGGAACTCACCACCTCCCAAGACAGGTCATTCCACTGCCAGAGAGCTTTAGATGTTAGAAAATGTTTGCTTATATCAAGATGAAATCTGCCTGTCTTGACTTCTTTCATTCTTAAATAGTAGCTGGACTGTCAGGGGTATAAAGATGAAGTTTGATCCCTTTGCCTCAGAGAAAATCTTTGAAGGAGATATTTTTCCACCCAGTTCTTTACTTTTCAAAACATTTTGTTCCTTTTGTTGTTTCTTGCCAGTGAAACAATAACAAAACCATCAGATTACTTAATGCTCACAACCCAGTGAGGCAGGTACCCATTTGACAGATGAGGAAAATGAAGTATGGGGACAGGATTAAAGAATTTACTTGTAATTCCTGTTCCTCTTGAAATGTAAATTAAGTGGTGAGACCTGGCAAACATTTGACAAACCTAAAAAGGTATTAAAAGGCAGAGAGATCACTTTGCCAACTAAGGTCCATATAGTCAAAGTTATGGTTTTTCTAGTACATCCATACAGGTTCTTTACCACTAGCGCCACCTTGGAAGCCCATAAAAACATGACATTCTATCAAATTTGAATTTTAGATAAACAACAAATAAGTATAAATAAAAAAATTTAAGTATAACTATGCCCTAAATATTGCCATAGGCTTCCCTTCTGGCTCAGTTAGTAAAGAATCTGCCTGCAATGCAGGAGACCTGGGTTTGATCCCTGGGTTGGGAAATACCCTGGAGAAGGAAATGGCAGCCCACTCCAGTGTTCTTGCCTGGAGAATCCCATGGACAGAGGAGCCTGGCAGGCTACAGTCCATGGGGTTGCAGGAGTCAGACACAGCTTAGCAACTAAATCACCACCACCATGGTTTTTCCAGTAGTCAGGTACGGATGTGAGAGTTGGACCATAAAAAAGGCTGAGCACCAAAGAACTGATGGTTTTGAATTGTGGTGTTGGAGAAGACTCTTGAGAGTCCCTTGGACAGCAAGGTGACCAAACCAGAGAATCCTAAAGGAAATCAACCCTGAATATTCACTGGAAGGACTGATGCTGAAGCTCCAATACTTTGGCCACCTGATGCAAAGAGCCAGAAAAGACCATGATGCTGGGAAAGACTGAAGGCAGAAGGAGAAGGGGGCAACAGAGGATGAGGTGACTGGATGGCATCACCAACTCAATGAGCATGAGTTTGAGCAAACTCTGGAGATGCTGAAGGACAGGGTAGCCTGGCGTGCTGCAGTCCATGAGGTCGCAAAGAGTTCGACATGACTGAGTGATTGAACAACAAGACCTGGCACCACCTTCATCCCGAACCCCATCCACCTGTTAATGGTGTTCAAGGTTGGGTTCTTGGCTAAACACGGCGTTAACTAAAAGCCTGAATCTTTCTCACATATGCTGTCTCAGCTGCTTCCTTCCCCATAGTCCTCGGGCGGTCAGCTGGCTTTGCCAGCCAAATACAGTCCTTTACACTTATTCCTGTCAGATCTCATTTGGTTAATCCAGGTCACAGTTCTGGTCAGTTGGATATTTTGGGGATGGTGATTCTGTCACGTGACGTGTGTGTTTTGCCCTCAATGTGGCTCTTTTGTTCTGTGTGCCCTGCATTTCCTCATCAATGCCCAGGAGGACCAGTGAGACCAATATAAATTTTAAAACTCCATGTTTCTTTCATTTAGCAAACATCTCTGAGCACCTCCTCCCTGGCACACCCGGGCTGGAGCCATCAGAGTGAGCACGACAGTCACTCCTGGTCCTCACAGAACTGGTGAGATGAGTCCTATGTGAGGGGAGGGCAAACCTAGTTTGGGGGAGCCTGGGGAGCTTCCCAGGTTGGGTGATGTTTAACTGGAGACCTAAAAGATGAGTCCAAGAACACTGGTGCCATCTCTGGTGGAGCATCGCTCATCCACGCCCCTCTTATTGCTCTCTTTCCATAGGGCTTTGCAATAGGGTTGGTTGTAACCTGTTTTATTTGCATCACTAATTGCTGCCCTTGAAAACTGAGGGGATTATCTTTGTAGTTTCTATTCTGCTCAGCTCAGTGCCTTTCACCACAGCAATTATGACTGATTATGGCTCAGATGGTAAAGAATCCACTGGCAATGTGGAAGACCTGGGTTCAATCCCTGGGTCAGGAAGATCCCTTGGAGGAGGGCATGGCAACCCACTCCAGTATTCTTGCCTGGAATCCCCATGGACAGAGGAGCATGGTGGGCTACAGTTCATGGGGTCGCAAAGAGTTGGACACAACTGAGCGGCTAACACTTTTACTTTCTTTACCTCTAGTGCTACCTGGGAAGCCTCATATATATACAATACTCTATATAAGGGCTTCCCTGATAGCTCAGTTGGTAAAGAATCCACCTGCAATGCAGGAGACCTGGGTTTGATCCCTGGGTTGGGAAGATCCCCTGGAGAAGAGAATAACTACCCACTGCAGTATTCTGGCCTGGAGAATTCCATGGACTATATAGTACATTCACTTTCACTCTAGATAAAATAGATAATCAACAAGAAGCAACTGTATGGCACAAGGAACTCTATTAAATATTCTGTAATAATCTAAATGGGAAAAAGAATTTGAAAAAAAAATAGATTTAGTTCAGTTCAGTTTAGTCGCTCAGTCGTGTCCGACTCTTTGCGACCCCATGAATCACAGCACGCCAGGCCTCCCTGTCCATCACCAACTCCTGGAGTTCACTCAAACTCATGTCCATCGAGTTGGTAATGCCATCCAGCCATCTCATTCTCTGTCATCCCCATCTCCTCCTGCCCCTAATCCCTCCCAGCAACAGACTCTTTTCCAGTGAGTCAACTGGTTGCATGAGGTGGCCAAAGTATTGGAGTTTCAGCTTTAGCATCAGTCCTTCCAATGAACACCCAGGATTGATCTCCTCTAGAATGGACTGGTTGGATCTCCTTGCAGTCCAAGGGACTCTCAAGAGTCTTCTCCAGCACCACAGTTCAAAAGCATCAATTCTTTGGCGATCAGCTTTCTTCACAGTCCAACTCTCACATCCATACATGACCACGGAAAAAACCGTAGCCTTGACTAGACGGACCTTTGTTGGCAAAGTAATGTCTCTGCTTTTTAATATGCTATCTAGGTTGGTCATAACTTTCCTTCCAAGGAGTAAGCGTCTTTTAATTTCATGGCTGCAATCAGCATCTGCAGTGATTTTGGAGCCCAAAAAATTCTGACACCTTTTTCCACTGTTTTCCCATCCATTTCCCATGAAGTGATGGGACCAGATGCCATGATCTTCGTTTTCTGAATGTTGAGCTTCAAGCCAAACTTTTCATTCTCCTCTTTCATAGTTCCTCAGAAAACTAAAAATAGAATTACCAAGTGATGCAGCAATCCTTGGGGTCACAAAGAGGTGGACACACCTGGGTGACTGAGCATGCACACACCTCAATCCTACTCCTAGGCATACACCCATACAAAACTCTAATCCAAAAAGACACATGCACCCCCATGTTCATAGCAGCACCGTTCACAATAGCCAAGACATGGAAACAACCTAAATGTCCATCAACAGATGAATGGATAAAGAAGATGTGGTACATATATACAACGGACTTACTACTCATCCATAAAAAAGAACAAAATAATGCCATTTGCAGCAACATGGATGCAACTAGAGGTTATCACACTAAGTGAAGTAAGTCAGAAAGAGAAAGACAAATACCATATGATAGCACTTATATGCAAAATGTAATACATGACACAAATGAACCTGTCTATAAAACAGAAAGAGACTACAGACATAGGGAACAGACTGGTGGTTGCCAAGGGTGAGAGGGGAGGGCAGAGGGATGGACTGGAAGTTTGGGGGTAGTAGATGGAAACTGTTACATTCAGAATGGATGAACAACAAAGTCCTCCGGCATAGCACAGGAACTATATCCAGTCTCCTGGAATAAACCATAATAGAAAAGAATATTTAAAAAAAGAATGTAGGTATGTGTATAACTGAGTCACTCTTCTGCACAGGAGAGATTGGCACAACACTGTAAATCAACTGTACATCAATAAAAAATTTCTTTAAGAAAAAATATATGAATATGTATAAATGAATCACTTGTCTGTACACCTGAAATGAACAACATTGTAAATCAACTATGCTCCAATGTAAAATAAGATAGAAAACGAATATAGTATGTTAATTGGTATTTGATGAAGGAAGGAAGGGTGGTGCATTGATTGCATTAGTAATAGCACAGTCAGCCACGACGACCGCCAACACAACCCGGCAAAAGTGCCTCAGATGACAAAACAATGGACATTTCAAACAGGAAAGGAAAGCTGAGGAGTGTCTGCACTGCAAGGACCACCACGATCACGAAAGGGCCCCTCCTTGTCTCCAGGCGGGGCGGAATTTCACTGCCACTGTTAAAGGCAGTTACGAAGTCTCAGAAACTTAAAGCCTTTTCAGCTTGAGGGGATTTCTCTCGGAAAAAGTCCCTTGCTCACTTTTCTTAAAGAAATTACATGAAGGACATTTTTCAAATCCTTAAAAGCCATAAAGTTTTGATGGACTGTTTTCCACCCTTCTTGTTTGTAGGGGAAACATGAGAGGATATGGTCAATTTTACGGGATTTTTATTTGGACTTCGCTGCCATCTTGAGATTTCATAATTCCACCTCAAGCACTGATTTTTTTCAAGTCTTGTCCAAGTGGCTCAGTCAAGAGAATGCTCATTCTGATTACTTTTAAGCATTAATGTAGTTGTACTCAATGCCTGGTGACACACAACGCTGTTATTGTGAGCAAAGCTTAGCTATGTGGTTCCTAAGACCTGGCAGGCCCCATTTTTCTGGTGTGGAGCCTAGCGAGTGTCAGGAAATGCTCTTTCTCTGAATGAAGGACCCGAACTTTTAATTGACAGGTACTGCCAAGAGCTAGGCCTTCCCCGGTGGCTCAGTAGTAAAGAGCCCTCCTGCCAGCGCAGGTGACCCAGGTCGGGAAGGTCCCCTGGAGTAGGCAATGGCCACCCACTCCAGTATTCCTGCCTGAGAATTCCATGGACATGAACTGGCGGGCTGCAGTTTAAAGGGTCGCAAAAGTCAGACATGACTGAGCGACCGAGCACACACGCACCAACAACTAAAAATGAAATTCCTAGGAACATGCTGGGTGAACACAGGGCTCAGGGCAAGGGCTCCAGAAAGAAGGTGTGACACCCTGACTTCCAACAAATCCACAAGCGGCTTCCGTCCCAACCGTTTGTCAGTGTTTCCCAGAGTCAAAGTCCCTTGGCATCTAATAACAAAAGTGTCTCTAGAAGGGAAATGTGAAATGGCAGGGCTTAATGAGATCAAGAATGTCTTCCATCAACTTTTCACATAGCTGGAAGGAGAGTGGATAAGAGTTAAGTTACTCTAAACTCTCGCCATGTGGTCCTAATCAGCTGTCCCCTGTGATGGATCGAACAGATAATCTCCTTCAAGCCTTGGCCTTACAGGGAGCACAGCGCCAGGCTGTAGAGGGAGGGGTCTGGTCCCCAGGGAAAACTCCAGCAATGTCATCAGAGTCTATTTAAAATCCTTGCTCGGTCTGTTTCTTCTTTTTCACCACTTCATCAAAATGAGAAGAAAAAAAAATCCAGGAAAACCTGATCTTGTTCTAGATTTTTGGTGAAGCTATATGCAAAGGCAAGCCAGGAAATACCTAGGAATTTTTTTAAAGATTTTTTTTTTTTTTGATGTGGATTTTTTTTATTGAATTTGTTACAGTATTGCTTCTGTTTTTTATGTTTTGGGTTTTTTTAGCTGTGAGGCATATGGGATCTTAGCTCCCCATATGCCAGGGATCGAACCTGCATCCCCTGCATTGGAAGGAGAAGTACTAACCCCTGGACTGCCAGGACAGTTCCCTGTAGGAATTCTTTACAGAGAATGGTTTGGAGTAGAATTCTGCTAATGCAGGTAAGGCTCAGGTTGTTGCTGTTTTAGGAAACCCGCCCCACCGGGGGTTTCCAGACAAGTAATCCAGAGGCTGAGTCCAAACTCTGTTCACCCCAACATAGTCCTCCATCTCCTGGGAAAATACATCAGGCAATGATGTGAGAAGGATGGCAAACACGAGCCATCACCTGACCTGTTTGCACTGGCTGCTTCCTGGGGCACAAGGTGTCTGGCACACTTTCTTCTCAACACCTGTGGGCTCAAGCATCATCAGTCTTAGCCCCCGAGACGGAAACTTTGGGAACCCCTTCTTCCGGGAGCATTCATGCTAGAATAGAGGTTTCGGAAAGTAAGTGGAAGAAGCCACTCACTGAGTGATGATAGACAGGGAGTGAGTAGGGGGCGAGGCGAGCAGCTCTTTGGGTAGGCGGCGGGAGGGCTGATGTGTCCCCGCTGAAAACTGACCGTGAAAACCAAACCCTGGACAGTGACCAAGCAATAACAGATAATGTCATACATTTGGTAAAGCAATCCAGACCTAAAGAACTCAGCTGACCTGTGGTTAAGTGGTCTTTTTTTTTTGTAAGTTGATTTCTTAAGTTTTTTTTTTCTTGCTACAAAATGTCAACTGTTTTAAGCACTGAGAGGGACCTTTCGGTGTGGGCTAGGGGGCTGACACCATTGGTGCATCCCCAGTTTAGAAATGTCATCACCAGCCAGGAAAAAGTGGAAGTGGAGCAAATCTGGAGAAAAGCGGAAGTGGACTCTGAGTAAATCTGGAAAAGAAAGTGGAAGCAGACTCTGAGTAAGTCTGCAGACCTCTACTCTTTTACTCAACATCCCTGCTTGGCTTTTTTCCCGCTTGTTTCATGGTCATGCTGACTGGAATTGCCATGCACTATGGCTGGCCAGGCAACAAACTCCCACTGCTCAGCCATCATCCGGCTAAGCCGTGTCACCCCAGCACCCTGTGTGTGCTTCAAGGTGCACCAGACCAGGCAGGAGTCCAGGGGAGACAGTGTCGGGGCAGAATGATCCACAGAACCTCAGTCAGTCCTACAGGGGGTAGGAGTGGGAGGCTCAGTCAGGACTCTTGGAGGCATCCTCTTCACTCCCTGGAAAGCCTTGTTTTTGGACAACAGCTATTATCTCACAAAGTTAAACCTGTGCATTTTAAAAGCCTCACTAACCTATAGAAGTCGTAGTCCTAGAGAGGGACCAGGGGCCTCCAAAACCCTGAGATGCCAGAACTTTGCTCATTCCTCCCCCAGAAAGAACAACAGGGTCTTGCAAGCAGCAGGCATGTGATCCACGTCCACAGACGAACGCCACCTGCTGACCGCACCTCCTGGGTCACACCCGCTTTGTCTCAGGAACGTGATGAGTGTGTGTGGCACACAGGCACCCACCAGGGTGGGAGCCACGTTAACTCAAGGAGAGGGGTTATTTACACCACCACATTCTCTGACTCAGGAGTGATGAGCCAAAACCACCACGGTGCTCAAAATGGGAATTGTTTTCTCAAATATAAAGCATAGAGAGGACCCCTCCACACCTGTTAAAATTTTAATAAATTTACCTTACTTAATCAGACGGAAACTTTTAAGCTTATTGTGCTGAGTTCCACAATAAGAAGCACTTTCCACATTAGACCCAAAACCACACACACTCTCACATATATTTTACATTTATGTGGTTATCATGTATATGTGTGCATGTGTTTGGGAAACAAGTTTTATTTTTAAAAAAGTTTCACTAAACCATACTTACCCTTGCTTTTTGCAATAAACTTAGATAGTTTCCATTTACTCTGCTTTTCGTTTTTAAATGCTGATAACAACTCACTTTTTTTTTTGCCATGCTGCATAGCATGCAGGATCTTAGTTCCCTGACCAGGGAGCGAACCCATGCTCCCTGCAGTGGAAGTGTGGAGGCTTAACCACTGGACTGCCAGGGAAGTCCCCAACCCACTAATTTGATTCCACAGCCCATTAACAGTTGGGGTTTTTAAAAGCCCTGCTCATCTTAGTAAATAGAAATGTCTCTTCACCTTGTGGTGTGAGCTGGAATGCAGTGGTGACAGACCGTGTATATGGACAGTGACGACAGGTTCTGACTCCATCAGGTAACAACCCAAAGCTTTCCGGGACTGGGGTCTGATTCTCTAAGGCCGATCCCTCAGAAAAACAGCCTGAAACCAGTGTAACCTATCATTCCTCAAGAGAAAAACACTGAGTTTGAAATTTAATAGAATGTAGTAATTGCATAATCTCTATTCCCAAAGACAAAAACAATTGCTGGTCTACAGTTTGAAGTCAGTAACTGAATCCCCCAGTGTAGTGGAAACAGCCTTAACCTTGGGGTCTGACCTAGATCCTCTTCCTAGCTAGTCATTTCATTCACTCTGTCTTGAGCGGATCACAGCAGCTGTTTTCTCATACACAAAATGGAAGAAATAACACCAATGTGATTTATCTCAGTTACGCAAAAGCTCTTGAGGGAAACCGGAAGTGCTGTGTAAGCGATTATGTTGAATCTGTCTTAGAGTGTCTGTACCTTTAGTGTTGAATATTCGTATTTGTTTGAGGGTCCATAGCCATGCAGAGCTTTCTCCCACTAAATACATTTATGTGAAGGCATAGTGATCATTCTCCCCCTGGATACTTGGGATATTAGAGTTTCATCACTTCATGGCAAATAGATGGGGAAACAGTGGCTGACTTTATTTTTCTGGGCTCCAAGATCACTGCGGATGGTGATTGCAGCCATGAAATTAAAAGATGCTTACTCCTTGGAAGGAAAGTTATGACCAACCTAGACAGCATATTAAAAAGTAGAGACATTACTTTCTCAACAAAGATCCGTCTAGTCAAGGCTATGGTTTTTCCTGTGGTCATGTATGGATGTGAGAGTTGGACTATAAAGAAAGCTGAGCGCTGAAGAATTGATGCTTTTGAACTGTGGTGCTGGAGAAGACTCTTGAGAGTCCCTTGGACTGCACGGAGATCCAACCAGTCCATTCTAAAGGAGATCAATCCTGGGTGTTCATTGGAAGGACTGATGTTGAAGCTGAAACTCCAATACTTTGGTCACCTGATGCGAAGAGCAGACTCATCTGAAAAGACCCTGATGCTGGGAAAGATTGAGGGCAGGAGGAGAAGGGGATGACAGATCACCAATTCAATGAACACGGGTTTGGGTGGACTCCGGGAGTTGGTGATGGATGGGGAGGCCTGGCATGCTGCGGTTCATGGGGTTGCAAAGAGCTGGACACGACTGAGCGACTGAACTGACCACTTCTCAGTTATATACCCAGTGCGTCTGATCATTTTGCCACCTGAATGAAGCCGCTAGGTAAATCTCATTCATTTGATACATAAAGAAGAACCAAAGACAGGAAAATCTGTTGTGAAAATGCTCCAAACCATTTGCTTTAATAGACACAGCGAGAAAAACCATGAAGTAGAGAGAAGCAGAAGAAAAGAGGCGAGCTTCTTTTACAGGGAAGAGCGAGAAGATACCCACTCAACCACAGCACACGGGTCCCCGCTCCTCTTTGCCTTTTCAACTAGTTCTTCAAGAGAAGACGATATACTTCTAGAGTCCTGAAAATCTTGGGCCTGGAGAGGGGAGGGATTCAGGCTGATTTCAAAGCGTGGGGGACTCAATATGCTAAGTTCAAGGTCTTCTAACCAAATCGGAGACACTGACCAAGTATTAAATACTTTGGAGATGCCATTCTGGTCAGTTTCTGGTCAGTTTCCTTATTTTACAGTCACAACTCATATATTACAATACTAATTGCAATGAAATCCTCAAACTTAGAAAAGGCTGATCTGGAGCCAATTTCTTGTGTGTACCAGAGTTATAAAAGAAATGCAAATATGTTCATTTTTCTCTGTCAGGGGGATGACCACCAACCACCTAAGTAGCCCTGGCGTGTGTGTGTGTGTGTGCACACGTGCATGCGTGTACAAGTAGTTCTAAGTTCTAGCATATGTGTATGTGTGTATGTGTGCACACACTCATGCATGCTGTCATATCTGACTCTTTGTGACCCCATGCACTGTAGCCTACCAGGCTCCTCTGTCCATGGAATTCTCCAGGCAAGAATACTTGAGTGGGTTGCCCTTTCCTTCTCCAGGGGACCCAGGGATCAAACCTGTGTCTCCTGCACTGGCAGACAGATTTTTTTTTTTACCACTTGAGAAGCCCAATCCTGGCAGGACCATTCAGCTAACATGTTTTTTTTTTTTAATTAGCAAAACAGTGAGGAGTACTTTAAAATTTTCTTTATGACCCAGATTTTTGTAGCTATAATTTTTGGGGGGTTCCATTCATTTTCTCAAAAGCAATTTTTTGAAAACACACATATAGCATTTTTCAGCTACTCTCATTCAACAGTCATTTGTTAGGATCAAGCCAAGGGTGTAATGGGAGAGGATGTCAACTAGCATCAGTGTAAGGTAGTGAGAAAAAGCTCTCCTTGGCTGTGGGACCCGGGCCACTTGCCCCAGTGCCTCTACAGATTTCAAGGGTCACCATCTCTCCTCCCTTCCACCACAACCCACCAGCTCACCAAGGTGGACTGAATCCCCCTAGTCCATCACCTTCTCTCCTTTCCCACAGTATGATGACAGTGACCTTGGCCCCAGACCCTGCCTGCTGTTCCTGTCTTATGTTGTCCTCTCCGATCTCCTACCACTGAGAATCTGACCACCTTACTCTGCTGCTAACACTTTTCCATCACTCCCCATGTAGCCTCATGTGAAGTGGATTTTAGGCCCTTTGCTTGTATAATAAAATGATGAGAAGAAAACCTCATAGGATTATTGTAAGAATTAGACAGTATAATGGAAATAAAACCATTTGTTTAAACAAAGTGAAACCACAAATGGAAGAAGATATATTAAGGGGAATTTAAATTTATCAGTAGTTAAGTAAATTAGCTAACTAAAATTACTCAAGTAATTAAATTGATTTTAATGCATTATGTCAGCAGTATGATGGATTTATACAAGCTGTAATGTTAAAGTGGTGATATTGAGTTTCCTCACATTACACATACAATATCAGATGTGATGGCCAAACAGTGCTCAAGTGGGAAGCGTCTAAACAATGGTTTTGCTTATAATCCATATATGGCACTTGACATTATGTAGACAAAGCTATGCAGTCCTGATTCTTCCTCTCAGAACTCTGCTGTTGCTGCTACTAAGTCCCTTCAGTCATGTCCGACTCTGTGCGACCCCATAGACAGCAGCCCACCAGGCATTAGACCACAAATCCAAACCATTTCAAAAGATGTGACTAATAATGTTTCTCATCGTTATAGATAACCAAAACCAAATGCCAACACATCTGCAGATGCTTACTGGGGGAAGAAATCATCCAATCACATGTTCTAGAATAAATATTCAACAACAAATAAGTTATAACCAGTTGATATCTAGTAAGTAATCACAGTTATGTGTTAGGAACCAATTGGAGTTACTAGTCCCAGGGACAATCCTGAGTCTCCAGAGACAAGTTTTGTGCCCCTGAACAAAATTAAACCTGTAATGTTGTAAATATCAATAAAAATGGAAGCCTAAGGCCAAATTTTCTCAGAAATAAAATTAGTAAGAGAATGCAAGTAGGAAATGCATAAAATGTTGGGCTACTTGGCAAAGTTACAACTGCTTAATGAATTACATCACTGCTAACTTGGGTCTGTGCTTCCCTGATAGCTCAGTTGGTAAAGAATCTGCCTGCAATGAGGGAGACCCCAGTTTGATCCCTGGGTCAGGAAGATCCACTGGAGAAGGGATAGGCTACCCACTCCAGTATTCTGGCCTGGAGAATTTCATGGACTGTATAGTCCATGGGATCACAAAGAGCTGGATACAACTGAGTGATTTTCACTCACTTCACTTCACTAACTTGGATTTTAGTAAAGTGTGATCATGAGACCAAAATTGTTCTACCAAGAAACAGACAACAAAATCCATGTTACTATTCAGAGCAGTATAGTTACAGACACCCAGCAAGTGTTTCCTAAATATCTGCTCATCAAATTGATTAACAAACAAAGATTTAGAGGCTCTCCTATGGTTACTACTCTTGACTTAAATATAATTTTTCTTACTAGTGCTATTTAAAAATAATGACTCGAAGATTTCCCCAATGAACACACAAAATACTTGTGATATTCCAGAGTAATGTCCTGTGAAACACAAACAGTACATTTTGCAGCCCTTCCCTCTCCAAGAATATGGTCTTTGGGATAGAGAATCTCCTTCTGGCCAACCAAACTGTGTGGGAGATTTGAGATCCTGGGACTTGCAACTTTATGCTAATATTTGTGGACTTCTACCAGAAAGCAGACATAATACACACATGACACCGCAACCAGTATTCACACCCCCAGCCTCACACCAGACAGCAATAATTAGTGATGGTACTCTTTCCTACTTGGCCTAGAATTCATCCTCAATGTAATTTCAACAGAGTATTCCACACAGCCCTGTTAATTGCTGTGTGTATTCATTTGACAAATATTACTGAGCTCTTGCTACGAGCCAGGCACTATACCCAGGAGTCAGTTTGCAGATAAAAGTAATTAAGGCAGACATGGACTTTGCCCTCACAGGGCTCAGACTGACAATTGATTCGACACTCAGAGTGATGGTTTTTTGCCAGATCTGCTCTGATGTACAGTGGAAGTGGAGACAGTTTTATTAAACAGCTAAGCATCTCTTCTATTTTCAAAGGGGATCGAAGCTGACAGTTTCTGCACCCCTACCTACTGGCTCCATAAATCATGAGATCTACTAAGTAATGTAGCAGCTGGGTAATAACTGAGTGTTATTTCTTAGGGGGAAAAAAAAACAGAGATGGTCTTCTTTCACTCATTTTAAGTGTTTGATTTACAAGTCATGTTTTATGAGGAAGAACAAAGTGACAAGTCATCTTCCTTATTCCTTCCAGGGATCCATTTCTACTGTGGATCCAATAAAGCCACAGGAGAAAGTTTCATGAGAATTTTAGAATGAATGAATTTTGCCTTCACTTCCACTAGAGAGACAGAAACAGAAGTGTTTTCTTTCCTCTGCAAGTGGCAGAAAGAACACAGCCTACTCTGTGGAGCTAGGAAAAGCGATCAGATGGCTGAGCACGTGACATGTCCCCTGCCGCTGGCACACTTTGTGTGTCTTCTCCTAATCCTGCCCTCCTGACCTGCCCACCATCCTCTCTTCCATCTTGGGGATGGTTCTGCCTTCCCCAGATAGAGCTCCCTGGTCTCCTTCCTCCTCTTATTTTTAAGTGGGCTGGTTGAATTCCTATGGTGGGGATTAACTAAGAAGCTGGTGCCTCCTCCAGTTCTCCACCCTCCCAGAAAAGTGCAAAATGTACAAACAGGAGTTTGGCGGAGCAGGAACACAAGAGTGGCTCAGTCAAAGGGGGATATACGTATACACACAGCTGATTCACTTCTGTTGTACAGCAGAAACTAACGCAACATTGTAAAGCAATTATCCTTCAAAAAAAAAATCAGGCTGATAAGAGCTAAGATACTACTGCTAATATCATACTACTTACTGTTCTACTGTCTGGAAGATTAACCCTGCATCTGGAAAATTACATACTCTAGTAAAACACTGTCTAGTTGCCTTATTAAAAAAAAGATTCCCACCAAAGCCTGAGTCTACATAGGTGCTGCCTTCAATGCAAAGATGCAGTTCTTTCACTCACTGGAAGGAAGATCCACGATGCTATTAACACTGACAGTTGGTTGTTTCCTTTTTTAACCCAAGTTTGTGTCTTGAAGTGCCTACTAATTTTGATTTATGCATTCTGAGAGCTCTTGCTCGAAGGCTAGAGTCTTATGCAAGTTTTGGAAACTGGCTGGAATGAAACAAGGAAGAACAAAGGGACAAGTCATCTTCCTGACTCTTTCCAGGGATCCATTTCTCCCATCACTTTATATTTCTTTGAGGATTTTACATTTTTTCCTTCTGAACATTATTTCTTCATTCACCAAGGAGGGAAAAGCTTAAAAAAATTATACTACAAAAATCATAACCAGAAAATGATTCAATTTTGTCTTTTGCCCTTTGCAGTGACATGTGCCAGCTCTTATATCATTACAATACTCGTTTGTGAACGTGGAATAATACTGTGTCATGAACGGAATTAATTTTGTAACCTTCAAGCAATATTAGCAACACTACACTTACGAATTACACAATGTTTTACAAGTTCAACATATCAGAGAATGCAGCTGTGTGAAAGGACAAAAAAACCTTGTATTCTACTTTCGGCTTCTCTGTTACTAGAACTAAAATCTTGCCATTCATTTATTCACACCGTGATGTGCCGGACAGTATTCCAGGAGACTCGGATACAGTGGTGAACAAAACACACAAGAGTCGCTCCCATCAGGGAGCATGCAACTGGTCCTTGAAAATTCTGGTTGAAACTGACACTCAAGAAACATATTAAAAAGCACTCCACAAGTTTTGACAGCTAGGTAGAATCTCCTTCCTGGCCCATTTCATTCATACTCATGAGAAAAGCGCCCTTTCCATGGACCATGTGGATTGATGACCTGCTGCACAGGTACAGAAAAGACAATGTGGAAAATGAAGCTCTTACCATTAATAAATATGTAGATGGTAGATTCTGCTATCTTCTTATTGGAAGCAGGTGCAGAGAGATATCTGCAGCTGTAGAAGCCGGTGTGGTTTGCCTGAGCCGCATTCAAGGTCAAAGTGCTGCAGAACTTCTTGCCGTTCTTTCCACAGGCAGACTTAGTGATGTTAAGCTTCCCGCTTTGGTTTTCCTTGCTCACAGTTGCAGGCAGAGACCAGGCATGGGCAGCTCCTCCTCTGCAATCACAGAGGAGAAAACAAAACACCGTCAGGGCTGGGGCCAGTGCCAAAGCATTCATTTCATTACGAAGCACTATCCTGAGGTTTGGGTTTCCCTAGTGGCTCAGACGGTAAAGAATCCCTGCAATGCAGGAGACCTGGATTCAATCCCTGGGTCGGGAAGATCCCGTGGAGAAGGAAAACCCACTCCAGTATTCTTGCCTGGAGAATCCCATGGACAGAGGAGCCCGGTGGGCTGCAGTCCATGGGATCACAAAGAGTCGGAGACAACTGATTTTTATATAAATACTATATATATATATATATATATATATAGAGAGAGAGAGAGAGAGAGAGGTCTAAGTCCAGTCATCTGCTTTACAGAAGAGTAACACATTTAGAAAAACTTTTAAACAACTCAAAATATTCAGGGCATCCCTTCTTCTGATTCCTTGTAAGTGAGTAATTCTCTCCTGTAGATGAATGAATCACCCTCCATGGGAGGCTGGATGCATGTGGTTTGCAGTTGGCAGATGGCAGGAGACCATGGCCATCTACCTGTCTGCTCTGGGAGGCCACCTTTCTACTCCCCTGGGGAAGGGTTTTGCCTTAGGAAGGACAAGCAGATGGTCCCCAAACCAACACACTCACCTGCATTTGAGATTCAGCGTCTGGCCAGCTTGTATCACGTGTTGGGTGCCTTTTAAACTCAGTTTAGGACCTTTTAATCTTGAACCTGAACTATATCCTGGAAAATAAAAGTTGAAATGTATTATTTATTTTTCAAAAAAATATTTGACTGTTTCAGATCTTAGTTGTGAACTCTCGAGTTTCAACATGTGGGATCTAGTTCCCTGATGAGGGACTGAACCCAGGTCTCCTAAATTTACAGCATGGAGTCTTAGCCACTGGCCCACCAGGGAAGTCCCTTGAAATGTGTTTTTTGAAAACTGCCCTCTCATCTTTTTCTTTTTTCTCTTTTAAGTTAAATCCTTTACGTTCCTTTTATGGAAAGTTATAAATTGCATATGCAAAAAAGTACATCTAATACAAATATACTTTATTTCACAAAATTTTTGTAGTCTAAGACTTGCTTACAAGTATTATATATCCTATTATGCCAAATGACCTAAAAATATTCAAAAGCCCATTAATTTAGAACATTAATAAGTTCAATCATGGTTCAAAAAACAACCATATTAAGAATATACTGTAACTTATTAAAATATTCAGGATTAAATATCAATGTCATCCAAAGTATATTTCTAATATTGAACCAACTTGAGTCGTTTGGTTATACAGGCCTATCTGATCTTTTTTCTGAAAACTTTTCCTGGATTCAGCAGCAGCAGACACAGTTCACTCATTAATTGAGTCAGGATATTTTGGACAAGTCATTTCTCTTTCTGAACCAGTTTCCTCATGTGGAAAACTAATTATAGAATCAAAATCAGTTTTAGAAGCCACTTTGCTTATCTTACATAATCTCCAAGTTTCCTCTTTAGTGGAACAGAGAAGAGGGAACTGTCCGTTCCTACGTGACACTTGACAAGTATATTTTGTGGGAATCGTGAGACCGTGAGATCAGCTATGAAAAAGTGCGTTAAAGTCAACATCTCCATACAACACGGTATCCCTTTACAACATGATGTCCCTTTACAACACAACATCCATCCATGGGATCTGCTATGAGACCCCGGCCAAGTCACTTCTCTCCAGATCTCAGTTCTCTTATCTGTAAGGCAGGAGACTGGACTGGATGACTCTGGGTCTCTGTCCATTTCTGCCATCCCCAGAGCCAGGATTCTTTGAGCCACTGGTGCCACAGAAGTTGAAATTCTGCTGAAGCTCTTATTGATTTATCAGGAGACACCTCAATCAGGAGCTCTCTCCTCCTCCCCCAGTCTCTCCCTCCTCTTTGCCCTTCTTTTACCAGCTTATTCCTGGTAAAAGCAGGAGTTTGGGGCTCAGGATTAGCAGGGATAAAGGTCGGGGGGGGGGGTAGGGGTAGGTAGAATCTAGAAAAATGGTATAGATGATCTTATTTGCAAAACAGAAACAGAGATACAGATGTAGAGAACAAACATATGGACACGAGGAGGGGGAAAGGAGGGTGACGAGTGAATTGGGAGATCAAGACTAACACAAATCCACTACTGATGCCGTGCATAAAGCAGATAAAATAACAAGGTCCCACTGTACAGCACGGGGGACTCCACTCAGTGTTCTGTGGCGACTTGAATGGGAGGGAAATCCAAGAAAGAAGGGATATATGTATACACAGAACCAATCCACTTTGCTGTGCAGTAGAAACCAAAACAACACTCACTGTAAAGTCACTTTACTCCAAAAAAAAATTAATTTTTAAAAAATGGCCGGGGGAAGGAGAAAAGATATTCTCAGAGGGAGCAAAGTTATGTATGTGGAGCTGATCTTAGGGAATATTTTCACATAAAAAATCAGTTTCCAGCTATAAAACATAGGGAGCTCAGCTTGGAACTCTGTGATGACCTAAAGGGGAGGGATGGGGGTAGGCGAGGGAGGCTCAAGCAGAAGCTGATAGATGTATAACTATGGCTGATGTGCAATATTGTATGACAGAAACCAACACAACATTGTAAAGCAATTTACCTCCAACGAAAAAATAAATTAAAACAATAAAATAAACGATACAAAAAAAAAAAAAATAGGCTTCTAAAGTGGAATCCAAAGCAGCAAATGGGATCTTGGACCACAGACCTGCACACGTCAGGTTCCACGGGGAAGTCTAGCAATGCTCCCTAGTGTTGCTCTCAGGTTCTAATAGAGCAAAGAGAACGAGACTCGGTGACACACCTGCACTGGAAGCTTCACGTCTCCACGTCCTGAAGGCATGTCCTCGGCATTCCTGAACATGCTGTTTCTTGGCATCCTCATGAGTGAATCGGAAAGCTGACAGGAACAGTGTGGGGACTTGGTTCTCTGTCGCCTGAGTGGCAGGCATGCTGCCTGACATGTGACAGATAGACACCCCTTGTCACCGGTACCTAGCAGAATCATGCCCCTGCCCCACTCCCGCCAGAGAACGTTTTGCTGGGTATGTAACTACAACAAAGATGTTGACATTCTCTGCTTTCCTGGTGTTGCTGTTTTAGTAAATATTTTAAAAGTCACTTTTTAAAAAAGATTATTTTTTTATGTGGACCATTTTTCAGTCTTTATTTGTTACAATATTGCTTCTGTTTTCTGTTTTGGTTTTTTGGCCATGAGGCATGCGGAATCTTAGCTCCCTGATGCAGAATCTTAGCTCCCTGACCAGGGATGGAACCTGCACCCCCTGCACTGGAAGGTGAAGTCTTAACTACTGGACCTCTAGGAAAGTCCCCAAAGTCACTTTTATATACAATAGGCCCTGGTATCGAATGGTTCAGTACTGACTAGACTCAAGTTCAAATGACTGTACCATTGAGATCCAATTGGTCTATTAAATAACCTCACAGAACAGGCCAATGGATTCAGGTACCTAAAGAAAAATCTTGTCCTTTCCTCACCTTTGAGTTTCCTGAGGCAACAAGTAGCTCAAAATCTGTGACCTGGGAGAACACTAGGTCTTTCTAAAG
Organism: Moschus berezovskii; assembly: GCF_049115385.1. Taxonomy (NCBI): domain Eukaryota; kingdom Metazoa; phylum Chordata; class Mammalia; order Artiodactyla; family Moschidae; genus Moschus; species Moschus berezovskii. The sequence goes on from NC_142472.1 coordinate 55,027,243, forward strand.
CCACGGCCAGCAATTGATAACGCCTGCCCTGAAAAACACCCAGGCCAGGGCATGGAATGTTGAGGGTTTCATTGAGCAATTGTTCGTGGGTTGTAACAGGTCCACCCAAGCTTCCTGTGGAAAATTCTGGGCAATAGGTGGTTGGTGTCTCCGTGGTTTGTGTGCACATAGAGAGCTTTCCCATCCAGGAGCAGCCAAGGGGAAGATGCCTTCCTTCTCCCAGCAGGAGGTGAGCCTCCTTTTCCTTCAGTTGCTATTTTGGTTTCCAAACTGTGTGATTCTTTGCTCCGTGAGCATCTAGAACACCAGCCCTCCTGACCCTTGTCAGAGAGAACCTCAAGCCTTAAAGAACCACCCAAATTCCAGCAGAGAGAAGTGTCACTCAGAGAAGATCCCTTAAAATATATGCTCTCTGCACATCCCTCTCTGCTGCCCCCACTTCAGCCTCCAACCAAAAAAACAAAACAAAACCACCAACCTGGGTGATTAGCTAAGACACTGAGAGAAAAACGGCATTATGGGAAAGTTTGGGGGGAGAGAAATGTTGATAGAAATATTTTGCTATAGAATTTGTTCCCACCGACATAATGAATTTTGTACTTGGAACAGAAAAAAGTAGGTGATTGAAAGAAAGGAAAGGAGAGGTATAAGGAAATGGTATTTTGAAGTAACTGGACAGTTTGGGACATCACAATCTTCAATTAATAGGAAACTAGAATCTCATAAAGATGAACAGAGATGCCAAATTTACAGTTCAAAAGGAAAACTGACAAGGGAAAAGGTGAGACACTTATTCCTCAACTGCTCTGAAATTTCAATCGGCTTTAAAACATTTCTTTGAAGCAGTTTAATGCCCTTACACCTACTTGTGTAATGAAATATTTAACTAATGTTTTTTGAGTATCTCTGACATGTCAGACATTTTTCCCAGCTCGATCATGATGTGTATAAGGACGTGTGTATGCATATATTCCAAGATCCCACATCTTCCCACCAAGGACAACTCTGTTTGCTCTGCTCATGAGTAGGTCAGAGTCACACTGTGAAATAAATCCACAGGATACTTCATTTCAAAGGGTGGAGTGCTATGACTTTACAATGGTCCCCCATTGTGAGGCTCAGATGGGGATCAGGACTTTTCACTGTTTGCCAAGGTAGCCTAGATGCCTGGTTTAAAACTTATTGTCCCCTCAGAGAACTAGGTGGTCTGTGAACCACTGTTTTCATCAAAGTTAACGACAATAGAATCATGGGGGTCCAAGGGATCTCCTTACAGCAGGAAAATAACTATTTAAATAAAACCAAACAGAAGACTCAAACAAAAAATGCAATCAACAATGTGAAAAGGCACTCCACTGAATGGGACAAAATATTTGCAAATCATGTATCTGCTAAGGGGTTAATATCCAAAATGTATATTAAAAAAACCCACACACAACTCAATAGGAGAAAACAAAACCAATTTAAAAAATGGACAGCTACTGCTGCTAAGTCACTTCAGTCGTGTCCGACTCTGTGCAACCCCATAGACGGCAGCCCACCAGGCTCCCCCGTCCCTGGGAGTCTCCAGGCAAGAACACTGGAGTGGGTTGCCATTTCCTTCTCCAATGCAGAAAAGTGAAAAGTGAAAGTGAAGTCGCTCAGTTGTGTCTGACTCTTAGCAAGCCCATGGACTGCAGCCTACCAGGCTCCTCCATCCATGGGATTTTCCAGGCAAGAGTACTGGAGTAGGTTGCCACTGCAGAGGATCTGAATATTTTCCTCAACACACAAAGATGCTCAACATCATGGATCATCAGGGAAATGCAAATCAAAACCACAGTGAGATATCACCTCACACAAAGAATGACTATTATCAAAAAGACATGAAATAGTAAGAATTGCGGAGCGGGTGGAGAAAAGGGAACCCTTGTGCACTGCTGACAGGAATGTAAACTGGTGCAGCCACTACAGATAACAGAAAGAATTTTTCTCAAAAAGTTAAAAATAGAACTATCATATGGTCCAGCAATTCCACTTCTAAATATTTATCTGAAGGAAATGAAAACACGGAAATACATGTATTCACATGTTAACTGCAGCATTATTTATAATAGTGAAGGCATGGAAGCAACCTGAGCGTCCACTGATGGATGAAAAGAGAAGATGGATGGGTCTATATACCCACTGGAATACTACTCAGCCATAAAAAAGAATGTGATCTTGTCATTTGATTCCATACGGATGGACCTGGAGGCCATTATGCTAAGTGAAAGAAGTCACAGAAAGACAAATATGGTATGATCTCACATGTGGAATCCAAAAAAAAAAAAATCAAAACAAAAACAAACTAAATGCAGACTGTGTAAATGGACTTTTGTCACATGATTCATTATCAGGAAAAACTAGTAAGGTCAAGCAGAGTGAGCTAATAGCATTAAAAAGCTGATATGTGCACATGATCCTATGTGACCACTGACACTTTGTATTGTCCTTGTTTGAATAGTTTCCCTCATTGTTTGTTCTGTGTTATCGGGTAGATAGAAAGAGAAGAGACCTTTATGGCCCTTAAATGAACACCCCTTTGTTCCCCACATGATGGCCTCTGGGGGGAAGCCCATGCGTAGACGGTCCTAAGATGCTGCCCTCTTTCCCACCTGTACTTCACTGGCAAGATGGGGTGCTTTCTTTGCTCTCAGTGGGAAGAGTGAATAAAATTCCAAGGAAATAAAAAGGCTTTATTTTGCAACCAAATCAAAGCCCAAATGACTGAGACTCTTTCTTCAAAACTCGTCAAAGCTACCATGATGGACACTGAAAGAGGGAACGCCGACCTCAGTTCATCATGAACCAGACAGCCTTGCCCGTCACTGTTAAGACTGGGAGATGGCTCTTATATAAAAAGTGACCAAAAAGTATCTTTAGAATACCACTGTTTTTATTTATCAAAGTAATAATAGTGCTCTGACGGGTTAAATGCAACTTCTAGACAAGCTCTTTAGCTCCTCCTCCTTCCAGACACCCCCTTACCCCTACTATACTGAAATCCAAGGGTTGTTCTCTGTAAGAAAGGGGCCTTATTCAAATAGGAATCATGAAACAACTATGTTTTTCCATTTTTGATTGAGAACGTGAATCCCCCCAGCTCTACTACTATCTAGCTCTGTTGTGGCCAAGAGCAAGTCACCTTAAGCCTCAGATTCTTCATCAGCTCACAGAGGAGGTTGGAGTTAGATTCTGACAGCCCCTTCTGGCCTAAAAAGCCAGTGATTTTGATATCCGCAGTAATTAATAGCAATGTACAAGTTAGAAACCACATTTTAAAACATAACTACTAAAAAAAAAAATTACTGGAAAAACAAATAACCCATTTTAAAAATAGATAAAGGATCTGAATAGACATGTCATTTGCCAGTTAGCAGATGAAAAGATGCTGGAATCCATGAGGAAAATGCAAATGGAAACCACAGTGAAATACCAATTTCACACCCACTTGGATGCTTCAATTAGAAAAAAAAAAAATAGTAAGAAGCGTTGATCAAGATATGGAGGAATAAGAGCCCTTGTATATTACTGGCAGGATTACAAAGTGATGCAATCGTGTTGGAAAACAGACAGCAGTTCCTTAAAAGGTTAAACATAAGTTAAACCTATGACCCAGCAATTCCACTCTTAGACATCTACCCAAGAACTAAAAACATATGTCTACATAAAAGTTTGTAAACAGATGTCCATAGCAGCATTACTCCTAATATCCAAAAAAGTGGAAACAACCCCAATGATGGATAGACAAACAAAATGCAGTCAATCCATACAATGAAACCTTCAGTTCAGTTGCTGTCATGTCCAACTCTTTGGGACCCCATGAATCATAGCACGCCAGGCCTCCCTGTCCATCACCAACTCCCGGAGTTCACTCAAACTCATGTCCATCATTTAGCAATAAAAAGAAATAAAGCACAGAGACATGCTACAACATAGATGACCCTGGAAAAACACTGTGCTTATGCACAGAGTAAAGGCCTGGTGGGGAAGCAGTGAGAAGGCAGCCGTCTGCAAGGCGTGAAGAGTGGCCTCAGGAGAAACCAAAACTGATGACACCTTGAGTTTAGACTTCCAGCTTCCAGAACTATGAGAAAATCAATTCTCTTGTTTAAAAACCAAAACCACTATACTAAGTAAAAGAAGTCGGTTATGAATGGCCGCATATTGTTTGACTCCATATACATCACATGTACAGGACAGGCAAATCCATAAAGACAGAAGGCGGGTGTTGGGCTGGGGGAGAAGGGAACAGGAGTGACTAATATGGGAGCTTCGTTTTGGGGTGAAAACATTCTAATATTAGATAGTGATAATGGTTGTTCAACTCTGTGAATATACTAAAAATCACTGACTTACACCATTTACAATGGTTTGTTTTATGGTATGTGAATTTTATCTCACTAAAGCTGCTTTTGAATAACTGTGGTGCTGGAGAAGACTCTTGAGAGTCTCTTGGACTGCAAGGAGATCAAATGAGTCAATCCTAAAGGAAATCAACCCTGAATGTTCACTGGAAGGACTGATGCTGAAGCGCCAATACTTTGGCCATCTGATGTGAAGACCCGACTCACTGGAAAAGACCCTGATGCTGGGAAAGGCTGAAAGCAAAAGAAGAGAGGGGCAGAGGATGAGATTAACCATCTCTGACTCAATGGACATGAACCTGCGCAAACTCCAGGAGATAGTGAAGGACAGGGAAACCTGGCATGCTGCAGTTCAAAGAGGCAGACACGACTTAGCAAATAAACGACAACCACAACAAAAAAACAAAACTTATGACTGAAATAATCAGTTATGTTGAACAGTGAGCTATTTTGAACTTTTTTGCTACATATAACCTCATCAGTGTTAACTTTTGAACTTTTGTTTCTCCAACTTATAACTTCAAAGGCTAATTTTAGAAAAGTAACTTTCCTTCTTGTTCAGTAATATCACTACTTATGTATTAGAAAACTTACAAACATACAGCAAAAATCACATTGTTTCCCCAAATTGCAATTCTTTAATGTTAATTTAAAATTGCTTCAAATTGCATATTGGAATTTTAACTATTTAAATTGTAATTTTAACAAATTGAGTCACACAGAAAATTATGTCGCTAGAGCTCTTGGAAGAAATCTACTAGTATTTCCTTTTATAGTAAAAAGACTGATTTCTAATGTATTTGTTTTTAATGCAAAGCTTCGTATATCAGATTCATTTCAAATGAGATGCATCTGTCTTTGATTCTACATACCACATTTTTAATAGTACATAATCCTATGTGATAAATGACCTCTTTATCTAAATATGAATCCCCAAGTATCATGTTTCTAAAATTTGATGTTAAGATCACGAGCCTTTACCAAGGTTGTGTGAGGTTAATTAAACATAATTCATAATAAAAGAAGACTTTCTTTTCTCAAGATGTAGCTTATTAAAAGCTTAAGTCTCATAGACTAAATCTCATAGAATCTTTTTGGTTGGTGGCAGGGGTGGGAAAAAGGTGAAGAACGCAGCTGTAAATGAATTGAAATTTCCAGAAACTTCCAAAACTTTTGTTTGAAATGCTAATGCCTACAGGGCTCTAATAATTAATTTTAAAAGTTAACTCTTGGTCTCAATTTCTGTGTCTTGCCTCTATTAAAGTATTTGTCAGATAATACAAAGAGTCCTTTACAACTGATCACACTAGTTAGAATGACTCTTAAAGATTACACCACCGGGGTAACAGACAGTCACACACACTACCAGAGGCCATCATAAAGTACATTGTTCTGTCACCTCTAGCATGATGGGGAAAGACCAGAGGGCTCCTGTTCTATCTACCTAGAGACTATATCAAAATGGGAATGGCGTGGGAATTTGTACAACAGCAGCGTAACTCAAGTGAGTCCCACAGTGAGAAGCAATATTGGTTTTTTACATGTTATTTTTCTCCCCAAATCAACTGGCCTTAAATCAAGGAAGGATCTAAAGCAATGAAAGGATGTTTTTGTAAGTGTGTGCACACATACACACGCCTTCCTCTCTGGGAAGTTTGTGTTAGGTGCGGTGGGAGGTTGGTGTAGAAATGAGAGGGATCATGGTGTGTGTAGCTACTGTACCTTCAGCCTTAGGCACATAGAACTCCTTTCATGCCGGGAGTCAGAAACTGACATGTGCTCAGCAACAGCCAAAGCTCTGACTCACTGCTGACTAATCCCTGGCAGAGATAAGACTGTGACTTTTAGATGGACAAATACAGGATATTTTAGATTACAGCAACTACGTTATTGATCTTCCAGGTCCACCAAAGGACCATCATGGTTAGGGAGCTGCTTCCAGCAATAATACACCTAATTTGTAGAAAGCTGGTAATCCCAGAGACTATTTTCTTTTTCATCTTTACATGAAACTATTTTATCACAGGGACCCACAAAAAAGAAATCACTGGCTTCTTGCTTTAGAGTTTCTGCTACCCAATGTTATCCCTAGATCATCAGATTTGAAATATACACCACCTGATCTCCATGCCTTAATAGAAAATCTAAAAGTCATTTCTATAGCATTTGTCTTGAATTCAAGTGCAAAAAAAGACAAGTGAAAAAAATCATTTCAGTAGTGACCACTGACACAACCTTATACAGATGTTTATTTGAATAATTTGTTTCAAAGCTGTCTTACAATTTAGGTTTTTAATTGTCAGTCAACAAAACCCATAAATAGCCTTCCAGCACAAGGCACAAAGCACCCCATAGTATTAGCCCCTGAGGTGGCCAAGGTCGTCATTCCATCCACACATGGCTGATGGACTTTACTCATTTTTCCTTAAACTCTATAAATGTTATTGAAAAGAAAAGAATTCTGCGTGGTTTGAGACGTTCATTCAAAGTCCTCCACTGACATGGACATTCCTACTGTCAATGTTTACGAGGGGCAAGTCTTTGGGGGTGCTTCTCTGAGCTTTTTACTTGACACTGGCTTCTCAGAGGGTCATGGTTTAACAGGGCACATTCATTTATCATCAGGACTGTCACCGGCTACCATCAGGACTCTACCCTCCCCGTGACCTGTACCCAAGCAAAGCTCCTTTTCATGTGACATCAGAGTTAATGAAGGTTGGTCAATGAGGAATCTCCTGCCGGCCGAGGAGTTACCTTTCTTCCCCCGAAACGCTCTCCCACACCGATGTCCTTTCATCGAGTGAGCCCACACACTGCCTCCCCAGAGCTGTCTAATGAGATGTCACTTCCATTTACCATTCGATGTCATGGGAGTTATCTGAGAGGCCTGGAGCAAGGGTCAAGATCTGGTGGATGGGGCACGAGACACAGCTCACAAAGCACTCAGAGAAGATGGTAGGCTTTCCTCTGCTTGCACAGAAGGAAACACCCTGAACATGCAGAGAGGCAGGTTTAGGGGGAGGGCTCAGCACGGCTGTTGCTCTACCAACAGCAGGAAATGCACTATGTGTAAAGCAGACAGCCTGGCAGCCTCTGCTCTTACCCAATGTCGCTGTTCAGAGACCGTGGGAAAACTGGTGATGATACCTCTCACAAAAGGTGCTTATAATCACCAGTAATATTATGCTATCATTCGTGTCGATTTACAAGTTATTTCAGGCCAGGCTATATTAATTTTCAGGTTATAAACCCCTGAAAATCAGACTGCTCAGTAGAGGTGCAATTTCTTTTTTTTTTTTTATGTATTAATTTTTAATTGGAGGATAACTGCTTTACCATATTGAGTTGGTTTCTGCCATTCATCAACATGAAACAGCCAGAGGTATATATATGTCCTCTGCATTTTGAACCTCCCGACCATCCCATCCCACCCATTGAGGTTGTCACAGAGCACCTGTCTGGACTGTCACACAGCATATTCCCACTGGCTATTTTACATATGGTAAGTATGTTTCCATGCTACTCTATCCACTCATCCCACCCTCTCCTTCCCCTCTATGTCCACAAGAGTCTGTTCTCTGTCTGCATCTCCACTGCTGCCCTGCAAATGGGTCCATCAGTACCATCTTTCTAGATTCCATACATACGTGTTAATACATGGTATTTGTTTTTCTCTTTCTGGCTTACTCTACTCTGTACAATACGCTCCAGGTTCAATCACCTCATTCAAACGGACTCAAATGGGTTCTTCTTTATGGCTGAGTAATATTCCATTATATAAGTACCATAATTCAATAAACTTTCATGTAATGTTTATACTTGGCTTACTGGAAACAACCAAGATTTCCCTGTTGTCATTCATCTTTCATCAATTGGTGGATCCTGGAGCACAGGGAGCAAGTTGCATCATCAGGCATAGTTATCATATTAATAAAAGGCCCTAATATTAGCCTTCTAACCTCTGAATCTGGGAGTTGGTGATGGACAGGGAGGCCTGGCATGCTGTGATTCATGGGGTCGCGGAGAGTCGGACACGACTGAGCGACTGAACTGAACTGAACCTCTGAATGGTTTAGGATTACAAGTTTCAGTTCAGCTAAAGGTATCCTCCATATTACTCTTTTTAAACAAACAATCACTAGTCTGGGAGCACAGGACAGTATGTACGCAACCCACAATGTAAGATCTAGAGTCTTCCCTATTCCATGTGGCATTGGGACTATGCTTTGGTCTACCGCCAAACATTTTACCAAATACCCGTGTGCATTACTGTCTGGTGCCAAAGTTCTGGGCATCTATGGAGGCAACGGCAGCAGGGTCCCTGAATTCAAGGGCATATTATTTACATGGATCCCTCTGGGTTCCTTTAGAAAGGAAAGCATCACAGAGAAGATCCAGGAAATATTTTACTGATTCAATACAGGAGTTTGCCATAGAATGGATAAAGTTTAAGGATGGGAATTAGAACTTTAAATTTTAGTTGAACCATTGTGTATAACCTATCATGTAACACTATAATCCTCAGGTTCATACACAGGTCTTTCTGGAAAAAATAGAACATATCATGGAATGCTGCTGCTGCTTAGTCGCTCAGGCGTGTCTGATTCTGCAACCCCCTGGACTGCAGCCTGCCAGGCTCCTCTGTCCATGGGGATTCAGCAGGCCAGAATACTGGAGTGGGTTGTCATGCCCTCCTCCAGGGGATCTTCCCAACCCAGGGATCAAACCCAGGTCTGAACCCGCACTGCAGGCGGATTCTTTACCAGCTGAGCCACCGGGGAAGCCTAAGAATACTGGAGTGGGTAGCCTATCCCTTTTCCAGGGGATCTTCCAAATCCAGGAATTGAACCGGGGTCTCCCACATGGCAGGTGGATTCTTTACCAGCTGAGCTACCAGGGAAGCCCAAGAATGCTACTAACTATAAAAAATATATGTCATGCTGAAGTTTTAATTTCAAATCCAAAATGATGCCTTAAAATTTTTGTATCATATGGACTTCCCTGGTGGTCCAGTGACTAAAACTCTGTGCCCCAATGCAGGGGGCCTGGGTTTGATCTCTAGTCAGGGAACTAGATCTCACATCCCACAACTAAGAATGTGAGTGTGATAACTAAAAGATCCCACGTGCCACAACAAAGACCCGTGAGCCTCAACCAAGGCCTAGTGCAGCCAAATAATTTTTTAAATTACATCATAAAATGAAGAAAGGCTGGCAGGCAGGCAAGTGTATACCTTAAACTCTAGCTGAAAAAGCAAAAAATGCTGTTGTCGCTAACTCAAAGTTTGGTCCATGCTTTTTACACATTGACTTTCTACCTTCTTACAAATAATGACACACCACCTCTTATTTTTCATATAAAAACAGGGGAGAAATAACATGAGATTGGAAGGCTGAGTGTGATAAAGTCCTGATGTTAATTTCAAGCTTATTCCGATTGTTTCTCAAGTCTAAACTACACAAAACACATTTTTTTCCTGGAGTTCTTTGGACTGTCTATAAAGGAGGTGTTTTATAAATTCACTCACTAAGAGAAAAGTTGAGAGATCTCCGTCTTTGTTACCAATAACATACACAAACCCTCTGACCCTTGAGATTTAAATGGCCAAGAGTGTGCAATAAAGTTATCCATCATAGGGGAATGGAGGTTTTGAAAGCTGTTAGCATACTTTCTAAGGCTCATTAAACACTGTCCTTGACCATTGTGTTTGTTGTCAAAATCAGTTTCCTTCTAAATTAAACAATTTGGAATACAATTGCTTTTCATTACACATATTTTGGAGATTAATCCTGCGTAGACAATGTGATGGGTGCATTGACTGAACAGTTCTTTTCAATTCTGCTTTGCTTTAATTTTCATGTTTTCTTAAGACTCAAATTACATAGTAAATATGGGTAATAGCTGGCCTTCCTAAGATTTTACAAACTTCAAAAAAATTATTTATCTCAGATTGAATTAATGTTATACAAGTTTTGCTGACAGCCAAGCTTCTGGAAGGAAAAGGAACCAATTAAAAGCAGTATGCTGCCACTGGAAGTACCTCAATTTTAAAAGAAATAATTGATTGAAGGCTTTTCACTTCAATATGTGATATTAGAGTCTTCCTTACAAATATCCATGAAAGACTTTAAAGTCATTTGCATCCAAAACCTGAAGAAAATTGGTTTTCATTCTTGGGGCATTTTTACTCGTACAGTTGCACTAGTTGGTATAAAATCTGCATCTTTACTATCATCCAAGATATCATACATCTGATGGAAGAAAAAATAAAACCAAACACCAATTTCTATTATCAGTTGGCCATTGACCTAACAGGCTTTAAGTGCAAATGCGCTGGTGCTCAGTGTGTCCGACGCTTTGCAGCCTCATGAACTGTAGCCCACCAGGCTCCTCTGTCCATGGAATTTTCCAGGCAAGAGTACTGGAGTGGGTTGTCGTGCCCTCCTCCAGGGGTCTTACCGACCCAGGGACGGAACCCTCATCTCTTCCGTCTCCTGCACTGGCAGGTGGGTTCTTTGCCACTGTGCCAACAGGCTTTACGATAACTTATGAATCAGCTCATTCTGAAGGAAAAGACCAAAACCAGAAGCAGAAGTTACATGAAACCAAAGGAAGAACTCTGAAGAGAGGGAGTAAGGTCTCCAAAACTGGAGCTGTCCCCACATAGTGAAACCACCAGCTGGGAGACGAAACTGATGCAGCAGGTTAAGGGTCAGACTCCCATCCATGATTCCAGGAAGCTGGCAATGCATCACCCTCATTCACGTCCTCTTCTCAACCCTTTTACAGTCAGCCAGTCCCGTTTTTCCCCCTACTTCTATCCCCAGACACCCCCTTCTCTCACCCCATCATCTTGAGGCTCTCTCTGCTCTACAACCTCAGCGTTTATTCTTCCATTGAATATTTCTAACATAGTCTATTTACATTCCCCTATGATGAAAAGACATCTTTTTTGGTTTTAGTTCTAGAAGGTCTTGTACATCTTCATAGAATTCAACATTAAAAAAACTAAGATCATGGCATCTGGTCCCATAACTTCTTGGCAAATAGATGCATAAACAGTGGCAGACTTTAATTTTCCTGGGCTCCAAAATCATTGCAGACAGTGACTGCAGCCACGAAATTAAAAGACACTTGTTCCTTGGAAGAAAAGCTATGGCAAACCTAGCATATTAAAAAGCAGAGACATGACTTTCTCAACAAAGATCTGTACAGTCAAAGTTAAGGTTTTTCCAGCAGTCATGTATGGATATGAGATTTGAATCATAAAGAAGGCTGAGCACTGAAGAATTGATGCTTTCAAACTGGTGTTGGAGAAGACTCTTGAGAGTCCCTTGGACAACAAGGAGATCAAACCAGTCAATCCTAAAGGAAATCAACCCTGAATATTCATTGGAAGGACTGATGCTGAAGCTGAAGCTCCAATACTTTGGCCACTTGATGCAAACAACCAACTTATTAGAAAAGACCGTGATGCTGGGAAAGATCGGAGGCAGGAGGAGAAGGGGACGACAGAGGACGAGATGGTTGGATGGGATCACCAACTCAATGGACATGAGTTTGAGCAAGCTCTGGGAGACAGTGAAGGGCAGGGAAGCCGGGCATGCGGCAGTCCATGGGGTTGCAAAGAGTCAGCCACGACTGAGTGACTGAACAACAGCAACATATCCTAAGAGAAGGATACAATAAAAAACAAGACAAACAAGATCACTTCTTTAAAGGGTTTATAAGTTAGGATGGATAACAGATAACTAAGTATATATGGATGGATATAATTTTATACTTATAGTTTTTTTTACAAATGTAAAATTACATTATCTCAGAGGATGATTAGAGGGAAATGTACAAGAGTCGGGGGAGGGCATCGAGCCCTGGGATTGAAGGACTCTCTCAGAAGAATGATGTTGAAGCTAAGACCAGAAGAATTAGTGTGTATTTGCTGAAGGAAATACCAGGGTCTCTTTCTCTCTCTCCTCCAAACCCTCCGAAACACATCTTTACTTTGCATCCAATTGTTTTCTTTTATCAACTAGTCTTAATTCTCTTGCTTCTAAAGCTCTGCTTTCCTTGACCTCTTTGCTGAGAAGAGAGAACCCTATTGACTCTTTCCAATGCTCTGGTTTAGGCTCTTCTTTAAAGTCTGGGGTCTACTTGACTTAATTTGCTACTGAGGAAAAAAAAGGCACAAATTGGAAGATATGCCCAGGTCACACTGTGCTTTTTGAAATCATGGAAGAGACATGGGATGGATGCTAAACACGGGGAATAAAAGAAAATGATCGGCTATGATCAGTTTGTTGTCGTTCAGTTGCTCAGTTGTGTCTGACTCTGCGACTCCACAGCCTGCAGCACGCCAGGCTTCCCTGTCCTTCACTACCTCCAGGAGTTTGCTCAAACTCACATCCATTGAATCAGTGATGCCACCCAACCATCTCATCCTCTGCCACCCGCTTCTCCTCCTGGATCAGTTTGGCCAGGACTTGTCCCTCCTCATCTCTTTTCCTAGCCTACACCATGGATGATCCAGAGCCATGGGGAAATGGTTTTCAACACAAATGTTCTTATCCAAGATGGCGAAAACAATGGCAGCAATCATAGCATCACCTTTACGTTTAGACTGCACTAATGTACCTACAAATTAAGGTTCCCAATCAACTGTCTTCGGTGCTTTTTGGGAAGCCTGACCAGCTAAGATTCACAGCTGTGAAGATGAAGCAGAAACCAGCCCTTCTTCTTGAAGGGCTTTCGCTGAGCGGCCCCTTAGGACATGAGTCACTGAGAAATGGATTAGGTGAACACCACCACGTGTTCAAGATTATCTAAGCCAACAAACAGAGACCATCTCAAAGCTAGGTGCCCTTTGTTTTTAAAGGACACATTTTTGAGTACAGAGAGTCACAAATTCTTCACTAACATAAGTGAGTCATTTCAGTAAAATTCAGTTCACACCACAAAATGACACACTTACTCAAGGGTCAACACATTGCACAATAAACACAACCATGTTCCCATCTTGAAATAAAATATAATGGGTTAGTCGACGATAATCGCTTGAGCAGATTTTAAGTGAGTGTATTAAAAATACTCTAAAATAAAAGAGTCCTCCATGCATGCCAAATTCACACTGGAGGTTGAACATGAACCTCGGATGATGACTGGCGGTGAAACAGACATCAGGAGAATTAAATTCAATATGGTCCGTGCTTTCCCTTGTGAAACTAGAGCAGAAGAGACAGTGTTCCAAGACACTGTCAGAAAACGTTTCTTTAAAGAAATTTTCCCTCCCAAGTTTGGACTTACTCTTCCAAAATGGTGAGTGAATTACTCCAGCTAAGCGATCCCATGCCATCTGCTTGCCATAAAGCACACTGAAAATCAACAACTCTGTTTCTACTCTTTAGAATTTTACTACTCCTCTCTACATGGATATAGAATCACTACATTTAACATCCAGACCAAAAGGACTAAAGTAGAAATTCTTGAAAATTAGCTTGCATAGGAGTTTCCTGTATTTCAAAGTGGCTTTGTGTGGCAAATGCTGGACTTAAGGTATTTTTCACTTACTAGCTTTGAGAACAGGAAATGGGGTAGGGAAGTGAGTGGTAGAACCACTTCTAATCTATACACCAACAATAATTGTCAAATATTCCTTCACTGCAAGAAGTTGTAGGTATACAGATTCCATTCTAGGGCAATACAATTACTCAATTCCCATACTTTCCACCCCCCTTCCCTCCTCCCCCCGCTTCTGTAGTTCCAGCAGAATTCCCTATGGAGAAGATTTCAAAGCTATAAAACTTTCCAAATAACAACAAAGAACAAAAATCTGATCCAGCAGGAGACCATAAGTGGAAAAGAGAGTTAGAGTTTTCCAGAAAGAAAACAATACCATTAATCACAGATGAAATGCTGTAACACAAGTTTACACTACCTTTTAAAATTGTTTGCTTGCAATCCCCTCCAATATATGGCTGCCTCTGTCTGTTTACATATAGTTTCAGTTTCTCTAATGCCAATTCAGAAAAAGAAAACCATCATAAAAATCCAACAGTATATAGGTCACCCTCCGTACAACTTTCATCCAAGCCATGCAGTCCTTTGATCACAGTTTCTACTGTCTCCTTGGAACAAGAGAGAGAACTCCTCTCTAGGTGGCAGAACGGGATTTTTTTTTTTTTCTCTCAGATTCAAGTAAACATGCTCATATTCAGGTATCAAAATATATCCCTCTCAGTGTGGAGAAAGGGAATTCTCCTACACTACTTGGTGGGAAAGTGAGTTGGTGGAGCCACTAAGGAAAATACTGTGGAGGTTCCTCAAAAACTAAAAACAGAGTTGCCCTATGATCCAACAATCCCACTCCTGGGCACATATTCAGATAAAACTATAATTTGAAAAGATATGTTTCCCTATGTGCACTGCAGCACTATGGTGACTCAGAAAGTGAAGAATCTGCCTGCCATGCAAGAGACCTGGGTTTGATCTGGGTCAGGAAAACGCCCTGAAGAAGGGAATGGCTAGCCACTCCAGTATTCTTGCCTGGAGAATTCCATGGACAGAGGAGCCTGGCGGGCTACAGTCCATGGGGTCGCAGAGAGTCAGACATGACTGAGCAACTAACACTTTCACTTAATTATTATTATTCATGCACCCTTATGTTCATAGCAGCGCTATTTACAATAGTCAAGACACAGAAATAATCTAAATGCCCATCAACAGATGAATGGAAAAAGAAGCTGTGGTACATATACACAATGGAATACTACTCAGCATTTTAAAAAAATGCCATTTGCCGCAACATGGAGGGAACTAGAGATTATCACACTAAGTGAAGTTAAGTCAGGAAGAGAAAGACAAATATTACTTATATGTGGAATCTAAAATATGCCACAAATGAACTTATTTAAAAAACAGAAACCAACTTACAGACATAGAGAACAGATTTGTGGCTGCCAAAGGGGAGTGGGTTGGGGAAGAAAAGGATGGGAGTTTGGGGTTAGCAGAAGCAAACTATTATATATATAGGATAGATAAACAACAAGGTCCTACTGTACAACACAGGGAACTATATTCAATATCCCAGGATAAGCCATAATGGAAAAGAATATGAAAAAGAATGTACACATATGTATAACTGAATCATTTTGCTCTACAGCAAAAATTAACATTGCAAATCAAGTATACTTTAATTAAAAAAAAAAACAAGAGTATCCCTCTCTAAGTAAAGATCAAAGAAGAAGTAAAACCTACTCTTCTTTTCCTTGCCTTCTTGCAGGTCTGAATGTCTGAAAGAAATGATCTAAGGAAGAGACTCAGGCCTTAAACAAACACTACAATTTTGCTAACCGGACAAGGAATGTCAATCAAACAGGGACTGCAGAGCCTGCGATCATGGCCATCCCAGACTGATGGGTGCTCACTCTAGCACAATGCCCTTGGACAGTTGTCTTTTTCTCATGGGCCATAACAATTTTTTACTCTTAATGCTGAACACCAAAAATACTGGAGTGGGTAGCCATTTCCTTCTCCAGGGGATCCTCCCGACCCAGGGATAAACCCAGGTCTCCTGCATTGCAGGTGGATTCTTTACCAGCTGAGCCACAAAGGAAGCCCCATACAGCTTTTTAATCTTAACGCAGAACACCAAGAATACCAGAGTGGGTAGCCATTTCCCTCTCCAGGGGGAATTCCCGACCCAGGGACAGAACCCAGGTCTCCTACATTGCTGGTGGATTCTTTACTGACGGAGCCACAGGGAAGCCCAATATAATAACTTTTTATTCTCAACACTGAAAACCAAACTCTTTGCTTTTCCTTAATTCCTAGATTTCATCATTCAAGATCTTTCAGATAACTGCTGGTGGAGAGAGTACTGATTTCAAAATCAGGAAGATCTAGGTTTCCTGGCCTGGACACTCCATCAGAATGTAACATCCGTGGTTTCCATTCATAAAACAAAGTTAAAAGCGTGCAAATGGATGGACATTTCTGAAGAGGTTCATGGCGACATGCACATTCTGCCCCCAAAGACAGAGTCCTCCCCAGCCCTAGCTCAGGAAGCATCAGGGTCCTCCCCTTGACTCCAGCTTCATTAAGAAAAAGCTCCAGGTCTCTGTGGCTTCTGGGATCTAAAATGCAAAGAAGTAGACATTCCCAGAAACAACCTGGCAGAGGGCAGCCCGGCCTGTCTGGGGACTATCCTGATGTGAAGAAATCAAAGCGCCTGCCGGCCTCAGCAGTGCCCCAGTGCAGGTTCAGGTTATTTAGAGCCCCATGTGGGATGAGTTGGGAGCCTATGGAGAGTCATGTTCTTCTTAATGGCTTTGGAGATCCTTCTCCGACTTGAATTTTTTGGAAGGGCCTTGATAACCCATGATAAGAAAACCCAGATGATGAAAATTCTGTCTTAATGGAGCCTTTAATGGCGCCCACTGCACATAGCAGTGGAACCTCCCAGGGCCGCCACAAGCCACATTCGCAGTGGAGTCTCACATTCTTTGGAGCTGGCAAAGCTCCAAGGAGAGAATGGTTTGGAAGGAGGAGAAAGACTAGCACAGTCTCAGCCATGCTCTTTCCCTTCTCCCCTTTTCTTTAGGCTGTAAGGCATGTTGGGGGGTGTGGTTTGGGGTCTGATAGAACCAGACTGAAATAATTCCAATTCAGGGAAAGTATTTAATTTCTCTAAGTCATGCTTGACTCTTTGTGACCCCACGGACTGTAGCCTGCCAGGCTCCTCAGTCCATGGGATTCTCCAGGCAAGAATACTGGAGTGGGTTGCCATTTCCTTTTTTAGGGGATCTTCCCGACCGCAGGGAGCAAACCCATGTCTCCTGCAGCTCCTGCACTGGCAGGTGGATTCTTTACCACCGAGTCACCAGGGAGGCCCATCTTTAATTTATTTAAGTATTAAATCTTAGGCATTCTGTGATCTTAGGAAAAGTACTTAATTTACCTAAGCCTCAGTTTTCTCATTGGAAATGGCAACCCACTCCAGTATGCTTGCCTGGGAAATCTCATGGACAGAAGAGCTTGGTGGGCTACAGGCCACAGGGTCGCAAAGAGCTGGACATGACTCAGCAACTAAATGATAACAACAGTTTCTCATATGTAAGAGCATCGTGCCTACCTCTCGGGACTGAGCAATATAATAAGTGTGGGTCAAAGTGCCTGAAAATCCATAAGGGTACGTTGCTTCCCTGCCCTCTCCCCTAACACAGAGCCACACCATGTCCCCCAGAAGACGACGGTCAGAGAGCCTCTGATGTGAGCCCCAGGAAGCTGCAGAGCTGCCTACACTCACAACCTGAAGGGCAGCTGTCCCCTCGCCCCTGCCGGTGCCATGGTGTTCATAAGAGGCTGGAGCCATGGTAACCATGGCCTATGTCCCCTAATCAAGAGAGTTATAAATAGGAAGCTCTTCCACTGGACCAGTTGTCTTTAGCTAATGGGTTAAGAAGGCCAAGGCATTACTCACTATTATTTTCTTGGCCAAACTATAGCCTAAAATCCAGACTGAATCTAGGGGTTCAATCTCTGGGTTGGGAAGATCCCCTGGAGGAAGGCATGGCAACCCACTCCAGTATTCTTGCCCAGAAAATCCCATAGACAGAGGAGCCTGGTGGGCTACAGTCCATGGGGTCACAAAGAGTTGGAGACAACTGAAGTGACTTAGCAGACTGAAAAGAAGGGCTAAGCACTAAACAGCACTTCCCCCGCCCATTGATATAATTTTATCAACGCCAGGCACATAACTAATCTCTCATATCTAAAGCTAACAATCCAAGTTATCATCATTTCAGGTTCTATATACCTTAAGTTAATGAACGAGATTTATGAAAGATATAAAACTATTTCACAGGATTGGGAAGATGTGGACATGAGACCTCATTGTAAAGAGGGATATAGGATATACTCGAGATTTTTCCAACCTACAAAGAAGGTTTCCAAATTTACACTGTTTAAAGAGTTCTTGCTTAATCCACATTTTCATTCATCAGTCGCCTGAAGTAGAGCAGCAGCTTCTTGTCCTTTGTCTCCTTGAGGACCGCGCCCACAGCCTCAGCACCAACTCCCAGCCAGAGAGAATCAAATTCCCCACCCCTCTGACCTAGGACGCTCTGACCATCCCAGTGTGGCAGGAATGGCACTGTAGGGGTTCCAAGGCTTTGTCACCAGTTCAGATGGCTCCCGCCCCCAGGAAGGAGGCCCTGAGCAGGAGGGAGGCCCCATGACAGCCAGTGCCTTGGGGCCAGCTGCAAAGCCAGGGGACCATGACTGCGTGAATGACCCAGCTGAGCCGCACCCAGATTTCTAACCCACTCACTCATGAGACATAACGGATTCTTGTTGCAGCCCACTGTAATGTTTGGGGGCAGCTTGCTATGTGGCAAGACATGACAGATACAAATGCTATCATGACTCAGGCCCGAGAAGCAGTGATTCACCCACGGGGAGGGAATATGCTCTTTCCGTATCTGAAAGTGTCCAGAGTTCACACAACACTGGGCCGTAAATGCCCTTATAGGTGCCCCAAGATGCCCTCGGGGAGGAGCAGCGGCTTACCCTCTTTGAGTTTCACAAGAAGGGTCCCCGGACCTATGTTTCTGCCTGGCGAGAGGCCAGCTCTGTCTGCAACAGGGCAGCGACTTCGCTCACCCCTGGGGACAGACCCCTGGCATGTCCCAAAGTCAGCAGGGCACCCTGCTCCAACAGGGTCCCATTCAGCCACCCAAAGGCGGACGCTGATCCCAGCAGAGGAATTCAGACATAGGGGCTTGGTCAGACACACAAAGCATTGCCAGGCTTCTGCCAGTCTCGTGCAGGGTTTCTTAGAGGGAAGCAGGGCTGGGCCATAGTGTGTGGGTGGAGGTCAGGTCAATAGCATGGCATCTTTCCAAGGACTCTGTAGACATTTCTGTGGAGGACAGGCTGAGCGTCCCATGGTGTGAGTCAGAGAAGGAGGACTATGGTAACCTCACCGTCTAGACCAGCAATTCAGTCCTGGCTCCTAACTCACATATGATGCTCTGCAAAACAGACCTGCTCACCCCAAGCACTTTATCCCAGAATTCCTGTGCTAACATGTACTCTTCCTCATAGATACAGTTTCCTTACCTTGTGTTAGGTGTCTAGTAATAGTTGTGTCCGACTCTTGCGAGTCCCCTATGGACTGTAGCCCGCCAGGCTCCTCTGTCCATGGGATTCTCTAAGCAAGAATACTGGAGTGGGCTCCTTCCTCCTCCAGGGGATCTTCCCCACCTAGGGATCGGACCTGCATCTATCTCTTGTAAATCCTGCCTTGACAGGTGGATTATTTACCACTGTGCCACCTGGGAAGCCCTGCTAGATGTCTAGTAATGATTTAACTTAGTGCCTTTTCCAGATTGGCTCTGGAGCAGGTACCTCCAAGGTGGCCAGGCCTCTCAGCTGACCCCTAGGGCAGGGAGTTTTTAAATTTTTAATTGGAGGAAAATTGTTTTACAATGTTGTGTTGGTTTCTGCCGTACAACAATGCAAATCTGTCATAATTTTATATATATATATAAAAGCTCCCTCTTGAACTTTCCTCCCCTCCCACCCCCGAGGTCATCACAGAGCACCAGGCTGGGCTCCCTGTGCTGTGCAGCAGCTTCCCGCAAGCTAGCTATTTCACACATGGGAGTGTATGTACATCATTGCTACTCTCTCAATCCGTCCCACTCTCTTCCCCCGCTGTGTCCACAAGTCTGTTCTCTACATCTGCAAATAGGTTCATTAATACCAGTTTTCTAGATTCCACAATCACATGTTAGTATCGGCTATGTTCAGTTGCAGTGAGGCGGATGAACCTACAGCCTGTTATACAGAGTCAAGTTGATCAGAAAAGATAGACTTTCAAAGTGTGGTCTCTGCCTCAGGCCTCAGCACAGCCAGAGATCTAGTTAGAAATGCAGATACTGGGCCCCACCGCGACCTACTGAATCAGGGCCCAGCACGACCCTTCGAGCTCTCCAGGTGATTTGAATCATGACAGTACGATGACCTTAACCTCGCCGCCCACTGGAATCACCTGGGAGCTTTAACATGACTGATGCCTGGGTCCCACTCAAAAACTCGTGATCGATCGGATTGGTCAGAAGCACAGCCCCTACGAGAGGATTCTAAAAATAAAGCTCCCCATATGATTCTAATACTGAGTCAAGGCTGGGGACCCTAGAGAAAAGGGTTTCCACAAAACTCTGCTGGAAGCCTAATTACTGATCAAGGCCCGCCAAAGGAGGCCTTGAGTTCAAGGGGTTTCACATCTGCATACAATGGAAGCCAAGGCTTTTCATTTGTATAGGGTTCACTTCAGGCCTCTTCTTCACAAAAGAACCTGATCACTGTTACACCTTTGCTTGTGTCAACCACATGGGTGGGTCTGTGGTTTGAAAGGAAACACATTCACACTAGTTAAATAGAAGGACAGACAGCCTGGCTGAGAAAAGGACCTGTAAGCAAGGTGGTAACCTGTGAGAAGGCAAAAATGTTTGCCAAAATCTGCAATAATGAGGTGAGGAAGAAGGCAAGTGTCTGGCATTTCAAGCCTGTAGGACGCACACAGGTGTACTATCTATCATCTGCAGGACAGCATGATGGGCTGGTGACATGCCCTTGACAACGATCCCCACTGTCCCAGCTTTTTACACCAAGTGACTTTGTTTCAGAAGCAAAGGCCTTGCAAAACTTTTATTTGTGGTCAAGAGCTATCTATTTAATGCCTTTTTATTGTATTTAATAGTATTTTTCACCAGGCCCTTACTTTCTAAGACCCAGGGTTTGGTGAACTCCAGTATTCCTGTTTGCTCTGATGACAGGTCCAAGCTAAATCTAAGAGTTGGGGTCGGGGGGAAAGTCTTGAAGTAGGTCACAGGTGTCCCAACGGAAGACAGGGCCCAAGAACAGCATGGGACCTGGAAGAGGCTCCTGGCGGGCCTGGGTCTTGTCCCTTGGTCACACAGGTCAAGGTCATCACTAAGGTGTTGGTGAAAAAGAGTAAGACCCTGACATCAGAGCTAAGAACCCTTTACTAAAATCAGTATTTCTCCATTTCTAATGTACAAAACCACATCTGGGGACCTGATTAATACGAAGGCTCTGATTCACTAGGTTCCTAGGGGATGCTGGGCCATGGACCACACTCTGAGAAGCATGTTGTGGGCATGTGCAGAGGATACAGGTGGAAATGGGAGCTGGGGAAGGGAGGCGCCAGCTTGAGGCTGGATCAGGGCATTCCAATTTTTTCAGAACACATTTCACACCTAGTAGGCTGATCCTGCCAGGAACCCATGTGCGTGAATAGTTGAGGAGGACCCATTCTAAGGAAGGAGGAAGCTAGGTGACTTGCAACGAGGCTTCTTTAAAACAGAGGCTTGATCTGAGTGTGACTTTGTCACTCAGATCTGCAACAGGGCGCAGCACCCAGTGACTCAAGTTTGAGTCTATCCAAGAACAAGTTAAAGCAATAAATAGTTGTGGCTTACAGTAAAAATGGTATAGAGCGGACTTCCCTGGTGGCTCAGACTGTAAAGCGTCTGTCTATCAATGCGATCCCTGGGTTGGGAAGATTCCCTAGAGAAGGAAATGGCAACCCACTCCAGTACTCTTGCCTAGAAAATCCCATGGACAGAGGAGCCTGGTGCAGGCTACAGTCCATGGGGTCACAAAGAGTCGGAGACGACTGAGCGATTTCACTATGTCTTCAAAAATGGTATAGAGCACTGTGGGGTAAAGACAAAGGAGGGCTTGGCCTCGCACTCAGAGAGGCTGGGACAGAAGGGCTGCACGGACCCCCAGCCTTGCCAGCCCAGAGGCCTCAGGGAAGCATCGTGACCGAACCAGTGGGCTCACAGGACACAGGCATCTCAGAGTTGAATATCCCAACTCATTTCCCAGATCTTAGCTACTCACAACAGAAGACAAATATTGTCTATTGAGAAACAGCTTCTTCAAGGAATCCACTGTTAACTGAGCTCCAGGAACAGGCAGGGGTACTGATGACCCAGAATGAATTCATAGCTGGCCAGAGAGATTTCTTCTTTGAAATGATAGTGCGGCTACATCGTTCAATCCTTTATTCCAACATTTACTAAGCGCATCCATGCCAGGCATGACACTAAGCACCAGGGATCTAAGGAGAGCTAGGACACCGGCTCTCCACTCCAGAGAGCGAGGCAGACACACGAACAGAAGACTAACGATGCAAGACGAGAACAGGAGGAGGGACTCACATGGGGGCTGTAAGAAGAGACTGCAGACAGTAAAAGAAACCAGTTCTTCAGTCTGGGGCTACAAGGAGGAGCTCACCGGGCTAGGAATTTCTCAGCTGAATTTTGAAGGCAGGGGAAGAAAAGATGCAGAGAGAGAAAAAAGGGTCTTGCAGCAAACAGCATGAAAAATGGAAAGCCCATCCTAAGAATGGTGAGTTAGTTCTTTGATGAGGGTAGTTTGTGTGGCTGGGGCACAGGGTGTGTGGAGGGAAGTGGTAAGAGATGAAGCCAGTGCCATAGCCACAATTATTCAAGCCGCAGAAATTCAAAAGGAGGATTCCAACTGCTCACAAGAAACCAAAATCTTCTCACCAAATCTTTCAGTTTACTATAAGCAGCCATCATGTTGATATTCTTAATTAAACTCCTTAGGGGCTTTAACGTTTTTTTCATATTAAAAATAGATGCCAGCTTGGTTTAATAAATTATGGCACAGCCATACCATGAAACACTACACGGTCATTAAAACCACTATTGTAAAGTAGTAATGGTGATGCGCTAAAATATGAACAATGTTTTAAGTTTAAAAGGCAATTTAAATAGATTTTTTTTCCCACTGAGGAGCATATAAACACACATCTACCACTACAATATGTTCATATGATCCTAATTTTATGTGAGTAAAAATATGTATTCATGTATTGATGATAGGAAAGAAGACTTAAATATATTCAATAAAATGAGAAAAAATAAGATTTTTTTAAAAAGATGCCAGCGCTTAAAAAGAAATCTTGGCACACACATATTTGAACATCTCTACTTTGTTTGGGGTAGAGAAAATTAAAAAATGAAGAAATGTTATCTGTAAGTTGAATACCAGGTGCTATTCCTGGGTATGCCACCAGCCAGCTGTTGACCTTGGGAAAAAAACCATTAAACTGCTCATCTCTGAAAGGAGTAATATGGACCCATGAGGTCCCACCGAGCACTCACAGTGCATGCATTTGTGCAGTGAGAGCAGATCTCTCAAGGAGCTCAAAATCAAGGAAAGGAGCAATAATCAGACATGGCTCTCCGGCAGCCAGCTTTACCAAGACTGATGGGAAATCCCCAGGAATTCTTGACATCCCCCCACATCCGCCCAGCAGCAATGCAGGAAATCTAGTCCACTATCTTCAGCAGACTCAATGGGACCATTTCCTTAATGAAACCCCCCTGCAGTCCCAGATACTAAGCCAGAGGCTTTTCTTTCAAGCCCTCCCTCCATCACCCCATTCCTCCCATTTCCTTCCCCTCCCTCAACCTGGTATAAAAATCCAGTCCTTTCAGCAGCAGCATGCAATTTCCAAGGCACCCAAGTGTGTGAGGGATCAACAATGAGCCTGGAAAGCATCTGGCAGGAGATCCTGTCATTCCCTGAAAGCCTCCCCAGAAGACTGAGGCCAACAGAACAGAATGGACTGTTCCACAAGGTCCTTTCAACCAAACCCAACAGATGTTTTTAACCATTCCTGAGGATACATTTTTACTTAACAAAAATTAAGCCCGGTGTTATTTCAAATGTTCTTCCTCCCCTAGTCACGATGGAAAATCACGATATTTACCTGATATACAACTCCTGACTGTGCAATTGAACCAAGACCCAGACTAATGCCAGCCAGCTCTGCATTTAACGCCCAGGTGCCAAGAGTTT
This sequence comes from Moschus berezovskii, assembly GCF_049115385.1. Taxonomy (NCBI): domain Eukaryota; kingdom Metazoa; phylum Chordata; class Mammalia; order Artiodactyla; family Moschidae; genus Moschus; species Moschus berezovskii. Next base: position 55,051,551 of record NC_142472.1, read on the forward strand.
CCTTCACTCTGTTCTCACACTTACTCACATGTACATCTCAATTTAAAGCACTACAGAAGCTACTTACACTATTACTTGCTCTTGCTGTGCAGAATTCCCAAGCCAGAGTAAACATCGGTCAAAACTTTGTGATCAACTGGCTAACCTTCCTCAAGGACACGATTTGTTTTTTGGTTGATATAAAACTGTTTTGGGGGCAATATATCATTTGGAATTTCTATACTGTGTACATTCAAAGGAGATTTAGACTATTCCCTTGATTAAAAACCAAGCAATTCTTTGGTTTGTTCTAAAAAGTCATATAAAATAGTTTCATGCTTAAATAAGAGGTTTAGCATCCTTGTTGAAATCAGAAACTCTTTTTGATTTAAGTTATTTGGGGAGCAAATAGTGAGGATTAATTTAAAAGTCAAGAATTATATATGGGTTTTTTAATGACTGGTCTCCTTAGAAGAGATCATGGAACTAGAGTTATGAAGTAGACTCCATTTCATAGAGATTCTGTTAGTGGAAAAAAATAAAACCCAAGATCATGATCAGTACTGGCCTGGGCATTCTCTAACAGCTCAGTTCTTTGAAATCTGATAAAGAGAAAACTAATTGGCTGAAATCAGGTGTGTTTCACTAGTGACTAAGCAAATCCAACATGATTACCAATAGCAGGGGTAAGTCCGCTCATCCTTTCAGCCCCAGCTCTGGCATCGCAGGGCTTATCACCCATTCTACAGGCAAATATAGTTAAGGGAGGGAGAAAAAGACTGTTCGGTCTATTTCCTGTAATCATTCATTGATTTTTGAGAGTTGGCGAAGTTTCCCTAGAAGTAACCACCTATCCTAACATCTGAATTTTACATAGGAAAACACAGAATCGACTTATTGCTAATGTCGACTTAAAAAATGCACAACATGCGAGTTAAGTTTTATTTGGGACAAAATGAGGACTGCAGCCCGGGGGACAGCACCTCAGACAGCTCTGAGAAACTGCTCCCAAGAAGCAGGGCGGAAGGTCAGTGTATATGAAATTTTGGTGACAGGGGAATACAAGAAACCAGGCACATAGTCTTCCAGAAATTTTCTACTAATCTCATGAAGCTGTTGCTGGTCACGAGGAACAGTCATCAGCATGAAGGACTTTAGTGACCGTCTAGATACGGGGAGATACAAGAATTGGGCTCGTAAAATCGGCTCCTGAGAATATCTAACTATCTGAAGACCTGTCCTGCCAGTCTTTCCCCCAGCACAGACCTTCAGGGGGTGTTGAAGGTCAGCAGCTGCAGTAGCACGTGAGTTAATCCTTGTGGAGGGAGATGGCGAGCATCCGCGGCAAGTGCCAATTTGTAGTTGACACTCACTGGAAAAGCAACTGAATAGCCTATCACAGAATTTAACAGGGAAAGAAAAAACTTGAAATAGTAAATAAACAAGGTCAAAGTATTCAGGAACTAGAGTAGGTGACCACCTACAATTTATCTGCAATGTGATCCATCATTTGGAACACCAAAGGTGCTATGTAATTAACATTCCAAACGTGCAATTCTGGGAAAACAAACCAAGAAAGTGTGGCTTCATAAACTTTCGTGAAAACAAGAAAAATTGCTATGCAAATTAGTTGGCTTTTGAAAGGCTACGTTCATTTTGGAAATGGGAATTTTTGTCATGTACATTTTGATCTTATATCATTAGCTCCCCTCAGGAAATTTGCGAGTGAGGCACTTCCAATTAGTTGTAGCAAGTTGTATACGTTAGCTGCTCAAAAACACAAGAAAAATGGGGAGCTGACCAAAAGGGTCTGTGGCTTTCATCAAAGGTGTGGTGCCTTAAAATATGAAAATGAGATTTTGAGCTGGAGAAATGAAGACTAGTATCCTTTTTAGATAAAGAGTTTGCAATAAAGAGGACCTGAAAGTATTTGAATTATTATGTGTTTTTATTTTGCAGGGTATTCGGAAGAAGGTAAATATATTTTTTGCAGGGGAAGGCCGTTATCTCCTGTATTAAAGAACCTCTGATTATTTTATATCTCAGTGCACAACCACACATTATTAATAACTCATAAAATTACATAGCACCCAACAGTGAGCAGAGCTGGCACCTGATAAATCCACAGGGCAGAAACTTGGCCCCTATCTAGACACTGTTACCTAGACAGGAGCCCCTTCGGTCAGCCTGAAAGCCCTGATGAAGTTTAGAAAGCAGGTAGCTGATTGTCTTACAGGGAGACAGCTGTGTACCCTCGGGAGAAGCCTGCGTGGTTTGCAAAGTCCCCATTGGCAGTTACAAACCCCAGCAGCTGACAGAACATTTCCTGTACACGCAGGTGAAGACCTTCTCACCATGCCAAGGTCTCCCTCCTGCTTTCTCCCTATAACACATATGTATAAAAATGTTTTTTAAAAATTCACAGTCCTAAAAATAAATAAAAATAAAAAATAAAAATTCACAGTCCAGTCCAGGTTCGATGCATGATACAGGATGCTCGGGGCTGGTGCACTGGGATGACCCAGAGGGATGATATGGGGAGGGAGGTGGGAGGGGGGTTCAAGATGGGGAACACATGTACACCCGGGGCAGATTCATGTCAATGTATGGCAAAACCAATACAATATGATAAAGTAATTAGCCTCCAATTAAAATTTAAAAAATCAAAAAATAATTAAAAAACAAAAAATTCACAAAAGAGTTCCAAGATTTCTGCCTCATTTAAGTAAAATGGAAGAGGAATCATAAGAGAATCTCACTTGAGGTTGGGAAAAGCTTCCACAGATCTAAGCTGCTTTTAACCACGAACAGAGCTATCTTTTGCTAATTTTTGAAACAAAATAAATCTGTGTGAAGCAGAAAATCCAATAAAGCATATACATTTTCCTCCATGTTTTGGATTCACAGTAATTTACCTAGATTTACTTTTACATAATAGACAGATGGACTTCATGTAATTAAAACGCTCCAAGCAATTATATTTCAAAATACCGTGAATTTACAAACCCCCAAATGTATTTTTGAAGTAAAAAGGCAGTACTCCACTTAATATAGTTGTTTTAGCAACACTTCCAGTTTAGAGCGCTTTCTCTCCAATTAATTAGAATCCGTTTTGCCTCTGGGTTTAACAGTTTCATCCATCTAACTGGAAGTATTATTTGTTAATTAGAAACTGAAGGATTACTAGTCTTCCCACTGAGAAAGAATATTTAACTGTTACTACATTTTGAGTTTAACAAACATTAGAAAAATATATATGTCAACCCTCTGGCTTTCCTTCTCAAGAATCTTTGCAATAACTTATTTTATGTTACTGCATTTTAGTTCATACTATACCTTTGCCCCAGGACGCTTAAAAGCCAGGCGCTCCAAAACTTGGGTCCCTGCGCCCACCGAGGCTGAATCAGGGTCTTGGCCACTGAGCCGAAACGGCGAGTTCGAGCCCCTCAATGCCCTCGAGTTTCGGCGCCCCAGTGGGGGCTACCTCCACACTAACCCGGGGGCAACCTTCTGGTCCCGCCGCCAATTTCCCAACACTTGGCAAAGGCGCGGACCTCACCGATTCCTCAAACCGCATCTTTTGTTCCAAATCGTTTCCTTTCGAAACTTAAAAAACTAGACTTGCAATTCTGAAACTTAACAGGATTTGGGTCCTCGACTGCTCTCGGCGGTCAAGGTCACTCAGGTCGGCGACCTGGGCGAGTAGACCCCTGGCCGAGTCTCCAGTCCGGTGGTTGCGCGCAGCGCGCTCAGGCGCCACGAGCAACGAGCGGCGGCGAGAAGTCGACGCCGGGGAACATTCCCCGGGACGCGCGGGCCCCGAGTGGCTCGAAGGGTACCATCTGTCGCCATCTCCTGGGATCTGTGTGCTCCCGCCGGGCACGCGATCCCCTCCCCAAGGGCTCACCTCCTTCCCTCGGGAGGCGCTACGTCGCCGTCAGTGCCCAACATCGCCCAGACAGGGTCTCAGCCCAGCCCCCGGGCAGCCTCGCGGGCATCCTCGGAGCCGCTGTTCCGGGGGGGCCGCCGCGGACCCGGCCAGACCCTCTGGGAACAGGCTCTGGATGTGTGGCAGGTCCGAGCGCGCGGCACTCCCAGAGCCCAGAACCAGGGTGGGGGTCAGTTGGCTTGAGGGAGGTCTCCAGGCCAAGAGGATCGGCAGCTCCAGGCGCCAAGGGGCGGCCGCAGCGCGGAGCCGAGCGCGGCGATGCTCGCGGACCCCAGATAGCGGCTCTCCGGGGTCGCCCACCCCGACGGCCCGCCGGAGGAGAGAGGACGTCACGGCCCCAGGCGGGTAAACCGCAACTAGTGTCCCGATCCCCTCGGAGCCCTGTCCCCTCCCCAGGGCGGGGGGGGGGGTGCGCCCCGGCCGCGCCTCACCTGTGAGCAGCAGACAGCCAAGCAGTGCGCACAGCAGGACCCCGGTGTCCCAGCAGCTGACCATGGTGAGCGCGACGCGGCCTGCTCGCCCAGTGCCCGCGCTCCTCGCGGGCGCCCGCCTCAGCCGGTTCCTTCTCGCTCCGCCGCCGCCGGCCCTGCTCCCCGGGCGCTCCTTTCCGCAGCTCCAGCGAGAGACCGCCACTTCCCCCGGTAATCCTCGGAGCCCGGCGTCCTCTGGCCGTTGCGTTCCAGCCCCGGAGCCCGCTCCGAGCCGCCGCCGCCGCCTGGGAGGAGCCAGGAGGAGTGTCGCTCCGGCGCGCTCCGAGCCTCCACCGGACCTCGATGAAGAGGAGCCGAGGGCGGGGGCGGCTTATAACCTTTCCCCGGCCCACTTCCTACCCCGGCACCTCCTTCCAGTGACGTCAAGGGGTCCCCCACCCCTCATCCGCCTCCCCACCTACCCTCTTCCTCCGGGACCTGACTCCCTACGGCTCGGGAGCGGGCGGGGGCGGGAGCGCGCGTGGGGAGGCGCTGGCGGCGGGGCCCCGGGGGCGCCGACCTGCAGGTTCAGGGTCCTGGCTCTGGGCTCCTGCCCCTCTCCCCTCCTCCTCCCCTTCGCTCTCAGGAAATCCTTGCCGTCTCCCTCCGCCCGGCTTACTCAGCCCTGGGGGCCGCCCGAAACTGGGAAGGGGACGGGGCTGGCCCTCCACTGCCCGGCCCCGGGGGCGGAAAGTCCGACCCTGGGAAGCGAGCCGCGCCTCCGAGACGGTGTCCTTGGCACGGAGGGGCGAGGCGCAGGCCGGCTCCCTCCCGGTTTCCATGCTCTTCCCCCGCCGTCCCGCCGCCCGCCCCTACTCCTTGACTCCCCCGACTGTCCCCAGACGTCTAGGACGGCGCCGGACACCCTGGGCACAGGGGTCCGCGCCAGGAGCGCCCGCGGGGACCCGATGCTTGGCTGGCACCTTCGAGATGACCACGAAGCCGCCGGGGTCCCTGGGGAGCGCGTCTGTGTCTTTTCGGCCTCATAGATGAACCCGCCCAAGTCATTTCCTAAACCCGCCGCTTCTAGAAGCAAAACAAGCAATAACATCACGATACCTTTTCAAAGGCCGAAACGTGAAGCTGCTCCTGCAACGTTCAAGTGCCAAGCGCTTGAACTTGATTAAATGCTCGAAACGAATCTTTTCTGAGGGCAGCTTGCTCCGCAAGGCGAGTACCTCCACTGCTCTTCGAACAAAACCCGGTGAAATTAACCTGAGGCACTAGATCATTTGCGATGACACTAATTCCACCTTGTTCCCCAATTATGTCTCCATTACCTCAAAGGCTGATATCGTCCCAGGCTCACGGAGCAGCCCAGTCTTGCCCCTGTAAATACCGCTGGTTTGAAAAATACTTCTATTAGAAACTGCCATATAGTCACGATAAAAGGCGTGTGAAGGCTCCTAAACCCGGGGCCAGCGACTCTTCCTGAAGGACTGGACGGCCTCCCGCCTGGCAAGGTTAGGCAGACCTGGCGTTGCCACACCTCTCTGGGTGGCAGGGCAAGGAGAGGTCCCCGCCGCGGGCGCTCCACGCCGGAACCGCGCGTCTGCGCACCGAGCGTGGGGCGCGGGAGTCGGAGCCCCACGCGGCTCCGAGGAGAGAAAGACCACGCGAAACCTGGGCGCGCCTATCGGCTTCTCCACTTTCGCTGCTTTTCCAGGGCTCCTCTCCCCTCCCCCTGGCTCTTTCTCTCTGCTCCCTCAAGCTTGACGCCTTCAAAACCGTAGTATCATTCCGCGAACACTTCGTTAATTACAAATCGCAGGGTTAGAGGCTGACAACGGATCTTTCTTGCCACTGACGCCCCCACCCTCGGTCACAGTCTGGGACACACCCGCAGAGCCGAGGTGTCCCCCTTGCCTCACTTCAGAGCTGCTTGTCTGTCCCCTGCTCTCTCCCCAGAAGCGGCACCGCATCGCCCTTCTGCAGCCCCTCGCGGAGCCGAGCATCGTGTTAGGGCCAAAAACGCAGAGATGGGAAGATGTCTTCCCAGGGGCTTAGTTCTGGAGAGGAGATTGATGCGTCAAGAGTATATGACATGACAGTTCGAGGATGCCAGTGCTGGAGGGAGCTTGAGTCCAAGATGGGCACAGAGATGAGGCGCTCTGTCCAAGAGCTCAGGAATGTTTCTTAGGAAAGACACTTAGCTGACTCCGGGTGGAGTGTGCGTGTTGGTGGCGGCGGGTGGGGTGGGTGGGGGGAGCAGTCCATAGGACAATCTATAAAAGTTTATTACAACCCTTCAAATGCTATTTGAGACACAACCCTCCACATGCCTGCTGCCAGAAATGAATCTACATCGAGTTTATTTGTGAAGCCAGAAGGGTTATTTGATGGACAGCTGAAATAATTTCATAACCTCAGACGTCCATCAACATACTAGTATATTATGCATGCTGTGTCGCTCAGTCGTTCCCACTCTGTGAATCCATGGACTGTAGCCCGCCAGGCTCCTCTGTCCATGGGATTCTCCAGGCAAGAATCCTGGAGTGGGTTGCTGTGTCCTCCTCCAGGGGATCTTCGCCACCCAGGGATGGAATCAGCGTCTCCTCCATCTCCAGCGTTGAATGGCAGGCGTATTCTTTACCACTGAGCCACCTTGGAAGCCCATAAGCCACCTGAAAGCCCATATAAACCTAGCATATTGCTCAGCGATTTAAGGTTGAGAGTCCCAGTGGAATCTAACTTAATTTACACCAAAAACATCCTGCATTGAATGATCTCCCACAAATTTCCCAACTATCCTTTTGAAAATTGCAGCCTTTTAATTACAGTCAGCAATTTATTTACTATTTCTTATTTTGTTTCTTGGATTAGCCTCCTCACAGAACTCAAGATGCTACAAGTTGTCACAAGGTTTTGTTCTCATTGCACTCTAGCTCATACATTTTAGCGTTGAGAAAAACGAGTAACTAAGCTAAAATGATGGAAAATAAAGGTATGGCTCGCAGCCCTCCCCACTGAAAAGAGATAATACTTTTGAGTGGGAATAGGCTGCAGCGCTTTTCCAACTAAATCAGGAACGAAAGGGGTTTTATAGATAATAGTGATGGAAAAGATCAATTTCAATGTGCCTGGTGGGTATAAAAAGCTATTGAAATACACTATCTGCTTGCTTCCTGCTCAGATACAAAAGAACATTTCATCTCCTGCAAAACCAGACACTCTCTCTTGTTATCAGCTACAAACATTCTCTTGAGGATTCCTATTCAGAGGCAGACGGTTGGTAAAACCAACAGCTTTAATATTCAAGACTGAACAATGATATGGGAGCGTCATGTGAGAGACAGGAGGGGACCCAGGTCCTCGTCTTCCTTCAGTGGACCAAGTGTGGAGCCGATCAGCTTGCAGTCACAAAGGCTCAGTCAGGACTTCTTCGTCCCCTCGTGGGTTAGGTGGCTTCAGAGCGAAGAAAAATGCTACACACTGGTTAGCATACTTATGTGTGGTTGGTTACAGGAACCAAATGACTTTTTAAAACCCTTCTGTGTTATATGAAAAAAAAAAAAAAAACGACAACCCATCTCCCAGCACATCTCTGCTTCACAGCTCAGCCTCTGAGATCTGAGTAGCACATGCTCACAATCTTCCTTGGGGAAACTGCTGAATTCACCAGGCAGGTACACCCATGGTTCTGCTTCTCCAATGCTGAAAGTTCTGATGGAGTTCCTTAGGGAACCTCCACCCACCCACCACTCTTCTGCTTCCACCTGCTCCTCACCTAGGTTGGTGCTGCTGCTGTTTATCTCAGTTTGACTGATTCAGGCATTCAGCTTCTTTTGGAGCCCGTGTCTCCCAGCTCTGGTCTCTTGGTTAGCCTGGCACCTCTTCCCTAGGAGCTGTGACACAGACACTGTACTTTTGTTACTGCAGCCTAAGATCAAAGGAGCCCTTTCTGTCAGCCACTTTGTACCCTGGAGGCTTGCGGGATGTGCTCTTGGTTAAAAGACCTAAGGCTTTTTCATCAGGAGCCGTGTGGTCTCGCTATACTGGGCCAGTCATAGTGTTTGATGACCCAGATTGCAGACCCTTTGACACACTTTTTTAAATGTTCTTGTTTCATTTAGTCTATCTTTCTGGCCTGTTGAAATCTTTGTGGTCTCCAATTCTGCCATTCAGTGCATTTTCTATATGTCCTGCTTCACATTATCCAAAAAATAGGCAAAATGTACCTTCTGTCTCATCATTAAAATCACTGACTAGGGCAAAGCTCAGTGAATGGAGGGAGGCAGGAGTCTGCAGAAGTTAAGTAAACCAAAGTATTCTGTGTCATTTTCTCTAGCTGCGGGCTTCCCAGGTGGCACAATGGTAAAGAATCCACTGGTCAGTGCAGGAGATCCTGGATTGGGAAGACCTTCTGGAAAAGGAAATGGCAATCCACTCCGGTATTCTTGCCTGGAAAATTCAGAGGAGCCTGGTGGGCTGCAGTCCATGGGGTGGCAAAGAGTCAGACCTCCAGCTGCATCTTCACCATGGGAGGCTGCATGTTAGCTTTTAAACATTTACCATGTTATTATTCAGGAATGGTCCTTGCAAGAGGTAATAAAACAGGTGAGTTTTATTCAAGGTATTTTAGGAAAGTTAAAAAAAAAAGCTCCGAAGGAGATAACCAGAGAAGACTGGGGCAGGAGAAAAGGCAAAACAGAAAAAGGACAAATACCTAAAGGAAAAGCAGCTGGCTAAGGCAGCCTGCATAATGGTTATCTATTCAGTAGGTTGAACAACTTTTGCCAAAGATTAGTTTTATCTCAGTCTATAACTGTCGGCTACTGATTTTTACTCATTTTTTTAATGACATTACTTTTACTATAGGGCTTCCCTGATAGCTCAGTTGCTAAAGAATCCACATGCAATGCAGGAGACCCCGGTTCGATTCCTGGGTCTGGAAGATCCACTGGAGAAGGGATAGGTTACCCATTGTACTTTGCTTGGGCTTCCCTGGTGGCTCAGCTGGTAAAGAATCTACCTGGAATGCAAGAGACATGGGTTCGATCCCTGGGTTAGGAAGGTCCCCTGGAGAAGAGAAAGACTACCCACTCCAGTATTCTGGCCTGGAGAATTCCATGGACTTTATAGTCCATGAGGTCGCAAAGAGTCAGACATGACTGATTTTGTACTCTTAGTTATAAAATGTTTTAGACAAATGCAAAGGTGAGGAGAGGGCTGGAGGATGAATCATAACTCCATCATCTCAGCAAACCTACTGTGATGTCTTTGGTATATTTCATGTTAATCTTTTCTCAGAGAATGCATTTTTCTGTGTTTCTATAGAGCCTTCATAATTATTATATTTAATAGCTATGAAATATTATCCTACCGCTGGACATTTCACTTTCACCATTATAAATAATTCCAAAATGAATTTAATTTCATACTGGGATGTTTTTTAGTCAGTTAGCCACATACAGACACTCGGTATCCATTCTTCTCCTCCCTAAGGCCGCTTTCATATACAAACACACACTCACTCACACACACACACACATACACATATGTTAATATTCTCGCGTCACTTGAGACTTGCACCAGCTTAGTCCAACAGTGACCTGGCAAGCGATCAGAAGGAAAAGTTTTGTGTTGTGGTGCATAATCCAGAAAATGTATTTTCTCATTCGGTAATGAGAAAAAAAAAATTTTTTTTTGCACCCATACACAATCCCAGGCCAGTCTTGTTGAAAACAGTAGCACAGAAGATTTAGTGATTGCCCTCGAAGGCCTTGCAGTTTGAGAAAGCTAGATTTCATGAAACATTAGGAAACAATTTACTGCAATTAAAACAATTCTACGGCAAGAACAAGATACAGTTGTGAGCACAAAAGGAATTACTCATCACTGGACTGGGAAACGGTTTTGATGGTAGTATCAGATTTGTGTTGGCAGAGGTGGAAAGGCGTCCTGACAAGGAGCAAAGGGAAGAAACCCAACTCCGATGGGGGGGACTTATGGGGCAGGGGTGGCCAGTGGAGGAGGGAGAGGACCAGGGAACAGGGAGACAAGCTCCAGCAGGTAAGACTGAGGGACCTGGACCACCTGGAGTGTGTGCTCAGTTGTGTAGGTAAATTTAAATGTGTTCCATCCTGCCAGTCCTAGGAAGGGATGGTTTAGGATGATTAGACTAGCATATAGGGGATTAAAGGTAAATAAGACTGAAATGAACAGAATAAACTATTCAATAAACCTGTGAAGAAACAAGCTATTAAGAGGCAATAGTTTCCTGAGTCACACAGCAAATCCCCACTGGCTGTCTATTTTACGTATGGTAGTGTATATGTTTCCATGTTTCTCTCTCAACTCGTCCTCCCCCCTCCCCCTTGTGTCCACAGGTCTGTACTCCATCTGTGTCTCCATTGCTGCCCTGCAAATAGGTTCATCGGTACCATCTTTCAAGCCGGGGCTCTGTGACAACCTAGAGGGGTGGGAGGGGGTAGGAGGTGGGAGGGAGATTCAAGAGAGAGGGGACAGACGTATACTTAGGACTGATTCGTATTGGTGTATGGCAGAAACCAATACAATATTGTAAAGCAATTATCCTTCAGTTTAAAATAAATTTTAAAAAGAAACGATAGGATAGAACTGTAACAGCTATGGGAAGGACAAAACAAGAGGACAGGTGGCTCTGATTAGTAGGTCAGAGACGGGATGGAGAGAGAAATTAACACCAAGGTCGAGGTGAGGAGGACCGAGGAGCCCAAGAGGAGCCAAGAGAACCCCAGGGCTCCAAGGAGGCCTCTAAGATCTCTGAACATTGCCGGGAAGGGGAGGCTGTTGCGATGGGGGTGAGGGTGGGAAATGCAGGGATAGACTTGTTAGTTTCAGCCAGGTTGAAGCGAGTGGGCAATTGAAAGCAGCCTACTTTATTTTCCTGCCTGAGCCAAGACAGGGTTTAAAGTGATCCAGTGGCTCAGGTCCAGACATTTTAAGGAAGTAGAAATTCATCATCCGAATGCTGTATCCTAATGCTGGACCAAAATCTTATTTACTCAGAATGTCTGAGTTTTATGCAATGGCCAGGAATGGCTAGGAAGTTTACTAAAAGCCATGAGTTGGATTCCCACGTCTGGGTGAGCAGCAGAGCTCTCCTCCTTCAGCCCTTCTGTCTTCCAAAGTTCCCCAGACACAGCTTCTGGGCAGGTCTGCTGGCCGCTTCCGTGGAAGACCATCCCTTTCCTTCCTGCATCTCTTCCAGACTCCTCCCAGATGTACTTCTCATGCGTGTCAGCAGCAGCAGAAGTCAGGGAGTCACTCTCTACCCTAGACTGTAGGCCCATCTGAACCAGAAGTCAGCCAGAAGGCAGGAGCGTGGCCCTGGAACTTCCAAAGATGCAAAATCTGGCAAAGCTGGCATCAGATCCAAAACAAAACAGGCTTTCTTGGCAAGCATCCTAGGCAATTTAGGAACAGAAAGATGATACTGTAAGACAATTGGCCGATTTTTTTCTAGAACATGTGAAGAAGCTGCAAAGGTTGGAAAAAGAAAGATTCCAGAAGACTGAAGAAGATAAAACATGGAATCATAAAATTTTAAAGTACAAATGAACCTCAGAGAAGATCGTGTCCACACACTTGATCTTTCTTTAAGGAAACAGGCAGAGAGGTGATGAGCTTTGCCTACAGTGAAACTGAATCTGCAGGACCTCCTTGGGCTTATGGATTAGACTCCATCCCCACCCCTTCCCCAGTCCCCAGCCCTCCTGGTCTCTTAATACCAAGTCTATTAGATGGAAGGTGAGTGCTGATCCCTAAAGACCCACTGCTCCATCCCCTGGATGAGCATGAGATGATCTGATGAATCAGCTGATGCTAGGAAGGACCTGCCTGCAGGTCAGCTCAGATCTGTCAGGTCAAGGTCACCACCTTGGGGCAGATGGTCACCTGCACTCAGAAAGCAATCTAAAACAGAAAGCCCAGCACTTCTGCTAGTCTAGGGCAATGGGCATCTCCTGGAACAAGCCTGCCAGGGGTGCTCTGCCTTTGGCTGGGTACATGACCTTGAGCAAAACCACTTAACCTCCTTGGGCCCCAGTCCCTTACCCTGGGACATCAGCAGGGCTGATGATATAATGGGGTTGTCATGAAGACTAAAAGAGAAATCATTTTAAGCACTTATAATAGTGCCTAGACCAAAATAAACACTAAGTGCTAGCTCTTATGACATGGGTAATGTTTGTTTGGCATGCCCCCTGCACTCTCCCTAACTAGTCTTCTACTACCTATCTCCAGGGGGTGGACTGCACGCCTGCTAAGTTCCAGGTCTCCCATGGGATTGGGCCTTGAATGGCCCACCACTCTGTCCACACATCCGAGGCTTGTCCCAGCGGGCAAACCTGCTTCCTCTGACCCTAGGGCATCATTTGAGACCTTGTCTCCTGACTTTAAGTGTCCTCTGATACTGATGGCCTCAAGTTGCTGGCCCGATTCTCAGATGCCTGTCTGCTGAGTAGCTATTTTGTTTTTTTTATAATTAAATAACAATTTCTTTTTTTTTTTTTGCCATGCTGTTCAGCTTGTGGGATCCTAGTTTCCCCGACCAGGGATTGAACCCACATCCCCTGCATTGGAAGTGCTGAGTCTTAACCACTGAACTGCCAGGAAAGTCCCCTGCTGAATAGGTGGTACCTTTCATAGCCATTCCTAGGCCCAGTTCATTTCATCAAGGTCCACTGCTTTCTTTCCTCTCCACCCTGCCCTGGTTGGCCTGCCCATCCCCTCTTTCCATGGACCTCTGCTACAGAAGTTCTGGTGTAAAACCCTAAACTTCATATAAGAAAACCCACTCCTTTAATAGGCAAAAATCTTGGTCCATGAAGGTCAGCAGTGATGGGAGACATCTTGGTGACGCTTCCCCTTCCTCCTTTCATCCCAAGATCTCCTTTCCTAAATTTCCCATTAATCCCCGCTACCACCATGAAGCTGGTCTTTGGTAGCCCAGTGTTGCCCTGCAGCATCCCACACATGTGGATAAAAGCTTCCCTTACCTGCCATGAGTTGAGCTGAAAATGGCTGTCAGTGTTATTGGGACCCCACGAAGGGATCGGATAAGATGACGGCAGAGGCGGCCCCTTCCCGAGCCTACCATAGGATGTTCTCCTGTCCACGCTGATATTCCATGTGGCCTGACTGAGCTCAAGGACTAGGAAGAATCCATAGGGAAAGGACTTAGAAAAAAGCTGCTGGCCTGCCTGGCCCTCTGGTGACTACCGTTCCTCCTGCTCGGCTGGGCAAACTGCAGCTTGCTTTTGCCTTTGCCTATGGGCTTCCCTGGTGGCTCAGACAGTAAAGAATCTGCCTGTAATGCAGGAGAGCTGGGTTAGATCCCTGGGTCAGGAAGATCCTCTGGAGAAGGAAATAGCAACCCACTCCAGTATTCTTGCCTGGACAGAGGAGCCCGGTGGGCTATAGTCCATGGGGTCGCAAAGACTCAGACATGATTGAGTGATAATTTTTTTTTTCTTCACATTTGTTCTCTAGGCTTAAAACATCCCCCTTTAAAAATGGTGGAAGAGGAGGATAAAGGAGGAATCCGGTGACTTCAGCATCTAGAAAGAACAGCAGTTATAATTAACAAGCCCTTCAAATATGAACTCAGTTTAGGAAAGCCCCAGTGACTCACTCCTTACAAATGAAGAAAATGAAACTCAAAGTATTATGTGATGCATCCAGCTAAGGCCACAGGACTCAGCCTAGGACATGTGTACAAGAGACAAGAGTCAGGGTTTCCGTCCACGGAAACGGTGTCAGGCCTTGCAGATGAAGACTCACTTGAAAACATGGTTTTATGTCTTGTCGTGTATGGTATCTCTGTGGTCATTGATAGAGTTAGGTGATTTGAGGAGACTGACCACACCTAGAAACTGAGAAGTTCACAAAAGGACAACAGGAGTGCCATTAGCTTAAGAGACTCTCTAGGACCTGGAAGAAAATTTCCTGACCCTCAGCCTGGTCCCCTGATACCAAAATTAAAAATGGCCAGGGAGAGACTTCCCTGGTGGTCCAGTGGCTGGGATTTCTCCTCACAGTTTGGGGGACACTGATTCAGTCCCTGGCTCAGGAGCATCCCACATGCCACAGGGCCCCTGGGCCCCTGCTCCACAAGTGCTGAGCCCGGGGCACCCTGGCGATGCTGTGTAGCAGGAGAGGCGGCCGCTGTGAGAGGCCCACATGCCGAAACTAGAGTGACCCCTGCTCTCTGCAGCTAGAGGGAGCCATCGAGCAGCAACGAAGACCCAGGGCAGCCTAAAATAGAATAAAAAATAATTAATTTTAAACATACATTAATTGTTTTTTAATGACATGGAATTCCCTGGCTGTCCAGTGGTTAGGACTCGGTGCTTCCACTGCATGGGGCACAGTTTGGTCCCAGTTCGATTCTGGAAACTAAGATCCCACTAGCCATGTGGCAGGACCAAAAATAACTAAAAATTTTTTTAAAAAAAGAATACACAAAATTAAGAAAGGAGATAAAGATCTCAGTTTCAGGAGGAAGATACAGTAGGAAGACAGGGATCCCAGTGAAGAGCAAAGCCACACCTCAAAGCCTAGAGTTGGTGTGAATGAGGACTGTTCAGGTGCTTCTGCACTGCAGAGCCTCAAACCTCTGCCTGGGCTGGCTCCACCATCCACCATCCACCAACCACCATCCACCACCCACCCACCATCCACCAACCACCATCCATCCACCATCCACCCACTATCTACCACCCACCATCCATCCACCATCCACAGGGCTTCCTGGAAGATGGTGAACATGACTTTCCATGGGGTCAGGGAAATAGGCCACATTCGGGCAGGAGTTTTTCTTTTTTTAAATTAATTTATTTTAATTGGAGAAAAATTACTTTACAATATTGTGATGGTTATGAATCAGTCACGGTATTCATGTCCCCCGATCCTGAACGCCCCTCCCACCTACCTCCCCACCCCATCCCTCTGGGTTGTCGCAGAGCACTGGCTTTGAGTGCTTCATGCATTGAACTTGCACTGGTCGTCTATTTTACATACGATAATATACATGTTTCAGTTCTGTTCTCTCAAATCATCCCACCCTTGCTTTCTCCTACAGAGTCCAAAAGTTTGTTCTTTACACCTGTGTCTCTTTTGCTGCCTTGCATATAGAATCGTCGTTACTGTCTTTCTAAATTCCATATATATGTGCTAATGTACTGTATTGGTGTTTCACTTGCTGACTTACTTCACTCTGTATAATAGGCTCCAGTTTCATCCTCCTCATTAGAACTGACCCAAATGTGTTCCTTTTTATAGCTGAGTAATATTTCACCACCTGGTTCCAAATAGGAAAAGGAGTACGTCAAGGTTGTATATTGTCACCCTGCTTATTTAACTTATATGCAGAGTACATCATGAGGAACGCTGGGCTGGAGGAAGCACAAGCTGGAATCAAGATTGCTGGGAGAAATATCAATAACCTCAGATATGCAGATGACACCACCCTTATGGCAAAGTGAAGAGGAACTAAAAAGCCTCTTGATGAAAGTGAAAGAGGAGAATGAAAAGGTTGGCTTGAAGCTCAACATTCACAAAACAAAGATCATGGAATCTGGTCCCATCACTTCATGGGAAATAGATGGGGAAACTGTGGAAACAGTGTCAGACTTTATTTTGGGGGGCTCCAAAATCACTGTGGATACTGATTGCAGCCATGAAATTAAAAGACACTCCTTGGAAAGTTATGACCAACCTAGATAGTATATTAAAAAGCAGAGACATTACTTTGCCAACCAAGGTCCGTCTTGTCAAGGCTATGATATTTCCAGTGGTCATGTATGGATGTGAGAGTTGGACTGTGAAGAAAGCTGATCGCCGAAGAATTGATGCTTTTGAACTGTGGTGCTGGAGAAGACTCTTGAGGGTCCCTTGGACTGCAAGGAGATCCAACCAGTCCATTCTAAAGGAGATCAATCCTGGATGTTCATTGGAAGGACTGATGCTAAAGCTGAAACTCCAATACTTTGGCCACCTCATGCGACGAGTTGACTCACTGGAAAAGACTCTGATGCTGGGAGGGATTGGGGGCGGGAGGAGAAGGGGACAACAGAGAATGAGATGGCTGGATGGCATCACCGACTCGATGGACATGAGTTTGAGTGAACTCCGGGAGTTGGTGATGGACAGGGAGGCCTGGCGTGCTGTGATTCATGGGGTCGCAAAGAGTCGGACACGACTGAGCGACTGAACTGAACTGAATATTCCACCATGTATATGTACCACAATCTCCTTATCCAGTCATTCGCCAGTGGACATCTAGGCTGCTTTCATGTCCTAGCTATTGTAAACAGTGCTGCAAAGAACTTTTGGGTACACGTGTCACTTTCAATTCTAGTCTCCTGGGTGTGTATGCCCAGCAGTGGCAGGAGTTTAAATGCAGGCTGCAATCCTGTTCCGTAAGGCATGTGAAGGACTTGACATCGTTTGCCCCAGCTGGAACCTTCCACCTGCCCGGGAGGCACCTGAAACCTTCCTCTGCCTGTTCAGCTCTCACCCCCTGTGCACGTCCTGGTCCAAGTGCCACAAGTTCTCTGAAGATTCCCTAAGCACACCAATCAACCAGACCTCTCTCCCCTGCTCACCTCTAGAATGTAGAGTTCCGCATTTTTCTCTTGTACTTTCTTGCTTAGATGCTATAGAGAACTGCAAAGATGTTTTTAGGCATTGAAGTGCTTGTTTGAAAAGCAAAAATAATGAATATGCCAATTAGGCACGCTTTGGGTTGCAAGCAACAGCATACTTGGGCTTTCCAGGTGGCTCAGTGGTAAAAAATCCGCCTGACAATGCAGGAGACTCAGGAGATGCAGGTTCGATCCCTGGGTTGGGAAGATCCCCTGGAGGAGAGCATGGCAACCTACTCCAGTATTCCTGTCTGTAAAATCCCATGGACAGAGGAGCCTGGTAGGCTACAGTCCATGGGGTCACAATGAGTCAGATACGACTTGCTGACTGAGCACACGCATGCACAATAGCCTACTTAACTAAAAGTGATTTAAACAAAAAAGACAAATCTTGTGTTGTTGCACATATAGCCGTTTTGCATTTCTTTGCCTTCCTTGTGATTAATACTAACCATCTGACTACTTCTGGGCAAAAAGTGGACATTCTAGTAATAAATGTTAGCGGTGTGTGACAATTGCTGGCCAGTTCCATAAAATTTCAGGTCAGCAGGTACATGTTTATTAGTGTCATTCCTCCTGCCATGGCAACTTAGAAGCCTGTGGTAGAACTTTAAGATGCGAGTATCTTGGAGAATGAATCCTGAGTTTTCATCACAAGCAAAAAAAAAATATTTTTTCTATTTCTTTAATGATGCTTTTGAACTGTGGTGTTGGAGAAGACTCTTGAGAGTCCCTTGTACTGCAAGGAGATCCAACCAGTCCATTCTAAGGGAGATTGATCCTGGGTGTTCATTTTAAGGACTGATGCTAAAGCTGAAACTGCAATACTTTGGCCACCTCATGCGACGAGTTGACTCACTGGAAAAGACTCTGATGCTGGGAAAGGTTGGGGGCGGGAGAAGAAGGCGACGGCAGAGAATGAGATGGCTGGATGGCATCACTGACTCGATGGACATGAGTTTGAGTGAACTCCAGGAGTTGGTGATGGACAGGGAGGCCTGGCGTGCTGTGATTCATGGGGTCGCGGAGAGTCGGACACGACTGAGTGACTGAACTGAACTGAATGTTGTGTATCTTCAGGAAATGATGGATGGTCACTCACTGAATTGATTGTGGCCATCATTTCATGATGTATGTAAGTCAGATCATTACATCATACATCTTAAACTTGTGTAGTGCTGTATGTCAATTATATCTCAATATAACTGGAGGGGAAAAGAAGATGTAAGTATCTTGGGCTCTGAATTATCTCTTGGAAAGAAATTACCCTGGAAATTCTCAGTGAGCCCTCAACTGACACTGCATGAGAAAAAATAAATAAATCCATATGTGATAAGCCACTGGGAATTTGTAATTAACTAATTACTGTAGCAAAACTTCCCAGCACTAGACCTCCCCAGTGAAGTTGCTCAGTCGTGTCCGAGTCTTTGCGACCCCATGGACTGTAGCCTACCAGGTTCCTCCATCCACGGAATTTTCTAGTCAAGAGTACTGGAGTGGGTTGTCATTTCCTTCTCCAGGGGATCTTCCCAACCCAGGGATCGAATCCAGTTCTCCTGCATTGCAGGTAGACGCTTTATCGTCTGAGCCACCAGGGAAGCCTGCTAGCAAAACCTGCTGCTGCTGCTGCTAAGTCACTTCAGTCGTGTCCGACTCTGTGTGACCCCATAGACGGAAGCCCACCAGGCTCCCCCGTCCCTGGGATTCTCCAGGCAAGAACACCGGAGTGGGTTGCCACCTCCTTCTCCAATGTGTGAAAGTGAAAAGTGAAAGTGAAGTCGCTCAGTCGTATCCGACCCTTAGCGACCCCATGGATGGCAGCCCACCAGGCTCCTCCATCCATGGGATTTTCTAGGCAAGAGTACCGGAGTGGCTTGCCATTGCCTTCTCCGGCTAGCAAAACCTAGCCCATCCTAATATGCTGAAACACCAAAATGAAATTTAAAGAGTTTGCAGACATAAGGAAACTAATGGAACTTCCAAACAACATTATTATATAATGAACACTTTAATTAGGAGCAGAAATAACAGGCAGATACCACTGAGAATCTAACTACTGACATAAAGGAAAGTCTTGAGATATAACATACCTGAAAAACACAAAGATATGAAAGCAACTAACGAGATACTAATAGAAATGGAAAAAAGATTAAGTTATTCCAATATATGATAATTGATGTCCCTGAAGTAAAGAATCTAAAAATTAAAGAGACTATTTATTAAAATATGAAAGAAAAATTCTGTGAAAGACCTGACTGTGCAGATCAAGAGAACAAATTTTATTCTAGGAAAACTTAATACAATATGATGCTAAGGAGATATCTTCTAATTAAACTGTGGAACTTTAAGGATAAAGAAAGAATTTGTCAGGTGTTCAGGCAGAAAGAGTTGGACACGACTGAGCAACTTCACTTTCACTTTCAGGCAGAAAAGCAAACTGCTTGTAAGGGAGAGAAATTAGACTGGCCACACACTTCTCCCTCAGTGAGAGAAGACAAGTGAGTTCCAAAGGAAAGGGTCCTAGGCCGGGCCAGGACGTTGTTGAGGTAGGAAGGCAGAGACAGGCGTCTCTCAGACATGAAAGAATCCGGAGAACACAAAGCCATGACTGCGTGGGAAAGCCATGTGACTTGACAATAAATCCAACCAATCAAAAAATTAACCAAATATAAGAACTCGGGAATGAAGAAACCATGGTAAAAAGATCTAAAGTAAACCCTAAAGCCACTTGAGGGTATATGTATACACACACATGTTTCTCAAGTGGAACAGCGTGAAGAATCCACTGGCCAATGTGGGAGACACAGTTTTGATCCCTGGGTCGGGACAATCCCCTGGAGGAGGAAATGGCAACCCACTCCAGTATTCTTGCCTGGAAAATTCCATGGACAGAGGAGCCTGGTGGGCTACAGTCCGTGGGGTTGCAAAGAGCCACAACTGAGCACACACATATATATGTATATATACACTCGCATAACTCTGAGAATTACACTCCTTAGTATAATATAAATGTTGTGAATTGAAGCAAAAATCAGGAGGGGAAGAAAAGCAGTAGGAAGTAAGGTACTCTTATGGCAGGGGCTCCATTGACACTACCTAACATTTTTTTAATGTAATTTTAAAGACACAGTGTATCTAATACCTTGTTTTTTTTTAATTCTGTTCTTAACTTTTGAGAAAAAGCTTGACTTGAAGAGACTCCTTTGCTGGTTTAAAACAGTCAACCTTGACTAAGTGAAAGAAGCCAATCTGAAAAGGCTACATACGTATGGCTCCAACTATATGCTATGCTGGAAAAGGCAAGCTATAATAGAGTCAGTAAAGAGATTGGTGGTTGCCAGGTGTTGGGGCAGGGAGGGATGAAGAGTGGAGAACAGAGGAGTCTGGGGGCAAAGAAACTACTTGGTACAACACTGCAATAGTGGCTACACAACATTATCCATTTGTCTAAACCCACGAAATGTAGGACATCAAGGATGAGCTCTGATGTAAACAGTGGACTTCGGGTGATAGTGATATGTCAGTGCAGGCTCACCAATTGTAACAGAAGTGCAGCTGGTGGGGGATGCTCACAGTGGGGGATCAGGGTAGTGGGAGCATTACAATTTCTACCCAGTTCTGCTGTGAACCTAAAATTTCTCATAAAGAAAAGTAAAGCCTATTAATGTTCATTGCAGCACCATTTACAATAGCTAGGACATGGAAGCAACCTAGATGTCCGTCAACAAATGAATAGATAAACAAGCTGTGGTACATATACACAATGGAATATTACTCAGTCATAAAAAGGAACACATCTGAGTCAGTTCTAATGAGCTAGATGAAACGAGAGCCTATTATACAGAGTGAAGTAAGTCAGAGAAAAACAAATATCATATATTAACATATATATATATATGGAATCTAGGAAGATGGTACTGATTGACCTATTTTCAGGGTAGCAGTGGAGATGCAGACAGAAAACAAATTTGTGGACACTGCGGGGAGAGAGAGGGTGGTAGGAATTGAGAGAGGAGTGTTGAAATGCATACACCACCATACAAAATAGACAGCCAGTGGGAATGTGCCGTATGACGCAGGGGACTCAACCCTGTGCTCTATGACAACCTAGAGGGGTGGGATGGAGTGGGAGGTGGGAGGAGGGAGGGGACATATGTATACCTGTGGCTGATACATGTTGATGTATGGCAAAAACCAACTCAATATTGTAAAGCAATTATCCTCCACTTAAAAATAAATAAATAATAAATAAATCCTGTTTAAAAATGTAAACCTATTAAATTTTTTTACCCTATTAAATTTTTTAAACTGATTTTTGAAAAGTGAATTTTCATCTTCTTGATTCACTAATTGGTGACTACTGCAAAATTGAATTTTCACTATTTTTGGCATTCACAGAAATCTGAGGCTTAATTTTGTTCAAGATTTCCCAGTGTCTGACAAAGAGGTTCGGCCAGATATTACTGTTGTATAATTAAAAGTCACAAAATGTCATTAAGTGTAAAAAAGAAAAAGATTAGAGGGCGTACGTGGGAAGTCACACAAACGAAAAGAGAAAAACATTAACCTAAACGTGACGATGAATTTGGCAACTTGAGGAAGACAACCCCACCACAGACACAGCTGCTCTGTGCGCAGAGCACGCGCACTGTGACACGGAAGTAATCCTGATTCATGGTCTTTTTCATGCCAATTCCATTGTGTTTGGAACAGTTACTCACCTTCGCATTCATCTTGGGAATTTTCTGAACCTCCTTCCTTTCTTTCAGCTCCTTTCCTAAATTTTCTTAATGCTTTTATCTATAAAACTTCGGAGAATGTAAAAGAATACTTTTTTGTTCCTGAGATGTGACGTAGGCTTTAGATGCTTTTGAGACCAAAATGACTTATCAGGTTAAAACAAAAAAGGGAGGCAGAGGAAGTGAGGGTGGTAGGAACTGAGAGCCCCAGGGTCCAAGAAAAGCTGAATGGTCTGCTTCAGAAAGCGGACCGTGGCTCTTGCTCTCTTGCCCAACCAGGGATGGAGGAACCTGGTCATCTCTGAAGCGGCCAGCAGCGAGATCCTGGCAAATGCAGAACTGCTCTGAACCTCAGTTTCCTCGTTTGTAAGACAAGGATGAGATTGCCTGCCTCCTGAGGCCCTAGTACCAGAGAGGCAACGAGATGCTTTATACCAGATTCAGCCTCCTGGACTGTGCTCAGCGGGGCTTCCCCGCTGAAATGACTCATGTGTGGATCTTCTCTGCCTGCATCTCTTCACGATCTAGATTGTCAAGATTGTGTGTTGCTGGCTCAGTCAAGCCTGCAGATTGGTTTGCCCTGGGCCAGGCAACAGGTGTGCATGCTTGTGTGTGACCGTGTGTGTATGGACCCCTGCACCCATGTGAGCAGAGGTGTGCACTGGCGTATTTGATGCCTGAGCATGAACTCTGACTTCCAGTGGCAAAGAGCCTAGTTAAGAAATGTAGCCAAAATGTAAACTCTTCTTCTTTTTAAAAAAAATTTTAATTGAAATATAGTTGATTTACAATGTTGTGTTGATTTCTGCTGCACGGCAAAGTGACTCAGTTATGCAGACATATATTATTTTTATATTCTTTTCCATTATGGTTTATCACAAGATACTGATATAGTTCCCTGTATAAATTTTTCTTCTGATTAGAAAGACGAGGACCATGGTATCCACACTGTCTGCATGTACCATTTCATCCTTTCTGCTGCTTCATTCAGAAGTCTTGAGAGGAAAACAAAGAGGGAGGAGGCATTTACAGAAAACGTTCAGTCTTCCTTGAGAAAGGACAGCGCTGCTGTAATTAGAACCCAGGGTGAACACAGGGAAGAGGCTGGTGGGAAGGTAGGTACAGGGCTGAAAGGTTTCAGGTGAGATAAAAGGTGTTTTCAGCTGAGGCTTCCCTGGTGGCTCAGAGGGTAAAGCATCTGCCTGCAATGTGGGAGAACTGGGTTCGATCCCTGTGTCAGGAAGATCCCCTGGAGAAGGCAAAGGCAACCCACTCCAGTACTCTTGCCTGGAAAATCCCATGGACAGAGAAGCCTGATAGGCTACAGTCCATGGGGTCACAAAGAGTTGGACACGACTGAGCGACTTCACTTTCACTTTTCACATAGACATAAAGTATAGTGGCTCAGTGGTAAAGAATCTGCCTGCCAATATAGGAGACATGAGTTCGATCACTGGGTTGGGAGGATCCCCTGGAGAAGGAGAAGGCAACCCACTCCAGTATTCTTGCCAGGAGAAATCCATAGTCGGAGAGCCTGGTGGGCTACAGTCCGTGGGGTCACAAAGAGTCAGACACAACCAAGCGACTTTGAGAGACAGAGATACATAAGACCAGGGTCTTAGCACAGCTGAAGACTGATGACAGAGTTACTGAATTTTATTTATTTCCATCTTTTATCTAGATGTTTTATTTAATTAAATCATGCTGAAAGTAATACAATAAGTTTAAATTAACTTCTAGATCCCCAGCTACTTAGGACAGGGTAGAGCCATTTGGAAACGAAAGCTTATTTCCTGTGTGGGTGCTATGTGCTCAGTCGCTCAGCTGTGTACGACTCCTTTACCACCTCATGGGCGGTGGCCCACCAGGCTCCTCTGTCTATGGGATCCTCCAGGCAAGAACACTGAAGTGGGTTGGCATTCCCTCCTCTCAGGGATTCTCCTGACCCAGGGATTAAACCTGAGTCTCTTGCATCTCTGGCACTGGCAGGCTGATTCTTTACCACTGTACCAGCTGGGAAGCCTAGGAGGTTAATATATTGTTCTTTATGATTTTCAAAGAATGTTTACTACACTAAGAATTTCTGTATTAAAGGTATCTTCTTTTACATGCATAACTCTGTCAAGCCCACATTGCCTGTGGATTCACTGACTGTAATGTGGATTAATCTAACCATGTGAAAATCAAAGTCATCTCTGCTCACCAGGTGGCAGCTTGCTAAAGATGCAGGCAGAATATCCAGGGGAAAAATCATCATACTGGTATTTTCAAGTCTGCAAGCAGTTCATATTGCTTGTTTTTTCGGGTGTCATAACACTGACCCTCTATTAATCTTTTAAAAATGTACAGGGACTTCCCTGGTGGTCCAGTGGTTAAGACTCTGTACTCTCAATACAGTGGTTAAGACTCTGTACTCAATACTCTCAATACCAGGTTCTATCCCTGGTCAAGGAACTAGATCCCACATGCTGCAACTAACAGCCAGCACATCCAAATAAAATAAATAGGTAAAAATATTTTTAAAATTATTTTATGGAGTAGGAAATGGCAACCTCCTCCAGTAGTCTTGCCTGGAAAATTACATGGACAGAAGAGCTTAGTGGGGCTACATGGCGTCACAGAGTCAGACACGACTATGCATGAATGAAATATATAATGTTTTACTGCTGTGTAAAGATCTTTCTCAAAATAATAAAAAATTAAAACAATTTACACCTGCCTTCTTTCAGAAAGATTTTGAGCTGTCACTGGGTCCAGTGGAGAAATGGCCAGATGCTTGCAATAAACTGAAGTAAGTGAAGAAGAGGAAGACCCTACTCTAAGGGGCAGAACAGAGGCCAGGAGAGCTGACCTGCCGTGGATGCTCACGTGAGAGGGGCGTCCACAGGTTATTGTAATCTTTGGTCCAAGTCCAGGAAATTAGCCAGCAATGAGGGAGGAAGCCTAGGATGAAGGGAAAGAATGCCTGAATATGTGAGCAGAGGACCACAGGGGGAACTCAGGGTGGACCTATTTCATAGGAAGCAGTGGGCAAGGGGCTCTCAGCCAGGTCCCAGCATTGGGACCCAAGTTGGGGTAAAAGGGACCTGGCAACCGTCCTAGAAGAAGGTCACAGGTAGGACCCCAGGGTAGGAAGGACCAGATCAGAAGCCCTAAAATAGAGTGGGAAGTGGGAAGTGGGAGCCAGAAGCAGGAAGCCTCAACAAGCCAGACAGTGCTGTGTGCTTAGTCACTTCAGTTGTGTCCAGCTCTTTGCGACCCCTCTTTGGACTGTGGCCCACCAGGTTCCTCTGTTCATGGGATTCTCCAGAGGATCTTTCCCAACCTGGGGATCCAGTTCATATCTCTTATCCTGCATTGGCAGGTGGATTCTTTACCACTAGTGCCAGAGGGCTCATGTTAGCAACCTGAACGCATTTCTTTCAGATAGACTCCATTTAGTGGAGCCAAGGAACAGCTTGGCTGTTTAAGCAATCCACGAAGAAAAGAAAGGATCCATCTCTAGTCACTTCCATGAGTTAAGCCAACGTGAGCAGCCCATTGAAAGAGATGTGACCATCTGCATCTGCCAGGTGCCAAGGAGCCCTGAAATTCTCCCAACTGGAGGTTATCAAAGATAACACACAACTTGGGAAGCCCCTGACTTGTTTAGTTTAAATTCAGGCTAATTATTTTATGAGATGCACAGGGAGGATGGGGGAGAAACTTGCCTCTCTGCTGACAGCAAAAAAGTGAGGTGGGCATACCACCAGTCCAACAGCATGGGGATCAGTGCAGCCTAGTAAGTCAGAGCTGCTGGGAGCCAGCAACTATTTCTATCAAAGAGAATAGAGGATTAAAACCTTCCTCATTCTCTCCAGGTTTGGAGCATTTCTTTTCTGAAAAGTTTTCTTTCTAGTTAGTAGAATATAGAGGCGCATAATCCAAAAAGTTTCGTGGTTTTTTTGGACTTTTGGTTGGTGATGGGACAAGTTCAGTCTTAAATATCTCCTCCATTCATAGGTTAAGGATGGCGTTCTGTTTTTTACCTGCTGCTGTCATTCTTCTAAAGGGGATGTTGGCAAAACTGTCCTGAGCAGCAGGCCCTCAAATATAAAAGAACTCTAGAGGAAGTGTCCCTAGATACTTCCCTTCTCCCTGGTCCCTTGAAGCACATCCATGCAATGCCATTGGACATCTGCCACTGGAGGGCATTAGACATCATTTAATTTGCTACACAATGACTTTTGACCTCTGGATTTGATTCACACGGGTCACTATCTTGTCCTCATTGTCATGGTCAGACATTTATTCATCTGTGTCTAGGTGCAGAAATAGATCTGTAGATTCAGGATAATCCCTTAAGAAGCTCTCAGTCTAATGGGAACACACATATATAAAGGTAAGTAACAACTGCTGCTGTGCCTAGTCGCTCTGTTGTGTCTGACTCTTTGCAACCCCATGGACTGTAGCCCACCAGATTCCTCTGTTCATAGGATGCTCCAGGCAAGAATGCTGGAGTGGGTTGCCATGCCCTCCTCCAGGGGATCTTCCTGACCCAGAGTCTCCTGCACTGGCAGGCGGGTTCTTTACCACAAGCGCCACCTGGGAAGCCCCATTACGATAGGGTCAAATCAGAGTGGCACACACTCTGTCAAAAAGCCCCAGCAACACGGTTCTCAGCGGGGAGCAGTGAACATTTTGGGAAAGCCACACGGACCCCCATGAGGACCCTACTAAGAAGTGGACTCCACCATCTTGGCTCACCATAGGAGCAGGCCAACTTCTTCATTAATACAGACTGTTGAGCAATTTGGAAGCACCCATTTCAGGGATCACTCCATCTATTTCTCCCCAAATTTATTCCTAGACACCAGAAGCTACAAATCTCTTTTCTAAGCGTATAAATAAAATAACATGTAAACGAAAAATAGAATATATGACCCATCATTCATTCGTTCAAGAAGCATAGAGCAGCCTTGGCTTTCAGCCCTGGCTCACCTCAGAGGACAGCAAGAACTGAAATAACTAGAGCAAAGCAATTAGAGGATGATTTTCAGTCTACAAAGCGTCCCAGGGGCTCCTTTTAGTGCTTCCCTGGGGGATTTAAATATTTAAGTATTGTTTTACAGGCCGTTAACTCTTGCAAGTGGAGGCGGAAGAAGAGATGGACCTGGGTGGTCAGGAAAGGAGCAGATTCAAACCTGGAGGATTAGAAGGCAGGTCCAACAGTAGATCAATAAGTCCAATAACTGTTATTCATATCCTGCTCATGTAGGATAGAAAGTCCTCAAAGCACAAAACAGACATTCTCTATTTTAATCTTAACGTCAATTAGACATGATGACAAATTAAAAAACTTAGCGGTTCAAGGGATGAGTAGATGTACCACAGAGGATTTTTAGGGCAGTCAAGCTACTCTGAATGACACTGTCACGGTGGATGCATGCCATTGCACATTCATCCAGACTTGTGAAATGCACAGCACCATGAGTGAACCTTAATGGAAACTCTGGACCTTAGTGATGATGATCGACCATGTAAGCTCACTGATCATAACACAGGTACCACTCTGGTGGGGTTGTTGTTACCAGGTGGGGGGGGCGGAGGAGTCCCAGAAATCTTGTACATTGGCAGAGTTTCGCTGTGAAGCTAAAACTGATTTAAAAAATAAAGTCTATTTTAGAAAAGTGAGATTTTAAATTTTGACGAGGAATAACATTTCAAAAACCCCCATCAAATGTTGGAAGAGTTTGTTCCAGACGGTTAATGAGAGGCAGAGGTGTACCTCTCATGGGTTTGAAATGCAGTTTCCATTTCCTTCTCTACAGATGGTCATCAGGGGCAGGGTGGTGGAGAGCTGGATGGTAAGAGCACTGCAGTTACTAAATGCATGTTGCAGTACACAGTGTAACGTGTAGAAAACAGGATGTAAATTACCCGTATGTACAAATTCTTCACATCCAGTAGTCAGCTGTCAGTATTCCCAGGCTACAAACAGTGGGAGGTGGTAGCAGGGGCAGCCAGTTCAGTTCAGTTCAGTTCAGTCGCTCAGTCGTGTCCGACTCTTTGTGACCCCATGAACCTCAGCACGCCAGGCCTCCCTGTCCATCACCAACTCCCGGAGTTCACTCAAACTCATGTCCATCGAGTCGGTGATGCCATCCAGCCATCTCATCCTCTGTCAGCCCCTTCTCCTCCCACCCCCAATCCCTCCCAGCATCAGACTCTTTTCCAGTGAGTCAATTCTTTGCATGAGGTGGCCAAAGTATTGGAGTTTCAGCCTCAGTATCAGTCCTTCCAATGAACACCCAGGATTGATCTCCTTTAGAATGGACTGGTTGGATCTCCTTGCAGTCCAAGGGACTCTCAAGAGTCTTCTCCAACACCACAGTTCAAAAGCATCCATTCTTCGGTGCTCAGCTTTCTTCACAGTCCAACTCTCACATCCATACATGATCACTGGAAAAACCATAGCCTTGACCAGATGGACCTTTGTTGGAAAAGTAATGTCTCTGCTTTTTAATATGCTATCTAGGTTGGTCATAACTTAACTTCCAAGGAGTAAGCGTCTTTTAATTTCATGGCTGCAATCAGCATCTGCAGTGATTTTGGAGCCCAAAAAAGTAAAGTCTGACACTGTTTCCACTGTTTCCCCATCTATTTCCCATACAGTAATGGGACCAGATGCTATGATCTTAGTTTTCTGAAAGTTGAGCTTTAAGCCAACTTTTTCACTCTCCTCTTTCACTTTCATCAAGAGGCTTTTGAGTTCCTCTTCACTTTCTGCCATAAGGGTGGTGTCATCTGCATATCTGAGGTTATTGATATTTCTCCCGGCAATATTGATTCCAGCTTGTGCTTCTTCCAGCCCAGCGTTTCTCATGATGTACTCTGCATATAAGTTAAATAAGCAAGGTGACAATATACAACCTTGACGTACTCCTTTTCCTATTTGGAACCAGTCTATTGTTCCAAGTCCAGTTCTAACTGTTGCTTCCTGACCTGCATATAGGTTTCTCAAGAGGCAGGTCAGGTGGACTGGTATTCCCATCTCTTTCAGAATTTTCCACAGTTTCTTGTGATCCACACAGTCAAAGGCTTTGGCATAGTCAATAAAGCAGATATAGATGTTTTCCTGGAACTATTTTGCTTTTTCGATGATCCAGTGGATGTTGGCAATTTGATCTCTGGTTCCTTTGCCTTTTTTAAAACCAGCTTGAACATCTGGAAGTTCATGTTTCACATATTGCCGAAGCCTGACTTGGACAATTTTGAGCATGATTTTAATATTGTGTGAGATGAGTGCAATTGTGCAGTAGTTTGAGCATTCTTTAGCATTGCCTTTCTTTGGGATTGGAATGAAAACTGTCCTTTTCCAGTCCTGTGGCCACTGCTGAGTTTTCCAAATTTGCTGGCATATTGAGTGCAGCACTTTCACAGCATCATCTTTCAGGATTTGAAATAGCTCAACTGGAATTCCATTACCTCCACTAGCTTTGTTCATAGTGATGCTTTCTAAGGCCCACTTGACTTCATATTCCAGGATGTCTGCCTTTAGGTGAGTGATCACACCATAATGATTATCTGGGTCGTGAAGATCTTTTTTGTACAGTTCTTCTGTGTATTCTTGCCACCTCTTCTTAATATCTTCTGCTTCTGTTCAGTTCAGTTCAGTCGCTCAGTCGTGTCCGACTCTTAGCGACCCCATGAATCACAGCACGCCAGGCCTCCCTGTCCATCACCAACTCCCGGAGTTCACTCAAACTCACGCCCATCGAGTTGGTGATGCCATCCATCCTTCTCATTCTCTGTCATCCCTGTCTCCTCCCACCCCCAATCCCTCCCAGCATCAGAGTCTTTTCCAGTGAGTCAACTTGTCGCATGAGGTGGCCAAAGTATTGGAGTTTCAGTTTTAGCTGTTAGGTCCATACAATTTCTGTCCTTTATTGAGCCCATTTTTGCATGAAATGTTCCCTCGGTATCTCTAATTTTCTTGAAGAGATCTCTAGTCTTTCCCATTCTGTTGTTTTCCTCTGTTTCTTTGCATTATTCACTGAGGAAGGCTTTCTTAGCTCTCCTTGCTAGTCTTTGGAATGCTGTATTCAAATGGGAATATCTTTCCTTTTCTCCTTTGCTTTTCACTTCTCTTCTTTTCACAGCTATTTGGAAGGCCTCCCCAGACAGCCATTTTGCTTTTTTGCATTTCTTTTCCATGGGGATGGTCTTGATCCCTGTCTCCTGTACAATGTCACGAACCTCCGTCCATAGTTCATCAGGCACTCTATCAGATCTAGTCCCTTAAATCTATTTCTCACTTCCACTGTATAATCATAAGGGATTTGATTTAGGTCATACCTGAATGGTCTAGTGGTTTTCCCCAGTTCCTGCAATTTAAGTCTGAATTTGGCAATAAAGAGTTCATGATCTGAGCCACAGTCAGCTCCCGGTCTTGTTTTTCCTGACTGTATAGAGCTTCTCCATCTTTTGCTGCAAAGAATATAATCAGTCTGATTTCGGTGTTGACCATCTGGTGATGTCCATGTGTAGAGTCTCCTCTTGTGTTGTTGGAATAGGGTGTTTGCTATGACCAGTGCGTTCTCTTGGCAATACTCTGTTAGCCTTTGCCCTGCTTCATTCGGTATTCCAAGGCCAAATTTGCCTGTTACTCCAGGTGTTTCTTGACTTCCTACTTTTGCATTCCAGTCCCCTATAATGAAAAGGACATCTTTTTTTGTGTCAGTTCTAAAAGGTCTTGTAGGTCTTCATAGAACCATTCAACTTCAGCTTCTTCAGCATTACTGGTTGGGACATAGGCTTGGATCACCGTGATATTGAATGGTTTGCCTTAAACGAACAGAGATCATTCTGTCGTTTTTAAGATTGCATCCAAGTACTGCATTTTAGACTCTTTTGTTGACCATGATGGCTACTACATTTCTTCTAAGGGATTCCTGCCCACAGTAGTAGATATAATGGTCATCTGAATAAAATTCACTCATTCCAGTCCATTTTAGTTCGCTGATTCCTAGAATGTCAATGTTGACTCTTGCCAACTCCTGTTTGACCACTTCCAATTTGCCTTGATTTGTAGACCTAACATTCCAGATTCCTATGCAATATTGCTTTTTACAGCATTGGACCTTGCTTCTATCACGTCACATCCGCAACTGGGTATTGTTTTTGCTTTGGCTCCATCCCTTCATTCTTTCTGGAATTATTTCTCCACTGATCTCCTGTAGCATATTGGGCACCTACTAACCTGGGGAGTTCCTCTTTCAGTATCCTATCATTTTGCCTTTTCATACTGTTCATGGGATTCTCAAGGCAAGAATACTGAAGTGGTTTGCCATTCCCTTCTCCAGTGGACCACATTCTGAGGTCAGGGGCAGAGGCCGAGAGGAGCAACCCCGTGTCCAAGGAGTGGCGGTTGCGTGGGCGCAGGAGGGCGAGAGGAGCTACTCCACGTTCAAGGTCAGGAGGGGTGACCTCGCCCAAGGTAAGGAGCAGTGGTTGCGCTTTGCTGGAGCAGCCGTGAAGAGATACCCCATGTCCAAGGTAAGAGAAACCTAAGTGAGACGGTAGGTGTTACGAGAGAGCATCAGAGGGCAGACACACTGAAACCACAATCACAGAAAACCAGCCAATCTGCTCACACGGACCACAGCCTTGTCTAACTCAATGAAACTAAGCCATGTGGTGTGGGGCCACCCAAGATGGATGGGCCATAGTGGAGAGGGGTAGCCACGAGAGTCACAAATGTCTACCTACAATACTTGTTGCTTAGTTGCTCAGTGGTGTCCAATTCTTGTGTCACCCCTTTTACTGTAGCCCGCCAGGCTCCACTGTCCATGGGATTCTCCAGGCAAGAATACTGGAGTAGGTTGCCATTTCCTACTCCAGGGGAGCTTCCCGACCCAGGGTTTGAACCCACGTCTCTTACGTCTGCTGCACAGGTTCTTTACCACTAGTGCCACCTGGGAAGCACAATTCAGTACAGAGGGAGAGGACTATCCTCAAACAGAAGTATTGAGTGGATGAGGCATACTAGACTTTTTGTGGGCCTAATAACTGTTCAGATTTGTACATTTGAAGACCACCTGACAACTCATCCCACTGCCCAAGCTTAGGAGCAGACCCCTGGGGCCTCAGGAGTCAGGTTCCCCTTCCAGACACAAGGGGCGCAGGAGGGCCGGCAGCCTGGCACTCGGGGTCCTGATAGCCCCAGCGGGAGGGTCACTGCTGAGACATCCAGCCCCATCTCATTGTTCCGCGCCGGAGTTTCCTCCTTGGGCAGCGGCCCGGAGCAGAGCTGGGAGCCGAGCGGGAAGGGGACGGACCGGGCGGGAGTGTGGGGTGTCTATTGCGGCCGCTCCTTCCCCTCTCCGGGAGCTCGGGTTTCCCTGGGTGTGTGCGGATTCTCAATAAAAAGGGAAAAGCACGATCCAAGTTAATTTTCCAGCGCCGAGAGGAAATGCTGTTTCCTGCATCGTACAAAACTGGTGCCAACAAGACTGACACAGGAGCCCATTGTCCCGCTAACAATGTAGTGATGGGGGGAGGACGCCTGAGAAAACAGACCTCCGGCCGCCGTGCGCGTTTGATCTTCCCCCGTAAGTGCGAGTGTGAGAGCGAGTGTGTGTGTGTGTGTGCCCGCGCGCGCGCGGTAGAAAGATACTCAGGTTGGTAGAGATGGGCCCTGCGCTTTTCCGTCCTGTCCTCCTCTCCAACGATACCAAGAGAGACCTAGCCCCACCAAAGTACCCAGGGCACAAAAAAAGAGATAGAAAAAAAGCGATAGAAAGGAAAGGAGAAGGAAAAAGGCAAGACTCACCCCAAAGTCACCCTACGGGCTCATCTCAAACCCTCCAAGACCTGGGTCACAGGCAGAACCGAAACTCCCAACTCAATTCCACCCCGGGCCAAGAGCGCTCCTCCCGCGAACTGAGCTCAGGGTGATCCCACGCAGAGCAAAGCGGGGGCGGCCAGGCCGAGGGGCAGACTCTCAAGTAGGATGTCCCTGGAGAGCCGAGCCCCTGGGCAGCGCTGACCCGCTGGCAGCGCGCTCCGGGCGCCCCCCGCCTCTGGATGGCCCCTGCCCGGCCCCCCCGCCCCCCGGCTGGAGGGCGCGGCGGTGACTTGCAGACGCGCGCGCTGTCTGGTTAGTTTCACCTGGGCGCCCCGGGGTCAGGGCCTCTGCCTGAGGACACTTTGCTACAGGCTCCAAGAGGACGCGGGTTCATCCCAGCGCCCAAATGTAACCTCCCCGCCCTTCGCCCGCTCACGTAGCCCGGGGTTTGGGGACGTGAAGTGCTGGCGATAAACAATCTCACAGGATACACAACACCCTGGACTGTCACAAGTCCCTCGCAGGAAAAGATAAATAACATCTGAGGAGCCGCGTCGCAGCTTCCCGGGGCCGAATAAAAACTCTGGGAGAAGTAAGTAAACAACAGAAGAGTTTCCCCCAGCCTTGGCCGCAGAGAAATCAGATGCACTGCCCTTCCCCCTGCACTCCCTGATGGGGGTTTCTTCCAGGGGAAAAAAAAAAGCAAAATAAACCCTTTACGGTGCACTTTGTCCTTTAAACCGATTGGCAATTGTCACTTTCTGGGTAAGGAGCCTGTTTCCTGGGCACAGTAGGAAATCTTTCTAGAGCAGGGGTTGAGATGTCTTCGGTTTTCTAGAGGAGACCAAAGAAGAATTTCCTGAGGAAACGACTTTTTTTCCAAAGGTTTGCTGCTCAGGATTGGAGCTGTCAGCTACGAAACCATCCTTGCATCTGTGGCTCCCTCTTGATTTTTTGTAAACAGTTTGCCAAATCAGAGGTGTGGGTATGATGGGGGAAAAATTGAGATGGGAACAAAATCCAGACCAGAGAACTATAAACTGTCAGTGGGTGCAACTAAATGGCTGTTAAAAATGCACACCTATAGCAATCCCTTGAACATGGAGTAGCTCCTCTTGGCTCTCCTGCGCCCGCGCAGCCACCGCCTATTGGACGTGAGGTAGCTCCTCTCAGCCACCAGGAGCTGACTGTGGCTCAGATCATGAACTCCTTATTGCCAAATTCAGACTTAAATTGAAGAAAGTAGGGAAAACCACTAGACCATTCAGATATGACCTAAATCAAATCACTTATGATTGTACAGTGGAAGTGAGAAATAGATTTAAGGAACTACATCTGATAGATAGAGTGCCTGATGAACTCTGGACGGAGGTTCGTGACGTTGTACAGGAGACAGGGACCAAGACCATCCCCATGGAAAAGAAATGCAAAAAAGCAAAATGGCTGTCTGAGAAGGCCTTCCAAATAGCTGTGAAAAGAAGAGAAGCGAAAAGCAAAGGAGAAAAGGAAAGATATAAGCATCTGAATGCAGAGTTCCAAAGAATAGCAAGGAGAGATAAGAAAGCCTTCCTCAGTGATCAATGCAAAGAAATAGAGGAAAACAACAGAACAGGAAAAACAAGAGATCTCTTCAAGAAAATTAGAGATTCCAAGGGAACATTTCATGCAAAGATGGACTCGATAAAGGACAGAAAGTATGGACCTAACAGAAGCAGAAGATATTAAGAAGAGGTGGCAAGAATACACAGAAGAACTGTACAAAAAAGATCTTCACGACCAAGATAGGCACGATAACGTGATCACTGACCTAGAGCCAGACATCTTGGAATGTGAAGTCAAGTGGGCCTTAGAAAGCATCACTACGAACAAAGCTAGTGGAGGTGATGGAATTCCAGTTGAGCTATTTCAAATCCTAAAAGATGATGCTGTGAAAGTGCTGCACTCAGTATGCCAGCAAATCTGGAAAACTCAGCAGTGGCCACAGGACTGGAAAAGGTCAGTCTTCATTCCAATCCCAAAGAAAGGCAATGCCAAAGAGTGCTCAAACTACCGCACAATTGCACTCATCTCACATGCTAGTAAAGTCATGCTCCAAATTCTCCAAGCCAGGCTTCAGCAATATGTGAACCGTGAACTCCCAGATGTTCAAGCAGGTTTTAGAAAAGGCAGAGGCACCAGAGATCAAATTGCCAACATCCGCTGGATCATGGAGAAAGCAAGAGAGTTCCAGAAGAGCATCTATTTCTGCTTCATTGACTATGCCAAAGCCTTTGACTGTGTCGATCACAATAAACTGTGAAAAATTCTGAAAGAGATGGGAATACCAGACCACCTGACCTGCGTCTTGAGAAACCTGTATGCAGGTCAGGAAGCAACAGTCAGAACTGGACATGGAACAACAGACTGGTTCCAAATAGGAAAAGGAGTGCGTCAAGGCTGTATATTGTCATCTTGCTTATTTAACTTCTATGCAGAGTACATCATGAGGAACGCTGGGCTGGAAGAAGCACAAGCTGGAATCAAGATTGCTGGGAGAAATATCAATAATCTCAGATATGCAGATGACACTACCCTTATGGCAGAAAGTGAAGAGGAACTCAAAAGCCTCTTGATGAAAGTGAAAGAGGAGAGTGAAAAGGTTGGCTTGAAGCTCAACATTCAGAAAACAAAGATCATGGCATCTGGTCCCATCACTTCATGGGAAATAGATGGAAAAACAGTGGAAACAGTGTCAGACTTTATTTTTTGGGGCTCCAAAATCACTGCAGATGCTGATTGCAGCCATGAAATTAAAAGACGCTTACTCCTTGGAAGGAAAGTTATGACCAACCTTGATAATATATTAAAAAGTAGAGACATTACTTTGCCAACCAAGGTCCGTCTAGTCAAGGCTATGGTTTTTCCCGTGGTCATGTATGGATGTGAGAGTTGGACTGTGAAGAAAGCTGATCGCCGAAGAATTGATGCTTTTGAATTGTGGTGTTGGAGAAGACTCTTGAGAGTCCCTTGTACCGCAAGGAGATCCAACCAGTCCATTCTAAGGGAGATCGATCCTGGGTGTTCACTGGAAGGACTGATGCTGAAGCTGAAACTGCAATACTTTGGTCACCTCATGCGACGAGTTGACTCACTGGAAAAGAGTCTGATGCTGGGAAAGGTTGGGGGCGGGAGGAGAAGGGGACGACCAAGAATGAGATGGCTGGATGGCATCACCGACTCTGTGGACATGAGTTTGAGTGAGCTCCAGGAGTTGGTGATGGACAGGGAGGCCTGGCGTGCTGTGATTCATGGGGTCGCGGAGAGTCAGACACAACTGAACTACTGAATTGAACTGAACTTATAGCAATCCCACTCCTGGATACTCCTGTATGCCTGAGTGCTCAGTGTTGTCCAACTCTTTACAACCCCATGGACTGTAGCCCACCAGCCTCCTCTGTCCTTGGGATTTTTCAGGCAAGAACACTGGAGTGGGTTGCCATTTCCTTCTCCAGGGGATCTTCCCAACCTGCATCTCTGCATTGGCAGGTGTATTCTTTACCACTGCACCACCTGCAAAGCACTTCTGGGCATATATCCAGAAAAAAACATGGTCTGAAAAGATACATGCAGCTCTATGTTTACAGCAGCACTATTCACAAATGCCAAGACAAGGAAGCAACCTAGATATCCATTAACACATGAATGAATAAAGCACATGTGGTACATATATACAATGGAATATTTCTCAGCCATGAAAAGAATGAAACAATGCCATTTGCAGCAACATGGATAGGCCTAGAGATTAGAGTAACAGGCATAGTTGGCCTTGGAGTATAAAACGAAGCAGGTCAAAGGCTAACAGAGTTTTGCCAAGAGAACACACTGGTCATAGCAAACACCCTCTTCCAACAACACAAGAGAAGACTCTGCACATGGACATCACCAGATGATCAATATTGAAATCAGACTGATTATACTCTTTGCAGCCAAAGATGGAGAAGCTCTACACAGTCAGCAAAAACAAGACCAGGAGCTGACTGTGGCTCAGATCATGAACTCCTTATTGCCAAATTCAGACTTAAATTGCAGGAAGTGGGGAAAACCACTAGACCATTCAGGTATGACCTAAATCAAATCCCTTATGCTTATACAGTGGAAGTGACAAATAGATTCAAGGGATTAGATCTGATAGAGTGCCTGAAGAACTATGGATGGAGGTTAGTGACATTGTACAGGAGGCAGGGATCAAGACAATCCTTAAGAAAAAGAAATGCAAAGAGGCAAAATGGTTGTCTGAGGAGGCCTTACAAATAGCTGAGAAAAGAAAAGACGTGAAAGGCAAAGGAGAAAAGGACAGATATACCCATTGAATGCAGAGTTCCAAAGAATAGCAAGGAGAAGTAAGAAAGCCTTCCTCAGTGATCAGTGCACAGAAATAGAGGAAAACAATAGAATGGGAAGGACTAGAGATCTCTTCAAGAAAATCAGAGATACGAAGGGAACATTTCATGCAAAGATGGGCTCAATAAAGGACAGAAATGGTATGGACCTAACAGAAGCAGAAGATTTTAAGAAGAGGTGGCAAGAATACACAGAACTATCCAAAAAAATCTTCATGACCCAGATAACCACTATGGTGTGATCGCTCACCTAGAGCCAGACATCCTGGAATGCGAAGTCAAGTGGGCCTTAGGAAGCATCACAACGAACAAAGCTAGTGGAGGTAATGGAATTCCAGTTGAGCTATTTCAAATTCTAAAAGATGATGCTGTCAAAGTGCTGCACTCAATATGCCAGCAAATTTGGAAAACTCAGCAGTGGCCACAGGACTGGAAAAGGTCAATTTTCATTCCAATCCCAAAGAAAGGCAGTGTCAAAGAATGCTCAAACTTCCACACAATTGCACTCATCTCACACACTAGCAAAGTAATGCTCGAAATTCTCCAAGCCAGGCTTCAACAGTACGTGAACCGTGAACTTCCAGATGTTCAAGCTGGATTTAGAAAAGGCAGAGGAACCAGAAATCAATTGCCAACATCCGTTGGATCATCGAAAAAGCAAGAGAGTTCCAGAAAAACATCTGCTTTACTGACTGGGCCAAAGCCTTTGACTCTGTGGATCACAACAACCTGGAAAATTCTTCAAGAGATGGGACTACCAGACCACCTTACCTGCCTCCTGAGAAATCTATATGTAGGTCAAGAAGCAACAGTTAGAACTGGACTTGGAACAACAGACTGGTTCCACATAGGAAAAGGAGTACATCAAGGCTGTATATTGTCACCCTGCTTATTTAACTTATATGCAGAGTACATCATGAGAAATGCCTGACTGGATGAAGCACAAGATTGCCGTGAGAAATATCAATAACTCAGGCAGATGACACCACACTTACAGCAGAAAGTGAAGAAGAACTAAAGAGCCTCTTGATGAAAGTGAAAGAGGAGAGTGAAAAAGTTGGCTTAAAATTCAACATTCAGAAAACTAAGACCATGACATCCGGTCCCATCACTTCATGGCAAATAAATGGGGAAACAATGGAAACAGTGACAGACTTTATTTTTTTGGGCTCCAAAATCACTGTAAATGGTGACTGCAACCATGAAATTAAAAGACACTTGCTCCTTAGAAGAAAAGTTATGACCAACCTAGACACCATATTAAAAAGCAGAGACATTACTTTGCAAACAAATGTCCATCTAGTCAAGGCTATGGTTTTTCCAGTGGTCATGTGTGGATGTGAGAGTTGCACTATAAAGGAAGCTGAGCACCGAAGAATTGATGCTTTTGAACTGTGGCGTTGGAGAAGACTCTTGAGAGTCCCTTGGACTGCAGGGAGATCTAACCAGTCCATCCTAAAGGAGATCAGTCCTGAATATTCATTGGAAGGACTGATGCTGAATATGAAACTCCAATACTTTGGCTACCTGATGCGAAGGACTTACTCATTTGAAAAGACCCTGATGCTGGGCAAAATTGAAGGCGGGAGGAGAAGGGAATGACAGAGGATGAAATGGTTGGATGGCATCACTGACTCAATGGACATGAGTCTGAGCAAGCTCCATGAGTTGGTGGTGGACAGGGAGGCCTGGTATTCTGCAGTCCATGGGGTCACAAAGAGTTGGATATGACTGAGCAACTGAACTGAACTGAGAGATTATCATACTAAGTGAAGTAAGTCAGAGAAAGACATATAATATGTCATATAATATCACTTATATGTATAATTTAAAAATATGAAATAATGAACTTATTTACAAAAGAGAGACAGATTCACAGACGTGGAAAACAAACTTACAGTTACCAAAGAAGAAGGGATACATTAGGCGCTTGGAATTAGCATATACACACTGCTATATGAAAAGAGATAACCAACAGGGGCCTACTGTGCAGTGCAGGGAACTCTCCTCAATACTCCGTAATAATCTATATGCGTCAAGAATCTGATAAAGAATGAATGTATATGTATTGGAACTGAATGTATATGTAACTGAAGCCTTTTGCTGTACCCCTGAAACTAACACAACATTGTAAATCAACTCTACTCTGACAGAAAAAAATAAATAACTCAATAAGAGTGTTTTTTTTTTTTTTAAAGCATACACCTAAAGGTTTTACCATTCTCCTACCTGGAATTTGAGTGCCCAAAACAGTCTACTGCCCCCTGTGAGGGAGCCAGGTCCAGGCCTCTGAAAGTCCGTGCTAAGGCACTGGGCCTCTTCTCCTCCTCACTTCTTCCTGCAGAAACTCAGGTAGCACCTGGATCGCCAGTATCCACAGCCCAAGCAGCACCTCTTAAGTCCAGCCCCAGACCCATATTTCCATCATACTCTTTGTTGGTGTTCAGTCGAGTCCGACTCTTTGCAACCCCATGGACTGCAGTTGCAGCATGCCAGGCCTCCCTGTCCTCCACTATCTCCTGGAATTTGCTCAGATTCATGTCCAGAATCAATGATGCCATCCAACCGTTTCATCCTCTGTTGCCCCCTTCTCTTCCTGCCCTCAATTTTTCACAGCATCGGGATCTTTTCCAATGAGTTAGCTCTTCACATCAGGTGGCCAAAGTATTGGAGCTTCAGCTCCAGCATCAGTCCTTATATTAAAGACCCTATTGTTCTGCCTTTTCCAAATGTCAAGTAAATCACAAAGTATGAGGCTTTTGTGTCTGGCTTCTTTCACCTAGCAAAACGCTTTTGAAATTCATCCATATTGTTGCCCTTATCAGCAATTCATTCCTTTTTATTACTGAGTGGTATTCCATTTCTGGATATACCACAGCTTATTTACCCAATCACTAAATGATGGACATTTGGGTGGGTTACAGCTTTCAGTGTTATGAAAAAAACTGCCACAAACATTTGCATATGGGTCTTTGTATGGGCATATATTTTCATTTCTCTTGGATTAATACTTAGGAGTGGGATTATTATTTGGAGACCAGCAATTAACAACAAACTGCCCAACTGTTTTCTGAAATGCTGTACCTGTTTGCATTTCTACCACAATATACACAGGTTCAGGTTGCTCTGCACCCCTGCTGGCCAGATAAAGCTTTTCACAGATATCAACATCTTAATTACTTCAAACCTGTTACAACCATGATCATTATACCATCAGTAATGTGTGACTATATCTTAAACTTCTCACTCTATAAGCTGAAATTGGATTTTAGGTCTAGTCCTTATTCCGAAGTAATAAATCTCATGTAATGCGATTTGGGCAGCGCCTAAGGGACTGGGAGTTGGACCATAAGGAAGGCTGAACATGGAAGAATTGATGCTTTCAAATTGTGGTGCTGGAAAAGACTCTCAAGAGTCCCTTGGACAGCAAGGAGATCAAACCAGTCAATCCTAAAGGAAATCAACCCTGACTATTCATTGGAAGGACTGATGCTGAAGCAGAAGCTCCAATACTTTGGCCACCTCATGTGAAGAGCCAACTGATTGGAAAAGACCCTGATGCTGGGAAAGATTGAGGACAGGAGAAGGGGGCGATAGAGGATGGGATGGTTAAATGGCATCACCAACTCAATGGACATGAATTTGTGCAAGCTCTGGGAGTTAGTGAAGGACAGGGAAGCCTGGTGCACCCCAGAATCAGACACAATTTAGCAAATGAACAACAACAGCAAAACAGGGACACAATTCAGATTGATGGTTGCCAGGCCCTGGTGGTGTGGGGAGGGCTTTTCTACAAAGGGGCGCAAGACGACTCTCTGAGATGACAGAAATATCCTAGATCCTGACTGTGGTGGTGATTATGCAATATGCATTTGTCAACTCAGAACTGTACACCTGGAAAGGTGGATTTTACTGTATATAAATTATACCTCAATAAAACGGGCTCAGAAAAAGCTCTGTCCTCATTTTTAATAGTTATTTTCAAGTGGATTGCAAGGAGATGAAAGAAAGTGAAAGTGTGAAAAGTGTCAGTCGCTCATTTGTATCCAACTCTTTGTGACTCCATGGATGGTAGCCCACCAGGCTACTCTGTCCATGGGATTTTCCAGGCCAGAATACTGGACTGTGTTGCCATTTCCTTCTCTAGAGGATCTTCCTAACCCAGGGAACGAACTCAGTTCTCCTGCATTGCAGGCAGAGTCTTCACCATCTAAGCCATAAGTGGGGGTTAGTGCAGGGAGATGGCATTCAGTAGATGTTTGTTGAATGGATGAATGAGTCTCTATGGAAGTTCTGCTTTCTGATGAAGTTATAGTGTACAGTTCCCTTGTGGCTCAGCTGGTAAAGAATCTGCCCGCAATGCAGGAGACCTGGGTTCGATCCCTGGGTTGGGAAAATCCCCTGGAGAAGGGAATGGCTACCCACTCCAGTATTCTGGCCTGGAGAATTCCATGGACTGTATAGTCCATGGGGTCACAGAGAATCGGACATGACTGAGTGACTTTCATTTTACACTGTATATTGTACAGAAATGAAAGTAGAAAAGAGTAGGTGCTCTGGCTCCCTCGTGGTGCCCTGCTCTCTGCCTGAGGAACCCGCCTGCTCTGCAACCCTCTGGAGGAAGCAGCAACCGGAGGATGAAGTCAGCTTTCCGAGGAAGTCTTACTCGTCTGCAGTTGGGACATTCATCTGGCAAACACCCAGTACTGAAACAAGCAGATGTTGTTTGGAGGATCCGAGTGTACAAGGCTGCGCTGGGCATGCCCCACACAGGAGAACTTCCCATCGCAGGGCAGGTGAGGATTCTAAAAATGCGAGTGTCACCCCCAAGGATCGAGATATCCTTCTATGTTTCTAATCTAGCAACTGTCTTTCAAAATTTATTACAGAATAGGTAATAAAACAACCCTCAATTTAAATATTAATAATATACTACTACTAATTACTGTGTGAGTACAGCTCGCTTTAGGAAAATAGGAGAATATGCCCATTTGTATTTCTAGACCAGTTACTTTGTAGCCCTTTTTTCTCTAAAAATATCATCAGTTCAGTTCAGTGGCTCAGTAGTGTCCAGCATTTTGCGACCCCATGGACTGCAGCACACCAAGCTTCCCTGTCCATCCTTTTTTCAAAAATATATTTATTTATTTACTTGGCTGTACTAGGTTCTAGTGGCATGCAGAATCTTGAATCTTAGTTGTGGAGTCTTAACCACTGGACCTAGAGAAGGAAATGGCAACCCACTCCAGTATTCTTGCCTGGAAAATCCCATGAACAGAGGTGGGCTACAGTCCATAGGGTTGCAAAAGAGTTGGACACAACTTAGCGACTAAAGAACAACCACTGGACCACCAGGTAAGTCCACTCTGCTCACTTGTATTTTTTTTTCATTTAAAAATCTTTTATTTAATAAATGGTACAAAGCACAATGCCATAAACATTAACAGTTAAAATATCACCAAATGAAAAAAATACTATAGAACACACAGTTACAAAAAGCTACAAGTTATTTTACAACTGCCTCAAGCTGCAAAAAGAAAAAAAAAAACCAATGCCATACCTAAGTTATCCCTCTCTCAAAATAATGCCATTTATATTATAAACCATGAGCTCCCCATCAAAAGACGGGAACTGCTTTTGTTAAAGTCATATATATATACAGTCATATATATATATGACTGTATCACTTTGCTATACACCTGAAACAAACACAACACTGTAAATAAAATATAGTACAATATAAAATAAAAATAAGTAACAGATCTTTGGGGCTTCACACTGAGTTAGAGTTCCTATCAGAGGGATAACAGCACCACAGCCGCACTGGATCCTCATGAAGGAGGCACACGAATGACTGAGTTACAAGAGTTACAGGAATGAGAGCTGCTCATTTCCCAGAAACTACAGCTCACAGAAGACCAACAAAGGCACGAGATACAGACCATTCACTTATGAATGTGTAAAACTCAAGAAAGTCCACATTACTCCTACAACATGTCGAAAGTGCCTCAGAATTCACACAATACCAACTTTCTCATGGTTCTGGTTAAATTACATATACCAGTTTATAACAAATGGCCAAATCTGTAACTCTGTTCAAAGTTTTAAAAAATTGCTTAAGAATAGTTTCTTGTATTTCTATGCCACCTTTATAGTTCTGGTTTCTCAATTCTTAATTAGTAAATTCAGCGTGCAGCTTCTATCCCAGGCTACACTCTGCTCACTTTTAAATCAGGTTATTTTTGCTGTTGAGTTTGTAGAAGTTTTTTTATATATTCTGGATGTTGTTGTTCGGTCACTCAGTTGTGCCCGACTCTTTGCAACCCCATGGAGTGCAGCATGCCAGGCTTCTCTGTCCTTTGCTATCTCCCAGAGTTTGCTCAAATTCATGTCCATTGAGTCAGTGATGCCATCCAACCATCTCATCCTCTATCGTCCCCTTCTCCTGTCTTCAGTCTTTCCCAGCATCAGGGTCTTTTCCAAGGAGTCAGTTCTTCACATCAGTTGGCCAAAGTATCGGAGCTTCAGTTTCAGCATTAGTCCTTCCGGTGAATATTCAGGGCTGATTTCCTTTAAGATCGACTGGTTTGATCTCCTTGCTGTCCAAGGGACTCTCAAGAGTCTTCTCTAGCACCACGATTCTGGATATTAACCCCTTATTAGATATGTGATTTTTAATGTTCTGTGTTTTATTCATCTCATTTTAAAAGGAGACTGGACCTACCCTGCTTCAAAGAGGGACAATTCTGTGCTGACATTCTAGTTTCAGAGCACCTGTGGGGTGAGGCTGAGGGGGACTTCAGCTGAAAGCACATCTTTTCTTAGCTTCCCCTCTTCCCTCACCCCCTAAACCTCCCCCCGTCCAGGGTCTTCCCCCAAGACAGCATTTATACCAGAATGCCCATCTCAGCTCTGCTTGCAGACAGCAGACCCACAGCTTCGGGCTTAACTGATATTTGC
The DNA here is from genome assembly GCF_049115385.1 of Moschus berezovskii. Lineage (NCBI taxonomy): Eukaryota > Metazoa > Chordata > Mammalia > Artiodactyla > Moschidae > Moschus > Moschus berezovskii. The sequence goes on from NC_142472.1 coordinate 55,095,484, forward strand.
GAAGGGGAGAAAGTTTGGAAAGACTGCCCACACACCAGCGAGGCCCTGGCACCTGAAAGAACGTGGGTTGTCTGCACAGAGCATCTCTGCCAATGACCACTGTCCCCAGGGTGCTCAACCAAAGCCATTCCTCAAGCGATCAATGAAGAGACAGTGCAGGAAGTGTTACTTTACCAACCAGACAGGAAATGCAATATATTGCTTTACCTTTCTTTTTAAGATTTTTTTTTTTTTTTTGCAGGGACCATTTTTAAAGTCTTTTTTTAATTCGTTGCAATACTGTCTGTTTCATGTCTTGGTTTTTTGGCCGAGAGGCATATGAGGTCTTCCTGGACTAGCGATCGAACCTGAACCCTCTGCATTGGAAGGCGAAGTCTTAACCACTGGATGCCAGGGACGTCCCTGATTTACTTTTAAAGAGAGATTTGCTGACTGTTTGCCTGTCAACTCATTTTACTCTATTAGACCCTCTTCCTGTGGGGCTCTTTTAGGAAGAGAGGTGTGTGTGTCAGGGATAAGCCCTGAAAGATGAGATGCAGTTAGCAGAAGATGGACAAGAACTTGGCCCTGGACAGAGGAGAGAGACTGTTCAAAGACCCTGAGGCAGAGGCAAAACCAAAACTGGAAAAGCAGTGTCTTGGAGACCCAGGGAAGCCAGTGTGCCTGGTGCTTGTGGAGTCCCAGATAAAGGAGGATGGGGTAAAACTGAGAGGAAAGTAAAGCCCAGATCACACAGGGCCTCGTTGGAAAGGCATGTGGATCTTATCTGTGATGTAATGTGAAGGTTTTAGGGATCATGATAAAGCAATCTGTTTTCCATTTTTATAAGGTTATTTGATTCCAGAATATCTTGTGTTAATAGGGAAGCTTCTGCAAGTTCAAAAGAAAAATGATTGACAATTGCAAGAGTAAGAGATGCACTTTTCCATGTATCCTTGAAATTGTTAAACCTATTTAGGTACTTCCTTGGCAGGCTACAGTCCATGGGGTCACAAAGAGTTGGACAGGACTGAGTGATTGAGCGTGCACACACACACACACACACACACTGGTGGTCAAGTGGTTAAGAATCTGCCTTGCAATACAGGGGATGTGGGTTCAGTCCCTGGTTGGGACTAACAACTAAGCCCATGCTGCAATGAAAGATCCTGTGTGACGCAATTAAGATCTTGGGCCACATCTAGACCCAATGCAGCCAAAAAAAAAAAATTAGATTTTTTTTAAAAAAGCTATTTAAATTTCCAGGTTAGTACAGGAAGGGCTAAGGAGAGTAGCTGGTCTGATTTAAAAGTAAACTGATCCAAGTCCATAGGTATGTGAAGCCATTCGAAGATTTCAATTTTCTCTTTATACTCTAGGGAAAGATGAACATTAGTTGAACAATTTTTATTTGATTAGAGCATTTCAGGCAGATCTTAACATTCAGGAGGTTTATTCTGATAGATAATATGCAAAAGGCTTTCGTGACCTTTGGCAAAAATACCATTAAGCTTTGAATTTGGAAATTCTGCTTGCACGTATTGCTGTTTTTAAAATGACAGCTACTATTTCAAAGCCTAAATGAATATAACGGAAATCATTCTTTAAATGAAAGACAGAAGGGTGACTATGCAAATTCTATCCATTTAAAAGATGAGTAATTTCCATCAAACTAATTTCCATTAAAGTCTTCTGTTATACTTTCCTTCTTGAAATCTTATATAAACTCATTCATTTCTCTGTAATTGAAAATGTTGCATGGGTAACTTATTTTCCATAATCTTTTTGCAACTGAAAGTTTCAATGGTGAAATAATTATTTTTCCATGTATCCCTAAAGCCGTTAAAAGCCATTTTAATTACCAGCATTTTCTTTCTTACAAGTTTTACTCTTGCTGTTTTGTGGAGAATATTTTAAGCACAGGTGGCAGTGGAAATGAGACCAGTAAAAAGGTCACTGGGCACATACAGGAGAGACTTGGGGGTGGCTCAGAACATGTTATGGAGACAGGCAGGGGCTGAGATGAAGGAATCCTGGATGGTGACCGTGTTTCTGGCTTGAGCAGATGGCTGAACAGTACCACCAGGTACCAAGATGGGGAAACTGGGAGAGGCACTGGTTTGCCAGGGGCAAAGGAATCCAGAGTTGCCCTATGACATGTCACCTTTAAAACAGAACTTGCATCCAATCAGGGTCCTCAAGTAGGCAGGGCGATGGAGGAGTCAGGAAGCTGGAGAGGTTTGAAGGACAAACCTAGACAGTGTATTAAAAAGCAAAGATACCACTTTGTCAACAAAGATCCATATAGTCAAGTCTATGGCCTTTCCAGTAGTCATGTACAGATGTGAGAGCTGGACCATAAAGAAGGCAGAGCACTGAAGAATTAATGCTTTCAAACTGTGGTGCTGAAGAAGACTCTTGAGAGTCTCTTGGACTTCAAGGAGGTCAAACCAGTCAATCCTAAAGGAAATCAGCCCTGAATATTCACTGGAAAGATTGATGCTGAAGCTACAAGACTGTGGCCACTTGATGTGAAGAGCTGACTCCTTGGAGAAGACCCTGATGCCGGGAAAGATTGAGTGCAGGAGGAGAAGGGGACAACAGAGGATGAGATGGTTGGATGGCATCACCAATTTAATGGACAGGAGCTTGGGTAAACTCCAGGAGATGGTGAGGGACAGGAAGGCCTGGTGTGCTGCAGTCCACGGGCTCGCAGAGTCGGACGTGGCTCTGCAGCTGAACCACAATGGAGTACGTAAGTCACCAGACAAGAGCAGGTCACACGGAGAGAAAGGACCGAGGAGAGGACAAGCCTAGGACAGCACTGGAAGCCAGCCTTTAGAAGCCGTGTATGAGTCTGAGCGGGGAGGGAGAAGCCTGTAATAGATTCTGCAAACGAACTGCCAGAGAAGCAGGAGAAAAACAGGAAAGTGCAGCCTCAGAGGAACCGGGAGCAGAGCCTGCTTGAAGATGAGGATGTGGGTCGGGAAGATGGATGCAGAGACAAAGCGAGACGAGAACAGAGTGTCCGCTGGACTGGGAGTCAGGAGGGGTCCGGCAACTCGGACAAGGACAGAAGTGAGGTTGGAGTGGGTGTGAGGAGTGAGTGAGCGAGAGGCACCTCTTGAGGTTTTGCTCGAAGGAGAACAGAAGCCGGAGGAGAACAGAGGGTCTCATGTCAGTGGTGATAGGAACATGTTGGGTAAGCCAGTGATGAGCTGGTAAGTGCTTGACAACCCCCACCTTTGGACACCAAAATCTTCACTCGGTATAAATACCCCATCTGGGTTTCCCAGGCGGTGCTAGTGGTAAAGAACCTGCCTGCCAATGCAGGAGATGCCTGAGACCAGGGTTCGATCCCTGGATCGGGAAGAGCCCCTGGAGGAGGGCATGACAACCCAGTCCAGCATTCTTGCCTGGAGAATCCCACAGACAGAGGAGCCTGGTGGGCTACAGTCCACGGCCTTGCAAAAGAGCTCGTGACGACTGAGTTACTGGGCACACAGACACAATACTCCGTGCGAGGCCAGTTCCAAGTCACCAACACGATGTCAACGAGTGTGCAGAATGCCTGAAAATGTAGTAACTGGCTCTGAGGAGCATGGCAACCCATCTCCTAAGGAGAGAGACAGAGTGTTGTTTCAGGACAAAGGAAGCATAAAGGAGGGAGGTGAGATGGGGGTGGGAGAGTGGGGGGTGGGGAAGTGTGGACAAGTTTCCCATCAGGATGGAGTCCTTGCCAAGTAAGCGCACTCCCGGGGATGCTGGTGCTGACAGAGCGGAAGTGGTGTTGGAATAGCTGCAGCAGGGAGGGCTAGTGGGAGACAGGGGTGTGGGGTTACAGTCCGGGGCAGACAGGGTGACCCAGTCCAGGGGTGGGCGGCTGCCCCCCAGAATGTTGAGGAATCAGAGTCTGAGAGGCCAGCGTGGCAAATGCGTCATCTCTCCTGACATTGAAAGAGGCCAAAAATGGTACACGAGTTGAGTGACCAAGCACGTCGGCCGTGGGCAGCTAAAACCTTCAGGATGTGAGGCGTGTGTGTGAGTGTGTGCGTGTGGTGGGTGGTGGGGTGGTTCTCTGGAAGTCTGTGCATGACCGCCATCGGGGTGGGGGGGGAGGAGGAGGAGGAGGTATGGGAGAGGGGCAGGGGTTTGTGCAACAGAGAGGGAGAGACGTGGTCTGTGCGTGGCCATGGTGACCCAGGAAAACCCAACTTTGGCTTATTGTCCTGAGCTCCGAGAGGTGAGACAGCAAAGCAGCCCCCATTTCCGGGACAGCTGTGGAACATTCTTGGGGTGAGCTGGGTGCTCCTGAAGGAACAGGATAGGGCTGACGGGTTTGCTGATGGCAAAGCGGGGTGTTCTTGGAGAGGGGAGGGGGCAGAAGGATGGAGGGAGGTGGGGCTGGGATTGGGTCTGACTAGGGTGGCAAAGAGCAGTCCGGGGTATGCTTCTGGGTGAGTAGAGCCTTGGGTTTCTGGCAGTGGCTGTGTTAATGAATTTGAGACATGTACCCTCATTTGAGTACAACAAATTCCACACCAATATGCTTCCAACATCATCAACAAGATGCCAGACTTGAGATCCCCTGAGACGTTGCCTGATTTAACCTCTAAGCAGGCTGAAAGGCTCTCAAGCATCATTCTGCATCCCCCACTCATGGAGCCCTTAATTCCTTCACTTTGGACCTCCGGGGCTCTTGTCCAGGTTTCTGACATCCAGTTTAGATTTCTTGGCCCAGCACTCCTGCCTTAGAGAGTTTTTCCTTTTGAAATTTAATTTCAAGTATCTTTTGTATGTCTCTTTAGCATTCTTCTCCTAACACTATCCATTTGTGATGTGTTAAAACTGTTTCTCTGATGGGATTCCTTTTCCCTCAGTTGACAGATTAATTCAAATCATACTTCTTCCAAGGGGATTTTGTTTGATTCCTCAAACTTTTGAACAAAAGGGAGGTTTAAAAACAATAACCAGTTGAAACCACGGTTGGTGGGAATGTAAATTGGTACAATCACTAGGGAGAACAGTAACGGAGGTTCCTTTAAAAAAAATAAAAATATAACTACCATATGATCTAGCAGTCCTGCTCCTGGGCATATATCTGAAGGAAAACATGATTTGAAAAGATACATGAACCCCAACGTTCATAGCAACACTATTTACAATAGCTGAGACATGGAAACAACCTAAATGTCCATCGACAGCGGAATGGATAAGAAAAACATGATTCACATATACAATGGAATAGTACTCAGCCCTATAAAGAAAAATGAAATGCCATTTGCAGCAGCATGGATGGACCTAGAGATTATCACACTAAGTCAGATAGAGACGAATGTCATATATTTCTTGTATGTGGACTCTAAAAATATGATACAAATGCACTTATTTACAAAAGAGAAACAGACTCACAGACATAGAAAACAAACTACAGTTACCAAAGGGGAAATTGGGGTGAGGGGACAAATTAGGAAATTGGGATGAACACACACACACTACTGCATACAAAATAGATAATCAACAAGGGGCTACTGGACAGCACAGGGACCTATACTCAGTATTCTGTAATAACCTAAACAGCAAAAGAATCTGAAAAAGAATAGACAGACATACATGTATAACTGAATCACTTTGCTATACACCTAAAAGTAACACAACATTTTAAATAAACTCTAGAATAAAATTAAACTATAGACTAAAAGTAAATTAAACAAACCCAAAATCCAAAAATAAAATTAAATATAAAACAGAATAAAATCACATACTGGTATTATTAGGAATATATACAGCAGTAGTCCTGCTGTTTCTATATGTCCTTTAAAAGAGTACCAGAGGGAATTCATCCATCACAAGTATTTTTCTAGGACTTAGAAGTTTTGTTTTGTTATTTTGGTGGCACCATGCAGCTTGTGGGATCGTTCCCTGACCAGGGATTGAACCCAGGCCCTTGGCCGTGAGAATACCAAGTCTTAACCACCAGACTGCCAGGGAATTCTAGGACTTCGAAGACCCTTAGTAGTCAACCAAATATGAAAATGCAATCTGTTTGTTGCACTAATGTAATTGGTAACACAGCTACCAACTCCTATTTCAGAGGGAAAAGTATCACATTGTGATGAAGACAGAATTTCAAACACTCGATTTTATAACCTGGAACTTTCCATCTTAAAACCCAGCCTCTAGAAACAAGAGAAATGCTATGTTGGGTTCCTGTTTTCCACGGTGACGGTATTCAGTGGAGTAACAGTATAAATGAGAAATTCAACAAGGTTACAGGAACTGCTGATAGAAAGTTACAGGAACTGCTGATAGAAAGAAACTGCTGAGTCAGAATCAATTCGGTGTGGGTGTCACCAGCATTAACTTTTAGTTTTACATTCCTTCACCACGGAGTATCCTCTGATGAAATTCTCCATGTGCTTTTGAATTTGCTTTTTAAAAAAGCAAACCAGTTTCCCCAACCATTCTGTAGAAGGTGTCCAACCATCAAAGAATAATCATTTTAAATAAAGTGACTTCCTGACCCCACTTGACCATATTCAGAAATCTCAGACTAAAAGATAAAGTATTTCTGTCTGGAGTAGACTGATTCCTTTGTTTTGATAGTGTTTGAGGTCTACAACCTAAGCCTGTTTTTTTAAAATTATTTATTTGGCTGTACTGGGTCTTAGTTGCAGCATATGGGATCTAGTTCCCTGACCAAGGATTGAACCCGGGCCCTCTGCACTGGGAGCCTACAGTCTTAATCACTGGACCACCAGGGAAGTCACCTAAGCCTGTTTTGATTATCCATTTTGCTGTTTATATTTATTGTCTACACCATCAATGTTTTAGGGGAATCCACGTCAATAAATTGTAAGTAGTTGTAATGCAAGACGCATGTGATAAGATATAAGGGAGACCCCAAACGGTGTGGGGAGTTACAGAAAGGAGCACTTTTATTTGATATTGGAGTGTAATTGATTAACAATGTGGTGTTAGTTTCAGAGCTACAGCAAAGTGATTCAGTTATACGTATACATGTATCAAGGCATGTGTGCCTAGTCAGGCAGTTGTGTCCAACTCTTTGCAACCCGATTGACTGCAACCTGCCAGGCTCCTGTGTCCACGAACTTTTCCAGGCAAGAATATTGGAGTGGGTTGCCGTGCCCTCCTCCAGGGGGTCTTCCTGACTCAGAGATTGAACCCATGTCTCTTATGCCTCCTGCCTGGGCAGGCGGGCTCTCTTGACCACTAGCACCACCTGGGGAGCCCCCCATACATCTATCTTCTCTTTTTCAAATTCTTTTCTCATTTAGGTTATTACACTGTGTTGCGCAGAGTTCCCTGTGCTATACAGTGTGTCCTTGTTGGTTTTTTTTTTTTTTTAAGATTTTTTGATGTGGATCATTTTTAGAGTCTTTATTGAATTTGTTACAATATTGCTTCTATTTTTTGGTTTCTTGGCCCCAAGGCATGTGGGATCTTAGCTCCCCAAGCAGGGATTGAATCTGCACTCCCTACATTAACCATTGGACCAACAGGGAAGTCTCAGTTAGCTATTTGAAATATAGCATATATATACGTGACAGTCTCCAAAGGGGTAGTAGCAGCCAAGGCAGAGGAATTAGTGAAAATTACAAAGATGTGTGGCATGTTTGGGAAACACCAAGTAGATTTGCCTTGGGAAGAGCACAGGATGCAAAAAGAATAAAGACTAGTTTACAGCCAGGCTCGTGTGAATAACCTGCTAAGCAATATGGTCTCCGTGAGAAAGGCAATGCGGACCAATTTTAAGTTGAGGGTATGTGATGCTCTCAGAGGTCAAATCCCCCAGTGTGTGGCAGACGATCTGAAGTGGTACAGGGCCGTCAGCTAAGATATTTCATGTGTCCCATGCGTAAGATCTTTTCTATTATTATTTCACTGTTATTATTAATATCATTATTATCATCTTTCACAGTCATTTATTATATGCCCACATGTGCCAGGAACACTTGTCAAGCCTTGAGGGTCAAGACAGAATGTAAGAGAGTTTATAATCTCATTGGAGTCATCAGATAATAAGCAAGAGTGAGGAGGGAGATTTTCATATGAATAAATTGTACTATGAAAATTTTCATATGAATAAATTGTACTATGAAGATCAAAGGACTTCCCTGGTGATCCAGTGGTTAAAAACCTGTCTTCTACTGCAGGGGACATGGGTTTGATCCTTAGTCAGGGAATTAAGATCCTATATCACTGGAAAAGACTCTGATGCTGGGAAAGATTGAGGGAGAAGGGGGCGACAGAGGATGAGAGAGCTGGATGGCATCACCAACTCAATGGACATGAGTTTGAACAAACTCTGGGAGACAGTGAAGGACAGGGAAGCCTGGCATGCTGCAGTCCATTGGGTCGCAAAGAGTCAGACCCAACTGAGCGACTAAACAACAAAATTTGGAGGGAAGGGAGGGCTGCAGCTAAGCCCATGAACCGCAACTACTGAAGCCACAGTGCTCTGCAGCTTGCTTGACACAACTAGAGAGAAGCCCCTGTGGCTTGATGAAGACCGGATGTAGCCAAGAATATCCTTCCCTTTCGGGAACAGGGTTGGGTAGGCTATTTGAAACAGCCCTTCCATGGAAAACAGCTAAAACTGCTGGGTCAAGTATTGAGTTGGCCAAAAAAGTTCGTTAGGGTTTTTTCCATGTGGTCTTACAGATCAATGCATTTAAAAAAACCCAATCAGTTCAGTTCAGTCGCTCAGTCGTGTCCGACTCTTTGCGACCCATGAATCACAGCACGCCAGGCCTCCCTGTCCATCACCAACTCCCGGAGTTCACTCAAACTCATATCCATCGAGTCGGTGATGCCATCCAGCCATCTCATCCTCTGTCGTCCCCTTCTCCTCCTGCCCCCAATCCCTCCCAGCATCAGAGTCTTCTCCAGTGAGTCAACTTGTCGCATGAGGTGGCCAAAGTATTGTAGTTTCAGCTTTAGCATCAGTCCTTCCAATGAACACCCAGGATTGATCTCCTTTAGAATGGACTGGTTGGATCTCCTTGCAGTCCAAGGGACTCTCAAGAGTCTTCTCCAGCACCACAGTTCAAAAGCATCAATTCTTCGGCGATCAGCTTTCTTCACAGTCCAACTCTCTCATATCCATACATGACCACGGGAAAAACCATAGCCTTGACGAGACGGACCTTTGTTGGCAAAGTAATGTCTCTGCTTTTTAATATGCTATCTAGGTTGGTCATAACTTTACTTCCAAGGAGTAAGCGTCTTTTAATTTCCTGACTGCAATCACCATCTATAGTGCTTAGTTCCTCAAACTGATGTCCTCCTCACACCAAGTGGGAATTAAGATATGAGTCAGTGCAAGTGGAAGTTTCAACCACCAGAAAGCCTTCCCACACCCCTGTCTGAGACCTCATCTTTACCCAAAAACCCTAGAGGACTCAGTCCCTTTTCAAGCATGCAATTAACTTTTTCTAGAAAGTTCTTCTGAACCTTGAGGCTCAGGAAAACTATCTGAAATGAACTACCAAATTTCAGTTATTCAAATTCTCGGGTCTATTCAGAGTGCTTTGTGGATAGTGAAACTGAGCAGGACCTTGTAGGGCTCCTGGGCACAAAAGTCTTTCTGCGCCCAGAGCGCTCCACCCCCCCACACACATATTTTTGTTTGCAGGAAATAGGCTTCATTCTGCCTCTGTGACCTTCCCTGGGTTCCAAAAGGCAGGTTCAAACAGTTGCTAATCAGGGAAGGGAGGGGGTTTGAGGAGCAATCAAGAGACAATAGTGTAGCCTTGGGGTAGAGTCCTGGTTCCCCCTCAAGGGATATACATAACAATCTCTTTGAGCTGCTTTACAGATAATAAAACTCCCACGAGGTGAAACAAGGTTAACTGCGTGCTGCCCAAGAGCACGCAGACCCCAGACAGGCTGGAACCAGAAGGTGGATGACGCTGACCCCCTTTAGTAGCAGTATTAGTCGCTCAGTCGTGTCCCACTTTTTGTAACCCCATGGACTGTAGCCCACCAGGCTCCTCTGTCCGTGGGATTCTCTAAGCTAAAATACCTCCAAGGGACCTTCCCAGCGATCCATAAAGGAGACTTCATCAATGTGCATTAGAGGATACCCCAGGTTAACTTGTTATAAAAAACTGTCTCTTGAGTCTTTAAATTCTATACCAGTTCTATACCTCTGGTGGGCTGATTGTTTGTTTCTTTATTTAGGTTTTAAGGTGAATGACCTGGGGCTATTTGTTTCCATCAACCTGACCGTGAATCTAAACGCACAGTTGAAATGGCTATTGTTCTTGCCATCCTCAGAAGAGATTGCTGCACGTCCACTCTATGATTCTCGTTCTTTTCAGCTTACAATACAAATAACTTATTATTTTTTTCCAACCGATGTCTTATAATAAAGCAGTGCTGAAAAATTAAATAGAAGAAAGTTCAGTTGCCATGTAGGCTATGAAAATGATTTGCTGGTGGTGGTTTTTAAGCTTGATTCCAAATAGATTTACGAAGAAGGGCACTTGGAAGACATGGTTCGAATTTTCCTATTGAACATATCTTGAAATTACAGGCTTGTTAGGGAAAGCACACTGATTGAAACTGCCCACCCTGGCCAGGCACCATAGTAACCATTTGCATGAGTTGTTTTATGACAGGATGTCCTGGTAAGGAACACGGAACTAATAGGCCACCACCAAGGAGAAGAGTTTGGCAAAGGTCAAAAGGAGACACCACATGTCTGACCACTTCCCAGAATCCTTCTCGCTGGCATCCATATTGGCTGAACAAGGCTTGCACCACCAGGAAGAACTCTAAGTCAGAATGGTTGGCTGAAGACAACCCGGAAACTAATCCCATCCCCATAAAACGCGAGACTTTGAGCCACGTGGCAGAGCTATTATCCTGGGTTCCCTTACCCTGCTGCTCTCCACCTGGGTATCCTTTCCCAATAAAATCTCCTGCTTTGTCAGCAGATGTGTCTCCCTGGACAATTCATTTGAGTGTTAGACAAAAGACCAGTTTTGCGCTCTGGAAGGGGTCCCCCTTCCTGCAACAGACTCACTCTCCCCAAAATTTCAAAAAGCATAGAGCTTAGGCTCTTAAGGTTATAGCAGTGATAAAAGCTTTCACTGTCATTTCTAAAAAGCAACACTTCATAGTTTTCTCTCTCCAATGGTTCTCTAATATACTTGCAGAAGGAAGGCAATGGAAAACCGAGAATAAAAATAGCTGAGCTCTCCATAATTGGGCTTCCTGCCTACTTTCCCTGTTCAAAGAAAAGAGGAGACACCATCTTGCAATAGAGAGGCTTCATAGACAACTGGTCTTCTCCAGTGACTCCCATTACCCCACCACCAAACAGCCAGAAGAATGTCCGCAAACTGATCACACCCTACTCTTTAAACCAGGACTGTAAAATTCTTCACTACCCCCTCTACCTGTTGGGACAAAAAGTTTTGAAGGAATTAGCCCACTGTGGCCCCCTTTGCCTGGCGAAGCAATAAAGCTATTCTTCTCTGCTTCACCCCAAACTCTGTCTCTGAGATTCAGTTAGGTACCTGGATACAGAGGCTGATTTGCAGCTACAATAGGCAGGAGAAAACTCCACTGGAGACAATTGGAGTGCATGGCAACCCACTCCAGTATTCTTGCCTGGAGAATGCCCTGGACAGAGGAGCCTGGTGGGCTACAGTCCGCAGGGTTGCAAAGAGTTGTACACAGCTGAAGTGACTTAGCACGCTCGCCTGTAATGAGTAACAGACTTTATTTTCTTGGGCTCCAGAATGACTGCGAATGGTGACTGAAGTCATGAATTAAAAGACGCTTGCTTCTTGGAAAGAAAGCTAAGACAGACCTAGACAGCATATTTAAGGGCAGAGACATCATTTTGCTGACAAAGGTCCATATAGTCAAAGCTATGGCTTTTCCAGTAATCATATATGGATGTGAGAGCTGTACCATAAAGAAGGCTGAGCACCAAAGAATTGATGCTTTTGAATCCGAGTGCTAGGGAAGACTCTTAAAAAGAGTGTTTTGGACTGCAAGGAGATCAAACCAGTCAATCCTAAAGGAAATCAACCCTGAATATTTACTAGAGGAACTGATGCTGAAGTTGAAGCTCCATCATTTTGGTCACCTGATGGAGAGTTGACTCATTGAAAAAGACCCTGATGCTGGGAAAGATTGAGGGCAGGAGGAAAAGGGGGTGGCTGCGGATGAGATGGTTGGATGGCATCACTGACTCAGTGGACATGGGTTTGAGCAACTGCAGGAGATAGAGAAGGACAGGGAAGTCTAGTGGGCTACAGTCCATGGAGTCACAAAGAGTCAGAAAAGATTTAGCAATGAAACATCGCACCAGCATGTAACCTTAGAAGACCTACTCTATCCTAACAAGTACAAAACCAAACACACTGAAAAATCATGCACTCTTCTTAAATCTGACAGAGAAGTGAGAACTCAGGGAAACTGCTAACTTCCCCAAAGTGGAAAGATACACAAGCAGACACAGAGAATCACAACTCATGAGAGCAGAATCCCCTTGTCACCCTCGATTTCCTTGGGAACTGGTGCTGGGGTGGAAAAGCAGAACATCCCAGCCATGACAAGACATGGGAGAAGAGGGAGTCAGGCAGAAGACGAAAATGGAAAATATCCTGAGAGCCATACTTCATTCGGTACCGGTCCAGCTGGGAGAAAATTACTGCTGAACTTGACCAGTGCCCCCAACCCTCCCTGACTCTGCACACCGGTCAGAGGAGTGAATAATGGTGTATCTTCAGAACCCTTTCTAAGTAGGCTACTCCCATGGATAAAGGAAAAGACCACATGAAAGCATCTTCCCCAGACTGCCTCCCAGAGCAGCCACCTCTGGACAGAGTAACTGACCAGAAAGGTGAGGGCCATCGGTCCCCATCCCTTTGCCTGATTTTGTCTCCTCTGCAGCAACCTCAGTTGGAACTAAGAAACACAGCAGTGGTCTTGACCTCTGAAAACACCTGAAGGCTCTGTTTCTATTCTTCGCTCCTTAGCTGGGCTCCCTTCACACTCAGACCCCAGCCATTGCCACCCAGTCAGGTTAGACACTGCCTCTGAGCGACTTCACTTTCACCTTTCACTTTCACACATTGGAGAAGGAAATGGCAACCCACTCCAGTGTTCTTGCCTGGAGAATCCCAGGGAAGGGGGAGCCTGGTGGGCTTCCGTCTATGGGGTCACACAGAGTCGGACATGACTGAAGTGACTTAGCAGCAGCAGCAGCAGCAGCAATATAATTCATGACATGGGAACTTGATCTAGACCAACATGTGATCTCTAGCCAGTAGGGTTTTGGCCAGATCCCAAGAGAGAAAGAAACTCATATTCTAAGCTGAGGCTAATTGTTCCCATATTATTTTGCATTTCCCTGTGACATCAGCTGAGTGCATGCTTGAGGAAGGATAAGACTGAGTTAGAGAGACTGTTAAAGCAGGCCTCTGCCATTTACAAGAAAGGTGAAAGCCAAGGTTCTGCAGAGCAGAAAGGTGGGGGATCGGTCATCAAGCTATTTTCTGGTTCTGAGAAGGGCAAATCCTAGTGATGCTGCTCCCTGAGAACTTTATTGTTGTTCATTGGCTAAGTCGGTTCTTTGTGACCTCATGGACAGCAGCACGCCAGGCTTCCTTGTCCTCCACTATCTCCCAGAGTTTGCTCAAACTCAAAAGTCCATTGACTCGATGATGCCATCCAACCATCTCATCCTCTGTTGTCCCCTTCTCCTCCTGCCTTCAATCTTTCCCAGCATCAGGGTCTTTTCTAGTGAACTGACTCTTCACATCAGGTGGCTAAAGTATTGGAGCTTCAGCTTCAGCATCAGTCCTGTTAATGAATATTCAGGGTTGATTTCCTTTAGGATTTACTGGCTTGATCTCCCTGCTGTCCAAGGTATTCTCAAGAGTCTTCTCCAGCACCACAGTTTGAAACCATCAGTTCTTTGGCACTTAGCGTTCTTTATGGTCTAACTTTCACATCTGTACATGAATACTGGAAAAACCATAGCTCTGACTATATGGACCTTGGTGGCAAAAGGAGAAATTAATGCTTTCTTTTCTTCACGCTCACAGTTGAGCTTTGTGAAAAGTCAGTTGATGTCAACGCTTTTCTGTTAGAGGCAAATTTGCAAATTCCCAGGAAAAATATTTGAGGATGTTAAAATCTTTGGGAAATACACAGAAAGAGTGAGGGAAGGGTGAGCCAAAAATGCCACCCACTCCTAAGAGTTTTTAAACAAGATTTAGGAAGAGATTTCAATGTACAGTCTTTAAAACATATGGTTCTTATTTGAAACGTAATTAAAAATGTATCTTAGTATATAAGGCATTTTAAAAGCCGAGAGGAAGGACATTTCTGGGTGACCAAATGTCTTGGATGATGTCAGAATCATGGCATGAAGAGGAATACCAAAGACACTTTGGCAATATTTTGAGAGATTTGTTTTTTTGGGTCGTTTCACTTTCTTTAAATGAAAAGTTGTTTACAAATGAAACAAAAAGAAAGAGAATGAGATCTTATCAAATGCAATTTGGAATTAAGGGATTCCTAAACCTAGGCAGTATAAAGAGAGAAGTTTGTTGATGAGATATGGTTTCCAAATGCTAATCAATTATAAGTCAAATGCTTTGTGACATTTTCTTTCCAACAAACTTTCAACAAACTACTGTTTGTTTTTATCTGATCCATTTTTCACTCTGGGAATAATAATGAAAAAGAAGCATGTATTTGATAGTTGCTGTTCAGTCCCCGAGTCTTGTCTGACTCTGCGGCCCCATGGACTGCAGCACACCAGTCTTCCCTGTCCTTCACTATGACCCAGAGTTTGCTCAGACTCATGTCCATAAAAAGTCGGTGATGCCATCCAACCATCTCATCCTCTGCCACCCCCTTCTCCTCCTGCCCTCAATCTTTCCCAGCATCAGGGTCTTTTCCAATGAGTCAACTCTTCACAAAAGGCAGCCAAAGTATTGAAGTATTTGGGTACTTGATTAAAGAACAACAAAAGGAAATAAATGGTCGCTGTTTGGCTCTTGGTCCAAACACACTTGTCTGGCTGTCCGTGGCCAACTTGTAAAGTCCTGGCATCTAGATCTATTGTGTTAGAAACCCTGGGGGCCAGACCCAGGGACCAGTGTGATGCTAATTGTGCAGCCGAGGCTGGGAACCACTGTCATCAGCTCTGCAGCATCAGGAGGGATAGAGACCACTCCCCACCCCCAGTGACCAAGTATTTCCCAGGTTTTTAAACTCAGACCAGGAGTAACATCTCAGAGTGCACTCGGAGGAGCCAGGTAGAGTTTGGTTTTTCGAAAATAGTGAAATCAACAATGATCATTGCTTATCAGAGTCATTTCCTGAAACATGGGACATTTTAATATCAAAATAGCAGACAGGAGGGGACTTCCCTGGTGGTCCGATAGTAAACAATCTGCCTTGCAGTGCAGGGACATGGGTTTGATCCCTGGTTGGGGAACTAAGGTGTCTCAGAGAAACTAAGCTCTTGAGCCGCCTCAAAAGATTCCTCATGACTCAACAAAGATCCTGAGTGCTGCAACTAAGATCTGACACCATCAAAAAAAAAAAAAGTAGAAAAGACATTAATTTCAGAGTATTGAAAATCTGATTACATGTATATACATACGCACATACCTATATATCTGCTCATGTGTGTATGTTTACAGGTAGGTGTCATTACACACATTTCACTAAGAAGAGTTCTCAGTAAGGAACTGAGAAGAGTTCAAAGGAGTTCTCGGACTGCCTGGCTTGGGTACCAGCTTAGGTCCTGTGTGCAACACCGCTTCCAGGCAGCTGACACCACATGAACATGTACTAAACACCAAGCGCTGGTCTACTCGGTTTACACGTATTAAATAATTTCACTCTCAACACCATAAAACAATAGGCCCAGTTCTTAAATTCATTTTTCAGGTGAGGAAATCATCATATCAGGTGGAGTGCACGGTAAGTGATGGAGTCTGACTCTGAACCCAGATAGTCAGATTTCAGAGTTCCACATTCTCAATCACTTACGGCACAGGCGGCTGGCTGTTCGTGTATTGTATTCTCAGGCAAAATTTTATTAAGCAACAACTACATGCTGCGTACCATGATGACTCCCAGGCATAGAGAGAATAAGGGGAGGATTAAAACCTAGGTGCTTGGTACCTAGGTGTGCAGATGTGCTGTGATCAGTTGTGTCTGACTCCTTGTGGGCTCATGGTCTGTAACCTGCCAGGCTCCTCTGTCCATGGAGTTCTTCAGGTAAGAATACTGGAGTGGGTTGCCATTTCCTTCTCCAGGGGACTGTACTGACCAAGGATCAAACCCAGGTCTCCTGCATTGGCAGGCAGATTCTCTATGATCTGGGTCACAGGTGTGTTGAGGATACATTGATTTCTGTTCTTCACATTTCCCCGGAAGGAAGGGCCTTCCCCCTCCACTTTCCAGGGAGGAGATGAAGGAAGAGGCCCCTTTGACTTCTCTCCATCTCCCAACCCATTGCTGGGAAGGAGTGGCTTGAGGTGGTTTACCAGATTGTCGGTGATTTGGAAGAAGAAACCTGGTTGGGCAAGCAGCGGGTATCCCAGGCCAGGCTCTCCTCCCAGAGAGCCCAAAGTCTGCCTTATTCCAAGGGGCAATCTGACTCAGGCACTACCCTTCTAGGAAGCCCGAGTGGCCTCTCGGCTCCTGGGGGGCCTGGCCCCATGCCTGGTATCTGCTGCAGCTGGGCTTGTGGGCACTGGCAGCAACATTTGGGGGCGATTAAGGGTCTGTCTCCCTGGATGGTCATCAAGTAGAACTTACTTTGTATTCAGGGATCTGCATTAAAACACAGATCCAGGCGTCAGTGCCAACATCCTCACACCCACAAGGGTTGCCAAAGGCCAGGAATCTCGCGTGTAACACGTGAGTACTGGAAAGGTAAACCAGGAGGCTGGAGAGCCCGGATCAGGGGTTCCCAACCTAGATTGGGGGATAGGGTGCATAAGCTGAGTCCTGAAGGGCCACAGGCATTTTAGACTTTGAGCAGTGGGGTGGGGGTGGTACGACACACCAGATAGGGGTGAGAGCCAATGCAGAGGCAGAAGAGGATGGAAGACCATCCAGAATGACCAGAGCACAGAGCATTCCCAGCAAAGAAGGATGGAACGAGCCAGGAAGGGGAGGCAGGGTCAGACAGGTCAAAGCGTGAAACGCCTAGATGCGCCTTGTGTATTTCACGTTGAAGGCAGTGAGAAGGCTTGCAGAGGGTTTTAAGCAGGAAGTGAAATGATCACCTTGAGATTTTGAAAAGATCGCTCCAGCAAGAGTGTGGCTAGCTGCTCCCAGGAGAGGACCTGCTGGAAGGCTGGAACAATGCCCGGGCCAAACATGAGGAGGTCTGGAAAGGAGGGAGATGGCTGTGAGGATGAAGAAGGGAGAGATCAAAGAGGTGTCCATCATCATCATGACTGATCAGCTATGGAGATCTGGGGCAAAGGAGACTTAGAGACTGAGGGTGTAAGAACGTGTCTTCCCTCAGTTCTGTCCCACTCTTAGTGACCCCATGGACTGTAGCCTAGAGGCTCCTCCGTCCATGGGATTTTGCAGGCAAGAGTACTGGAGTGGGTTGCCATTTTCTTCTCCAGGGATCAAGCCCCGGTCTCCTGCATTGCAGGCAGTTGCATTACCCTCTAAGCCAACAGGCAAGCCCAGAGACTGAGGGTATGCAGGTACAATCCTCAAGATGGGGAATCCACAGAGGTCAGGGGGAGGACGGCAGTCAACTACAGCCAGGTGCGTTCTAGAAAGTGCAAGTGTCGGGTGTTCGGTCTTTACAACACCATGAGCTGTAGCCTGCCAGGCTCCTCTATGCATGGGGTTCTCTAGGCAAGAGTACTGGAGTGGGTTGCCATTCTCCAGGGGACCTTCCTGACCCGGGGATCAAAGTCAGGTCTCCTGCATTGGCAGGCAGATTCTTTACGGTCTGGTCCCCAGGTGTGTTGGGAACACACTGATTTCTATTCTTCACATTTCCCCAGAAGGGAGGGCCTTCCCCCTCCACTTTCCAGGGAGGAGATGAAGGAAGAGGCCCTTTTGTCTTCTCTCCATCCCCTTACCCATTGCTGGGAAGAAGTGGCTTGAGGTGGTTTACCAGATTGTCGGAGATTTGGAAGGAGAAACCTGGGTGGGCAAGCATCGGGTATCCCAGGCCAGGCTCTCCTCCCAGACAACGCAAGGTCTGCCTTATTCCAAAGGGTCATCTGACTCAGTCACTGCCCTCCTAGCAGCCCGAGTGGCCTCTCAGTTCCTGGGGTCCTGGCGTCATGCCTGGTCTCTGCCGCAGCTGGGCCTGTGGGAACTGGCAGCAACACTTGGGGGCGATTAAATGTCTGTCTCCCTGGATGCTCATCAAGTAGAACTTCGTTGGTATTCAGTCATCTGCATTGAAAACACAGGACTAGGCATCAGTGCCAACATTCTCACACCTACAAGGGTTGCCAAAGGCCAGGAATCTTGCGGGTATCACGTGAATACCTGGAAAGTAAACCAGGAGGCTGGGGAGCCCATAGCATGGCTTCCCAACCTAGACTAGGAGATAAGGTGCACGACCTGCGTCCTGAAGGACCACAGGCGTTTCAGACTTTGAACAGGGGTGTTGGGGTGGTAGGACACGCCAGTCAGGGGTGAGAGCCAATGCAGCGGCAGGAGAGGATGGAAGACCATCCAGAATGACCAGAGCACAGAGCATTCCCAGCAGAGAGGTAGGGAGTGAGCCTGGAAGGGGAGGCAGGGTCAGAGCGGGGCAAAGCCTGAAACGCCTGGACGGGCCTTGTGTATTTCATGCTGAAGGTAGTGAGGAGGCTTGCAGAGGGGTTTAAGCAGGAAGTGAAAAGATCACATTGAGATTTTGACAAGATTGCTCCAGCAAGAGTGTGGTGAGCTGCTCCCAGCAGAGGATCTGCTGGGAGGCTTAAACAATGCCCGGGACAAACATAATGAGGTCTGGAAAGGAGGGAGGTGGCTGTGAGGATGCAGAAGGGAGAGATCAAAGAGGTGCCCATGGGTTGTCATGACTGATCAGCTATGGAAATCTGGGGCAAAGGAGACTTAGAGACTTGGGGTATAAGAATGTGTAGTCGCTCATTCGAGTCCAACTGTTTTTGACTCCGTGAACTGTAGCCTAGAGGCTCCTCCGTCCATGGGATTTTCCAGGCAAGAGTACTGGAGTGGGTTGCCATTTCCTTCTCCAGAATATCTTCCCAACCCAGGGATCGAACCCAGGACTCCTGCATTGCAGGCAGATGCTTTACTCTCTAAGACAGCAGGCAAGACCAGAGACTGACGGTGTGCAGGTACAATCCTCAAGATGGGGAGTCCAAGGAGACCAGGAAGAGGACGGCAGTCAACTGCAGCCAGGTGCGTTCTAGAAAGTGCAAGTGTCGGCTGTTCGGTCGTGTCAGACTCTTTGCAACCCCAAGGGCTGTAGCCTGCCAGGCTCCTCTGTCCATGGGGTTCTCCAGGCAAGAATACTGGAGTGGGTTGCATTTCCTTCTCCAGGGGACCTTACTGACCTGGGGATCAAACCTAGGGCTCCTGCATTGGCAGGCAGATTCTTTACGGTCTGGGCCACAGGTGTGTTGGGTCCACAGGTGTGTTCGGGACACACTGATTTCTGTTCTTCACATTTCCCCGGAAGGGAGGGCCTTCCAGCTCCACTTTCCAGGGAGGAGATGATGGAAGAGGCCCGATTGATTTCTCTCCATCCCCCTACCTATTGCAGGGAAGGAGTGGCTCTAGGTGGTTTACCAGATTGTAGGTGATTTGGAATGAGAAACCGGGCTGGGCAAGCAGCGGGTTTCCCAGGTCAGGCTCTCCTCCCAGAGAGGGCAAGGTCTGCCTTTTTCCAGGGGCAATCTGACTCCTAGTGGCCTCTAGGATCCTTGGGGGCCTGGCCCCGTACCTGGTGTCTTCCGCAGCTGGGCTTGTGGCACTGGCAGCAACACGTGGGGGCGACTAAGGGTCTGTCTCCCTGGATGGTCACCAACTTGAACTTAGTTTGTATTGGTGGATCTGCACTGAACACACAAGACCAGGCGTCAGTGCCAACATCCTCACACCTACAAGGGTTGCCAAAGGCCAGGAATCTTGTGTGTAAGTAGTCAGTACCTGGAGAAATATACCAGGAGGCTGGAGAGCCCAGATCGGGGGTTCCCAGCCTAGACTGGGCAATAGGTTGCATGATATGAGTCCTGAAGGACCACAGACTTTTGAGACATTGAGCATTGGGGTGCAGGTGGTAGGACGCGCCAGACAAGGATGAGAGACAATGCAGAGGCCGAGAGATAGGAAGACCGTCCAGAATGACCAGAGAACAAAGCATTCCCCTCAGGGACGTAGGGAGTGTGCCTGGAAGCGGAGGCAGGGAAAGAGTGTGGCAAAGGCTGGTGCCTGGTCATGCCTTGTGTATTTCACTCTGAGGGCAGTGAGGAGGTTTGCAGAGGGTTTTAAGAAGGAAGTGAAATGATCACCTTGAGATTTTGACTAGATTGCTCCAGCAAGAGTGTGGTGAGCTGCTCCTAGCAGAGGACCTGCTTGGAGGCTGGAACAATGCCCGGGCCAAAAATGATGAGGTGTGTAAAGGAGGGAGATGGCTGTGAGGATGCAGAAGGAAGAGATCAAAGAGGTGCCCATGGGTCGTCATGACTGATCAGCTCTGGAGATCTGGGGCAAAGAGACTTAGAGACTGAGGGTATGCAGGTACAATCCTCCAGATGGGGAATCCCAAGGATATCAGGAAGAAGACGGCAGTCAACTGCAGCCAGGTGCGTTCTAGAAAGTGCAAGTGTTGGGTGAATGGTCGTGTCAGACTGTTTGCAACCCCATGGGCTGTAGCCTGCCAGGATCCTCTGTCCATGGGGTTCTCCAGGCAAGAATACTGGAGTGGGTTGCCATTTCCTTCTCCAGGGCACCTTACTGACCCGGGGATCAAACCCAGACTTCTGCATTGGCAGGCGGATTCTTTATAGTCGAGGCCATAGGTGTGTTGGGGACACACTGATTTTCCGGAAGGGAGGGCTTTCCCCCTCCACTTCCCATGGAGGAGATGAAGAATGTGGCCTGTTTGACTTCTCTCCATCCCCCTACCCATTGCTGGCAAGGAGTAGCTTGAGGTGGTTTCCAGATTGTCTTTGAATTAGAAGGAGAAACCTGGATGGGCAAGCAGCAGGTTTCTCAGGCCAGGCTCTCCTCCCAGAGAAGGCAAGTTCTGCCTTGTTCCAAGGGGCAATCTGAATCAGTCAGTGCCATCCTGGAAGCCCGAGTGGGCTCTCGGCTCCTGGTGTCCTGGCCCCATCCCTGGTCTCTGCCACAGCTGGGCTTGTGGCACTGAAGCAACACGTGGGGGTGATTAAGGGTCTGTTTCCCTGGACGGTCACCAACTAGAACTCACTTTGTATTGGGGTATCTGCACTGTAAACACAGGACCATTCGTCCAGGCCAACATCCTCACACCCAGAAGGGTTGCCAAAAGCCAAGAATCTCATGTGTAACACATGAGTACCAGGAAAGGTAAACCAGGAGTCAAGGTTGTTCCCAACCTTGAGCGGGGATAGGGTGCATGAGCTGAGTCCTGAAGGACCTCAGGCGTTTTAGACATTGAGTATCGGGGTGCAGGTGGTAGGATCGCCAGTCAGGGGTGAGAGCCATTGAGAGGCAGGAGAGGATGGAAGACCATCCAGAATGATGAGAGCACAAAGCATTCCCAGAAAAGAGCTTAGGGAGTGAGCTGGGAAGGGGAGGCAGGGACAGAGTGGGGCAAAACCTGGAACGCCTGGACGCGCCTTGTGTATTTCACCCTGAAGGCAGTGAGGAGGATTGCAGTGGGTTTTAAGCAGGAAGTGAAATGATCATGTTGAGATTTTGACAAGATTGCTCCAGCAAGAGTGTGGGGAGCTGCTCTCAGCAGAGGACCTGCTTGGAGGCTAGAACAATGCCCGGGCCAAACATGAGGAGGTCTGGAAAGGAGGGAGATGGCTGTGAGGATGCAGAAGGGAGAGATCAAAGAGGTGTCCATCATCATCATGACTGATCAGCTATGGAGATCTGGGGCAAAGGAGACTTAGAGACTGAGGGTGTAAGAACGTGTCGTCGCTCAGTTCTGTCTCACTCTTAGTGACCCCATGGGCTGCAGCCTAGAGGCTCCTCCGACAATGGGATTCTCCAGGCAAGAGTACTGGAGTGGGTTGCCATTTCCTTCTCCAGGGTATCTTCCCGACCCAGGGATCGAACCTGGGTCTCCTGCATTTCAGGCAGACGCTTTACCCTCGAAGCCAGCAGGCAAGCCCACGGACTGAGGGTATACAGGTACCTTCCTCCAGACGGGAATCCAAGGAGATCAGGAAGAAGACGGCAGTCAAATGCAGCCAGGTGCGTTCTAGAAAGTGCAAGTGTTGGCTGCTCAGTCGTGTCAGACTCTTTGCAACCCCATGGGCTATAGCCTGCCAGGCTCCTCCGTCCATGGGGTTCTCTAGGCAAGAGCACTGGAGTGGGTTGCCATTTCATTCTCCAGGGGACCTTAGTGATCCGGGAATCGAAGCCAGGTCTCCTGCATTGGCAGGCAGATTCATTACGGTTGGGCCCCAGCTGTGTTGGGGACAAGCTGATTTCTGTTCTTCACCTTTGCCTGGAAGCTGTGGCCTTCCCCCTCCACTTTCCAGGGAGGAGATGAAGGAAGAGGCCCGTTTGACTTGTCTCTATCCCCCTCCCCATTGCTGGGAAGGAGTGACTTGAGGTGGTTTACCAGATTGTCGGAGATTTGGAAGGAGAAACCTGGGTGGGCAAGCATCGGGTATCCCAGGCCAGGCTCTCCTCCCAGACAGCGCAAGGTCTGCCATATTCCAAGGGGCCATCTGACTCAGTCACTGCCCTCCTAGCAGCCCGAGTGGCCTCTCAGTTCCTGGGGGGCCTGGTGTCATGCCTGGTCTCTGCTGCAGCAGGGCGTGTGGGGAACTGGCAGCAATACTTGGGGGCGTTTAAGAATCTGTCTCCCTAGATGCTCATCTAGTTGAACTGAGTTTGTATTGGGGGATCTGCACTGAAAACACAAGACCATTTGTTCATGCTAACATCCTCATACCCACAAGGGTTGCCAAAGGCAGGAGTCTCATGTGTAACACGTGAGTACCTGGAAAGATAAACCAGGAGCCTGGAGCACCCTGATGAGGGGTTTCCTATCTAGAGTGTGGGGTAGGTTGCATGAGCTGATTCCTGAAGGACCACAGGCGTTTTAGACTTTGAGCAGCAAGTTGGGGTTCATAGGACATGCCAGACACGGGTGAGAGCCAATGCAGAGGCAGGAGAGGATGGAAGACCATCCAGAATGACCAGAGCATAGAGCATTCCCAGCAGAGAGGTAGGGAGTGAGCCTGGAACGGGAGGCAGGGACATAGTGGTGCAAAGCCTGGAACGCCTGGACGCACCTGTGTATTTCACCCTGAAGGCAGTGAGCAGGCTTGCAGAGGGTTTTAAGCAGGAAGTGAAATGATCACTTTGAGATTTTGACAAGATTGCTCCAGCAAGCTAGTGGTGAGTTGCTCCCAAGAGAGGACCTGCTGAAAGGCTGGATCTATGCCCAGGCCAAAATGATGAGGTCTGCAAAGGAGGGAGATATCTGTGAGGATGCAGAAGGAGAGATCAAAGAGGTGCCCACTGGTCGTCATGACTGATCAGCTTTGGATATCTGATGCGAAGGAGACTTAGAGACTGAGGGTGTGCAGGTTCGATCCTCAAGACGGGGAATCCAGGGAGACCAGGAAGAGGACGGCAGCCGACTGGAGCCAGGTGCGTTCTAGAAACTGCAGGTGCTGTGTGCTCGGTCGTGTCAGACTCTTTGGAACCCCATGGGCTGTAGGCTGCCAAGCGTCTCTGTCCATGGGGTTCTCCAAGGAAGAATACTGGAGTGGGTTGCCATTTCCTTCTCCAGAGTACCTTCCTGACCTGGGGATCAAACCGAGGTCTCCTGCATTGGCAGGTACTTTCTTTACGGGTTGGGCCCCAGCTGTGTTGGGGACACACTGATTTCTGTTCTTCACATTTCCCCGGAAGGGAGGGTCTTTCCCCTCCACTTTCCAGGGAAGAGATGAAGGAAGAGGCTCCTGTGACTTCTCTCCATCCCTGTGCCCATTGCTGGAAAGGAGCGTCTTGAGGTGGTTTACCAGATTGTGGGTGATTTGGAAGGAGATACCTGACTGGGCAAGCAGCGGATTTCCTACTCCAGGATCTCTGCCCAGATGGGCAAGGTCTGTCTTGTTCCAAGGGGCAATCTGACTCAGTCACAGCCCTCCTGGTAGCCTGAGTGACCTCCTGGCCCTGGGGGCCCAGCCCCATGCCTGTTCTCTGGTGCATCTGGGCTTGTGGGCACTGGCCACAACACCTCAGGGCCATAAAGGGTCTGTGTTCCTGAATGGATATCAATTAGAAGTTAGTTTGTATTGGGAGATCTGCACTTTAAACACAGGACCAGGCCTCAGTGCTAACACCCTCACACCCACAGGGTTGCCAAAGGCCAGGAATCTCGATGTAACATGTGAGTACCTAGAAAGGTAAACCAGGAGGCTGTGGAACCCGGAGCAGGTGTTCCCAACCTAGACTGGGGGATAGGTGCATGAGCTGAGTCCTGAAGGACCACAGGCTTTCTAGCCATTGAGCCATTGGGGTGCAGGTGGTAGGACATGCCAGACAAGGATGAGAGACAATGCAGAGGCCGAGAGATAGGAAGACCATCCAGAATGACCAGAGAACAAAGCATTCCCCTCAGAGACGTAGGGAGTGTGCCTGGAAGGGGAGGCAAGGAAAGAGTGTGGCAAAGGCTGGTGCCTGGTCATGCCTTGTGTATTTCTCTCTGAGGGCAGTGAGGAGGTTTGCAGAGGGTTTTAAGCAGGAAGTGAAATGATCACCTTGAGATTTTGACTAGATTGCTCCAGCAAGAGTGTGGTGAGCTGCTCCTAGCAGAGGACCTGCTTGGAGGCTGGAACAATGCCCGGGCCAAAAATGATGAGGTCTGTAAAGGAGGGAGATGGCTGTGAGGATGCAGAAGGGAGAGATCAAAGAGGTGCCCATGGGTCGTCATGACTGATCAGCTCTGGAGATCTGGGGCAAAGAGACTTAGAGACTGAGGGTATGCAGGTACAATCCTCCAGATGGGGAATCCCAAGAGATCAGGAAGAGGACGGCAGTCAACTGCAGCCAGGTGCGTTCTAGAAAGTGCAAGTGTTGGGTGAATGGTCCTGTCAGACTGTTTGCAACCCCATGAGCTGTAGCCTGCCAGGATCCTCTGTCCATGGGGTTCTCCAGGCAAGAATACTGGAGTGGGTTGCCATTTCCTTCTCCAGGGCACCTTACTGACCCGGAGATCAAACCAAGACTCCTGCATTGGCAGACGGATTCTTTATAGTCCAGGCCATGGGTGTGTTGGGGACACACTGATTTTCCGGAAGGGAGGGCTTTCCCCCTCCACTTCCCATGGAGGAGATGAAGAATGTGGCCCGTTTGACTTCTCTCCATCCCCCTACCCATTGCTGGCAAGGAGTAGCTTGAGGTGGTTTCCAGACTGTCGTTGAATTAGAAGTAGAAACCTGGATGGGCAAGCAGCAGGTTTCTCAGGCCAGGCTCTCCTCCCAGAGAAGGCAAGTTCTGCCTTGTTCCAAGGGGCAATCTGAATCAGTCAGTGCCATCCTGGAAGCCCGAGTGGGCTCTCGGCTCCTGGTGTCCTGGCCCCATCCCTGGTCTCTGCCACAGCTGGGCTTGTGGCACTGAAGCAACACGTGGGGGTGATTAAGGGTCTGTTTCCCTGGACGGTCACCAACTAGAACTTCCTTTGTATTGGGGTATCTGCACTGTAAACACAGGACCATTCGTCCAGGCCAACATCCTCACACCCAGAAGGGTTGCCAAAAGCCAAGAATCTCGTGTGTAACACATGAGTATCAGGAAAGGTAAACCAGGAGTCTGGGAGCCCGGACAAGGTGTTCCAACCTCGAGCGGGGATAGGGTGCATGAGCTGAGTCCTGAAGGACCTCAGGCATTTTAGACATTGAGTATCGGGGTGCAGGTGGTAGGATCGCCAGTCAGGGGTGAGAGCCAATGAGAGGCAGGAGAGGATGGAAGACCATCCAGAATGATGAGAGCACAAAGCATTCCCAGAAAAGAGCTTAGGGAGTGAGCCGGGAAGGGGAGGCAGGGACAGAGTGGGGCAAAACCTGGAACGCCTGGACGCGCCTTGTGTATTTCACCCTGAAGGCAGTGAGGAGGATTGCAGTGGGTTTTAAGCAAGAACTGAAATGATCATGTTGAGATTTTGATAAGATTGCTCCAGCAAGAGTGTGGGGAGCTGCTCTCAGCAGAGGACCTGCTTGGAGGCTAGAACAATGCCCGGGCCAAACATGAGGAGGTCTGGAAAGGAGGGAGATGGCTGTGAGGATGCAGAAGGGAGAGATCAAAGAGGTGTCCATCATCATCATGACTGATCAGCTATGGAGATCTGGGGCAAAGGAGACTTAGAGACTGAGGGTGTAAGAACGTGTCGTCGCTCAGTTCTGTCTCACTCTTAGTGACCCCATGGACTGCAGCCTAGAGGCTCCTCCGACAATGGGATTCTCCAGGCAAGAGTACTGGAGTGGGTTGCCATTTCCTTCTCCAGGGTATCTTCCCGACCCAGGGATCGAACCTGGGTCTCCTGCATTTCAGGCAGACGCTTTATCCTCGAAGCCAGCAGGCAAGCCCACGGACTGAGGGTATACAGGTACCTTCCTCCAGACGGGAATCCAAGGAGATCAGGAAGAGGACGGCAGTCAAATGCAGCCAGGTGCGTTCTAGAAAGTGCAAGTGTTGGCTGCTCAGTCGTGTCAGACTCTTTGCAACCCCATGGGCTATAGCCTGCCAGGCTCCTCCGTCCATGGGGTTCTCTAGGCAAGAGCACTGGAGTGGGTTGCCATTTCATTCTCCAGGGGACCTTAGTGATCCGGGAATCGAAGCCAGGTCTTCTGCATTGGCAGGCAGATTCATTACGGTTGGGCCCCAGCTGTGTTGGGGACAAGCTGATTTCTGTTCTTCACCTTTGCCTGGAAGCTGTGGCCTTCCCCCTCCACTTTCCAGGGAGGAGATGAAGGAAGAGGCCCATTTGACTTGTCTCTATCCCCCTCCCCATTGCTGGGAAGGAGTGACTTGAGGTGGTTTACCAGATTGTCGGAGATTTGGAAGGAGAAACCTGGGTGGGCAAGCATCGGGTATCCCAGGCCAGGCTCTCCTCCCAGACAGCGCAAGGTCTGCCATATTCCAAGGGGCCATCTGACTCAGTCACTGCCCTCCTAGCAGCCCGAGTGGCCTCTCAGTTCCTGGGGGGCCTGGTGTCATGCCTGGTCTCTGCTGCAGCAGGGCGTGTGGGGAACTGGCAGCAATACTTGGGGGCGTTTAAGAATCTGTCTCCCTAGATGCTCATCTAGTTGAACTGAGTTTGTATTGGGGGATCTGCACTGAAAACACAAGACCATTTGTTCATGCTAACATCCTCATACCCACAAGGGTTGCCAAAGGCAGGAGTCTCATGTGTAACACGTGAGTACCTGGAGAGATAAACCAGGAGCCTGGAGCACCCTGATGAGGGGTTTCCTATCTAGAGTGTGGGGTAGGTTGCATGAGCTGATTCCTGAAGGACCACAGGCGTTTTAGACTTTGAGCAGCAAGTTGGGGTTCATAGGACATGCCAGACACGGGTGAGAGCCAATGCAGAGGCAGGAGAGGATGGAAGACCATCCAGAATGACCAGAGCATAGAGCATTCCCAGCAGAGAGGTAGGGAGTGAGCCTGGAACGGGAGGCAGGGACATAGTGGTGCAAAGCCTGGAACGCCTGGACGCACCTGTGTATTTCACCCTGAAGGCAGTGAGCAGGCTTGCAGAGGGTTTTAAGCAGGAAGTGAAATGATCACTTTGAGATTTTGACAAGATTGCTCCAGCAAGCTAGTGGTGAGTTGCTCCCAAGAGAGGACCTGCTGGGAGGCTGGAACAATGCCCAGGCCAAAAATGATGAGGTCTGCAAAGGAGGGAGATATCTGTGAGGATGCAGAAGGAGAGATCAAAGAGGTGCCCACTGGTCGTCATGACTGATCAGCTTTGGATATCTGATGCGAAGGAGACTTAGAGACTGAGGGTGTGCAGGTTCGATCCTCAAGACGGGGAATCCAGGGAGACCAGGAAGAGGACGGCAGCCGACTGGAGCCAGGTGCGTTCTAGAAACTGCAAGTGCTGCGTGCTCGGTCGTGTCAGACTCTTTGCAACCCCATGGGCTGTAGGCTGCCAAGCGTCTCTGTCCATGGGGTTCTCCAAGGAAGAATACTGCAGTGGGTTGCCATTTCCTTTTCTAGAGTACCCTCCTGACCTGGGGATCAAACCGAGGTCTCCTGCATTGGCAGGCAGATTCTGTACGGTCTGGGTCCAGGTGTGTTGGGGACACACTGATTTCTGTTCTTCACATTTCCCCGGAAGGGAGGGTCTTTCCCCTCCACTTTCCAGGGAAGAGATGAAGGAAGAGGCTCCTGTGACTTCTCTCCATCCCTGTGCCCATTGCTGGAAAGGAGCGTCTTGAGGTGGTTTACCAGATTGTGGGTGATTTGGAAGGAGATACCTGACTGGGCAAGCAGCGGATTTCCTACTCCAGGATCTCTGCCCAGATGGGCAGGGTCTGTCTTGTTCCAAGGGGCAATCTGAATCAGTCACAGCCCTCTTGGTAGCCTGAGTGACCTCCTGGCCCTGGGGGCCCAGCCCCATGCCTGTTCTCTGGTGCATCTGGGCTTGTGGGCACTGGCCACAACACCTCAGGGCCATAAAGGGTCTGTGTTCCTGAATGGATATCAATTAGAAGTTAGTTTGTATTGGGAGATCTGCACTTTAAACACAGGACCAGGCCTCAGTGCTAACACCCTCACACCCACAAGGGTTGCCAAAGGCCAGGAATCTCGATGTAACATGTGAGTACCTAGAAAGGTAAACCAGGAGGCTGAGGAACCCGGAGCAGGTGTTCCCAACCTAGACTGGGGGATAGGTGCATGAGCTGAGTCCTGAAGGACCACAGGCTTTCTAGCCATTGAGCCATTGGGGTGCAGGTGGTAGGACATGCCAGACAAGGATGAGAGACAATGCAGAGGCCGAGAGATAGGAAGACCATCCAAAATGACCAGAGAACAAAGCATTCCCCTCAGGGACGTAGAGAGTGTGCCTGGAAGGGGAGGCAAGGAAAGAGTGTGGCAAAGGCTGGTGCCTGGTCATGCCTTGTGTATTTCACTCTGAGGGCAGTGAGGAGGTTTGCAGAGGGTTTTAAGCAGGAAGTGAAATGATCACCTTGAGATTTTGACTAGATTGCTCCAGCAAGAGTGTGGTGAGCTGCTCCTAGCAGAGGACCTGCTTGGAGGCTGGAACAATGCCCGGGCCAAAAATGATGAGGTCTGTAAAGGAGGGAGATGGCTGTGAGGATGCAGAAGGGAGAGATCAAAGAGGTGCCCATGGGTCGTCATGACTGATCAGCTCTGGAGATCTGGGGCAAAGAGACTTAGAGACTGAGGGTATGCAGGTACAATCCTCCAGATGGGGAATCCCAAGAGATCAGGAAGAGGACGGCAGTCAACTGCAGCCAGGTGCGTTCTAGAAAGTGCAAGTGTTGGGTGAATGGTCCTGTCAGACTGTTTGCAACCCCATGGGCTGTAGCCTGCCAGGATCCTCTGTCCATGGGGTTCTCCAGGCAAGAATACTGGAGTGGGTTGCCATTTCCTTCTCCAGGGCACCTTACTGACCCGGAGATCAAACCAAGACTCCTGCATTGGCAGACGGATTCTTTATAGTCCAGGCCATGGGTGTGTTGGGGACACACTGATTTTCCGGAAGGGAGGGCTTTCCCCCTCCACTTCCCATGGAGGAGATGAAGAATGTGGCCCGTTTGACGTCTCTCCATCCCCCTACCCATTGCTGGCAAGGAGTAGCTTGAGGTGGTTTCCAGACTATTGTTGAATTAGAAGGAGAAACCTGGATGGGCAAGCAGCAGGTTTCTCAGGCCAGGCTCTCCTCCCAGAGAAGGCAAGTTCTGCCTTGTTCCAAGGGGCAATCTGAATCAGTCAGTGCCATCCTGGAAGCCCGAGTGGGCTCTCGGCTCCTGGTGTCCTGGCCCCATCCCTGGTCTCTGCCACAGCTGGGCTTGTGGCACTGAAGCAACACGTGGGGGTGATTAAGGGTCTGTTTCCCTGGACGGTCACCAACTAGAACTCAATTTGTATTGGGGTTCAGTTCAGTTCAGTTCAGTCGCTCAGTCGTGTCCGACTCTCCGCGACCCCATGAATCACAGCACGCCAGGCCTCCCTGTCCATCACCAACTCCGGGAGTACACCCAAACTCATGTCCACAGAGTCGGTGATGCCATCCAGCCATCTCATTCTCCGTCGTCCCCTTCTCCTCCCGCCCCCAACCTTTCCCAGCATCAGAGTCTTTTCCAGTGAGTCAACTCGCCGCCTGAGGTGGCCAAAGTATTGCAGTTTCAGCTTTAGCATCAGTCCCTCCAATGAACATCCAGGATTGATCTCCTTTAGAATGGACTGGTTGGATCTCCTTGCAGTATAAGGGACTCTCAAGAGTCTTCTCCAACACCACAGTTCAAAAGCATCGATTCTTCGGCGATCAGCTTTCTTCACAGTCCAACTCTCACATCCATACATGACCACGGGAAAAACCATTGCATTGACTAGACGGATCTTGGTTGGCAAAGTATTATCTCTGCTTTTTAATATACTATCAAGGTTGGTCATAACTTTCCTTCCAAGGAGTAAGCGTCTTTTAATTTCATGGCTGCAATCAGCATCTGCAGTGATTTTGGAACCCCAAAAAATAAAGTCTGACACTGTTTCCACTGTTTTTCCATCTATTTCCCGTGAAGTGATGGGACCAGATGCCATGATCTTTGTTTTCTGAATGTTGAGCTTCAAGCCAACCTTTTCACTCTCTTCTTTCACTTTCATCAAGAGGCTTTTGAGTTCCTCTTCACTTTCTGCCATAAGGGTAGTGTCATCTGCATATCTGAGGTTACTGATATTTCTCCCAGCAATCTTGATTCCAGCTTGTGCTTCTTCCAGCCCAGCGTTCCTCATGATGTACTCTGCATATAAGTTAAATAAACAGGGTGACAATATACAACCTAGATGTACACCTTTTCCTATTTGGAACCAGTCTGTTGTTCCATGACCGGTTCTAACTGTTGCTTCCTGACCTGCATACAGGTTTCTCAAGAGGCAGGTCAGGTGGTCTGGGATTCCCATCTCTTTCAGAATGTTCCACAGTTTATTGTGATCCACACAGTCAAAGGCTTTGGCCTAGTCAATGAAGCAGAAATAGATGTTTTACTGGAACTCTCTTGCTTTCTCCATGATCCAGCGGATGTTGGCAATTTGATCTCTGGTGCCTCTGCCTTTTCTAAAACCTGCTTGAACATCTGGGAGTTCACGCTTTACATACTGCTGAAGTCTGGCTTGGAGAATTTTGAGCATGACTTTACTAGCGTGTGAGATGAGTGCAATTGTGGGGTAGTTTGAGCATTCTTTGGCATTGCCTTTCTTTGGGATTGGAATGAAGACTGACCTCTTCCAGTCCTGTGGCCACTGCTGAGTTTTCCAAATCTGCTGGCATATTGAGTGAGTATCTGCACTGTAAACACAGGACCATTCGTCCAGGCCAACATCCTCACACCCAGAAGGGTTGCCAAAAGCCAAGAATCTCGTGTGTAACACATGAGTACCAGGAAAGGTAAACCAGGAGTCTGGGAGCCCGGACAAGGTGTTCCCAACCTCGAGCGGGGATAGGGTGCATGAGCTGAGTCCTGAAGGACCTCAGGCATTTTAGACATTGAGTATCAGGGTGCAGGTGGTAGGATCGCCAGTCAGGGGTGAGAGCCATTGAGAGGCAGGAGAGGATGGAAGACCATCCAGAATGACCAGAGCATAGAGCATTCCCAGCAGAGAGGTAGGGAGTGAGCCTGGAACGGGAGGCAGGGACATAGTGGTGCAAAGCCTGGAATGCCTGGACGCACCTGTGTATTTCACCCTGAAGGCAGTGAGCAGGCTTGCAGAGGGTTTTAAGCAGGAAGTGAAATGATCACTTTGAGATTTTGACAAGATTGCTCCAGCAAGCTAGTGGTGAGTTGCTCCCAAGAGAGGACCTGCTGGGAGGCTGGATCTATGCCCAGGCCAAAATGATGAGGTCTGCAAAGGAGGGAGATATCTGTGAGGATGCAGAAGGAGAGATCAAAGAGGTGCCCACTGGTCGTCATGACTGATCAGCTTTGGATATCTGATGCGAAGGAGACTTAGAGACTGAGGGTGTGCAGGTTCGATCCTCAAGATGGGGAATCCAGGGAGAACAGGAAGAGGACGGCAGCCGACTGGAGCCAGGTGCGTTCTAGAAACTGCAAGTGCTGCGTGCTCGGTCGTGTCAGACTCTTTGCAACCCCATGGGCTGTAGGCTGCCAAGCGTCTCTGTCCATGGGGTTCTCCAAGGAAGAATACTGCAGTGGGTTGCCATTTCCTTCTCCAGAGTACCCTCCTGACCCGGGGATCATACCGAGGTCTCCTGCATTGGCAGGTACTTTCTTTACGGGTTGGGCCCCAGCTGTGTTGGGGACACACTGATTTCTGTTCTTCACATTTCCCCGGAAGGGAGGGTCTTTCCCCTCCACTTTCCAGGGAAGAGATGAAGGAAGAGGCTCCTGTGACTTCTCTCCATCCTTGTGCCCATTGCTGGAAAGGAGTGTCTTGAGGTGGTTTACCAGATTGTGGGTGATTTGGAAGGAGATACCTGACTGGGCAAGCAGCGGATTTCCCACTCCAGGATCTCTGCCCAGACGGGCAGGGTCTGTCTTGTTCCAAGGGGCAATCTGACTCAGTCACAGCCCTCCTGGTAGCCTGAGTGACCTCCTGGCCCTGGGGGCCCAGCCCCATGCCTGTTCTCTGTTGCATCTGGGCTTGTGGGCACTGGCCACAACACCTCAGGGCCATAAAGGGTCTGTGTCCTTGAATGGTCATCAATTAGATCTTAGTTTGTATTGGGAGATCTGCACTTTAAACACAGGACCAGGCCTCAGTGCCAACACCCTCACACCCACAAGGGTTGCCAATGGCCAGGAATCTCGATGTAACATGTGAGTACCTAGAAGATAAACCAGGAGGCTGTGGAACCCGGAGCAGGTGTTCCCAACCTAGATTGGGGGATAGGGTGCATAAGCTGAGTCCTGAAGGACCACAGGCTTTCTAGCCATTGAGCCATTGGGGTGCAGGTGGCAGGACATGCCAGACATGGATGAGAGACAATGCAGAGGCCGAGAGATAGGAAGACCATCCAGAATGACCAGAGAACAAAGCATTCCCCTCAGAGACGTAGGGAGTGTGCCTGGAAGGGGAGGCAAGGAAAGAGTGTGGCAAAGCCTGGAATACCTCGTCATGCCTTGTGTATTTCACGCTGAAGGAGGTTTGCAGGGGGTTTTAAGGAGGAATTGAAATGATCACCTTGAGATTTTGACAAGATTGCTCAAGGAAGATTGTGGCGAGCTGCTCCCAGCAGGACCTCCTGGAGGCTGGATCAATGCCCGGGCCAAAATGATGAGGTCTGTAAAGGAGGGAGATGGCTATGAGGATCCAGAAGGAGTTCAAAGAAGTGCCATGGGTCGTCATGACTGATCAGCTATAGAGATCTGGGGCAAAGAGACTTAGAGACTGAGGGTATGCAGGTACAATCCTCAAGACGGTGAATCCAAGGAGATCAGGAAGAAGACGGCAGTCAACTGCAGCCAGGTGCGTTCTAGAAAGTGCAAGTGTCGGGTGCTCGGTCGTGTCAGACTCTTTGCAACCCCACGGGCTGTAGCCTGCCAGGCTCCTCTGTCCAAGGGGTTCTCCAGGCAAGAATACTGGAGTGGGTTGCATTTTCTTCTCCAGGGGACCTTACTGACCCGGGGATCAAACCCAGACTTCTGCACTGGCAGGCAGATTCTTTACAGTCTGGGCCCCAGGTTTGTTGGGAACACACTGATTTCTGTTTTTCCCATTTTTCCCAGAAGGGAAGGCCTTCCCCTCCACTTCCCCAGGAGGAGATGAAGGAAGAGGCCCGTTTGACTTCTCTCCATCCCCCTACCCATTGCTGGGAAAGAGTGGCTTGATGTGGTTACAGATTGTCGGTAATTTGGAAGGAGACTCCTGTTTGGGTAAACAGTGGGTTTCCCAGGCCAGGTTCTCCTTCCAGAGAAGGCAAGGACTGCCTTGTTCCACAGGGCAATCTGACTCAGTCACTGGCCTCCTGAAAGCTTGAGTGGCCTCTTGGCTCCTGGGGGGCCTGGCCCCATGCCTGGTTTTTGCCGTAGCTGAGCTAGTGGGCACTGGCAGCAACACATGGGGGCGATTAAGGGTCTGTCTCCCTGGATGGTCATCAAGTAGAACTTACTTTGTATTGGGGGATCTGCACTGAAAACACAGGACCATTCATCCATGCCAACATCCTCACACCCACAAGGGTTGCCAAATGCCAGGAATCTTGCGTGTAACACTTGAGTACCTGGAAAGGTAAACCAGGAGGCTGTGGAGACCAGAGCAGGTGTTCCCAACCTCGATTGGATATAGGGTGCAAGAGCTGAGTCCTGGAGGACCACAGGTGTTTTAGACTTTGAGCAGCGGGGTGGGGGTGGTAGGACACTCCAGACAGGGGTGAGAGCAAATGCAGAGGCAGGAGAGGACGGAAGACCATCCAGAATGACCAGAGCAAAGAACATTCCCCTTAGAGAGGTAAGGACTGAGCCTGGAAGTGGAGGCAGGGACAGAGTGGTTCAAATCCTGGAACAACTGGACCCGCCTTTTGTATTTCACCCTGAAGGCAGTGAGGAGGTATACAGAAGGTTTTCTGCAGGAAGTGAAATTATCATGGTGAGATTTTGACAAGATTGCTCCAGCAAGAGGACCTCCCAGCAGAGGACCTCCATTGAGACTGGAACAATGCCTGGGCCAAAGATTAACAGGTATGGAAAGCAAGGAGATGGCTGTGAGGATGCAGAAGGGAGAAAGCAAAGAGGTGCTTGGGTCGTCATGACTGATCGGCTATGGAGATCTGAGGCAAACTTAGAGACTGAGGGTATGCAGGTACAATACTCAACACGGGGATCCAACAAGATCAGGAAGAGGATGGCAGTCAAATGCAGCCACGTGCGTTCTAGAAAGTGGAAGTGTTGGTTGCTTGGTCGTGTCAGACTCTTTGCAACCCCACGGGCTATAGCCTGCCAGGCTCCTCTGTCCATGGGGTTCTCCAGGCAAGAGTACTGGAGTGGGTTGCCATTTCATTCTCCAGGGGACCTTACTGACTTGGTGATCAAACATAGGTCTCCTGAATTGGCAGGCAGATTCTTTACCGTCTGAGCCACAGGTCTGTTGCGGACACACTGATTTCTGTTCTTCCCATTTTTCTGGAAGGGAGGGCTTTCCCCCTCCACTTCCCAGGTAAGAGATGAAGTGGAGACCCTTTTGACTTCTCTACATCCCCCTACCCATTGCTGGGAAGTAGTGGCTTGTAGTGGTTTACCAGATTGTAGGTGATTTGGAAGGAGATACCTGACTGGGCAAGCAGCGGGCTTCCCAGGCCAGGCTCTCCTCCCAGAGAGGGCAAGATCTGACTTGTTCCAAGGGGCAATCTGAATCAGTCACTGCCCTCCAAGTAGCCCGAGTTTCCTCTCAGCTTCAGGGGGCCTGGCCCCATTCCTGTTCTCTGCCTCATCTGGGCTTGTGGAATTGGCAACACCACCTCAGGGCCATAAAGAGTCTGTCTCCCTGGATGGTCATCAAGTAGAATTTAGTTTGATTGGAAGATCTGCAATGAAAACACAGGACCAGGTCTCAGTGTGAACATCCTGCCACCCACAAGGGTTGCCAAAGGCCAGGAATCTCACATGCAACACGTGAATACCTAGAAAGGCAAACCAGGAGACTGTGGAGCCCGGAACAGGGATTCCCAACCTACACTGCTGAATAGGGTGCATGAACTGTGTCCTGAAGGAACACCGGCGTTTTAGACTTTGAGCAGCGGGGTGGGGGTCGTAGGACACGTCAATCAAGTGTGAGAGCCAATGTAGAGGCAGGAGAGGATGGAAGACCATCCAGAATGACCAGAGCACTGAGTGTTCCCAGCAGAGAGGGAGTGAGCCTGGAAGCGGGGGCAGGGTCAGAGTGGGGCAAAGCCTGGAACTTCTGGACATGCCTTGTGTATTTCACCCTGAAGGCTGTGATGAGGTTTGCAGAGGGCTTTAAGCAGGAAGTGAAATGATCACATTGAGATTTTGAGAAGATTGCTCCAGCAAGAGTGTGGCGAGCTGCTCCTAGCAGAGGACCTGCTGGGAGGTTGGAACAATGCCCTGGCCAAAAGTGATGAGGTCTGGAAAGGAGGGAGATGGCTGTGAGGATGCAGAAGGGAGAGATCAAAGAGGTGCCCATGAGTCCTCATGACTGATCAGCTATGGAGATCTGGGGTAAAGGAGACTTAGAGACTGAGGGTATGCAGGTACAATCCTCAAGACGGGGAATCCAAAGAGATCAGGAAGAAGACGGCAGTCAACTGCAGCCAGGTGTGTTCTAGAAAGTGCAAGTGTCGGGTGCTCAGTCGAGTCAGACTCTTTGCAACAACACGGGCTGTAGCCTGCCAGGCTCCACTGTCCATGGGGTTCTCCAGGCAAGAATACTGGAGTGGGTTGCCATTTCCTTTTCTAGGGGACCTTACTGATTCGAGGATCAAACCTAGGTCTCCTGCATTGGCAGGCAGATTCTTTACCGTCTGGGCCACAGGTGTGTTAGGGACACACTGATCTCTGTTCTTCACATTTCCCCGTAAGGGAGGGCCTTCCCCCTCCACTTTCCAGGGAGGAGATGAAGGAAGAGGCCCATTTGACTTGTCTCCATCCCCCTATCCACTGCTGGGAAGGAGGGGCTTGAGGAGGTTTACCAGATTGTCGGTGAATTGGAAGGATAAACCTGGTTGGGCAAGCATCGGGTTTCCCAGGCCAGGCTCTCCTCCAGAGAAGGCAAGTTCTGCCTTGTTCCAAGGGGCAATCTGAATCAGTCAGTGCCATCCTGGAAGCCCGAGTGGGCTCTCGGCTCCTGGTGTCCTGGCCCCATCCCTGGTCTCTGCCACAGCTGGGCTTGTGGCACTGGCAGCAACACGTGCTGGCGATTAAGGGTCTGTCTCCCTGGACGGTCACCAACTAGAACTTAGTTTGTGAAAACACAGGACCAGGCATCAGTGCCACCATCCTCACACCCACAAGTGTTGCCAAAGGCCAGGAATCTCGGGGGTAACACGTCAGTACCTAGAAAGTTAAACCAGGAGGCTGGGAGTCCCGAGCAGCGGTTCCCAGCATCGACTGGGGGATAGGGTGTATGAGCTGAATCCTGAAGGACACGCCAGACAGGGGTAAGAGCCCATGTAGAGGCAGGAGTGGATGGAAGACCATCCAGATGACCAGAGCACAGATCATTCCCAGCAGAGAATTATGGAGCGAGCCTGGAAGGGGAGCCTGGGACAGAGTGGTGCAAAGCCTGGAATGCCTAGATGCACCTTGTGTATTTCACCGTGAAGGGAGTGAGGAGGTTGGCAGAGGGTTTTAAGCAGGAAGTGAAATGATCACGTTGAGATTTTGACAAGATTGCTCCAGCAAGAGTGTGGTCAGCTGCTCCCAGCAGAGGACCTGCTGGGAGGCTGGAACAATGCCCAGGCCAAAAATGATGAGGTCTGGAAAGGAGGGAGATGCCTGTGAGGATGCAGAAGGGAGAGATCAAAGAGGTGTCTGTGATCATCATGACTGATCAGCTATGGAGATCTGGGGTAAAGGAGACTTAGAGACTGAGGGTATGCAGGTACAATCCTCAAGACGGGGAATCCAAGGAGATCAGGAAAAAGATGGCAGTCAACTGGAGCCAGGTGCGTTCTAGAAAGTGCAAGTGTTGGCTGCTCAGTCGAGTCAGACTCTTTGCAACCCCACGGGCTATAGCCTGCCAGGATCCTCTGTCCAAGGGGTTCTCCAGGCAAGAATACTGGAGTGGGTTGCCATTTCTTTCTCCAGAGGTCCTTACTGACTCGAGTATCAAACCTAGGTCTCCTGCATTGCCAGGCAGATTCTTTACCGTCTGGGTCACAGGTCTGTTTTGGACACACTGATTTGTGCTCTTTACGTTTCTCCGGAAGGG
Organism: Moschus berezovskii; assembly: GCF_049115385.1. Taxonomy (NCBI): domain Eukaryota; kingdom Metazoa; phylum Chordata; class Mammalia; order Artiodactyla; family Moschidae; genus Moschus; species Moschus berezovskii. The sequence continues at coordinate 55,133,761 of NC_142472.1, forward strand.
AGGGCCTTCCCCCTCCACTTTCCAGAGAGGAGATGAAGGAACAGGCCCGTTTGTCTTCTCTCCATCCTGCTACCCATTGCTTGGAAGGAGTGGCTTGAGGAGGTTTACCAGTGATTCGGTGATTTGGAAGGAGAAACCTGATTGGGCAAGCAGCGGGTTTCCCAGACCAGGCTCTCCTCCCAGAGAGGGCAAAGTCTGCCTTATTCCAAGGGGCAATCTGACTCAGTCACTGCCCTCCTGGAAGCCAAGTGGCCTCTCGGCTCCTTGGGGGCCTGGCCCCGTGCCTGGTCTCTGCCGCAGCTGGACTTGTGGCACTGGCAGTAACACTTGGGGGCGATTAAGCGTCTGTCTCCCTGGATGGTCATCAAGTAGAATTTAGTCTGTATTGGGGGATCTGCACTGAGAACACAGGACCAGTCGTTCATGGCAACATCCTCACACCCACAAGGGTTGCCAAAGGCCAGGAATCTCGTGTGTAACAAGTGAGTACCTTGAAAGATAAACCAGGAGGCTGGGGAGCCCGAACCAGCGGTTCCCAACCTCAACTGAGAGAGAGGGAGCATGAGCTGAGTCCTGAAGGACCACAGGCGTTTTAGACTTTGAGTAGAGGGGTGGGGGTTGCAGGACACGCCAGATAGAGGTGAGAAATAATTCAGAGGCAGGAGAAGATGAAAGACCATCCAGAATGACCACAGCACAGAGCATTCCTAGCAGAGAGGGAGTGATCCTGGAAGGGGAAGTAGGAACAGAGTGGTGCAAAGTCTGGAACGGCTGGTTACACCTTGTATATTTCACCCTGAAAGCAGTGAGGAGGTTTGCAGAGGGTTTCAGCAGGAACTTAAATGATCACGTTGAGATTTTGAGAAGATTGCTCCAAGAAGAGTGTGGCGATCTGCTCCCAGCAGAGGACCTGCTGGGAGGTGGAACAATGCCCGGGCCAAAAGTGATGAGACCTGTAAAGGAGGGAGATGGCTGTGAGGATGCAGAAGGGAGAGATCAAAGAGGTGCCCATGGGTCATCATGACTGATCAGCTATTGAGATCTGGGGCAGGGGAGACTTAGAAACTGAGGGTATGCAGGTACAATCCTCCCGACGGGGAATCCAAAGAGATCAGAAAGAGGACAGCAGTCAACTGCAGCCAGGTGAGTTCTAGAAAGTGCAAGTGTCAGGTGCTCGGTCGAGTCAGACTCTTTGCAACCCCACGGGCTGTAGCCTGCCAGGCTTCTCTGTCCATGGGGTTCACCAGGCAAGAATACTGGAGTGGATTGCCATTTCCTTCTCCAGGGGACCTTACTGACTCGAGGATCAAACCTAGGTCTCCTGCATTGGCAGGCAGATTCTTTACGGTCTGGGACACAGGTGTGTTAGGGACATACTGATCTCTGTTCTTCACGTTTCCCCATAAGGGAGGGCCTTCCCCCTCCACTTTCCAGGGAGGAGATGAAAGAAGAGGCCCGTTTGACTTGTCTCTATCCTCCTACCCATTGCTGGGTAGGAGTGGCTTGAGGTGGTTTATCAGATTTCGGTGATTTCGAAGGAGAAAGCTGGTTGGGAGGGCAGCGGGTTTCCCAGGCCAGGCTCTCCTCCCAGAGAGGGCAAGGTCTGCCTTATTCCAGGGGCAATCTGAATCAGTCACTGCCCTCCTGGAAGCCTGAGTGGCCTCCCGGCTCCTGGGGGGCCCGGCCCCGTGCCCGGTCTCTGCCGCAGCTGGGCTTGTGGCACTGGCAGCAACACGTGCTGGCGATTAAGGGTCTGTCTCCCTGGACGGCAGCAAGGAGAACTTAGTTTGTGAAAACACAGGACCAGGCGTCAGTGCCACCATCCTCAAACCCACAAGTGTTGCCAAAGGCCAGGAATCTCGGGGGTAACACATGAGTACCTAGAAAGATAAACCCGGAGGCTGGGAGTCCTGAGCAGCGGTTCCCAACCTCGACTGGGGGATAGGGTGTATGAGCTGAATCCTGAAAGACCACAGGCATTTTAGACTTTTGAGTAGCGGGATGGGGGTGGTAGGACACGTCAGACAGGGGTGAGAGCCAATGCAGAGGCAGGAGAGGATGGAAGACCATCCAGAATGACCAGAGCACAGAGCATTCCCAGGAGAGTGTCAGGGAGTGAGTCTGGAAGGGGAGGCAGGGTCAGAGTGGGGCAAAGCCTGAAACGCCTGGACATGCCTTGTGTATTTCACCCTGAAATCTGTGAGAGGTTTGCAGAGGGTTTTAAGCAAGAAGTAAAATGATCACATTGAGATTTTCACAAGATTGCTCCAGCAAGAGTGTGGCAAGCGCTCCCAGCATAGGACCTGCTAGGAGATTGGAACAATGCCTGGGCCAAAAATGATGAGGTCTGTAAAGGAGGGAGATGTCTGTGAGGATGCAGAAGGGAGAGATTAAAGAGGTGCCCCTGGGTCGTCGTGAATGATCACCTATGGAGATATGGGGCAAAGAGAGAATGAGGGTGTGCAGGTACAATCCTCAAGACGGGGAATCCAAGGAGATCAGGAAGAGAATGGCAGTCAACTGCAGCCTGGTGCGTTCTAGAAAGTGCAAGTGTTGGCTGCTCGGTCTTCTCAGACTCTTTGCAACCCCACGGGCTGTAGCCTTCCAGGATCCTCTGTCCATGGGGTTCTCCAGGCAAGAATACAGGAGTGGATTGCTATTTCCTTTTCCAGGGGACCATACTGACTCGGGGATCAAACCTAGGTCTCCTGCATTGGAAGGCAGATTCTTTACCATCTGGGTCACAGGTGTGTTGGGGACACACTGATTTGTGCTCTTTACGTTTCTCCGGAAGGGAGGGCCTTCCCCCTCGACTTTCCAGAGAGGAGAGGTAGGAACAGGCCCATTTGTCTTCTCTCCATCCCACTACTTATTGCTTAGAAGGAGTGGCTTGAGGAGGTTTACCAGTGATTCAGTGATTTGGAAGGAGAAACCTGGTTGGGCAAGCAGCGGGTTTCCCAGGTCAGGCTCTCCTCCCAGACAGGGCAAGGTCTGCCTTATTCCAAGGGGCAACCTGACTCAGTTACTGCCCTCCTGGAAGCCTGAGTGGCCTCTCGGCTCCTCGGGGGCCTGGCCCCATGCCTGGTCTCTGCTGCGGCTGGACTTGTGACACTGGCAACAACACGTGGGGGCGATTAAGGGTCTGTCTCCCTGGATGGTCATCAAGTAGAATTTAGTTTGTATTGGGGGATCTGCACTGAAAACACAGGCCCCTTCGTCCATGCCAACATCCTCACACCCACAAGTGTTGCCAAAGGCCAGGAATCTCTTTTTTAACATGTGAGTACCTGGAAAGATAAACCAGGAGGCTGGGGAGCCCGAACCAGAGGTTCCCAACCTCGATGGGGGGATCGGGTGCATGAGCTGAGTCCTGAAGTACCACAGGCGTTTTAGACTTTGAGTAGAGGGGTGGGGGTTGTAGGATACGCCAGACAGGGGTGAGAGCCAATGCAGAAGCAGAAGAAGATGGAAGACCATCCAGAATGACCAGAGCACTGAGCATTCCAAGGAAAGTGGTAGGGAGTGAGCCTGGAAGGGGGGAGGAAGGGTCAGAGTGGCGAAAGCCTGGAACGCCTGGAAGCACCTTGTGTATTTCACCCTGAAGGCAGTGAGGAGGTTTGCAGAGGTTTTTATGCAGGAAGTGAAATGATCACGTTGAGATTTTGAAAAGATTGCTCCAGCAAGAGTGTGGTCAGCTGCTCCCAGCAGAGGACCTGCTGGGAGGCTGGAACAATGCCCTGGCCAAAAATGATGAGGTCTGGAAAGGAGGGAGATGGCTGTGAGGATGCAGAAGGGAGAGATCAAAGAGGTGCCCATGAGTCCTCATGACTGATCAGCTATGGAGATCTGGGGCAAAGGAGACTTAGTGACTGAGGGCATGTAGGTACAATCCTCAAGTCGGGGAATCCAAGGAGATCAGGAAGAGAATGGCAGTCAACTGCAGCCAGGTGCCTTCTAGAAACTGCATATCTTGGGTGCTTGGTCGTTCAGACTCTTCACAACCCTGTGGGCTGTAGCCTGCCAGGCTCCTCTGTCCATGGGGTTCTTCAGGCTAGAATAATGGAGTGGTTTGCCATTCCCTACTCCATGGGATATCCTGACCCTGGGATGGAACCTGCGTCTCCTGCACTGCAGGCAGATATTTACCATCTGAGCCTTAGGGTAACCCAGGTGTGTTCTAAGGTGCCCAGAATGGGAGCTGGGAGCCATGCTCTATGGTTGGCCCCTGCCATTGATCACTGCACTTGATGTAATTTTGCAGCGTGCCACCTAATTCTCCCACAACTGCCCTTGACACCTGTGAGACTGTAGGGGCTGTCCTGTCTGCTGGCCTGGAACCCATAGTCTTCCGGCCTGGAACCCATCATCTTCCGGCCTGGAACCCAACGTCTTCCACTTGCCTTCGGCATTGGTTAGATCCTCCCTGTGGCTCCAGGTGTGGCTCTGGTTCCCAGGAAGCACCAGAGGGTCCCCCCACCCCCATTGGCACTCGCTCTCCCTCTGCCTTTGGGAGCAGGGTCCTCCTTCCTGCCACCTTTGCAGTAACCGGTTCCACCGGTTTTCCAGAGCATTTTTCCTTCCTCCATGCCAGGTGAAAGCTTTCTTGATCAAATCACTTGGCCTCAGGGCAAATACAAATGTGTCCTTCCCTTCCTTCTACAAACCACCCCATCCTAGCCAAGAAGCCACCATCCTGCTATCATAAATCATGCTCCTAGCTGATTGCTCTCTCTCTCGTGTGTACCTGTTTAGAGTCAACTCTATCTGGGGCTGGCAGATTTCCATTAAACATCTTAGTGCGTCTTCTCTAATCTGAGGTCTGCTCTGATGGAAGGCACACATTCAAACAGGAATTTTAGGTGAGTAGGGCTAAGCTGGTGCTTCCCTGGTGGCTCAGACAGTAAAGAATCTGCCTGCAAGTGCAGGAGACCCAGGTTCGATCCCCAGGTCAGAAAGATCCCCTGGAGAAGGGAATGGCTACCCACTCCAGAATTATTGCCTGAAGAATCCAATGGACAGAAGAGCCTGGTGGGCTACAGTTCATGGGGTCACAAAGAATCAGACACAACTTAGCAACTAAGCACACAGGGCTAACCTGGGGTCAGCAGAAGGGTTGGGGTTTCACCAGCGTGGAGTTAGTGCAACACCAAGAATCTCCCCAGTGACTCAGCCCAGACCCACCTTTGACCAAGAAAGAGTCATCTGGTCTTTCCATTCCCCTCTCTACCCTCTGGGACGGGGTTGAGCTTGGGAGAAGATGGATGGATTCTGGGTTCATCCGAAGATCACAGAAGCAGCTAATTTTAGTAGACAATAGAGAAGTTAAGTTCAGGACTGAACTAAGTCTTGAATTTCCCTCTGAACCGTGCAGCTCAGGGGACCTGCCTTCCAAATGCATTGGATTGACTTTGGCGGGGCCAGCCTGGAGGATGTCTCAGCCTCAGGACTGTCTCCTGGGCGTCTGGCTGCCCAGCTCTGGCTTCTCTAACCTCATATGTTTCCATCCAGGAGGTTTCATTTTGGCGTCACAGAGAAGCCTGGTGGGCTACAGTCCATAGGGTTACAAAGAGGTGGACACAGTGGAAGCACTTAGCACACACACGCATGGCTCAGTTACAGACAGAGCTCTGCACATAATGGAGTTGTTACACAAAAGTTGTCACACACAACTCAGGTGAAGGCAAGGGGTCCTACTGCCAAAAGGCCAAAATATCACTCCATCCTCACTACTGCTCTGATGAGGCTGGCCAGCCAAATCGTGGGAGCGGCCCCAGAGTAACAACTTTCAACTTCAATCCCTCTTTCCTTTCGCCCTCTCTGGGTGTGTGACATCATGGGAAAGTGAAAGTCATTCGGTCACGTACGGCTCTTTGTGGCCCATGGACTATATATAGCCCAGCTGGCTCCTCTGTCCTTGTCACGGAGGGGCTCCAGATTGGGAACCAGGACATTTTCCTGGGTCCCTGTTTGTTTGTTTGTTTGTTTAATAATGATTTTAAGTACTCACAATTTGGTAGATACATTTGAGCTATTCTCATTTCCAGATTTTGCCTTTTATTTTTTTCTGAACCAAACCAATCTAGTGAAAAAAAGTCCTTTTTAGTTGAATTATATCCCATATTGAAAAAGCTGAAATAAAAATAAACTTTCCTGACCAGGTAAAATGTATTAGATTTCTCAAAATGCTTTAGATAACATGCATAAAAATGATGTGTCTGAAGGAATAAAATACATACAACTCACAGAAAACAGTGGAACAAAACAATGCAGATTTGAAGTAGATACTTTTTGATTTGAGAGAACATGCTTATGTCATATTACTTCTGTTTTCTGTTGCTCTGTGCCAAACCACACCTGGGTCCTTGTTCTAATTCTGTCCCTTACCACAGGGTCCCTCTGGCAGCCCGCTTAACTTCTTTGGGCTTCAGTTTCCTCATCTAAAAATATTAGCTCAATAAAAGAGATCAAAGGAGATTAAATGAACAAACCCTAGCATTCGGTACAAAGCAGTAAAACTAGAATTTTCTGTAAAGATTGCTTCAAAGTATTAGTCATCTTTCATATACTAATTTAAATGTTTCCTTTTGATTAACGAGTTTGAGCAAACTCTGAGAGACGGTAAAGGCCAAGGAAGCCTGGTCTGCTGGGGTCACAAAGAGTCGGACACAACTCAGCAACTGAACATCAACAACAGCAACAGGCGTTCATCAACAGGCAGCTTTCAGCATCACCATGGTGTGAAGGGGGTCATTTTGTCCAATGGGTTTGTTTGCTTTTATCCCTCTGGTATTTTCTGTGACCCACCCCCCTCCAATCTGATAAGACAATAGTAAGAGGCTCTGTTCTCACTGTCCTTGGACTCAAGGGGTTAAAGCAGAAATACAGAAAAAACAAAGAAAACCACACTCAGCTTTTGGATTTCGAAACAGATCTTGAGTATCATAGCAGAGATGAAAGTTTTTTGAGTCTCAAAAGAGCAAGGTCTTAAAGGATTTAGGGCATATGACATTTGTGCCATAAATGACACAGGTGAATGAATGATCAGATAAGAATGGGTTTTTGCACTCCACAGGAGTCCTCCAGACCAATCAGGGAGGGCAAGGGAGAAGTCATCATGGGGAGGGGAGGGGGGTGAAAGAATTGCTAGGAATGTCAGGGGACTGTAGACACAGATATGCTTCATATCTGTGCATATGTGTATCATATGCACATCAAGGATACCAGGTTTAGGGTGAGGCTCTCTCATGCTTCCCTGTTAGTTCAGCTGGTAAAGAATCCGCCTGCAATGCAGGAGACCCTGGTTCAATTCCTGGGTTGGGAAGATCCCCTGGAGAAGGGAAAGGCTACCCACTCCAGTATTCTGGCCTGGAGAATTCCATGGACTGTATAGTCCACGGGGTCGCAAAGAGTCAGACACGGCTGAGCGACTTTCACTTCACTTCTCTCATGCTGATGGCATGAGATACAATTCAGGTAAAACGGGCAGCCTTGCCAACATGCATAGAGAAGGCCTAAGACAGCCCCACCAAGGGTCCTCCTCTGTCCCCAGTGTGTAGCATCCAAATATTTGCCATCTCTCCTTCCTGGAGGTGTGAGGAGATAACTGAAAGAGTCAGTAAACCTGCAGGTGAGGGCTAAGCGTGACCCGCATGGACCAACAGAGACCAGAAGAAACATGATCATCTTAGCTAAAGCCAACCTCGGGAGATGACAGCAACCAGGGACCTGGAAGAAGAGGGAGCATCTTGGCAGATGCCAGGATGGGGAGATGAAGATCAGCAGGGTCTGATTCCTTGAGGGTGTGGCGTTGGCACCCTGGCACTCAGACCTAATCCCAGGTCCATGGGCAGGTGGGGGGAAATTAAGTCAGTCAAGGAAATCCTGATTCAGTTTACTCTGGAATGATGATGCTTTTGCCACCCACAGAATAGGGGTTCAAAAAACATAAGCAAATTCAGTCTAAAAAATTTAAGCTATACACACAGATTTTGTATCTCTGAGTTTCGTGAATCAAAACTCCTATTCAATGGTCAGGTAATGCTCTTGGGGCTCCTTGTGATCTTAAGAAAACTGAAGGTTAGATGAGCTTAAAGGAGCCCTAAGGCTAGTGCTTATTTAACTTCTATGCAGTCACATCATGAGAAATGCTGGGGAGGATGAAGCACAAGCTGGAATCAAGATCGCCGAGAGAAATATCAATAACCTCAGATACACAGATGACACCACCCTTACGGCAGACGCCGAAGAGGAATAAAGAGCCTTTTAGTTCCTCTTTAGTGAAAGAGGAGAGTGAAAAAGCTGGCTTAAAACTCAACATTCAAAAAACAAAGATCATGGTATCTGGTCCCATCATTTCATGGCAAATAAATGGAGAAACAATGGAAACAGTGACAGACTTTACTTTCTTGGGCTCCAAAATCACTGCAGATGGTGACTGCAGCCATGAAATTAAAAGACGTTTGCTCCTTGGAAGAAAAGCTCTGACCAACCTGCTGCTGCTAAGTCGTTTCAGTCGTGTCCGACTCTGTGTGACCCCATAGACGGAAGCCCACCAGGCTCCCCCGTCCCTGGGATTCTCCAGGCAAGAACACTGGAGTGGGTTGCCATTTCCTTCTCCAATGTGTGAAAGTGAAGAGTGAAAGTGAAGTCGCTCAGTCGTGTCCGACCCTTAGCGACCCCACCGACTGCAGCCTACCAGGCTCTTGCATCCATGGGATTTTCTAGGCAAGAGTACTGGAGTGGCTTGCCATTGCCTTCTCCTACCTAGACAGCGTATTAAAAACCAGAGACATTGCTTTGCTGACAAAGGTCCATATAGTCAAAGCTATGGTTTTTCCAGTGGTCATATATGAATGTGAGAGTTGGACCATAAAGAAGGCTGAGTGCTGAAGAATTGATGCTTTTGAACTGTTGTGTTGGAGAAGACTCTTGAGAGTCCCTTGGACGGAAAGGTGATCAAACCAGTCAATCCTAAAGGAAATCAGTTCTGAATATTCATTGGAAGGACTGATGATGAAGCTGAAGCTCCAATACTTTGGCCACCTGATGCGAAGAGTCAACTCAGCCCTGATGCTGGGAAAGATTGAAGGCAGGAGGAGAAGGGGACAACAGAGGATGAGATAGTTGGATGGCATCACCGACTCAATGGACATGAGTTCAAGCAAGCTTGGGGAGATGGTGAAGGACAGGGAGGCCTGGCGTGCTGCAGTCCATGGGGTCGCAAAGAGTCAGACACGCCTGAGCGGCTGAACAGCAATGAGGCTAGTGTTGGAGCAGCCACTGTTTTCTCCTGGCCAGGCCCCCAAGGCCAGAGTCAGGATTCAGCTTTCCTGGCGCCCCCTCCTCCCAGACGCCCTCTGACGCCACCCTCCATCGCACATTAAGGGTCTAGACAGAAAACTGAGAGAGAACCATATGAGATGGAAAAAGTCCAGGGCCTGAGAACAGAGAGTGGGGAGGGATGGAAGTGGGAAAAACGAAAGGAAAGAAAATAGAGCGATAACGTTTAAACTCTACATGAACGCCCCTGCAATGATCGTAAGGCAATGATTACCTTTTCCCAAGAGGACTCGTTCCCCTCCTGGTGAAAAGGTTGGAAATCTGAAATAATAATAATGACCGATACCTTGACTGAGTAATGACTGCTCTGCACTGTGCGTACACACACATATGTATATGTTCAAGAGAAATGTGGATAAACATATGGATTATAAAGTTCAACAATTACAAAGTAAAGATTCTTACTGTCTTAAGAGACAATGTCAACCAAAGAAAAATATTCTTGTTGGGGGTAAAGAAGTATTTCCTCATGGATGCGCGCACACACACACACACAGAAAGTATGTCTATATGTTGTAGTGTGTATTAAAGTAATTCACTTGCTTGGATAATTTGAAAGTAAATATAAACATACTAAATATGCATACATGTCACATTGTGTACTGGGCTTCCCAGGTGGCACTAATCTGCCTGCCAGTGCAGGAGACATAAGAGAGGCAGGTTCGATCCCCAGTCAGGAAGATCCCCTGGAGGAGGGCACGGCAACCCACTCCAGTAATCTTGCCTGGAAAATCCCATGGAGAGAGGAGCCTGGAGGGCTATAGTCCATGGGGTCACAAAGAGTCTAAGTGACTGGAGTGACTTAGCATGCGCACATTGTGTATCAAAGTCATTTACTTGTTTGGATAATTTGAAAGTAACCCCATGACACTCCCTGAGATCAAATGCAAAATCTGAGCCAAGAACGAGTGGAAATGTGGAACCATTTCTTTTTGGGGTCTTCAGCACAGTAAATTCTACTGCTTTCTAAAGATAATGATGGTTATCTAAAGACAGCCCCCTCCCCAGCAGAGGCTAGAGCCTCTGACTCTGTTCCTCCTGGTCAGCCCCCACCGGTTTACCTGCGTCGCGATGCCCCATGGGGTTGCCAGCTCCTCTTCTTTCTCTCTGTGTCCCTTCCTGACCCTGCACGGGGAGACCTTGAATGTCGGAAGGGCTCCATAAATACTGCTTGGTTGGTTGACTGCCAGCAGGGCCCGGCCATTTCCTTCAAAACCAAGAGGATGACTTGTCTTGGCAGCTTATACCTTGAGGATAAAAGACAAGCCAGAGATGGATTGAAAATGTAGGTCCAACTGTCAGAACCCATCGAGGTGGGGCGGAAGGTGCTGGACTGGGCCCAAGGGTACAACCGCCATCAGGAGAGGGTCAGACAGCCATGAGGGCCCCACACCCCACTCCCCGCCTTGATTCCTTGATTTGTGAAGGCCTGGCCATGTCCTCCTTTGAGAAGAGAACAGAGCCACTGCTGAGGGTGTGAAAGTCAGATGCAAGTTTTCAATCAGATCAGCCTCTGTCTCCTTACTTTTTCTGTGTCTCTTTCTGTCTCTTTGTCTGTCTCTTGCAATCTACATTGAGTTCATTTGGGGCAGGTGAAAAGGAAGAAAAGGTTTGGCACTTCTTATGAGAATACAGTTACTTTATTCCAAAGAGGAGCAATGCTTGTTTTTATTTATTTATGGTTGCACTGGGTCTTAGTTGAGGCAAGCGGGATCGTTTTTGCTACAAGCGGGATCTTCCCTTGTGGCACATGAGCTTTCTGTCTAGTGGAGACACACTGGCTTAGTTGCCCTGTGGCACGTGGAATCTTAGTTCCCCAACCAGGGTTGGAACCCGTGCTCCGTGCACTGGGAGTTCGGAGCCTTAACCACTGGAATGCCAGGGAAGTCCTTGGAATTATTAAAAATGAGCTCATTCCAATCTAGACTGAAGATCAATTCTATCATCAACATGGACATCCTTTACTCCCAGAAGGTCCTTGATATGGTGTAACACTTTAAGTGGCATCTTTTTAAAGCATAGATTAAATGTTGCCTCAAGATGTACTTGAATGGTGACCACTGAGGGGTTCCTCTTTCCTGGCTCACCAGATAGGTGGGGAGCTCACCCTTTGAAAGTCAGGGTGTTTTGTTCTGCTCCTGCACAGACAAAACCCTCAGGGCCCCCACCCAGGACCGACTGTGTTGTTTGGGGGACCTGGTGCAAAATAAACACGACAGGCCCCCGTTTCCAAATTGCAAGGAGATGACAGTAAAATAAACACGACAGGCCCCCGTTTCCAAATTGCAAGGAGATGACAGTAGGGCGTGGAATCAAGTGCAGGCCCTTGGAAGTATGGGACTCGGGGCAAATGAATTTGGCTGCCTATGAAGCCAGCTATGCCCCTACCCAGATAGAGACGCGCCTTGGAGAGGCACTGGCCACGTTCTCCTCCTCACCCCGCACCCTCAGCTCTGTGGCACTTTTGCTCTTTCCTGGGCTCTGGCTCCATTCTCCTTGTCCCAGTGTATCAGTGCATCTTCTCCTGTTTGAGCAATGTCCTTCTCTTAGCCCCTCTCTCTCAGGCTCCCTTTCTTTCTAACTCCAGCATTTTCATCCTTCTAGATGTGGCCTAGCCACTCTCTAGATTCAAATCCAAGGCCGTTCTAGCCTCAGATATATATGTGTCTTTCAAATCTCCCCCATTTCCCAACAATCCTGCTCCTGGGCATATACCCTAAGCCATAATTCAAAAAGACACATGTACCCCAATGTTCACTGCAGTACTATTTACAAATAACCACGACATGGAAGCAACCTAAAGGCTCATCACCAGAGGAATGGAGAAGCAGATGTGGCACATACATACAAAGGAATACTACTCAGCCATAAAAAGGAATGAAATTGGGTCATTTGTAGAGACTGATGTACAGTAACATTAAATCAGAAAAAAACACATATTGTGTATTAACACATGTTTTGGACTGTTGTACAGAGTGAAGTAAGTCAGAAAGATAAAAACATATTGTATATTAACACATGTATTTGGAATCTAGAAAAATGGTACAGATGATCTTATTTGCAAAACAGAAATACAGACACAGATGTAAAGGACAAATATATGGACACCGGTGTGGGGAAGGGATAGTGGAAGGAATTGGGAGATTGGGATTGACATGTGCACACTATTGATACGAGGTGTAACAGGTAACTGATGAGAACCTACTGCATAGCAAGCAAACTCTACTCAGGCTCTGCAGTGACCTAAATGGGAAGGAAATCTAAACAATATATGTAGAGCTGATTCACTTTGCTATACGGCAGAAACCAAGACAACATTGTAAAGCAAGTATACTCCAATAAAAATTAACTTTAGAAAACTTCCCTGTTACGACTAGGTCTTCCTCTCTTTGGTGCCAAACCAGATTTAATGACCAAGTCCCAGTGGGTCATACACGTGTGGGGAGGTGGGAGAGGTAAATCTGGGCCTCATTGCAGGGCCGAGAGAGAATCCAAGAATGAGAGGATGCTCCAATGTGATCCTGGACCCTCACAACGAAGGGAACCACAGGGACGAAGGTGCCCCAGTGGGCCCGGGAACAAGGGTTCCCCCATGGCATCGTGCACACCAGGGCCATGAACTTCCTCTGACACATGTTCTAAAGGAAGAGGAAGTGCTGGGCGCATCTCCCGGATTGCCTTTGTGGAAATTGCTTTTCGGTGATTCTCGTCTGGCCACATGACTCACAAAAGCATCTCTATTCATTGCCCGTTTCTTCAGAGCGCTCCACGACGTGACTCACGCCTCTATTTACTAGGTTTGATTGGGAAGGTTGGGTGAAATCCTTTCCCCTGGGAACAGGAAGTTTTTGGTGTTTTTTCTACAGATTAAACCCCGCGGGGGACACGGCAGCACATGCCCTGTTGCCCAGCCTGCTTCCTACCAGGGATGCTGCGTCCTGTCCGGGCGGCACAGGCATGGATCTGGGGGAGGCAGAATGGCTTTCAAAGCACAGGCAGCACGGGCATGCTCTCAACGATCTGAATGCACGGGAGATAAGGCCCGACAAGATATTTCCTGTTTGGAACATTTAGAAGAGAGACTGAGAGGAAGGCAGGGCGGTGGGGAGCTTAAGTACTTCCCAGGTGGCCAGTGGAAACGAATCCGCCTGCCAGGGCAGGAGATGCAGGGTCAGCCCCAAAATGGGCAAGATCCCCTGGAGGAGGAAATGGCAACCGCAAGATCCCCTGGAGGAGGAAATGGCAACCCACTCCAGGATTCTTGCTTAGAGAATCCCATGGACAGAGGAGCCTGGCAGGCCACAGTCCATGGGGTCGCAAAGAGTCGGACACGACTGGGCATCTGAGCACAGCACAGCCTCTACCGTATGGGCCTTAAGCAAGGGGTGAGAATAATCATGTTATTTGAGAATAAACGGGAAAAATTTTGCCATCCCCAATAGTGCACCCTTAGGGGACTCAGGATGGAAAAGAACAGGATACTGGCCCCAGAGAGCAAATGATCAAAGGAATGATTTCCATGAGCCTTTGCAGAAGGCTCTGTGACTGAGTTTTGGGAACTGAAATCCTTGATCTGGCCGACAGAGGGTACTCGGGTGCCTGCAGTCAGTGCAAACTCGGTGAGACTTGGGGAGGCTGAGGCAGTCGGCGGCACCACTAGGACCTCTGCCTGTGACAAAAGGGCAGGGATTCACCAGCCACAGACTTCAGACCCAGAGTTCCTTCAGCTTTACTTATAGAAAGGGCTTCACTGGCGGCTCAGCTGGCAAACAATCTCCCTGCAATGCGGGAGGCCTGGGTTCGATCCCTGGGTTGGGAAGATCCCCTGGAGAAGGGAAAGGCTACCCACTCCAGTATTCTGGCCTGGAGAATCCCATGGACTATACGGTCCATGGGGTCACAAAGAGTCAAACACGACTGAGCAACTTTCACTCACTCACACAACACCAATTCAAAGACAAAGTTCTTAAGGATGTCCAGACAGTCACTGTGGAGCATTAAAGCTCAACCCTCCGAGTACATACCTGTGCATCCGTCCTGAGCACACCTGTCTGTGATTTCAGCTGTGCCTCTTCCTTCCCCTCCTTAAAATCCTTCAGGGGCTCCCATCATTTCTTTGCGGGGGGAACACCCAAATGCCTTTCGTCTGGCTTTCACCCACAGGCCTTCAGATACAACATTCTCACTGAGTAGAGCACATTCACCTCCTCCCCTTGGCTTAACTGTTCTCATCAGTGGGGTCCTGGTTACCCTTTCTGCCAAAAACTTTCCGTGACTCACTTGGTTTTTTGTTTGTTTGCTTGTTTGTTTTTAATTATGTTTTTGGCTGTGTCATATGCTATGTGGGATGCTAGTTCCCCAACCAGGGATTGAACCCACGCCCCCTGTATTGGAAGCATGGAGTCTTAGTCCCTGGCTGCCAGGGAAGTCCCTCATGAGACTTTTGTTCGAGCACCTTATTTATCTGACCCCATGACACCAAGATCAAACAGAGAAGGAATCTCGCACAGAAAGACCAGCCACAAGACCCCACCCAGAATGAGGGCTGCAGTGAGCACACAGCCTGGGAGCTGGGTCATCAGCCATCCCCCCTAATGGGTGGCCCGGACTTTGTGGGGCCCGGGTTTGAGGCATTCGTGACCCTGCCTTTATTAACCTGTCCCTCTCCTGAGGCTGCACTGATCACGAGGGGTGTGATTGCCTATGGGCCTACATTTCTGCTACTCGCTGCCTGTGTGCCCATTGTGGCGGCTGGGATTTACCCTCATCACCTAACATGATGCTTGCTACATGCTAAGTGCTCAGGAAATATTTACTGACTATATCAATGAATGAATGGGTTGACATTAATCAATGAATGGACAGAGTTGCATGCTTTATTTGCAGCATTCTAAGACTGCAGAGCCTGCATCTTAATACCAGCGTTTCCCCTGATAATGCAACCAGCCTCCAAAGGAGAGGATCTTAACTGGAAGTCTGCCAGAATTCCAAGATATCCATGGATTAGGTTGGGTGGAAGGACTACAAAGTCCCAAAATTGAATGCGAAATTGTATGGATACGTGTAGTTTGGGGAGGGAGATGATTAATAGTTTTCATCAGAAACTCAAGAGGTATCCTGAATCCCCAGGGTTAACAAATCTTTGCCCTGAAACAACGGTCTGTGAAGGGAAAGCATCTTCAGCATGATTTGGAAACTATTACAAATGCACATTCACAGGTCCCTCCCCCCACAAAGCTGCTAAATTGGAAACTCTGGGCAAGGAGCCCAGCGTGTATGTTGGGAAAGTTTCTTGGACATTCGTTGCACATTCAAGGTCAAGAACCACTCAAGAACTAGACATAGTAAGGTGTATTTCCATATCTGTAGAGGCAAAAAAAAAAAAAAAAAATCAGGGAGAGCTGAGATATAAACTCTCACATTTATAGTCAAATGATTTTGGACAAGGTGTCAAGACCATTTCATGGGGAAAGGAGAGTCTTTTCAACAAATGGTGCTGGGAGAGCTGGATGTCCATATACAAAAGAATGAAATTGTAGCCTTCTCTAACTCAATATATAAAATTAACTCAAAGTGAAAAACCAATAACAATGAGGAAAACAGGTCAAAAGCTTCTCAGACTTCCCTGGTGGCAATCCCCCTGCCAACTCAGGAGACACAGGTTTGATCCCTAATCTGGGAAGACCCACTTGCCTCAGGGCAACCAAGCCTGAGCGCCCCAACTACCAAGCCTGTGCTCTGGATCCCGGGAGCTGAAATGACTGAAGACCACGTACCCTAAAGCCCGAGCTCCACAACAAGAGAAGCCACCACGATGAGAAGCCCGTGACCCACATCTAGAGAAATCCTGGTTGCATCAACAAAGATGCAGTGCAGTCAGAAATAATTTTTTTAAAAATCTACTAGACAATGGATTTTGGCAATGATTTCTTGGTGATGACACCAAAGACCTGGGTAACAAAAGTGTCAAAGTGACTGACCCCTAGTGAGAACCCAGGACACCAAGACTGCTGTGAGCTTCCCTGGTTAGTGACAAACTGTTGCACACACTGTGAGCGGGACTGGGACACCACAGGCTTTCTGCCCCTCTCCACGGAGCCTCATGGTTTGGGCGTGTGGGCCTGATTTTCATGTTACCCCCAGGTCAGCTTGTCAGCAATTACTATCCCATAAAATTAATTCCTTTTTAATATATGACTACTCATCAAAGGCATCTCCTTTACTCTAAGAGGTTTTTATATGGCTTCAAATTAGTAAGTCTTTTTTTTTTTTTTTTTTATGGCTTCACCCTCAAGATGCAAGAGAACTGGAGAAAGGTCAAGAGGCCACTAGTTACAGAGCACAAGATAAGAAGCAGGATATGCAAACTGAGAGTCCCATGGAGCCCGGAAAATACAGGGACAGACCCTCTGTGATCAGACAGAGTCATCAGCTGGGGATGAAAAAACGGACTCACAAGCTGACATCGCTTTGATAATGGGAAGAACGCATTTGACCTAAGAGCAGGGGAGAAACGTCCCCAGGGGACTTTGAAGTCCTGTCTCTTTCCGGGGCTGAAATGAGCTGGGATTTCTCTAGCAACTCAAAGGGATGGGCAGACAGCAAGCGGATGGGAGATTAACATGCGGAGGATGGAGCTATTTGAAGTCCAGACTTCACATTCGATGATGCTGGGTAATCGTTCACTTTCTCGGAGGCTAAATTTGCTTGTCTTGAACAGGAGAATGATAGAGTCACCTCCCCCAGTTGTTAGGATGAGGACATCAGGAGACATAGGAAGAGTCCGGGGGTGAAATAAGAACTCCTTAAAAACTTCCCCTTCACCCCAGCATTGACTCACATGGATTCCAACTCATTTTGTATTTCCAGGTCTCTAGCAAATGTGTCTAGTGTGACACTCGCTGAATTTCACTAGGAAAAAAAAAAAGTACCTCTCCTTGGCCTGAAGTTGTCCTCTCCTTGGAATCCTCTGAATCTAAAACATCAGAAATGTTTACGTGTCCGCTCCCCTCTCTGTACCATCCTGGGACGTCCTGGGTCTTGTTTTCTCTCCCGCTTTCCCATCAGCGGTTCAGATGTTCTCTCAATATTTGTGTTTGCAAAACTCCATCCCTGGGCCTGAGCTCCCTCCAAAGGCTCCATGGCCCAGATCCAAATAGCCTGCAAGTGTGTCCCCTCACCTCACCCAACACTCCATGCTTGTTTGGCCAGGAAATAAACCCGGAATGCTGCTAAGAGCCAAAGCCTGTGCCGGGACTGGGGTTTTCAACTAAATTAAAAACAGCTCAACCCTTAAGGAGCTCCTGTGCTGGGGGGAGCCGGATTATAGAAGGATGGGGGTACATCCCAGTGTCCGGGAGATGCAGTCAGCCAGGTGCTGCCTGAGGACAGAGGAGGAGCCATCCAGGTCCGAGGAAACATGCATCGCCCAAGCTGCAAGGGCCTGGCCACATCAGAGGGCCTGCCTGAGCAGGGGCTCCATCGGGAATCCCTGGGGGCACTGTCCACTCTGCAGACAGAAAGGGGAGCCAGAGGGGACAGTAGAGAGCCTTTGTCAGGGCCCTGCTGCCAGGGCTCTAGCCTCACCGATGCCCTGCGCTCAGCTCAGCGGATGGGGGAACCATGACACAGAATCCTGGCACCGAAAGACCTCCCAGGCTCACTTGGGAAAAGAGGAAGCGTGTTGTGTGGGCTGATGCTCTGCAAGGATTCTCAGTTAAGAGAACATCAGCGTGGACTTCTCGGTGGTTCAGATGGTAAAGAATCCACCTGCCAATACAGAAGACTTGAGTTCGATCCCTGGGTCAGGAAGATCCCCTGGAGGAGGGTAAGGCAACCCGCTCCAGTGCTCCTGCCTGGAGAATCCCATGGACAGAGGAGCCTGGTGGGCTATAGCTCCATGGGGTCACAAAGAGTGACTAACACTTTCACTTCACTTCGGCATGGACTCAGCGTGGGGGCAGCAGCCCTGGGCTCAGATTGCCCACCAGGCAACGTGCAGGAACAGGACACCGAGACTCAGCAACATCGCAGAAACCAAATCGCTGGGGAGAATTCCTAAAAGGATGGAAGGAACGGACATGTGAATAAACAGCTGTAACACAGGTGCAGCGTCGCTCGGAAACGGCCATGCGCACCTCACCCGGCAATGGGAGGTGGTGAGGAAGACACAGCCTGGGGCGGGCCTGGCGGGCTCAATCCTAGCTCGCACGCATCGCAGTGGGGAGGCCGGGCCTCGGCGTCCTGCTCCGTCACCTGGGACTGCAAGACGGTTTGTGTAGACTTGATGTATGGAAGGTGAAGTGCCTGGTGCACATCAAAGGTTCAATAAAGGGTCCTTGCAATGGTTTTTATTCCTGAGAGCTGAGTTCAGGGAGTCCTGCTGTCTCCATGGTCTTCTCGTTCTGCATCGGGTCCCCAGACAAATCCTGGGTCAGCCCTCCCATCTGTGCTCCTGTCTCTTCTGGTCGTCTCACGGGCCTCCCTCCAGCCTCCCGTGTGAGGCCAGGCCTCCGCGGTGCTGGGCCTCCTCTGCTCACCTCCTCACAGCCTGCTGCTTGGGACCTGCCTCCACGTCTGCAGAGCGGGTCCTCCCCAGCCCAGCTTATGGGGCCTCTCCCGCTGCTGTCGTTTACATTCTGCCTGCCACCTTGGTGTCCCAGCCCCGACTCCGTCCTGACTCAGGCACAGGACTGAGGCTCCCGGTCAGTTGGCACCCAGCAGACAGCCTGGCCTCTGAAGGGTTCACTCTGTGCTAAATGTCACTATGAAACCCTGCTCGTGTTAAATGTGTTCAGAAATGAATGGAAGTACTTTTTCTTTACACAGTTCCTTATACTAACCCACCAAGAGCAGGGTGAGCAAAGTTTTGTTGCTGTTGCTCAGTCACTAAGTTGCGTTCGACTCTCTGCGACCCCATGGACTGCAGCATGCCAGGCTTCCCTGTCCATCACCAACTCCTGGAGTTTACTCAAACTCATTCCCATTGATTTGGCGATGCCATCCAACCATCTCAACCTCTGCTGTCCCCTTCTCCTCCTGCTTTCAATCTTTCCTAGCATCAGGGTCTTTTCCAATGAGTCAGCTGTTTATATTAGGAGACCCAAGTATTGGAGTTTCAGCTTGAGCATCAGTACTTCCAATGGATATTCAGGGATGGATTTCCTTTAGGATTGACTGCTTTGATCTCCTTGCAGTCCAAGGGACTCTCAAGAGTCTTCTCCACCACTCGGATTCAAAAGCATCAATTCTTTTGTGCTCACCCTTCTTTACGATCCAATTCTCTCATCCATGCATAACTACTGGAAAAACCATAGCCTTGACTATACAGGTATTTGTTGGGAAAGTGATGTCTTTGGTTCTGCTTTATAATGAAGGTTATCTGAGCCAGTTTCCCATGGACCATATCCTCAAACGGCATGCGTTTAGCACCTGAGTGTCTGTGTCACTCTTGAAAGCAGGCCACCAAAACCACATCTTGTGGTCTCTCATTTTCTGGGATTTACAATATAAAACAGAACCTGATGCAGCATTCCAGGACAATCACAAGTCAAATCCCAACACTGTAAACTCTGAGAGATCATAAAATACATAATAACAAAGATTACTTCTAATATGACAGTCTGGTTGGCTAGGGTTTCAAAATCTCTTGGTTTGTCAAGATAGATACTCTTATAATTTCATTTTCCTTGTGGCATTACCAGCCAACCTTGTAAACACCGAGTACGCTGTTGGCAGGGAAGAGGGGTGGAATTGTTAGCAGTGCCGCGGGGAGGAAAACATACTAGAGATTAAGGGAAAATGGACAGAGGAAATGAGGACAGAATAGGCAAAATGGGGCATCAGATGGGGTTTGGTCAGCACAGTGTTCTATTTCGAGCCTGAGTTTCTTCTTCCTCTTAGTATTTCTTTCCCCCGGTTTGGACAGACCCTAAAGATGAGAGAGTATGCTGAGAAATCCAGAAAGCAGGGCAGGCTGGCTGGAGAAATATTCGTGGACTATCCCTTAGGTGGTGGTGACTTAGTCGTTAAGTCATGTCTGACTCTGTGACCTCCTGGGCTGTAGCCCACCAGGCTCCTCTGTCCAAGGGATTTTTTCCAGCAAGAATACCAGAATGAGTTGCCACTTCCTTCAGGGGATCTTCCCAACCCAGGAATCGAACCCAAGTCTTTACCAACTGAGCCACCAGGGAAGCCCATATTAGGTCATTCTTATTCTAAAGAACTTGAAAAAGGTAGGACCTGCTTATATAAAGGATGAATAATGGAAAAGGGTTGTCTTTTCCTGCCAAATTTCTGCTAATCGAAATTTCAACTAATGTTGGCACACAGTAGTTTCTCAATAAAAGACTTTTGACTTCACTGATGTTGTGTGTGCTGGCTGGTGGTTCAGTTTGATTTCTGCCATGGGACACGGTGTTTTGTACATTTGAGGGCAAGGTTAGTTTCACTTTCAAGATTGTTCTGAAATCTTCAGCTCCATGGGATCTGAACAACTTGGCTGTTTCTTTAAAAAAAATTTTTTTTTAAAAATATTTATTTGGCTGCGCTGGGTCTTAGATCTTTCATCTTCACTGTGGCATGCAACATCTTCAGTTGTGGCATACGAGATCAAGTTCCCTGACTAGAGATTGAACCCAGGCCCCTCTGCATTGGGAACACGGAGTCTTAGCCATTGGACTGCTAGGGAAGTGAAGTCCCTGAAGAGCTTTGTAATGGAGGGACTCCATCAGTTCCCTGTCTCTCTCTTCCAGACATCCAGCGACGTGTCTGCTAAAAGAGAAATATGAGCAGACAAAGCATAGCTCATTTTACCTTAAAAAAAAGGCCACTATGCCCCAGGGCACAAGTGACAGATGATAAAACAGCAAATACCAATGAAGTGTTGGAATTGGTTTTTCATTGGGCCACGGACGGAAACACATTTACACCTAATAAACAGGGGCTGATGGGCTAGATTCTATAGGAAATGACAAGTAGGAGGAGGGGACGGATGGTGGAGAATGAGTACTATCTGTGTTTTTAAATGACTCTTGTGATTGAGGAAAGATCGTTTAATGACAAGTGTGGCGTTCTGGAGCTCTGGTCCTGCTTTGCAGACGCACCCCAGCAAATCTGACAACAAGCCTAAAACAGCTGGCTGCGGTAGGCGTGTTAACAGCAGAGTGAGGACGAGGATTTATGCAGGCATGCGCCATTCTTGGCACGTATTAGACCTCAGCCTCATCACGGCACACGTTCTTAATAAACCATTCATGTTGAGCATTCGTGTCGCCCTGTTTATGAAGCCCTGACGACTCTTGCTCCACACCTCCTGAAGGGAACCATGTTTAGCCTGAGATGCTGCCCCCGAGGCATTCTCACACAGCTGAAAAGACCACAGTCCCTCGGCACATGAGGTCCCACCTTGCCGATGACACCAGGTTTTCTGCCCTGGAAAGGCCCCCACTGAGCCCCCAGGGGTTCCCCGAGACACTGGTGAGAGTCCGGGGAGCTGGGGACATCAGAATCCTACCAGTAAGCTTCTCTCCTGGGTCTGGGCAGCTCGTTTCCTTGAGTTCCTGCTGCCTGGCCCCTTCTAACTCATCTCTTTCCCTCTTCTGTGACACTCTAGACAGAGCAGAGCCAGAAAACATGAATACAAGGGTACAAAGGAAGCAGGCCAGGGAGAGGTTTGGGACTTAAGCCCTGGGCTAGGTGGGGGAGGTCAAGGTCATTTGGTCCAGAAGAAGGATGGCTCAGGGGGGACTCAAAAACAGGGCAGTGGGAGGGCTGTCCACGGCGAGGGGATGAGAAAGAGGTTTATATCCTGGGAGGAGTTAGACTGGGCCAAGAAAAGGTTTACCTGTCTTGCCGGAGGTTTTGACAAAAGATGGGTGAAGGGTTTCAGCAATCATGCTACACAGGGAGGCTGTCTCACTGGGGTGAGGACGTTCATGTCTGTTGTATTTATTGGAGAGGCATTTTGCCAAAAATTAGCATTTGGAGACAGAAGGTGATGTCCTCTCCTATCCCATCTCACACACACACACACACACAGACAACCGGAACATTCCTCACAGGAACCTCTCTCCATAGATCTGGCCACTATTGCACACTGGCCTTATGAAAACCCAAAGGAAGACGGCTTTATGGAAAACAGTAGATAAAATAGTTAAGAAAATGAAATAAAATTCTACTGCATGCTATTTCATCATTATCCCTTCATTCCTTGGGATCTTTAAGAGTTACTATTTAAAATATCTTGGGTCAGTGGCAGAGGGTGGTCCATAAGCCTGTTAGTAACTAAACAGGGCCTGTTGTTTTAGAGATTGTCCTAGAAATCTTTTTTAAAAGATATTAATTAATTTTTTCTGGTTGTGCTGGGTCTTCGTTGCTGTACCCGGGCTTTCTCTAGTTGCGGACAGAGGGGTTCCTTCGTTGCAGGATTCTCATCACCGTGGCCTCTCTTGCGGAGCCCAGGCTCTAGGCCTGTGGGCTTTGGTACCTGAAGAGCAAGGGCTTAGTAGTTGTGGTACATGGGCTTAGTTGCCCTGTGGCATGTGGGGTCTTACTGGGGGAAGGATAGAACCTGCATTTGCTGGCAGATTCTTAACTACTTGGACCACCAGCAAAGCCCTGTTCTGGGAAACTTTAGTTCTGAATTATTGCGATGCTTCAGACGCCCTGGCCCAGCCTGGTGTTGTCCAGGGAGCCAGGCCTCCCAGACTGGGACTTAAGTGTCACCGAGGTAAACATTCCCTTCTGGCTGGCTGAGGTTCTGGGACATAAGCCTAACTAGAGATTTATATGGCCTCAGGCCCAAAATCAAAATTAGAAGGCAAGTGAAATATTTGCAATTTGTGACAAAGGTTAATTGCCTTAACACGTTTTTCACTGGAGAAGTATCAATGCGTTTTTAGAGAGTAATACAATTAACATCAATGTGAGGTTTAAAATTGATCAAGGATTCATTATGCAACTTATGATTGCCACTAGCATTCACATTTTGCTCCATCAGGTTTTTGTTCCAACCTTGTATACATTATAAATGCAAGTTTATTACCATAAAATTTTCAAAAATGATGCATCACAAACTTTTGAGTGAAAAAGAATTTTTCGGTAAATTTTATGCAGATACTTTCTCTGATTCCGTTCCGTTCTGTCGCTCAGTCGTGTCCGACTCTTTGCGACCCCGTGGACTGTAGCCTACCAGGCTTCTCCGTCCATGGGATTCTCCAGGCAAGAATACTGGAGTGGGTTACCATTTCCTTCTCCAGGGGATCTTCCCGACCCAGGGATCGAACCCGGGTCTCCCGCATTGGAGGCAGACGCTTTAACCTCTGAGCCACCAGGGAAGCCCACTTTCTCTGATTATCCGAGTTAAAAAAAAATACACATACACACACTAGTGTCTCAGATGTTAGTCCTTCAGAAGATAATTGATTCAGATGATGTGAATATTAGACCAACAAAAAAGACAAAAAAACCTTAGTGACTGATTCTGATATAGAAAGCGAAAATGAAGCACAGTGCTGAAGAAGACTTCACAGGTGTATCAGGCATACCTGTTGCATGCAATAACCTGCAGAGTGTTAGTAAAATAACAGAAATAATTTTTAGCTGGCCAAAATAAAAATCACTGACCACAGGAGCTAGTTTCTGCAAAAATCTCCCAGGTCAAAAAAATGACTCTTGTAAATCAATAAAAGATGAATACAACAGTAGAAAATCAGTAAAAACAATGAACTCCACCCTCCCAGCACACACACAGAGGGGGCAACAATTCATCAGGGAAGAAATATAACATGATAAAAAGCAAAGGAAACCAGTTTAAACTCACCAGTAACTAAATAAATGCAAACTAAAGCAACAGCGGGATACGTTTCACTGATCAAATGAGCAAGCATTTTGTCTTATTTTATAATGATAAATTTGGTATTGGAAACTGTTCAGAATAAATGGATCTCTTTTATACCATTTGTAGAAATGTAAATTGCCACAGTCTTTCTGGAGGGAAATTTGAGATATTTATCAATGGCCCTTTAACCCAGAACTTCTCAATATGTGTACCACAGGGAATTGGTTAAATAAACTATCATATATTCACATGTCACCATGAAAAATGATGCTATAAAATAAACATTTAAGTGTCATTGATTTTTAAAAAAGCAGATTACAAATTGACCTGCTCAGTACAAATATAATTTTTAATTAAAAAAACATATATAGGCCTGAAGAATCATATTCTTTGGGATATAAAATTATTAAGTTTGAAATGTATTTTGCTTCCAAGAATGAGACTACTGAAAAGTCTAACAATTTCCTCAACAATAATTAGTTTGTTCTATAAATATTTATTAAAATCCTCCTCTGAGCAAGGCATTACCCTAGATGAGAGATACAAAAGACAAAATTCTAGTCTTTATGTCCCTTTTGGCAGGGAACATAAATGATAAGTAAAATACACTTATGAAATCATCATTCAATAAGAGAGTGATCATTTCAAAAAGAAAATAGAATAGTTGACTGTGACAGAGACTGTCAACAGGTCAGGGGACAGCATTAGATACGATGAAACTATATTTGAGTTGAGAGCAGACTCAAGAGAAGGCTTGAGCCAGGGGAGAAACATTCCAGCCTGGAGGCAGAGCACATGCAAAGGCCCTGGGGTGGGAACAATTCTGGAATGATTGAGGAGCAGAAGTTGATGATCAGTTCAGTGGTGAGAGTCTGTGTATGAAAGTGAACGAAAGGGTGCTAAGGACTGAGGCCAGAGACTCAGGTGGGGGCCAAATTCCATATACTCCTAGGTCAGGTAAGGCATTAAATGTTATTCTCAGGCAATGGGAAGTCATTGGAGGACTTTGTTGATAATTTGATAAAATGTATTTTTTAATGATAAATATAAAATTTAAACTTTTGGTTATACATTGTGGATAAATTAACTTCACACATAAAATTTCACTTAATAAAGCAATTCTATGGCATAGGTATTGTTTCCTTTCCTTATAGACAGTGAGTGACTCATTCACGGCCATGCGGCTGGTACATGGCATGACAAGAATGAGAAACTGGGTAAATCGCTAGAAATGAAAATAAACAGTCTTGTAAAATAGATAAGTCACAGAAATGTAACATGTAGCATAGGGAACATAGTAATATTGTAATAACTCTGTATGGTGACGATTTTGAAATGTATATAAATATTGAATCACACCAGTTAATCCTAAAGGAAATCAATCCTGAATATTCACTGGAAGGACTGAAGCTAAAGCTCTAATACTGTGGCCACCTGATGCAAAGAGCCAACTCATTAGAAAAGACCCTGATGCTGAGAAAGATTGAAGGCAGGAGGAGAAGGGGACAACAGAAGATGAGATGGTTGGATGGCATCAACGACTCAATGGGCATGAGTTTGAACAAGCTCCAGGAGATAATGAAGGACAGGGAAGCCTGGCGTGCTACAGTCCACAGGGCCACAAAGAGTCGGACACGACTGAGTGACCGAACAACAATGATGTACCAAGATGATACTGTGTGGAAATAATGCTTCAATAAAAAGGGAAAAACCAGTCTACAACACTGAATGTTAGTCATTTGGCATGGTGGCAAACATTCATATGTTAGTATTCCCATATGAGCACAATGAATGAACAAACGCACTCTCCTCTCACACCTCCCCCTACAACAGGCTGTTAAGGAAGGAACCAAGGGGGCTCAGCTTGTGTCTCTCAGGGGACAGCACCAGGATTATAAAACCTGAGACTCTGGTTGCAGCAACTGGCGCCTGCTCTTCAGATCGTCAACCTTTGGAAGATTGGCCCAAGTGAGCTGGATGCAGCCTCTCTTCTGGAAGGGCCACCCAGCCCTGCCTTCCTGGGCACCAGCTGTAGGAGGACTGGGCACGTTTTCCAAACCAGAGGGACTGCCTCGAGCCAGGCCAACAGGCCCCAGCAACGCATCCCGTTCTGAGTCAGGACGGGGAGACACATTCGTCTTGGACTTGGACGTGCTCTTTCATCGCTCGGCCTTTGTAAAGGGAGAGACAGAGCCCTCTCGGTTGAGCCTTTTACAGCCACTGCCGAAGCCAGCCTGGATCTCTCTGCTCCCTAAGGGTGTCCCAGGAGCCACTGGCCTGTGTTTCTCTGCATGGGGCACTGGACTGTTACTCCTCTCCCCGTCCTTCCTTGGCTTTCCCTGTCTCACTGTTGCAGCAGCTGTAAGCGGAGAGCATCCTGTTCACTCGGTGGTCTCTGCTTTATCCCTGGATTCCCGAAATGCTGCTCCAGGTTAGCTGGACATCTCCTCCTCTAGGTCTTGCCGGCCTGTGCTCGCATGTCTGCCGTGCAGCCTAGCTGGTCTTCCGTAGGACCCTTCACACATATCTCTCTCTGGAATCTGAGTTCCGCCTTTTAAAAGAAGAAAATGTGATGTCTAGAGTAGTCGAATTCATAGAGACAGAAAGTTGAATGCTGGTTGCCAGGGGCTGGTGCAGAGGGAGGTGGAGGGTTGTTATTTAATAAGCATGAGGTTCAGTTTTGCAAGATGAAAACATTTTGGAGATTGGCTGCACACCAGTGTGAATGTACTTAACACTCCTAAACTGTACACTTTAAGATGGTTAGGATGGCAAGTTTTATTTTTTTTTAAACCACAATTTAAAAAAGTGAAAGACAATTGGATATTACATTCCTCCTGAGGAGGAGGGCTTCCCTGGTGGCTCAGAAGATAAAGAATCTGCCTGCAATGTGGGAGACCTGGGCTCGGTCCCTGGGTTGGGAAGATCCCCTGGAGAAGGGAACAGCTACCCACTCCTGTATTCTGACCTGGAGAATGCCATGGACAGAGAGGCATGGAGGGCTACAGTCCATGGGGTTGCAAAGAGTCGGACATGACTGAGCGACTTTCACTCTACTCCTGAGGAGGAATATACCATTACCTATGAAATAGTCTTGCCAGAAAATCAAATCAATTTAAATCAAATCAATCCTCCGGATTTAACTCCCAGTTTACAGAAAATACAGGAACGGAGGAATATATTAAACAACGTCACATGGAAGCAATCAGCAAAATCCAGACTGTGGGAAACTCTACAGGAAAAACAAGTTTCTTCAATAAATAAATTACAGAGAAAGAAAAAGTAGTAGGAGGAGGAAATCATAGATTAAAAGAGTCTTAAAAGACAAAAACCAACAGCAATGCATGGAGTTATTCGGATGTCAATTCACATAAACCATAAAAATGTATGAGACAATCAGGGAATGTTTGTGAACGTTCAGGAATCTAGTGGTTATTTTGAAGCCCGTATCTTCTGGAGATAGATACTAAAATATTTTTGGGTGACAGAGTATAATAGCTGGGGCTTGCTTCAAAATAATTGGGGGGGGATGTTGGAGGGTATAGAAGAAATAAGGGTGGCTACGAGTTTATAGCCATTGAAGCTGGTTGACAGGAGATGCTACTCTATTCTATTCTGTTCTACCTTTATATCTGACATTTTACACACACACACACACACGCGCGCGCGCGCACACACACAAATACTAACCTTTGGACTTCCCTTGCAGTCCAATTGTTACGATTCTCTGCCTCCATGGAGAGGGCAGAGGTTCAGTCTCTGGTTGGGGAACTAAGATCCCACATGCTTCATGGTATGGCCAAAAAAATAATCAATAAATTAAAAAAATAAAAACAGTAACCTTACAGTCTTCTCAAAGTGTTCCTCCTCGGCCCTCAGCGGTATAGCGCAGGGGATGGGGCATGGTCTGCAAACTCTCCCTTCTCTCCCTCTCCCCTGCACCTGGCCTGCTGGGTCCAGGCAGGGGTGGAGCATGCTGGGACAGGGCAGCCCCCTCCCTGTCCACACAGCCTGGACATTTGTGTGGCAGGGGCCGCCTGCTAGGCCTCCTGGAACACATCCGTGGGGTCTCCAGACGAGCCTTCAGCTGGCCCTTCCCCAGCAGGCAGGTCAGGCTCCAGCTTGAGCGTGTCTTCTCCCCAGCCACAGTCTCCACCACAGCAACTCTGGGTGAGATCCCTGAAGAAAGCTTATGTTCAGACAGCTACTGAGCTGCCTACATACCCATGTAATCCAGGGTCCTTTCTATATCAAATGGAGTAAACGCAGCTGCCCAAGTGGCGCACCTGCTTCTGGCCATCTCTCCTGATCTTTTCTCCATATCCAGATGGCATCAGACAACATCTGGGAAACCTGTAGATAGAAGACAGAATGAGGGCTTGGGCATATCCACTCTTTGTCATTGATTACCTTGACGTTTCTCTCCTTTGTTTCTTCAGTGAATGAACATGTGATAAAAAGCTCCAGGTAAGATATGGCCAAATTGAGTCTGCGATTAAGTTCCACCAGCCCACGGATTCCTAGTAGGAAGAGTCTGGATTTCATCTTATGTGTAAAACTGGCAACAGGAATAAACTTGATTTTTTTAATGACTATGTTCTATGAAAGAATCTCTAATTATTAAATATTTCAATGTAGGAGGCATATTTTACAGATATGAAGAGCTGTAATAGCACCCAGGAGCATGAAGTTAGTATCAAATCATCAGTTCAGTTCAGTTCATTTCAGTCGCTCAGTCATGTCTGACTCTTTGCGACTCCATAACTGCAGCACGCCAGGCTTCCCTGTCCATCACCAACTCCTGGAGTCCACCCAAACCCATGTCCATTGAGTCGGTGATGCCATCCAACCACCGCATATTCTGTCATCCCCTTCTCCTCCTTCCCTCAATCTTTCCCAGCATCAGGGTCTTTTCAAATGAGTCAGTTATTCGCATCAGGTGGCCAAAGTATTGGAGTTTCAGCCTCAGCATCAGTCCTTCCAATGAACACCCAGGACTGGTCTCCTTTAGGATGGACTGGTTGGATCTTCTTGCAGTCGAAGGGACTCTCAAGAGTCTTCTCCAACACCACAGATCAAAAGCATCAATTCTTCGGTGCTCAGCTTTCTTCACAGTCCAACTCTCACATCCATACATGACTACTGGAAAAACTATAGCCTTGACTAGACAGACTTTTATTGGCAAAGTAATGTGTTTGCTTTTTAACATGATGTCTAGGTTGGTCATAATTTTCCTTCCAAGGAGTAAGCATCTTTTAATTTCATGGCTGCAATCACCATCTGCAGTGATTTTGGAGCCAAAAAAAAATAAAGTCAGCCACTGTTTCCACTATTTCCCCATCTATTTGCCATGAAGTGATGGGACCGGATGCCATGATCTTAGGTTTCTGAATGCTGAGCTGTAAGCCAACTTTTTCCACTCTCCTCTTTCACTTTCATCAAGGGGCTCTTAAAGTTCTTTTTCACTTTCTGCCATAAGGGTGGTGTCATCTACATATCTGAGGTTATTGATATTTCTCCTGACAATCTTGATTCCAGCTTGTGCTTCTTCCAGCCCAGCATTTCTCATGATGTGCTCTGCATATAAGTTAAATAAGCAGGGTGACAATATACAGCCTTGACATACTCCTTTTCCTATTTGGAGCCAGTCTGTTATTCCATGTCCAGTTCTAACTTGTTTCCTAACCTGCATACAGGTTTCTCAAGAGGCAGGTCAGGTGGTCTGGTATTCCCATCTTTTTCAGAATTTTCCACAGTTTAATGTGATCCACACAGTCAAAGGCTTTGGCATAGTCAATCATCAGAGCAATACTTAAATACATTTCTTACTATGAAAGCATCTTTCCTAGCATAAAACAAGTGCACATGGAAGAGTCAAAAAAACCTAATAACCAGCAAAGAAGGGAACAGCCAATACCACTGGCTAGCACAGGTACAAGGCTTCCCTGGTGGCTCAGAAGGTAAAGAATCTGCCTGTAATGCAGGAGACCCAGTTTCAATCCCTGGGTTGGGAAGATCCCCTGGGGAAGGGAATGCAACCCACTCTAGGATTCTTGCCTGGAGAATCCCTATGGACAGAGGAGCCTGGTGGGCTTCAGTCCATGGGGTCTCAAAGAGTTGGACACGACTGAGTGACTGACACTTTCACTTTCACTTTCAAAGGTAAGTACTTTGTAGACGTTATCACACGTAATTCCCATAACAGTCTCATAGGCTCTGCATCATTGTCTCCACAGAGAGGCAACCAGAGCTCAGAGAAGTTACCTTAGTAAATGAAGGAACCAGGATTCAACTCTAGCTCCATTTGACTCTAAAAGTTGAGTTCTTAATCTCCATTTGCAACTTATAATAAAACACTAAAGTATTTGTCAGGTTAGGAGAATGTATATGTCTATGGTATAGATATGCATGTATATATATGATAAATATAGATATAAGCATAGATGTAGATTATATATATTAATATTCAAGTTAAAATTTATTGCCCTTCTAAGAGACAGGATTGGTGAAAAGCTTAGTCTACAAGTTACTCTTTATATGCTTTAAAAAAAAGTTTTATAGGAGTATAGTTGACCACTAAGTCCTTACATATTTAACACTGCTTCTAATCTATCCAAGGAACTGCTTTCCAAAAATATGTGAATTCCAGCTGAATCGAACAGTATTTGGGAAACGTCACAATGTTGTTTATATAAGTCTACTGGAGATCCCTGTGGGATTTGCTTTTATAGAATTTGAAACAATAGAACAGGCAGAAAATTATTTAAGTAAGCCTAGATCCTAAAAAAAAAAAAAAAATTAGCCAGTGTTATAAATAGTAACAAGTTTTTGGGAACCATTTTAGTTTCTTAACAAAGCACCTGAGGAAGCAGGAAGAAAACCTGGTATATTCCCTTAGACAGTGACAAGAAGCCCATTTCTGTCCTAAGAGCAGCTGGTGAGTTATTTACTTAATATTTAAGTAGACGTTGTTGTTTAGTCACTAAGTCATGTCTGATTCTTTGCAACCCCATGGACTGTAGCCTGCCAGGCTCCTCTGTCCATGGCATTTTCCAGGCAAGAATACTGGAGTGGGTTGCCATTTCTTTCTCCAGTGAAATGGGATGGATGGGAGCTCTGTTACAGAGGAAAAGAAGAAGAAAAGAAAAGTTCTATGTCAGAGCCAAAGAATCCAATAAGGAAGCAGCCAGAGCTTTGTAAAATGAGCCCCTGGGGTTCCGACCTGGAGATGACTGAACCTCAGAAAGCACCCCCAGGGAAGAAGGACTTCCCTGATAGTTCAGGGGCTATGGCTCCAGGCTTCCAATGCAGGGCGCCTGGGTTCAATCCCTGGGCAGGGAACTAGATCCCACACATGCTGCAGCTAAGAGTTTAAGTGCTGCAGTTAAACAATCCAGCATGTCACAATTGAGACCCAGCACAGCCAAACAAATTAATAAATAAGTATTTTTAAAAACAGAGGAACATAAAAGAGGGGTAGAGGTTGTACCATTAAGAACATAATCAAAATAAGTCTATCGTACAAATTCTATTGTTGGCAGTTGACATGCCCTCCAAGGTGAGACTATGTTTTAATAACTATGACAGTACTTCAAGAGTTCAGATGACTTAGATGAATCTTGTTGCAGGTAAAGAAGATGAAACTATTTAGAAGTAGAGACGTATTTGAAAGTCAAAGTTTTTAATATCTAGGTAATGTTATGATTCTGAAGACCATTTGCATATATGTATATGAATCTCCTGACACTGTAAAAGAAAGTAGAGACAGGTGGAAGGAAAAGCAGTGCCACACTGTGTTGCCTCAATCCCCATTGAGAGCATAGCATGTACCAAGAAGTACAGTAGGATTTAGGGGAATTCCCAAGGGAATCTCCACAAGCCATATTTATATTCAGGATTTGCTTGAAGAAAATTTAGAAGTCCCTATGGACACATTGTTCAGCTAAATGCCTTTCAGTTCAGTTCAGTCGCTCAGTCGTGTCCGACTCTTTGTGACCCCATGAATCTCAGCACGCCAGGCCTCCCTGTCCATCACCAACTCCCGGAGTTCACTCAAACTCATGTCCATCGAGTCGGTGATGCCATCCAGCCATTTCATCCTCTGTCGTCCCCGTCTCCTCCCACCCCCAATCCCTCCCAGCATCAGACTCTCTTCCAGTGAGTCAACTTGTCGCATGAGGTGGCCAAAGTATTGGAGTTTCAGCTTTAGTATCAGTCCTTCCAATGAAAACCCAGGATTGATCTCCTTTAGAATGGACTGGTTGGATCTCCTTGCAGTCAATAATTTCTAAAATATTTAAAAAATAAATATCTTTTGCATAAAAACCAAACTAAAGATTTGATACTTTCATTTGTTAGAGGGAACATATATTTCATGATGCTAGACATGTTTCACACAAGATGTAAAATTTGATTATTCATTTACTTTTTATTTCAAATATCCTTTATGTAAAAGGCAAATTATATTTAGGAAAGAAAATAGATTTGGTATCTAAGACAAATACATTTAAATATTTTATGTAACCAAAATATGATGGAGATTAATTCAGACCTTTTATCTCTTTTCTAGATAAAACTAATGTTAGTCACTAAGTTGTGTCTGACTCTTTGAGACCCCATGGACTGTAGCCTGCCAGGCTCCTCTGTCCATAGGATTCTCCAGGCAAGAATACTGGAGTGGGTTGCCATGCCTTCCTCCAGGGGATCTTCCTGACCCAGGGATCAAACCCAAGTCTCCGGTATTGCAAGCAAATCCTTTACTGTCTAGTAGGCAATTGTATTAGTTACCTACTGCTGCACTGCAAATGATCCCAAGTTCAGTGACTTAAAACAGCAAAGAACATTTATTATAGCATACTTGTTGTTGGTCAGGAATTTGGGAAAGGCTTCACTGGTGGTTCTTGCTCAGGGTCTCTATCTCTCAAATCTATTTGCTATTTTAAAGTGAAAATGAGCTAAAACATGTAAGTTATCATTAAATTTTACATGCAGCATGAATGAATTTAGACCTTTAAGAATTTGAAAATCCAAAGGTGAAACCATCAGGAGAGGTCAAAAGAGTTGTTACTGCTCCCCCTTCGATGTCCTCCTGCCACTCATCTCTCCACCTTCCCAAGAGGTGCTGAGAGGCAAGTGGAGGCGGGAGGAAGAGACATGACGGATGACAGAAATAGCCTCACCAGCAATAAAATACACTCCATATGCATGCCCTGACAGTGTTCTCAGTTGCTAAAAATCAAGAAGCAGAAGTCCTTGCATTGTGGTCTTAACAGAATCTCTCCTAAAACCCTTCCCACACACCTGGACTCTCCCTGGGTCCACTGCTATGCGCTGCAAAACAACATGTCAAGCCCAGTGGTGTGCAGAGATAGGACTCTTTAAAGGCTTCTTAGTCCATACATAGTACCCTGTGTCTTTCCCCGGAGCAGTCCATTCTTGCGATCATATAGAAAAGAACTGAGCCCTAATTATGTTCTTATGATCCATATGACTTCTCTCCATGAAAATACTACCTTGAGCCATTATATAGAAAAAAAGTGCAATGTCTATGCATGTTTCATTATACCTGCTATCTCTCTTGTACCTATATGAAACTGTAACACTCATCATCAGAACGGTATATATTTGAAATTAATTTTCTAGTATAAGAGATGGATTTTCACTGCCACCCTCTCTCTCTCCCCTGTGATCAACATATACATTTAGAGGGAGGTCTGAGCTATGTATTCTAAGCAAGTAAGGCAAGTAATAATACCTGCTCTAGATGCTTAGGGCAGCCACAAGAACCAAGAAATTCAAACAGACATGGACCACCCACTGCAACTAGAGAGTAGCCCCTGCTTGCCACAACTAGAGAAAGCCCATGTACAGTAACAAGACACAGTGCAGCCAAATATAAATTAATTTTAAAAAGAAAACAGACATGGATATGCATATTGATTCCAGAACTTATGGCTTGATTTTTTTTTTAGTTTTTTAAAAATTAATTAATTTTAATTGGCGTCTAATTACTTTACAACATTGTAGTGGTTTTTGCCATACATTGATACGAATCAGCCATGGGTATATGGTTTGACTTTAGATGTACTGTTTAGCCTCTCTTCATGCACGTGTGCATGCTCAGTCATGTCCGACTCTTTGCGACCCCATGGACTATAGCCCGCCAGGTTCCTCTGTTCATGGGATTCTCCAGGCAAGAATATTGGAGAGTTGCTAGTTCCTCCCCTATTCCAGGGGATCTTCTGGACATTGGGATTGAACCCGTGTCTCTGGTGTCTCCTGCATTGGCAGGTAGATTCTTTACACTGTGCTTCCTGGGAAGCCCTTAGCCTCTCTGAGCCTCAACTAAAGAATGAGGACAATGATGTATTTCCTGTTGGGTTCAGGTGAAAATCCCCAAGACGCAATGTTTAAAGTACCAAACACAGGGCAGGGGACATAAAAATTAATGTTGGTTTCACTCAACTTTCCTTTTCTTTCCTTTAGTTAACTTTAGGGCTAAAGGCATCACTTGAGTTCTGATGTTTTGTGAATTTGACCCGAACCCAAACCAAGTATCTTTGACCTGAATCAAGTATTATTGACCTGAAAGCAGAACACAATTATTAACAGTTGTAAACAAGGATGAAAAGATCTCTAGTAAATCTTCCAGTGTCAGACAGAACTCACTGGTTCAGACTAACAGCTACGACTGGGCCAACCAGCCCAAGACAAATAACAAATGTTTTAATTAGTGAAATGGGATTAATAAGGAAATGGTGCAAGAGTTTTTGGTGTGATTGTATACATGGCAGGTCCAGACAAGATGGGTTTTGGAGGGGGTGGGGTGGCGTAGGAAGTCACCTCCTTGGTCCGGCTGATTGGGAAAGCCTTTGGGAAAGAAGTCTGATTTGGGGATTATTTGAATAGTGGTAGGTGGGGGGTTTCAAGCTAGACACAAAGGGGTGTTTCAGGTTAAGGGTGTGTCCTGAGAAAGAGTTCAAAGGACAGAGAGGATCTTGCTGTAGAGGGAAGGAGACACCCAACCACAACCAACATTAGTCAAAATCAATCACTGACCCATAAAAAGAGACAGGTGGCATCTGTGCGTGAGGCTCCTGGAGAGTTGGTAGCAGTATCAGCCTTTACAGAAGCACAAAAATGTCTCCATGGGCACTGATTCAGTTTAGGGCCCCAACTTTGAGTGGCAGGGAACCTGGAGCCATTCCAAAGTCAAAGAGGTTGGGACTCATAATGTGGACAGCAGATGGCTTAGGAGAGACCTAAATTCTCTTCATTCTTTAAACGACTCCCTTGGGAGCAGTGTGACTGCCTCTTCTCCATTCCCATTAATGGCAAAGTCACAGAAAGGTTTCGAGTTTCAGCAGAAGAATACAATCGAGATAAGGAAAAAGCTGTGATTCACAGGATTAAGACAAAAGGACAGTTTGATCAGAGGGTTATAAAATTTAACTCCCAGGAGTTCTCTCTGAAGTGGCGAAATCTTCACGCTACATTTGTTCGCAATCCCTCAGTTTACGACATTCTATCAATGGACATTTGTGAGAGCCAAGTTCATAAAGGCAGAATGTAACCTTAGCACACCCAGTGCCCAAGGCTCTGCCTTCACGGAAGCTTCAGATCTCCTTTAGTTCATGTTTTAGGAAATCGGTTTCCACCCTCTTCATTCGCAGGTCCCGCTGCTGCTGCATCATTTCTGCTCCCCACTTCCACTCACAGAGAGCTTTGTCTTTCTTCAACCAGGCAACTTCCTTCTAGTGGGATCACAGACTTGAGCGTGAGCCTCCAGAGAGGAGAGGCGTTCCTCTATCAAGGAGTGTGGAAGGAGGGCGGAAGTGAAGGGTTCTGAGCAGAAGTTAGAAGTAAACACACAGTTCAGTTCAGTTCAGTCGCTCAGTCGTGTCCGACTCTCCACGACCCCATGAATCACAGCACGCCAGGCCTCCCTGTCCATCACCAACTCCCAGAGTACACTCAAACTCATGTCCACAGAGTCGGTGATGCCATCCAGCCATCTCATTCTCCGTCGTCCCCTTCTCCTCCCGCCCCCAACCTTTCCCAGCATCAGAGTCTTTTCCAGTGAGTCAATTCGTCGCATGAGGTGGCCAAACTATTGCAGTTTCAGCTTTAGCATCAGTCCCTCCAATGAACAACCAGGATTGATCTCCTTTAGAATGGACTGGTTGGATCTCCTTGCAGTATAAGGGACTCTCAAGAGTCTTCTCCAACACCACAGTTCAAAAGCATTGATTCTTCGGCGATCGGCTTTCTTCACAGTCCAACTCTCACATCCATACATGACCACGGGAAAAACCATTGCCTTGACTAGACGGACCTTGGTTGGCAAAGTAATGTCTCTGCTTTTTAATATACTACCAAGGTTGGTCATAACTTTCCTTCCAAGGAGCAAGCGTCTTTTAATTTCATGGCTGCAATCAGCATCTGCAGTGATTTTGGAGCCCCCAAAAATAAAGTCTGATACTGTTTCCGCTGTTTCCCCATCTATTTCCCATGAAGTGATGGGACCAGATGCCATGATCTTTGTTTTCTGAATGTTGAGCTTCAAGCCAACCTTTTCACTCTCCTCTTTCACTTTCACCAAGAGGCTTTTGAGTTCCTCTTCACTTTCTGCCATAAGGGTAGTGTCATCTGCATATCTGAGGTTATTGATATTTCTCCCGGCAATCTTGATTCCAGCTTGTGCTTCTTCCAGCCCAGCGTTCCTCATGATGTACTCTGCATATAAGTTAAATAAGCAAGGTGACAATATACAGCCTTGACGTACACTTTTTCCTATTTGGAACCAGTCTGTTGTTCCATGTCCAGTTCTAACTGTTGCTTCCTGACCTGCATACAGGTTTCTCAAGAGGCAGGTCAGGTGGTCTGGGATTCCCATCTCTTTCAGAATGTTCCACAGTTTATTGTGATCCACACAGTCAAAGGCTTTGGCATAGTCAATGAAGCAGAAATAGATGTTTTTCTGAAACTCTCTTGCTTTCTCCATGATCCAGCGGATGTTGACAATTTGATCTCTGGTGCCTCTGCCTTTTCTAAAACCTGCTTGAACATCTGGGAGTTCACGGTTTACATACTGCTGAAGTAAACACACAGGGACACACAATTCTTAAAATTGACAGTATGGCAAAGACAGCTGTGTGTGTGTTCACCGAAGTCTGTCTCCTTTTTCTCCCAGCAAACAGTAAGTCTGATTTCTCAGTTCCCCTTGCAGCCCCTTGGGTGATGTGGCTGAGTTTTGGGGAATGGCAAGTGGGCAGGAGTGATGTGTGCCACTTCCAGGCCTAGCCCTTTAAAAATTCCCATGAGCTCCTCCAACCTGGAAAAGGATTAAGAAGTCACAGGGGCACAGAGGCACAAGGTGGAAAGAGCCTGGGTCCTGAGTGACTGTGGACGCCTCCTCCCGAACCAACTCACACTGGCTGTGATGAGAGAGGCAAGGAGACATTTATTGTGCTGGGCCACTGAGATGCAGGGAGATGTTGGTAACACTGTGTGGTCTACCCTGACTAACACACATGGAGATTAGAGAGTGGCTTCTGTTTGGGTTATAGATACATTAGTGTACATGTTACAAAGGATCACTTGGAGGGCCTGGCCATGATGCTGAGCTATGGAGCCAGAAATGATCAAAAATAAACAGACTTTTAAAGGAATTGGGGTAACACTGAGTAAAAATGTAGGATACCTAAAAGTCTATTCCATGCCAAGAGGGTTCAACACAGAAAGAATATTATTTTCAACAAATGGTGCTAGGACAACTGGACATTCACATGCAAAAGAATGAAGATGGACCTGTTTGTTATACTGCACACAAAAATTGACTCCAAATGTATCAGAGATCTACATGTAAGAGCTAAAACTATAAAACTCTTAGAAGGGAACATAGGAGTAACACTTCATGGAGCTGAGTTAGGCAAAACTTCTAAGTAATAACACCAAAAGTACAACAACAAAACAAAAAATAAATTGGACTTCATCAAAATTTTAAAACTTTTGTTATTCAAAAGGACATTAAGAAAGCAGAAATACAACACGCATGACAGAAAATACTTGCAAATCACATGTCCCATGAATCCAGAAATCTTACAACTCAATAATAAAAAGAATTTTATTTAAAATGGGCAAAAAGTATGAACGGAAATTTCTCCAAAGAGATACACAAATGGCAGATGAGCAACAAAAGATGCTCAAAATCATTAGTCATTAGGGAAACGCAAATCAAAACCACAATAAGATACTGTTTCACATCCACTAGGATGGCTGAAATAAAAAAGACAGTGATGTGTTAGGGAGGATGTGGAGAAAGTGAAATGCTCATACACTGCTACTGAGAATGTAAAACAGTGCAGCCTCTTTAGAAAACAGATTGACAGTTTCTCAAATTGTTAAATGTACAGTTATCCAACAACTGAGCAATTCCAATTCTAGGCATGTATACATCCAGGACAAAGGAACGCTTATGTGCACAAAACATCCTGTACATGAATGTTCATAGCATCATTAAGAGCTAAAAAGTGGAAATAGACCAAATAGCCATCAGCTGAAGAAAGGATAATGTATATCCACACAATGAAGTATTATCCAGCAACAAAAAGGGCTGAAGTACTGATACATGGTACTACTTGGATAAACCTTGAAAACACTGTTATGGACAAAAAACCAGTTTCAAAAGCCCACCTATTGTATAATGTCATTTATTTGAAATGCCCAGATAAATCCATAGAGAAAGAAAGGGAATTAATTGATGGCTGCTTAATGATAGGATGGGAAAGAGAAGACTGGGGGGAAATGGGACTGGCATTAATGGGCACAGAGGTTGACCAACATGTTCAAAAATTGATTATGGTGATGGCTGCACAACTCTGATATGCTAAAAAAAACAAACAAACCATTGACCTGCACGCTTGAAATGGGTGAATTGTATGGAATTTAACTTATATCTCAATAAAGTTGCTTGTTTTGTCTCTTTTGTTTGTGAAAACAGAACCTTTTTTTTTTAAAGAAATTATAGTTGACTTACAATAATTAATTTCAGGTGTACAATATAGTGATTCTGTATTTGTATAGCTTATATTCCATTAAAAGTTATTACAAAGTAATGGCTGTAATTCTCTGTGCTGTACAGTAGATCCTGTTGTTTATCTAGTTTATCCACAGCAGTTTTTATCTCTTAATCCCATACCCCATCCTGCCCCTCCCACCTCCCTCTCCCCACTGGTAACCACTAGCTTGTTTTCTATATATGTGAGTCTGTTTTTGTTTTGCTATATATATCGTTTGCTTTATTTTTAGATTCCACAAAAACAGACACATAGATCAATGAAACAAACTAGAGAGACCAGAAATAAACTCACACAACTACAGTCAATAGTCAATTAATCTCCAACAAAGGAGGCAAGAATATGCAATGGAGACAAGACAGTCTCTTCAGTAAGTGATACTGGGAAAACTGGACAGCTACGTGTAAAAGAATGAGATTAGATCATTTCCTCACACCGTATACAAAAATAAACTCAAAATGGATTAAAGACATAAATGGAAGGCTTGAAGCCATAAAATTCCTAGAAAAGGACATAAGCAGAACATTGTTTGACATAAATTGTAGTAATAGATTTTTGGATCTGTCTCCTAAGACAAAAGAAATAAAAGCAAAAATAAACAAATGCACTGAATTAAACTTAAAAGCTTTTACATAGCAAAGGAAACCATGAAAAAACAAAAAGATAGCCATGGGAATGGGAGAAAACATTTGCAAATGAAATGACCAATATGGAGTTAACATCTAAAATAAACAGATGTTTATTTTAGGACCTAAAACTCAACAGTGAAAAACCAAACAATCCAATCAAAAAATGGGCAGAAGGCCTGAACAGACATTTGTCCAAAGATGACATACAGACGGCCAACAGGTGCATGAAAAGATGCTCAGCATTGCTAATCATCAGAGAAATGAAAATCAAAACTACACAGAGATACCACCTTACTCCTGTCAGAATGGCTATCATCACAAATAAACATTGGTGAGGATGTGAAGGAAAAGGAACCATTCTTTATGTTGGTGGGAATGTAAATTGGTGTAGTCACTATGGATAACAGTATGGAGGTTCCTCAGGAAACTAAAAACAGAACTACCAGACGATTCCACTATTGGGTTTATATCCAAAGAAAATGAAAACACTAATTTGAAAAGATACATACATCAATGTTCACAGCAGAATTATTTTATTTACAACAACCAAGATATGGAAGCAACTCAAGTACATCAATATACAACTGGATACAGAATGTTCAGTGTGTGTAAATATACACACATACACACAATGGAATATTACTCAGCCATTAAAAGAATGAAATTCTGCCATTTGGACCAATGTGGATGGACCTAGAGAATATTATGCTTTGTGAAACAGTCAGAGAAAGACAACCAGTATATGATATTACTTATATATGGAATCTGAAAAATAATACAAACAAATGTGTATAACAAAACACAAACAGACTCATGGACACATAAAAACAAATAGCACCTTTAAAGATAGTGTGTGTGGCATTGAAACATGTATATTATCATATGTGAAACGAATCACCAGTCCAGGTTCGATGCATGATACAGGATGCTCGGGGCTGGTGCACGGGGATGACCCAGAGGGAGGATAAGGGGAGGAGGGAGGTGGGAGGGGGGTTCAGGAAGGGAAACTCATGAACACCCGGGGCGGATTCATGTCAATGTATGGCAAAACCAACCAATATAATATTGTAAAATAATTAGCCTCCAATAAAAAAAAAACTAAATAAATAAATATAGTGTGTGGCTGTTCACCAGCCTCCTAGGAAGGCAGGGGTGAGGGTTCCCTGTTCCCTTTTCCTGATGAGCTAGGATTTGTCCTGGATTCCTAAGTAGTACCTTCTCTGTGCTTCCACAGCTCTTGGTTTATTTTTCTATTACTGTACCCAGTCAGCAAATATTTCTTGAGCACTCAGTATGTGCTAGGCAACTGGGGATATAATCATAAAATGAGCAACTCAGTCCCTGTCTTCAGGAACCTTCGAGTCCAGTGAGAGAACTCCTCACCTTATATTAGTACCTTACACACATCTATGTCTGTTTCACGAAGAGCCCAAACAGCCCAGCCTTCCAGACCCTGCAGGTGCTCAATACAGTTTGTTAAATGAATGAGACGGGTCAGTAGAGACAGACCTGGGTCATGTCTCTGAAAGTTCCCAGTGAAAAATCTACCCTGAAGAAACCTGAAACTTCAAATTGTCAGAATTGGGACACAAGTTTCCCAACTGCCATCTTCCCCCAGGACTTACAAGCTGATTGAGTTCTTAGCCACACGCAAATAAGTGAATCGATACGTGAATCGGTAATTTCAGAATGACTTAAACTTCTGGGTCAGAGATACCCTGAAGAGAGAGTAAAATGATTGTTCAAAAGCTGTTTGAAGATTCCTGGACGTGGCAGTTTTTAACTGCTGAGAAGCAGTCTATTTTTAACCAGCTATTGCATGAGAATTTAAGAAATGTCTTTTGAAAAATCAAATGAAGACAAAAGGGGGAATGAGGGACAGATGGGAATGTTCCAGCCCCTTCCAGCCATGCCTGTCTATCATCTGCCTGATTGCAAACATCCTGGACTCAAACACCCTCAAGGAGACGCATAAACCTTCGGAGTACATACATGTCTCACGCATGCAGGACCACCAATGACCAGGGGGACAATCGGTGTCTTCTGGTTTTAACAAATGAGCTCCTGAAAAAGGTATTTTGCAAGCAGAACAGCCAACAGTGATTTCAAAAGCAAAATCAGTATAAACCGAATGGACTTTTGCTCACTCAGTGCATTCTCCTGATATATTTAAAACGATTGCCATGATGCTTGATTTCACACAAATCAAATGGGGCCTCCTGACTTTGGAAGATAGTTTATCTGATGGAGTAAACAACTCATCTACAAGGAAATAATGTGGAAAAGTTAAAATGTTTATGTCCTTTCCCAAACAGTGTCACATCCAACAGGAAAAACAATGAGAAAACATATGTAAGACTCCCCCAGACAACTCACCCCACCCTCAGCAAGCCGCTTGCCACCGCTGGATAGTCCACAGCGAGAGGAACCGCTTCACCTGTAACGAAGCCTCTGTGGTCACCCAGAGAACAGGGCATTGGATTCTGCAGCCCGGTGTCCGAGGTGGGCGTCACAGAATGCGCTGGAAGGGACGCCACAGACCTTGCTCGCTTCATGGGAGAGAAAATGGAGGCCTCAAAGCTGGCAGACCTAACACGACGTCCGGCAACACCTTTACGTTCAACACACTGTTTGTCTTCTCAGATCCACCTGTTTTCCTCCCGTTGTTGTGGGAGGTCCCCTCGTGTGGACTCA
Source organism: Moschus berezovskii (assembly GCF_049115385.1). Classification (NCBI taxonomy): domain Eukaryota; kingdom Metazoa; phylum Chordata; class Mammalia; order Artiodactyla; family Moschidae; genus Moschus; species Moschus berezovskii. Next base: position 55,176,339 of record NC_142472.1, read on the forward strand.
CCGGCAACGTGGTCCCTAGATGAACATCCTCGGTTTCACCTGAGAACTTATTAAACATGCAGAATCTCAGCTCCCACCTTAGACCTACGACTTTGGGGACCAGAAGCTTTGGGGTAGGGTCCAGCCATCTGTGTTTTGCCAAGCCTTCCAGGGGATGCTGACATTCCATAAGGTTAGAGTCACCTCGGACGGGATCCTTAACCTCTGGCTTCCAGCTGGGCTTGGCCTAGGGGAAACCTTGGCTCGAGGTCCCAGGCATGAGGAGGAATGAGTTAAGGGTAATTTTTCCCCTCAGGTTCCCTCTTGGTGGGACTGTCTAGGGCTGGCTTCATCCGTGCTCCAAAGGTCACTGTTCCTCAAGGGGCAGCCTCAGAGCCATGCGACTCACTCCTTCTTGATCCAGTAACTATGCACTCCCCTGACCCTACAGGTCTAGAGATGATAACAATTCCTCCTGCTGCTCTGGAACAGGGGTCCCCAACCTCTGGCAATGAATGCCTGATGATCTGAGGTGCAGCTGGTGTAATAATAATAAAGTGCACAATAAATGTAACGTACTTGAATTATCCCGAAACCATCCCCCACCACCTCGGTCTGTGGAAAAATTGTCTTCCAAGAGACCAGTCCCTGGTGCCAAAAAAGACTGGGGACCGCTGCTTTAGAATACTATCACATCCTTTGTGATTGCCTGCCCACATCTTTGTAAAGGGTCCCTTTACTCAGCCCTCCTCTAATTTACACGTGCTTCTTGGGATGCCCACCTGATGCCTGGGTGATGGGTAAGGGGCACAGCCTTTACGGGAACTTTCTAACTTGGAATCTTTCTGTTTCTCTCCAACTTCATAACAGGAATGACTTTGGGAGAGTTCCAAATACCATATTTTACAGCAAAAGAGCATAAAATTTATTTATGCTAAACACGACCATGATACTTATTGTGTAATTTTCAAGACATAGCTATTTCTCCCCATAGATCACTTGTTTTGAATTTCTTCTTCCCATCTTCTCCCTTCTCCTTGTCACATAACATGAAGCAAGACATTTGGTTTAGTCTGGCTCAGACCTGGCTTGCTTTTATCTGCTGATCCGTCTCCTAAGGCGTCTGCTCACAGACTCATCTTTCCTTTAAAATTCACTCTACCTCTTGTTTTTTTAGTTTTGGGGCCTTTTTTTTGGTGGTGAAATACACATAACATAAAACTTATTGTAACGGTTTTTAAGCACATGGTTCAGTGGCACTCAGTTCAGTTCAGGCGCTCAGTCGTGTCCAACTCTCTGCGACCCCATGAATCACAGCACGCCAGGTCTCCCTGTCCATCACCAACTCCCGGAGTTCACTCAAACTCATGTCCATAGAGTCGGTGATGCCATCCAGCCATCTCATTCTCTGTCGTACCCTTCTCCTCCCGCCCCAAATCCCTCCTAGCATCAGACTCTTTTCCAGTGAGTCAACTCTTCACATGAGGTGGCCAAAGTATTGCAGTTTCAACTTTAGCATCAGTCCTTCCAATGAACACCCAGGATTGATCTCCTTTAGAATGGACTGGGGTTGTGCAACTGCCACCACTGTCTACCACAAACTATTTTTTATCTGTGAAACTGAAACTGTGTTCATGAGACAAAAACTCAATTCTTGCCCCCCAAGCCTCTGACAACCACTATCCTACTTTCTGTGTCTATGAATCTTACCAGTCTCTCATTCATGTAAGTCAAATCATACAGAATCTGTCCTTATGTGACTGGCTTTTTCACTTAGCATAATGTCCTCAAGATTTATTCATGTCGTAGGAATATGTGAGGATTTCCTTCCTTTGGGGGAAATGAATGAAATTTTATTGTATGACTAGATCACATTGGTTTATCCATTCATCCATCAGTGGGTGCTTAGGTTGTTTCCACCTTTCAACTATTATGAATAAAACTACTATTAACAAGATGTACAAATATCCATTTGGTTCCTCCTTTTAATTCTTTCAGGTATATACTCAGAAGTGGTACTGTTGTATCACATGGTAGTTCTAGTTTTTTTTTTTTTGAGGAACCTCCATACTGTTTTCCATAGCAGCTGCACCATTTTACGTTCCCCCTAACAGTGTACAAGGGTTCCAATTTCTCCACATCCCCACCAGCTACTTTTTGACAACAGGCATCCTATGGGGTGTGAGGTAGTATCTCATTGTAGGGTTTTTAGAAATGCTGTCTCCTCCACCGAGAATACTTTTGAACTGTGGTGCTGGAAAAGACTCTTTAGAGTCCCTTGAACAGCAAGGAGATCAAACCAGTCCATCCTAAAGGAAATCAACCCTGAATACTCATTGGAAGGACTGATGCTGAAGCTGAAGCTCCAATACTTTGGCTACCTGATTCAAAGAGTTGACTCACTGGAAAAGACCCTGATGCTGGGAAAGATCGAGGGCAGGAGGAGAAGGGGGTGACAGAGGATGAGATGGTTAGATGTTATCATTGACTCAATGGACATGAGTTTGAGCAAGCTCCAGGAGATAGTGAAAGGCAGGGGAGCCTGGCGTGCTGCAGTCCATGGGATCGCAAAGAGTTGGACACAATTGAGAGACTGAACAACCCCCTAGCATGCCCTCCCAATGTGCCTATTAAGCGCCTTGCCCAGATGAAATTAACCTCCTCTAGTCCTGTTTTCACAATGATGCTTGTTCTGCTGTTTTAATCCTGATGTGTTTTCCTGGGCTCTCTTTTCTCTGAGGGACTGGTGCTCCTGCATCCTTCTTTCCTGATAAAGATGTCTGTGTTCTCACAGAAAACCCAGAACATAACTTACAGGGCAGGAAGGATATCTAATCTGGTGTCAAAGTCTTTCATGACGCTGTAAGTGAACTGGCCCCAGAATCTTCCAGGCATCCGCTCATTTCCCTCCGATCTGGGGCATGAATTCCTCAATTGTTTGGTCCTCATGTCAGTTCTTGAGAGTTTTAGCCACAGGAGTCTCCTGGAGATTATGATTTAAGCCCCTGATCAAGCAGCCAGTGTCCTGCTGACAAGACTGCCCTAAGCCCCAACAGCCTCTCAGATCTTACAGAAAGCATCTCATCTTATCACTTCAGAGAAGAGGTCTCCCTTTGGGGCACTGAGCTCCAAGTGGGATGCTGTGAGATCACAGGATAAGGGCCACTTCCTGCCTTCAGTCTCTGATTTCTTCTTTGGAGAATCTAAGAGGAGAGGGGAGAGAGATGGGAAAGTCTATGGTGCTCCTTTTAAGGGTCTTCTCGGGGTACCTGTCACCCTTCACAGGGCTTGAGGGGTCATCATAACAAGTTCCATGGGCCCTCGGAAGAGGGCTGTAGTAGCGTGAGAGGCCACACACAGCAATCCCATGAGTTTCCGCGGAGATCCTGGATGGTGAGGCCAGGCATCAACAGCCAAAACATCCCCAAGTGTCCTTCACGTTGCAAGCGGATGAATCACTACCTGTTGTTTTTGGAGGCCTCTCTTGATCCCTGTGGTGGGCGCTGCTGTCCTTCCTGCCACCAGAATTCCTGTCAGAGCTTGTCCCAGGGGAGTACCACGCATCCCATCTGTGTCTTGGAGAGATAGAGAATGACATGGTTTTTCCAGGGCTGTGCTGCCATTTTTCATGAAAAATTCCAGACGCTCCCTCATTAGACACGACATCCTTTCATCCCCAGCCCCCCTTCAAGTGAGGCGCACCGCCCTCAGTCACTTTGGAGCCTCATGGGACATGAATTCCTTGTCAAAGACTTTCCTCCCACTCGAGTTGGTCCTTAAACACTCATTTCTGCATTGATCCCAAGCCAGAAGAAAAACAAGGGGCCATTGCTGTCATCTGATTTGAAAATACATGGAATTAAGGTCAGAGTTTCAGTCTGTGCCTACACTGAGCTTTCGCCATGACGGACCAGGAGGAGGAGCCTTTATAGTATTAGGGGCGAAGACTTCAGAACCCTACCGCCTGGGTTCACAGCTTGTCTCTGCCATTAGTTATGTAACCTTGAGCCAGCTACTTGACCGCACTGAACATCAGTTTGTACATCTGTGAAATGGAGGGAACATGTCATCCAGTCTCCCTACCAGTGATGCCTGGTGAATGCGCACAAAATATTCAGTGCCGTGCCAGATACTACTAATGAGTAGAGGACACTGGATTCATCTGGTATGAAAGTGACTTTAATAACACGATGCACTTATAAGCCACTTCCAGAGCTCTCTGCCATGTTAAGCCTTGATCCCTGGAGCATCAGGCACCAGGGCCCTTGGGTTTATTCTCGGCCCCTCAGCCCTGTGCTGTTCCTGTGTATTCACTCAGTTCCTCCATCACCCGGGCCTGCCCTTGTCCAAAGGCTCAGCGGCTTCCTCGCTGTCTATCTCATTCAGGACCTGATGATAAAACTAGACAAATGGGCAAGCTATTCCAAGGTGTGAATTTGTTCAATACCTTCAGGGCATGTGCCAGTGCATGGGAGGGGCTTCAGGGCACTTGGAACATGTCATAAAGGGACAAGATGAGGCCAGAGGGACTAGCTCGCGGGGCAGGCTTTCTAGTGCCGATGTCCCCCTGCCATCTCACTCTCTCTTGGTGGCTGAAGTAGGTAAATGATAATCAGGCAGTGACCCAAGTGGCTTCCCAAGTGCTAGGATTAGAGGAAAAACCACAGGCCAAAAAAAAGTAAAAAGAAGTCACAGCCTAGGTTGAAGAAGTGAAGTCGTTCAGTAGTCTGCCAGGCTCCACTGTCTATGGGATTTTCCAAGCAAGAATACTGGAGTGGGTTGCTATTTTCTTCTCCAGGGGATCTTCCCGACCCAGGTATCGAACCCGGGTCTCCCGCATTGCAGGCAAATTCTTTACCATCTGAGCCACCAGGGAAGCCCCTAGGTTGGCACAGAGTGAAACAGATGAAAATAGAAAATAGAATAGTTAGTACTTTAATCTTTTGTTGCACTATGTTTATAAATTTCATGTATGCATTTATTCCTGAATATTCTGCAACTCATTATTTTAATTCAGCAAATAGTTATGAGCTACCTGCTCTGTACTAGGCACTGTCTAGGTGCAGAGCTGATTAACCCTCACAGAACTTACTGTCCAGTGGGGTGAACAAAGGAAAGACAAACCAAAAAACAAACAAACAACAACAAAAAAAAGAAAGAAAGAAAATCACCGCAAATTGTAATAAAATCTGAAGGAAATAAAATGAGAACCCAGACAGGATACCTGCCTGCAGAATGGCATGAACTCCGTGAGTGTCTGACTTACTCAACAATCACCAGGTGTGTGGCAAGGGATGCCTGAAGGGGCCGTGGAGATGGTTGTGGTCCTGCTTCTTGTGTTCCTTCCTGGCACCGGAAACAGTTACCTAGAAATGCTTCAGAGAGGATCTGACCAGAGAATTGTCATTGGTGAGTTATTTGGGCAGACATCCATCTTATTCTAAAATCTCTCCTCCTTTGCATTGAATCACTGGCCACTTCTCCTTTCAAGAAGTACCAAGAGCCTCCCCTTCCATCCGTTTGGGGATGTCAAAAATGTCCCAGCCCACAGTTTTTTTCTTTTCCATTACGGTTTATTACAGGCGTATTATTATTATATTATTACTATCTATATATTATTGAGTATAGTTCCTTGTGCTGTTCAGTAGAACCCTGTTGTTTATCCATTCTATACATGTTAGCTTGCATCTGCTAACCCCAGACTCCCAATCCATTCCCCTTGGCAACCATGAGTCTGTTCTCTTACGTTTGTGAGTCTGCTTCTGCTTCGCAGATAACTTCATTGGTACTGTATTTGTTTGCACATAGAAGTGATATCATACAATGCTTGTCTTTCTCTGACTTACTTCACTTAATACGATCATCTCTAGGTCCATCCATGGCGCTGCAAATGCCAGCCTACTCTTCAATGTCATCTCTCAGCTCCTTTTGCCTTCAGTTCACTTAGGACAACTGGTGTAAATGCACCCTCTTACAGATTGGGCAGGGCAGGGCCTCCCCACAAACAAATGTAGAGGGCTCCCCTCTCCTGGAGTTGAATCAAGGCAATCAGGCAGCGAACACCTTCTTTGGGCCTACCACAGCTGACACTGTCCAAAACTTATCTTCCAGTCCCCACGGGTTCTCCTTTATGATGAAGAGAGGGCAGGGGGAGCCTTCCTGGGGTTGTCAGACTGGAGCCCAATATAAACAGACTCCTCATGCGCAGTGGGATCGCTCTGGTTGAGCACCCCTCTCAGGCTGCACCTGTCTCCTCCCCCACACTCCACAAAGGTCCTCCTGCCACATACACAACTTGGAAATCTCCCTTTTTTCCTGGGAATCTCTTCTCTCTTGCCCCACCCTGTCTAAGTATTTCCCGCCCACAGCCCATTCCCTTCAATACCTGCCTTGTGGCCCCACGTCCAGTGACTTGTCTGTTCTTTGTCCTTGGGTTCCTCGGAATACCTGTGGGCAGGTTTATCAATCAGCTTCCAAAGGTCAAGCCAGATCTGTGTACAATTTGGAACAACTACTATGACAAAGCAAACGTGAATCCAGAAAATGAGAAAACATAAACACACCCAACACAGCACCTGTCCCAGAAAGGGACAATAGAAAGTAGTTATCAGTCAAAAATAGACTGTTTGTGTATGTACAACTGAATTTCTTTGCTGAAACTAACACAACATTGTAAGTCAACTATACTTCAATTTGAAAAAAAAAATCATATTCCAGAAAAAAAAAAAAAAGAGGAGATTGTTTTAAACTCTGTATTTGCTCTTTTGGGGAAGAAATCAGTGAATATGGTCTGGAAGGGCACAGGGTGAATCCTCTCCCCCAGTTACATGATTCCCCCCTGCTGGCAGCCACTGCCACCCAGTGTTAGTGCTTTTCCCACAGGTTCTGTGAAGAGCTTCTTAACAAGTGCGGTTTTCACTGTGAAGAACAAATTACAAAACCTGACTTCACAGTAACATGTGGAAGCCATGTCTTTCCTCTCTTCCCGGTTCCAGCCCATCCTTGTTATCACCTGCATATTTCCATGGCGTTATTCCATTCTGAAAAAGGAGGTGAAATCAAAGTGACAAAAAGGCTTCAGGGAATGTAGACTCCCCACTGTGACCAAGGTGAGACGGCATCGAATTTGCCCCTTCAGAGCTCAGAGCCCAAAGCCAAATTTCTCTATAATATAATCATTCCCTAATTGGTCGCTAATGAAAAAGAATTTTAACATCTGATAGGATAATTACATACTATAAATCTATTTACAGAAAAACTAAATGCAAAATTGCTAGCACATCAGGAGAGATTTATAGATAATATAAAGGTGGTGAGATTATTTGTGAATTGCTTGCCTGCTTGCTTTTTCCTACTTTATAAATATCCTTTAAGGAACTTCCCTGGTAGTCCAGTGGTTAAGACGTCACACCTCCAATGCACAGGTTCGAGCCCTGCTTGGATACATACTTTGAGGCATGGCCAAATAAATAACTAAAATAATATTTAAAAAATAAATATTCTTTAAAGTGGTCTTATAATAAAAATATCTATCCTTCATGATTTCGCCACCTGATGCCAAAGGCTGACTCATTGGAAAAGGCCCTAATGCTGAGAAAGATTGAAGACAAAAGAGAAGAGGGTAACTGAGGATGAGATGATTAGACAGCATCACCCACTCAATGGACATGAGTGTGAGCAAATTCTGGGAGATAGTGATGGGCTGGGATGCCTGATGTGCTGCAGTCCATGGGGTCGCAAAGAGTCAGACACGACTGAGCGACTGAACAACAACAACAAAATTGATTTAATTTTATCTGGCATTCCCTCTGCATGTGTATTTAAATATTAATTACACTCCATTGAAAGAGGAAAGGTAATAAACTCTTTAACACAAACACGTTGAGCAAATGAAACCTAAGCTGCTCTGGTCTGTTTATTTATTGACAGCACCTACAGCATCACAGAAAGTGATGATCCTTTGCTCAGCTTGAGTATTGAGGTCACCTGAGGATCTTTAGAAAAATACAGAGGTTTAGGTCTTGCCCATAGAGATTCTGATGCTCTGTGGTGTGGCATGATTTGAGGTTTTTCCAAGCTTCCCAAATAATTCTAACATGAAAACCACTGACTTTAAAAAAAGCAAACAGGAATGAACCCCACTGAGAATTTATTAAAATAAAGCATCTTGGAGAGTATCTCTGTGAAGTACAGCCAATCTTGCTCAAATCAGGAGAAAAATAGTATTCTGGTAGTTGAAGAAAGAAAAATACCCTAGAAATTTAAAAGTCTATTAGAAATAACTAATAGACTTAAGTTATTAGAAATAACTAATAGAGAAATGATTCTCCTTCCTCAGCATTCGCCTGGCATTTTATGTATATCACCTCTAACCTTCCTTAAGTGTTCTAAAAGTTAAACTGTGTGGTACCCATTTTATTTTTTTGGCCTCACCATGCGGCTGTGGGAACTTAGTTCCCTGACCGGGGAATCCCTGCTCACCCCCTTCTGGGGAGTCAGGCCCATCACTTTTTGCTTTCCATACTTTAAATATTTCTGTTGTTCGGATGTTTTTATGATGAGCATGGGTTCTATTTGTGATGTATAATCTACAAAAGTTAATACTGAAGCAACCTTCACCAGCAGTTGGGACTCAAGTCCAGTCGAGGGTTCCCTCAAACTTTGTCCTCGTCACTGTCAACTAGGAGTCCCAAGTCCTGCCTTGGAGGCTTTTGGGGGGGATTCACACAAAATGAATACGAGTGTATTATACCTACATTATATTACCTATAATCATCATAAAAATCTATGCATCGCTTTGCCATACAGCAGAAACTAACACAACATTGTAAATCAATTAGACTCCAATAAAAAAAATTAATCGACAAAAATCTGTGCAGTTCTTTGCACTGAAAATATGTTTAAATTTCTTCCTTGTTTAAAAACCTGGCAGCCCACACACAGTAACTCCCATTTTTTGTGGATGGGGAACCAAGGTCCGACTCATTATTCAACAGGTGTCCACACAGCTTCTTCGAAGGTTCTGAATTCTGAATCTCCTATCCTAACACCAGCCCTCCTCCGACTCACACCCTGGGGGGTTGGTGATCTCCCATCAAGTAATACCAAAGATTAGATCATTTTAAAAGCTTGTTTTCTCCTTTAACCATGAGGGGGCAGAAAAAAAATCAAAATTTGTTAAAACAAAACAGCAACCATCTGTGTCGAGAGAGTCCGTGGAGAAAGTGGAGATAAACAAGCTGCTCTCCCGAGTCTCCTCGCAGCAGTTTGCCTCAGCTCACTCTTTAAAAGCTGCAGGGTGCCAGGCCCTGGGCTTTATCAGACCCTCACAGCTACCCCTGAGATTCTACCAGGACTCACGGTGGGGGACCAAGAGCCCGTGGTGTGGTTTCCAAATGTCAGGGCGGGCCTGGTCACCAATAGTTCCATGTTCTTGTTTTTAGCATAAGACAGAACAAATAAACTCTGTAGGTTGCTTCGTCCTCAATAGTATCGATGAGGGGGAAACAGCAGATCACAGAGACGCACTTTAAACAAACAGGATGTTTGTGAGCCAGACGAAGTTATATGAACAGGACCAAGGGAGAAGAACCCGCTTTGGAGCACTTGTTGAAACCCTCCATTCAATTCTCAGATAAGAACTCCAGGATTTAACTGGTACCTCTGACATGGTGTAAAATACAGAGCACCCACTTCCTGGAGGAAGTTGACTATAAGTTGAAGGGAAAGGAAAGATTGATCTTCTCTCCACAGGAAGCAGGGAGATCCTCGTGGTCTCTGCAGCCCTTTCATTTGGACACGTAGCTGTGAGACCGGGGTTCAGGCCGAGTTAATGAGCAGCGGCTACTCAGGAGAAAGTTCCAAGCAGGATGTAGAGGTGGGAGGAGAGGCAGGCTGGAGCGCACGTAGGGGCCGACCTGTCCTGCTGGGCCTCTGACGACAAATGGGATGTGGAGCGTGGGCTGGGAAGTGGTACTGGTACATAAGAGAGAACACACACGTGCTCTCGCGCTCTCTCTCTCTCTCTCTCACACACACACACACACACATGCAGGGTGGGAACAGAAAACAAAACCCTGGGAAGTGTGATGAAAAAGAACTAAGTCCCAACAGGAGCCTGATTAGAGAATGCGGAGATGCTGGCAAGCCAGACACATACTTGGAGATCACCAAGGATGACCCCGAAATGAAGGGTCCAGTCAGCCTTCTGGTAAAGAGAGAGAAATAACTGGTAAAGGCAAAGGGTGTGTAAAGACAGAAAAATGGCTCATCAGAGAAAAGGCTCCAGGCCTCAGGGCAAGCGCCCTGGATTAGAGAGAATGAAGCCAGGGTTAGAATCAGGGGAAATGAGAGGGCGGCAGCTCCTATGGACCAGGAAGCACCCCACAGGCATCCTTCAGCTACACCATCTCAATTTTCCCCGTTGACTTGAGGTAGTTTCTAGAAAATTCTACCCTATGGAGGAAGAATTCCGAGGCTGCAAAAAATTAAGTACTGTAATAGGATCAGCCTACACAGTCAGGAAAGGAGGCAGAGATGGAACCTCACCTCACTGTGACTGGATGCCAAAGCCCCTTGCTCCATACCCTCCACCATGTTGTCAGTCAAGGCGGGGACAGACCATGGAACACCTTTAAAAAAAAAACAGCCTGAGAAAGTTGAGAGCAATAGGAAGTCAATCTGACTGACCCTCTTGAGGGCCCTGACATCTTAAGATGCGTGTCCTACGTGACACAGTGCCTGAGTAGGATCGTTTAATATTTGGTCATATTGTCTTTCTGGGTGTGGTGAGCTATTGTTACAGGCTGCACACCCAGACAACATTGCTGCTTACCTGGAAACTCCGGGCACCAGCATTTTAACTGCAAGAGTCAGAAGGGGTCCACCCTGTCCAGGTATCTTGTTGTAATAATAGCTGACAGCAGTCTGTGACCCACGACTTCATGAAGATAACAAAAGTATGGAGAAAGCTTGAAGCCACATTAGGAAATGAGACCGATCCAGGTACTTCCAACTAACTTACAATTTTAGGCAACAAACTATATGTGATACAGAAAGAAGTTTTGGCATAAACTCCCAAATCCTTCCCCCAAAGGGTAAGAAAAACCCTTAGCCAGGAGCAGCTCACAGAAAATTCTGGTCCCGTCTGAAGTCCTCTGCATCTTGGGTTTTTAAATTCTGGTTATTCTCCTAAGCATATTCCACATTGGCCTTAGGTCTCTGCATGGGATTTGCTCAGATTTCAATTAAACAGTAAACATTCAGTCATAATATTCCTAAGGAGGTATGTTCTCTGCTGTGGGCACACCCAAATAACTGCTACTCTTTTACTGCTGCTTTGCAGATGGGTTCTCTACCAGAAAATGTGCAAACTCATTGTTCTGGCCAGTGGCATAGGAATTCTGCCCAGTTGGTGTCAGAAGAGATTATGTCCAGCTTGTTTGAATGGGAAGGATGACCTCTTTACTCGGGACCTTCCTCTGATCAAGCATAGGGATGCTGGGATATTTTGTGTGTAGTCCATCACAAATCTCTAGGTGCCGCAGTTCAGGAGGTTTCCTAATTAACTATTTCATCCTCAATTCTGTGGGGGCTGCACTACAATATGCTGCAAAAGGCAAATTGGTCTTGAAAACCATCCAGGTTTTGATAATAGGGGAACCAACTTAATTTGATTTCAATGTGGTCACTCAGGTTTGATCCCTGGGTTGGGAAGATCCCCTGGAGGAGGAAATGGCAACCCACTCCAGTATTCTTGCCTGGAATATCCCATGGACAGAGGAACCTGACAGGCTACAGTCCATGGGGTCACAAAACAGTAGGACAAGACTTAGTGACAAAAAACAGCTTTTCACGTGCTAGGTACTATGTTAGGAGCATCACATGCATGCTTTCATTTAATCCTCAGATTATCTTTTCAAGGTGGGTGCTCTATGCCCATCTTACAGCTGAGGAAACAGACTAAGAAATTTGCTGGTTTGTATGAGGTCAAGGTCACACAGCCATTGGGAGATTTATCTAGGATTTTTCTTTTTTTTGGTGGTAAAAACACATAACATAAAACTTGCCATCTAAACTCTTTGTAAGGTAGTCTAGTAGCGTTAACTCTATTCACAGACTGTGCAAAAAAATCTCTGTAATTTTTTCATCTTGAAAAACTGAAACTCTAGATCAGTTTCGGCAACCCACTTCAGTATTCTTGCCCCATTTCCCTTCCTTGCAGCCCCTGGCAACCACGAATCTACTTTCTATGAGTTTGACTATTCTTCTTATTTAGTTGCTCAGTTGTCTCTCTTTTGTGACCCCGTAGCTGCAAAGAGTCGGAGAAGGCAATGGCGAGCCACTCCAGTACTCTTGCCTAGAAAATCCCATGGATGGAGGAGCCTGGTAGGCTGCAGTCCGTGGGGTCGCTAAGGGTCGGACACGACTGAGCGACTTCACTTTCACTTTCACACATTGGAGAAGGAAATGGCAACCCACTCCAGTGTTCTTGCCTGGAGAATCCCAGGGACGGGGGAGCCTGGTGGGCTTCCCTCTATGGGGTCGCACAGAGTCAGACACGACTGAAGTGACTTAGCAGCAGCAGCAGCAGCTGCAAAGAGTAGCCCTCTTTCTGTTTTGTGAAGATACCACAGGAAGTTGGCAGTCTAAAACCTGGAAAAGGGTCCTCAACTATGCTGGCACCCGGATCTCAGACTTGAGAAATAAACTTGGTGATAAGTCACTCAGGCTACGGTCATTCGCTCAATCGTGGCCAACGTTCTGTGACTCCACAGACTGCAGTCCAGCAGGCTCCACTAGTAGCCTCTGCCCATGGGATTCTCTGAGCAAGAATACTGGAGTGGGTTGCCATCTTCCCAACCCAGGGATCGAGCCCATGCCTCCTGTGTTAGCAGCTGAGTTCTTTACCACTGAGCCACCCAGAAAGTCTTTGACTATTCTGGATACCTCCTATGAGTGGAATCACACCCAGTATTTTTCATTTTGTGACTGGATACTTTCACTGGAATAATGTCCTCAAGATCCATCCATGTTGTAGCATGTGTCAAAATTTCCTTCCTTCTTAAGGCTTCATGACCACATTTTCTTTACAGAGCTAGGATTTTAATGAGTTTGGGAGACTCTGAATCCATGCCTCTTTCTTGTGTATAAGCCATGTTCCTTTGTCAGTGCTTTAAGAAAATTATAACTTTCACATTATACATTAAATGCAAGAAAAGTGAACTAGTGGTGTCCGGGCTCTGTTCTCAGCATTGCAACCTCAGAGACAGAGTGGCGGAAGGGCTGACAGACCCCTAGGAAGTGACTTACGTACTTCTTGGGAAAGCACCCCATCCTTCTCATCACACAGGGCCCAGCCCCCTACTCCTCCCATCACCCCGCACTGCCCACAACTGCCTCCCACCACCCTCCAAACTCAGCACATGCCCTGGCCTCTGCTCTCCTGTAAGTCATGTACCAATGTCTCCAGGACATCTTCAACGGAATATAAATAGCCGTGAGACCTCAGAGTCCCCACCCTTCCTCACGCAGCCTGTCCTGTTGCCCAACTTCTCCATCGTCATCCTTGTGGGCTGTGCCAGTGTCCTCCTGCTTCTGCAAGCTTCTGGCTTTGGTCATTTCTGCCGCCTCTCTGGTTTTCATCACTCGCCAAGGACAGCAGCTTCTTCCTCTGCAGAGCCTGAACCTTTCCCTTCCCCTGAAGCCCATCCAGACCCCTCCTCTAGGCCCTGATAGCTCTGCACCTGCACCTTGGGTCTTTATATCCGCCCCCAGCACACTCCCGCCCTCCCCTCCCCTCCCCTCCCCCACCCCACCCTCAAGACTGGTTTTGAACCACCTATCCCTGGAAAAGACTCTGATGCTGGGAAAGGTTGGGGGCGGGAGGAGAAGGGGACGACGGAGAATGAGATGGCTGGATGGCATCACCGACTCTGTGGACATGAGTTTGAGTGTACTCCGGGAGTTGGTGATGGACAGGGAGGCCTGGCGTGCTGTGATTCATGGGGTCGCGGAGAGTCGGACACGACTGAGCGACTGAACTGAACTGAACTGAACTGATCCCTGGTCTTCTCCACTATCATCTAATCAAGTCAAACTCAACACAGGCCTGCTCAGATCTTCCCCTCAGCAGCTCGTCCACCATCTTCACCCAACCCTCCCTGGTCAGCTTTGTTCGGTTCATAAACATTTTCTGCCTCTGCCCCCACCCCCACCCCAATCCATTCACCTCACCTTCACCTCCAGCCTGTGGACAGGCACCTAAGCCACAGTGATCCTGAGCCACCTCTCTTGTCCAAGCATCAACCCTGCCTTCTTTTCCCTCCCTCTCATTAGGTTGCAATTTGTGACCCAGATTCACTCCACCCCATTATCTTATCATTTCTGACCTTTCTCAGGTTTTGATATAATCAACCTGCATCTTTATAAATATTTTAATAAACTATATATGGATTTCTCTTTCTTTTTACCTAAGTTCCCTTGAGCATGAACTAGGCTGGCTCTTCAGACTCCCAAGTGACTCCGTCGCCCTCACAGCATGTATTATACCATAAATAAACTATGCCATAAATAAATCAGGGCTGAGGAGAGGCAAGGTAACATCACACTGCTTTTCCAGCCAGGATGAGTCCAGTGGGGTCAGGGATGGGAAGGACGAGACTCAGAGGCAGTGGAGCCAGGGTCCAGAGGCTGATGAGTGCCTGAGAAGAGGGTAGAATCTTCTAACAAAACAAGCTCTGATGGTGATCCCTGAGAAGTTTAGGGGTTGTCTCTGTTCAGGTTTGGTGCCGAAGAGTGAGGGAGGGCTCCTCGGGCACTCAGCTAGAGCAGGATGCTGAGGGAGACTGCCCCCTCAGCTACACCCATCCCCCAGGCTGGATGCACAGAGACCCCAAGGAAAGGGAAGCCATAGGAAGGACACCACAGTCTGGTGGGAGCCTCACTGACGCCTGGGGCCGAGGGCCACACTCTGGACTGGGGGCGAGTCCCCGCTCATCGGAGGCCAAAGACACCACGGAACAGATGCAAGGTGCTCTTGTTCCCCACCCTGTCACAGACATAAAATTAGCTGGAGCCAGCCTTCACCATCAGGAGGAAACAGGGTTGAATTGCTGAGCAGGTTTCGCTGGCAGGCTGTGGAACCCTCTCTGTACAATGACGTGCCCATAAGCAGCCTGTACAAACAGGCGGCTTGTCTATTAGGCCCTCTGGGAGGGCAGGGGCTTTGGAGGTGACCTAGTGGGGCCTGTCACTTCAGTGACATTGACCCAGACCCGAGCAGGAACAGGAATGTGGCCAGCAGGAGGGGGCCCAGCACTGGCGCCCACTCCCCTGCCCTCTCCCCTGCCAGGCTTTCCATCACTGGTCACGGGTGCCCAGCGCTTCTCTCCCCTGAAAGTAGGAGATGCCACACTGAGGGTTACAAGAACAGGCAAACTGAGTGAATATGACAGCACTGGCTTACTCCGGGAGTTGGTGACGGACAGGGAGGCCTGGCGTGCTGTAATTCATGGGGTCGCGGAGAGTCGGACACGACTGAGCGACTGAACTGAACTGAACTGAACTAATTCCCAATATCACGCCGATATCAGGATATGCAGAGCCAAAAGAAACTATTTAACATAAAAATCTAGGTGGGGCAGAGGGGCTGAGGGGGTAGGCAGGTCCTTGCCAGACCCCAGGTCGGGGTGACTTGGGGTCAGAAATTGGGCACCAGGAGCTTCCATCCTGCTAGGTGCACAAGTGGAAAGGCCCTGGCCGGGCATCCACGGAGCTAAAGGGTTAAACTTCAGGCAGTCCTCATTCAAACAACATTTGCTTTACCTTTCACAGGACGGGTGTTTCCCTCCCCAAATCATACCCATTCCCATAATCACCTAGCACTTCTTCACAGTTATGGAGAAGTGAATGCAACTTCTTCTTACCTTTTTGTGAATACAGACCTCTCCCCAATACCCCTCAGCTTCTGAGCTAAGAGTAGAAGATGCTGGTGTCGAACGACGGAATCACATATCATCATTCTGCAGTGACTGAAAATTCATTGTTGCATGCGATACTACGTTTCCCCCACAGAATCAACCAGGTGAAGCACGGAAGCAGAGAAATGTATTCAAAAGCATATTATTAATATGAGTAATCTCATAAGCTCATTATGAGTATATTTATTCCAAGTGATAAGTGAAAGTGGATACCTCTTTCTATGGTGTCTAGACAAGCATGCCTGATGTTTCAGAAGTACTTGTTGAATGAAAAGTGTCTCAGTGATTGTAGCTAAATATCTCCTTCAATGTCATTGGGTGGAATAAACTGAAAATTATTCTGTTAATCATACCTGTCATTTACAACCCAAGCTATTGCTGTTTTTACACTATAAGACAAGCATTTTCAAGTCTGTGAACTTAGTTTAACCCGTCAAATTGTTCCTGGCTAGCTCTTAGTGGTGGGGGTTGTGGAGGAGACAGGCAGGTGATAGAGATGCCTGGGGCTTGGGCTTTGAGGAGACCGTCTGCCTGTGCTTATGTCCAAGTTGTCGCTCAGTCGTTCTCAGTCTGTGACTCTGTGACCCCATGGACTGCAGCACACCAGATTTGCCTGTCCTTCACCATCTCCCGAAGTTGGCTCAGACTCATGTCCATCGAGTCAGTGATGCCATCCAACCATCTCATCCTCTGTCTCCCCCTTCTCCTCCTGCCCTCAATCTTTCCCAGCATCAAGGTCTTTTCTAATGAGTCAGCTCTTCGAGTGAGGTGGCCAAAGGATTGGAGTTTCAGCTTCACCATCAGTCCTTCCAGTGAATATTCAGGGTTAATGCAAGTATGTCCAAGTAAAGAGCCATAAGTAAAATCTTGAGCTGTCCAGCCCAGGGAACTAGGAAAGGGCCTGAGGTCGGTGGTGCAATGGACTGAGGCAGGAAGCTGAGGACGGGCAGCCAAGTTGGAGGCCTGTAGTCCTTCCTGCTCACAAACCCCCAGGTCATGACACTTACACAGGGGAGGGTAGCCGGCACCACTTCCTCGCATGGAATGCAAGGAGAGTTAAGTTCTCTGGTGATTTTGTTCAAGAGAGAGTCAAAGGTGACAGTGCTAATAATGACCTAAGGATCATAGGAGGAAGGCATGATGGACCCTGACAGAGACTGACCATTTGTGACCCAACCCCCACCTCCAGATGTTGAAACCTAATCCCCAGGTGATGGTATGAGGAGGTGGGGCCTTTGGGAGGTGATTAGGTCTTGAGGGTATGGTAACCTACTCCAATTTTCTTGCCTGGAGAATCCCCATGGACAGAGGAGCCTCATGGGCTATGATCCATAGGATTGCAAAAAGTAGGACACAACTGAAGTGACTTAGCATGCACGCATGTGGGTCATGAGGAGGGACCCCTCCTAAACAAGATTCATGCCCTTATAAAAGAGACCCTGGAGAGCCCTCTTGCCTTCCACCATGTGAGGACACAGCAAGAAGGTGCCAGCTATGAACCAGGAAGTGGACTCTCACCAGACACTGAATCAGATGGAGCCTTGATCTCGGACTTCTCGGCCTCTAGCACTGGGAGAAAGAAATGTCTATTGTTTATAAGCCATCCAGCCAATGGTAGTTGTGATAGCAGCCTGAATGGGTAAGACAACCCCTTTCACAGGTAAAAAGGTCTTTGTGTGTGGTGGGTAAAGATGGAAGTGGCAGCTGAACCCCTCAGTACATACCCTTGCTCTGTTTTATTTATAATAAATAAATAAATGAGCACTGGATACTTACTGTGCACCGGGCACTCTTCTAAACACTTGGCTCAGGCTAACATGTTTATTCATGATGACCCTGAACCTGGTGAGGTGAAGCTGGGCTGTGGGTGCTTCACAGCTGGGCCAGCTTGTGCCCAGGCCCTGCGTGGCACTGTGCTGAGGGTCAGCAGTGCAGGGTCACAGCGTGCTCCTCGCCCTCTGGCTCTAATCACCTCTGTAACCACCTGACTAAATGTTTGCTCCTTCAGCACCATGTTCTCCAAGATGGCCAAGACTAGCTGTGTGACACTCCCCACCATCTCCAGGACCCAACACAATACCTGGCACATTGTAGGCCTTGGAAAATGAATGGCTGGCTCCGAGGATCTGTTCTATTCATCTGTCATATACATGGAACTGAGCTGAAAACAGGAACAGTCTTAGAATTCATCTTGTTCGGTTGAAATGAACACATTCCAAGTATATGAGACATTTCCAAAGTCTAAAATCATCTAAAAACTCTGGTTTTGCAAAATAGCAATATGAGATATCATCTATTAAAAATGTACTCTTTTTCTAGGCAGTTATGTTAAGTATGTGGCATGCATTTTCTCATTTAATTCTTATCACAACTCCATAAAGTAGATACTACTTTGTCTATTTTTCTTTTTGTTGCCATTTCAAATGTACTAGAATTGGGTTCATTGTAACTGGGTTAATTGGTTCAGGACACATTGTTGTTCCAGGCTTGGCCCTTTTCTGCTCATCTTTTATTCATTTATTCATATTTTAAATAACAAAATAAACTTGCCAATGAACTTAACGCCCAACCCAAGAACCAAAACATGAACAGTAACTTGCGTCCCTCTCTGTACTCCTCCCAATCCATTCTCTTGCCTGCCCCACACACAACCCCAGTATCCTGAGTTTTGCATTTCCTTGTTTTTTTTCCATTGTACGCTCAAATGCTTGATTGCTCGGCTTTCCTTAGATCTGGACTTGATGCAAAAGGTGGCAGGCTTTTGTTCACCAAGCATCACATTCCTTAGCTTCATCCATGCTTTCACAAGTGGCTGAGCTTCATTCATTTTCCTGGCTGTGTGATTTTTTTCTACACATACTTCCGTTGACTGGCATTTCTGTTGCCTTTCTTTTCCTTGCTATTATGAAGGGGTGTTTCTCTCGGGTATGATGTTGATTTTACAGAGGAAGAAATGGAGGCACAGAGAAGTTAAAGAACTCACCAAAGACCTCCCAGCCAGTAAGTGGCTGAACCAGTATCTGAACCTAGATCTTTAGCTCTAAAGCATGTTCTACAACTTCTATAGGCTTTCTCACGAGAAAGAGATAACAGGAGGTAAAGGGCACATTTTCCTTCCTCATTTTACCCCACCCTCACTTTGTCTATAGGAGAAGAAAAACTTGTACGTTGACTTAATTAGCCTTTCAAATAAAATCACTTACCCTCTTGAATCCAGCAGTTATCCACTCCTCCCCATTTCAAAAAAAATTGTTGGGTACAATATTTATCTCAGAGATGACATGTCCAAATAGTTTGGCTTTATACCTTACAATCCCTTTAGCTCTTGGTTTGGGGCCTAAATTCCCTTTACGATAGAATCAATTGCACATGCCTGTATGTTTTTTTTTTTTTTTTTCCCCATCAGAAGTTTTAAAGAAGAAAATGGTAGGAAAATAAAGTAAAATGTTCACTTCTACAGCCTGCTGTTATGTATCTAGAGGCACCTCTTCAGGTTAAAAATAGGTTTTACATGGAAGACAGCTCAGTAAAATAAAAGTTGGTCATATAAACTGCAGACCACAATTTTAAAACAGAAATGATTTTGCTTACCGGTGAAGAAACTTTCCAAAGAGAATGCTTAGTTATTTGGAATTTAGGGGGGAAAAAAAGGAATGAATGCAATATATTTGCATTTATCCAGTTTGCTCTTTGAAAAAAAATAGACGCTGCTGTACTTTGGGCAGTAAACAAGGTAAACCTTGACTTGGTGGAGATGTTACCTGTGGACCAGACTGAGGTCTAGTTTCTAAAATGTCATGCTCTGGCTTCAGAAACCTCACTGGCCCCTGTGCTATCACCCACGCATTCCTCACAACAGACCATGCTATGGGCAACCCATTTCCTTAACAGCTATTTCTCATGTCTGTTTGCAACCTTTCTGGGCATGGGAATTTGAGGGACACAGATGTCCTTACTATTGTTTAAAAATATGAAACAAAAAATGTTTACACTCATGTAACAACTGGACATAAAGTTTAGAAACAGAAGGGAAAAAAATTGAACATACTCTCACCATCCTCAGTCAAACTCCTGCCATTGTTTTTCCCTTTCCTCCTGGCCTGTGTGTGCACACGTTGTCTATAGGGACAAACAGGGATGTGTCTATAGTTCCCTGTGCTGCAGATCTTGAGACAAAGTAGTCATGCAAAGGTAGTTTATTTGAGGAGTGCAGACAATACCACTGGGGGCATGCGGAATCCATACAGTGAAGGAGAGAAGCCAATAAAGAGCACACTTATCAAGCGATAGAAGCTAATCCCCAAGGAAATTTGGGAACACAGTGCTAAGCATGCAGCTCAAAGGGGTACTGGAGGTAGGGCAATTATACATCGACTGCCCGTGGCCACTGCTTAAGGACTGGTGCGGGGTGGAAAAGAGGAGGTAATTTTTCAACTGTGTGTATGTCCATAATTGGGGGTGCTTGGGGAAGAGCTCCCCAATTCAATTCCAGCCACCAGGCTGAAAATTGGTTAGAACAACTGAAAACCCTAGAAGACATGGGTGGACCCAGTGTCTCCTCTATGGCTCTGTTCACTTGACATTCATTACGACACTAGACTTCCTTGTTGCTACAGTCTTATACCCTTATAAGATTAGTTTCCACATAACATTTCATAATGGAATCATAATCTATTCCTCTGATAGAGGATATTTACATTACTTCAAAATAGAACAGGTGAGGGACTTCCCTGGGGGTCTCTGGCAGTCCAGTAGTTAAGATGCTTTTTCCAGTGTAAGAGGGCATGAGTTCCATCCCTAGTCAGGGAACTAAGATCCCATGTGCAGTGCAGCAAAAGAACAAAAAAGGAAGAAAGAAAAGAAAAACGGAACAAGTGAGTTGGCAACAAATAGCTAACTTATTTCTGTCCAAGCTCTCAAAGCTGAAGCTGTGTACCAGGGGGAAATATGTGTTCTTAAAGAAACTAGAAGTTCTCTGGTCAAACAAGCCAAGTAGAACTCCTCAGATGAAGACAGCTGAGAGAATCACGACCAAGGAGCCCATGCTCTAAATCGGATGTACTGTTATTTAGAGTGACTCTTTAATTGTTGGTGTTCTGGTGATAGCTGTACTTTGTTCTTCAAGATGTCTAAGGTCTATAAATTTCATATATGAACACATTGTACTGGGGCTGTGATAGTTGGGAAACACAAGCTATTAAATCATTTGGTACCAGCAAGTAACACTGAAACGAGAGACCTTGAGGGCTGTGGTTGGCCCCCAAGTGGATGAGCCATCTTGGGGCAGCCACACGTATCTCAGTGTCTCACCTGAAAGCCAAGGTGTGTGGCAAATAACGTCTGAAGCTTCTCCTATAGTCATCACCACCCTCCCCCTTCTTCTGTACTAGCACTATTCTGATTTTCTGGAGATACCAGGTGGAGAGGCCCTTTTCTTGAGGTAAGCAGTCCTGACACAACCCGAGGGGAAAGTCCTGATTGGCTGGAGCCACCTCTAGTAATTCCTTTCTTCTCAGCCACATACTCACTTCCCCAGCTTCCTCTGAAGTTAGGAAAGTGATGGTCATTCAGCCATGTCCAACCCTTTGCAACCCCATGGACTGTAGTCTGCCAGAATCCTCTGTCCATGGGACCTCCCAGGCAAGAATACTGGAGACGGTTGTCATTCCCTTCTCCAGCGGATCTTCCCAACCCAGGGATTGAACCCATGTCTCCCGCGTTGCAGGCATACTCTCTACCATCCGAGTCATGAGGGAAATTAGGAAAAGGCCAACTTAAAAAAAATTAAATCACACATGATGTAACATTTTCCACATGCCCCTCTTTAAGTACTTCATGTATATTTCAACATGTAATTCTCACAACCACCCTGGGGCTAAGCATACTATTATCATCCCTTTTACCAAGGAGGAAACTGTGCCCCAGAGAAGCCAAGATGTAACATTTTCCACATGCCCCTCTTTAAGTACTTCATGTATATTTCAACATGTAATTCTCACAACCACCCTGGGGCTAAGCATACTATTATCATCCCATTTACCAAGGAGGAAACTGTGCCCCAGAGAAGCCAAGTGAATTTCCCAGGATCACATGACTGGTAACCCCGGCTCATTTCCAAGATCAATGCTTCTTTGTCATATGAGGAATATCCAGGTTTGTCTTTAGGTAACCAGGAGCCCATCCAAATATGTACCTGAATTAGCAAAGGCTGTTCTATGGAGACACTAGTTTCCCACACCACCTTCCTCACCACTGAGAAGTCCCACAGGAGTCACCTCCCAGCTTTGAAGGATCAAAATTCGTAGTTTCTCGGAGGGGCCTCACAACTGATTATGAATATCAAAGTCACGTTCCTGAAAGGGAGGAATGCTTAATCCCCTTTTCCCCACCCTATTAAGGTTAGGTTGTGTGGGTTAGACTGCTGGCAGAACTGCCTTCTCTAGTTCTTCCCTCTGTCTCACAGGTGCAAGTGCACATGTGCATGTGTGCACACACACAGAGACACACAGACACCGGGCACCGTATCAGTGGTGCTTCAGGACACTCTTCTCTATGCTTGTTCCTCAACTTCCTACTTGGAGAAACTTCCTCAAACCTCACCCCAACCTGCTCTCAGATCCTGAGGTCACTGACTTGTACTTTCTCTTCAGGTTTTCTGTTGACTCTCACTTGTTGGTCCATGACACACCACAATCCTTCATGCAAAAAGGATGGGCTCTTTTTCAAAGAGTCCTTATTTTCCATCTTAGCAGCTGGCTGACACCATTCCCAAGTCCACAGGGTCTTTAGGTCCCAGATACTTTGACCCCGACCTCCAAAAGGAGCAACTTTGGCTGAAGCATCAAAGACTCAGGCAGTATCTTTAACTGTCGGTTGTCAGCAACATGAGGCTCTCCAGCGAGCACAGCTCATTCTTCATCCTAGGTCCAGGTCATCAAGCCATGGTACTGGAGGATATGACTTGAGGTTTTATTTGAAGAACCATCCTTGGTTCTCTTTGATAAGAGTGGCCGGAACACTGGTTATAGGAAAACATTGTCTTGGAGTTCAAATTGGAGAAGGCTGTATTACAGAAACTGTAACCCTTCAGCTTAATCTGCCCAGGACACAGCCAAAAGCATTCAGAGAATAAGTTCAGGAAGAAGCCCTAAGAGTCATCATGAATTCATGAAGAACAAATCAGTCCTGGCTGACCTTGCCTTCACTCTTGAGAGGACTGGTAAATGAGGAAAGCAAGTCTTTAGCCTCACTCCCCGTACAATCAGTGGGAGGGTGGTGGAGGTATAAATTGACCCCCAGGGATTAGACATATACTCAGTCTATATTAATCTGTTCTCTGCCTCTTGAAATATAAAAGAGAAAACTTTAAATTGGGAAATTGTTACATCTGAATACTCAGAGGGCTGTTTGTGTAGAAAAGGATTAGATTTCCAAGGGCAGAACCAGGAGCAGTGTGTGCAAACCACAGGGAGGCAGTCCTGTGTACCACAGAGGGAAAAAACAGTGCATGCTTAGAGCAGAGCTTCTTAAACTGAGTCATGTATAGACCCTCATACAGAAAAGAACATTGTTCAAATCCCCAGGGTTTACAAATATTTTTCTATAATGTCTCTCTTCTTTTTTATTGAAGTGTAGCTGATTTACAATGTTGATGTACAACATACTGATTTGATATTTTTATAGATTATACTCCATTTAGTTATTACAAAAGAAGGGGCTGTGCTTGTGGGTTAGACTGCTGGCAGAACTAAAATAATTCTCTGTGCTGTACAATGTATTCTTGTTTATCTACTTTATATGTAGTAGTTTGTATCTCCTAATCTCATACCCCTATCTTGCCCGTTCTTCCCCTTCTCTTTCCCCATTAGTAAGCACTAGTTCACTCTATCTGTGAGTCTATTTCTGTTTGGGTATATACATTTACTTCTTAGTTTCCATGTATAAGTGATAACATAGAGTACTCGCCTTTCCCTGACTTGTTTCACTAAACATTATGCTCTCTAGGTCCATTCACGTTGTTGCAAATGGAAGAATTTCATTCTCTTTTTAAATGGTTAAGTAACATTCCATTGTAGATACAAACATACCACATCTTCTTCATTCATCTGCTGATGGAAACTTAGGTTGCTTCCGTATCTTGGCTGCTATAAACACTGGGGAGCATCTATCTTTTCAAATTATGTGTTTTCATTTTCTTTAGGTATATACACAGGAATGAAATCACTGGATCATACAGTAGTTCTATTTTTATTTTTTTGAGGAACCCCCTTACTATCTTCCATAGTGGCTGCACCAACAGTATATAAATGTTCCTGTTTCTCTACATCCTTGCCAATGTTTATTTGTGGTCTTTTTGATGACAGCTACTCTGACAGGTGTGAGGTGGTATCTCATCGTGGTTTTGATTTGCATTTCCCTGGTGACTAGAGATATTGAGCATTTTTTCATGTGGCTGTTGGCCATCTGTATGTCTTCTTTGGAAAAACATTTATATAGGTCTTCTGCTTGCTTTTTAATTGGGTTGTTTTTTTGATATTGAGCTGGATGAGGTATTCATATATTTTTTATATTAACCTCTTAATAGTTATAGCATTTGAAAGTATTTTCTCTATGAAAGTGAAAGTCATTCAGTTGTGTCCGACTCTGTGACCCAGGCCAGAACACTGGAGTGGGTAGCCTTTCCCTTCTCCAGGGGATCTTCCCAATCCAGGGATCGAACCCAGGTCTCCCACATTGCAGGCAGATTCTTTACCAGCTGAGCCACAGGGAAGTCCAAGAATATTGGAATGGGTAGCCTATCCTTTCTCCAGTGAATCTTCCCGACCCAGGAATTGAAGCAGCGTCTCCTGCGTTGCAGGTGGATTCTTTACCAGTTGAGCTACCAAGAAAGCTATTTTCTCTATAGCATTTCTTAATTATGGGCATACAACTAGGTTTAAGTCCTTATACTTACAGTTAAACAAATTTACAAATTAAATTAATGAACTACATTTACAAATGTATAAGTTAAATGCAAAAAATTACAATGTCAATAATATTGATGTTGTTTGCTGAAACAAAATCACCCTTCGGGACATGAATATGGTACCAATGATGGTTTTTATCTTGGAGGTGTAGGCCACTGCACAATTTGTGATGACTCAAACAAAACCTACTTCTTTTTCTGAACCACAGACAAACCTCCATTAGTGAGGCAAGCTGTCACTTTTCTTCACTAAAATTAACAACACTTGTTGCCTGTTCAGTCCAGGTCTGTTTTTTACTTACGAGTTCCAAACAAAGTTGAATTAGTCTCATGACACATAAACAAAAGTACCACTGAAAATATCTTTGGTGGTCCTCAGGTAAAAAGGGATCCTTGCATTTGTCAAACACCCTAGGCTTCAGGGAGGGATGGATTGGGAGTCTGGGATTAGCAGATGCAAACTATTATATGTAGAATAGATAAACAACAAGGTCCTACTGTATAGCACAGGGAACTACAGTCAATATCCTATGATAAACCTAACGGAAAAGAATATGAAAAAAATGTGTATATATGTGTAACTGAATCATATCACTGTAGAGCAGAAATTAACACACTGTAAATCAACTATACCTCCATAAAATAAATTAAAAAATAAAACCTCTAGAATGTACAACACAAAGAACAAACCCTAGTACAAAGTATGGACTTTAATAATAATGCCTGACGTTGGCTCAACAAACATGCTACACTAATGTAAGATATTAGTCATATGGAAACTGGAGGTGGAGGAGTCAGTGGGTATGTCTATACTTTTCACTCAATTTCCCTGTAAACCTAAAACTGATCATAAACAGAAAGTTTACTAAGTAGAAAAAATGGTCACTGTAGCATGTTTACATATTCTCTTTCAGTTGTTGTCCAAATGAAAAGACAAAATTTTGCACATCTCGTTTAGAACTTGTAGCCCTCCAAGAATATGTTTGAGTGTTCCAGGCTCCTCACCATGGTTCAAGAAGTGCTAAAATCAGGGGTTCGGGAATGGAGTGGGATATTCTGAAAAGCCATTAGAACTCTTTCTTCAAAGTGACCCAGAAAATGTCTTGAAGGTCGTCTTTCAAAGATGTTCTTCTGGGGATACTTGTATTTGGAGAGAGGTTAGAACACATGATCTCTAATTCCAAGATTATATAATTTTAGTTTTTATGAAGATTTAACCCTCAATTAATTTGCTTTTCGTTCTATTTTTCACAGACTGCAGTGGCCCAATGCCAGAACAATAACGTGCTTGAACTTCTAGCTTTCTAAGTCTTTCTCCTAATTCCCACAAGCCTGTCCAAATAGCAACAATTTCATCTAGGCCAACCAATTGTCAATTTTTGGTCCTGGGAAAGAATAATAAACCCCACTTCATTCCAGCAAACCCAGATCACATTCCTTTCCGATGGCTTATCGCATTCCACTCCGAGCTGAGTTCCACAGTTCTAGCTGCACTTGACATCTCTGGGCAATGCTCTTCCTAACTTTCTCTTAGAGAAACCCTAGAAAACCTTTATATTCGTTATTCTCTATGGAAAATATTTCCTTCCAGGAATCTGAGGCTAGGATAGATTTATAAAGTAATTCGAAACTTTTTAATCACGTTATTGAATTCACATGTGTACATCTTTGTTTAGTTTTAGCAAACAGCAATGGCATGTTAGAAGCTGGAACATCTTTTGCATTGAGAAAGTAAAAAAACCTTTTGCAAAGTGTTCACTGCATCTGAATATTGAATTTTTTCAACTGGGGTAGAATAGTTTTCCATTTGAAAATAAGTAAGAGGGATCCTAGTCATAAGCATGGGTGTCTGAGGGAGGAGTAGACACCCACAATTTCTGGCTCCCGTCTCTCTCCTGTCACATTACATCAGACTGCTCACACTTCTGATGTGATTTCCAGCAAGGATGGCTGGCTGAGGCACGGCTTTTCAACACCACCTACCGTCTGCCCCGAGAACTGCATTAGCATCTCAGATGTCCTTGTCTGGAATCCATGATGGATTCGACTCTCCCAATCGCAGGAAGAGATGTATTGGAATAAAAAGAAAGAATAAAATGGAAGAGGAAGTGAACAGTCAAAGATTCCGGGGAGTAAGCCTGAAAAATGAGGCAGCAAGGAAAACCTGTCTCTATTTTGATATTTCCAAAAGGGAACCCTTATTTATAAGAGGTTACAATCAAACTCAACTAGGGATGAGTGATGTTTCCAGTGTAGTAAGATCTAGTAATTACTCTCAAGTTGAATTAAAAGCAGTCATTTGATAACGCACCCATTGAAGGATGAAAACATCCTTCTTTTAATATTGCTATCCCAGTGTGTTCCCTGTCTGAAAGCTATCACAAGGTATTTTTGAACACAGTAACAAGTTAAAAGAAAGACAAAATATGCCTCCCTAAAGTGTTGAGACTCTTCTTTTTTCACTTGAGTGGTAATTTTTTTTTTCATACTTTCACCAGTTTCAGGAAAGGGTGGGTTAGAGTCAGGGGCTTCCTGAAAGTTTTCAGAACAAAAATTCTAATTCAGTGTGTTCAGAGGGGCCCCGTGAGAATCGTGTTTTGGAACATACCGACCCCATGTGGTATTATCTTTGCCAACTTTGCAGTTTTGTGTGAGATTTATTTTTAATCTTTAACAAAGCATGCCTGTGTTTATCTTATGAAAAAAGTGTAATCATTTAAAACAAAACTTTTAAAAATAATTAAATATACAATGAATGCTGAAACATAAAAGTCAGACAGAATGTTACCTTAACAAGAAAGAGCTTCCTAAAGATCAAAGGATTGCTGTTTGTTTTATTTGCTTAAGTAACCAGTACTTTCACTTTAAGGGATTCGGTGGCTATTTGAAGGAGGCTAGGTCTCCAGTGCCCAACCCCCACCAAGATTAAGGCTTCCCACCCCTCACATTGAGAGCTGGGAACTTTACTTATTGATACTAAAAATATATTCTTCATGTTTAGAATGGAATGCTGAGATTTGATTGAAGACAGTACATGAATCAAGCGAATGGCATTTGGGGGGGCATGTCTTTCAATCTTATTTAGAAGTTTTGGGGAAAGACCATCTTTTGAGCTTTCATATGTGTGTGTGTGTGTGTCTCTGTGCGCGCGCCCATATGTCATCATTGCGGCACTGAGGAGTGCAGTGCTTCCGAGTGCAATGCACCTCTTATATTGCTGATTTTAATGCTAGCTTCAATAAAGGAGGGAAGAAATGGGCTTTAGAGCATGAATGTCTTTTTTTCCTCTAAGGACCTTCAGATTTGGGTTTTAAGTCAGTGATACTAGCTAAGTCATTTGTGGACTGACATGTGAGAACAGGATGAGATGGAAATACATTCTCAGTTCACTTGGTGGTGGCCTGTAAGAGGTGGGTTTGTGTAATGGTAGTCCCTCCTTCTATGAGGCCACGGTAATCAGCCAAAGCAACCTTAGATGGTGCAATATCTGGTTGTTCCCAGTCAGCTATCAGGTGAGCACTATTAAATGCTGCATAAACACCACTCAAAGAGAAATGATGGTTGTTTTCATTTGTCTCCTATGTGTCCCCTCCAAACAGCTTCAAAATCTTCGCTACATTTTATGAAAACTTTCAACCAATACTTATTTTGCATGTGGCTAGATTGTGATTTCTGGGGGTTTTTAAAGGGCATTGTGGCTGAATTTTCTACCCAGGAAGTATAGCAAAATGCTGACCTGAGCTCTAGAACCTGACAAACTGATTCTGTCACTGATGTATGACAGTCAGTGCAGTGAAGGTTTCTAAGTCTTAATTCGCTCATTTGCAAGATGGCAATTATTAATAATGTCTAATTTGAAAGGTTTGAACACAGGTAGAAGTCTCAACGGAGAGGGCAATGGCACCCCACTCCAGTACTCTTGCCTGGAGAATCCCATGGATGGAGGAGCTTGGTAGACTGCAGTTCATGGGGTCGCTAAGAGTTGCACATGACTGAGCAACTTCACTTTCAGTTTTCACTTTCATGCATTGGAGAAGGGAATGGCAACCCACTCCAGTGTTCTTGCCTGGAGAATCCCAGGGATGGGAGAGCCTGGTGGGCTGCTGTCTATGGGGTCGCACAGAGTCGGACACGACTGAAGCGACTTAGCAGCAGCAGCAGAGGTCTCAACACAGGGTCTGGCATTATGTGGGAATTGTTTTAAGGAAGGATATGTATCCAAGACCCTAAATCAATTACCAGAAGCCAAATCAATTACCAGAAGGTTGAGGGAATCTCACACCATCTTTTTTTTTTATTTTTGCTTTTTGGCCAAGCCATTCAGTCAACCAGGGATCAAACCCACACCTACTGCAGTGGAAGAAGGGTCTTAACCACTGGATCGCCAGGGAAGTTCCCCACACCACCCCTCTCTTTTCACCTTGGTTCCTTTCTGCTACCATCTCACAGAATGATCTGGAAGTTCTTCTCAGTAGGATGTTCCTCAGCAGGCAGTCCACAGGCTCATGCTGTGAGGGTGGAAGGAAGAAGGTCCTGAAGCAAAGACAGTGACCCTGACAAATGCAGACAGGACAGAATATTTATGCTGCAGAGGGCTTGTCTGTTGTTGTTGGTTCAATCATTCTTCAGAACCCTACACGGGACTGAACTTAATTGCAGTGTGCAATAACTATCCCAGGACTCCAGGAAATCTTACAGAAAACAAATCCTCTCACGGTTGGGAGAGCTATAATGCAAATATTCCAAACATCAGATACTCCCCAAATCATGGTTTAGGAATGCACTGGATCAGCAAATTACTTTGTTTTGCTTAGTTTAATGGGCGGGAGAATGGCAGAATGGTGAAGTGAGGAAGTGCGGTTGTTACAGTTTTAAAAATTACTTCATGGTATTGTTACTAATAATTGCTTGATTGTTGGTTGACACCTAATAACTACAAACCCATCAGAACTGGAAAGGTAGATCGTATGTATGAGAGATAATAAAAGCAAGTTTTAAAAGTACTGAAGACAGGGCAGGGGGCTAGTACTTTTAAAAGGGAGGAAGTAAGACTCATTATTTGGGGTAGGCTAATTGTTATGTCAGGTTTCCCAAGAGAGTTGTTTTGGTTTGCAAAAAGACTTGAGCTTGGATCCTATCAAATAAAGGCTTTTATTTAAGTTTCCAAATGACTGAATAAGTGATTTTCTAAACCCTTCATTTCATCTACAGCATGACGAACATGAATATATGGACTGAGTCTACAGTGCTTTTCCTAATGTTGATCTCACAGCTCCTTTTCAATTTTGGATTCAGAGAAGTCCTAGCCTGAGTATGGCTGGCTCAATGAAGTTAGATGGCTCTGTGGGCCCTGTCATCTCTCTACTGGAATGTTTTTTATAGTCACATCCTGAACTGCAAAATTACTGATGAGTAGACACCTGTAGCCCCAATCCCGTAACTCTACCACAAAAATAGGATTTCAGACTCTTTCAATATGAACATTATCTAGAGAAAACTATATCTAGGTCTTCCCTGACAAGTTACATGATTCAGTGCTTTGTTTCTATAAACTAAAGTTAGAAACTCAAGAGTGACTCACTTTTCTTTTTTGCATGCATCTAAGTGAACAAGGAAGTCACACTGCTTCTGGTGTTGCTTTCTTTACAAGGAAAAAAAAACTTGCTCTTTCTTGAGCATCCTTTTTAGGTCAGCAATTTTGAAGTGCAGGACTTATTGGTGTCCGAGCGGAAAGGGCTGATGTTCTGATTTATCACGACTCCCTCCAAGTGGAGTTCTTCCATGGCTGGAGAAAGGAAAACATTTGTTGTACTAATACTGAATGTGCTTCCTGTGTAAAATAACCTTTCACTCTGTGGAGAGCCCCCATTTTAATGACTGGGATATAGTAGAAATACAAGGGGAAATCCAAATGCCCCAGTAGCAGCCACTCTCCTCCCTGGTAGGTCAGGTTGCAACCCTCTGAGGGACAGAAATGGTTGCTTGGGAAGCATTCGAGGCTTCTCTTTCTCCTATTTTAAGATATGACCATTTTGACTGTTTAAAAATGTGTGTGACATTCTGACCCATTAAGGAGCCTGGGCTATGTCAATCGGGGGAATGGGGTGGGTAGACTGGGGAATTCTGGCATTCACACATTTGTAGTGAGGACGGGAGGGACTCTTGTCAACTGGAGAACCAGCTCTCAAACCCAGGCCAGACTGCAGCTTCCTGCATCTCCCTATCTTATGATACAAATATGACTGAGTCTACTCAGTCTACCCCAGTTCTACTGCTCAGGGTAACTGCCCTGAGCACTGAAACGATTCTTCCTACATAGAACCTGAAATGGGATTCCCTACAATGAATGAGATGAAAACATGGGAGTAATCAACTAAAGAAACAAGCTTTTCAAGCATATGTGAGTTTTTGCAATGAAGTTGTTATTTAGTCACCAAGTTGTGTCTGACTCTTTGCAACCCCATGGACTACAAAGATAGCTCACCAGGCTCCTCTGTCCATGGAAATTCCCAGACAAGAATACTGGAGTGGATTGCCATTTCCTTCTCCAGAAGATCTTCCCAGACCAGGGATTGAACCTGCATCTCCTGCACTGGCAGGCAGATCTTTATCACTGAGCCACCAGGGAAGCCCTTTGTAGTACAGTAGCCCAGCTCTTTAGGAGCTGTATGAAAATGTCTATGTGATAGGGAAGAGAGGTTAAACACACACTTTCAGAGCTTCCCCAGACTGTAGGCTCTGTGTGTCCTCCTGCAGCACAAGATCATGTTCTGTCCCAGAAAGCCACACCTGAATAATGCAGTTGGCATTCTTAGAATGCATTTAGCAGTGGATGAACAGGAGCGCTTTCCACAGGTCCATCAATGGCGTCTCTGCTTCTGGCTGGCTTGCAGATTGCTCCTTCTTAAGACATGTCTTCTTTTTAAAAGACAGCTGAGCTGGTTGGAAGACAGAAGAAAGAAAATCAGCTGTTTTGATCTATCATTCTCTATCTCATTCTCTCCTTCCTCTTCTTTCCTGCTTACACTTGCAACTCCTTCAGGCCAGATTTTCTAATTAACCTTGATTTTCATTTCTTTTGCCTCCTCCTTCCTAAGAATGAATGATATATTTCAAACATAATGACTCAAGAAGCATGTATGTTTCAGATGTCTTTGACTGCATTTCTGGTTCCTAAGAATTAACTTAGGAACCAGAGTTCAGTTCAGTTCAGTCGCTCAGTT
This sequence comes from Moschus berezovskii, assembly GCF_049115385.1. Taxonomy (NCBI): domain Eukaryota; kingdom Metazoa; phylum Chordata; class Mammalia; order Artiodactyla; family Moschidae; genus Moschus; species Moschus berezovskii. The sequence continues at coordinate 55,208,486 of NC_142472.1, forward strand.
GTGTGCCTCTCTGCAATCTTACGAATGGCAGCATGCCAGGCTTCCCTTGTGGTACTTGTCCAGTTAAGTCTGACAAGCTATGGCATAGTAGAATAAACACTGTTTGGTACTTTTAGTAGGTATTTGATATTAGTTTGTCTTTTTAAAGATTGATCTGTAGGTCAGCTACAGGTTTTTGATTAAAAAGAAAATTCTTAAATCAAATTTATCAATATTTTCAAAGATAAATAGATTTCTTCACATACATGTTTCGAAATGACCACTAGTTGTTTGAAATGTTACTGAGCACTTACTCTGTTACAATGCTTGTGGCACTTCACAGAGAAATAAAGGATCACATTTTGATTAATTTTAGATGCAACTGAGTACCTGACTAAAGAATATACATTAAGCAAAAAGGGAATTATTTTCTTCCTATACACGAAGCCTGGTGGTGGTGGTGATTTAGTGACCAAGTCAACCCCATGGACTGTAGCCTGCCAGGCTCTTCTGTCTGTGGGATTTCCCAGGCAACAATACTGTAGTGGGTTGCCACTCCCTTCTCCAAGCATGAAGCCTAGAAGTAGGCAATTCAGTGCTCAGTGAGGTTATTAAGGACTTAGATTCTTTCTCTTCTACTTTTCCATTCTTTTGTTTGTAATCTCATGATTTCAAGATGATTCTCACAGGTCCGGATCTCATAACTGTGTTCAAATGAGGTGGTGGCTGAGGGAAGGACAGGTCAGGGTAAATGTGACTATTTTTTAAGAGTGTCGTCCGTGTTTGAGCAAACTGCAGGAGACAGTGAAGGTCAGGGAAGCCCTGCATGCTGCAGTCCATGAGGCTGCAAAGAGCTGGACATGACTTAGTGACTGAACAACAACAACTTCCGTTTTATCACAGAAATATGCCCAACAAATCCAAGGCATGATACACAAAAAGGTACATTCATACCAAGGTACTTTGTAGTCAAAAGACAAAGAAAAAAATCCTAAAAGCAGTCAGAGGGAGAAATAGATTATTCACAGAGGAAAAACAGACTTTGGGCACATTTATAAAAAGCAACATGGATTTCAGAAAGCACTGGAATAGTACCTTCAAAATGCAGAGAGAAAGTGACAACCGAATTTTCTATAACCAACAAACTAGCTTTCAAGAATGATGGCGGAATAAAAACATTTTCCGACAGACTACAAAATGAGTGTTAACTATCACTCAGAGAAACTTCTACAGGATATACTTTAGGATGAAGAAAACTCACAGCAGAAAGAAGGTGAGAGATCCCAAACAGTGAAGAAAATGATGATACATGGATAAAGCTATAAAATCACCCCGTCAAATAACAATGATGCCTTAATTATAGGGTTTGGAAATAATATAGAATCAAAATGCTAGTAGAAAAAAAACGGCATCGCATACCCGCCGCAGCCTGACTTCCAGCCCAGCCAGCGCACCTCGGCCAGTAAGCTGGGCGCGCTCTCACTGGGCTCCTTCAACAAGCCCAGCTCCAAGGACAACCTGTTCGGCCAGAGTTGCCTGGCTGCGCTCTCCACCGCCTGCCAGAACATGATCGCCAGCCTCGGGGCCCCCAACCTCAACGTGACCTTCAACAAGAAGAACCCTCCCGAGGGCAAGAGGAAACTGAGCCAGAACGAAACCGACGGCGCGGCCGTAGCCGGCAACCCGGGCTCGGATTACTTCCCAGGAGGGACTGCTCCTGGGGCTCCAGGGCCCGGAGGCCCGTCGGGGACCAGTAGCAGCGGCTCTAAAGCCTCTGGGCCGCCCAATCCGCCCGCCCAGGGGGACGGCACTAGCCTCTCCCCCAACTACACCCTGGAATCGACGTCGGGGAACGATGGCAAGCCGGTCCCCGGGGGCGGCGGCAGGGGACGGGGGCGCAGAAAAAGGGACAGTGGTCACGTGAGCCCCGGGACCTTCTTCGACAAATACTCGGCGGCGGCGGCGCCGGACAGCGGGGGCACGCCTGGTGTGAGCCCAGGGCAACAGCAGGCGCCGGGCGCAGCCGTCGGGGCCAACTCGGGAGAGGCGCGCGGGGCGCCTACGCCTCACGAGAAAGCGCTCAGGTCGCCGTCGTGGGGGAAGGGGGCCGAGCTGCTCCTGGGGGACCAGCCAGACCTCATGGCGTCCCTGGACGGTGGGGCCAAGTCGGACGGTAGTTCCCCGCACGTGGGCGAGTTCGCTTCCGACGAGGTGAGCACGAGTTATGCCAACGAGGACGAGGTGTCTTCCAGCTCCGACAACCCCCCAGCCCATGTGTGGATCACAATAAACTGTGGAACATTCTGAAAGAGATGGGAATCCCAGACCACCTGACCTGCCTCTTGAGAAACCTGTATGCAGGTCAGGAAGCAACAGTTAGAACCGGTCATGGAACAACAGACTGGTTCCAAATAGGAAAAGGTGTACGTCAAGGTTGTATATTGTCACCTTGCTTATTTAACTTATATGCAGAGTACATCATGAGGAACGCTGGGCTGGAAGAAGCACAAGCTGGAATCAAGATTGCTGGGAGAAATATCAATAACCTTAGATATGCAGATGACACTACCCTTATGGCAGAAAGTGAAGAGGAACTCAAAAGCCTCTTGATGAAAGTGAAAGAGGAGAGTGAAAAGGTTGGCTTGAAGCTCAACATTCAGAAAACAAAGATCATGGCATCTGGTCCCATCACTTCATGGGAAATAGATGGAAAAACAATGGAAACAGTGTCAGACTTTGTTTTTTTGGGCTCCAAAATCACTGCAGATGCTGATTGCAGCCATGAAATTAAAAGACGCTTGCTCCTTGGCAGGAAAGTTATGACCAACCTTGATAGTATATTAAAAAGCAGAGACATTACTTTGCCGACCAAGGTCCGTCTAGTCAAGGCAATGGTTTTTCCCGTGGTCATGTATGGATGTGAGAGTTGGACTGTGAAGAAAGCTGATCGCCGAAGAATCGATGCTTTTGAACTGTGGTGTTGGAGAAGACTCTTGAGAGTCCCTTATACTGCAAGGAGATCCAACCAGTCCATTCTAAAGGAGATCAATCCTGGATGTTCATTGGAGGGACTGATGCTAAAGCTGAAACTCCAATACTTTGGCCACCTCATGCGACGAGTTGACTCACTGGAAAAGACTCTGATGCTGGGAAAGGTTGGGGGCGGGAGGAGAAGGGGACGACGGAGAATGAGATGGCTGGATGGCATCACCGACTCTGTGGACATGAGTTTGAGTGTACTCCGGGAGTTGGTGATGGACAGGGAGGCCTGGCGTGCTGTGATTCATGGGGTCGCGGAGAGTCGGACACGACTGAGCGACTGAACTGAACTGAACTGAACTGAACTGAAGTAGGAAGGAGGTAATAGGAATAAGGCATTCAAAGGTCTGTACTTTGTTCAAGAGGGTAAAACACTGACTAACTGAAGACATTAAATTACACATTTGATGAGTCATACACCTTACTAAATTACACATACACTCTATGTACATTAAAATTCTAGGACATCCCACAAAATACTAAAAAAGGTAATAAGTGCTGAACTAAAAGGGAAGAAATGGAGTTAAGAGGAAAAAATTAAAAAATGAAGCTTAATCTAAGAAAAATTCAAGGAGATTAAAAAATATATAGAAAAAGTAAGAGTTAACAGAATTCATAACGTAAGATGGCAGAGATGGAATACACGCTGGAAGACTACGACAGTGTTCCTAAAGTAAGGTGAAAGCTCCCAAAGACGGTGAACGAGATTTACAGACGAAAAAGCTGAAAAAGCTAAGGAAAGGCACATGTGCAAACAAGTGCAACAATGTGCTCCAGCTGCAGTGAAACAAGTATGAGTATGTTATGGGGCACGAAGGATCTCCTCTGCCTGAAGCGGGGAGAATGGGGCGGTGGAGCAAGTCAGGCAAGACTTCACAGAGGAGGTGATGCTGACCTGAGATGGTGAAACAGAGCATGCCAGAAAGAGGGGAGAGCAAGAATAAAAGTGCAGGGGCATGAAAGCAATGACATTTTCAGAGAATTCCAAGTAATTTAATATGACTGAAGTAAAGGATTTAAGAATGAGGTTAGCAGTCAGATCACAGAAGGCCTGTTTGCCATTGGACAGAGTCTGGAATTAATCCTAGAGGCCAGGAATGAGAAGCAAGTGAAGTGCTTTGAGGAGGGAAGTCACAGATTTGAATTTTAGGGCACAAAACGTCTTTGACAGTAGCAGAGAAGATGGTCTGGAATAAGGCAACGAGTTCTTCTTATGGCTCAGGCAATGGGTAATTATTTGTTAACTATGATACTCTACTTCTCATGAGATTTCACTGTGGTATTTGAGAAATAATACTTTCCTTTCTCACTGACATAAAGGCATCTTAAGGAGAATGATAAACAAACAAGGTCTTTTTTTCCCCCTCTAAACTCCATTGTGTAAACTTAGTTGTACACTCTAATAAATGGAGTGAGGCTGAATAGCCTTTGGCATCAATCCCAGAGACTAAAACAGTGAGAAAACAACAAAACATGGAACATAATACCTATCCATAAATCCAATTGTATGGTTAGGTCTACGGCGCATTTTAAGAGTTATGATTTCCCTGGCAAAGTACCAAAAAAATGTACCTTCAAAAATTACTCAGAACAGCCACTTGGCATCCAACCACACTGACAGAATGAAAAATATTGAGTAAAGAGCCTACGTGTAATTCCCCATTCTTGAAGAAGTAAAGGAAGGGTGTTTTCTAAGGCTTCAGAATGACATATTTTATTAAATAATAACAAGGTCATGAAAAAAGCCAAGAGGAAACTTCCCAGCTCACGTAGAAAATGGAGTCACTCTATTTTCTTTACAACGATAAACATATTCTGTCTTACAAGGGAATGTCTCAGAGCCAATGTGTTCACAGTGGTTAACTCTGTTCTCCATTCCTTTTCGCCTTATATTGTTTTCTAATTTTCTACAATGAGCATGCATTGCTTCTAGAAGGAAAGAGAGTCAAATAAACCAATCATATAGAGTGACTTAGGCTGTCTTTTTCAGCTTTTAGATTCTAAATCAGCTTTTAGATTCCAAATAAGATAAATATAAACTGCTTCTGAGATAATCTTCTAGTATGCTTTGAATATACGCAAATTTTCTCTCAAATTTTTGTCCTCAGGGAATAAATTTTCCAGCTTTCAAAAATATTAAAACTTCCCCTCTCAGTTATTCATGACAGTGGAGGGGAACACTGACACTACTATCCAAAAGCAGAATCTAAACAGAAAACATTAGGCACACAGGCATAATATATCAGGCTTTGTAAGGCACTGCACAATGTTTGTTAGCAGATATATCTTCTGAATTAAAATTTTCAGTTACTATTAAAATGATTCTATGCTCCTACATGTAGACTGGCAAATGAAGGGTAAAGGAAACGGGTCTAAAATTTAAAATTTTTTGCACATAACCTACCAGCTGTATGTTCCACAGGCAAATGAATAGACTCTCCATTCTGAAAATATAAACTGTTTCCAAAATACAGACCCAGGGCTTCCCAGATGACTCAGAGGTAAAGAATCTGCCTGCAATGCAAGAAACACGGGTTCAGTTCCTGGGTCGGGAAGATCCCCTGGAGGAGGGCATGGCAACCCACTCGGACAGAGGAGGCTGGTGGGCTACAATCCACGGGGTCGCAGAGTCAGACACGACCGAGTGACTGAGCACACATACACCCAAGGTAAAAATTCAAAAAGTAAAGGGGAACTTCCTTGGTGGTCCAGTGGTTGGGACTTTGTGCCTCTGATGTAGGGGGCACAGGTTTGATCCCTGGTCAGGGAGCTAAGATCCCACATGCCTCACAACACAGCCAAAAACAAACAAACAAACCACACATACCTGAGACAGGGCTGTGAAAGCAAGGAAAATGGAATGCTAACCTCAGTTGTGCCTGTTGTAATGCAGACGTAAAAGAAAATACCTGGATTCCAAAGAGTCCACTCTAGTATTATCAAAAACCAGCTTTTCATAAGCAGAGGACACTCTTTAAAAGTAGCTCTAAGTGAAATCATAGCAAAATATTTCAGAAGAAATATGAAATACCCGTCTCTAAGGGTTAAAGAGAAGGGTCTGTCAAATAAATTTGATGTTACATATTCCTTCATCTCTTAACACTTATAAAGGGACTTGCAAAGAAAGATGTGTAAATAGGATTTATCTTAAATTAAGCACACGGAACCTTTCCCAACACTTTGAGAATTCAGACAGTTTAAAGAGGAGTTGGAGGTACTCTTTATAATCTGGAGGTTATTTTCTGGTCCTCTAAAACACGGTAACTTTCTTCTTAGTTGAAATATGTACCACCCTTGACAATCGCAGGGGAGTAATTTCTGAAATTTATACTTAATACAACAGTTCTAAGTTTACCTTAGATGTTCACCAAGGAAAACACCTAATGTTTACCAAGGGAACATTTCATGCAAAGATGGGCACAATAAAGGACAGAAATGGCATGGACCTAACAGAAGCAGAAGATATTAAGAAGAGGTGGCGAGAATACACAGAACTATACAAAAAAGATCTTCACGACCCAGATAATCACGACGGTGTGATCACTCACCTAGAGCCAGACATCCTAAAATGAGAGGTAAAGTGGGCCTTAGGAAGCATCACGATATACAAAGCTAGTGAAGGTGATGGAATTCCAGTTGAGCTATTTCAAATCCTGAAAGATGATGCTGTCAAAGTGCTGCACTCAATATGCCAGCAAATTTGGAAAACTCAGCAGTGGCCACAGGACTGGAAAAAGTCACTTTTCATTCCAATCCCTAAGAAAGGCAATGCCAAAGAATGCTCAAACTACCGCACAATTGCACTCATCTCAGACACTAGCAAAGTAATGCTCAAAATTCTCCAAGCCAGGCTTCAACAGTATGTGAACTGTGAACTTCCAGATGTTCAAGCTGGATTTAGAAAAGGCAGAGGAAACAGAGATCAAATTGCTAACATCCACTGGATCATCGAAAAAGCGAGAGTTCCAGAAAAACCTCTACTTCTGCTTTATTGACTATGCCAAAGACTTTGACTGTATGGACCACAACGAACTCTGGAAAATTCTGAAAGAGATGGGAATACCAGACCACCTGACCTGCCTCCTGAGAAATGTATATGCGGGTCAGGAAGCAAGAGTTAGAACTGGACATGGAACAACAGACTGGTTCCAAATCGGGAAAGTAGTACAAGGCTGTATACTGTCACTCTGCCTATTTAACTTATATGTAGAGTACATCATCAGAAACACTGGGCTAGATGAAGCAAAGCTGGAATCAAGATTGCCAGGAGAAATATCAATAACCTCAGATATGCAGATGACACCACCCTTATGGCAGAAAGTGAAGAGGAACTAGAGTCTCTTGATGAAAGTGAAAGAGAGTGAAAAAGCTGGCTTAAAACTCAACATTCAGAAAACTAAGATCATAGCATCTGGTCATCACTTCATGGCAAACAGGTTGGGAAACAATGGAAACAGTGACAGACTTTATTTTGGGGGGCTCCAAAATCACTGCAGATGATGACTGCAGCCATGAAATTAAAAGACGCTTACTCCTTGGAAGGAAAGTTATGACCAACCTAGATAGCATAGTAAAAAGCAGACACATTACTTTGCCAATAAAGGTCCGTCTAGTCAAAGGTATAGTTTTGCCAGTAGTCATGATGGCATCACCAACTCAATGGACAAGAGTTTGAGTAAACTTCGGGAGTTGGTGATGGACAGGGAGGCCTGGCGTGCTGCGGTCCATGGGGTCCCAAAGAGTCGGACACGACTGAGCGACTGAAGTTTTACCTACCTTGAAGAGAATATGTTTTATTAAATTTTTCCATGAATTGCCTTCCCTCCTTTCTCTCTCAAACAATGAAGAGCTCACTCTTCTACCTTAAATGCTGAGGGAAAACATCGCCACGGCACCAAGCCTTGAACCAGACCCTCTCCAAATCCCCCCATTCTGATTTCAAAGTTCAAAAGAATCCACCTGGTTGAGAAGTGTCTAGAGAGGCTGGGAGAGACAAAGGGTAAGCAGGCCCAGCCAGAATTTGCAGCTGGTGGTGATGAGAAGACTGGGCACAACACACACATACACACACACACACTGTGGCTCCTGATGTCAGCTGATGTCGGAATTGTAGAGACTGTGGTAGGATGGCAGTTTTTGTTGAGTCCAGTCCTGAGGGAAGGGGCGTAATTGGAACCAGACAAGGATTTAGGGTCTTGGCTTATAGTGCTGAGCTTTCAGGTTGGGCTCCAGGCGCAGAAGGGTGCTTCTGGAAACTTCTCCAAACCTACTTCCAGCCTACTTCCCAACCAACCAACAGCCAGATTAGTCAGTCTTACCTCTCAGGCACAAGTATCCATTTATCCATTCCTCCCCTCTGCTTTTCATTTAATAAACATTAGTTGGTGCTTGCTACAATGCAGATATGATAATTTGTAAGACATGGCCCCTGATTGTAGGAGTCTGTGGGAAACATGAGTGCCACAGATTATGGTAAAGTGCATGAGGGCAGAAAGGAGAGAAACTGACATCTCCACTCAGGTACTCCTCTGCTACTGTGGCCCTGAGAACATGCAACCAAACTTTCCTGGTCTGCTGCAACCAAGACTTCCTGGTACCTTTTACTCTGCTCCAAGTTATCCGCATATCTTAGCGCTGGCTGAAACCTAGCTTTCTCACAAATGATGCCACTGTCCTCAAAAGCTGGTCCAGTGGTGTCGGCTCTTTCTTCCACTTTCCCTGTTTCACACAGAGCAAGAAAATACCACTGCCTCTTGCTATGGAGAGCTACTGCTCCATCATTAATATCATCACTTGACTCCTCTTCTCTGAAATGCACTCATCTACTTGACTCCACCCTTCCTCTTCTTTTGGACGGATGAGGATGTGGCCAAAGCCATGGGGATTTTTCAACTCGATGTGCTTCACATCTCCTAACAACCAACCTCTGCTCTTGCCTGGCTGTGCTCATTCACCTGCTTTTCATCCAGGTTTTATTACTGGTCTGCAGTCCAAATGAGAGGTTTTTTTTCTATGTTCAATAACACACATTCAACAAATATTTCTGCCAGAGAGGTTAAAAGTTAAGGAAAACAACAAAAAGTAAAGTAAAAGGAGGTACTTTTTCTCATACACAGTATATAACCAGCTTGACTTCTTATATAGTACGATCTACTTCAGAGTAATTGAGCATGAGCTGAAGGGGCATGTCCAGAACTAAGAATAGGGCCTGACACATAGCAGATGTCAACTATTATTACTGTAGCCTCCAAACTCTATAATGTACACAAAGCTTAAGCAACCATATCAAACCATTCTAGAATCAAATCTAATATATGTTTAAATTACTTTAGCACAACCAACACTGTCTTGTATTAGTTAATGCTGTAACAAATTTTTTAAAAAGAACATAAATATGGGTATGTTCACTGCTCAAAATAAGGGGACTTTTCTCCTTGCCTGCTTTCACGTTGGCCACCAAAGGCCTATTTTCAAGACTTCAAGACTTTTTAAAGCCATTTTAAAACCACATTCTAACCTCTATTTTGAACCACTTTCAACCTCTCAGCACTTTCTTCCCCTTCAGATTCTAAGACAGCAATTTGATTTTCCTTCTGCCTCTCTGACCATTTCTTTTTTGTCTCCATGGCAGGCTCCCATTCCTCTGACTGTCTGTTAAAAGTCTACTGCTTCTTGAGTTCATCATCTTTCACTGCTGCTTCTCAAAGTCTTTCTAATATGTTGTGCCACCTTCATTTATATCTTTATAATTTCTGTCTTGGACTACTGCAACGCTCTAAATGGTATTCTGATTCCATATATCCCTTATGTTGCCACCAAAATAATTCTTTTTTAAGTGTCAAGTGTTTATGACAAGACCGACATCATCTCCTCTCTCCTACAAGACATCCCAGACTTCCGCACTTCGTACAGGGGATTTTCATTTCAGTTCCAGTCAGTCCCTCCGGTCTCATCTCATCTTGCTCCACCTACTCACCCAGGACTCCAGCCACAGGGACAGTCTTCGAACGTGACTGCTTGCAAATCCCTGTCTTTTCATGTTTCCTCCTCAAGTGCCCTCTTTCCCTGTTCCCAACCACTCCCTGATTGAGCTCCTTTCTCTATTAAGCATTTACACATTTCATTTTAATATCTGTTTACGTGTCTATGGCCCTGGGAAAACAAAAGTAGCTCAAGTACAGGGAAATGGCTTTTTCTCCTATTCAGCCCCAGAATCTAGAACCAAGCCAATGCTCAACAAATATTTCATGACTGACTCGTGAGCAATCAATAAACGTTAAAAAAAATTTTTTTTTAAAGATGCAGTTTTAGAATGGGTATAAGTACAACTGAACCACTTTACTGTACACTTGAAACACAACAGTGTAAACCAACTATAACCAATACAATATAAAAATTAAATTAAAAAAATAAAGAGATGTAGTTTTCAATTTTATCCTTAGAACTGAGTGAAAGGAATAAGATGCAAATGAAACACTCAAGCTCCAAACTCTGAATAAAGAGGGACATTCTGAAGAGCCAGAAGGAACACACAACAGCAATGCACAATTCTCGAAATCTGGATTATCACAGCCATTCAAGTTGTGGGATCACAACAGTGGATATGCATAACACATACAACCTTATCACCTCCCTCCTTAAAATCCTTCAATGCCTTTTTAAAGATAAAGCTTCATTCTTAACCTGGCACACCAGGGCCTCCATAATAAATCTGCCTCCATCTAAGACTCATCTCACACATGTTCAGTCAGCTAAGTCATGTCTGACTCTTTGCGACCCCATGGATTGTAGCCCACCAGGCTCCTCTCTCCATAGGGTTCTCCAAGCAAGAATACTGGAGTGGGTTGTCACTTCCTCCTCCAGGGGACCTTCCAGACCCAGGGATCGGACCCAAGTCTCCTGTGTTGCAGGCGGATTCTTCACCACTGAGCCACATGGGAAGCCCCTCATCTCACATTACTCACTACCTTACTCTGAACTAACCACACAGGCTTTCTCTCCCACTTGAGCTTTTGCACCAAATCTGCCAGCAATTCTCCCCTAATTCACCCTCACATCTTGGCTGTCAGCCCAAGGATTCCTTAAATTATTTCCACTACATGGTGACAAAACCCAAGTCTGTTTTTAGCATCATATTGGGAAGGCAACACACTATAGTGTGTGACTGTAACCATAAAGGATTAAGTGTCTTCCGGTATATCTATTTAAACTCTTTTATCTTTTGCTTTCAGCACCTGTACAACTGAGGTAATTGCGGTACCCACTTCACCTACACTTTCAGCACTTTGAATTGTCACTATGTAATAAGAATCCTCGTGAAAGTGAAAGCAGCTCAGTCCTGTCCCACTCTTTGCGACCACATGGACTGTAGCCGGCCAGGCTCCTCTGTCCATGGAATTCTCCAGACCAGAATACTGGAGTGGGTTACCATGCCCTCCTTCAGGGGATCTTCCCAACCCGGGATCCAACCCAGGTGTCCTGCACTGCAGGCGGATTCTTTACCAGCTGAGCCACAAGGGAAGCCCAAGAACACTGGAGTGGGTAGCCTATCTCTTCTCCAGCGGATCTTCCCGACCCAGAAATCGAACCGGGGTCTCCTGTATTGCAGGCGAATTTTTAGAAGCTGAGCTACCAGGGAAGCCCCAATTAGAGCTCTCAACTATACTTAACTTAGCTGTCACCCTGGCCACCGCCAAGAGCTCCTCTACTGCTGTATCGCAGGACCCACACCAGTCGGCTCATTTCTCTATTTTTAGCCTCGGCCCAGGGTTCTAAACACAGGACGCCTTCGATACGTGATTTAAATTAAAAAAAAAAAGCAAAAGAAACTGGGAAAACCTTAGGGTTTCACGTTTGCTGCAGGCTAATCACTCATCCCACCTGGGCCTTGCTTATCCTTATGAAAAAAAATGTCACCTTTACCTCAGAGATTTTGTACAGACAGGGCGACGCACCTGGCAAAGCACACTGCCCCTCCCCCGGCGGTAGGGGTTGCTGACGGAGACAGCAGAGGCCCAAGCCGCCCTCCCCGCCCTCCGCCAGCCCACATCCCTCACAGCGCCCTTGGCCCCAGGTCCCTCGGGACCTCAAGCGTGGGAGCCCCGGCCCCGCGCGGCTCCTTCCCGGCGCCCCGCGCCCTCCTTCCTTCCTCCGCCCGGACGGACGCACTTCCGGCGGATGTTGGGGGGGGCGAGCCCGGAAACGGAAGTGAGCGGCGGGGCCGGCTGACCGTCAAGGGGAGAGCGTCGGTACGCCGAGCGAGTCGAAGATGGTGAGTGAGACCCCCCCCCCCCAGCCCCGGGCGACCCGAGTGGCCGGCGGGCTCGGGTCGGTGGCCGCAGGAGCAGCCCGCCGCCTTCCTGCCCGTCCTCGCGGCAGCGGCGGGAGGAGGAGGAAGCCGGCCTCTCCCGCCATGATCTGTTGAGTCACGGGGTTCAGGGGTACTCGTGGCCGTCCGGGCCGGGCTTTGGCGCTGGTATCGGGAGCCGCGCCTCGGCTTCCTCCTCTCTCACCTCCTATTCTCTCTTTCCACCCCCCAGGCCCCCAGCCGACCCCGACCTCGGTCCCTGCCTGGAGTCGGCGCCGAGCTGGCAAGGGCAAACCCGAAAGTTGCGGCGGTCTTGGGGTGGGGGCACCGCCCGATAGCCCTCCTCCGAGGGGCGAACCCTTGGGAGTCGCGTCCCCCAAATTCCTCACCCGACCCCCGACCCTCGGAACTGCCTGGATAACAAACCCACAACTGTGGGTCGGCTTTCCTTCACTCTGCTTTTACTTTGCCAACATTTTGGGGAGTTTGTAGCATGCCAGGCGTTGGAGGGGGTAAAATTAGATACTTGTTACTCCCCATGTGTTAGCGTTGTTAGTAGAGTCCTCCTCCTCCCCTTCTCTTTTTTTCCTCTTCTTAACTTAAAAAAGTTTGATATTTGGGAGAGATTTCCTGAATCGTCATTGCCCGTGACTCTTAATACCAGTCCAAATCCAGAAAGCTTCTGTTGGTGAATGGGCTTCCCTTGTAGCTCAGTCAGTAAAGAATCTGCCTGCAGTGCAGGAGACCCGGGTTCGATCTCCGGGTCGGGAAGATCCCCTGGAGAAGGGAATGACAACCCACTCCAGTATCCTTACCTGGAAAATCTCATGGACACAGGAGCCTGGTGGGCTGCAGTCCATGGGGTCCCAAAGAGTTGGGCATGACTGAGCAACTAACAACTTACTTCTGTTAGGGAATACTGCTGAACATAGAAAAGAGGTTTTATAAACACTCAGAAGCTGACTTCCCTGGTGGTCCAATGGCTAAGACTCTTAGTGTTACCCATGTGGAGGGCAGGGGTTCTTCCATCCCTGGTCAGGGAACTAGATCCCATATGCTGCAACTAAGAGTTTGCATGGTGCAACTAAGAGCTGGCACAGCTAAATAAAAATTTTAAAGACACTCTGAAAAAACTAGTGTTAACTTTTCATAGATTTGCTCCCCTCTGCTAGTTTCTTAGAAACATCATGTACTGATCCTGATATTTTACAGAAGGGAATTGGCAAAGTGATAACGGGTAGAACCCAGAGATCACAATCCCCCTTTTCTTTGTGCCTAGAAGAGACTTTTCTTGTGTCACTCTACAATAAAGCAGTCAGGGAGGAGGAGAACTGTACATGTAGGAGATAACGTTTGGGAAGGTACAGTCCTACAGCTCTAGGCCTGTAAGAAGTTCAGATACCTGGAGGGATGAGTAGGCAGGGCTGGAGAGATTCTGTGCCTTCATCACAGACACCTGTTAGGTTAGTGACAGACACTAGATTCCAGCTTCTTTTCCTAGTTAACCGTGACTTCTCTTCCTTCAGAGGAGTTGAAACCTGTTGTGCAGGTTCTTGAGTTCCAGGCTTTGGGCCTTGGACATTGTTTTTCAGACAAGGCATTGACGAACCAGTGAAAGATTTTTTTGTTTGTTTTTTGGTTTTCTCCCAGCTTTGTTGGTGGAGATTGCATGTCAAGCAGACTTTGCTGTGTAGAACTGGAAAATAGAAGAGTCTACGGGCAACAAGACCCAGTAGAGTGCTCTTAAAGCTATCCAGGAGTGAGAGCCTGGACTTGGGTAGTAGATTGGAGAAACCCTGGACAGACTACAGTACCTGACCCTAGTGAAATGCACGGATTGAAGTAAAACAGCAATTTAAAAAGCTAATTTCCCAGAGTAGTTTCTCCTAGAAGAGTATAGACTGAATACCAAACTGCTTGGTTTTTTTTTTGACATTTTTCTTCAGGATTGCAAGGATGTTGTATTTAGCACCAGATGGTTTAAACTCAGCATCTTGTGTTTTACCTGTTGTAACATGTTACATTTTTATTATGCGTGTTTATTCTCTCTACTGGAGAAGGAAATGGCAACCCATTCCAGTGTTCTTGCCTGGAGAATCCCAGGGACAGCGGAGCCTGGTCGGCTGCCGTCTGTGGGGTTGCACAGAATCGGAAACGACTGAAGCGACTTAGCTGCAGCATTCTCTCTACATTAGACTAAGCCCTAAACACCAGATATGTATCTTCAGCATCTAGTAGAATGAGTCCCTGCCACATAGTAGATATAAATATTTGGTGATTAAATTACAGTGTAAATGAGTATGGTGACAATACACAAGTACCACATATGATGTGAATCTTAGCGTTTTGTTTCTTTTTATTTAGGCCAGCCTGATTAAGTGCGTTTATTTTTCACAGGTAGCACCCTCTTAAGGGAACCAAACACTTTCTGAGATTCCATTTTTTCCTTAGCTTCTGTGACCATTCTCTTCTAGCTCTTCTGTCCATACTTAATTCCATTTTCCTTGTTCTTTGTCCTTAAGGAATGGTATTCCCCAGGATTCTGTCCTCAACTTTTTTCGTTCTGTGCTCACCATTCCAACGTAAAGGAAGGATCTTCAAAAAAAAAAAAAAGGAAGGATCTTCCCAGTGAAAGTAAATCTGATCATGATCAGGTGCTCAATTTCAGAACCAAATATTAATTTCTTTGCATATTTAAGCCTTTTCATTTTTTCTTTTCACCAGCCTTTCTTTCTGTCCTACTCAGACATGTAGTTAGCCGATCATCTCAAACTACTTGTGGCTTGTTCATTTATATTTTTATACCTTTACCCGTGTTCTTTTTCCCTGGAATGCCTTTCAGTCTGAGAGCACTCACTATCAGGAATCCTTCCTGCCCTAAATTCCAGATTGTTCACTGAACCTTGTGCATCCCTCTACGTGATGCTGAGGCTCATAGTAATGACCTAGACTGTAGTCTCTTAGAGGGCAGAGACCTTTTCTCTGATGCTTAAACTGTATTTTTACATAGAGGTTCAGTGTGAGTTGTTAACATTTTTTTAATATATAATAGTGTTTTTTATTTGTGTTTTAGAATGCCAGAGGACTTGGATCTCAGCTAAAGGACAGTATTCCAGTTACTGAGCTGTCAGCAAGTGGACCTTTTGAAAGTCATGATCTTCTTCGAAAAGGGTATGTAGGGGAGTTGTGACTTTGTTATAATATGTTCATTATTTTTCACAATATTCTTTAAATCTTTTGACAAACCATAAATATGTATTTAATTTATAAAATAGCAAGTAGTATACTTTAGAGGAAGGGAAGAGAGGAAGCATGAATGTTTCTATAGTGGAAGAAGCATCTTACCAGAGTACCAGGTTCCCAAGAAAGTGTGTCCTCCCAGGAGAAATTACCTGGCAGCACGATTTGGTGGTATTCTTCTTTTTGCTTCTGATGACTTGGAGAGCCCTTTGTTCTTCATCTTATTAACTAAGATAAATTGGGAGTAATTCACTTTTCTTTGGGAGATACAACATAGCAGTAAAGAGCATGGGCTCTGGGTTTTGGTCATGACTCTGCTATTTACTAGATGTGTGCCCATGGGCAGATTACTTAACTGTTCTGTGTCTCAGTGTCCTCACCTGTGAAATAAGGCTAGTAATAGCATATTCTTATTTTGAAGGATAAATGAGCTAATCCCTGGAAAATACTTAGACCAATATGTGACATTAGTAAGCAGTATTAGCTGCTCTTGTTTTTCATTTCTATTTATAGCACAGTTAGACCCCTTCCCTTGACTTCCTTTATGTTTTTATATGTTTATGTCTCATTTTCTGGTACTGGTCCTTTTTCTTGGCAGATGGTTTTTTCTGTTTAGTCAAATATCCTCCCCACTGTGTACATACTGTGTTTTGAAATTTATATTTACTTAGAAGGTATTAGTCACAGAATGTCATTCTAATATTGGTCTCTGGAAGCAGACATAATGCCTCATTGTTGTCTTTCCATTTTGTAGTGAAAGATGCAGTATATTGCCTTCGGAATTGGAGATATAATTTGATTTATAGTATAATCAAATTCATAAGCTAGCCAGTAACAGAGTCCTGGTGATTTGGTTTTGGGTTTTGGTCCGTTCCCCCCACCCCCACTACACATACACGAAATGCTCCTTTTTCTTCTCAGATTGTAAGATTACCATGAGCAGGACCATTTTCAAATTCCACTTAAGGGTAATGCTTTGTACAAAGACAGTATTTGATAAATACTGATGTTGCAGGATTTCTAAGGTTTCTTTCAGCTCTTAAATCCTGGTTTGGAGAATCAGATGGTGATGTTTATATAGAGAGTGATGGAGACCCGTGGCCCGGTTCTAGCTGTGTATCACCTAATATAGTACTTGGCGTATGGCAGGTAGTTGGTAAATCTCAAACATGTTTTTCAGTGTGTGTTTATCAAAAATATATTAACTATTGAATATGCATTAGGTATGAACAGGAGAGATGTAGATATTTTATGTAATAAAAGAATCACATCATCAGAGTCGTAGTAGTACACATACTATTAAGTTTCTTCCAGATATAGAGCATCACTTAGCACCATTTTTTGGAGGGTTCTCCCCAGTTGATTGAATTCTTCACCTCCAGGATCTATAATAGATATATGTGCAACAATATATAGAATACTTGATTTTTTTCCCCTCTTAGTGTAGTTCTGGGAATTATATTTGTGTTAATTCCCATAGTCACCACCACAGTCAGCGTACAGAATAGTTTGTTCATCCCCCTCAAGCTCCTGTGCCATTTCATTGTATGACAGCACTGATAGATAATTTTGAGCTCTAGGTATTGAGTGATCTGTAACCTCCCTTTTAAATGTTTATTTTCAGTTTCTCTTGTGTGAAAAATGAACTTCTGCCCAGTCATCCTCTTGAATTATCAGAAAAAAATGTAAGTATGTTACCTGTGTTTTTATTTTTATGCTCTAGTAGATAAATGCTGTTAGTAATATATGATTAAGACAATTCTGGTGTTGAGCATTTGACTATGAAAAACATGAAGCCTTGTTTTCAGTATCCCATGGAATAGGCTTTGGTTCACTAAATCTCCCTTTCTACACCTTTTTCTTTGTCTTTTTTATGGACATTTCTAGTGGCTGATGCTAAAGCTGAAACTGCAATACTTTGGCCACCTCATGCGACGAGTTGACTCACTGGAAAAGACTCTGATGCTGGGAAAGGTTGGGGGTGGGAGGAGAAGGGGACGACGGAGAATGAGATGGCTGGATGGCATCACCGACTCTGTGGACATGAGTTTGAGTGAACTCTGGGAGTTGGTGATGGACAGGGAGGCCTGGCGTGCTGTGGTTCATGGGGTCGCGGAGAGTCGGACACGACTGAGCAACTGAACTGAACAGAGCTTGATCCACCTCTCCATTCCTCTTACAATATTTCCTCACTTGGTGATCTTTTTTTTCTTTTGTATTTTTCCCCTGCCATTTTTGCTGTTGATCTCCAAGCCCATCCCTCTAGCCTTGAATCTTTTTTTCAAGCCCTTCATCTCCAAGTTACTGCTAGGCACAGGACATACACAAATGGGTATGGCATCATCCCCATCCTTTAGGGGCTGAAAATATAATGGGAAGATAAACAGTGGATTGGGACTACCTGAAGCACTGTAGAGGACCACAAATGGAGCAGCCAACCTATGGAAGGCTTTCTAGAAGAGGGGACACTTGAATAGTTTTAGACATGTATTAGTCAGTTAAATAAGTGGAGAAAGGTCACTCCCAAAGGTGGTAGGACATGTATAAATATCCTAAAGACCATCTAAAGGGTTCTGTGTATGTGTGTGTCACATGGATATCAGTGCTCACTGGTTTGAAAGCAGAATGTCACATTTAAAATTATGTGTTGTCTTTGTAGTACCAGCTCAACCAAGATAAGATGAACTTCTCCACACTGAGAAACATCCAGGGTCTTTTTGCACCACTAAAACTACAGATGGAATTCAAGGCAGTGCAGCAGGTGGGTTTCCAGGTGTCAGTCTGCATGCATCCCATGTGTGTGCTGAATTGATTGGGAGGAGTCTTCTATCTGGTAAAAGCTGTAGAAACCTCACCTTCTCTTCTTCCCTGCAGCCTCTCCTACTTTCCCCATGTTAGGATATGACCTCCATTCCTACTTCATAGAGAAAAGCAGCTTTGAAATAGGAAACCCCTTCGATTAGAGGCTCAGTGTCTGGATATTTACAGGCATTCACTTTTATATTTCTCTCCTTTTGGGAAGTTACTTTGAATTTGTGGTGCCTCTAGGAATATCCAAGTGGAGGTGTCTAGTGGGCAGGTTGTATATCACTGAATACACGTGTTGCTCAGGAAGAAAATGTCCTTCCAGGTGTTGAAGAACTGTCCCCCATCTATACTCTGCTGCTAAGTCGCTTTAGTCGTGTCTAACTCTAGGCTCCCCCATCCCTGGGATTCTCCAGGCAAGAACACTGGAGTGGGTTGCCATTTCCTTCTCCAATCCATCTATGCTCTAGATTCTGTCATATCACACTGCATTGATTCCAGTGACTGCTGGGTAGCTAACAAAGAACAGAAAATGGAAAATTTGGTTTGGCTGCATTCAAGTTTGTTGAGTATGTGCCAGTGACTGCCATACTTTATAGCACACTGTGCTGCAGGTGTGAGGGGCAGGTGCTGCTGTCCTGCGTCACAGGTATTGAACCAGGGTGAGGCAGGTCAGGTAACTCAGCAAGGCCGTAGGATTGGTGAGTGCTGAAGCGGAGTTTGAACCTCTGACTCTTTAGCCTGTGCTTTCTCCACTGTACTTAGGTACTGGTCCGCAGTATAAGAGGAAGTTGCCCAGTCGTGTCCGACTCTTTGTGACTCCATGAACTATACAGACCATGGAATCCTCCAAGCCAGAATACTGGAGTGGGTAGCCTTTCCCTTCTCCAGGGGATCTTCCCAATCCAGGGATCGAACCCAGGTCTCTTGCATTGCAGGCGGATTCTTTACCAGCTGAGCCACAAGGGAACCCCCGTCTGCAGTATATAGTAATTGGAAAATGTAGATAGCATTAGTTCAGAATGGCATTGTAGTTTTTGAAAGCCCACAGATGACTTTGATCTTCATCTCTAGTTATCATTACTGTTTTAAAGGGTCATGACTTGTGTTTGTGCTATGAGCGCATTACAGAACAACATACAAAATGAATAATCAGTTTATTAAGTGAAGTAATGCTCTCAGTGCATTTCTTCAGAATTTCTTCAGGAATTTGATTGTACCATGTTTTTTAGAAACAAAGCATGATGTTAGACTCGAGAATTTTGTGTTTCATCACATGGTATGCTTTGGTTTTCCTGGACAGATGCAAAGCTCCCAAATAATGTGCGGACCTGATGGGATTATTAAGTATTAGTAAAAGCATTCAATTTCAGTGTCTATATTTTGAATAAGGTTATGAAGAATTAAAAATTGGATCTAAAATATGGACTTACCATTCCTCTCCTCCCCCCTCCCCAGTTAAATTTATATTTTATTTAGTTTGTGAATTTTGCAAATAAGACACTGAAATGTGATCATGTATGTTTTTCCTCTCTACTGTTTCTAAGTTTGCTCTTTTATACTTCTCCTGAAGGTTCAGCGTCTTCCATTTCTTCCAAGCTCAAACCTTTCGCTTGATATTTTGCGGGGTAATGATGAGACTGTTGGATTTGAAGATATTCTTAATGGTAAGTGCCTTTCTCTGGAGCCCCAGTCATGTACAAGGCAGCAGCAGCGAACGCAGCCTGCAGTGTCCTTGTCATCATGTCGCGTATGGTTGAGTGAATTCTCTTGTGTTTATTCACTGAAATAAGATAAAATTTAATGGTAATAACTGTTCTTTAACTGGTTTTAAAAGTGAAAGATGTCTAAGGAGTTCTGAGATTATAGTCGTTTCAGTCAACCATTGACAGTCATTGATTTCATGTCCTGAGGATAAAGTCTGATGTGTGAATCCAGCATGATGTTCTTAGGACAGCTTAAACAAGGATTGTTGTTGCAGTATTCAGAACATTTGTGGGATATGATTAGCTTTAAAAACATCTAGAAAAAAATAAAAGTTTTTTTCAAAAATACCCTCCTTGTCCTCCTAGATGTGTTTCTGTAGATGGCGAATACGAAAGAAGAAAAAAATTTTAACAAGTTTCTCTGGATGATTGTATTATGTTTGAGGTCAATGACTTTTAATTAAGAACATGTAGCATCCTGTTTTTTTCTGGTTCTGAGGAAAGAGAACAAATACAGTTCTGTCCAGTATCGCCTGTGCTCATTGTGTCCCTTCAGTTCAGGAGAAATAGAAAAACGAAGCAGGATTAAATTGTACTAGTTTTGCTTGGCTGCTGATGTTTGGTAAGGAGGTGCTGTGGACATGGCAGAAGTCTCATGAGCCTCTTCTGTGAGGGCACTTTTTGAGTGCATGAAACCTCGGATTCCTAAGCTTTTACATTTAGACCTCATTTAAAACAAGTAAGGTGAGGCCTTGCCTTAGCTGTTCCTTCTGCTTAGAATACTTTTCCCTCACTTATCAGGTCCCAGTTTAAATGCCACCCCTTCACAGAGGCCTTCCCTGACTGCGCAGTCTAATGTGCTCCCAGTCACCTTGGCACCTCACTTTAATTCTTTGCATATCACTCTTCTGGTATTTTCTTGTTTCTTATTTGTTTTCCCAACTTAAATACAGGCCCCAGGAGAGCTGGGGACTTGATCTTGTTCACTTTTGTGTCCCCAGGGCCTCCTGAGGTGCCTGGTTTGTGCTGAGTGAGGAGAGCTCTGGCTCGCTACTTTCTCCTCATCACCTTTGATACAGAAGGAATTTTAAAGTCTACAGTGAGGGAGTACTGTGTTAATCTAAGTGCAATATGAAGACTATTAAACTGGGATGAAAACCTGTACATTTTTCTAAAGTGTTGGAGATGATGAAGGTTTGCTTGCTTGCTCATCAGGAAAGTGCTTGGCCAACAAAAATCTGCACGCTATATTATAAGGAAGGGAAGAGAATGTGAGACTTTTTCCTAATGCTCAATGTGGCCTTCCGTTTACTCCCTTCCTGTCTCTTGAAGATGAGGAAACCAAGACTGACCAAGGTGTCTATTCCTGCCTGGGAGGACCCTCCATGGGGTGGGGCCTTGCTCACCAGTACAGGGTGTGCTGTCTTCTAGGGCAAGTGTTTTATTAAATCAAAAGGCTTAGACAAGCAGAGTTTCAAGGAAAGTTGGCATTGTATAAATGAGGATATTTTGTTTAAAAATTGGGAACATTATAGCCAAGATTCACGTCCTCCATGATTAATTACCTCCAACCCATCTCCCTCCTTCCTTCCCTGTTTGGCTGCTGCTTTTAGTTAGTGGATGTCCTTCCAGACTTTTCATATAAAATCAGAAGATATTTGGCATTGCTTAGTATTTATCTTTTTAACACAGTTGGTTTCGTACTGTGTGTATCTTATAGGAGGTATGCTGCATCATACCTGTGTTGAGGGATGCATACTTTTTCTCTCTCTCATTAACACGAAGCAACTGCTGCAGTAGACACCTTTGTTCTTTGTACTCCTATGTAAACATACTTTTGGGTTTTGGATGCCCATTGTATACATAGTCCTCTACTCTGTTAATAATTGTAGCAAACTCTTGTATATGTAACCATCTGTTAATAATTATAACAGTATCAGCGTCAGCTGTCGCTGAGGCTACTATGTTGTGTGACAAGTGGCCAGAGTCAGGATTCCTGAACTGATAATGACACAGTCATCTCCAGTCTCAGGAGGTCTAGTGAGAAAATATCCAAATCGATTTGTTATTCTCGATAATCATTATTTTAATGATTATTTAACAAACTGATTTTACAGTTTAATTCATTGAGTATCTATTCTGTTTCTTGTTCTGTGTGGAGGAGTAGAGGGCAAAAAAGAAAACGCTTTGTTGGTAGGAAGCTTACTGATGGTATTCATTTTTAAAGTTCTTAGGTGCATTATCACAGTTAAAGGAAGACTTTTGTCTGACTCATCAATACAGACGAAGATTCCTAAGGGTTTTTTACTCTAGGATTCTGGTTTGTGTATATATGTATTTGCAACAGAGCACAGAATGATAGATGAAACTGTAAATTACATTAAGGATTGCTTAATCTCTTAGCGATTGTTCCTAGACTCAACTTGGAGGCCACTGGAAAATTTAAGAACTTTGAAACATGAGAACTTTTTCAATCTATATTTTCTTTTAAAATGAACTGAATTGAGGTATAGTTGACATACAGTGGAATGTATCCATTTTACAGTGTCCAGTCTGTGAATTTTAGTAAACGTATGCAGCTGTGGAACTGTCTCCTCAATCAAGATATAAAACGTTTTCATCATCCCCCAAAAGTTTCCTTGGTGTTTTGCAGTCAGCTTCTCCACCCTTGGCCCCAGGCAGCCAGTGGTATATTTTCTGTCACTTTGTTTTGTCTAATTTAAATTTTCATGTGAGTAGAATCAGAGAATTTATCTTTTTTTCAGAACCTTTAACATGTTTGTTTTTGTTTCTTTTCAGACCCATCACAAAGTGAACTCATGGGAGAACCACATTTGATGGTTGAACATAAACTTGGCTTACTGTAATGCCGTGTGCTGTTCACGGGCGTAGAGGGGCTGCGTCTTGTTTATAGTTGTCTTTTTCCTATAATTTGATGTACACAACATTAAAGGTACTAACACATGAGAATTGTTGCCTAAATATCTGTGATCATTTGAAATTATTTGGGTCATTGCTTTATGTGATAATTGGAAGCACTTAGGGAGTTGGTTTTAAAACTTATTTATGTGAAAGCAACAGCTTTCTAGGTCTTTAAAAAAATGTTACTAATTAATATTATAAAACTATGCACAGGTTCCACATCAGCCTATTTTCTAGTAATTATTTAATTTTGAGTAGTTTTGAGTCTGCAACCTTTATAGTAGCATCTTCCAGAATAAACATCTATAATTGATTTCAGTGGCAACATTTCAAAGTAAGGACAGAACAAGACAGATTTTACCTTGTTTCAATATACTCCATTAATACTCATAAGAATAGCACTTGCTTTGTTGATGCTATTTTAGAATTATAGCTATATTCTTGGATTCTTTCAGGTTTTTTATTTTGGTCTTATCTTTAAACTGAAAACTTAAACAACCAGGAGATGTCAGTTTTAAACTATAGTACTGCATAGATTTATGTATCACAAGATCTTTAAATTTAAAAACATAGAACATACATGTACATACACATGCTATCCATGAACAAATTCCATAATAGTTTGTTTAAAAATAAATCTTCCCTATGGTGGTTTGTTCTTAATAAGGTATTTTTTATGAACCTAGTTTATAGAAATTAAAGATTATCTGTTTCTCAGGAACATTTTTATTGTGTGAGTCACTGATTATGACTGAAGGCAGTGTTCCCCTCTGCTCTGGGAGGTGGGGGCGGGTCTTTGAACAACATCTATGGAAAGTTTGGGTTGTTATCACTTGGGGGAAGGGTTTCCAGCTGGCATCTGGTGCTTGGAGGCCAGGGATACTACTGAATATTATAGAGTAAAAACTGCTCCTGACTGTCGAGATCAAGTGTAAAACTGTTTGCCAGCACAGTCTTTGCCACCCCACTTTACACTTAAATTATGAGAAAATATAGAAATAATTAAGGTTCACTTGTTTCTAAATGTGTTCTCTTTCAGCTAATTGTTAACAAAGTTGGAGATTTCTGTACCTTAGTTGTAGAATCTTAGATACCTTTTCTGACCAGTAGAGGGTACTATGAAATTAATGAACACAGTCTAAATGGTAAAGCTGATGCTTTAAACACAGAAATGGACATGATTAGTGCCTGTTTTCTGAAGGTCTTTTGCTTCCTCCCCCCTGCCTCCCACCCCTTCCTCTTTAACCTTTGTGTTTATGCCAATGATCCTCATCCCTGGGTATGTGTAAAATCATCTGGAAATTTTAGGGGAAAATGTTCTATCAGTCTGAATCTCAATCCCAGTAGGACAAGTCTGGGGTGGATCCCAGGAAGTCTGTTTACTTTTGAAAAGCTCTCTGATTTATATTCTTGCTTTCCTTTTTTGCTTTTTTTGCCTTTATATTAGTGACATTTCTCAGCACTAGTTAATTCTTCCGGTGTACCCCAGTGCTGAAATATTTGCTACTATTTCTTAGTCTCTGCAGTCCATAGTTTTTACCTGGAGTTGGAATAATTTGGGTTCCTTCATAAGAGTAAACTGCAGGTTCCTCTGAGTTAACTGCTTAGGTGTCAGGCTCTTCAGTTAGGCTTTTTTTTTTTTTTCAGATGCTGTGCTTTTTCTTAAGGAATCAGTTTAGTATTTGAGGAGTCTAATAATAGAGTTACTTCACAGGTTGCTGCCTGATTGAAATTAATTTTATTAACACTGAAATGATAAAATTCACAATAAAAGATATACTTAATGAGACTAGAATGTAGTTCTGTGTTATATTTTTTTAAATATATGTGAATAAAGGAACTTGTGGGTTTTACTGTCCCAAAGTGTTCGGTGGGTTGGCAAACAGTTGAGCACTGTTTGGCACATTGCAGTGTGGTTCTTCCAGTGAACACACCTCTTCACACCTATCCTTGTACAAAATACGTATGACAGGCTCTTTTATCAGTGTTTCTTTTTGAACTGGGTATAATCCCTCTTTCACGAGTAGACGTAAATATAACCAGTGCTTTCATGCATTTTGTTATTCCTTGGAATAACAAGTAGATTACTTTAGAAACAGACAATATAGTGTATAATCTAACACTGGAATCTGCAATTGGGTGAATCTAAGTTTTAACAATCGCAAGGAGTCGGACACGACTGAGCAACTTCACTTCAAGTTTAACAAAGCTTTGACTTGTTCCAATAAAGCAAAACCAAAACTGTGATACTTGATTGAACTTATTTAGCTCATGATTTCAAAATGAAATTCAGGTTCCTTCATGTACCATAAATCCTTAATTAAGAACCTGTACTTTGGTTTGGGAGGTGACCAAGATGGCAGAGTACAGAGACCCTGAATGTACCCATGGACATGCCAGAATTACAACCGTTTACAGAGCAAGTACCTATGTAAACAACCTGAAGAACAGAAAAGATTTCCCACAAGTAAAAACACGAGGCATGCGTCAGGTAGGAGGGACAGAGATACAGTACAGTCAGGACCCACACCCAGAGGTTGGTGAGGAAACGGGAGGAACATCACAATTATAGAGATCCTTCCCAAGGAGTGAGGAGTTTGCACCCATTTGACTTGACAGCATTGGGCACCTACACCAGGAAAACAAGCCCCCAGAACATCTGGCATTGAAAACCAGTGGGGTTGTTCAGAAGAGCCAGAGAGAGCTATAGGAAACAGACTTTTCTCTTAAAGGGTATATACAACCCAGTGTAGATGTCAATTTGAAAGGACTCTGGGTCAGGCCTGCTTGCTGATCTTGGATCCAGGGAGGCAGAAGGCAGCTGGGACTCCCCCTGGGCATGGAGATGCTGGCACTTTGGAGAACTTGCTCTGTCATGATAACCGCAGCATTGGAAGGCACCATTTGGAATTCTCACAGCCTGTTAGTGTCAGGGGCCTGGTCCCACCTACCAGTGGGCCAGCAGCAACCCTGCGCCTGCCTGGGTCAAACATCCAACCACGTGGCAGGCCTACCCTGCCTTTCAGCGGGTACAACTCATTGCATAAGGCACAGCCTCAAAACCAAGTGGGCCAGGGGCCAGCCCCACCTGCCAGCGCACCTACAGTAGTCAGTCTTGCCACAAGAGAAGGGCGCATGCAGCCCACATAGGGACACCCTGGAGCACAGAGCTCTGTGGCCAGAAGGGAGCATGCTGGGCCCACAGGACGTCGGCAGCATAGGGTCACCTCTAAGATTAGGAAAGGAGCTGACTTATCCAACAGAAATAAACACAAAATTGGGCAAAATGAGACAGAGGCATGTGTTCCAAGTGAAGGAATGAGATATAACTGTAGAAAAAGAACTAAATGAAGTGGACATAGGCAATCTCCCTGATAAAGAGTTCAAGGTAAAGACCTTAAAGATACAGACTGGGGAAAAGAACTGATAAGAGAGAACTGATAAGTGAGATTTTCAGAGAAGCATCAGAAAATATAAAGAAGAACCAAATAGTGCTGAAGAAAACAGTAACAAAAAATACTCTAGAAGGAATCAACAGTAGATTAGATGATACAAAGGAATAGATCAGAGATCTGGAAGGCAGAGCAGTGGAAATAACCAAAACTGAACAGTTTTTTAAAATTGATGACAGTTTAACGAGACCTTTGAGGCAATATCAAACATGCCAACATTTGCATTACAGTTGTAGCAGGAGAAAAGAGAACTTATTTGAAGGAAAAAAAGATAAAAACTTTACTTACCTGGGAAAGAAACAGACATCCAGGTCTAAGAAGCACAGAGTCAGTTGTAATAAACAAGATGAACCACAAGAGGTTCATAGCAAGACACGTTATAACTGAAGTGGCAAAAAAAAAAAAAGCAAGAGAAAAGCAACTAATTACATGCAAGGAAACTTCCATAAGACTGTCAGCTGACTTTGTAGCAAAAATTTTGCAAGCCAGAAAGGAGACGATACTCAAAGTGAAGAAAGGAAAAAACTTATAACCAAGAATATTCTACCTGACAAGGTTATCATTCTACTATACAATCCAGTGGGCTTCCCAGGTGGCTCAGCAGTAAAGAATCTGCCTGCCAATGCAGGAGATGTGTATTCGACCCTTGGGTCAGGATATCCCCTGGAGAAGGAAATGGCAACCCACTCCAGTATTCTTGCCTGGAGAATCCCATGGACAGAGGAGCCTGGTGGACAGGTGAACATGGGGTCTCAAAGAGTCAGACATGACTTAGCAACTAAACAACAACAGCAAATACAATCCAGCAACCTACTTCTGGGTATTTTTCTGAAAAAAACAAGCAAATTTGAAAATATATATGAACTCCTATGCTCATTGCAGCATTATTTAGAGTAGCCAGACGTGGAAACAATTGAAATGTCCATCAACAGAGGAATGCACAAAGATAATGTGGTATATATATATATATATATATATATATATATATACAATGGGATGCTACTCAGCCACATAAGGAAGGAAATCTTGCCATTTGTGACAATGTAGGTTGACCCAGAAGGTATTATGGTAAGTGAAGTCAGAGAAAGACATAAGGTTTCAGTTATTGTGGAATATAAAAAACAAAGGGACAAACACAACAAAGCAGAAACAGGCTCATAGGTACAGAGAGCAAACAGGTGGTCACCAAAGGGGAGGAGTTTGGAGGGTTGGGCAAGAGAGGTGAAGGGGATTAAGAGGTAGAAGCCTCTAGTTATAAATAAACCACAGGGATGTAATGTACAGCATAAGGAATATGTCAATAACACTGTAATAACTTTTACAGATGGACTGACTGGGACTAAGACACCATGATAATCATTTCATAACGTATGAAAATAAATCATGTAATACACCTGAAAATAACATAATGTAATAGTCAACAATATTTCAATTTCAGAAAAACCCGTACTTTTAGTTTGTTGTAGTATATGCCCTTAAATATCATTAAAATATTAGCACTTACTGTTAGGTTTGTTAACAGAATTTCAGAAGGTTTTTTTTTTTTCATATTGAAAAATCAAATTTTGAAATGTTCGTTTGCTCCCAGATCTTAAATTTATTTCTGGAGCCAGTAGATGTGCTTCGTCTTCTGTACTTTGTCTTTTTGCTTCTTTTTGGTTTCTTGAACTGGTGGAGACAGGAAAAAGCTATATTGTTCATCTCTGTGATGAAAGAGAAGTCATATAGAGGGTATGGCTTCAGATCAGTGAGGGACCAGAAGGAATTGTTTTCACTTTGGCTAGGCTTATTTACTTTTGGAAAGATAGGTTGATTTTAAGTCAAGACTTCGACCGCTGTTTTTCTGTTTCTTTTCTGTGTTGTATATAAACCTTGCAAAACAGAAACCATATTTTTTTCTCCAACTTTTAATTTTGAAACTTAAAGAGAAATAGAATGAATAGAGGGGAATTCCCTAGTGGTCAAGTGATTAGGACTCGGGGTTTTCTCTGCTGCAGTCCCAGACTGAATTCCTGGTGGAGGAACTAAGAACGCACAAGCCTCATGTTGTGGCCAAAAGGAAAAAAAATAGCACACCCAGCATAACCTTCATGAAATTCACCAGTTGTCAGCTTACTGCCTTTATTTCCTCATGGATAGATTCAGGATAAATGTTTTTGGCAAGAAGTCTGCAAAGGTGATGTATGTACTTAAGTGTCATGCAAGGAGCCATATGAGGTCAGGTTGTCCCACTTATTGGTGTAACTAACTGTGATTGATTCGTTGACAAGTGGTGGCTGCCAGAGCTCTCCATTGTAATAGTATAGTTTTCCTTTTGTAATTAATAATAATAATAGGTGAAATAATAGTTTGAGGCCCCATGTATGTCCTGTCCCTCAAGAATCTTTCACCCAGTGGTTTTAGTATCCATGAAAAATCTTTGTCTCAGTCATTTATAACATGGTCACTGGGGATAGGAAAGAACTGAAAAATTGTGATGTCTTATTATTCCTTCTGCATTTATTGGTTGACAAATTTTGCAAAGCCATGTTTCCCACCCCACCCCCATCCCAATTTCTTCTCCTCTTTAAGGTATCCTTATGGACTCATGGATTCTTACTTAAAGTTTTATAATCCATTTCTGTCATTCCTTTTCTTACCGCCCTAAATCAAATCATTTTAATGAATACATAGACTTTCCATTTGAACAGAAAATTACATTGGTGTTAAAGTGCTCTATTTAATTTTTAGCTTTACTAATTAATGTTATTTCACAAAATATTGAATATACTTGAGACACGTTAGTGATCATAATCATAGTTATTATAGAAGTTATTACCAAAGGATCCCTGTTAGCCACAGGGAAACACTGCTGCCCTTAATCCCACCGGCATCTCGCCCAATCCCTATCACACGAGAAAGTCACAAGATCAGAACAAGAAGCGGAGCCAGAGCCTTCCTCCCCTTGGCACTGTGGCTTAAAAGAGTCACTACAGGGACTTCCCAGATGGTCCAGTGGTTAAGAATCTGCCTTGCAATGCAGGGGATGCAGGTTTGATCCCTGGCCGGGGAACTAAGGTCCCACATGCTGCTGGTTAACTAAGCTTGTGCGCCACAACCAGAAATCCTACAGGAGCCAATGAAGATCCCGAGAGCCACAACTAAGTGAGACCTGATGGCAGCCAAAGAAACAAAGTTTTTTTTAAAGTAGGCATTATATTAAAAAGCAGAGACATTGTTTTGCTGACAAAGATCAATCTAGTCAAAGCTATGGTTTTTCCAGTGGTCATGTATGGATGTGAGAGTTGGACTATAAAGAAAGCTGAGTGCTGAAGAATTGATGCTTTTGAACTGTGGTGTTGGAGAAGACTCTTGAGAGTCCCTTGGACTGCAAGATCAAACCAGTCCATCCTAAAGGAAATCAGTCCTGAATATTCATTGGAAGTACTGATGCTGAAGCTGAAGCTCCAGTACTTTGGCCACCTGACGCAAAGAACTGACTCCTTGAAAAAGACCCTGATGCTAGGCAAGATTGAAGGTGGGAAGAGAAGGGGACGACAGAGGATGAGATGGTTGGATGGCATCACCTATTCACTGGACATGAATTTGAGCAAGCTCTTGGAGTTAGTGATGGACAGGGAAGCCTGGCATGCTGCAGTCCATGGGGTTGCAAAGAGTTGGACACGATTGAGCGACTGAACTGAACTGAGGTATTATGAAAATTTAATAGAAGACACAGGAAACTAATAAGACCCTAGAAGCTTTGCATTATTCTTCTTTTTACATTTTTTATTATGGAAAATTTCAGACACCTGAAAGTAGATAGAAAAATACAACATAATCTCATGTTTCCCTCATCTAACTTCCAGAATTTATCCTCGGCCAATTTTATTTCATCTGTATTTTTTACCCACTTTCCCCTCAAGATTATTTTGAAAGAAATTCCAGATATAATTTATAGGTGTAAATATTTCAGTCTATAAAGCTAAACATAACCACAATACTATCATTATCATACTTACGTTAACAATAATTCCTTACAGTTAAATATCAGTCAGTATTCAGATTTTCGAAGGTCCAAAAAGTTGTCATGATTTTTTTAAGCTGTTCTGTTTGAATCAGATCCAAGTAAGTTACACACATGTGATTGGCTCTTGTGTCGACTGTTTCATGATTTATGGATCCATTCCCCGTTTTTCTTTTTCTTGCTGTTTCTTGAAGAAACCAGGTTGTTCTCACGTTTCCCACAGTCTAGATTTTACTGTTTACATCTTTGCGGTGTAGATTACACATCCTTCTCAAGCCTGTATTTCCTGTGAATTGCTGGTTGAGTCCGTGAACTTGATCAGACTCTGGTTCCTCATTTTGGGGAAGATCCCCTTATCAGTGGTATGTTCTTCCATAAAAAGACATTAATGCCTGGACTTCCCTAGTGGTCCATTGTTGAAGACTGCACCCTCCCATAGCAAGGGGCCTGGGTTTGAACCCTGGTCAGGGAACTAAAGCTTGCATGCTGCAACTGAGAGCCCACATGCCACAGCTGAGACCTGGCACAGCCAGACACTGACGTTCGTACCCAACAGGCTCTCATTCTGTGATGTTTGGGGCCACTGATAGAATGCATAGATCCACTTATTTGTGAGGACCTGCAAAATGGCAATTCTAAATCTGTCATTCCTTCATTTTTTTTCAATCAGGATACTTCCTTTGAAGGGAACTTACTGTGACCTTCCGTTTGGTTACCCAAGGACAGAGTTGATAGAGGAAAGACAGGGAAAATGTGCTTTCTTCTTAATTTTATTTTTGTCCATTTTCAAAATAACAAGTTTTTGTTTTTGTAATACCCTGTCCAGAAACCAATTCATTTTTGTTGTTGCCGGGATCATGATGAAGGTGCATATTGTTTAGTCAGTGTTTGATTTGCTTTGGTTTGCTGGTTTGAACACAGAACACATTACCATTTTAGGAACTAAGACTGGCTTTCGAAGCCTCTCTCTTCCCTCAATAACATGAAAACTGAACACCTCCAGGGTCTGGCTTCAAAGGAAACGTAGGCAGGGTCAGCACCCAAATGCCATTTCTCTCAATTTTCCCACACACTGTGTAGGACTCGTCTGTCTTATTCTGTGTGTCTGGCATCCACTGCCACTTCCTGAGAGACTCTGAATTCTCTGTGTTGTGTTGTCTGGGGGAGGTGGTGCCTGTTGTCTCTCTGGAATGCTAGAAGGGTCCACCTTTCTGCTCCTGGTGCCTCCTGGAGACAGGCATGTGATCCGGGTCACCTGATCAAACCTCAGTCCTGCACTCGGCCTCCAGAGCGGCCAGGAGGGGACAGTGAGGCCACTCGCCACTGGTGGGGGCCGTGCCCTTCGCCCTTCGTGCAGCATGATGGGAGCTGTGTTGCTGTCACTTTATCTCGGGAGCCCCCCTGGTTCTTGGTTGTTTTCTGAGCCTCGTTTAGGCTTTTTATTGGAGCTGTGAGCTCCTGCTATCATTTCAGTAGATCCCTGTGTGCTTAAATAAACAGTGCAAGTTGACAAGTTGTTGCCTGCAGTTGGGATCTCTGGATGATTCAGTAATCGGCGTTAGACAGTTGGTCTTATAGGAAACACGTCTCCAGAGAACTGTGGGATTGGGGATGAATTATCTGACTGAGTGGGATTAGGCAGAGAGTCCAAGTAGGAAATTCAGCTGTCTCTGGCAGGCAGTTGTGAAATAGCTACCCCATCTGGTCACGTGAATTCATGTTGTGCAATTTACAGCAAGGTTCTAGGCAACCAGAATATGAACTAGTTAGGATGGTGGGGTGGCTGCTCCTGCCTGCAGTGGAAAGTTTAAAGCAAGTAAACACCACATTCAAGTCTCCAAACCAGCCTACTGAACCTAAAGAACATCATTTCTTATAGGTAGTGTGCATGTGTGTGTGTGCGCACACATACCTGTGTGCACTAAGTCATGTCTGACACGTCCAACTCTTTGCGACCCCCCCATGGACTGTAGCCACCAGGCTCCTCTGTCCATGGGATTCTCCAGGCAAGAATGCTGCAGTGGGTTGCCATTTCCTTCTCTAGGGGATCTTCCCGACCCAGGTATTGAACCCGGGTCTCCTGCATTGCAGACGGATTCTTTACTGTCTGAGCCACCATGAACATTATTGAATATTACTGAGGTATAATTTACTTTGCAGGGTTATTAAGAGGGTGAAATAAGTTGATATGGAAAGCACTTTGTAAAGTACTGTTGCTTTTATTTTGGTTTGGGAAGAGCACTGAACAGGAAGTAAAACAAAAATCAATCAATCAATCTGAGAATAGCCCAGAAGATGTTAGCTAAACCTAAAAGGAATAGTCTTGGAAATAAGAATTTCTAGTATTTAAAAAATATGAGTGTTATCTGCTGGTCAAGCAATCATTGATTATCCTACGGGGAAAAACTGTAAGCAGTGCTGTAAACAAGCCTCTATCTGCTTTGAAGAGATTACAGAGGAGTTAAATCATCTAGGTGTACTTCAGGACATATGTGTTATTACAGACGGAAACTTGGAAAATGGGAGATATTGAAGGACCCATGAAAGTGCCATAAACCAATTTAAAATGCATATGGGTTAGTGCATTTTTCAATTTCTTTGCAAGGCTGGCTTCATGACTACGCCATATCATTGGTTAATCTCATACCACCTTAAATATATAGCTTGAAATGATTTTTTACAAGTGAAAACAAAATTCTGCGATCACTGAATTCAACTTTTATTGAGGATATAATGAGAAATCAAACTGTCCCTGTCCTCAAGAGACTCATTTTGCAAGTAGGGGGACAAATTTTACAAGAAGAGGGAAGACACTTGGAGGGCAGTGCACACAGAGAGCTGGGGGAGCCCTGCGGGGACTAGGGGGCAGCAGCGGAGGCGGTGGGGCGATAAGAAAAGTTTGGAAGCCACGTGGAGGAAGCAGAAGCTTTGCCTTGGCTGAAACTTGATAGTTTCAATGGGAGGGAGGGAGGAAGGCCCAGTGGAACACTGAGTGCAGACAGGAGGCAGGAAAGCATGTGGTGTTTTCACCACGGAGGTCCCGGATACGAGTGTAAGGCAGTAGGAAATGGATTACTTTTCACAGAAATAAGGAATTAATATTGGCTCTAATATTGGAGCACTAATTAATTTGCATCATGATTGGCTGTCTACTTGTGTTTACATTTCTTTAGGAACTATTTGTATTCTTTTTTTCCAGTGTTATGGAAATATGATAATTGATTAAACAAATTAGGAAAAATGTAAACATATTCAGTAAAGTGCTTCTCTCTTGAGGATTTTGCGGCTACTGAAACCTCTGACTACCACTAACACCTTAACACCACTAACACCTTGATGAAACAAAGCATTACCCAAGTAGAGGAGAATTATAAAGGCTTGAAATGTCTATAGTTTTCCGATCAGTGACTGACTCATCATAATTTTCAACAGTTATGCCTTCAAAATCTTTGAGAGAGGTCAGAAATCCATTGTGCAGATGAAGAAACTGAAGCAAACAGGATTCTTCTTGGTCTCAATGTGACAGACCAGAGTACATCAGGGAGATTATTGCTTTTGATCGTACCAAATTTCTCAGACCGGTAAGTTTCTATTTGTTTTGTAAATCCCAAAGAGGAAGGTGTTTTGAGGTTTCTTCTTCTGTCTACTGGAAATATGTCACTTGATCTTCATAAAGTGCTCAGAGTGCTTGGTACTGTAAGAAGCTAGAGCAGGGACTCTTTCTCTGAGAGTTCAGAAGAAAGGACCGGCAGCATTGATTATTCATGAAGTCCTGATCGTGGAGCTAGTTTAGATCCTTCAGAAGTCAGAGCGTATGATATGTGTATTCGGATTGTTTTTTTAATCACAATTAATCATCTGTCCGAAGTGTCTTCGCTGGATTCTTCTTGTATTAGAAGGACATAGCTTCCCGAATTCCTGCTGACGTACTTGACAACACTGCCAAAGCAAATGAGACATTTAAAAACCTGTGATTAAGGCACTACATAAATAACCTGTGTTCTATCTTTTCTCTTGTTACATGATTTTTTAATAAATTATGCAAAGAAGGAGGGTACTGCTTATTTTGAATCTAGCAGAATTTTATGCATAGATTTCTGAAATATTAATAAAAAAAAACTACATGAGTTCTACCTCTTCCAGATTCCTAAGATGTCCATCTCCCACTGTCTACTCTGTGTAGTCCCCACAAAATATTATAAACTATTAGTGAAGTTCACGTTTAATGCCTATAACTGAAACTTGGACAGAAGACATCTGGACATAATTAAAATAGCAGGTAATTTTAATTTTAAAAATATTGAACAGATTTAAAAAATAAAACTCAGAAGACCATCTGCATTTACATTAGAAGCATTATTAAAAGGATAACAACCTTTTATCTCTCTGCACTAATTTTTCCAATGATAAAAGTAATATGTATCCACAACAGAATATTTCTAAATATAATGAAGAATAAAATTTAAATGAGCCATTATTCTGCTTCCCATGTAATACAGTTCTTATAAAAGTCATTTTTCACCATATGGATGCACCATCATTTATTTAACCAATTTCTATCGTCAGCCATTCTGGTCATTAAAATATCTTGCCATAATGAACTTTTTATATATAAATTACATTTTTGACATTGCTGATCATTTCCTTAGGGTAAGATTCTAAATGGAATCACTGGTTCAAATGCCATGAACTTTTTTTGGGAAACTTTTGATACATGTTCATGAATTGCTTTCCAAAAATGATAATGCGGGATAACACTCCTCCCAGCAAAAAACAAGGTTGCTGGTCTCATCAAGTACTCACTGGCTCAGCATGGAGTTTTAGTATTGCCAATTCAACAGGTGAATAGCCTCCTTCTAAAAAGGTATCTGGTAAGAATAGCTTTTCATCACAGTTACAGAGGATTGGGAAATAATACTGTCGTCCAGCCTCTACAGATCTGAGTGTCAGCGTTCCACTGAGAGAGCCGTGCCGAGGTCCTACTCGGAACAAGGTGCCTGCCCACCCTTGAAGGAGTGCGGACAGGCTCTGTTCTCCCTCCCTTATGGCCACAGCCCACGGCGCTCAGGGGGGCAAAGATCCCAGGCCCTGTGCCCCACCTTACACCCCCCTTTCCTGTTCTCAGCCGCGTGAGACGGGCAGGCCCAGCAAAGACCAGTTAAAGGGCTCTTGGCCCAAGGCTTGGGCCTCACAGAATGTGTTAAGTATACTTGCTCGTGCGTTTTCACAACCACTCACCTAGATGGCTTACACTTTTTGTTCATTGAAAGGCAGAGATTATTTCTCACGAGTCTGTGCCTCTGGTCATTTTATTCTATGTACTGTTCATAAATAGAATTCTGTACTTTGCATTTATTTGGATATTTACATTTAAAAAGGAAATCATTAAATAAGCCAGTCTCGGGAAAGGAAAGAGAATTCGTAATATCCGGTGCATTCTATCTACTCTTATCATTTACCAAGCATCTGTATTAAAGTATATCTTCTCAGAGCAATCTTTGACCTTCAGGGGATAATATACTATAGGAAATCATAGTTTGAATATATGTATATGGGAATATATATATTCTTACAATATATATGTGAATATATATATTTAGTATATATATGTATATTGAATATACATATTGATATATATTCTTAGACACTAATTTCCTCAGTTGTTCATTTAAAGACAAGGGGTAGCTTCTCCATCTAATCCAGTCTTTTTTCCTCCTAGTCCTAGAAGGCCATGCCACTATCTCTTTCTTCCTAAGTCTCCAAAATCATTGACAGATGTCATCGTGTCTAAAAGTTCTTCAGAAAAATACATTCTGAGGCAAAACTTCAACAGATCTATGTTATTGGTGAAGTCAGGAAATTTGTCCAATCCATCTAGCCTTTGATAAAAGGATAAAAAAAATAAAGACCTACCATAGACTGATGGCTGGAATTAGTAATAAAACAGTGGAGAGCAGAAAGACGAAGCCTTTATACCAAGCAACAGTGGCTGAATAAATTCCGTTGAAAGTAGAAACTGCAGTGATTCCGCCAAGTGTTTCTAAGAAAGCAAGACAAGCAAACATGGTGCCTGTTTGGGGTCGGGGTGTGGAGGGAAAGAGAGAAAAGGCTGTTACAAAATAACAAGCAAAAATAACACAGAAAATTGCAAACATGGGGGCGCTACCTGATGAAGGAGGCAGTCACCCATTTTGTGGGTGAAGAAATTGAGGTCAAGAGTTCTCCTTGGACCTGATGAGAGAGGAGCTGGAATCAGTACTTCCAGGATCCACGGGGCAAAGCTAAAAAGCACCGGCCGCTTAGGTGTGTGGAATCAGCTGTGTGTCTGCCCCGACCACAGCCTCAGACACAGAACCACCTGCCCCGGAGGTTCCAGGCTCCCCCTGCCACTCTTGGTCTCTGGGCTAATCTGTGACACAGCTGTGGGGCCGGGTGGCTCCCTGTGGGCAACATCCAGGTCAGGTCAGATCTGGCAAGAGTGACAGGCAAGGCAGAGAGACATAATCTAATCACATGTGCCTGCGTGCTAAGTCGCTTCAGTCGTGTCCGACTCTTTGTGACCCTATGGACCTTAGCCCTCCAGCCTCCTCTGTCCATGGGATTCTCCACACAAGAATACTGGAGTGGGTTGCCATGCCCTCCTCCAGGGGATCTTCCCAACCCAGGGATCTTACGTCTCCTGCATTGGCAAGCGGGTTCTTTACCACTAGCGCCACCTGGGAAGCCCTTGGGAATCTTATCATACGTTCTGCAATTTGAATTTGATCCCTTCCTCTAGAGTAACAAAATATCAGTTACATCAGTTTCCTGTTTGACTCGTCCAGTAACTACATCACTGCCCTGTGCTCTAGTGAAGGTTATGTCACAGGTTGTTATTTAGTGATTCTCTACAACATACTTTTCTGTCTTAACATGCTTACAACTGTCTCCCCTTGGAGGGGACTCTGCTGTCCTTCTCTGCTTCCCACACCCCGGGTATGGGAAAGGGCAGGCCTCGGAGCATTGCTCAAGAAGCCTGAAAATGGCTTTGGGGTCAGCTCAAGCTCACAGTCAGCGAAATGGTCCTTATTCCACAAGTTTTGAGTCCTGTCTGGAATCCAAGACCATGTTGACTGAAGAGTTAAACCTCCAAAAGACAGTTGAGCATCTTGACGCACTTTTCTTTCTCTTGGTCAAATTTCACATCACTGAGAACACCATGGCTGTTCTCAGCCCCTGGCTTCAGTGGTATAAGTTTCTGCAGTTTCTGCAGATCTTTCTTTCTTCTTTAAGCTGCTGTGTTTGTTCCCTACTTTGCTGAGTTTACTTTTCCATGATAAACTGTAATGCATTTTCCTTATGCTGCTGCTGCTGCTGCTAAGTCACTTCAGTCATGTCCGACTCTGTGCGACCCCACAGACGTCAGCCCACCAGGCTCCCCCGCCCCTGGGATTCTCCAGGCAAGAACACTGGAGTGGGTTGCCATTTCCCTCTCCAATGCATGAAGGTGACAGCGCTAATTATGTAAATGATTGTGCTTAACTGGACTGATAAAGAAGGAAAAAGCAAGCTTGAGGATCACCTTTCACAGCTGGATTATAGTTTATGTATCTAGCCTCTTGTTTTCCCCATGGTCTTGCTTTTTCAGACTGTGTATTGATTTTTGTTTGTTTAAATCTTCACTGTATTATACACATTCTGGTGTGTGTGTGTGTGTGTGTGTGTGTGTGTGTGTGTGCATGTGCGTGTGCGTGTGCGTGCGCGTGTGTGTGAAGTTGCTGCAGTAGTGTCCCACTCTTTGCAGCCCTATGGACTGTAGCCCGTCAGGCCCCTCTCCATGGGATTTTCCAGGCAAAAGTACTAGAGTGGGTTGCCATTTCTTTCCCTCTACAACATATTCTCATATATTGCTTCAGAGTCTTCATTGAACAACAGGACATGTGTTCATAAAACAAACCTCCCTCTGCAGAATGCTCAGTTATCAGAGATGTGTCTTCTTTTGCCCACAGTGAAAGTTCTGCCCATGTCAAGTGCACATTTGCTTTGTTCACTGCTGTGTCCCCAGGGTCTAGCCATGCTGGCACACGGTAGACATGTAATACATACTTGTCAAGTGATTGAATAAAAGCTTCTTCATTCAAGGGCACAGTTATCCATCATCATGGAGCATATGGACTTGGTGCCTCCATGATAACACAAGATTATACAGAATATTATGATATTTGTGATAATACAGGAAGTCAGTTTAATTGGAAACAAGGTCTCCTAGTTCTCTAACTGCAGCATTGTTTCATTTTATTTCTGATTCCTTGCTAAAGCCAGGGATGGTGCCATGGTGCTAATCCTATTACACAGCGGCTTGAGTCTTTTTTTGTCAGAAACTCGGTCAGGCTGTGCAAACAACAACTACCCTCTCAGGAAATAGCTCTTGCTTCTTGCTGCAACTCCCTGAGTAGTACAACTTGTTTAACAGTTACCAAAGATAAACTGATTGAATAAAAGCGCAATGGAGTTTATTTTCTGAACTTAAAAAAAATCCAATAGATGTCAAAACTCAATTCTGTTTGTTTTTACTAGGTCCCATATATTAAAGTGGCTCAGCTGGTAGAGAATCCACCTGCAACGTGGGAGACCTGAGTTTGATCCCTGGGTTGGGAAGATCCCCTAGAGAAGGGGAGGCTACCCACTCCGGTATTCTGGCCTGGAGAGTTCCGTGGACTGTATAGTCCATGGGGTCACAAAAAGTTGGACATGACTGAGCGACTTTCACTTTCACGTATTAATAGAATTTCAAGGAGTACACAGATGACAAACTAAGAGGGAGTCCAGGGTGCTCTAGTGATGAATGTCATAGCTGTATGGAGCACAGAGATTTCAAAATAATTAGCAAAAGTCAGTTTCCTCCTCTTTTTTACATAAGGTATTATATATTATTCTCTTTCAGGGAGAAGCACCTGAAAACCTTTGCAGCACTTCCCTTCTCAGATTCTTTTAAGGTGCCTAATGTTTTCACAAAAATATCCATTTTTAGAAGTAATGAAGGATGGAAGTACATTCACTTTTATACATTTCAATACCACCAGAAGGATTTCTTCATTTGCAGTTAAGAACAAAATGACTCTACTATCCTGGAGCAATGGAATCACAATGGAATTGACAAAGTTATTTCAACTCACAATAAGACATGCCAAAATGCAAACTACACATTTTGAAATGTCACTGTATTTAATAACATGAAACCACTTCTTAAAAGAGTTGATAAATAAACCAAGCTAAACTAAACCAAAGTAAATAATACATTCTGACAAGTCTATTGTAGTTCTAAGTCAAAGCAGGTTGATATTCCTTTTTGTTTCCTGAACAGCTTTATTGAGATATAATTCACATAATATAAAACTCACCCTTTTAAACTGTACAGTTCAGTGGTTCTTCCTATGTTCACAGAAACTGGGCAATCATCACCACCGTCTAATTTTAGGCCACTTTCATCTCCCCAAAAGACTCTTTGTGCCCATTAGTGGTCACTCCCTTTTCTCTAGTCTGTGGGGAAGCACTGGTGGAATCTCTATCTCCATGAATTTGCCTATTCTGGAAATTTTGTGTAAAATGGAATCATATTGATCACCGAAGAATTGATGCTTTTGAACTGTGGTGCTGGAGAAGACTCTTGAGAGTCCCTTGAACTGCAAGGAGATCCAACCAGTCCATTCTAAAGGAGATCAGTCCTGGGTGTTCATTGGAAGGACTGATGCTAAAGCTGAAACTCCAATACTTTGGCCACCTCATGCGACGAGTTGACTCACTGGAAAAGACTCTGATGCTGGGAGGGATTGGGGGCAGGAGGAGAAGGGGACGATAGAGAATGAGATGGCTGGATGGCATCACCGACTCGATGGACATGAGTTTGAGTGAACTCTGGGAGCTGGTGATGGACAGGGAGGCCTGGCGTGCTGTGATTCATGGGGTCACAAAAAGTCTCACACAACTAAACGACTGAACTGAAATGATGTGGCCTTTTGTGACCAGCTTCTTTCATTTAGCATAATGAATTCAAGGTTCATTCCTGTTGTAGTGTGTATCATGACTTCATTTCTTTTTATTGTAAAGTCATATTCCATAGGGCAGACACATCTCATTCTGCTTATGTATTCACCAATTCATGGACATTTGCATTGTTTGTGCTTCTTGGCTATTATAAATAATCCTGCTATGAACATTTGTGTGCAAGATTATGTGTGGACATATGTTTTCATTTCTCTTCAGTGTATACCTGGGAATGGAATTGCTGAGTCATACAGTAACTCTAATTAACTTTATCAGGAGCTATCAAACTGTTTTGTTAAATGGCCACATCATTTTAGATGATTTTCTCACCAGCAGTGCATGAGGGTTCCAACTTCTCCACATCCTCATCAACACTTCTTATGGTCTGACTTTTTCATTTCACCCATCCCAATGGGTCTCAGTGTGGTTCTGATTTGCATTTCCCAGATGGTTGATCATTTTTCATGTGTTTGTTGGCGATTTGTACATCTTCTCTGTAGATAGTAGTTCAAATCCTTCGCCCATTTCTTAACTGGATCGTCTTTTTATTGTTGAGTTTTAGTATATTTTGGACACAAGTTCCTTATCAGACATATGATTTGCAAGTATCAATATATTTTCCCATTCAGTGGGTGATCCTTTCACTTTCCCTTTTTTTTTTCTCTCTCTCTTTCCTTTTTATTTTTTAAAGTATGGAAGTATGGTAAAAACATTTACAGGAGACTTGGAAAATACAGAACAAAGTTACACATTCTTTTCATCTTCCTGATGGTGTCCTTTGAAGCATGAAAGTTTTTAATTTGGAAAAAGTCTAATTTATCTGTCTTATTGTTATTGTGCTTTTGGTGTTGTATCTAAGAAACCATTACATAATTCAAGGAAGCAGCTAGGTATTTACATACTGTAGTTTTTATATTCCTAAGTGATTTTCCAATTACTCTGCATCACACAATCAACAAACATCTGTGTGAATATACAGCTAAATCTGACACATGGGAAACAATCAAGAAATATATCTTTAAATTTATTGAATTATGCAATCTTTTGTAGTGGGGCACGGTGTGTCCAGAGCAAGCCCTCCGCAGCCCCAGGCCCTGGGCAGGGGCTCCCTTGCCTGAATATCAGCTCTTCCTAACACAGACCTTACCACTTGATTCAAAAGGAGTGTTATGCAGAAAAGGGGTTGAGAATATTCTGAAGACTCAACACTGATCGTACACAGCTATAAGGTGGTACAGATTATAGAGTCATTCTGTTCCTTAAGCAAATTAGACTCACCTTGCTCAGTAGAACGAACCACTTTTGATATCATGGACCGTAGAACAGAGAGCGGCATGACAGTGAAGAGAAACGGCAGCCTGACTGTGAGAGGAAGAGACAACAATTAACTGGCTCCATCGGAAAACTCAGGGTCAGTTTTAAGCCTGAAACACTTTCCCTCTAAATAGTTCCTTTTCTCTAAGCATCCTGTATCATTGCTTTTAATAACTGAATTAATTAATGGAAGAATTCTGCTTAATGAAGGAAGATTGACAATGGACAGGTCAGTTTAAGAAGAGTTTACTTTCTGCAGATGTAGAAAACAAACTTAGGGTTCCTGGGGGTAAGGGGAGAGAAGAAGGACGAATTGGGAGATTGGGACTGACACATACACACTATTAGATATAAAATAGATAACTCATAAGGACCTACTATAGAGCACAGGGAACTCTACTCAACACTCTGTAATGGCCTATATGGGAGAAGAATCTAAAAAAAGAGTGGGTATATGTATGTATTTGTATCACAGATTCACAATAAGCTTTTCGTTTGTTAATAAGTTTTTTGTATGTTTTCTGGTTTTGCTCTTTCAGACTCAGCATTTTTTAGTGCTAGCATTCTTTTATTGATCTGCTTATTGGCAAACTGGTTCTTTCTCTTCTCGGTTGTTCATCTTTGTGGCTGAAAAATTTCAGGAACGCAAATTGCCTCTGTTCTTAAATTCTGACCCTTAAGAGTCAGCAGCATTTTTCATTATAAAAGTTAAGATATTACATTTGCAGATCACTGTAAAGTTCTCACATATATTAACTGACTTTGACCTTGGCAATTCCAAGGGAGACGGGGAGAGGGACCTGTCCTTTTCTGAACTCTTGGCATGGTGCTAAGTGATTTACAGTTATCTCTTCTAATATTCGTGACAATCCTCTGAATCAAGCACCATGATGCCCATCTTAGATATTAAAAA
This sequence comes from Moschus berezovskii, assembly GCF_049115385.1. Lineage (NCBI taxonomy): Eukaryota > Metazoa > Chordata > Mammalia > Artiodactyla > Moschidae > Moschus > Moschus berezovskii. Next base: position 55,251,192 of record NC_142472.1, read on the forward strand.
GTAAGGGCTCAGAGGAGCTCAGTAACTAGCCTAAGATCCCCGGGCTCTGCAGATGGAAATGAAGCCCAATTCTCCTTGGTCATCCTGCCTCCCTGCAGGGTTCCATTCTGTTCCACTGCTCAGGCAAGTCCGACTCTTTGCGACCCCGTGGACTGTAGCCTACCAGGCTTCTCCGTAGCAAGATGTTAATACTGCCTTTGTAGAAAAAGACTAAATGGACCTCTCTTGAGGTCTCACTTTACAGATCCTTTAACCTTTGCAAGTGCAGTATTTTCACTCAAGCCTTACAAAAACCACTGATGGGGTGCAGGTAGTTAAGGAAACTTGCCAGAATGTGATTCATCAAAACTCAATTCATGAAATGACCAATTTGTGAAATTTCAATTTGCAAAGTCTTCTTGAATACATCCAGACGAGATCGGGCATGTTCAGGGTGGTATGGTCATAGGCTTGAATATATTCAATAAATATTTTTCTTATAAACCTTTTGAGCATCCTTTACATAATAGTCTTTTTTTTTTTTTAATCTAAAGTAGCCTTCTTAGTAGCGCTTTAAGAAATATTTAAGCTGGTGAATGTTATATTGAAGAACTGATTCACAAGAAGAAGTTTCCTCAAGACAATTTTTGGGCAAGTATGCAAATTTAGAAAATTGTGGTTATTAAAAAAATTTAAGTCAGTTGTTTTTCAGCTTCTGGCAAATTTGCTTTTAACAAATTACCTTTAATTAAACTAGAAACCATTAAATAGAGAATTTTGTATTAAAGTTTCTCAACCATCAGACTGCATTCATTTTATATAAACATCAAATACAAAATTCTAGGATATACTTGTAACTTACCTAAAAACATCATCAATGTTGTTCTGGCAAAAGCAGTCATAGCCATGCCCACCATGGTGGTAAAAGTTCCTATGAAGGCCATGTGAATATCTTCCATACAGTAAGAAAAAAGCCATATTCCTAGGAAACTGCTGAAAAAAGTGACACTACCCAAAGCTGATCCATAACCTATTAAAACTTCATCCCAGCAGAGCGGTGAATCCAGTTCATAAAGGACAAAAATGGGGGAAACACCAATGGTCACGAAAAAGTAAGTGATCATCGTGAAAAGCAACAAATAGCACAAAGACCGCTGCTCACCAGAAGCATTTTTAAAAAGCAGGTACGTTCGGTGAAATAGGTTTTTAAAGGCTTCAGTCCACGACACAGAAATATTCTGAGATGAAGACTCTTTCATTGAATCCTCAAGAAAAAATAAAATATAAATCAAGTTCACAGAAAGAGCCATGGTAACAATTAAAAAGGACCACACAAAACCTAACCCTCTAATAAAATAGCCAGAAGACAATCCTGTTAATCCACTAACAACTCCAAACAGGAAGTCAATTATGGCAATTCGAATCGTTCTTTGTTTCTTTTCTTTACATTGATCAACTATGTAGGCAAAAGAGGCTCCCAGAAGTGTGGTGTAATTGCCAAAAAGGGCACCGATGAAGGCAGATGCAATCAGAAGCTGGATTGGAAGTGCCAAATAGGAGAGCAGACAGAGCCAAGCACTGTTTGCAAGAGCGCCGACAGAAGACAAGATCAGAGGGAACTTCCTTCCTCCACGGTCACTGTGCGACAGAAACACGAACGTAGACACGAGACCAGGGATTAACCCACTTATGTCCATCTGCAGGTTAAAAAGAGACACCTTTTTCTGGACTTCCTGCAAAGAAAAAGAAGACAAAGCGTTTACAGAGGTTTTTACAATGTGCCTGAAAATATTTTGGTATAGACTTTTGAAAAATCAAGCAAGAGCTGGTAAGTCAGGGATGGGGAACTTATAGTGCATGAGTTTTTTGTTTTGTTTTTTAAAAATATTTATTTATTTGGTTGCCCTGGGTCTTAGTTGTAGCAAGCTGAATCTTTGATCTTTGTTGCACCACGTGAACTCTTAGTTGCAGGTCCCCCAGCATTGGGCAAGAAGTCTCAGCCACTGGACCACCAGGGAAGCTCTCAACTTAAATCTTTATCCAGTTCACAATGCAAAGATCAAGAACTGATATAATCATCAATGCTCAGTCCAAATGTTCAAGTACCACAGTGGAGACGTTGACCCATAAAAATAAAATGTGTGTACTGGTGTATGTCTGACTCATATCAAGGATCCACAGAGCCCAAGGCCTCAGGACTGGCCATGTAATGACTTCTCTTTCTTCTGTGGACTTCCCTGATAGCTCAGTTGGTAAAGAATCTGCCTGCAATGCAGAAGGCCCCAGTTCAATTCCTGGGTTGGTAATATCCCCTGCAGAAGGGATGGGCTACCCACTTCAGTACTCTTGGGCTTCCCTTGTGGCTCAGCTGGTAAAAAAATCCACCTGCAATACGGGAGGCCTGGGTTCAATCCCTGGGTTGGGAAGATCCCCTAGAGAGGGAAAGGTTGCCTACTTCAATATTTTGGTCTGAAGAATTCCATGGACTTGGGTCACAAAGAGTCGGACACAACTGAGCAAATTTCATTTTCTTTCACTTTCTTCTGTGGACAGTTTGTACTAAGAGAGCACGTTCATGATACATCTTTCTTCTGTGGACAGTTTGTACTAAGAGAGCACGTTCATGATACATCTTTCTGTCTACACCAAGGGGATGAATATCACATGTAAGTGTCATATTTGACAGACTTTTATTTAGGTAGAGCTCAGTTGTCCTTTTTACATGTGTCTCCACAAGTATTCCTTTATTCACTAAAAATTAAGATAAAATCCAAAGAAGAGTTCTGTATTGACTAAAGATGGTAGTGTGCCATGAACTAAGCAGTGAGATAAACTCTGCTTTCCTAAGGCCTGACTCAACTATGAGCACACAGATTGGTGGACACAACCATCATTGACTAGTTATTTAATGTACAGAACTTGGGGTGATTTAAAAGCATTGTCTTCTTGCCTCTTCTCTGTATTTTCCAAACTTTATATTAAGGCTGGGTGCCATTTTTATAATGGTGATGACTAAACTCAGCTTAAAGGCTTGCCACATGGCACTAGTGGTAAAGAACCCGCTTGCCCTTATGTCTCATCGGCAAGGCATAATCAGAAACAGGTTCAGTCCCAGGGTCAGGAAGATCCCCTGGAGGAAGGCACGGCAACCCACTCCAGTGTTCTTGTGTGCAGAATCCCATGCACAGAGGAGCCCGGCAGGCTACAGTCCACGGGGTTGCAGAGTTGGACACAACTGAAGTGTTTTAGCACACATGCAAACTCATTTAAAAAAATCCATTCATGTCATATTTAGAAGGCACCCTAAAAAAGACTGATGAACCACAAAAATATCAGATACTGAATTAATTGTTAAATAGTGAGCCTATTTTTATATATTTATACAATTCAAGCCATTCTTCATTGCCAAAACTTGAGTCATCTCTGCTTCTAACCTTTCCCTTCGTCCATGTCCCCCAGCACAGTCTATGCTGCCCCTCCACCCCTCCGCCCCCCTGCCCCGTCTTTCTCATGCCTTCATCTTCTTGATGGTCCCATAGTTGCCAGGTAACAACTCCCATTGGTTTTCCTTTCCACCACTCTGGCATCTCACTGGTCTCTCTACTCAGTTCACGTGTAACACTAGTCTTATCACTTTGCAGATCACAGACACGGATGCTGGGCACGTGGAGCACACTGTCGGTGTGTCTCTCACCCCTCAAAGCTGCAGTGTCTCCCCGGCCTGCCTGAGAAAGTCCACGCTCCTTAGCCTGGTCCCCGAGGTCCCCGCGATGTGCCCTGGCCTCACTCCTCTGCATCATGCCCACTCACTCCCAGTACAGTCTATTTCCAGGCACCATCCACAGTCAGTCCTGCTAGGATTTCCCTGAAATTCCCAAACCCATGTCATCACTCCTCCTTCCGAAGTTTCTCACACAACAGTTATCATCCCCTAGCTGTACTTTCTGTTTAACGATTAAGAGCTTGAGCTCTGGAGTCAGAGGAACCTGGATTCCATCCAGTCAGTTCTGTACACAGCAGTTTTGGGTGATCTTTATGGCTGATTTGAGTTGTAGTATACAACATTGTAAAAAACAAAAAATAAAAAAATTTTTAATTAAACAGAAGGACAGAAGACAGTCCTGTTAATCCACTGACAATTCCAAACAGGAAGTCAATTATGGCAATTCGAATCGTTCTTTCTTACTTTTCTTAACTTTGATCAACTATGGAGGCAAAAGGGACTCCTGAAAGTGTGGTGGAATTGCTAAAAAGTGCACCAATGAAGGTAGACGCACATCAGCTCACGTCACTCCTCTCATCATGAGCACGTCAGCTCATGTCACAGCCCCTCAATGACTTTCCTTCCACCGGAGTAAATGCAAACTCCTTGTGGGTGGTGGTGGGGGGCGGAGGGCAGCCCCCCAGCACAGATTCTGCAAACCTCCAGGCTACTTGCTGTTCTCTCCACCTGATTAATCAGCACACAGCTTACTTCCTTAATTCAGAACCACCTCCTCAGAGAGGCCTTCCCTGACCATCACTCCAACTAAAGCAATCCTACTGACCCCCTCCCAACGCTCCAGCCCCTCATCCTGCCATTTTTCTCCCTAGAGACTCACCACTCCTTGACAGGACATGATATGTTACTCTATGTGAGCATTGCATGACCTCCCTACTCCAACCGAAGCTCCCAGAGCAGGTATGGAACCTTGTTCTTTCACCACAGCATCACCGGCTCCAGGAACAGGGCCTCCAGGTACTCAATAGACAGATGGATGACACGAATGAACCATCAAGGAGAACAGGCGTTTGTAACTTGCTGTGTGTGAACCTGACCAAATTACTGAACTCCAGAGCTTCTTCATCTGACAAGAGGGAATGTCAACAGTCCCAACCTCGCAGGCTGCCAGGAGACTTAAAATTAAATATAAGGTGCTCCGCACAGGGCCCTCGTACAGTCAGTGCTAAATCACTCTTGCCCCTTTTATATCTATACTAGAATAAATTTCTTGAGCGCATCTTGGTACCTCCTACAGACATAGGAGCCATCAAGTAAGTATTTATTGAATCAACAAACAAGTGAAACAGTTATCTTTTAATCAACTCCTCAACAAGATGTTCCAGTTTGGGGTTCTCCTCCCTTTTCCACGCCTCCTTCTGTGTCCTGCTCTCCTCTCCCTTCTATCCACTGTCATTCCGACCCAGCCTTTTACACAGACTGCTCTCATCTGCAACCCATGTTTTGAAATGCAGATTTTAACAAAGCAAACTCAAAGCATCTGTCAACCCTAAATGCTGAGACAAGAAATCCTTGTGTGTCTGTATGTTTTAAACTCTGGAGAATTATAATTATATGTCATACAAGGGTAGATGATAGAAATCACAGTGAAAAAAATGCTATTTCCTATACAAGATGGAACAGAATAACAATGTGCTGAGACAGAAGAAATTAAGGAAAGGACTGTCAGTTTTAAGGAAGTCACAATTTCATAGACTAAAATGTATATATTAATTTCAGTTGAGTAGAAAATATTCCTTATCTGCTGGTAACAAGGGACTCTGTTAGTTGTTAAAAGGTTTATACACAAATTCTTGGGCGAGAACAATTTCATGATCTGCTGGGTAACCTGAAATTGTCCCCTCCAAGTTTAGAGGTTTGTCTCTTATTTTTAGGGGTGTAAGAGCAGTCCGCAAATCTCTCAACTTGCATGTGGCCAGAGCACACCTAGGGAGCTGGGCACTGAGACAGCCACTCAGGAAACGGCAACATGTGTTTTTGGATTTAAAGAGGGGAGAATATTCTCTGAAAAGCTGAACAGGGCCAGGGAGGGGGCCAGAAGGAAGTGCTCTTGGGTCCTAAGGTGGAGGCGGTGAGGAGGTTGCCACACCCCATCCCAGTTATGGGCGGGGTGGTATCCAGTTCCCCAACTTGAGAAAAAGCACCTGAAGCTCCAGTGCACTGACTGTAAACCAGTAAACTGTAAACCGAAGGCATCCAGGGCAGTGGGCTCTCCTAACTATTAATTCAATGAAACCACAGTCAGTCAGTGAAAAAGTTTGGCAAAAATCTTCAAAATGAGACCACTGCTCCAGGCAGCAAGGGGCTTTCAGCAGCTGGGCCAGGCGGGAAGTGGGGCCAGTATTCATGACCACACAGTCACAGACGTCACTGCGGCAGCTGCACCAAGGCCTGTCTGCCCTCAGCTGGAGGGTGAGGGCAGAAGACTTCTCAGACACTCGAGTCCTCTCCTCCTCCATCCCCCGCTCTGCTCCCAGGGCTCCGGTGAAGGAACACACAGAACCAAATGCAGAGATTGATGAGTTTCTGGAAACTTCTCACTCCCTGGCAATGACATCCATGTAACAGGAAACATTCTTTTTTGTTTGTTTGTTGGCCTTGGCATGTGGAACTTCCACGACCAGGGATCGAACCTGTGGCCCCCACAGTGAAAAACACAGAATCTTAACCACTGGACCACCAGGGAAGTCCAAAGAAACATTCTTGAAGGGAGACAAAACCAAGAGAGAGACCCTTGGGCCTTCTGTTTGTATGACCTCCATCTAGGCCAGAAATTTGATATCCACATGGCTGTTCGGAAATAATCTCTTTTTCTCTGAGGGTGCAGGTGACCCAGAGTCCTTTGACGGTTTTTTCCTCCTTTGACTGTGGAGGCAGCACCACTCTTTTGTCTCTCTTCCCAAGCAGAAGAATTCAAAACTCCTAAGTGTGGTTGTTTTTCAGGCATTGTTGCTGGGGGCGGGGTGGGACAGGGAATTTCCCAATCTGGCTGCTCTCTCCTTTGCATTTGGACATTGGCAGACTGTTAAGAACTGCCTAAGGGAGCAGGAGACTGGCGGTGTCCCTCCTGGGGGTGGAGGGTGGACGGGGAGAAGGACAGGCTCTGTGGTATCTGGCGGAACATTTTCATTGCCCTCAGAGCACAAGTGGGTGCTCTCCACCCCCCACAACCCCATATGGACACTCCCCAGCATTTGGGGGGGGGTCAAAGTTGATTTGATAACACCAAATGGTGGATGGCACATGCCACCCATACCCCATGATGGACACTGGCCCCGGGGCCCACAGTCTTCAGGGATGGGCTACGTTCTGGGGTCACCAAAAACTGGGCCAGGTGGGCAGTGGAAAGAGGCAGGGGGCAGGGGGCAAGGGAAAGGTAGGACCCACGTTTCACTCCACCTGTGTCCACCGAGCACTCATTCCAGCCTGCCCTGCCCGACTTTCAGGCTTTCTGTGGGGAAGGAGGAGAGACAGCGACATAGGCGAGGAGACTGAATTGAGATCTTCTGAGAGAAAGAAGCGCCAGAATCACAAGAGAAGAAAGGGGTTTTAAGGAGAAGAGGCAGATTAGAGGTGTCAGGGAGCTTCAAACAGAAAGAGAACTGAATAAAGGCTCTTGCTTTGGGACTTTGCGGTTTTAGGGTGACCCTTCAGAGATCAATGTATGATGAGAGCAGTATCCTCCTTCCTTTTAAACCCCGCTGCACATTCCTCTTTTATAATACACTTTAGGGCTATTTTCATGTCTTACCTCCTGGAATGCAAAAATTGGGCTGCTTTTGTTCTTTGCACACTCAGAAGTATTGCTCTCAAGTGCAATGCTGTAGTTGCCCGTTTCCTCCCATATCCTCCTGTACACATACTGTGTCGTCAAGGGGCTGTTCAGAGTCAGAGCGAATACACTAAGGCAAATGACAGGTTCTACAAATGGAATCTTCATCTTGCTTGGGTAGAGAGCTGGAGTTCTGTTAAAGAGAAAAGGAGAGAATCAGCTGCACTCTTATCAGATAGGCTAGGTTTTCAACGATGGGGAAGTTAGGAGCATTTTGTGGAGTAAACAAGCACATGAGGGAACAGAAAGCAGTGAGCACTTCGGAGGAAAATAACTTTTCCGGCACTCAGTAAACCCAAGACTGTCATACTTCCCATTTTTAAGAGTTGGACCTTTAAGGACTCAAGGGACCTTTAAGGACCTTTAAGTATGTTAGTCACTCAGCCCCATCCGACTCTTCGTGACCCCATGGACTGTAGCCCTCCAGGTACCTCTGTCCATGGGATTTCCCAGGCAAGAGTACTGGAGTGGGTTGCCATTCCCTGCTCCAGGGGATCTTCTTGACCCAGGGATTGAACCTGGGTCTCCTGTATCCGCAGGCTGATTCTTTACCATCTGAGCCACCAGGAAAGCCCAAGGACCCTTAAGAAGATTCTTTAAAATAGTCTTAATAAGTTACCTCCCACTTGGGCAATCCAGTGATCACACTATAACTCCCACGTTGTATACTGCCAGCTGATTTTCATAAAGGAAACAGTGAGGTTGCTCTTGGGACACGACAGTTACGTAACTGTTTATTATTGCTTTGGCTGCTGGTGAACAGCGGGCAGGAAGGGGGCCTTTAAAGAAGCAGCTCTGAGTTGTAATAAGGGGTTGTTCCTTTTGTTTAACTCACCCCACGGTCACGATCTTCCTGCCAGGCTGCTGGGCGCGGGTCTGACCATTGTCGGGGTCCGGAGTCTTGGGGGGCTGTCTCCTTTTGGGGGGGCCTGCCTGCAGCGCCTCCTGGGCAGCAGGTGCGCACGGAGGCTGGGTCTGCGCCGCCGCGCGGGGGCGGGAAGGGGAAAGAAAGTCCGTTGAATTCGACCAAATGCACCTGCTCGAGAAACCTCAAGCCCTTATTTTAAAGCAAACCAAGAAAGCGCCCTTCCGCGTCCCAGGGGACAAGCGCGACAGTCCACCGCGCAGCCCTCGCTCGGCTCCGGCGCGGCCCTGCGTACGATCTCGGCCCAGCGGGTCCCGGGGCCTGCGCGGGGCAGCCGTTCCTGCGACCCCGGCCGGCAGTCCCTGAGTCCCCAGCCCGGCCTGCGCTCGCGGTGACTCAGCGGCGCCGCCCGCCCCGGGGACGCGCCTCTGGGGTGCTAGTCCCTCCCCGCGCCCCGCCGCCGGGGCTGGCACTGTCCTGATTTCATGCGATTGGGCCCCGTGGCCAGCGCCCCCGCGGCGATTGGTCCGCTCCGACGCCACTCTCGAGCTCCCGCCCCCAGAGGCCCGCCCACCCCCGCGGATCCCTCTCTACTCCCTGCAGCCCCCAGCAAGTTCAAGAACTGCGGGTAGAGAGCATTTCTGCGACCGAATAGCGCTTTTCACGGGAGCACACAGGAGATCGGTTGCAGAAGTGACATTCTCGAGTGCAACATCCCCCCCCCCCGACCCCAGCAGCTCAGTGGGTTGGGCAAGTGCCCTGGAAAATGCGGAAGAGGGGCACCGGGTAGGGGTGCCCCTGGAGGGTGCAGGAGAGAGAGTGCTCCAAGCAAAGTTAGGTCGGTCGAGAGTGTGGTCGCTGACTCTTCCTGGTGGTACGACCTTGAGCTAATTATTTCTTCTTTGTGAGCTTCCATTTATCTGTCAAGTGAACAGAACAGTCTCACAGGATCGTATTACTGAAACCCTTGAGGTGGACACAGAGCATAACCCTGGAGCAAAGCGGGAATTGCACTTTCCCTCCAGCGAATCGTCAGGAACACCCCTGAAGATGAAGGAGCTGGATTTATTACTTGTAAGGGGGAGGGATGCATACTCAGGAGACCAGGGAGGATCATAAGCTGTCTTTTCCAGGGCAGAGGTCTCCAGGAAAGAAGTGTTCTGGAATGGAGGGAGAACCAGGGTAAACTGTCTGGGCGACCCGGATCAACCTATTTAAAACCAGACTCACTAAACAGCTTGACTCATAGACCACAGAAACCTCCTAGTCTGGGCTCCTGACTTTACCCCTAAGAAAACTGAAACCATAGCAACTGTGTTATTTGTCAATGACAAATTGGCACTTGTCGCCTACCTCTATAAGGGTTGAATCATCTGTTGCTGCAGCTTCTGACCTTCAACATCCCCTGAAGGAGTTCAAAGTGGAGAGAAATGAGGCACTCTGTGCTGGGGGTGGGAGTGGCTGCTGGCAAGACAGGTCTTCAGATAGTTAGATATTTTTAGGAGAAGACTTTTATGAGCCCAATTCTTATATCTCCTCTTATCTAGAAAAGGACTAAAATCCATGATGACTGTACCTCATGACTAGCAGAAACGTTCTGGGAAAATATGTGCTTAATGGCCTGTGCATGCATGCATGCTCAGTCACTTCAGTCATGTCTGACTCTTTGGGACCCCACGGACTGTAGCCTGACAAGCTCCTCTGTCTGTGGGATTCTCCAGGCAAGAATACTGGAGTGGGTAGCCTTTCCCTTCTCCAGGGGAATCTTTCCCACCCAGGGATGGAACCTCAAATAACACATATACTGTCCTTCCTCCCTACCTCTTTGAAGCATTTTCTCAGAGATATCTGAGGTGCTGCCTCCTGGGCTGCAGTCCTCATTTTGCCCCCCAAAAAACTTAACTCAAAACTCTCACATTGTGCTTTTTTTTTTTTAAAGTCGACATATTCTTCCTGGAACATATTAGTTGCCGTCTTCTAGTCATCTGCTCAGAGAGATAAGAAAAGGACTCTAGTTGGAATCCAGGCCCTACTACTGCTCATCTTTCTTCCTTCATTTTCCTGATAGAAAATGAGTGGAGTTTTTAAGGGAGGGGGAGTGGTTAAGAAGGCAATTTGGAAGTTAAAAAAAGCGACGTATTTTCTTTTTAAAAATTTACTTATTCATTTTATTTTTGATTGCCCTGGGTCTTCAGTGCTGCACAAGGGCTTTCTCTGCTGCTGCTGCTAAGTCGCTTCAGTCGTGTCCAACTCTGTGTGACCCCATAGACGGCAGCCCACCAGGCTCCCCTGTCCGTGGGATTCTCCAGGCAAGAACACTGGAGTGGGTTGCCATTTCCTTCTCCAATGCATGAAAGGAAAAGTGAAAGTGAAGTCGCTCAGTCGTGTCTGACCCTTAGCGACCCCATGGACTGCAGCCTACCAGGCTCCTCAGTCCATGGGATTTTTCCAGGCAAGAGTACTGGAGTGGGGTGCCATTGCCTTCTCTGAGGGCTTTCTCTAGTAGTGGCAAATGAGGCTACTCTTCCTTGCCGTACCTGGGCTTCTCACTGCGGTGGCTTCTCCTGCGGAGCACAGGCTCCAGGTTGCGCGGGCTCAGTATTTGTGGCGCACAGGGATTCATCTGCCGCATATGGGTTCATCCAGACTGGAGATCCCCAGCCTGGGGATCAAACCTGTGTCCCTGCATTGGTAGGCCAATTCATACTCATTGCACCACCAGGGAAGTCCAAGAAGGAGACTTTATAAAGGGGAAGCTCTGATATACCCATATGCCCCAGGAAGGTGAAAGGTATCCTCTTATCTTTCTCCTTGGCAGCTGCTCCCACCATTGCTCAGCACTTACTGCCCTTCTCCAGGCCACTGCATTCTCCAAGGCTATATAACAACAGGGCGGTCACACCACCTTCTCTGTGACACTGATGGGGAGTGAGCCCTTAGGTATTTTTTAATGAAAGGAACTATAACTTGTGCTGTCAGCATTCACACCAGTCCCGCCCAACCGGATGGGTTATTTCTTATTTTATATCTCATGTAACTCTGACCATAGATTTCTTATTTGCAGAAAACCTTCAAGCTGAGGGGGAAAAGTAGGGCAAGAGAATAACCCTCATAGTGAGAAGAGAAAGGGGAAGCGGGAATAGGAAAAAAAAAGAGAACTTTTGAGAGGGGAAAGTTTTTGTTCTGTTTTGCTTTTAATTGGAGTACAGTTGATTTATAGTATTGTGTTAGTTTCATACATATGGAAACGTTTCTCAGTTATACATATATATATCTCCCCTCCATTTTAGAGTCTTTTCCCATTGCAGACCTTCACAGAGTATTGAGGAGAGTCCCTCTCTGTGCTAGACCTTTTTTTCTTTTTAAAATAAGTTTACTTATTTATTTGGCTGCACCAGCCAGGTCTCAGTTGCAGCATGTAAGAACTCTTATTTGGGTCATGTGGCATCTAGTTCCCTGACCTGGAATCAAACCCGGGCCCCCTACATTGGGAGCACAGACTCTTAGCCCTTGGTCCACCAGGGAAGTCCCAAGGGGAAAGTCTTATACCATCACCTTTCTTGGCTTCTCTCTCTCCCTACATTCCCTGGAGTATATAAAAGGGTAAATCCAGTCGTTACCTCCTGACCAGTGCCTTCTGTGATGGGCAGAATAGCGCCTGTGTTAGAGAGGCCAGGTCCTCGTCAATGGCACCTGAGGACAGATTATCTCCCATGGCTGCAGGGACCTTTCAGGTATGTGATGTTTCTGGATGGCCCCAGTGTGATCGCAAGGGTCCTAACAATGGAAAGAGGTTCATCAGAGAGTGACAACCAGAGAAAGAAGATCCTAAACTTCTTGCTTTGGACTTTCCAAGTGGCACTAGTAGAAAAGAGCCTGCCTACCAATGCAGGAGACTTGGGAGATGTGGGTTTCATCCCTGGGTCAGAGGGTCCCTGGAGGAGGGCATGACAACCCACTCCAGTATTCTTGCCTGGAGAATCCCAGGACAGAGGAACCTGGTGGGCTGCAGTCCACAGGGTTGCAGAGTTGGACATGACTGAAGTGACTGAGCACACACACCTCTTGCTTTGAATACAGAGGAAGTGTCCATAAATGAAGGAACACAGTTGGTATCTAAAAGCTGGAAAAGTTCAGGAAAGTGGATTACTCCCTTAAAGGCTCCAGAGGGAGTATAGCCCTGCTAGCACTTTGGTTTTAGCCCAGGGAGACCCATTTCAGACTTCTGACCTCTAGACCTTAAGTGAATAGATTTGTGTTGTTTCCAAAAAAGGGAAAAGAAAACCTTCAGGTAATCAGAACAGGTAATCTGCAAGTATTCAGGACAAAACTAAGCAGAACTCCTTATTAATGAGCTTTTTTGTTTGTTAGCCTTTCATTTTCCTTCCCTAAATTATCTGCTTCCCACTGTATTGGGCTTCCCTGGTGGCTCAGATGTTAGAGAATTCACCTGCAATGCTGGAGACCTGGGTTCGATCCCTGGTTTGGGAAGATCCCTTGGAGAAGGGAATGGCTACCCACTCCAGTATTCTGGCCTGGAGAATTCCATGGACAGAGGAGCCTGGCAGGCTACAGTCCGGGGGTCGCAAACACAACTGAGCGACTTTCAGTTTCTTTTCCGCTGTATTCCCTCCCCCTCTGTGTTCCGTGCTCTCTCCAGCCGGATCCAGGTTTCCTCCTGGACGCCCTGCTCCGGGATGTTCCTCCCCAGATGCTCCCTCGGACCTGATGGCTGTGCCGTATTCAGCCAACAGCTTGAGGGACTGGCTTCAGCTCCGGCGTGTAAAGAACTTGGAAATCGTCACTCTTGTCCCTAGACCAAAAAGAGCTGAAGGAGCTGGAAATCAGCGCTTCATCTTGTGCCCTTCAGAGCCCCAGGGCACAGGGCATAGCATCCCATGATCTGGAGAGTCAGGAAAGCCCAGATCACAGTCAAGATCTCTTTAGCCAGACAGAAGGTGCTGGAGTTACATGCTGGCAGGAGCATATAATGGCAATTTTGATGGATTACTGGAGGCTGAGTGTGGACCAGCCTGAGAGTAAGAAGCTCTTGGTCTGTCACCTAAGTGGGGCTCCATGCTTTTTTGATTGTCTACAGTAACCCCACTGGTTTCTCTCAATGAAGAATCCAGAATGATTTGCTTATGTCTCTGGCAGAGGGGCAGGGAGGATTTTGAAATATGCCTAGAGTATCCTCGAAGGCCTACCTCTTAGGGAAAGCACCTGTAACCACCTGGAGAAGGGCCCTTCCCTGATTCCAGCCCCCTTTAGCCTTCCTGTCTCACCTGAGGAAGAGCAAAGTTAATAAAAGCTTGTGAAGGTCATAGCCCAGGGACATGGGTCCAGGGAAAGACTGCTATTGAATCGTAAGATTATATAAGCAAGCCTCTCCTCCCCAACACCTGGTCACCAGCAGCAGAGCTCCAGTAAGAAAACAGTGGATTACAGTGGAAAGAGCTGACTCTGTTAACTCTCAAGCCTCTGAAAGCTGCAGCTACAACAAAGGTTGCTGCTGCTGCTGCTAAGTCACTTCAGTCGTGCCCGACTCTTAGGGACCCCATGGACTGCAGCCTACCAGGCTCCTCAGTCCATGGGATTTTCCAGGCAAGAGTACTGGAGTGGGTTGCCATTGCCTTCTCCGACAACAAAGATTAAACACAGCCTAAAACCCTAGCCAGGTTTCCCAGGTGGCTAGTGGTAAAGAACCCGCCAGGAGACACACGTTCAGTCCCTGGGTTGGAGAGGTCTCCTGGAGGAGGAAATGGCAATCCACTCCAGGATTCATGCCTGGAGAACCCCGTGGATAGAGGAGCCTGGTGGGCTACCGTCCATGGCGTTGCAGAGTCAGACACGGCTGAGGGACTGAGCATGCGAGGCATGCAAAAACCTCAGCCAGACTAATATAAAAGCTCAGACTAAAGGCCTAGATAGCTCAGTTCTTTTACCTGACGAGTCATGTCCTACTTTCAACAAAAAATTACAAGACATTTTAAAAGGCAAGCAAAAGCACAATCTGAAAATCACTAGGGGCAGATTGCAGATAAGGCTGAGATTTGGGCATTACTGGACAGACAATTTACAACGGCTATGATTAATATTTTAAGAATTCTTTTGGACAAAGCAGGCAACTTGTAAGAACAGATGGGTAATGTGAGTAGCAAGGTGGAATTGTTAAAATGCATCAAAAGGACATGCCAGAAGTCAGAAACAAAGATCCTGCAAGCTCTGTGGTATGGCGCAGAATAAAGAAAGCAAGCAAGCAAAAAAAAAAAAAAAACAACCCACTGTAACAGAAATGAAGACTGCCTTTCATGGCTGCTGCTGCTGCTGAGTCACTTCAGTCGTGTCCGACTCTGTGTGACCCCTTAGACGGAAGCCCACCAGGCTCCCCCGTCCCTGGGATTCTCCAGGCAAGAACACTGGAGTGGGTTGCCATTTCCTTCTCCAATGTGTGAAAGTGAAAAGTGAAAATGAAGTCGCTCAGTCGTGTCCGACCCTTAGTGATCCCACGGACTGCAGTCTACCAGGCTCCTTGGACAAGGCCAAGGACAGAAACAGTGTGGGTGATTCTTTGACTTGCTGCTAACAAAAAGTCAATCTCAAATATAAAACTGGCTGCTTTCTGTCTGCTTCAGCGGTTATATGTATGTATGCTCAGTTGCTTAGTCGTGTCTGACTCTTGGCGACTCTATGGACCGAAGCCCATCAGGCTCCTCTCTCTCTAGGATTCCCAGGCAAGAACACTGGAGTGGGTTGCCATTTCCTCCTCCAGGGGATCTTCCTGACCCAGGGATCGAACCTGCGTCTCCTGCATCTCCTGCATTGGCAGGCAGATTCTTTACCACTGAGCCACCAGTTACATACTGCTATTACATAAAGTTCAGATCACTAAGTGAGACCTACAGCAATGACCTCTACCTGCTTCTACGGCTTCAACCTTTACCGCTCCCCACCTCGAATATTATATATAGACACATGGAACTCTGGTTCAGTAACTAGATGTGCTGACCAGCTTAATTCCCTCCTCTTCATGCAGTGTCCCTCCTCGTCCCCATCCTGTCTTGCCATCCAGTTTATCCCTGAAGACACAATTTAGGGAACAGGATGCCTCCCACCACCATCCCCCACTAACGTATAAGTCAGGTGCTTTTTCTCATGATCATAGTAATTACCACCCTGTAGCACAATCATTGTTTCTTTTTTTTTTTTACTCCTCTGCCCTGGACTAGGCTGTGGGTCTTTTAAGGGAAGGGGCCATGTTTTTATAGGCTATGTATTCCAAGCACCTAGTACTTTGTCTGACATACAAGGCAACCAGTAAATGTTCCCTGGATGAGTGAACGAACAGATGAATGAATGCAGTAGGCTCTCAGGAGGAAAGAAATGGGTAAATACAAGAAACCAAACTAAACAGATATTTGAGTCAAAAGCCAATTTCCAGGCTGTATTAGTCAGAGTTCTTGGGTACAAACAACAGAGATTGACTCTGGTTCACTTAAGCAGAGAAGGAATTTTCTGGAAGGGCATTACGTTGCTCACAGAATTGACAGGAAGTCAGGAGAGTCAGAGAAAAGACAAAATGACGAAGCTGCCACAGGAATGGCCCCGGGACACTGGCCACGGTGCTTCAGCTTCTGCGGGAATCTCAGACTGATGACTCAGTCCCTCCTAAAGGTTCAGAGGCTAAGAGTGAGATGACTGCCACACTTGGATGAGGCGTCTGTGGAACAAACCCACCAGGAGCAGTTCCAATGATCATTTCTGCTGTTTGGGGCCAGTTGGAGCGTGTCGTACAGGAGCACTGAAGTCTCGTGGGTTCCCCCCCAGGACACAGTCATAGCTTGTGAATAACGCTGCCAGGTTTGCGGACAGTGCAGTTTACATTTGTCTTTGTTTTCAAGTCTGAGGCTGGGACCTTTCATTAAAAACTTTATTTAGATCTGGAGAGGTGTGGAGAGAGGGGAACCCTCCTACCCTGTTGGTGGAAGTATAAATTGGTACAGCCACTAGAGAGCATACAGAGCTACCATACGGCCCTGCTATCCCACTCCTGGGCTTGCATGTGGAGAAAAACATGATGTGAAAGGATACATGTGCCCCAATGTTCATTGCAGCACTGTTTACAAAAGCCAGGACATGAAGCAACCTAAATGTTTATCAACAGAGGAATGAATAAAGAAGATGTGATACATATACACTATGGAATATCACTCAGCTATTAAAAAGAATGAACTGATGTCATTTGCAGCAACATGGATGGCCCTAGAGACTGTCATCCTGAGTGAAGTAAGTCAGACAGAGAAGGGGAAATACCATATGGCATCCCTTATAAGTGGAACCTACAAAAGACATGATACAATCTGAACTTACTTACAGGACAGAAAGAGACTCACAGACTTCAAGAATGAGCTCATGGCTGCCAGGGGGAAGGGACAGTTAAGGAGTTTGGGATGGACATGTACACACTTCTATATTTAAAATGGATAACCAACAAGGACCTATTGTACAGCACATGGATCTCTGCTCAATATTGTGTGGCAGCCTGGATGGGAGGGGAGTCTGTGGGAGAATGGAACCTGTATGTATATGGCTGAGTCCCTTTGCTGTCAATCTGAAACTATCACAACATTGTTTGTCAATCTACTATATGTCAATACAAAATTAAAAGTTTTTTAAAAACACTGTATTTAGAGCCACTATAGTTGTGGGGACTATTGATCAGTTCTTGTTGGACCAGGCATCTCGGAGGGAGCCCAGGAAAGCCAGGGTCCTGGGTCCAACTGGGTTTCCAGTGGCCTCCCGATCTTGGGAGACTCTCTACTTCTCTAAGCCTCTTTGCCACCAGCCTTTAAATACAGTTTGATGAGATGATCTATAAATTGCCTTCAGATTCTGAAGTGTTGTTTTACGAATGCTAAAGGTCAAAATTGTAAAGGCTTGATTTGATGTCAGATCATTGAGATGATTCCTGTAATATTACCCTCGTCCCTGCAATTTTGCCTTGTCATCATCCCAGTCCTTTATCTGGCTCGTGGCACCACCCTGGGGCCATGCTGTAGAGGGTGCTGAGGTGTGCAGCCCTGACCCCACAGCACCCAGCCCTGCCCGCAAAATAAATACCTCAGGGGAAGGGAGCTCCTCACCTAACAGGTCACCCGTTCCCTGGGGGACCCCTCCCATCCATGCACTGGCCAAGGGCCTGTGTATCAGCCTGCTTTGGTGGCCAAAACAAAGCCCCGCAGTCTGGGTGACTTTCAAACACACACTTGTTTTCTCACAGTTTGGAGGCCGGAAGTCCAAGATCAGGGAGGGTTGGTTTCTTCTGATTCCTGTCTTCTTTGTCTGTAGATGGATGTCCTCTTGCTGTGGCCATGAGGCCTTTTCTCTGATCACTCATCCCTGGTACCCCTTCCTTTTCTTAGAAGGACACCAATCATTGGATTAGAGCCTTGCCCTTATGACCCCATTTAACCTTAAAAGACCCTGATGCTGGGAAAGATTGAGAGCAAGAGGAGAAGGGGGTTGACAGAGGATGAGATGGTTGGATGGCATCACTGACTCAATGGACATGAGTTTGAGCAAACTCCAGGAGATGATGAAGGACAGAGAAGATTGGCATGCTGTTGTCCACCCAGAGCCCTTCTCAGTAAACATCCTTGCTCCCAAGGCTCCAAAACATTTCTGTCTGCTTCCTGGGGAACAGGCCACCAGACATGTGCCACTCACCTTGGCTTCATTCGTTTATTTCTCTTCTGGGGAGGACTACTTTGGTATTAATAGCATATCCAGAAGGCTACAGATAAATGCTCATCTTCATACAATAAAGAGTGACCACTGCTGGAGAAACTCCAGTAGAAAGAGATTATCTGACCAGGTGAGCTCTCAGATGGTCTGATCAGGTGAGCTCTCAGGTGGTCTGGTCAGGTGAGCTCTCAGATGGTCTGACCAGGTGAGCTCTCAGGTGGTCTGGTCAGGTGAGCTCTCAGGTGGTCTGACCAGGTGAGCTCTCAGGTGGTCTGACCAGGTGAGCTCTCAGATGGTCTGACCAGGTAAGCTCTTGGGTACCTTTTATGGGACGCCTCTGTTCTAACTCACTGTCACCTGATAACTCTTCCTTAAATAGTCAAAGGGAGCAGAGGCTTAAATAAACATGAAAGCTACATTTCTTGTACCTAATTCTGTGGTTCTTAGGCCAAACTTAGCTCCTTCCCCAGGCTCAAAAGTTCCACTTTCTCTCTTCTTGTAAAAATTAAGGAAAGATCTCAGGTCATCAAAATTGCAGAAATGAAAATGACAACAGAGTGAATGTCACTGAGAACTATTGAACAACTCTCCTATATGGGGCATTCTACCATGGAGAATAGAAAAAAGTAGAAGAAAAACCCTCCTTCTAGAACTGTTACAGGGAATTCCCTGGCGGTCCAGTGGTTAGGACTCGGTAGTTTTACTGATGTGGGCTGGGGTTTGAGTCCTGGTTGGGGAGCTAAGATCCTGCAAGCTTCATGTGGCACAGCCAAAAAATAGTGTCATTGCAGAGCAGGTGGAGGGGTGAGTTATATTTGGACTAAAACTTGTCATTATCATGGGACACTCTGAGGAGGACTCGATGATGGAGGACTTGGAAAATCCAGGTCCTGTGACCAAAGGTAACTCCAGTCTTGAAAAATCTCTGTGTCTCTTCCCCGGGTCATTAAATACCAGATGCCCTCTAGGAGCCACCAGTTAAAGATCTGTGATAATTTTTCTGGATTTTTCCCTTGGGGGAAGATGTAGGGAAGAATGGGTCTCCAGTTGCCTTGGACCACAGTTTCCCATGCCAATCTGGGTGCAACCAGTGGGATGGGAACCTTACCATCTGAAAAGCCTTTGGAGTTCTTTGGAAACAGACATGGAGAAAACATAGAGATCATGTTTGCAATATGTATACAGAAAGAGTAACACATTTCTCTGTTCTGTTCATTCTGGCAATGGCTATTGTTCACAGAATCTATAGCCTCAACAAAAAGTTAGTATGTTTACGTCTGTCGTGTTTCCTCTAAGAGTCCTACGCGTGTCGCTCGGAAAAAGATCCAAACCCGGAACCTATGCAGTGAGTACAGGAAATGCTCAAAGGTTTAGAAGACCTCCTAACACTCAGATGGGGACAGCGGCCACATGGGGCTCTCGAGACCATTCCCTGCCTTCTGTCACCTCACACAGGAGCCTCAGAAGAGAAGGACCTATCTCCGCTCTCCTCCGGGAGCTTATCTGCCATAGACATCACAGGAGAATCAGCTTCCTGCAGAGCTGGGTACCAAGTCCAACCAAAACCCCCAGGGAGCCCTGGCCTGAATTCTGAGGCGGTCCCGAAGAGCGAGTAACACTTTCACACACTAGGTGGCGCTAGGCAGAATTTGGGTCTTTGTGTAGACTGTTGACCCCAGACTGTTGACGGTTTAGTACTCAGTCAAATTACATTCAGTTCTTTCTCATGACATACATTTGTCTATACGTCCTCTGTTGCTGGAAAAGACCCCGATGCTGGGAAAGACTGAAGACGGGTGGAGAAGGGGACGAGATGGCTGGATGGCATCACCGACTCGATGGACATGAGTTTGAGCGAACTCCGGGAGTTGGTGATGGACAGGGAGTCCTGGCGTGCTGTGATTCATGGGGTTGCAAAGAATCAGACACGACTGAGCGACTGAATTGAACTGAACCTCTGTTGTTAGGAGTCATTTTCTTGTAACTTTTTTTTTTTTGGTAAAAGAATGCCCCTTTTACCCTCTGGGGGTAAGTGGGCTCTTCTGCACTGTGCAGTAAGTTTAGTGAGGAGGAGCCCATTCACCCAATGATGCATAATGAAAATACACTGTATTCACATGTTGGGATATTCTTGCAGAGACCACTCCCAACCGTCATCTGTTTAACATTAGAGACATGAAGAAACCGTATATGCGGCTTCCCAGGTGATGCTAGTGGAAAGAACCCACCTGTCAATGTAGGAGACACAGGAGATGCAGGTTCGATCCCTGGGTTGGGAAGGTCTCCTGGAGGAGAGCACGGCAACCCACTCTAGTATTCTTGCCTGGAGAATCCTATGGACAGAGGAGCCTGGCAGGCTACAGTCCATGGAGTCACAAGAGTTGGACACGACTGAAGTGGTTTAGCACATACCCACAGACATGTATATAGATACACATATGAAACCAGATGACTATGTACTACATATACGGATGTAGTTATTTAATGTGTGTTTATATATATGTGCGAAATACTATTGTGTTGTTATTGTTTAGTCACTAAAGGGTGGAGCGGAGACTTTGGCCCTTTCACTCTTTGTGACCCTTCTTTCAATTCACTGGGTGTCTACCCAGTGGGATTACTGGGTCATATGGTAACAGATTTTTTTTTTTAGGCTGTGCCACTGCGGCATCTGGAACTTCCCCAACCAGGGATGGAACCCATGCCCCTCTGCAGTGGAAGCACAGAGTCTTAACACTGGCTGGCCAGGGAAGTCCGGTCATATCGTAATTTTATGTCTGATTTTTTGAGGAACCTCCATACTGTTTTCCTCAGTGGTTGCACCCTTCCACAGTCCCATGAACAGTGCACAAGATTTCTTAATTTCTCTACATTCTCAGCAACACTTGTTATTTTCTTTTTTTGGTATGGATTTTTTTTTTTAAAGATGAGGAATTAACTGGGTTGTAATCAGCAATTCTCTGAATTCATTCTGAAGATCACCTCCTCAGAACCATCTTATAAAAATGCAGACTCCTATACACAAATAATTAAAAATAAATAAAAAGGCAGACACATAATCCCACCTCAGACCAGGTGGGACCTCAGAGGATAAGCTTTTAAGTAAACTCCTGTGAGCACTGCCATGCGCACTCTCAAGAATGCCTCTTACAAGTGGGACTGCAGAGAATTTCGGGGAGAGATAAACTTCTGCCCCCACCTCGAGAATCACAGCATGGAGGAGAACTCAAGCCACACCTATCAAGAGAATGGATACATGTATAAGTATGGCTGAGTCACTCTGCTGCGAACCAGAAACTACCACAATGCTGTTAATCAGGTATGAAGAAGTGAAGTGAAAGTTGCTGAGTCATGTCTGACTCTTCACGACCCCATGGACTATACAGTCTGTGGAATTCTCCAGGCCAGAATACTGGAGTGGGTAGCCTTTCCCTTCTCCAGGGGATCTTCCCAACGCAGGGATCAAACCCAGGTCTCCCGCATTGCACGCCGATTCTTTACCAGCTGAGCCACAAGGGAAGCCCTGTTAATCGGCTATAATCCAATATAAATATAAAGTTTAGTCATAATATTGTAAAGTAATTATCCTCCAATTAAAATGTTAGTTTTAAAAAGGTAAAAAAAAAAAGATGAACAGCAATCCTAGAAAAAAAGATAGCCTCATCACAGAGAGTCAAATGGCAGCACACTTTTAAAAAAATCACCTTCATTCATATTGTTTTTTTCCAGTTCAGTCTTCTCAGCCATGATCTACTAAAACGTCAAATCAGGACCTGGAAACATGACATTTTTAGCTAAGGAAATGCTCTTGACCAAAACCCGATTTTTACTGGTGATCCTCGCATGAGATCGCCCATTATCAGCTTCCTACAGCATCTCTGCAGAGCTATTCTAGGGCGGCAGGGAAGCGATCTTCCCTGGGACCACTTCCCTGGCCATCACGCCGACTGGGCTCTGACTCATGCCTTTTGTCTTGTGCCTGGAATTTGGGGATGTTTATGAAACGCTGTTGTAAATACTAGTCATAATTCCTCTTTTCACAAGATTCTTTATTTCAGAAACAGGAGTAGCCCATTACGTACAAACGTCATGTCACTTCCAGCCCCATTGTCACCTGGAAATATCCCCTCAACTGATTTACTAGAGACTGTTGAAAGTTTTTTGAGAACAGTGTGTCATAGAAACCTTCCAGAGAACATCATTTTTGGGTTTCTACCAGTCTTGTTAAAATACACTTTTGCATCAACTGTACCTACTTCATCTTTTTGAGGGCAGAAAATGGAGCTTTGCATTAAGAAGTAAATGCTAATGAAAAGCAATTTTTAAAAAAAAATGCAGACTCCTTGAGTATAATATCTGTTTCCCTGCTTCACTTCTCAAAGCAGGTGGCGATGCAATGAACACATACGTCATGGTGATATTTTCTTTAGCACAATAAAACCTTATTTTCACATTAGACTGCCCTGATATTAAGCATGAACATTTTAAGGTAAAATGTGCTAGTTCAAAACTTGGCAAAAGATAGAGACTAGATCGCTTCAGCTTTCTTACCGGGTGGTGTCTCTCAGCTTTCCACTGATGCCTCCTGATATGGATGTTCGACTAGACTAGATGAACACCGCAAAGCAGGGCATAGTCCAGACTGCCCTGCTTGTCTTAAGCAAAACAAACACAACAAATGAAAAAGGCAACATCCCATTGAATTCCTGTAAGTAGAAATACCTGCAGGTGTTATATAAACCGTCACTTATCCCTGTTTGTACTTGGCAGATGTTAGTGGAGGGAGAAAAGAAAGTTAGAAATAAAATGGTCAGATGTGTGTCTAATCAACAGTCTGGGAGAAATATGTGTACTGCTTATGGAAGTGACTATTTAAATTGATTTGTTTTTAAGGGAAAAAATGTATACTTTTAGTTCCTATAGAGACACACTGAAATGGAATTGTCCAAAGTAAGTGCAGTTCCATTCATGCAAATACCAGCTATTGTGAAAGACTCTGAGGCAGATGAATTATTAATTGGGCGTTTGGTGTCCATTTGACTGTCTGACAACAAGATGGGAGAGAAGACAGGCTGGGAAAAGTTGGTCTTGATTTTTAAGAAAATAATTTTATTTATTTATTTAATTCGGGCCATGCTGGGTCTTCTTTGTTGCTTAGGCTTTTCTCCAGTTGCAGCTCCTGGACTCTAGGACTCGGGCTCAGTATCTGTGGTGCACAGGCTTAGTTGCTCTGTGGCATGTGAGATCTTCCCAGACCAAGGATCACAACTCGTGTCTCCTGCTTTGGCAGGCAGATTCTTTACCACTGAGCCACCAAGGACACCTGGCCTTCATTTCTAATTCTGTTAAACAGAAAACAGTAGCAATGGCATCTCTCAAAGTAATGTGAATGCATATCACCTGGAGTGTGAGCTTAGTTGCTCAGTCATGCATAAGTGACCCCATGGACTGTAACCCTCCAGGCTTCTCTGTCCATGGGACTTCCCAGGCAAGAATACTGGAGTGGGTTGCCATGTCCTCCTCCAGGGTATCTTCCCAACCCAGGGATCGAACCCAGGTCTCCTGAATCACAGCAGATTCTTTACCCAATGAGCCACCAGGATGGGGTCTGAGAGTCTGCACTGAAAGGAAGCTCCAGGTAACGCTGATATTACTGGTGGGAGGAACACACTGAGCGGCCAGACTAGAGTTTGTTGTGCTATCTCTTGGCTGTTCTGGAGCACATTGGATCTGCACCCAGAGTCACCAAGAAGATTTGCGTCTCTCACAGCTGCAGAGCAGAAAGCCCATGCGTGTGGCTCACAAGCTGCACCCTCTCAGCTGTCAACCTGCTTGGCTCTGTTATCAAACTGAGTCCTTGCTTTGAGATTTAAAATCGTGCTTTATATTTTCTAGTGGGCTTAGAGAGTGCAAACGAGGTTGGTATGTATGGTGGATGACTTGCCAGCTTCATCAGAGACAATAGTGTTCCCTTTTTACAGAGAAATCCAGCCCCTACAGACAACATCCTCCTTTGGGGAGAAGCCCTTGGGGATGGGTGGTGTCACAGACATTTCCCTCTCATGATGAGCTCCCATTTTTTTCCCCCGTATTCCTGGTCCTGTCTGTCCTTTTATTTCACACAAAAAGAGTGTTAGTTACATTTTATCAGGAGCGAGAGGTCATTTTTGTCCCAGTGTTCTGCCATAGAGAAACATCAGGGATTTATCTAACAGTTTGAAAGACTGACTTTCGGGTGTCCGGTTTCTCTTTGATGGGATAGTTTCTTTGATCCACTGTTTATGCGGGCTGTCAACGGGGCAACGCCTAAGAGTTTTGTTTTGTTTTTTTTTAATGATGTAATGTAGTTTCCCAGAAATTCTCCGAAACACAAACATTTTTAGGGGCAAAAATAAACTTGGGGCTTCCATTTAGTTCTTAAATATACCTTATAACTCATCTCCCAGATGCTAGCATTTTCCTTCACACCCTAATACTCTGCAGAAACCGCAAGGCTGTGACATCTAAGATGAAAATTGTTTGGGTTCATTCAGTACATTCTTTTTGGCCTGAGGTGTATTATATTTTGGAAGTTGAGAAAAATTACCTGTGCTTATGTTTAGACTACAGCGACTTGTTTTTCTATGCATTGATTCAGGTCTGGTCCCTATTTTATTTCACAGTCACTAAAAGGGCATTGATTTTGAGGCTTCTTCGGTGAAGTCTCTAGGTGTTTCAGAATTAGGCTATTTACTGCACCTTCCCACTTCCGAGAAACACCCTATTCATCTCAGTTCCTGAATCAAAAAGCTCTCTACAAGTATCTGTAGGTATGGACATTTACGATATCCACACATTTACATTTACGATAAGAAAAACAGCGTCTCCTTTTACCTCTTAACTCTAAGTGTATAAACAGTTTTCTCTGTTCAAGGCAAGTTGCATGCATGCATGCTAAGTCACTTCAGTTGTGTCCAACTCTGTGCGACCCCATGAACTGTAGCCCGCCAGGCTTCTCTGTCCACAGGAGTCTCCAGGAAACAACACTGGAGCGGGTTGCCATACCCTCCTCCAGGGCATTTTCCCCACCCAGAGATGGAACCCCTATTGGGAAGTGGGTTCCTTACCACTAGCACCACCTGAGAAGCCCATCAAGGCAAGTTACTTCTCTCAGAATGCTACCACTGAGTTTATTCAGGAGTACAACACTCCCACACATACTCAGAAACAAACACTCCTGAGGGAGAAGCCTTTGCTCCTCTTTCTTCCGAGAACGTTCCCCTTTCAGAAAACTGCTGACACGTTGCCTGGCTGTACTCACGAGCCTGCCGTTTCTAACGAAGCCACATACTGCAAAGTTCAGCTGGGACTCTGGCCGTTCACCACCTCCCTTGTGACTGGACAGGGCTCTTTGCAATGCTAGCAATGTCTCTTTAGTTGAAATCTCTCTCTGAAACTTCAACAAATACCAGATCACTAAGAATACTTTGGTGCAGTCTCCACCACTCATCATCAGAAGGGGGCCCACAAAGACCAAGGACCAGCCAGGTTGGGTTCATTCAGATCAGAACGGAAGAGGTGGTAGAGGCTTCATGGGGAATGATGAGCTGGGAAAGCAGCACCTGACTCAGGAACATGTGAAAAAAACTGGACCTCTGAGTGCTGGGCATTTGTGGGAAGGAAGGGTGGAGCAGGCTGAATGTGATGGAAGTCTGCTTCAGTTGGACACGAGTGGGTGGGGGAGAGTCATCTTGAAAAGGAAGCATGGCACATGGGTAGCTGCAGCCACAGTATCTTAACTGAATAATTTGATATTTGGGAAGATGGAGAAGTCATGTGGTGAAGGAAGCCACAGTCCTGCAACCTCATTCCAAGTGTACCTCCTGGGCCCAGCCCCATGATCGCAAGTGGGTGGCAGCTCCCACGCACACCAGTTCACTCCAGCTATGGTCCTTGCAGTGGAGCTGCGGACAGAATGGAATGATTTGAGAATGGCTTAACTGAAGATCTCAGTTCTGCAGGGCTCGGTATATGAACGGATGTCCTCTGCACACCCCAAGGTACCATCCTCAGCATCACTCTGAGGTGACAGGGGATGCAGCCTGGCTTTGCACACACTCATGAATAAACACCTTCAGCTACCTCCTCCTTATCTCTGCTTCTCTGTCTATGCTCTGCTTAGGTCTCCAGAAGGTGACTCTGCATTGCAGCCACCTCTCTCTCTGACCTTTCTTCAAAGTCTTTGTCCTTTGAGCTGATAACACCGACTAGGGCAAATTCAAATTTCTGCAACTCTTGATGGACTAGCTGATCCTCCACACAGTTAGGCAAGGTTATTTATTTCTTCTCAGGAAACCTAAACATCTAGGTGGGAAAGGCCTGGTTTCCTGGAAGAGCACTTCTGGAAAGATCCCCGCCCCCCCCCCGACTTCAGGAAATGAAATAAACTTTTTATCTAGGTACTTCCTGTTTCCTCAGTTTAAAGTGCCCCCTCCCATGGCCATACTCGTAAAAACTTCAAAGCTGGGCTTCTCTGCTTTTTCCTTTTAACTCTTTGTGGTTCACTGTAACTGGGTATTTAGTGGTCTGTGGCTGTTGAAAGAACACCACGGTTAAATGCTATTCAACTGATTTCTGCTAATAGTCTTGCATGTATCCAATCTGAACACACAGATTAGATTATTCCTGTGGTTTGTGGCTTCAGAGGAGAATGCAGGCCTTGTTCAGATGTCCTTGTGAAATGAAAGGAACACAGTGGATGATATTATCACTTCCAAATATAGATATTTAGATTCATTGACTACAATTGGCAAAACCCATTATAAGTTCACTTGAAAAATTATGATCATTTCTATTTCTCCGTGGCCCACCTTCAGTTCTACATGTAGCCATTCACCTGGAGAGGCACAAACAATGCTGATGCTTAAGAGTCTCAAGGTTAGGGAATCATTTCATAGGTACAAGTGTTGTGTGTGTGTGTGTGTGTATTTAAACTTCCTTTCATAAAGGTAATGATTCTTGGAGAGAACGTGTAAAGAAGCTACCCATCATTCAAACCTCCTTATAAGTAAATCTGGGCTTCTCAGGTGGTGAGAGTGGTAAAGAACCCACCTGCCAATGCAGGAGATGTGAGTTCTGTTCCTGGGTTGGGAGGATCCCCTGGAGAGGAAATGGCAACTCACTCCAGTATTCTTACCTGGAGAATCCCATGGACAGAGGAACCTGGTGGGCTACAGTCCATGGGGACACAAAGAGTCAGACACGCCTGAAAAGACTGAGCTCACACGCATGCATAAATAAATCTCTTAGAGACTGGAAGGATCTTAAGGAAAGAAGGCACAAGAAAGGTGAACTGTGTGAACTTGGGGCAAATCAGCTCCTCATAGAGCCTCATTTTCCTTGTAAAACAGGGGAATGGAAAACTACTTTACAAAGCAGTTTGAAGATCAAAATCCAAAGATGATAAATGGGAAAGTGCTTCATAAAACTGCAGGGCACAGAACAAAGGTCAGGCACTAGCGTGGTTTTGATGGAGACAGACCGGAGGAGGCTGCAGGAGAGGGGAATGAGCAGGGGCGGGGGGCGGGGTAGACGCCTGGATGGGTAAGCACCCACAGTGCCAAGAAAGGGGAGCAAGGAAGTGAGGAGGCCAGAGACAGATGCATTTACTTCAGGGCTCTGGGGGTTGAGTCAGTCAGAGGTGGTGATGAGAGGTGGTGCTTCCATGAAGACAGCGTGGGATTTTATGTCAGTAAAGCTGGAGCTGCCTGTTGACAACGTGAAGACTCTGGGGAAGTTTCTCAAGCCCTTATTCCTCAGTGTCTGGTCTGTAGATAGCAAATAATGATAAGTGTCAGCATTAAATGGGGGGAAATAGAAAATTTGACTTTGTAAACTGTAAAGGGGTGTTGATCTGCAGTATTGACCAGCTCACTCTCTGAAGAGCTGCAGTGGGACCAATCCATGCCAGTAGCTATTGGACACTCAAGAATGTCTTTAAGGAAGCTGAAACATTAGGTTTATCAAATGTCAGCCCTTGAGTACCTGTCTTTTCAATATTCTCTGTGACAAAACGGAAGTATAGTTAAAGTGCTTCTGCTGTATGACGGTTAAGTGCTTAAGAGAAAACATTCATTCAGTTGACATGTGAGCTCAGTAAGCCACTCCCTCCCCCCAGAACATTAGTTTTATTTACAGAATGAGTAACAGTCAAATTACTATTTTTCAGTCCTGAGTATTTGAACACCAGAATATTTCATATGTTTCCTCTGACGACACTGAAGTTTTACACACGGGACTGTATTCAATATCTTGTAATAACTTAGAATGGAAAAGAATCTGAAAATGAATGTATATATATATATATTACTATTTTGCATCCCTGGAATAAATCTCATTTGATCATGGTGTATAACCTTTCAAATGTGCTGTTGAAGTTGTCTTGCTAGTATTTTGTTGAGGATTTTGGAGCATTTATAAGGGATATTGAGCTGTAGTTTCTTTTGCTAAGCTGTTTGGTTGGTCCTGGGCCAGTGTGATTTTTTGATTATGTAATGAAAGGTGTCTACACTGGAAAGATCCCTATTACTAGTGAATCAAAATTTTTCAACTGACCAATGCATGATGCTATAAAATCATGCCTGAGTAAAAGTGTCATTCAAAGTGCAAGATATAGGTCAGTGCATTTAAATGTAACAAAGTATGAAAATCTCACTATATAGTTTCAAATTCTACACAGCAACCAACCATTTGCTGTATTTTGGGGTTGTATCAAAGAAAATATCAACAGTTTTTTTAAAAGATTATTAATGCTCATCCTGTTATAATTGCATATTTTTGTGAGGCTGGATTTTTCTCTTATACTTTACAACATATGACCTAACAAATATGTTGTGACAAGAAGAATCGTGAAGAGGAGGGAGGGCATCTTTGCACTCTTGGGGGAGTTGGCTGAGATCACCTCTAAAAAGTCCTCCGTTTCAATCCTTAAATTCTAAGATCTCAATTTTTTTAAAGTAAGATTTTAAAAACTCTTGCCTAAAAAATTGTTGCCAAATTGAAACCAACAATTTGTTGTTATCTTTCTGAAAACAGCAGGGCAATATGTATATGTGTGTGTATCCATTCATTCTTTTGCCCTGGTAGAGTCTGATGCTAGGAAGGATTGGGGGCAGGAGGAGACAGGGATGACAGAGAATGAGATGGCTGGATGGCATCACCAACTCGATAGACATGAGTTTGAGTGAACTCTGGGAGTTGGTGATGGACAGGGAGGCCTGGCGTGCTGTGATTCATGGGGTTGCAAAGAGTCGGACACGACTGAGCGATTGAACTGAACTGAACCTTATTACTAGGAGTATAGTTTGTGGAAATAGGTTCCAAGGAATACGAAAAGGCAATTTGCACAAATATGTGTATCATAGCACAATTCATGGTAATGAAAAATTGGAGCAACCCAAGTAAGTGATAAAATGATATAATGAGCCTGGCAGGCTACAGTCTGTGGAGTTCACAGAGTCAGACATGACTGAGCATAGCACAGCAAAAAAAGGTAACCACTGCACTGCAAGTGGTAAGCAAACAACAGTATTTCGGTACAATAAAACTCCGTGTAATCATTAATGTGGCAAGTGTACAGATTGTAGTCAGCAAAAATGAACACACTCTATAGAGTGTAACTCATTGATTACAACTGGATAAAAATTCAAGTTTCCATATTGACCAGAATTAGAAACATTTTAGTTGAGTAGATTTTGTGTGTGTGTGTGTGAAGTGGGTTATGTGTACATTAACATTTGTAAATGATAGACAATCACTGAAAGAATATTCTGTTCCAGATACACACAGCCCAGGACAAGCCATTTCGATGCTGGTGGAGGCCTCTCTGGGTATTCCCATCTGGCCTCCCATCTCCTCACAGTCTGGAAGAGGGAAGTAGGTAGAACAGGGCAGCCATGGGGATACCACAGGCTAAGACATTGACCCAGGGTCCATGAGGAGGACCAGAAGAAGTTGGGGTGCCAGCTGGGGATGCTTGGTTGACTTGGCAGTACGTCACACCTCATCAGGTCTCTCTGGTTATTCCTGGATTGGCAGAGCTGAGAGTTTTCAGTCCAATCCAACTAGATTAACCGAGTGCCTCTCCGTACCTGGTACTTCATAAGGCCTCACGCGGCCCTTGTGGTGTTGAATAAGCCCATAAACAGCTCTCAGTCTGAAGAACAGAAGTAGACACCAGAGATCCTCCACGGCATCCCTGGTGGCTCAGCAGAAAGAATCCTCCTGTGATGCAGGAGACACAGGAAATGCAGATTCCAGCCCTGGTTTGGGAAGATCCCCTGGAGGAGGGCACGACAACCCACTCCAGTATTCTTGCCTGGAGAATCCCATGGACAGAGGCGCCTGGAGGGCTTCTGTCCATAGGGTCTCAAAGAGTCAGATACAACTGAGTACAAGCATGAGGCAGTCTTCATCAGTCACAAAATGGATGAGCAGTGATATTTTAGATAGTTGAAATGACTAAAAAAACAATAACCCTACTGATTAGTAAGTTGTCACGATTTGGGTTGCTCTCTGGTGGCCTGCCACCTGTGTTTCAGTAATTCATTCCGTCCCAGGGTGTCTTGGATTAAAGGATTGGGGATGCTCAGAAGGGAGGAAAAGTGACCAAAACAAAACAGCAATCATGCAAACAGGGTTGCTTAGTCATAAATCATATAACTTTTTGGAGGAAGATACAAATGGAAAGAATTTTTTTTCTGAAGGTAGATACTTTTTGTAGATACTCCAAAAAAATTTTTTTTCTTTTCTGTAGCAAAAGAAAAATAAATTTAAGGCCAAATGAAACTTTCCTCAAGTTCAGCTTTAGACCTTTTCCAGTGCAATAATAATAGTGAGAAGAATGGTATTGTCTTATCTTTCTAGAAATCGCTTTAATATCTGGCTTAATAGAAGACAGCTGGGTTTTCACACCTGCTTCTTCATCCAGTCTGTTGTGATGTCACACATTGCATAGCCTCTTGACAACTCCAGGTACACTGGTGAGAGAATGAAAGGGAAAAAGGCAAGTAAAATTGTATTATTTTGAGTTTTCTGTGTAGAGGATCATGTCATCTGCAAACAGTGAGAGTTTTACTTCTTCTTTTCCTATTTGAATTCCTTTTATGTCTTTTTCTGCTCTGATTGCTGTGGCCAAAACTTCCAAAACTATGTTGAATAGTAATGGTGAGAGTGGGCACCCTTGTCTTGTTTCTGACTTTAGGGGAAACGCTTTCAATTTTTCACCATTGAGGATAATGTTTGCTGTGGGTTTGTCATATATAGCTTTTATTACGTTGAGGAATGTTCCTTCTATTCCCACCTTCCATATTTTGAAAATTATTTTGACCATCTCTATCCACTGAAAGGGTCTTGGGGGTGCCAGGGGAAACTGTTGTGAGACCCTTTCTTAAGGGGGTCCTACTCTTCCTTAGACGGGAGGGGTCACACCCTACCATCCTCAAACATTGGGGCACTTGAAAGACCTGTTTTTCTTTCTTTCCTGGGTCAAGAGTTTCCAAGACTTAAAGCCACGACTATTTTCTAAGAGGAGGGTGAGAAAAACACTTCTCATCATTTTTTCATGAGACACCAGCAGAAATCACTCCTGCAAATTTCTCAGTCAGATTAATTGGCTACGAAGGGAGCGCAGGTGTTGCTGGGTAAGGGTGGACGAGGAAAGGTTTGGAAGGAACAGTACAGAGAGGAAGCGGGGTGGGAAATGAGCAGTGCCTCCCCACCCCCAGGAGCGCTCAGGACACACCCAGGTCCCCATTAGGTCTGAATACTGTTGCATTCCACCCTGGTCTTCTCCAGGCCTCCCCAGTGGCTCAGTGGTTAAGAATTTGCCTGCTAATGCATAAGATGTAAGAGAAGCAGTTTTGAGTCCTGGGTGGGGAAGACCCCCTGGAGGAGAGCATGGCAACCCACTCCAGTATTCTTGCCTGGGAAAGCCCCTGGACAGAGGAGCCTGGGAGGCTACAGTCCATGAAGAATCAGACACAACTGAGCGCGCATACACGACGGTTTTCTCTCTGCCTAATCTTTTCCTGAAATTTCTCCTTCACACTCACTATGGGGGCAGATACAAGGATCTCACTGGCCTCCCTCCTTTATCCTATTTCCCTCTCGCCAGACGAGCATCTTCCTAGTGGTGTGGCCTTGAGCAAGTTCTTAACCTCTGTAAACACCACTTTCCTGGTCTGTAAATGGAGGAGTTATAGTAGAACCTACCCCAGAAGTTTGTGCAATTACATAAGAAAATGCATGCAAGTCATTTAGCACAGTCATTGTCTGGTCTGGCATACAACAGACATCCCCTTCACATTAGCCATTATTAATAAGCATCTCTGGGAAGAACTCTGAGAGGTGAAAGAGCCAGCTGACCTTTTGTAACACAGGGCCTGACTCCACACCTGCTGTCTAGTGTATTAAAGGCCTCAGACACAGTAATAGTTCGAATTCTGTTTATATCCTGTCTGGAAGTCTATGAGCATCTTCTTGTGCATAAGTCTTCAGTATCCATCTCAGTTTCTTCATCACCAGACACCGGTCACAATAATCCTATCAGCACAGCGCCTCCCTTTCTTGCTGTTTCTGCTCATCTCTTTTAAACGCAGGAACAGTCTTAGCCCACATGAGATTCATCATGGATCACAAACACAGCACGTACAGAAATGCAAAGCCATTTCCCCATGGACCATGTCCACTCAGCTGCTTGCTTCTCCCCCTGGCTTGTTGGGCTAGCCGGGGAGGGGCATCACGACCTCCACAGCGGCTGCAGTCCCTCCTTGGGGCACCACTCTCCAGACAAATGGAGCTGAACCATCCACTCCGTCACAAAGTCCTCGCCGTCCTTTGCCCAGCTGCTCAATTTGGAGGCTAATTTGGCAGGAAATGGGACTTGCATTGAGAAAACAGAAGAGGGTGAGGAGCAGAAAACACACAAGGAAACAAATCAGAAAAGAGCCTAGAAGTCAGGTGTACTAGAGAGAGATTTTGGTCAATAGCAACAGAAACTGACTTGAGCAAAAGGCAAAAGAGGGAGTTTACTGGGAAGATTCAGGTACTCACAGGACTGAGTATTATTCTTGTCCCTTTTATAATAATTATACATCAGACACTATTAGAGAACCATGTTGTGAGGCTTATGGTCACATGGAAAATTTTACATTTATGCAAAAGTTATCTATGGGGTAAGATCTATTGGGTTATTTAGTCACGATAAGTTCTGAAAAAACAGTTGTTATGTGAGCATAGGCACTCAGTGAGTAAGTCTAAGATCTTCCTTTCCAGAGGAATCAGTTCAGTTCAGTTCAGTCGCTCAGTCGTGTCCGACTCTTTGCGACCCCATGAATCACAGCACGCCAGGCCTCCCTGTCCATCACCAACTCCCAGAGTTCACTCAAACTCATGTCCATCGAGTCGGTGATACCATCCAGCTGTCTCATTTTCTGTCGTCCCCTTCTCCCACCCCCAATCCCTCCCAGCATCAGAGTCTTTTCCAGTGAGTCAACTCGTCGCATGAGGTGGCCAAAGTATTGCAGTTTCAGCTTTAGCATCAGTCCTTCCAATGAACACCCCGGACTGATCTCCTTTAGAATGGACTGGTTGGATCTCCTTGCAGTCCAAGGGACCCTCAAGAGTCTTCTCCAGCACCACAGTTCAAAAGCATCAATTCTTCGGCGATCAGCTTTCTTCA
The DNA here is from genome assembly GCF_049115385.1 of Moschus berezovskii. Lineage (NCBI taxonomy): Eukaryota > Metazoa > Chordata > Mammalia > Artiodactyla > Moschidae > Moschus > Moschus berezovskii. The sequence goes on from NC_142472.1 coordinate 55,285,111, forward strand.
CAGTCCAACTCTCACATCCATACATGACCACGGGAAAAACCATAGCCTTGACTAGACGGACCTTGGTTGGCAAAGTAATGTCTCTGTTTTTTAACATGCTGTCTAGGTTGGTCATAACTTTCCTTCCAAGCAGTAAGCGTCTTTTAATTTCATGGCTGCAATCAGCATCCACAGTGATGTTGGAGCCCAAAAAAATAAAGTCTGACACTGTTTCCACTGTTTCCCCATCTATTTGCCATGAAGTGATGGGACCAGATGCCATGATCTTTGTTTTGTGAATGTTGAGCTTCAAGCCAACCTTTTCACTCTCCTCTTTCACTTTCATCAAGAGGCTTTTTAGTTCCTCTTCACTTTCTGCCATGCAATCACAATTTGCATTTAATTAGAAAAACACAATTAAAGGAATAAGAGTATCTCTTCTCCTGCTGAATATTAAAATTCACCACAAAGAAAAACCTCATGTGAGATGGTAGCTGTGGCTAATTAGCTACAGTACATGGGCTGGAACAACTGTCAGCTCAGGGCTAGACAATGAACTCCACAGGGGCCAGAGATCAATGTTTATTTAGGAAGCTGATGCTTAGATTCACATGACTCGGAATATGCCTGTCTATTGCAGTATTTCACAACACACTGTACACTCCCTTATCTTTTCTCTTGACACTCAATAGCTCAGAAACACCATACACTTGGGCTTATTAATGAAGAGTGATTGATACATTGACCCCGAATGGCATTCAGGACAAAGCTGATTGGTCTTTGCGAACAAAACGGGTCAATTCCAAGGCCACTAAGTCTATCTTCCTGACCCTAGGGTGGAATGAAAAGGTCAGGTGGCAGACCCCACATCTGGGACAGCGTGATCTCAGAAAAATCACGAGGATAAACTTGAGTCTTGCCTGATTTCTGGTCTTTCAGATTAGGCTCTGCCACAGGGAGCTACGTGACTTTGGAATCTTGTCTAAGAATCTCTGCGTCTCTGGGCTTTAGCCTCATTTCACCTGTAGAAAGAGTGAAGCTGTCACTCCCCAAGGGTGTGGTAAGGGCATCATAGGTTAGGCTATGGGAAGACAATGGTTCTATTCAGAGTCAGCATTCTGTTTTCAGAGCAAGTCTGCACACAAGGGATTCTCTTTCCCATCCCCTCTGAGCTAACCGGCATGGCCCCCACAGGCCTCGCCCTGGTTATTCCTTGATCTTTACTTCTGTCTCATCAGAGGGTCATCTTCACATTCCAGTATGAGGCAACATTTCAGAAGCTGGGGGTACAGTCATGGACCAAAATCTGCCCACAATTCCTGCTCCCACGGACATTCTAGTAAGTGCAGACTAATTCATATTAGATATCAGGTATTGGTGACAAGTGCTGGGAGGAAAAAGTAAAGCTGGTTAAAGGGTCAGGCCTCACCTTGGAGGGGAATGCTGTTTTGGCTGGGGAAGGCCTCCCTGAAAAGGTGACCACTGAGCAGAGTTCTGAGTGAATGGAGGAGAGTACCCCACAGTCTCTGAGAATCCAGGGAAGCAGACTTGAGGCGCTTTTGGACAAGGGGGCCCATCTTTTCATTCTGCACTGGCCCTGCTGCTCTTCCACTTGTGGAGAGTGCCGTCCGCCTTGGCCATGGTCCTGGGCGGTCTCTCCTGGGAAGCCTGATTTTAAAACCTGGCTGAGACTCACGCTGGTTTGCCATGGGGCCTGTTGCCCTCTGCTGGGCAGACCAGGCATTAGTAGCCCGGCCTCAGAATCTGTGAAGAGAGCATTTCCAAATCATGAAATTTCAAGATGCATTTGAGGCAATGGTTGAGTTGGTGATGTTCTTTCTCTGGGCTCTGAAGGTTCTTGCAGGTTTGAGGACCCAATCTCCAAGTGAATTGCCTTGTAGGCAGATGGGTTTTATTTCAAAACCAGCAATCACAAACCTTAGTATCCATACCTAAGATGTCAAGTGGAGCAGAAACACAACATTTGGGACAGTTGGTGATATTGTTCTATTGGATCATCATGCAATATTGCTTTCTGAGGGTGAAATGTTCTTTAAAATAAAAAAATTATTGGGAGGGACCTATACTTTAATGGTATCTTTGTGCAGGATTTAAAGAACCCAGTTACTACAGTTGCCAAGTTCCATGTATCTGGTGACTTTTCCTTTTATTGGACATAGTGGGAGATGCCTAGAGAAGATATCTTTAATGATTGTAAGATATCAAGAAGTGAACATTTAACCATTAAATCGCTGCCTTTAAGGTAGCCTCTCTTTTTGGCCCTCCTGGTACCAAAACCATGGGAAAAAGTCACTAAAATTGGACCTCTGCTATCTTTACCTATTCTACTGTGGGTGTGTACGTGTGTGTGTGCATGTGTGTGCGTGTGTGTATATTGTGTGTGCATGTGTGTGCGTGTGTGTGAATGTGTGTGCGTGTGCGCGTGTGTACATTGTGTGTGCATGTGTGTGCACGTTTGTGCATGTATGTGTGTGTGTGTGCAGTGTATGAGAGCATCAGTGTATGAGAGAAGCAAGATGAGCTTCCTCTGTGTGCAAGGATGGAGGAAGCTGTGTGCAATGAACTCCACTGAGGTTCCCGTCTAGATTCCACCACAGGCTAAGCATGGTGCTACCTGCTTCATCAGCCTCATCTCACTGAAATTTCACAGCAGCTTTGCAAGAGAAGTATTCTGCATCCCACAGAAAACTGAGCAATCAGTGAAGTTTAATAACTCTCCCAAGGTTGTTAATCTAGTAACTGACAGTTTGGACTCAATGCCCCAACCGCCTGACCACAAAGCCCCGCATTCATCCATGTGCAGTGTGGCTGCCTGCTGAGAACCTCTCAACCTGAATAGTTTGGTTCAGAACTAAAGTCCTAAGGACTAAGACTGCGCAATGTGGTGGCACGTCACAACCTGTAGTGCAAACCTGCAGTCCCAGGTCATGGAAGTGAGCGGTTCTAAGCTGGATATTAAGGGGAAGAGTTGGACTTGGACCCTAAGTCCTCCCACTCCTTGCTCAGTGCTCTTGCCAGCATAGCACAGTGCTAGCGTCACTTAGTTATAGAAACTGGAGATAATTTTGTTTATTTATGGCTGTGTTGGGCTTCCCTGATAGCTCGGTTGGTAAAGAATCTGCCTGCAATGCAGGAGACCCCTGTTCGATTCCTGGGTGGGGAAGATCCACTGGAGAAGGGATAGGTTATCCACTCCAGTATTCTTGGGCTTCCCTTGTGGCTCAGCTGGTCAAGAATCTGCCTGCAATGTGGGAGACCTGGGTTTGATCCCTGGGTTGGGAAGATCCCCTGGAGAAGGGAAAGGCTACTCACTCCAGTATTCTGACCTGGAGAATTCCATGGTATAGCCCATGGCGTCGCAAAGAATAGGACATAACTGAGTGACTTTCACTTTCACGGCTATGTTGGGTCTTCATTGCTGCCTGAAAGCTTTCTCTAGATGCAGTGAGCGAGGCGTAGTCTCTAGTAGCGGTGCATGGGACTTCTTGTGGTATCTTCTCTTAGTGCAGAGCACAGGCCCTGTGGTTGTGGCACACTGGCTTAGCTGTCCCGAGGCATGTGGAATCTTCCCAGACCAGGGACTGAACCCGTGTCCCCTGCATTGGCAGGTGGATTCCTAACCACTGGACCACAAGGGCAGTCCTGGGGTGATTTTTTAAATCCCCACTTTCGTATCTCCTGGGGCATCCAGTAACTACCTAGAGTGAGAGATGCAAAAGAATGACGTGGCATTTAAGAGTTCAAAAGAATTATGTATTGATCATGGTCTGACAGAGAGGAAAGAGAAAGGAAGCATACCCAACAGGCTGCCCACTGTCACTTCAACATCAGCCAGTGCAACCTTCCAATCAACTGATCAACCAACTAATAGGTACAGAGCGTTTTCTCTGAGCCAAGTATCAAGATGGGGGCTACACAACGAGAAATGAGTAATTGCCAATGGGAGACTTGCAGTCAAGTGGGTGGCCAAACATGTAAACGAAAGCACATTGCACTGCAAGTTCTAGAACACAGTGTCATGGGACCACAGGGAGAAGAGCAGCAACCGCCCCCCACCACCCCCAGAGAATTAGGGAAGGGTCCACCGAGACCCATCTTCACTCACAGGAGGATACCTTCAATAGAGTGATGCTGTTCCATGCTCACTATGCCATTATGCCTCCTTCAGCTACAATTAGTACAGATAAGAGAATCGTAAGACAATCTAGGAGCTGGAAATCATAGAAAATTTTGGGAGCAATTAAGCTATTTTGATTAATAAGAAACAGAGATGTGGATTACTAGAAGACTATGGTAGATCTGAATTCTCTAGAGGATTGGACAGCAAATGAAAGAGTAATTTTAGCTTGGTTAACCACAAAGTAATTAGGATTGTTAAATTGGTGTGCTAATTTAATTGAAAATTTAAGGCAGAAACAATCATGTTAGCTAAAAGGGTGGCTATTACATAATCTTCAAGCTGGAATCAAGATTGCTGGGAGAAATATCAATAACCTCAGATATGCAGATGACACTACCCTTATGGCAGAAAGTGAAGAGGAACTCAAAAGCCTCTTGATGAAAGTGAAAGAGGAGAGTGAAAAGGTTGGCTTGAAGCTCAACACTCACAAAACAAAGATCACGGCATCTGGTCCTATCACTTCATGGGAAATAGATGGCGAAACACTGGAAACAGTGTCAGACTTTATTTTTTTGGGCTCCAAAATCACTGCGGATGCTGATTGCAGCCATGAAATTAAAAGACGCTTACTGCTTGGAAGGAAAGTTATGACCAACCTAGCTGGTATATTAAAAAGCAGAGACATTACTTTGCCAACCAAGGTCCGTCTAGTCAAGGCTATGGTTTTTCCTGTGGTCATGTATGGATGTGAGAGTTGGACTGTGAAGAAAGCTGATCGCCGAAGAATTGATGCTTTTGAACTGTGGTGCTGGAGAAGACTCTTGCAAGTCCTTTGGACTGCAAAGAGGTCCAACCAGTCCATTCTAGAGGAGATCAATCCTGGGTGTTCATTGGAAGAACTGATGCTAAAGCTAAAACTCCAATACTTTGGCCACCTCATGCGACGAGTTGACTCACTGGAAAAGACTCTGATGCTGGGAGGGATTGGGGGTAGGAGGAGACAGGGACGACAGAGAATGAGATGGCTGGATGGCATCATCGACTCGATGGATATGAGTTTGAGTGAACTCCGGGAGTTGGTGATGGATAGGGAGGCCTGGCATGCTGTGATTCATGGGGTCGCAAAGAGTCGGACACCACTGAGCGACTGAACTGAATTGAACTGAGTTTTCAATGTAAACATTTTTCCAGTTAGAATCGGGATTAATTTTTAGAGCTCCCAGATATATCACAGTGAACTCAGGAATAAAATAAGAAGATCTAGGAATGATTAATATATCACTGTTATATTTTCCAATATTATATTTAAACATACGATAAAGAAAAAGGAAAGAAAATGGATACTACACTTTTAAAGTTTTAGAAAAACAGAAAATGGAATTGATTATTTATTAAGTCTCAGAACTGGGGAAAGTGTTAAGGTTTAAAAAGTAATAGAAGAGTAAGAGAAAAAAAATGTGTACAAACTTAAAAATGAAAGTTTCCCTATGTAAAATTAAGAAACACCATCAAAATACAAGACAAACTCTAGCATGGGGGGCTAGTTACAGAATAAACTAATAATTATATAACTTTCTTAAATATTAATTATTAAATTATATAAATTGATAAATTACAGAAAATGATAAATTCTCTAACACCTTGATAAATAAATCCTGGGTTGGTCAAAAAGTTCATTTGGGTTTTTCTATAAGCTATCGTGGAAAAAATCCAAACAAACTTTCTGGCACCTAATATTATAGATGTGTTAGTCAGCTCTTAACTACAGTATTACTGCATAACAAATCACCTTAAAACTCACTGGCTTATAACAACAGCTTTCATTCTCATACAAGTCTGCCAGTGACTCTGATTTGGCTGACTTAGATTGGACTTGAGCTGGGTGACTCTGCTTCTAGTTGCAAGTTCACTGGGCTTGGTTCTGGAATGCAGTGTGGGTACAGGTCTCTCCCAAGTGAGACCAGTACCCACTCATCACTCTAAGGCCAATTATCACTCCAGGGCTGGTTATCAAGATGATAGCACTAGTGCAAGAGATAAGCCCGTCTGAGCAAGTGTAAGTAAAGCCTTAGCTTGTGTCATGTCTGCTAACATTCTGTTGGTCAAAGAGGTCATGTGGTCAAACCCTATCACTGGGGTAGGGAATGGTACTCCATCCACAGTTGGGGGAGAAGCTGAATTAATCTAAATGATCACAATGGGAAAGAAAAATAAATTGGCAATCTATAGTACAGGAAACCCACAATTAATAGACAGATGGAAAGATGAGCAACTCCATTAGGGATATAAAACATGGAAATGAAGACTGCATTGAGGGAGTAATCACTACTTATTTATAAAGAAAGTGTTAAAATCACCTGTTTTATAACTTATGAACACATTAAGTATGTTCTTCTATGTTTTCTAATATTATATTTAAACATATGATAAAGAAAAAGGAGAGAAATTGGATACTATTTATATTTATCAAATTTGCAAACATTTTAAAGGGAGATTAAAAGAAATATGAAATAGCTTTTCTTGTGCATTGATGATAAGAGTATAAATTGGTGCAGCCTTTTTTTTGAATTTCTCTGTTTATGTATATGTTGTGGCATATATGAAATATAAAGGAAAAATATATAATATTATATATATCATATATATGCCACACAAAATCTCATATAATTACAAACAAACATCTATATATAATACATACGCATGTGTAGTGTAGTGAGTGTGTGCTCAGTCATGTCTGACTCTTGGCTGTCCCATGCACTATAGCCCACCAGGCTCCTCTGTCCATGGAATTCTCCAGGCAAGAATACTGGAGTGGGTTGCCATTCCCTTCTCCAGGGGATCTTCCTGACACAGGGACTGAAAGCACGTCTCTTGTGTCTCCTGTGACTCCTGCATTGGCAGGCGGGTTTTTTTTTTTTTTTTTTTTTTTACCATGAATGCCAGCTGGGAAGCCCATATGTAGTCATAAACTAGTTAATATTCTTTAATTCAATTTTGGGAAAATAAAGTCTAAAAAACCCTGAAATTAAAAAAAAACCTTCAAAATTAGTTCTCACAATTAGAAAATAGTTATGAGCACACAGACATCATTAGCAAGCTCCTTCCCACTTGGGCACTTGCCACTGTCCCTTCCCTCTGAACCCTACGACCAGGGACACACAGCGCCCATGAGGGGCTGGTTCATGCCCCAAACTCCGCCCCCTCTGAGTTTCCATCACGTTGTCCCATTTGTTTCTCCCCCTGGTCCTCACAACACCTGTCATCACTCAGAATGTAAATTCCCTGAGAGGAGCGACCAGGTCAACCTGGGCCTCACACTAAGGTCAAGTAGGTGTCCAGTAAGCACCTGTGGGGAAATGAATGCCTAGTGAAAAAGAAAACAGACTTGCTTGGACTAAACTGGTCAAGATATGGAAGGCCTGAAGGAATAGAAGTGCTCTGTGTTCCAGTATTGTGCCAATAGAATAATCATGTCTGATTTTTTGGTCAATATCCACTGTCCTACTGAGAAACGCCTTTCTGAGATCCTAGGTAAGATGCTAGGGGAGTCTCTTTTTCTGAAAAGCCTCTTGCAAGGTCTTCGGTGATTAGGCTTTCGGATAATATAGCATAAGATAAAATTAAGGGACCTGGGAGATTAGGAAAACTGATTTGAAAATATCAGATTTCTTGAAAAATATTCTTTGTATGCTATTTGTTGCTGTTGTTTATTTGCTAAATCATGTCCGACACTTTTGTGATCACACGAACTACAGCCCACCAGATTCCTCTGTCCATGGGTTTTCCCAGGCAAGAATACTGGAGTGGGCTGCCATTTCCTCCTCCAGGGGATCTTCCCAACTCAGGGATCAAACCCACCTTTCCTGCATTGGCAGGCAGATTCTTCTACCACTGAGCCACCAGGGAAGCCCACTTGTATGCCATAGATTGTGCTAAAATGTATGCATACACTTTTCAATAGGCTTTGCCATAATATCTGAAGCTTGTAAGTATACTCACCATAGGTACGCAAAGCAAGCCAAGGGAAGCAAAGCATATGTCTTTCGATATATAGTATTTTAGTTATAGCCTTAAATTAATGTCATGTTCTCAAAAGAGTTCTAGATTCCTAAATACATTAGAAATTCAAGCAACATCAGAAGGATTGCAGCCATTTTTATTCTACCCGTGTTTCTGCCACGCCAAATACAATTGCCTGGGGAACTTATCTTACATTTAGGGACAGAAATTATGACTTTTGTACCATTTGAGCAGCCTCAAATTGGAGGAAAGACTGACCTTTAGGACAAACATGAGAAGAGAGTGTGCATATTTGAGGCAAAACCCAGTTTGTGCCAGGGTCTTTTAACTACAGTACTCTAAACTAAGGGACTTCCCTGGTGGCTCAGCTGGTAAAGAATCCTCCTGCAATGTGGGAGGCCAGGGTTCAGTGCTTGGGTTGGGAAGATTCCCTGGAGGAGGGAACGGCTACAAATTTCAGGGGAAAAAAGGTCTTTAAACTCTTGGACATTAGAGCCATTTTTCAAGAACAGGAACGAACCGTGTCATCTACACTGGAGGTAGTGTTGACAGTATTGAAGAGCTTCAGCCAATGTCCCGTGAGCATGCTGAGGAAAGAGAGATGGACAGGTAAGTCCAGCTCCTGGAGACTGTCAGAAGCCTGAGGGGTTTTGCCTTTGGGCTTCCCGTCTTCCGGCTTGACTCTCTCTGCCCTGGTGAAAGGCTTTCACACACTCCTGGCAGCCAGGCTGGTGAGCCCAGAGCAGCAGTAGAGGGATCAGGAATAGCTGGGAGTCCAGAGCCCCTTATGTGGAGCCCAGGACTTAGGAGAGACAGGCTTTAAGGCTGTGTGTGGTCACTTGCCTGGGAGCTGGGCAGTGTGTACAGAGGCGTGGTCCCTATCGATGGATGGGGAACATCCACACGCATCACTTGAGACTTTACCCAGGGCAGGTCCCAAAGCCTGCAGCCTCCGGCCACCTGACCAGGGAAGGAGGCATGGAGGAGCCCTCTGATCCTTGAGGCAGTGGCTGCTCTCGTTATGAAAACCACTTTTGGCTTCCTATACTATTTTGATTGTGGGTTCCATTTCTAAAAAATTGTGGTAAAATAAAATTTGTCATCTTCACCATTTTAAGTGTGCCGTTCTGTGGCACGTGTTCCCATTGCTGTGAACCATCGCCACCATCCCTCTCCAGAGCTCTTTGCATCTTGTACAACTGAAACTGTGTCCCCATCAAACAACTCCTCATCTCCCCTTCCTCCAGCCCCTGGTGACCATTTCACTTCCTGTTTCGAATCTGACTGCTCTAGGGACCTCATATAAGTGGACTCTTACATTGTCCTTTGGTGTCTGGCTGATTCTACTTAGCATGTTATTCTCAAGGTTAGTCCATGATGATGCATTTTAAAAAAATTTAATTTCTATTTTATATCACAGTAAGTTGATTCGCAATACTGCGTTAGTTTCAGGCGAACAGCAGGGTGACTCATTTATACATATACACATAACCATTCTTTTTCAGATTCTTTTCCCATATAGATTATTACAGAATATTGAGTAGAGCTTCCTGTGCTGTAAGGAGGTTCTTGCTAAATATCTACTTCATATATAGTGTATCCATGCTGTTACAGTTATCAGAATTTCTTTTTAAAACTGGAAAATAGTCCATTATATGTACATACTCCATTTTGTTTATGTCAGTGGGATACTTGGGTTGTTTCCACCTTTTTGCTTTTGTGAATACTGTTCAGGGGTATAGAACTATCTTTGAGTCTCTTTCAATTCTTTGGGTATATATCTAGAAGTAGAATTGCTAAATCATGTTGCAATTCTATTCTTTTTTCGAGGAACTGCCATACTGTTTTCTGTAACACTGCCTCACTTTAACGTGCACCAACAGTGCGCAAGCACTCCAGTTTTTCCGCATCTCTGCCCCTAGTTACATGTTAGGATCAAAGCACACCACCGTGACATAGCTACTTCATTTCAAAAACTGCCATCAGAGCTGGTTTATCTTTTCCCTCCTTCTCTCAAATGTTTCTCTCACATCGATTATTTCCTATCAAAAGCCCAGTTGGTTTAGTTTTGGCTTGGGGCCTACGTGCACAGAGCAGCCAGGACACCAGGAATAAGCCTTATCATTTACAATTATCATAAATTATCATACATTATATTGTTGGGGGCATTTTGCCACTTGTAAAATGCTTTTACATTTGTTACCACTTTGATCCTATCCTATAAAGTCAGTAAAGCATTTGTTATCACCACACCCCCAAAAGATGGAGACATTGGGGATCATAGAAGCTCAGTGTCCTGCTTAGGTTATGTGGCCAATGGCACACCTCTGATTTGTGATACATTTGCTGCTTTTCCTATCACATTGTGAGATTTCTCTTTCCACTCAACAGGCATGGAGACCAGTGTGATTATTCTCTTTCCAGATGTAAGGAGGAGAGACGCAAGTAACTACTGACTCAAACACTTAATGCTGCTGTAAAATACGCAGCGTCTGTTTTGGGCTCTGCATGTGGTTCTCTTTAAATTCTCTGGGTCCCACCATTGGCTCCAGGCACTGCAGCAGCAACCAAGTCCAGGAGACTCAGACCAGTTTCTCTTCTGTAGAATCAGAAAGCACTTCACCTTGATTCTGCCCTGGGGTTCCCTGAAGAGACGTCTGACTTCATGGTGCGGGGTACCTGTGGGAACTTCTCATCACTCATACCTGTGCACTCTGGAAGAGGGGTGGAGTTACAACTCACGGGATTACTGTTGATCATTTGGAAATGGAAGTAAGTGGATGAAGAGATTAATGTCTCCCAGAAAGATGTTTCTGAGATGCATTCCATAAAAGGTCCTTCCAAAGAGCTGACAGAGGAGGCAGGGGGAGAGAGAGAGGCAGCAAAAGAGACAGAGATTGCACCAGAGAGAGGAAGAAGGCTTAAATAAGGAAAACAGACTGAGACACAGAGGATAGAGTAAGAAAATATAATGTGCATGTGATTGGAATTCTGACGGATGGAATGGGGAAAATCAGTATTACAAGACAGTGTTGGAGAATTTTCTAAAACTGATAAAAGATAAGAATTCTTAGATGCAGGAAGCACAATAAATCACAGGAAAGAGAAATAAAATGAAATCGACACCTTGACATAAAGAAGTAAACTGGAAAACAGCAAAGATGATGGGAAGATGGTAAAGGCAGACAGAAGAGATGGATCGCTCCCAGAGGAACAGCAACAAAACTGGCAGCTGACTTCACAGCAGGAGCAATGGAAACCCAAAGAGAAAGCGACTGTTAACCGAGAGTTATGGATGGGGGTTAGCCACCACGTGAAGGTGGAGACGAAATACAGACATCTTGAGGGCTTCCCTGTGGCTCAGACGGTAACGAATGCAGGAGACCCAGGCTTGTTTCCTGGGTCTGGAAGATCCCCCGGAGAAGGGAATGGCAATCCACTCCAGTATTCTTGCCTAGAGAATTCTATTGACAGAGGAGCCTGGCAGGCTACAGTCCATGGGGCCGCAAAGATTCAGACACGAATGAGCGACTATACTTTTTCTTCTTTAGGGAGCCAAACGGCAAGTATCTTTATCACCAAAAGGCGTTCACAAAGAATTTTTGATGATGTATTGCAGAAAAAAGGAAACTGATCCCAGAAGATGTGAGAGTCAAGAATGAAGAATAAGCAAACACTGACTGTAAAATAATAACAACATTTCTAATTTTCAGAGGAAAAAATTCAACTAAAATATTGCATGATGTCATGTAAGATGGAAAATTGATAATTGAAGAGTTCAAAAGACCTTTATTGTTCAAGAGAAGCACAGAGATATAAAAATTTAGAATTTCCTGTTACCTATTCATATTACAAACTTAAGAATAATTACTGGAAGAAAAAATAGAATGTATAATTCTTGTAACAGGAAATATAAAACAATGGAAAATTTCCCTTAATCAACCTAAGGGAAGCAGAAAAGATACTAAAAAAAAAAAGACCAGTAGAAAGTTCACGATTAAATAGCAGAAGTTCAGTTCAGTTCAGTTCAGTTGCTCAGTTATGTCTGACTCTTTGCAACCCCATGGACTGCAGCACGCCAGGCCTCTCTATCCATCACCAACACCCGGAGTTTACTCAAACTCATGTCCATTGAGTTGGTGATGCCATCCAACCACCTCATCCTCTGTTGCCCCCTTCTCCTCCTGCCTTCTATTCTTCCCAGCATTAGGGTCTTTTCCAATGAGTCGGTTCTTTGCATCAGGTGGCCAAAGTATTGGAGTTTCAGCTTTAGCATCAGTCCTTCCAATAAATATTCAGGACTGATTTCCTTTAGGAAGGACTGGTTGGATCTCCTTGCAGTCCAAGGGACTCTCAAGAGTCTTCTCCAACACTACAGTTCAGAAGCATCAATTCTTCTGTGAGCTGTGGTTTCTGGGAAGTGAGCAGCTCTCATTCCTGTAACTCTTGTAACCCAGTCATTCGTGTGCCTCCTTCACGAGGATCCAGTGCGGTTGTGGTGCTGTCATCCCTCTGATAGGAACTCTAACTCAGTGTAAAGCCCCAAAGATCTGTCACTTATTTTTATTTTATATTGTACTATATTTTATTTACAGTGTTGTGTTTGTTTCAGGTGTATATCAAAGTGATACAGTCATACATATATATGTGAATTAACAAAAGCAGTTCCCGCCTTTTGATGGGGAGCTCGTGGTTTATAATATAAATGGCATTATTTTGAGAGAGGGATAACTTAGGTATGGCATTGGGTTTTTTTTCTTTTTGCAGCTTGAGGCAGTTGTAAAATAACTTAATGTAGCTTTTTGCAACTGTGTATTCTATAGTATTTTTTTAATTTGGTGAAATTTTAACTGTTAATGTTTATGGCATTGTGCTTTATACCATTTATTAAATAAAAATTAAAAAAAAATAAAGAAAAAAAACCAAAAGCATCAATTCTTCGGTGCTCAGCTTTCTTTATAAAAATAATGGTTATAATTACACACTGCTGCTACTGCTAAGTCACTTCAGTCGTGTCCGACTCTGTGTGACCCCATAGACGGAAGCCCACCAGGCTCCCCCGTCCCTGGGATTCTCCAGGCAAGAACACTGGAGTGGGTTGCCATTTCCTTCTCCAATGTGTGAAAGTGAAAACTAATTACACACTAGTTATTTAGTAATTAAATGAAGCATAGTTACAAATGAAAAGATGGAGGCTGTGAGATTGAATATGAATAACCAGATGCTGCAAACTTATAGGCAGGGGGCAGTTCTGCGAAAGCCTTGGCGGGATGAAGAGGAGTTCCGGAACTAAGGCTGCCCCGTAGATGGGTCCTGCATGAGGCAGAAATGGCTCAACCCCAGTGCTCCCACCATGGAGGAACTGCCGAGGTGAGGCGTGACCCAGGGGTGAGTACCACCATGGACCTGAAGATGTGACATCATCAGTTACTCTCAAAATGTGAGAAGCACACGTCTGTGGCCACCACAGAGAGAGGTGTCTCCACATTAAAAAGAGAGGCCTTGGGACAGCTTTGTAGGTTTTGCTGAGTAAGGGTTCTGCTCTTTTCAACTGAGATTTAGGTAGAGGAGAGAGTGATTGGAGAGAAGGTTGGTAGCAAGAATTATAGGTTGCTCTGAGGGAGAGGGGGCAGACCAGTCACTTCATGCAAAGAAAGGGGTCTGAGAACTACCTGGGAAGGTTGGCAGGGATCAGCTGGGGTTTGGGGACATGTATGAACTCAGAAAGTCCTGACTCCTATATGGTAAGCTTCAAAGAGCCAGGCTGGTCAAAGCTGCCTGCGACCAGGGAACGAGAAGGGTGTGCGGCTGTGGCCATGACCTGGATGGACAGGGTGGAAGGTGGCTGGGTCCACCTGCTTGGATACGTGATGCCTGCAGAGATGCATGATCAGTGAGAAGCTCACCTGGAAGCCAGGACCAGGACAGGCTCCCCACCAAGCCATCCTGGAGCAGCCAGTCTGCACGAAGCCAGGGAAAGAGGTAGAACAAAGAAGAAAACGGCCTTTCCCTTCCCCAGGCAGGCTTGTGAGCTTCGGGCCCACTGGGAGCTAGTGGCTGGCAGGAGAGGCGGGAGGCAGGCAGGCTTAGTGCAGTGAGACCACAGTTTTGACTTGGATTGTACTGGACTTTTTAATATCAGAGAATCAGACTGTTTATTAACAGCTGAAAGTGACAGGAAAAGCTATGAAGTTTGCCCTAGATTCTTCCCAAGGAGACAGGAGATCTGTTAGAATAATTTTAAAAGACAGTGGTGTGGAAAAAGGTACTGTACCATTTCGTGATTTCCCTTTACTAAGCAGTCCAGTGATGCTTCAGATATTAACTGGTGTAAAATACTGTTTAATGTGGTAGTTAGGACAAAGACCCCTAAAAAGTTGAAAGTGAAAGTGTTAGTCTCTCAGTCCTGTCCGATTCTTTGTGATCTCATAGACTGTAGCCTGCCAGGCTCCTCCATCCATGGAATTCTCCAGGCAAGAATACTTAAGTGGGAGGCCATTCGGTTCTCCAGGGGATCTTCTTGACCCAGGGATCGAACCGAGATCTCTCCCACTGAAGGCAGATTCTTTACCAACTGAGCCACCAAGAAAACACTTCTAATTAGGGTGGGGACCAGCACCCACATTTCATTTTTATAAGGGCAAATGCTTATCCCACTGACATTTGAACCCGAGGCAGCGGAAGTCCTCTGATCTGGCTCACCTCTTGAAGCCTGACACGCGCACTGCTTAGGGAAGCCGGGAGCACTTCTTTGAGAAATAAATTAACATATTTATTCCTGAGAGGCTCTCTAGCACCCCTCGACCAGTGTTAGCAGCACTTGGTGTTTATTCCGTTACGTTCCGTCGCTCAGTCGTGTCCGACTCTTTGCGACCCCATGGACTGTAGCCTACCAGGCTTCTCCGTCCATGGGATTCTCCAGGCAAGAATACCGGAGTGGGTTACCGTTAGACACAGATAAACCCGATTCTGGAAAGAAACGCTTGCATTTTTCGCAAACCTTTCCAGAGGTCAACTTGGGGCCTCTCCTGCATCAGGAGTCCCAGTGCCCTCCACGTTCCTGGTGCTGGGCCCCAATTCCTGCTGCAGCTCATACTGGAAGCTGCCCCCAGGGGAGAAGAGCAGACAGACCCCACTCCTCGAAGCCCCCTGCCCCCGGGGGCGCCGGGACGTCGGGGGCCCGCGGCGGCACGAAGCCGGAGCGGGACGGCGCGCGCACGGCGGCCCCGGGGCCGGCAGAGGGCGCTGCGGCCTCCCCGGCGGGGCTGCGGGGCGCGGGTCCCGGCGTGTGCGTCTCGGGGAGGCCCGGACGGGGAGCGCGCCTCTCCGCCCGCCCGCCCGCCCGCGCGGTCCCCGCCGCCCGCACCTCTCCGGCCAGGCGCGCGGGGTGCGCGGCGCGCTCCGAGGCCCGCGCTTCGCCGCCCCCCGCTCCCCGCACCCCGCCCCGCCGCTTCTCTTTGTCCCGGCAAGGCGGCCGGAGGGGCGGCCGCTGCATCCGCGGCGGGGTTCAGCCTCCGGGTCCGCGCTCCCCCGCCTTCCCCGCACTCCGAGCCTGGGCGGTGCCGGCGCGGGGTGAGCGCGGGGCGCGAGCGGGCGTGGGCGGGCGGCGGCGGGGACCGCGCGCGGGGGGCGCCCCTGCCTCCTCCTCCCGCGCCGCCGCCGCCGCCGGCTTCTCCCCTCAAGTTTGCGGCCCCCCCACCCCCGTCTGCGGACCTGCGCGGCCGCTTGGCCGGGTCCAGACCTGTCGCCAAAGAGGAAAACTCGAGCTGGAGGCGGAGGAGGCGTGCGGGAAGCCGGTCCGCGATGAGCCTCTCCATCAGGGCAGCGTGGCTTCCTGGGCACCTCCCGAGGCTCTTTCCCACCCAGGTGAGCGGAATCTCCTCTGCCCCAGCCGGCCGGGTCAGGCGGGGCCCCGGGGCCGGCGCTCCCGGACCCTGCGCGGAGCCAGGGAGCTCCCGCCGCGGGGGCGCTGGGCGGCGCGGGGTTGATTTGGGCTTTTCTGCCATCCGAGCGCTTGTTCTCTCCAGCCTGCATCACCTGCTCCGGCTGAGGTTTTTTTGCAGCTCCTCCGGCACCTTCGCGTGCTGTCAGGTTAAACATCCTCTGTTTTCGAAGGGCTGGTAGGTTGGTTCAACCGAATCCCTACCTCTCCACGCCCCCCCACCCACAACACCCCCAGCTTTGGATAATTTGTTCTGCGTCTTCGTCTTAATTTAGTATGAATGTGTTATTTCCTTTGAGCTGTGTAATGGTAAAGCAGCGAAGCGGTTTGCTACATCCATTTTTTTCTTCTTTTTTTTTCATTCTGAGCCTGTGCACAGAAGGAATTTCAGGCGCACAAGTGATGTTACTACCATTCTATTTTAAATACAAACACGGAAAGAAGTACTCTTGGCAGGATCCCAAAGGCGCCTGTACTCTCTGTTATATAAGTGCTTTTAAAAAAAAATATTTGCTCATTGGTAAAGTTATAAAAGGAATTACCAGAGCATCTCTGAAGAGAGGGTGAAGAGAAGTCAGAGCCACAATTTCTGCTTTAAACTTTCCTGGAAGATGAGCACGGTCTTAGCTGGAGATAGCCTTAAAGATAACATAGGGCCCTTTCTTTGAACTCATTAGGTAAAATTGTAAAACGTTAAAAAAATAGAATAGGTTTTGTAAAGGCTCTTAAGAGACTTGGTGAAAATTCTTTAACTACGTATTGATAGTAATAAAAAAGATCCCGCAGATATTCTTTGTGGCTTTTAAACTAGTGACTTATTTTATTTTTTATAGCTGATGGAAACTTAGTAATTATGAGCTGCCAGTTATTAAAGATTTAAATAACCTTTAATATCTCTACTTGTGTTTATGGATTTTTTTTTTTGCAGGGAGGAAGACAGAAGTAGGAATATTAAGTATACTGATGTCTGGGCACTTCCTTTTGTGACCCCCACCTCAGTGTTCTATTCTAATTGGGTTTTGGTGATGCTGTGATATTTGGAATGTTAAAAACTCCCTAGTGATTCTAATATGTAGCTGAGGTGAGACCCATAGGATAGCACTGTTTCTTCTAATTTGTCACTTTTTAGCCCAAGGTGTGGCTACAGTGGTTTAAAGAAAGTAAAAAATAAGTGGTTAGAAATATGGGGAGAGAAAAATGGTATAGGAAAGGAGATATGTTGAAGAATTATAGCATGTTCACTTCTGTATTTTGTCAAAATATCTTCTTGATTTTTTAAAAATCCACAAGGAGTAGTTGATATTGTTGTTAAGTTGCTAAATCATGTCTGACTCTGTGTGACTGCATGGTCTGTAGCCTGCCAGGCTCCTCTGTCCATGGGATTTCCCAGGCAAGAATACTGGAGTGAGTTGCCATTTCCTCCTCCAGGGGATCTTCCCTACTCAGGGATCCAACCTGCGTGTCCTGTGTTGGCAGCTCGGTTCTTTACCGCTGAGCCACCAGGGAAGTTCCCCGGTAGTTGATGTTTATCGGGACACATGGTCCCCTGTTGACTGAGTTGGGGAGTGGGACATTTCTCTGTGCAGAAGTGACAGTGATGTTGAGTTGTGGTGTCAAGATACTCCTGTTTATATGGAAAGACAATCAAGTCTTATTAAAAGATCATTCTCTCACATTCAACACTCATTAAGTAAATACAGACTAGCCAAAAAAGTGCAAAAAAGCTTTTATTGTCTTTAAGATTGGAAACCTGGCTGCTGAATCAGTGTTTTCTTTCTGCCTTATGTAATTCCCAATATTGCAGTCTAGGGGTGGATCTTATGGGTGAAAGCTTATGTAAGAGCTGAGACTATGCTTTTCGTATTCTGTGAAACTCCCTGTTTTGGCTGTTACATAATTGACACAGTGCTGGATCGCAGAAGCCCAAACAGGGAGAGGATGTACAAGCCCAGCCCAGCGCAGGCACTTTCATAATGAATCGCTGCTGCCAAATTAGAGGGAACAGCAGGGACGGAGGTTTGTGAAAGAGAGATAAGAATAGCGTCCAGAGGACCATAAGAGACGACAGTTCTGCTTAGCGGTTTTCTGGAGATTTTAATGCTGAGGTATTAACCTCTTTAGCCTTTTGTGTCTCCCAGCAGAGGTGCCTTGACTGGGAAGCTAATGACTGTTAAGCTTCAGGGTCCCTTACTCTGGCTCCATCCAAGCCCCCGGGAAGGACATTGGCAATGTGCTCCCATGGCCACAGAAGTTTGTAATTGTGGATTTTTTTTTTTTTAAATAAGGAAGACACTCTGCTTCTCACCTCCCATATGTCATATAAATGTAAGGCTCTACAAACCCTGAATCTCCCCTGTTTCTTAATTATGTTCAAATATTAACTTTCAGAAATGCTTTTTCTTATTTCAACATCTGAAGTCTTATGAAAAGACCAAAAAAAAAAAAAAAATCTGGCCAATAGTGTAGCTGAGCAGCCGAGAAAATGCAGATTGCTAATACCAGGGCTGAGTGGTATTATCAGGAATCAGGTGGTTACCTGGAGAACCAGCTCTGCCTTGTGAACACACACACACACAGGGACTGTTTTGGATCTCAGTGTGAGCCAAAGGCAGAGAGAAGCTGAGACGGAGGCGGGAAAGGAAGGAAAGTGGGTTAAAGCTCTTCCACATCTCAGAGAGATGGCTGCAGAAGGGAAAGGGAGAAAAAAATGAACTCCCAAAAGCTGCTTCATTAATAAAGTTAATAGCAACAGATAGCATCAGCTCCATAGGAGACCTTCCTGTAAACTCCTTAGGCTCTGTCTTTAATATGAATTCTAAACAGGGAGCAAACTCAGGCCTGGAAAGTATCCTGCAGGAAACAAGTGCAGGCTGAGAAGGGCTGGGATGAACTGCTGACTTGTTCCCATTGGCAGTTTTATGGATAAATGGAAGACTGTAATGTCCACCACAGGAATGTTTGAGAGGGGGTTGTTGAAATGGGTGGAGGGTTTTCCTTTTCTCTGAAGTATTTCTACTTCATATCTGAATTAAAATTCCTCAGATCTTACCATCTTGACCCCTTCCCACCAACCCTTCTACCCCTTCCACCCACTTATTTGTCCATCCACCCACCCACCCCATTTACCTGCCTACCTAACCCCCCACCCACCCATCCACCCATTCATCCATCCAGCTTCCCACCCATCACCCACCTACCCATCCACCCACTCACCCACCCATACATTCATCCACCCAGTCACCCATTCATCCATCCAACTACCCACCATCACCCACCCACCCATCCACCCCCCACCCATCCATCTACCCATCCATCCATTCACCCACCCACCCATTCATCCATCCAGCTTCCCACCCATCACCCACCCACCCATCCACCCACTCACCTACCCATACATCCATCCACCCAGTCACCCATTCATCCATCCAACTACCCACCCATCACCCACCCACCCATTCATCCATCCAGCTTCCTACCCACCCATCCACCCACTCACCCACCCATACATCCATCCACCCACTCACCCATTCATCCATCCAACTACCCACCTATCACCCACCCACCCATTCATCCACTTACCCACCTGTCATCCACCCATGCACCTGTCCATCCACCCATCCAAACATCCATCCATCCATCCATCCACAAAGACACTCCCTTTGACCAAACTTTAGTTTGGCTTCTGGAACTGTGCTGGTGCTTATGAGGGGGCCTGGTGCTATAGGCAGGCTCATGGCCAGTGCTTCCCCACAATAGCACCCACCCCTCTAGTTCTGTTGCGGTGATTTCTCAGACCTGCCCTGGGACCCTCCTCTTTGGTGACGTGAGGTTGTGTTCCTCTTGGGCCTTGGGTGGTGTGTTGGTTTGGGATCAGATATGGCTGAGGGCCTCGCAGGGCAGCTGGAGTCCAGCCCACACCACTACATAAACCAGGAATAGTGGGGAGGTTGTGTGTCTTTGTTAATGGTTCCCACTGGCTTGTAGGAGAGGGGCTGGCAGGAGAGTCTCATTTCAGCCTGGATTTCTGCAGTTCCCTTGGAACAAGTGGTTAAGTGAAAAATGCTGACACTGGGAACTCCACAGCTCTTTCTTGGGGGATATCAAGAACTTAGAGCAATTTTGGAGGTGAATCTGAATCCCAGAGAACCTCTGGGGCCTGAAGGTGTTGGGGTTGGTTAGGGTTTGAGAAGGGGAGAGTGCTCATTGGCTGGTGAGGCTCCTGTGTGCTCGAATGGCCACCCTGTGTGTCCTAATCAGAAGACAGTGTGTTGACTTGGCAGCCGGTGGTCGTGGATCCCTCAGTGGAGAAGGTGAGAAGCCAGTAGGGGAGCAGCGAGCAGGAACTCTCTGCTGGAGAAAGGTCTAGCCTTCCGGGGTGCATGGGGGACGGGGTGGGGGACAGGATCTGCAGCTGTTTACTTCATCAAGCCAATAGCGAATAACCATTTCTACCTCTGACACAGCCAAGGAAATCCTTAGAGATTAAGTCCCTGGGTTGTTTGCTGGCAGGTTGGAGTGTAAGGGCAGCCTGAATGAAGGAGCATATAGGTAGGAGGTGGCATTAGGAAGATGGCGTGAGTAGGAGGTTGACAGGTGGCATTTGGAAGGTTGTGTGTGTAGGAGGTTGACGGGCTTACCTCTTCTCTGTGCCTGGCGTTTGCTGTGTGTGGTCTCTCACATGGCAGGCTTCTTTCACATGTCGCCTGCTGTGTTTGGAGAATGGGGGATTGAAGGTTATTCCTGGGTGTGTTGTACTCTTTCCATAGCTTTTGTCAGCGAGCCCTCTTCTTATTGGCTGTTGTTACGTAATAGTTGTCGTGTCCGACTCTTTGGGACATCATGGACTGCAGCACGCCAGGCTTCCCTGTCCTTCACCATCTTCTGAGTTTGCTCAAACTCGTGTCCATTGAGTCAGTGATGCCATCCAGCCATCTCAGCCTCTGTTTCCCCCTTCTCCTCCTGCCCTCAGTCTTTTGCGGCATCAGGGTTACATAATGAATCAGTTACATATACTGTGGATAGTGGTTATAGGTCTTAGTCCCTCTGGACTGCTCTAACAACGTACATCTGACTGGCGCTTTATACACGGCAGAAATTTATTCTCACTGTCGTGGGTTCTGGTTGGTCCAGGATTGTGGTGCTGGCAGGTCTTCTACGGGGCTGCTTTTTCCTCTGTCCTCACCTGATGGAAGGAGCAGGCCAGACGCTCTCTGGGGCCGCTCTTATTGAGGTCCGAGTCTCATTCATGGGCTTCCCAGGTGGCACTGGTGGTAAAGAAGCTGCCTGCCGATACAGAAACATGAGAGATGTGGGTTCGGTCCCTGGGTGGGGAAGAGCCCCTGGAAGAGGGCATGGCAACCACTCCAGTGTTCTTGCCTGGACAGTCCCGTGGACAGAGGGGCCTTGCCAGCTACAGTTCATGGGGTCCCAAAGAATTGGACAAAGAGTCGCTGAAGCGACTTAGCACACTCACGCAATCTCATTCTTTTGAAGGTTCTGCCCTTGTGATCCACTCACCTCCTAAAGTCCCCACCTCCTAACACCATTATATTAGGCATTAGGTTTTTTTTTTTTTTAAATTTATATTGTTTATTATACATGATAAGTGCTTGTTTATATGACTGCTAATTTCTTTTTTTTTTTTTTTGCCTTTTTTTTTAATCTTTTTTTTTAATTATTATTATATTGGTTGGTTTTGCCATACATTGATATGAATTCGCCCCGGGTTTACATAAGTTCCCCTTCCTGAACCCCCCTCCCACCTCCCTCCTCCTTTTATCCTCCCTCTGGGTCATCCCCGCAGGGCATTAGGTTTTGAACATATGAATTCTGGAGAAACTCAAACATTCAGACTGTAGTATATATTTAACCAATACTTTATGTATGGAAACTTATTGATTTTACGGTATAATTGTATAACTGGGCACTTTTCAAGCTTCAATCAAGTCTAACCTCTTTTTGGTTATTTTTCTTGAATTTTCTAGGTAGACAATCATATCATTTATAGGTAATTATTATTTTGGTTTCTTTTCTTATTTCTGTTTCATGTTTTATTGCCAGAGTTTAGAGTAGATAGGAGAAGAGATTGTTAACTCAGTCTGTTGAGTGATTTTTTAAAATATAAGATTGAGTTTTGTTCTCTAGGTCGATGTCCTTCTGTCCCATAGCGGTAGGTTGTATGGCCCTTCAAGATTTCTCCTTGTTAGTCTTGTGATCCTTTGTGCACCTCCAGACTCATTGCACCAGTGAGTTCAGTTTCCTTAGACAAACAAAGCAGTGTGTACACATAGTCATTAGAGGTGAGGCGGCAGTGCATGTGATGAGCACTGGGCCAGTATTGATGACAGGTTGATGTTGACTTGGAGAACTTTGACTCACCTGCAGAAATGAAAAGCCAACATAGTGTATTAGCTTCTATAAAGACTGTAATAAGGCAAATGCATTTGTCCAGAAACAGGCTAGTATTGATATAGTGGTTTTAAAGGCTTTTCAAAAGTAATATGGGTGAAGCTTGGAGTCCCGAGCCTTGGATTATAAGAAATGGCAACGAAACAGCAGAAGCAAATAACGAACTCTTCATTGAGAAGTTAAATTTTTATGCTTGACCAGACTTACTACAAAATACTAATCTGAAAACTTAATATGAGCACTATTGCTGTTAAATGACAGTGTAAGAGAAGTAATCTCAAATCATCCAGAATTAATTATCTTTGTATGAGGCTGTTTGAAATTACTCAAAATAGCTTCTGAAGGCAGACAACCCTTCTTTACACACAAATAATTGCCTTCTCAGGTTGTAAATGTTGCTACATATTAAGCCAAGCATATTTTTGTACCTAATTCTTATATTTCTATCAATTTATTTTATGGGGAAGCCAATTTGAGAACTGAAATCATGCAACAGAATAATTGTGGTTGAAATGAATATTTCTAAGCTTGATGCGTTTTGTCTTCATGTTGCGTAGTATCTTAAGACGTGTGTATGACAGACATGCCAAAAATTACATTTAATTTCCTAAAGACTCTAGTATTAACAAATTTTATATTAGTTGAACTGGTAGCTAGTAATATGTTTTATACTGAGAGTCAGTATGCTTCCACCAGCAGAGGAAGTTAGTTTGCTCTGCTTCCAAACTTCATACTGAATTTTTTCTTCTATGTTTTAGAATTATCATTTGACAACTATCCAAGGTACTGTAATGGAATATAAATGTGAGTTAGAACTAATATCTCAGTTTGGAGAGTTAAAACAGAAGAAAGCAGATATGTGGTCTGAAAATCTCCCTTGTGCAGGGTTGGGACTAGAAAGAGATGAGTCAGGCAGTTGCCTCAAGCACAAAGTTTCAGGGGGTACTAAAAACCTAAGCAATAAAAATAAACAATATTTTAATATGGTTAAAAAATGAAAAATAATGCAAAAAATCATGAACCAATTAGCAAACATTTAAAAAAGACAAACATTTGAAAAGGTCTTTTGTGTAAGACTCCAATATGGCGTATGATGACTAATCATGTTACTGATCATATTTTTAAAAAATTTTGCTGATCGTGTTTTAATTTAAACTTTTGATGTCGTTCACCATGAATTTTCTTGCGTTAATTTTTAATTTTAACAATATCGTTTCTCTTGGAACCACCTCTGGAATGTTGGAGTAAGGACATTCTATAAATTCTTTTTTTTCAAAACGGTATGAGAACAAAATTTCACTGAGTGAGACAAAGATTGTCAAAGCTGAAACAAAAAGACTCTTAGAAGAAAACACAGAAGTAAGTTTTCATGATCTTAGAGTAGGCAGTGGCTTCTTAGCTATGATACCAAAAGCATATAAGTGGCAAGAGAAAACACATTTAGGTTGGGCTTCATAAAAATGGGTTTTAGAGAGTATCATCCACAAAAAGCCCATAGAAGGGGAGCAAAGTTTTACAAATTATATATGTAATAAGAACTTGTATACCAAATAGATCAAGAATGGTTGCAACTCAGTTGTATAAAGATAGAAAGTGAAAGTCCCTCAGTTGTGTCTGACTCTTTGTGACCCCATGGACTATATAGTCCATGGGATTCTCCAGGCCAGAATACTGGAGTAGGTAGCCTTTCCCTTCTCCAGGGGACCTTCCCAACCCAGGGATTGAACCCAGGTCTCCTGCATTGTAGGCAGGTTCTTTACCAGCTGAGCCACAAGGGAAGCCCATATAAAGATAAACAACCCAATTAAAAGTTGGGCAAAGACTTCAAGTTGATATTTCTCCAAAGAAGATACACTAATGGCAGTTATACCTATGAAAATGTGGTGAGCCTCGGTTATTAGTTTAGTTCAGTCGCTCAGTCGTGTCTGACTCTCCGCGACCCCATGAATCACAGCACGCCAGGCCTCCCTGTCCATCACCAACTCCCGGAGTTCACTCAAACTCATGTCCACAGAGTCGGTGATGCCATCCAGCCATCTCATTCTCTGTCGTCCCCTTCTCCTCCCGCCCCCAATCCCTCCTCGCATCAGAGTCTTTTCCAGTGAGTCAACTCGTCGCATGAGGTGGCCAAAGTATTGCAGTTTCAGCTTTAGCATCAGTCCTTCCAATGAACACCCAGGACTGATCTCCTTTAGAATGGACTGGTTGGATCTCCTTGCAGTCCAAGGGACTCTCAAGAGTCTTCCCCTACACCACAGTTCAAAAGCATCAATTCTTAGCGATCAGCCTTCTTCACAGTCCAACTCTCACATCCATACATGACCACGGGAAAAACCATAGCCTTGACTAGACGGACCTTTGTTGGCAAAGTAATGTCTCTGCTTTTTAATATACTATCTAGGTTGGTCATAACTTTCCTTCCAAGCAGTAAGCGTCTTTTAATTTCATGGCTGCAATCAGCATCTGCAGTGATTTGGAGCCCAAAAAAATAAAGTCTGACACTGTTTCCACTGTTTTTCCATCTGTTTCCCATGAAGTGATGGGATCAGATGCCATGATCTTTATTTATAGGGAGATAGAAATGAAAAGCACAACGAGATAATCAATACTCTCCTCTTAAGATGGCTGACATAAAAAATACAGGCAATTCCAAGTATTGATGACTGTTGGAACCCTGATCCATTGTTGGTGGAACTGTGAAACAGTGCGGCCACTTTGGAAAATTGTTGCTGGTTACTCAAATTATAAACATAGAGATATAATATAGCCAGCAATTTCCTTCCTAAGCATATACCTAAGAGAATTGAAACTTATATACCAGTTTGTGTGTAATATAAAAACTTATACACCAGTTTGTGTGTAATAACCCCAAACTGGAAACAGTCCTGGTGTCCATCAGCTGATGAATGGGTAGAATGTGGCATGTTCATACGATAGAATGTTAGTCATTCATAAAAAGGAGTGAAGTGCAGTCTCATGATACAACATGTGTGAACTTGGAAACATTTTAAGTGGAAGAAGCCAGACATAAAAGGCCACATGTTATGTGTTCCATTTATATCAAATGTCCAGAATAGGCAGATTTGTAGAGACAAAATAGGTCAGTGGTTGTCAGATGCTGGGCGTAGGGAGAATTGAATAATGGGGTACCTGCTAATGGGGACAGGGTTTCTTTGTGGGACAGTGAAAATGTCTTCGAATTTGATAGTGACAAATTTAGTGAGTCTGTTAAAACCACCGAATTGCACCCTTTAAAATGGTACATTTTATGGTATGTTAGTTGCATATCGGAGAAGGCAATGGCAAGCCACTCCAGTACTCTTGCCTAGAAAATCCCATGGATGGAGGAGCCAGGTAGGCTGCGGTCCATGGGGTCGCTAAGGGTCGGATACGACTAAGTGAATTCACTTTCACTTTTCACTTTCACACATTGGAGAAGGAGGTGGCAACCCACTCCGGTGTTCTTGCCTGGAGAATCCCAGGGACGGGGGAGCCTGGTGGGCTTCCGTCTATGGGGTCACACAGAGTCGGACACGACTGAAGTGACTTAGCAGCAGCAGCAGCAGCAGTTGCATATCAGTTAAGCTGTTATTTAAAAATGTATTCACCTTGGTTACTGAGTTTTTTGGTTCCTCTTAAATTTCATGCAAGAGGCAAAGGCTTTGTCGCACCTTAGACCTGACCCCTGTGTTACTTAACAACAGGCTTGTTGCCTTTGAATTCAGTAAAATATCTAGGTCGGAAGATAAGAAACCTCAGGAAGGTTGATCCTTATGTGCGAAGCAGCAGCAACTGATACTAGAGAAGGAAACTCCAGTGAGTTGGTAGAACCTTAAGAGCAACATTGTGTGAGCTTTTAGTGGGGGCTTCCCCAGGTGGCACTAGTGGTAAAGAACACCCCCCTCCACCTACCACCCACCTGGTCAATGCAGAAGACATAAGAGACATTGGTTTGAGAGCCCTGGGTTGGGAAGATCCCCAGAGGAGGGCATGGCAACCCACTCCAGTGGGTTGAATACCAAGGACAGAAGAGCCTCATGGGCTGCAGTCCATGGGGTCACAGAGTCAGATACGACTGAAGCAACTTAGCATGCATGCAAAATCTGTGCGTCCAGCAGGGCCCTGCTGTGTATCATTCATGGTGGTGCCATCTGGTGTCCATGGCTCTGTAATCACTGGGAAAAGCTAACATCATTGTAACAGATTTTTTTTTTTTAATTTTAAACATTTTGTTTTATAGTGGGGTATAGCTGATTAACAATGTTGTGGTAGTTTCAGGTGAACAGCAAGGGACTCAGCTGTATATATCCATGTATCCATTCTCCCCCAAACTCCCCTCCTATCCAGGCTGCTACGTAACATTGAGCAGAGTTCCCTGAGCAGTAGGTCCTTGTTGGTTTTTCCATTTTAAATATAGTAATGGGAGAAATATCAATAACCTCAGATATGCAGATGACACCACCCTTATGGCAGAAAATGGAGGGGAACTAAAAAGCCTCTTGATGAAAGTGAAAGAGGAGAGTGAAAAGGTTGGCTTGGAGCTCGACATTCAGAAAAAGAAGATCATGGCATCTGGTCCCATCACTTCATGGGAAATAGATGGAAAAACAGTGGAAACAGTGTCAGACTTTATTTTTTTGGGCTCCAAAATCACTGCAGATGCTGATTGCAGCCATGAAATTAAAAGACGCTTACTCCTTGGAAGGAAAGTTATGACCAACCTAGATAGTATATTAAAAAGCAGAGACATTACTTTGTCAACAAAGGTCCGTCTAGTCAAGGCTATGATATTTCCCGTGGTCATGTATAGATGTGAGAGTTGGACCGTGAAGAAAGCTGATCGCTGAAGAATTGATGCTTTTGAATTGTGGTGTTGGAGAAGACTCTTGAGAGTCCCTTGGACTTCAAGGAGATCCAACCAGTCCATTCTAAAGGAGATCAGTCCTGGGTGTTCATTGGAAGGACTGATGCTAAAGCTGAAACTGCAATACTTTGGCCACCTCATGCGACAAGTTGACTCACTGGAAAAGACTCTGATGCTGGGAAAGGTTGGGGGCGAGAGGAGAAGGGGACAACCGAGAATGAGATGGCTGGATGGCATCACCGACTCTGTGAACATGAGTTTGAATGAACTCCGGGAGTTGTTGGTGATGGACAGCGAGGCCTGGCGTGCTGCGATTCATGGGGTCACGGAGAGTCGGACATGACTGAGTGACTGAACTGAACTGAACTGAATGTGTGCATTCAATATGCCAGCAAATTTGGAAAACTCAGCAATGGCCACAGGACTGGAAAAGGTCAGTCTTCATTCCAATCCCAAAGAAAGGCAATGCCAAAGAATGCTCAAACTACTGCATAATTGCACATATCTCACACGCTAGTAAAGTCAGGCTCAAAATTCTCCAAGCCAGGCTTCAGCAATATGTGAACTGTGAACTCCCAGATGTTCAAGCAGGTTTTAGAAAAGGCAGAGGCACCAGAGATCAAATTGCCAACATCCGCTGGATCATGGAGAAAGCAAGAGAGTTCCAGAAAAACATCTCTTTCTGCTTCATTGACTATGCCAAAGCCTTTGACTGTGTGGATCACAATAAACTGTGGAAAATTTTGAAAGAGATGGGAATACCAGACCACCTGATCTGCCTCTTGAGAAACCTGTATGCAGGTCAGGAAGCAACAATTAGAACTGGACATGGAACAACAGACTGGTTCCAAATAGGAAAAGGAGTACGTCAAGGCTGTATATTGTCACCCTGATTATTTAACTTATATGCAGAGTACATCATGAGGAATGCTGGGCTGAAAGAAGCACAAGCTGGAATCAAGATTGCCGGAAGAAATAGCAATAACCTCAGATATGCAGATGACACCACCCTTATGGCAGAAAGTGAAGAGGAACTCACAAGCCTCTTGATGAAAGTGAAAGAGGAGAGTGAAAAGGTTGGCTTGAAGCTCAACATTCAGAAAACAAAGATCATGGCATCTGGTCCCATCACTTCATGGGAAATAGATGGGGAAACAGCGGAAACAGTATCAGACTTTATTTTTGGGGGCTCCAAAATCACTGCAGATGCTGATTGCAGCCATGAAATTAAAAGACGCTTACTCCTTGGAAGGAAAGTTATGACCAACCTAGATAGCATATAAAAAGCAGAGACATTACTTTGCCAACAAAGGTCCGTCTAGTCAAGGTATGGTTTTTCCCGTGGTCATGTATGGATGTGAGAGTTGGACTGTGAAGAAAGCTGATCGCCGAAGAATTGATGCTTTTGTACTGTGGTGCTGGAGAAGACTCCTTGGACTGCAAGGAGATCCAACCAGTCCATTCTAAAGGAGATCAGTCCTGGGTGTTCATTGGAAGGACTGATGCTAAAGCTGAAACTGCAATACTTTGGCCACCTCATGCGACGAGTTGACTCACTGGAAAAGACTCTGATGCTGGGAAGGATTGGGGGCGGGAGGAGAAGGGGACGACAGAGAATGAGATGGCTGGATGGCATCACCGACTCGATGGACATGAGTTTGAGTGAACTCCGGGAGTTGGTGATGGACAGGGAGGCCTGGCGTGCTGTGATTCATGGGGTCGCGGAGAGTCGGACACGACTGAGTGACTGAACTGAACTGAACTAAACTGAACGTGTACATGTCCATCCCAAACTCCCTAACTATCCCATCTCCCTGTCTACCATAAGTTCGTGCATCCTTTAAGTCTGTGTAACAGATTGTTTAGTTAGGAGGAGACAGGCTGTACTTTATAGAGTAGCACTGTCCAACAGAAGTGTAGTGTGAGCCACATTAATTTTTTTAGTAGCCATATTAAAAAGGAAAACAATAGATAGGATGAATTTAAATATATTTTGTTTAACCTAATCCATCCAAAATATTATCTTCAGATAATTGATATTAAAAATAGGGAATGAGAAATAGATGGATGGTCTAAAAAGAGGTCAAAAGGTTTATTTTGCAACTGACTTCAAGTTCATACAAAAGAAAAACAAAGCAACTTAACAATAGGAGCTCATATAACAGGTCTTCAGGTAGGAGGGAAGATTGTTTAAGTGCTTTCTGCTCCATTTCAGAAGAAGACACACCTTGTGAACATGTGGATTTTGCTTCACCGGGTGCTCACATGGCCTCTATGCCATTGGTTTTAGTCCCAGCAGCGCTGGGCACCCCATGTGACATCCATAGCAGTAGGGGTGGTTGTGGTGGGGTTCATAGCAGTGGGAGGTGTTGGGAGTGCTGGTTGGGAAGGTCCTGAGATAGACGGGTTACTGAGTATATTATTAAAAGTAATGTAATAACATACTTAGCCGAGAGGGAGTGGGCAGTAAATAGGGACCAGGTGGGAAGGAGGAACCAGAAGTGGGCTCTCAGCCCTTCCAAATGCTGGAGGCGATTCATTTCTTGTCTTCCAGGTGCCCTGAAGATGTGCTGGGTTGGAATGGAAACACTTTATACCCAGACTCCCTGATGCTTCTCAGAAAAATGATGTGTGCACAGCGATAGGTAGTTTTGAAGATTTAATTGTTTCATAATCACTGGGTTTTCCAATTCTATTTTCTTGTTTGGAAAAATGGTAAAATTGTCATTTTTGCAGGTAATAAAATGGTTGAATAACAGTAATTTTATATGAGTCAGCCTAATAATAGTAGGCATTCTGTGGTCTCTTGTAGCAGCATTTGGGAGGAAAATTTGTGTCTTTTCTACCACCTAACAACTATTCTTCTTGCTGGGCAATTTAGAGAGGAAAGTAAATTTTGCTGATTTATTTTGAAATATAGTTTTATTAAGGATTTAATTAATATTAATATTGTTAATATTGTAGGATTTATAGTTGCTGTGGCTTTTTATTTCTCCTGAATTCTAAGAATGTAAGAAGCATAACAAGTATAAATTTGGTGCAATTTAAAAAAATTAAGATCTGGAAAATGGACATGATTATTCATGTATCAGAGGTGTTCTTCCCCTGATAAAAGCCTTAAGTTCTTAAGATCCTTCATTTATATGGTATATTTAAGAATCGGTTTTCAGATCATTAACTACTTGAGGGATTAAGATAGAAAATTGAAGTCATGTAATCCATTGAGGATTAATCTGAATGTAAGATTAAGTATCTCTGAAATCCTAGCCAATGGAAAAATGGTGAGTTTATTGAAACAACTCCCATTATGAAGAGCTTATTTGTGGCACAGTTATTGTCTAGATTCAAGAACTCCTACACTAACTTTAGTTTCCCAGTGAGACGCAGTAGTGTAGTGAATACTGTTTACACATCCCTGGATCCTGCCCCTTTCTTCTGAATTTTCCTGTCCCTTTTCTTTTTAAGGTTTCCACACGTGAATTTTCAACTAGGGCAAATTGTCACCAATGGCAGTAAAACTTGTTTTCTGTGGGTCAAGGTAAGTTTACGTGGATTTCTATTCAATTTGTAATTCCACTTGACTGGGACAGATAGTTGCCTCTTAAATGTTGTGTGAGACTTCTTGGTAGTCCAAGTAAATCGCTGGTGGTGAATTGGGTAAATAATTAATGATGCAAGTGAATTAAACTGAATTTTCATGTGAAAGCGTAATTTAGTTTTGATTTTTTTAAGATGTGAGAATTATATTCAGACATGTATTGGAACGCCAGTTCAAGCAATGTGTTTTGTTAAAGATTTTAAAATTGAGGAGTGTGTCTATAAAGACATCTCTTTCCTAGGGGTAATTAATCTTTTCCAGTGACAAAAGGTTGTGGTGTGGTTGTTAACGTATATTTAATAATATCAGTTGACAGAAATAGGACAAGATGATGCGGTCGTTTTTGAGGGCTTGCTTTGATTAGAGAATGTGCTTCTTGAGAGAGAAAGACCAGATTGGGAGGGAAAAAGTTAATGAAATGCAAACAGAGTTCATTAAATGATGCATAGAAGCTTTACTGAATCACCAAGATTGCAGAAAGTTTAAAACATTTGAGACACTTGAGAGATGCTTTTCTGAGGGCTGTTCTAGCCCATATGGCATTTTGTGCAAATTTGACAAAGGCATCTCTTCCATGGACCTTTTACTTCCATCTGATGGAGAATGGTTGGACTGCACTAATTTTTAGAATGAGGCACTTTATTGCGATATGCTGGAAACTTGTAATATAAATAAATTACCCATCTTTGAGTCATTAAAGTTGTGATAAAAATACAGCCAATTTTTTAAATGATGTGATTGGAGTCCCCTTGAATGTGGTGGCGTTGCACAGTTTACAGCCCTCTGTGAACTGTTGTTCTGTTCTCTGGACAGATTCTAAGGAAGGGAGGCTTTTTATTGAGTTCTGCTCCTTGAAGACAGGAGAAAGAAGTAATAGCTTGGGGTGTGGCTTTGATTGGACACTTGCATTGATTGAAAGAAACTTATCAGAGGGACAGTGGCTACTGTAGGTTTGGAGGCCAGAGGGGTAGCCTGAGTTTTCTAGGTGTAAAACTCAGGAGGGAAAACCTAAACCATGTTTTAAACCAAGCCACTCCAGTACTCTTGCCTAGAAAATCCCATGGATGGAGGAGCCTGGTAGGCTGCAGTCTGTGGGGTCGATAAGGGTCGGACACGACTGAGCGACTTCACTTTCACTTTTCACTTTCACACATTGGAGAAGGAAATGGCAACCCACTCCAGTGTTCTTGCCTGGAGAATCCCAGGGACGGGCCAGCCTGGTGGGCTTCCGTCTATGGGGTCACACAGAGTCGGACACGACTGAAGTGACTTAGCGGCAGTAGCAGCAATGACCATGTTAATGCAATTTAGTGATAGAGAATGTGTACTTCAAATTTCCAGCACTTCTAAGGTGGTTTTATTCTGTAGATCATTGTCTCTGTAATATTCTTGTTCTTAAGGGACTATTTAAACTTGAGTTTTTCCCCAGGAAAATGGAGTTGCCCTCCAAATGCTGGGCATGTCCATAATGGCTGGCTTTTCCTTACTGCTGAGTTTTTGTAACTAATCTTTTGATGAGATAAAAAGCTGTTATGTTGTTGTTAATGGGTGGCTATTGATTGACAAATACAGGGTAAGAGAGATACAGCAGTGTTGGGCCCAGAGAGAGGGCTGCGGTTGGAGAATGTGACTGATAACCGATACGTAACTGAGGTTAAAAAAAGGACAGATAGGTGATGGTGCTTGTGTTCTTGGTAGCTGAGGTCATGGGTAGAGGTCATGGTGATTGTCGGCATGGTCAGGATGGTGGTGGCAGCCACTGGGACGGTGATAAATCATACAGAGGAAAGTACTGGGAAATGGGAGCAAGGCTGGGCCATGGACACAAAATATGTGGCCAGGGAAAAAGCTTTTCCTTTCTTGGATGCTGATGACAGGACTGATTAGAGGGAGCTCCAAGGGGCTTCTCTTTGTGAAATGATAAGCACATTCTGTTATGGCGTCCGTTGTCCATCTCTTCCTCCCCTGGAAATCCGCTTACCATAAGAATAACAATGAAGAGACTTCAGAGGGACTTCCCTGGGGGTCCAGTGCTTAGACTCTGTGCTCCCTGTTCTGGGAGCCCGGGTTCCATCTCTGGTTGGGAAACTAGATCCCACACGACACAACTGGAGGATCCCACATGTCACAGTGAAGATGGAAGATCGCATGTGCCTCAACGAGGACTGGGCGCAAAGAAATAAATAAAAATAAATATTAGGAAGAAAGAGACCTCAGAGAGTACTTGTAATTATAGTGAACACTGGTGTTTATTTCCCTTACCCCTGCCACGGCCCACATTTCTTTCCTGTGTGTTGGGGGGGCGGGTGGGGAGTAGAGGGGGTTGATCCTCTGAATACAAGGTAGAAGAACACAAGATCAATGAAAAGAACCGTTTATGTGATTTATGGAAAGAGGCCCTGGTGTTATTTATATCTGAAACCTCTCTTCCCCACTCCCACCATACGTACATGATTGAAGAAAGAAACGATGTGGATTTTTTTTTTTTAATGAGTTCAGTGGCAGAAGGAAAAGGGGAAAGAGGATTAGGGAGGCTTATGTGAGTTAATTCCCCCCTAGATAATTGCTTAGCTGTGTGTTTCACTTTGTTTGTAGATATTACGTTTGATTTTTTTCTTTGCCTTTGAAATACCAAGGAAAGAATGAGAATATGATGTTTTGGGTCTAATATTTAGTACCTGTGACTTTGAGCTAATAATTTCTTGTTCCATTGAGCTCAGATGGTAAAGAACCTGCCTGCAATGTGGGAGACCTGGGTTCTATCCTGGAGTTGGGAAGATCCTCTGGAGAAGGGAATGGCAACCCACTCTAGTATCCTGGCCTCTAGAATCACACAGACAGAGGAGGCCGGTGGGGTATACTTCATGGGGTCACAAAGAGTTGGGCATGACTTAACAACTAACAGTTTCATTTTCATAGGAAGAATGATATTTGCTACTAGGAAAGGTTTGTGAAAACACCAGCTTCATAAATGTTAAAATGAAACAATGATATTTAAGAACAATCCAGCACTCTCATTATCATTAATCTTCATAAATTTGGAGTTGACATATTTTATCACTCTGTGATCCAAATAATTGCCTTGATTATTTTAATAACAGAGCTTTTCTGCTGATTATGTAAAGAGGTAGGTCCACTGCAGCAGGAGAGATGGGGACATAAACAGTAGCTTTTTAGACGGCAGGGTTCGTGGGTTATCATATGGTAGATGGAGTTAGGCTAGGTGCATGGCACCACATACATAGCACGTTGCTAGTGTTTAAATGCCGGTTCTGCCAAGTGCTCACTTGCTTCAGTGCTGTGTGAGCCCATGTGTGTGTGTGTTTGTGTGTGCATGCTCAGTCCCTAAGTCATGTCCAGCACTTTGCTACCCCTTGGGCTGTAGTCCAGCCGGCTTCTCTGTTCTCAGTGTCTTGCTTGTTTATTGAATACTGTGTAAGGTGGGTGCTGCCAACACCCTCATTTTCCAGCTCAGAAGTGGTGAGGGGTGAAGCTGGATCTTGCAGCCAGCTGTGCCCTTAACCACTGGCCTCTACTGCCTGCCTGGACACGGGACTGGGGTCCCTCCTGAAAGTCTTTTTGTTTCCAGAATTCTGTATCCCCCATTGTATGAAGCTTGATAGTGTCATAGACAGAACTGCTTGAAAATTGAGCAGATCATGCTGTCATCAGCAGGCACCAGCTGAATAAGGCCAGAGGGATCCTAGATACAAACATTTGTGGGACTTCCCTCACAGTCTCTTGTTTAGTGCTCTGAGCTTCCATAGCCAGGGGCCTGGGTTCGATCCCTGGTTGGGGGACTGAGACCCCATAAGCCGCGCAGCTTGGCCAAAGGGAAAAAAATACTTGCACCATGTAGTGAGATGTGAGGAATTGTTGGTTATAATTTGTTACCTAAAGACCTTAGAGATTTTCAAAGACTTAATGTTTTTTTCCCCACCAAAAGTCTTGTGAGTCTGAAATATCTAAATGTCAAATAGGACTGAAATACACCCAGATTTTGAATATGTAAAGAAACTTCGCAGTGCATGTATTTTATTTTCTGCATTAAAATGATCCTTAGGAATAGATTAGAAGCACCAGGGTATCAAGGTCCATTATTTCAGGGATACTGAGGTTAATCTTTTCCCCAATGCATCTTTTCCTTAGGCAGAAAACATAGGAGTAGAGACAACCATATTTCAATATTTAAATCCACAGGCCCAGAGCCCAGAATGTTAGGAAATTGGTTCTTGGGGGTGAGAGGGGGCAGAGTCAATAGAAGTCATGGGGACAATCGCATCAAGATGATAAGAAATCACTTAGTCTTTTCTGTTGTCTGTTTTAAATGGTGCATAAGACCGCTCAGTTTTCCATGCACTGCTCTCTCAAACTGTTAGATACATACTGTCATCCAGCCCTCTAGTTAGGAATTAAATCTGTGTTCTGTTGGATTCGAGGCCAGATTTGATTAAACTAGGTCATCGGGGCACTCTCACAGGGGCCTGGATCTCACTGGCAGTGTGCCATCTTTGGTAATTAATGGGTAAGCCTGCCAGTAGGCAAATGCAATGGTTTCACTCCTGCTATTAGAGACAGATAGCAGGGAACTGTGTAATATTTAACAGGCGTCCAGTTAGTGATGAATTACGACAGGAGTCCTGGAAAAGTTCCTGCGTTCCTCACTTTATGTCAGATGAGTTCATCACATTTAAAGTGATCACAGAAATTACAGAAGGATTAAAAATGAATGGGTTATTCAAATGTTTTATGACATTGCTTCAGCTTGCACATTTTTCGTACAATGTGGATTTCCAGCCCCATCTTCCCTTCTCTCAGAAACACTGAGAACCTGTGCGGACATTAGCCAGTTGGCAGTGGTTTCCTGGGGCAGAAGGTCAGGACTTTGTGTTGAGAGGTCACATGGAGATCTGTTTCTAGCTCTTCTTTTGAAGGTTTAGCTTGGTTCTGTTCAACAACAGGAGCTTGAATTAAATGGCTTTTTAAGATCTCCTTTTGCCTGCAAAGGACTTTGTGTTTAATTCATCCTCATGTTTTTGTGGTTGTTATTCTTTGTACTTAACATCCTGATTGTTAGAAATGCTGTGTATTTAGTGTCCACGTGCTAAGATGGAGATCTTTGTCTAGATGCCAGGAGAGGCAGAGAATGTCCCTGGTGGCTCAGATGGTAAAGAATCCACCTGCAGTGCGAGAGATCCGGATTCCATCCCTGGCTCAGGAAGATCCCCTGGAGAAGGGCATGGCAACCCCCTCCAGTATTCTTGCCTGGAGGATCCCATGGACAGAGGAGCCTGGTGGGCTACAGTCCATGGGGTCTCAAGAAGACACGAGTGAGCGAGTAATGCTTTCACTTTCAACGATAGAATGAATTAAATGGCTTTTCAAGATCTGCTTTTGCCTGAAAAGAACTTTATGTTTAATTCATCTTCATATTTTTACAGTCGTTATTCATTGTACTTAGTTTCTTGATTGTTAGAAATGCTGTGTGTGCTTAGTGTCCAGGTGCTAGGATGGGACATTCCTCTAGATGCCAGGAGAGACAGAATGGCCTTTGCAGAAGTAGGTGTCACTCTTTGTGGCTTGAGGAGCAGCCTTGGCATGTGGGGGAGGGAAGCAGGTCTGTGTATTTTGTAATCTTGCTCCCGTAGGTCCAGCTTGTCAACAGAATGTGCGCTCCATGAGGGCTGGCAGCCTGTTTATGCACTGCTATTTTCCTGGCACCTGGACCACTGAACGCCTGACACGTGCTGGGTGCTCGGTGAATGTTTATAGAATGAACAAGGCAACTTGGAAGCTTGTGGCTCTGGGAGGAGGAGTCCTTTCTCTTTCATCTCATTTCAAGGAAAGGAAGACTCATGCAGTCCTTCTTTCTACATTAGAGATATATTGAGAGACCACGGTAAGACCATGCTTTGTTTAAGAAACTAGAAAGAGGAGATAAACCTTTATTCATGGCGTATGTTACTCAGTGGAAGCCTTGGCTTTGTGGTAGAGCCCCTCATAAATTGGGTTCCTCTTTAGGCTCCTTTGAAAATTGAAGTGTAGTTGATTTACGATGTTGATTTACAATGTTGAGTTAGTTTCTTTGTTGTTGTTCAGTTGTATCCAACTCTTTGAGACTCCGTGGACTGAAGCACCCCAGGCTTCCCTGTCCTTCACCATCTCCCAGAATTTGCTCAGACTCATGTCCAGTGAATAGGTGATGCCATCCAACCATCTCATCCTCTGTCGTCCCCTTCTCCTCCTGCCTTCAGTCTTTTCCAGCATCAGGGTCTTTTCTAATGAGTCAGCTCTTCACATCAGGTGGTCAAAGTGTTGGAGTTTCAGCTTCAGCATCAGTCCTTCCAATGAATATTCAGGGTTGATTTCCTCTAGGATTGACTAGTTTGACCTCCTTGCGGTCCAAGGGACTTTCAGGAGTCTTCTCCATAACCACAGTTTGAAAGCATCAATTTTTTGTCACTCAGCCTTCTTTATGGTTCAGCTCTCACATTCATACATGACTACTGGAAAAACCATAGCTTTGACTGTACGGGTCTTTGTCAGTATTTACTTACAGGCTAAGACCCGGGTTCCTTAGCAGAAATACAGGGCTCTTTATGCTTGCCGTGGTCCACGTTTTATTTGTTTTTCTTAGTACATACTCTTTTTTTCAGTTTAGGTGCATAAATGTTTATCAAACATCTGACTTGTAATATTTACTATGCTCGATGCTGAGAACATAAAAGGAATGAAATTAGGTTTTTGCCTTCTAAGAATTTGCAGTCAAATGAGATAACCTAGTAAGTAAACAGTGTCAACAGAATGGTTTAAAGGAAGATCACCAGGGAGGCACGGAGGTGTGGAGCTCCCAAACCGTGCTCTCTGCATCCTTTCTAAGTCACTTGCAGTGAGTATATTTGGGGGCTGAGCAGTATTGGTCTGATGTTAGAACTTTATATCTGCAGTACCACTTAACAATAGTTGCTGTACTGAAAAATAACTTTAGGTACTGTAAGAACTCCACTGGTCAAAAGAAGTGAATTATACTCAGATAATAGCACCTAGTCGGGAAGATCCCCTGGAGAAGGAAACGGTAACCCACTCCAGTATTCTTGCCTGGAGAATCCCATGGACGGAGAAGCCTGGTAGGCTACAGTCCACGGGGTCGCAAAGAGTCGGACACGACTGAGCGACGGAACGGAACGGAATGGAATAGCACCTAGTATGGCAAGAAAAGATACAGGTATTTTGGAAATATTTTCAGTAACAGGGGATGTGATCATTGAGTTTAAAAGAAGATTATCTTAGTCAGAAGAGTCTTCCAGAGAGCTTTACTACAAGTTACCATTTCACGACATTCTAGTCCCCTCCAGCTGCTCAGCTGTTGATGAAAGAATTACATTGGCCCGAATGGGCTAGATCTCAATGGAGGTGGTTTTGCTGTCTCTCCTGGAGACTGCCACCATCTGGGGATGTTTTTGGTTATCACCCCTGCTTGTTGGCCTCTAGTGTGTACTGGCCAGGGCTGCTATTGATCACTCTGTAATGCACGGGACAATCCCCCATAAAGAATTTTTCTGACCCCAAATGTCAGTTGTTGGCAAAGTGGAGATTCTCTGATCTGGATGAATGGCTTGTATTTCTCATAGTCACTGGAAAAATTTACAAGGTCCAGAATCAAATGCCCATAAGGATATTTTAAAAAAGATAATTTTGAATAAAAGGGGATTGGAGGCTAAGTGTGGGGTGGGATGGTGATGGTGAATTTTCACTATTAGCCTCTTTTCTTCTTTGGCTTTTCTGCAAATCTTTTTTTTTTTTTTTTAGTTGATCTGTAAGATAAATTGTTTGATGATCGCTTGGCATGTTTTGGAGACCACCGCTAGTGCGTCCGGTGTCCAACTCAGACCCTGTAACAAAGTGCACTGTTACACATGTCGGACGATTGCGCGGAAGCATGTATTCCTGGAGAGAACGTTTTGTTTGTCTTCTATAAACTCCTCTCATTCGTCCACGTCGAGCGGAAAGGAAAATGTGCTCCCAGAGTTTGACAGTCATTCCGTAGGTCCAGAGAGAGCGTTAGGTCAGTAAAAAAGCAGACAGCTGGCTCCCCAAGAGGGAGATGTTCTCGACTCTCAGCGCAGCTTGTTGGGAAAGCTGATTGGGCAGAAACGTGGCCCAAGTTCAGAAGAGCCCGCTTGGTCTGGAGCCACAGAGGAATCTGCTCCAAGCAGACAGCTGTACTGAAAAGCAAACTCAACACAAAGCTAGGGCAGGAAAGCCGGCAGGCAGGTTGTGGTCCTCAGGAGACAAGAGCTCAGCTGAGCGGTCGCACTGCCAATGACGCAGGCTGATGGAGTGAGAGCCACACAGGACCTGTCTTGGGGGCCCACCAGTGCAGATTCTGTCCATAGAAGCTGTTGAAACATGTATATTACCATATGTGAAATAGATGACCAGTCCAAGTTCGATGCATGAAAGAGGGCACTCAAAGCTGATGTACTGGAACCACCCAGACGGATGGGATGGGGAGGGAGGTGGAAGGGGGTTTCAGGATGGGGGACCCATGTACACCCATGGCTGATTCATGTCAATGTATGGCAAAAAACACTACAGTATTGTAAGGTAGTTAGCCTCCAATTAAAAAAAAAAAAAAAAAAAAAGCTATTCCCCGTTTCCCTCCGTGAACCCTTTGCTCCAGCCACGTGTCCCTGCCGGTTCTCCAGACACACCTTTCCCTGCCTGCTCACCATGTCCTTCTGTCTGGAATCCATTCACTCTCTCCTCTCTGCCTTCGGGTTTTCTTTTACAAAATCCAGCTCAGGTTCTCGGCCCTTCGTTAATCCCTCCCTGAGTTTTTCTGCATCAGAAATCTTCACCCATCTGAGCCCCCCACCCCATCTCTACTCCTCCAGATTCAGGAGTTGTATCTGGATCCTGAGTCCCAGTATTGGGCTGGGTAGAGATATTGAGAAAACCAGGAGAATGAACTCTATAGAAACTTCAGGTGTTTTTTTTTTTTTTTTTTAAAAAAACCATCTGGGGAGGAATTCATCTTTCTGTGATTGTTGAAGCCGACACTAGGGACAGAACAGCATCCCCCTTCTGGCCACAGGAACCCATTGGAGGAACGCCCTCCAGGCAAGGGATTTTGGCCAGAGTCTGAACATAGCCACCTCCCTGCTGGCATAAGATTTGAGTGAACGTTCTGATAGTCCCTGGGCTTCCCTGGTGACCCAGACAGTAAAGAATCTGCCTGCAATGCAGGAAACCTGAGTTCGATCCCTGGGTTGGGAAGATCACCTGGAGAAGGAAATGGCAGCCCACTCCAGTATTCTTGCCTGGAGAATTCTGTGGACAGAGGAGTCTGGTGGTCTAGGGGTTGAAGAGAGTCGGACACGACTGAATGACTAACACTTTCACTTTTACACTCTGACCGTCCCTGCAGACAAAGAAGGGATGTGAAGGAGGCCTTATAATGTGTCTGCAAACCCCAGACCCAGAGGCAGACAGAAATGTCACTGCCAACCTGACATTAGGACAGGGAAAGTCCACCCCCCCCACTCCTCGTACCGGACCCCGTCTGATGGTTTTGGGCATGGTTGGAATGCACCAGTGCTTGTTTTCTTAGAGTCCAGCTTCAGCAGGGAAAGTGTGTGGGTCTTGTCTTGGCTGCGAGCTCAGGAGAGAGGACGCGCTTGCTCATTGGCCAGAGCTCCCCCCGGCCAAGTGCTCCTGTTGGGCTCACCAGGGACCCCCTCTCCGCATTCAGGCTGGAACCTTGTAGTATTGTGCAGAATGCCCAAGAGCAGTGGGTTGTGATCAGCTCTGTTTAAAGAACAGTGTTCCAAACAGAAATTGCCCAGAGGGTATGCTTAACATTAACGTGTCAAGCAGTAGAAGGAAGAAGAGACTTGTGAAAATGAAGCTTAATTTTGCTACAGAGAACTTTTATTCCTTCTGCTGCTTTTTTTTAAGAATGCCTCTGAACCATCCCAGAGGTCGGTCTTTAGACAGTTGATTCATTTTACAGCAAAAACTCAGATCCATTAAAATTAAAGCCTCCTGCTGGGTGTTAAAATTTCATTATCATACCTCTCCTTATTACAGATACTTGTTTTCTGTTCATATGAGACCACTGGGAAGAGAAGATTTACCTTGATATTTGTATTCAGAATATTCAGTTACCTGTTTACCACGGTTTCATTTATTTCTGGGTGAAAATTTCCCCTTTTTGTGTGCAGTTGAGTATGTCTCTAAGTTGCCAAAGAGGAGTGCAATATCGCTATTAAATTTGGATGATCATTTATTTGCAAGTTAAAATGTCTTCTGAAAAGGATGAAAGCTTATTCTTGCCTGAAGCTTGTTTGTTCCATGAGAGCTGTGAGGTGTCTCTGAGGGCGGTTTCTATGCTTTGTTTTTTCCTGTGTCTTAGCTGTGGGGTATATTCCTATTCTAGAGAAAATCTCTCCCTATTTTGGTATAGGAAGTAGAGAAAACTGAGGAAATGTGTCTGGAATGGACCTCCAGGAATAGAAAAGTCCATTAATGTTTGCATGGTTTAAATGCAGGGCTAGTAATGCTGAGAGTCTAAATTGTGTTTTTTAATGCCATCGTATAAGCACATGCATTTGTGCCTTGACATTGATGGAATTCATCTTGAATGAGTGTGCATGAAAGCTTTGGGGAATCTGATCCACCAAGAAAGGAAATTAGAGTACTTGTTTCAAAAACACTGTCATTTGCATTTGTGTCTGCATGTGTACACACACACACACACACACGTAAGTACACATGTGTGTATGCACACACACATACATAAACATTATCTACATGTGCTCAGTCGTGTCTGACTCTTTGTGACCCTGTGGACTGTAGCCTGCCAGTCTTCTCTGTCCATGGAATTCTCCAGGCAAAAATACTGGAGTGGGATGCTGTTTCCTTTTCCAGGGTATCTTCCCAACTCAGGGATGGAACCCAGGTCTCCTGCATTGCAGGCAGATTCTTTACCATCTGAGTCACCCTAAATTAACCTTCATAAAATAGATAAGTGGCTTAAAAAACAGAAACTGACTATCATAGTAACAAGTGAAAGTTCTTGCTCTGAATACAATGAATACAAGAAAGTGGCAGCATTGATATGGTTTCTCCTGTTCCTTGTATGAGAGTTTTCTTAGCCAAGGTGGGGCGGTGAATGACAGGCTAATCCTGTTGGATAAGAAGCTGGCCAGAAATTCAGCATCACCAAGATTATTTAAATGTGGATTTAGAGCTGTGATTGTAACACTGTATCTTGTCCTAAGGATATGATGTTATATTAGTTACTGGTCAGAATACAGGTATCAGTTCAGTTCAGTCGCTCAGTCGTGTCCGACTCTCCGCGACCCCATGAATCACAGCACGCCAGGCCTCCCTGTCCATCACCAACTCCCGGAGTACACTCAAACTCATGTCCACAGAGTCAGTGATGCCATCCAGCCATCTCATTCTCTGTCGTCCCCTTCTCCTCCCGCCCCCAACCTTTCCCAGCATCAGAGTCTTTTCCAGTGAGTCAACTCGTCGCATGAGGTGGCCAAAGTATTGGAGTTTCAGCTTTAGCATCAGTCCTTCCAATGAACACCCAGGATTGATCTCCTTTAGAATGGACTGGTTGGATCTCCTTGCAGTATAAGGGACTCTCAAGAGTCTTCTCCAACACCACAGTTCAAAAGCATCGATTCTTCGGCGATCAGCTTTCTTCACAGTCCAACTCTCACATCCATACATGACCACGGGAAAAACCATAGCCTTGACTAGATGGACTTTGGTTGGCAAAGTAATGTCTCTGCTTTTTAATATACTATCAAGGTTGTATATACAACTTATAAATAACTAAGTGCACACATGTTGGGGGATGCATGCTCAAAGTGTCTTAAACGTTGGTGGTGTCTGCTTAGCAGCAGTGCCTGCTGCTAAGGGTTCTGCTGTTCGGAAGTGTGGTCCCCAAACAGGGGACCCTTTTAGAAATGGACACGCTCAGGCCCTCACCTCTGATCTCTAGAATCAGCATCTGCATCTCAGGCTCGCAGGTGACTTGCAGGTACGTAATGGTTTGGGATGGCTGAGTGGTTAAGGCGTTGGAGTTGAAATTCAATGGGGTCTCCTGGTGCAGGTTCGAACCCTGCTCACTGCAGAAGTGGTTGGCTTTGAGGACTCCCCTGGCTTTGAGAATCTGCCTGCCACACGAGAGACCTGGGTTTGATCTCTGGGTTGGGAAGATCCCCTGGAGAAGGAAATGGCAACCCATTCCAGTTTTATTGCCTGGAGAATTCCATGGACAGAGGAGCTTGGCGGGCTACAGTCCATGGGGTCCAGAAGAGTTGGTTCAGATACGACTGAGCAGTTAACACTTAATGTTTGGGAAGCGCTACTCTAGGATGCGTTTTATGACAAACTTCTTCCGGGCTTTTGACATCAGGGGGTGATTCTGTGATTTCCCCACACAGGGAAGTATGGAATTTTTAAACAAGTTCTGTTTTGAATCTTCCTCCTGTCGCTTATGATCTTGACCTCAGACGGCTCCCTGAGTGTCGGAACTCCATGTCCACACCTGTGAAGTAGAGAGAAGTCAGGCATGCTGCGTG
This sequence comes from Moschus berezovskii, assembly GCF_049115385.1. Lineage (NCBI taxonomy): Eukaryota > Metazoa > Chordata > Mammalia > Artiodactyla > Moschidae > Moschus > Moschus berezovskii. Next base: position 55,328,668 of record NC_142472.1, read on the forward strand.
TTGAGTTGGCCCGCGAGCTGCTGGAGTAAATGGGTGACCACCTGTGTGCCGTCGTCTCAGGCCTCTCTCTCTCTTGCACTCACGTGCCCCAAACTCAGGCCAGCTCAGAGAAACGCATGCTGAGGGCTGACACATCCTGTGGCCCTAGCTGGTAGCCAGCTGGACCGGCCTTCTGCAAGGACCTGCCCCAGCTGAACAGGTAGAGCAGCCGGGAGGAAGGGCAGGCGGCAGGTAGGAAGCCCGGCAATCGCATCGTCAGCTGGAGGCTGGCTGGGCCAGCAGCAGTGGTGGTGGTGCTGAGGTCTGCAGTTGTTGCATCTGCCGCCTAGCCCTGGAACTCTGCCCTTTATCTGGGGAAATCTTTCTGACAAATTTGTTTACAGAATATCAAGTGCATTTACCGGTGAGCCAGCTAATCTGGAAATAGCCTAAGGAAGACTTATATGAAGCAACTGCTTTCACTGGCCATGGAACAGAGTCCTTCCCCGCCCCAGAAGAGTGCTATTTAGCATCTTTGTTTGCTTTTTGCTGTGGTTTTTGTTAAGTTGCAAATATGTCCCGAACTTCAGTCCCTATTTAAATGGAACAAGATGGGTAGAGTGAAAATGCCAAATAACAGTAACAACAACAGATGAACACAGAAACAAATCTCAGGACCACAAGAGGTGCTTCTGCAGAGGGAGACTCTCTTGTGTGTGGAGGGCTGGTGGGGCTGGGCTGGATACATCCCCGGAGCTCATGCTCCCCAAAGTACATAGTTCTCACCATGAACCTACCAGGTGGGTATTGTCCCTGAGTCCATTTTATTGACAGTTAAACTGAGAGTCATGTAGAGTTGCTTGCCCAGAGTCACACAGCTAATAGGAGATGGAGCTGAAGTTGAACCAGGTATCCTGGCTCCTGAACCCAGCTCTCAGCCACGGAGTCAAAACATCTGATCCTGTTAGCCACTGACTCTGTAAGGAGCTCTTGACATTTCCCGAGGCTGCTGGTGTCCGTTTGCCTGGATCCCTTGGGAAGGGAGGACCTTGGTGTTGAGGGTATTGAGACAACGTTGAATTTGGTGCTGGAGAAGACTCTTGAGAGTCCCTTGGACTGCATGGAGATCACACCAGTCAATCATAAAGGAAATCAGTCCTGAATATTCATTGGAAGGACTGATGCTGAAGCTGAAACTCCAATAGTTTGGCCACCTGATGCGAAGAACTGACTTATTGGAAAAGACCCTGATGCTGGGAAAGATTGAATGCAGGAGGAGAGGGAGCGACAGAGGACAAAATGGTTGGATGGCATCACTGATTCGATGGACATGAGTTTGAGTAAACTCTGGGAGTTGGTGATGGACAGGGAAGCCTGGCATGCTACAGTCCATGGAGTCGCAAAGAGTTGGTCACAACTGAGCAACTGAACTGAACTGATGTGAAGAGCCAACTCATTGGAAAAGACCCTGATGCTGGGAAAGATTGAGGTCAGGAGAAGGAGGTTACAGAGGATGAGATGGTTGGATGGCATCATTGACTCACTGGCAGTGAGTTTGAGCAACCTCTGGGAGATGGTGAAAGACAGGGAAGCCTGGCATGCTGTGGTCCATGGGGTTGCAAAGAGTTGACACAACTGAGCGACTTAACAACAGCAGCTGTTTCAAAGAGCTGCTCTGAGGTGTCAGATCAGCAATTTCTTCCAGGGAGTGTTGTCACATTTGCCCTCTGCACTGATGCTCTGAATAAGTTGTCACTGCCTTCATCGTATATTATGAGAATCTGAGGCCCAGTGGGGTAGGAACCAGGGTGGACTTCCCCCTGCCCTGCCCTGATGCCTTTGTCAAGCCTGCAAGGTTGGGGTGAGGCCTGTGAGCTGCCGGGGGCATTGTCCTGGGCTGGGTGTTTGCGGACCATCCCCAGACCTGCCTGGCCTGGCTGGATTCTTCTGAGACACCACAAACCAAAAGGACCTGGGGGCCGCTTAGGAACCTCATCCCCACGACATAGTCCTTTGTGTGGGAATGTGTGTGTACAGACCCCTTGTGAGCTGGGCTTGTCTGTGAGATACTCTGCTGTCTAGGGCTCGGAGTCCACGAGGCGGATGCTGGCTTCCTTAGCCCCGTGCCTGTGGCCGTCTGCCAGCTTCCAGGCTATAGTAATGAAAGCGTTTCTGAGTTAGCAGCACTCACTGTAAGGCAGAGGACAAGTAGCTACTATTCAGCTTAACTGTGGAGGTGAAGCTTTATTTTCATGAAACACCATCAGCTTTTTACAAGCACAGGATAGATCATCTTGTAACGGGTTTAAGAAAGACTGTGTTTATTTACAAAGCATTGCAGAGAAACATCACATGGAGAGAAGAGATCTAGAACAGGAAATGCATTTGTGGCCCAAGAAAAAAACATTCTTGTAGGAAAACAGTCTGCTGGGCAGGTGGGTAGGGGCACAAGCCTTCCTGGTCACTCTCTCTGAACTTGACAAGAGACAGACTGGGGAGTCTTATTTCAGAATTAATCTTGCTGATTAATAAACTTCATTCTGCCTACTTTTGTGGTGAAACCTTGAGCCTGGAGAGAGGCGATGTTAGGGGGAGGGATCTAAATTACATTTAGTTGTGATCAGTTAGGCAAAGTGGCAGATAGCTTCAACAAGAGGGTTTAGAATTTGCTTAATTGCTGTTTGCTATGATGATCTGCCATCTATAAGGAAAGCTCCCATTTGGAAATACAGTCAAAATAGTATTTTAGGTAAAGTATCTGCCTGCAATGCGGGAGACTTGGGCTTGATCCTTGGGTTGGGAAGATCCCCTGGAGAACAGAATGGCAACCCATTCCAGTATTCTTGCCTGAAAATTCCCAGACAGAGAGAAGCCTGCAGGGCCACAGTCCATAGGATCACAAAGAATCAGACATGAGTGAGTGACTTAACAATTTATTTTTTCTTCATTCTGTAAGGAAAACTCTCATTTGGGAATACAATAAAAATAATCTTCCTAGATTTTATTGAGGGTCCTCCTCCCTTAGGTAAGTACCATTATTTCTTCTTTCCAGGTAACTATTTTCATCTTCTGTGAAATAAGAAAACAGCTGGTTTGTTAGAGGAGACATGAGTCAGCATTCCTCGCAGGCAGCTCTTTGTCAGCTTTTCTGTGAGAATCCAGGAGTTTGATTTTCTTCCTCCTAAAAGGATAGTGTGGTCTGAAAAGACGTGAGCAGAGAACACCTGAGGATGTTCACCCACCTGAGTGGGTACCATCCCTTGAGCTGAGGGGCCGGGATGAGAGATTTAGACTAGGAACTAGATCTGATGTTTTCAGACACCACTTGTGTCAGACACCACAAACTCCACTTGTGAAACTGGAGGAGAGACGTAGTATCATGAAAAGGGCAGGGAGATTGGGTCAGGGCTGGGCCGTCCCGCCTTCAGTCCTAAGAAGAGGGCAGACAGCAGAGCGCGTCCTCACACTGCATCGCCCGGCTCCCATTTTAGCGTGAACCAGACGTGTTTTGGGCTGAGTCCTTCAGCGCCGGTTGAAGGTTTGTGGTCTGGTGGATCCCTTCTTTCTCCCCGCCACTTCTCCCTGTGTGCTGGATGCTGGTGGATGTGGCACCAATTCCAGAACGACAAGACATTCTGACGTCACTATAAGAAAAATGCACTCAATTCCATGTATATGTGTTAAGGAACCTTTAAAAAAATGGTATGAAAGGAAAGTGTTAGTCTCTCAGTTGTGTCTGACTCTTGGCGACCCCATGGACTATAGCCCTCCAGGCTCCTCTGCCCATGGGATTCTCCAGGCAAGAATACTGGAGTGGGTTGCCATTTCCTCTTCCAGGGGATCTTCCTGACCCAGGGATCCAACCCACCTGTCTTGCATCTCCTGCATTGGTGGGTGGGTTCTTTACCACTGGCGCCACCTGGGAGCATGTGCGTAGGTTATATGCAGATGCCACATCACTTTACTTAAGGGACTTGAGCACCTGTGCATTTTGGTACCCAAGGGAGTCCTGGAACCAGTCCCTTGCAGATAGCGAGGGACACCTGTACTTCCACAAGGTTGTGGAAGAATCTGGAAAGGAGATGGATACTCTGTGTGTCCAGAAGACTGCGTTTGTGAAAGGGAGTGGCTCTGGAGGTTTGAAGGGAGGTGTGACCACATGGGATACTTCTGCTGGGAAAGTGGCTTCTTGGTTTCCTGACCTGTCCCTGGAGATTCCCAGAGGACTCCCTGTGGGTTCCCTCCCTTGAGTTTTTGTTGCAGCCCTTCTCCCTATACATAGCCAGCTCCCAAAAGTAGGTGGGAAAGAAAACCCTTTTTATTTTCATCCTTAACATAGGAGAGGCTAACATTTATAAAAGGACTTAATCAGAAGTAGACCATGCTCCAAGCACATCCTCTCCCCACCCTACACTTGACCTTTTTTTAAAAAAATTATTGAGTTAGGCTGCATCTGGTCATAGTTGCAACATGTGGGCTCTTTCGTTGCAGCGCTTGGGCTCCAGTGTGCATGGTTTCAGTGGTTGCAGCCAGCAGGCTTGGTTGCTATGAGACATGTGGGATATTAGTTCTGCATCCAGGGATTGAACCCATGTCCCCTGCATTGCCAGGTGGATTCTTAACCACTGGACCACCATGGAAGTCCCCCCACATTTGACTTTAATGTAAATGTATGACAAGAAAAGTAACACAAATCAATCTGAGTGGAATTATTTAACAATACTGGTGGCTTTGCTGGTTTGAAATTTGGAAAGCATTCATTTGGGGTGACACCTGAGAAGATATACACAAATTCCAGATGTTTAAATAGTGAAGGCCAACAATCACAATACAATCAAACATTAGAAAAACTGGAAGAAAACAATGTGATATTCACGAGGCCCCTGGAGGGTGGATGACTTTCAAGGATGAGAAGCAATCAATTGAAGTCATAAAATTGAAGTCATCTGATGTGAGAACAAAACGTAGCCAGAGTGGAAAGTATTAATATATTGACTGCAGGTATGATCAAGTACTAATGTTTGTTATACAAAGAGCTTGTCTCGGTTGATAAATAGTAGATGAGTGGGAAACATGAACAATTTGGAGGAAGTGGAGCTGAGAAGCCTATGGAAATAGGTCAGTTTCAGTGGAATCAAACAGATGCTGATGGAAGAAGCTATGACTTTTATCTACTACACTGGAGACACTCAATGAAAATAATACTTTGGGCAGGCAAAGATACACTCTGGTATGTATTTGGTTGTGTTGTAAATCACTGTAAAGTTTTTAGAAAGCAGTTTGACAGCAATCCCCAAATCAATAAAGGCATGAATATCTGGTGACTTAGGGGTCTCACTTCAGGGAATTTACCTGAAGGAGATAGTACAAAAAGAAAACCATTTATACACAGAATGCTTGTTGTAGTTTCTCTTGTAATTGTGGAAAATGGAAACATTTTAGAAGCTAAGAGAGCGAGACACATCTCCTGCATGAATTCTAAAGTTATTAAAAGTGATTTTGAAGATGATAACATGGAAAAGGTTTATGACGTTGACTGAAAAATAGAAATACTCTTTACATACAAAAGGACTTCAGCTAAACATGTATGAAAGGAGAAGAAATATGTAATAATAGATATTTCCTATAGGAGTGATGCTGCTAACATTTGCATTATAGTTTCAAGCTATGTATTTAAGTAATTATCATTACAAAGGGTGATCAGAAAGAAGAAGAAACTGTAGAGTTTATGAACATGTAAAAGTCATTTGCAGGGAACCTGCCCTCCTGTTCCTGCACATTCCAGTTCTGTGTAAGAGGGAACTTCGATATTTAAGTCCCATCTTTATCCACAGATAGTTAAAGCCGAGGCCCAGGCTCATAGAATTTAAACCATCTTCTGCTTTCCCACCCACCTCCAGCTTCGGTCTCGTCTCCTAAGTGGTTGGTTTCCTTGACCCTCAGGAACTAGCCTAGAGGCTGTTTTGTCCTCCAGACAAATGACTATTTCCGTATTAAAATTCACTCCTTTTTCTGATTAACAGTTTCAAGTTCTATAGAGCCCTCCTACTCAGTTACAATTCGTGGGTTTGAGGACACACCTTGCCCCCTGGAAAACTGCTGAGATGGACACGAATCACCACCTAGCCCAGTGGTTCTACCCTGGGTCCTTGTGAAGGAATCCACAGTCCCGTTAGAGGTGTGTGTTCCCCAAGTTTTGCAAATCTTCTAACATAGCCCAGGGCTTAGGGGCTTTGACCTTGGAGGTTAATACTAACCACCTTGCCGCTTCTGTTCCTTGGCGGTGGCAGAGTTTGCTTGGTCCACCTGTCTCCATGTTTGCCTGGAGTAGGCTTTCCAGAGGGGAAAACGGAACTCATTTTTAGCAGAATAATGTTTCACAAGTGCCACAAGGATTTTAAGTTCTACTGGAAAATATGAAATTGACTTTCATGTCTGGTCGTGTCTGATTACATGAACCTCATTCTCTTATATGATACTTTATCTATAGTATTAAATATTCTTCAAGGATATGAATGTTAATAGCTGTATAGTTTTCCATAGCTTGACTGCACAATAATATCTTCTGCAAATTCCCTCTTGTTGGACATTTTATATTGTTTCTAATGATTTGGCAGTTCAACTATGCCTGAGATGAACATTTTCACATACAAATCTTTTTTCACAACTCTGAATCTCTGTAAGATAGATTCTTAGATTTAGAATTACAGATAAAAGGGTGAGTCTTTACAAGGATCAAGTTATCATGCCAGCTTGTGATACGGACACATCTATGAATAATTTGCCTCTTCACAGGCCATGCCTGCTCTATTCTTATCCATTCTGTGTTTATATTCCTCTGGAAATCCACATAATTGTAAACCTATAGCTCCCTCCTACTTTGCATCACTTTCAAAAGATGGTATGCCATCTTCCTCCATCTATCACGAATGAAATTGCCTTGGAAATCGATATCACAGAGTAAAAATGTCTATGTAATATGTCAATGTAATATGGAACTAGAGATAAGGAAAACTAGTATGACAGGCTTTATCTTAGTGTATTTACCTAGAAATTAAGCCTAAGTTAGTGCAGACCTGAAATTGGAAGTGAACTTGGCAAAAACATATGTGTGACATGGAGAAAAAACACAAGCTTGATCTATCCTTTTGCTGATTTTAAGAGTGTGTATTGATCGTTCCATTTTTTATTCCTTCAGCAAATACATAGTGAATTCTTATTACATACCAGATATCATATTTAGTGTCTAGAGAAAAATATGTCTATTTTTGCTTTTTGGATCATTTCTAAAATGTTGAAGGCATTTTGTTGTTGTCGTTCAGTCATTGCGTTGTGTCTGACTCTTTGGCAACCGCATGGACTGTAGCCCACCTGGCATGGCCCGCATATTCTTTGCCACTGAACCACCGAGGAAGCCCTGAAGACATTTTAAGGCAACATAAAAGTAGCATTCATCATCTGGACTAAGGGGTGTGTGTTATGTGTGTGTGCTGTATAAGAACTAGCTGTGCTGTTAAGAAAGATGCTGTTTGGACTGGTCTAAGTCTCCTTGTCATCCATAGAATTTCTCTCTGATAGAAAAGACAAATATCATGAAGAGGGAATGACTGTGACGACTTATTTGTAGATAAAAGTTACTTGTGTTTGTGTATTGGAAACCAATTCTGACAGTTTTACCTCCTCCTGGAATCTCTTGGGGACTCATTGACTCTGTTGCTGAAATGAGCCTAATAAAGCTGATTAGCCACTTTGTACTATAGGATTCTGAAGACGCAAACCTGTGTAACCATCAATATAAAGCAAAACTGTTGCAACAACAACAAAAAAAAGAAATTGACTTTCAGCCTCCAGCCCCCATATAGTCCTTCTTTGGAGTTTAGAAGTCACGAGTTGTGTGTTTGTGTGTGTGTGTTTGTGTTAGTCACTCTGTCGTGTCTGACTCTTTGCAGCCCCATGGACTTTAGTCCTCCAGGCTCCTCTGTCCATGGAATTTTCCAGGCAAGGATGCTGGAGTAGGTTGCCATTTCCTTCTCCGGAGTCACTGGTTCAATTCAGTCGCTCAGTCGTGTCTGACTCTTTGCGACCCCATGAATCACAGCATGCCAGGCCTCCCTGTCCATCACCAACTCCCGGAGTTCACTCAAACTCATGTCCATCGAGTCGGTGATGCCATCCAGCCATCTCATTCTCTGTCGTCCCCGTCTCCTCCTGCCCCCAATCCCTCCCAGCATCAGAGTCTTTTCCAGTGAGTCAACTCTTCGCATGAGGTGGCCAAAGTATTGGAGTTTCAGCTTTAGCGTCAGTCCTTCCAATGAACACCCAGCACTGATCTCCTTTAGAATGGACTGGTTGGATCTCCTTGCAGTATAAGGGACTCTCAAGAGTCTTCTCCAGCACCACAGTTCAAAAGCATCAATTCTTTGGCAATCAGCTTTCTTCACAGTCCAACTCTCACATCCATACATGACCACTGGAAAAACCGTAGCCTTGACTAGACGGACCTTTGTTGGCAAAGTAATGTCTCTGCTTTTTAATATATTATCTAGGTTGATCATAACTTTCCTTCCAAGGAGTAACTGTCCTTTAATTTTATGGCTGCAATCAGCATCCGCAGTGATTTTGGAGCCCTAAAAAATGAAGTCTGCCACTGTTTCCACTGTTTCCCCATCTATTTCCCATGAATTGATGGGGCTAGTAAAGTCATGCTCAAAATTCTCCAAGCCAGGTTTCAGCAATACGTGAACTGTGAACTTCCAGATGTTCAAGCTGGTTTTAGAAAAGGCAGGGGAACCAGAGATCAAATTGCCAACGTCCACTGGATCATGGAAAAAGCAAGAGAGTTCCAGAAAAAGATCTTCTGCTTTATTGACTATGCCAAAGCCTTTGACTGTGTGGATCACAATAAACTGTGTAAAATTCTGAAAGAAATGGGAATACCAGACCACCTGACTTGTCTCTTGAGAGTCACTGGTTAGGAGTCACTAATTACATCCTTGAGGCTCTGGTTTTCCTCTTCTGCCACTTTGCTCATTTGTGAGAATCTGTAAAGATTCATTTAGGTGACCTAACCATCCTCGGAGAAGGCAATGGCAAGCCACTCCAGTACTCTTGCCTAGAAAATCCCATGGATGGAGGAGCCTGGTAGGCTGCAGTCCTACCAGTCGGAAGCGACTTCACTTTCACTTTTCACTTTCACACATAGGAGAAGGAAATGGCAACCCACTCCAGTGTTCTTGCCTGGAGAATCCCAGGGAAGGGGGAGCCTGGTGGGCTTCCATCTATGGGGTCACACAGAGTTGGACACGACTGAAGTGACTTAGCAGCAGCAGCAACCATCCTCACCTCTTCCCCTGTATATTTACCAATGCAGGAAGTTTTCTTATAAACATCTTCCAGTTGTGAGTTCACAGTGTAACAAATGCAACTATACAGTAACTGCACGGTAACCATAGCGGCAGAATGATCCACTTAGAGTAAAAGGGGGGTGGCGTTGTTTCCTGCACTATTTTTTTGCAGAGGACAAGGTTAACCTGCTTTCCAGTTATTGGGCCAACCTCCATAATAAGAAGTTGGCTGTTCATGTCTGGACGGGAGAGCTCTGTGCTGTAAGAATGTGTCAAGCTACGTGCTTGGCACCCCTAGCTACTGAAATTCCCAGGCTTCCTGGTTCATCAGGAGCTGTACTGGTTGGCTGGGTGAGGAATGTCTGCTGTAATTTACTAGGTTTCTAATTTACCAGTTAGCATTGTCACTGCTAACTGGGTCCCACTCGGCATCTGGGTGGTTTGATGGAACAGAAAGGCTGAAGGGGGGTGGATGTGGGTATAGGAGGTTGAAGGATACACTAGTTTCTTAGACACTGACTTCATTCATTTATTCAGCATTGATTTACTGAGTCCTTATTATTTATTATCATTAACCTTGTGTTCCTTTTCCACTGTCTCGAACTTAGCTCTAAGCCGGCCAACCAAACTAATTAGAAAAGGGCACTGATTAACTTTTGGAACTCTATTCCGCCCTCATGGGTACCATTTTAAAGAACTGTGTTATGTTTCCTGGTAGTACTTTTGACTCTAGAGGGCTGTCTTGCCAGTGATTATTGTTGGTCATCAAGAGACTCAAGTTAGATGATGGGTGGCTTGGTCAGTTCATTACCATCTCTGGAAAGCACATTTCAGATTCTTGCAGTTCCTTTTTTTTTTTTTTGACAAGGAAGGGCAGCAGTGTGAATTAGTATTCCATTTCACAATAATATAATGGCATAAGAGCTTTATGTTCTGTTGGGTTCGTTTCTCTAAGAGTTTATCCTCTGAGTGATTAAGCACAGTGTCTGATGGAGAGTGTCCCATGAAAACATTGAAAGGAATGAGCAGTTCTTTGTTGTGTCCTCAGAACTAAACAAAACAACAGGAGGGTGCCAGCTATCAACACAGCAGGGGTCTCCAGTACAGAAAAGGACAGGGGAAAAGGTGTTCATTTCTCCTTAAAATATCTTCTAAAAATAAAACCGTGTTTCCTGCAGTACTGTGTGTGGGCAGACAGGGATTAGAGGGAATGGAATATTCTTGGGGTTCAGTAAAATATTTTGAGCCAAAATAAACCTGAGAGCTGTGGACTTTAAAGGAGCTTATTGTATACTTGTGCTCTGTTACTTCAGTCGTGTCTGACTCTTTGCTACCCCATGGACTGTAGCCTGCCAGGCTCCTTTGTCTGTAGGATTCTCCAGGCAAGAGCACTGGAGTAGGTTGCCACACTTCCTTCCATGGGATCTTCTCCACCCAGGGATTGAACCCACAACTCCTGTATCTTCCTACATTGCAGACAGATTCTTTACCACTGAGCCACTGGGGAAGCCCATTGTCTGCTGGAGGTGGTAGTGTTTATAATGACATTATATAAACTGCCTCCATCCCTCTTTTGAAGTGAGATAAAAAACGGATAATGAGGTTGGCAATTTCAGGTTGTAAACATGTCAGCATGAGTGCACTGTGTCCTTTATGCTCCTAGGAGGAGTGTGGGTGTGGGGTGGTGGGAGGAAAAGGTGAGAAAGCTTTGTGGAGGCAGGCCGGACTGATGTTTCAGGACCAGCAGCATGGAGCCCTGAATCCAGTTTCTTAGGATAAAGCCTAAACTGTTTTATAACTTATAATCCAGCTCTTTTGGTTACCTGCAAAGAATTAGGGGACTTTTGCTCTCAGCCTTATGAGAAAAGTGTAATAACAAGCAGGTGAGCAAAACAAAAAATTTTAAAAAGGCCGTTCTGTTTTTTTTTTTCCCACCATTTAGTAGATTTCAAACAAGTCATCACTGATAAAAATAGCAGTTAATATTCATTGAATTGATAGCTAAAGACCATGGCTTTTAAGGGCTTCCCGGGTGGCGCTAGTGGTAAAAAAATCTGCCTGCCAATCCAGGAGACACGGGTTTGATCCCTGGGTTGGGAAGATCCCTTGGAGGAGGAAATGGCAACCCACTCCAGTATTCTTGCCTGCAGAATCCCATGAACAGAGGAGCCTGGCGGGCTACAGTCCATGGGATCACAAAGTGTTGGATGTGGCTGAGCGTGTGCGCGCGCACACACACACACACACACACACACACACACACACACACGACTTTTAAAACCCTATCGTAGTACTATAATGACCACATGAAAGTCGGACCAAGTGTCCGACTCTTTGCAACCCCATGGACTATACAGCCCATGGAATTCTCCAGGTCAGTATTCTGGAGTGGATAGTGGATTCCCTTCTCCAGGGGATCGTCCCAACCTAGTGATCAAACCCAATTCTCCTGCGCTGCAGACGGATCCTTTCCCAGCTGAGCCACCAGGGAAGCCCAAGAATACTGTAGTGAGTAGCCTGTCCCTTCTCCAGCAGATCTTCCTGACCCAGGAATCAAACTGGGGTCTCCTGCATTGCAGGCAGATTCTTTACCAGCTGAGCTACCAGGGAATCCTATGATGACCAAACTAAAAAAAAAAAATTAAAAGGTGTGGGCCTGAAATTTTCTTGGTCAAGAAGTTGTAGGGTTTTAAACTCACTGAACAAAAACACCACGTTCCAATTCTTCACACCCAAGATGCCAGCCAGTTCCTTTAGGACTTCTGGGCATTTTCATTCTCTTCTGGGAAAAACTGGGTGATTCCCCAGAGAGAGAAGCACAGGCTGATGATGACAAATATGAACCATGGTTATAAGTCTGAGATCAACAGTTTATTTTCATTGCGTTGTCCTTTTATTTTAAACATTTGTTTTTGCCCCCTGGTGTGTAGTTGACGGTTACTAGAATTTTTTGGTAGACACAGTTACTTTTGGACACCACGAAAGCATATTTGTACTCTTCACTTAAAAATTTGAAATAAAATATGAAAAACTTTCAAGTGACTAAAGCTGCAGAGGTGTATGCACGTGCCTCTGTGTGTGTGTGTGTTATGTGTGTGTGAGTGTGTCTGTTTAGTAGCACATGCTGTCTGTGAAGCAGTTGATAGCTCATGGAGCAAATTGTAACAATTGTAAGAATTACAGGTATAGCTTCCAGGGTCCCTGAGACTGCTAAGTAGCTCTGGGTTGGGATTCAGAAATCTGTGTTTCTGATAAGTACTGTTAAAGATTGGGTTGCATGTGACACAGAGGCCTGTGATTTGTTTATTTAATCTGGCCTCAGGGTGTGCAGGATCTTAGTTCCCCAGGGAGGGATCGAACCTGCGCCTCCTGCAGTGGAAGCTCAGAGTCTTAACCTCTGGGCCACCAGGGAAGTCCCAGGAAGCGCTGTGCTGGAGGTGTGAACTTGGAGCTAATGGAGTCCCTTTTGTTTTCACCCTGGTTCTAGCTCTTTCCCCAGTGCTCTGGGTCAGACCCTCACTCGTGTGTCAGAGTCAAATTAAAGTGATGAAGCACATCAGTTCAGTTCAGTCGCTCAGTCGTGTCCGACTCTTTGCGACCCCATGAATAACAGCACGCCAGGCCTACCTGTCCATCACCAACTCCTGGAGTTCACTCAAACTCATGTCCACAGAGTCAGTGATGCCATCCAGCCATCTCATTCTCGGTCGTCCCCTTGTCCTCCCGCCCCCAACCTTTCCCAGCATCAGAGTCTTTTCCAGTGAGTCAACTCGTCGCATGAGGTGGCCAAAGTATTGCAGTTTCAGCTTTAGCATCAGTCCTTCCAGTGAACACCCAGGATCGATCTCCCTTAGAATGGACTGAAGCACATAGAAAATGTGTAATCTTCATAACCGGTTGGCAGAGTGCCCTGCTGTTCTTAGCCGTTTGTGCTTCCAGGCGTGTCTCTCGGTTCCCCTCCAAGTGCTGATAGTGAGAGGCCTCGCGTTGTTATGCAGGTAGTTTCAACACCATGTACCCACCATGGGCATCCTCAACAGGAAGAAAATACACCCAGTGCTGTGTGACAGTCGCGGTTTTGGCCATTGGGGGAACCTCTTGTACCATGTGATGTATGTGTGTGTTAGTTGCTCAGTCGTGTCTGACTCTTTGCGACCCCACGGACCCCAGGCTCCTCTGCCCATGGGATTCTCCAGGCAAGCATAATGGAGTGGGTAGCTGTTCCCTTCTCCAGAGGATCTTGCTTACCCACGGATCGAACCAGGGTCTCCTGCACTGCAGGCATATTCTTTACTGTCTGAGCCACTAGGGCAGCCTTGTGATGGGCTGTGGTATTTCCAGTGTGTTCCACACCAAATTAGCCCATTGATTGTGCTGGCGCAGAAAGAGCAGCGTCTTCGGGAACAGACTCTCGGGTTTTCCCCATGGGGGACATTCTGGGGAGGACCCAGAGTGACTGTCTCCGGGCTGCTCAGCTGCTACTCTCTTTGTAATTGCTTTCCTCTCGTGGTTTCCTCGATGAATGAGCCATCCCTTGTCTTGCACACAAAGCTGGAAACAAACCATCCGAGGCTGTTGAAGACCTCTGCTTAGAACTCCTGGAATGCTTTTCTTTATTTCAAAAGCTAATAAATTGTTTCTGGGGGTTTCTTCCAGGAGTAAACACGGAAGGAGCGGTGTCCACAGACAGCGTGTTTAATTTTTCATGAGGAGTGCATTTGAGTGCTTCTCCAGTTAGGTGGTTCTGATGCTAATTAGCGGGACGATGCTGGCTGTCTACGCCGGAGCGCCTGTGTGCACCACATTTTGCGCCTACATACAAGACGGCGGCCGTGTTACTGGTGCTGCTTACTGCACCATCTCATTGTTTTGATCCTGTTTGAGCTTAAGTGTTAATTTAGCCATAGCTCACCTGAAGCTGTGTGATTTTTTTTTTTTTTTCTTCTGGTGAAATTCAGGCGACTGAAGCCTCATTTCCCTGAACTTGAAGTAGTTGGAAAGCAGAGATGATGGTAGAAGTATGCAGGTAAGGGGGTGGCAGGAACAAAGAAGACGGGGGACCTGCCTCCTGCTTCTCGGCACATGTGGCCTTTGATGGTTTTCTTATTGATCCCAGCGGCATCTGTGCTTCTGGACTGCAGAAAACTGTGGGTTAGAAACATACCCTGTGAAAATACTAAAATGACTAATTCTTGCTTTCCAGCTAGGTTTTCCCATTTGTTTTCAGGTGATTTGCAGTGAGTACTGAGATTTACTATCAACTCCTTGCACAGAATTGTTATACTAAAGGTAGTTGACATAAGATTTAGGACAGTGGTGTGCAAATGATTTTGGGCCAAACTGTAGAGAATTTTCATTTTAACTTGTAGATGTCTGATTCAGCTTGTGTTTTTGGTTGAGAACTAGGCAGGTGGGTTTTTCTGTCTTGTATATTTTGATACAGGGATTTGATAGGAGGGTTAGATCTCCTCCCGTTTAGGACTTACCAGGCCTGTGTTTTCAAGTTGCTGCATCCTCCTTTAAAAAGTATATTTAATGATGGCGGGTTGATTGAAACTTTCAGAATTTAAAACCCTGTTACTGTTGAGGACAGTAACAGATCATGAATGAATTAAAATGCGGCATCTCTTCTGCCACCTGAAGCAAACGTTTGAGTTACGTAAATAATCCCTAAGTCCCTGTCAGCCCATGAAAATGTAGAAATTAAAAATTTTAAGATCTCCTGGAGGAGGGCATGGCAACCCACTCCAGTATTCTTGCCTGGAAAATCCCATGGACAGAGGAGCCTGGGGGGCTACAGTCCATGGGGTGGCAGAGTCGGGCACGACTGAGTGACTTAGCACGGATAGTGAGCACACACGCTGTCCTGCAGTGGTCACTGGGGGGAGGCAGGATGGTGGTGAGATAAAGTGTCTGTCTAGTTTTGTGCGAGATGGATGCCAACAATGACAGAACATTTAGCTTCTACTCTTTGCAGTAAGCAAACCCTCCTCTCTTTGTTACCGTTTTGTCAGCTTGCTTATGGCTGTCCCTCTTTGGGGTATGTGACCACAGCTCTTTTTCTTCCTCTGACTTTCCCCCTCATATCTGATTTAATATTAATTAAAAACTTTAAGAAAAAATTATTAAAAGTATTGACTAGTGATGCAGAGTGAAAGTCACAGACCGCTGACTGTGCCAGGAGTTTCTGGGAAAGGAGAAATGTTATCGAGAACTTTGAGTAAGTCTCTTTTGCAAAATTTTGCCACTTTTCTGCCAAAAATCACTTTGCATGCATGCTAAGTTGCTTCAGTCATGTCCGACTCTGTGCAATGCTATTGACTGTAGCCTACCAGGCTCTTCTGTATGTCTTGTATGTCTCCTGCATTGGCAGGTGGATTCTTAACCACTAGGACCACCTGGTAAGCCCAACATCACTTTGGATTGCTTAGAAAATATCTAGTGGAAGGGAAGGTTAATATGAGAAGACTCACGTTACGTTTAAATCCTCTGAGAAGTTGGCATCAGTGCTTTGGGGTTCCCTTCAATACTAAGATAATGTTGGCAGTTCTCGTGTCAGCTGAAAAGCATGGGTCCAGCTGTCCCGAGGATATGGGTGGCTGTCTCACCTGTAACCCATTCTTGATGTTTTGCTCTAGTGACCATGGTGGTAGCTTCATATCTTTCCCTTGAAATACTGGTGCAGGGACCCAGGGGAGTGACTGTGAGTGCTGAGTCTTTTCTGCCCAGCTGCCATCGCCCAGATGTGTGCTTTTGGCTCAGACTCCAGGGCCCTAGGACAGTTAGGATCCTTTGAAGGGAATCTCGAAGAGACTCACATGAATAGTTAGATGACTGCATAATCTTTGTACCTGCTTCTAAGGAATTCATATCATTCATCTTTGCCTGCCTGGAACAGACACGAAGGGGTCACAGGGTAACCTCTTTAAGGATAATAGGAGGGAATGGATGTCAGAAGAATGGCGTTTTCTCTCCAATTAAGAACCTAGTCAGTTTGGGATGTGCATTTTAGCCTACTCAGGTGAAAATTCACACTGCCGTATAATAAAGTATGATTTATTACCGTATAGTACTGATGTCCTGTGTGACAGAGTCATCTGTTTCTTGCCTTGAAATCTGCATTTCTGTTGTGGTTTAACTCGTAGGGCTTCCCTGGAGGCTAAGTGATAAGAATTGCCTACACTGCAGGAGACACGGGTTCAATCCCTGAACGTGGATTCGATACCTGAGTCAGGGATATCCCCTGGAGTAGGAAATGGCAACCCACTCTGGTATTCTTTCCTGGAAAATTCCATGGACAGAGGAGCCTGGCAGGCTATGGTCCATAGGGTCGCAAAGAGTCGGAAACAACTGAGCAAATGAGCACACACATACATAGTTGATTTACAATGGCAGAATGAGTCAGTTTATATATGTATATTCTTTTTCATATTCTTTTCTGTTATGGTTTATCACAGGATGTTAACTATAGTTCCCTGTGCTGTACAGTAGGGCTGTTGTGTATTCATTCTATATATAATAGGTTGCGCAGGATGCTGCTATCTAAGTGGTTTAGCTAAGAACTGAAATATGACTTTCTCCAGGGTGTTATAGCCTTTCTAATCTCCTGCCCATCTCTGTCTTCCTTCAGAATTAAGGAGCCTGATTTTGGATATTGGATCACTGTTTTGGTCCCCTCCCTAGATGATAAATTCTGAAGCACAGGGATTCTGTCTGTCCTTGAAGAGTTGCCTTCATACGCTTGTGGGGAACATCCAATTAAAATTAGTTAAATAACGAGATGTATTCAGTTCAGTTCAGTTGCTCAGTTGTGCCTGACTCTTTGCGACCCCATGAATCACAGCACGCCAGGCCTCCATGTCCATCACCAACTTCTGGAGTTCACTCAAACTCATGTCCATCGAGTCGGTGATGCCATCCAGCCATCTCATTCTCTGTCGTCCCCTTCTCCTCCTGCCCCCAATCCCTCCCAACATCAGAGTCTTTTCCAACGAGATGTATTAGTACACGTAAATGTAGAAGCCAGAAAATGGAACGGGAGTCCATGCAACATCACCTGGAGCTGCCAGACCCATTTCCATGTGAAGGTCTCGGCCCTCCCCTCCTCTGTATCCTCATGTCATCCTAGAGACGGCTGCTGCAGCTCCAGCCCTCTCAACTCCATACACAATCTGGAGGAAGAGAGAATACATTCCTGGAGGTCCCACATGGTAGAGGAAGATCTTTTCCAGAAGTTCCCAAGGAAGGACTCTTTGTGGGTCTTTGACCTCGGTTGAGTCACAGACCCATTCCTGAAGCCATCTTTGGTGATGGGAATGGGATCAATCAAGACCGACCATGAAGCTGGGGATAGGGCCAAGTTTTCCTGAGGGGATGTGTTGGAGAAGAATACCTGAACAAAGTCAGGTTTATTAGAAAGGAGGGTGGGTGACCGAAACAGTGTCCGCTACAGTCCCTGCTTTATCCCCGGTACCTGGAACAATGCCTGGCACATAGGTTGTACATAAATATTTATTAATTTGTTCTTTTACCTTCTGGTGTCATTTATCAAACTCTGTATTTCTTTTGTTTCCTGGGACGCAAACATTTATACATTGCTTAGTATCTTACTTTTAAATGCTATTTAAAAAAATACTTAAGTAAATTCTCTGTCGCTCAGTCATGCCCAACTCTTTGTGGTCCCATGGACTGTAGACCACCAGGCTCCTTTGTCCATGGGATTTCCCAAGTAAGAATACTGGAGTGGGTTGCCATTTGCTTCTCCAGTACATGAAAGTGAAAAGTGAAAGTGAAGACGCTCAGTCGTGTCCGACTCTTTGCGACCCCATGGACAGCAGCCTACCAGGCTCCTCAGTCCATGGGATTTTCCAGGCAAGAGTACTGGAGTGGGGTGCCATCGCCTTCTCTGAGCCCGTTGCTATTTCACAGTTAATAGAATTATTAAAAATAAAATATAATGAAAACAATTTGAGAGATTTGTGTACAGAAGTTTTGCTAGTGCATCCCAGTCTAAGGGCTCATTGTGAGTGAAGCTAAGAAAGCAGTTTTGATCCATTATTTATAACGTGTAAGCCAGTGGAAGTGTGACAGAGAATGCCATATTATAATGCTGGCATGCGGCAGGGACCAGATTATCTCTCATTACTTGTCAACACTTGTTCAGTTAAAAAAAAGAGGAGAGAATTTAGTGTGAGATTACTGTAAACCCTGTAATTAATGTGGTGAGGATGTTGCTTTATTAAAAGAATCTAAGAAGACACTCAGTAATAAGTAGTACATGATCTGTAGTAATAAATGTGTATGGATATTTTATCGCGTGATGTCATAAACTGTAATTGAATTCTTATATTTACTTAAAATATGTATGTTTTTGTTGTTTAAGTTGCCCAGTCATGTCTGACCCTTGGCGACCCCATGGACTGCAGCATGCCAGGCTTCCCTGTCCTTCACCATCTCCTGGAGCTTGCTCACACTCATGTCTGTTGAGTCGGTCGTCCAGATAAGGGATTCCCTGGCTGATTCTCTGTCCTGGTGCTTGTTGCCCCACAGACAGCACAGTCCACAGAGGTGCGGGCTTCTCTGTTGTATCATAGCTGAACATGTGTTCCTTCCCACGTGGAAATGAAGCTGCTGACCTGCTGAGTATAGTGCGTGGTCTGTTTGTTTTCTCTGGTTACGGTGCAAGGTTTGTACTTAATCACTCGAGTGCTGGTGGATTAGGGTGCGTCGTTTGTGGCCCTGCAAGATTTTAATTGATGTGTGTGAGGATCACACCTACCTTTTTGGTGGCCTTTAGTCTAATGGCCTGGGATATCTTCGGACATTGAGCTTTGTGGCTTAAAATTTAATACCTATTCTGTAAGTGTCTGGCGGGGGATAGGAAAACTCAGAGAATGGACTCTTCCTCAGATCATCTGTGGAACCAGTGGGAAATGAAGTCAAATTATGATTTAAGGCTCCATTCATCATTTCATTAAACATTTAGGCAACTATTGCTGAAGCTTTATTTCACTAATATTTGGTCTTACATTTCTGTTTAGTTTTGGTTAATAATATGATTTAAGGAAGAAATCAGTATTCATTGTGGTCAGCTCACACCCATTCTGAAAAATCATGAAAAAGCATTTGCTCTGGGTGAAATTGAAATCTCATTTCTTTCCTGTCTGCTCCTTGTTGTTTCTTGTTACAAATCACTCCAGGCTAATGAGAAAAATTTTTTTTTATCAAGATCAGAATAAATATAGCAAGGGTGATCCTTGAATATTTATGAAACACAGCAGTAAACGAATAAAGGAAGGTGTTAATAAAGTCTGTTGTTCCACCTTGGATTTGGTGAAATGGAAGAGCAAAGTCCAGGAGTCACAGTAAATACTCTGACATATCCATGCTAATAATTTGGATGGTGACTCTGTATTTCTCTACCAAACAGCAAACTTTAGAAGAAAAGGAAAATTATATATTGAAAAAAAAATCTATGTGTTTTATAATAAGAAAAATAAATTTTAATATAACGTGCATAATTTGAAAGATTTGGAAGATGTATACACACTATGAGATGATTGGATGGCACCACCCACTCAATGGACATAAGTTTGAGCTAACTCCGGGAGATGGTGAAGGACAGGGAAGCCTGACATGCTTCAGTCTATGGGGTCGCAAAGAGTTGAACACGATTGAGTGACTGAACAAAAACAAATATATGTACAAAGGAAAAGAAAAACTGCCATTTGTCGTACTAGTCAACAATAATCCCGGATAATATTTTGGGTATTTTATTCCAGGTTTTGTTTTCCTGTGTATAGAATTTTTTTATTATTATGGTTGGGATTATTTTTAGCAAGTTTCAACCACTTAGGTTACATGAAAAGATAAGGTGGACAGTTGGAGAGAAAGGCGACAGTCTCACCCATGGTTAAGAGTGTCCAGTATGGTTTACCATTGAGAGGATCTTATACAGAGTTCTAGAAAAGACTATGCTTACATATTTGTTTTTTTATTTAATACATTTTTATAGACCTGTGTCTATAAAAATGAAAGGCAAAAGACCCAAAAAGACCTGGAATAGCAAGAGATTTTTGAAAAAGATTACAGTTGGAGGGGGCTTCCCTGGTGGTTCAGACAGTAACGAATCTGCCTGAGATGTGGGAGATGTGGGTTCAGTCCCTAGGTCAGGAAGATCCCTTGGGGAAGGGAACGGCAATCACTCTAGTGTTCTTGCCTGGAGAATCCCATGGACAAAGGAGTCTGGTGGGCTGCAGTCCATGGGATCACAAAGGAGTGGATTCATACTTTCAGTTCATCCTCACAGCATGAGGAGCACTCATGCTCCTGAATTTGTAATTGACTCAGGACAGCCATAAACATCTATGGAACAGAAGAAAACGTGCCCAAACCTGCACGTTTAGGGTCAACTGATTTTTGACAAAGGTGCCAAAGTATTTCGATGAGGGGAAGGATAGTCTTTTCAATGGATGTTGCTGAAGCAGTCGGACATCCACTTGCAAAACAGTGAACTTGGACTCTTACCTCACACCAAGCACAAAAATTATCTCAAAGTGAATTATGGACCTAAATTTAAGAATTAAAACTGTAAAACTCATAGCAGTTTGATTTTTGTGTATGACTTTGCACTAGAAAAGATTTCTTAGCTATCACATTCATGAAAGCATGAATAAATCAGACTTAAACACTTCTGCTTTTCATAAAACAACAGAAGAAAATGAAAAGACAAGCCACGATTAAAAATTTTCACTCTGCAAAAGATCTTAAGAGAATGAAAAGACAAACTCCAGACTGGAGAAAATTTTTCTAAAGTGCATTTAAAAAAATGGACAGTATCTGGAATATATAAAGAACTCTCAAGGCATCAGTAGTAATGGGCAAAAATCCAATTGGAAAATGAGCAGAGGATGAAAGCATGAACAGACTTGATGGATATTTCATGGAAGAATGATATGCAGATGGCAGATAAGCACATGTAAAGATGTTCAATCATCAGCCATCTAGGAAATGCACATTACAGTCTCTGTGAGATAGTTACATACCTATCAGAATGGCTAAATAAAAACAGTAACTTTGAAGGTAAAATGGTGAGCTTAATTAAAAACAATAGTGGCAATATCAAATGCTGAAAATGCAGAAGCAGTGGGTCACTGATATATTTTCTAGTCAGAGCGTGTCCTAAACTCTAGGAAGGATCTTCTCTCTTCGCCGTTTCTCATATACAGGTTATGAACTCGAGGCTTTACTTGTCTTCATGCTTTTCTCCTCGTCGCTTTTCTCTCTGCTCTTTCCTATCAAAGTGAGTGAAGTGAAGTTGCTCAGTCGTGTCTGACTCTTTGCAACCCCATGGGCCTACCAGACTCCTCCATCCATGGGATTTTCCAGGCAAGAGTACTGGAGTGGGTTGCCATTTCCTTCTCCAGAGGATCTTCCCAACCCAGGGATCGAACCTGGGTCTCCCGCATTGTAGGCAGATGCTTTACCATCTGGGCCACCAGGGAAATCCTATCAAAGCACAGCTCAAATGTTATTCTTCTGCAAAACTTTCCGTATGGATTTATCCCTTCCCCTGTGTTATGTGGCAAAATGAATGCGTCTTGTGCCCCTATGAAACGCTGTCCATTCCTTTATTAACACGACTGGTTTGTATGTTGACCAGTGACTTATAGGTCCTTCTAGACCTTATTTCCTTGTTTGCCCTTGCATGATATTTGGGACTTAGAATTTTACTAAATAATTGCTTTATGAGAAGAATAAAAATAGATATCTAAACATGGGTGGAAATGCTATAAATAGGCCAGTGAAGGTGAAGAGAATCATGTCTTACATAGTATGATAATATATAAAATTACCACCCCTCTGATCTGCCCTTAGCATCTTGGATTATTATTCTGGTTGTGAAGACCCTGCACAGTTCTTGTGAAATCTGAAAGACAAGAGATATTTTGAGAGAATATTCGTCACTTGAGATATTATTGTGAACCTTTGGGTCTTATCCATTACATTTAAAATTTCACTGTCAGTGTCTTGGGCAAGTGGTAACAGATCACCACATTTTGGAAAGATTGATTAGAGAAAAGAAGTAAAATTGAGGGATAAATGGACACCTCCTCTCCCAAGAAAAAATGTAATTGATAGTGAAGTCTGATAACCAAGAATCTACTTGGAAGTAATTAGCATTCACCGAGGGTACTTCACAAAATCCATTTATTTTAATTTCTTTTTAATTCTTTGTGGTGATGGAGTTGACAGGCTCATTGCTCACTTGTTCTCGGCTCTTCCCAGTGGGGGCAGCCCTTCACATGCTTCCCGGTCGGGCTTTAGCAAGAAGAGAAAGGGTCGCATGTTGGTGGCTTTCCATTCAAGTGTGAAGAAGTCAGGGGCATTTTAGGGGCAGTCACTTGACTCGTAAAGATGACAGAATTGAGACACCATCTGCCTACCCCGGAGCACTGAAGCTCATGTGTACAGTGGTGTTTTGTAGTCTGTGCCAGCATCGGCCTGCAGGTAGATGCTCATCGTCTCTGACTTTCTAATGTTAGCTGAGTCATCACGGGTGTTGGTGAGCCACCTGGTTATTAGATAATCATTCTCTCTCAGTTGACGCTGTCATGCAGGTGCCATGATCCATGAGTGCAGGCATGTCTGGTCTGCAAGACTTCCTGGTTTCCCTAGGTATAGGTCTGAGTGCCCATGCATCTGATACATGGAGCTGTGCTCTATGCTGTGTGCTGGGATTTGCATTTCAAAGGGCAGAATGGGAAGTTTTCTCTTGGAGAGAGGGGTACGTGCCTGGGGAGGCCTGGGGAGGATGTTAACCTCTAAGATGCTCTGATTTGTGATTCTCAGTGTTTCCATGTAACAAGGAGTTTCCATGATAACCAGTAGCAAAGAGAACAGAGTCCTCAAAAGAAGTAAATAGGAACCTGGCAGGACCTCCCTCAAGCTCCCCGTCTAGTGTGTATGTGGTTTTTCCATTCTTAAGTGGAGTTTGAGCGTGGGAAGACATATATATTCCACTACGGTGGGGCGGGGAGGTTAGGGGAGTGGATTCAGGATGCTTGGGATGGTCCGATGGTACTTAACTAGGGTCTCTGCTACGCTTGTCCACACCTGCACCTTGGGGGTTGTTTCGGAGGACTTGGCAGCATAGTGTCTGTCTGTGCTCAGTCACTTCACTTGTGTACAACTCTCTGCGACCCCATGACTGTAGCCTGCCAGGCTCCTCTGTCCATGGGATTCTCCAGGCAAGAATACTGGAGTGGGTTGCCATGCCCTCCTCCAGGGGATCTTCCTGACCCAGGGATTGAACCCATGTCTCTTAAGTCTCCTGCACTGGCAGGCGGGTTCTTTACCACTTGTGCCACCTGGGAAGCCCCAAAGTGTCTATGCAACGTAGCAATTTTTTTGTTAGACTATAAAGCATATCACTGTCCCTGGAACGTGCTTTATTTTGGCCCTGCAGCTTGACTTCTAATGATTTGCCCTCCGTAACCACGGAATGGCCTAAGTTATAGGAACTCTTGATTGTTAACGATTCTAGGAGATGGGTTGGAAGGGACTGTATTAAAACACGTAGGCAAGTATATTTCAAACATAAGTGACCGGAGTGCTGGATTCATGATCTTTTGCCATACTTGAGAACTACCCACACTCTTAATATTTTTTTCTCTGGATTTTATCAGCTGTTGGGTTTGGCTTCATCTTAAGTATAGGATGGTTCAGTTCAGTTCAGTCGCTCAGTCGTGTCCGACTCTTTGCGACTCCATGAATCACAGCACGCCAGGCTTCCCTGTCCATCACCATCTCCTGGAGTTCACTCAAACTCATGTCCATCGAGGCGGTGATGCCATCCAGCCATCTCATTCTCTGTCATCCCCTTCTCCTCCCGCCCCCAACCTTTCCCAGCATCAGAGTCTTTTCCAGTGAGTCAACTCGTCGCATGAGGTGGCCAGAGTATTGGAGTTTCAGCTTTAGCATCAGTTCTTCCAATGAACACCCAGGATTGATCTCCTTTAGAATGGACTGGTTGGATCTCCTTGCAGTCCAAGGGACTCTCAAGAGTCTTCTCCAACACCACAATTCAAAAGCATCCATTCTTCGGCAATCAGCTTTCTTCACAGTCCAATTCTCACATCCATACATGACCATGGGAAAAACAATAGCCTTGACTAGATGGACCTTGGTTGGCAAAGTAATGTCTCTGCTTTTTAATATACTATCTAGGTTGGTCATAACTTTCCTTCCAAGGAGTAAGCGTCTTTTAATTTCATGGCTGCAATCAGCATCTGCAGTGATTTTGGAGCCCAAAAAAATAAAGTCTGACACTGTTTCCACTGTTTTTCCATCTATTTCCCATGAAGTGATGGGACCAGATGCCATGATCTTTGTTTTCTGAATGTTGAGCTTCAAGCCAAACTTTTCACTCTCCCCTTTCACTTTCATCAAGAGGCTTGTGAGTTCCTCTTCACTTTCTGCCATAAAGGGTGGTGTCATCTGCATATCTGAGGTTATTGATATTTCTCCCGGCAATCGTGATTCCAGCTTGTGCTTCTTCCAGCCCAGCGTTCCTCATGATGTACTCTGCATATAAGTTAAATAATCAGGGTGACAGTATACAGCCTTGACGTACTCCTTTTCCTATTTGGAACCAGTCTGTTGTTCCATGGCCAGTTCTGACTGTTGCTTCCTGACCTGCATACAGGTTTCTCAAGAGGCAGGTCAGGTGGTCTGGTATTCCCATCTCTTTCAGAATGTTCCACAGTTTATTGTGATCCACACAGTCAATTGAAAGGAGATCAAACCTTGTCAGTCCTAAAGGAAATCAGCCCTAAATATTCATTGGAAGAACTGTTGCTGAAGCTGAAGCTCTAATATTTTGGCCGCCTGATGTGAAGGGCCAATTTATTGGAAAAGACCTTGATGCTGGGAAAGATTGAGGGTAAAGGAGAAGGTGGTGACAGGAGATGAGATGATTAGCATCACTGACTCAATGGACATGCTGCTAAGTCACTTCAGTCGTGTCCGACTCTGTGTGACCCCATAGACGGAAGCCCACCAGGCTCCCCCGTCCCTGGGATTCTCCAGGCAAGAATACTGGAGTGGGTTGCCATTTCCTTCTCCAATGTGTGAAAGTGAAAAGTGAAAGTGAAGTTGCTCAGTCGTGTCCGACCCTTAGTGACCCCATGGACTGCAGCCTACCAGGCTCCTTCATCCATGGGATTTTCTAGGCAACAGTACTGGAGTGGCTTGCCATTGCCTTCTCCGTAATGGACATAAGTTTGAGCAAACTCCGGGAGATAGTGGAGGATAGAGGAGCCTGGCTTGCTGCAGTTCATGGGGTCGGTAGAGAATCAGACACAGCTTAGCGACTGAACTAATTACTACTGCTTGTGCTTTTTAATTTTGTTTCAGAATGTAGATGATTCTGAGTTTGTTCTTTAGTTTGTTTGAGGTTGTATTTTGAATCTTCTAATGTGGGTGGATGAGGGGTCCATGGGATTGGGTAGTTTTTCCTTCCTGAGCCACCTTTTCCCCTCCCTCTTCCCTTTCTCATTTCCCTCTCTCATTCTGTAAGAATCTACAATGTAAAAGGCGTTGTTCAGGCAGTTGGGGGCACCTGAGTGAGGAGCTTATGGTCTTCAGATGAACAGGATACAAGGCAGAAAGCGATGAGCTGCTGGAGAACACTCTCTGGGTTCTAATATTAACAGAAGCTACAGGAAGGAGACCTTCCATTTAGAGACCAGCAGAGGAGGCTTCTTGGCATGGATCACACTTATTTAGTATGTGGGATTCACGGTGGGTACTGGTGGTGGTGGATGTGAAGGAGGGAGGTGGGCATTTCCAGGAGAGGAAACCACAGAAGCAGAAGTCTACAAGCAGAAGACCCTGGTGTGGACTCAAAAGACGATGGCTGGAGAGGACTGGGAGTAGTAAGGAGGCTACTTAGGAGGCTCCTAAATGCTACATGGAAGGTTTGGATTTTCTCCTTTAGACAGTGGTAGTTGGAGTGTTTCTGAAGATGTTTGGCCTTCAGTTGATGTGTCAGAGCTGGAGTCAGACTCAGGTAACCTATCTAGATTAAAAAAAAACAAGCACACAGTTAGAAAAGCTGCTAAATCTAAGAACCTACAGAAGCAGGAAGAAAATGATTCTGGCCACATGGTGCTCTGAGATCAGGGACCTTTCTGTGCACAATTTAATACAGAAGGTGGCACAGGGAAGATACAGATTGAAGGTGACC
This sequence comes from Moschus berezovskii, assembly GCF_049115385.1. NCBI lineage: Eukaryota > Metazoa > Chordata > Mammalia > Artiodactyla > Moschidae > Moschus > Moschus berezovskii. The sequence continues at coordinate 55,355,239 of NC_142472.1, forward strand.
AAAGGAAAGAGTCAGAATGCTCATCTTTTCCTGAGAGTCAGAGGGAGAGCAATTGGTCAACTAATTTGATCTGTGGTTAGAAGAGTCTTGTTTCTGCCTGGTGTAAACTGAGTTCATTAGTTCATTATATCCATTTCCATTGGCATTGGTGTGCATGGCATTTTTTCTATGGTTTTGGGTTTGATAGTGAGTACTTCTGAAACTCTTTCTGAAATAAAGAAACTGAAGTACTCCTCAAAGGCTGGGGTTTCCTGAGACTGTTGGTTGCCTAGAGGAGCTTGGATCTCAGCAACATCAGAGAAAGACTGTGTGCATATGGAGATACCCTCCAAATGGCTTTTAAAGCTTCAGCTGGCTAAATGAGAAGACAGGTTAAACAGACTTTCCATGTGAATAGAACATGATTATAATTATTTTTATCCTTGTGTTGTGAAGCATAGTTTCCTCCATGTGCAGATCTGCAAGTTTTTTATGACTCAAAATTTATCGTAAAGCGAAGATCCAAAGAGACATCATTTTGCCTTTGCTGAAGATTGAGATTTTGCATTTATGGCAAGTAAGTCACACTTGGTTTTTCAGTGATGGAGAGCGAGGCGTGTAGAATGGAAAGTTGTTGAGAGCTCTTAGAGTTGTGTCATTTGTTTCTTTGGGGCCACTCTTCACTATTTATCTTTCTCTTTATTACTGTAACTTCTATGGACTGAAATGTGTCCTCACCCCACCCAAATTGGGCTTCCCTGGTGACTTAGATGGTAAAGAATCTGCCTGCAATGTGGGAGCCTTGGGTTCAATTCTTGGGTTGGGAAGATCCCCAAGAAGGGAATGGCAACCCACTCAAATATTCTTGCCTGGGGAATTCAGTGTACGGAGGATTTGTTGAAAGCTCTAAACCTCAGTGGGATGGTATTTGAAGATGGGGTCATGTGGATGGGGCCCTCATGGTGGGATTAGTGTCCTAATAGAAGGAGATGCCAGAGAGCTTATTCTCTCTACCTGGCTTGTGAGACAGAAGGAAGTGCATCTGCAAGTCAGGAGAAGAGCTCTTAATGGAAACCAAATTGTCTGACTGATTGACCTTGAACTTCCCAGCCTCCACCACTGTGAGAAAATACGTGTCTGGTTTTGAAGCCCCCTAGTCTGTGATTGGAGAAGGAAATGGCAACCCACTCCAGTGTTCTTGCCTGGAGAATCCCAGGGAAGGGGGAGCCTGGTGGGCTTCCATCTATGGGGTCACACAGAGTCGGACACGACTGAAGTGACTTAGCAGTCTGTGATATCTTGTTATGACGATTTGAGCTGACTCATACAGCCCTGCTGGAAGTAAGACTTGTAAAAGTACAGCTGAGGATTCAAGATAATGTGTTTACTACATAGAAATGCTATTCCAGTTGCTTTTGAGGCTGGTTCTGTCATGCACTTTTGACGTGTAAGTGTCTGATAGACTGAGGTGAAAACCAGGGTCTGCCTGTATGATGGAATCTAGCACAGGGGGAGGGCATATGTTGCTTAAGAATAAAAAAAATCTTTGGAGCTTGAATCATAGTACACTCTATGTATGGAAACTTGGAGACATTTGGGTTTTTAACTAGCTTAACGTTTAAGTACAAACGTTCTTGGATTTGCGGACAGATGAATGAATTGGTTAGTTTATGATTCATATCAATTTTGGAGGCCAGAGTCCTATAGCAGTAAAAGAAATTCCTAAGACAAAGCATTTTAAAACAGAGAAAAGGTCAAGAACAGTAAGGAAAGCATTTTCAAAGAGCTCAGAATCCTTCTGTCAGTTTTGGCTTTCCTGAAAATCAACCATGCATGATGGCTGAAGGCCAGCCTCGAGTGCGCCAAGGTATGTTTAGATAAACAAAGGGAGAAGGAGAAAGAAGCTTGTATCTCTATGTGGAGGTGGTCCCAGCAAGGTTCTCATACCTCTCAGATCTGAAATACAGTGGGATCTCCTGAGTATATGGTTCCTGGATCTCCAAGGCTGTGGCCCTGTCAGAAGAGTCTTTTACTGGGCTAATATCAGGCAATATTTCATGGATTTTATTTGGCTTCTTTTTTTTCTCATTTGTGCAGTTGTGAGCTGTGCTTCTGTTAAAGTTTTAGGATACCAAAAGATATTTTGAAGATTCTGTAATCTTAAGAAAATTATGCACAAATATCTTAAATTTGAAACCATATAACTCCCCAATATTATTTCAGGCAGTTAGAGGATTACATTCATTCCTAAAGAAGGCTGAACACTGGAGATTTGATAGTTTCAAACTGTGATGGCTGGTGAAGACTCTTTGAGAGTCCCTTGGACTGCAAGGAGATCAAGCCAGTCAATCCTAAAGGAAATAAACCCTGAGTATTCATTGGAAGGACTGATGCTGAAGCTGAAGCTCTGATACTTTGGCTGCCTGATGCGAAGAGCTAACTCCTTGGAAAAGACACTGATTCTGGGAAGGATTGAGGGCAGGAGGGCAGGAAAGATTAAAAACAGAAGATGAGATGGTTAGATAACATCATTGACTCAATGGACAGCAGTTTGAGCAAACTCCTGGAGATAGTGAAGGATAGAGGAAACTGGCAGGCTCCAGTCGAAGGGGTTGCAAAGAGTAGGACACGACCTCGCGACTGAACAACAAAATCAACAACAGTTCATTCTTTAGATTAAATAATATTAATAGACTATGTATTTGTTGTTGTTGCCAGGAATAGTTTAAGCAGCAGGGAGATTTAGTATATAACTTACTGAAAACCCCTTTTCTTAAAAAAGTTGATTGACCTTCCATAAGTCCTTGAAGGTAAGCACTAAGTTCTTGAAAAATCAAATCAAATCAGCCAATGTCTGTGTACCAGGGAGCTACAGAGAAGCATTGGACTTGTACTGTCCAGGAAACTAGCCACTAGCACATGTGTGAATTTAAAATTTAAATGAATTAAAGTTAAACACAATAAGACATGCAGTTCCTTAGTTGTACCAGACGCATTTCAGGTGATCACAGCTACGATAGCTGTGGTTACCCTGTGACTTGGCAAGGATACCGAACTTTCTAACCATGGTGGTCAGTTCTGACAGGGCTGTGTGACAGGGTGTTCCCTGCCCCCATAAACTTTCACTGTATTTGGGATCCAGGGGGAAAAAATCTGAAAAAGGCGATGACAGAAGAAACTATAATCAACTCTTTATCAGCAGTGTCATAGTGCAGTGCACGATTCATTACCGGAATAATTTTATAGGTTATAAATGATACAAGACGTTAGGCCAAGATGGCCAGGGAGGAGTGGTGAGTTTTATTTGATGTTCACGTAACTGGTAGGATTCTGACAGGTGGCGATGAAGCAGGAGGCATTCTATGAGAATGTTCTCCAAGTTTTATGGAGAAGTGGGATGAGGGGGCTGTAAAGGTGTGTTCGAGGGACTTCCTTGGTGATCCAGTGGCTAAGACTCTGTGCTCCCAATGCAAGAGGCCCGGGTTTGATTTCTGGTCAAGGAACTAGATCCCACAGGCTGCAACTAAGAGTTCGCATGCCACAACCAAAAATCCTGCATGCTACAACTAAGACCCAGTGTAGCCAAATAAATAAATAAAAATGGATATTAAAGAAAGGCGTGTTTGAGGCAGGAGCAGCTATGTAGTTAGCAAGACCCAGAGCAAAATGAAAAGGTGGGGTCTCTTTGTTAAAAATGATTGACCATCTCCAGACCATGATAGCAGAGCATGGGGGCCCCAGTATAGTTTTCCAGGTGTGAAGCTGGCTCTGATTTGGGGGATGATGCATACATCAAACTGATAATTCTACTGAGTTCTACAGATGAGGAGTAGAAAGAAGTATGGCCAGAAGCATGATCAAAGCTTCAGCACCTTTCTCTCTCTCAGTTTCACCATTCCAGGGCATCCTGGGTTGTTGCTTGGGGTCAGACCAGCCTTGCTTATCACCTGGTGACTTGTTCATCCTGAGCCTGACACTGAAGACAGTGTTTTTCTTCTGGACACAGTGCAAACCATTGTGCGTGGCCGACTCCTTCATCTCTGCTGGGTTCAAACCTTGTCTCTTCAAGGAAAAGATTGAGGAAGTTTAGAGAGTACCACCTGATGACATGCCCGCTAGGCTTGGTGCTTATTAACACATTAGTCTACACTTGTACCGGAGCTTCCCTCTTTGGTTAAAATGCCTCAAAGGGATTTATTGCTCCAAATAAAAAGCAAAATAGAAATCACTGTGGAGGTAAAGACGGTGTGAACACCTTCATTAAAAAACCATGCTGTTGGAAAAATGGTGCCAGTGACTTGCTTGATGTAGCTTTGCCATAAACTTTGAGTTAAAAAAAAAAAAAGGCGTGTCTGTGAAGCACAATAAAGCAGAGTGCCGTATAATGAGGTATTTGTCTGTCTTAGCCAACTATATGGGTGGTTACAGAGAATAATAATGAAATAATACACACAGTGAAGATGTACACTGTTTATTTGGCAAGGTTTAAGCTCTCTTTATTCCTGCCTTTTCTTTAATCCTCATCACAACCACTCTTACCCAGCCCAAGTAAGTTGTGTCTCAGTTTTGCTTCTCCAGGCAGTAAACACATTTCCCCTTGGCATGATTTAGCTTTTTGTGTTGAGATAATTGTAGATTCTTGTGCAGGTATAAGAAGTAATAGAGATCTTGTGGACCCTTTACTCAGTTTTCCTCAATATTAACATTTTGCAAAACTACGGTGCAGCATCACAACCAGGACGTTGGCACAGCGCGCTGGTCTTGTTCAGGTTGCTCCAGTTTTACCTGTATTTATTTGTGTCTGTATGTCTGGTTCTATGAAATTTTATTAAATGCTTGATCCTGCAAGCAAGCGGTATCCTCTCACTCTTGGGGACAGATGTATCTGACAAGGTGAGAATGCCAGTAGAATTAATTTTGCCAGTGTGGATTCATTTCATTCTGAAAAGGTAGAGACAAAGTCTAATCAGCCCACCTGTGTGGAGAATAAAGGGGAGGGGGCTGCTGCAGCCCCCCAGAGGGGACAAGGGGCCGGGTTCACCATGCCCTTTCCTCCCTGGCTCCATGCCTGTGGTCAGTGCCTATAAAGGGGAGGGTCGTGTCTACCTGGTCTCCCAGTCCCACACTTGCAGCAGTGCCCAGCAACCCGCAGTCAGGGGACTGTCTTTGGATCATCTCAAGGTACTTATTATTACTTTGGGCATTGAAAAAGAATGGGAAAAGTGTGGAAATCACTTTACAATTAGAACTTAGCACTTCCCAAGTGGTGCTAGTGGTAAAGAACCCGCCTGCCAATGCAGGAGATGCAAGGGATGCTGGTTCAATCCCTGGGTCGGGAAGATCCCCTGGAGGAGGGCATAGCAGCCCACTCCAGTATTCTTGCCTGCAGAATTCCCATGGGCAGAGGAACCTGGCGGGCTACAGTCCATGGGGCTGCAGAGTCAGACAGGCCTGAGCACCTAAGCACAGCGTAGCACATACATATATATGGCTTCCCAGGTGGCTCAGTAAAAAAGAACCTGCTTACCAATGGATTCGATCCCTCAGTCGGGAAGATCCCCCGGAGAAGGAAATGGCAACCCACTGCAATATTCTTGCCTGGAGAGTCCTCATGGACAGAGGAGCCTCGCAGACTACAGTCCATGGGGCGCAGAGAGTCGGACATGACTGAAGCGACTTAGCATGCACATATGCAGGGATTAGTAGAGAGGCAGATGAGAGCTCTACCTGATGGCCATTCTTTTCCCTGTAAAAAAGGGCACCTACATTGCTTTCTGCTTGGAAAGATAAAACCAGCACCAAATTTGTCTTGTCAGGCAAGATCCGTTCTGTTAGTGAGACTGCTTCCATTATATACTGTATTGTAAAGGGAATAATTTCATGCCTTATATTAGATCTTTTCTCTCCTGCTGAGAGGACTGGAAGATAAGAGAGGCCTGGGTAGCCTCTGGGTCCTGGCATGGTGTGTGGGTCGAGCAAGACACTTTGGGATTGTTTTCACATTGGGCCCAGAATTGAAAGGTTGTGTTTAATTATTCTGACATAAGAAGCTGTTGCCCATCCTTAACTTTGCAGAAGTCAGTGGAACTTTAGGACCTAGGTCTGAGTCCACAGCTTATTTTTAAATCTGGTTCCACTGTTGACAAACCTGGGGCCTTGGGTAAGGACCTCACTTCTCCCAGTTTCCTCATCTGTTAACTGGAGCATTTCTGTATCAAGGTCTTATGACTACAAAATGGAACAATGTATGCAAAGCACAGAGAACAGTGTCTTGCTTATAGCAAAGACTTTGGAAAAAGTGTTAGCTTTTCCTGTGGTGGGTAGTTACTGACTGTGGGAGTTAATAAAGGCTTAAAGATAAAACTGCCTTGGCATTGTTATCTATCACCAGGATCTCAATACTCTGGATGACTAATAAAAATGCTGCATATTGGGATTTCACTGGTGGCTCAGTGGTAAAGAATCCACCTGCTAGCACGGGAGACACAAGTTCGATCCCTGGATCGGGAAGATCCCACAGGTTGCAGAGCAACTAAGCAACTAAGCCTGAGTGCCACACCTGTGCACTATTGGAGCCCACACGACGAGACCCTGGCTGTGTGACAAGAGAAGCCACCACAGTGAGAAGCCCGTGCACCGCAGCTAGAGCGTAGCCCCTGTTCGCTGCGACTAGAGAAAGCCCACCAGCAGCAATGTTGACCAGCACAGCCCAAAATAAGTAAATAATGGAAAATTTTAAATGCTGTGCATTAATGTTTAGTTCGATGCCACGTTGCCCTAACAGTCTTGTCCTGATCACTGTTTTCCGCCGCATCTGATGCCCTCTCCCTGCCTCCCTCCCCAGGGTGGAAAGTCTCTTCAGCCCGTCATTATTCTGTTCTTCATAACAACAGTCAGATGAGCTATTGAACGCACAAATCCCCATCTCATCTGTTTCTGAAAGGTAGGACTTTAAAAATAGTGAGCGTCTATGATGGTTAATTTTGTTGTACCTTGTTATTAAGGGAAGATGATGTTAATACCCACCGAGTAATGAAAAGTCAATTAAATGCATTTAGGGAAATTAAAGTGCTGACAAATTCATAGCGGCTCTTCTGTTCGTTAAATGGGATTGACATGGATTAACAATCGGTGGTGGACAGAAATTTGCTGAATTTACTGAAGTATATTTCCATTAAAATGACAGCTGTGGGGAAGAGTGTCACCAGGGCATTTAGTCACGGGGCCCAGGAGTGTGAAGGAGAGAACTAATCAAATAAGACAACTTTTACTTAATTTTAATTAGGTAAATTCCCCTTCACGTTTTAATCACATAAACTTAGTCACGGGTGGTGTGGAAGCCAGCGGCCAGCCATCTTGTCTCACTCTGCTTTCTTTTTCTAAGGTATTAAAAATTAGTTGTAGACTTGACTTTTGTACTTGATCACACATTGTGAATTAGCCTTTTTCATGAACATAGTTTGTCAGTATTTGAAATTTTGTCTAGTAACCCTTCACGAATCATGTTTACGAAAAATATTTTGAAAAATCATAATGCAATTTGCTGTGAAAAATAAAATCTCAGGTCAGAAACTTGTATCAGTGAAATGTTTGCTGATGAAATAACAATAGGTCTAGAGTATATTTGCTCAGTCGTGTCTGACTCTTTTGAGACCCCATGGACTGTAGCCCTGCCAGACTTCTCTGTCCGTGGGATTTCCCAGGCAAGAATACTGGAGTGGGTTGCCATTTACTCCTCCAGGGGATCTTCCTGATCCAGGGTTCGAACCTGCGTCTCCTGTGTTATTCTGCACTGCAGGCAGATTCTTTACCATTGAGCCACCAGGGAAGCCCGTTTCAGAAGACCATGAAGCTTTTGAGTTTTGTCTGTACTGTTTGTGGTGTATTTGTTTGTCTTTGCAATATGAATGTAAATGGAATTTTGATATTTGTTAGTGTACTCGATTCTTGTTTTACCAGGATATTGGGGACAGGAAGGTACCAGGTAATCAGGATTTTGTTATACTTCTGGGATACAGCTAGTGTTATAGTTTACAGCCATGAAATTTTCTTCACCGTTCATGTACAGCATGTATATCATAAAACTATTTTTTCAGTTCCTGCAAATAGAAGTATATTTTATAAATTTTACCACAGACTGAGATTTTATGTAATAAGCATTTTTTAATGTATTACTCCCTGCAAAATACCATGTTAAGCGCAAGGAAGATGTAGTTTTTTTAAGGCTCTAAGTTCTCTATAATGAAAAGACAGATAAACGATAGTACAAAGTACTTGGAATAGGAAATCAGTTCCAAACAGAGGCAAAATTATTTCAACAGAAAAAACAAAACAATGAGAAGTCTCGAAACCTGATGTTTGAGCTTGGCTTGAAGGAAGGATTTTGAGGAGAAAATGGGTGGAGGGACTTCCCTGGTGGTCCCAGTGGCTAAGACTCCACGCTGTCAATGCAAGGGGCCCAGGTTTGATCCCTGGTCAGGGAACTACTTAGCAGCAGCAGTAGCAGCAGCAGGGAACTACTAATAGATCCCGCATGCCACAACTGAGAGTTTGCATGTTGCATCTAAAGATCCTGCATGCTGCAAATAAGACCTGGTACAGTCAAATAAATAAGTATTTAAAAAGAGAAAATGGATGGAATGGTACTTCTCGGCTAAGATATAGCCCAGCATGAGCAGAGATGTGGAGAGTCCATACCTCATTCAGGGAGCAGTGGGAAAACGTGGTAAATATAGGTGATGTCATTTTTCAGTCGCTAAGCAGTGTCCAATTCTTTGTGACCCCGTGGACTGTAGCCCACCAGGCTCCTCTGTCCATGGGATTCTTCAGGTAACAATACTGGAGTGGGTTGCCCTTTCCTTCTCCAGAGAATCTTCCTTGACTAGAAATTGAACCCATGTCCCTTATATTGGCAGGCGGGTTCTTTACCACTCTGCCACCTGGGAAGCCCTTTGTAGTGAGTTATAACATACATACAATAAAGGCACAGATCTTAAAATGTCCAACACAATGAATTTTCACATACATGTAAGTCTGCGTAACCACCATCCACATCAAGATACAGAATATTTCCAGGACTTCAGTGGCTGTGCTCCACGCCAGGATGACACTATTCTGTCACCATAGGAGCGTTTTGCCTATACTTGAACTTCGTGTAAATGGAATCTCAGGACTTGTGCTCTTGTGTCTGGCTTCTTTGCTACATGTATGTCTGCAGCATGTGGTATTCGTAGTTTTTCTTTGTTGCTGTGAGCATTCTGTTGTATGAATAGTCCTCTTCATCCATTCTGCTGTTGAGGGATGTTTGGATTGTTTCCAGGTTTTAGGTTGTTATGAACAATGCTGTTATGAACACGTCTGTGCATAATTTTTTGTTCAGTTCAGTTGCTCAGTCGTGTCCGACTCTTTGTGACCCTGTGAATCGCAGCACATCAGGCCTCCCTGTCCATCACCAACTCCCGGAGTTTACCCAAACTCATGTCCATCAAGTTGGTGATGCCATCCAGCCATCTCATTCTCTGTCGTCCCCTTCTCCTCCTGCCCCCAATCCCTCCCAGCATCAGAGTCTTTTCCAATGAATCAGCTCTTTGCATGAGGTGGCCAAAGTATTGGAGTTTCAGCTTTAGCATCAGTCCTTCCAATGAACACCCAGGACTGATCTCCTGTAGGATGGACTGGTTGGATCTCCTTGCAGTCCAAGGAACTCTCAAGAGTCTTCTCCAACACAGTTCAAAAGCATCAATTCTCTGGCGCTCAGCTTTCTTCACAGTCCAACTCTCACATCCATACATGACCACTGGAAAAACCATAACCTTGACTAGATGGAACTTGGTTGGCAAAGTAATGTCTCTGCTTTTTAATATACTATCTAGGTTGGTCATAACTTTCCTTCCAAGGAGTAAACATCTTTTAATTTCATGGCTGCAGTCAGCATCTGCAGTGAATTTGAAGCCCCCCAAAATAAAGTCTGCCACTGTTTCCACTGTTTCCCCATCTATTTCCCATGAAGTGATGGGACCAGATGCCATGATCTTTGTTTTCTGAATGTTGAGCTGTAAGTCAACTTTTTCGCTCTCCTCTTTCACTTTCATCAAGAGGTTTTTGAGTTCCTCTTCACTTTCTGCCATGAGGGTGGTGTCAACTGCATATCTGAGGTTATTGATATTTCTCCTGGCAATCTTGGTTCCAGCTTGTGCTTCTTCCAGCCCAGCGTTCCTCATGATGTACTCTGCATAGAAGTTAAATAAGCAGGGTGACAATACACAACCTTGATGTACTCCTTTTCCTATTTGGAACCAGTCTGTTGTTCCATGTCCAGTTCTAACTGTTGCTTCCTGTTCAGCCTAGGTACTCCTTTCTCTTCGTATATTCTCAGAAGTGAAATTGCTGGGTTGTAGGGTTTAGTTTTAGGAAACACTGCCAAACAGATTTTGAAAGTGGTTTTTGCCAATTTTTGTGGGCCTCCCTGGTGGCTCAGTGGTAAAGAATCTGCCTGCAATGTGGGAAACAAGGGTTCGATCCCTGGTTCGGGAAGATCCCCTGGAGAAGAAAATGGCAACCCACTCTGGTACTCTTGCCTGGAGAATCCCATGGATGGAGGAGCCTGGCGGGCCACTGTCCATGGGTTTCAAAGAATGAGACAGAACTTAGTGACTGAGCATGCATGCATGAAGAGTTTGTATTCCCATCAACAGTGTGTGATTATTATCATTGCCCTGCATCCTCACCAACACTTGTTGTATATTTGGTTTTTACCTATCTTTCAAGTTTTGGTTTTTATTCTACGAGTTCTCTTAAAGAGATGTATGGAGTTGCCCAAGCAACTTACTGAGGGATGATGACCACGTGCCATCCCGTTATGATGAGCTTATTGGATTTTATGCAGTTCCTGGCACGCCCTTTGCGTAATTGTCCACGGATTACTCTCCAATGACCTTCTCTTGTGATGTTCCAAGTGTTTGGATGCCAAGACTGAGTTCACGTGCTTACACAGTTGCATTTGCTTTTCTTCTGGGCAGTGCCTCAAGACCAGACAGGCTTTTCAAGCCTGGATTTTGTATTGGGGGAATCAAGAGTAGTGCTGTGACTTGGAGTTACTTCTTCCCGTGTTCCTTTTCCCCTCAAGGGAGACTGTGTTAGATGCTGCGGTGTCCCTTGATTCTGTGCTGTTGTCAGGAAGGCAGGTGGAGTGCTGGCACCTGCAACCCCCATCCCCACCCACCCCACCAGGAGCCCGAAAGTCAACTTGATCAATGACTTTTACCCCTTCCCCCTTTTACCATTGTAATATGGGTTTCCCTTGGCTACACATTTTACTTGGAGATAAAAATGATTTCTCTTACTTTTGTACTGACCTAGTTTTTGCCTCCAATTGCACTTGTTATCTCTTGGAGTCTGTAGGGATGTCTGGCTCGCAGTTGAGAAAATGGTAGGGTGGCTTTTTCCTTTTCCTGGGCGCCCATGCCTTTTGATGAGCCCAAGGCTGGAGGCCGCAGGGGCCCAGCGTGGTCTGTGGGAGGAGAGAGAGCACCATCTGGGGCACCCAGGTACCGATCCATGCCCGGCTTCCCCTTCGCCTCCCAACTTACTGAGGACCTGTCCCGCCTGAAGTATAGGTGGAGGGGGCGTGCCGAGTGCTCAACTAGTCTCTCCCTTGTCTGGACTTTGCCTGTGGCCCAAAGGCCACGGATTGACCTGGGTGTCTCTGCTTTCTTCTGGGACACTAATCTCAAGGAGATGGTGCTGGATGCCCAGCTGCCTGACTGGGGACCCTGTGCTGGGGGAAAGAGTGGAGAAGGAAGAGGGGGCCCCCTCTTAACATTTCAGGGTGTCATGTGACTTTCTCTGCTTGGTGGTTCTGGTTCGTTCCTTTGTGCTGAAAGAATACGATGTGACTTTCTCTCTGTCTGTGTCTATATATAGATATCAATATGATATATCACATCATGGGTGCTTAGTCGCCCAGTCTTGTCTGACTCTCTGAAACCCCGTGGACTATAGCCCACCAGGTTTCTCTGTCTATGGGCCTCTCCAGACAAGAATACTGGAGTGGGTTGCCATTTCCTTTTCCCGGGATCTCTCCAACCCAGGGATCGAACCTGAGTCTCTGGTGTCTCCTACATTTTTAGGCAGATTCTTTATCACTGAGCCACCTGGGAAGCCCGTATTATAGCATAGCATAGCATAGCATGTCACATCATGTGTAGATATACATTTGCGCTTAAGGAGAGCTGTTAGGGGAGTGGAGGCAATGGGGGCATAGTTAGAATTGAGGTCATCTGATTCTTGTGACTGTAACCTTTTAATTTTTTTGGCCTCACCATGCAGCCTGGGGGATCTTAATTTCCTAACCAGGGACTGAACCTGAACCCCTGGAAGTAAAAATGCGGAGTCCTAACCACTGAACCACCATAGAGTACCCTGATTCTTATAACTTTAGACTGGAAAAACAGAGTGGGTGCCCCAGAGGAGGCCAGTATTCGGGTCAGCTAATCCTTGGGACAGGAGGCAGGGGTTTAGACTCTTTTCCTGAGAGAAGGCCTGGAGTTGGGATGGACCAGGGCCTTAGCCACCCTCCTCCTTTAAAAGAAGAAGGACTTTGGTGGGTGCCTAACCACTGACCCACATCTCCCTGTTGATCAGTGGTCCTGAATTCTCAGGAATAAGGATGTTTCCCTGATCCAACCCCTTGAAGCACGCAGCCTCTGAGAATGTGAAAAATCAAGTTTGATTTATCGTTAAGCATGACTGACTTCATTAAAAATGTATTTGTGTTTTGCTAAAAGATTTAGTAAAAGAAGGATATCTCTAGCCTCTGGGTTTTATGATGTCAGGACAATAATAATGTATTCCTGCTGTTTTAAAAACCAGTAGTTGGTGTATCAGGGCTTCCTTGGTGGAGCTAGTGGTAAAGAACCCGCCTGCCAATGCAGGAAATGTAGGAGATGTGGGTTTGAGCCCTGGATTAGGAAGCTCCCCTGGAGGAGGAGCTGGCAACTGTCTCCAGTATTCTTGTCTGAGAAATCCCATGGATGGAGGAGCCTGGCGGGCTACAGTCCACAGGGTTGTAAGCGTCAGACATGATTGAGCACACATGCAAGTCTGTTTATCACAAAGAAGGTTAGAGTTTTTAGAGGGAATAGTCTGGAGGAGACAGAAACACTTACATTTTATATTAAAAGCAGTTTTGCTCAATTCCCTTTCTTACTCTGATAGCTCAGCTGGTAAAGAATCCACCTGCAATGCAGGAGACCCTGGTTTGATTCCTGGGTTAGAAAGATCCCCTGGAGAAAGAATAGGCTACCCACTCCAGTATTCTGGCCTGGAGAATTCCATGGACTGTACAGTCCATGGGGTCGCAAAGAGTCAGACACGACTGAGCGACTTTCACTTTCACACTAGCATATGTAGTACACAACTATGAGATTCTTCCAAACATCCTGTATGGAATCTTCAGTTCTGGAAATAAAATGGAGGAATTTATTATTGGGGAAATTGAGGCACCAAGAGCCATAAAAAGGCCAAGTGTTTTGCTTAACTACCCTGGGCACCTTTCTCATCAGAGAGTAAAGAAGCAGTGGGTTTCTTGAGCTACTAAAGCTTTCAGTTTAAGACATTGAAAGGCATCTGAGATAATCTTATTTACTTTAAAATGGGAATCTATAAAAGTGAACATAGTTTAATGTTGTGTTTTTCAAATCAGCTCAGCACTTGTTTCAGTAGTGTGGGTGTAGGGAAGTGAGATAAGCTGTGAAATCAGATTTTTTCACTTGTAATTTCTTCATTCTACTTCACAGTTCTAGACTTTTTAGGAATTCACCAAAGTAATCTGGTACAGTCTTAGAGCCATCTTTCTGTTCTTTCTTGGGCAAGTCTATTTTTGCATTTCTATTTTATTTTCCTCTCAAACTTTATAGTCTTATAAACTTTACATTTAGCTTTCATCATTCTTGTGCACACACTTCTCAGCTGGGCTGTGAATCTGGGTTACCTGTGCCAGTTGATATTCCTTGTATTAAAATGTTATTCCTTTTCTGTCAAATGTTAATTTTTAGAGACTTCTATGGCAGTCCAGTGGTGAGGACTCCACGCTTCCACTGCAGGGGTCTCAGGTTCAATCCCTGTTTGACTGAGATCCAGCATGCTGTATGGTGCAGCCAAAAAAATAAAAACATAATAGTAAACATAAATAAAATATATATTTAACAATTTTAAAGATGTTAATTTTTAAACGTCAGTGTCTTTGTAGCCACTGTAGTACTTTTTAAATGTGGGAGTAACATACTGCTTTTTAAAAACTAGTGATTTTTAACTTGAGACATAAAGGGGAACTACTAAAGATTATGTTTTTATTTTTTGTGTAAAAGGGAATTTTCGTATTTTAATTTATGTAGTATATGTATCTGGGGCTGAGTAGGTTTTTATACTAATTGTTTCCATATTTAGGCCTAAGAAAAGTTTTTAGGCTTAAAAAGCACCAACAAAGCAGTTTCCAAATGTTTTTCAAATTATTTAAAATTGAATATTTATTTTACACTCTGAAGAGTAAGTCTTCAGATTAGTAACTAGTTCAGGATCAATTTTTCTGTATTGTATTTTTTCAAACAAAATTCAAATTTGTATTATAAACCACAAGCTTGTGCTTTATAATATAAATGGCATTATTTTGAGAGAGGGATAGCTTAGGTATGGCATTGGGTTTTTTTCCTTTTTGCGGCTTGAGGCAGTTGTAAAATAACTTAATGTAGCTTTTTGCAACTGTGTATTCTATAGTATTTTTTTCATTTGGTGAAATTTTAACTGTTAATGTTTATGGCATTGTGCTTTGTACCATTTATTAAATAAAAATTAAAAAAAATTCAAATTTGAGTTCTTCTGGCAATGGTGAACTGATTTGTTGTAAACCAATTCACCTGCTAAAAATAGAAAAACGAAATAAAGAACTAAAACAAAAGCCCAAACAAAACAAAAATCTATGTTGTATATGCATATTCAGAGTAGTGCTAGTAACAGTAACCAACAGGTGAAAACAATTCAGGTGTCCATCAGCAGGTGAATAGGTCAACACTTTGTGATATATAGGTGTTATGGAATATTATTCAACCATAAAAAGGAATCAGGGTGTCAGGTACATAATACATTGAATGAATTCAGAGTGTTTGGTTCATAATTGACACCTAAAATTATTCATTTCAAAAACATTTACCAAATGTCTACTCATGTACCTGGCATTGAGCTGGTGATGGGGATACAGAGATAAATAAGACAAAGTTAGGGAGCCCCTCGAGGCTCAGTCTGGATGGCCGTGCTGTCTAATGGGGGGAGCCACTACACAGTGTGACAGTTGAAATGGAAATAAAATAAACTTTCTTAGCTGCACTGGGTCCATGCTAAGTGCTCCGTGGCCACACGTGGCTAGTTTCTGCCGTGCTGGACAGCAGAGAGATGGGACATTTCATCATCACAGAAAGTTCTTTTGGACAGTGCTGGGCAGGGCAGGTCAGCGATGTGATAGAGGTGAGCCCTGGCGAGTGTCCTGGTGGAGATGAGCTGTGGAGTGTTTTGAAAGATGAATTTTCAGGTGGGCGAATGGTGGGGCAGGGATAGCCATTCCAGTACTGTGAAAGCACAAAAACACAGGGCTTTCGGAAGCTTCGACTCTCCTGGAGATCATAAGTAGCTTGAAGTATTAATAGTTCAGCATTTAAGTAGATTGGCAGGAGTCCCAGCTTCAGGAGACTAGACTGAAAGGAAAGACAGGGCCTGGATCCTGAAGGGCCCGAGATGCCCAGTTAAGCAGCTATTCTGGAGGACACTCAAGAGGGCTTTTTATCTTTCACTTACTTATTTCTTGGGCTAATGCTTCTTTTATCAATTTACCTTACAGAAATAAAACTCTCATGTTTAGCAAAAATATTTTGCCTAGTCATTTTTAAAAAATTTGCAGTGGTGATAACATTTTTTATGGAGAAAAGTCTGTGCCTCTTTTCCTTCGTGGTTTGTAAGTTCAGAAGGTGTCACCTCTAGAGCCTGAGCCATGTTCAATTTTGTTTTATTTTTACTTTTTCTAGTATAAAATGGTGTCAAGTTAATTTTTGTATGTCTGAATGAAGTGCCTAAATTTTATACATCCATATAACAAATACATGTTACAGATATATATTCATGTGTAAAGTTTATGAAAGTGAAAGTCGCTTGGTTGTGTCCGACTCTTTGCGACCCCATGGGCTCTCCTGTCCATGGAATTCTCCAGGCCAGAATACTGGAGTGGGTAGTCTTTCCCTTCTCCAGGGGATCTTCCCAACCCAAGCATCGAACCCAGGCCTCCCACATTGCAATATGGATTCTTTACCAGCTGAGCCACAAGGGAAGCCCAAGAATACTGGAGTGGGTAGCCTATCCCTTCTCCAGCGGATCTTCCTGACCCAGGGATTGAACCGCTGTCTCCTGCATTGCAGGCAAATTCTTTACCAACTGAACTATATTTATATTTATATATTTAAACAAATTACTAGCTAGGATGCTCTAAACCATTTATTAAACAATGTTTCCCTTCTTGGTGATGGATTCTTTGTCACGAATTGCGTTTTTACATATAATGAGGTTTCTTTGAGTCATTAGTTCTGTTGTAGTACATTTTCTTATGTTGATATAACCTTGTTTATTTTATGCCACAGAAATTTTAAGTATTTTTCTGTGTGTGTAAATCAAGCTCATGATTACTTAATTCTCTTTCTATATTTGTTTGAAAATTGAATTCTGTGTTTAAAAATTGAAACTCATGATTACATCGGTTTCGCAAGTGGTTCGAGCAGGCTTGACAAACCATACGGCTTGTCACTGAGGTTCGGGCTGGCATGATATTAACTATAAACACCACTCACTTAAGAGATGTATGTCTTTAGAAAATGTGTGTGCTGGTCTTGCAGTGCTTTGAAAGCCCTCTGTCTTTCAGGATGGTGATTCATTCAGAAGTATGTTTAGTGCAGCGCCACAGAGAGTGAAAAGGATCTTCTGTATCAGTGTGACCATACTTTGAGATCGACGTTTGTGTACTTTCATATTGTCTGGTTCATCTACAAGTCTTAGCTATCAGGAGAAGTTTTGTTATTGACGTTTTATCGATTGGAAGACTCAGAAAGTGAGAAATAGCTAGCAGGTGGAGGCTGCTTTAAATTAATTAGCTAAAATTGCTTTTTCTTTTACTGCTACTTCCCTGACATTTCTGTGTGTGTGTGTGCGTGCACATGAAAGCACAGGCTAAGGAGTGGGGCTGAGGATGCAAGGGGGAGTAGGGCTTTTGTATGCTGTGGAAATTCACAAATGTACCCTTCAGTGGCTGGATTCTGAGGACATGAATTGATCAGCATGATGCGTGTTCCTCGACTGTATCCAGTAGCTTCACCTACACTGTCTCCTGTTCCTGCATTTTGCCCTGAGGCAGATCATTTATGTAACCAGAAAATGTTTCATTGTTCCAGAGGTTGCTGTAAAGAAGAATTAGCAATTGTCTCAAACAATTTGAAATTCGGATATCATCACTTGGTTTAAATGGAATAGCATTTACAGAAATTAGTGAGCAGTTTTAAACTGTTGCCCTTCGTTCATCTCGTGTGAACTGTCCCCATGTGTAAAGGATTCTCTTTGTAGAGAGCTGTGCCATTCCAGAGCAGGTTTCCCATCTCTTACCTCATTTGATGCTTACAGCATACCTGTCAGGTAGCTTTTAATATTAACTACATTTTACAAATAAGGAAACCCAGGTTTATAGGGAATAAGAAGCACACCCTAGAGAGAGTAGGTTCTTTTTCAGTCAACCATGTGACTGAGATTTGCCGCAGTTTTCCCAACCTATTCCTCAGGGTTTTCTATCAACTGAAAACAAACAGAATCACTCTAATTATAATGGAAATCCATCTGTCCATGATTATTCATGTTTTATAAACTGCATTATAACTGTGTTTAAAATCGCCCCATTGAGGAATGATTTAATTTTAAATAATTACTAGTTACAAATGCATCACAAATATTCAACTATAATGAAGACTGCACAGGCCATTTTATTCATATAGATAATTGTTTTCCCTTAAGTTCTGTCCTGAGGCCAGCCTGTGAGGTTTTCCCTATGTATTTTTCCTATTGTTGTCTGCTCATGGGTTGTTAGGTAGTTTATTACAGGAGGCACTGAAACGGAATCCCATGCCTATTTGAAGCAGCTCCGCTGAAGAGAATACATGTTTTCATTGATCGGGCTGTTCAACTTCCCTCTTTTGTGTAGAAAATTTCAGGCTACCCTCCCTTATTATTAGACCACCCTTTCTGAATTTCTCAGCATTCACCATAAGTCTTGCATGGCCGATTGCTTCTCTTCCTGCCTGAATATCTACTCTGATGCTCTTGTATTGAGTCACTGCAGAATTTGCTTGTGGACTTGCAAGTAGGTCTCAAGGTTAATTAAGATATCCTAAAGCCAACCTTGATAGTATATTAAAAAGCAGAGACATTACTTTGCCAACAAAGGTCCGTCTAGTCAAGGCTATGGTTTTTCCTGTGGTCATGTATGGATGTGAGAGTTGGACTGTGAAGAAAGCTGATCGCCGAAGAATTGATGCTTTTGAACTGTGGTGTTGGAGAAGACTCTTGAGAGTCCCTTGGACTGCAAGGAGATCCAACCAGTCCATTCTAAAGGAGATCAATCCTGGGTGTTCATTGGAAGAACTGATGCTAAAGCTGAAACTGCAATACTTTGGCCACCTCATGCGATGAGTTGACTCACTGGAAAAGACTCTGATGCTGGGAAAGGTTGGGGGCGGGAGGAGAAGGGGATGACGGAGAATGAGATGGCTGGATGGCATCACCGACTCTGTGGACATGAGTTTGAGTGAACTCCGGGAGTTGGTGATGGACAGGGAGGCCTGGCGTGCTGTGATTCATGGGGTCGTGGAGAGTCGGACAAGACTGAGTGACTGAACTGAACTGAACTGAAAGCCCACAAATATGGACAAGTTTCTTCCACATCGTTTGTAAATATTGACCTTAGTGGCTTACATAATGTGTGAAGTTAGTTAAACTTAAAACACACACTCACACAATGTGGAAGGAAAATGCCTGTCAAGGGAGAAGAGAATTGAAAACAAAACAGTAAAATCTCTCTTAGAAGGAAATCCTCATTTTCCTAACAGCATCTTCTGGTCTGATAAGGTAGGTTAGTCTCATTGTGAGAAAGGATAGACCAGGTGGGCCTAATGAACATGCAGTGAGGGTACTCCTCAGTGTAGTGAAGCTGCTGCATGTGTGGCTGTTAGAGGTTTACCTGAGTGTTAGACATTACTTTGCTGAAAATCTTGATGATATTCCAGCCTATCATTTAAAAAAATTTTTTTTTTTTAGTTTTTTTTTGATGTGGACCATTTTTAAACTCTTTATTGAATTTGTTACAATATTGCTTCTGTTTTATGTTTTGGTTTTTTGGCCACAAGACATGTGGAATCTTAGGGCTTCCGTAGTGACTCAAATGGTAAAGCATCTGCCTACAATGCAGGAGACCTGGGTTCTATCCCTGGGTTGGGAAGATCCCCTGCAGAAGGGAATGGCAACCCACTCCAGGATTCTTGCCTGGAGAATCCCATGGACAGAGGAGCCTGGCGGGCTACAGTCCATGGGGTTGCAAAGAGTCAAACACAACTGAGCGAGTAACACACACACACACACACACACACACGGGGTTGCAAAGAGTCAAACACAACTGAGCGAGTAACACACACACACACACACACACACACACATGGGGTTGCAAAGAGTCAAACACAACTGAGCGAGTAACACACACACACACACTCTTAGCTGCAGAGTCCTAACCTCTGGACTGTGGTTAAGTCCCTCAGCCTATCATTTTACCCTTAGCCTTGCTTAGTTAACCTCCATTCCTCCTTCCCTCCCTCTGCCCCTCCTTCTGTCCTCTGTTTCCTTCTTTCCTTTCTCTCTCTCTCTTCTTTTTTAAAATAGGACCTAGGAAATACTTCTGCCATAACAGATCGAGACTCCTCGATTAGCCACCAGTTGGAATAATTTTTTTAGATTATTGACATCTCAGTCCATCCCTGAATTCTGACGTTATGAGAAGTCTTCATAAAGTCCGTCCTTAGTTGGACCATCTGCCTGATCAGAGTAGCTGATTTCCCTTGTGTGATGTCTGTGCCTCTCCATCCACTTGGTTGAGTTGGGGTTAACTCAAGGACTTGTGGGAGAAGATAAGCTCTAAACCACACTGTATCAAAAAATTATCTGTCTTCATTTTCCCTTGAAGGTTGTGGCCAGATCTCATCGAAGTTCAGGGTTCTTTCCTGGGTGGAATGAATCACCTGAGTGGGATGTGGGCCACTTCAGGAACCCCAAGAATTCCTACCTGAAAGGAAGTTTTGTTATAAGCTTGATAATAACTAAGATGTCATTGGGGCTTCTCAGATGGCTCAGTGGTAGAGAATCCGTTTCAATCCCTGGATTGGGAAGGTCCCCTGGAGGAGAGCATGGCAACCCACTCCAGTATTCTTTCCTGGGAAATCCATGGACGGAGGAGCCTGGCGGGTTGCAGTGCATGGGGTTGCAAAAAGTCAGACGCTACTGAAGCAACTGAACATGGACACACTGTATATATAAAATCAACACTGGCTGGTGCATCCCAAAGCAAGAGTCTAGCCCCTGATCCTTAGTTCAGCTTAGGTTCTATAACCATCACTGGAGGTGGTGGTGGTTTAGTCCCTCATTTGCTCAGTTGTGTCCAAACTCTTTGCGACCCCATGGACTGTAGACTGCCAGGTTCCTCTGTCTGTGGGATTCTCCAGGCAAGAAAACTGGAGTGGGTTGCCATTTCCTTCTCCAGGGTATCTTCCAAACCCAGAGATCAAACCCAGGTCTCTTGCATTGCAGGCAGATTCTTTACTGACTGAGCCACCAGGGAAGCCCATAACCATCACTTAGCTCCTACTAAGCAAAACACCAGGGCTTTGAAAGTGCCCCTTGCTTTCAAGAAGCAAGCTCTCCTTTCAGCCATATTCCTTAATACCCCAAAACATGAAATTCCAGTGAAATTTTAATTAACTAATCAAAGCTCAGTTAGGATGCTCATATAAAGTAATATAAAACCTTATGTAAGCCACAGTAATGAGAGTGAACTCAATCACAGTAAAGAAACATTTAGTTAAGTAAGAATATTTTTATTATTGCTTATTCAGAGATGTACCTAAGTAGCAGAGGCAATTAAATATCCCCATAAAGTGAAAACTAACTAACCAGCCCGAGCATATTTCTTTGCTTAATATCCTTTGTGCTTACTCAGTCATGTCCGACTCTTTGTGACCCAATATACCATGGCCCACCAGGGTCCTCTGTCCATGGGATTTCCCAGGCAAGAATACTGGAGTGGGTTGCCATTCGCTTCTCCAGGGGATCTTTCTGACCCAGCAATTGAACCCAGGTCTCCTGCATTGTTAGGTGGGTTCTTTACCACTGAGCCACCTGGAAAGCCTGTAACATCCTGTATACGTGGCTCCATCCAGAGATCTGTTAAAAATGTAGTCTCTTAGACTCTACCCTGGGCGTTAATAATCAGACTCTGCATTTTAACAGGCTCTTCCATGTGGTTTCCAAGCAGCTTATAGTTTGAGCAGCAGTGCTACAGACCAGCGAGCCTCATGGAGTGGTCCCAGGACCAGCAGCATCAGTATCATGTGGGAATGGCTAGAAACCCAAATTCTCGATCCCCACATACAACTCAATATCAAAACAGCAAACCACCCAGTCAAAAGATGGGCAGAAGACCTGCACAGACATTTTTCCAAAGAAGACATACAGATGGCCAACAGGCACATGAAAAGATACTCAACGTCTTTAATTACTAGAGAAATGCAGATCAAAACAACAACGAAGTAGCACCTCACACCTGTCAGGATGAATATCATTAAAACGTCTTCAAGTAATAAATGCTGGAGAGAATGTGGGTCAAACCTGAGTCTCCTGTGTTGCAGGCGAATTCTTTACCACTGAGTCACCTCCAGTTCAGTTCAGTTCAGATCAGTCGCTCAGTCGTGTCCGACTCTCCGTGACCCCATGAATCACAGCACGCCAGGCCTCCCTGTCCATCACCAACTCCCGGAGTACACTCAAACTCATGTCCACAGAGTCGGTGATGCCATCCAGCCATCTCATTCTCTGTCGTCCCCTTCTCCTCCCGCCCCTAATCCCTCCCAGCATCAGAGTCTTTTGAAGACACCTTTTGAATATTAATTGTGGGGGATAATGGAAGAGATAGGGACAATTTATTATTCTTGACAGTTGTAGATTTCAGTGGGTTGATTGAGACTACAGTTAGTTTTAAGTATATTGTTTATGCCTGCAGGGAAATTTTCTTTAGAAATTCAGACAGAATTCATAGGCCATCGTTTCCTCATTCAAAGATGACAGCTCCTTTTCACAGTTAGCATACTTACGTGATCAAAATTATTGAGCATGATGTTTACTATTTTGTGTTAGCAAAATAGTTGTACTGTTGCCCTGACTCCAGAATTTAAGCTTTTTCAGAGCTGGAAATTTGTGTCCAGGGACTCACTGAATGACTGCCTACTGGGTTTGTGGCTTACATTTACCTCTAAGCAAGTAATATGCTACCCCATGGTGGGTAGGAGTGTTTTCAAATGATCCTCACCTGAAGAACTGGAAATCATCTCTCTCTATTTTAAGAAGATAAGGCTCAGGCCAAGAGGTAGAAGTTACAAGGAGGCAGTTTAGGTTCTGTATAGGAAGGCATTTCATAATTCTTTGGGGCTATTCAGAAATAGAAGGGACTATCTGATTAGGTAGTGACACCGCAACAATTAGAATCATTCCTATCTTACAGGGAGTCTGTGGTGGGATTCCTCTGTCCCGTGAGAAATTAGTCTTGTTGTCTTCGAAAATTTTTTTCCTCATCTCAAGATTCCTTATTTCTACCATCTCATAAAATTGCTGCTTCCAGTCTGTTTAAATGTCAGAGGAGATCTTATGACTTGGTTGGCAGCTTATTTCAGCGCTCCATGGTGGACATGTCACTTTCATGATGATGATGTTGGCCACTGCTCATGTCACAGGTGTGGGGGGACCCACTTTTCCTGGGCCTGCACTTGACTCTGTTATAGCAGATGCCTGTGTCCACTGCCACGGCTGCAGCTTTTACATCACAGACTCAGCGAAGATCCCAAGTACAGCTCAGGGGTTGGGGGGAGAGGGCTCCTCCCCACTACCCCTTTGGGTGACCAACTTATAATCTTGGAATTTGATTGGCATCTCTGAGCTTTATTTTTCTTTCACCTTTGACCTTTCTTTCACATTTTAAAGTCATAGGTCCCCAGCCTTTTTGACACCAGGGACCAGTTTTGTGGAAGATGGTTTTTCCACAGATGGGGATGGGGGAGTGCTTTCAGGATAATTCAAGCACTTTGCATGTATTGTGCACTTTATTTCTATTATTGTTACATCAGCTCCATCAGCAGATCATCAGGCATTAGGTTCCGGAGGTTGGGGACCTCTGTTTTAAAGAATATAAAACAGATCATGTGTTGGTAGTAAGATATGTATGTTCAAACTTTTTTTAAAAAAATGAATCTAATTGTTTTTCCACCTTTGCTGCACAGGAAAGGGTCTGCACAGTTGCTTTGATTACTGAAGCAGTTCTGTACAAAGATCACAGATCATACACAGGCTGAGTTATTGATCTAATGTTTCTCCCCAACCGTCACAACCTCCCTGAGACCATTCTTATTACAGCTTGGGTTTAATTTTCCAAATATTTCTCCTTGTTCTGGTAAATATATATGTTTATTTATAAATATACTGATATTTTGTTTTTATCTAAGCAGAATATTTTTTGACACCTTATTATGCTATCTGCTTTTTGAATTTAACAGTAATTTACATGTACACCCCTGCAAATTGCTACATACAGATATAACCCTATCTCTCTCTTTTTTTAAAAGATTTTTGTCATATGAACCATCTTTAAAATCTTTATTGAATTTGTTACTGTATTGCTTCTTTATGTTCTGGTTTTTGACAGGATCTTAGCTCCCTGATCAGGGATCAAACTCCCACCCTCTGCATTAGAAGGTGAAGTCTTAACCACTGGACCACCAGGGCAGTCCCTAACCTTATCTCTTTCTTAAAAATTTCTTTTTAAAGAAATATATTGATCTATCTATCTTTCCATCTATCTCTGCTTCCCAGGTGGCACTAGTGGTAAAGAATCTGTCTGCCAGTGCAGGAGACATACGAGATGTAGGTTTGATCCCTGGGTGAGGAAGATCCCCTGGAGGAGGGCATGGCAGCCCACTCCAGTGTTCTTGCCTGGAGAATCCAATGGACAGAGGAGCCTGGCAGGCTACAGTCCATAGCATCATAAAGGGGTGGGCACCACTGAAGCGACTTAGCACATCTATCTGTCTGTATGCATATATAAGATCATATGCACATTGGATGTTCTTTTCACTTGCTTTCCCTCAGTCACCCCAGGTAACCCATGTTAATTACCTGGTGTGTATCCTCCTGTGCTTTCCTCTTTGTCCAGATAACCATATATGAACACATAAATGTATACATATGTAAGGATTTGGAGTTAATTACTTTATTGACTGGTGTCATATTAAACACTTTTCTGTATTATTTTCCCATTTAGCTAAACCTCATGAAATTACCTTGAACTCTGCTAGTAGAGAATAACTCCGATCATTGTTTTTATGGCTTTATTCCATGGTATGAGTCTCCATCCATCTTTATTTATGTAACTGTTACCCTGTTAATAAACATTCATTTTGTTTCATTTTTTTCTTTTTGCCATTAGGAATAGTGGTGTGATAAACGTATTTTTACGTCTCTTCTTTTGCACTTTTTTGTTTTCAAGTTTTTAAGAAAATGTTACAGTAGTTAGAATCTCATCAAACTGTATTTTTAGCCATAGATGTTGCTGGATTGCCTCCAAAATTTCTGTAACAATTTGCACTGCCTCCAGCAATTTATGAAAGTGTCCTTTTTTTTTGACATTTCTGTTAGCGATAGGTGTTAATAGTCTGTATAATTTTTGCTAGTCGATCGAAAGAGTGAGTTTGAGTAGTTTTTCATAAATTTGGTCTTTTGAGTCTTGACTTTTCTGAAAATTGCCTAGTCATCTATTTTTGCACGTATTTCTATTGAATTATCTTTTGTATCCATTTCTAAGAGGGTTCTCTACACATTATTGGTATTAACATTTTATTTTAAACATTTTATTGCAAATATTTTTTCTAAATTTGTTGCTTGTATGTACACTTTGCTTATGATAGCTTTTGCTCTATAAACGTTTAAAATTTTCATATAGCAAAATTCATCTTTTCTTTTACGTTTCTTTATTTTCAGAGATAAAGTCTCCACACATCTTTAGGTTGTATACATAGTCCCCTAGGTTTTCTCTTAAGAGTTTATTAGTTTATTTTTGGCATCTAGCCTTTACTTTATCTGTAATTTATTTTTACATACGGTGTAAGAACATTATTTTGTTCCAAATAGACAGCTGAAAGTGCCAGCACTGTTTGTTTAAAAAAATATATATTGAAGGGAGAGTTGAGACTTCCCTTATCAGATGAGAAAACAAACCATGAACGCTCCTAGCATGAGCCAGAATGCAGACTCCAGAAATTTTAATATATGACAAAGTGTCATTTACATTTTACTGGTAGAAAGTGTTCTATTTGTTTCTAGCCATGTCTTTAAAATTTCAGGGGAAGAAAGGATTTTCAGAGTACATTCACTTTTGCTAAACACGCAGATGAATTTTTATGCCATTTGCCAATAAGTTCCAGAGAAAAATATGGAAACTTGACTGAAGATTGTGGCTTGTCTCCAGTGTCGTTCCCTGAACTTGACAGTGAAAACTTGTTTCTGGCTTCCCATCACGAGTGCCGCTGACACGTCTCAGCTAAGATCGCCATGAGTCATTTCTTAATTTCAAAGCATTGCAGTTTATACAGACTGCTCAAGCTTTCTGTCCTGAAAAACAAAATCCAACTGCTGCCTTCTTCTTAGTTTCTGTGCTGTTATCCCGTGTGTCCAGAGCCTTCGGCGTCGTGTTCTAGATGAACATAGCTGGGCTGGCTCAGGAGGAGGAGATACTCGTGTGTTCTTTGATGTTTTCATCATGATCAACATGCCAAGTGGCCAGTGCTCAGAGATTCTGGGCAGGAAGGTTTCCGGATGAGTGTCTCCTTGAAGACAGCAGATCTCATTTCAGGGAAGCAGAGCTGTGATTTTTGAGCAGGTAGATATTTGGAGCCTGGAAAGAGTGGTCTTCTAGGACCATGAGCCACAGACACAGATATGTATGTGTGGTAGTTTGGAGAAGGAGGTTTGGATGTGTGAGGACGGGGAGAGAGTGATCAGGTCTGGGAGAAATGATCAGAGTTGGGGTCCTCACACAGGGGACCCACATAGCTGGCTGAGTTGTCTCTGGACATACCCCTCGAGGGTGGGTGGGATGGAATATATCCAGAAGTTACTTCATCACGCTAACTTTATTTGTTACGTGCTATTGACTGTCGCTAGGACTGCTGTCATTTCCTGAGCAGCTCCAGGTACCCACATTCATTAGGCACTTTGTATACTAAAGGGCTCAAAGATCAGTCGCTAGATCCCTGTGTTAAAGGTAAGAAAAGTGTTGTTTGAGAGGCTGACTTTGCCTCCAGTCTGCTCGAGTCAGAAGGCTGTGCCCCCTATTTGACCCCCCTTCCCCACACCGTCTGCTGCCCCCCCGTGTTACGTCCACGTTCCTGCCTTCTCCCGGGCAGTGATCAGTTTGTGTGATGTTCCCCGCAGTGTGGCTCACATTATGGAGAATGCATCCCACAAATACTTATTAAGTTGCCTTTAAAAATAAAATATAAATGCAAATGAAAGGTGGATTTTTAAGTATCTAGAGAAGGCTTTTCTGTAGCACAGCGTTTAAGAAAAGCCTGTACCTTGATAGTGTTACCCCACACCAGTCAGAGCCAGCCAGATAGGAATGTGGTGGCCCACTTAGGCTATCTTTAATTGCTCACTATAAATAGCCTAATGATGCTGCCATAAAAAGACTCTGATATGACTGAGGGGCTCAACGTGACCCATATATATGATGTTTTTCTAGGTGTCTGTGTCCGGGACAATGGATGCTCCGGTATGAGATGGTTTTCAATGCTGAAATGTGGGCTTAATTTCCAAGCCAATCATTTCTTACCCCTCCTCCCTCCAGATCCCGGGGTCTCCAGCTTTGCTGTCTGCCTGCAGCTGTGCTGAGGTCGTAGTTGACAGTCTGTCACTCTCACATCCCAGCCACAGTTCCACCACCCACTTGGCCTGACACTGACAGACAAGTGCCTGCTGCAGCCGAGTCTGATGCCTTAAGAGGACCAGCTCCGGCATGGGTGGTGTGTTCCTTTTCTGCCCTGGGAAGCCATGGGAATCTGGACTCCTTGCTGGACTCTGGGCATACATGAATTCTCTTGAATCCAGCACGGGCCCGTCTCTGCTACAGTTCTCATCACCTTTGCCACCTCTACTCCCAGCCCCCTTGGGGTTCCCTCCACAGGTTGGAGGCAGAGACAGTCCAGCTTCAACTAACTGGGATATGATGAGGAACCTGTGAGCCAAAAGGATGCTACATGCTAAGTTGCTCAGTCATGTCCGACTCTTTGTGACCCCATGAACTGTAGCCCACCAGGCTCCTCTGTCCATGGGATTCTCCAGGCAAGAATACTGGTGTAGGTTGCTCTCCTCCAGGGGATCTTCCTGACCCAGTGATCAAACCTGCATCTTTTATGTCTCCTGGATTAGCGAGCAGGTTCTTTACCACTAGTGCCACCTGAGAAGCCCCTAAAGGATGCTGGAGTAGTCCAAAGACCAGACAATCAGTTCTCTCAGAGATATTTTTAAACCATAGTAAACAGACGGAGACTAACCGACTCTCCACTTTATACACAATTCACCAGCATCTCTTTGGGCTGCTAAAAGGATAAAAGGATGCTGGAGTAGCCCAAAGAGATGCTGGTGAATTTGTGTATAAAGTGGAGAGTCGGTTAGTCTCCGTGTGTTTACTATGGTTTAAAAATATCTCCAAGAGAATTGACTGGTTTCTCAGCCTGCTCGCTGTTAGGAGTAGCAGAGTGAAAGGTGTGGGGGATTCTCTAGAGGCGGCCACACTGACAAGAGTGGGAAGTAGAAAAAGGAGCCGGGGACCACAGGAACTTCCAGAATTGGGTCACCAGGACCCAGTTAATGGGATGGAAGAGTGCTTATCACATAGTCAGCTGGAAACGAGTCTTGTGGAATAAATAAATGTAAAACTGTGGATGTTTTATTGTTGAGCCTTGTCATAAAGGTTATGCTAATTGTAGTGGCTTTTGTTTCAGAAGGATAAGAAAGTGCGTTTTTCACTTTAAAGCTATTTCTGGGACTTCCCTGGTGGTCCAGTAACCATTTCTAAGATTTCTCATGCAGGGGGTTGGAGGAGCCTGGTAGGCAACAGTCCATGGGGTCGCAAAGAGTCAGACACAACTGAGCGACTTCACTTTCTTTTTCCTGCCAGTAACCACTTCTAGGACTTCTTATGCAGGGGATGTAGGTTCAATCTGTGGTCAGAGAGCGGAGATCCCACATACCTCTTGGCCAAAAAAACCAAAACATAAAAAATAACAGAAGCACTGTTGTAAATAGTTGTCTGTTGGTTTTCTTTATTTGATAGTACTCATCCTAACAGGTGGGAGCTAGTGGAGGACAGAGGAGCCTGGCGTGCTCAGTCCATGGGGTTGCGAAGAGTTGGACACGACTGGGCAACCGAACAACAGCAACAGGTGTGAGATGGTGTCTCACTGTGGCTTTGACTTGCCTTTGGTCAGTGGTCAGTGATGCGGAGCACCATTTTATGTACCTCTGGGCCTTTTGCCTGCCTTCCTTGGGGACATGTTGCTCAAACCTGCCTGGCTGGTCTTGGTCGCTGCTGCAGCCACGATACCTAAGCAGTTTCTGGCATCTGGGAGGTACTCAAAAGAGTTTTTTAATTATTATAAAGGACAATGACTGCAGGTATGTCTACAGAGTTACAACCGATACTGGAGATAAAGAGTTCTGTTACCACTCTTCTCTGTGTGCTTTGGGGGCCTCAAGTGACAGGATCAGTGTCCCAGTGAGTCTGAGCTTTTGTCGAGTGTGGGAAGGCTCTGTATTTTCCACACCTGGCTTTGGGGTGGAAGAGGGCTTCCCTTGTGGCCCAGTGGTAAAGAACTCACCTGCCAATGCATGAGACAGGGGTTCGATCCCTGGGTCGAGAAGATCCCCTGGAGAAGGAGATGGCAACCCACTCCAGTATTCTTGCCTGGAGAATCCCATGAACAGAGGAGCCTGGCGGGCTGCAGTCCATGGGGTCACAAGAGTCGGCCATGGCTTAGCGATTAAGCAACAACAACTTTGAGTTGCAGGAACCCAAATGCCCAATTCAATACCTGTAGTAACAGCTGGCCTTTCTGGTTGGTACATTTCTGAACAGAGTCGCTGCACCCCTGAGCTCCTCTTCTGGCAGGTCTCGGGCTGTGCATGTGTATCTGATAGTCCCATATGTTCTCTCGGTTTTCGTGTGGCTCCCGTTTTAGAAACATGCGGTTTGTGTGCGATTGCTCCCTTAGCGGGTGAGCAGCCCCATGCCTGCAGTCACCCTGCAGCACGTGTGTCACCTTCCATCTTAGTGATGAAGTGGGAAGAGGCTCTTGTTATCACTCTTGTTGCTGTGATGAGGTTCAGATGGGTGGTTGTGATTTATTATCTGCACCCTTCTACTCCTGCCGTCGATGTTACACTTACTTAGAGTTTGTAGAGTTCTTTCAACGATCATGTCTGATTGGGAACCTCTGGAGGGAAGCAGGAGTGATGGCAGGGGTCCCATTCAGTACGTGGGGAGACCACAGCGTGGCCATTAAATCACTGTCCAGGTTCTGTTGTTTGTAAGTGGTGGGCCTGGATCTTGAGTCTCTGTATTTTATTTTTTATGCGTTTATTTGTTGGCTTCAGTGTGTGGCTTGTGGACTCAGTTCCCCAGCCAGGGATTAAACCTGTGCCCTCTGCATTGGAAGGGTGGAGTCCTAACGTCTGGACTGCCAGGGGAGTTCCTGTGTTGGTGTTTTCAAGTGTGCTTTCTGGTAGGTTTTCCACCCCTGTCCACTGTCGTAGGTGTGCAGTGATTTCTATCAGAGGCATGTATTGGGTTGTAACATTGTCTCTGAGAGAGGATACTCGGGTGCCTCTTGGCTTTGAATGTCTGCAGTTCGGACCTGAGTGTCTCTGTGATTGCCTCGAGAGAGACAGAACCCATAGGATGTGTGTATTATATACAAAGAGAAAGGTGTATTTTAAGGGTTTGGCTCATGGGACAGAGGGGGCTGATGGATCTGAAATCTGCAGGGTGAGCCGACAAGTGGGAGACCAGGAAAGGGTTGATGTTGAAGCTTGTCCGAAGGGCAGCTGGAGGTAGAATTCTGTCTTTCTCGGAGAATCCTGGTCTTTTCTCTTAAGGTCTTCAAATGATCGGATGAGCCCCATGGCCACTCATTTCCCTTTCCAAGCCAGCCACTTCACACACTTCCCCCTGCTCCCCAGATGTTGTGATCTGTGCAAAACTTTCATCATCACTGGAAAAAGGAGCCCAGCATATGTATATGTTCCAGGAATCATGAGTCTGTATATATGAAGAGTGCACTTGATTTTTAAAGCAAGCATGTGGCCATGGTTTCTGTGTGTTATAAACATCATACAAAAACCATCCACAAACACAAAAACACTGGAGATATGGAAAGAACAATACCTCACTCTGATATATATTTTAATAAGATTTATTTTAAAAATTATCTACATAATGGCTTATTGTTTACACAGTGTTAGAAGTAGAAGTGATTAAAAAGAAGTGATCCCTGATGCCACTTTTTAACAATACTGGTGCTGAGATTACAATATAATATCTTCAAGTCTCTTCAAGTTTCTTCAAGTTTCTTTTGCTGCATAGTTCTATATAAAGTATCTACAGTAGCAGTTCTTTATGTTTTTAGTTAACATTGCATCTCAAATATCTTTCTCCACACAAAAAAATAGTATGAAAAAATTAATTAATTTTTAATGTTTGTATATTTTTCATTATTTGTGTGAACCAACATCTATTTGATACCAGGAGGCAAGGGCAAAGTACAAATAGAGACCTCATATTCTGTGCTTATGTATTTAAAACTTATAATTGAGGCAACAACCTGTTAAATAAAATATATTCTATTCCCCTATTTTGACAGACATGCTATTGCAATGGCAAATTAAAAATGTATAATATTATGATTTTTTTATGAGTGAAAGCAAGAAAGATACCAAATTTGACAGAATTTATTTTGTACTATTATTATTGCATGCAGAATAATGGCCTAGGGATATAATTAAATCATGATTTAATAAAGAAATAAAGTTCAGGGATTTCATCTTACTAGTTCAGAACTCAGACTTAATGTGGGTACCATCCTTGTTCCTTTTTAGTGCTTTAATCAGTAATTGTATCTTCATTAGATAAAGAGTTTGTAATGTTCTGCTCATGAATTTTATGTGGGTCATGCTCTCCAGAAACTTGTTCACTCTCAGTTTCAACATTTAAAAAATTTAAGCAGATTGCTTCTTTGAAGATTTTAAATTTGTTATCCTTTTTCCTTTCTGAGTTCTACTTTCATAATTTCTATTTCTAAAACAATTTTCCACTTATTTCAGTCATCTAAAGGATTAAAAAGTATAATGTAATTGTATTCAGTATATGCAGTTTGTAAATATATTATCAAAATGTCAATTAAAAATCAGTAATTTTAATCAAAATAAAATTATTCTCTTCTAAAATATTCAAATTATGTGTAAAATTAAAAAGCACACAAAACAAAATCAAGAATAAAAAGTGGGACCACATCAAACTAAAAGCTTCTGCACAGCAAGAGAAGCAGTAAACAAAATGAAAAGGCAAAAAAAAAAAAAGAAAGGCAACCCACTGAAATATTTACAAACTGTGTATCTAATAAGGACTTGTGTGTGTGCTCAGTGGTGTCTGACTCTTTCTGACTGTGTGGACTGTGGCCCTCCAGGCTCCTCTGTCCGTGGATTTCCCAGGCACGAATACTGGAGTGGGTTGCCATTCCCTTTTCCGGAGGATCTTCCCGACCCAGGGATTGAACTGCTGTCTCCTGTGTCTCCTGCATTGCAGGTGGATTCTTTACCACTGAGCTATCAGGGAAGGTCAGTAAAGAGTTAATATGTATAATATATAAAGGAACTCAGACAACACAACAGCAAAAAAAAAAAAGACAATCTAATTAAAAATGGACAGAGGACTTAGACACTTTTCTAAAGAAGACATCCAGATGGCCAACAGGTACATGAAAAAATTGCTCAAGATCACTAATGCTCAGGGAAATGCAGATCCAAACCACAATAAGCTATTGCCTCATGATTCCCTGATAGCTCAGTTGGTAAAGAATCTGCCTGCAATGTGGGAGACCTGGGTTTGATTCCTGGTGTTGGGAAGATCTCCTGGAGAAGGGAAAGGCTACCCACTCCCGTATTCTGGCCTGGAGAACTCAATGGACTATATAATCCATGGGGTCAGAGTCAGACACGACTGAGTGACTTTCACTTCACTTTTCACTGTCAGAAAGACAAGGAAAAAAAGTTAAGTGCTGAAGAAGTTGGGCAGAGGAGGAAAGCCTTGTGCAACATTGGTGGGAGTGGACATTGGTACGGCCACTGTGGAAAACAGTGTGGAGGTTCCTCAAAAGATTAAAAGTAGAAGCAACTCCACTTCGGGGTGTACAGAGAGGAAGCTGAGAGTTGCCGGGGGAGCAGGGGAGAATGGGGAAGTGTTGGTCAAAGAGTATAAACTTCCAGTTAGAAGATGGGTCAGCTTTGGGGGTTTAAGGTGTGGCATGGTGATTATATCATTCCTGGTGGCCCAGTTGAGTAAGGAATCCGCCCAGGATACCCCGGTTCGGTCCGTGGGTCAGGAAGATCCCCTATAGAAGGGAACGGCAGCCCACTCCAGTATTCTTGCCTGGAGAATCCCATGGACAGAGGAGCCTGGCGGGCTGCCGTCCATGGAGTCACAAGTTGGACATGACTTAGAGACTAACCCACGACATGGTGACCATATGCCAATTGTGTCTCAAAAAGCTGAGGGGAAAAGAGAAAAAAACCACTGGAGCGTGTCAGACAAAACAAAAACTGGACTGGAATGTACAGATTACAGGCTATGCTATCAAATTTATAAGTAAAATTATTTTCCATGAAAGCAGCAGAGTAGTCACAAGAGAAACTAGACCTTCTAGAAAGCCTAACACTGTTGGGTTGGCCATAAAAGTTTTTTCAGGTTTTCTAATTAATAACATCTTCTGGAAAAACTTGATGACCTTTCTTGCGCCATCAACATAAGGCCCTTGGCAGCAAGAGGTTGCCCACCTTGCTCTAGATCCGTGAGTGAGGGCATGAAGAGAGTCAAGGTAAGGAGGCTGGACAACTCACTGAGAAGTCATGTCTGTCGTTTGAGAAGTGATTACACTCGGGTCCAGGAGTTGGAGAATTTGAACAGTCGTTCCTCTGACCTCGGAGCTCCGGCCCCAGATGCAGCTCCCACCCAGAGTAACAGCACAGGCCACACACCCTGTGCTTCAGTTTCAGAGCCATGGGGCAGGAGCCCTGGGGTCCGGATGGTGCCAGTGGCTAGCAGAGATGCTTTGGGTTGTAGGTCCCACAGTGCCCCAGCTGAGGGCAGGATTCAGGGAGACAGAGGACTCGCTTGGCATCTGTGTGGACTTGTGATTTTCGAGCACAGCTGATGCTTAT
The DNA here is from genome assembly GCF_049115385.1 of Moschus berezovskii. NCBI lineage: Eukaryota > Metazoa > Chordata > Mammalia > Artiodactyla > Moschidae > Moschus > Moschus berezovskii. The sequence goes on from NC_142472.1 coordinate 55,389,145, forward strand.
GGGCGTAAGAGTAGTGCTTGTATTTAGTCTGCTAAATCACCTGTGTTTTGTTCCAGACTTTGCTTGCTATTCGCAGTGTTATTTTCTCTACCCCTGACACCCACCCACCCACACACACAGAAAAGTAATTCCAGAAAGGAGAGATTGGTGTTGGACTTTGGATGTTTAAAATGCTAGGGAAAGCGTCACCATTTCATTCATTTGAAAACAGTTTAAAAATACTTGGATTAAGAGTATTTTTTAAAAATTAATTTATTTATATTAATTGGAGGCTAAATTACTTTACGATATTGTGGTGGTTTTTGCCGTACATTGACTTGAATCAGCCACGGGTGTACGTGTGTCCCCCATCCCGAATCCCCCTCCCACCTCCCTCCCCATCCCATCCCTCCGGGTTGTCCCAGTCCACCAGCTTTGAAAAAAATAGTAAGAGCTTGATAGTGACTTATCGGCACTGCTTTTTCTTTAATGTTTGTGAATTGAGGTTGGACACATGGTCCAAGGCTGCTGAAACACAGCAAAATGAGCTGTTTCTTAAGAACAAAGCCTGTGGTTTTGGTCTGGAATGCCATGCATTGTTTGTCTCTGGTGGATTAGAGGCTTATTAGCAAGCATACAGAGGAATTCACAGGTTTTCTTTTTAAGAAACAAACTGGGTATCCGTTCTCTGAAGCCAGGAAAGACTTTGTAATAAAAAATTCAAATTAATAGTTGAGAGAACCATGAAACCCATTAGGACTGTAGCAAAAAGGGCTATAGAAAAATTGAACGGGTCGCAGTGTACTGCAGTAACAATCTTGGGTGTTTATTTGCATTATATTACATTATATAATGTAATTGCAGACATTACATTTATTGCCTTTACTTCTAATAACAACTCCGCCTTATGTTTTTGCAATGCCTTTGTTTTACACAGAAGCTTCCCACGTGTTTCAAATCATTTAGTTCCTATTTAAACATGTGAGAAAATAGAGACAGAAACTGAATCCCCAAACAGTGAAGAAACTCCCCAGGGTCTGAAAGCTTCTGTGACACCAAAATGGGACACGGATTTAGGTGTTCTTATCCCTTGGACCGCAAGGAGATGAAACCAGTCAATCCTAAAGGAAATCAACCCTGAATATTCAGTGGAAGGATTGATGCTGAAGGTGAAGCTCCAGTACTTGACTGCCTGATGTGAAGAGCTGACTCATTAGAAAAGACCCTGATGCTGGGAAAGATTGAAGGCAAAAGGAGAAGGGGTCAACAGAAGATGAGATGGTTGGATGGCATCACCGACTCAACGGGCGTGAGTTTGAGCAAGCTCCAGGAGATGGTGAAGGACAGGGAAGCCTGGCGTGCTGCAGTCTGTGGGGTCACGAAGAGTCCCACACAGCTTAGCGACTAAACAGCAGCGTCCCATTTGTCGTGTTCTTTCTGCGATACCAAAGCTTCCCTTGTCAGTTGAGTTCCAGGTGAAGTCCATGAGCTGCACATGAACAGCTATACTGGACCAATCGTGGTGACAGTGCTGTCAGATGTTAATAGCCAAGTGTGAAGTCCCAACTATGAATTGTGATTTTAATGAGAACTTAACGAGTTTCCCAAGATACATACGGGGTTGAGCTGGAGGGTGTTAAAACTGTTCGTACAGACTGACTATTGCAGACAAAGAAATGTTTGCTTAAATCAGACCGCTCTTGAAAAATTTCAGTATCTTAGATCTGCACAAGGAAGACTGTCTGTGGACAGCAGGGTGGGGTGCGTGGGAAGTTGGGGGGGGCACTAGCCCTCAGATCACAGCCGTTATAGAGACAGTATAGAGAGAGCTGTCATAGCTCAAGTCAGTGAAGAGTCTGCCTGCAGTGCAGGAGACCCGGGTTCAATCCGGGTTGGGAAGGTCCCCTGGAAGATCCCCAGTATTCTTGCCTGGAGAATCCCATGGACAGAGGAGCCTTTTGGGCTACAGTCCATGGGGTCACAAAGAGTTGGACACGACTTAGTGACTAAACTACCCACAGGTACAGTAATGAATGGCTTCTCTGACAAAGTGACCCTCCTGCTCTTTCAGGATCCTCTGCCACAGGAGTAGTCAGCATTATTAATCCAGGAAATAATTGGTCTCTGTGAAGTCCTTCTACATTATTTTAGCAGGTGGCCTTGTGAGGAATCAGCTAAATTCATGCCTATTCAGCACCCAGCAGCATTTCAACTACCAGAGCTTCTGAATGAGCAGGATGTGTTTGGGAGTAGAATATTTCAATGTTTAAAAAACCCAAATGATCTTCATTTTTTAAAGGGGTCAATTGTTAGAAATTCTAGAAGCACAGCCACGTAGCTTAGTCTTGCCTTCTGGTCCACAGTGTAGTCAAGACCTCCCGTTGACGCTCACATTTGGAGCACTGCAGACATTAGAGCATCACCTTTGCATCCCTTGAGGTTCGTCTCCTGTTTTATGGGAGAAGTGTGTACCTTGAAAAGGTAATTCTTTATAAATTATTTCAAAATTTTGTGAATTTTTTCAAACATATATAAATACATAAAATAATTCATCTTATATGCCCATCCACACTTGAGATGTTGATTTTTTTTTTGCATTTGCTGAAATATTTTTTTTTTTTAAGAAATAAGATGTTTCAGATACAGCGATAGCCTCACACCCCTACCTTAATCGATTCCCTGTGCTCCTCTCTCCAAGAAAACTTCTATGCAGAAGTAGGTGTGAATTCTTTCCTTGCATGGTGTTATGTCTTTAGTGTGTGTGTGTGTGTGTGTGTGTGTGTGTGTGTGTGAGAGAGAGAGATAGAGAGAGAGAGAGCATGTGTGAGCTTCCCCAATGGCTCAGCAGTAAAGAATCAGCTTGCAACACAGTAGAGGAAGGTTTGATCCCTGGGTTGGGAAGATCCCCTGGAGGAGGAAATGGCAACCCACTCCAGTATTCTTGCCTCGGAAATCCCATGGACAGAGGAGCCTGGCGGGCTACAGTCCGTGGGGTTGCAAAGAGTCAGACAGGGCTGAGTGACCATGTAGTCAGTATGTGTGTGTGTATCCAAAGAAATACACAGCTAATTTTTAGTGTTTAAAGTCTACATATACTCTGCATATGCAATTTGCTTTTTTATTTTAGAAAAAGATGTAGCACTAATTGCAAGCTTTTCAAAATGAAGACCTGGTTTTAATTTATTCAGTTTTCACTGTTCTATGATATGAACGTGAAGTTTTATTCTTCCCATCTGCTTTGATGGACACTGAGATTACTTAAACATTTTTTAAATTTTAGCAAAAGTAATGCCACAAGATTTCTGATGGATGAGTACATGGACACATGGCAGGTGTATCGTCTAACACCCAAAGCTATCTTCTTCTAGTGTTTCTCAAACTGTTACATATTTCTGTCTCATGAAAGTGACTTAATGGATTGCTACCCCCATTAAAAATTAATAATGATTATGCTATTATATATGATATGAGTAATATCAAAATGCACTGTGTTATGTGGGTAGGTTTTGTTAGGCTTTTCTTTTAGTTAGATGAGTATGTATGTATTGATATGTGGATGCACTGGGTCATGATGTCAGATGCCTTTCTTACTGAGGGTCATAGTAAAGGAAGGTCAGGGGTCACCACTCAGGGCATGTGCTGTGGGTCCCGTGCCGTGTGCATCTTCAGCTATGTTGATTGCTGCCACATTGCTCTTGGAAGTGGCTATACCATATTTGCAGTGTTTCTTCCTGTTTAGCTACATGATAGCCCTGGGATTTTTTGACAAGGGTTTCTAATTATAAATTTTTAAAAATTTATTTATTTTAATTGGAGGCTAATTACTTTACATTATTGTATTGGTTTTGCCATACATTGACATGAATCTGCCCCGGGAGTACATGTGTTCCCCATCTTGAACCCCGCTCCCACCTCCCTCCTCATCCCATCCCTCTGGTTCATCCCAGTACACCAGCCCCGAGCATCCTGTTTCATGCATCAAACCTGGACTGGCGATTCGTTTCACATATGATAATATACATGTTTCAATGCCATTCTCCCAAATCATCCCACCCTTGCCCTCTCCCACAGAGTCCCAAAGACTGTTCTATACATCTGTCTCTTTTGCTGTCTTGTATACAGGGTTATCATTATCATCTAATTATAAATTTAGTTTGCTTTTCATGATTATTAGTGAGACTGATCATGATTCATTTTTAAGTGTTGAAAACAAATGAGAAGGTTTGTATTTTTATTTTAGTACAGTCCTGTGTAGTCACAAGAAAAATAACCAAGGCAAGTGCCAAGTAGAGGCTTGGTTCCTCACCAGGTGGATAGGAAAGAAGGAAAATGAGAAATGGCTAATATTCTGGTATCTAATTTTAAGTACTTTAGCCTTAGAAAGGGACTGGAATTATGGTGTTCTCTGCTGTCCAGAATGTGATGGGAATGGTACTGCTGAGTATAAACAATGGTTACACTGGGTGGAGGGTGAAAATAGTTGCTTTCTTCTTTCAGTCACTCAGTTGTGTCCAGCTCTTTGCAGCCCCATGGACTGTGGCATACCAGGCTTCCCTGTCCATCGCCAACTCCCAGAGGTTGCTGAAAGTCATGTCCATTAATTCGGTGATGCCATCCAACCATCTCATCCTCTATAGTCCCCTTCTCCTCCCACCTTCAGTCTTTCCCAGCATCAGGGTCTTTTCCAGTGAGTCAGTTCTTCACATCAGGTGGCCAGAGTATTGGAGCTTTAGCTTCAGCATCTGTCCTTCCAATGAATATTCAGGGTTGATTTCCTTTAAGATTGATGATAATGTTTTATTATATATTAAGTGTATTTGGACATTCAGTGTGAGTCAAATGATTCTCCCCTCCTAGTTTTCTTGGGTCCAAATGACCTCTTAGTCTGTCTGTCATTCTCCACCTTTGATGCACGTGTGACTGCAGAGAACTTACAGGACTCAGGAGTGGAGCCTGACGGGGGGTGTCCAGACTGAGGATGATGGACAGGGACGTGTCCTGCAGAGGGCGAAGCTCATCTTATGGGACAAATGTGACCCCTGTTTCGGATTTTTTGTTTTGTGGAAATGCTAGTCCCAACATTGCTAGATATTTTCAAGTGTTTTCTAACAGAAGTTCAGTTCAGTTCAGTTCAGTCACTCAGTTGTGTCCGACTCTTCACGACCCCATGAATCACAGCACGCCAGGCTTCCCTGTCCAGCACCAACTCCCGGAGTTCACTCAAACTCATGTCCACAGAGTCGGTGATGCCATCCAGCCATCTCATTCTCGGTCGTCCCCTTCTCCTCCCGCCCCCAACCTTTCCCAGCATCAGAGTCTTTTCCAGTGAGTCAACTCGTCGCATGAGGTGGCCAAAGTATTGGAGTTTCAGCTTTAGCATCAGTCCTTCCAATGAACACCCAGGATTGATCTCCTTTAGAATGGACTGGTTGGATCTCCTTGTAGTTCAAGGGACTCTCAAGAGTCTTGTCCAACACCACAGTTCAAAAGCATCAATTCTTCGGTGATCAGCTTTCTTCACAGTCCAACTCTCACATCCATACATGACCACGGGTAAAACCATAGCCTTGACTAGACGGACCTTGGTTGGCAAAGTAATGTCTCTGCTTTTTAATATACTATCAAGGTTGGTCATAACTTTCCTTCCAAGGAGTAAGCGTCTTTTAATTTCATGGCTGCAATCAGCATCCGCAGTGATCTTGGAGCCCAAAAAAAGTTAGAAACATTTAAAAAAAATTAGTTTAATTTTGTGAAAATCTCTTGATTTTGTTTTTAAAATACTGACCCACATTTGGAAAAAACAAAATAGTTTTGGCCAAACAAACCCTGTCTGAATTTAGTCTGCAGGCCACTGACCTGCACTGATGTTCTGTGTTAGGAGAAGTGAATTATGAAATGGCTTAAGTTTTAAAAAATCATGAACACTTAAGGTTGATTCCTTATGACCTACTTTGTCATTTTGCTTGTCTCCTCCTAGGTGTGTGAGTGGGTGTTGAAGGAGCTGTGAAATATGGAATTACATCCCTTCATATTTTCCTCACTACCTCCCACAGTGCTTGTATAGTTGTTATTTAGTTGCTAAGCTACATCTGACTCTTTTGAGACCCCTTGGACTGTAGCCTGCCAGGCTCCTCTGTCCATGGAATTTTCCAGGCAAGAGTCCTGGAGTGGGTTGCCATTTCCTTCTCTAGGGGATCTTCCCGACACAGGGATCGAACCCATGTCTCCTGCATTGGCAGGAGACTAATGTTTATCAAATGAGTGAAGACATGAATGATGAAAACACACAGTTCCTGGGTTCTTTACAATTGACCAGCTTAAAAAGTGTGGCTTCTATTTGTCAGGTTTGTGTTATTTCCCTAGGAGTCACAGTAAAAGGAAATTTCTACCGCACATGACTCTTCCATGTCACAACCCGACAGTTTTACTGTTCACCAAAATGCCACATAGTTAATTCATGATTCATAAAGAAAGCTCAGCACATTAATAGGTTAGATCGTCGGTAGAATGAATAATAAATGGCAGAGCTGTGTATACAAAGAAAATATGCACCGCTCTTGGAAAAGAACGGAATGGGGGTCGGCCCATCTGGAGCCTATGCCTCTGCGGGGAAATGACAGGACAGAGCGATAATCCTTCAGTCATAAGTGAAGAAAATGAAGTTCCATATGGGGCATATGATCCAGCCCAGGAAGCTGCAGTGCTAGGGGAATTCTGGGGCAATTAACAGCTTCCACACCCAACTCCTGACTGGATCGGCAGCAGGACCTTATTGAGATCGTCCGTGTTGCGTGGGTTGGAATTTTAGTTGCAGCCCTTTCCAGCCTTGGTGGCCAGCGTCATCAAGGTATGATATTTATTTCAGTGTCTTGATTGTAACATCTGACTCAGAGCTGTTTGTGGTTCTCCTTCCTCTCTGCTCCCTGGCCCCCACTTGAAGACCTGGCCCTCTTCCTGGGCAGTTTCAGGCCACTCCTCCTTTGGCTGGCTCCCCTCCTGGCCTGGACTGCAGAGGTGCATAGAGTGGTCAGGGGAACCCTGTGGTTCTTCCAGTCTCCAGGCTCCCATCCAGCACTCCACAGAGGGTCTTCAGGATGGTTTCTCAGTGCAGGTTTCTGGTCCTTGGGCCAGCCTCATGCCAACCCTTCTAGCCTTGCCTTCACATGGTAGGAAAGCTCTTTTGAAAACCGTGGTCATAGCTGATCAACCAGCTGGAAGGTTTTTCCTCATCTTTATTCACTTTCTTTTTTAAAAATTAATTTTTATTGGAGTGTAGATGATGTACAAGGTTATGTTAGTTTTTGCTATGCAGCAAAGTGCCTCAGTTATATATATATACATATATCCACTCTTTTTTAGATTCTTTTCCCTTATAGATCATTGCAGAGGATTGCAGAGAGTTCCGTGTGCTATATATAGTAGGTCCTTATTAGTTATCTGTTTTATGTACAGTAGTATGTATATCTCAGTCCCAGTCCTCCAGTTTATTCCTCCTCCCTCTCATCCCCATAGCCATAAGTTTGTTTTCTACTTCTGTGACTCCATTTCTGTTTTGTAAATACATTCATTTGTAACATTTTTTTTAAGAGTCTGCCTATAGGTGATATATGATATCTTTCTGTCAGACTTACTTCACTCGGTATGACAAGCTCTAGGTCAATCCCTGTTGCTGCCAAGACATTATTTTGCTCTTTTTATGGTTGAATAATATTCCATCATTTGTTGCAGTACTGTTTACAGTAACCAGGACATGAAAATAACCTAAATGTCTATCGACAAATGAATGGATCAAAATGTGGTACATATGTGCAATGCAATGTTAATTACTCAGCCTTATTCTCCTTCTCGGCATCATAATAGCGTCTCTTGAGTGCTTTCCATATGCCAGGCAGTGTTTTAAGTTTTGGTGTGTATTATACCATTTAATCTTTACCACAACCAGGCGGGGAACGTACTTTAATTTCCATCATGGGAAAGCTGAGGCACAGTAACACCTTGATCACCTGCCCTAGTTTTACATTATTTTGTCTTGAAGTATAGTTGGTTTACGGGCTTCCCTGATAGCTCAGATAGTAAACAATCTGCCTGCAACGCGGGAGACCTGGGTTCCATCCCTGGGTTAGGGAGATCCCTTGGAGGAGGGCATGGCAATCCACTCCAGTATTCTTGCTTGGAGAACCCCACAGAGGAGGCTGGCAGGCTACAGTCCATGGGGTCATGAAGAGTTGGACATGACTGAGTGACCTTGCACAGCACTTAGTTGATTTATAGTGTTGCGTTAACTTTTGTTGTCCCTTTGCCGCTCTGGAACTCAGCTTGTCTCCTGTTTCCAAACCAGTTCATTGCAATCCACATGTACGTGCCTGCTGTATTTCAGTTACAGAGGTGCGGGATTCCTTCCCTCCTGAGTTCACAGCAGAGGTGGGGCGAGTTCTGCAGTGACTCCACTGTGAGTTGTACAAGGGAAGGTTGGGGTAGGTGCAGGCAGCTGTGGAAACTCATTGTATACCCTGAGGGTGAGAGATGTCGTCCTGGGGAAAGGGGTGGGAGAGCTGCCTGGAAGGCTGATGAGATAAGATGGGAAGATGAGGTTCCAGGATGAGGGCACAGCATGGCCAAAGGCAGAGGGGCACAGAGCAGCCTGATGTGCGTGGGCTGCAGACAGTGTGATGTTACTAAGTGGATGTGCCTGCACTAGGTGAGCTTTGGAGGACTGTATAAGGCGCTAGTGAGCTTGGCCCTCACTGAGTGCATAGTGGCAGCTGGTGAAGAATTTTAAACTTGGGATAGGTACAGAATTGTAGTTCAGTAGGTTGTGGTGCATCTTGGAGGATGCACAGTGGGTTGTTCAGTCGCTCAGTTGTGTCCCACTCTTTACGACTCCTTGGACTGCAGCACGCCAGGCTCCCCTGTTCTTCACTATCTCCTGGAGTTTGTTCAGATTTGTGTTCATTGAGTCATTGAGGCCATTCAACCATCTCGTCTTTTGTTGCCCTCTCTTCCTGCCCTCAGTCTTTCCCAGCATCTGGGTCTTTTTCAGTGTGAATTGGAGTTTCAGTTTCAGCATCAGTCCTTCCAGTGAATATTCAGGGTGGATATTCTTTAGGATTGAAGTGAGGGGAGGGTTCAAATCAAGGGGGATCCGTTACATGGATATTGTGGCAGTTCCAGGGGAGGGGTGATGAATACAGAATGGAGTCAGTGGGATGATACTAGAGAAGGTGGACATGAGAAATATTCCGAAGTTAAAATCAACAGAGCATTTTAATAATGGCAGAAGATTGGCGATAATCTGAATGACTCCTGGTGAAGGATGATTAAATTAGTTGACATGGATACAATGGCGTATGAGCAGCTGTTTCAGAGAAAATAGGCAGCTTTGTGTGGACTGGCAGACACCAGCTTCCAAGATAGTGGAAGTGTGTGGGAGGAGAGAGCTATGAAAACCGCTTGCTAATCCTGATGTAAAGGAAGAACGTGCATAGACCCACTCTGGAAGGAAGGCGTTGCCTCTTCCCGGACAGTTATGCGGTTGGGAGAGGGGCTGGAGTTGGGATGTTGGTTTCATCAACACCAAGTTGTCCTTCGACCTTTTGAACATCCTGCTGTGGCCGTAGGTTACTTGTGCTTTCCTGTCTTTTGCTTATGAATTGGATCTGAGTGAGGAAGTCTTCTGGGATGCTGGGTTTCTGAATACAGAAAGTTATCATTTTTGTCTCTTTATTGTTTTCAGTTTTAAAATACTAATTTACAGGGAATTTTCTGGTGGTTCAGTGGTTAGGACTCTGATTCCACGGCAGAGGGGCACGGGTGTGGGTTCGGTTACTGGCTCAGGAACCAAGATCTTGTAGGGCACTCCATGTGGCCAAACAAAACAGTTAAAAGATAAAAATACTGAGTTACAAAACTAACCTCTCTCAGCATCGCACTTTGACGTGGGTTATAATCCATTTTCTGTTTCCTAGACCATCACAGCCACCTGCAAGATGTTCAGTGCCCAGCAATGGTCAAGAAGATAGAAAAATGACTTCTAAATCACAATTGCACAAAATATGGTGACACTGCTCCACGAAGGAGAATTTCTCTGCCAAGTTCAAAAACTGCCATCTCGACTTCCTTTCTCTTTTCTTTAAGCATTCTTCTTTCACTTGACATTCATTAGAGTATGCTAAGAATGCTTAGTGAAATAGGCAAGTGTCTGCTGGTAGAGACTGCCCCCCAAGTTTAAAGGTCTTACAGCAGAAAGACTTTCATAGCTTCATAAAAGAGTTCAGACAAGGATGAACTAGACTGAGCCTTGGTTCCTCACAGTTTTGCTTCGTGAATAGCATAGAGCAGCCAGGGAAGCCAAACTTTATTGGTTTAAGAAACACAGGTAGAGCTTAAATAACACCATTTGCAAGAAGAACGGGAAAGGGAACATTGTTTATATCTTTGTTTCCTCATTAGAAAGTAGAAATCGTGTACTAGGCTTGTGTGAATTCTTAATGGCATTCTTGTCCATTTGGGATTATGTTGTTTTCATATTGGAACTTGACTGAGAGAGTGATTGCTCCTCTCTGTTGGAAATTACTGTGATATGAAGGTTGCAAGTATAGCCTGTTTCAAAAGAGTCTGTGGAGTTATAGGAACTTGTGTCCTGTGGCGTTTAATTACTGGTGATCACGTCCTTTTGTTTTAAGACTGCAGCACATCCTTGGTCCCCGTGGTCCAGTGGGCTCTGTGCCCGGTCCTCCAGCCTCCCTTCTCTCCTGACTGGCCACGTGGACCCTGCACCATCTGCCCAAGTCATTGTCAGGGACATTAGTGACTTTTATTGGCTTTAAAATGATTCCAATTATCAAGAAACATTTTTTCCCTCAAAAGAAGAACATGGCATCCAGAAGAGAATTAGGGAGGCATACTTTTTCTTTCGTGGTGACAGGTTCCAATTTAAAAGCACATCACCAGAAGGAACTTCCTCGTTCTGAACCAAACTACATGATAAATTTCAAAAAGGAAATCACTTTCTAGATTATTTGAGGGCTTTAGGGTATATTCAAGGCTTGGAAGGTACATTGATTGACTTGCAGCTATTGGAAATAAGTTGATTATGATGATGAGTCCATGTCATCAAATTTAATAGTTCTTTTCCCAGGGAATATTTTACACTCTGGTTTTGAAATTCATTTAATTATTAAAAATTTAAAAAATTATCTAATTATTTTTTAACCAGTCATACATTTACACTGTTGAAAAGTTTAAAAGACATTAGAGGGCTTGCTGTCACCCTCATTCTCATCCTGCCCCATAGATAGGCAGGATGCTTAGGATCTTTAGGAGAATCCTTCTTTCATGCATATACAAGCAAATATACATATATATATCATCTCCCCACCAGCCCCTTTCTGCACAAAAGGTCGCCCTGAATTCATACATACTGTCCTTCAGTGTTTTCCTCACTTAAGTGTGTGTCCTCGAGCTCTATCCGTATCAGAATACAGAGAGCTTCTCTGCTCCTTCTGCAGCTGCTCAGTGATTCTTTGGGGAGGGGTCAGTAGATACACCATGGTTTATGTGACCTGCTTCTGTGCATGGCCACTTGGATGGTTTCTGCTGTTTTTTCTTCTGCAAACACTGCTGTGATACTTTACAAAGCTCATGTGCAGGTGTCCCTATCGTAAGATTAAAAACCTCAGGAATGAGATTGTTGGGTCAAAGGTTAATGTATCTGTAGTTTTTTCTTTTTTTTTTTTTCTTAAATATTTTTTAATGTGGACCATTTTTAAAGTCTTTGTTGAATTTGTTACAACACTGCTTCTGTTTTATGTTTCGGTTTTTTGTCCAGGAGGCACGTGGGATCTTTGCTTCCTGACCAGGAATCAAACCTGCACCCCCTCCACTGGAAGTTCTAACCACTGGGCCACCAGGGAAGCCCCTGTAATTCTGACAGTTGTAATTTGATAGACTTTAAGGTTTTTATTTAAACATTAAAAAAAAAATTGGTCTCCAGGAATGTCAGAGAGAAACTCTTTTCCTATGGCACGCGTGGCCATGATTTATCATCCAAACCAGGACACTCTTTAGAGTCAGCGCAAATGACTCTAAAAATAGTGGGGCAGCAGGCAGGGGCCAAGGCTTTGCTGGCAGCCTGGACATATCTTGACTTACCCATAGTCTTGCCAACAGAATGTGCTGTCAAACTTTCACATTATTCTCAAGGGACCTTGAGTGGAATTAAAGTTCAAACATAAGCATTTAATGAGGCCAGACTTTAAAAGTAAAGTTACCAATAATGGTGGGTAAGTAAGTACATTCACAACATTGTGAATGTGCTAATACTAGCCAACTGTATACTAATGACGGTGAACTGTATGTTTAAACGTGGTTAAAATGGTAAATTTTCTATCACATGGATTTTGCCACAATTAAAAAATAAAAATTAGAAACAAACTGTGGTTACCTGAAACTAGATGGATCAGTCTCAAATTAACCAAAATGAAAGCCTTAAAAACCTACATATTGTATGATTCTGGAAAATGTGAAACTATAGAACAGAGAATAGATGAGTGGTTTCCAGGAGCTGGGTTGTAGGAGGGTTGAGTGTGAGGAGCAGAGGAACTCCTGGGGACTGGAGCTGCTCTGTATGGGGGTTGTGGTAGTGATGTGTGTGCTGTATGTTTTTGTCAAACTTGCTGAACTACATACTCAAAGGGATGCATGCTACTGTATGCAAGTTATACCTTAATAATAATAAAAGAAAAGCACCACAAATGGAATGAAAAGTAAAGCCGCTCAGAATTGTTCCCCTGGAGCTCTGGGAACATTGCCTTGTCTGACGACATTCTTGTCTGGGCAAGGGCAGTGTGACCTTGAGTGGCACTTGCCAATGGGCCTCCTGCCTGGTGACCACTTGTGTCCCTTGCATTTTTCTAGCTGTGGTCATGGCCCTGCCTCCTTGGGAAGTCTGGCTCTGTGAGGATCTGTCTGGCAGATGCCAGAATCGGGGTCCAGGGCAAGTCTGGCCCTGGAGCATCGTCACAAGGTCTGGTGGGTATGATTAGGTCTGGTTCTCTGTCTACCTGGAAGGAAGGAGGCAACCAGGGAACTGGTTCCCACTCCTGGTTCCCAGCCTACCCCGAGGAGGATTCAGTCTCTTCTTGGGGTCAGGAATGGATTCTTATGCAGTGAATCAGTCTTGGCTGTGACAGAGGAGGCCAGTCCTGATGACCAAGATGAATATCCGCTGTGTCTGGGCCAAGAAATTAGAACCTTTAGGTGGTCAGGAACAGAAGTTCCCAGTGGCACACAGAGTCCAGAGTCATGAAGAGAGTGAAGTGGAAAAGTTTCTGGGGGCCCAAGTAGGGGGGCAGATGCCAAAGTCAAAAGCAGTCAAAAGTTAAAATTTGGGACTTCCCTGGTAGTCCAGTGGTTAAGAGTCTGCCTGCCAGTGCAGGGGACATGGGTTCAATCCCAGGTCCAGGAAGATCCCACATGCTGCAGGGTGACTAAGCCCAGACGCTGCAACCACTGGGCCCACACTGTAGAGCCTGCGAGCTGTAACTGTTGAAGCCTACCTGCCCACACACCACAGTTAGAGAGGAGCCCCAGCTCACCGCAACTGGAGAAAGCCTGTGAGCAGCAATGAAGACCCAGCACAGCCAAAAAAATAAATAAAATATTAAAAAAAAATTAAGTTAAAAAAAAAGTCAAAATCAAAGGAATGCTTAATGTCACTGATCTAAGAGAAATGCAAATCCAGTCACAGTGAGACTTCACACCCACTAGGATCAGTTCAGCTCAGTTCAGTTGCTCAGTCATATCCAACTCTTTGTGACCCCATGAACTGCAGCACCCCGGGCCTCCCTGTCCATCACCAACTCCTGGAGCTTACCCAAACTCATGTCCATTGAGTAGGTAATGCCATCCAACCATCTCATCCTCTGTCGTCCCCTTCTCTTCCCGCCTTCAATCTTTCCTTGCATCAGGGTCTTTTCCAGTGAGTCAGCTCTTTGCATCAGGTGGCCAAAGTATTGGAGTTTCAGCTTCAGCATCAGTCCTTTCAATGAATATTCAGAACTGATTTCCTTTAGGATGGATTGGTTGGATCTCCTTGCTGTCCGAGGGACTCTCAAGAGTCTTCTCCAACACCACAGTTCAAAAGCAGTTTCAGCGGATTAGATCTGATAGAGTGCCTGAAGAACTATGGATGGAGGTTCGTGACATTGTACAGAAAGCAGTTATCAAGACCGTCCCCATTAGGATAGTTATTATAAAAAACAAGTAACAGGTGTTGGTGAGAATGTGGAGAACCCTTGTGCACGTTTGGTAAAATGGGGAAACTCCCATGGAAAAAGCATGGCTAGTCCTCAAAACATTAAATAGAATAACCGAATGACCCAGTAATTCCACTTGTAGGTATATTCCCACAGAACTGAAAGCAAGGACCCAGATACTTGTACACCCGTGTTCACAGCAGCACTGTTCACGAAAGCCAGGTGGTGGAGCAACACAGGTGTCCACCATTGACTGATGAACGGATAAGCAAAAGGTGGTCTCTTCATACAGTGGAGTATTGCTCAGCCTCAAACGGCAGCAGGTACTGACATAGAACAGCATGGGTGAACCTTGAGGATATTCCACTAAGTGAAATAAGCCAAGTGCAAAAAGACTGTATAATGCGTTTATATGCAATTCTGGAGGAGTCAAATTCATAGAGGCAGAAAGTAGACTGTGGGCACTGGGGACTAGGGCAGGGGGAATGAGTTAGTGTTTAACGACACAGAGGTTCACTTTGGGAAGAAGAAAAAGTGCTGGAGATAGTGTGATGGTCACACAGTCAATGTGAGTTTACTCGATGCCACAGAAGTCTTTATTTTTAAATTTATTTTGTCTGCACTGGGTCTTTATTGTGGTTGCAGGCCCTTCCTTGTGGCAGGCTTTCTCTAGTTGCAGCACACAGGCCTGGTTACCCTGAAGCATTTGGAATCTGGGTTCAAGGTTGTTGTTCAGTCGCTCAGTCGTGTCTGACTCTTTGGAACCCATGGACTGCAGCATGCCAGGCTTCCCTGTCCATCACCATCTCCCCAAGCTTGCTCAAACTCATGTTCATTGAGTTGGTGATGCCATCCATTCATCTCATCCTCTGTCATCCCCTTCTCCTCCTGCTCTCAGTCTTCCCCAGCATCAGGGTCTTTTCCAATTAGTCAGTTCTTCATATCAGGTGGCCAGAGTGACTAGGGATCAAACCCACATCCACTCCATTGGAAGGCTGATTCTTAATCATTGGACCACCAGGGAAGCCCCCAAGTCACTAGTGATTTTATGGAAAGCATTTTAAGGAAAGGAAATAAGGAAGGAATAAGGAAAGGAAATGAATAAGAAGGGGAGTACCAGCTGGTGTCTGTGAATGAAGCTGGAATATTCATGCACCAATGACTGGAGCTGAAAGACTGGTCCCTGGTCATAAGGCCTGCAGACTGGGCTGCGGGCATCCTCGCGTGGCAGCCACTGGGCTGTCTCTTTGCTCTGGACTCCCTCCGTCTTTCTTCCCCCTTGTGCCTGTCTGGCCTCTGACCTACTTTGTTTCTTTCCTCACTTCAAGCCCCATGTTTAGTGGCCCTGATGACAGAGTTTGGTTTTCCTCTTTTATTGTTCCCTGGGACAAATGCTTCCGCTTACCGGGGACTGTTTCTGCCATGTGGTGCCCTTAACTTGATGCTGATGATGGCTAAGTAATCATGTAAACTTTGCTGGATTCTGAATGGAGCCTTCATTCTGCTTACAAAGGAGGGAAAGACGTTTGGATGAATAAATGAGGGGAAAGGTGCTGGATTTGCAGTGGTTTTTGAAATTTCATGTAGTTGAGAATCTTGGGGGAAAAATTCAGATTCCAAATATGTCCCTCCCTTAACTTCTTTTGGTGGAAATTTTGGTTTCTTTCTAGTATAGACAAAAAGGGATCTTTATGCGAGTTCTGCATCTGGTTTTGATGAGACCAGATGTATTGAAGCAAATTATCTGTCTTCTTAGTGTATCTAACTTCCTGTCCATAAAACAGGGTTCAGTTCAGTTCACTTGCCCGGTTGTGTCCGACTGTTTGCAACCCCACAGATAGCAGCACACCAGGCTTCCCTGTCTATCACCAACTCCCTGAGTTTACTCAGACTCATGTCCATCAAGTCGGTGATGCCATCCAATCATCTCATCCTCTGTTGTCCCCTTCTCCTCCTGCCTTCAATCTTTCCCAGCATCAGGGTCTTTTCCACTGAGTCAGTTCTTCGCATCAGGTGGCCAGAGTATTGGAGTTTCAGCTTCAGCATCCGTCCTTCCAATGAATATTCAGGACTGATTTCCTTTAGGATGGACTGGTTGGATCTCCTTGCAGTCCAAGGGACTCTCAAGAGTCTTCTCCAACACCACAGTTCAAAAGCATCAATTCTTCAGTGCTCAGCTTTTTTTATAGTCTAACTCTCATATCCATACATGACCGCTGGAAGAACCATAGCTTTGACTAGATGGACCTTTGTCAGCAGTCATGTCTCTGCTTTTTAATATGCTGTCTAGGTTGGTCATAACTTTTCTTCCAAGGAGCAAGTGTCTTTTAATTTCGTGGCTAAAGTCACCATCTGCAGTGATTTTGGAGCCCCCCAAAATAAAGTCACTGTTTCCATTGTTTCCCCATCTTTTGCCATGAAGTGATGGGACTGGATGCCATGATCTTCGTTTTCTGAATGTTGAGTTTTAAGCCAGCTTTTGCACTCTCCTCTAATGGCTTCCAGTGTCACATAAAGGGACTTACCTGGTGGTTTGCAGCTCATATTCATCGTTGCATTTGGGAGTGCCTTTCAGATATGGAATAGCAGTTACTCATTTTGGCATCTAATGAAGCTGTGTTTGGGTTCTTTTGAACCTGGGTGGCTTCATTTGTAAAATGAGGATAATATAGGTCCTTAATACTTCCTGTAAAACCCTTGGGATCAAATATGTGCAGGGATTTGTATCTTTCTGAGATTTCTGGGTTGTGCCTCTACCGTATAGACCATGACATTCCCAGTAGGATCTGGGGCAACATCCTGTAATCAAATACATTTGTGTTTCTGAAGGAAAACATATGGACATTCTCACTAAGTGGGACGTTGAAAAAAAAAAAAAAAAGACTATTTGTATGGCTTCCTATCAGTTTAGGTAAGGTTTTGCTGTCAGATGAATTGTGAGAACAACCTTTAGTTTCGAGGCCTTTGGTATTCAGGGCTGTGGATAAGGGGTTGTGGATTTTGGTAGTGACTGTTGTCTGAGGTAACGGAATAAACCAAGATTAGCGAATGTGCAACTCTGGTTTACTTTGGAATGGCTGAGCAATGCTCTGGGTTGGGAGGAGATTCCAAAGAGCTGATGCACAGTCACCCTCTCAGAGTTGATATTGATGCCAGGAACCTAGAAGTACTGGACTGTTGTGTTCGGAAGGATGTAGAGATCGCCTCAAATGTCGGTGCCTTATGTTATGGTTTTGACTTTTAGACAGAAAAAAAACGTTATCCTAATTCAGCTGCCTCCTTGAGTCTGGCTATATACGTGTGCTACACAAAGTTTTATTTGTTTGCAGATAAAACCCAGCATTGTTGCAAAATTATACCACAGCGCCATAGGTTTGTGTGATGGCTGATTGTGATAGTGTATACAAAGCAGACAGCACGCAGTGTGGTTCTTGATAACTCAAGAAACATTGTCTGCATGCTGCTGCTGCTGCTAAGTCGTGTCCGACTCTTAGCGACCCCATGGACTGCAGCCTACCAGGCTCCTCCATCCATGGGATTTTCCAGGCAAGAGTACTGGAGTGGAGTGCCATTGCCTTCTCCGGTTGTCCGCATATTATATTGTTATTACAATTATAGATGTCAATAGTTGGTGGCTCAGTGGTAAAGAATCCTCCTGCCAATACAGGAGATGCAGGTTTGATCCCTGGGTCAGAAGATCCCCTGGAGAAGGAAATGTCAATCCACTCCAGCATTCTGGAGAATCCCATGGACAGAGGAGTCTGGCGGGCTGCGGTCCATGAGATCACTAAAGGGTTGGACACAACTTAGTGACTGAGCATGCACTGCTTATTCTTATGCTGGATAAAATGGTTATCTGAATTTGCTTTTTGTGTTTTAAATTATTCTAGCAATAGAGGATATAATATTACTGTATTTCTAAAAGTTTATCTTAGATTTTCTCCAGATTTTAATCAGTGTTCTTGGTCAAGTTAGTTTCTGCAATGGTTAATTTTTTGTGTCACCTTGGTTGGGCCATGGTGCCCAAATACGTGGTCAAACATCATTCTGGATGTTTCTTTGAGGGTGTTTTTGAATGAGATTGACGTTTAACTGGGTGGACTTCGGGTAAAGCAGATTGCCTTCCTACTGTGAGGGAGCCTCATCCAATCAGTTGAAGACCTGGACAGAACAAAAGATTGCTCCCCTGCTCCCTCTCCCTTCAGCCCCAGCAAAAAGGAATTCTACCTGCAAATGGCCTGTGGGTTTATACTACAGTGTCAGCTCTTCTGCAGCCTGCTGGTCTACCCTGCAGAGTTGGGATTTGCCAACATCCATGATTATGTGAGCCAGTTCATTAAAATTCCTCTCTCTACACACACACACACAGACACACATGGACACACACAGACATAGGCCTGCAGACACACACACAGACACACAGATATACGGACACACACACAGACTCATAGACACACATGGACACACATGGACATGGACACGTATACACATACAGACTCACACACATGAACACACAGACATATAGACACACACGGACACACACATGCTGACATACAGACACACATACACAGAGACACACACACACACAAATCCTGTTGGTTCTGTTTCTCTAGAGCCCCTGACAAATATACATTCTCTTGACCTTGTTTAGTTTCTTAATTTATAAGAGGATGGAAGAAGATGACTTCCAAGATTTCTTTTCACAGTGTGAGAAGTTATTTGGGTCACAAACAGCTGGGTTTGGACTTGGGATGTTGTCTAAGATGCCTCAAGCTGTCCTTTGGGAGGCTGGGGTAGGAGAGGGAGGGGGACTCATGAGGAAGGTGGAGACCCAGGGCTCAGTTTAGAGCTGGTGATGGCCGGAGGCAGGGTCCACGCAGAGGTGTCTGTGGGTACCGGACTGTGGCTGTCACAGGATGGGAGGAGCACAGAGGGATGTTAACAGGTACAGGATGGAGAACCTTTGTACTGGGTCCTGGGTTCTGCTCCCGGTGGGAGGAACGGGTTTCCCAGGCTCAGGCCCCAGAGGTGTGCCTTGCAGCTGGGATCCCCACTTTACTGAAGTGATGCTGCCTCCAGACCGTCCCTGAGATGGTGATCACAGCCCACTTCCTCACCAGGTGCAGAAAACTGGGCAGGGGACTTCCCTGGTGGTCCAGTGGCTAAGACTCCAAGCTCCCAATCCAGGGGCCCGGGTTCCATCCCTGGTCGGGGAACTACATCCCATAAGCTGCAACTAAAGATCTTGCAAGCTAAACTAAAAAAGAAAACAATCCCCCAGACCACAGTGAAGATTCTGTATGCTGCAACTAAAACCCAGCAAAGCCAAATAAATGAATAAGCTGGACAGACAATTCCAGAATGTTTCCCGTGTCCCCAGATGAATTTTGAGCATAGAGTTCTTTCATGGGACCAGCTCTCAACCAGCCTGAGTCTGTTCCTCAGAGCTGGAGGCTCAGGTGGGAAGTTGGAGCTGGAGGAGTTTATCATGATTTTTCCATTTGTTCCTACTGACAGTAGTAATAGCTGTTCATTAATGCTGGTTTTGCGTTTGTCCATCCAGTAGGGAGCCATTGGCCCCATGTAATCATTAAATTTAAAATTAATTAACATTACTGGTTGGAGAAGACTCTTGAGAGTTTCTTGGACTGCAAGGAGATCCAACCAGTCCATTCTAAGGGAAACCAGTCCTGAATATTCATTGGAAGGACTGATGCTGAAGCTGAAACTCCAATCCTTTGGCCACCTGATGTGAAGAACTGACTCACTGGAAAAGATCCTGATCCTGGGAAAGATTGAAGGTGGGCGAGGGGGACGACAGAGGATGAGATGGTTGGATGGCATCACCGACTCAATGGGCTTGAGTTTGAATAAACTCCTGGAGTTGGTAATGGACAGGGAGGCCTGTCATGCTGCAGTCCATGGGGTTGCAGAGTCGGACACGACTGAGCGACTGAACATTGAAAGTGA
Source organism: Moschus berezovskii (assembly GCF_049115385.1). Taxonomy (NCBI): domain Eukaryota; kingdom Metazoa; phylum Chordata; class Mammalia; order Artiodactyla; family Moschidae; genus Moschus; species Moschus berezovskii. The sequence goes on from NC_142472.1 coordinate 55,409,349, forward strand.
AAGTGAAATCGCTCAGTCGTGTCCAACTCTTTGCGACCTCGTTGACTGTAGCCCACCAGGCTCCTCCGTCCATGGGATTCTCCAGGTAAGAATACTGGAGTGGGTTGCCACTTCCTTCTCCAGGGGATCTTCCCGACCCAGGGATCGAACCCAGGTCTCCTGCATTGCAGGCAGATGCTTTAACCTCTGAGCCACCAGGGAACTGAACATTACATACGAGTAAATGTTTAATTCTTCAGTCATACTAGGTACATTTTGAGTCCTCAGTAGCCACCTGGAGGTCGTGGCCGCCTTGTTGGGCAGTGCAGGTGTTGACCATTTCTGTCACCACGGAGAGTGCTCAAGGACAGCTAGGCTGTAAGTGTCAGGCCTTGTACACCTCCTCTTGATCCTCCTACAGGGTTTTGGGGTGGGAATGATTACCCGCATTACTTAGGTGAAGATACTGGAGCCTAGGCTAAATAACTGGTCCCAAAGCACAGGTCCTAGGTGACAGAGGCGAGAACTCAGACTCTCTCTCAGAATCTCGTGGAGCCCAGAGGAACCCACTGTTTGGACTTGCTGGCCAGCAGGTCATGGTGAGTCTTCCCTTACTCACCATGGGGAGATGGGGAGGGTGGAAGTGGAAAACAGGGACTCCGGAAGGGCTCAGTATTCGAGTGCGTCCAGTGCAACTTGGGAAGTCAGGCGACGGTGCTATGTCCCTGGGGTGTGCAGTGTGAGGTCAGTGATCTTGGCTGGGGGGACTGCAGGGGAAGGGAGAAAGCTGAGATTCAAGGCTTTGGGGAGTGAATGGGAGGTGAGGGAGAGAAGGGAGAGCTACCAAGAGACATGGATCAGAAGACCAAGGATGTTTTCAGGATGAGAAGGCTTGACCCTGGTGATGGACGAAGGTAACTCCTGTCTGCGGGGACCAGGCTGGGAGTAACCCTAGGGGCAGTGGTGGAGGTGGTGGTGGGAACTGTGAGGTGGTGGTGGGAACTGTAAGTTCGTGGAAATGGGCATCTCAAGCTGTAAGGAAATAACCCAGACACCAAGGGAAAGTAACAGGCTTTATTGGCAGTGCACTCCCGGGCAGAACCCACTGACCGCAAGAATGGCCACGAGGAGTTCTGCCCCGAACAAAGGCAGGGTGCGATTTTTAGGCCTTCGGGGCAGGAAGTGGCATCAGATAACCTGCACAGGCCTAAGATAAGGTAAAGCTCGGGAATGCGAGATTGTGAGTGGTCAGCTAGACCGGGTTGGTCACTCTGGAGGTCAGGAAGCGGGGTAGATCTCGGCAGAGGGTTATCACGTCAGAAATTCCTCAGCGGTTTGGCGGGACTTTTTCCCTCCGGCGGGGGATGGTGAGGGGAAGAAGGAGACAAGATAGTCACCGGGAAGGGGAAGCCAAGAAGGCCACCAGGGTCCGACCTTACAGGAACCCCAGTGATGTGAGACCCACACTCTGCCTGAACGGGCAGCCGTCACAGGTCCCAGGCGACTGTGGCTGGGAGGCCGTGTTACCGTTCTGTTGCCAGATTCCAGACATTTGCATTTTTATGTGAAATGTCGCCGATTTATAAACATTTTAAAGCAACACAATTACTCCTGTTATGCCCTGAGTCTGGTCCCCCCATACTGGTAGAATAAGACACTCGCAGCAATGCCAAAGCAAGAATGGGGTTTATTTCTAGCTCGAGCTAGGGCTCATGCCTCCTCCAGCGCAGTGAAGTGCGGACAAGAGCCCCGAGCCCAGGTCACAGCGGTTTTTATAGTCTTAGATTACATAAGCACCTATTTTTGTTCAAAAGATCAAGCTGGCAGAAGCTCATTGGCCAGTTTATGCGCGCGGGGTTTTTCTGGGGGATTTCCCTTTTTGCTCTGATTGGCCTGATTTTTGGCCCCGGTGGGACTTTTCTAGGGAGGAGTTTCTTAATTTTGGCGCCAGCGGGATCTTCTTAGGGAGGAGTTTCTGTGAACTTAGCCTCCACCCTTTCTCCAGGAAATCGAAACTTAGGCCTAAGCAAGGTCTCAGGCCTATCCTGGCTACTCAGATCTTAGGGCTCCTAACATCTCCCCCCTTTTCTGTTATTCAAACGGAGGAATCTTCCTCCGTGGGTAGAGTTTGATCCAGGGATCTTTATACAGCCTTACTCAAAAACAATTCTAGGAATCTTTACTTAAAAACAACCTTATCTAAAATGGAGTAACTTTGGTTCTATGAGCAGCAAGCAAAGTACAGAAGCAAAAATGCATTACAGGAGCATTAAGTTCTACATTACGTTACAGTGTCTAATCTGAAATCACACCCATAATATCATTTTTCAGGATATCTGAGAAATAGTTATTTCCCAGGATATCTGAACCATAGCTACTCTATTTTGACTTTTAATTGTAAAAATTTTTTAACAGCCAAAGCAGATGTCACCATTAATGATGTCAGTGTTTTTCTAGGTATGAGAAGATGCAAGAATTGGAACTTATAAAACCTTTTTCTGAAAAGATCTGACTATCTGAAGGCCTGTTATGCCAGTTTTTTTCAGAGCACAGAGTGCCTCATTCCTGATTTTCACCCTGAACTTCTTTCAGGGGGTGTTGAAGTACAGCAGCTTGCAATGGTCATGACATAATCTTTGTAGAGGCAGCTGGCAAGTACCAACTTCCAGTCAGCAGGGTCCCTTCATAGCCACATATCCGACCATGTGACACCATTTCATGGCCATTGTGTCCCGCGTTGCTGGGAAGGCTCATTCCCAGGTCTGGGGAAGCGATGGGCCACTCAGTGTGCTAAAATTGGACCAGGCCTTGCAAGTAGCAAAAGTCTCTGGACCACTGTCTTACTAGCCTCCTGGTCCAGGAAAATATTCCCTCTTGTTGCTTTTTTTCATACCCAGAGTCACATTATTACAATTATTGATCTCATATGGAACTGCATATCAGCATTATATCACAGGCTCAGTGAAACAAGTGACATAGAAAATAATATAGCCATAGCTAGCAGTTATTAGTAAAATAAGAATTATAAGTCAAGAACTTTTATTAGATAAAGCCTGGTATACCCCAAGTCACCTGACTTCATTTGTTAAATGACTATCAGTTCAGTTCAGTTCAGTCGCTCAGTCGTGTCCGACTCTTAGCGACCCCATGAACCACAGCACGCCAGGCCTCCCTGTCCATCACCAACTCCCGGAGTTCACTCAAACTCATGTCCATCGAGTCGGTGATGCCATCCAACCACCTCATTCTCTGTCGTCCCCGTCTCCTCCTACCCCCAATCGCTCCCAGCATCAGAGTCTTTTCCAGTGAGTCAACTCGTCGCATGAGGTGGCCAAAGTATTGGAGTTTCAGCTTTAGCATCAGTCCTTCCAATGAACACCCAGGATTGATCTCCTCTAGAATGGACTGGTTGGATCTCCTTGCAGTACAGGGGACTCTCAAGAGTCTTCTCCAGCACCACAGTTCAAAAGCATCAATTCTTCGGCGATCAGCTTTCTTCACAGTCCAACTCTCACATCCATACATAACCACGGGAAAAATCATAGGCTTAACTAGACGGAACTTGGTTGGCAAAGTAATGTCTCTGCTTTTTAATATGCTCTCTAGGCTGGTCATAACTTTCCTTCCAAGGAGTAAGGGTCTTTTAATTTGATGGCTGCAGTCAGCATCCGTAGTGATTTTGGAGCCCAAAAAAATAAAGTCTGACACGGTTTCCACTGTTTCCCCATCTATTTCCCAAGAAGTGATGGGACCAGATGCCATGATCTTCGTTTTCTGAATGTTGAGCTTCAAGCCAACCTTTTCACCCTCCTCTTTCACTTTCATCAAGAGGCCTTTGAGTTCCTCTTTACTTTCTGCCATAAGGGTGGTGTCATCTGCATATCTGAGGTTATTGATATTTCTCCCGGCAATCTTGATTCCAGCTTGTGCTTCTTCCAGCCCAGCGTTCCTCATGATATACTCTGCGTATAAGTTAAATAAGCAGGGTGACAATATACAACCTTGATGTACTCCTTTTCCTATTTGGAACCAGTCTGTTGTTCCATGTCCAGTCCTGACTGTTGCTTCCTGACCTGCATACAGGTTTCTCAAGAGGCAGGTCAGGTGGTCTGGGATTCCCATCTCTTTCAGAATTTTCCACAGTTTATTGTGATCGACACAGTCAAAGGCTTTGGCATAGTCAATGAAGCAGAAATAGACGTTTTTCTGGAACTCTCTTTCTTTCTCCATATTCCAGCGGATGTTGGCAATTTGATCTCTGGTGCCTCTGCCTTTTCTAAAACCTGCTTGAACATCTGGAAGTTCACGATTCACATATTGCTGAAGCCTAGCTTGGAGAATTTTGAACATGACTTTACTAGCGTGTGAGATGAGTGCAATTGTGTGGTAGTTTGAGCATTCTTTGGCATTGCCTTTCTTTGGGATTGGAATGAAGACTGACCTTTTCCAGTCCTGTGGCCACTGCTGAGTTTTCCAAATTTGCTGGCATATTGAGTGCAGCACTTTCACAGCATCATCTTTCAGGATTTGAAATAGCTCAATTGGAATTCCATCACCTCCACTAGCTTTGTTTGTCATGATGCTCTCTAAGGCCCACTTGACTTCACATTCCAAGATGTCTGGTTCCAGGTGAGTGATCACGCCATCGTGATTATCTGGGTCATGAAGATCTTTTTTGTACAGTTCTTCTATGTATTCTTGCCACCTCTTCTTAATATCTTCTGCTTCTGTTAGGTCCATACCATTTCTGTCCTTTATCGAGCCGATCTTTGCATGAAATGTTCCCTTGATATCTCTGATTTTCTTGAAAAGATCTGTTGTTTTCCTCTATTTCTTTGCATTGATCGCTGAGGAAGGCTTTCTTATCTCTCCTTGCTATTCTTTGGAACTCTGCAATCAGATGCTTATAGCTTTCCTTTCCTCCTTTACTTTTCGCTTCTCTTCTTTTCACAGCTATTTGTAAGGCCTCCTCAGACAGCCATTTTGCTTTTTTGCATTTCTTTTCCATGGGGATGGTCTTGGTCCCTGTCTCCTGTACAATGTCACGAACCTCCGTCCAGAGTTCATCAGGCACTCTATCTATCAGATCTAGACCTTTAAATCTATTTCTTACTTCCACTGTATAATCATAAGGGATTTGATTTAGGTCATATCTGAATGGTCTAGTGGTTTTCCCTACTTTCTTCAATTTAAGTCTGAATTTGGCAATAAGGAGTTCATGATCTGAGCCACAATCAGCTCCTGGTCTTATTTTTGCTAACTGTATACAGCTTCTCCATCTTTGGCTGCAAAGAATATAATCAATCTGATTTCGGTGTTGACCATCTGGTGATGTCCATGTGTAGAGTCTTCTCTTGTGTTGTTGGAAGAGGGTGTTTGCTATGATCAGTGCGTTCTCTTGGCAAAACTCTATTAGCCTTTGCCCTGCTTCATTTCGTGCTCCAAGGCCAAATTTGCCTGTTACTCCAGGTGTTTCTTGACTTCCTATTTTTGCATTCCAGTCCCCTATAATGAAAAGAACATCTTTTTTGGGTGTTAGTGGTGTTAATCTCCTGGTTGTACATTATGGAGCATCTGACCTTTATCTGAAGATTGGTTACTGAGATAAGCCTTAGAAACTAACCTAGAGTGTCCTTTTTAATAATTAAATCTTTTAGCAGTATCACGTACCAAGGAACTGTCTTAGCAGTGAGTCTGAGTAAACACTAGACCTTAATTAACAAAACTAGAAACTTAATTTAACAATTTACAAACTTAATATTCCATGATTTTTCATTATGGAGGCATTAACCCTGTAGCCAGGAAGGCTTTAACCCACAAATAAAAAATGAGGTTTGTCAGGGAGCTGGGAAAAGCCAAGCAGCCATCTTGGATTTCCCATAGCCCTGACTCTGATTTCCAGCTATTGTTTTTAATTTTCCAATTTAGAAGCAGACTGTTGCCATGGTTTAAGGACATTAGGATGGCACAAGTCTAACAGAGTTTTTGTGTAAGCAGGATGAGCTTTTACATATCTACAAACCCGACAATTGGATTAATTTCTAAAACTAGCATAGGATCAGGCCTATGGTAGAAAAGCATTTGATTTATATGCAGAGGGCTAAGAAGTCAAGAAAACATTATAAATGATCATACGAATCGGGTCCAGCATCTTGGGCAAGCTGTCTACCTCTGATGTCGTCGTCTTCTCATCCTGGTGTAGTGAAGTTTCTTCTGAAAAAAGTCCTTCCATCTAGGTTGGAGACAGTCCCTTAAATTATGTCTTTTTCTAGTCCTGGTTGCAGGTCATAAGGCATCTGATCTTCATCCAAAGATAGATCACTGAGACAAGCTTCAGAAACAAACCTAGGGTGCTCTTCAAGAACTCAACCAAATCCTATATTAATATCACATAACAGCAAAGATCCATTCAAGAAATGAGTCTTAGTAGAAACAGATTTCCATTAACAAACTGGGATTTAACACTCATTGAAACATCTTTTTTTTTCTAAAATTACTCATTTTTATCAAATATAACCAAATTAAGACTTTTTTACAAAATAGATCTGTTCTCAATAAACTTGACCTGATTATTTATGTAACCATAGACTTTTCTTTTTTTTTTTGCTTTGCTGAAACTTTTATGGAGTCTCAAACTTAACTTTAAAACCTTTCAGGGTTAGAGAAAGTCATCTCAAAGGCTTATCACAGATTTTGCCTAACAGATGTGAGTGAATTCCTTCCTTTCTTAAGGTCTCCAAAACTGAGATTTCTGTACCTGTTAGTGAGATAATCTTCTTAGTTTATCTGATAAAGTTACTGGAAGCCTAAGAGTTTCCAGTCTCTGAAGGGGTTAGACAGAGACAAATGTTAAATGCTTCAATTTGTCTATTAAATACCATTTTACCAAATTATTGTCAAGTCATAATTAGTTTGAGGGGAAGGTTTCCTAAAATCTGGAAAACACAGATTCAAACCAGTAATTTTTCAGAAACCATAAAAGTTATAAGCATATTTGCCTATAACCTATTCTTTCGGTCCTTTTGTTAACCTTTGTACAGTCATCAGGTTTCTCACTAGAATCTTTTAATTTCTTACCCAGTTCAGAAACTTGTATTTATCCAAAAGTCCTTTTTATAAATCTTCTGGAAGAGGAAGCATTTTCACAAGAAACTTGGTTAGTGCTGTGACAACACTTTAAGATAGTAATCAGAATTATGGCAACATTTTACCTGAAGATATCAGAATTTATATATAAATTGTTTCTAGGATATCTGAATTAGTAACATTTACCATACAATATACCCGAGACTTATTATTCACTTGACAGTACTTCCCATGTAATTTAACATGGAAGTTGAACACAGTTAGTGTAATATCTCCCTTTGGGATGTTTCAGGGGCCCTCTGAAGCATCCCAAAGTCAGCTAGAAGCCAAAAGTGCTTCATCAGATTGATTTAGGAAGTTTTGTCAACAAATATCAGAAAGCTTTAGAGCACTCAGTCAGATGGTATTATAGGTCACTGTGAAACAATAGCTATTCACTCAGCCATAGTAACAATATAGGATTTCAGAGGCAAATATGGAACAGACCATTTAATAGGCAAATAAACTTAAATCTATTGTCAAATGCAGTTTAACATCTCAAGAAAACGTTTATTTATACACAAAACTCTTTCCTTGAGGTCCACTTTCCACAAAACCTTTTTATCACTTTCTGTACCCATTTGTTCTCCCATCCTGGAACAGCCAACTGTAAGTCAGACATACTGCCTTTTTCCTTCATAAAATGTAACTTCATTCTTCATACCTTCTTTACTGAACACACACATCTTACTTCCCTTAAGCAACCAAGAATTGACCTTTATATTAGCATTCTATAGATTGGTGAACATAAATACCAGTGATAACTAAAAATTTTAGCAAACATCTCAGGATGGCATCAAACATTATTTATTAATAGTCTAAAATAGTTTTTCTGTAAGTTAGTATTCAGTAGTGAATGTTTCAGAATCTTATTTTATTTGGAAATGACCTAGCTATTCAATAAACTTTTGTTACTTAATTTAGCACAACCTTAGAATTTCAGGTTACCAAAATCTAGAGAAACTGTTTTAGACAGACATTTTTAATCTTAATAGAGTTTATCTAAAAGCTCATGTCTCATTTACATTTCTTAGAAGTTTTTTTTTTTCACTCAAGGTAATTTCTTTGTCGACAAACTTGTAACAGATATGATATTTAATTTATATTGAACCTAGGTGCAATGAAAATATTCTACTTAATGTTAATTACTCTAAGACATGTCTACATTAGATAGATCAACAAACATTAATATCAGGTATTTAATACTGAATATTTTCCAGTTTACTTGAACCTGGAATTTATTAATTTAGAATTATTTGATTTGTAAGCGCTTACCCTTTTTAAAGCCAATTAAATAGAGCTCATTTACAAATTTACTTCAAAAATATTACTCAGAGACAAAGACATACCAAGACATATTAAGACAGACACAGTGCGAGTCTTTAGTCGTGAATTAGATATTACAATATAAAATTTACTAGTTTATAAAAACAGTTGGACCGATTCTATAGGGGGTCGGCGGAGGGACCCCATTAGCAATAAAAGGGCATAAGGAAGGAGAGTCACCCAGTCCCTGCCAGTCTCTGTTGCCAATTTTGCCAATGTTTCCTTTAGGGTCCGATTCATCCTTTTTACTTGACCCGAGCTCTGGGAATTGTATTTGCAGTGTAATTTTAATTTAATCTCCATAGCCAAAACCAATCTCTGAACAACTTTATCTCAGCCAAATTCCTTGGTCTCCGGGCAGCTGCTCGGAGGCCTGCCATAAGAGTCTGGCGGTACACTCGGAGATGCTCCCTACCTTCTGTGCGCTCAAAGTCCCACTGGGGCCGGGTCAATGGAAATCCCTCATCAATTAGGTTCGGCTGCATTGTGGGCCTCCCGTCCACACCAGGGACATGTTTCCGAGCTTCCGATAGAATCCGCTCCCGTTCTTCCGTGGTGAAGAGCACCTGTAACAGCTACTGACAGTCATCCCAGGTGGGATTATGGGTGAAAAGGATAGAAACAAAAGGCTTTATCCATGCTGGTGGGTTTTCCACCAGATCTTGCCAGACCAGGATATAGGGCATCTGGTCCGGGTGGCCGGAAGGGCTGGGCGTGAGACCCTTCCCCCAACAGCCGGATGGTGGGCAGACTGAAGGTTCCCTCCCTCGGCCACCCGACATTAAAAGTGGGCCACTCCAAGGAGCAGAGCATCACCAGCTTATTCCTCTTCACTAGCAGAGACAAGTCTCGCGCCCTAGATTTAAAGTCAGAGAAATGATCCATCATGAGGGAGAGCGGGGTAGAGCTTCCTTGACCCATGACCACAGAATAGATTACGGGAGAGAACAGACACAGGAGAGAGACAGACAATGCCGGCACACACGATAACACGACAAATGGAGGACAGACAAACGTCCGCCAAAAACACACTACTAGGTCTCTGAGACCTCTGAGGCTTCCTGCAGTTTAAAGTAACCTTACCGAAGGGCGTCCACTGCCCACCAGATTCTGGATCGGGAGAGACCTCCTCTCTCCCGCAGAGCCAGCTGCCTTCCAGCGCGAATGCTGGGCCTCGGCCTTACGCTGGCTACGGCGATCAATTCGCCCCTGAACAGACCTTGCACCGGTGCTGTAATCAGCCCTCCTCCAGGCTGATGAACCCCTTCTGCCAGGAGAGCGTTATTCTCCCCAGTCAGAGGGATCCCGGACGAGCCCCCAAATGTTATGCCCTGAGTCCAGTCCCCCCATACTGGTAGAATAAGATACTCGCAGCAATGCAAAAGCAAGAATGGGGTTTATTTCTAGCTCGAGCTAGGGCTCATGCCTCCTCCAGCACAGTGGAGTGCGGACAAGAGCCCCGAGCCCAGGTCACAGCGGTTTTTATAGTCTTAGATTACATAAGCACCTATTTTTGTTCAAAAGATCAAGCTGGCAGAAGCTCATTGGCCAGTTCATGCGCGCGCAGAAGCTCACTGGCCAGTTTATGCGCGCGTGGGGTTTTTCTGGGGGATTTCCCTTTTTCCTCTGATTGGCCTGATTTTTGGCCCCGGTGGGACTTTTCTAGGGAGGAGTTTCTTAATTTTGGCGCCGGTGGGATCTTCTTAAGGAGGAGTTTCTGTGAACTTAGCCTCCACCCTTTCTCCAGGAAATCGAAACTTAGGCCTAAGCAAGGTCTCAGTCCTATCCTGGCTACTCAGATGTTAGGGCTCCTAACACTTCTTCCATAAGAAGCACATCACAGAGGGTACTTCCCCTCACAGAGAAGTGTGAATGTATTCAGTGCCACAGAACCAACCATACACTTAATGGTCAGAATGGTAAATTGTGCGTTCTTGGATTTTACCTGCACGTAAGCACAACTCACTGGAAAAGACTGATGCTGGGAGGGGTTGGGGGCAGGAGGAGAAGAGGACGACAGAGAATGAGATGGCTGGATGGCATCACTGACTCGATGGACCTGAGTTTGAGTGAACTCCGGGAGCTGGTGATGGACAGGGAGGCCTGGCGTGCTGTGACTCATGGGGTCGCAAAGAGTCAGACATGACTGAGCGACTGAACTGAACTGAACTGAAGCACAGACAGGCACACACACGTTTTGAGGCCACTGTGGCTGCGAGTCTGTGTTCTTTACTGGAGCATAGAGCCTTACCATTGGCCGAGCAGTAGGGACCTGCCGCCCAAGCAACACTCCCTCCCCCCCCGCCCGCCCCCAACAGCTAAGTCAGGGCGTTTCAGGGGGGGGGAGGGGACCCTGGCATCAGCCTTGTTGAAAATAAGCAGACAATTCCCATATGTAGGCAACACTGAGGACCTCTGGTGTAGAAGATGAGATCAATGGAGGATAAAGACCCTGACAAGACAGGAAGGAATCCCAGAAGACCCCAGGTGTTGGGAATCCCTCTGCTTCTGGGACTGGAGGGGCCAAGTGAGGATATGTGCAGATTCTGTTTATTATTTACTTTATTAAAATTCTGTTTATATTGGAGTATAATTTATTTATTGGAAAAGTCTCTGATGCTGGGAAAGATTGAGGGCAGAGGAGAAGGCTTCAGAGGATGAGATGATTGGATGGCATCACTGATGCAATGGACATGAACTTGGGCAAACTCCGGGAGATAGTGAGGGACAGGGAGGGCTGGTGTGCTGCAGTCCATGGGGTCGCAGAGTCGGACATGACTGGGTGACTGAACAACAACATAATTGATTTATAATCCACCATATATTTTAAAAACTCATACAATTTAACAGAAAAGCAAACAATTCAATTAACAAATGGAGAGAGACTCTGAATAGACAGTTTTCCAAAGATTTTACAAATGGCCAACAGGCATGGGGAAAGGTCACCAGTCACCAGGGAAATTCAAATCAAAACCACAATAAAAGATCACCTCACACCGGTAAGAATGGCCATTACCAAAAAGACAAGAAACGACAGGTGTTGGCAAGGACATGGAAGAAAGGGAACCCTCAGACACTGTTGGTGGGAATTCAAGTTAGTGCAGCAACTATGGGAAACAGTATTTAGTTTCCTCAAAAAATTAAAACCAGGACTGCCATATAACCCAGCAGTTGCACTTCTTGGTATTTATCCACAGGAAACAAAATCTCTATTGTGAAAATGTATCTGCACCCCAGTGTTCAACTCAGCATTGTTTACAAATAGCCAAGTCATGGAAGCAGGTTCATCAGGAGATGAATGGATTTTAACCAAAGTGGGGCATATATGCGCTCCAGATCTATCCATGGTGTTACAAATGGCAGGGTTTCCTGTTTATGACTGAATGCTATTCAATTGTATATTTTCCATTTTATGTTGAAAATAAAGAGCAGGAGGCTACTGCCGTCAGAGAACGGAGACTAAACTTCTTGTGTCAAGTGGGGGGAGCTGTGTGGGGGGAGCTGGCCATATGGTCACCTGTTTCTGTGTGTCTGCAAATGTCTTCTTAGAAACTGGTGTGGGACAGAAGTGTTGTAAAGCAAATGGGCTTCCCTGGTGGCTCAGTTGGTAAAGAATCTGCCTACAGTGCAGGAGACCTGGGATCTATCTCTGGATCAGGAAGATTGCCTGGGGGAAAGAATGACAACCCACTCCAGTATGGGAGAACTCCAGAGGAGCCTGGCGGGCTGCAGTACACGGAGTCATGAAGAGTCAGATACAACTGAGCGACTAATACTAGAACTGGGGTGGGGCCGAAGTGTTGTAAGCAAAGGTGTTGTGCGTGGTAGTGACCACCTTTTAAGAACCGCTTTACCTTTCAGTGTCTGTCCCACCAGAGACATCACAGATTCATTTAGGAGGAAATGGCAAATTAGAGAAATGGATTTGTGAGCAAAGATATCAACCAGGAAAAAGAAGAAAGTCTAACTGAACAGAGCCGCTAACAAAGCTTTCAGCAAGCCGATCAAGTCCAAAGAATTTGCTGAATACGGATGGTTATTTCCAAGAATATAATTAATACTTTTCATACCCCAAAATGTTAAAAGTCCATTAATTATCAGCCTTTCGAAGAGGGAGACAAAGGACCAGAGGTGTTCCTCAGAGGACAGTTTTTATTAAAGGGAAGTGTATTTACGTGCGCTGAAAATTAGAGAGGGTTTTGAATAATTCAGGGGGGAAATGGAAGTTGCATTTCCCCCCTGAATAGAATGTAGTTTCAAGTGATGTAAGCTCCGTGCCTAAAATATTAGTTTAATATAAGAACAAGCCCCTTTCCAGCTCGGAGATGTGGCTCACGCAGCTTCCCTTGTAATCAGAAGCGATTGTTTGTAAAACAGCTTTGCAGTACTTGGATTCAATGGGTTTTTGGACCTGATTCCAATCAAGAGATGCAAATGCCTCCTGTCGACGGTTTCCTCAGCTTAGATGTGTTTGCTGAGGGAGATTTATATTGATTCCCTGTAATTTAAGATGCTCCGCTGGGCCTGTGTTGTGCAATCTTGGAGGCTGGGAGGGTGCCTGGGGGTTGCAGTGCTGCTTGCTGGGTCAGCTGTTGGTTTCAAGAAGGAGGCAAGAGGATCCAGGCAGCCGCAGGCAAGTCATTGCTTGGTGATTGGGGCCTTCAGGGATGAATTTGCTTTGTGCCTGAAACCTCAAAAAGAAGCTTACTGAACTGAGGCCAGGCTAGTGACACCTTTTCAGACAAGGGATACATGTATAAGGAAATGTTAAGGAAGTGCTGGTAGTTCAGGTATGTGGCTGAGACATTAAAAAAAAAAATTGGCCTCAGTAACAGAGCTCATCTCCAGCTTCCTGCACCCAGGAAAACACCCTCCCCCCGCCCCCCCCCCCAGCAAATTCCAGAAGGGGGCGGGAGGAACAGATGTGGAAGAGGCATGGATTCAGTTTGTGGGTGACGGGAATGGAGGAGTCAGTGAATCTGGGTCACTGTGAGATGGGGCTTGGGTCTTCTAATCCAGAGACACCTATTTAGGGGCCCACAGGGGCCTGGCAGCGGGTCCCAGTAGGAGAGTCTGCCTGGAAGGACACGGCTGGATGTAGCCACCTTGCTCTTTGTGTTGGGGTGACTGTGAGGGGTGGAAATGGGGTGAACCAGGAGCCAGTGCTGCCCCTAAAAGGGCTAAGAGTCGAGTTAAGAAAATACAGGGATGTAGAAAACAGTCGTGCCAGGTGGAAAGCGGTAAGGATCCTGAGAGAGGAGCCGAGGAATACAGAAGAGTTGCAGGTGCCCAGTTCCTGACCAGCAGGGTGTGTGGAATGAAGGGGGACATTAGAGGGCGTGAGCATGATTTCCCTGTTGCTGGTGCAACCCGCGAGGCCCTCGGGACGGACACAACCTGTGGACCAGAAGGGCTTTTGTGCGATCAGGACACCCGTCTTAGTCCCTCTCTTCCTAGCACCTGGCCACCTTGGCACAGAGTAGATGCTTGGTACATATGCAGTGAGTGAGTTAATCTGGTTTGGGCAGCAGAGCTCCTTGGACACTGGTGAGGGTTTAGCCATGAGCATAATGTCAGTGGGACCCCCGGACAGCCCTCCATGGGGTCCAGATGCCTGTGGGAGCTCTCGGAGCAGGTAGTGCCAGCTCCGCAGCCTCAGTGGGGGTGAGAATTCACACGCATGGCTTGGATGGCAGTGCTTGCCCATCCCCCCATCAGAAATCATGAGGATTTATCTGGGATCCAGCTAAGTTTTATTGAGCACCTGCTATGTGGAAGGCCTGGAAAAGGGATGTATGATGCTGAAAGGCAAGGACCCTACCTTGAAGAGCAGCCAGGCTCTGTGAACGAAGCAGGGTGAGGCGGGGTAGGAGACAGGCACCTACAGAAAGAACCACGAACCACGGGATCAGAAAGGGCGGAAGTGAGGTGCCGGTGGAGGAAGTGTGGGCTGCTGGCCCGTGGCTCTACTTATGTGGGGAGCTTGGTTTCGGCAGGTGTGAACTGTGCATGTTACGGTCTGCATGTTATGGCTCTCTAGTAACGATACCAGTGTCTTGCAACCCTGCTTCTTCATGCCCCAGACTGATCTAGTCCCGTTAACCTGGTCGACCGTGTTCATCCAGGTACCTCTCTGGACTGAGACTCCGCTGAGCCCAGACTCCGCTCTCCAGGAACATGCAGCCTGGAGCTGGTGTTGGAGAGGAACCCTTCTGAGTCACCTGTTCCAAAAATGAACCTGTTTCCGTGTCCTGGCACTTGGCCCAGTGTAACAGCCCCTTGTTTTATTCGATGATAATTCTATGACATCTGAATCTCTTGTTGTTCAGTCAGCAGGTGTTTTGTTGAGAGCTTTCCCTGGAACCTGTGGATCGTATAAGGGAAAGTAGCTGTAATCTTGGAGAAGGCGATGGCACCCCACTCCAGTACTCTTGCCTGGAAAATCCCACGGACGGAGGAGCCTGGTGGGCTGCAGTCCATGGGGTCACTAAGAGTCGGACACAGCTGAGCGACTTCACTTTCACTTTTCCCTTTCATGCATTGGAGAAGGAAATGGCAACCCACTCCAGGACTCTTGCCTGGAGAATCCCAGGGACGGCGGAGCCTGGTGGGCTGCCGTCTACGGGGTTGCACAGAGTCGGACACGACAAGTGACTTAGCAGCAGCAGCCAGTTATTTAAAGATAAGAGTCTGCCCAGGGGATGCTTTCAGCAGTGTCTTCCTAGGTAGGGAGTTGGTCCCTGGAACAGAGGCTAGAGATTTATCCAGTGTTGATGAGCTGTGCAAATTCTGGAGTGCAGAGAAGGGTGGCCACTAAGCAGAGGGGAGGCGGGCCGGGGCTCAGATGGGCAGCGTGTGGAGCAGGGAAAAGTGGAGGGTGCTCAGGGCGGAGTCAGGTGCAGACGCAGGTCCTCTGCCGTGGATGCTGGTGGGCGCTGGCCAGAGCAAAGAGTAGCAGAACTCGTCCTCAAGTCTGCAGGCAGGACCCCTCCTGTGGCCTTCTCAATCATGGAGCAGTGAGTCGTGCACATGTTTTTACTGCAGTGATGCAGTAGTACTACCATTTATTTTGGGCTTCCCAGGTGGTGCTAGTGTAAAGAACCTGCCTCCGGATGCGGGAGACATTAGAGATAAAAGTTTGATTCCTAGGCTGGGAAGATCCCCTGGAAAAGGAAATGGCAACCCACTCCAGTATTCTTGCCTGGAGAATCCCATGGATAGAGGAGCCTGGCGGGGTATATAGTCTATGGGGTCTCTCTGTTTCTTTCTCTGTATTTTGTCAATGTTACTTTTTGATTGAAGTGTAGTTGATTTACAGTGTTGTGTTTCAGGTGAACAAAGTGATTCAATTATATATATATAATATATATAATCTTTCTTCAGAGTCTTTTCCATTATAACTTATTATAATATATTGGCTAGAGTTCTCTGTACTTTACAGTAGGTCTTTTTTGTTTATCTGTTTTATGTATAGAAGTGTGTATCTGTTAATCCTAGTCTTGTAAATTTTTAAATGTAAATTTAAATGGAGAAATCACTGCATAGATCTTTTCAGTGAGTTTGTAGCTTTAGATCTTCACTAAAATCATTAAAATCTTCACACTTTGCTTCAGTTTTCTTTAAATATGCCGCATAGAAACAGTAGTTTTAAGATGTTGAACTTTTATTTGATTATAGAGGTAAAAGGCTTAGAAGAATAAGCTGCCCACTAGGGTACTGTGCAACTTTCTTCCCTTTGGGTTTCCCCCTAAATGCCAAACAGGACGTTGCTATTTGCTGCCCAGCAGTCACATCTTTTTCCTCTTTGCTTGTAGCCTAACTTTGTTCTAATGTCCACCCCCCTGGCCACCTGACTCAGTGACTCCTGATGTTGCCGTCTAGTCGCCAGGGCCCCGTTCCCCTGCCCTTTAAGGGGTAGCCTGGGGTGCTTCTGGAAAGGTTCCTTTGCTCTTAGAGACAAACAAGGAAGAAGTAGCCTCCCCCTTCGCTGGCAAAGAGAGAGCCTAGAGCCTGCAGAACAGTCACTCAACACGAGCAGGACTGGCAGTTGCCTGTTTCTCACAGGATCTGGCTCCCACCCCTTCCTGTTCTGCTCCCGTCTGAACCAGCTCATCTCTGGGCCTGAGCCCCACCCTTGTTTTCTTTGGTGGCCCATACTGGACTCCTTAATCTTCATTCATCTCTGTATTCATTTTGCAGAAGTACAGTCTTTAGAGATTTCGGTAATATATGTATATGTGTGAATTATTGTGTGTTTGAAAATGAATGTATTCTCATACTTGACTTGGTAGTCTATTAAAATATGGAATTCAAGGTGAAAATCATTATTTCTTGGAACGTTACCGTAGCTCCCTGACTTCAGATGCTTGTTGTTACTGTTCAGGGGTCTGCCGCCAGTGATTCTATTGATCTGTGACCTGTTTCATCTCCCTGGAATTCTCTTTCTTCCTAGGCCCCTGGAGGTGCAGGATACTATGGCTTGCAATAGTCCGTGTTTTCTCGATGAGGTTCTCATTGGGCACTTCTAACTTGTACTCTTCCGTGTTAGTTCAGAAGAGGCCTTAACAGTCAACTGGATCATATTTCTCTGGTCAGAAGGAGGGTAGTCAGTGTGTAGACATGCCCCCTCAGCCTTGAAGCATGGCCGGTTCAGAAGAGTAGTCCTGGGATGGGACTTCTGGTCAGGATCCTTCCTGGCCACTGTCTGGACCACACATTAGAGGGGCATCATGCAAAAAAAAAAATCAAGCAAAAAAAATCACATCATTAGAGTTCGCATCATGGCTCTGTTTCTTGAGTCTGAAACTTATGCACCCAGGTCATGTATTTAAGAGGATATGATTGTTAATCACTACATGGAAAGTGCCTAATTAGCTTTTCGGCTGTTTTATTGAAAAGATAAGAAGCATGAGACTTATGGTATTTCTTTGAGAGTCTTTGATTAAAATGGATGTTTGAGCAGCTCATGCTATTTAAGAGTGAATTTCTAAACTGTGGTTTTAAATATTTAAAGCATGTGTATTAAAATTCATCCTTACTCAGGTCTGTGCTTTCTGGGAGTGTTTGATTTTTGTTGCTTATGGAAGTTGTCAGTTTTGATCATCCAGATGTGATGCGTGAAGCCCCCGTGCTATCCCAGAAATGCTTACAGGCCAGCTTTCCACCCTGGGATTGTGGGTTGGGTGCTATTCAGACACGTATTACCATGTTGCTCCTTAAGGAAGCATTCTTGAATTTTGTTGGAAATCTTAAAGTTTCCTACTTGTTTTGTACTATTTTTATGCAAGTTGTGGTGAAATGTTGGAGGAATCCTACAAGTCCACTAAAGCAATATTATTCATTCATCTTGATTGTATAGAAGAACCAGTGATTCTCCCCAGCATAGATCATTTATTTTTCTTGCGTGTTTCTAGGCCAAGTTGGTTCCTAAGTAAGGAATATATTTTTTTCTTTTTCTGTTTATCTTCATTTCTTTATCTCTCCCATAGAGATTAAGACATTCCAAACATGGTGATCAAAATGCCTTATTCATTACATAGTATAACTAAGAGAAATACAGAGACTCTTAACAAAAAGCCTTGGGACTTGAAAGTATATCCCTTTCCATTTAATTGGAATTTTTTCTTTTTTGCAGTCACCGTGCCGTTTATTTGTTTGCTCTCTGGTTGTTACATGCTTCTTTTTTTTTTTCCCTTGTGCTGCCTTGGTGTTAAATATTTAGCTTTATCCTTCTAGGTATCTGGTTCATTTGACAGAAAAAAAGGTTATATGCTTCTGATGAAAGATGAAGATATGTACCTTCCAGAAAAGATTTGAAAGAGCCCCATTTACAGTGACCTGGTGCAGGCTGCTACTTTTTAAAATTTCAAGATCTTTAATATGGCAGTGACTGTTTTTGAGTTTTTTTTTTAATTGGAGTATAATTGCTTTACAATGTTGTGTTAGATTCTGCTGTACAACAATGTGAATCTGCTGTATGTATACATGTAGCCCCTCCGTCTAGAGCCTCCCTCCAAAATGCCCCTGTACCCGCTGTGTCATCACAGAGCTCCGAGCTAGACATCCTGTGCTATGCGGCAGCTTCCCGTTAGCTGTCTGTTTTACACGTGGTAGTGTATCTGTGTCAGCGCTACTCTCTCAGTTCATCCCACCCTCTCTTTACCCTCAACCTGTGCAGGCTTTTGCGCTGCAAGTGATGCTTGCATTGTCTCTGATGCTGTGAGAAAGAGTTCTTTCTTCCTTTCAGATAGCAGACAGTCCCTGAGGTTTACAGCCTACAGTCCCGCAGATAAACAAGGGTCAAATGCCACCCCCGTTGTGAATGCTTAAGTCCATTGCCAGGCTCTAAGGTACACGGAAGAGGTCAAGGTATGCAGCTTTGAGCACCCCTGCTGCTTTGAAATAAACACACTTGGAGAAGTGAGGTTGAGTAGGGTCTGGCAGAGAAGTTTGAGAAAGTGTTGGTTCTGTCTCCCAGTTGTACTTGCAACCCGCCAACCCCAGCCTCCAGGAAGCATTCTCCCTCCCTACCTGCTCAAGCAGATTTAAGGATACTCCTGGAACTGCCTAGCCCAGCGTCCACACTGTAGAGCAGATTGAGCCATAGGACAAGTGGGAAAGAAAGAAGGGGATGTGTTCCTTGCATGTTTCTAGGGTGTGTTGGAATATTCACATAAGCCATTTGTGATTAGAAATGAAGGGAACAAACTTGTGAATATTACAGCATTATATTAATACTTGGGCAGGTAGATGAATAGGAGAAGATGCTCTGAATTCAAACGAGTGGGTCCTCAGTTGCCCTTCACCTGCTAGGCAAGCGGCATAGATTGTGAAGCAGCCAGATTATGAGTTCATAGACCGGATAGCCCCTGGAGGAGGAGAGAGGACATGCCTTGCAAGTGAATGTTGGAGCTCATTTTTTTTTTTTGTTTTTTAAATGCTGTTCACTCCTCCAACAGCAGTATAACCAAAGCCTTGTCTGACTCAGCCAGTTGAGTCAGACATATGGATACTATATATGGAGTCCTATATATGGATGAGCTTCATTTCCTGTATGTCAGAAAGGATCTGCTTTTATCTAGATTTGAAGCCTGTCTCTCTTTTCTGTTTCTTATTAATAAATGCAGGAATGTGATAATATTGGAAGAGTTTGGATCTCAGTTAGTACTTTGTAGATGGAATATTAGTCTTCAATATGTTAGCTTGAAAATCTGGAAATAGCTTGTCTCCCATGTTTGCTATTAAAAATAATGGTTAGAGAGAATTTCACTTCGGAGATACACAGCATGAAAGAAGAAGTACAAATGGCTGAACATTGTATGAAATGATGCGTAATGTCACTAGAGGTAGAGTAATAAGGAAATAAAATAGCAAGACTTTAAACCTATCAACTTTAAAAATTGATTCCATGGAAGCTTGGCCTGGTGGTTTAAGAGCATGGACTGTGGATTTACATTCCAGCTCTTCCTCATACTTTCTGAAGTTATTTAATGTCTCTCTGCCTTAGTTTCTTCATCTGTAAAAACAAGATAGCAAAATCTAGCCATAGGGTTGTTATATGGATTCAGTGCAGCAAAGCACTGAAAATAGCACCTGGAAATGGTAAATGTTATTCAAGTGTGGAAAATAAATTCCTAGTGTTGAGTGAACTTCATTTCTTAAGAAAGTGCTTTTGAATCCCTGCGGTGTGCCTGCTACTGTTGTGGGCTTGAGACGAGAGTGGTGAGCAGAGATGGGACGGTTGGGTAGGGGTTGCCTGCTCTCCTGGAGCTTAAATAGGACAAGGGGAGGCTGATAATACACAGGCAAATATGCACAAGAACCAGATCACCTTGTGTGGTGAGAAGTCTGTTCCGAAGAGAGGGTCCAGATGTCCAGTCTGTACTTGGTGTCTTGGCATTCTGTCTGTCTTAGCTCTTTTGAATTCTCAGAAGTGTTCCAGTTCTATACAAAATCTTGTACGTGAATGTTTTTAGTAGCTTTATTTATAATTGCCACAATCTGGAAATAACCCAAATGTTCCTCAACCAGGGAAGGTGTGAACAAACTGTGGTACATAGTGTGGAATTGTATTTATTTAGCCATAGAAACGAATGAACTCTGATAGACCCTAGGTCATGATGAATCTCAGATGTACCGTGCTTGGGAAAGAAGCCAGGCATAGAGGCTGCACACTGTATAGTTACATTTAAATGACATTCTGGAAAAGGCGTAAGTGTGGGAACAGAAATCAGGTCTTGGTTGCCAGGGGCTGGGGTAAGGGAAGGGTTGACTTGCAAACCGGGGGATTTTGGAGACCGTGGAACTGTTCTGTATCTTGATTGTGATGGTGGTGGTCACAAGGTTGATTACATTTGCTGAAACTTGCAGAACAGTACAATAAAGAGGGTGCAATTACCATAGATAAATTATGCTTTAATTAAAAATGAAAAAACTCCTAAGCAGAAAAATAGTGTTGCTGTTCAGATGACAAATAATCTGGTCATTGTGGTCATGAAGAACTTCGGAAGAGAGGAGATGGAACAGATAGTAGGGAAATTGAGAGAGAGAAGGAAGAGTGACACTTTTTTCTTGAGGGAAATTTGCATTTATTCAACAAGTAATTATGGGGCACCCATTATGTGCCAGGTCTTGGCATATAGTCTGCTCACAGACTGTGCCTGTAAACAAAACAAAAAACCCTAACGGGGCTTCAAGTTGTGTATTGAGATGCAAATGTGCTTTCCTGTTTACACAGTGAGGCTACCTTTAGGAATGTATTGTAAGGAAGTAAGGGGGGCATAACGGAGAAGGCAGTGGCACCCCACTCCAGTACTCTTGCCTGGAAAATCCCATGGACGGAGGAGCCTGGTAGGCTGCAGTCCATGGGGTCGTGAAGAGTCGGACACGACTGAGCGACTTCACTTTCACTTTTCACTTTCATACATTGGAGAAGGAAATGGCAACCCACTCCAGTGTTCTTGCCTGGAGAATCCCAGGGACGGGGGAGCCTGGTGGGCTGCCGTCTGTGGGGTCACACAGAGTTGGATATGACTGAAGTGACTTAGCAAGGGGGGCATAAAGATGTACGTTCAGCAATTTATGTGAAGAACTATTTTAAGACAAAAGCTGAAAACAACCTAAAGTCTGACAGTGGGAGATTGACAGGGAAGTTATGGTAAAAGTGACCATTAAAAATAATAAAGTTTTTATTACATGTATTTATGTGGAGAGGTGTCCATGATATGCAAAATATAAACCTGGAGTTAAAAAGCTGATTCCCTGAGTGTTAAAAAAAATATGGGGTTCTACACGTTAATCTCTGTTTCTTCTGGTGGGAGTGTTGTAGCCATGCGTTCTGGGAAGCAAACTCACTCAGAAGGACAATGCAGATAGTGAAGTGCAGTTTATTACACTGCTGGGCCCAAGGCAGGGTCTCCTTTTAGCCAAGGACCCCGACCAGCATTTGTGAAAATCTTTTATACTCCATGCGTACGTGTCTGAACCCACCACTCCAAATTCCTTGAGACTTACATAAACCAAGGAAAATACAACCCCAATAACCCCATCATTCACGTGTTATGTGTTCAAGCAGTTAAACAATTGGCCAATGCTCAATAAGCCCCAAGTTACACTCCGATAGGTACAGAAAAATTTATGGCCAGAGGCAGGGGTGATTCAGTTCAGTTCAGTCGCTCAGTCGTGTCTGACTCTTTGTGATCCCATGAATCACAGCACGCCAGGCCTCCCTGTCCATCACCAACTCCCGGAGTTCACTCAAACTCATGTCCATTGAGTCGGTGATGCCATCCAGCCATCTCATTCTCTGTCTGTATGTTTTGTCTTAGGCGATGAGTAACCTGGATACAATCTTCAAGGTTTCCCTGTCTGGGGGGGGTCTTATCCTTCTGTTGTCATTTCTGTAGGCACTAAACACAGAGTTTAGCATCCATTGGAGAGGTGGCCGAGCATGATCAGCATGAACAGGCCTAAGATGGAGTCCAGGCCCTAGGAATTCCCTCTTCAGGAGTATGGGACTTTGGTATATTTTTTATTTTTTTACACAATGAAGTTCCAGTTTTTAAAATAATGGGCAATGTAAGTATTTTAATTTTAGGAAAAAATCATTCAAGACAAAAACAAAATAAATATTACACATAATAGGCAAAAATGAACACCCTGTATATTCTAGGTGATACTCTGTCCTGGAAGTAAGGATTTTTTTTAACGTGGAAAACAAATGCTTTCTGTTGTCAGAAGCAAAGGAGGCTTCTTTTGGAGAAACATGCAACATTTTTCCTGGGGAGACCTAAAATATTATTTCATTTAATATTTTGATGAAATGTAAGATTGGTCTAGCCTTTGAAAAGCCAAGTTATCTCTTTTCCTGGCCCTTTATAAAATAGAGCATTTTGTTTACACATTCTTCACGTTTTTTTCCTCAAGGTAAAATTAAAATAGCCTCTGCTAGCTAAGAAGAAGAGGGAAATTTTTCTGAACACAGTTCTGATTATATGTTAGAATAAAATGTGATGTAGTACTCATATTATGGACATAGACAAGGAGAGTAAAGCCAGCTGCAGAGTGGTTCTAAAGTGAAGTGAAGTCGCTCAGTCATGTCCAACTCACAGCGACCCCGTGGATTGCAGCCTACCAGGCTCTTCCGTCCGTGGGATTTTCCAGGCAAGAGTAATGGAGTGGGTTGCCATTTCCTTCTCCAGGGGATCTTCCTGACCCAGGGATCAAACCCGGGTCTCCTGCATTGCAGACAGACGCTTTACCATCTGAGCCACCAGGGAAGTCCAGTTTTATGTAATTTAGCACGCTTTCACAGAATTCAGCACCACGGATAGCTACAGTATCCTGGAACATAAGTTACTATCTCCCAACAAGTGATTCAAGTTTTAATCAAGCAGTGTAACTGAATTTGTAAAGTTCATTCAGTCAGCAGTGCATCGAGTTTTAAACTACCTATACGTGTTGAGAATAAACATATACAACATTATGAAATAGGACCAAGAACCTGGCTATTCCTAAATAATTGCATTGCAGAAAGCACAGATGATTGATTACCATAAGACTCTCTAAAATAGTTGAATATATTAACTTGTATGTGAATGCTTGCAAGTCACTTCACATAAAACTATCCTTTTAATTATAGACCTCAATAGATGCTCAGTAAAAGTGTCAAACTTTGAAAGTTGGGATTTTGACTTTTTTGCATCATTATTGTATTTACCGTTACATTTTGGGTTTACAGCCTATACATTTTTCTGTATTCTTAAGTTTTTCTGAAGGATAATTTGTTGCATGGTACGAATTTTAGCTGGAGCTTCTTTGGTGACTAAGTTTTATTGAGTCAGATGGAATTGCATTTACATTCAAAGGCACAACACTGGAATATTTATGTGAAAATTCACAACTGATAAAGCATTTCCTAGCAGACTTGGCAGCTCAGGAGGAAAATACAGTATTTTTCATATCTTTTAAAACCCATGGTCTCCATTTAATAACATAAAAATCCCTCAAACTTTCTTTAGTTTTTAAATCTTCTAATTAAAATGAATATTATGACAAATATGAATCAGTCATGATGATCAGAATGTATTTTTCTGTATAGTGTTAGTTGCTCAGTCGTGTCTGACTCTTTGCAATGCCGTGGACTGTAGCCCGCCAGGCTCCTCTGTCCGTGGAATTCTCCAGACAAGAATACTGAAGTGGGTTACCATTTCCTTCTCCAGAGGATCTTCCTGATCCAGAGATTGAATCTGGGTGTCCTGCATTGCAGGTGGATTCTTTACCATCTGAACCACCAGGGAAGGCCCTGAGTATTCTGGTATAGCCCTCCTAGTGGGAAGGGAAGAGGGTGCCTTACTGGTTAACCAATTGGGAAGGTGGACTTTGTAATCTCCATCTTAAAAGACTGAAAGGAAATTATTAGGGCCCATGCTGTATTGAAAGTGATTCATCATTTTGAGCTCAAGTTGGGAGGAGATAATCCCAAGCACCAACTACATACAAAAATACTGTCCCAGACACTGTAGGGAATAGAGAGGCATCTGAGCTGTTAACCTACAACCTAGTGAGCTTGTAGTTTAATAAAGAAAATAAGGTACACATAGCTATAATGAAACTGTAACTGTCGAAAAAGGCTCATCTATTATAATAAAAGAAGATGTGTGTGCTAAGTCACTCAGTCGTGTCCAGCTGTTTGCGACCCCACAGACTGTAGCCTGCCAGGTTCCTCTGTCCATGGGATTTCCCAGATAAGAATACTGGAGTGGGTTATCACGCCCTTCTTCTTGAGCTAGGGATTGAACCCAAATCTCTTACATCTCCTGCATTGGCAGGTGGGTTCTTTACCACTAGCGCCACCTGGGAAGCCCAATAAAAGATGTACATAAATATAATGTTAAAAATATAGTATGATAGTACCAGAAGGAAAGATCTAGGGATTCAGGATGTGGAGAAGTAATATCAAGCTCCTTCACCGTTTTTTGGGAAAGGGGAGAAAGGAGAAATCAGGAAAGGTCTAATGAAAGAGGTGGCCTTTTGAGCTCTAAGGGTGGAGCTATGGGGTGCTCGTGCTCAGGCACTCAGCTGTGTCCAACGCTTTGTGACCCCATGGACTGTAACCCACCAGACTCCTCTGTCCATGGAATTTTCTAGGCAAGTATACTGGAGTGGGTTGCTATTTTCTACTCCAGGGGATCTTCCCAACCCAGGGCTCGAACCCACGTCTACTACATTGACAGATGGATTCTTTACCACTGCGCCACCTGGGAAGCAAGAAGCTATGGAATATGAAGGCCAGTTTTACTGAGAGGCACATTTCAAGTAGAAAAGTAAAGGGGATTAAAGCCTGGAAGCATAGATGGGCCCAGCGCTCATCAGACCTTGAATGTCAAGCTGGGAAATTTGGCTTTCGCCCGTCATTCAGATAGTGGTATGGTCACATTAGCAGACGGCACAGAGATGGGGGTCTGGTGAGGTCTTCTGTGTCCAGGCATGCCTTCCCTGCTGTACTGGACAGAACAAACATGGTAACAGGAAATTGAAGTGTAAGAGAGCTGAAGAGATTGTATATGAGGACCTAGATCCTATCCATCTGCTTAATGATGCAGGAACATATACGTCCTCAACCGAAAAGTTTCTAGACAAGTTGGTCAAACCATCAGCAGAGATTGTGAGCCAGGGAGAGTCAGGAGAGCCAGAGACATGCCTGATGGTTAATGATGGACAAAGACAGTTTTGTTTGTTGGCAAGGAAGAGGGTGCGGTGCTTACCTGATGTGTCAGTGAGCCTGATGCTGAGTTCGTGTTGGATTTTAGAAAGCACTGGTCACTTGTCATTCTCTAGCAATCACATTGTGGACTGCAGCGTCTGATACTCTGGTGCATTGTCACTGCCGAGAAGAATTTACTGATTTCCTGCTGCCAGCCTCCACAGTTCAAGCTCAAGAGGGCTGTTGGTTTCATGCTTATACTTCTGCCCTCAGAGAATTAGAGATGCTTACTTTGTGGGTTGGCTCACAATCGTGGAATTCTTGCTGTCTCTGACTGTCCCGACCCAGAGAGCATGAAGCTCTTTTAAACTGCTGTTTTATTGGTTTACCTACATGCTTTTTGTATTTGTGCCAGAGGCACAAGGAAGACACCTTAAAAACTGAATAAAGAAAGAAGTGTGGCTGTACTGAGACTCCCCTCTGTGTCAGGGAACTGAGGCTGGGATCAGAGTGTCAGCACCCTGGTTAGGCTTGAGGCTAGACCTGGTGGTACCACTGGCCTTCTCGGGACCAGCCTGACCTAAGGAGTGGGAGGATGAGGACGTGAGTACAAAGTGGATAGAGCGGAAGTGCAACACGGCAGGGAGGGGAAGGTGTACACCTGTGCACAGGCGTGTGTGTTTGTCTTTTATCTTACTGTATTTTTTGTTTAAAAATTTTATTGAGTATAGTTGATTTACAGCATTGTATTCAAGTGTACAGCAAAGCAGTTCAGTTATACATATGCTTATATCTGTCCTTTTCTGATTCTTCTCTGATTCTTTTCTCATACAGTAGTTATAGAATATCGAGTAGTGTTCCCTATGTTATGCAGTCAGACCTTGTTGGTTATCTATCTTGATTTAGTTGTGTGTGGATGTTAATCATAGGTGTGTATGTTTGGACAGAATTCTGTGAACATGGGGGAAAAGAGTGGAAAGACCTAGGCTAGGATGTTTCTGTATCCTGTGGTGGGGAGTGGGGAGAAGGGAAAAATGAAAAAAAAATGACTGACAAAAACTTAGCTTATAGGAAATTATCTCATTAATGGGAAAAATACACGCTATGTGTAGATGCAAGCAAATGAAAGGAAAAGAATATTTATAGCAAGAATACTCTCATGGGGGATGTGAGGCCTGAGAATGACCTAACACTTGGAGCATGTGATATCGCTTTCTATACTGATACGTTAAATTTGATGATGTCCACAAACACCCTCTTCCAACAACACAAGAGAAGACTCTACACATGGACATCACCAGATGGTCAACACCAAAATCAGATTGATTATATTCTTTGCAGCCAAAGATGGAGAAGCTGTATACAGTTAGCAAAAACAAGACCAGGAGCTGACTGTGGCTCAGATCATGAACTCCTTATTGCCAAATTCAGACTTAAATTGAAGAAAGCAGGGAAAACCACTAGATCATTCAGATATGACCTAAATCAAATCCCTTATGATTATACAGTGGAAGTGAGAAATAGATTTAAGGGACTAGATCTGATAGATAGAGTGCCTGATGAACTTTGGACGGAGGTTTGTGACATTGTATAGGAGACAGGGACCAAGACCATCCTCATGGAAAAGAAATGCAAAAAAGCAAAATGGTTGTCTGAGGGGGCCTTACAAATAGCTGTGAAAAGAAGAGAAGCGAAAAGCAAAGGAGAAAAGGAAAGATATAGCAAGGAGAGATAAGAAAGCCTTCCTCAGCGATCAATGCAAAGAAATAGAGGAAAACAACAGAACAGGAAAAACAAGAGATCTCTTCAAGAAAATTAGAGATTCCAAGGGAACATTTCATGCAAAGATGGGCTCGATAAAGGACAGAAATGGTATGGACCTAACAGAAGCAGAAGATATTAAGAAGAGGTGGCAAGAATACACACAACTGTACAAAAAAGATCTTCACGACCAAGATAGTCACGATAACGTGATCACTGACCTAGAGCCAGACATCTTGGAATGTGAAGTCAAGTGGGCCTTAGAAAACATCACTACGAATAAAGCTAGTGGAGGTGATGGAATTCCAGTTGAGCTATTTCAAGTCTTGAAAGATGATGCTGTGAAAGTGCTGCACTCAATATGCCAGCAAATTTGGAAAACTCAGCAGTGGCCACAGGACTGGAAAAGGTCAGTCTTCATTCCAATCCCAAAGAAAGGCAATGCCAAAGAATGCTCAAGCTACCGTACAATTGCACTCATCTCACACGCTAGCAAAGACATACTCAAAATTCTCCAAACCAGACTTCAGCAATATGTGAACCATGAACTTCCAGATGTTCAAGTAGGTTTTAGAAAAGGCAGAGGCACCAGAAATCAAATTGCCAACATCCACTGGATCATGGAGAAAGCAAGAGAGTTCCAAAAAAACATCTATTTCTGCTTCATTGACTACGCCAAAGCCTTTGACTGTGTGGATCACAATAAACTGGAAAATTCTGAAAGAGATGGGAATCCCAGACCACCTGACCTGCCTCTTGAGAAACCTGTATGCAGGTCAGGAAGCAACAGTTAGAACTGGACATGGAACAACAGACTGGTTCCAAGTAGGAAAAGGAGTAAGTCAAGGTTGTAAATTGTCACCCTGCTTATTTAACTTATATGCAGAGTATATCATGAGGAACCCTGGGCTGGAAGAAGCACAAGCTGGAATCAAGATTGCTGGGAGAAATATCAGTAACCTCAGCTATGCAGATGACACCACCCTTATGGCAGAAAGTGAAGAGGAAGTCAAAGGCCTCTTGATGAAAGTGAAAGAGGAGAGTGAAAAGGTTGGCTTGAAGCTCAACATTCAGAAAACAAAGATCATGGCATCTGGTCCATCTTCATGGGAAATAGATGGAAAAACAGTGGAAACAGTGTCAGACTTTATTTTTTTGGGCTCCAAAATCACTGCAGATGCTGATTGCAGCCATGAAATTAAAAGACGCTTACTCCTTGGAAGGAAAGTTATGACCAACCTTGATAGTATATTAAAAAGCAGAGACATTACTTTGCCAACCAAGGTCCGTCTAGTCAAGGCAATGGTTTTTCCCATGGTCATGTATGGATGTGAGAGTTGGACTGTGAAGAAAGCTGATCGCCGAAGAATTGATGCTTTTGAACTGTGGTGTTGGAGAAGACTCTTGAGAGTGCCTTGTACTGCAAGGAGATCCAGCCAGTCCATTCTAAAGGAGATCAGTCCTGGGTGTTCATTGGAAGGACTGATGCTAAAGCTGAAACTGCAATACTTTGGCCACCTCATGCGACGAGCTGACTCACTGGAAAAGACTCTGATGCTGGGAAGGATTGGGGGTGGGAGGAGATGGGGACGACAGAGAATGAGGTGGCTGGATGGCATCACCGCCTCGATGGACATGAGTTTGAGTGAACTCCGGGAGTTGGTGATGGACAGGGAGGCCTGGGTTGCTGTGATTCATGGGGTCGCAGAGAGTCGGACACGACTGAACGACTGAACTGAACTGAACCATGTTTCTCCTTGTACAGATGAAGTTTTCCTTTGTAAGAAATAAAGCAGTCTGGAAGGTGGTGCTCTAAGATTGTGTAAATATCCTGTTTCTCAACAGTTTTGCACTTGGTGATTTTAGCAACCGTTGATGTCCCTCAGCCAAGATAATTATTACTCTGGTGAATAGAAAGTGGTGATTTTTCTAATTGTCTAATTTTTCTTGTATCAGTTGGTATTCTTCTGTGAAGAAGAACCTTTCTTTCTCCTCCGCCCTTTTTAATCAGTATCAGTATGAACTTGTGGATTTTTAAAGTATGAATTTAAGATTTAATGTGTGTTTATAATCCATTTCTAACATTAATCATTTCGATGTTATGTTCTCCCATATTTGGCTAGCAGGAGCCCCTATCAGAAAAGTTTTGGAGAAATAGTATCTGGATTGAGTGAATGAAGTAATGGGAGGAAAGTGATGAATAAATCTGTGTTTACCGAGAGTTTCTGTCAATCTAGTGTACTTTTCTTTTTCTTTCTCTCTAGGTCTCATGGACTAATTGGCTCTCATTCAGCTGGAACCTAACAGATAAGTCATCCTTCTGTGTATGAAGACAATTCTCGGTTTTAAAACTGCTCTGAAAATGATGAAATCAGGATCGCCCCGGTGACGCTGTCAGGGGGCAACAAGCAACTTGAGAATTTCCTCTTCTCCAGGTAGCAGCTTGAAGGAGACCCCTTTCCATTAAGGAGGACTGCATGGCAGGCAGCCCCCACTGACGGCTGGAAAATGAGTGTTCCGGTGGCTCCTAAGAAGTCGTGTTACAGCGAATTGCGGGACAGCAGAAATGGAGCAAAAAATAATAACGACCAAGTCCTGAGTTTGGGAGATGCCAATGCCAACCCCATCATGTTGGAGGTTGGCTCCTCTTCTGACGAGCCTGCCATGTGTGCTGTGCCAGAGGAAGTTGGAAATGCAAATTCGAGGGGACCAGAGAGTAGTCCCCGTGTCCCGAAGGAGTTTCACCCACTTCAGGGCTTTGAGAAGGCATCTCAGGCTGGCCCTACCGGCTTGAAGGATTTTAAATTCTCTCCGATGGCTCAGAGAGAATGGAATGAAGAGTCCGAGCTGGAGAGAGACGCAGACCACCTGCAGGCCCTTCGGGGTCTCCAGGGACCAGGTTTGCCGAGTCGGAGGGCTGTCATGGGAGAGTCCAGCCTGGAGGTTCCGGCTAAGCGGGAGTTTGATGTCCCCCGCCCTGTCCCCAAGGATAAGTTGGCCAAGACTCTTGACAACGAGGAACTGAGGAGGCATTCTTTGGAAAGAGCTAGCAGTTCTGTAGCAGTGGACGTGCTCACAAAGGAGCGGGCTGGGGGCCTGGCCTGGCCGCTTCCACAACCCACAGGGCTGGGGTCCCCAGAAGCCCCACATCTGGTGCCCGGTGGTGGGGAGGGGCCGCTGAAGATGGGGACAGCCCCTTCTCCAGGGCCGCCTTGTCCTCCGGTGGATGGGACTTCAGAGGGAAAGGGCGCACGTCATCCTAAACCATCTACCTCAGTAACCATGGAGACCGTCCCCTTAGAGACCCAGCCAGAGAGGGGACGGGTACCCAAGGTCAGCGCCCACAGCACAGTATCTTCTGCCCATCCAGAGTGCGCTCTTGATTGCTTTCCAGCCTCGAAGGATGTCCCAAGGAGGCCAGAAGCACAAGCAGGTCTGGGGAAGGTGGAGCCCAAGACAGAGCTGAAACCTGTCCAGCCCGGGGCCGTGCAGGAGTTCAAGTCCACCCAGGTGGGGGAGCTGGGGTGTCATCAGGGGCATGGCATGTCACCTCTCGGGAGAAAGGAGCCAGCTGGGGAGGCGCAGCCAGGAGCCTCGGCCTCTGGGTTGAGCAGCCTGGTACACGGCCTTCCCCACCCTCCAGGCGTGGGAAGAGACAGAGGTGAGCCGGAGAAGGGAGGTGAGGACGGTTCTCTCCGAACTGCCCCCAAACCAAGCCCCAGTTCCTCACGAGCTGCGGATCAGCAACCCACAGCCAGAAGTTTGCCAGGCGCAGCTCAGAAGCTGGGTGAAACGGTGCCCAACGGTGTGTCACCAGGGGATGGTCCTGTGGCTTTTGTTCCTGGAGATTCAACTGACAGCAGGCCCTCTGGTGCCAGCGACGAGAGAGGCGCCCTGGGAGGTGGGAACAATGTCAACACTATGGTTTTTGACTCAGATCCCTCTGTTGGAGAGAGCGAAACTGGGGTCCCTGAGCCCCGCAACCCTCCAAGCAGCCGCTCAGAAGCCAAGGAAGGCCAAAAGGTCTCTCTATCTGTTGCAGAGACCAGGAACCATCTAGAACCTGCAGTGAAGGCTGAAAGCACCTCCCCAGCGAGGACAGATGTCCTTCTCGGTGTCCCCGCGTCCCTCCACCCAGAGACAACTGTGAATGTGGCCCGCCAGCCTCCGCCACCCAGCAGCCGCTTTCAGGACTTGGGCACGTCAAGTGTGGATGTGGGGTCCCCCCCGGCCTCCCTACCTCCCGCTGACAGCAACGCCTCCCCCAAAGTGCCTGCCAAGAACGCCTGCCCTGGGGGCCTCCCCCGTCCCGAGGACACACCCACCTCACTGGAGGGGATGGTGGGCCCCCTGGCTGAAAAGAGGGAAGAGCGGGCGGACCCCAGGCCCGTTGTGATGCCCAAGCCCAAGCACGTGAGGCCCAAGATCATCACCTACATCCGGAGAAGCCCGCAGGCCCTCAGCCAGGTGGACGCGTCACTGGTTCCCGTGGGGCTCCCTTATGCTCCGCCTGCTTGCAGCGTGGCTCTCCCCAAAGAGGACAAGGCAGCAGGTGGTGACCTGAAGCCGGCTGCCGGCCTCTACGAGAAGTTCAAGCCGGACCTCCAGAGGCCCCGGGTGTTCAGCTCCGGACTAGTGGTGTCAGGGATCAAGCCCCCAGGACATCCCTTCAGTCCAATGAGTGAGAAGTTTTTGCAGGAGGTAAGAGAATGTCATTGTGAGACAGTCTGTGAGTTGAACATCCTAAAGTTCGTGAGGTGTTTTCAATGAATCATGAAAGCAGAGTGTCCTCTCAGCAAATTATAGATGCTGATGTATGTATTTGTACAGAAAGGGGTGTTTTGAACTAGAGCAGATTGCAGGCAAATGAACGGTTTCCACTGGAAGAGACTGATGATCAGAATGAGGTGGATCTAACATCTAAAGGGATTCTTTTAAATTCTACCTGACATAATATGTAAAAGTTAGAAAAGCATTTAAATTGGCTTCCATATTTAAATTGTTCTTGTTGTTGGTCAGTCGCTCAGTCGTGTCCAGCTCTTTGCGACCCCATGGCCTGCAGCACACCAGGCTTCCCTGTCCATCACCATCTCCTGGAGCTTGCTCAAACTCATGTCCATTGAGTTGGTGATGACATCCAACCATTTCATGCTCTGTCGTCCCCGTCTCCTCCTGCCTTCAGTCTTTCCCAGCATCAGGGTCTTTTCCAGTGAGTCGGGTCTTTGCATCAGGTGGCCAGAGTATTGGAGCTTCAGCTTCAGCTCAGTCCTTCCAGTGAACGTTCAGCGTTGATTTCCTTTGTTGTTGTTCAGTTGCTTAGTCGTGTCCAATTCTTTGCGACCCCGTGGACTGCAGCACGCCAGGCCTCGCTCTCCTTCACCATGTCCTGGAGTTTGCTTAAACTCATGGGCACTGAGTCAGTGATTTCCTTTAGGATTGACTAGTTTGATCTCCTTGCTGATAAGTGAGCACAATTCTTCTATAAAGTAGTGGGGAAAAAAAACCCAAATGAATATATTGTTCAAATTGCTCAGACTTGATCCTCTTCTGAAGGAGAATATTTCCCTATGGGAGACTTTTGTGTTTGTATGCAGTACAGTGAGTAGGAAATAACGTGTTAGGCACGGGCTCTGTTTTAGGTCAAAACAATAATTACAGCTAGCATTTAGTTGATGCCTGCTGTGTACTGGGACCACATAGCGTCACATTTCATCTTTGCCCATCTCTGCTAATCCTTGCTGTGATTCTCTGGAGAGTGGGACTGTGGTGCTCTCATCATTGTCCAGATGAGGAAGCAGATTTGGGGAGCTTTGAGTCCCTCATCTGAAGCCACAAAACCAGGGCAGCGCTGAGCTGGCCACCCGGGTCCTTACTGTGCTGCCCCTCTCAGTACCGCGGGACTGGGGCCAGTTGTCTCCCAGAGCTCAGAGAGCAGGTTTCCTCTGGACTCAAATCTCATGACAACCAGCGATCAATTGAGAGGAAAGTGAGACCAGGTCAGTGTTCTCCCTGACACTCTCCAGGTCTGCCCATGGACACGGGCTGGAGCCAGTAGGATGGCTCAGCTGTTCGGATGTGCTCCATCTGGCTCCTTCACTTCCTGACCACCTGGCCTTCCTTCCCGCTCCTTTTGCTGCCTCAGGGCCTTTGCACGTCCCTCTGCTCAGAATATTATCCTCTCAGGTACCTGAAAGACTCTCCTTCACATTCTGTAGTTCTCTCTGTTCAAAATGTCACTTCATTATGGAGTTTCATTTGAGGACGTGTAGGTGGTGCTGTGATAAAGAATCTGCCTGCTGGTGCAGGAGATGCAGGAGACTAGGATTTGATCCCTGGGTTGGAAAGATCTCCTCGAGAAGGAAATGGCTACCCACTCCAGTATTCTTGCCAGGAAAATTCCAAGGACAGAGTAGCCTTGTGGGCTACAGTCCATGGGGTGGCAAAGAGTTGGACACAACTGCTTCATTTAGTTCTTCAAATAAAGTAATTCTGTGCCACCTTCTCCCCCCAGAAAGATACCCCAGATTTTCCTCTGAGAGACACATTTGGGAGAAAAACTGTATTTGGAGATGTAGAGAAGAATCCTGTTACCGTTCTTTCTCTCTGACCCGTCTTATCGTTTCTTGTGTATATTTTCTATCTTTGTAGCTTCTGGTCCTTCCATAAAATATAGAGTAATTTCTATATTAGATGCACATTCCTCCCTGCCCACCCCCACAGATATTCTGTAGTCTGAACCGTGTGGAAGCCATCCCAAGTCTTCACGAACTGGCTTGAGTGTTCATGCAGCTTTAGTAGCTCTGAGGGGTTGGGAGAAACCCTGTTAGCAGGAGGACAGAAGTGCCACTGGCACCAGCCCCTTGATCTGAGGACTATTTTCTGCCATAATCAGAGACTCTAGGGCCCAGACCTTTTCTTCAGGCTACAGTAAGAACCTATTTGCTTGTGCGCCTGAAATGATTTTAGAAATTTGAAATCACGAGGATTCTTTAGTTTGCTTTTAAATTATTTCTCTAAAAATACTCCATTGGAGAAGGAGGGGAAAAAAAAACTCCATTTGAGGTTAATCCCTCTGTGTCTATGACTGTACAGTGACACCTGCTGTGTTTTGTCAATAAAGGTGAAAGAAAAGAGTGTGAAGCTTTTTTGTAGACACTTTTGTTTTATTAAAAATGCACAGATTAGGCATCTAAGGAATACTTTTTGTTATCTTACCAGAGACAAGTTACCCAACAAAATGATAGGCACTGAAGTTCCTGTAATCGGTAAGGTGGTTTTTGAATGATGGCATGATGAATTTTGACCCATGAAGCCTATCCAGTTTGAATAAAATGGAATAATTACTGAGATAAGACATTGCAATCTGAAAAACCCAACAGATGTAGGTTAGAAATGATAATTTCTTCATGAGAGTGCTTGCTGAAAGACATGAACATTGACACCAAACATTTAGACACTAAAATGTAAAAATAGAGGGAATATGAGTGTAATTGAAATGCCAAAGATTGATAGCGAGAGAGTACGTAGAAATAGTAAAAATTCTATCAGAGAGCAGATGTAGAATATCCTTTCATAGGAATATAATTTGCTGGAGGCTGAGTTCCGTCTGTCGACTATAGCGATCACACATATTTTACAATGTGATTATGATAAAACTTTAAATGCCTCCTCTTTTGTTTCAATACTGTCAATTTAAAGAGAACTTTTATCTATTTCGACTTTAAAAGAGTATTAATTTAAGGGTTTATCTCTTCAACAGCCTGGATCACAGCTTTATAGCCCCTGTTAAAGAATGTTGTTAAATGCCTGTGAGTCCTGAATAGGTAGGGGTTTGACTTGTAAAATGTATTGTGATTTAGAGTAGACTTAATTAACATGTATGTCTTTGCATAAGGCTCTGACTCTGCCTTTTTTTAACTTGAAGTAAGATTATTTTTCGGTGACTTATGTTCTTCATCTCTAGTATGAGGAAGCACTGATGCTATGAACAGGCTTTGTGAGTACAGAACTGCATATATAAAAGGTAGCCGTATGATTGCATATACGTAAGGTAGCCATCCACTGTGTTCTAATCCAAACTGTTAGCCACAGGAAGTAGTAACATGATAACATGATGTTATGTTATTGGATTCAGGAAAGAATGAAACATGATTCCTTTATTTAATAGATGTTTGTTGATTTCAGCTCTGTGCTAGACATTGTTCTAGGTGCTATGAATTCAACAGTCAACAAGACTCTGCCCCAAAACTTCCATTCTAGCGAAACTTGCTCAAACATTCCTGGAGGCACCACCATACTAGGGAAGACAATCAGAGGTAATTCAGTCTCTCATTTTTAATTGTATCAACAGAATATAGAGGCCTGAAAACACATCTTTCCATTAACTTCTCTGTTCTTCCATTAAATAACCTTTCCTCCCTCATTAACAATGCATAGTTTATTTCCTAAGTAGCCTAATAAAGACTTAACCTCAATTGATAAAGTTCATCAACCTGTTGTAAGACAAGGTCACCAGAAAAACTGTGCCTTTTCTCCTTAGGAATAATGAAACTTTCATAATTCCATGAACATTTGCTAAATTCTCGCCTTGCATCATTGACATTATTTATAGATTGGACTACTTGCACAATTTCCAATGATTTCATAATGATAAAATTTTAAAATCTTATGGAGGGAGTTCTTGTTTCTCCCAGTGGAATGTAGATTCATAGAGTATTAGAACCAGCATAGATCGAAGGGATCATCCCGTTGCAGTCAACTTAGAGATGAAGACCCTGGGCCCAGAGAAGGTAAGTGATGGGTGATGGAGCAGCTCAGTGATGCCAGAGTGGTCATTGTTGGAGCCTTGGTCATAGGACGAGGTTCAGTGCTCATCCTATGATGTGCAGTTTTCTGATTGAGCTCCTGGTCATTTATCCTAGGTTGCAGAACGCCCTGGAAAAGAAGAATTTTGTTCTCCTCCCTATACTCATTACGAAGTTCCCCCAACTTTCTATCGATCGGCCATGCTCCTTAAGCCCCAGCTGGGATTGGGTGCAGTGTCACGTTTACCGTCTGCCAAGAGCAGGATCCTGATTGCGAGTCAGAGGTCTTCAGCGAGTGCCATCCACCCACCGGGAACCATAGCCGCAGCTGCCAGTCTCTACAGTTCTGACCCTGCAGGTAACCAATGCAGCACGGACTGCTTTTCCTGCTGTGCTTTCAAATAGTGAGCGAATAAAATGAGGGTAGCTGTCTAAAGTAGGAATGCCTCTCTTTTAGAAGGGCCTTTTCCCGTTCTTCCGTTTGATTGTGGATAGGGACACTTGTCAAGACTCCAGTATCTACCACTGTCTTCCTCAGCATCACTCTTAAAGTGAGGGCCCTTATAATCACCACTTTACAGCTTTTAGTTTCTCCCTTCCCTGATACATCTTATGGATCAGGGCTCAAAAAATTGTTTCTGTAAAGGGCTGCTGCTGCTGCTGCTAAGTCGCTTCAGTCGTGTCCGACTCTGTGCGACCCCATAGATGGAAGCCCACCAGGCTCCCCCGTCCCTGGGATTCTCCAGGCAAGAACACTGGAGTGGGTTGCCATTTCCTTCTCCAATGTGTGAAAGTGGAAAGTGAAAAGTGAAAGTGAAGTCGCTCAGTCGTGTCCGACCCTTAGCGACCCCACGGACTGCAGCCTACCAGGCTCCTCCATCCATGGGATTTTCTAGTCAATAGTACTGGAGCTACATAGTATTAATAAATATTTTAGGCTCTCTGGGCCATAATGATCTGTGTTGTAACTACTTAGCATGAAAGTAGCCAGAGACAGTATGTGAATGTGTGGATGCAACTGTGTTTCAACACAGCTTAATTTGCACAAACAGATACAGGCACACCTTGGAGATGCTGTGGGTTCAGTTCCAGTATTTGTTTCACGCAGTAAAGCGAGTTTTGAGGTTTTTTTCTTGTGTGTGGTTTCCCAGTGCACCTAAAAATTATGTTCATGCTGTGTGTTCTCAGTCTCTCAGTCATGTCTGACTCTTTGGGAACCCATGGACTGTAGCCCACCAGACTCCTCTGTCCATGCGATTTTCCAGGCAAGAGTACTAGAGTGGGTAGGGTAGCTCCTCCAGGGGATCTTCCCGACCCAGGAGTTGAACTCATGTCTCCTGTTTCTCCTCCATTACAGACAGATTCTTTACCCACTGAGCCATCTGGGAAGCACTGGAGTCTATTAAATGTGCAATAACATTATGTATTAAAAAGCAGTGTATCTACCTTAATTAAGAGCTGATTATTTATAAAAAAGTCTGAGCCATCATCTGAGCCTTCAACAAGTCATGCTAATAACATCAAATATGACTGATCACGGATCAGCATAACAAGCGTAATAGTAATTTAAACGTTTGGAATATTGTGAGACTTACCAAAATGTGACACAGAAACATGAAGTGAGCAAATGCTCACTTGGCGCTGATAGAGTCCTCGAGGGGGGTTGCCACAAATTTTTGATTTATTAAAAAATGCAGCATTTGCGAAGTGCAGTAAAATGAGGTATGTCTGTAGGGGACTGGATTTGGCCTGTGGAGAGAGACCTTCCTGCAGTATAGCAGTGACCATATCACTCTTTTTAGCTTTTACATGTCTTGAATAACCCGTGTTTGCCCACAGAATGGCCCTGCCACCTGCCCCAGCCCCATCCTGTTCTGCACTGGCTGGACCATGTCCCCCGCCCCCCGATGTTCTCGGCTCTTCTCTTTCTGTCTCTCTGTCCCTTCTTCTGCTCATGTCATTTCCTCTAAGTTTTATTGTTCTATCTTATTACAGAAATAATATATACCTGTTGTAAAAAATTTTGAATATAGAAAAGTATAAAGAATAAAGTCACTGTACTTACATTTTTAGCATCCAGCCAGAGTTAATATTATGGAATTTTTTTCTTCCCACTTGTTTCTTTCTGTGCCTGCCGTAATAATTAGTTGAATTAATACTGAATGTGAATTTTTATTTTTCCTGCTAATATTATATTGTAGGCATTTCCTATGCTGTCAGTGTTTTAGAAATATTTTAATGGCAGCACAAGATTCTGTTTTATTCACTTATTTATTGTTTTAACAAATTCTGGGTGGTTATTATGTGCTAACAGTTGTAAATGAGGGCTGCAGCAGCGAGCAGAGAACTCCTGCCTTTGTGCAACTTAGTCTAACGGATGAAATAGACAGTAAAAAAGCACAAAGATAAATGCACCATTAGAGACTGTGATAAGTGTTAGGAAAGCGAGAAACATGGTGCTTTGAGAAATTGCAACCATAAGAGTGTTTTATGAATGGGACAAAGGTGGTTCTGGGCAGCCTCTTGGAGGAGGTAGAACGGGTGGGGAATAGAATCAGGATTTACTTATGCAAATTGGGCTTTGCTCATTCTCTACTGCCTTCCATAATGTTGCAGTTTGAATCTTTGAATTTATTTGTTTTGTTTCATATTCTTCTCTTAGATTATCTGAAGTGTAATTATTGCATAAATGCATATTCCAAACATGTTTTAAGGCTGACTTATTTTCTATGAAACGTGTAATAATTGTTTTCATACTGTCGTTGAGAGTGCTTCTCAATGCCACACTCTTGCCAGTGTTGAGTATCGCCATTGCAGTGATTATCACTGCTACTGCTATTATCATTGTATTTCTTTTCAAAAATGTTATGTTTTACTTGGCTGCGTCGGGTCTTAGTTGTGGCATGCAAACTCGTGGTTGCAGCATGTAGAATTTCTGACCAGGGGTCACACCCAGGCCCCTTGCATTGGGAGCATGGAGTCTTAGCCACTGGACCACCAGGGACGTTCCTGCAATTCTTTTTTTGTTAGTGGAAGAAAACATTTTTTCATCTGTTTGTCATTTTGTGAGTTGTCATTTACTCAGGTGATTACTGGCCGTCATAGTGGTTAGTTGTTTTCTTGGCAAGCACTGCTATAGAAATCAGATGATTTTTTACCGGTTCCCATGGTATGTGTGTATTATGATGGATCTACCTGCTGTTACAGGACTGCTGCAGGTTAATTATGTGTTCAGTCACTCATTCAACAATTAGTGCTGCGGGGCTGTTACATGTCAGCCTTGTTCTAGGTGTGGGATAAAGCTGTGACAACAGAAAAAAGTCCTGGTCCTTGGTTTAGAATTTTAGGATGGGAGTGGGCACACTTTTTTTTTTTTTTTTAGTGGATAAATAAATCACATTGTTTATTGGGAGCAGTTATTCAGTCGCTCAGTCATGTCTGACTCTTTGCGACCCTATGAACTGCAGCATGCCAGGCTTTACTAGTATTGAAGAAAATGAAACAGAGAAGGACGAGTAGGAAGTTTGGGACAGGAAGAAGGGGGATTCCAATTTTATTTTTTGAAGAAATAGTGTTAAATGTTTATTTAAGCATCTACTTGCATTTTCTGCTCCCTTTATGTTTTTATGGCTTTTTTGGTTGTTTTATTTTCATTTATTGTATATATTTCCTTGGTCATGCTCCATGGCACTCAGGATCTCATGGCACATCCTGACCATGGATGGAACCTGAGCCCCCTGCATTGGGAGTGTGGAGACTTAACCACTGGGTCACCAGGGAAGTCCTAGGATTCCAATTTTAAATAGAGGGGTTGGGAAAGACCTCCCTGAGAGATGACCTTTAAGCCAGTCCCCAAAGGAGGACAGGGAGGAAAGAGCCAGTGCAAAGGCCCTGGGGTGGCAGGAAGGCCAGGGAGGCTGCCGCTGAGTG
Organism: Moschus berezovskii; assembly: GCF_049115385.1. Classification (NCBI taxonomy): domain Eukaryota; kingdom Metazoa; phylum Chordata; class Mammalia; order Artiodactyla; family Moschidae; genus Moschus; species Moschus berezovskii. Next base: position 55,449,477 of record NC_142472.1, read on the forward strand.
ACAGGGCGGGAGGACAGGTTGAGAATGGTAGTAGACAGGTGATTGGCATGGAGGGGACTTGCAGGAGGCCCCAGAAGGTCATCAACCTTTGGCTCTGAGTGAGGAAACCATTGGAAGCTTTGGAAGCGGAGAAGTGGGGCAGTGTTATCGGAGTTTTGCGTCAACAGGACCGCTCTCGAGTCCCAGGTTGAGAGCACGCGCTAAGAGGACAGTTTGTCTGCGTTATCTCCCTTCCCTGCCCCACACACTGCCCTCAACTCTGCAGACCTTGATCTGTGTCTTCAGCTCCCTGTGATGACTCTGAGCCCCTCCTGCATCTGCTCTGGCATGGACCATGCCTCCAGGCGAAGGGAGCGGCAGTGATCAGGCTCCTCTCTTCGTTTTCCTTCTCCAAAGGGTCACATTCCTATGTTGGCTGTTGCGCAACTTCTTCCGAGTCCTCCATGGCAGACTCTCCCACTGGGACCCCCGACCCATTCCCTGTGTGTGTGTGTGTGAGTTGCTCAGTTGTGTCTGACCCTTTGCGACCCCATGGACTATAGCCCACCAGGCTCCTCTGTCCATGGGATTTCCCAGGCAAGAATACTGGAGTGGGTTGCCATGCCCTCCTCCAGGGGATCTTCTTGATCCAGAGATCCAACCCACATCTTTCATGTCTCCTGAATTGGCAGGCGAGTTCTTTACCACTCTATGTGGGGAGCATCGTGGCTTTAATGTGGCTTAAAAGAACCAGATATGCTATAAATACAAGCTAGTCCACAAAGCATGTTCTCCCAGTTTCTTTGTTGTAAATTAGTACTCTTTCCTAAGACCCTTAAAATTTTACAGATCTTAAAGTGATTTTGCTGAAAAATAAACCTAAGCACTTCCTTACTTTGTACATAATTACTTGTTTTGTATATGGCATTTTCTGACTCTACAGTCAGGCATAAACTTATGAAGTTTCACTGTCAAATTCAAGATGCTATTTAAGTGCTCAAAGGACAACAGCAGGACTGCTAGTTACCTCCGTTTGTTGTTGCTGAGTCGTTCAGTCCTTTCTGACTCTTTTGACCCCATGGACTGTAGCCTGCCAGGCCCCTCTGTCCATGGGATTTCCTAGGCAGGAATACTGGAGTGGGTTGCCATTTCCTTCTCCAGGGGGATCTTCCTGACCCCAGGAATTAAACCCAAGTCTCTCGCGTCTTCTGTACTGGCAGGTGGATTCTTTACCACTGAGCCACTGGGGAAGCCCCAGTTACCTCCCTCTAGGTGGACATAAAATCTGTCTTAGTGAAACCTAAGATTGACTATAAAAACAATTTGTTAAGAAAACACATTTTTTTATTAGACCCTTCACTACTAAAGAGTTAAAAAAGAAGTTCTTTTTATGTGTTATGTATTATGCTCCTTTTTTCTGAAGAATGTCTCTCATGGCCTAATATGTTATGTAAAAATTGTTCACTTATATAGTGCACACCGTGTCAGGATATAATTTGTATTCATGGAAATAAATATACCCAGCGTTGCTGAAAGCATGGCAGTTTCATGTCAACTAGTGCACCCTGAGAGAACTATAATATTTTTTGATAGGGATAGTTAAAGTATCAGAATAAAGTTTTGAAAAGACAAGATGAGAATACTTTACTCTAGAAATAACCAGAGAAGTTCAATCAGAAAAGGTAAGTTGAGACAGTTTTTTTCAGCTTGTTTTATTATGAATTCTTCTTGTTAAAAGTAAATTGTATTTTAGAGCCCAACATACTGGGTAAACTTGCCTCTTCAGTAAACTTTTTCAAAAGGCAGGTTGAATCCTGCCAAATTTTAAAATGTAGGGCTATCAATAATGTAACATATATTGAAAAACAAGTAAACTTGATTGGAACAATTTAAAACAGAAGCATAGTATTAATTTTTGAAAAGTCTGAGCAGTCATGATAATGTCAGAATGTGGAAGCTCTTAGTATACTGACCAATGTTTGGAATGTAATCAATGAATCCAGTATCTCTCACCTGGCCTCCCAGGTCTCCAAGGGCAGGTCTTCCTGCTGGAGCCTGTTTGTATCTCTTTCTTTTCATGCTGGTCTCCGTACCCCCACCCCATGGCCTCCTTTCAGTTCTTTATGCATTTCAACCCCTTCCTGACAAAAGGCTTCTGTGGTCAGCATGCCTTCCAGAACACACTTCCTCAGGCACACTCCAAGACTGGCCCCGTCTTCTCCTTCAGGTCTCAACATAAATGTCATGGCTCCAAGGACTTCCCTGGTGGTCCTGTGGTTATTCACCTCCCAGTGCAGGGGTACAGGTTCGATCCCTGTTCGGGGAACTAAGATCTCACATGCCTCATGCCCAAAAACCAAAACATAAAACAGAAGCAATATTGTAACAAATTCAGTGAAGACTTTAAAAGTGGCCCACATCAAAAAAAAAATCTTAAAAAGATATAAATGTCGTGGCCCCAGAAAGAAACCTGACTGTGATTCCCCTATTCAGGGCCCCTTCTCAATTAGGTACTTTCTAACACATTTTCCTGTTTGTTTCCTTCACTAATTTATATCATGGTCTGTAATTATCTTATTTTGCCTTTGCATACTGGCCTTCTCTTACTCCGCTGCAGTGCATAGTCTATGAGAAAAAGTGAAAGTCACTCAGTTGTGTCTGACTCTTTGCAACCCCATGGACTATCCAATCCATGGAAATCTCCAGGCCGGAATACTGGAGTGGGTAGCATTTCCCAGGGGATCTTCCCACCCCAGGAATTGAACCAGGGTCTCCTGCATTGCAGGCAGATTCTTTACCATCTGAGCCACCAGGGAAGCCCAGTCCGTGAGAACAGGCATTTAGAACTGCAATATCTATTGAATAAATGTTAACAGTAGCAGCAGCAGTAGGAGCTCTTGTGGTTTTTTTTCCCCATCATTAGGGTAAGTTGATAAAGTGCTGAGATGATTTGGAGCAGAAGCAGGCAAATTAAGGACAGATAGTAAATATTTTAAGCTTTGTGGGCCAAACAGCCTCTGTTACAACTACTCCACTCTGCCATCATTAGAGCAGAAGTGCCCACGCCAAGTGAACGAGCGTGGCCAGGTTCCAGTGAAGCTCTTTTTACAGAAACAAACGGCCAACCTGCGGGCTGTAGTTTGCTGACCGAATGCGGTTTCAGAGAATCACCAGTGTTTGAGATGTTCACATCATTCCTTTTCCCAATATTTTATTCATTCTGCTGTTGAGCAGAGGTTTTCTGGGGACCTGGTGTGGGCCAGGTGCTGGCCTGTGTTTGGGATGCACAGATTAAAATATATAGCCCAAACTTGGCAAAAATGTATAGAGACATATCAGTAATTACAATAGGAAGAGAGATGCATTTGATAGAGATTTTCAGAATGCACATGAGCGGGGTACCCAACTCAGCTCAGGCAGGTGGGTACCCAACTCAGCTCGGGCAGGTGGTGCTCTGGAAGGCTTCTCCAGATGAGGAGATGAGATGAGTTTTGCAGGATGAATAGGAGTTTCCCAGAAGGGGTAAAGGTAGCACGCGTATACCGGTCAGAGAGAGAGGTCATGAGTTTGGTGATGCAGATCCCTTACAGGGACCGATTACTCGGTCAGAAGTACCGGAAAATGCTTTATAGGGTGGGGGTGGGGCGGACACTTAGTCATTGGACACAGGCAGGGCTCGAGGTTCCTTGGGGACATTTGGGTAGAAACCTCCAAAGGGCAGAAATGGGGGCTGGAGAGAGGTCTACGCCAAAGGTCAACATGGGAGTTGTTGTCCCCACCTCGACGTGAGCAAATGGGTAAGAGAGGGAGAACAGAGTACAGAAAAGGTCACGAAGGGGGCAGTGTGCCCGCATCCAAGGGGTAGCTGAAGGGAGAAGCCTGCAAGATGCAGGACGCCCACCACAGTGTGGGTGGCTGGTGGGGGAAATGGGGGAAAATGCAGTGTTCTAGTCTAATGAAGAGGGAGCATCCAAGGCAGAAAAATGGTCAAATCTGTCTCACAGGAGACAGGACAAGTACAAATGCAAAGAGGCGGTTGGGATGGGAAATTAGGAAGCAGTTGGTGACCTAGTTTTGAATGAGCAATTTTAGTAGAACATGGGGGCGGAAGTCACATATTAGTGAGTTGAGAAGTGAATGAAAAGTGAGGGAGTGGAGGCAATGAGAATAGACTCCTGTTTCTAAAAACACCCCAATGGAGAAGAGCGTGCGGTGCTCGCTGCCAGGCAAGGGGGGTTGTGTTTTGTTTTGTTGTTCAGACTGTGATCCAAGGGATCTTCCCTATCCAGGGGTCAAACCCATGTCTCCTCATTGGCAGGCAGATTCTTTATTACCGAGTCACCTGGGAAGCCTCCCCCTGCCAAATAAAAACTAGAATGAAAATAGTTTATTGGCATCATTTAAGTGCCATATTATTATTTTTATCATGGTTTTACTTAGTTTCACGAGAACTATGTAGCATCTACCAAGAAAAATTTAAATCCGATGGGAAAACATCCCTGTAAAGACAAACAAACAGTGGAATTCCTGAGATGGTCAAAGAGGTGAAGAAGGAAATGGCAGCCCTCTCCAGTATTCCTGCCTGGAGAATCCCATGGACAGAGGAGCCTGGTGGGCTACAGCCCCTGAGATCACAAAGAGTCGGATACGACTCAGCACGGACACATGCACACGTGGTCAGGGGGCATACGGTGTAGCTATGGTTTCTTTGGGGTCTTAATGACACCGGATGACCTTGGGGCATGTCTCGGAGGCTTCCGAAGAACACTGTTTGTTTTGGCATTTGTATTATTAATAGTTTATCTCTCAGTATTACCATTACTACGTACTGCTGGAATGGACATTGGTAGTAGCTGTGTTTTTATCGTGCGTTTGGCCATTCCAACTTTGGTTTACTATTGCTGCAACTGAGCATGCCCAATAATGCCCTGCAGGAATTAGTACAAACGCGAATTTCCTCAGCCAGGACCCAGAGACAGCTTCCGTGGCTCTGGGGTGGGTCACAGACTTAACAACTGTTCTACTTATTTGGACAAACACTGTTCGTATACATAATAAATATTGAGCACTTGCTGTGCGTCAAGTTGTTCTAGGCCCTTAGGATACAACTGTGAACAAGACTGGCAAGATCCACAGGCAGTTACGATGCAGTGTGATTTAGTGCTGCGACCACAAAGTCTTCAGGGCCCAGGAGAACAGAGGAGGGGATCTAACCCCAAGTTGGGGGGCAGGAAAGTTTCTCAGGTGTAGTGTGGTGTGAAGGAGTGAAGGATTTGATGTTGTTCCCTTCCTCTTTCTCTTGGGATGAATGTGTTGTTTCCGTGTTTGTTTTGCTGGAGTACATCCTTGGTAATTTCCAGAGAGAGTTCAAGGAAAGCAAACTCGCTGAGATTTTGCCTTTCTGAAACTGTCTTTCACTTGATCAAATAGCATTTTCTGGGTTGAAAATGAGTTTCTTTCAAAACATGCAGACTTCCTGCTGCTGCTGCTGCTACTGCTAAGTTGCGAAGTTGTGTCCGACTCTGTGCGACCCCATAGACGGAAGCCCACCAGGCTCCCCCGTCCCTGGGATTCTCCAGGCAAGAACACTGGAGTGGGTTGCCATTTCCTTCTCCAATGCACGAAAGTGAAAAGTGAAAGTGAAGTCGCTCAGTCGTGTCCAACTCTTCGCGACCCCATGGACTGCAGCCTACCAGGCTCCTCCATCCATGGGATTTTCCAGGCAAGAGTACTGGAGTGGGGTGCCATTGCCTTCTCCGATTTATCTTGCTGAGACTTACTAAATTCTATTTCCCTTCAGCTCTGGGCAATCATCTCATCATCTTGTGTTCTTGTTCAGTCCAACTTCTCTGTTTTCTCTGTCTTCTGGAATTCCTATTATTTGGTATTTTGACCTGCCAAAGTGGTGACTTATGTCTAGTTTTTCTTTCATTAAAAAAAACATTTTTAAGATTTTTTTTCATGTAGACCATTTTTGAAATCTTTATTGAATTTGTTACCATGTTTTGATTTTTTTTTGGCTGAGAGACATGTGGGATTTCCCAGGCAGTTCAGTTCAGTTCAGTTGCTCAGTCGTGTCCGACTCTTTGCGACCACGTGAACCACAGCACGCCAGGCCGCCCTGTCCATCACCAACTCCCGGAGTTTACTCAAACTCATGTCCATTGAGTCGATGATGCCATCCAACCATCTCATCCTCTGTTGTCCCCTTCTCCTCCTGCCTTCAGTCTTTCCCAGCATCAGGGTCTGTTCAAATGAGTCAGCTCTTTGCATCAGGTGGCCAAAGGATTGGAGTTTCAGCTTCATCATCAGTCCTTCCAATGAATATTCAGGACTGATTTCCTTTAGGAAACTGGTTGGATCTCCTTGCAATCCAAGGGACTCTCAAGAGTCTTCTCCAACTCCACAGTTCAAAAGTGTCAATTCTTTGGTACTCAGTTTTCTTTATAGTCCAACTCTCACCTCCATACATGTCTACTGGAAAAACCATAGCCTTGACTAGACGGACCTTTGTTGGCAAAGTAATGTCTCTGCTTTTTAATATGCTGTCTAGGTTGCTCATAACTTTTCTTCCAAGGAGTGAGCGTCTTTTAATTTCATGTCTGCAGTCACCATCTGCAGTGATTTTGGAGCCCAGAAAAAGAAAGTCTGTCACTGTTTCCACTTCCCAATGAGTGAAGTCACTCAGTCGTGTCCGGTTCTTTGTGACCCCATGGACTGTAGTGTACCATGTTCCTCTGTCCATGGGATTTTCCAGGCAAGAATACTGGAGTGGGTTGCCATTTCCTTCTTTAGAGGATCTTCCCGACCCAGGGATCGAACCCAGGTCTCCTGCATTATAGGCAGACGCTTGACCATCTGAGCCACTTCCCAACCAGAGATCAAACCCATACCTCCTGCACTGGAAGGCCAAGTCTCAACCTCTGGACCACCAGGGAAGCCTCTGTAGTGTTTCTTACATGTTCTCTCTTTCTTCATGCTTCTCCTCATTTTAGTCTCACTGGGCTTTATTTTCTAATGCTTCTCTTGAAAGCCTTGTTTTGGCACATCTTCCTGATGTCTGATTGCATCTTTTCATAGCAGATTTCTGTTTCTTTTATTGTTGCAACATCTTCCCAAATTTCTCTAAGGATGCCTCTTTCAAGATATCTCCCGTTTCCTAAATTCTCTCTGTAGTCTCGGGGCAGATGTTTCTCTCGATTTTTTGGTTGCTTGGGTTATGTGGGAAGCTCTTCTCAAAGTCTTTGTGATCAGTCAGGCTTGCTATTGACTTGGATGAACTTGAAGTCCATTTGTTCGCACTCTTTAGGAGTCTGTCTCCCCTCACCCTGGGGCTTGGCACGGGTGGGCAGTGAAGGTAGATTCTTAGTGTTGGGTGCCGCATGGGCAGATGAAGGCCAGGGGAATGGGGTGTCTCCCTCCCTGTCTCAGCCTCTCCCCCTCCTTCCCGGGATCCGAGGCTCTGTGGCCCTGGCTGTCCGGCTGGAGGTCAGCGCACACTCCCTCTACTGCAGCACGGACAGCTCGTCTGTCTGCTGCAGCCTGCACGTCTCCTCTGCCCGCCATCCAGGGACCTCTGTTTCTGTTCCAGAAATTGTTGAAATAGCTGCCTCAGTAAGTAACTCTTTTCTCTCTCTTGTCCTGGGTTTAAATATGTAAATTGCTTAAGAGAAAGAAGTCAGTAAATGTTAGCTCTTATTATGAACTATACTTCTTCAAATTGAATGACTCTGACTTTAAGGCATCTTTGGTAAGAAAGGGACAAACTGCCTGCGTTCTGTCTGCCACTGCGAGCTGGCAAGTCTCCTTTTCCACGTAAATCTAGTCACCAGCACCTCGTAGGGTGCTATTCAGTAGTGTGAGATGGCTGTTTCCTCAGGCTTGCAGAAGAATTCTGAAAACTGTGCTGTTAAACGCATTCCGTAGAGATGCTATGTCATCATAATCTCCTGAGTCTTTTCCTTAGCCAAGAGTGCAAGGGCTTTGATTTTTTTCCTCTGTTTTGCAGTGCGACAGCCAGTTATCAGAAAACAGATGTTTCAAGGGCATTTGCTCATAAAAATATTGTTCCTTTCCGTGAGCTTTGAGACACTGATGGTTTCCCTGAGAATCACAGATATAAATAGAATCTAAGGCTTTCTCCATCCACACGTATACCCACAGCAGTTTAGAAGCATCGGTAGGTTTAGAGTCATTTACAAATAATTGACTAACTCTGCCATTTCTGTAAGGTGTCCTCATACAAGGTCACCTGTATTAGACATCTCTTTTTAAACAGCTTCTAAACATACACAGATCTGTCCATCAAAAGTATGGCATTTGTAGTATTTATATTACTTGTGCCTTCCTCAAATGTCCTTCTATTTGCAGCACTCTCTCAAGCCTGCACCCGACCCTCCACTTTCCAATTTCCATTTCTTACCCAAAGCCTTTGAGGAATTTATACACTGACCAATTATGTATAGAGAGATCAACGCTCCCTAGTGGTGATTTAATTCTTCTCCGGTGGAAAATATATCACTGGATGTTTGTGAATCTTTGGATTAAATCCAGCCACTTAAGGTGAGGCAGCAAGATCTAAACAGAAATCCAGATGCAGATACTCAGATCCTAGTTAGACTCTGATAATGCAAAAATGCTTGGTCTCAGTGTTTTAGAGTACTATAAGAAAGTAAAACTCAAGATTTGGACCTCAATTAAAGACATACTGCATACATAGTTTTATTTGGTTTTGTAGATTACTTATTGCTCAGTTAGCAGGATTCTGTTTTTACCTTTAGACCCATCCCTTTAAAAACATGCAGCTCTAAAAACATGAACCAAACCAGACCAAACCAAAATAAAACAACTTTCACTAGTTCCCTTTCTAGCCTGAGTATTGAATAGTGCCAGTGACCTGGATTGTGGACAGACACACCTGTCATGAGGTGAGCATTAAACTTAAAAATAATTTCAGGCATTGCTTTAGATTTTCCTGAAGTCTCACCAAAGGGTTTTATTGTCATCTCTTTGCTTCATCATTGGACGTGTATTTCTGACAGTGACCTAGATCTGATCTTTGCCCAGAAGCGATTTCTTAATTTTGATCTTGTTTATCATTTAGAGATGCTTTGAATTTTCAATGTGTTGTAACTTCTTAACGTTTAACCATTACTTTATGTTCACATCTTTAGCTTGTCTCTCCACTCTTCTTTTTTACCAGAATAGTGAGAAGCTGGGTAGCATCTTCATTTCTTTGCCTGGAAATCTCCTTAGCCGGAGTCCTGAATTCTTTAGATACGGTTTATACATTCCATGCCATAGCAGGTAGCATTGTTGCTAAACTTTCAGCCACCCTTAACAAGGATTCCCTTTCCGTCAATTCCCTCACTTAAAACCCTCACCAACAGCTTCCTCAAAGGCCTTCCTGGGAGTGCGGCTGTCTTAACCACTGGAGCCCCAGGGTATGCATTTTTAGATGCAGTTTCTTTTCTGTCATTATAATGGGTAGATGGTTTTATCCTCATTTTTCTTTTTTCCTGTATAATTTATGTATTTATTTTTGGTTGGTTCTTTGTTGCTGTGCGAGCAGACTTTTCTCTACTTGTGGTGAGCAGGGGGTACTCTCTAGTTGCTGCGTGCGAGCTTCTCATTGCAGTGGCTTCTCTTGTTGCAGAGCATGGGATCTAGCCTCATGGGCTTCAGTGGTTGCAGCTCATGGGCTCTAGAGCACTGGCTCAGTAGTTGTGGCTCACAGGCTTAGCTGCTTTGTGGCACATTGGATCTTCCTGGACCAGGGAGCAATCCCTGTATTGCATTAGCAAGTGGATTTTTACCCACTGCACCATCAGGGAAGTCCTGTCCTCGTGTTTTATATGAGGAAACGGATTCAGAGAGTTTGAGTCTATCCTGAGATTATACACTTGATTATACACATCAAACCCAGATCTTTAGTACAATCCTGAAACCTGCCACTTCCTTTCTTTCTTTAACTGTGTCTTTCTCATCTCCTGTGGGATGGTTGCAACTTTAACATTAAAAGTTTTTGCTTATTATCTCCCAACGTGGAGGAAAAGCAGCTGTTGTTTATTCTTATTTGAGAGTAAAGTGAGAGAGGATTTCTTTCTCAGCTACTTGAACAAAGTGAACCACCTCCCTACAAAATATTTGTGAAAGAAAAAAACTTTTTAAAAGCAACTGGGAAGAACTATAATAAAAAATTTTTAAAAAGGGTAGTTTGATTCATATAATGTGTTGTTCTATGTGTATAAATATACCATAAAAAACACACTTCAGATGTAAAATAAGGAGAAAATGGGCCTTGGATAAAAACCCTGGGTCATTCTACTTGATGATTTTGCCTTTCTTCAGTTCTTTTTTTCCCCATTGCACCTGGTCTGGCCTCTGTTTGGGGCCTGTTTGTCCCCTTATTCTAGACCGTGGTTATTTATCAACAATTGTCTCTACTCCAGTAGGTTGTAAGCTCCTCTTGGGGACCGCTGCTTTGTTTCTGAATTTCCCACAGTGCCTTCTAAAGTGTCTTGACCATGGTGGTGTCTGTGAATGCATATTGAATTGGATGGATATTCATTTACATTCTTAAAGTATTTTTTTGCTACCTGAGATGTCAGAAACATGGGACAACAATGGATGGACCGTTATCAATATAGTATTGAGCCATAAAGCACCATAATCTCGTTCTAGTTGATTGAGATATTTCTAGCATTCCAAAGTCATATTTGAAGGAGAATTATTTTTTATTTTATTTATTTTTATTGGAGGCTAATTACTTTACAATATTATATTGGTTGGTTTTGCCATATATTGACATGAATCTGCCCCAGGTGTACATGCATTCCCCATCTTGAACCCCCCCACCTCCCTCCCTGAAGGGAAAAAGGGGAAAAGGTAAGAACAAATACAAGTTTTCATTTTTCCTCTAAATGTGAAGATTTGCATTCTTCAAAGGATTAATCTTTCAAAAGAAAACCAGGATTACTTTGAAAGAGTGACATGTCTTTACAGCACGTAATAGCAGCAAAATCTCTTTTGTTGTTCAAATAGGAGTTCGTATCTTTTGCAGGGGATGGGGGAATCTTGACAGAATGTAGAGCCTTGATGAAAATAAAAGACGTAAGCACACATAAGCTCCTTTGCATGGGATTTGAATATTTGATTCTAGAGGTTTTTTGTAAGTGTTTAACTTTTGGAGTTATTTAATTTCCCCATTATGGTCATATTCATTTGGAAGAGACTTCGATCTGCCATACAGAGCATCTCTTCCATCTGCCTGTTAGAAGGGGTTTTTGTGGAGGACTCACAATGACAGACCAAGTCCTCCGTCTGTCATGGCCCTTTTAAAGTGAAGATGCTGATGGAATTTGTGACATTCATTGGTGCAGCTCAGCGTAAGCCTGTTACTGAACACAAGAATTATTCTTTAAAAAACTTCTGTTTTAATATAACAGCTCCATTGATATATAATTCATAGGCTAGATAGGAGTCACCCTTTTAAAGGATGCAGTTCAGTGGTTTTAGTCTATTCACAGAATTGGGCAACCACAACCACCATCAGTTTTAGAGCATTTTTATAGAAACCCTTTGCCTGTTATCAAACCCTCCCCTTTTCCCTAAAGTCCAGCCCCTGGCAACCATTAACCTACTTCCCGTCTCTCTAGATTTGCCTACTCTGGACATAACATACAACTGAATCATGCAACGTGTAGCCTTTTGTGTCTGGCTTCTTCCATTTGTTGTAAGGCTGCAGTCCCCAACCTTTTTGGCAGCAGGGACTGAATTCATGGAAGACAATTTTTCTATGACCTGGGGGGTGGTGGGGGGATGGTTTCGGGATAGTTCAGGTGTGTTACATTTATTGCGCAACTTTATTTCTATGATTATGTTACTATTCTGTGAGCTCCACTTCCGGTCATCAAGCATCAGATCCCGGAGGCTGGGGACCCCTGCATTAATGCTCTCACGACCCTTCCCTATTGTAGCCTGGGTCAGTGCCTCAGTCCGCTTTATGGCTGAAAAATACTGAGTGTGTTGGCCTTCCTCAGTTAATGCACCTTTGTGTCGTTTCCACGTTTTGTCACTTATGATTTATGCCCGTGCTCTCTCTCTCCTCCTCCTCCCCTCTACCCTCAGGCTTTTTTCCCTTCATTGTTTTTCCTGGAGGTTCTTGTGCTCTGCTTGTATCGACACGTTTCTTCCAGAAAGCTTCAAACCAGCATCCTCTGGGGTGGGACCTCCCTATGACAGTGGTTGCTTTATGGGATGTCAGGACCCTGGGAGGGTTGGAGTTAAGCTCTTTGGTGTCCACAGAGATGTCATGGGTGTTCTTTTTGATGACCCTGAGGATTAGGCTTCCCTGGTGGTTTAGCTCTAAAGATTCCGCCTGCAATGCAGGAGATGCAGGAGACTTGGGTTTAATCTCTGGGTCAGGATGATCCCCCGGAGGAGGGCACAGCAACCCACTCCAGTATTCTTGCCTGGAGAATCCCTTGGACAGAGGAGTCTGGCGGGCTACCGTCCATGGGTTACAAAGAGTCAACACAACTGAGCGACTGAACAGCCACCAGAGCCTGGGGATCAGGATTTCTGTGTGACAGACATGTAGGTGGCGCAGGTACTGCGGAGCCCTCCGCTCTTAGGAGTACAGACCTCTTGGCCTTTTTTCTTCTTTTTCACCCTAATGGCTGTTTTTTCATGAATGACTACCCAGTGGGCCACTATATGACAAGGAAGCCTTTCCCCTGAGCCAAGCATCAGTCCCAACTCCTATCCAAGACATGCACATAGGTCCTGGCAAAGATACATGAGCCAAGGTCACTCTCAGAAGGGCCCCAGTCCAATCCCATAGTCCTATTCCTAAAAACAGAAGTCAGGAAACCACAGTTGTACAGACCCCACTTTCACTGGACACAGGTGTGACCCCAGCCTCCCCCTCAGGGGACCTGTTGCCAGAGGAAGGGGCTGCATTGGCCAGCCCAGAGTCTGGTGGTTTTCTCTATATTTCCACACCTTGTTCTTATTCAGTCGTGTGTCCAGCTCTTTGTGACCCCATGGACTGCAGCACACCAGGCTTTCCTGTTCTTCGCCTTTTCCTGGAGTTTGCTTAAACTCACGTCCAGGATGCTTTCTATGTGTAGACCGTTCACTGAAATTTTTACACCTTGAATTTTCTTTTTTTTTTTTAAATGAATGGTCCATTTCTTAAATTAATAGGCAACCTGATTGAGCTTTCAATAGATAATGAAGAGTTAATTGTTGCATGAGACCACCGATGAAGGGTCTGAACACAGTGAATATGGCTTCAGTGAAAGTTATGTGGCTTGACTAGGAATTTTATACAAAACAGCAGGCTGCTTGGCCCTTTTCCCCTTTAGGTGTCATGAAAGAGCATTTGTGTGTTGATAACGTTCTGGTCCTACCTGGTGTTGAGACACTTCTCGTAGGATTGGGATGATCCTTGCAGTGGCTAGGTGTGGAGCTTGGCTCAAACACAGAGGTGCTTAAATCATGGATTTATAATAATGTTTTGTTGTTTCAACATTAGCCGGCTTTGCATATAACTGGCAATTAATTTTGAAGTTTGAATGCATTCTCAGCCACTAAGTTGTATCCAACTCTTTTGTGACCCCATGGACTATAGCCCGCCAGGCTCCTCTGTCCATGGGATTCTCCAGGCAAGAATACTGGAGTAGGTTGCCATGTCCTTCTCCAGGGGATCTTCCTGGCCCAGGGATGAAAAACCTAGCATAGCCAAAAATAGACAACTAAGTAAATTTTTTTTAAAAGTAAATTATGGTTTGTTTATGCTGGAGCTGGGTTAGTATTCACAATCTGTGCATTCTCTATCTTGCTGTCAACTGAGGCTTCCTTTTTTTTTTTTTGGTTTGGGCTCATTTTAGCAGATTTAAAGAAAGCTTCCAGTTCAAATGCTGCAAAATCCAACCTACCCAAATCTGGACTTCGCCCTCCTGGCTACTCACGTCTCCCTGCAGCCAAGCTGGCGGCCTTCGGCTTCGTCCGGAGCTCCAGCGTGTCCTCGGTGTCCAGCACCCAGTCGGCGGACAGTGCCCAGCCCGAGCCCAGCCGGCTGGCCAACCGTAAGTGGGGCGGATGGGCGGGCGGGCGACGCTGCTGTTCTCAGACACTCCTGATCAGCAGAGAGCAAATAAGCACGTGTACACGGGATTGCAATTTCTGTGTGCATAAAGTAAGAATTTGGGTTGACTACTCTACCATGGTTGGGACTTTAAAAATAGTCTACTCTAGGGAAATAAAAGCCTGTTTGGCACTACCATTTTCTAAGTTATATGGGGAGTGTATGTGCCTGAAAAGGACTTCTAAATTACTTTTAAATCTAGAAAGTGACTTATTGCTTTCTAGTGGCTGATTGCAGGAGCCCTTTGCCTCATGCATTCTAGGTAAGAAGCCACAGAAAAATCCAAAAATGTTATTACCATGTTGTGCTATCGTGAAGCGTATTAGATGTGAAATATTAGTGGAAAGAATCATTTTAGTCGCCTGTGATTATCCGTTATGCCTTCCTGTTGGTGGAGCACTCAATTTCTGAAAGTCAACTCAAGGATGCTAGAAACAGGGAAGCCCAGCTGAGCTTCTTCTAAGTCTGTGCCAAGGAAGGTCCCCATGAGCTGAGATGGTGTCAGTCCAGACCTGCTTCCTGACTCTGGTGTTGTAAGCTGAATTTGAAAGTATGCAGTCATAGCCTTCAAGCAGGTCCCAGCAGCCCCTGTCCCTGAAGAAGACTCGGAGGATGCCCTGTTCACCTGAGCCATCAAGGCTCAAGCAGCGTTTCAGCCTCATCGACTGGATCTGAAGCTGTGACACCTCAGATGTCAAGGAGTGATGACTTGCATGCTACTTAGCAGCTTTCCTGTGGAGAGCTGTTTGAAGGATTATATGAGTTGAACCAAGTTGGAATAAGAGAGCGAGGGGGAGGGGGAGAGGTGGAAGAGAGGTTAAGAGTGAGATTGATTTTGTATTATTTGTTCAGCTTCCTTCTCTCGGCTTGTTTCCCCTGTTCTTTCTTGGGTGGAGCATTTGTACACTTGTTCTAAATTTTGGCCTGCCTGGTTATTCCTAGAAGTAATGGGTTATATTTTCCTTCCTCTTAATGAGTTTGTAAGCATTTCTGAGAGGTTCTTTGCTCCCTTGGTTCCCTGAAGGTGACCTGCTTTCACCTGGGAATCATTTTAGGAATCCTGCTGGGATCGGGGGTTGCATCACGGTATGGTACATGTCTCAAAATCTTAACACAAATATACTGGAGAACTGTTTGTAAATGTGTGACTCTTATTTCTAGGGCTGTGTGTGTGTGTGTGCGTGCGCGCGCATATTAACAGTCTGAAGGTTTTGAAATAGAGGAGCAATGATCTGTCATCATTTTTAATAGAGGTTCCAGGAGCATATTTCTCTCTTAGATAGAGCATGAATGATAAAAAAAATCTCATATGGTATGTGTCTTTCCAAGGAAGGAGTTAAGATTTTGACTTCTTAAAAAAATTAACCGTAAGGTAAATTGAGCCCTGTCCCCACAGCAGGCGCTTTTTCAAAAGGAGAGGTGACAGGTGTGAATGGAATAATTCCAGATGTGCTTCGGGCATTTCTTCTCACCTGTGCATCAAAGGATGCAGGCCAGGGACTCCCTGAACACCCAAGGAGACAAGAACTGTTATGTGCCAGAGAAAATAACTCTTAGCTTATAAACTTCATCGTAAAAGCAGTATTTACTCTCTTCAGGACTGTTTTCTATTTCTAAAAAACAGTATGTTAGAACTGATTTTTTAATTATTTGCTGCCTAACTGTATATAAATTTGTCCTTCAGTAAATCACAGAAAAACTTCACACTTATTTATGCCTTAATACTGTAAGCTATTAATGTTATGCTTCTGCTTGTTACTAGATTTAATGTCAGGAAAACTTCTGTTCCTGATGCTTTGATGACAGGGATTAAGTAAAATACAAAACTCTTGGGAGAGCTGAAAGTCCTTAGATTAACTCCTAGGAGCAAATGTTGCCAGTTTATCTCATGAAAACAGCTAATATGATAGCAGAGTTGGTTCCTTTTGTTTCTTGTGTACCTTTCTTTAGGCATTATATTCACCTAGGGTTCGTTTTAGGAATATGGCTATAATACGGGATTGCACAACAGACAGGAGATCCCTCAAAATCTGAAACATGATTATAATGGGAAACTATTTGCAAATGTGCAGTTCATGATTTTAGATACTCACATGTCTGTAAGTAGTCTTGACCCTGTCCATGTGACTGTGAATGCTATATTGGGGACGCTTAAGTGTTTTGTTATGAATCTCCTAGTGTCTTCTGGGCTACCTTGGCTTATTTGCTACTCTTCTGTGTGGTTTTTCTGTGTCCTGATGGGCAAGCAGTGATGACTGTAAAGAGGTGGCCTGGGAGCCCCACATGGAGTCTGCCCTCTACCCGGGGCTCAGACTCAGCACCATTTACTCAGCCCCTCAGGGCAGAGGCTTTCCAAGGCAGGTGCCCTGATGAATGTGTCTTCTGACCTTCTCCACAAAGTTTTGGCATGTGGGGCCAACACAGGGAAAGAAATCATCTGTTGGTCCTTATAATCGGAGGGTATTTTACCATCCTGTTTACCCCTTCATTTTATAGCTGAGCAAACTGAGAATGACCTGGTCCCATCCTGGGACCGTGTTCTTCTTCCTCTGTTTAGTTCTTAAAGCTGCCATACATGGTAAAGACACACCCATGATGTGGAGTCTTTTCTATCTATCAGGGAAGCAAATCTTAGAGTCCAGTTGGCATGAGAGGGCCCTTAGATCCAGCCCGCCTCTCCCTGCCCCACCCCTTCCCAGGTGTGTGTTCCCAGTGATGACCGGATGTGTGGGGGCCGCTCGATGGTGAGGCAGTGCTCCTTGTAGGCTCAGGCTGGCTCCCTGAAATCCCCTGCTAGTAACCTGGTCTCCCTGGACTAACACACAGCCGTTATCCTCAGTGTGCTGCAGGAGATGCCCTCCTCTACAGGTTCAACATGGAAAGATGATGGGGTTGGCCAGTTTTGAACCGCAGATAAAACTTCAAATTCCACTAGGTCATGACCCACTGTTTTTGTTTTTTGTAAAAAAAAGATTGAAAGTGAATACGAAGAAAATAATCTTCTTACTTAAAAGTTAAATTTCACCTTAAAATCATAGTATTTCAGCAGGTCCGACCCAGTGTGTAGCTCATCATTTTTTTAATAGTTCTCAGAGAATGGAACAGGACTCTTCAGTATGCTTTAGGCAGTAGAAGCTTTGAGAAAAACAATGGCTATGGAATTTAGTGTTAGTAACATAGTATACGGAGAAGGCGATGGCACCCCGCTCCAGTACTCTTGCCTGGAAAATCCCATGGACAGAGGAGCCTGGTGGGCTACAGTCCATGGGGTCTCAAAGAGTCGGACACGACTGAGCGACTTCACTTTCACTTTTCACTTTCGTGCATTGGAGAAGGAAATGGCAACCCACTCCAGTGTTCTTGCCTGGAGAATCCCAGGGACGGGGGAGCCTGGTGGCCTGCCATCTATGGGGTTGCACAGAGTCGGACACGACTGAAGTGACTTAGCAGCAGCAGCAACATAGTATATCCCAGAGTATACAGGGTTGTCAGATTTATCAGCAGTTGGGTTTGTAGACTTGATTTTCCCAGTGGATGAGGAGGTGTTTTTTAAGAGAATGGCACTGATATATACACAATGCTCTGTGTTAAATAGATAGCTAGCGGGAAGCTGTTGTATAGCGTAGGGAGCTCAGCTTGGCACTCTGACGACCTAAAGGGGTGGGGTGGGAGTGGGTGGGAGGGAGGCTCAAGAGGGAGGGGACATACATACATTTACAGCTAGTTCATGTTGTCGTACAACAGAAACCAACACGACATTATAAAGCACTTATCTTCCAATTAAAAATAAAAAATAAAAATACCAGTTTAAAAAAAGTTAAACCCTTTGGATGTGTGTGGGGGTGTTGGGGGGGCGGGTGGGAAAACTTACAGTTTCATGAATTAATTGTTAATGGAAATAGATCATATCATCCAAGGATAGGATAATTTATGTGGAGGTTCATCTCTCATTGTGGATTCTGAATAGCACCTAACCTATTGGCGCTTGAGAAATAGAAAATATCAGAAAATAACATGGAAAAGGTGACATCTGCAGCTGTCTTTTTCAGCTTCTCCTCTGCTTGTTCTTTTCCGTGATAGCTCATGTTTTCACTCTGCGGTGAGCTGAGGCCAGAAATCCTGAAACAAAGAGTTTGAAAAGAGAAAGCAGAAAACTTCCGGGCTTTCGCTTGTTTCTGTTTCTGGTTCAGGGAGGTAGTAGAATGTCTGGGAAAGTAGGGGTAGAGCTGGACGTGAACAGAGAAACTGAAGTGAAGATGAATAGTCATGACCAGTGGATATTTGTGCTCGCAGCCTGAAAACTGAGTTGGGCTGGAGGGTTCATTTCTTTTCTTCTTTTTTGATGTGTATCTTTCTAGTTTGTTCTCATATGCATATGCACATTTTTTCTTTCACAACTTTGGAGTCTTTGTATTCTTTGTAATCTTCTCCCCCCCCCCCCCCCCCCCCGTTTAATCCATTGAAAACATTTGTCTCAGCCATTAGGTTTTCTTATATAACATGCTTTTTAAAAATTGGATGATAATTGCTTTACAATATTATATTAGTTTCTGCTGTTCAGTCCAGTTCAGTTGCTCAGTCCTGTCTCTTTGCGACTGCAGCATGCCAGGCCTCCCTGTCCATCACCAATTCCCAGAGTTTACTCAAACTCATGTCCGTTGAGTCCGTGATGCCATCCAACCATCTTGTCCTCTGTTGTCCCCTTCTCCTCCTGCCTTCAATCTTTCCCAGCATCAGGGTCTTTTCAAATGAGTCAGCCCTTTGCATCAGGTGGCCAAAGGATTGGAGTGTCAGCTTCAGCTTCCAATGAATATTCAGGACTGATTTCCTTTAGGATGGACAGGTTGGATCTCTTTGCAGTCCAAGGGACTCTCAAGAGTCTTCTCCAACTGTGCAACAACATGAATCAGCTATACACGTGTCCCCATGCTTGTGAGCCTCCCTCCCACCCCTCTAGGTCATCACAGAGCACCCGGCTGCGCTCCCTGTGCTATACAGCAGCTTCCCACTAGCTACCTATTTTACACGTGGAAGTGTTTATATGGCAGTGCTACTCTCTCAGATCATCCCATGGAGGGTTCATTTCTGAATAAGGTGATCTGGGAGTTTCTTGGAGGGGTTGTAAACTGGACAGTATCTGGGGAGGTGGAGGTGGGCTCGATCTAGCAGATACTTTGGGAGGAACCGTTGGTACATCCAGAAAACCTCCTGAAGTACAGGGGTTGTCATTTCCTTCCCCAGGGCATCTGCCCAGACCCAGGGATTGAACTTGCGTCTTATGCATTGGCAAGCAAGTTCTTTACCACTGAGCCACCAGGGAAGCCCGACTGTGATCTGCTCATAGATTACAACTTAAAAAGTTAATTGGTCATTTGTAGTATAATTATATTCAGAGCTTCCCTGGTGGCTCAGACGTTAAAGCGTCTGCCTACGATGGGGGAGACCCGGGTTTAATCCCTGGGTTGGGAAGATCTCCTGGAGAAGGAAATGGCAACCCACTCCAGTATTCTTGCCTGGAAAATCCCATAGACAGAGGAACCTGGTAGGCTACAGTCCATGGGGTCTCAAAGAGCTGGACACGACTGAGCAACTTCACTATATTCAGAGCTATATCATCATGTGAACTGACATACTAGTCTTGCAAATGTCCAAGACCTTATATATCTCTGTGTATATAATTAGCCACGTTAAATGAATTGAGCTGAAACCCAGCTGTTGAGGGTTTTCTTTTTTCTTCTGGCTGTACCATGTACAGCATGTGGGATCTTAGTTCCCCAACCAGGGACTGAACCTGTGCTCCCTGCATTGGGAACTGAGAGTCTTAACCACTGGACTGGCAGGGAAGTTCCTGAGGGTTTTCATGAGAGAATTTCAAAGTTTCCAAAATTAATTATCAACATTTAGAGAGATTGGTTAGTCTCATTAAACTCTAAAGTTTTAGTTCTTATTTTAATACTTGAAATAAGTAAGTGTTCTTTTAATTATTGAATAAAATTTGGGTTTTTGCAATAATGATCTGAAGTGAAAAATCAGTAGCCTTTTTGGAAGGTTAATCAATGAAGGTGTGGGTTGGTGTGAAAGCATTTTGCAATGTTAAATCCAATGTTTATGATTATGAATACTACAAAGTATATTTACATACATGGCATGTTTGATTTTCTATGTCTGACATGCCTTCTAAATAAGATCAGAGTTGATGAGAAGCATTATTAATAATTCCTGCTGAGGCAGCCATCAACCCCGCTCATGTTCCATTGGCAAAGAGGGAGTCTTTCTTTATTCATGGGAAATAGGTGCTGAAAGGGACCTGTGAGCTTAAATTTCAGAGAAGCTATTGCCTCTTTGAGATTGAACCTTATTCATGTCCTTGTGGAGAAGGCAATGACCCCACTCCAGTACTCTTGCCTGGGAAATCCCATGGACAGAGGAGCCTGGTAGGCTACAGTCCATGGGGTCGCTAAGAGTTGGACACGACTGACGCGACTCAGCAGCACGTCCTTGTACAGTCCTTTTCAAAACACTCGGGCAGTGGTTCACTTCTACCCAGAGATGAGATTAGAACGTAAATGTGTTTTGAAGGAAGCTGATCATTTATGGTTGAAAGTAAATAACTGAAACTGGTGGGAGAGAGTTAATATTTTTATTTATAGTGAAAATAATGTCTTACTGAACACCTGTTTTGGGTCCTTGTGTTGTTTTGTGAAGATCAGGTTGTCAGTTTTCTCTTTCCCAAATCTGCAGTCTTTCAGTATCTGTTATAGGGGAGGGTGGAGCTCAGTCCTGGGGCTGCAGTGACCTGGACCCCCTGTGAAGTTGGAGCCCAAGGGGGAGATGAGAGGATGCAAGTGCCTCCTGCAGGGAGCTGTTGGTGTGGCTGTCATTGGACTGGGGGTGAGGAAAGAGCCCTGCCCTCAAGTCTACCCCCAGCCATCTCAACCCTAAGGCATTATATCTTCAGATCAAATTATTTCACACTGCTTTTAGGTAATGAAAGTTTTCTGAATTTGCTGTGAAATAATCCTTCAAAGAAAAAAAAAATCCTGGGGTAGGGAACAGTATAGATGAGAAAAGACAGGCAAATGTCTGATAATTCTTTTTTTTTTTTTTTTTAATTTTATTTATTTATTTTTTTGCATTACAATAGTTTAATATGAGCAATCAGAACTAATTAACAGTATAACAATATTTTACAACTGAAATAATTAAAATAAACTATAAAATTACTACATAAAACAGGTCTGATCTAGCTTATTTACTTTCTATAATCTCTTTAGTGCTGCAAAACCATTTATTTCTTTTTTTTTTTCATGTTTTAATAAACACTTCGTCTTTTTGTATTGCTTTTTTTTTATCACAATAATAGAAATATAACATCATATATCACTGTAAAACACATTTCCACATAAATGCTGATAAGCACAAAATATTTTTCATCATTTACATTTTAACTGTAATAATATATGGCAGAATTAAAGCTGCATCCATCATGTGTCTAACTCACCTTGCTGTAATGAATTTTTAAATGTAATGGTTTCTGTCGCAAAGTAAAATCGTACATAATGTCTAGTGACACAGTACGCTGGTGGATGGGTGGATTTGGAAAATGGAAATGCAACTACATTTTTAATTAGATTTATAAACTTCACCACCTCCACCTCCAGCCAGCTTCCCAACCCTCCCTCCCACCACCATTATTTATTTATTTATTTATTTTTTTAAAATGAGGCTTTTGATTAATGTTTGACAGAGCTGATTCAGGTTGAATAGACTAAATTTCTTTAAACAAACTTACTTATACTCCAGAGTCCTTTAAAAACTTAATAGCATTTATACATTGAAGGTATTTGATTTTCTTGTAACTAGCACTTCAAATGCAACAAGCATTTGAAGCAACAAGCATTCGACCCAACAAGTAAAACTTTCTACAGTTCATAACTTTTATAAATAAAATAAATTAAATGTACAGTGAATAAGTTCTCTGAAATATTTCAATATTTCTGCAGGTTTAGTAACATCGTAAAATACATTTCAACTAAAATTCACAAATCTAAAAACCTGTTAGGCATTTTTAGGCGTTTTAAGTTGGAAATGAAGACCAATGTTACATCGTAATATGCCAATTACAAATAGTACTTCAAATAGCAAATACTACAGTTTGTCCCAAACTTTAAAAACTATTCATGAACTCAACACTGAACTATTGATGGCTATGAGAATTGTTTCCTAGCCTTTTTGAAAATTTCAACCCATTTACGTTTAAGGTAATTATTGATAAGTACGATCCCGTAGCCATTTTCTTTATTACTTTGGGTTCAAGTTTATACACTCTTTCTGTGTTTCCTGTCTAGACAAGATCCTTTAGCATTTGTTGGAGAGCTGGTTTGGTGATGCTGAATTCCCTCAGCTTTTGCTTGTCTGTAAAGCTTTTGATTTCTCCTTCATATTTGAATGAGATCCTTGCTGGGTATAATAATCTGGGCTGTAGGGTATTTTCTTTCATCACTTTAAGTATGTCTTGCCACTCCCTTCTGGCCTGAAGAGTTTCTGTTGAAAGATCAGCTGTTATCCTTATGGGAATCCCCTTATGTGTTATTTGCTGCTTTTCCCTTGCTGCTTTTAATATTTGTTCTTTGTGTTTGATCTTTGTTAATTTGATTAATATGTGTCTTGGAGTATTTCGCCTTGGGTTTATCCTGTTGGGGACTCTCTGGGTTTCTTGGACTTGGGTGATTATTTCTTTCCCTATTTTAGGGAAGTTTTCAACTATTATCTCCTCAAGTATTCTCTCATGGTCTTTCTTTTTGTCTTCTTCTTCTGGGACTCCTATGATTCGAATGTTGGAGCGTTTAACATTGTCCCAGAGGGCTCTAATATTGTCCTCATTTCTTTTAATTCGTTTTTCTTTTTTCCTCTCTGTTTCATTTATTTCTACAATTTTATCTTCTAGTTCGCTAATCCTGTCTTCTGCCTCTGTTATTCTATTGTTTGTTCCCTCCAGAGTGTTTCTGATCTCATCTATTGCATTATTCATTGTATATTGACTCTTTTTTATTTCTTCTAAGTCCTTATTAAATCTTTCTTCCATCTTCTCAATCCTTTTCTCCAGGTTATTTATCTGTAACTCCATTTTGCTTTCAAGATTTTGAATCATTTTCACCATCAAAATTTGAAATTCTTTATCAGGTAGATTCCCTATATCTTCTTCTTTTGTTTGTGTTGGTGGGCAATTATCTTGTTCCTTTACTTGCTGGGTATTTCTCTGCCTCTTCATCTTGCTTATATTGCTTTGCTTGGGGTGTCCTTTCCCTCTTCTTGCAGTTTGTGGAGTTCTCTTTATTATGTAGTTTCTTCGCTGTGTGTGGGGTTGGACGGGTGACTTGTCCGGGTTCCCTGGTTAGGGAGGCATGTGTCAGTGTTCTGGTGGGTGGAGCTTGATTTCTTCTCTTTCCTTTAGAAGACAATGGCTGCTTTTCTGGGAGCCTGATGTCCTCTGCCAGTATTCAGAAGTTGTTTTGTGGACTTTACTCCGCATTCAAATGTTCTTTTGATGAATTTGTGGGGAAGAAAGTGGTCTCGCCGTCTTATCCCTCCGCCATCTTGTTCCTTCCTCCCAAGAACACTGGATTCTTATATTCCACTTGATCGTGGAGTACCTCTTCCCAGCTGCTCCAGCAAGGCAAAGCCGCTGTACCCTACCTTGGACGAGGGGTATCTCCTCAAGGCCGCCCCTCCTGCTTTGAATGTGGATCAGCTCCTCTCGGCCCTCTGGTGCCCAAGCAGCCACCGCCTCCTGGAGGTGGTACAGCTCCTCTCGGCCACCGCCCTAACCCTGGGTGCGGGGCAGCTCCTCTCAGCCACGATTCTGCACGTGGTCGGTTGCGCCGGGCGTCTCTCGCGTCTGCGCCGCCGGGGGCCGGGCGTCTCTTGCGTCTGCGCCGCCAGGGGCCGGGCGTCTCTCCCAAATGTCTGATAATTCTTGAAGCTGGATGATGGAGCTCTGAGGGTTCAGGCCACTATTTACTTCACTTCTTTTTTGTATGTTTGAAAATTTTTCATTTTAATCTAACCTTCCATTGAAAAAGTTTAAACTCTCATCTTCTCTGTTTCAGTTTTCCTAAGAGCCAGTATAGCACAGTGGTGAAGAATGTGGTCTCTGGAGGCACCCCTTGGGTTTGCATTCTGCTTCTGCCACTTGCTGGTTCTGTGACTCTAGTCAAGTCACTTACTCTCTCTATGCTTCTATTCCTCATCGTAAAATAATATTGGTTTAGTCACTAAGTCATGTCTGACTCTTGTGACCCCATGGACTGGAAATCCCATGGACCCCACCAGACTCCTCTGTCCATGGGATTTCCCAGGCAAGAATACTGGAGTGGGTTGCCATTTCCTCCTGCAGGGGTACCTCCTGACCCAGGGATCAAACCCATGTTTCCTGTATCTCCTGCATTGCAGGCAGATTCTTTATCCACTGAGCCATCGGGGAAGCTAAAATGATATTACTACTAGTAAATAAGGTCAGAAGCCCCCATAGGATTGATGGAATATTAAATGAAATTAATAATTGCCAACAGGGCCTTGCATCATCATCACCATCATCATCATAATATTTCTATGACTGTTTCCATCCATTTGCCATGTGCAGAAAGTTCTGTGTTGAGAAGGATTTAGCTCAGATGGAAAAATGCCGTGATGGATTAAGCGTGTTTGGCCTGGAGTAGGGATACTGGTATTGATAACATCTAAGTCAGGGAGATGACATTCACTCCATTCACAGTTGTCATTAGCTCTGTCATGTATGGTGAATGCCTTTCTGAGTGTTAAAATAAATGTATATCATTTATAAAACAGTAAGGTGGCAGTTCTAGAAGTTAACCAGTTGGTTTTCGTGGGAGTCACTTGCTTTTGGGCTCTAAGCTTGCGGTTGTTTAATTCCCCAATGTGTGCTCAGTCACGTCTGACTCTTTGCGACCCCATGGACTGCAGCACACCAGGCCTCCCTGTCCATCACCAGCTCCTGGAGTTTACTGAAACTCATGTCCATCGAGTCCATGATGCCATCCAACCATCTCATCCTCTGTCGTCCCCTTCTCCTCCCGCCTTCAGTCTTTCCCAGCATCAGGGTCTTTTCTAATGAGTCAGTTCTTCACATCAGGTGGCAAAGTATTTAAACTTCAGCTTCAGAATCAGTCCTTCCAGTGAATATTCAGAACTGATTTCCTTTAGGATGGACTGGTTGGATCTCCTTGCAGTCCAAGGGGCTCTCAAGAGTCTTCTCTAACATCATAGTTCAAAATCTCTCTCATTTCACTCTCCTAAAACCCTTAGCGTGTTATCATTTAAGAGAATACGTTCAGTTTGATTTACTTTATTTTTTTATTTTATTTTTTAAAATTTATTTTTAATTGGAGGATAATTGCTTTACAACATTGTATTACTTTCTGCTATACAACAACATTAATTAGCAATGTGTATACTTATATCCTCTCCCTCCTGAGCCTCCCTTCCACCCCTCCCCCAATCCCGCCCCTGTAGATTGTCATAGAGCACTGAGCTGAGCTCCCTGTGTTGAGTTCCCTTTAAACGAAATGTATTTATATGCAAGGTGACTAATACATAGCACATTAATCTATGTTGATGGCTTTTAAAACCTCTGCTGAGAATAGAAACTGAGTGTTGGATCTGATTTTTGTTCCTGTGCCTGTAATGTCTGCGGGAAAAAATGGGAACATTTGATTTTGCAGTGTTTGAAGGGCTTCACACAGTTTCTCATTTTGCTGGAGTCTAATTTCCATTGTACTAGGATTTTACTTTGTCGGATATCTCAAGCCGATGTGGGCGGGAGGGAAAGAACAGTGAGAACAAAAACCAAAGTGAGCTCCTGGTTTTCTCTGGAAATGAGGAAGTGAGACACATGCCTCTGATAGACTTAAATACCTATTTCCCTGGAACCCGTAATTATGTAATTTAAAGTCTTCTTTGTAAGGAAAAAATAGAACCGTGTGCACTGAATCCTGCTGTTAATTTTCCCAGTGATTCCCACACATGCATTTCTTTCTTTTTTCTCCCATTTTGCTTCCTTCGTACACACACAGTAGAACGAGGTGCTTCTGGGCGTTACTCGGCATTGCTTATAAGTGAAAATACTTTCCTTAGTGCTCAAGTAACACCTAGTTTATTCGTTTTGCGTCAGATATGTAAGCAAAACTTTTTGAAATCACATTGCCTTTCAAGAGGTTTATAGGTACTGTATTCTTACCTGTTCTATCTCATTCCAGATACTTAATGAAGAGAGGGTACCTTGAACTATGAACTAAGATAAGAAATATGCCACACTTACATGCATAATATGTAATAAAATTAGCATTTATAGTTAATTAGGATAATCGTTGGGAAAGTCAGTTAACCTCACTGAACTCAGATTTTTATTACAAACGTTGGAAGGGATTGAATTAATTGAATTTACCACTTCAAGCTCTCAAGAGCTGGCCTCTTGCGGCTGAATTCTATAAAGGTATGGAATCATTTATGACTCTTAAGTGGTGGATAATCAGAACTGTATTAGTTGAGAATCATGAATATGATAATGTAAGTTAGTTTGGAGAAGAGAGTAGAGAGTGAGAGATCTTAGTTCTGCCAAAATTAGGGATCTGTCCCTTCCTTGCCTTACCTTATTTTGTTTGTTTTCTCTTGTTACACGAGATGGACATTTCAGGACAGTAACAGCGAACAGCTGAAAGGTTTTAATGTCCTGATTTTTTGCTGTAAATTACAGAGCTGAGATTCTTGAAAGTCATCTTCTTGGTCCTGCCCTTTGCCTCATGCTGGGCATCAGGAAGTGATGACTTCCAGACTCATAATGACTTCTCCCAGGACCTCTGCTGATAGTGTGTGCATCCTTGTATCCTGTAACAGACGCAGACTGTCATCTGTAAAGGTTCATAGAGATCCTTGCATTGTCTTCCTTAAGGCAGCAGATGGGGTCACAGGTCGATACTTCCTTTTGCTTTCAATAGGAAAGGAAATCAGTTAATGGTGATGTCAGATTGGTTCTTGGACTCCCCTAACAGGCAGCAACTGAGAGGCGAGGGCATGTGGGAGCCTGAAGTAGGCATCAGCAGTGGGCACAGAAAGAAAAGACCAAATAAGAAAGAGACAGAACCTAGAGGGCAGGAGCGCCCGGGAGGGTGGGGGTGACAGCAAGAGAGAGGGGCCTCTTGCAGACCTAGGGGTTCAGGGGGAGGACTGGGTGTGTGGGCCTCTGGGTCTGTTGAGTTCCCAAGAAAGCATATTTTCTCTAATTTGAGTGCTTTGTTCTTTATTTAAAAAATTTTTTACTTGGAGTATAGTCGATTTACAAAGTTGTGTTAGTTTTAGGTATGTGTGCATGCTAAGTCACTTCAGGCATGTCCAACTCTGTGTGACCCCATGGACTATAGCTCCCCAGGCTCCTCTGTCCATGGGATTCCCCAGGCAAGAATACTGGAGTGGGTTGCCATCCCCTCCTCCAGGGGATCTTCCTGACCCAGGAATCGAACCTGTGTCTCCAACATCTCCTGCATTGGCAGGCGGGTTCTTTACACAAATGCCACCTGCGAAGCCTATTTTGGACGTGTGTGTACAAATATGACCTTACTACAACTTGGCCCAGAGCCACAATGAAACCTCCCCATCCGCATCTCTTGCCACAAATAAACGTGACAAGAAATGGCCACCCCAGACTCTTTAAGGCTGGAATCTTTCCCCAGCACTCTTTCTTAGAAACCGTGTATGGCAGGGAGGTGACAGGCAGACTGCCTCAGCTGACAGCCAACACCCATTTACTCAGACCCCTTTGATTAGAAAATGAGAAATGCCAATGCATCTTGGGCGCTGTCAGCCCCGAGGTTTGCCTCTAAAGTCGGTGCCCACGCAGTAGACTTCTGTGGCCACCAGTGAGATTTGCTAATGAAGGCAAATGAGGCTGCCCAGACCTGTCACAATGGTTTCACTGAACAGATACACTAATTAAGCCGGGGGTCATGGAGCAGGTGTTGTTTCAAGCAGGTGCTCTTAGTTTGTGTCCGGCAGTGACTCTGCCAGTGCACACAAAGCAGTCCAGTTCTTTCTGGTTTTTACTGCAGCTGCGGAGTAAGTGTACTTATTGCCTGGTGACTGGTTCCTTGTCCAGAAAGGGTCAGTTTCCTCTGCTGCTGCTAAGTCACTTCAGTCGTGTCCGACTCTGTGTGTTCCCATAGACGGAAGCCCACCAGGCTCCCCCATCCCTGGGATTCTCCAGGCAAGAACACTGGAGTGGGTTGCCATTTCCTTCTCCAATGTGTGAAAGTGAAAAGGGAAAGTGAAGGCGCTCAGTCGTGTCCGACCCATAGCGACCCCACGGACTGCAGCCTACCAGGCTCCTCCATCCATGGGATTTTCCAGGCAAGAGTACTGGACTGGCTTGCCATTGCCTTCTCCGGTTTCTCCAGCCGGGCCTTAATGTGCCTTGGGTGTCTCCGTGCACTGCACTTGCTTCCTTCTTCTCATGTCCCTAGTTGTCTGTTCCTTCCAGCAGCCTTGGTTTACCATCACAGAAGCCTGCGGTGGCCAACTGGTGCCTTAGATATTATCCAGGTGATCCTGACCGTTCTGTAGAAAAGGAGAGGGTGTGAGGAGAGGCGAGATGACTTGCCCCCACTGCAGGGTGAGTTAGTGATGAGCCCAGGGCTGGATCAGTCTGATGCCTCATCTCTTGATGCACGCCAGGATGAAAGGCACTGGATGTCCCTCAAGGGTTTACTGGGGAAACGTATACTTGTTCCGTGTGTGCCTCGAGTCTTAGGACGAGGCGATTCCAGCTTTGAGGTCCTACAGTGTAAGTTGGCCGCGACTAGAACCCAGCAGTTTCCTGTGACATCTCTTTGCTGAGGACCCAAAAGAAGTGGAGTCAAGCTGCCCCCAGGACCCGGGAGCCTGTTAGCCATGGGTCTGTACTGGTTGAGGTTCCTTGGGAGTGGTCCCCAGAGACTAGAGAGGGCAGAGGTGCGAGGGCTGTGTGCTGAGCACAGACATTGGCGGACCCCGAGCTCCTGCTCGCAGACTCCAGGAGAGGCGATGAGGACCAGAGGCCAGATGTACGTGCTGCCCGGGGCCATCACGTGGGACAAATCACAGGTCCCTGTGGGCATCCAGTGTCCTCCCTGCCACGTGAGGGATGGGACCATGGTTTCTGAAATGCCTTCTGTGGATTCTGTGTCTCTGGAGCAGAAGGTTCTTAGGGGTTCTGGGGCCCCTAGGACACACGTTTGCTCCTTCTTACACTTTCATTCAGAAGCTGTAAGGAAAGACCCATAACATTTCCCCTGTGTTTTTCCTCTGCTACAATTGAAGGGCATACAAGTTATGCTGTCTGTATATAGTATTGTTCACAGTATTGTATTGAGTGTTTGAAAGTTGCTAAAAGTGTTGATCATAAAGGTTCTCATTGCAAGAAAAGAAATCTGTAGGAGTTTGGGGTTAACATATACCCACTACTATATAAAATAGATAAACAACAAGGAAGTATACTCAACATCTTATAATAATCTATAATGGAAAAGAATATGAAGAAGAATGTGTATATGATGTGTCTGTATATGTATTCAGTTACTATGTATATTCACTTGCTATATAAATATATATATATTCAGTTACTATATGTATATTTAGTTACGTATACATATATGTAACTGAATCTCTTTGCTGTATACCAGAAACTAACATTTTAATGAACTATACTTTGATTTAAAAAGTCTTAAAAAAATCTCTATATGAAGTGATGGATCTTAATTTATTGTGAGGATCATTTCACAGTATCTGCATAAATCAAATCATTATGTTGTATACCTAAAACTTGTACAATGTTCTATGTCATTTATATGTCAATTATATGGTTGTGTGTGCTTAGTCACTCAGTCGTGTCCAGCTCTTTACAGTCCATGGACTGTAGCCCGCCAGGCCTTCTGTCCATGGGGATTCTCCAGGCAAGAATACTGGAGTGGGTTGCCAGGCCCTCCTCCAAGGGATCTTCCCAACCCAGGAATCGAACCCAGGTCTCCTGCATTGTAGCCAGATTCTTTACTGTCTGAGTTGCCAGGGAAGCCCATATGTCAATTATATCTCAATGCAAAAAATACAGAGATAAATGCCTAGATTTCTTTCTACTTTAATGCTATAATAATAATTAGAATTATTGGAAACGTTTAAATATGTTTGTTCACTTGTATTTTCTAAACATGGGGAGTGAAGTGAGAAGAAAAGGAAAACAGAGTAGAAAAAAGAAGATGGAAATATATCCCATTTTTAAAAGATGAGATGAATAAAAGGGGGGAAATGATTAATTGTCTCATGCTTACCAGAGACCAGAGAAAGAGTTGAAATTTCAGTAGGCAGTGAGAGGGAAGTTCACCACCTAAGGAGACCCCAGTGCTCCTGGGGTCTGCCGTGTGTTACAGTCCCCTCTATGATTGAATTCTGTTACTTCTGGCAATGAGATCAAAGTGGGGCAGAAATAATCTCTACAGCATTCTGACAAAATTAAAAGATGAAAGGAGGCTGTATAAAATAATTAATCTCACGAGAAAAAGCAGAACTTGCTTGTCTCCAGAAAAGACTCTGATAAAAGCCTCTCTTATAAGTTATGTCGTGTTGTGGGACAGACAAGACATGGAACAAAACGCCAGACGACTTCCCTAATCGAGTGTGAGAGCGTTTGAAATTTCCCATCTTTCTCTGTTTCTCATGGGAGTGTTGTTTCAGTGATGATAAAATGTCCCACGATTCCTTACTACTTCTCAAGAGGTAACCATATGGATGTTTTATGAGACAGTGATAAGAAATAAGTCTCGCTCACCCCTAAGAAAATGGTCTCTGTATAAGTCAGGTGTGGATCTCAAAATGCCTTTGATCACTCTCACATTCAACCAGACTCCAGAAATATTTTTAATCTTTATTGAAATATAGTTGATTTACATTGTGTTGGTTTCTGATATACAGCAAAGTGATTCAACTATATATATCTGTATCTCTGTATCTACATATAGATATTTTGTACATTCTCTTCCATTATAGGCTATTGCAAAACACCGAGTATAGTTCCCTGTGCTATACAGTAGGTCCTTGTTATCTGTTTTGTATATTATTGTTCAGTTGCTGAGTCATGTCTGACTCTTTCTGATCCCATGAACTGCAGCACGCCTGGCTTCCCTGTCCTTCACTATCTCCCTGAGTTTGCTCAAACTCATGTGCAGTGAGTTGGTGATGCCATCCAACCATCTCATCCTCTGTTGCCCCCTTCTCCTCTTGCCATCAGTCCAGAAATATTCATTAGGTACCCATTGCTTTTGTCCTGGGCTGAGCACTGGAGGAACAAGGAGTCCCACTGCCTGGCTGTGCGGTCACACCTGGGCTGAGGGCAGTGCATGTCTGGAGGAAGATGGAAGCCTCGAGAAGGAAGCAGAGAGGACTGGGAGAGGATTGCTGCTCTGCTCTGAGAACGCTGTCGATTTACTGTCTGGTGCTCCCGTCACCCCCAGGATCAGATGGAGATGACTGGGACCTCTGGCGATCCAGTAGTTAGGAATCTGCACTTCTACTGCAGGGGGTATGAATTCGATCCCCGGTCAGGGAATTAAGATCCCCCAGGCCGTGTGGCATGACCAAAAAAATAAATGGCGATAATGGTAGCATCCTTTTACAGAAACAACAAATAGGTGGTCTCCCTTGGGGTAGATAGTTTACCCTGGCATTCAGGATCTTCCTCAGTCTACTGTGAACTTACTCCTCGAAGCTGTGTTATTCCATTGATGTAAAGAATTGGTCCCTGCCATTGAGGAGGTAATAGTGGATGAGTAGACTGTCTAAGGTAAATTATTCCAATATAGTACAGCACCTACAGAAGGAGAAGTATGGAAAAATAAACCCATACAAAATCCAGTTTTTACCTATTAGAAAAGAATATCAGAAAAGAATAGTGTTTACTTTATGGTGTTAAGGAGTGGTGAGAATGGGGAGAAACTGGAATCCTTCTACATTGCTGTTGGAAATGTAAAATGGTGCGGTCATTATGAAAAGCAGTATGGTGGTTCCTTGAAAAAATTAAATAGAGAATTACCATATGATCCAGTAATCCACTTCTGGGTGTATACCCTGAAGAAATAAAAGCATGGTCTTGAAGAGATGTGTGTATAGCCACGTTCATAGCAACGTTAATTATTCACAGTAGTCAAAAGGTGGAAGCAACCCAAATGTCCATTGATGGATGAATGGAAAAACCAAGTGTGGTATATACATATAATAGAATGTTAACCAGCCTTTAAAAGGAATGGAATTCTGGCATAGACTGTAACATGGGTAACCTTGAGGACATTAAGCTAAATGAAATACTCCAGAGAAATCAGGACAAATATTGTATGACTCCACATACATGACTACTGAGGGTAGTCAAAATTGGAGTCATAGAATGGTAGTTACCGGGGCCTGGGGTTGGGGGATGAGGAGTTAGTGTTTAATGGGTGTAGAGTTTCGGTTTTTTGAGATGAACAAAGTTCTGGAGATGATAGTGGTGATGGTTGCATAGCAAGGTGTCTGTACTGATGCCAGAGGACTGTAGACTTGAGGAAAGGTATAATGGTAAATTTTATATTATGTATATTTCACCACAATTTAAAAATAAATTTAAAAGATTCTGGTGAGAGCCAGTGAAGTAGTAGCTACTAAGGAAACAGAAATTTGGATCAAGTGGGCCAGGATGTCATTTTGATGACTTCAGGACAGCTTGTAGGACTGGAGGGGCTTCTGGTATTACATTTCCTTGTGGGAGTGTCTTAGGTGTAAATACCCTGTATCAGCGTGAGGTCTGGGTGTGTAGGTAGCACTTTCAGCTTCTTGAGCAGCTTCATCAGTTTAAAAATGAGGAGCTACTGCAGTCCGTGGGGTCGCTAAGGGTCGGACACGACTGAGCGACTTCACTTTCACACATTGGAGAAGGAAATGGCAACCCACTCCGGTGTTCTTGCCTGGAGAATCCCAGGGACGGGGGAGCCTGGTGGGCTTCCGTCTATGGGGTCACACAGAGTCGGACACGACTGACGTGACTTAGCAGCAGCAGCAGCTCCACAAAAATGAGGAGCTGCTTCAGTAGTTTGCAATTAAACCCCAGAAACACTTGGGGTTGCCAAGCAACATACTACCATGCCAACAGAAGCAAATCTAACATTAATATTATAATCGCCTAAAATGATACAAGACATGTTCTATCTAAATGTTTTCCTTTCTACCTACTCTAATGAAAAGTATAAACACCTGCTTTGTCATGTGCTGTGCCGTTTCCATCAGGACAGTGTTTCGCATCGCAGCTCCCATGTTTTATCGTTTTTGCCAAAGTGTCTTCCGGAGACGAGGGGCCACCAGTGGGTCTCTGCCAGATTCACACTGCTCTGAGGGCTGTGTGTGTACATCCAAGATGTTCTGAAGCCACTCAGCAGAATAACACTGCACAATGGCAAACTTTCTCTTTAACGATGATTTTTGAAAAGAAAAAAGCCGGGGGACTTCTTTTGGGTAAGCTTAGGCAAAAGAAAAAAAGGACAGTAGTTAGATGGCTCATTGTACTTTCTGCACAGAGCATTGGAACAGACCTACACAAGAGAGCCTTCTGTGAGAAGCGTCCTCATTCTAATGCCTGCAATCCACAAAACAGAATCAGTAGGAAACATTCACAATTGAAGTGATTCAACTAACCATGTGTGCTAAGTCACTTCAGTCATGTCCAATTCTTTGCGACCCCATGGACTGTAGCCCGCCAGGCTCCTCTGTCCATGGGATTCTCCAGGCAGGAATTCGAGAGTGGGTTGCCATGCCCTCTTTCAGGGGATCTTCCCGACCCAGGGACTGAACCTGTGTCTCTTCTGTCTCAGCATTGGCAGGCGGGTCTTTTACCACTAGCGCCACCTGGGAAGCCTGTGTACAGGTTATGCAGGGAAGAGAAGGGATGCTTTTTCTTTCTAAAGCAAGAGCTGCGTGTCTTCACAGTGTTTGACTGACAGGATCTGGAGCAGACTGAGGAGGAATACAGTGAAGCTTGTGAATTACTCTGACTCTCCGTTGCCTTCTCCAAATGCCGAAAACCAGATGGTGGGGACTTGCTCTTTCCCTGGAGCCCACGTGGCCGATGCATCCAGTCCCTGCTCTTCTCAACTCCTTGCCTCTGTGACACCAGCGGACCTCAGTTCTGTGCCAACAGCTGCCCCCACCGGTCCCACCAGGAGCTTTTGCTTCTCCATGATGGTCTGCATCACCCTTCCCACTTTCCCCTCCTGCCCTGTTGCCCTCCATGGCTGCTCCAAACCTCTCCCACTCCTTGGAGCTCCTGCTCACCCAGCCCTCTCTCCATGCTCCCCTCAAACTCTCTCTTCCACATCTCTGTCCAGAGCTAAAGTAGCTTCTCCATTTGTGACCTTGACCCCAGCTCCTTGCACAGCCTGCAGACCCCTTCTCTGGTGAGGTGCCTTGGGTTGGGGTCCTGCCTGTGGACTCAGGAGCCAGCTGGCCCTGCTGTACACCAGCTTCCCACCAGCACCCTGTGGTTGGCAGGCCCCAGGTCTCAGGGTACCGCTGAGGGTGGGAGGTGATGAATGGGAAGCATGGTGAACGGGGCCTGGTAGGGAGGTGGTGCCCCATCAGTGTTCAGCACTGAGATGCCCGCCTTCAGCATCCTCACCTCTCTGCCACGGATGCTGGCTCTGGGACCATTCCCATGCCTACTGGCTTCCTGGCCACCCACCCCCGATCCAGCAGTCCACCTGTTCCCACACCCCTTCTTTACTTGCTGTCTAGGCTTTCAGTCTTTTTTTTTTTTTAAGATTTTTTTTTTTATGTGCGTCATTTTTAAAGTCTTTACTGAATTTGTTATAATATTGCTTCTGTTTCTTATGTTTTGGTTTTTTGGCTGCGAGGCATGTGGGATCTTAGTTCCTCTGACCAGTGATCGAACCCGCACCCCTTGCACTGGAAGGTGTGATCTTAACCACTGAACTGTCAGGGAGGTCCTCGACTTTCAGTCTTTATCAGCATTTCCTCCAGGAACCTTAATCTGATAATCTGCTCCCTCCCAGGCCCAAGTGTGAGCACAGGTCTCCCTAGACCTCCCTCCCAGCCCCCCGCGATGGTCAGTTTTATGTGTCAGCATGACTGGGTTGTAGCCTCTGTGGTCCCTCAGACACCAATCCCGGCATTGTTCTGTGGGGGTATTGTTCTGTAGGTATTGGGTAGATGTGGTTAACATCTGTAATTAGCTGACTCTAAGTAAAGGAAATTTTTTAAGGGAAAGAAATTAAAAAAAAGAGGAAATGTAGGGCTTCCCCAGTGGCTTAACAGGTAAAGAATCTACCATCCAATGCAGGAGACACAGGTTTGACCCCTGGGTCGGGAAGATCATCTGGAGATGGGCATGGCAGCCCACCCCATGGACAGTCCCATGGACAGAGGAGCCAGGCGGGCTGCAGTCCACGGGGCTGTAAAGAATCACACGACTGAGCAACTGAGCACCCATGTATACATGTGGCTGATTCACTCTGCTGTACTGGAGAAAGGAATGCAACCTTGTAAAGCAACTACAATACAAATTTAAAAAAAATTCACACACACACATACAAACTGAGGTTTCCCTGAAGAAGAAGAAAGTCTTCCCCAAGACAGCAGCACTAGTTCCTGCCTGGGGTCCCCCCTCACAGGCTGCAGGGTAAATTCTGGACTTGCCAGCCCCCATCACTGTGTTTGTCAGTGTTGTGAAATAACCCCATGTGTGTTTGTGTGTGCATATGAAAGGGTGTCTATTCTCTGTCTCACGCAAACATCCATGTGCGTGTTCAAACCCATGTGTGTTTGTGTGTGTGTGTGAAAATGTATCTATTCCCTCTCTCACGCACACATCCATGTGTGTGTTTAACCCTGTGTGTGTTTGTATGGGCATATGAAAGTGTATCTGTTCCCTCTCGCAATCACGTCCATGTGTGTGTTCAACCCCGTGTGTGTGTGTGTGTGTGTGTGTGAAAATGTATCCATTCCCTCTCTCGTGCTCACGTCCATGTGCGTGTTCAGATTCTGATCCGTTTCCCTGCAGTAACCGCTGGCTCAGCCTCTCCCAGCTCACACCCTGCATGGCGCCCGCTTACTCTCTGCGTCTCCGCTGCTCTGACA
Source organism: Moschus berezovskii (assembly GCF_049115385.1). NCBI lineage: Eukaryota > Metazoa > Chordata > Mammalia > Artiodactyla > Moschidae > Moschus > Moschus berezovskii. Next base: position 55,485,820 of record NC_142472.1, read on the forward strand.
GCTGCATGCAGGCGGGACCCATGTTTCCCCCACCTGCCAAGCCAGCAGCTCAGTCTGTTTTGAATAAATGGATACTGGGAAAGTCCATCAGAATTTTATTACCGTATCCTTGAGCATAACAAAAACAGTGCTGTAAGGAAAAATAACTTTCCTTGGGAGGGAGGTTCAAGAGTAGGGGGGACATATGAACACCTTTGGCTGATTCACATTGTCATATGGCGGAGACTAACACAACATTGTAAAGCGATTATCCTCCAATTCAGAATAAAAATAAAAAGCCTAACTTTCCTAATTGGGAGGAGTCCATACAGAAGTCTGTCTCTTTTTCTCCTGTCTCAGCCATGAAGGACATTGGCTTTTACCCTCACCCGCTGGTTTCAGAGATAGAAACACTCATGTACCTGAGGCTGTGACTTATTCTTTTCATTTCCTAACCACCCACCTGGGGACTTAGCGCTTTAATTTTCCTACAAGGTCAGCTTTCCTGATAGCTCAGACGGTAAAGAATCTTCCTGCAATGTGTGAGACATGGGTTCAATCCCTGGGCTGGGAAGCTCTCCTGGAGAAGGAAGCAACCCATTCTAATATTCTCGCCTGGGAGATTCCAATTCCAGGAGCCTGGTGGGCAACAGTCCATGGGTCGCAAAGAGTAGGACACAATTGAACTACTAACACACACAGGTGAGGCATTTGAATGAAAACAGTTCATAAGTAGCTGTTCAGAGCTGGACGACTTTTTTCCTATTTCATCCTTCGTTAGTATTTTTCACCAGTTGGAGTCTTTGCAAGTTCTGGCAAGAGGTTTGTCTTGAAACCCAGGCTGAGGCCAGATGAAGGTGCTGGTGTAGATTTGGGAAGTGAATTTACTCCCAAATCTTTGTAAGTCCAGAATTCTCTTATCGTTTTTGCTTTGTACAGCGTTTTAATTTTCAGTGTGGAAATGGCATTGCACTAGTACGTTTTACTCTTTCCTAATTGGCTTGATCTGCCTGGCACAAACCCCAATCCCTGCTTTTTTCTCCATCCTGCTCCCTGAGAGGACTCCTCGTCCCCAGAAATTGTCTGCAGTCTCTGCCAGCGCTGATAAGGATCCTATTTCTTTGCAGGCGTTGTGCATCTGGGAGACAGTCAGGGCTGGCTGGCTGTCTTTCCACATGACACAATGTATTTTGTCAAAGCGGAAACTATGAACTCGGGCAGTTCCTTGAATTGTTTGGATTCAGAGACACTCGAAGGAGCTAAAAATAACTTGGTGGTGCGAGGAGCGCCCTGGGCGTTTCCCCTTGAGGAAGGAGCTCTACTTGCTCTTGTCTCCTGATTCTTGGAAAACCGTGTCTCCGGTCCCCAGTCCCCGAGGAGCCACAGTACAGTCAGACAGCGGAGGTTTGTCCTGTGCCCGCCAAGCAGTCTTTGTGCCTCCTTGGCCCTAAGAGAGAAGGACTTAGCACCAAAGAGCAGTGGAGGAGATTGACCCTTGTGGAAAGGTCAGAGCTTTGGAGAGATGGCCTCTATCCAGGGGGCTTCCCTGATGGCTCAGATGGTGAAGAAACTGCCTGTAGTGGGAGAGACCCAGGTTCAGTCCTTGGGTAGGAAAGATCCCCCGGAGGAGGAAATGGCAATCTACTCCAGTATGTTTGCTTGGACAACCCCATGGACAGAGGAACCTGGTGGGCTACATTCCATGGGGTCAGAGAGGATTGAGCAATCCAGGTTGGAAAGAACAGAAAGTGGGGATGGAGCTACAGGGATGAAGACAAAGCAGGGCCCAGGATGGGAAAGCGGTCTGGGTTTGAATTTAAGTCATCGACTGGGACATTCAACAATGTTAACCTCGCTAGAAGATGACCTTTGTGCCCTAATTGCCCCATGCAAATTGTCAAAGAATGAGTACTGTGTTTGCCACACAATGTCTGTAAGAGAACTGTGATAATAAGCAAGAGTTTTCCCATCCTGGCAGCAGCTCAGGCTGGCTTTAGCCTCATAGAAAGAATGGGAACTTAGGCACTTCCCTGACAGTACAGTGGTTGAGAATCCACACTTCCACTTCAGAGGGCACGGGTTTGATCCCTGGTCGGGGAAGTAAGACACCCTGCATGCTGTGTGGTGTGGCCAAGAAAAAAAGATTGTGAACTTAGAGCTGGACGGTGTGGGTGTGACTCCCAACCGCGTCACTCAAGTCAAAAACAAATATTAATATCATTGCATGGAAATTAAATCTCAGTTCAGTTCAGTCGCTCAGTCATGTCCGACTCTTTGTGACCCCATGAATCATAGCACGCCAGGCCTCCCTGTCCATCACCAACTCCCAGAGTTCACTCAAACTCATGTCCATCGAGTCGGTGATGCCATCCAGCCATCTCATTCTCTGTCGTCCCCTTCTCCTCCCTCCACCAAACCCTCCCAGCATCAGAGTCTTTTCCAGTGAGTCAACTCGTCGCATGAGGTGGCCAAAGTATTGCAGTTTCAGCTTTAGCATCAGTCCTTCCAATGAACACCCAGGATTGATCTCCTCTAGAATGGACTGGTTGGATCTCCTTGCAGTCCAGGGGACTCTCAAGAGTCTTTTCCTCTTTCTTAAAAAAATTGACCTTTTTGGGAGTATTTTGCAATGTTATATTAGTTTATATTAGTTTCTACTGAACAGCAAAGTGAATCAGCTATATATGTATCTATATATATGTGTGTGTGTACACACACACACACACACACACACATCCCCTCTTTTTTTGGATTTCCTTCCCATTTAGGTCACTCCAGAGCACAGACTGGAGTTCCCTGAGCTACACAGTTGGTTCTCATTAGTTATCTCAGTATCAGTCCTCTTGATTTTAAAGAAGAGCTATCTTATATACGAATTATATGTCAACAAAAAGGAAAAAAAGAACTGTCGATGCCTGCAAGAGCAAAGACAAAAATCATCACTTCCCAAACCAGCAGGAAATATCTCTGAATGGTGGCATTTGAGGCAATGTTGTTCTTTTTTTCCTACACTGTTTGAAATTTTGAAGACAGTCCTGTAGTACCTTTGCAGTTAGTCCATGGATAAAGAAATGCCAGGCTGTCTTCACCTGTGTTTATCAGAAAGGACCATCTTACAGCTTCGAATTGTTCTGAGCCTCAATGTTTTGCTCATATGTAAAAACAAACAAATACTGAACATTTTCAGTGATTAAATGGGAAATAAGAAAAAAGAAAACTCTTCGTCTTTGGTGCCTTTATTTTTGAAATCAAAAGATGAGCCCAGTTTGAAAGGAAATTGTGCATGATAGAACAGAGACTGGATTCCATCCACAGACCCTAAACATGGGGCCTTGTTGAGCATTTCTTTTGGCTTTTCTGAATGTTGTGGCAAGCGCAGTTTTAGAGAAGGATGGACATTGTGTGCACTTTCCCTGGTTTATGAATATTTAGTACCATGATTACTCATAAATCCAGGGATCGCTGTGTAACTATTTTTTCCTGGCAGTCTGGTTTTTCATCTGGAATGACATTAAGATTCAGAAAGCACTGGCTGTCATTTGGCTCTGTTATTTGGGAGAACTGTAGTTCCGTTTTTCTATCCTTGGGCCAGGGCCCAGACTTTGTGGAATAATATGCCGATACTCTTTTCACAATTGGAGTTAACAGCACTGAACATTCCGGTTCACCATGGAACCTTTCTTGAACTTATCCCCCATGCAGCGGACCGCAGGTGATCTTTCTGTTTAGAATACACTTCCCTTTTCTTCTCCATATGGTCATTCTTTAAACAAGGATATTCTGCCTGTTTGGGAAAGCTTGCTGTTTTGATAGCTGGTGGCATCTGACTCTGAGTGGAAGGAGGATGGAATGAGCCATGGCTGCACTGGAGGATGTTCTGTGTCCAGGATGTTGGATCTTTGGCCCCTTTGCTTCCATGTGGTGTGGGTGCTGATGCTGGGAGAGAGAAAATGCTCTTTTCAGAACATACTGGGGGCAGATACAGTCAGTTAGTTCAGAGCAAAGGAGCCAGTAATATGCAGTGGGGAGAGGGTTGTGTCTTCAGTAAGTGGTGTTAGGAAAACCAGAGAGCCACATGCAGAAACTGGATCACTGTTCCACACCACACACAGAAATCAACTCGAAATGGATTAAAGACTTGAATGTAACCCTGAAACCATAAAGCTCCCAGGAGAAAATATAGGGGGGTGATCCCCTTGACATCAGTCTTGGTGGTGATTATTTGGACTTAACACCAAAGGCAGAGGCAGTCACAAACATAAGCAAGTGAGATTACAGACTACATCAAACTAAAGAGTGTCTGCATATCCAAGGAAAGCATAAAAAGAAAGAGAATTTATACAATTTATGGAATGGGAGAAAATATTTGCAAATCATATATGCAATAGGGGGTTAATATCCAAAATGTATAAAGACCTCATACAGCTCACTAAGGGGAAATAAGCCAAATAATCTGAATGAAAAATAGAGGAACCGAGTAGACACGTTCCCAAAGAAGGTAGAGTAGGTGTCAGGAGGGGGTGGGTGGGGAGTGGGGGAAAATAGGTGAAGGTGATCAAAAGGCGCAAAATTCCAGAGAAATTTTTATAAGAGAAATCAGCTCTGGGAGTGTGTTTAAGAAGGAGAAAAGAAAATTTGGGTCAGGGATAGGCGAAAGTCATGGTTCATTATAGTAAGAACAAGGAGGCTTGTTTTCTTTTTTTTTTTTTAATTTTTTTTTAATGTGGACCATGTTTTTTTAAAGTCTTTATTGAATTTATTACAGTATTGCTTCTGTTTTATGTTTGAGTTTTTTGGCCGCGAGGCATGTGGGATCTTAGTTCCCTGACCAGGGATCGAACCTGCACCCCCTGCATTGGAGGGCAAAGTCTTAACCACTGGGTGCCAGGGAAGTTCCCAAGGAGGGTTAGCTTAATTTTTACACTTTGATGAAACCCAAGGATGCTTCCCGCTGCTGGGACAGTCTAGTCTTCTAGTTGGTTAGTCTCCGCTCTTAGGGGAGCTTCACTCTTCCTGTTTTCAGGAAGCGTTCTGCCCATGAGCTTTGCTTAGCCCCAGGTTGGAGGACCAGCTTAGGGTCTTGCCCCCATTATCAGGAGGGTGGAGTGGAGTCAAGGAGGGAGGAGGATTTAGCTGTTCCCTTAGTACCCCTGTGGACAGGAGCAGGCACGTGTGTAGGCTCTGAGCCTGTTGTTTCTACACCATCTCCCATCCTAGAATGGCTGTGGTTGGCAGAGTGTAGACCACGGCGGGGGCATGGGTGCAGGAGTGTCTTTCAATTAAAAGGCAGACCTAAAGCTCTCGGATAATGGCCACATTGGCCAGAGTGACCATTTTGAACACATTGAAGTCAGATCCAGGTCTCCTCCGCTCCCAAGTCCCCAGATATTCCCACTCAGAGTTAAGTCCGTGTCCTCACTGACATGGCCACTGTAGCCCTATGTCACCGGTCACTCTTCTCTGTCCCCCACACTCCTTGCGCTCTGGCCACCGTGGCCAGCTCGCTGTACATCCTGCCCCCAGCAGTCTCTCGCCGCAAACCTGCAGTTCCTCTCTCCAGCCTTGGCCCCAAGTTCCCTGATGACCCCACAGTAATGACCACCCTCCCCTGCCTTCAGGACACACAAACTCTTCTTTTTCTAACAACACTTCCTGGCACACTTACTCACTCTGTATTTAGTGTATAATTTATTTATAGGTATTGGGTCTTCCCAGGTGGCTCAGTGGTAAAGAATCTGCTGCCAGTGCAGGAGATGCAGGTTTGATCCTGCGTCAGAAAGATCTCCTGGAGAAGGAAATGGCAACCCACTCCATATTCTTACCTGGAGAATTCCATGGATAGAGAGGCCTGGCGGGCCACAGTCCATAGAGTCACAAAGAGCCAGACTTGACTTAGCGACTAAACAACAACCGCAACAATATTCCATTATATGTGTGTGTATACACAACAATCTTCCATTATATGTGTGTGTGTATACACAACAATCTTCCATTATATGTGTGTGTGTATACACAACAATCTTCCATTATATGTGTGTGTATATACACAACAATCTTCCATTATATGTGTGTGTATACACAACAATCTTCCATTATATGTGTGTGTGTGTATAGACACAACAATCTTCCATTATATGTGTGTGTGTGTATATACACAACAATCTTCCATTATATGTGTGTGTCTGTGTGTGTATATAGATAACAATCTTCCATTATATGTGTGTGTGTGTATACACAACAATCTTCCATTATGTGTGTGTGTGTGTATATACACAACAATCTTCCATTATATGTGTGTGTGTATATTCACAACAATCTTCCATTATATGTGTGTGTGTGTATATATACACAACAATCTTCCATTATATGTGTGTGTGTGTATACACAACAATCTTCCATTATATGTGTGTGTGTATGTATATATATATAAAACAATCTTCCATTATGTGTGTGTGTGTATATACACAACAATCTTCCATTATATGTGTGTGTGTGTATACACAACAATCTTCCATTATATGTGTGTGTGTATATACACAACAGTCTTCCATTATGTGTGTGTGTGTGTGTATACACACCACGTCTTTATCCGTTCCTCTGTCAGTGGACATGTAGATTGCTTCCGTGTCTTTGCTGCTGCAAATAGTGTGGCTGGTAACATTGGGGTGTGTGTATCTTTTAAAATTATGTTTTCTCTGGATATGTGCCCAGGAGTGGGATTGCAGGCTCATATGGTAGCTCTATTTTTAGTGTTTTAAAGAACCTCCATACTGTTCTCCATAGTGGCTGTGGAGAATATATCACATTTCCACCAATAGTGTAGGAGGGTTCATTTTTCTCCACACCTTCTGCAGCATTTGTTACTTGTAGACTTTTGTGGTGGCTGTTTTGACTGGTGTGAGATGATACCTCATTGCAGTTTTAATTTGCATTTCCTTAATAATTAGCGATGTTGAGCATCTTTTCATGTGCCTTTTGGTCATCTCTATGTCTTTGGAGAAATCTCTGTTTAGATCTTCTGGCTGTTTTTTAATTGGGTCATTTGCTTTTGATATTGAGCTGTATGAGCTGTTTGTATATTTTGGAGATTAATCTCTGTTGCTTACGTTGTTTGCAAATATTTTCTCCCATTCTGTAGGTTGTATTTTCGTTTGCTTATGGTTTCCTTTGTTATGCTAAAGCTTTCAAGCTTAATTAGGGTGCATTCATTTATTTTTGCTTTTATTTCCGTTTCTCTTGGAGACGGATCCAAAAAGATATTGCTACCATTTATGTCAGTGTTCTGCCTACATTTACCTCTAAGAGTTTTATAGTATCCAGTCTTACATTTAGGTCTTTAACTGATTTTGAGTTTATTCCTGTGTATGGAGTTGAGCGAATGTTCTCATTTCATTCTTTTACATGCAGCTGTCCAACACATTAATGTTTTTTCCTCCTTTAAGTTGTGTTGGGTTAATGCTCAGAAAGCTCTTTTCTGCATCAATCACTTCTATTTTCCTCTAGCGCTTTACAGTCTTTATAGTGAAATCTTTAAGCTATCTGGAATTAATTTGGGGCACAATTAGTCAACTCTAATTTTAATTTGTAGATGATTGGCTTGTAAACAACAGTGGTTTGTAAACAACATATAAAAGAATCCTTTCCTCCTCCAACTTGAGATGTTATTATCATACTGTATTCTTTATCAGTTGACATATATTAGTTGACTGTGTTTCTCCTACTGAGTTGTCCCTCTTGAAACAAGGAGTTCCGAATCCTATTATTTTCCTCTTCTCCCCTCCCTTTCTTGGTCTTCGTGGTGTCAGATCTAGGTGATCATGAAATTTACTTCCACCATATAAGAAACACTGCACCATTTTGCAAGTGCATGCAACCATTATTTAGATTCATATCTGTTCTCATTGATTTGACACTTAGCTCTAGTCCTTTTGGGTCATGACTTTCTCACTGTTGTGCTCTTGAATTTCTGGCTTGTGCAGGTCCAGGGCCTCTGAGACAGACGTGGGTGGGGGTCGAGGAGTAGCCATCGTCCCCTTCTTCTGCTGTCTTCCATCAGCCGGCAGTCGTGGGTCAGATTCTCTCTGTCTAGTATCACGTGCCCTGTAATTGGAGACTGTTCCCCAAATATCCGGTTGAAATGTTAGGTTGTCATGATTGTCAGTGGCAGGGTTTTCTTCTTCCTCTGCGTTTTCACAGATGAGAAACTATTGGGGGCTGCTAACCAGATGCCATTTTTAAACCCTCACTTTAGCTTTTCCCCATCAAAACAGAAAGGTGAAATTTATTTATGAATATATGCATAAAATCTCTCCTGATTTCATCAAGATAAGCAGTTTCTTAAACGAGGAGAATATCCTCACTTAAAAATAAGTGAGGAAACTTGTTAAATTTGGAATCTTCAGACTTTTAGGAAGAAGCTGTGAGGAGACGATGCCCAGAGGATAGGAAGGTCTTCTCTTAGGAATGCCAGTTACCAAGGAATCTCCAGGCTGTCCCTGGCGCCGCTGTAGTTCCTGGCTTTCTCACAGCTGTTGTGGTCCATGCAGACAGGGCTTTGCTGTGAGCCTGGGCTCTCTGCAGCCCTGTGTCCCGTCAGACAGCATGCCAGAGACGGTGAAGGAGAGCAGCAGTTAACCCTAAATGCTGCAGCTAATTATGGGATGATTTCCTTTTGTAGGAAACCAAGTCGCTAGTGCTTGGTGGTATTCTGGACAAATTGTTCTCTGTCCTCAGCAATGGGATGGGGGTTCATTGGCTTGGAAGATGATCACCCAAAGATATTTTTTTTTTCTCCTTTGCCTGGCCCAGTGCCCTGTTAGGCGAGGAGGAGGCACCAGTCATTAGAAAATGACATTTTTCTCTCCTGAGCATGATGACCTGTCCTCTGCATAGTTTTAAGCAGAGCCCATGCGGTCCCTCCAGGGGGTCATCCTCCTGGGGAGCGCTCTTTCCCAGAGGAGCTGCAGGTTGTGCTTGAAAATACAACAGAGTCCATGTTGGTTCTTCTCCCAGGTCTGACATTTATGCTTCTGGATCACTGGTGTAGCTGCCGAAGAAAGACAGGGTCAGTGTGCCCCGAACATCAGGAGTGGAATTGAAACTGCCTCGAGGGTCCCCCAACCCTTTCAGGGACCAGCGGAGATGAACTCTATTCTAATTCTCAACTCAGTTGTTTGCTGGCATAAAATATATTCCTGTTTGGTTGTTGAGGAACTTAAAGCATAGAAAACTGAATTACACCTCATTATCAAATCTTTGTTTTCCTTGTTCAGCCACTCAGTCATGTCTGACCCTTTGCAACCCCATGGACTTCAGCACGCCAGGCTTCCCTGTCCCTCACCATCTCCTGCAGTTTGCTCAGATTCATGTCCCTTGAGTCTGTGATGCCATCCAACCATCTCATCTTCTGTCACCCCCTTCTCCTGCCTCAGTCTTTCCCAACATCAGAGTCTTTTCCAGTGAGTTGGCTCTTTGCATCAGGTGGCCAAAATATTGGAGCTTCGGCATGTCAGTCAATTTGACTAGAGCCTCGGAAACAAGGTGTAGCTACAGAAGGTGCACAGGAGCCCCATGGCAAGCCCTTTGTGTGAAGGACTAATTTCCCAGCCTTAAGCAGAGCTGCAAATACATACTTAATAAGAACAGTGTGCTTCATTTAATGTGTTTCATTTTCTTTTCTTGTGCCCTTTTGGTCAAATTATTAACAGATAAGCCAAGGCAGGATTTTAAAAAAAAGGGGTATTTAACTAAATATGTAGTAAATGCAAAATATGTGCAAAATAGTGTTCTAAATTGGATCATGTGTTTCCAGCCGTCTGAAATAGCTCGTAGTCTAAATGGGGGTCTGACAAGTTTTTTTTCAGAGTCATACCCTTTTGGGAATGTGTGTGTTTCTGTGCCTGTGTGTGGGTCTGTGTATTTTGCTTATAGTTACACATACCCATCACTGGTTCTCAGACTTTAGAGAGCACCAGAATCATGTGGAGGGCTTGTGAAAATAATTTTCTGGGACCCACCATTAACACTTCTGATTCAGTCAGTATATTTGAGGTTAAGAATGTGTTTCTAATCAATTCTTTGTTCTTGTGCTAGCTCGCTTCACTTGTCTCTGACTCTTTGTGACCCCATGGACTGCAACCCACCAGGCTCCTCTGTCCATGGGATTCTCCAGGCAAGAATCCTGGAGTGGGTTGCCATGCCCTTCAGGGGATCTTCCCGACCCAAGGACCAGACCCTCCGCTCTTACTTGGGCAGGCAGGTTCTTTACTACTAGCGCCACCTGGGAAGCCCAGTCAGTTCCTGTTGCCGCTTGTGCTGCTGCTAAGTCACTTCAGTTGTGTCCGACTCTCCGCGACCCCATGAATCACAGCACGCCAGGCCTCCCTGTCCATCACCAACTCCCGGAGTTCACTCAAACTCATGTCCACAGAGTCGGTGATGCCATCCAGCCATCTCATTCTCGGTCGTCCCCTTCTCCTCCCGCCCCCAACCTTTCCCAGCATCAGAGTCTTTTCCAGTGAGTCAGCTCGTCGCATGAGGTGGCCAAGGGGCAATAAGCGAGTTACGTTGGTTGATGTCGAGGATAACTCGAGGTTATGAAGTAAGGAAGACATTAACAGAGGATGTCAGATTGGAGGGAGGGTGAATGAAATAAGAAGGGTCTTTGACCAAGCCAGAGTGATCGAATCTTAAATAGAGTTATAGTTGCTCCCAACTCTTTGTGACCCCATGGACTATACAGTCCTTGGGATTCTCCAGGCCAGAATACTGGAGTGGGTAGCCTTTCCCTTTGCCAGGGTATCTTTCCAACCCAGGGATTGAACCCGGGACTCCCGCATTGCAGGCGGATTCTTTACCAGCTGAGCCACCAGAGAAGCCCAATTTTAAATAAGAGTCACAGGAAATCACTGTAGGACCCTCAGAAGCAATAAGATGGAGCTTAACAAGATAACTCTGAGTCCTGAGTTGGCTAAACAGAGGTTGGGAAAACCCAGAAGCACCAAGACTATCCAAAGGCTGCTGTGTTTATCTAGGTGTAAGATGATGAAGACTTGTGCCCAGCTTTTGTGCATGGAAATACTAATAGGAAAAAAAATAGAAAAAACACAGTTGAAACTATGGAGAACCTATAATTTAATAAAGCGAAAAAGACGCATCTGCCTTTCTTCCTCCCTCCCTCCTTTCCTTTCTCCAGCCCTTCCTTCCTTCCCTTTTCTCTAAATACAGTCCTTCACATATTCTCAGCGCTTAATAAATTGTTGACTGAGCAAATAAATAACTTATAGGTAGAAAACGTTTTTCAACCTCGGTTTTCTTCTTCAAGAAAATAGGGATTATGTACCTAGTCTACCTCTGGGTATACCACGGATAAACAAAATAATTGGTATAAAGTGCTTTCATCCTCTGAAAGTCTGAATATAATCATTCCTAATGACAGAATAAGAAATCAAGTTCTCGTGTGGATTTAAATTGGTTCAGAGAAAGGAAATTTGTGTGAATTCCCTTCATAGAAAAAAATTAATGGGGTGCCTGAGGAATTGGTGCCTAGCATTTGAAATAATTAGTTGGAGAAAAGAAGCTGGCTCCTTGAAGTAGCTGATGGCACAGAATTATGTAGGCTGGTTGCAAGCCACAGAGAATTCTATGAAATATTCCAGAAGGGTCTAATCAAACAGTATGACCAGAAAATAGGACAGCAGCTCTTTAATGAAGACAAACGACTTGCTTAGGAAAGGAAATAGTTTCAGTTTCCTCAGCATGTTGATTAACCAGGAAGTATTGGAGGAAAAAGCAGTGTGTGTGTGGTTGATGCAGACACGAGAATGCTAAGATGCTGTATTCTTTCACTTGCTTGTCTGTCCGTTTGCTGGATAATTCCTTCAGTGCACACTTCCTGACTGTCTGTGTGTCAGGCAAGTGCGCTCAGCACCAAGGAGAGTAGAAAAAAAAGTGAACCATGACGCAGTGTAGGCCTGTTCTGTAAACCAGCTCACCATCCAGTAAGGAGGATGGAGCAGGGAGCAGATGAAGCTGCAAAACCACCAGTTGCTCAGTCATGTCCGACTCTCTGCGACCCCATGGACTGCAGCACGCCAGGCTCCCCTATCCTTCACCATCTCTCGGAGCTTGCTCAAACTCATATCCATTGAGTTGGTGATGCCATCCAACCACTTCATCCTGTCGTCCCCTTCTCCTCCTGCCTTCAGTCTTTCCCAGCATCAAGGTCTTTTCCAATGAGTCAGCTCTTTGCATCAGGTGGCCAAAGTATTGGGGCTTCAGCATTAGCCCTTCCAATGAATATTCAGGGTTGATTTCCTTTAGGATTGATCCTTGAAAGGTTATCAGACACATTGTTCACTCACTTTTCTTGGGGCTTTGGTTATATCCATGGCCTGTTTATTCAATTTGAACAAGATAATTGAAGCAAGATAACTGTAAGGTAAAAATTAAGAATTAAATCTTTGAGAAGTGGTTACTATAAAATACATTTATACTCCTGTTTCTTGATTCAAAGATTTCATCTCTTTATGCAGATATTTTAAAACAAAAATTGCCAGACAGTTTATATTATAGACCATCATGTATCCAACCTTAGCAGCTGTCATCTGTGTTTTATTTATTTTAATTAATTAATTAATTTGGCTACTGTGGGTCTTAGTTGCAGCAGGTGGGATCTTCAGTGGCACCCTGCGAACTCTTAGTTGTGGCATGTGGAATCTAGTTCCCTTAACAGGGATCAAACCTGGGTCTCTGCACTGGGGGTGCAGAGTCTTAGCCACTGGACCACCAGGGAAATCCCCTGCCATCTTTATTTTAGAATTGTACAGTGTTTGTTTACTATTAAGGTTTGGTAAACATTCCAGGAGAAAAATCTTTACTTGGAAACTGAGATGAATAAGTTAATCCAACAAGAAAACCCAGCCACGAGCTCCTAAACGAATATAATCTTCCCCATTTGAAAGGCATTGATGGATGGCACGTAGAGGCACACTTGGATGTTGGAGGTCAGATGATTATTATATGTTCTTCCAACCCTGGCTTTGTTCTCATCTTCACTGCAGAATTTAGAAGGGAGCAACATTAGTAGGTTTCGTAGATCTGCTTAATAGAAAATAGACTCTTAGTTGAGAGCATTTAAGATTTATGAAGCACTGCAACATGGATTTCCATTGTGACCAACATCATTGTTAAATATCTGAACCCTCATTTGTTTGGTTACCCTTGAATCTGTACATGCTTTTCAGATGCTTGAAAACCACATAAAGTAATCCGTATAATCATGTTACATATCTTTCTCATAATATTGCAGAAGTTTATAGTCTTACTGGAAATACAAACAAATTAAAAGGCCATTATCTCATGCATTATTCAACATAACAAATCCTACCACTGGCTGCATCAATTAGCCATTAACCTTCTTACAGCACCATGTGTCAGAAATCAATTTCATAAGTGATATACTTTTGCAGTGGTAGTGCAAAATGGGAATTCTGTACAGCTCATGCCAGATAAAAAGCCAAGTGTTGGGACGTTGCTAGATACTTCTGCAGGAAAAGCTATGCGTGAAAAAAATTCAAATTACCTATCATCATGCCATATGCTACAGCTTTTGCTTACATAATATATTTAATTGCCTGACAGATTTATCCCACTGAAATCATTTAATATGACTGAGCTGGATTGGATTTTATGTGTTAGCTATGACATACAGTGAAATGATCCATTGTTTGGTGTTTCTGGTTCTTAATTCGTACCCTCATTGCTATCTGATATATTTTGAATCTATACTTTTTAAAGAAACTGATCGTTTCAAAAAGAGAAAAATTAGCTAGTGGTACAAAGATTTGAGTCACATTAAAATAGCCCTTTTCATCAGGGTAAGTGGAAAAGAAGGTAAGTTTAACTGATGTCAACTCCTGTTGACAGAATGAAATGCCATGAGCGAGAATCCTGAACATATTATGGATCTGTAGCAAAAAAACCTGGACCTGTTTTTAAAAGTTCCAATTACATCCCTCTGAATGGTAAGGATGAATTCTCATGATAAGGAAGGTTGATAAAGATAAAATATAATACCATCACAAGGGTTTATAAGATTTGAAAGGTTTACCTGTATTTGATGAAAAGTGTACATTCTTCGATAGCACTAAGCATGCTTTTTCAGCCTAGAAGAATGTGTGGGTTTCTGTAGCATCCCAATAGGAAAAATAAGACTTGAGTGAACTAGGGGTTTAAGAGGATCAGAATTTCATTAAAAAGAGCTGATAGCATTTGGTCTGTCCACATCTCTATATAGTTTGTAGTACCCTTAGCAAAATAGAAACACATAAAATGAGTCTAGTGCATTTGATCTTATCTGAAAACAGAGTGAAGCTATTGTGTCTTTTCTTCTGGCCACACATTACACTTCACTGCCTCTGCACACAAACTGTGCCCCTGTGGGGAGAGCAGAATGGAGTGAAAAGTCTCGGTCATGCAGTGGCAGGCTCAAGACAGAGGTACTGTAAGAAAAGATTCCAATATTTGATTTTCCGATAATAAAATCAGTATCCAGTTGTGGAAAAGTTGTGCAGTAGAGGAAATACCACCAGTAATTCTAGCCATCTAACTCAGTTATATGTGTGTGTGTTTTCCTATGTGTATTTCTGTGATTGCAATCATAATGTCGTATGATTTGATTTCTGCTATGACCCACTTATTGTTGCATCTTAAGAAGGGTGATACTAACACAGGCATTGATGCAGGAGTCATGGGCAGTAGTTGATCAGACTGGACACCAGCCATAAACAGGCCCTTACCCAGACCCAGGCACACTGGCTAAATACTATTCTTACCCATTACTAGAGTTTGAAGACTGAAACATTAATGATTGGATTAACTGTGGTTACCTAGACCTTGCCCCTACCATTAGAAATTTAGGGTGCTACTATATTTTAATATTACACTCATTCAGTGAACAAATTATGTTAAAGTTTTTATAAGAATTGGATTTTTAGTTTGTGGCTGAAAAGAGTAAGTCCTAAATAAATCTAGAGTTCATGGGTGGCAGTTCAGGTTCCAACACTGCTTTACTGGTGACAAGATTCAGGGTGAAGCATACCTGTCAACAAAGTGTTTGAGGGAAGGCTGCTTGCTTTTTTCCTTTCTGATGGAGTTACTGGAGTCAGATGAGATTCCTGAGGATCTAGAACTCAGTGTGCCCAAGGCTGGCTGTCATTGAGGTATCTGATCCTTGTCTACTGGGGGCTATGGGAGAGTGCAGAGAGCCAAGTGAATTCATAAGGCCTGAAGAAAAGATTGGGTTGGCCAGAAATTTCTTTCGGGTTTTTCCTTTGCATCGTATGGATGTAACTTCCTGAAAGTTAGATCGTGTCCAGTCCAGCCTTTGTGCGGGGGAAGTGTGTGGTGTGTGTCACAGGACCAGAACTAGGGTAATGTGATTGAAGCCTTCACCTTGGACACCAGAAAGCTCAGCAATCAAGTAAATAATATTTTAATGCAATATTCTTAAAAAATAATGTTACAAAATTCACAGCAAACAAAATGCCAAATTTAAAAATTAAACAGGTTGTTGCTAATTTGTTTTATGACCCTAGATTGTTGTGTCTGGGCCAAGCCAGCTGTTCTGGGTCTGTGTGGCCGGTCCTTCTGTCCCTCGTTGCATGGGTTCGTAAGGGCTGACCATCCTGTGGGCACAGATTGGGCAAAGTGAGTATTACATGCAGTCATTTTTTATTGTAGAGTTACTAACTTTCCCTCTTGGTTCAGAATAGATAAAACACTTGCATGAGTTGTTTCCTCTCATTTCACACTCCGATATATTCAGCATGCCAGGCTGTGTGCATGTTCATGCTTATTTGTGCATGTATGTGTTTATATGTTCACCTCCTGTTCTAGGTTTTGATTCTAGGTCAGCTCTGGATGTTTATGTGGTGATTGCTCAAATTTCAGTTATGAGGACCCCCCGGGTTTGACTTCATTTAATTACCACTGGGAGGGTAGGCCCATCCAGGCTGACTCCAAGGTGGTCCAGGGTGTCCCTTAGCCCATGGAGGGTGGTGCAGCCCAGACTTCCTGCCAGTCAGAAACGACCTTGCAGTCCACCCAAGGAGCTCTTCTGGACTTCACAATGAATGTGGGCACGCAGTAGGAAAAGTGTTTTGAAGAGTCTCCATGATCTTTCCTCCACATAGGGAGTCAGGAGTCCTGGCTCCCTGAATGGAGGAGGACACCTTTGTCTGGACCTCGTCTGCCCTGTTACCCAGCGTGGCCAAAAACTCTCGTTCCCATCCTTTCTTACTTGCACTGAAAGCAGCTCAGAAAAGCCAGAGCAAGGCTGTAGGGCCAGCCTCTGCCATCCCCAAGAGAACAGAGGATCCCGAGAAAAGAACTGTTGGGCATTTCCCTTCCTGATGCTGTGAACGGTCCCAGTACAGTCCCAGACCCTTGCCCTGTGGATCAGACCGGAAATGAGCATGTGCCGGTGATGGGTGCAGACTGGAAGTGACCCTGTGCTGGCGATGGACTGAAACGCCCTTCTTCCCTTGCCTTGCAGGCTCCATGCAGCCTTGTTCATCTGGTGGCATTTCTTCCGTCTGCCCATTCTGTTTGCATCCTTATTTCTGTCCTAAATTTAGCTTCCCTGGGCATTGAGCTTACATTTTTGACAGCGATTTAGGCTAATGAGCTCTGTGAAAAGACAGGTGCCTTACGTAAATCTTAATGATTTCAGTGATTATAAACCACCTGGGCGCACAAAGATGATCTCTTTAAAATTGGTTATTGACAGGGTTCTTGGAGAAAAGCCTTTCTATCATGTCATATAGTTTGAGGTATTACCATCCTTTGTCTTGGGATAACAGATATGTGAATTTAATTCACAGCATTTTTTGCACTGGAGTGGGAGCCCACAAAGAGAAAAAAGACTATAGATAAGATCCTTTTACAGAATATTTAACAAAAAGAGTGCTCTCATGAAAAACATTTTCTGAGAAAATCCTGACACCACACGTAATTATATATTGGTATGAGGGAATAATTTTTGTCTACCTTAAGTAAAAATAATTTAAAATCAGCAGCTCTATTATTAGTCATAAATGAAAAAATTAATGATATATATATATTTTTTACTTAAACATTAAAATTTTGGAAAAGAAATTTCAGTTAAGGCAGAAATGTATCATTATGTGGGACTTCCCTGGTGGTTCAGTGGTTAAGACTCCACACTTGCAATGCAGGGGGCACAAGTTTGATCACTGGTCCAGGAACTGAGATTCCACATGCTCCATCATCATGGCCAATTAATGAATGTGGTGTGCTCAGTTATCTCCGACTGTGCAGCCCCATGGACTTTAGCCGTAAAGGCTCCTCTGTCCATGGGATTCTCCTGGCAAGAATACTGGAGTGGGTTGCTGTTTCTTTCTCCAGGGGAATCCTCTTGACCCAGGGATTGAACCCGAGTCTCCTGCATCTCCTGCACTGGCAGGTGGATTCTTTACCACTGAGCCACCAACTAATGAATAAACAAATAAATAAAAATACTAAAAAACATAGAAATGTATCACTATGAAATATTGAAAATATTCTTAAAGGTTTAACTTTAGGAACCTTTTCCTCTGTCATCAGGAAAACGTTGAGAAGCTTGAGTCTAGGATTTGCCATGGCTTTTAGAGTAAAATCTATACTTCTGGGCAGGAGGTGCAAGATGCTGTGAGCTCCACCCTTCCCTCTCTGGTTTCATCACACTCATGCTGACCTCATGTCTTCCCTGAGCAGCCCTGACCACCCTCCAGGTGCTTACAGGCTTCCTGCTGCCCTGGGACCTTTACACATTCTGCACCCACCCCAGGCCTGTCCTTCCCTTTATTTTTCACACTAAGTAGAGATCTCAATCCGGAGAAGGCAATGGCAAGCCACTCCAGTCCTCTTGCCTGGAAAATCCCATGGATGGAGGAGCCTGGTAGGCTGCAGTCCATGGGGTCGCTAAGGGTCGGACACGACTGAGCGACTTCACTTTCACTTTTCACTTTCACACATTGGAGAAGGAAATGGCAACCCACTCCAGTGTTCTTGCCTGGAGAATCCCAGGGACGGGGGAGCCTGGTGGGCTGCCATCTATGGGGTCTCACAGAGTCGGACACGACTGAAGTGACTTAGCAGTAGCAGCAGAGATCTCAATCATAGCATCTCATCTTCAGAGGAGCCTGTCCTGAACTTCTTGACCAGATTGACCCACACTCCCTCCCCCAGCCATGCACATAGTACCCCCCTTTCTTGTTCCTCTCTTTCATAGCTCTTATCAAAGCTGCACTGTCACAGTTTCCTTTAAGGTTGTTTAATAATCTCTCTCAACCTTGTATGGCCTATGAATTGCTTCAGAGTTGAGACTTAAGACAGGTTTTGCTTATCATGATATCCCTTCTGTCTACCCTGATGCCTTAATAAACATTTTGGAAGGAAGAGATGACACTCCATGTGAGATTGGTCCTTTTTAATGGCTCTTTTATTTTTAATTTTTTTTCACTTTGACTTATGAATTTATTTATTGGTCCTAAAAGGATAACAGATTTTGATAGCAAAGAGAAAATATTGCAAAGGAAGAGAGCCAGGTAAGAATAGATATTAAAATTGAGACTCCAAATTCGGGTTCCAGGTTTTCAACAAATGGCTCTTTTATTTGACATAAAGAAATTTTTTTTATTAAAAAAGTTTTTAAGCTCTTTTATTTTTGTTTATTTATTTTTGGCTGTGCGGGGTCTTCTTTGCTCCTCGAGGGCTTTCTCTACTTGCAGCAAATGGGGAATACTCTAGTTGTGTGCACAGGCTTCTCACTGCAGTGGCTTCTCTTCTTTCAGAGCAAGTGAAGCCAGGTGTGATTACCTTCCCTAAGGTGCGTGGGCTCAGTAGTCATAGCTCATGGGGCTTTGTTGCCCCGCAGCATTGTGGGATCTTTCCTGACCAGAGATCAAACCAGTGTACCTTGCATTGACAGGAGGATTCTTAACCACTGGACCACTGGAGATACAAAGAATGTACTCACTGGAAAAGACTCTGATGTGGGGATAGACTAAGGGCAGGAGGAGAAGGGGACGACAAAGAGTGAGATGGTTGGATGGCATCACTGACTCAGTGGACGTGAGTTTGAGCAAGTTTGGGGAGATGGTGAAGACGGGAAAGCCTGGTGTGCTGCAGTCCATGGGGTCACAAAGAGTTGGGCATGAATTAGAGACTGAACAGCAACAGACAACTAGGGAAGCCCAAGAAATTTCGTTTAAAGCCCTTGCTGTATTTCATATAGAAGTTTTGTGTTTTAATAAGTAGAAAAATGTCGCCGAGAATCTCTTCTGAGATTAGCAACTTAGCCACCACCGAAGAACAGCAACAATGTTGATGAGTAAACTTTGAAAACAAGACAAAACAACTTCCTGAATCCCAGAAAATATTAAGGAGAGTTTATCCTGAACATTGTCTGAATGTTTTTCAGTCACTAAGTCGTTTCCAACTCTTTGTGACCCCATGAACTGCAGCATGACAGGCTTCCCTGTCCTTCACTATCTTCTGGAATTTGCTCAAACTCATGTCCACTGGGTCATTATGCCATCCAACCATCTTGTTCTCTGTTGTCCCCTTCTCCTCCTGCCTTCAATCTTTCCCAGAATCAAGGTCTTTTCCAACGAGCTGGCTCTTTGAATCAGGTGGCCAAAGTATTGGAGCTTCAGCCTCAGCATCAGTCCTTCCAATGAATATTCAGGGTTGATTTCCTTTAGGATGGGCTGATCTCCTTGCAATTGAAGAGACTCTCAAAGAGCCGTCTCCAGCACCACAATTCAGAAGCATCAATTCTTCAGAGCTCAGCTTTCTTTATATGACTGCCCTTGACTTTGGTCATTAAATAAGAAATGGCTGACTGTCCATACTCATGGTAGCCCTTGAATGTGACTTGTGCTTCTTACGGACGTCGGTGATGTTTCAGATTTCAGCTGAGCTCCACATACACAGCCCTTCATGTTGATGTATGGCAAAAGCCATCACTTTTCTTATTGAAAAGTGAAAGCATTAGTTGCTCAGTTCGTTATCCAACTCTTTGCAACCCCATGGACTGACTGTAACAGCCTGCCAGATTTCTCTGTCCATGGAATTCTCCAGGCAAGAATACTGGAGTGGATAGCCTTTCCCTTCTCTAGGGGATCTTCACGAACCAGAGATTTGAACCTGGGTCTCCTGCATTGCAGGCAGACTTTTACCATCTGAGCCAGGGAAGCCCCATGTAATTATCTTCCAATTAAAAATAAAATAAAAGATGTTAAAAAAAGCATCTCATTCAATAAATTCTCTTAGATGATGGCTCTGTTCTTATAAAAAACACTGGATGTGACAGTCTAGCTATCAGTATTCTTTGCTGAATTCTCTCTCTCAGCACTCTTGCAGGGAAGGTAATTGCACTTGCCATAATTTTATACTTGAATGGATTAAGTAACCTACTAGTGCTTAGGAATGCCCGGAGCAGGGGTCAGAAGTCACAGTTCAGAAATCTCTGTCCATGCCCTTGCTTCCCTAATTTTACCCACATTTATCTGCTAATTTCCAGAACAGGTCAGGAAGCCTTCATTTTCAGACTGGAAAATAGGCTAGG
Source organism: Moschus berezovskii (assembly GCF_049115385.1). Taxonomy (NCBI): domain Eukaryota; kingdom Metazoa; phylum Chordata; class Mammalia; order Artiodactyla; family Moschidae; genus Moschus; species Moschus berezovskii. Next base: position 55,506,431 of record NC_142472.1, read on the forward strand.
CATTCAGATGTAACAATGTCGACAGCCAACATAATTTATTTCCAGGCTTGTGAACAAATCAGCCCTTCTTTAATCTCCATGCATCTCTATTACCATTGTTCCAGGATCACTATATTAAAGTTCAACGCGGGAAGAAGAAGTCAGGCTGAGAAATCCTGATTCTGCAATTTAAGCCTTGCCTTCCGGCGCGAGAGCGCTGCTGTTTTGCCTACCCCATCACACACATGACTCCTTTCACTTTATGAATCCGTGTGTAGATGTGAAAAGAATATGTTATACCGTCGGTATCCTTTCTAGGTCACGCGCATGTCAATCCTGCCCTGATCTTAGCAGTGGAATCAGCTGTGGAGTGCTCACCAATGAGGTGACTTTCTTTTTAGGTTTGTGATCCGCCCACGGCTTTCAATAGGACAGCTGCCTCATTTCTGATGTCTGTGCCCCAGGCTTGTTGGGGCCAAACAGCAAATGAAATCTAAAGTAGGGCTCCCTAATTCTCATAAAACTGCATAGATGATTCAGAGAGCAAAGCATAATGGTTCACATTTATGAAAGTGGGATTTAATAGGAAAGTGGCATATTAGGTCCTTTGGTGAAATGGCCTTTCATTTCACAGAAAAAAAGAGTGAAGTGGATAGGGTGCGTCACACAGCCTCTAAGCATTTAAAAGTAAAAGAAAAAGTTGTTTGCAAAGTAAAATGGTTTTGAGTGTGTGATTCATCCTTTTGTATTGGAATATAAGAGGCGGTGCTTGCAGCAGTGAATTTATATCAGAATCAGGCAGGCTTTTAATTTATATGTGCACTAGTCAAGTTATTTACATTGTACCCAGGGTATAGTGCTGGCATGGGGCAAAATTTCAGATAGCTGGATAGACAGATAGTAGGTAGATGATAGGAAATAGATACAGATAGATAATGGGAATAGGTAGATAACAGGTGATAAAGAATAGATCATAATAGACAGACACAGAGAGATAATTATGTGTATGTATTTGATACATATTTTATTCTCAATTTAGGGGTATCCTCTTTTGATCTTCCTATTTGCTCTGTAGGTATCCAATTTTCTGTTGTTCTGAATTTGGGCCAGCAGTTGAGGACCTTGCCAGCCAGTTCTCATGTGATAAACATAAAAGCTGTTCTCTTCCATCACAAGGACAGATTAGCCAAATCTGCAGAAAGTAAAGGTGATGCCGAGGAAGTTGCAGATGTGCTGAGAACAAAGATTTGATGATTTACGCCTGCCTTTCATATTGTCTCACCTCTGGCTGAGTCATCCAGACTTCTCAGTTTGGGGTGTTGCCCTGTCACAAGAACCCTGGATCCTTCACTGTGAGGAGTATGCTGATACATTAGGGAAGGTTCAGGACTTCCCTGGTGGTCCTGTGGTTAAGACTTCACCTTCTGATGCCTGGGGTGCGGTTTCAATCCCTGGTCAGGGAGCTAAAATCCAATATGCCTCACCACCAAAAAAAAAAAAAAATTAAAAAAAACCTAAACAGAACACAAAACAGAAGCATTATTGTGACAGATTCAATGCAAACTTTTAAAAAATGGTCCACGTTAAAAAGAAATCAAAAAAGAAAACGTTTGAGGAAGATGCACAGAAGCAGGTAGTAAGGGTTTGGAAGAAGAGGTAAAGTCCTGATATGGATTGTCTGCAGAGGTGACAGCTGGGGAACAGGGACAGGAGGAGGAAGCTGCTCAGGTATGAGGGACCAACTGATCCGAAAATGTACAGGATGCAGTGACTCTGCGAAGAGAACTTAGGATAAGTGCAGAAAGCTTTTCTTAAAAGGAGAACTTCTAAAAGGCAAGGCAGCTTGCGTGATTACACTGTTGCTGTTATTATTATTGTGGCTGCATTGCTATTAACGCTGCTCCCATGAACACTGACACCAGAATTAACATCGAGCACTAATGAATTAGAGCTGAATTCCCACTCGAGGTTCATCAACTCTATGCTCCTAGTAATCATGCCGTTTCTTACCAGCTTCTGCTTCCAAGAGACCTAGGGGGGCCAAGGAAGCTCTGCGACTGAATTATTTTAATCAAATGACAGGTTAAAGAGAAAGACAAATATGGTGTATTAACAAATGCATGTGGAATCTGGAAAGATGGTACTGATGAATGGAGGGCAGCAGTGGAGACGCAGACAGAGAACAGACTTGTGGACACAGAGGGGAAGGAAGAGTGGGACAGTTGAGAATATAGCATAGAAACGTGTACATGTAAAACAGCTGCTGCCATTGCTGCTGCTAAGTCACGTCAGTCGTGTCCGACTCTGTGCGACCCCACAGACGGCAGCCCACCAGGCTCCGCCATCCCTGGGATTCTCCAGGCGAGAATACTGGAGTGGGTTGCAAGTGGGAATTTGCTGTGTGACATAGGGAACTCAGCCCAGTGCTCTGTGACAACCTAGAGGAGTGGGGTGGGATGGGTGGGAGCGGGGAGGAGGCTTCAGGAGGAGGGGACACATGTATACCTGTGTCTGATTCATGTTGATGGCAGAAACCAACACAATAGTATAAAGCAATTATCCTTCAATTTAAACATGCATAAATACATAATCATATACATAAATGTTAATATAAAAAAGCAGAAGATGCCTGTGTGCTGTAAAACTGGATGCAGACACTTACTAACATGAGTGCGTCTCTGATGGAGCCCGCCTATCTTGTGTCCTTACTGCCTCTCCACCCTGAGGCCTCCCACAGGGGCCAGGGTATCTACTCTCAGGTCCTGGTGGCCTGGGTGAGGCTCACACCTTGTATTGGGGCTGATACGCAGCTTGGAGAAATGCTCTGGTACCCTATTGGTCTTCCAACCTCAGACAGTGAGGGTCTCTTTCCCATTAAGTTGTGTATTGTGTTGTTTTTTGGCGGAGGCGGTTTTCTCTAAAATGTGACAGGGGTCCCAGGCTTGCACTGAGAGAGAAAGGCTCTCTATCACACTAGTCTTTGCATCAGGAAATAAAATGTTCACTGACTGGCATTTGACTTTTAGAAATTCGCTGCACCTTCTCCAGTTTCCTCTTCTCTGTCTGTAAACTGGATGGTGGCGCATAGTCTTACAAGGAAATTTGTAAACACAGACTCTTCGTTTAGCCAGAAGACTTGGTGAGTGAGGAGGGGAGGATTCTAGTGAATTAAATTTTGGGGTTAGTGTAGAGCTAACAAGAATCTCTCTTTATTTGGATTCTAGGCAAAAACCTTTCTCCAGTGTTTCATTGTACACCCCTTTACCTTATAGAACATCTGTGCTGTGCAAAGTTGCTTCAGTTGTGTCTGACTCTTTGCAACTCCATGGACCATAGCCCGCCAGGTTCCTCTCCATGGGATTCTCCAGGCAAGAATACTGGAGTGGTTCTCTGTGCCCTCCTCCAGGAGATCTTCCCCACCCAGGGATTGAACCCGTGTCTCTTGCATCTCCTTCATTGTCAGGAAGGTTCTTTACCCCTAGTGCCACCTGGGAGTGGGCTTATAGCATGCTCAGTCGCTTCAGTCATGTCTGACTCTGTAGTCCCATGGACTACAGCCTGCCAGGTTCCTCTGTTCATGGGATTTTCCAGGCAAGAATACTGGAGTAGGTTGTATGGCAACCTTCTTCAGGTTGCCATTTCCTTCAAGTACGATTAAATCCGGGTTGAATGAATAAGAATCTTATTGACATAGAAAGCACAGGTAGTTGGGCTGAAATGTGATCTGTTTGAGAACTTCCTCTTCTAAGTGAGTAGTGATGAGACTTGCAGGGTGGGATGGGGAACATACGGAGTTGCTTTGAGTCATGAGGAAGATGGAGTAGACCAGATATTCACAATAGTGGAGCTGAGATCTGTAAGTGCAGGGAGTCAAATGGAAGAAAGAGCAGAAAGGTTATATCAGTCAGGATTACATTTGTCAGCAAGATGATAGAAAATCCAAAATAATAACAGCTTGCTAAGTCACTTCAGTCGTGTCCGACTCTGTGTGACCCCATAGACGGAAGCCCATCAGGCTCCCCTGTCCCTGGGATTCTCCAGGCAAGAACACTGGAGTGGGTTGCCATTTCCTTCTCCAAATAACAGCTTAGATGGGGCAAAATTATTTTTTCTGTCATGTTGAAGGAATCTGGAGGGCTTGTATTAATAGATGTTAGGGAGTCAAGCGCTGTATGTTGCTCTGCCATCTTGAGTTCAATGCTTTTACATCATGACCCAAAATGGCTGCTTGAAATCCAGTTATTATGTCAGCACTCCAGTCAGGAGGAAGGAAGAGTAGCCAAACATCAACTAGTCCCATTCTTTTCAAAGCAAATTCTAAAAGATGCAGTCTGCAGTTCTGCTTACATTTCAGGCATCAGAGCTTAGTTACTTGGTCCTTCCTAGCTACAGTCGAGGCTAGGGAGTGTCTTTTTTTCTTCCAGGTGGCCATATATTCCACCAGAATTATGGGGTTCCATTAGTAAAATGAAAGGAGAAATGCACATGGGGAAATAACCAGCAGTTTTTGCCATGAGGTTTGGAGACCATGAATGACTGAGGTGGCTTGGAAACAGGACCCGTTAGTAGGAATCAGTGTCCAGAATCTCATGACAGCTCTGTTGGTGACTTCCCGTGTGACATGGCTGGGCCACTTCACCTCACTGAGCTTCAGCCCTGTCGTTTTTAAAGTACAGGTGCTGAACCTGATGCCCTGTAAAATCTTGCAGGCCTCCTCAGTTGCTGAGTCATGTCTGACTCTTTGTGTCCGCTTGGACTGTAGGCCTCCAGGCTTCTCTGTCCATGGGATTTTCCAGGCAAGAATGCTGGAGTGGGTTGCCATTTCCTTTTCCAGGGGATATTCCTGACCCAGGGACTGAACCTGCATCTCCTGCATCGGCAGGTGGGTTCCTTACCACTGAGCCACCTGGGAATCCCCTCTGTAAGATCGTTGCCCTTCAAACATGCTCTGTCTCCTCTCCTCCTGAGAGTGCTTGGTTGAAGCAAGACCAAAGTGATTTATGATTCTAGTTATCTAGGGTTTAATACATCAAGGATTTACTCTTGTCCATGTGAATGCTCTTTGGCCTGTGAAGAGAAAAAAGTCACCTAGCAAATCGAAGCATTTAATAAACTGAATAAAATGGTGTAATGAATTAAAGGATTAGTCAGACCTAATTTTTCATGGGGAATTAAATGTTGGCAATGTCCAGTTCAGAGTCTTCTTCAATGTGAGATTCTTGGCTCTGACTGAATTTAACATTCTAATTTATTATAATAAGATTCAATTGCACACTCAAGCTTGAAATCATTCAAGGAGATAAAATTACAAAAGGAATCCTAGGCAGGGGGATTGTTTGTTTGAAGAAAAATTTGAGTATCTGCCAACTTCCAGGCACTGTATTAGGGTCATTTCTGGGCTAGTGCAGGGTCCTGGACAAGCACACACGGTCAGGTTAAGGTGTGTACAAAGTGGAAGAGGAGGGAAGTAGTGGTCGCGAGTTCAGATCTGGGTGGGTTGGGTGTGAGCTCTGTGTGTCCGTATACAGCAGGTGAGATATCCAAGCAGAGAAGCTTGGCGCGAGTTCACAGTAAATACGTCAGTTTAGCAACCATCCTTGTATGAGTGGAGGACACAGTCCTGAGACGGCCCAAGCCCGCCTAGGAGGGGGGCCTGGGCTGAAGACTCAAGGTGGCAACACCGATTATGGTGGAGGAAATGAGCACAGAGAGTCAGCGGGGAGGTGACAGGGAGGAAGATGCTTGGGAGGTCAGCGCTTCCTAGAAGTCAAGGTGAGCTTGCTCGTGTGTGCGTGTGAGAGAGAGAGAGAGAAAGAGAAAGAGAGAGAGAGATGGTTTTGTTGACCACTATAAACACTGGAAAGTGGCTAGTATAAAATCGGGGCCATTGCTGCCCCTCCTAAGTCTCTGTTTACTAAAGGGATATATATGTAGAGTGAAAATTCTGGCTTGAAATTCAGCATTAAAAAACCAAGATCACGGCATCCAGTCCTGTCACTTCATGGAAAATAGAAGGGGAAAAAGTGGAAGCAGCGACAGATTTTATTTTCTTGCATTCCAAAATCACTGCAGATGATAACTGCAGCCATGAAATTAAAAGACCCTTGCTCCTTGGAAGAAAAACTATGACAGACCTAGACAGTGTATTAAAAAGCAGAGAAATCACTTCACCACCAAGGGTCTGTATAGTCAAAGATATGGTTTTTCCAATATGGATGTGAGAGTTGAACCATAAAGAAGGCTGAGTGAGCACCAAGGAATGGATGCTTTTGAATTGTGGCGCTGGAGATGACTCTTTAGAGTCCCTTGGACTACACGGAGATTAAACCAGTCAATCCTAAAGGAAATCAACCCTGAATATTCATTGGAAGGACTGATGCTGAAGCTCCAATTCTTTGACCACCTGATGTGAAGAGCCAACTCATTGGAAAAGACCCTGATGCTGGGACAGATTGAGGGCAGGAAGAGAAGGGGTTAACGGAGAATGAGATGGTTGGATAGTATCTCTGATTCAGTGGACATGAGTTTGCGCAAACTCTGAGAAATAGTGAAGGACAGAGGAGTCTGGTGTGCTGCAGTCCATGGGGTTGCAAAGAGACAGACAGGACTTAATGACTGAACCATAACAACAACAATAGCATGTATATATGGCTGGTTCGTTTTGCTGTACATTAGAAATTAACGCAACCTTGTGAAGCACCTATATTCCAGTAAAGATTAATTTTAATAAAGGAATGAGTGTCTGATGAGCAGACAAATGTGCATCAGTAAGGACTGGAAAGCATCCACTGGGTTTGGGGACTGAAGGGGACTGAAGTTTTGAGGTGGGGTGACACTGCTTTAGAGTCGGCGAGCTGTGAATAGGATATGAAGTGGAGACGTGATTGTTCTATTCTGGGGCCAAAAGGCAAAGTGGGAGATTTAAGGGCCAAACATAAAGGGTCACATTAGGAACAAAGCCCTTGTGTGTGTTGGGAACCTGAGGCAAGATACAGGGAAGAGCATGTTTGAACTCAGAACTGCAGTGGCCTGAAAGCACTGGGGTGCCCGGGAGCAGCTCGGGGTACCATGATAGGCGCAGGGCCAGCTGCGGGGGTGAACTGCTGAGCAGCTACACAGAGCCTCGTGTCCTGTTGTCACCATCTTGGAATTTTTAATAATTTTGAAAAAAGGGGCCTTGTTCGAAATTCTGCTCCGGGCCTGCAGCTGCTGCCTCAGTCTTCAGGAAGATCGTAGGAATCGTCCCATCACCTTTTCCATACGTCCTCATCCTCATCATTTCATTCATTCTTCCCTCTACTGTCCACTGAACGTGTGCCTCCTGTGTGTTTGGCGCCCTTCTGGGCAGCTCTTTCTTTGATCTGGGATCTGTCTGTGTTGTTCACAAACTCATTGTACCTGTTCCGTTTTTATGGTAGATTTTTTTCCCCATGACCTGTCTTTCTTTTCTTTATTGATATTTGGTAAACTGTGTTCATGGAGAATGAAAAGGCAACCTGCTCCAGTATTCTTGCCTGGGAAATCCCATGGGCAGTGGAGCCTGGCAGGCTCCACTGAGGCTGTAAAGAGTCGGACACGACTGAGCAACTGAACACAGACTGTGTTAAAATATCCGTATACTCCATTTTTACTCCTTGGATTCAGCCCTTCTGCTGTAAGATTTTGTCCGGTCATGAAGAGATCAAGAAGGATCATGTTCCTTGGTAAGTTTGAGTCCCAGGACATCGAAGTAGCTGAGTCACTTGCTTCAGTTGTCAGGTTTATTTTGTTTTCTCTTTAGGCCTAAATGTTAATGATCTTAAGGAAATAAATTAAAATTCCAATGTCTTGTTATTCAGTCACCAAATTGTGTCCAACTCTGCAACCCCCATGGATTGCAGCATGCCAGGCCCCCCTGTCCTTCACTATCTGCTGGAGTTTGTCCAAGTTCTTGACCATTGAATCAGTGATGCCATCCACCGTCTCATCCTCTACTGCCTGCTTCTTCTTTTGCTGTCAGTCTTTCGTAGCACCAGGGTCTTTGCATCAGGTGGCAGCTCTTTGCATCAGGTGGCCAAAGTATTGGAGCTTCAGCATCAGTCCTTCCAATGAATATTCAGGGTTGATTTCCTTTAGGATTGACTGGTTTGATCTCCTTGCTGTCCAATGGACTCTCAAGAGTTTCCAGAGTCTTATGTGACGCTGAATGTTTTGTATGTTGGTTTTACCCTCACATTTTAATTTATTTGCCTTTAAAGCTCTAATTTGGGACTTCCCTCATGGTCCAGTGGTTGAGACTCCGAGCTCCCCCTGCAGAGGACACAGGTTCCACTGCTGATCAGGGAACTAAGATCCCACATGCTGCACAATGTGGCCAAATAAATAAATACAATTTTAAAAAATAAATAAAGCTCCAGTTTTTGGTCTGTTGCCTGGCTAGCTATAACTTTCATATGTGAGTAGAAGGGCTTGGTAATGAGAAACATCAGGCCTTAGTACTGTGGTAAACGTCTTCCATTTCCTTAGGAAATAAGATATAGTTCGGTGTGAATGGTTAGGATGGGAATAGTATATTGATTCTCTCCCGGAGAAGGTCAGGTTGATGAATTATCTGAACCCTCCGAGAAGATGATTGGCTCAGTACTGCATTCAAAGAAATGATATTGCTCTTTCCATTTTCATTTTGTGGCTCAAATACCTACATAAACTTCTGAAACTCCCCTCTGTGTATATCCCGATGTTGAAATTGCAGCTGTCTTTTGTATAGCTTTTGATCGGCTCGAGACCTGAAATTAGATGTTAATTGAAGTTTTTTTTTTTTACCCCTCCCCTATTTTGATGATATTTTCCAGGTCTCTGAGGGAGCACAGCCTTCTACACTCCCTTCCCTGTAAGGCAGATTGTGAACTGTGACGTTGTATGTGCAAGGGCAGCCTGCCTTCATTTGCTTCTATATTAATTGGAAACAGCACACCTACAAGTTACCAGTTGTTTCACTCTCATTTCCCGCTTAAACCAGCGTTTCTTTACTTTATTAGAAAGCGTGCTTCACTGATCCCAGACATTCTGATCTCCCTGGACATCCAATGATATGCCGACACCATTTATTTTTCATAATGTTATGCGTTGCATCTTTCAGTGCACACGTAATGTATTCTGTTTACCTCTGAGCTGATCACAAAACCAATTTCCTGACAACAAAAGGAGGAGGGTCCCATGGCAGTTTGCACATTTCTATCTACTGTTTTACCCTTGAGAAATCCTTCACACTGTTTAAACCTCAGCATTTAAAATAACCAGTGAGCCATCACAAGCAGAACAGTAGCTGGCATGCTCGATTCATTAGTGTTTGTCATGGTTGTCCGTACTGAATTATGGAATTTGACGGCCTTTGACTCCGTGGAAACAACGTTGAGTTTGAACTGTAAAAAGGAGCAATACATAATGAAAGGTTAACCAAGCTTCATTCTGTTTTGCATTCTAAAATTAGTCTCTTTGCCTAATAAATACATTGCCCTCCGTTGATTAGGGACTCTGTCATCTGATTGGATTTGCCACAAATTATAGTTTTCTTCTAACACCCCCAGGGTCACGTGCATAGGAATTTCCTTTCTGTATAGGATTGGGTGGAATAAATTGGAGAGCTGATTCCTTTGTCCCAGTGGGACAGATGGGGATTATTTATGGTCAGTATTTCATGAAAATTAAATTCCCTGCAATTTATGGTTTATAAGGATTAACAGTTTGCAGAGAAAATGTGAAATACTGAACAGTGTCTGGCCACCTTCTTTCTAGCCCCTAAATTGAAGCAGCCCACTCTTCCTCTGCTGACAGTCATTCAGTCTCTTCATGCGTCAGTTATATTTTCAGCCAATAACATGTTCATAAATCAAATGGATAGTTTGAATCTGAGTGGACTATGTAAGCCATATATATATGTGTATATAGTCTTCCCAGGTGGCTCAGTGGTAAAAAATCTACCTGCCGGTGCAGGAGACACAGGAGACATGGGTTTGATCCCTGGGTCGGGAAGATCCCCTGGAGAAGGAAATGGCAACCCACTCCAGTATTCTTGCTTGGAGAATTCCATGGACAGAGGAGCCTGGTGGCCTACAGTCCAAAGGGTTGCAAAGAGTCAGCCACAAATGAGCAACTAAGTACACGTGTGCATGCACACACAAATACACACACACACACACAGGACCTGAGAACTGTATTTCTGCAAACAGTTTGTCCCATTCTGAAGGTTGTCTTCTTCCTGTGTGGGTTTCCTTTGCTATGCAAAAGCTTTTAAGCTTAATTAGGTTCCATTTGTTTATTTTTGTTTTTATTTTCATTAAGAGATGAGTCGAAAAGAATCTGCTGCAATTTATGTCAGGGTGTTCTATGTTTTCCTCTGAAGATTTTATAGTTTTTAGCCTTACATTTAAGTATTAATCCACTTTGAGTTTATTTTTGTGTGTGGTGTTATGAAGTGTTCTCATTACATTCTTGTACACATAGCTGTCCAGTTTTCCCAGCACCATTTATTGAAGAGGCTGTCTTTTGTCCATTCTATATTCTTGTCTCTTCGGTCGAAGATGAGGTGACCACAGGTGCATGGATTTATCTCTGGAGTCTCTGTCCTGTCCCATTGATATGTATTTCTGTTTTTGTGTTAAAGGTCTTATTTTTGCGGTTCTTAACTTTTTGTTATTTAATCCCGTTTTTAGAAAATTTACATTCTTTTTTTTTTCTATTTTTTTTATTTTTTTTTATGTAATTAATTTATTTTTTATTGGAGGCAAATTATTTTACAATATTATATTGGTTGGTTTTGCCATACATTGATATGAATTTGCCCCGGGTTTACATAAGTTCCCCCTCCTGAACCCCCCTCCCACCTCCCTCTTCCCTTTATCTTCCCTCTGGGTCATCCCCGCATGCCAGCCCCGAGCATCCTATAACATGCATTGACCCTGAACTAGTGATTCGTTTCACAAGCTGAAAAGAATTTGAAACAAAAATTGACCCTGAAGTCCATTATTCCTTGTACATTGTAAAGATAAAAATCTAAATATTTTGAATGATGAAAGCTGATTATAAGACAATGCCTCTTATTTTCAGAATGCAAAGAGTAATGGATGGTAAAGCAAAATATTTATGGATATATTATAAAGGAAAGGGTTTTGATTCCACTTACCCCCGGGGGAGGTGAATTTGCTGTCCCTCCCTCCATAATTACAGTCATTTTCACTTGAAACGTCCATAGGCAGTAGCAGAGGAGAAAATGACAATGCTCCATTGCAATTGCCATTAAACCATGGGTGTTCTCCACTTGATATATGTGCTAGGAAAAAAATCGCTTTAGGATGGTAACAAAGAAAGCAGCCCGTGTAGGTGTCTGTCATATGTACATACTGCCAATAATTTTGGGGAGCATTGTGGCTTAGAGGGCTCCGGTTATTTCTAGTGCTTGGCTAGATTGCTGGATGTATGGAACTTACTAATGATGGCCTTTGAGCGCAGCGATACAATTTGCTAACAGAAATAGACTTCGGCTTTCTGTGCACGTGGCCACCAATTGCTACCTGGAAAAAGCTCAGTTATGCAGAGTCTCAAAAATGCAGCTCTTTTGGTTTTTTTCCTTGAGATGTACAATGGAGACTTGCCTATATCGTCTTGGAGCTGATGAACCTTTGTTTAAGTAACATACATATTTTAAATATATAATTTATGTAAACATTCACGTTTACAGAGACAGATTCACCCAACAGCCTCATGTGTTTGTATGTTCTCTTTATATATTTAGTGGGTTTGCATTTACAGTCCCGACTTGGTCATGAAGAGAGGCATATTTTCTTTGTTTTTCCATAGCCGAGCTGTGTCATTCATGGTCTGTTCTCTTGGTGCAAGTGGCACCTAGTAACTGCTTCCAGGGCAGGACGAGTTCTCTGTGTTGACTGGGTCATCTCTGCATCTTGACTTCCATTGGCTCTGCTGTTTCCAAGACCATTCTTATCTTCTCTCGGAGCTTCTGCTTAGAGGATCCCCATGCCCTCGATCATGGCTGTCCCCAGTAGGCCTGTGGCTCTCTACTCTCTGTTCTGTTTACCTTAAATTGTGAGAAGGTTTTCAGATCTTTCCCGTGCCCCAGTACCTAAGGAGGGAGCAGTGGTGGGTCCTCTTGCCTCGAGATTTGCCCAGGTGTCTTCCTGACTCTCCGTATGGCCGCCCTATCAGGGCAGGGAACAGGTTTGAGGGGAAAATCAGAAGTGCATGCTAATAGACATACAAAGAGTCGGCAGTTGAATATACACATCTGGTGTTTAGGGGAGAGGTCTGGGCTTGTGAGAAGACTTTGGAAGTCATCAATGGACGAAAATTTGAGCAAACTCTGGGAGATAGTGAATGACAAGGAAGCCTGACGTGCTGCAGTCCATGGGGACACAAGGTGTCCGACACGACTGCGCGACTGAACAACAACAAAGCCTTTAGGTTGTGCTAACAGCCTTGCTGGGAGAAATATCAATAACCTCAGATATGCAGGTGACACTACCCTTATGGCAGAAAGTGAAGAGGAACTAAAAAGCCTCTTGATGAAAGTGAAAGAGGAGAGTGAAAAGGTTGGCTTGAAGATCAACATTCAGAAAACAAAGATCATGGCATCTGGTCCCATCGCTTCATGGGAAATCGATGGAAAAACAGTGGAAACAGTGTCAGACTTTATTTTTTTGGGCTCCAAAATCACTACAGATGCTGATTGCAGCCATGAAATTAAAAGACGCTTACTCCTTGGAAGGAAAGTTATGACCAACCTTGATAGTATATTAAAAAGCAGAGACATTACTTTGCCAACCAAGGTCCGTCTAGTCAAGGCTGTGGTTTTTCCCGTGGTCATGTATGGATGTGAGAGTTGGACTGTGAAGAAAGCTGATCGCCGAAGAATGGATGCTTTTGAACTGTGGTGTTGGAGAAGACTCTTGAGAGTCCCTTGGACTGCAAGGAGATCCAACCAGTCCATTCTGGAGGAGATCGATCCTGGGTGTTCACTGGAAGGACTGATGCTAAAGCTGAAACTCCAATACTTTGGCCGCCTCAGGCAACAAGTTGACTCACTGGAAAAGACTCTGATGCTGGGAAAGGTTGGGGGTGGGAGGAAAAGGGGATGACAGAGAATGAGATGGCTGGATGGCATCACCGACTCTGTGGACATGAGTTTGAGTGAACTCCGGGAGTTGGCGATGGACAGGGAGGCCTGGCGTGCTATGATTCATGGGGCCACGGAGAGTCGGACATGACTGAGCGACCGAACTGAACAGCCACAAACCTGGAGAAGGCTGTAAAGAGAGTAAATGAAGAAAAAAGTGAAGCGAGAAGGTGGATTCATTTAAAAGAAGGAAAGAAAATTGGAAATGATCCTAATTTAAAGGAAATTATTATAGGCTCAAAGTCTTGAGTGAGATTGTTAAAGCAAGGGATTGTTTAAGATGGGTTTGTGTGTTACATACAAAGAAATTATACAGAATTGGAAAGAAATGAGTAAATGTAAAGGGAGTTATGATTTTAACGATCAACTACTGGCCTGAATGTTGTCAAAAGATTCTGTTTGAGGCAGTGCCGCTGGAAATATGTAGTAGGCACTGTGTTATAACCAGGGATAAGTTCTTCCTTAGAGGAGAGATGCAGAACAACCATTTGGATGGCTGCAGAGGGCCTTTTCAGTCCAGTTGTCTAAAATCTTTATACCTGCTCTCAGCAAATTAAGTATTATACAGTGATGCTATGTGTCCTCAACCCAGGGGAAGAAAAGCACAGGAAGTAAATATCTTTCCTGAACAGTTGAAGGCAAACTTTGAAAATTGAGTATTTTTTTTTTTAATTTGGAAAATCTGAAACTACATTTGATTTGCACTGTGATCTCAGTAGATATGTTGTTGCTTCAAATTGTACCTATGATTTCTGACCCTTTGATCACTGAGGTTCCCAGGTTTTCTGGTTTACCTCAGTTGGTACATAAAAACAGCTAGTCCCTTCCTTTGAAGATATCTGTGGGAAGATTTTCCTCAGACGGAGAAGAAATTTTATGGATGGACCATAAATAAACTCTTTAAAAACTAGTAACAGTTGCTGTGTTTTTAAGCATCAGTACTATGTAGATGTGTGAGGTGAACAAACTTTATCCACAAATAGGGACATGAAATGTGTGAAATGAAGAGGAAGCTTTCTCAGCCCTAAATTTGGTTGATTAGCTCCTTTGTCTTTGGTTGGTTTCCAAATGAAGATGCTCTTTTTAAAAAAAGAAAAGTGAATTTTAGTGACTTTGAATACTTCTCTGTAAAACCCTCTTCTAATGAGATTGAATAATTTATGCATCTTTAATATCGGAGAGGGAAGTTATTCCTTGAAGACTGGCATTTCATAACCACTTTGCCATGGCTGATTGACCTCTCCAGTCACAAGGCTACGTCTCTATCAAGCACACAACCCCATGGTCGCTTAGCTCCAGTACTGGGCACGTAAGAAGCGGCTTGTGTGGACACAGTCACATACACAATATTAATTCTGGTGTATTAGAAAGAAACACATACCCTAAGATACAGAAAGAAAAGTGAAATGTAGAGCAAAGATAGAAATTGTTTCACTAAAAGCAAATTTTCAGATGGTAAAGAATCCACCTGAAATGTGGGAGATCTGTGTTCGATCTCTAAGTTGGGAAGATCCCCTGGAGGAAGACAAGGCAAACCACTTCAGTATTCTTGCTTGGAGACGCCTATGGACAGAGGAGCCTGGCGGGCTGCAGTCCATGGGGTCGCGAAGAGTCGGACATGACTGAGCATCTAAGCACACAAAAGCAAATTAAGCTACAGCCCTACTGTGCTAAGTTGAAGGTGTTTCTTTGTTTTTAAAGCTTTTTTATTTTTAATGTGGATCATTTAAAAAGTCTTTATTGAATTTGTTACAATATTGCTTCTGTTTTATGTTTTGGTTTTTTTTTTTTTTTTTTGGCCATGAGGCATGTGGATCTTACCTCCCTGACTAGGAATCAGATTCATATGCCCTGCATTGGAAGGCTCCCCTGGGCTGCCAGGGAGGTCCCAGTCTGTAGGTGCTTAAGTTCATTTATTTTGGAATTGAAGTGCCTGAAATGTTTCCTAGAGACTGGACTTCCCTGGACATCTATAACCATACATCTGTATCTTCAGACAAAACTGCAGCATTTGACACAGTGGTTCATCATTGATTTTCTGTTTTCTTTAAACTTTCAATTATACCAACTCATCATTTGTTTCCGGGTGTCGGGTCACTGGTCAGCCGATGTGCTAGCTTCCTTTGACTCCAATAGCCTTCTCTGGTTCAGTCCGTTATGAACAGGGAGACAGGTTTGTTTGCATAATATTGGGTTTGGCTATTGTTGGTGGGACAGTGCCATGTGAGAGGAGGTGTCTCAGGTTAGGCCTTCTGAAGTTATTGGTACATGCATGTCCTGGTCTTCTGACAAAGGTATAATTTTTCCATAAATCATGTTCTCCTCAATATATAGCTATTCATAACAGAACTAAAAGGGCTTCCCAGGTGGCTCAGTGGTAAAGAATCCACCTACCATTGCGAGACTCAGGAGACGTGGGTTCCATACCTGGGTCGGGAAGATCCCCTGGAGGAGGGCATGGCAACCCACTCCGGTATTCTTGCCTAGAGAATCCCATGGACAGAGGAGCCTGGCGGGCTGTAGTCCATAGGGTTGCAGAGTTGGACATGACTGAGCATGCACATGCAAACAGAACTTATAAGCCTAATTGAAAAGAGACCTTATTTATATCCACTTGATTTTAAGTCTCCCCATTTTAGTATCTCCTTAAAAAAAATCATTACGTCTCCTAGGACTGAGCTCTCTTCCCACCTTCTTAGGCCAAATCTAGTTGGTCTTACAGTCTTCCAGGAACTTGCCTGGTGGTCCAGAGGTTAAGAATCCACCTGCCAATGCAGGGGATGTGGGTTCCTTCCCCGGGAAATTCCACATGCTATTGGGCCACTAAGCCCATGGGCCACAACTAATGAAGGCCACGCTCCTGGAGCCTGTGCTCTGTGGTGCCTGCGAACCTCAACGAAGAGTAGCCCTTGCTCACTGCAACTTGAGAAAGCCCACATGCAACAGCGAAGATCCAGCGCTGCCAAAAAATTTAAAAAAGACTTCCAAAATCACAAAGATGGCTTGAGGCAGAGGATAGCAGTTGAACAAACAATGGGCTAACCAGGAAGTTTAGAAAGGAAAACTTGGGGAAGAAGGTATCCATGGGGAGCTGTAAAAAGATCATATATGTTACTGGGAATCTAGAAGACTGTGTTCATGCTTCGTGCTCATGCTCAGCCATTAAGTCATGTCTGACTCTCTTCGACCCCATGGACTATGGGGTCCTCTGTCCACCAGGCTTCTCTGTCCATGGGATTCTCCAGGCAGGAATACTGGAGTGGGATGCCATTCCCTTCTCCAGAGGATCTTCCTAACCCAAGGATCCAACCCACAACTCCTGCTTTGCAGGTGGATTCTTTACCATCTGAACCACCTGGGAAAACCTGTGCTCCTAGTTAGGTTTGTGCATTTTCCCAGGGCTGTGTGTATGCTCAGGAAAGACCGAAGGAGGCCCTAACCTCTCACCTCTGGCTGAACTTGAGGCTTTGGGCACGCAGGAAGTGAAGGCTGAGGAGGAATGGAAACTGCCTGGCTGAGTACTGAAGGTCTGTGCCAGCAACACAGAGCCACTCAGCAGAGACTGGGAGGGACCATCTCTTGGCATGCAGGCTGTCAGAGCATCTTCATGCAGTGCTCGAGTGTGCTGCTCCCACCTGTATTCATGTCTTTTTTCTTTGCTCACCTGTGAAAGTGAAAGTGGATCAGTCATGGCCAACTCTTTGTGACTCCATGAATTCAGGCACCTCTGTCCATGGAATTCTCAAGGCAAGCATATTGAAGTGGGTTGCCATACCCTTCTTCAGGGGATCTTCCCAAACCAGGGACTGAACCCGGGTCTCCTGCATTGCAGGCAGATTCTTTGCCATCTGAGCCACTTGCGAAGTCCTGAAATCCCTCCCTCAAACCCCTTACACAGGCAACATAGGGGTAAACAGACAACATGTAGATTTTGAAAGTCAACAAACAATAGAAGCACAGATGAGTTGCAGGTCAGCTCTGATCCTGGGAAAGCACCAGTAACTCAGAGGTCAGGATCCCGCTGGATTAGGGGGAGTGCAGTGGTTCTTGGGTCCCCAGGGGCCCTTGCACCAGCCAGGGATACTTAGCTGACTTGTAAATTACAAGCTCATTCATCCCTAGAAGGTGTGGCGCACGGGATCATGGGAAAGAATGTTCAGGACTTTCACAAACATTAGGTTCAAGAAACTCATCACTGGGAACTTCTTAGAAACTTCAGAGGATAGAAAGCCAAAAGTAGTTTGTTTTCTTATGGAGATCTTTTTTGTCCCCAGGGAAGAAACAGTTACAATTTTCAGTATTTATCTAGCTCAGTGGAGAGAATTCCTCCCATGTGTTAAATTCTCATAACAGTTCTTCATGTTATCCTCACAATATTAAGGCTGTAAAGCTATCTTTGTTTGAGTCATTAAAACTGGTAATATCCACTTAGGATGAAAATCATTTTCTCTAGCCCAGGTAAGGAGACAATTGAAAAATAAATTCACTGGAGGAAAAAAAAGAAAAATTTCCCCTTTAATTATATAACTTGCCAATGTACTTGATTTATCTTTTGCTCTTTTATGTAGCTCAGCCACATGTCTTTTGGTTTGTTTTCCTTTATTACACTTAAAATATAATTTATTGCCCACTGAATTAAGCTAGGAAGCTCCATCTCACAGCTGAAGTGGACCCCACATGGTCCCTCTTATGGTGGGAGGAGACAGTGTCTTCAGTGAATAATCCTCAGAGGGTTCACCTATTTTTTTTCTTCTCCCATGTGCCCTGGTAAAGAAAAGCAAGGACATCCCTGGTGGTTCCAGTGGTTGAGAATCCACCTGCCAATGCACAGGACACAGGTTCGATCCCTGGTCCGGGAAGACTCACGTGCCTCAGGTCAGCTTAATCCATGTGCTGCAACTATGGAAGCTTGCATGCCCTAGAGTTCATGCTCCAAAACAAGAGACGCCACTGTGATAAGAAGCCCAGGAAACCACAACTAGAGAGTAGCCACCAATGGGTACAAGAGGGAAAGTACACATGTAGTGGTGAAGACCCAGTGCAGCCAAAAATAAATTTTAAAAAGTAATATCGTGTTACTGACATTTATATGGCACTTACAGCATGTTAATAATATCTGTTTTTCACACACTAACTCAATTTTATGCCACCCATGAGTGGCATTAAATACTTACTTGTAAATGCAGTATAGTTGTTTTATATTACCTAAGTTTCAGGTGTACAACCAAGTGATACAGTGACATATATATTTATGTATGTATATTCTTTTTTCATTTATATGTTATTACAAGATACTGAATATAGTTCCCTGTGCTATACAGTAAGCTCTTGTTGCTTATCTATGGAGTTAAATATTATTTAACCCCATTATTCAGGTGCAGAAACCAAGGCAAAGAAAAATGCCCAGATTTATAAAGCTAGCAAATGGTGGTGCTGGGGTTTGGACCTGGGTCACCGGCTCCAGAATCCATGGTCCACTTGCTCAGCCGTATCTGCTCAACTGTGGGCTGTGGAGGTGGTTGGGACACTCATGTGTCTTGGAATCGGTTTGACCTCATTGTAGGATTGACAGTGACTCCAAGGAGAGCTTAGGGGCCTGAGGGTGGGAGGGACAGGCGAGCACAGGACCTGCGCTGATTCATTGATTGGACACCTCAGTTTAGTGCTGCTGAATAGAGATGTACTTGTTTGGTGTGTTTTCCTAACTACCATGTCCTCAAGCTTGAGCATTTCGAGTGTGTAAGGTGGTGCCTTGTCATTGTAGCACTTTTGAGGTTATCGGGCTGTCACAGTGTTGTGGCGCTGTCGGCCAGGGACTGCTTTTCAGTCGTTGCTGGACTGTGAAACCTTGACCACAATTGGTCCAGAGGCATTTACATCATCACCATAGTGGGCTTTGGTGCATGCTAAGTCACTTCAGTCATGTCCAACTCTTTGAGACCCAACCCCATGGACCGTAGCCCTCCAGGCTCCTCTGTCCATGGGATTCTCCAGGCAAGAATACTGGAGTGGGTTGCCATGCCCTCCTCCAGGGGATCTTCCTGACCCAGGGATTGAACCCGTGTCTCCTGTCTCGTGTCTCCTCCATGGTCAGGCAGGTTCTTTACCACTAGTGCCACCTAGAAAGCCCAATGGACTTTGGTAACTACATGCTTTTCCCTTTTAATGAAACAATGGGATTCAAATGATTTGTCCTGAGACGACACCAGCTTAGGTGTGTCACTGCAGAAGGGCTCTGTGGAACCCTGTGCAGAGAAGTCGGCGTCCCGTCCACCACTGCCATGTGGTTGGGTGTGGAGGCCCGGAGCTTCGGGTCAGAGTCGCCCTCAGAGCCACTGCTCTAGAGTCTCACGGTGCCTCAGCTTGTCCAGATTATACTCACTTGTTAGCCCTAGTGCTGGTAGGCGTTCAGAAATCCAGTTTGAGCTTGAAAGCATCTCTTTAGACAATGATGAGCCACAGAAAATGGGAAAGTGTCAGAAAAAAAATCTCAGTCCTTTGGTGGTTTCACCATTTCATGGCTGGCATTCGGATTTCCGAGATATCAGTGGTTTTTTTTGTTGGTTTTTGCCTCTTTCACGTAATTGACTGAGAGGGAATCTGATTTAGGAGGAGAACTGCAGCTGAAGAAGAGTGATGAGCAGCAGTTGTTAAGGGGCAAGGTGATAATTAACACATCTCCCTGGGTACCGGCACCACTGAGATTTCAACATCCTGGCAGCTAGGGCATGAGCCTGTCTTCTCTCTGCTTCTCAGTGTTTGTGAAGGAGGCTAACTCCTGTGTGAATGGTGGGCTGTGGACTGGGGAGTGTCAGGGCTGCTGCGCCTGAGAGACCACAGCTGGACTGAGCCCGTGCTGAATACTCAGACCATCATCATCAGTGGATGACCATCCTGGGAAATTCTGGGGGTGGGGGGCTAGTTGTCAACCTGCTGCTGTTTAGTTGCTAAGTCGTGTCTGACTCTCTGTGACCCCACGGGCTGCAGCCCACCAGGCTCCCACGTCCGTGGGATTCTCCAGGCAAGAATACTGAAGTGAGTTGCCATTTCCTCCTCCAGGGGATCTTCTGGACCCAGGGATAGAACCTGCATTTTGCATCTCCTGCGTTGGCAGGTGGGTTCTTTACTGCTGGGCCACCAGGGAGCTCAGTTGTCAACCTACCATTCCCTGATCTTGAGAGCCTTCATATTTAGACCTGAAAAGAAAGAGAAATCAGTCAGCGTAAAATTTTCCCTGAGTGTCTGTCTTACGTTTTGAATGGGTGTGGTTGCACAGTAATGACTCTGAAAGCACAGAATCATCAGTCTCTTATACTGGCCCCTTTCCCACAGCACAGTCTTCAGGACCACACAGAATAGGACTTTGTATGGCATCTGCAAAGAAATGTGTCAGAGATGTGGCGAGTGGAATGCAGGGAGTTATTTCCCACAGGGTAAATAAAGCTGGGAAGAGCTGTTAACACCCTAAGTCCAGAAGGATGTCATAAATCTTCAAAATTTGCTTTGTGCCAAAATATTTTATTGGAGCATCGATAGAACTTGGGCAAAATTTAATGAGTAGTAAATCAGTCAAATTAAGTAATTATAGTTTGTGGGTAGGCTCATAAACTTCATCTAGGTCTTAAATATTTGTTCAAATTTTCTGAGACTGTTTGGGATATAGCAAGGTCTTGTTTGGGAAAATGTCTAGGTTAGTAACTATACAGAATAATAGATGTGTGTTTCTGTTCACGGCATGAAACCTGCTTGTTAAAAATACTAGCCATGGGTCTTCCAGGGCCGTCCAGTGGTTAAAACTTTGCCTTCCAATGCAGGGGGTATCGGTTTGATCCCTGGTGGAGGAGCTAAGATCCCACCTGCCTTGCGACCAAAAAGCCAAAACATAGAAAGAGTATTGTAAAAGTTCAATAAAGGCTTTTAAAAAAATGATCCATGTCAAAAAGTATGTTTTAAAAAATGCTAGCCGTGTCACATCTCCCATGCTCCACTTGAAACGCCAGTCATTTGTTTCTAAACTCAAGTTGTTGCAGTATCTCTGAGGCCATAGTCGACCAGCCTACAACAACACTTAGAAACAACACTTTAAATCTATTAATCCCAGAGTGGATGAAAAGCAGAGGTGGTAAATTAAAATGTAAGACAGGTGCCTTGGGTCTGAGAGGGAGGGCTAGGGCAGAGGATGCCGTGGGGAAGTGCTGGAAGAGAGGATATAACTGTTTTGTATTTTCATCCGGGATTAACTCACTGGGAAGGCCGAATCAATAGCATACATTTGCAGTTTAGACCAATGAGAAGAACATTGAAAAGATTACTTCCAGCACTCTGACTACATAAGTCCTGTTAGTGTATGCTTTGTCCTTGTGCTCAGTCGTGTCTGACTCTCTGTGATCCCACGGACTGTAGCCCACCAGGCCCCTTCTGTTCATGGCATCTCCCAGGCAAGAGTACTGGAGTGGGTTGCCATTTCCTTCTCTGTGGGATCTTCCCAACCCAGGGAAAGACCTGAGTCTCTTGTGTCTTCTGCATTAGCAGGGTGGATTCTTTACCACTGAGCCACCTGGGAAACCCAATATATATCTTAAAGATGTTAAAAAAATTAATAAACAGAAACTTAATTTAAATAGCGTCAGGAGACCAGGGACTTCCCTGGAGGTCCATCGGTTAAGACTCTGCGCAGGGGGGCTGGGTTCTATCTCTGGTCAGGGATTAGATCCCACATGCTGCAGCAAAGATTCCCATGTGCCACAACTGAGACCCAGTCAAGCCAAATAAATATAAAGTATTTTTAAAGAAATAGAGCCAGGAGGCCAGAATGGGAAGCTCTCAGGACCCGTGAGACTCTTCTTTCCTGGCAAGGACTCAGCCAGTGGAAAGCCATGGACTGTTTACTAGAGCCCTCCCAACTTCTTTCCACTCTACAAAAGCTTTCTCCTTCCGTGGCTGAGCAGGGACTTACATGTGGCTCTCCAGGGTTGAGGTCCCCGAACTGCAGTTGTCTTCTGATCTGCATAAACCCATCTCTGCTGGAGAAATATCTGGCAGTCAGTTTGTTTCAGGTCAGCAGAGATGTCTTTGTGGTTGCTGAACAATGCAGAAGCTGATAAGAGAATGATATGCCTTGAGTCTAATTCTTGTTTTCTCATTGAGTGATGTGGAGTACTGAGTCAGTTAGGGAAAACTAGAAAGGGGGAAAGGTGTGTATAACTCATCCTTCGATTCTGTTCAGCACTCCTGAAGCCTTAAGAGGTGTCCACAGTTAATAGGTCACTGTTCTTGGGTTGGTGTTGAAAGATACATTGAATGTCATCTTCCAAAAGAGAGGAGAGTTGAAAGCCCTATGGGGGCAGAGGAAGGACACTCGATGCAGCCTGGGCCAGTCAGGAGGTTCATCTTGTTGAAGGTGAGCCCTGTGTTCAAGGAACTGAAAGAAATGAGTATTTTAGAAGCATCAAATGATGGTGGGGCTTCAGTGGGGTGGGCTGGGAGACATGGCTGGAAAATGGACTCCTGGGCTGCATCAAAGAAGGCCTGTGTGCTTTCTGTAGAGTCTGAAGGTGGCACCGTTGAAAATGACTGATGTGATCAGATGTTCTTTTGTTCTTTTTTCCCCTCTGATGGCCACACTGGACAGTGCAGTGCAGTGTATCCCTGTCCCCATAGGAACCTGCCTCCAGGCTGTGAGTCTCACGGACCCTTCTCACGCTTCATGGTCTGTTCGCTATTCTATCTCCATTTGCAAGACGACTGTGGTTCCTTCTATTTATATTTGAAATCTGTCTTTGGCATATATTTGAAGCAGAGGATATACATCAAAATGTGATCGTATTTTGCCATCTCGACTAGTCCCCAAACCTGATTTTTTTTAAAGATAGTTTTCAGAGCGGTGTGGTGTTGCTGTAACATTTGCCCATCACAGCAGTGTGGTCCTTCCCCCTTTCAACCCTGCTCCCATCTGTCTTCATGATCGCAGAATTGAGGGTGACATTCTTTCAGTGAATCATATCATGATCCATCAGCTGAAAGATTAATTCAGAAAACATGATTAGAAAGAGACATCTGAATAGTTTATCTGAGACATAAGGCATGGACATCGGTGACAGGATTTAAATAACTGAAATGAATTCTCTTTAGATTTCTTGTCTTACTAAATTAACATCAAAATGATTTTACCACTTTAGGTAATGCAGTGTCAGAAAGTCTAACTGCTTTGCTGGTCATAAATTATCACCATCCTTAGGCTAACTGAAAGAGTACTTTCTGACACTGAAATATCCAGTTTCCCTTTTAGAACAAGAATGATAATATGATGTTAATATTGTTCTGGGATGTCCCATCTTTTTCAACAATTTGTCAACAGTCTAAGTAAATAAGAAATTGTGCTTTCTCTTTAATAAATTCTCTCTATTCATGACTTGTGCTTCTAGCACAGCAGTGGCATCAAGCTGGAGTCGATATGTCCTGTAGAATTAGGGCCGTGTCTTCCAGATGCCATATTAAATTTAAGTTACTGTTCCCTGTCCTTTTCCGGTGTTGCACTGAGTTAATGTTAGCCTGTATCTTATTATCATCAGCCATCAATCGAGAAGATGCTAAAGAAGCAACCATCCTCAGATGGAAAAGGTAACATTACAGACGCCTCATGGAACTTTCAGATTTGCACTCATTTTTGTCCTAAATTAAAAGATAGCCTGTTTAAAAGATGCAAATGGTAGAACATACTTTGGGAGTATTAGTTCCTTGTGTGTTCTGCCAAATACTCTTTGACATTATGGCCAAATTTAATGCTTAGCTGCTAAGTGGCTTTATTAGGCTCTCACGCTGTGGAGAGCAGAAGACGATGGCATTAGATTTTTTTTTTTAATTGAGTAGTTTTACTGTTATAATCAAGACATGACAATTTTGGACACATTGTAAAAACTTATTCATTTAACAAATAATTGTAAACTTTCATTCATCTAACTGTTTTATTTATTGCCATTAAAATTTTTTTTACTTTCATTAATTAATTGGAGGCTAATTATAATATTGTGGTGGATTTTGCCATACATTGACATGAATCAGTCACGGGTGTACATGTGCCCCCATCCTGAATCCCCCTCCCACATAAATTATTTGAATCTTGAGATGCTTTTATTTACACTTGGAGTCTTTTTTTTTTTTTTAACTTTTTATTTTGTATTGGGTTTTAGCCGATTCATGATGTTGTGATTGTTTCAGGTGAACAGGGAAGGGACTCAGCCATACATATAAATGTAACCGTTCTCTCCCAGGATCCCCTCCCATCCAGGCTGGCACATGACATTGAGCAGAGTTCCCTGTGCTGCACAGTAGGTCCTTGTTGGTTATCCCTTTTAAATACAGCAGTGTGTGCATGTCCATCCCAAACTCCCTAACTACCTCTTCCCCCATCCTTCCCCTCGGCAACTGTAAGTTTGTTCTCTAAGCCTATGAGTCTGTTTCTGTTTTGTAAATAAGTTCATTTGTATCGTTTCCTTGGGATATCATGCAATACTTCTCCTTCTCTGTCTGACCTGCTTCTCACAGTGTGACCATCTCTCGGTCCGTCCACCTTGCCACAAGTGGCATTATTTCTTTCTGTTTAATGTGGAGCCTTTTTAATATTAACATCTGTGCTGAGGAAAGGTTACCTTTATCTTTTAATATAATAAAATTATCTTTTTGCCTTTTTAGTCAAAGAAAGAAATTTGTAAAAATAGAGATAACAGACACACAGATAAGCTTTGTGACTTTCAAAGCTTCACTCAAGTGCCTAAATGAAACCATCGTGAAGATGATGTTTGATTTTGGAATCCCTTCAAGAAGGTTAAAGATTTCAGAATGATAGCAGCATCCCTGGGTCTTCTCACTGTGCCAGGAACCCTAATTTGGAGGTGAGAGAGCTGCTCTTCATCCTCACAGAAAAATCCCTGTCGGTCATGAAAAATTGAGCAAAAATTGAGCAAGATGGGGGTGTCCACCATCTCGAAGCTCTCCTTGCCACCATGGAGGGCTCTGTGACCTGGGGCTGTGTGACCCGAGGTCCCTTTCCTGGAGCTACAGCAAGAGACTGAGCCTGCTGGCATCTCTTCTTGCTGGGCAGGAGCCAAGAAGCCCATCAAGTAGTCCTCTTCAGGCTGTCCCCAGACAGCGTCTTCTCCCGGTGTGCTGAAGAGGCTCTGAGGACTCACTCTTGCCACTTGGGCTGAATTCCTTCCCTTCTGTGAAAAACACAGGAGGATAAAATTATAGACAGGGCTGGTACTCCAACCTCTGGGAGAGACGTTACTGTGTCTTTGGAATAAACTGGTGTCAGGCTTTGCTGCTGTGATTCTGCCAAACAAGATACCCACTGAAGCTGCTGTATAGCCCAGGGAGCCCAGCCTGGTGCTCTTTGATGACCTAGTGGGATGGAATGGGGTGAAGGGAGGAAGGCTAATGTATACACCTGTGTGTGTGTGTGTAATTATGACTGTGTGTGTGTGTGATTATGACTGATTCGTGTTGTCATATGGCAGAAACCAACACATTGTAAAGCAATTTTCCTCCAATAAAAAAATTAAAAAAAAAGAATTACTCAGTCTTCCTGTTACGTTACTCTAACACAACGTTGTAAAGCAACTTTCCTCCGATTAAAAAAGAAAAAAACAATTGCCCACTCTTCCTATAGGCTATTCCTATACTACTTCTCTCATGGGATCTGGGACTCCACAAGGATTCCTCAAACTTGGTAGAGAAGAGAGACCCCACAACATACATGATATTAGGAAGTGTTGGCTGCTAGTCCCATTTAGTTGAAGGCTTACCTGTTTTCCAAAACATCATGTAGATTTTGCATTTTATTCCAAAATAGATCCAGTTTTATATTAATAGAATTATGGTGTCACTTTTGTGAATTACTACAGTCTTTTTGAAATGCAATTTGGCAATATCTGTAAACATTAAATATGTATGTACTGTTTCACTCAGCAGTCTTACTCCTGGGAATCAATCTCATAGAAACAAAAGCATGAGTACATCAAGATATATGTATAATGATATAAATGACCACATGCCATGGCAAAAATTGGAATAAAATGAATGGCACTCAACAGGGAAGTGGTTGAATGTAAACTGTGGAGTCACCATCTGTGGAATTGTGCAGCCACTGAAGAGAATTAATTGGAATTCTGTCAGGCGACTTGAAGGGATTTCTGTGAGTAAAACAAAATGCACGGAATGCATCTAAGTGCCGTGTTTATAAAACAGTGACAGAATAACTGTCATCGTTGTTCAGTCACTTGGTTGTGTCTAGCTCTTTGCAACCACCGTGGACTGCAGCACGCCAGGCTTCCCTGTCCTTCACTATCTCCTGGAGTTTGTTCAAACTCATGTCCATTGAGTCGGTGATGCCATCCAACCATCTCATCCTCTGTCACCCTCTTCTCCTCCTGCCCTCGATCTTTCCCAGCATCAGGGTCTTTTCCCACTCTGCATCAGGTGGCTCAAGTATTGGAGCTTCAGCTTCAGCATCAGTCGTTCCAATGAATATTCAGGGTTGATTTCCTTTAGGATTGACTGGTTTGCTCTCCTTGCAGTCAAGGGACTCTCAAGCGTCTTCTCCAGCTCCACTTGAAAGCATCGACTCTTCGTCCCTCAGCCTTCTTTATATTAACATACATGTTATATGTAAACATGTACAGAGTAATTGTATATGTTTCTATATGTTTTGTAAATCATATTGGCATGAGGAGCTCAGTGTCTCACCGGGTTGCCAGTGGTAGGAGGGATGAGAGATGAGGGAGGGAGGGAGAGGAAAAGGAATATTGCATTATTTAATCATTTGGAGTTAGAGACGATTGTGTGATCTGTGTAATACAAATTATACATAAACCAGTTGTCTCTCTCCTTGTAAATTTGGAAGCTGCCCTGTCTCCTGCTGAGTGGCTTTGCCCTCGTCCTGTCTCATCATGACATAGCCCTGGGAGCAGTGGTGTTCTCACTGAGAAACATGACGTGACAATATGCATAGTACGGAGATCTGAGGGGGATAAGCCACCACGTGCCTCCATCTGGCTGGAGTGCCTGTCTTCTGGGGAGGTTCTGTTCGTTCTGCCATGATGTGTCTGTGAAGGGGCTTCCTGACGGAGGCAGGCTGTGGACACCATTAAGTTTCCTTGGACATGGGTGGCTTTATTCCGAAACTTGATTTCTGCTGACTCCTTAAGGCATCACCTGATTTGGCTGCTAGCTTTCTGCAGTGACACCTGGTTCTTTCTGTGGTTCCACCTTTAGTGATGCTCTTGAACTGTGGAGCTGGAGAAGACTCTTGGGAGTCCCTTGGACAGCAAGGATATCAAACCAGTCAATCCTAAAGGAAATCAACCTGAGTATTCATCAGAAGCACTGATGCTGAAGCTGAAGCTCCAATACTTAGGCCACCTGACTCACTGGAAAAGACTGTGATGCTGGGAAAGATTGAGGGCAAGAGGAGAAGGGGGTGACAGAGAATGAGATGGTTGGATGGCATCACTGACTCAATCGACATAAGTTTGAGCAAACTCCAGGAGGTAGTAAAGGACAGGGCGGCCTGGTGTGCTGCAGTCCATGGGGTTGCAAAGAGTCAAGCATTACTTAGCAACTGAACAACAAATTACCACCTGACTTTTTACAGTGTCAGTAAATACTATATTATACACCTGGTCCATACAGCCAAGCTGTGAATTGTTATGGTTCAAGCTGTAGGAGTGTATCTAGTTCATAATTTTATTATGTTCTGTTTTTAATTTTGCAGTGCAAAAGCCTTTTCTGGTGAAAGATTCAGTGAACTGATTCAAATTATTCTTATAAATGTTGTTGGATGTTATGTAACATAACATGAACATGTTATGTTTTATATCATGTGTGAAATTGCTCCCCATGGGAGGACTATCTTTAGACATGCTTACTGCCTTAAATTACTTAAAATAAAACCACTTAAACTCTTTCCCCAACCCACCAATATAAATAATTTCCTTCTGTCTATCTCATGGGTACCATATGCAACACTTCTCAATCCCATCAATGTTCTCTTCAGCTTACAAGTAAATGTAGCTCACAGTACTCTCATTAGCTGCAAGAAAAAGTGTCACTAACAGTTTATCTTCTTCATGCAACTTCTCCTACAAGTTTTCCACTAATTCCTCAATACCCTGAACAACAGAGCTTCCGATCACACTTACATTTTCATAAGGCTATGTCTGTCTGGTAGGCTACATAGTTACAGCTGTATTCAATAAACATTTTTATAAACTCGGCTTCCTTAAAACGTTCACTGCTAAGCAGTTGTCTCAGTTCATTATTTCACAGTTGCAACTATTTCATTCACTTTGTTCTATTAGAAACAAATTTGATAGTTTTGATTAGAAACAAAAAAAGTAGTATTTTTTCTCATTTTATTAAGCTTTTCTTACAGATCTTTCCTTATGCCAGCACATGCTGTGGTTTAACAAGATTTCAGCTTTCTTTCCACTTCATTCTTTCCAGCTGTGATGTGATTCAACCATTGTCTGGGGTCATTTTTTGAGAGGTTTTTGCATTTAAAAAAAAGAAAGCTTTGGGCAGTGTGGAAGCACTCAGAGCCTGGCATCGTGGGGCAGGTGGGCGGTAGATGACCAAGATGTGGACTCTGCTCAGGTCCCAGAAAGGAGGATAGAGGTGATACCAGCAGGGGGCAGTGACACTGAGCTCACTGGCTTCTTGGGACCCAGTCAGTGCGTGTGCCCCACATAAATCTACCCAGAAGGGTCATAGGTCAAACTGTATTCAACGTGGGTATCATTTTAGGGTTTTTTTTTATATAAGTTTGATCATCTGAAGCACAGAACTAAACAGTTTTATGACCATCAGTGGTTAACAGTGATCAGCTGGTGATGCCATAACAAGCCGTCATTCAGAGCATGTGTTGAGAGAAATATGACTTTGTTCTTCCACCTGTCCACAGACGTTTTGTATTTGCAGTGATCCAATCTCAGCTTTTTAATTCTGTCTTAAGAAATTGCTATTTCCAGGGAAACATTTCTGACATGATTTGGAAAGGGAGAGGTAAATCTATGATACCGCCTGGAGGCTGATAGGAGAAAAAGGGAAACAGCTTTTTTGAATGCTTTTGGAAGGAGGGAAAAAATGGGCCATTTTAGTTATTCCCATTTCAGAAGGTTATTCTCATCTGAAAGACATTTGAGAGACTGAAATGGAATATTTCCATTGCCATACCTCTCATAGCGAAAAGAAGTAATAGGCAATTATTTTTGCAGGTTCTTCTTAAAAGAAAAGCTAGGCAGGACTGGTCCTACCTTCGCAAGATAAAATGGGGAATTGAGCAGTTATTCAATGAATTTCAAATAGTGTCAAGAACCCAGCATGATTTTTGCCCTGAAGTCCATAGATGGACTTTTCTAGAGAGAAAATAGCATCCGGGCTCTGTCCCATTATAATGATAGCAGGGTTGCATGTGAAGAGAAAATTCAAACAATAGAGAAAGCCAGACAAAAGAATTGATCTCAGTTTTTCACTTGAGAAGTATCTGTTGGGTACCTACTGTGTGCAGGTTGAGTGTTGGGGCTTCAGTGTTATAGTATGTTCTATACATATGAATGAATTTCATTCTAAGAGCATGTTCGTAAGTCACACAAACTTAGCCCAGGTACCCAACTAACATAATTGGCTGTATAATACTGTACTGTAGTTAAGTTTATAATACTTTTTACACAAATAATGCATGAAAAACAAAAACCATTTTAATCTTATAGAATAGTACCTTGAAAAGTACAGTAGTCTGTAAAAAGTTTAATTCTGTAAGAAACTGTCAAACTGTATTCCAAATTGGCTGTCCCATTTTGCAGTCTCACCAGTGATGAAGGTTCTTTCTCCACATCCTTACTAGCATTTGGTGGTGCCAGTATTTTGAATTTTTGCCACTTCAGCAGATGTATAGTGGTATCTCATTGTTGTTTTAATTTGCAATTCCCTGATGACATCCGATCTTGAATATCTTTTCATGTGCTTATTTGCCCTCTGCATATCTTCTTTGGTGAGCTGTCTTTTTAGATCTTGGGAGCAGCAGTTTGGAGGGATCTCAAAAGACTTGCTGATTTTAAGGTTTTTAGCTTTTTTCTTGTTATGTGAGTAAAGGACTTCTAAGTTTCTTACATCTCAGACTGGAAACTGAAGTTCCTATTTAATTTTGTTTTTAAAGTTTTGTGTGGCTGAGCGAGGTGTTTTTAATTCTGTTTTGCGCTGTTAGTAGCGGTGCTAGTAGCGGTGCTGCGACCTTGCATGTATGACAGTTGCCTTCTGCAGACTGAGTTCTCAAAGTGGATCGATGGTTAGAGAAAATATACTAATTGATTTATATTTGGCCAGATTTCCTCATGGTGAAATCACTATACTCCCACCAGCATGGATGACTTTGTCTGTTTCCACAGACCCTCGCCAACATTGTCAGACTTTTGTATCTTTGCCAATTAGATAAGCAGAAAGAGATCCTACAGTTTTAACTGCATTTTTTCCCACCATGATTCTATCTTCTATTACCTACAAATATTTCATCTATTATATTTCTCTATGTGGATGTTCAGTTTTTTCCTGGTAATTAATATAAAGTTTAGTAAACTTTTGTCTATCTTATGTTTTGTAGATGTTTTTTCCAAATGTGTGTTGTTTATATTTTAAACTTTATTTCTAATAGGATTTTTATTAAATTTTTTACTTTTACAATAAATTGTGTAGACATTTATTGTTAATTCTTTTGTTGTTCTTGTTTCTAATATTGCTAACAGAGATTTTCCCCATTCCTGACATGTTCAGTTATTTATTTTGATTTTGTCCTTGGATTTTACCTAACCATATTTTCCTCTAGTCTTTAAAATAGTTGATTCACCTGGAATGTGTTTTGGTGGAAGGCATAAGAATGGGATCAAGCTTCATTTGTAGCCAACTCTCTAGCCAGTTGTACAAACACTTAGGAAAAAAAACTCCTTTTTTTCCTTTTTAAACTGATATTAACGCCTTTTTGGTTCCTGCTGGGATCTCCTCTGGACTCTTCATTTATGGATTTATCAGTTTCACACTGTGTAATCCTACAGCATTTCTATATATTGTTTATCTCTGGTGGTGGTACATCCTCTGTAATTCTTCTGCTTTTATTTCCCACACCCCCAGCTATTCTTGTGAATTCATTCTTCAGAGTGGCCTTCCAAAATCACTTTTTCAAGGTCACCTCCCCACCAAATAGGTATTAGTACTCCTTTTTTGGTTATTTTAAAAACTTATTTAAATTAGTTTTTGTTGTTATTTTTAAAGCTACTATTTTATTTCAGTTGTTATTATTTGACAGTGTCACATGGCAAGCAGGATCTTAATTCCCTGACCAGAGATCTTATAAACCCTCACCCCCTGCAGTGAAAGCACCGAATCTTAACCACTGAACTGGCAAGGGAATTCCCCTTCTTTTTATTCTTAGTCTCACAGAAATGTGTGTATAATTTGTATCACCAGAGTCCCAAAGAATTTGGTTGTGGGATCTGGGGACAGGAAAATGAATGAGCTTCAACAGCAGGGTCCCTTTATTATGGCCTCGGAACAGTGCCTTCAATGATAGCTGCTCAGAACCGTGTGCTTCTCCTGCACTTGAAAAGCGAAGAGCCGCTCCCTCGTCTTAATCCATCTTTGGGAATCACACGGTCATTCTCTCCTGCACGGCTGACTCCTCCATCCTAGATCACCTCTGAGCCCTGCTTCCCAGGGGAGCACGTGGAGAGCGAGAATCCAGACGTGAGTGGCGCAGTGACGCGACAAGTCTCTGTCTCTGTCACCGTATCAAATGTAGCAAAGAGATGGTTTATTTTTATTGGCATGTAGTTGCTTTACCACGCTGTGTTCTTTTCTGCTCTACAGCAAAGTGAATCAGCCCCACGCATACCTGTATCCCCTCTTCCTTGGGTTTACTTCCCGTCTAGGTCACCACAGACTGTTGAGTGGAGTTCCCTGAGCTCTACAGTAGATTCTCGTTGTCGTTATTGTTCAGCCTCTCAGTCGTGTCCGACCCCATGGACTGCAGCACGCCAGGCTTCCCTGTCCTTCAGTGTCTCCTGGAGCTTGCTCAGACTTACATGCCTTGAGTTGGTAATGCCATCCAACCATCCTCATCCTCTGTCACCCTCTACTCCTCCTGCCCTCAGTCTTTTCCCAGCATCAGGGTTTTTTCCCAAGAGTTGATTCTTTGCATCAGGTGGCCAAAGTATTGGAGCTTCAGCTTCAGCATCGGTCCTTCCACTGAATATTCAGGGTTGATTTCCTTTAGGATTAACTGGTTTGATCTCCTTGAAGTCCAAGGCACTCTCAAGCATCTTCTCCAGCACCACAGTTTGAAAGCATCAATTCTTCGGCAGCCTTTTTTATGAACCAGTTCTCACTTGCGTACGTGACTACTGGAAAAAACCATAGATTTGACTATATGAATCTTTGTCAGCAAAGTGACGTCTCTGCTTTTTAGTATCTTCATATGCTTTATGTCTTCCTTAGTAAATGGTTCATCCCACCGGGGCTTACATAGTGTGGTCTCCCTCACGCTCATAGGAGGGTCTATTCAATGAGATGAATGAATGAGCAAGTGAGTGAATGAAAGCACAAAGGAAGTGAAGACAGAGAAAAGACAGGACCCAGGCACCGGCATGGGAAAGGAAGAGTGGACTTAGTGGAGAAACAGACATAGAGCATAGACTTACGGACATGGGGAGAGGGGAGGAGAGCGTGAGATGCATGGAAAGAGTCGCATGGAAACTCACATTACCACATGTAAAACAGACAGCCAACGGGAATTTGCTCTATGGCTCAGGAAACCTGAACAGGGTCTCTGTATCAACCTAGAGCGGTGGGATGGGGAAGGAGATGGAAGGGAGGTTCAAAAGGGAGATGTATGTATACCTGTGGCTGATTCATGTTGAGGTTTAATAGAAAACAAGAATATTCTCTAAAGCAATTATCCTTCAATTAAAAAATAAACTTCATTAAGATTAAAAAAAAATGTTTAATGCAAGAGCAGGTAGTGGCGTTTGGCCACCCGGTTGACTGGACACGCCCTGGTGCCAGGCAGCCCTGAATCTTACCAGCATGGTCACTTATTTGGATGGTTGGTACCACGTGACCATGAGCCACAGCTTTGGGGCAGGTGGACATGCCCAAAGCGCTTAGCCTTCTCTCTGATTGGCTTGCCATAGCAGTGGGGCCTCCATTCTAAGAAACACAGAATCACTCAGAGTGACTTTAGGTCACTGAAGGAAGACTCTTCCCATCCCATCTCGGTTTAAAATAAGTGTCTCTTTCCTCTGCTAACCTTCCGATCCATTTAGCTTTCTCCCTGTGCACCAGTGACTCCTTCGCTCTGACAGGAAAATTGAGTAGCACTTCACAGAAATATGAAAACACTGTCAGCTCAGATTACCTCCAGCTCACCTCATTCTGCATGTTCTCAGCTTTTTGTGTATTTGATCTGGAAGTATATCACTGCTGGCTGAGCTGGTAATCAAACTATATGATGAGGGACCTAGAGGCCCCAAGCTTCCCTAGCTTTCTCTTCCCTCTCCCCCTTTCAGTAGTTTTGAAGCTGTAATACTCGTGCCACCACTTACATTTTTTTTTCCTCAGAAAGTTGCTGACTTGAATTAAATGTGCCCTGTGATTTTTTTTTTTCTGTAAGATGCCAAGTTCTGAGTATCCCCTAGCTCACAAGTGAAATAATTTTTGCCCACGGTGCGCACTTGCCTTGGCAGAAGTCGTTCCCAGGTGGATATTTCCGGACTGCAGCCACCATAATTGCAGCCCACGTAGCTGGAGGCACATGTAAGCTGAACTAGCTAAGGGAGCTGAGATGGAAGGACCCAGAAGAGTCAGTGATGGCAGATCAGCCTTGGACTGTGTTTTGAGACTAATCCTGGGGCTTTTCCCATCTCAGAGGAGATTCTGCGGGATCCTTGTTAGATGAGTTTCTATTAGGATTGCTTGCAGAACGCGCTGGTCCATCTCTCAAATTCTCATCATCCCAGAGTTGAAATACTGTCTATTTTTACACAAAGGTAAAGGATCTTACTTATATTCAGTATTGGTTTTAAAATTTCCTTTGGCTCATTTGGGATATTGTTCTCCAAAGATTTTATATTTGTCTAGAAAATACAACCTATGACTAATTAACACTGTCAGAAATAGACCAGATCAAAGACTTCTCTTAGGACCAAACTTCTGAAATCTCAGGATCTACCCTATGGACTTGAAGACAGAAGAGCATGGTTCTATGATTTGTGGACTGTTTAACTCCAGTGTGAGGCAGAGCTGTGTATCTGCTGTCAGCCAGAGTCTGTGGGTGGGGGCGTGGTTAGGAGGTCATGGGATCTCCAGGTGAGGGCAGGGTGATTTCTAGAAGATGGATCCAATGCTCCTGGGCCCAGCCGCCGGACAGCTGGGGTTCAGGAACAGTTTCCAGGCAGACTGTATTGAATTGTTGAACAGAGTTGGACTTTGCAGCCGGACCAGGCTTGATTTTGAATGCTGACTCTGCATTCATCATCTTTGTAATCTGTCCTGGTTCATGTTACTTAGCCTGAGTTTCTGTTTTTGCAAAATGAACAGCAGATTGCACAGATTAAATGAGTTCATCTTTGCCCATTCTTCATAAAAGTTACTTGTCAGATTTAAGCCCTTGGCTGATGTTTGCTTCTGTTTCTCCAAGGTCTGGGCAGTGACGGGGGAAGGGTTCTGAGTCTTCACATCATATCGGGCAGTTAAGTCAGAGACAGAAGGTGCTTGCTGGGGAGTCCAAGGCTCTGGGTTATGAAATGACAGGGCAGGGAGCCCAGGGGGGCTCAGTGACCAGAAGGCATGTGTCTCCATGTCTGCCAGACATGACTTGGGCAGCAGGAGTCTGGTGGCCAACCCTGGGAAGTCTTGTCCCAGCATTGAAGCGGGGGTGTACATCAGGGGCTGGGGCTCTTGGGAGACATTTCAGCATGCTGCTCACACACGTCCCTTGATCTCATTTATGTTTAGAATTTGCGATTATTTAATATAAAAAATTTCCTCCTTGGAATAGCCCAGGGGTTTGTGCCTTTTTGTGGCCTAACGCTTTGCCAAAACTGTCCTTAGGGAAGGAGACCTTAGCAGATGTTGCATTTCATTCATATTTTAGGAAACAATTTATTCCACTTGTGCTTAAGCCCTAAGGCTGCAGGCGGGCCTGTTCTTTCCTTTCTGTGAACACAGGCTTAGGTGCCATGCTCAGGGTGGCAAACAAAGACGGTTCCAGTCACCATTCCCTGTACCTACCTGGCCCAAAGCTACTGCCACTTCGTTAAGGTGAAGCTTTCTCAGAATTCTGTGCCCGTGAGACACAAAATCTGACTCACATAGAATCCAGATTTTGCTATTGATTGAAGTGCTTCTGCTTATAAGCATGTATTTATGAATTGTAAGGGCCTTCCCTGGTGGCTTGGTGGTAAAGAATTCAGCTGCCAGTGCAGGAGACACAGGTTTGACCCCTGGGTTGGGAAGATCCCCTGGGGAAGGAAATGGCTACCTACTTCAGTATTCTTGCCTGGGAAATCCCATAGACAGAGGAACCTGGTGGGCTACAGTCCATGGGGTCACAGCAGAGTCAGACATGACTGAGTGACTAAATAGCAACAATGACAACAAAAGCAAAAAGTGAAAGAGAACTCATGAGCTGACTGTTGCTCAGATTGGGGTCCAGTGGGCAGGGGCACGTGCTGAACGTGGCCCGGTGCAGACGTGGGATGTTCAGCCCCTTGGAGATGCAGATGACCCCGGGGTTCACCTGTGCCTGGCTTGCAACTCATGGTTACCCAGCATAACATATTGTCTTGGTTGGAGGAATGGTGAGGGAAGCCCCTGGAGAAAGGAGATGCAGAAGAGTTGAAACTCAAAACCACAAGCTTGGGATCACAACTTCATATAATCCAGGAGACAAGCCTGGCTTCACTGCTTTAGACTCAGTGTGGAGGCAGCTGGCACTGTCCCGGGAGAATCTCCCTAAGGGAAGTGGTCAGCTGAAGCTTATGCTCACATTTCATGAAATGTGAAGGCTTTACAAGGGTTAGAAAGTTCATGTACTAGCCTGTTGATGATACTTTGCAAAAACCAGTTTGCATACCGTTTGCCTGAGTGATTTTATGATCGGTTTTTCAATGCTTGCAATTTTATGTCATATAGATGATGGTCAGACAGCAAGTACCAGTCAGAGCATTGCCCATAAAAATGAACGGAAATAGAGTTTTCGATTTGTGAACTTTTCTATTGGGAAGGACTTTGAGGAAAAGGATTGTGTTCATAAAGTAAGGAGCAAATGGTTTCAGAGGCCAGGACAGGGGGGACAATTTATTTAGTGTTTACTGCATATCAGATACTTTGCACGTGATTTCATGGTCCCTGCGGTGCTTGCTCTTCTGAGGTCACAACTGAGGATGCAGGGGAAGAAAAATTAATGACTGTCCCAGGTGATCATCTCAGTCGGGGCCTGCCACGGGCTTCAGGGACCATGACATTCTTTCGTCAGAGATGGAAAGGCACAGCCAAAGCCAAGCAAAGGAGGACTGTCTTTGTTTCATTTTGATTCATAAGTCCAGTAATTATAGTACTTCAAAAAAACTGTTCCGTTCTTTCTAGAACCCTAGGAGACTTCCAAGGAATGATGTATTCTCCATTAAACCGTGATAATTTAAAGTGCTTGAAGTGTGTCACCATCTGTTTTCCATTGGAGTTTCCCCCAGACAATTTCAGTTGAAAATAGTTGCTATTTATGTTTTTGAGATACTTGTATTTGGACGTTAGTACAGCTCCCGGAAGTTCATAGCTTTGGATCAAGGCTCTGAGAATCAGGAAGAGTTCTGTCCATTTTACTAGTTTCTGATTGACATTAATCAGGGTGATACATATAGAAAGCAGAGGAGGTTCCATTACTTGACAGAAATTAAAGCATTGTTGAATACTGAAGGTACTTTTTCAGTATTTTTTAAATTTATTACTGGTTTTTCCAAGATAATCCTACTCAAGAAACATATAGTAATTTTAAAGTTAAGTAGGCCTATCTTGGAAAAAATAATAATAAATTTTATAAACACTGAAAAAAAAATTCAGTACTCAACAATGCTTTATTTTCTGTTGAGTAATGGAAACTCCTCTGCTTTAATTTAAATAGTTTTATGTGTATTTGTAAATTAAAGATTTTCCCGGAAGTGTAAATCACATTGTCTTTGGAAATAACAATATATATAGCAGATATCTAACTCAGACATGTGGAAAAAAGACAATTCCAATCAAATATTGACAAAAGTAAGAATTAATTTGAAGGAAAACAAGATTAGATTCACATATTCATTCCTCCTGTCTTTTTTATTTTTTGGTCAATTCCGGACTCTCAGTTTACCCCTCCTTTCCCCTTTCCCTCTTGGTGACCATAAGTTTGTATCCCACATCTGCGATTCTGTGTCTGTTTTGTAAATAAGTTCATTTGTACCATTTTTTTAGATTCCGCATATGAGCGGCATCACGTTTGTCTGACTTTCTTCACTCAGTGTGACAGTCTCCATGAAGGTATTTTTCTATAACTCGTTTATCTAAAGAAGTAACCAAAAGTTAACTATCAAGAACTATTAAAGAATTAGCTATCAAGCTAACTCAGCAGAATTTTAGATGTTGTCAGTCTCATTTTCCACTGAGACTGTCTTTCGACTAAATCTTTCAGGCTTCCATCCAGCTAGCGCAGTGGTTCTCACTGGGGATGGTTTTTGCCCGCGAGGGCATTTGATGCTGTCTGGAGACGTTTATTGTTCCTCACCCCAGTCAAATTGGGGATGGGCAGGGAGAGAGAGTGCTCACGGATCCGTGGACACTTGCTGACCATCCTGCGATCACAGGGCAGCCTCCACAGCAAAGACTTACCTGGTCCAAGACGTGGATGATATCCCGCTGGGAAACTCTGGGCTAAAGGGAGAGAAAAATGATGATACTGAGGAGCAAAGCCAGTCCTGTGCTGAAAGAGAAATAAAAGGGGACCCGCCTACCTTCTTGAACCCTGAAGGAAACGAGAGGCTTTCTAGCTCCCTGGAGGGGAGAGAAAATTCTTAGAGTTCAAGGGATGAATATTTGGATTTACAAGTTGACAAACCACCTTAAGGCCAATAGGCTGTTCATTTTTGAAGAGGCTGTTCACTTATTTCCCTTTAAGGTGTCGTTTTCTCCAGAAGCTCCTGAGTGGAAATGGTTCTTTGGGGAGATTGACATATGTACATTACCATGTGTAAAATACATAGCTAGTGAGAACCTGCTCTGTAGGCAGCTCACTCCATGTTCCATGATAACCCAGATGGGTGGGATTTGGGTGTGAGGGCGATCGAGGTCCAACAAGTGGGGATATGTGTATAGATATAGCTGATTAGCTTTGTTATTCAGCAGAAGCTAGCATGATGTTGGAAAGCAATTATATTCCAATTAAAAACAAAAGATTGTGAGAACCAGTAACAGACCAGGAAAAGAAAGAAAGGGTTCTTTTTAAGAGTGTAAGAAATCACAGCTCGGGGAACAATTCTGACTTCTTTGCAGCAACCCCTGCCTTGTTTAAAAATATATGGAATGGAAGGTTGGGGCTCTGTTGCCATGATCCACTTTTCAGCATTTGACTTAGTTGAAAGACCCTGATGCTGGGAAAGACTGAAGGCAGGAGGAGAAGGGGACGACAGAGAATGAGATGGACGGCATCACTGACTCAGTGTACATGAGGCTGAGCAAACTCCGGGAGACGGTGAGGAACAGGGAAGCCTGGTGTGCTCTAGTCCATGGGGTCGCAAAGAGTCTGACACAACTGAGTGACTAACACACAGCCCTCAGATATTTTGGAACAATTAATTAAACAGGTCTGGGACACAAAAAGCAAACTATAGTAGAGACTGAAATCCAAGTTATGGAAGTGGAACAACTACCCTTTCTTATTGGTCTGTTAATAAAAACTGGTAGATAAGTCCTTGATCATTTCTATAATTTCTTGTACCATATTAATAACTTCAGCAGAATTTAAATTGAGTTCAAATCAGATGCTCTTATCTTTTAACAACTCCTATATTAAGCATATAATTAAAATGCTCCAGTTTAAATATTTTCCCCAAGGTTTTAACTACTAAAAGATTCACACAGTGATGAACCAGAGTCTTCACGAATGAGGGCTCAAGCTTTAAGAACTTCAGGTAGGGAAAAGGGATTTATGATAACTGGTCTAATTGATATAAAAGAGGAATGGTAAGAGATTGCTTTTAATTACTCAAAAGTCTCTTGAAATACCGTATTAGCCCTTGATATTTTAAGTCACTAACCTGCATCAATATTTGACCATGCTCTCTCCTTTGGGAATGTGACTTGGTAAATATTAAAGAGAATTTCTTAGATCAAAAGGAAGATTTCAGTCACTTATGTGCTGGGAGTTCAAATGCCCTGGGCTGAGAGATGCTGGCTTTTACCCTCTGCGATTATATCTATGATCTTAAGAGAGATGGTCTGATCACCCCAACCTTTGCTGTCTTTGATAACCAGCTTGGTCTTTCTTAGAGTCTGTTACTTAGCAGGAAATTGAGAGAAGACATTATAGAGAAGATGGCATTTAATGAGGCTACGGAGGACGGGCAGGCTGGCCCACGTCTCAGGGCGTCACAGATGGGAGGGAATGGTACCGCTCACACAGACCCACCCTCCTTCACCATTCATGTTCCTGCACGATGAACCTCACTTAACCAGTTGAGCTGCACCCGTATTTCCCCATTTCCTGAGCAGACATAAGAAAGAAGACCCTCTTTGCTATATGTTAGAATGGATTCCAGGAAGGTTTTCCTGGAATGTCTGGGTGGGGAGTGAGAAGGGGGGACAGAGGTGTTTCTTGTTCTCTTCTGTGACGATTTAGTCGTGATCATTGTCAAAAGAAGGAAATTTGGAGAAAGAGAATGCCTGGCCCTGGGTCACTGTGACAGCTACCTACTGAAGCCCTGGGAACATGTGAAGGTAGAGGTGGCTGGCATTGTCGGCATCTGCTACTTGCAGAAATCATCTGCTTCCTTGATTGGTCTGGTGTGTCTGGGGGAGAGATGTTTTGAGGGTATTTTCATAGGGCTTGCATGGAACAGGATTTCACAAAACCAGGACAGAGGGGGCTCTTGAAGAAATGACAGCTGATGAAACAGGGCTGCTTTTGATGATGTTTGTGCACACACCGTGGATGACAGCTAACTTTTATTGAGTACCAGGCGTTTTGCTAAGTGATCTATGTGCATGATCTTGTTTAAGTCTCAGGCTAACCTAATGACATAGGGTAAATAAATAAATAAACTAGTTCATTAAAGAGGCTGAATGAATTAACATTTTAAGGAGAATGTTACTCAGTTCAGTTCAGTCGCTCAGTCGTGTCCGACTCTCCGCGACCCCATGAATCACAGCACGCCAGGCCTCCCTGTCCATCACCAACTCCCGGAGTTCACTCAAACTCATGTCCACAGAGTCGGTGATGCCATCCAGCCATCTCATTCTCCGTCGTCCCCTTCTCCTCCCGCCCCCAACCTTTCCCAGCATCAGAGTCTTTTCCAGTGAGTCAACTCGTCGCATGAGGTGGCCAAAGTATTGCAGTTTCAGCTTTAGCATCAGTCCCTCCAATGAACATCCAGGATTGATCTCCTCCAACTAGGGAGTTTCAAATCCGGTCTTGAGTTTGGGCAGAGCTGTGGTGTCCATGACTGTGCTGCATGGCGCTCTTACTATTACTATGAAGACTTGCTGTCAGGGCTCCGATGGAAGAGCTCAGGAAGAAGAACCCTGCAGCAGGAATCCAGAGAATTTCTGTGGACCTGGTGAACCCTCCTCACCCCTGACCTGACCCACAGAACTGTACCCTGCCGCCTCACGGGGAGGCGGTGTAGGTGATGTCTCCTGGCCTAGAGCTGGAACTACTTACTGGGCTCCCTGAAGACTGTACTGAGGAAGATACACAGGCCAGCCTTGGATTAGTAAAAAGTCAACACTTGCTCTGGGCTTCCCAGGTGGCTCAGTGGTAATGAATTCACCTGCCAATGCAGGAGACACGGGTTTGACCTTTGGATCGGGGAGATTCCTTGGAGAAGGAAACTACAACCCTCTCCAGTATTCTTGCCTGGAGAATCTTCCATGGACAAGAGGAGCCTAGCGGGCCACAGGCCATGGGGTCATGAAGAGCCGGACGTGACTGAGAAACTAAAGAACAACAGCGACGACAGTTGCTCTAGGTGAAGTGGGAGTAGTGAAAGGCATGCCGCGTGTTTTTCCTTCTTTCATTAGGACTTAGGTTACCAGGGAGAGATGGAGAAAGAAGAGTTCTTTAAAGTTACCTCTTCAGAGCTAGACCCCAGTCATTGCATTGGAGAGACGTGAAGCCATGAGATGTTGGAGGTTGGAAGAAAAAAGAGAGGCAGTAGCCTGATGAGACTAATGCACTTTGAATGAGGCTCAGGGTTGGGTTAGTGGGCATAGGGTCAGTGTTGCCTTTACTAAGGTCTTAGGTGCATCCAGTACTATTCTAAGCACTTTAGTCTAAATATACATAATAGCAATTCCTTAACGCAACAACTGTGATGATAGCCCCTGTTATCCTCCGTTTTATAGCTGAAGAAATGAAACAGAGAGTAAACCTCTCGTCCAGGCTTTGAATCTAGGCCATCTTAACCATCTAACCATTATCCTCTCAAACTTTATCAAACCCAGAGATGAATGCTTAAGATGAGACTGAAGCAAGAACTGAAATTATACTGAGTAAAAACAGTCGGTAAACAGTCCACTCTCTTGGGGAGAAGGGTGGGATGCTTGGGCAGAAGACCCCCAAACGGTTAAATTCTGATGTTTACTTTTCTGCCTGTTGTTTTAAAAAGGTTTGAAAAGCACCTCACTACATCATAGACAGTTGACACCTTTTAAACATCAAATTCCCCCACCCCCACCTTGGCCGTGCTCAGTGTGTCTGTGTTCACGGGAGCTGTTGAGGAAAGTGCGAAGCTTCTAGAGCCTCTCTGGGCTCAGAAATGGAGAAAAGGAATTGGCCACGAAGGGAAGCACTGTCCCCATGGGACAGGTTTGCACTTAGTCCTTCCTTCATCCATACGGCAAGTACTTCTCCAGCACAGCCTTGTTGATGGTGGAGCAGGAAGTCATAGTGCGGAATCCGGCCTGCCTGGAGTTTGCACTGTGCTTGATGTGCTGGTGGGAACTGAGGTCAGAAAAATATGGTGGGACCAGATAGTGGAAGAATTAGAGTACCAGAAGGGCTTCCCTGATGGCTCAGTTGGTAAAGAATCTGCCTGCAATGCAGGAAACCCCGGTTCTATTCCTGGGTTGGGAAGATCCGCTGGAGAAAGGATAGGCTACCCACTCCAGTATTCTTGGGCTTCCCTTGTGGCTCAGCTGGTAAAGAATCTGCCCGCAATGAGGGAGATTCCTCATGAGGGAGACCTGGGTTCGATTCCTGGGTTGGGAAGATCCCCTGGAGAAGGGAAAGGCTACCCACTCCAGAATACTTGCCTGAAGAATTCCATGGACTGTATAGTCCATGGGGTTGCAAAGAGTCAGACATGACTGAGCGACTTTCACTTTCCCTTTAGGGTACCAGAAAGACGACTGTGGAATTTACTTGGAAAACTGGGTAGAGGTATAGGGAGGGGATGCACTGAGTGATGGAGCATTGAACGGGGTGACGGGGAAGGGTAGGGCCCTACCGCTGTGTCCCCAGCAGGTGCTAAGGGACTGACATGGGTGTCAGCTGTGGGGGCAGACAAGGGGTATAAATCTGGAGTCTGTAACAGAAACGGAAGCACACTGCCTTGAATTGGTTGATAAAAGGGAGAGAGTCAGGAGGGTTCCGACACTTCAAGTCTAAGTTTCAAGAGCAACGATGGTCATTAATAATCAAAAAGATGGTCATACTGAGTTAAGTAAGTCAGACAGAAAAGGAGAAATATCAAATGACATCCCTTATCCCATCCCATCCCTTATCCCTTGTCTAAAAAGACATGTTACAAATGAACTTACCTAAAAAACAGAGAGAGACTCACAGACTTGGAGAGTGAACTTACGGCTGCTGGGGGGAGGATGGTGGGAAGGGACAGTTAGGAGTTTGGGATGGATACGTGCACACTGCTGTATTTAAAATAAATAACCAACAATGACTGCTGTACACAGGGAGCTCTGCTCAATGTTATATGGCAGCCGGGAT
The DNA here is from genome assembly GCF_049115385.1 of Moschus berezovskii. Lineage (NCBI taxonomy): Eukaryota > Metazoa > Chordata > Mammalia > Artiodactyla > Moschidae > Moschus > Moschus berezovskii. Next base: position 55,549,870 of record NC_142472.1, read on the forward strand.
GGGAGAGGAGTCTGGGGGAGAATGGATACATGTATATGTATGGCTTAATCCCTTCACTATCCACCTGAAACTGCCGTTGTTAATTGGTTTATGAAAGTGAAAGTTGCTCAGACGTGTCCGACTCTTTGCGACCCCATGGACTATACAGTCCGTGGAATTCTTCAGGCCAGAAAACTGGAGTGGCTAGCCTTTCCCTTCTCCAGTGCATCTTCCCAATTCAGAGATAGAACTCAGGTCTCCCGCACCGCAGGCGGATTCTTTACCAGCTGAGCCACAAGGGAAGCCCAAGAATACTGGAGTGGGTAGCCTATCCCTTCTCCAGCAGATCTTCCCAACCCGGGAATCGAACCGGGGTCTCCTGCATTACAGGCGGGTTCTTTACCAACTGAGCTATCAGGGAAGCCCCTAATTGGTCTACATTCCAATACAAAATAAAAAGTTTAAAAAAGTAAATAAAATGCTTGTTCCCTGGAGGGATGGCTTAGGTTGAGAAAACAAAGGTTAAAAAAATAATAGTAATGAGGGTGGGGGCTAGTGTGCAGCAGAGAGGAATGTTTGCTGTAGACGTTCCCTCTTGCCCAGGCTCTCCACTCAAAGTGATGTCCGCTCCTTCACCCTTGAGTTTCTCCTGCTCCTGTGTTTCTTTCATAACTGATGGCGGTTGGAGATGATCCTGTTTCTCTGTGCCTGTTTGGGTCTGGGTGGCCCCCACTGGAATGTAAGTGGTGTGAAGACAGGACCGTGTCTGTCCGGTGCCCCCTGCCTGGGGCAGAGCCTGCCACACTGTCTCGGTCTCCTTCCTTTAGACAAAGATGCATCTTTGCTGAAGTGATAACGCAGCGGGTTTACCGTAGCACTTTGGTGAAAAATAAAACATACACCTGAGTTAAAATATGCAGGAGGCAGGAAATGAAACATTCAGTTGGTACTTTAATAATTAAACTAAATTTTGCTGCCAAGTGATAAATACGGCTAAGTCAATGAAATATGCATCAGTGAGGCAATCGTGCAGCCAGAACATTATTCAACTTGATTGCTTGGGAGTGTTTTAAAAAATCAGTGAAGATTAATCATTATAGTACAGATAAATACTCAGAATCAAAGAAAGATGTTTCTTCAAGTTTGGCTGTAATGCCTTCATGGCATTAATAACAGATTTGCTATTTTTCTACAGCCTTCCCAACCTCATTGTGGTCTGGTTGGTGTTCATCTCTCGATCCATTCTTTTCTTCTTTTAAAGCTCAGCTTCAGCTATCCACATTCCCAATAAATGATGTAGGGATATGGACTGGAAACCCTGGCAGCAGTCATGGTCAGAATCATCCTTTGCAGCAGGTTGGGGGGACACACTCATCACTTTGTGGGGTGCTCTCAGGGCTCCTGTAAATCTACACTTCCTCCTCCTAGTGTCTCAGATCCTTCCAGGGACTTATATTCCTTTAATGCTGCCTTGTCTGGCCCGAATTTTCACACGTCCTCCTCTGTCTGTGGTGCAGGCCCAGATCTACTCAGATTCATCATTCATGTGTGCTCAACCACTGCAGTAGACTCGAGCCGGTTGAAAATGGGATGGCTAATTACATGTGTGGACCACTCCCACTAGCTGGGTCCTCAGGAGCATCTCTGGCTCACACAGGCATGGTTCATTTCCAGTTGCTTTCTCCTCTTATCAGGCAGTGGTTTGATGTCTGCACTGTTGTCAGATACTGGAGCAGTTACAGAATTCAGCAGCCCTTTGTAAATTCAGAGGACTTGTCATTTACTGAATAAAGTGTCTTTAAGTCACTTTGAAGCTGGTCAACTTCAGCTGGTTTTCAAAGAGGGATATTGTTTACTGCCAGCTGTCTCCCACAAGAATGGACAAGAGGGGAGTTCAGTTTTATTTTATTATCTTGTTTCATTTTATTTTTTGGTAATTCAAAATTTCTCTCAAAGGGGAGTACAAAGCTTCCTTGACACTTCATACTTCAGACAAATGAATTATTTCCCAGCCTGGATAACAGCCAAATTTCCAAATTGAGATGTTCACTGAATTATAAATTTCATGTAAGAGAATAATACCAAGCACAAAAGGATTTGATAAAAGGGCATTTGAACTCTGCAAATGATACAAAATATTACCCTTCTTAAGAATCTTTAGTAAATTGTTAAATAAAAGATGCTGTGTGAAAGATTTTATGTTCAACTTCCAGTGCAGTTTTCAGTAGGTAGATTATTCTGGCAGTATGTCAGCAGGAGGCTGAACGTTAGCTAATTCCATGTGAATTTAGTGATGTTGAACATTTTTTTCATGCCTCTGTTGGCCATCTATGTATCTTCTTTGTAAAAATGTCTATTCAGCTCCTCTGCCTATTTTTAATAGGGTTGTTGAGTTGTATGAGTTCTTCATATATTTTGGATATTAACCCATTATTGGATATATTATTTGCAGATATCTTCTCCCATTTGGTACGTTGTCTCCTAATTTTATTGATGGTTTCCTTTGCTATGCAGAAGCTTTTCAGTTTGATATAATCTTGTTTGTTTTTGCTTTTGTTTCCCTTCCCTGAAGAGACGTTTCTAGACCGATACTGCTAAGACCAGTGTCACAGAGTGTGTACTGCCTGTGTTTTCTTCTAGGAGTTTCATGGTTTCGGGTCTTATATTCAGGTCTTTAATCCATCTTGACCTGATCTTTGTGTGCTGTGTGACATTGGTCTAGTTTCATTTTTTCTGCTCCTGTGCTGACTTTTGAGTCTGAAATTCAGGATACAGTGTACCTTCTTTCAGTTTCATTGTTTTTGTGCTGTTTGTGTGAATCGAATGTATTTCCTACCCCTGTCTTTTGTTGTTTTTGTTCAGTCCCCACGTCACGTCTGACTCTTTGTGACCCCATGGACTGCAGCACGCCAGGTTTCCCGGTCCTTCACCATCTCCCAGAGTTTGCTCAAACTCATGTCCATTGAGTCATTGATGCCATCCAACCATCTCATCCTTTGTCACCACCTTCTCCTCTTGCCCTCAATCTTTCCCAACATCAGGGTCTTTTCCAGTAAGTTGACTTTTCGCATCAGTTGGCCAAAGCATTAGAGCTTCAGCATCAGTCCTTCCAGTGAATATTCAGGGTTGATTTCCTTTAGGATGGACTTGTCTGATTTCCTTGCAGTCCAAGGGACTCTCAAGAGTCTTCTCCAACACCATAGTTCAAAAGCATCAATTCTTCAGCACTCAGCTTCTTTATGATCCAGCTCTCACATCCATACATGACTACTGGAAAAACCATAGCTTTGACAACATGGACCTTTGTTGGAAAAGTGATAGCCCTGTTTAGAACTATTTAAAACCTTGCACAGGCTCTTCAGAGAACTATAGGGCATAGGTTCTATGTTAGGAAATAGCAGTCTTTATTCTTCCTTCCTAAATACTGTTTTGTTAAGAGACAAAACATTTCACTCATTTTAAACAGACTTTCAGGTCTTCAGAGGGAGGAAAGCAGCCATCTCTTACTCTGAGGGGTTGAGTTAAACTCCTGAACATTTGAACACTAAAGCCATTTTAATAATGTTATCATTTTGATGCAGGCCCTATCTGCATAGAATGTTAGGGCTATCCTTTTAAAATGATGGAAACAAAAACTTTAATCTTTCACTACAATTCCGTATATATCTTCCAGCTGTCAGTGTGTATTTTCCATGGTAGATGGTCACATCTCTAACTGGATAGTTTTCATACCAACAGGCAGTAATCTCAGTATATTCAGGCTTTCTATTTAATTTGGTAGATTAGTCTTTGCAACTGTTACTCAGAGGTGCATTTAGAAGATTTATCCTTTAGTAGGAATAGAAAATGGTGTCATTGTCTTTAAGAGATTACTGATATAGCCAGCATAGTAGGTTTGAAAATTTATAGAGGAGAAAAAATGGGCCACGACCATTCTGGCATTTAAATCTGACACAAATCCCAGTATGCCCTGTCTTCAGGGCAGCCCATCATAAAGAAGCTATTCTGTAGACACAGAGCCTGTTTCTATGTTGAATAGAAAACGGAAATGACCAATAGACATCTTCTGCCTTTGCAATAAGCTGGGCTCTAATGCAGGGTCCTCTGAATTTGATGCTGTTGCTGTTGTTTAGTCGCTCAGTCATGTCTGACTCTTTGCAACCCCATGGACTATAGCCTGCCAGGCCCCTCTGTCCTTGGGATTTTCCAGGCAAGAATCCTGGAGTGGGTTGCCATTTCCTTTTCCAGGGGATCTTCCAGACGTAGGGATGGAATTTGCATCTCCTGCATTGGCAGGCAGGTTCTTTACCACTGAGCCACCAGGGTTGCCCCCTCAGTTTGATGAGGCCTCGGCTCATCAGATCAAAAGCTTCATGAATTTCAAAGGGATTCTCTGCCTGCATGCTTCTCACCCATCTCCCTTCATCCCAAGGCCCTTATTCTGAAGAGGAAGTGAGCCGGGTTTCAGGGAGCCCTGAATCATCCTCTGGACCAGCGGTGTACATGTGTGTGTCCTTATTTGTCTCCTCTGGGTCACTTACATTGGTTTTCAGAAAACTGTTGCTCATCTTCTGACAGTTATAAAATGAATGCTTATCATATGTGTGTACAGCTTGTTGTTTAGTTGCTCAGTCATGTCCGACTCTTTTCTGATCCTATGGACTATCACCTGCCAGCCTCCTCTGTCCATGGGATTTTCCAGGCAAGAATACTAGAGTGGGTTGCCATTTCCTTCTCCAGGGACCCTTCCTGGCTCAGGGATCAAACCTATGTCTCCTGCATTGGCAGGTGGGTTCTTTACCACTGAACCATCTGGGAAGCCTGTGTATGCAGCTACACATCCAGAAAAGCAAATTGTGTGTGCATGCGTGTGTGTGTGTGTAAAATCTTCAGTGGAGCGAAGCTGTTCTTGGCCTTGGTGGAGCCTGTGGGTTTGGAGGACACACTTCCCTGCAGTGACTGAAGGCAACTCTTTTTCCACATCTCATCCCAGAGAAATGCTTTTCAAGGCCACTCGTCAGGAGTTGGGTCCAGTTCTGATGCAGGTGGAGGCTTCAGGGATAGATTGGTGGTGGTGCCCAGCAAGGAGGTCCATCCGTTTTTCATGACATTGTCAGTAACGCACTGTCTGCCTCCTGCAGGTTCAGCCTTTGGAACTGAAGACCAGCCGCCTCTAAAGGCAGCTCTCCCTGCCAAAGATACACCCAAGGGGACTGGCCGGGCAGCCCCTCCGGCTTCCTCCCTCGCGACAACACCCCGCAGGAGTTTGCTTCCGGCGCCGAAATCCACATCCACACCAGCTGGTAAGACTCGTGCTGCAGAGAAACTGCAGTGGAGGGCTTTTTCTGCATTAAAGTCTTCTGAGAGTCTCTGGGTGCATCAGCTGTTTAGATGGGATGACAGATGTCTTTCCGATGGCTTCTAATATTAGTGATAATAATAGTACCACTATTCTCAAGGCACTTTCATCTATTCCTGTGTTTAAATTCTCAAAACTCTTCTTACTCCTCCTAGTGACTGGTAACCCATCAAATCACAGTTTCCACTGCAAAAAATAGAAAAGGGTCAAGCTCATTTAGGCAGATTTTGCAGAGGGAAGCAGGTGCTGATGAAATCTATCACTGGAAGGATGGTAGGAGCTAGCTGCAGACTCTGCACCCCGGGAGTGAAGTACCTGATCCCCGGGGGAACACTGCTGCCTCAACAGGGATGCAGGGGTTCCATCCCCCTGCTAGTTCCAGGCTGGTGCCGTCCAAGCCAGGATGCAGGGATCAGCAGCTATGGCAGAAGGCTGGCTCCAGAGTCACGCTGTGCTTGCCGTGTCCAGGCCAGCAAAGCCGATGCCCCTCCTGACCTGGGAAGCTAGTGACAGACACAGGGGACTCAGCTGATGTGAAGGAGTGACGCGGGAAGGTGCTTGTCAGCAGCGGAAGCTGCTGCATGTGGCCCCCGCCTGCCTTCTCCTCCCGTGTCTTGCGCATGCGTGTTTGCCTTCGGGATGTCCGAGCATCCGGCATGTGGCTTAGCCTACCATCTTCTGCACTACATGTAGGAAGACACTGAGAGTGCGGGAGCCTGGGTGTTGAGCCTGAATCCACAATGGGTGATCCACCTCTGTGGGTGTTCATTCCTCCATATTATTCTCCTATGCTCACGTACAGCGATATGTACACACAGATGGGCCTGGTTCCTAAACTTAAATTTGCATTGTACCTTTTTTTTTGTGATGTGGACCATTTTTAAAGTCTTTATTGAATGTGTTGCAATACTACTTATGTTTCATGTTTTGTTTTTATTTTGGCCAAGAGGCATGCAGGATCTTAGCTTCCTGACCAGGGATCAAACCCACATCCTTTGCTTTAGAAGGCAAAGTCTTAAGCACTGGACCACCAGGGAAGTCCTATACATTTTTCTGCATGTCACTTTTCTTACTGAAGGCACATCATAGAGCTGCCCTCAAAGTCAGTGCATGGCTGTTTTTCAATGGTTGCCTACTGTGGACATACCATGATCTATTCAGTCATTCCCCCCCAGCAGGCATTCACTTTGTAACTGGCATTTGCCACTATAACCAATGCTTCAGTACATGTCCTTGAACAGGTGACATTCTTTCTACAAGATTGATCCCCAGGAGTGGGATGGCTGTGCTTGATGCGTTAATAGATATGACTGGATTCCTTTTCAAAGGCTTCATTTCCACCCATATCACTGATAAGAATAGATACTTATCATTTTAAAAAAATTTTGTCCATTTAATGGGAATGAAATTATATCTCAGTGTTATTTTAATTTGCATTTCCCTGACCACTTCAGTGGAGCATCACCTCATAATCCCCTCTGGTAACATGTAAATTGACCTGTTTGGTTTTGTTCTTCCTCAGTGGAGGGAAAGCTCCCAGGGACAGTGACCTTGTCCCATTTATTTAGCCCAGTGTCCCTGATCCTGCAGTCTCCTCAGGATCTGACTAACTCCCAGTGGCTACTTAGCATCTATTCGTTAACAGTCGGAAGAATCAACAAATCAGTGAATGAATGTCACACAGCCTTTGACTCTCTTTTGGTTCCAGTTTCTTAACAAGTTTGGTTGGGGTTTAAATAGAAAATAACTAGACAAGCCTACAGTGAGTTAAAATACAGTTGTTGAACCAATCCTGTAGACCTGTGTTTATCAAATTTTAGTGCCTCAGGACCACCAGTAGAGCTTGTTAGGAAAGATTACTGGCTCTTGTCCTGAGTGACTTATTCAGTGGGTCTGGGGTGGAGCCTCAGAAATTGCATTTCTAATAAATTCCTGGGCTTCCCAGGTGGCTCAGTGGTAAAGAATCTGCCTGCCAATGTTCAATCCCTGGGTCAGGAAGATCCTCTGGAGAAGGAAATGGCACCCACTCCAATATCCTTGCCTGGGAAACCCCACGGACAGAGGATCCTGGTGGGCTATAGTCCACGGGGTCGCAAAGAGCACACGACTGAGCACATAGCATATAACTTAATACACAGGAGGCTCTGCATTTGATTTCCCAAAGTCATAAAACTTCTTATACATTTTCCCATTATTGACCTAAGGAGGGGGTGTTAAGGTGTTTAGAACAAGAGTTAACCACCACCATGTGCTGGATGGAGGACCCTACCCCAGCCTCTGTGTAAACCCTTGGCTGTGGCCCCTGTGAAATGAACTTATCTGGGGAAAGCGTGGATTGGGAAAATAGAGCAGAAGATGAGAGATTTCAGGACATTCTCTTCTAACGTTCATCTCACTCCAACACCTAATTTAATAGCAATTTGAAAATTATGATTAAAAGATACATTTTATTACTGAATTTTAACTTTGCATTTATCCTATAGGTATGAATTTTTCATTTAAATAAAATGTAGTTCCTAATACCAAATCAGCTTTCCCTTTGCCTTGTTCTGTCATCAGGCTAATTAAAAAGCAGAAGGCAGACATGCAAATTACAGTTAAATTACAAATAATTGGGTTTCTTGGGACTGTGGGGTATTTGGGTTATTCTAATTACTTGGGTGACACCAACCCTTGTTTTAACTCATGCTGGTATTTCTAAACTGTGATGTGTCGCTTTTTTCCCTTGGTGATTCCAGGCTAATGATGGCAAGCTCTTGTGTCTTTGGGTCATCTGTTCGATTACTGTCATCCATGACTGTAGTTGTAACATGTACCCACAATAGAACATACCCTGGGAATGCTTGGGCTGTTTCTTTTAACCTAGATTTCTGGCGTGAGTTTTTTCTGTGAGTGACTTTTTTCTGGTTTGTTCATTCAGGAAACATTTAAACAGTTGCTTTAAGCCATAGGTGTCTTAGATTCAAGAATAACTAGAACAGTCACAATGAGGTAAACAGAATTGTACACTAATAATTAGAGTGTCCCTTGGACAGCAAGGAGATTAAACAAGTCAATCCTAAAGGAAGTCAACCCTGAATATTCACTGGAAGGACTGATGCTGAAGCTGAAGTGCTTGCCCACCTGGTGCGAAGAACGGACTCATCTGAGAAGACCCTGATGCTGGGAAAGATTGAAGGCAGGAGAAGAAGGGGACGGCAGAGGATGAGATGGTCGGATGGCATCACTGACTCAGTTGACATGAGTTTGAGCAAACTCGGGGAAATAGTGAAGCACAGGGAAGCCTGGTGTGCTGATGTCCGTGGGGTCAGAGAGTTGGACACACTGGGTGACAGAACAACAACAATTAGAGTGAGAACAAGAGATCTGTAATCTTATCAGCTGGCTGTCAGTTAATTCAGACCACGGTGTCATCGTAAGGTGGGTTAAGAGGGACTTCCCTGGTGGTCCAGTGGCTAAGATTCTGTGCTCCCAGTGGAGGGGGCCCAGGTTCTATCCCTGGTCAGGGTACTAGATCCCACATGCCACAACTAAAGATCCTGCATGCTGCAGCTAGACTCAATGCAGCTGAAATAAGTCAATATTTTTTTTTTAAAGATGGGTTAAGAAACAAATGACCCAAAAAAGTTTAAATGAAATATAATAGACTTTTAAAATCACTTAATCACTTTCTCTTTATTTGTTTCATCATTTTCTGATTTGTTTATTTTGTAATCACTTTCTAATTTCAGCAAAGATAGAAGGCAGCCTGCAGTAAAGGACCCAGAATAACAGAAGTACAGGATTAAAAATCTAAGTAATGAAAAAGAGAAAAGCCTGATAAAACTGGGCTCAGAGCTGCCTGGCTGCACGAGCAAAGGAAAAAGCATAATTGGGGGCGAAAAAAAATAGAGTGTGACACTTTATCAGAAGAGAGAACTTATTTTTTAGCACAAATGTGCATGTAAGATTTTAATTCTGTGAATTTTTAAAAAATGACGTTGAACAACGTAATGGACAACTTTAATAGTATATTTTTAAGCATATCTTTTCTGATAATAAAATAATTGAAATAGTTTAAAATTTGGGAATAGGGAAGGCCTTCCTCAACATGATGTAAAACCTGGAAACCTTTAAAAAAAAATGATAGATTTAACTACATACAAATTTCAAATTGTCTGCAATAATGAACATCATAGGATTAAGAGGGTTGATAAACTGAGTGAAAATGCTGCAACAAAGTTTTAATATGAAAATCAATAGAAAAAAATACAACTTCATTTGAAAAACAGGTAAAATATATGAATGGGTGACTTAGACAATAGAAGAACAAAGTGGTCAGTGGCCATAAATATATGAAAAGATGCTCAAATTCACTTAAAACCTGTATACCTAACCTCTGTGCTGTGTTGCTTAGGCATTCTTATTCAGATGGAAGCCAGTTCATTACATTTTATTAAAATAACTGTCATTGAAAAATACAGCTTGAGATTGAGTCTTCCTTCTTTTAAATTAACTTATTTTAATCGGAAGTTAATTACAGTATTGTGATGGTTTTTGCCATACATCAGTGTGAGTCAGCCATAGGTGTACATGTGTCCCCCATCCTGAACCCCCGTCCCACCTCCCTCCTCACCCCATCACTCCAGGTTGTCACAGAGCACGGGCTTTGGGTGCCCTGTCTTATTCATCAGACTCCCACGGTCTATTTTACATACGGTAGTGTATATGTTTCAATGCTCTTCTCTCAAATCATCCAACCCTCTCCTCCCACTAAGTCCAACAGTCTGTTCCTTACGTCTGTGTCTCCTTTGCTGCCCTGCACGCAGGATCATCGGTCCCGTCTTTCTAGATTTCATATATATGTGTTAGTATTCATCGTTCTCTTTCTGACTTACTTCACTCTGTATAATAGGCTTTGGGTTCATCCATCTCCTTAGAACTGAAAGAGTGAGTCTTCTTTCTGGGACAGCGCTAGTTATGTGAACACAGCACCCTGACCCCCTGCAGTCCATTCTGGATTCAGTCCATGTCTCTTCTTCCCCTGGGCTTTCAGTCACAGGCTGAGAACTAATACACTGTACTGAGCAAGATCTGCTCCCAGAATATGGTCTTCCTATAAGTTAAAAATGATCTTTGCTTCCTTGACATCAGTGTGATGACAAAGGAAACCGTCATGGATTTAGTGCTAATGGTTAAAAAAAAAAAAAAATATGAACACCCTCTCCATTGCTGTATAAAGGGAAGAATTTTAGAAACTTAACCTTAGTCTTTCAATAACTCTTTGTCTCTGAATTTTCATGAAAAGCTGTTCTGTTGTTTGTATGTCAAATACAGCATCTCACCAGGATGTTGATCTATGTAATTTTGCCCAAATATTCAGGCTTTACCCATTGACTTTTCTAACGGGTCTGCAGTTGTTGTAGCAAATGGGAAAATGTTTTCAGTTGAAGTGTTGATCTGATGATAGAATACTTATTGGTCAATATGCCTTCTGATTGTGTCATATTGACATGATATATTATGGAAAATAAAATTCCTTTCTTCAGACCCAGCTATATGGAAGGATTTCCCATGTCTATACAGAGAACAAACAGCTGATGTCTTGTTTCGGTTCCTCTCCCCGTAGGGAAAAAATTCTCTGGGAATAGTGAGGCTGTTGCTTTATGGGTACAGAAGCTCCACTTGTATCATGAAAATTATTGTTGCTTCTTTAAAAGCAGGTTATTATTTCTGTATTAAAATCACAGATGTAGGTGTTTTTTGGTGTGTGTGTGCTCAGTTGCGTCCAACTCTTTGCAGCCCCATGGACTGTAGCCCACCAGGTTCCTCTGTCCGTGAATTTTCCAGGCAAGAAGAATACTAGGGTGGATTGCCATCTCCTCCTCCAGGGGATCTTCCCGACCCAGGGGTCGAACCTGCATCTCTTGCACATCCTGCATTAGCAGGCGGGTCCTTCACCACTGCATCACCTGAGAATTCCTATTTCTGCGTATTCTATAGCCTTCCCTGGTGGCTCGAATGGTAAAGAATCTGCTTGCAATACAGGAGACCCGGATTTGATCCCTGAGTTGGGAAGATACCCTGGAGAAGAGAATGGCAACCCACTCCAGTATTCTTGCTTGGAGAATTCCATGGGCAGAGGAGCCTGGTGAGCTACAATCCATAGGGTTGCAAAGAGTTAGACACAACTGACAGACTAACACTTTCCTCTTTCTTCATAGTGTAAAAATACGAGTAGCTTGTCTGCACCGTCAGAATGTGTTTACCAAGCACTTGGATGTTCTGGGTTCTTTAAACAGCCTGCTCTAGCATTTTCTCCTCGCCCTCCCTCTAGTCTGGCCAAGCATCATCTCCCCTCTCTGGGCACATCTAAATAAAGAGACCGAGTAAGAACTTGCTAAAATAAAAGATGCAACCTTAGGACGAGACAGGACGGGTAAAGGGCTCACTTTGCCATGGGCATCTTGGATCTGGATGTTGGGTTGTCCTTAGCATAGCAAGTGTTGTATGCTGCTTTAACGGAAACAACTCTGAGAGGCTGTTATTGTTCTGACGGTGAGAGAGTCATGGCACCTCACAGTGTGGAAGCCCATGCTGACTCAGGTGTGGGACCTGCAGGGGACAAGTTCAGAGCAATTAGGTTGCGCTGGGCTCTTCAGTACAGGGGATGTTATCACTCGGTGTTGGCTGTGTTCTCCCTGAGATGGGATCCCTATGGTTCCCCCAGCTTTTAGCTCATCAGTCCTCATGAAGCCAGCAGAAGGACCTGAAATGGTTTGGGGGTAGAGGAGTTTACAGGAGAGAAGAAATATTAGAAAGAACATTCAGTTCAGTTCAGTTCAGTCGCTCAGGTGTGTCCGACCATTTGCAACCCCATGAACCACAGCACGCCAGGCCTCCCTGTCCATCACCAACTCCCAGAGTCCACCGAAACCCATGTCCATCGAGTTGGTGATCTCATCTTCTGTCGTCCCCTTCTCCTCCTGCCCTCAGTCTTTCCCAGCATCAGGGTCTTTTCCAATGAGTCAGCTCTTTGCATCAGGTAGCCAGAGTATTGGAGTTTCAGCTTCAATATCAGTCCTTCCAATGAACACCCAGGAATGATCTCCTTTAGGATGGACTGGTTGGATCTCCTTGAAATCCAAGGGACTCTCAAGAGTCTTCTCCAACACCACAGTTCAAAAGCATCAGTTCTTCGGTGCTCAGCTTTCTTCACAGTCCAACTGTCACATCCATACATGACCACTGGAAAAACCATAGTGGGAGAAAAATAAAGGCAGTGCATTTGAGACCTGTTCCTTTGCATGAGGTCCCAGGGACAGGAAAATATGGCGGGATGATGGATGGAGTGACTATCCATTGTATGGTTCAGAGGGTAGTGTTTGTGGGTGTCCTGGAAGGCCTGTTTGCTGTTCTTTCCCGCCAGCAGTGGGTGGGGACCTTCCTCACCCATCTTAGTGGCCAGAAGGCACTGTGAATCCCATGCTGTGACCCCAGAGTCCAGCTCAGTCACTCTCGGGTAGAGGGGGACAAAGTCAGGGGAGCTGTGGACGGGCATCCATTCATTCCATGGAGGTTTCAAGAGCACCTTCTCTGAGTTGAGCTCCAGGTTGGATGCTGGGGAACATCACGTGAAAGGGACAGACACAGTCCTTGTTTCTACAGAGCTGCTGGTGTCAGGGGAGAGAAAAGCATAAGACTCATACTTACACATGTATTTAATTATGGTTATGCTGAGTGTAACAGGCTTCTCCAGTGGCTCAGCAGTAAAAAATGTACCTGCAGTGCAGGAGACACAGGAGACTTGGGTTCAGTCCCTGGGTTGGGTCGATTCCCTGGAGTGGGAAATGGCAACCCACTGCAGTGTTTTTGCCTGGGAAATCTCTTGAACAGAGGAGCTTGAAGGGCTGTAGTCCACGGGGTCGCAAAGAGTTGGACAGGACTGGGTGGACACACACACACGCTAAGTCTATGGCAGAGGCGTATTAACAGACCTAACGTAGTGTGCAAAAAGCATGCAGGAGAGACCTAACCGGTCAGTCCAAGTTGCCAAGCGGCAGGAGTGGGGACGGCGTTCTGTGCAGGTGACCATGTAGATTCCCTCTTTGTAGATATTAGAGGTTCCCAGGTCTCCCTCCCCACTGAAAGTCTTGAACCTAGGCTGCTGACCACTAGATACCTTGTTAATTTGAAAACATGCAGCCTCCTCTCCCCTTTTAATCCTTTTGTGGAAGAACTGGAAAGCTGGTAAAAAGACAGGGTCAAAAATAAAAAAGTACAGAAAATTTACAGCTGCTTCCTCAGTCACTAATTTTACTGGTGGGTCCCCCCCGGCCTTCATCATCACACAAACATTGCCCCTTAGGTGGTTCACTGGGACAGTTTGATTTTGTGTGTGGACACTTGATGTTAAAGCTCTGATAACCTCATCCACTGGACAGTTTAGTGGCCTCTCAGTTCAGTTCAGTTCATTTCAGTTGCTCAGTCGTGTCCGACTCTTAGCGACCCCATGAACCACAGCACACCAGGCCTCCCTGTCCATCACCAACTCCCGGAGTTCACTCAAACTCATGTCCATCGAGTCTCTAGGGCTGTCTAAAAATTATCGTCAAAGTGTCACAAAATGATCCAGGTAAGAGACAAGATATATTTCTCTTAATCTACTGTTTCTTTCATGGAAGCATGGATGATATTTTTGATGATTTGGGAGGCGCAATGGGACACGCCCATCATACCAGCGAGAATTTATAAAATGCCGCGACTCACTTGCTGTTAAGCCCCCTGTAGGCTGGTGTGAACCCTGGAATGATGTGGTAACCCCTCCAAAGTGGGACAGAAAACCCTAACTCTCACTTAAGAGTATATGCACGTATTGCATCTCAAAGGTTGAACACCTGGTATCGTGCCCACTCTGCTTGTCAGTCTCCAAGAGCTGTGGGAGCTGGGCCAGCAGTAATTAGTGCCAGTGGTCCTGTGGAGCTGCTTTTCCGTTGTGATTTCTGACATTTATGTGCCTCAGAACTCTGCCTCCTGAACTGTAAACGCATTGTTATGCAAAATGCTTCCATGCTGTAGCCCCGTCACTTAGCCTGATGAGCACAGCACTTTTAATTACATGTCAATGTTTAAAACTTTCCAGTTCTCTCCAGATTTGTATGTTTTACTAGCTACCTTACGCTGATGAAATACCAAATACCCTGTTTACCGTCTTTGGGTGATGACGTTAGGGGGAGCTAGAAAAAATGAAAATATAATAATAAAGAAACAAATGTCAGCCATTCCTTTTCTACAATACCTGGAAAAAGATCACACGTTTCTTGGACATTGCAGAGTCTATGTGTGTTCATCTTTGATCCATCAAAATATTTGTGTCAAGAACTGTTTCAGGCCCCACACTTTATCAGTAATCTCTCCAGCAGCTGATCAGAGTCTAAAGCCCATGATGGACGTGAAAAGCCAGTGTATGACCACCAGACGCAGGAGTATGACATATAGAGTCCCCCAGTCTTAGAAGTAGCTCTTATTGTTGAACAACCCACATGACAGGTTGATGGGGATGAATGAGAGCAGAATAAGTAATGTGACAGAGAAGACTGAGCGCCGAAGAATTGGTGCTTTTGGACTGTGGTGCTGGAGAAGACTCTTGAGAGTCCCTTGGACTGCAGGGAGATCCAACCAGTCCATCCTAAAGGAGATCAGTCCTGGGTGTTCATTGGAAGCACTGATGCTGAAGCTGAAGTTTGTTCTGTAGTCCTGGCATGCGGCAGTCCGTGGGGTTGCAAAGAATCAGACTTAGCAACTGAACAACAACAATGTGACAATACCCTGCTGTGTATCCAAGCTAGACAGTGGCCAAACTGATGTCATGGTTCATGGATGAGCAACTATAATAATAATTGCCAGCATGTTTTGAGTACTTACTGTATGCTTGCCATACCCACCATCTCATTGCATCCTCACTTATTATGATGTGCTGGTACTATTCTTAACCTTATTTTATAGATTAGTAAACTGTGGAATAGAGAGATCAAGTCATTTTCTAAGGGTAACGAAACCAGAAGATTTCTGGGTTGACTTCAAGCCTGGGAATCTAGCTACAAAACGTTTATTTTATCACCATAGCTTCTGTTTTATAGTGGCTACAGTCTCAATTGTGAGTTATCATTTACCACATTGGTAGTTTACATTTTGAAGAAAAAGATGAATATTATAAAAGATGATCATAACATAGGCTGTAAAAAAGATTACAGAATTATAGTACAGTAATCCTTACAGTCAGGTGAATTCCTGACATTTTGAAACCACTTCTTAGTTTCTTTTTTCATTTCTTCTCCAGTTTCTGTTTCTCCCCACATAATAAACAGGCATGACGTCCTAAGTGAGAAATGAGAAATCGCTTTCACACAGAAGCAAAATGAGTAAAGCGGCTCCTGTGATGGATTTGTGGGAGGAAAATAATCCAGTTCTCCTGGGGAATCAAGACTCTGCGTGATCTGTTAGGTCCTGAGAAAACGTGAATCAGTAAATCATGGTGGGAAAAGTACTTTGATTTTTTGACACTACCTAAATAGAAATTGGGTTTTATTCACTGTGGCAGTTTTAGTTAGGTAAGTTCAAGTGAATGGAATGGTCTGAATTATTTGTCTTATTCTATCCAATAATTTACTTTCCTGTTAATTCAAGAACACAGTAAAATTGTACCTTTCAGAGCTAACATTTCCTCCATACAGATATGATCTACTTAGTATTAAAAGTGCCCAAATAAAAAAATTACAAATTCCCTGGTGCCTCCTGACTGGTGGGAGGGCTGTCCAAGAGGGAGGGGCTATCTGTATACATAGAGCTAGTTCACTTCGTCACACAGTAGACGCTAACACAACGTTGTGAAGCAACTGTACCCCAATTTAAATAAAAAAGGAAATAGAGAAATCAGAGGGGAGGAAATTATGAAAGCAACATTTTAAGAAGATTTCCCTCAGCTGTAGGACTGTAACAGCCTACCAGGTACCCAGCATAATGAATGAAAAACGACCCTCACGGGACGGGCGCATCATGAGATTTCGTAAGACTGGGGAAAAGAAGAGGTACCAAGGTTGAAATTTAGAGTAGTACCTAACTTTCCCAAAGTTTCCCCTGAAAACTAAAAGAAAGATGCCTTCTCAATCCCCAGGGGAATGATTGCCACATCAGAATTCTGGGTTTAGCCAAGTGACCAACTGTAAGAAGAAATTTGCAGCCAAAGTGGGGTGTGTGAATTTCAGAGGTAAGGTTCTAGGTGATCCAAGGTGCAGGGTGATACCCAGGTTTCCTGATTAAAGGTGCCTGGCAAGAGTTGTTGTTGTTCAGTCGCTAAGGCATGTCCTAACTCTTTGTGACCCTGTGGACTGTAGCCTACCAGATTCCCCTGTCCTCCACTATCTCCTGGAGTTTGCTCAGATTCATGTCCATTGAGTCAGTGATGCAATCTTACCATCTCATCCTCTGCCACCCTTCTTGTTTTGCCTTCACTCTCTCCCAGCATCAGAGTCTTTTCTAATAAGTCAGCTCTTCACATCATGTGGCCAAAATGTTAGAGCTTCAGTATCAGTTCTTCCAATGAATATACAGGGTTGATTTCCTTTAGGATTGACTGGTTTGATATCCTTTCTGTCCAAGGGACTCTCAAGAATCTTCTCCAGCACCACAACTCAAAAGCATCAATTTTTTGGGTCGCTAGGGGTCCGACACGACTGAGCGACTTCACTTTCACTTTTCACTTTCAAACATTGGAGAAGGAAATGGCAGCCCACTCCAGTGTTCTTGCCTGGAGAATCCCAGGGACAGGGGAGCCTGGTGGGCTTCCGTCTATGGGGTCACACAGAGTCGGACACAACTGAAGTGACTTAGCAGCAGCAGCAGCCTTCTTTATGGTCCAACTTTCACATCCGTACATGACTACTGGGAAGACCCTAGAAAGAGTGGCAGTTGTCTAAGTACTGAAGGGCTGGGATGGCAAATGAGTTGTGCATAGGATCATGGACATTTCCCAGCATGATGGCAGGATCTGGGGTAAGAGGAAGACCATGTCTAGGAGTAAGTGAAAGTCAGTAACTATTGCTGTAGGTGACAGCAGGAAACAGTGTTAGAGTATATCAGCCAAAAGTAGGAACCTCCAAGGAAAAGGAGTTTTACACAAGCATACGGGCTTCAAGTTCTGGTGGGGTGGTGCTGGGTGGTTTGAAAGAGATCTCCTGACTGAGAGAAAAGTTGGGTGAGGAGGATGAGGACCATTTGAGAAAGTTACTCTGAAAGATTGAGGACAGTTGTGGATGGTAGTGGTTTAGTCACTCAGTTGTATCTGACTCTTTGAATCCCATGGACTGTAGCCTACCAGGCGCCTTTGTTTATGGGATTCTTCAGGCAAGAATCCTGGAGTGGGTTGCCATTTCCTTCTTGAGGGGATCTTCCAGACCCAGGAATCAAACCTAGGTCTCCTGCATTGCAGACAGATTCTTTACCATCTGAACCACCAGGGAAGTCCATACTTAGGGATTATGAAACTTCTAAATAGATATGATATTTCCCCCAAAACCTCACTCCTTCATTCCTTTATTCTTACCTTTTCACAACAGTCTTCAGAATTAAATTATCCCTGCTCTTATCCCAGGAAATAATTAGATCTCTGTTATGAGTCTGATTTTTGGAGGTCTTTATTTGAGCACAGAAATCTCCTTTATTCTCCTTTGAATTTCCACTTCCCTCACACATGCAGTAAAGGGTGGAGGAAATGGGATGAACCTTTAATAGTTTAAATCTAGCCTTGTTTCAGGTATATTTAGATTGTTTCCCTCACTAACTCCATTCTCCATCGACATCAGATATTTCTGTTGATTTTTTAAAATTACTATTGGCATGGGGATTCCCTGGCCATCCAGTGATTAAGTCTTTGAGAGCCCACTGCAGTGGGCATGGGTTCGATCCCAGGTCAGGGAACTAAGATTCTGCAAGCCAAGAGTTGCAGTAAAAATATATATTACTATTGACAGCTAAAGCCTGTTTCTTTCTCTTATCTCTGCAACCCCTCTGGAGTCCTCTCCCCACCCCCCATTTATAGCTCATCCAGGTTCCTCTTTTATTTGTTGTGTTTTTATCTAGATAATATTTCCTTTCTTCATCCCATTCAGTCCCTATAAATCTTCCCTTGAAATGGTCCTTCATTCTATTCGCCTCCTAAGTGACAACAGAATCCCTGCTTCCTGGTTACATCATTCATGTTTTCCTATTCGCCTTCTGCAGTTCCATTGCCTGATAATCATAGCTTGCCTTGTTGTCACATTTACCTTTCATTTTTCTTCCTGTTCCCCTTCACCTTCCTAACGGGGCCTTTCATGATGTCTGGGCTAGGTCTGTTGGGCTAGGGGAATTAGAATTAGCTCCATTAACTCCTCTTTCACAAGAGGATAGAATGAGAAGGTTAGACAGTTGGAGCATAAAGTCTCTGGCTGTGCATGTTTCTTTATCCTTTTTGTTTCTTATCTTTTCTTACTTCTACTGAGATTTATTTTCAGGGATTGGCGCCCATTGTGTGTGAGGTTAGGAGCCTGTGAAAATTCCCTTTGACTTTTTTTTTCTTTTATTAAAAAGATATATATATATATAGAATTTTTCTTTTTATGAAAAAAAAAAGTTTGGAGCATTTTTCTAACCGTTATCTATAATCGAATTTTTCTTTTCATTTTGATGTGCTCCCTGAGGATTCTGTATTAAGCATTGTCATTTGTCATCACATTTTTAAGAGGACAGCCTCGTGCTCATCCACCGCTCTTGATTGGGAGGCTCTGGTCCTGGGCTCAGGGCTCCGCTCAGGTGGACTTGGCGTTAAGTATCCATGACGAACAGGTTGTAAGAAAGCACAGGGTGGGTCTTGGAGCAGCACATGTTGGAGTCTTCACGTGGAGGGCATGTGTCCAGGAGAAGCTGAGCTCACATGCCCTTCTTTCCTCTACCAAGGAGCAGTGTACAGGAGCTTCGCCAGGGAGCTCCTTGTGACTTAAGCCTTTGGGAGGCTGTTTGCTGCTCTGTTTATGGTGAAACGCTTTAGGGATTGTCTGGAAATAGGTGACTGCTGTCAGTGACTGTCAGTACTCTCAGTTTCAAATGAAACTCTGTGACTTCCCTGAGACCGGAGGGAGGCCAGCTTTTCTTCCCCCACTGCTGCCTTCGCTGCTCCCCCTCCAAGAGCTGCAGTGACAGGGTTCTGGACTTTGCATATACACAGCCGTGTAGGGTAAGGGGCAGGGTGGGGCAGAGTTGAGGAGTGGGGAGGCAGATGCCTGTCCAAAGTCCAACCAGGGAGCAAGAGCTTTTATACATGGAGGGAGGGGGCTGCAGGCAGAAACAGCACAGTCAGCTCTGACAGTCATCTTGAAATTGGTCATCGGGAGTCTGACCAGCGTCATCTTATTTTAAGTATAGTTAGCCTTCAGTTCCAGGGCCAACATTCTCCCATTTCCTTGAGGCCGCTTCTCAGAATTGTTACAGCTTATGTCAGGGCTACAGTCTAGTCATTGTGTAGTTAACCTCCACCTGGTGGGGGTTTCAGTATCTGGGAGACAGCTCACGGCATATGGCTCAGAATATTATGTGCAGCTCTTGAGAAGGGCCTGAAGGTCGTTGGCTATGCTTTCAGACTAACCTATCATCATTTGGTCTCCTGTGACCGTTTTCCTCTGTTTCTGCATGTTCTCACTTCTCTGATTAAACTTATTCTTTGGCTGAAGTTTTCCCACAGACAGAAGACAGGCAGAGGACTCGGGGCAGGGGGTGGGATGCGGGGGCAAGGACCATAGGGTCCTGCTCCATTTCAGTAGGTACTCTGGGATCTTACGGAGTAAAATGAAAGTTTACAGTGTACTTAAAAATTATTTACTCTGAGTCCAGATTGCAAGAAAATTGCAAAAGCCACTGTATTCTTGACTAATGGCCCTAATTTTCTGTGCCATCAAAAGTTCCCTGAACCACAGAGGAATTTTCTCGGCATTTCTGTGTTCCTACAGGGACAGGATCGTGATACTTTTGATCAAAGTTATGCTTGTGGAATTGTTGGTACTCAGCTGGTTGCTTTCCTTATTCCTTCATAGAGCAGATAAATTATTTTCATTTTGTTTTTGGTTTCATGACTTTTGCTTTTTATTATAAAAACAATGTATGAGATCTTCATTAAAAGTGGAAATAATGCAGAAGCATATGAAAACAAAAAGTAAAATTCCCTTGATCCTACTGCTCAGAAGTAACCATTATCAAAAATATTTTAAAACTAGTAATATTTTAAACTGGCTTAAAATTCAATATTCAAAAAACTAAGATCGTGACATCTGGTCCCATCACTTCATGAAGGGGAAAAAGTGGAAACGGACAGATTTTATTTTCTTGGGCTCCTAAATCACTATGTACAGTGACTGCAGCCATGAAGTTAAAATACTCTTGCTCTTAGGAAAGAAAACAATGACAAACCTAGACAGTGTATTAAAAAGCAGATACATCACTTGCTGACAAAGGTCTGTCTAGTCAAAGCTATGGTTTTTCCGGTAGTCATGTACAGATGTGAGAGTTTGACCATAAAGAAGGCCACCAAAGAAGGTGATGCATTTGAATTATGGTGTTGGAGAAGACTCCTGAGAGTCCCTTGGGCTACATGGAGATCAAACCAGTCAATCCAAAGGAAATCAACCCTGAATATTCATTGAAAGGACTATTGCTGAAGCTCCAGTACTTTGGACACCTGATGCAAAGAGCTGACTCATTGGAAAAGACCATGATGCTGGGAAAGATTGAAGGCAAAATAAGAAGGGGACAGCAGAGGATGAGTAGGTTGGATGGCATCACCAACTCAATGGACATGAATTTGAGCAAACTCCCGGAGATAGTGGAAGACAGGGAAGTCTGGTGTGCTGCAGTCCATGGGGTCGAAGAGTTGAACATGACTTAGTGACTAAAAAACAACAACAAAACTAGGAAACAGTCTTTCAGAAATTTTTATATATTTACAGCTGTGTGTGAGTTAGTTGCTCAGTCGTGTCTCTTTGCAACCCCATGGACTGTAGCCCCCCAGGCTTCTCTGTCCATGGGATTCTCCAGGCAAGAATACTAGAGTGGATTGCCATACCCTTCTCCAGGGGATTTTCCCAACCCAGGATTGAACCCTGGTCTCCTGCATTGCAGGCAGATTCTTTACCTTTTGAGCTATGAGGAAGTCCGATTTACAGCTGTAATATAGATATCTTTGTGTATTTAAAATGGGATAATACAATGCATACTGTTCAACAAATAGCTTTTTAATTTATTTCTCATGAACATCTTTCCATGCCAGTATAATATAAAGCAACCTCATTGTTTTTATTGGCAGCATAGTGCTACATCATACCATATGCTACGAACATACCATAGTTTATTTGACCATTCCCCATGTGCATTTTGGTTATTTTCATGTCTTTATCATTGTGAATGATGTATGAAGTGTCTTTGAACATACATCTTTTCACACTTGTATTCCAAAGAGAGATCTGTAGAAGCAGAATTGCTGAGTCAAGACTATCAGTGTTTAAATTTTTGATAGAAGCTGCCAAAGAGCATTCCATGAAGGCTGGATGGAAAGTATTGAAACTCTGAATAAATATTTATGTTTTGTTTCCCTACAAAGTGTTGTGTTTAGCTCACACTTTGGCCTTTAACACTTCCTTCTGAGCTCCCAGGAGCCTGGGTGACTTTCTGTGTTACTTGAAACCTAAGATCTGAGCAGAGGGAGGGAGAGAGACATGAGCCACAAATTGGATCCTCCGCAGGTGAATGTGGCTTTGGTGGAGTGGCATGGGGGCTGGGCTTTCAGGTACCCCGAGGGTCCGGCCTCCTGTAGCCCCTAAATGTCTGGCCATGAGCTGTCTTGAAAAGAGTCCAATGGGAAATGGAGGGGACAGTGGGCATTGACTGAATGGCCATGCTGTCCAGGGCAGGGTGCATCGTCTGGCTGAAGGTTATATTCTGGTGGGGAAGGCAGACAGTGATCAGACAGATTCGTGGATCTGTTTTGGATGGTGGTAAGTGATGCGAAGAAGAATGAAGCAGGTGAGGGGAGAGTGTCAGGTGGCAGGAGGGCTGTTCTACCTGTTGTGCCAGGCACTGCCTCCCTGGAGACTGTGCCAGGGCCTGAATGAGCAGGCGAGTGAACCAAGCTCAAGGATCGGGGAGGCACATTCCATGCAGAAGGAATGTGCACTCAAGAGCATGTGCCTGCAGTGGGAGGAAGAACAGCAAGTTTGAGCGCCAGCAAGGTGCAGGAGGAAGAGCAGGAGGCAAGTGGACACAGAGGAAGCGGGTGAAGCAGGAGCCCAGTTGGGTCAGAAAAGTAGAGGTTGGTTGCAAACACCTTCCTTCCTCTGCAAAGCCCAGAAATGACTCCTCCCCAGTCATGTGCATGGGCGCGCACACACACACACACACACACACACGTGCATACACACATGCATATAAATAATCTCAAATAGTGCTTTTAAGGCTGTAAGAGAAAGTTGACATATTTGGACATATTGAAAGTTTATAAATATGGTACAACAAAAGGTACTATAAATAAGCTGTAAAAAGTGAAACGTGGAAAATGTAATTTGTAGAAAAGGAGAGGATTAATATCGAGGATAAATGAAGAATTTTTACACGTCAGTAAGAAAAATGGACGAAGGGTTTAATGAGGCGATTTTCAAATGCATATGACCAATTTAAAAAGATTCCAAACGTTTGGCAAAAAATCAAAATGACCGAGACTTCAGTGTCAGTGGGGCAAGGGACGTGTACGAAGAACTGGTCTCCCACACTTGGTTGGGAATGTCACTTAGTAGCTTTGGGTGGAGGACAACTGGGCTATGTCTGGCGAAATGAGCAGACTCTCAGTCTGGCAAAAGCGTAGCTGTGCATTTATTCTGTAAAGAGGCCGATACATGCTTACAAAGAAACAAGTAGAAAACTGTTTACATAGCACATTTATCTTTTTTAATAGCTGACGCTTGCAAACACTCTAAATGCTCATCAACCGGAGGATGGGTAAATTACAGTGCTTCTTTGCCCCTTAATATGGTATGACATTTTTAAAAGATCTATAAATGCACTGATACGAAAAGGATCTTGAGAAGTGTGGGTAGGTAAAAAGAAATCGCAGTATGCGATTCATTTAATTAATTAATAGCCATGTATGTGCTTGTGTAGGTATGTTTATAAATAACTAGAATAATGTCTGGAGGAATAAATGCAAACTTCTAGCAGCAGTTACCTCTGAAGTGGGAGTAAGGATGTGGGGCTGGGAGTGAAGAGGGAAGTTTGTGTTCTGCTTCTAAGGGACCATCACCATCACTGGGGTTTATTTATTTTTTTAATCACAGTGTTTGGAGTTTTTTAACCGTTTATTTATGTATTATTTTTGCTGTGCTGGGTCTTTGCTGCTGTGTGTGGGCTATCTAGTTGCAGTGAGCAGGGGCCACTCTTCATTGCCGTGCATGAGCTTCTCATTGAGACGGCTTCTCTTGTTTCTGAGCATGGGCTCTAGGTGCACAGGCTTCAGTCGTGGTGTGTGGGCTTAGCACGTGGGATCTTCCCAGATCAGAGATCAAACCCTTGTCTCCTGCATTGGCAGTCGGATTCTTTACCACTGAGCCACCAGGAAAGCCCAGGGTTTATTTTTGAAATGGCATAATAAATGGTCCTGAGGTGGAGACAGGTCTAGGTATGCCCAGGTTGGTGTTATTTCTCTGATCTTCCATCCATCATTCTTTGACTTTCTGATGAAGGGGATGTGAGGTGAGGGTCTGTGCCCAGCACACAGGGAGAAATGGGGCCATGTCCTGAGTGCCCATTCTGAGATTGAGCCCAAGTTCAAGATGTCCCGTGCTGCTGCAGCCGCCTCTGCCATCTGGTCCCACAAAGGCTCAGCTGCAGCAGAGACAGAACTTGGAGGCTCTCCAGGTCACCTCTGCAGACCAGCTGCGTGGAAATTAATTAGAGGCAGACCAAGTCCCCCGAGGCTCAGCTCTCATGATGCTGAAGTCATTAGCAGTTAGATTCGGCTACAGCTTCCTCCTTCTCCATCTTCTGCAAATTTGTTTGGGCAAGGAGAC
Organism: Moschus berezovskii; assembly: GCF_049115385.1. Classification (NCBI taxonomy): domain Eukaryota; kingdom Metazoa; phylum Chordata; class Mammalia; order Artiodactyla; family Moschidae; genus Moschus; species Moschus berezovskii. Next base: position 55,574,326 of record NC_142472.1, read on the forward strand.
AGGCTGACTGAGTTGGTGGCTGAGGACAGTGAAATTTTAATTCCCACATCGTTTCTCAGGGCCCTTGGGGTGCGGTGACCCCCAGAGACAGGGGCGGTTTTCATCATGTCAGAGACAGCGGTGTACTTATTCCTCTGACTGCTCATAACAAAATCCCCTTTGCTATAAACAAGCGTGTCATTCCTGAAGCACAGGAGGTGGTGACTATAGCAACAAATCGCCCAAATATTATTTTGTTCTGTGTGCCTTTTGTTAAGCCTCCCTTTCCACAATTTGTGTTAACCGTTTTGATTGTAATGAGCTCTCTTTTGTTTCTTTCTCTCTTTTTCAACTATTTATAGGAGCCAAGAAAGAAGTGCAAAAAGAGCAAGATGCCAGTAAACCTGCAGTTTCATCTCCTAAGAGGACAGCGGCTTCAAGTGCCAAGCTTCATTCGCCAGGTATTTAAGAAATGTGAACTATGTTATCTGAGGAGACTTGAACTTGGAATTCATTTTGTTCAGATGTCATTAATGGAGCGATGCCAGCCCACGTGGTCCGCGTGACTATTCCAGGGCTTGATGTTCGTGTACGGCTGTGTTCTGACTCCAGCTGAAATGAACCAGCTGTTGGCATCATTTTGTCTTTAAAAAATGTTATTAATGCTACATTTAGGGGGTAGGATCTTCTCTATATAGGAGTATCTACTATTCCAACAGCACCTGAGATAATTTATAATTGAAAAACAGATTTTGGAGATCTTACCTCAAGAGATAATATTTTCCAAAAAGAGGAGAAAAAGATGAACCGTGGATATCAAACACTTGTTATTTTATTTATTTACATACTTGTGTGAACAAGCTATGTAATGTTGTGAAAGTTGAAAATTACCTATTATGGAAATTCATATTGTAAGACATCAGCCTCTTTGTAGAACAGAATGCAGTATAACCTTTAAGCACAAAAGTACTAGCAATAATAACAACTAAAGTTTGAGTTCTTACTGTATACCAAGTACTGTCCTTAGGTCTTTAAATGTATTCATTTATGTAATGCCCACAGTAACTGGGAGATGGGTATGATATTGCCTCTTCTTTTGTATGTGAGGAAATTGAGCTTCATAGATTTTCATTAACTTGCCCAAAAGTCACAGGAAATAAATAGTAGAGCCTTTGCTTTAACACAGGCACTTTGAATCCCAAAAGTGCACTCTTACTTGCTGCACTATGAACCAGAAACCTTGCAGAATAATGACCTTATTAATAATGTTTCCAGTAAATTTTTAAAATGTATAGGAAGTAATCCAACATCACACATGTGTGGGTCAGGAGACAGAGGCTGTTACCAAAGGCAGATTTGTGTGCCTGATGCAGAATGAGGCAAAACACACTGAAATGTCAGAATTTGGAGCAGAAAAAGGTTAATTGCAGGGCCTGCAAGGAGACTGGTAGTTTGTGCTCTGAAAACCCAGAACTGCTCAAAGGATTTCACCAAAGCACTTTTAAAGGCAAGTTGAGGGAGAGGCGTGGTTAGTTGTTGCAAACTTCATGGTGTGGGAATTCTTTGCTCTTGCAGCTGTCCCTGTGGGTCAAGTCAGGATGTTCCTGTAATCTTCCAACAAGACATATGTAGGGAAAGGTTGAAGTGAGGGCTTAAAAAATTTAAATCTATGTCAATGAAGGCAAAGAGGGGAGAAAGGAAAAAGAAAGCAGAGAAAGGAAAGGAGAGGAAGGAAGGAAGGGGTTGAGATCTACTTAAGCAGTAGTCCATTCCTTTTTATTGGCGAATAGAACTCCACTGTGTAAGTGCCACAATTTATCCATTTACCTATTGAGACACTTTGGAAATTTCCCCAGGGATTTGGCTATTATAAATGAAGCTACCACGTACATTTGTACAACCATTGGTACAGACCTCTGCTTTCATTTTTCTTGGCAAATAACTAAGAGTGGAATGCCTGAGTCATATGGTAGCTATGTGTTTAGCTTTTAAATCTGTTTAAAAGTTTTCCAATCTGTTTTCCAAGGTAGTTGTACCATTTTATATTCCCGTCAGTGATGTCCAAGAGATCCAGTTCCTCCATGTCCTTGCCAACCCTTGGTATGGTCAGTCTTTTCAATAATAAACATTATAATAATAGGTACATAGCAGTATCTCATGGTTTTAATTTGCATTTACCTATCAACTAATGACATTAAAATGTTGAACATCTTTTTTATGTTTATTTGACATCTATGTATATTCTTCCATAAAATATTCCAATCTTTTGCCCTTTCAATTGGAAGTGTTTTTTATTGAATTTTGAGAGTTTCTGTATATTCTGGTCACAATTTTTTCAGGTATGTGATCTGCAATTTTCTTTTCTCCACAATCTACGTGTTGTTTTGCACTCCCCTAACAATGGGTTTACAAGGTTAGAAGTTCTTAATGTTCATGAAGTCCAATTCATGATTTTTTCTTTTATGGACCATATTTTTAGTATTATCTTTAAAAATCTTTACATAACCTAAGTTCATAAAGATTTTCTCCTACATTTTATTCTAAAATACTTATAGGTTTTATATTTACATCTGTGATTCATTTGTTTTGTATGCAGTGTAAAATATGACTTGATTCTCAGTAGATTTCTACTGTGATCATTATTCTCTCTTCTGCTTGCATTGAGTTTAATTAGCTAATGTCATTCATTTGAAGTCTTTCTGCTTTTCTAATGTGCATTTAATACAGTAAATGTCCCTTCATATACTACGTTAGCTGTAATTCACATATTTTGATATGTTTTTCATCTTCATTGAGTTCAAAATATTTTCATTTAGCTCTCTAATCCATTTTGAGTTTATTTTGGTGTATGGTGTTAGGAAGTCTTCTAGTTTCATTCTTTTACAAGTGGCTTGTTAAAGAGACTGTCTTTTCTCCATTTTATATTCTTGCCTCCTTTGTCAAAGATGAGGTGTCCATAGGTGCGTGGATTTATCTCTGGGCTTTCTATTTTGTTCCATTGATCTTTATTTCTGTATTTATGCCAGTACCATACTGTCTTGATGACTGTGGCTTTGTAGTAGATCCTGAAGTCTGGCAGGTTAATTCCTCCAGTTCCATTCTTCTTTTTCAAGATTGCTTTGGCTATTCGAGGTTTTTTGTAATTCCATACAAATTGTGAGATTATTTGTTCTAGTTCTGTGAAAAATATCGTTGGTAGCTTGATAGGAATTGCATTGAATGTATAAATTACTTTGGGTAGTATACTCATTTTTACAATGTTTTTTCTTCCAATCCATGAACGTGGTATATTTCTCCATCTATTAGTGTCCTCTTTGATTACTCTCACTAGTGTTTTATAGTTTTCTACGTACAAGTCTTTTGTTTCCTTAGGTAGATATATTCCTAAGTATTTAATTGTTTTCGTTGCAACAGTGAATGGAATAGTCTCCTTAATTTCTCTATTTTCTCATTATTAGTGTATAGGAATGCAAGGGATTTCTGTGTGTTGATTTTATATCCTGCAACTTTACTGTATTCATTGATTAGCTCTAGTAGTTTTCTGGTAGAGTCTTTAGGGTTTTCTGTGTAGAGGATCATGTCATCAGTGAATAGTGAAAGTTTTACTTCTTCTTTTCCAATTTGTATTCCTTTTATGTCTTTTTCTGCTCTGATTGCTGTAGCCAAAACTTCCAGAACTATGTTGAAGAGTAGTGGTGAGAGTGGGCACCCTTGTCTTGTTCCTGACTTTAGGGGAAATGCTTTCAGTTTTTCACCATTGAGGATAATGTTTGCTGTGGGTTTGTCATATATAGCTTTTATTATGTTGAGATATGTCCCTTCTATTCCCACTTTCTGGAGGGTTTTTATCATAAATTTTGTCGAAGGCTTTCTCTGCATCTATTGAGATAATCATATGATTTTTATTTTTCAGTTTGTTAATGTGGTGTATTACGTTGATTGATTTGAAGATATTGAAGAATCCTTGCATTCCTGGGATAAAGCCCACTTGGTCATGATGTATGATCTTCTTAATGTGTTGTTGGATTCTGATTGCTAGAATTTTGTTAAGGATTTTTGCATCTATGTTCATCAGTAATATTGGCCTGTAGTTTTCTTTTTTTGTGGGATCTCTGGTGTCTCTTCTCATGAGGCCACTAATCCCATTCATGGCAGCCTCACCCTCATGACCTCAACGCTTTCCCCAGAGCACCTCCTCAAAATACCATCTCATTGGAGATTAGGGATTAGCACGTGAATTTTGGGAGAACACGAACAGCTCAAAGCATCTGCATATGTGTGCAGAGGAGCAGAAACATTGGAGTCCAGGCTACCACAGGAGAATGTCAAGCCAGCTCTGGTGAAGAGAAACCTATATAATGAGAGTGGACAGGTCTGGGAGCACAGCATTCCTGTCCTCAACCCCCTCTCCTTGCCTCCTGCATACCTCTCTAAGGGCAACTCTCCTTTCTTCAGATTACTGAACATCAAATAAGCTGAGCTTCACTGGTCAGTGGTGCCTCCGTCAAGCCTTGAACCCTCAACTGTCACCTGACTGCGGAGTGGCAGGTGAAGTCCAGGTGTGTTTCCCTCCCCTGCTGATCTGGATCTTCCCTGAGGATGGCCTTGACCCATTTCTCTCCCACCTTTGCAGCCAGGCTTGGGGAAGAGGCATCTTGTGATTCTCGTCTCTGTCCCTTGCTTGCAGATGACTTCTCCCATCCCTGCCAGCTAGCATCCCCCTCCCTATTCCACTGCCTCCCCTCCCCGAATCCTGCAAAGGCCTCTCATGACCTCCTGGTTTTTAAGTCTACGTGACACGTCCCGGTCCTTATCTCTGTGGCCTTTGGCGTTACTGATCACTCCTTTCCTGAAGTTTTCTTTCCCTTAAATATGTGACCCCTATTCCTGCTGGTTTTCTTCCAGCTTCTGGAAATGCTTGCATGGAGTTGTCTTCACTAGAAACTCTTCTGAAAATTCTAAATGTTGCCAAGCAGTTTGGCCCAGGAGACTAGACCAAACTGAGTTCAAATCCTGGCTCAGTGGCTCACGTGATATATGAACTGGGGCAAATAACAGAATTTCTCCGAGCCTCAGCTGCTTCTTTAGTAATTCATATATTGTGAATTTTACTCTTTTAAAGTATACAATTCAGTGGGTTTTAGTATATTCACAAAATTGTGCAGCCATCAGTACTACTTCCAGAGCAGTTTCTTTTACCCTCAGAAGAAACCCATACTTGTGAGCAGTCACTCCCTGTCCATGCTCCCCAGCAGCTGACAACCACTAGTCTAGTTTCTGTTTCTTGGATTTGTTTATTCTGGACATTTCGTGTAAATGGAATCATATTCTGTGTGGCTTTTTCTATCAGTTGTTTTCACTTAGCACGTTTTTGAGGTTCATCCATGTCAAAGTGAGGATCAGTCTTTCCTTCCTGGATCAGTGTTTTGTTCCTGGTTTGGGCTGAATAATGTTACACCATGTGAATGTGTCATAGTTTATCCACTCATTGGTTGATGGGCGTTTGTTTCCAGCTTTTGGCTACTATGAGCAATGCTGCTATGAAAATCCATGCCATTAATCTTTTCATATGCAGTGTCTAATCTACTCTTAATCCCTTCCAGTGTATTTTTATCTCAGACATTCAAATTGTTAATCTCTAGAATTTTTATTTAAGTCTGTTTTTGTCTTTGTTTCTATTTGATGTACTCAGTCTTTCCTCCAGCCTCTTGATATATGGAATACAGTTATAATAACTGTTCATTGCTGGTGCTTTTCTTGGCTGACTTCAATTGATTGCATCCCCTCTTTAACATGGCTTGTACATCCCTGCTTATTTACATGCCTGAGAATTTTTTTAGATGACTGACATTGTGAATTTTTAGATTTTTTTTTTAATTCTATAAATATTCTTAAGCTTTGTTCTTGGGTGAAACTATGTGACTTGGAAAGAGCTTGATCATCTTGGATCTTTCTCATCAGCTTTGTTAAACAGATCCTAACCAGCAGTTAGTCTAGGACTGGTTTCACCAGCGCACCATGATACTACCCTTCCAGGTGTTCTGATGCCCTGGGAATTGCGGTGGGCACAGGAATTGATCCTGGCCTTCTGTGAGCTCCGGTAGTGTTCCCTCTAGTCCTGGGCAGAATTCTCTCCCTGGCTGTGGGCACTGTCCTCAGCTGCACTGATGTAAGTTGTCCAGAAACTCCGGGGCCCTTCTGTGTCATTCTGTGTCTCTGTGAAGCTGTCCCCTCAGCTACTCTGCCCTGTAGCTGCTGACCCTTGAACTTCCTGAGCCCCCAGCTCCACCTTCCCAAGTTGGGGAGACTACCAGACTCCCCCTGGGTTTCCTGACTCTGTGCCACAGCCCGGAAGACCACCAAGAGAGCAGGCTCAGGCACCCGTTGGGGTGGCAGGGGTCGCCTCGTGTGTTTCTGAGTCTTTGGTTCCTTGTGCTTCATTGCCTAATATAATGTCTTGAAATCCACTGACACATATTTTGGTCAAGTGTTTTGGGTAGTTTCAGATGAGAAGATAAATCTACTCCTTTTTTACTCCATCTTCACCAGTGAAAGTTGCTCAGTCGTGTCCGACTCTTTGCGACCCCATGGATGATACAGTCCATGAAATTCTCCAGGCCAGAATAATGGAGTGGGTAGCCTTTCCCTTCTCCAAGGGATGTTCCCAACCCAGGGATCGAACCCAGGTCTCCTGCATTGCAGGCGGATTCTTTACCAGCTGAGCTACAGGGGAAGCCTAAGAATACTGGAGTGGGTAGCCTATCCCTTCTCCAGTGGATCTTCCTGACCCAGGAATCGAACTGGGGTCTCCTGCATTGCAGGTGGATTCTTTACCAACTGAGCTACCAGGGAAGCCAGATGTAACTATAATTTTTAATATAAAAATTAAGCAATTGTTATGCCAACCCACTCCGGTGTTCTTGACTGGAGAATCCCAGGGACGGCGGAGCCTGGTCGGCTGCCGTCTATGGGGTCACACAGAGTCGGACACGACTGAAGCGACTTAGCAGCAGCAGCAGCAGCATAACACCATTAAGCCAAGATTTTTCACCCTTGGAGAAAGGAGACATTTAGATGTACTTTAATAAATAACACTCGTACTTCTTGTAAATAATGTCCCAAAGTTGAGATAGTTTGCATAAATTTTTGTCTAAACTATGTTATCATAACCAATTCTTATAGTTGGCTTGGGAAACTCTAGCTGTAACATTTTTTTTTTCCTATTTTCTGTACATCAAAATAGAAAATAATCTGCTCTTTCCTTGGAATGGGAAAAGTAAACCTCTTCTTTCTAGTGGGTGTGCTTAGTCTCTTAGTCATGTCCAACTCTTTGCAACCCCATGGACTGTTGCCCACCAGGCCCCTCTGTCCATGGGATTCCCCAGGCAAGAATACTGGAATGGGTTGCCATTTCCTTCTCCAGGGCATCTTTCCGACCCAGGGATCATCTCTGGCAGGAGGGTTCTTTAACCCTGAGCCACCTGAGAGGCCCTTCTTCTTTCTAGAATACTTACTTGTGATTGGGCGGGTTGGCCAAAGTGTTCGTTTGAGTTTTTCCATAGATCGAACTTTTTGGCCAACCTGGTCACTCCTGCCCTCACCCTTGCTCCGCACTGGCCGGAAGGAGGTTTCCTGCTCTCACGCCGCCTGCTCTTCACTCTCCCCAGCACTAGCCACCTCCAGGCAGACAAATGCCAGCGGCGAGTAGAAAGTGGTGTGCTGCTGGGCACATTTTTTCTGAAATAAATTTAGATCAGTTTAAGAAAAATAAAGCCTGTCCGAGACGACAGAGAACTCAGCCCGTGTGCTCCCTGGGGTGTCATGCTGGTGCCAGCCTGCAAGAAACAGACTTCCTGCCTGTGGGGAGGTAGACCAAACTCATGAAGTGCTTTTCCTTAAGCTGGAGGGCTATCAAAGTTGTGTCCTTTCATTCTTCTCCCTCTTGTTTACAAGTGTTAAGGTCATGGGCCTTCTCTGAGATTATAAATATGCAGGTCCCAAGGCTGCAGTGTTTGCTTGTTATCATGTCAGTTGAGCTTCCAGCTTCAGGACTGAACCATGCTTTTCCGTCCATTAGAATCCTCTGGATAGTGACCAGATGACTGCAGATGAATTTTTCATGTTCTCTTTCCATTTTGAAGGCCCATGTTCATCCTGGCGTTCAGCCTTTGCACGCAAACTGCTTGCATTCACCTTTGTGAGAACAGAAGGTGACTGGCTCTTTTCTCTGAGTCGCCAGTGGTCACTGGGATCACCATAGATTCTATGTGCCCCTACTCAGAGTAATGCAACCAGGGGATGTGATTGGGACAAGACTGGGGGAATGGGAGAATGTTCTAGGTTCAGAGTGTGCCCCCAAACCTGTGAGTTCAGTCAGAGATGCCGCAGAGTGGATCAGCAAGTGTCCTTAGGTGTTGAGATGCCTGGTGAGGAATCAGAGAACCTGAAGCCTAGATGCTGATGCTGGCTTGCCCATAGTCAAGGGCAGGACCTCATTTCTTTGCAAGTCCACTGGGCCTCCCACATGTCATTGACTGAACAGGTGCTTGGTGCGTGCATGCTCAGTCGCTTCAGCCATGTCTGATTCTTTGCCACCCCATGGACTGTAGCCCACCAGGCTCCTCTGTCCATGGGATTCTTCAGGCAAGAACACTGGAGTGGGTTGCCATTTCCTCCTCCAGGGGAATCTTGCTGACCCAAGGATCAAACTCACATCTCCTGCCCTGCTGGATTCTTGACTGCTGAGCCGTTGGGGAAGCCCATCAGTAAAAGGGTTGCTAGGTTTTAAGTCTGGCTTCAACCTGGATTGAGTGATTTCCCTTTAGATGTTTTCCAAGAGGGATCCCCTTGAAGGAAAAAAAAAAAAAAGCCAACTGCTCCAAGTCTCTCTAAGCAGACTGGGAAGAAATGTAGGCAGCTGGGAGGAATTGGGCAACTCTGTCTGTTCCTCTGCTTCCAAGCGTGAAACCTTGCACTTGGAACCACTTCAACAGAACAACACGTTGCAGTCGTTGTGTTTTCATTTTAACACTTAGAATGACACACAGCGGGCCTTTCCTTCTCAGCCCCTTGCCAGCATCCTTGTGTCATAAGGAGCGGTTGTCACATCTGGGCTGACTGTTTTCTCACAGGTGACCCTCCTTGCTTCCTAGGGTACCCCAAGCAGAGGACCACGGCCCCCCGCAACGGGTTCTCCCCAAAGCCAGACCCGCAGGCCCGCGAGGCAGAGCGGCTGCTGGTACAGCGGCTGAAGGAGCGCTGCGAGCAGCAGGCCCGACAGCTGGGGCTCGCGCAGGCGGAGCTGAAGACCGCTGTCCGTGGCTTCCAGGCGCTCGCTGTGGCCACGCAGCTCTTCTTCGGGAAGGTGAGGCCATGCCTGGTGCATGTGGAAGTGGGAGGGCAGCGGCGGGGATGGTTCTTAGTGTGCGAGCTTTAATTCAGGTTTGGGGTTACAGATGGTTTGATTTTCAGGTGCCGCGGTATCTCAGCCAGCATCATGGGATGTTTTGGGAGCCGAGTTGAGACTTGCATGTGAAAGACGTCAGTCTGGGAAGACGGAGTCATAACCTTGATTCCAAAAGGGAAAATTACATTAAAAAAGTGGAAAAAGTGAAAGTGAAGTCGCTCAGTCATGTCCAACTCTTTGCAACCCCCTCTTGTCCATGGGGTTTTCCAGGCAAGAGTACTGGAGTGGGTTGCCATTTCCTTCTCCAGAGGGGGAAAAAAAAAGAAAGGAAAAGGTATACAGGGAGATCTGGAAGGTGAGAATAGGGCATGTGGTGGTTTGCATTTTGAACCCGAGACGGCCAGGCTCTGAGACGTCTGTGCCTCTCGGTACAGAGCAAGCCAGGGCGGCAGAGTGGGCCACTGTGGCCCTTGAGGGGACCTGGAAGCTGCCGGGCCTGGGTCTCTCCTCCGGGCCACGCTCACAGTGTGCGGGGGCCAGCATGGGGAGGGGGTGTCCCCCTGACCCCTTGGTTCTTCTGACATTGCAGAGAGGCCTTATTCCTCAGCCTAAGAGTTCAGAGTCTCCTGGGCTTGTCCAGACACGGAGTCTGTTATCAGACTTGGTTTATTGTTGTCTTTTGTGACCCCGTGGGTTGTAGCCCACCAGGCTCTTCTGTCCTTGAAATGTCCCAGGCTAGAATACCAAAGTGGGTTGCCATTTCCTTCTCCAGGGAATCTTCCTGACCCACGGATCAAACCCAAGTCTCTTGCGTCTCCTGCATTGGCAGGTGGGTTCTTTACCACTGTCACCACCTGGGAAGCCCTTGGTGCAGTCTGGTAACATTCACCAAACATAGTTCAGCCTCCCTGTCTCTCAATGTAGAAGGGAGGCGGTGGGAGCCTGGGTCTGACTTTGTACATTCTTGCTCCATCCCAGGGTGACCAAGGAGCATTTGGGGGAGAACTTAAACCTTTACTTTTGAAGTTTAAACACTACGAGTTACCATATCAGTAACCTATAAGGCATTAATTTCATGTATGGACCTCCTGGGATCTATAAATGAAAGTTAAAGTGCTATAGAAATGTCCCCCAACCAGGAAAATGAACTAACTAAATTTCCAGCTAATTTAAAGAATGAAAATCAGAAGAATATTAACCAACACCATGTCCACTGGTTTTCCTTGTTATCTGAACCTTAAAGTGCGGAGGACTCCGACCTTTTATGGCAGCCTGCAGCCTCTCTTCTCCCTCCAAGTGTAGAAGCCTCAGCTGCCCTGTTTAGTGCTTGTTTCCTTTTTTGCTTAAAGCTTTTTGCCCAGGGAGCTAATTCCTAGTGTATTGTTGTGATCAAAGACAAGATGAACAGATTTCAGTTTTATCAATAGTTTCCTTTTTGTCCTTGTCAAAATGTTAACACGAGCAATCAATGACCAATTTAAATGTTATGTTTTCCCTTCCGTTCTGGTACCTCTGGGGTCAACCTTGAAGAGTGAAATGACTATGTTCCCACCCTGTAAGAATTAAAATTACAGACATGTCTTTGAGGCACCAAAAGGGCCGGACTTGCCATGTTAAATATTGAGCAGTTTTCTCATTAGAGAGAGTCATATTTTCTTTTCTTCAGCTTGATGTATGTTTTCACTGACTGTCAGGTCTTTAATAAAGAGAGGCGATCAGGGCTGTTCATTGCAGTTCAGTGATAATATGTATTGTGTTATTCTGTCCACTGCGTCGCTTCTATGCATCAAGGATTTGTCGTAACAAAGATTTGCTGTGGATTGATTTGCCAGCAAACACCAACTTAACACATTGGTCACACACACTGTGAGGGCTTCCCTGGTGGCTCGGATGGTCAGAAATCTGGCTGTAATGCGGGAGACCCAAGCTCTATCCCTAGATCGGGAAGATTTCCCCTGGAGAAGGAAATGGCTACCCACTCCAGTATTCTTGCCTGGAGAATCCCATGGACAGAGGCTACAGTCCATGGGGTTGCAAACAGTCAGATATGACTAAGCGACTAACACTTTCATAGTTTTTTCTTTTTTTTTCCTAACATGCAGTGTGTTTTCAAGTTGGAAAAGTTTGAACCCCACTCATGGTATCATGGCAGAGAAAAAGAGTTTTCGGTGTTGAAATTAAGGGTCGGTTCCCTGTAAGGGTACATTTCTGGGCCCCAGGAGAATTCCTGTTGGCCCAGGGGCCACGAATTGTACTTCTCTGTAGCATCCACATGGCTCTTCCATCAGAGATCCCAAAGGGCTGGCAGGTGATTTGCAGGCATGTCCATCAGAGCCCCCTACTGGCTGGAGCCACACTCAGCTTGACATTTCAGCAAGACAGATGGTGGACCTGAGTTTCGTTCTCTCTTCAGTAAATCGCAACCAGCGGCTCCAGACAGGCCTCCTGATGACCGTGGAGTTTCACCACCCACATGGTGTGTCCTTGTCTTTGTCCTGATCGCAGCTCTCTCTCCAGATAAGCTCCAAAGAAACAATGGGCATTTTCTTTTTTTAAGTCTGTAATTGAACATAAGCGGCTTCCACATAGGCTGGATTTACTCCACGTGGTTTAAGATGATTGATTTGAGAATTTGTGACTGGAGTGGAGCACTCAGGGAAATAAGAGGCCAGGCAAGCCAGGAAGTGTGGGTGATGGAGCCCTCTATTGCAAGATATTGTGACCCTGACATGTTCCCTGTATCCTCTTGTGGAAAGCTGATGAGTTATTATTATTTTTATGTGGGAGACATGGTCATACCCCAGCATACTCTAGCTATGCAGAGCATGACCACCACAGCCAGCCTGAGAGAACAAGGTCTTTCTGCTCTTCTCCTTAAAGACCTTGCTGGAGCTCCACACCTGTATCTGTTCTGGGCTGTAGCATTCTGTCTACAAAGCCTGGTGTGGTAGAGCAAGGGCACTGTGCTGGCGAGGGGTCAGTCCCACCAACGCCTTCATCCCCCTTAGGACTTGAGCAAGTTCCTATCCCTCTTGGAGCCTTGTCAGCATCACCCATGGGAAATTAACACATCCTTGCCCTACTCGGCTTCCTGCTGCCAAGTCCCCTCTGACCAGTCATCTTTGAGTCTCAAAGTTTCCTCATTGCAAATAGGATCATTAATAACTCTTCACAAGGTTATAGAGAGAACGTCATGAATTAATGGGAAAGGTACTTGGAACAATATTCAGTAAAGCATCCTTTTTGAGGACAAGGAAATCTGACAAATATTTTACTCTCAAGCAGGATGAGTAAGACATAGGTGAGAAATGTAAAGCGAAAACACACAACAGACCCCTCTTATTTCATTTTATGTATATAAAGGATTTGACTTGGGTGTCCTTTAAGAATAGAAGCAGTTTTCTAGTCCACCTATTCAGCTGGGGCTATGTATTTTTCCAGAATGTGCTGATTCCATTAAGGATGGGAAGTCACTGGAAAAGGAATCAGGAGCCTAGATAAGAATCTTCCATTTCTGCCCTGTGCTTCACAGCTCATGGCATAGCGGCTGTGAGCGTTTCAGGTGTGTTTCAGCCTGAGCCCAGTGTCCGGGGACGCTCAGATGTCACCTTTAAGTGCCAACACCAGCCTCACATTTACGCTGATTCTAGGTAGCTTCACTCTGCCGACAGGGCACGGTCCTCACCACCAGCCAGACAACTTTGCTGAAATCTGTGGTCTCGGACCTCTGGGGGAGTGTAGTAAGAAGTGTGACTCTCAGGGACTCGCACTTCTCAGGGTCATGTTGAAAGATGATTTGTTTTAATCTTTCTCTTCCTGGTTCCTGGGAACACTACTCTTTAGCAGCCCCTGGTGGCTAATCCAGGAAACAACACAGATGATGGTCCTGTTAGTAATGTATTCAGCGGCATGCCTCGCCCTGTAGCATCAAATTTTACAAGTTACATCTGAGAGTGTATTCGTTTTCATTTAATTTTAACCCGGTTTATTATGTTTATTCAGTTTTTCATATTGGTTTGTATAATTTTTATCATTTCATTTTATGAATGTGACAGATGTTGGTTTTAATTATTTTTGTTTATTATTGAAAATATTATTAGGCATACAGAGAATGAAAGTTAATGTCAAGCACTTGTGTATTTTCTAAGCTTAATCAAAATTAATAATGCATCAGCCTCCTTATCCCTAAAGTATATAGTGTGAAAGTGTTAGTTGCTGCCTTCTCAGACTCTTTCCATCTCCTCTGTCCGTGGGATTTCCCAGCCCAGAATACTGGAGTGGGTTTGCCCTTTCCTTCTCCAGTGGTTCTCCCTGACCCAGGGATTTTGAACCTGGGTCTCCTGCATTGCGGGCAGATTCTTTACTGTCTGAGCCACCAGGGAAGCCCCAGGTAGGGGTGTACATATTTTTAAATATAGTTCATATATTTAACTTTTCATCTTCAATTCACTTATGGTAGTAGGTTTTAATCAACCCTGCCTCCACCAATGAAAGGTTCTATAGAGTTCAAAAAGTAAAAAACAAAGCATTTTAATAACAACATCACTCTTGTTTATTGGCCATCTCCAGTGTCCTGGGCAGTTTATATATATCATTTTAACTCTCACAAAACCCTGCCTGGTGTTGACGTTATTTTCATTGGACAGTTGAGGAAACTGAGGCTCAGGGAGGGTCTGTAGCCTTTCCAAGACAATAGAATTAGAAAGCAGTGGAGCCACAATTCAACCCATATCAGTTCAATTCAGTTCAGTTCAGTCTCTCAGTTGTGTCCGACTCTTTTTGACCCCATGGACTGCAGCACACCAGGCCTCCCTGTCCATCACCAACTCCCGGAGTTTACTCAAACTCATGTCCATTGAGTCAGTGATGCCATCCAACTGTCTCATCCTCTGTCTTCCTCTTCTCCTCCTGCCTTCAATCTTCCCCAGCATCAGGGTGTTTTCAAATGAGTCAGTTCTTCGTATCAGGTGGCCAAAGTATTGGAGTTTCAGCTTCAACATCAGTCCTCTCAATGAATATTCAGGACTAATTTCCCTTAGGATGGACTGGTTGGATCTCCTTGTAGTCCAAGGGACTCTCAAGAGTCTCCTCCAACACCACAGTTCAAAAGCATCAATTCTTCAGCACTCAGCTTTCTTCACCGTCCAACTCTCACACCCATACATGACCACTGGAAAAACCATAGCCTTGACTAGACGGACCTTTGTTGGCAAAGTAATGTCATATCAACCCATGTCCAGCCCATGTTTTCCAGAATGTTATGGTACTTCCTCTCCCTCTCCCCACAGCCTTTGAGGCTGTGAGGATTTGTACTGTGCCTTACATTCGGGGGAGGATTGGGAACGTGGTCCATTTGTACCAGGACCCTCCTGGCCTGAGTGAATTACAGCAAGACCTCTTTACTCCACACATACTCTTTGGATTATCTCTGACCCCAAATATACATCACCATGCATCCTAGCCATTCAGTTTAATTCCACACCTGTTGGTTAAGTGGAAGATTTAAAAACTCAGTCTTAGACCCTGCCTTTTAATTCTAAAGGGGAAAGACACTTGTTCAGATCCCTGGAGGACAGAGTATTGATGTGGCTCTCAGGGATCCCACAAGGAGTGATTACTCCAGCTGGGGCCATAGGGCCATTCAGAGAGGACGGATGCTCATGGACTGGCCCTCGAGAGTAAATCAGGCTTCCACAGCAGAGGTGGGGGGCCCAGCATAGCAGGTGGCACAGCTCTGGAACAAACCAGGCTGGATCTGCCAGGAGTAGAGTCTGATTTGCCTAAAGTGTGGAGCTTCTGGACTGTCAGTAGCCAGAAATGAGGCAGAAGGGTTTGGTGACTTAAATAGCAAAGTAAAGAGAGGCTCAATTTGAGGCAGTCAGGAGGCACTGAGAATTTCGGACAGAGTACATTTGAAGCTGCATTGCAGGACAATTAATATGATAGCAGAGTATGGGATGGAAGGTAGAAAGACAACCCCAAGCAGAGAAAACACTTAGGAAGCTCAGCTGCTTGTAGTAATAATCTGGGCAAAAGGTGGGAGGGTGAGGAGGAGGGTCTGACACAAAGGAGAGAGCAGATACAGGACCCCAGGACCCAGCCTGTGAGCCAGTTAGGGGGTCCATTGGGGTTTACAGAGTCCAAGAGGCTTCATCCCCACCCTGGCCCCAACAAATCCCAAATAGAAATCACAAAACTGAGGAATGTTATATTCATGTAGGACTCTTGTGTTTATGGCTCAGGAATATTTGTAAAGAGGTTGCGGGTTCTCTGTTTTCTCTGGAACTTCACACTTTGTGCATCCATGAGCCCTCAGGGTCCAGGTTCAGTGGACCTGTAGGGGTGGGCATTTTTCCTCCAAAAATATACTTTTACTCAACTATCACCTGTTCCTTTGAAATTCAGAAAAAAAATTGTCCAGAATCCTATTCCACATTCCAGGAGTGCTCTCTGTCCCATTCTCTCAGGAATTTCAGGTGGGAGGAGCTTATTTTTTTATATTAATAGTTACCTATGAAGATCCCCTGGAGAAGGAAATGGCAACCCACTCCAGGATTCTTGGCTTGGAGAACCCCATTGACAGAGGAGCCTAGTCCCACATGCAGCATCCCCCTCCCCTACCTGGACTAGTCCCGCTTTGTCGATTTCCAGGATTCTTTGTGCTTTATGATGCTGGGGGCTCCATGAGGGAGTTAACCATGGGTTTAAATGTCAGGAGAGAAAAATGAAGCTCTAGAAAAGCAGACTTGGGAGTCATTTGTATAGAAGTGACATTAAAGCAGTGAGATTGACAAGAACGTGTGTACAAGAGGACACGGGACAGAGCCTCGGTAGGGACCCAAGGAGGAGGAGTGGGAAAGAAAGGAAACACAGGAGATGAGGAGAAAAGTCATGGCGAACAGGAGAGTCCCTCCTCGAAGAAGCCAAATGAGAGACGAGTTTCTGAAGGAGGGAGTGAATTGCAAAACCAGGTGCCAGACAGTGGATGAGATGCTGCAGAATGAGAAAGTATCCCAGAGTTTGGCACTTTCAGAGGAGCATCTGTAAATGCGTCAGAACAAGCAGACTCCCCTGATTCCTTAACAACCAGATGGTTCAACAGGTTTGGCCTCCATCACCTTGGACTCCAAAATCACTGAGTATGGTGACTGCAGCCATGAAATTAAAAGAGGCTTGTTCCTTGGAAGAAAAACTATGACAAACCTAGACAGTATAATAAAAAACAGGCATCATTTTGCTGACAGAGATCCATCTCGTCAAAGCTATGGTTTTTCTAGTAGTCATGTACAGATGTAAGAGTTGAACCATAAATAAGATCCAGCACCAAAGAACTGATAATTTCAAATTGTGGTGCTGTTAAAGACTCTTGAGAGTCCCTTGGACCGAAAGGAGATCAAACCAGTCAATCCTAAAGGAAATCAACCCTGAATATTCATTGGAAGGACTGATGCTGAAACTGAAGCTCCAATACTTATGGCCACCTCATGCGATGAGTTGACTCACTGGAAAAGACCCTGATCCTGGCAAAGATTAAAGGTGGGAGAAGAAGGGGACGACAGAGGATGAGATGGTTGGATGGCATCACCGACTTGATGACATGGGTTTGAGCAAGCTCTGGAAGTTGGTGATGGACAGAGAAGCTTGGCATGCTGCTGTCCGTTTGGTTGCAAAGGGTTGGACATGACTGAGCGACTGAACAAGCTTGTCGTGAAGCTGGTGCTTTTCCCCATCAGAAATGGCAATGGTGACATCTACAGGGCATTGGCTGGAAATGAAATCTGTGCTCTGAGAAGAGTGCTGGCCAAGTATTACTTTAAATTCCAGAGTGTTTTACAAAAGCAGGTGCTGCTCTCCTCCCCTCGTTCACTAAAGTGCAAATTGCAAACCTGCCTGTTCCACACACATAAGTGATAGTAGGTTTGAAATTAAAATCACACAACTGCTTTCCTTTTTCATTTTATTCCTGACAATCAAAGTACTAAGACAGCAAGAATAAGATTGATGTCACACACTGCAAGCGGTTTGCCTAGGAGATCATTCATAAAAGCAATTACATATTGAGAGTCCAACAATCTATGTCTGTAATTCAGTCCCTAGAGATTATAAAGGCCCGTGATGTCTGCTCCACCAGGAACAGAAGGAGAAATATTTAAAACTGAAAAATATTGACTCTGTAACATGGCAGTGTTCTCTTTAAAACAGAGGCATCATGAAAACTGTGCTGACAAAATAGGTAGAGGGGGTATCATTTTTCAAATTTTTCTTCAGTAGTATTTCCCCATTATTTTTTCAGTGTGAAAGAATTTCAGTGCCAGAAATATATATTTTACAAGCATAAAGGAGGCAGAAGGCGAGGAGGAAAGAAATGAAGAATAAATGCAATGCATGCATGTTAAGTCACTTTAGTCGTGTTTGACTCTTTGGGGCCCCATCGACTACAGCCTGCCAGGCTCCTTTGTCCATGGGATTCTCCAGGCAGGAATACTGGAGTGGGTTGCCATGCCCTCCTCCAGGGGATCTTCCTGACCCAGGGATCGAACCCACATCCCCTGTATTGGCAAGCGGGTTCTTTACCTCTAGTGCCACCTGGGAAGCCCCAATGCAATGCATAGAAAAGTTATAAAGATATTAATCTAGCCAGAACAATAGTCACATGAAATGTGAGTGGTCTAAACACACTACTTAAAAGACAGAGATAGTCAAAAAGGGTTTTTTTTTAAACGTAACTATATGTTTTCCGCAAGAAAACCTATTTAAATATAAAGACTGTGTTCCATGTTCAGTGGCAGCCTGTATGGTGGGGGGGAGTTTGAGGGAGAATGGATGCATGGATATGTATGGCTGAGTTGTTCTGCTATACATCCAACACTATTGCAACATTGTGAATCCACTATACTCCAATATAAAATAAAAAGTTTAAAAAATAAGTAAGTATGAAGACTCTTGTCAGAGTAAAGGGATGGAGAAAGATATACCATGCTAACACTAATCCAGAGAAAGTTGGAATAGCTATAATTTTATAGTCTTAGACAAAGTGGACTCCAGAATAAGATCATCACAGATAAAGAGGATACCACATTATGAATGAAGGGATCAGTTCTTCAAGAGACATAAAAAACATGAGGGTAGTTAGGATGAGATGGTTGGATGACATCATCGACTCAATGGACATGAGTTAAGTTTGCGCAAACTCCAGGAGTTGGTGAAGGAGCCAGAAGCCTGGTGTGCTGCAGTCCTGGGGTCATGAAGAGTAGGACATGACTGAGCACCGGAACAAACTATTGATATGTTAGGTTGACTCTGTTTGGATCCAGTGACTTTACATTCAGGAATTGCTCAGTTGTTCTAGTACAGAGAACCTTGTCACTTTAATCTTTAGAAAAATCTGCTGAAAAGCCTCCAGGATTTAGAGGAAAATCAGCTGTAAATACCCAATGTGTCCTGAGTACTGTTCTTCCCTTTATATTTTTATGTGCATCATCTCATTTAATCCTCACATTAAACTTCTGATGCAGGTGTTTTGATGCCCATTATATAGATAACTCAAGTTGCCTTGATCAGTTATTTTGCTTATTACTTCCTTCATCAACTATTTAACAAGCACCTGGTAGTCTCAGAATAATGAAATAAATAGTAAATCCAGTCAAATATCTCTCCGAACATTTGCAAAGCACCAAGGAATTTCCCTCCTGGTCCAGTGGTTAGGATCCATCTTGCAATGCAGAGGACGTGGGTTTGATCCCTGGTCAGGGGGCTAAGACCCCACATGCTTCAGGGCTGAAAAACCAAAAAATCATAAAGCAGAAGCAGTATCGTAACAAATACAATAAAGACTTTGAAAATGGTCCACATCAAAAAAAATCGTTAAAAAAATTGTCAGGGTATGTATGGAAACATGGATTGAAAAACATGACTCAGCTGTCTGCTGTCAACAAGAATTTTGCTTAAAATACAGAAAGATGCAGGTTAAAAGTATCAATAAAAGGATGGAACATGGGACCACAAATCAAAAGTCATGGTGTGGCTGTGTTGATAGCAGACAAGGTAGCCTTCAGAGCAGAGAAAATCACCAGGGGTAAGAGGGATGTTATACAATGTAAAAGGGTTAATTTACCAAGAACATGTAACAGTCCTCAATGTGTCTGTCTAACAACAGAGCTTTAAAACACACCAGGCAAAAACAGAACTGAAAGGAGAAGATGACAAATATAAAATTATGCCCGGGAGATTTCAGCACCTCCTCTCTCAGTAACAAACAGAAGCAGTCGGCAGAAGACTAGAAGGTACAGAAGAAGTGAATGACATCAGTAACCAATGAGAACTTACAGATGTTTATAAAATACTGCAGCCAACAATGGCAGAATGTACATTCTTTTCAGTGCACATGAAACATTCATAAGATAGAACGTATTTAGGATCATAAAATTTACAAATTTTAAGTAGTTAGAATCATGCAAAATATGTTATCTGACCTTGATGAAATTAGGCAAAAGTCAGTAAGAGAAGGATAACAGGAAAACCTTTAACCATTTGGAAGTTAAAGGACACGTGCTAAATAACCCGAGTGTCAAAAAGAAGTCTCAAGGGAAATTTTTAAACTGAAATGAAAAAAAAAAAGAAATTGCAACATTTATTTAGAAATTTGTGCAACACGGCTAACATCATGCCTAAGATGATATTTATAGTATTAAAAACTCAGAAAAGACAAAAGATTTAAATCAATAAGCTTCTACCTCAAGACACTAGAAAAAGAATATATGTTCATAGCACAAAAATAACCTCAGAGCAAGGAAACGCAAAGAAATAAAGACAGGAGGAGAAATTAGTGACACTGAAAACAGAAAAATAATCGAATCAATGAAACTGATAGCGGTTTGTTTGAAACAGTCAACAAAACTGATAAACGTCAGTCTGACAAACAAAAAGACAAACTTAGCAGCATCAGGAATGGGAGGGGAAATCACCACAGGTCTCACAGGCATTCGGAAGGAATGATCTGTTGATGCACATAACAGCTCGCATGATTTGCAGAGGCTTTATGCTCAGTTCAAGAAGCTACACTCGCGATGGCATGCTCTTTGATTCTGTGAGATCATCCAAAAGGCAAAACCGTAGCGATGGAAAACAGATTAGTAGTTGCCAGGGGTCAGGGATGTGGGAAGGGTGTACAGAGGGAGATTTTTTTTTAAATTTTTTATTTTGGTGTATAGCTGATTAGCAATGTTGTGATAGTTACAGGTGAACAGCAATGGACTCAGCCATGCATACATATGTATCCATTCTCCCCCAGTGGAGAAAGCTAACTCACTGGAAAAGACTTTACACTGGGAAAGATTGAGGGCAGGATGAGAAGGAGGTGACAGAGGATGAGATGGTTGGATGGCATCACCGACTCAGTGGACGTGCGTTTGGGCAGGCTCTGGGAGATGGTAAAGGACAGGGAAGCCTGGTGTGCTGCAGTCCATGCGGTCACAATGAGTCGGACCTGACTTAGAGATTGAACAACAATAGTTCTCCCCAAAACTCCCCTCCCATCCAGGCTGCCACATAACCTTGTGCTGTACAGTAGGTAAAGGGAGATTTTTGAAACAGTGGAACTGTTCTATATTCTAGTTGTGGTGGTAGTTATAAAAACCTATGCATGTTTTCACATTTATAGACCAGTACACACAAAAAAAGTCACGTGCACACACAACACAGTGTTATTATATGTTAATTTTTTTTTTTTAGGTAATTAATTTGTTTTTTATTGGAGGCAAATTATTTTACAATATTATATTGGTTGGTTTTGCCATACATTGATATGAATTTGCCCCGGGTTTACATAAGTTCCCCCTCCTGAACCCCCCTCCCACCTCCCTCCTCCCTTTATCCTCCCTCTGGGTCATCCCCGCATGCCAGCCCCGAGCATCCTATAACATGCATTGACCCTGAACTAGTGATTCATTTCACATATGACAACATACGTGTTTCAATGCCATTCTCCCAAATCATCCCACCCTCACCCTCTCCCATAGAGTCCCAAAGACTATTCTATACATCTGTGTCTCTTTTGCTGTCTCGTATACAGGGTTATCATTTGCATCTTTCTAAATTCCATATATATGTGTTAGTATACTGTATTGGTGTTTTTCTTTCTGGCTTAAAGTAAATTTTTAAAAATTGCAATCCATATGTCATTTTCTTATTGTCCTTTGGGTCTTATTCTTTAGAAACTTACAGGAAAGGCAGATGTATCTAGTGTTTGATGAGATGCATTCTCCTCCTTCACAGGAATAGGTTATATTTGTAGTGGGACAGTGTGTAGAGTGTCGCTTTGCAGTACGTCATATTCAGAGCATTTATCCACGTGCTCCGGCCCAGTCTAAGACTTGGTCCACCCAGCACAAGACACTACTCGCTGTAGCTCAGCCTTGGAGCTAACAAGGACCCAGATTCTCACCTTCAGCCTGAAAAGCCCAAGAGGCAGAGAAAGCTTTGAAAAGGGCAGTTAATCTGAGCAGAGGTGAATTTCTTAGCCTCCTGGTCTTCCTCAGTTAAAGGGAAATTATCCAATCTGGGAAGGGGAAGAGAATACCAGAAGAATTGCAAGATCAAGCTTACTCGGTTTGCACCTGTTTCAGGATGAATCTAAGAGGAGAAACAAAACTCAGTGGAACCTCCAGAATTCAGTGGGTCTCAGGATGATGGCAGTGGGGAGGGCTTCCCTGGTGGCTCAGTGGTAAAGACTCCACCTGCCAATGCAGGAGACATGGGTTTGATCCCTGGCTCAGGAAGATCCCCTGGGGAAGGGAATGGCAACCCACTCCAGTATTCTGGCCTGGAGAATCCCATGGACAGAGGAGTCTGGGGGGCTGCAGTCCATGGGGCTCCCAAAAGAGTCGGACACGACTGAGCAACTCAGCAACAACAATGAAAGAGTAATGGGGCTCCTTGCCTCGCTCATCTCACGTGGAATCCTGGTGGTCACAGACCTTCCTGACCTCCTTCGAGCCACGGTGGACTGAGGGTGGCAGAGCAGCGGTGGATGGAAAGGGGGAGGGCAGGATGAGTGCCCTGGCAGCTTTAGGGTGTGGAGAACACCACCCACACGGGATGGAGCGGGAGGTCGGCGTGCACGTAATGGCCAGAGGCCACAGTGCGAACGCTGTGAGGACAGAGCCAGGGACCACAGCCCTTATGGCACGCGTGGTTGTGCACACAGCAGGTATGAGGTGACAGGAGACACCAGAGTCCTTCCAGATGAGTCACGGATCGGAGGCTGCCAGCCCCAGAACACGCGGAAGGAGAGCCGGAGGCTGCTCAGCCCAGCCCACACCAGGACCCACTTGGAATCAAGCTGGGAGGCCTGGGAGAGAAGAAAACCTGGGAGAGGGGAGCTTCAACTGGAAAGTGGCTGGTTTCTGTCACCCTAAATTGAGAAATTATGACATCACCAGCTCACTGGACATGAGTTTGAGCAAACTCAGGGAGATTGTGAAGGACAGGGAAGCCTGGTGTGCTGCAGTCCATGGGGTTGCAAAGAATTGGACACGACTGAGCGACTGAACAGCAACAATGGTTTTTAACCTAAAAGCCACAAGATTATATTTCTCCAAACTGAGGAAAATCAGAGGCACCAAGTAGAGATGAAGGGCGGTCAGAGAATAAGAAAAGTATACTTGTGATGACTTGAATTTTTGACGTTCATATCTATAACAGTCTTTTTTTTTAAAGTTATGACTGAAAATAAGAAGGAAAGGTGAAATTTGTGTTATCTGAGCTGGTAATGTGTTCTAGCCTCCAGAGGAGGCCCCAGGGCTATAAAAACCACCCTGTAAGTGAGGCAGTCTCCTTATCACAGATGGAAAAATGGAGATGAGAGAGGCTTGGTAGCGAAGGCTGCACAGTGCAGCCAGGATTTGAAGGCATCTGACTCTCAACCAGTGTTCTTTGCCCCTGTATTCCACACCACCTCTCACAACAGGAAGAAACACAAGGGCAACTGGTCACTCGGATCCCAGGATACCCCTGTCCCATGGCCAGGAGGAGAGAGAGGCTTAGGGGACACAGTCAGCTGGCATCAGAGTGGCCAGCGTTGGTCCTGACGTGGGTAGCCGTGAATCTCAGACGATACTGGAGAACAGCCTCAGACCACGAACTCACCCGTACTCTGTATTGTGATTTCGAGCTGCATATAGTAACACTTGCTTTAAAGATAACAGAGTTTAAAGTGGGGGAGTTCCCAGGAGAAAGGGGGCTCCCTGCACCAGACTCACTTCTCCGTGGGTTGGACTTTGGTCTTGCTAGTGAGCTGTCGCATGTTGGTGGTCTCAATCTTTAATTCCTATTTGCAGTAGAGTGAGTCCTCTACATGCAAATGAGTTCCATTCCGAGAGCACGTTCATCAGTCCAATTTGTTCATAAGACCAACAAAGTTAGCCTAGGTACCCAGCTAACAGCTCTAGAGTTCTGAACTGTACATCACCGCTGCTTTTACCCTTGCTTCTGGACATCCTGGGCTTGAAATAAAGATGCTATACAGTATTTTATACTGTACAGTGAAGTACACGAAAGAACAACCACTTGCAGAAGACACACACACAGTACAATGCATGCCAGACTTGTGAACCAACCTACGTGATTGGACACGCAAACAGACATTCACATCTTCACAGGTTTGCAACTTGAAGGTTTGTTTTTGGGGGACTTACTGTAGTTAGGTTGTTCTGATAGAGGAAGGGAGGCTTCACAGAGTGCTGGCTTCACAGAGTGCTCCTCTCAGCAAAGAAGAAACCAGTCAGTTTAGGCTGCCACAGAGCCCATGCCTGCCTGGGAACAGCCCTGACCGCCTGTTTTTTATTCCCTTCTAGGAAAATCTGCATTGATTTTAGGAGGACTAAAATTAGCTAAGGAATAAAGAGGTAAAACAACCCAGATTGGACTCCATAGCTGACTGGAATCCTTCCTGAGCCTGGAATCTATAGCTGGAGACCTCAAGAGGCAGATTTCTCCTGAGACACAGGCAGTCCTGGAGTTGAGGAAGAGAGAAAGTTCTGTGCCAGGAAAGAATCTGGGGTATATAATGTAGACTAGCCAGGGTGAGGAACAAGTCTGCATCTGGGGCAAGCAAAGAAGGGCTAAATTCCTAACACAATGAAGCAAAAGGATTTGATGTTACGTAATCAGAAGCTGTCTGTGCTCATAGCATAGAGCTTCAGTTCAGTTCAGTTCAGTTCAGTCGCTCAGTCGTGTCCGACTCTCCGCGACCCCATGAATCAAAGCACGCCAGGCCTCCCTGTCCATCACCAACTCCCGGAGTTCACTCAAACTCATGTCCATCAAGTCGGTGATGCCATCCAGCCATCTCATTCTCTGTCGTCCCCTTCTCCTCCCGCCCCCAATCCCTCCTAGCATCAGAGTCTTTTCCAGTGAGTCAACTCATCGCATGAGGTGGCCAAAGTATTGGAGTTTCAGCTTCAGCATCAGTCCTTCCAATGAACACCCAGGACTGATCTCCTTTAGAATGGACTGGTTGGATCTCCTTGCAGTCCAAGGGACTCTCAAGAGTCTTCTCCAACACCGCAGTTCAAAAGCATCAATTCTTTGGTGATCAGCTTTCTTCATAGTCCAACTCTCACATCCATACATGACCACGGGAAAAAACCATAGCCTTGACTAGACGGACCTTGGTTGGCAAAGTAATGTCTCTGGTTTTTAATATATTATCTAGTTTGGTCATAGCTTTCCTCCCAAGGAGTAAGCGTCTTTTAATTTCATGGCTGCAGTCAGCATCTGCAGTGATTGTTATTCAGTCACTCAGTTGTATCTGTGACTCTCTGTGACCCCATGGACCACTGCACACCAGGCTCCCCTGACCTTTGCCATCTCCCAGAGCTTGCTCAACCCATGTCCATTGAGTCAGTGATGCCATCCAACTATCTCATCTTCTGTCGTCCCCTTCTCCTCCTGCCCTCAATCTTTCCCAGCATCAGGGTCTTTTCCAATGAGTCAGTTCTTCGCATCATGTGGCCAAAGTATTGGAGCTTCAGCTTCAGCATCAGTCCTTCCAATGAATATTCAGGACTGATCTCCTTTAGAATGGTCTGGTTTGATCTCCTTTCAGTCCAAGGGACTCTCAAGAGCCTTCTCCAGCACCACAGTTCAAAAGCATCAATTCTTCAGCCTTCAGCCTTCCTTATGCTCCTGGAAAAACCACAGCTTTGACTATATGGGCCAGTTGGCAAAGTGATGTCTCTGCTTTTTAATATGCTGTCCAGGTTGGTCATAGCTTTTCTTCCAAGGAGCAAGTGTCTTTTAATTTCATGGCTGCAGTCACCATCTCATGACTTGGGTCCAGTGCACAAAATTGCCTGCCAGCCTAGGGGAGTTATTTAGAGCTGCCGCAAGTAGGAAGGGCTCATGTACTGTTTACCACTCCTTGTTATTAGCTAACATTTGGGTATCTTACCGAGTGCCAAGCACTTGGCAGGGGCTCACCACCTTTAGTCTTGGTTAATTCTAGCCACAGCCCTGTGGGTGGGCACTGCTGGGACCTAGAGAGAAGAGTCATGTTGCCTGAAGTCACACAAGTGACCCAGAGCCAGGTTGGAGTCTGACCCAAGGGCAAGGTGGTCCAGACTTCATTGCTTCGTTACACTGCCTCCTAGGAGCTTGTATGTAGGCTGATGCTTCATACGATAAAGTGAGAAACACCGTGTAGACGAAGCACAGAACTGAGGGCAGAAACCCGCTTCAGTCTGGTCCTTAGCAGCGCCATGATCTGGAAGGGCCACAGACCCTCCCTGTCTCAGCCTCCTCGCCTGGAGGAGACTGCTCGGAGAGTGAGCCGAGGGATACCCACGAAAGTGGCCTAGAGACTCTGCCCCTTGGTGATGATGATGATAATAATCCTCAAGTCAAGTGCCTGCTCTAGACCAGAAGCCGTGCTCAGGACTGGGAATACAACAGGGAGTGGAACAGATGCGGTCTATGCCCTTGTGGAGCTGGGGCTCTGGTGCAGGGTTTGAGCAAGTCTTTTAAAGAGAAAAAGGAGTGTTGGAGGCTGCGACCTCATCTGGGTGCTCCGGGATGTGGGCTCTGAGATGAAAGAGGTGGAGAGGTTGGGAACATGAGGGCAGATCTGCTAGGGGACGGGGGCTACGTGGAAAATCACAGTGGCAGAAGGGGTATGCATGCTCACTCAGTTGGGGTGGGGGTCAATAGACCTCTAGGCTGGGGAGCTGGTTGATGGGCCAGACCTTGCAGGGCCCCCTAAGAAGTGAGGGGACGCCCGTTCCTCGTAGAGGAGCAGAAGGAAGCCCTTGTGTGGAGGGTGATCTGGGCAGACTCAGGTTTCAAAAGCAGACGGGCAGGGAGACCACATGGGAAGATAAGGCTGTGGTCCATCCGGGTGTGGATGGTGGTGGCTTGGACCAGTGTGATGAACGTAGGGATGGAGAGGTGTGTGTGATGCTGGGAGAGGTGTTTCGGAGGTAAGTTGGGTAGGATTGGTGATGTGTTGGAATGAGGGATGGTGAGGAAAAGGGGGCTGCCAGGGCTGGGCTGGGGGATGAGGTGAATAGGGTACCACTCACCGAGATGGAGTTCTCTGGTGGCTGGTTCTCTGGTGGCTCAAATAATAAAGACTGCCTGCAGTGCAGGAAACCCAGGTTCTAACCCTGGGTTGGTAATATCCCTTGGAGAAGGGAATGGCAACCCACTCCAGTATTCTTGCCTGGAGAATCCCTTGGACAGAGGAGGCTGGCGGGCTACAGTCCATGGGGTCGCAGAGAGTCGGACACGACTGAGCAACTTCTACCACCACACTGAGATGGAAGATGGGACCGGTGGGCTCCTCAGAGGTTCATGGACCCAGTTCTCAGACGTGTGGAGTTTGAGATGCCTTTGAGACGTCCCCTGAAAATGTCCAATAGTTTAAATAGAACTGGTGCTCTTGATGCCAGTAGCTGGTGCACATTGTCTGACTTTTTAAAGGGAGTGACAGAGCGCCTGCTGGGGACCTTCAGGGTCTGGGTCCAAAGAGATTCTTCTGGGGTATAAAACACAGTGCCCTTCCTTCCAGAGTTGGCCTTATTTGTGTGAGATAAGATGAACACATGACACAGGGAGAAAATACAAGTCAGCCTGTGATTGATTGATAAGGGTTCGGAGTGTGCGGGAAATGAGTGGAGAAGCTTCCTGGAAAAAGTGAGGCTCACGCAGGAGCCAGCCTGGCTGGCTGAGGGACAGGTGGGAGGGAAGACAGCGACACATGATGCAAGCAGGAGAAGTGAGAATAAATACAGCTCTGTGCCAAGTAGGGGTAGGGAGTGAGGTGGGAGACGACTGAAGATTGCTGTGTATCAGATGACCTTGCGGCTTGGCGTCTGGCACTGAACGCAAAGATGTGTTTGGAGATGATACTTGTGTTCTTGGAACTGACTTTTAATTTCATTGGCTGGTCTTGTTCAAGGATCAGTCATGGCAAATGGCAAACCTAAGTTCAAATGACATGAAAATTGAGTGCGTATGCATGTATTTTTCACCCTTGTGGAAGGCTTTGCTCAGTATCTTAACAGCCAGCTTAGCAAAAACAATATTTTAAAATATATGTGAGCACCTCAAAAAAGTGATGTCTGTTTCCACTCCATCCTAATCCCAGCTCTTGGGGGCAGCTGGGATGACCTGGAATCAACCCCGGAGGCCCTGCAGTGAGAGGGAGTAGACGGCCCTGGAGAGCCAAGGCAGAAACCAAGTGAATGACCCTTCTTGAATTGCAGCTCACCTGGCTGACTTCTGATATGAATAACATGTGTGTCCATACAGGGCAGTTGTCTCGTCCTAGGTTCTGGGTTTTTGCATTCCTGCCACACCAGCCTGCCATCTCCCCTCACCTCGTTGAGGAGTGGGAACCAGCCCTGTGATTTCAGAGCCCAGCAGAAGGCGTGCACTCAGGAACAGAGACACCGCGTCTGTGTGGGCCTTGCTGAAGAAGGGACTCGCCCCCCTGGACTGCTGAAAAGGAGACCCGGTTCCCGGAGAGTCAGCATCTTCTCTCTCCATCTGCTTCTTACCGTTCCCGGAAGCTGTCCACAGGCTCCTCAGAGGCAGCAAGCACTCGTCCGCCTCTAGCTGTTCTCTTGTTCTCAGGAATAGGGAAACAGACTCATGTGAAACATACAAAATAGTTCAGCGAGAACCACTTTGGGGCCTATTTAAAATAAGTTGACCTATATTGTCTATAATTAAACCTAGCATGGGGTTACATTTTGAAAAATTCTTTTTAGCTAATGAATCCTTTTTCGGTGCACCACAGCAGAATCCCCAAAGAAAGGGAGAAAAAAATATCTGTGTGTATTTATAAAGCACCCTCTTTGGAAGAATATGTTTTGTGAGGGGAGGCTAGCATGGGGAAATATTACAGCCAAAATGATACTCTTCTCTTCCATAGGAAGAGACTTTTTTTTAAATAATGAAACCAAATTTGGATGGCTCTAGTGGTAAAGAACCCGCTTGCCAATGCAGAAGACAAGAGACGCGAGTTTGATGCCTGGGTTGGCAAGATCCCCTGGAGAAGGCATGGCAACGCACTCAGTATTCTTGCTGGGAAAATCCCATGGACAGAGAAGGCTAGCGGGCTACAGTCCATGGGGTCGCAAAGAGTTGGACACGATTGAGCGACTGATGCATGCATGCACACAAGTCATATTGAGTTCATTCTATTTCCTTATCCAAGTGCAGGGGAAACCCTGTGCTCATTGAACTTGTGACATTAGCTGAAATTTCTGATATAATCAGGATTATAATCAGGACCAAAACACCAGCTTTCTCTAGTCCAGGGTCTGATCTGTTCCATTCTGTCCGGAAGCTTCTGATGCAGAAGCACATGTGTTCTGTTCACACACTGGCCACTGTGCTGGCGCATAGGGAGGGTGTCCAGACAGTCCAGGAGACGCGCTCGTCCCAAACTTATGTTCTGGATTCCCACCTCTTCTAACAGTCTGGGGGCTTCCCTGGTAGCTCAGTCTGAAAAGAATCTGCCTGCAGTGCAGGAGACCTGGGTTTGATCCCTCGGTCAGGTAGATCCCCTGGAGAAGGAAATGGCAAACCACTTCGGTATTCTTGGAAAGTCCCATGGACAGAGGAGCCTGGCAGGCTACAGTCCATGGAGTCACAAGCGATGGACACAACTTAGTGACTAAACCATTGCCACTAACAGTCTGGAGCCCCCAAGAGCATCAGGACTGAAGCAGAGCCTACCACGGGCGATGGCTGAGGCTCCTGTTCTGTTCAGTTTGTTTCTTTTATCGTCAGTTCTGACAGCAGCTTAGGTATTTGGGACCTGTCTAGCCACAGCTGCCAAAGACAACCAGCGCCTGGAAATCGTTTAGACG
Source organism: Moschus berezovskii (assembly GCF_049115385.1). Classification (NCBI taxonomy): domain Eukaryota; kingdom Metazoa; phylum Chordata; class Mammalia; order Artiodactyla; family Moschidae; genus Moschus; species Moschus berezovskii. The sequence goes on from NC_142472.1 coordinate 55,604,086, forward strand.
TGGCGGGTCCCAGCCTCGGGGCCCAGCCAGCAGTGCCCTGCCCCTACTCCCGTGTCCAGCCTGTCTGCATTTTAGCCACTTGGGCTGAGACTGTGATTCCCAGCTGAGAAGAGACTACACCTTCTGTTCAGATAGTACTGACAGCCTGTAAACATCTAAGTGTCAGTTCAATTCAGTTCAGTCCCTCAGTGAGTCTTTGCGACCCCATGGACTGTAGCACGCCAGGCCTCCCTGTCCATCACCAACTCCTGGAGTTCACTCAAACTCATGTCCATTGAGTTGGTGATGCCATCCAACCATCTCATCCTATGTCGTCCCCTTCTCCTCCTGCCTTCAATCTTTCCCTGATGCCCCAAAGCATCAGGGTCTTTTCAAATGAGTCAGCTCTTCCCATCAGGTGGCCAAAGTATTGGAGTTTAAGCTTCAACATCAATCCTTCCAATGAACAGCCAGGACTGATTTCCTTTAGAATGGACTGGTTGGATCTCCTTGCAATCCAAGGGACTCTCAAGAGTCTTCTCCAACACCACAGTTCAAAAGCATCAATTCTTCAGTGCTCAGCTTTCTTTATGGTCCAACTCTCACATCCATACATGACCACTTGAAGAACCATAGTGGACTAGACAGACCTTTGTTGACAAAGTAATGTCTCTGCTTTTTAATATGCTGTCTAGTTTGGTCATAACTTTTCTTCCAAGGAGTAAATGTCCTTTTATTTCATGGCTACAGTCACCATCTGCAGTGATTTTGGAGCCCAAAAAGTAAAGTCTGACACTGTTTCCACTGTTTCCCCATCTATTTCCCATGAAGTGATGGGACCGGATGCCATGATCTTTGTTTCCTGAATGTTGAGCTTTAAGCCAACTTTTTCAGTCTCCTCTTTCACTTTAATCAAGAGGCAAGTGTAGTTTTGAAAATATGACTGGGGGAACCACCGTGTTAGGTTGTAACACTCATGTTGGGACCACATTTTAATTCCAATCTAAATTCAATTCATCACTTCATTCCCTTTTTCTTCTGGATCTCTGGGGGTGCCGGTCATGTTGCTGGGGCACTGGTGTCCCTCAGGGAACAAGAGCGACCCTGGCTTCTGGGCTGTAGGATGAGATAAAGTCTCAGGAGCGTCATAAGGCAGGTTGAAAAGGTGTCATGAGTTGTAAGAAATACAAGGTGATTCTTCCAAAATACTATCCCAACGCATATTCTTTTATGGTCAGGTCACACCGATTCTGGTTTCATTCTCCCAGGGGCCCCGAGGAGAACTCCTCTGGCCTGTCGCTGTTCTCTGAGGAGGGTGCTTGGGGCAGCCCTCCGCCACGGATCACTGAGTTACCTGCCCTCGCTGTCCAAATGCCCAGGCAGAGAAGGGGTAGGAAGCAGAGATGGCAGGGACAGACAAGAAGGTCTCAGCTGCTTCCGTCTACAGCCCCTTTCTTCCTGATCCTCCTCTTCCCATCCAAAAGGGGGCTAGAGAATTCCTTCAGCCCCTCTGCCCAATCATGCACGCTGGGCAGGGGCCCCCCGTGTTCCCCAGCACTGAAGTCTTTAGTGCCTGGCATCATTAGAGCCCTCCTTCCCTTGATGACCATTTGTCCTGTCACCCCAGCTTAGGGACAGATGGACGGCAGGATGGAGCTGCCATGTGCCAAGTCAGTGACAGAGTCACCAGCACCCAGGACACCATCCCAGCCCGACGTGAGGTTTGCCCGAAGAGGGGACAGAGTCTCACCCTTTGCGGAGAGCTTTCTGATCCAGCCCTTCTTAGTACCCTCCCACACTGGGAAAGGTAAACTCTCTTACCTGCCTCTGTCCCAAACAGGGGACCCCGTTCCAGTGCATGGAGGACGTTTATGAAGAAGCTTCTTTTCACAAGGGGTCCTCACTAAATGCGGGAAGGCTGAAAGCACAACCCACTTAGAATGCTTGGGATAAACAGATGGATGAATGAACATATCAAGGTGCAGGACCCTCAGTGGATAAAATCTTTCTATTAGAGAAAAAAACTTGCTCAGACACGTGTGAAACAGTAAGAAGGCTATACTCAGCACTCGTCATAGCTGTCAAGACTGTCACAGGAGGGAGAAGAGATGGGGCTCGACTCCAAGTAGAGCAGAGACAGCTGGGGTTTAGCACCAGTGAACCAAGGTGCTGGGGGTGGGGGCTGGGGTCAGTGCATGGGAAGTTACTGAGAGGAGATGTCAGAGGCGGGGGCTTCCTGCTAAACTGGCTTGATGGGATTCTTGCTGAAGGCAGATCAGGGTGAGCAGTTGTTGAGGGTGGGGAATGAGGAATCTGATCAGATGTGGAGGGTGATTAGGTATCAGGATTCTTTTAAAAATAAATGTTATTTATTTGGCTGCACCAGGTCTCAGTTGTGGCATTCAAGATCTTTAGCTGTAGCATGTGAACTCTTAGTTGCAGCATGTGAGATCTAGTTCCCTGACCAGGGATCAAACCCAGGCCCCCTGCATTGGGAACTCAGAGTCTTACCCACTGGACCAGCAGGGAAGTCCCAACATCAGGATTCTTGCTCGCTGAAAGATGCTCGGCAGGATGGGGACAGGACCCAAGGGTGAAGCCAAGTCATCAAGTGGGCTCAGTGGAGTCCTAAAGTTTGACTAAAGTTTGGTCTTCGTCATTTTGTGTTTGTTAGCAAATTTTAATGGGGACTCATTTTGTCCTATATTTATTAATGTATGTTCAGTTCAGTTCAGTTCAGTCGCAGTCGTGTCCGACTCTCCGCGACCCCATGAATCACAGCACGCCAGGCCTTATGACATTTATTAATGTACATATCCCTGAGCAACTGGGTCCAGCTGCCCAGCTTCTCCCCTGCAAGAAGGTAACTCCAACAAGCCTGTCTCCTAAATAGTGGAGATTTGAGAAGTAGCCGAGGCTTAGCAGCTCCTCCCTGACTGTCAACAAAGCTCAGAGCCACACGGATAGCAGACTCAATTGTCTCTGATGGGCTAGTCCCTCCACTCCAAGGGGAGGGGCTCGAGGACCATGCCTTTTGCTAATGTCTTGCCACTTGCATCTTTGTAGATTTCTCACTCGAAGGGTTTAAAGGTTTAAAGCCCTGGAATCTTGTGTTTTCATGTTCTCAGTCCACAGGTATTTATTGAGGGCTTCTGACCTGCTGGATGAGGTGGCCATTCCTGGAGATGGAGTTGGAGAGGAGGCGGATAACAATTTACATGTAAACTGATTGAGTTTACAGATATGTGGATAATTGGGACTGTCACGGGTGGCCAGTGGCGAGGCCCCCTGTGCAGGGCAGACTCAGAGCTGGCTTCTCATGGGAAGGGAGGGAGAAGATGGCTTGTAAGGAGGAAAGGACTGAGCTGAAAACTGAAAGATCCATTCAGGAGATGAGGACGAGAAAGGATGATATCACAGGCAGTATGTGTGTTGGCCCTAAGTCCTCTGTGTGGGAAGAAGCCTGGTAGGACTTTAAGCATGAAGGATGAATGGGAGTGCAGAGAGGAGCAGGGCAGGAACAAGAACAGGTGAAGCAGGTTAATGAGTGCAGTCTTGTCCCAGAGCAGCAGGAAGCAGGCTAAGCTTTGAGGGAAAGGTGTTTCCATCAGTTTTGTGTGTCCACGAAGGTTATCTTGCACAGACTGACTGAAGGATGGACAAGAGGCTGGCGTGAATTCAAGGAGACCAGCAAAGGGTCCGGTAGAGTGATGAGGCAGGAGGTGATGACATCCGGACCCCACTGGGGTGGAGGAGAAGCAGGTCAAGGTAGGAGATACTTGTGTGATGGGAAACCAGTAGGACTGGGTGAAGGACTGGCTGGCTGTGGGCTGTGGGAGTTCTTAGGAAGAGTGTTTAGGGAGAGCTAGGCTTCAAATTGCTTAGCTGGGTGGACAGCAGTGCTGTTTACTGAGACTGAAATGGTACCTTCCACAATGTTAAGGATTAGAGGTCCTGTCAGTGGCAGTCAGCATTTAAAAATTCTCCTAGTGATGTTTACAGCTGTCATTATAAAAAGCAGAAACTCTGTTATCCTATCGCATGTAGAAATCGTGCTTGTAACCCCTATGTTCTAGCAGCACTATTCACAATAGCCAAGACATGGAAGCAGCCTAAATGTCTATCAACAGATGAATGGATAATGATGTGGTACACATACACAACACTTACTCAGCCATTAAAAAGAATGAAAGAATGCCATTTGCAGTAACATAGATGCTACTGAAGATTATCATACAAAGTCAGATAAGTCAGAAAGGAAGAGAAAGACAAATACTGTGTGGTATCACTTGTATGAAAGTCGCTCAGTCGTGTCCGACTCTGTGTGACCCCATGGACTGTAGCCCGACAGAGTCCTCTGTCCATGGGATTCTCCAGGCAAGAATCCTGGAGTGGATTGTCATTCCCTTCTCCAGGGGACCTAGGGATTGAACCTGGGTCTCCTGCATTGCAGGCGGATTCTTTGCCATCTGAGCTACCAGGGAAGCCCATCACTTGTATGTGGAATCTAAAATATGCCACAAATGAACTTATCTATGAAGCAGAGTCAGGGCCATAGAAAATAGACTGACAGTTGCCAAGGGGGTAGGGGTTGGGTTGGGGAGGGATGGAATGGGAGGTTGCGGTTAGCAGGTGTAAGCTATTGTATATGGAATGGATAAACAACAGGTCCTACTGTATAGCAGAGAGAACTCTATTCCATATCCTATGATAAACCATAGTGGAAAAGAATCTTACAAAGAGTTGCACATATATGTATGTGTATAACTGATACATTCCACTGTACAGCAGAAATTATACAACATTGTAAATCAACTGTACTTCGGATTTTAAAAAAGAAAAGAACAGCACACACATGGTGATGGCACCACTTCACCCCACATGTTGTTTACTGGCACTCAGAACTGTGTCATGCTGCCCTGTATTATCACAGCTGTGCCACTTGGAGGACCCAGCACAGCCCCTGCCCCCAGAGCCCCAGGTGGATCGTCCCCAGCTCTGGCAGTTCCACCAGCCGACGAGAAACCCCCTGTGGTTGGGAGGCAACAAGACGGAGAAACCACAGCTCATCTCAGGACTGCTGTCAACCTCAGCATCCCCCCAGGGTTGGCGTTCAGGGTTTCCAGGCTCCTGGGAAGTGGCTGACCTCACTGGTGCATCTGGAAAGCTGGCCTTGTCCTCTTCTCATTGTCTTGTATGACTTCCCTGTTTCGTTTTGTGGGCAAAAGGAGTGCCATTTGATAAAATGCGGCACGCCGAGCTTTCTAAACAGAGGAGTCCTTTGCTATCTCCTCAAACAGAAAGGATACTCAGACTAAACTTTGTTCTCTAGGGTCCAGAGTCTGGCCTCTGTCTACACACGTGGAGTTTGGATTTAAAGCTTTATTTTAGCTTCGTAGTTATCAAAACAGCTAAGAGCCAGATTCATTGCTTATAATCATTAAGGTCAATTCTGACTTTCCTTTGTCAGATCATTTTGTCTTCATGCTGAAAAATAATTAGGCTACCTTCGCAGACATTGTGAATTGGGCTAAAAATGAAGGAAATGCCTTATGACACATTGTCCTTGAAGGACTTCCATTGAACTATCACCTCTGAGTAGAATTTGAGTTTAACTCCATTATTATATGATTTTTGATAGGCACATTCTTGATTTTTGTCTCCATTTGAACTGAAGAGCACAGCTTCATATCTGAGGTCTGTCTGTATCCTGCCTAAGGCCATTGTCCCACCCTCAGCTGTCTATCCTAGTAGAACTTTCGTCATAAAAGTCCCCCAGCATCTAGTCTACCCACCCCTCCTTTTTCTCATAGCAGTGATGATGTATAAATTAAACTGATTAACATCTCAGAGACACTGTTACATACTCAATGCCTATGTGCTCCTGGGCACAGGATTGTAATCATTTTAATCATAGTTTCATTTTACTGACAGAAAGGAGAAACCAAAGGTTGTTTTGATAATAATCTTTTATTTTTTTTAACAGAGAAATGGCTGAAAGGAGGGAAGAGTAAGGAAGAATGAACCCCAAATTATAATATTTGTAGGGAGAGGGATACATAAGCAGATCAAGAATAGCTTATGAGTCAAATCAGTTGATGTGTTGGGTTTGTAAGATGCATTTACATTGAATCTGAAAAGATGTTTTGAGTTGCAGTAGATGTTGGCTGGAAACAGAGTTGCTGCAAATAGTGCCGCAAGAAGGTAGGATCTCCTCGCTCCAAGGGCACACAGAGAATCAGGATGAGTTTTGCCTTATTAAGAAAATCCCTGTTGATGCACGGCTGGGCCAGGATTATTAATCAGAATGCCCCAGACCCGAATGTGTCATCAGTCCGCTGGGCCATGCTGTCCTGCCACCTAGCAGCCCCTTCTGGGGATGCTACTCGTTTTGCTTAAGTGGCGATTTGAAGGAGACCAGAGCATAACTCTTTTTGTCAGGATTCATTAATATATTCATTATGTTGGGGGAACACTGTCATGTCATGTTTCCAAAATATGTCTTTCGGATCATTTACATCTGCTGTCCTGCAAAATTCAACAGCAGACAACTGAGCAAAGGAGAAAAAAATCTCTCATGCTGTCAGATTGGAAGTGAAATGCTTAACACCCAGCCAGGACTCCTGCATTGATGCGGTTTTGGAGTCTTGCTTTCCAAGCTTCATGAAACTAATGACGCTTGTTTGTGGACTAATGAACTTGTATTTCTGTGGGCTCCTGCTGGGCTGTGGGGAGGATGTCACTCGGTCATGTCCCGGCGGAGAACGCTGCCAGATATGATGAAAGGCTCTTTAAAAGAACAGTCACATGATTTGCATCACCTGGGAGCTTATAATCCAAAGAAGGAAAGAGGACCACTTCTCAAAACCCTAGATAACGCAAACACAGGGAACATATAATCAGTGTGTTTAATAAGTCCTCGTCTATATGTTTCAGTTCTCTGGCATTTAAATCTATATAGGTAAATGCTGTGTTGAAAGAAATCCCAGAGTCATAATTAGCTTAGTCTGGAATAATGTCTGATATATAGGAGGCCTTCATCATATTTGTTTTATTCTTATAAAATTTAAATTTATGTTTTAATTGAAATATTGTTGACTCACAATTTTATGTTTTAGATGCATAACATAGAGATTCAGTTTTATGTTTATACAAAATGTGTGAAGTGAGGTGAAGTCGCTCAGTTGTGTCTGACTCTTTGCGACCCTGTGGACTGTAGCCCACCAGGCTCCTCCGTCCCTGGGATTCTCTGGGCAAGAACATTGGAGTGGGTTGCCATTTCCTTCTCCAGGGGATCTTCCCAACCCAGGGATCGAACCCAGGTCTCCTGCATTGCAAGCAGATGCTTTAACCTCTGAGCCACCATATAATGTATATGAATACATATATATATAAAATGTATATTTTTATATGGGCTTCCCTGGTGGCTCAGATGGTAAAGAATGTGCCTACAATGTCTGACTTTTTGTGACCCTACAGACTGTAGCCCGCCAGGCTCCTCTGTCCATGGGATTACTCAGGCAAGAATACTGGAGTCGGTTACCATTCTCTTCTCCAGGGGATCTTTACAACCCAGGGATCAAACCCAGTTCTCCTGCATTGCAGGCAGATTTTGTTCCATCTGAGCCACCAGGGAAGCCCCATATAATATATATAAATATATGTATTATATGTACATATAAATATATGTATTATATGTACATATATGTACATATAAATATATGTAAAATATAATATGTAATTATATTTTTATATGGGCTTCTCTGGTGGCTCAGATGGTAAAGAATGTGCCTGCAATTCAGGAGACCTGGGTTTGATCCCTGGGTTGGGAGGATCCCCTGGAGAAAGGAATGGCTACCCACTCCACTAGTCAATATATAAAATGTATATATTTTATAGTATATGTATATTATATTCTCATATATTCTATTATACTCATATATATATTTATATATTCTTTTTTATATGCTTATATATATTCTGTGGGGCTTCTCTCATGGCTCAGTTGATAATCTGCGGCAATGCAGGAGGTGCCAGTTCAATTCCTGGGTCGGGAAGAGCCGCAGGAGAAGGGATAGGCTACCTACTCCATTATTCTTGGACTTGCCTTGTGGCTCAGCTGCTAAAGAACCCGACTCCAATGTGGGAGACCTGGGTTCTATCCTTGGGGTGGGAAGATCCCCTGGAGAAGGGAAAGGCTACCCACTCCAGTATTCTGGCCTGGAGAATTCCATGGACTGTATAGACCATGGGGTCACAAAGAGTCAGACACAACTGAGCGACTTTCACTTTCACTTTATATTTTTTGTATATTCTTTTTCAGATTCCTTTCCCTTATAGGTTATTAGAAAATATGGAGTTAGTTCTCTGTGCTTTTATACCATAGGTCCTTGTTGGTTATCTCTTTTATGTATAGCAGAGTATGTATGTTAATTCCAACCTCCTAATTTCTCTCTTACCCCTTTGGAAACTATCAGTTTGTTTTCTATGTCTGTGAGTCTTTCTGTTTTAGAAATAAGTTCATTCAGTTCAGTTCAGTTCAGTCGCTCAGTCGTGTCCGATTTTTTGCGACCCCATGAACCACAGCACGCCAGGCCGCCCTGTCCATCACCAACTCCCGGAGTCCCCCCAAACCCATGTCCATTAAGTTGGTGATGCCATCCAACCATCTCATCCTCTGTCATCCCCAACTCCTCCCACCCTCAATCTTTCTAAGCATCAGGGTCTTTTCCAATGAGTCAGCTCTTCGCATCAGCTGGCCAAAGTATTGGAGTTTCAGCTTAAACATCAGTCCTTCCAATGAACACCCAGGACTGATCTCCTTTAGGATGGACTGGTTGGATCTTCTTGCAGTCCAAGGGACTCTCAAGAGTCTTCTCCAACACCACAGTTCAAAAGCATCAATTCTTTGGTGCTCAGCCTTCTTTATAGTCCAACTCTCACATCCATACATGACCACTGGAAAAACTATAGCCTTTTTTTTAAAATTTCACATATAAGTAATATCATATGATATTTGTCTTTCTCTGGCTTACTTCACCTAGTATGATCATCTCTAGGTCCATCAATCATTTGTTGAATGAATTAATGGCATGGAAAGAGTTATTACAAGGTGTCATACAATTTGGAACACACCTTTAAAAATGTAACATTGGGATTTAAGATTGTGACTGTCATACTGTGCCTGGTACAGATTTACTTTTTAAATGAAATTAAATTCAGGAAGGATTGTCTGTGGAGCCACCATCATGCCTGCACAGAACCCAAAGAAGGAATCCAAGTCAGCCACGTTCTCAGTAGGTAGCGTGGTGTGGAGGGCTTGCTTGCAGCATCTCTGGTCAAAATACTTTCTCCAAATATGTCTGGAGAAATAGCACATGGGAGCCACATGTCTGCAATCCCCCAAATCAAACGTTTCCAGGGAGATGCTAGGTCAGTGTCAAGGGCGTGAACTAGTTTTCCTTCTTGTTCACTCACCCTGAAGCAGCCCTCACTCAGGCCCTGGGGCAGGGGATTGGGTGGGCAGCCTCTGTCTGGGACCTCCATCCAGTTAGGATGCTTGAGGCCGGTCACATCGAACCACGGTTTGTGTCCATTCCTATTCTCCATGGCCATCATGTAAAAGCCAGCCCTGCTCCTTAATGTGTGACCACTTCATCCCTTTTATGACTATGTCTCAGGTTGAGTTTCCTAGAAGCATAGTCTGAGACAGGGATCTCAGAGCACATGAATTATGAGGAACTCTGTTCCAAGAAAGCCCATAAGGGAATAAGGGAAATGGCAGGACTGCTGGACCACGCTGAAACTAATGAATGGTCCCCGAATCTGTGTCCCTTCAGACCTTGCAGATTCGGCCACAGTGCATAAGCCTGTGTGTCTCTCCACACATGCCCTTTTCCAGCTCAGCACATGAGCCACAGCATTCCAGGGACTGTCACTACTCCTTCCACCCCATCATCACTGGAGCTTGGGAGTGATGCACTCCAGAATCTGTCTTTGGACTTCCCAGGACTTCTGGGACCACCCACCTTATGTCCGTCTCCCTGGCAGCAGAGCTGAGACAGAGACTAGGGTGCGTGGGATTTATCGAGGGTGTGCTTTTCAGGAAGGAACCATTAGGGAAACAGGGCAAGAAACTGGGGGAAGCAGTTGAGCCTGGGGGGGCCTCGATGAGGTCCAGTCTTGCCTCATCACAAGGAGACTCTAGGACATCAACCGCCCTCAGCATTGTCCTGTCTGGAGGTAAAGAGCTTTAGGACAGCCACATCTGCCTTTTTCTAGAATGTTCTCTGCATTTCCTTGTCAAGTAACACTCTTAACTATGCACATACCAACTCTTTCTCGTGTTTTCATCCAGATCTCAAACTTCATCCTAGTTTGAGGCTGTGTCTGCTTTCCACCCCACCTTGCCAGTCTCGGCCACTAACCTCTGAAATGCTCTCATGACCACCACATCCAACCCCGATCATCAAAGACCTGCACTCAGGTGCCTGTCTTTGCTACCCCGACTCCTCCCATAATTACTGTACGTTTCACCCACAACTGAACTTCCCTGGGGCTCAGATGGCCAAGAGTCTACCTGCAGTGCGGGAGACCCGGGTTCAATCCCTGGGTCAGGAACATCCCCTGGAGAAGGAAATGGCAACCCACTCCAGTATCCTTGCCTGGAAAATTCCATAGATGGAGGAGCCTGGCAGGCTACAGTCCATGGGGTCGCAAAGAGTCAAACACAACTGAGTTACTTCACTTTCACCCACAACTAACAACTAAGCCTACAATTCTCAGACCTTCTGAACTCCAGACGCTTTTTCTACTCCACTTCAGCTACCTGCTGTGCAGCGAGAACCTCTTTACACCCCGAACACTAAACTTGTCACATGTCATTCTGACCAACCCGCTGTCTTCGCCCAGCTCTCATCTCTGACTCGTGCTCATCCTCTTCTTCAGCACGCAGACCTCCCTCCAGTTCCTCGGGCCATCCTGCTCCTTCCTCTGTGTGGGGACCCTTTTCATCTCTATTCCCTCCATGACCAGGTCCCCTTGGCTACTAAAAGGTGAGTCGCTAGACCACCAGCATTGGCACCGCCTGGGAACTTTGGAAATGTTTAGTATCGGGCACCATCCCAGATCCCCTGAATCAAAGTCTGCATTTTCACAAGATCCCCGGGTGATTTACATGCACGTTAAACCCAAGAGTGCTTCTGCAAGCCGCTCTACCTGTGGCTTTCTTAGCTGTTTTCCTGCCAGACCCACCCAACACAACTCTGGTCACACGAGGACACTGCAACTTGGACACTCCCAGTTAAGAGCCATGGCCAATCTGTGCTTCCAGTCGTGGTTGAGCTGCAGGGGCTATTGCTTATCAACCCTTTTATTTGTTTTGTCATCTCTAGTTTCAGCAGCTTTTCCAAATGCTTACTATTTCCTTCAGCCCTGATTCAAACCCCTGCTGCTAAGTCACTTCAGTTGTGTCCGACTCTGTGCGACCCCATAGACGGCCGCCCACCAGGCTCCCCTGTCCCTGGGATTCTCCAGGCAAGACCACTGGAGTGGGTTGCCATTGCCTTCTCCAGATTCAAACCCCTACTCCCCTTTATAAATTAAACTAGTTTTTGTTAATATGTATTAGAGTGAAATATTTGCTCATGTTTTCAATCTCTTTGAGTATAATTGTTTTATTTTGTTAATACAGATTAGCACAATGTTTTTCCAAGAAAGAGAATTTTTAAACAAATATTAGAAAGAAAAAAAAATAAGAATAAAGAAAACAGAAACCACCTGTTCGATTGTGGTATTTTATGTATATATATGCTCTATTACTGTACTTCTCTGTGAGTTTGGTTTGTTTTATAATTTTCAAATAAAATTTAAAGATTGTGCTGGTGCAAAGAAAAATTTAGAAGTTTCCCCTGATAATTTGTGCACTGGCCAGCCCACGTGGCTCTCATTATACCACTTGCCTAATCTGAAAAACTGTAAGCCAAGAATTTAAATTTGAAATGACCTTGGGTCCAAATAAAAGAAAAACTTCCCAAAAGAAATGCATTCTCAAACCAGGCCTCAAAGAATTATTGCAGATGGAGTTCCAAAAAGAGGAGTGTGCAATTAAAAAAAAAAAAATCACAAAACATGCACACAGAAAGTCCCACGTTAGAGTCAGCAGAAACAATAAACATCAGAACCGCCCAAGGATTTTCAGTGTTAAAATGATCATAAACAAAAGAGATATGCATGACATGCTTTAGAAGAGGGTCAGTCCAAAGTATGATTCAAAGACTATTAAAAATTACCAAAGAATCAGAAAGGAATTCTCACACTTGAACATACCCTGATTGAAATTTATAATAAAGAGGTCAACTACTGAAGAGATAATTCATGAAACTGAAGATTTGAAGAAATTGTACAGAATGTAGCCCAGGAAGACAAAGAAATGGAAAATACCAAAGAGGCTAAGAGACATGGTGGGTAGAATGAAATAGGCTGACATATGTAAGGAAACTTCCAGAAAGAAAGGAGAGGATTAAGGGAAAGGGAAAGTGAAAGTCACTCAGTTGTGTCTGACTCTTTGCAACCCCACAGACTGTGGTCCATGGAATTCTCTAGGCCAGAATACTGGAGTGGGTAGCCGTTCCCTTTTCCAGGGGCTCTTCCCAACCCAGGGATCGAACCCAGGTCTCCCACATTGCAAGTGGATTCTTTACCAGCTGAGCCACAGGGAAGTCCAAGAATACTGGAGTGGGTAGCCTACCCCTTCTCCAGGGGATCTTCCCAACCCAGGAATCAAACTGGGGTCTCCTGCATTGCAAGCAGATACCATTCAAAATGATAATGACCATATGGGCCAATGGAATAAAACAGACATCCCAGGGAAGTACACCTACACACCTAAAGTCAGTTAATCTTAGACAAAGGAGGAAAGAATATAGGGTGGAGAAGAGACAGTCTCTTAAGCATGTAGTGCTGGGAAAGCTGGACAGCCAAGTCAGTAAATGAAGTTAGAACACACCCTCGCACCATGCACAAAAATAGACTCAAAATGGCTTCAGTTCAGTTCAATCGCTCAGTTGTGTCCGACTCTTGGTGACCCCATGAACTGCAGCACGCCAGGCCTCTCTGTCCATCACCAACTCCCGGAGTTCACCCAAACTCATGTGCATTGAGTCAGTGATGCCGTCCAACCATCTCATCCTCTATTGTCCTCTTCTTCTCCTTCCCCCAGTCCCTCCCAGCATCAGGGTCTTTTCCAGTGAGCCAACCGTTTGTATGAGGTGGCCAAAGTATTGGAGTTTCAGCCTCAGCATCAGTCCTTCCAATGAACACCCAGGACTGATCTCCTTTAGAATGGACTGGTTGGATCTCCTTGCAAAATGACTTAAAGATTTAAATATCAGACATGACACAGTAAAACTCCTGGAAGAGAACTTAGGCAAAACATTCTGACGAGCAATAATGACTAAGAATTTTCTCAGAATTAATAAATGATGTGAACCCTCAGACTTGAATAATGAATCAGGATGACTACAAAGCAGCTCACACCCATGTACTATGTGGCATAATTGCAGAACACAAAAAAACAAACAGCAGATTTTTATAGCAATCATAGGGATTAAAAAAAAAGAATATCTATAAAGGAGCAACACAGACTGGGAAGTAACTCTGTAGCAACAAAGATGGAGAGGACAGCAGAATAAAGTTCTGGGGAGAAATAGCTGTCGGTTTCTGACAGTGAATTCGTCTTCCAAAATGTGGGGGAAAGAAGGACACTTTCAGACAAACAAGGTTTACAAACTCTCATTAAAGAAACTTGCACATGACAAAAATGAGAAAAAAAAACCTCACGTCTGATGTGAACGAGGGAATGTTATGTCTGGAAATGGATGTGATGTAAGTGATTAGCATTTATTAAGAAGGAAGGAAAAACCCCAGTAAAACAGTGGCGGGGGGCAGTAAAAAAGAAATAAGGACATGGACCTTGCCTTTGAAGAGCTTATGGGTTAGTTGAGACCTTAAGAACATCTCTCAGAAGCACTGAAAATAAAGTCTTTTTTTTTTTTTTGTAAAAAGGAGATCCTGTGATATTATTATTAATACTGTGACATCTGTTCAGTAAACTGAAAAGTCCTAATATCTAATCAGAACAGATAATCATCTCTTCTGGAATCTCTGAAATCTGGCCTTTTTCTATTCCATGGACTGAATGGAAGGTCATAGGATGACCCTTTGTCAACAAGAGCCGGGTTTAAGGCTAAAACATCATCATCAGTTAGTTATTCATTCCTAGGAGTTAAGCACACTCTCTACTCCAGGAAATAGTATGCTTAGTAGTTCAGAGGTGCACCTGGTGTTTGGCAGAGTGGGCATGGGTATCATTTTTAAAATCTCAAATCTTAACGCTCTTTGCTATTGTTCAAAAGATTTGGGATGTGCCAACTGTCCACAGCTGCTGCTTATCTTTTTTCCCTTCTATTGTTTGTCTTCTATATATTGATTTATGAAAAGTTATATATTAGAGATGTAAGCATTTTATCTGTCATAAGTGTTGCAAATATTTTCTTCGAGCTGTAGATTTCTTTGTACTTGGCTTTGCTGTCTTTTAACACATAGAAGATTTTTGCTTTGCCATGTAGTCAAATCTGTGACTATTCCCTTTGTCTTCTGGGTTTGACTTCGTACTTAGGAAGACCTTCCATCCTCAAGATGATAATGATAATATTATGTATTTACCTCTGATACTTTGATAGTTTTAATGTTTAGATCTTAAATTCATATGAAATTTGCTTTGATATGTGATTTGAGGTAGAGGGATCACCTGTTTGCTTTTCCACATAAGTTGCCTGATGTCTCAGCACAACTGATGGAGACTCCATTATTTCCCATGGACTTGAAATGCCACCTCTCTTAGATCATTGAGTTTCCACAATGTACAGGACTCTGTGTCTGACTCCCTTTGTTCCATTGATCAACTTACGTGGGCCAGACCAAACTGTTTTATTTACTATAGTTTTCTAATAGAGTTGATAGAAGTAGAGATATCAAGCATTTCCTCCTCATTATTATTTAAAATTTTTTTTCATGGATATTCTAAGGCATTTTCTCCTTCCATTGAATTATTACACCAACTTGTCAAATTTGGGGGGAAAAAAAGCTCATTGGGATTTAAATTTTAATTGTCCCAGATTTACAGATTAATTTGAAAAGAATTGAGATCCTTACAATACGTGCTATGCTAAGTTGCTTCAGTCATGTCCAACTCTTTGTGACCCTGTGGACTGTAGCCTGCCAGGATTTTCTGTCCGTGGGATTCTCCAGGCAAGAATACTGGAGTGGGTTGCCATTTCCTTCTCCAGGAGATCTTCCCCACATAGGGATCAAACTGGTGTCTCTTAAGTCTCCTGCATTGGCAGGCGGGTTCTTTTACCACTAGCACCACCTGGGAAGCCCCTTACAATATAGGATCATTTAATCAAGAACAAAAAATGGTATTACCTCATTTATTAACGAATTGAGTTTGTATGTGTGTGTATGTGTGTGCACACGCATGTATTTCTGTGTAAATCCCCATGTGTGTGCTTAATCGCTCAGTTGTGTCTGACTTTTTGCGACCCCATGGACTGTAGCCTGCCAGGCTCCTCTGTCCATGGGTATTCTCCAGGCAAAAATACTGGAGTGGGTTGCCATGCCCTCCTCCAGGGGAATCTTCCCAACCCAGAGATGGAACTGAGGTCTCTCACATTGCAGGCAGATTCTTTACTGTTTAAGCCACCAGGGAAGCCCAAGAATTCTAGAGTGGATAGTCTATCCCTTCTCCAAGTGAGCTTCCCGACCCAGGAATCAACCCAGAGTGTCCTTTACTACAGGCAGATTCTTTACCAGCTGAGCTATCAGGGAAGCCCACCAGGCTCCTCTGTCCATGACCGTAGCACTTTTTCGTATTGGTTCTGCACATTTCTGAATATTAACTTTAGGCATGGGTTTGTTCTTCTTTCAACATCCTGCCAGCAACTACCTGTATAAGAATCACCTATGATATTTTAGTGCCTTTTGATTATATCACTATGCTTGGTACCCAAACTTCATCATCTTGGCCCCAACACATTTGACCATCAACTGAGATAAGAACTCTGTCTTGTAGAGTGTCTGCTTGAACCAGCCAGAGCCTCTCTCTTAGGGGTGGTGTTTTTGAGATACAGTAATAGAATCAGCATAGGCTTCCTTGGTGGTTCAGATGGTAAAAGAATCTGCCTGCAATGCAGAAGACCCAGGTTCTATCCTTGGGTCGGGAAGATCCCCTAGAGGAGGGCATGGCAACCCACTCCAGTATTCTTGCCGGGGAATCCCATGGACAGAGGAGCCTGGCAAGTTACAGTCCATGGGGTTGCAAAGAGTGGGACACAACTGAGTGACTGCGCCAACACACAGCAATAGAAGCGGCAGAGGCAGTGGAGTCAGGAAGCTGAAAAAGAGACCGTAGTGAGGAAAGCCGAGAGGCAGGTGATATTATTTCATCCCTCTCCAGCCCTGACTGCTTCACAGAGGGAGCTACCTGAAACACCAGTGACCATGTTCTTTCCCTCTTAAAAACCTTCCAGAAGCCCTGCAGGGTCATGGCCATGATTTGGCCCTGCCTGTGTCCCTGGCTTCATTTCTGTCCACAGAGGTCCCATTTTAATATTGTCCTTAGAGCTTCAGGAGGCTTCCACCGTGGGTGGGCCACATCCCGTCAATTGATCCAAAATGGCCTTTTACTCCCAAAGGTCGGGTACCAGAGAATTCCTCTGCTTGTCTGCCTTCAAGATAGCTTCTTGGCTTTTTCCTGCCTTCACGCTCTATATTGATTGTGGAACTAAGTGGGTTTTGATCTTTCTTTAAATCCTGACCAAGAAATCTTCAGTTGCTTTCATATTTCCAGGAATTGTTCATATTTGCAAAAACCCATCATATATTTCAATGAAAGAGTAAAATCGCTGGTTTTTCTGCCACTGAGGAGTAGCTTAATGTTCTTGGGGAATTTGTGACTAATTAATTTCATTTGAATAATCAGCACTTATAATCATGTTAAACAGCTACAGCTTAAGCATTTTGATTTGCTTCTTAAGTAATCTTACCAGAACCCGTATAAAAAGTTTTCAGCTTTAATATTGACAACCTGTTCTTTTTAAAAATAAAAAAAAAATATATATATATATATATTTATATTTGCATTGGGTCCTTAGCGCTGGGGCTTTCTCTAGTTTCAACAAGTGGTCTCAGTAGTAAGTGGGCAACTTAGTTGCTCTGTGGCATGTGGAATCTTCCTGGATCAGGGATAAAACCCGTGTCTCCTGCATTGGCAGGCAGATTCTTTTCCTCTGTATCACCAAGGAAGTCCCTTAACAACCTGTCACTTTCTTATTCAAATATGAGGGTTAGGACTTCTAGAAATTTTATAAACATCAAAAAATTTTAAATGAAAGTGTCCTGTTCAGTATGTTTCATTTGGATCATATATGGGTATGGTATGAGGTGTAGAACTAATCTTCTTTTTCTCTAAATGGCTATATAACACCATTTATTAAAAGTCTATATGTGTCCCAAAGATTTGAGATATCAATTTTATCATATACTAAATTTCCATGTGTCTTTAGGTCTATTTCTGGACTTTGTATTCTATTCCCCTGGTCATTGGTCAGTTTATATGCCAGTGCCACACTGTTTTGATTATGCAGGTTTTGTAGTGTGTCTTAATCCCTGACGGATCTAGTCCACCTGCGTAGGTTTTCTTTTTTAGTATCTTCCTGAATATTCTTGCATGTTTGTTTAGCCAAATAAACTTTAGTATCAGTGTTTCCAACTCCATAAAATAAAGACTTTTTGGTATTTTAATGGTACTACATTAAATTTATCAGTGAGAACTGACATCTTTATGATGCTGAATCATCCTTTTAAGCATATGAAATATTTTCCATTTGTCTAAGTCTACTTTTGTGTCTTTCCAGAATAATTTTTTTTCATGTTAGTTTTGCATATTTTTGGTAGGTATATGCCTACATATTTAATCTTCTTAGTTGCTATTGTAAGTTGGGGTTTCACTTCAATTATTTCTCCAGTTGTTGCTTATGTGTATGAAGGATATTGACATCTATTGGTTAATTTTATATATGGCTGCTTTGCTGAATTTTTGTACTATTTGAGTCGGTTTTATCATTGACCATTTATATTCTAGAACTTTCCAGTTACACTATTATATCAAGTAAAGATATCGCTTTACTTTTTTACCAAATCTTTTGTCTCTAATTAATTTATCTTTTCAAATTGTGTCAGCTAATATTGCTAACATACTATCGAATAGAAATTGACTGGAAATTCAAACCAGGAAATCTATTTTTTCCACATTAAGTAAAACAGTAGCCTTAGAACAAAATATTTTTATCATGTTTACCAGATCAAATTTACCTTGTCAATTCCTATTTTCTTGAGTGCTGTTAATAATCATTGGTATTGAGTTTCTGTCAAAGACTTCGTTCAGCTTCAGTGGAAATAATTATCTATCAATGTTGATTTCCTAATATTGTAATGAGCTTAAATTAATAAAATAAATCTCATGGTGTATTATATCATGGTGTAAACTGCTCATGGTGTATTATTTTCTTAGTGTGGTATTGGATTGCATTTGATGATTTTTTTTTTCAGTCCTTTTGTATCCATATTCTTGAGTGACGCTTGATGGTCATCAAGTTTTTTTTTTTTTTCCTACTTTCTTTGGAGTCTTCATTAGATTTAGATATCAAAATACTCAGTTTGTTTAAAGGAATTAGGATATTTTCCTTTATTTTTGTATCAGTATTTTTAACTAGTTTTCTGTTTACTGCTATAACAAATCACCACAAACTTAGTGCTTTAAAACAGCACAAATTTGTTACCTATTTGTTCTAGAAGTCAGAAGTCCAGGGTGGACCCCACCAAGTTAAGACTGAAATATCAGCAGGCTGCATTCATTTCTGGGGGTTCTAAAGGAAGCTCCTCTTCCTTCCTGCAGCTTCTAGAGGCCGCCTGTCATACTCGCTTTATGGTCTCCTTCCATCTTCAAAGCCAGCAGCGGTGTTTCTCTTACCACGTTTCTCTGAAATTGCCTCTCCTGCTCCCTCCCCGACATTTAGAGATGCCTGTGATTACTTTGGGCCCGCTGGATAATCCAGGATAATCTCCCTATTTTAAGGTCAGCTCATTAGCAACCTTAATTCCTTCTTGCTGTGCAGCGTAACATAGTCAGAAGTTCTAGGGACTCTGATGTAGACATCTTTCTGGGGAAGGAAGGCATTGTTCTGCCTGCCACAATCTTCAGTGCTCTAGAGCAATTTGTAAAACACTGCAGCTGTCAGATCCTTGAAGGTCTGATAGAAGCCGATGGTGAGAATATCTGGGCCTGATGTTTTTGTGGGTGTGGCAATTCTTTAATAATTGTTGCTGTAACCTCTGTGGAAATTTGCTCTGTTTAAACTTTCTCCAATGGGCTCAATTTTAGTAATTTATATTTCTTTAGAATATTATCCATATTTGTATAGAGGCCTGTTAATGATTTTTAATTCTTTTTTCTGTTTTCTTCTTGTCATTTCTTATTTTATTTGTTCTCTCTTTCCTTGCTCAGGTTAGCTAGTGGTTTGCTATTTTGTTAACTTTTTGCAGCTGTATCTACTAGTTTCCTGTTCTCTACTTTATTAATTTCTGCTTTTGTTTCTACTTTTTCATTCCTAGTGCCTTTTCTTGGTTTGCTTTGTTCCCGTTTTCCAGTTTTTTTCAGCTAGGTATAGAAGCCATTGATTTACATGCTTTCATTTTTCACTTATGAAAGCATTCCCTGCTATGAATTGTGCTCTCATAACTGCTTTAAATATATCTCATATTTTAGGAATTTTTCAGTCTTTAGTGGTTTTTAAAACTTCTTAAAATTTCAGTTTGTGGTTTCTCTTTCATCCAAGAGGTGTTTAATAGGAGGCTTTCAAAAATTTCCAATAGATGACCTTTTTGTTTTTAGTGTTAGTTAGTGATTTCTATTTTCATTTTATTGGTTAATAATCTCTGCTTTCATTGCATTGTGATCAGAATGTTGTTCGTCTTATTTCTAATTCTTGGAACTTACTGATATTTCTTTATGATGAGTTTTTATGAACACTTTAAAGGCTCTTGATAAAAAGATACATTTGCTTACATTATCAAAATAGAAAGTTCAGTATATATCCATAAGACCTACCTAATTGATTCTGCTCTGCTCTGCTTGTTTGTCCACTTGACCTGTCTTGAACTAAGAGTGAGAGATCTGCTTCATAAAGTTGGTTACTGTGTTCTTCTAAGTATAGATATTCATAAGTGTTTTATCTTTATTATCAGTTTGGCTTTGGGCATTAAAAAGTGCCATTCTTTGTTAATTTTAGGTTTGAATTCTTATTTGTTGACTATCAAGATTGCTACTCCTGCTTTCATACTGTTTTCATTTTCCTGGAATACCTTCATCCATCTGTTTATATTTTATCTTGTGCTTGCTGAATCATTTTGTTTTATAGATCTCATGAATATAGCATATAGTTGGGTCTTACCTTGTGGACTGAATTGAGGATCTTTTTCTTATCATTGGTGAAATTAGCCCACCATCCTCATTGAGACAGCTGATATGCTTGGTCTCAATTCAATCATAATGTTTTACAGTTATATCTGTTATGTTCTGTTTGCTGTGTTTATTTTCCCAAAGCTGTTCAATCATTTTAAAGAATAGAATTAAGGAACATTTCATTTTTATTTTAGTGGTTGCCTTTGTCCTTTCATCAGGGTCTTATCATCTGTGGAGAAGGAGAGAGAGGAAAGTGGTAAGGTGGTTGTGAGAGTCCACTTTCTCCCATGCTTGTGTTGTAAAGATAGCAATGGACAGTGGCCCCTTTACCGTCTTGTACTTCTTCAGAGCTCCAAATCGAAAGCAGAATCCAGGTGGATGTCAGAGCAGTTCCTCTGTCTTTGCTTGATGTTATCTGTGCAGATGGACCCAAGGATTAGTGTTCTGCAGGGGTCTTAAGCCCCCGACCCCACAAATGTTAGAGCAACAGCTTTGTTGTTGCATATTAGCAGGTCTCTATGCCCTGAAGTTCTTCAGCTTTAACTGGGGTGAGTCCGCTCAATATATTTTTTAATATTTATTTTTATTTATTTTATTTGGCTGTACTGGCTCTTAGTTGCTGCATGCTGGATTTTCAGTTGCAACATACGGGATTTAGTTGCCTGACCAGGGATCGAACCTGGGCCCCCTGCATTGGGAGTACGGAGTGTTAGCCCCTGAACCACTAGGGAAGTCCCTGAGTCTGCGCAATCTTTTGTGTATTTCTTCAACATGTCCTGGTACTTACTGTGTGTCTGGTGCTGTGCTTAGTGATAGGCTCTCATGGAGCTGATAACCTTGTTTGGGAAGATAGGTCAGAGAATTGTTTCATTGCTAGGGTGAGAAGGGCTATAAGGCAGAAGCAGAGGTTTCTGGGAGAACCTTAACCTGGTTGAGGTGCTGGGGGCTTGTCTTAGCAAAAGTAAGAAGCCATATGCTGAGATCAGTAACACATTCCTCCCATTCCTGCAGTGATCCTGGTCTGCTGTTGGTGAGGCTTCACCACGGTGTAGTAAGAAGGGTTAGGGCACTGGGGCAGACACCTAGATTGGTCCAAATCCTTTCCTCCTTTCTCTGTAATGGCCAGTCAGTCACATCACTGATTAATATTCTGCTTGTGGTCCACGGTGACCACCCTTTTTACCTAGCGTTTGTCAGATAGACAGACACACTTGGCAGCTTTGCCAACTGCATCCCATCTCAGTATCTGATTCTAGCAGTTATCCAATCTTGTCTAGCTTGTTTATCCAGCTATTAAAGATCATGTTGAATTTCACTCCTCTTACAAGAATAGTCAGCTCTTCTGTATATAATGCAGAAACCTAATAAGGACTTATCTCCTGCAGTCATCCTAGTCACTGACTTAAAAAGAAAAAAAAAATACAATAGAGGTACTGTCAAAGACTAACAGATGAAAAACAAAAAAGATTGTCATACCTAAGTAGCAGCCTTTCTACTCTGCTATTACAGAAAGGTGACATTTTTATAGTTCGCTTTTGACAAGCATCTAAAAACAGAATAGTATATATGTCATTTGTTTCTTTTTTTTTATACCCTTAATATTCTAGATCCTGGTTATTACATCAGAGGTGTTTCAGAGCATCTATTGTCTGTATGCAAATAATCCTAACCATCAACTATTTCCAGTTTAAAGAATTCTGGTTTGTATTTTCCCTTTCCATCACGTTCTCACTACATTGAAATCTCTAGATGGATTGTGTTTGGTAAAAACTACGCATATTTTCCTGGCGGCTCCGTTTATAAAATCCAGCTCAGGAGCTCACATTTTCGATGCATGGAAAGAGGAGGAGCAGGGACAGTGGAACCAAAATAAACAGATGGTTGCCTTGACGATCTGTAAGAGGCTCTTTCATGATCGTATTTCATGGTTTTCTTTTGAAATACATAGTGAGATAGACATACAGTTTTTAATCTCATTGACTTCCTGCCAGAGGCTCCATGGCTGAGAAAACACCTCTGCCAAGAAGCCACCACCACTGAGTCCTCTCTGGCGAGGGCCTTCCCACATCACTTGAGATGGTCACGGGGCCCTCGTCCCAAGGCTGGTGGCTGGTGCTGTGGGTGTGGACGAGAGTGAGGCTCAGCAAGGAGGCGTGGTGTTTGGGGGAAGACAAATGTAAACAATGATGATTCCATGGAACAGAATGTCATGAAATCACAGAGGAGAAAATTCACTCCAGCGGGAGGGTCAGGCAGAGGAGGTGAAGTGGTGGGACTGGGCAGGTGGGTTTGAGCACAGGGAGCCTTGGATCCGGCACCGGCAGGTGATTGGGGTGAGGGGTGGGTAAGGAGTTCCAAGTTCAAGGAAGACAGAGAAACAGGAATAATAAAGTTGAAATATTTTAACAATGACTTAGTCTTTGGTTTCTACTATGTCAGTTTAAAGTTATTTGTACATAGGTTTGTGAATGTTCCTTGAGGGAAAAAAAAAAAAACAATACAGTAGAGGCTCTTGATTCAAGTTCTGAAAATGTGGGGCAGCTTTATAAATGTGTTTGAATTTCCTTTTATATTTTTATATACCCACATGCCTTATCTAGATTATAACACAAATGAAATCTTGGGCTTCCCTGATGCCTTAGTGGGTAAAGAATCCACTCGCAGTGCAGAAGACACAGAAGACATGGGTTCGATCCCTGCGTCAGGAAGGTCACCTGGAGAAGGGCATGGCAACCCACTCTGGTATTCTTGCCTGCAAAAGTCCCAGGGACAGAGGAGCCTGACAAGCTACAGTCCATGGGGTTGCAAAAAGTCAGACACGACTGAGCACACACATACCCACATCCCTTATCCAGATTATAACACAAACTTGTAATTGTGTAAGCCTTACAGATAAGGTAAAGACAGATAGTGGTAAAGACATGGCTTTGGAGTCAGATCTGAGTTCAAGACCCTGCTTCATCATTTCACAGCCTTAGGTACACTTGACCGGATGTACAGTCTCTGAGCGTCATTTTCTCATCTGCAAAATGAAGACAATAATAGGGCTTATTTCACATTGCCTTCACATTGCCCTGTTACATGAGCTCTTTGCATTCAAGCACAGTGCCTGGCATCTGCTAATGATCAGTTAATGGTCATCATTAGTTACTGCTGTAAAACATCTAGTGTTTGTGAGGTTTTCTCTGAAGAGGTATCCCAGTAGACCTTTCTGTAACCTTTCTAAATGTTTGTTCCTTACTCCCGTGCAAAAATACCAGGGATAAAAACCATCTCAAGCTTTTTTATTTTTTTTTAAAAATGATAGGATCTACAATTTTATTTTTATTTTCTTACTTTTGGCTGTGCTGGGTCTTCGCTGCTGTGTGGGCTTTTTCTCTGTGGTGAGCGGGGGCCACTCTGTACTTGTGGTCCTCGGACTTCTTATTGGGGTGGCTTCTCTTGCTGTGGAGCACAGGTTCTGGGGTGTGTGGACTCAGTAGGTGTGGCCCCAGGCTCTAGAGCACAGGTTCAGTAGTTTGGTACATGGGCTTAGTTGCTCTGAGGCATGTGGAAGCTTCCCGGATCAGGGATCAAACCCGTGTCTCCAGCATTGGCAGATGGATTCTTTACCACTCAGCCACCAGGAAAGTCCTCAAACTCTTTTAAATATTATCAATCAAAATATCCCAGATTTCTTCAGCCTGCGAGGTCACAGCTTCCTGTTGTGGCACATTACAGTAGCCTAACCCCTCATTCTGTATGCCTTCAAGAAGTTCAACCTTTTTTTCAGGTATCCATGCACTGGGGAACTCTAGAAAATTCTTATGTCAGCCTTTGGCTTGGGCATGTTGTATAGTCCAGTTTATCTCCTCCAAGTGAGTTTCACTGAGCAGTTTTTCGCGCATGAAGGCCCCGAGAGAAGGAGTTGTCGCTGTGTCATCCTGTCCTAAGACCCCATCCTGATTTCTTCAGTGACTTCTTCCAAGGACATTTTGTCTGTGGGAAAGACCACTTCCTTCCAGGGAAATCTCAGCCTCAAAAGACAACAGACAACACCAGATTGTGACGTGTAGTTCCCATCCCCAGCTAGAAGGAACCAGGGCGCCTGAGGGGAGGGATGGCTGGTCCCAGGTCTGTAGCAGGGAATCGCTAAGATTTTTAGATGAGCCTAGGATACAGAACTGTGTCAGAAAGTGGAGAAGGGGGACAAATGAGTTGTGTCCAAAGGACACAGGGGCCAATAAGAAGGTGCTCCCATCGGTCAGAGATGAGCATCAACTGAGCATCTAAAAAGGGTAATTGATTAAAACACATTGTGTATATTAACATAAAAATAGGAGTTTATCATGATGCTTTGAAAAAGTGAGAGAAAGCAAATAACCTCATTGGGTACTATTAGGACCCCAAATCTTCATTCAGAAAATTGGCACTTTTGTGAGCATTTATCCAGTCTTTCCTGGACAACCTGTATTGCTGGGAATTGAAATTGCCCTGTTTGATGAAAAAAATTCTTCTCTTATAGAAAAATTCTAGCTAATACATGTAAAGGGGTGGTAGAATCACAACATCATATTGTAACGCCCAGTGAAATCACTGATTCCAGTAATAATCAGTAACAAGTGGGACTATCAGATGAGCCAGTGATGGGTCACTTTGTGATGGAGAAGATGAAGCCATCACCGAAGGTGGAACTCCCAGTTGTTGTGTGCTTCCCGAGGGGATACAGGATGATGCCCATGAGGTCCTATCTGAGGCATTATTGCCTGGAATCTCACTCAGTCTCACTAACGAAATTTTATTGACAGGGTTGTAGGAACAAAGAAAATGACATTGCAAGGAAGCACACTGGCAAGTCCAGAATGTGGGACAGTCTATGAGCCAAGCAACCCAGTTTCTGAACAAATCAATGGTGGGGTGGGGTGGGGGGAGAAAGGAAGGGGAGTGGAGGGCCCTGCTGTCAGTACCAGAGGCAAAGAGATTTAACACCTAATACAACATGCAGACCTAGTTTGAGCCTGATTCAAGAAAACCAACTGTAAAAGAACTTTCCTTCAGAAACCAGGAAAATGTTGTTAGAGACTCGGTATTGGATGACAAAGAAATATTGTCCATTTTGTTCGGGATTTTAATGGCATTGTGGTTTGTAAAAATGCTCAGAATTTTCAGCAATTCATACTAAAGTATGTAGGGCTTGGCTTTAAAGTTCCTTAACCAAAAAGAAAGGAAAGGGACAAGTGAAAATAAAGTTTTAAATTTTGACTGAATCTGGGTGACGGATATATGAAAAAATTTTAAAAAGGGATCGATAAACCAATGTGCCAAAATCTTGGTAACTGTTGAACCTGGAAATGGATATAGGAAAGTTCTTTGCATTTATTCCTCTGTTTTTGAGTATGTTTAAATTTTTTTTTAACTTCTAAAAAAATAAACATGGTGTAACTCTAGGACACTGGTACATTTCTCAAAAGCTGGATTATTTGCTCTGAGACCTCATCACATGTACCATTTGAGCAAAGCTAGTCCCCGACCCCTTGGCACCCTCTGTGTGCCAAGAAGAGAAGCTGAATCCATCTTTCTTTGGGGCAGCCTCCCCTCTCTTCCTTTTCTCCTGTGAGCGCTGCTGGAGTAAGCCCACTCAGACCTCACACAGGAATAAGCCATCATTTTCTAGGACAGTGCAATCTAAATCCTAATTTAGATGGAAACCATTTCCTCGGGTGCAGATAGACAATTCTGCCCGAAGAAAGCCTTCTGCACATGGCTGTGGGGAGATGATCAGCTTCTCAGAACGTCCCTGTCCTGCTTCTCTGCCCACAATAGAGGCTTTGCTCTGTCTTCACTTGATAGATACCGATTGTGCAAGGACTGGCTACGCCCAGGGGAATGCAGGCCACCACTTTTCTTATTTTTAATTGTGGTAAAATGCACATGACGTAACAGTTACCATTTTAATCATTTAAGCGAATGGTTTAGTGGCATTTGGTGCCGTCACATTATGGTATAACCAATCTCTAGAACTCTTTCCATCTCAGAAAACTGATACTCTGTCCCCATTCCCCCCTCTCCCAGCCCCTGGCAACCACCATTTGACTTTTTGTCTCTGTGAATTTGACAACTCTGGCTATCTTGTATAAGTGGAATCATAGAGCATCTGTCTTTTTTGACTGACTTCTTTCACATAGTATAAGTGGGTTTCCCTGGTGGCTCAGATGGTAAAGAATCCGCCTGCAATGCAGAATACCCGGGTTCAGTCCCTGAGCTGGGAAGATCCCCTGGAGGAGGGCATGGCAACCCACTCCAGTATTCTTGCCTGGAGAATCCCATGGACAGAGGAGCCTCGTGGGCTACACATCATGGGGTTGCAAAGAGTTAGACATGACTGAGCGACTAACGCTTTCACTTTTTAGTTTCAGTGTCCTTAAAGTTCATCCACTGTAGCATGTGACAGAATTTTCTTCCTCTTTAAGGAGGAGTAATACTGCATTGTATGGACGGACACATTCTTTTCATTCCTCTGTCGATGGACACTTGAGTTGCTTCCACATCTTGGCTATTGTGATCAGTGCTGCTGTGAAAATGGGGGTACCACACCATTGCTTTTGCAATATAAAGTTTTTCTCTCAAAGTGTTGAAAGTCCCAGCAACAGTTTGCAGCCCAGGTCCTGTCAGCTCCTCTCTCTCTGAGAGGTCTGCCCAAGCTCCCTCCCAAGGAGGACAAGCCTGTGTGCATGCGTGCATGTGTGCGTGCATGTGTGCTAAGTCGCTTCAGTCATGTCTGACTCTTTGTGACCCCATGGACTGTAGCCCACCAGGCTCCTCTGTCCATGGGATTCTCCAGGCAAGAATACTGGAGTAGGTTGCCATGCCTTTCTCCGGGGGATCTTCCCGACCCAGGGATTGAACATGCGTCTCTTATGTCTCCTGCATTGGCAGGCGAGTTCTTTACCACTAGTGCCATGTGGGAAGCCCAAGCCTGTTTGAGAGGGCAGCAACTCTGTACCTCCTGACATGACAGAGCTAGGCAGTGGTCACTGCCTTCTCCTGATACACTTTGTCTGAAAACAGTCAAAGGAATAGGTGCTGGCAAAATGGTGAACAGTGGAAATTCCATCCCTCACTCCTGTTCCATTCCCCAAGGACCAACTGCTTTTGGATGAATGGCATTTTTTCCAGTGGCTTTTTTGTACTTCATTTTAGACATATATTGTACAAATGCATGTGTGTGTATAATGTTGCTTTGTGATTTATAAAAGTATTGTCTCATGCAACAATGTATCACAATTCCATAGGATAGATAGGTGCTGGATATCCTCTGCATATACTCTTGCATATTTGTATATATCCTTGCATATACGCTTGTATATTTGTTGTTGTTCAGTCACTTAGTTGTGTCTGACTCTTTGCAACCCCATGAACCACAGCATGCCAGGCTCCTCTGTCTTTTACTGTCTTCCAGAGTTTGGTCAAACTCATGTACATTGAGTCAGTGAAGCTATCTAACCATCTTATCCTCTGCATGGCCTTCTCCTTTGGCCTTCAGTCTTTCCCCGAATCAGGGTCTTTTCCAGTGAGTCAGCTCTTTTCATCAGCTGGTCAAAGTATTGGAGCTTCAGCATCAGTCCTTCCAGTGAATATTCAGGGTTGATTTCCTTTAAGATCGACTGGTTTGATCTCCTTGCTAACGAAGGGACTCTCAAGAGTCTACACCAACTTATATATGTGAGTGTCATTGTCGAACAGAAGCCAATCTGTTGGGTTAAAGTGTATGTACATTTAAAATCTTAATATAAACAGCCGAAAGAATTATGTCAGTTTACTCGTTAGTGTTAAAGATTTGAGCTTATTCTTTCAAGTTTAGGGCAAACATTCTTGTCTGTTCTTATTTAATCACTGGATATCCTTGACATCTCTACAAGCAAATTGAAATAGCCTGTGCTACTTAGTTAAAATCTTGGAAAATCTCAAGTTGGTAAAATTATCTAATTTTAACTATTTTCTGCTTCCTATCTTAGGCAGATTTAATGGGCAAAAATGTAATTGTATATTTCTGCAGATGGTAAATTTTAGGATTGGTCCTTTGAGGTATCAGGAAGTCTAAAGTTAATTTTATAAATATATGCATCTCTTATTTTAAGGATTACGCAAACATATTTTTTAAATATCATGTCTCTTTTGAAATTTAAAAGAAAGAAAAAGAAAACCCTTCACTTCCACCCCTTTCTCTTTTTGATTTTCAGCTGCTTGAAAAATTGCGGATTGCCCTGAAAGATCAAGTCCTCTACTTTTATGCTGATATGCCCAGGAAATGTGTCTGCCCCCACACCCCAATTTTAATTACTTAAGCCTCTTGAACAGTTTGTGACTGTCAGCCCAGACAAGTGATTTCACAATTATATTTCAGATATAAAGATTTCCTCCAATGAGGCAGAAACTGTTCTTGGCACACACATTTGAAAGGGAGCGATGGGGTGGTTCCCAGCCAGGCAACGATGCCCTGAGAGGCGGGTTGCAGGGAGGAAAGGCCATCTACATCGCGTTGATAAATATTTTTAATTCTCGGGGAACACAGAAAGCCAGTACTGGAGCAGAGCCGCGTCTCTGCCAGCCCTCTGCGTGGCCCTCAGCCGGGAGCATCCCTGGACGCCCGGCTCTTTTGTGTTTCCTGCGTCCTCTCCAGGCGTGTCTGCGTCGCGCGGGGGAGGGCGGGGGTGGCGTGCCGGAGATCCCCTCCCGGAGGAGGGAGGCATCACCTGCTTGTTATGCGACTTCTGACTCCCTCTGGGGGAGGACTCCAGTGGCAAAGCGGCCCTCCCCTCCGCCTGTCCCCTCCCTCCCTGGCTCCCGCCCTCAGTCTCCCCGCATCAGGAACCTAACGCGGCCGCCCTGCGCTCCTCCTCCTCCTCTCCTTCCTCGGACTCCCGGATTCCTGAAGTTATTAGGAGAAATAAGGGGACCACATGGAAGTTGTGACAGCCCCCAGCGGTGCTCCCCTCTCTCCTGAGCCATCACCTTGCCTTAGGGATTACCCGCTGACACGCTGAATGAAGGAGGTCCCCCTGCCAGCCAGCCTGCCGGGATGGGCCACTGCTGCTGCAAGCCTTATAACTGCCTTCAGTGCCTGGACAAGACGGTACTTTGCCTCCCACACCCGCCCCTCCCGTCTCCCTCCAAAGGGCCAGCGCCTCTGTCTCTGTTCCCCCGGCATGGCATGTGTGTGCGCCCTTGTCTTGTGAGTGGAACAGGATATACTGCCCTGGCTGGCAGCATACTTCCCCGTGCTGAGTCGGGAGCCGGGTTGTTACTCTGCAGTGTCTTACATAATTGTCTTTCTGCAGCCTCCGATGTAACTGTTGCAATTCTCCTGAAATGTTGAGGGCTCTGCTCCAACATCATGAAATCCAAACTGCCAAGAAATCCTTGGGATATTCTGACTGCCTTTTAATGTACCTGCGAGAGCTGAGACATTCCAGGTGGCGGGGAGGGGAAATTTAGATGAGCTAGACATGTTTCTCTTGGCCAACCGCTAACTTTGAAAGTTTGCCACTCTCTGTAACAAACAGCATCCATCCTTGTAATTTCTGTGCTTAAGGTCAGGGATGCAAGCCTCCCCCCCACCCCACCCCCAGTCCAGTTCTGCTCTCTGAATGTGTTTGCATCACGTAGGGATGCAGAACACAGAGGTGAAGACTTAAGGAGCCAGAGTCTGAGGGTGTGTTCCAGTTTTCACTGGAAGGGAAATTCACAGCCAGGGAACGGAGACCAGAGTTTGAGCAAGCACCGGATGACAGTTCCAACACAAAGCCTTTCTTTGCTATTGACATTTGACTGCGAGCTTGCAGAGGGATTAGGAGATGCTTTTAATTTCACGACTAGAAATGTGCTGGCAAGAACTCTTGCCTCTGTGATATGTTTTATTATCACACATGTTTGGATTTCTCAAAGATGCATGAAATGGAATTTAGCGAGAGGACGAAATTGCCTCCTTTCTACTTGTGGGTGCCAGTTATATAGCTTGAGGTCTAGTATGTGACCAGGTGAAGAGAAATAAATGGCTTAATATCAAACTCATTAGACGGAGGTCAATTGGGAAAAATTGGTTACTAGTTCTGTGGGTGAACTCTGACCCAAAGTAGAGTTATACACCACCTAGGAAAATTAAACTGATACATTAAAAGTCACCTGTTCCTTCTTTTCCAGTAGAAGTGACTATCTCAATGGGATTGGTTTTTGCCACCATGACTGAATTAAAATATTTATGTACACATTTATGTGCTTTAGACAAATAGAAATATGCAGCATTTGTACTCAGTTTTCTACACTTAAATCCAACATTGAAGTGATTAGGCCCTTTCTTCAAGAGAAACGGGTCACCAAGTGGTTTTGAAGAAAGTCTTGTAACAGTAATAAGTATAGAAGGGAAGGACCTGCTACATGTACAGCAGTATTATAATGTTCGTATTTCTAAGCTCTGATATAAAAGTTTTAGAAATAAAAGCTGGTTAAAAGTCTTTTTCGAGAAAATGTATTTTAAAGTGAATCCATCCTTCTTTTTTGTCACATCAAGTCCTTGAAAAATATTATCCCTGTGTCAGTCTTTAAATTGGAGATTTTTAAGAAAGATAATTAAATGCTGTTTCTTCTCTTTAGCAGTGTGATGTTTAAGTGACTTGCAAATGTTTTAGCTTTGAAACTTCACACTTAAGGCAAGTTATTCTTTCCTAATGAAAACTTAAGAACTTGCACAGCATTTTCAACTTTCTCATTAAGCTTACAGTGACATTTCTTGATGTATCTTTGCTGTATTTTAGAATGATATGCCCATTGCAGGTTTTATAGATGTTATGTCCAAAGGTGCTCATCTCAGGGATTAGGGCTTTCCATTCTTATTTAAAATTTTTGTTTTATTTAGTTACCCATCTTTCAGCATAACTTCATAAATGGTATGCCAGAATTGTTAGTTTATTCGGTAGTTACCTGTTGGGCCAGGCATGATACTTCTAAGACTGTTATGGAATTCCAGTCCAATCTGAAACTCTAGAAATCAGTTTATTCTTTAAATTCCACCATAAAATCCTTTAGTCTGTTCATCAGTTCTGACAATCCCAGGATCAACATGAAAGAGACCTGATAAAATGGTAGCTGAGTTGTTTCTGATTACTTCAGCCAGTCTTGTTGTTGTTTAGTCACTAAGTCATGTCTGACTCTTGTGACCCTGTGGACTGTAGCCTGCCAGACTCCTCTGTCCGTGGGATTTCCCAGGCAAGAATGATGAAGTGAGTTGCCATTTCCTTCTCCCGGGGGGTCTTCCTGACCCAAGGATCGAACCTGTGTTTCCTGCATTGGCAGGCAGATTCTTTGCCACTAAGTCATGAGGGAAGCCCTTAGTCCATCTTAATAAACCTTAAAAAAATAAAAGGAACACCCCCCCCCACCAACCCATACCCTGTATAAATACAAAATAGAAAACTTTATTTTGTGAAGCAAAAATGCCTTTGACAGTTTGCTCCTAGGGCAGGTAAAGATGTTCTGAAACATCTTTAAACAATTAAAGAGACTTTTAGGTAATCAGTGTCAGAGGTGGGCTAAGAAATAATAGTCTTAAGATGATTCTTTAACATAAATTTATTGGGAGGAAGTATGGAATTTTGCCTAGAGTATAAAATGCATGAAAAGTTTGTTAAATGAACAAATGGTTTTTAAAGGTTGATCATGCCTAAGTATCTTAAGTTTAAAAACACAAGTAAAAGCATCAACAGTATTTCTTGCTGGTTTGCTCTGTGCTCAGTTACTTTGGGGACTAGCAAAGAATTCTTAAAAGGCACAGCCTGCCCTATGGAGTTTACCAGATACTTGGTTGTATTTCCACCTTTCCAGAGAAAATGCGAGTGGGGCAGGCAGCAGTAAAACATACAGGGCAATTAAACCAGTCGAGCAAGACTGAAGTATCGTTAAGTGAAAGTTATGTGGTCCTCACCATTCCTGTTTCTGAAATCCAGTGAAAGAAGAAATCAGTGCTGGAATCAAAAGCAAGGTTTTTTGGAAGAAGTGGATCATGACTTGCATGTTGAGGAATGGGGTAGAGTTTTGAGAAGGACGGTAACTCTAAGCAAAGGGAGCAGGAGTAAAGATGTTTTAGCCCACTTGGGTGAAAGGTGAGAGTCAATATTGGTACACACGAGCTCATAGGGAGTGTGGGGAATGTTTACCAGGCTGAAACCCAGGCTGTTTTTTAACCTGAGTTAAGAAGAGATAAGGATCCATGTTGGGATTTGAGCAGGAAGCCAGTCTGTAGAGAGACTTATTCCACAGGTATCTGGAAGAGAACGGTATGACCCGTGAAGCCCCTTAGGATGCCCAGATGGGCCCCCAGGAGTCTGTCCACTG
The DNA here is from genome assembly GCF_049115385.1 of Moschus berezovskii. Lineage (NCBI taxonomy): Eukaryota > Metazoa > Chordata > Mammalia > Artiodactyla > Moschidae > Moschus > Moschus berezovskii. The sequence continues at coordinate 55,637,012 of NC_142472.1, forward strand.
GTGTATTCAGTGTGGTCCAGGCTGAAGCCAGCAGCTCTGCACATACAGACACCTCCCAGAGCTGGTCCTTCTTAGAAACGTTGAGTTACTAAGGAAATCAGCTAGATGTACAACTAGAGTGCCAGCCCATTTTTTAACAATAAGAACTATAACTGACAAGCAAATGAATGATTACAAGCCTGATTAAACAGGTGATTTCTTTTTAGAGTCAAAGTCTAGCTTCATAAGAGGTAGTTGATGAGGATGGAGTCTGAGCCAACAAGTTACGTTACTTAGGCATCCAGTGCCCTCAGGTCCTAATACCCCCAGCCTGGGATTACCCGGGAGGCTGTGTGGTGTCTGACTGTCACTGGCCCTGGTGACCACCTCTTCCAGGCTGTCATAGCTTTGCTTCTTCTACTGCATATACCCCCACCCTCCCCACCCCTCTCTTGCTGCTTCAGATACAGTCCTGTCCCTTTAGGACTTACTTTGCCTATCTCTACCCTGATGTTTTCTGTGTTGATTGTTGTCTCAGAGGCTAGTCTAACTTACCTTTTCTCTAAATTCTTGGGAGGGGTGTGAATTAGGGGAAGGCACCTCACTGCTTCTCTCAGCTACGCTCAGGTGATGGGACAGTAATACATTTGGCAAGGTCATTAAAAGAAGATTGAATCCAGAAAGGTCAAGAGACTTCTTCCGTGAGTCATAAATGGATGAAAAAAATTATGGTTCTGGCTAATTTTCCTTCCCTCTGCTGGCTCTGGAATCCAGAAGTTTCCAGCCTTGCTCCTCCGAGTTCACAGTTCTCCTTGGGCCCTGTGAGCCTCTGTCCTTCCTAACTGCTCCTTGGTAATCCACAATGGCTGACACCCCCCTGTTAACTGCAGCCTCTTAGGTAAGCTAGATGTTTCCCAGCTACCAACGCATGCGTGCTCAGTCATGTCCGACTCTTTTTGACCCCATGGACTGTAGCCCGCCAGGCTTCTCTGTCCATGGAATTTCCCAGGCAAGAATACTAGAGTGCAGTGCCATTTCCTCCTCCAGGGGATCTTCCTGACCCAGGGATTAAATTAGCATCTCCTGTGTCTCCTGCACTGAGCCACCTGGGAAGCCCAACACCCCAATATGCACCAGGGCAAAGGCTGGAATGATGCATCTTGAAATTTCATCTGATTTCTTTTGAAACCAGATATGGCCTTGCTCATTTTCCACACGAGTAGACACTGACATGTATTTAAGAATATTAAACATGAATGATGCTTTCCCTTCGGCTGTCTGTATTAAATTTCATTTCCAAGTAGAAAAGCAGACATAAAATACAGTGGCCTGTGCTAATTATATGTGAAAGAAATAGTACTTATTGATTAAGTCGAAGCATGGCATCCGTGCTCCCTTAAAGCCATAATAACTGAAATGAATAAAAGGTCAGTCCACTTCCCAAAGGAATTTTCCACAGTGCTATATTACGGATCTGGCCCATCTTCACAATATTAATATTGAAAATGAATGCTGTATTCACAAAAGGCAGTATGAAAGCAACACTGAAGACTTGCATGTTCTGTTGACGTCACCTGGTGGCTGGTTTGTTTTGAAATAGAAAAGGTTTCCCTATTAAGACAAAATTTTACCATGTAGAATTAGACCCTCATGGGTGAGAAGCAATATTGTTTTGTGGAAGAATGAAAAAAAATTCCTTTAAGCTCTTTGTAATTACATGTGTAGGTATATCACTTTGGGTTTCAAAAATTCACAATGGAAAAGATCTGGATGTTTCCTCAAATACCAGAATTCTATAGATTTTTAAATTTAACTCCTTGTTAAGTCTCTTTTGTTTAGCCTGGGAAAGAGGGGCCCAGCTCAGGTGATCGAATTTTCCTGATCTATACCGATTTCAGGGCAGGCTAAAAAGATAAGGAAGTTTAGTTGGGCATCTTTCAACTTAAATATGTATGTATACATATATATACACATACATATATACATGTGTATGATGACATCACCGACTCAATGGCCCTGAGTTTGATCAAAGTCCAGGAGAGAGTGAAGGACAGGGAAGCCTGTCCATGGACTGCTTGCTGCAGTCCATGGGATCCCAAAGACTCAGACACAGTTGAGCGACTGAACAACAACATATATATTTTAAATGTTACATACATATGTCCTTTAAAAAAAATATTAGGTGAGGAGGAGGAAGCTGACAAAAACACTCAAAACTACAGTGAATTTTATGAAGTTTTCATTAGCAGGCTTATAGCTGATCAAACATTCTTTCCAGGAGAGTTGCTGACCAGAGGCAGACTTGGCAAGAAGGGCCCATCTGATGGGGTGACAGGGGTTCCCAGAAATAGCCCAAGTGCTGTTTGGTGTCACTGGCCCTCCTGACCTTTGCCTGGGGCGCTCCCTTCCTAGCCCCCTGCTTACCCATCCTCAGGTCTCAGGAAGTCCCCAGGCTGGCCCTGGCTGCTGCTGCTGCTAAGTCACTTCAGTCGTGTCCGACTCTGTGTGACCCCATAGACGGAAGCCCACCAGGCTCCCCCATACCTGGGATTCTCCAGGCAAGAACATTGGAGTGGGTTGCCGTTTCCTTCTCCAATGTGTGAAAGTGAAAAGTGAAAGTGAAGTCACTCAGTCATGTCCGACCCTTAGTGACCCTACGGACTGCAGCCTACCAGGTTCCTCTATCCATGGGATTTTCTAGGCAAGAGTACTGGAGTGGCTTGCCATTGCCTTCTCCGTGGCCCTGCCTAGTTGAGTTTAATCATACTGTTTTGTAATTACTTGTTTGTTTACTGACTCTTTGGGAGACTCCTCAGCTTTTTGAAGGCAGAAATATCCTGCCTGGCTTGTCTGCCTGCCAATAGTGTATGTATGTGCTGAGTCGTGTCCAACTCTTTGCGACCCTGTGGACTGTAGCCCGCCAGGCTCCTCTGTCCATGGAATCCTCCAGGCAAGAATACTGGAGTGGGTTGCCGTTTCCTCCTCCAGGGGATCTTCCCGACCCAGGAATCGAACCTAAGTCTCCTACATCTCCTGCATTGACAGGAGGGTTCTTTACCCCTGAGCCATCAGGAAAGTATGCTACATAATAGGCAGTCAGTAAATATTTGTCATGTTGGATACATTTCCTGTTTCTGGATCAGTTGGGGTGAAAACTCCTCAGATTCACTCAACCTTATATATGTCAATGATCATTCAAAACACATATATTCAATTTTAATAAAAACCAGGCTGTTCTGTTGGTTCCTAATGGGGGGAGGGGCCTAGGTGGCTGATGCCCAGGGGAGGGTCACATGGGTGATGCTAACTAACAAGAACGGGCTTTTTCACTTCCTGTCATCCCCAGTTTCACACGGGCGGCACTAGCCGCCTGAACAGACAGCCCTGGTTGACCAGGCATGTTAGGATAAAAGAGTGTGGCAGGCTTGCTTGGGGCTTGGCCGCACATTCAGTTGCTTGGAGTTCACAGAGTGTTGAGCAGGTTGTATACTTTGCCAGGCTTCTGTAACCAGGACAGATCGAGGGCAGTGTTCCCCAAGAGTTTGCAGTGCCTTGGCAAAGGAGGAACTGGGCTTCCCTGTAGCAGACTGGTAGGGCGAGAGGTGGTGGGGAGCCTGAGATGTTCATAGGAGGGAGCCTCTGGGATTCCGTCTGCAGGTGCAGCGGGCCATGCTGGGGACACGAGAGGACTTGGAGTGCCAAGGAGACATGCCGAATCACAGAGGCAGCTAAAAAGACACACTCCTGCCGTGGGGCCAAGACGAACGTTCTGCAAGCATCCCCTTTCCAGTTAAGCCCATCCTGGAGTAAACGGTCATTTTAGAGGAACAACCTTCTTGGACTTGGCAATTTCTGGACTGTATCATTAGGATAGCTTGGATGCCTAATTCTGAGCTCTATTTTTAGCCTGTTGGAGTGAAAGCAGGGGCTCATGTGCTTGGCACCAGTGAGGAATTTTCCACTCAGTCCCCTTGTAGGGAAGCAATAATCTCATGCTGGCTCATCAAGGAGACCTTGCTCGTATTTCAGCCGTCTGCTGTGTCATCACCCCGGATCTGGCTTAGGGTGGAAGATGGGGGAAGGAGGATGGTGTGTGAGAGCCTTTCCAAGGAAACCTTCGGGGTGGCCTCACTCCTGATAACTCAGCAGAACTTCAGGCCCTGCTGGACTCTGCTGAGCCACGAAGGGTGGAAGAGTGACTCTACGAGGCAGGGAGTGGAGAGTGGAAATTCCCTCTAGGTTCTCGTCCTGCCTGAGGAACAGTGTCCCTGAAGTCCAAGCTGTTGACTCATTCCATCACGTCATTCTGGTTTGGCTCGAAGAAAACCAAGAGGAACTTAATTGATGCAGAGAATTCATAAATTAAAAGAGTTGATGTCATTTCAAAAACAGGCCCTTAAGGAAGAAGGGATGTAGCTAGACTGCTCCGGCAGGCCCCCCGGAGCAGAGCTACGCCAGCGTCTTCAGCAGGGACGCATGGGGAGGCGGTCGGAAAGGGTCAGAGAAAGCTGACCAGGAAAAGCTAAACAGCTACCCTATCAGGTGTTACAGCCACGTGTAGGCTGGAATGGAAACTGAAGTGCAACCCGAAAATCCACACCAAGGACAAATACGCTGCCAAGGAGGGCAGGGTTGGGTGGGATGTGAGTGTAGCCAGGGAATGTTTTCAGTGAAGCAGAGTCATCAGGCCGGCAGTGCCTGTCCTGCAGTTAGATGTGGAAAGCGTGGTGGTGACTTGCGCTTGGATCCAAGCTGAGGATCGGTGTGGTTTGGGTGTCAACATTGGGTCTTTATGTGGGTTATTGTGTTAGTGTTTGATGAAGAGTGTAGACCTTAGCTTAAACCTCCTGCTTCACCACTTCCTGGCTAGTTGTGCATGTTACTCGGCTGATTTCCTAACCATGAGCCTCAATTTTATCCTCCAGAATGGAAAATAAACCACAGAGCTGGTTGACCATCCCTCTGGAGAAGGAAATGGCAACCCACTTGAGTATTCTTGCCTAGGAGATTCCATGGACAGAGGAGCCTGGCTACAGTCCATGGGTTGCAGAGAGTCCTACACAAATGAGCAGACACACAATCAGCGCACCTTACCCGAGTTTAGTTATTTCCCTTGACTTTTTAGCCGTCAGATTTGTTGCTTCTCTTTAGCAGCTGACACTTCTTGATGAGCTGTTTGGTGACTTTGAGACCATTGGCTTGGTCATCTGTCTTTGCAGAAGGCTGGGGATGAGGGCAGGATGGATCTTCACTGATCATCATCATCTTTGCTTCCCAGAATGGAGAGGGTGCAGGTCTCTCTTCTCTCTGACTTCCCTCCTGTTTGCCCTGCATCTCTTTTCCCTTCCCGCCTCCTCCCTTTCTTCTCTTCCTTCTTCTCTTTCGCTCCCTCATTTGCATTTCTCCTCAAGCAAAGATACGTGGGGCAGGCCTGACCACATATGTCAGTGTCATTTTCATCCAAGTGACTCAAGTCTGAGGATCTTCACCCACATCATCAGCACCGTCTCTACCTGATGCCTGTCCTGCCTGGACCTTCAAGCCCCTCCTTTCCCATGTCCCCAAGGCTTCCGTGGCTGGAAATGCAGGGGTGTGATGGCTGGTGATGCAGGATACCCACATACGGGTACCATCCACCCAGGGCTTCATCCCAGGGCTGCTGCAGGAGCTAAGGGAAACCTTGGCTTTGGGTTAGCAGTCAGAGTTGGCTTATGGACTTTTTGTTAGGTTCTGGTTGTTCCATTTGCTGCTGCTGCTAAGTCACTTCAGTCGTGTCCGACTCTGTGCAACCCCATAGACAGAAGCCCACCAGGCTCCCCCGTCCCTGGGATTCTCCAGGCAAGAACACTGGAGTGGGTTGCCATTTCCTTCTCCAATGTGTGAAAGTAAAAAGTGAAAGTGAAGTCGCTCAGTCGTGTCCGACCCTTAGCGACCCCATGGACTACAGCCAACCAGGCTCCTCCATCCATGGGATTTTCTAGGCAAGAGTACTGGAGTGGCTTGCCATTGCCTTCTCCTGTTCCGTTTGCAACCTTGACTAAATCTTTGCAACTCTCAGCAGCTCAAGAGTGAATTGTGAGTGATGCTATTTCTGTTCTGATAAGGTTAGTATTTTAGTTCTCTGACTGTGCTTCAAATTGAGGATGTGAAGTGAAAGTCGCTCAGTCGTGTCCAACTCTTTGCAACCCCATGGATTATACAGTCTATGGAATTCTTCTCCTGGCCAGAATACTGGAGTGGGTAGCTGTTCCCTTCTCCAGGGGATCTTCCCAAGCCAGGGATAGAAGCCAGATCTCCCGCATTGCAGGCGGATTCTTTACCCGCTGAGCCACCAGGGATATAATTCAAAATGTCTCTTTCCCAGGTGATGCTAGTGATAGAGAACCTGCCTGCTGATGCAGAAGACATAGAAGATTCGAGTTCGATCCCTCAGTTGGGAAGTTCTCCTGGAGAAGGAAATGGCAACCCACTCCTGTATTCTTGCCTAGAAAATCCCATGGACAGAGGAGCCTGGCAGGCTATAGTCCATGGGGTCACAGAGTTGGACACGACTGAAGTGATTTTGGAGATACTGGAGGAGCAGAAACAAGTTAGTTTTTTCAGTAGTTTGAGATGGTTTCAGGGTAAATACTGAAGTTTATCCTCTCTGGAATATCAGGCTCTCTTAATTTGTAGTAACAAGTCAGCTGGCTGTATTTCACTGATGTTCGAACAAGGACCTGTCCCTGTGATCAGTCTGATTAGACGTTTTCCCTGTGTTGTATTCTCTAGTCTTTGAACTTAGAGTAGAATCACAACAGAGCCAGGAAGGTGCTTTAAAAAAAAAGAGAGAAGAGATAAATGCAAATTCTAAACACATTCAGATATTCAATATGGAAAAGCACCTCTTATCTGTAGGATGTCATCCAGTTGCAAATAAAATCAAAGGAAATGGCAGAGTTGTAATAACAAGTAACGTTTTGTATAGAGTGTGTAAGTGCCAGGCATTGTTCTAACTGCTTCACCTATGTTAATTTATTTAACCATCAGGATAACCCTGTGCAGTGGGCGTGGCACTGGGAGGGTATGCACTTTCAGAGGTGGTCTCCTGCCTTCCAATTCTGGGAGGTCAAAGATGCTCCTCGGGTGGGAGGCGGGAGCTTCATGAGTGAGATGGGGTCCACTATCCCCCAAAGGGTATATCGTTGCTGTGTTAGTCTCGAGAGAACCGTGACTTAATCACTGTTAATGCTTGTGACTAAAATAGCTCTCAGCTTATGATGTAAATAGAGTTTTATTTTGGCATGAAGTTCTGGTATTGCTTAGCACATGCCCCTTGTATGACCTGAGACCCTGCCATGGGCCCAGAGTAGCTCACATGTCACCAGGGTCTAAATGCAGGAGACACAGGGACACAATCGTGACGACCGTCTATGCTCGTTCAGCCCAGATTGTCTGGAGGTGCTGACATCAAAGTCAGAGGAGGTTATGAAAGAAAGAGTGTTCACGCGGCCTTGATGGTATCTGTGCTAGATATTTGGTACCCATTTTAGCCAAAATTCCCTCCTGGGAAATGTTTGCATTGGGTGTGCATTCTACAGAGTGAAAGAAGCTTTCCTTGAAGGCCTGTATTTTTGGCATCTCTCACTGGAAGAGAATTTACAGAACACATCTTTCCTAGTTATTATTAATAATAAAATCATAACAAATTTAAATCTCGATGCTGACTCATATCTTTAACTGCTTCTCTGTTTTATGTCCTATTAGGAATTTGATATGAAAACAACTCAGCAGTCATTTAGTGACAAATGGGGTTCTTTGCAGTAAATAATACTTCAAGTGGGAGTTTTCCTCTTCTTCTACCAATGCACAGAGTGGAACAAAATACTTGGAGACCTCTAATTTTGGTGTTGATCTTACGACAAAGAGAAATGTTTTGTATTAGGTTTTCTGTTCATTGTTTACTAGGTAGCTATGGACGAAAGGGTAAGTTTAAGGAGACTTGGTAAAATAAACATCTGCCTGTCAGAGAGGTTTGGCGTTGGCATTTTCATGGTCAAAAATCCCGTTAATAGTGACAGTAATTAAAAATGTAAAATAATATATAAGAGTAGATTAATGTGTAGACATACAGAGAATTACTGTAGGTTGATATCCACAGAGTAGAATATAGAGAAAAGCACAACCACAGGGTATTATTAATATTATATGACAAGCTTTGTGATTTGAATGTGGTACAAATGAATGAGTCAGACTTGGCTTTGTAAGTTTTGTATGTGCTTATCTAATGAGAAAATTATCTCCTTAAGGACTTGACTTATAAATATTTGCTTAATGTGATTCATTAATTAAACATGTAAAAGTCCATACCCAGCCTCAAACAAGGGGAATCTCAGTGTCCGTTCTGTTTTTTCAGAATGAAAGTGCCCTTGTGAAGGAGAAAGAGCTATCAATCGAGCTTGCGAACATCAGGGATGAAGTTGGTAAGTGGGGCCTTGGCATGAGGAGTGGGAAGAGGGTGTCTTTTTCCTGGTATGTGAGTGTGTAAAAAAAGCAGTTGTGTCCCGACTAATAACCAGAGCAGACCTGCCTGGACAGATGGGAGCATCTTCCCCAGAGCAGTGGTGGGTTCTTGTAGTCTTGGGGGCGGGGCATTGATTTCTCTGCAGCATCTCTGTTGTCATAAAGGCAGCTTGCTAACAGTTCACAGTGGAACTAATCAGGCTTGACTCTGCTTCTCACAGATGGCAGCGCATCTCTGCATCTGCCTTGTGTGGGGTGACACGCATCCCCCGTGTGACCCCTCCCTCTGCCCCGGGGAAGGCATAGCTCCTAGAAGCAGCTCAGCTCTGGTGGGTAGCTGGAGCACTCCCAGTAAGATGCTTCCTGCCGTTGTTCACCCTGCCATGAAACACTCCGTGATCTAGAATGTGAATCTGGATGGCTGTCACAGTGCTAGGGTTCATCTCGAAACAACTCCTCTTTGGCCGATAGGATGGTGTCATTCTGGCTGAACCATAGGAGACCTTGCCAGTGACGGGATGACCCCTAGACCCTGGGATATTGTCCGTCGTAGACTTTCACTCTTGGCCGTAGGTCAGACCAAAGATCTGCCATGTTCCGATTACTTTATCCCATTCCACTCTTAGGATCCTTTATTCCCACAGAGGTGACATGAACATGACCTAGTCCCCTCGGCCTGCTCTTCTCTTTATGAGGAGTGATTCTCCTCCATCCAGTGTGGTCCTGTGCAGGTGTGGCCTCCTCCGCCAGCAAGGCCCTTAAACAAGCCCATCCATCCTAGGTAGGGGGCACCTGTTTTGGGGTCACCCATGAGGCATTGAGTGTGGAGGCCAGACTTCCCTGGGGAACATGGGCCCCCTGGGCCCACGGTGGATGGGGTCGTGATTTTCACAGTTTCCCCCACCCTTTCTCTTTAGAAGTGAAAGTGTTAGCTGCTTCAGTTGTGCCCAACTCTTCGCAACCCCATGGACTGTAGCCTGCCAGGCTCCTCTGTCCATGGGATTCTCCAGGCAAGAATCCTGGAGTGGGTTGCCAGTTCCTTCTCCAGGGGCTCTTCCCCACCCAGGGATCAATCCCGGGTCTCCTGCATTGCAGGCAGATTCTTTACCATCTGAGCCATTATTTTTACCTTAAAATTTGTGTTTTGTTTCTTCATGAGTTTTCCACTTCCTCTGCCATTGAGACAGGGCGGCCGTGGCCTCTTCTTCCCTCCTAGGGGAGCAGTCCTGTGGGGAAGACCTCACGCCATGGCCCCTCCCCAGCCTCACTTGTGTGGCACCCACACCCGGCATCCCCACTGGAGGGATGGATGCACAGGACCGGAAGTGGCAGTGTTGGTGAGGGACTCAGGTGAAGCCACAGTCTACACACGCGTGTCTCTCTCACGCAATGGTTGGGCTCTCAGGTGGTTCCTGGGCTGTGGAGAAAATGACCGAGGTCCTGGCAGAGTGAGCTGGCTCATGTCCGTGTCCGTGGGTTCCCCTTCATCAAAAGGAAATTTGATTAAAGAAAAGAGTGATGACGGGGCAGTCTGCAAGGTGACTCATAACTCTGAGGTGTGTGGCGCCTTGAGTCTGAAGACGGATGACGAACCCTCCCACTGTGGGGTGAGTGCCGCCCGGGAGAGACGTCTGCTCCCCCTGGGCAGACGTCGGATTCACGTGTCCATCCTGACCCAGCGGATGAAATGTACCAAACCCAGTGCCCTTCCCCTCTGTGCTTTCCCGAAGCTTCTGAGTGCAGCAGGAACCCCTCAGGGATCACGTTGGGGCTTTGTATGGAAGTCGTCTTTGATTTCTGCATTAGGGCTAAGAGGAGCACCAGAATTCACCTGCCAAGTGAAAAAGCCACAGGGTGTGGGGAAAGGAAGGCCATTCATTCGGCTCCAGAGGGCGCTTTAGCTGTGAGTCCCTGAGCCACTGTGGAGGCGGCATTTGTGAGGGGGAAGACAACGGGGTGGGGGGACCAGCCGTTAACTGTAAAGTCATGAATTCTGGTGTCTTAACCCGTGCGATGTTCCTTTGAAGGGAAGAGGGCACCTGGCTGTGTTCACCGGCCTGGAAGCTCTCTGAATGCCATTGTTCAAGAGTGTTTGTAACCCATCCTCCAGTGTCCCCTCTCCCTGGAGGCTGGTGAGAGGGCCCGGAAGCTCCAGCCCTCTGATGGCCTGGTCTGTCCTGTGACCTGCCAATCCTAAGGCTCTCTAAGTGCCTCAGGGAGTCACCTCCTTAGCATAAATTCAGTCACGGAAGGACTCATTATAAATCCAAGGACACTCCTGTCACCCAGGATTTCAGAAGGGTTTTAGGAACTCCAGGGGACAAAGACCAGTATGTTATTCTACTTCATCTAGCCAAGGCACCTGGCCAAGGTACTGCCCAGACACAGAGAATCCCTCCTGCATTTAATAGTTTTCTGAGCACCTTTATGTAGCAAGCACAGTCATCACATTGTGATGGAGGTCCAGACCTTAATGACTATAGTCTGTCTAGTCACTGCATTTGAGAGATCAGTTAATCCAGACTTGGTCAAAGATTTTATCTAAAGCTGGGATGTCTGTAAGAAGGACAAAGAAGAAGAGCTTAGTTCTCCTTAACCTCTGTTCATCCATTCATTAAACAGTTATTTATTAGGTGCTTAGCATGTGGCAGGCGGGCTATCCAGGTGGCTCAGTGGTAAAGAATCCACCTGCCAATGCAGGAGACTCAGGTTTGATCCCTGAATTGGGAGGTACCCCTGGAGAGGGAAATGGCAACCCACTCCAGTATTCTTGCTTGGGAAATCCCATGGACGGAAGAGCCTGGCGGGCTACAGTCCATGGGGTCACCAAGAGTCAGACTGAAGTGACTTAGCTCACACTTGTGTTTTTCATCTGACCTGAAAACTTTAGAAACATTAATGTGAAATGTAGTTTTAAAGCCGAAAGCAGTGATTAATAAAGCAGTCATTCTGGCAAAGTTTCTCAAGTGTTGTACAGGAAGCTAAATGGTTAAGTCTACATTTGGATTCAAGTTGGCATATTGAAACAGAGCAAACAATACCTGAATGTTTTTCTGTAACATGAAATGAAGACATGTTAAAGAATTCCAAGAGCTTTGCTACAAAGGTATGATAGTAATCTAAGTTTGTGATAGTAAGCATTGAATTGTTTATTATGTTCTTAAGTTACTAAATGGAGAAGCCAATGGCACCCCACTCCAGTACTCTTGCCTGGAAAATCCCATGGATGGAGGAACCTGGTAGGCTACAGTCCATGGGGTCACAAAGAGTTGGACATGACTGAGCGACTTCACTTTCACTTTTCACTTTCATGCATTGGAGAAGGAAATGGCAACCCACTCCAGTGTTCTTGCCTGGAGAATCCCAGGGACGGTGGAGCCTGGTGGGCTTCCATCTATGGGGTCATACAGAGTTGGACACGACTGAAGTGACTTAGCAGCAGCATCAGCAAGTTACTAAATAGGATGAAATTTTCAATTTGCTCTTGTTTATAACTAGCAGCTTACATATACACACCCCACTATAAGTGTATTTATGAGATGATTTTACCTCCTAGGGTTTATGCAGAAAATGTATTTTCCAATTTATGATCATAATCCCTTGTATTTACCAGGTGCTTAGTACTTACCAGGCTCTGTCATGTGATATGTTTTATTTATTCACTCATTCAGATTGCTCTGTGAAGTAGGTGCTGGTGTCTCTTATAGGAAATTGAAGCTCAGAAAGATTAAATGACTTCCAAAAGAGCATACAGCTAGTGTGTACAGAGTTGAGTCTCAAACCCAAGTCTAGAATTCTTCTACTCATTGTATGTGATTTTACCACAGCATCTCCAGCACCACCATCACATTTGATGATAATTTTTAATTTAATTAAAAAATCAGGTGAACAAAATAAAATAGCTTTTTCTTCCAGTTCTATGATGTTGTTCAGTCGCTAAGTTGTGTCTGATTCTTTGCCACCCCTTGGACTACAGCACGTCAGGCCTCCCTGTCCTTCACCAACTCCCGGAGCTTGCTCAAACTCATGTCCATCGTTGATGACGCCATCCAACCATCTCATGCTCTGTTGCCCCCTTTTCCTCCTGCCCTCAATCTTTCCCAGCATCAGGGTCTTTTCCAATGAGTCGGCTTTTCTCATCAGGTGACTTCCACACAAAAGGATGAAAGGTGCTAGTATGAATCTGTCCAGACATAGGTTAGAGTATAATTATGTTAATTCATCAGTAAGCTATAGCTGTTAGGATTGGGTTCAAGAATAAATAACGAACTCCCTAAAGAATGGAAGCTTACTCGAGGTAGATGTTTATTTCTCCCTTATATAAAAGTTGGAGGAGTTCCAGGTGGCTCAGTGGTAAAGAACCCACCTGCCAATCCATTGAATCTGCATGCAGGAGATGCTGGTTTGATCCCGGCATCGGGACGATCCCCTGGAGGAGGGCGTGGCAACCCACTCCAGTATTCTTGCTGGAGAATCGTCATGGACAGAGGAACCTGGTAGGCTATGTCTGTGGGGTCGCAAAGAGTTGGACGCACCTGAGCATGCATGCGAGCACCCAGCGGTAGGTGTGATTCTGTTCCACGAAGTCCACAGAGGGGGTGGGCAGGCTTCCTACAGCTCAGCGTTCTCCCATTCCCAAGACAGTGGTGCTTCTCCCAAGCACCACCCCCATTCCCAAGACAGTGGTCCAGGGCGGCTGTGGTCAGCACTAGGTGCCCCCTGGTCATCACATCTCTAGTCCAGTTATTAGGATGGAAGAGGGAATGAACAAAGAAGCAGATACAGTAGGTCAGCTCTTTCCTTGGGAGAAAAGTTTCCAGGAATTTCTATCTCATTGCCCAGCTCTAAGTCACAGGGCAAACCTAGTCATAAGAAGGACTTGGAGTTGTGCTCTTCTTTGGTGACTTTGTCTAGATATTTTATTGCTATGGAGGAAGGTGAGAATGTGCTGTGGGCCTCACTGTCCTCCGTCAGTAAGAGGGAACCCTAGTGCTTGTCACACTAGTTGAATGAGACGAAAGGACGGAGCACAATGTTTGGCAGGAAACTGGGGCACAGTATATGCTAATTCCCTTAGGTTTCAGATTAGATTCTGTTGTCTTCCTTCCCTTCACAGCTTTAAAAAATCTAAGTTAAAATGCAAAACCCAAGAAGCCACCTCAGAAAAAATAACTAATCTTGGTATCACAAAATAATGCACATTTTCTTATGTATAAAAATAACTCTTCTAAGCACACCAATGAAAAGACAATTTGCCAGATTGGATAAAAAAGCAAGATTCAGCTATGGGCTGCCTAAGAGAAATCCACTTCAAATGGAAAGGAGTGGATATTTAAAAGTAAAAGGAGAGAAAAAAGATATACTATGCTAACACCAGGCTTCCCAGGTGTTGCTAGTGGTAAAGAACCTGCTGGGCAATGCAGGAGATGTACGAGACGTGAGTTTGATCTCTGGGTCGGGAAGATCCACTGGAGAAGGGAATGGCAACCCACTCCCATATTCTTGCCTGGAGAATCCCATGGACAGAGGAGCCTGGCGGGTTCCTGTCCATGGGGTCACAAAGAAGTTGGACATGATTTATCGACTAAACAACAATAACAGTGTTAATATTACACAAAGTAAACTTCAGATCAGTACTGTTACTATAGATGGAGAGGCCATTACACAAGGATCAAGGAGTCAGTTCACCTAAAAAACATAGCAGTGCTGAATACCTGTGTGCCTAGAGACAGAGCTTCAAATCAGATGAAGCAAAACATGGTGGAACTGAAAGAAATAGATTCACTGTTACTGTTGGAGACTTCAGCACGCCTCTCCCAGTCCGGAGAGAATGAGCAGGCAGACAGTCACCTGGAGTTTAAAAACCCCAATAGCAGTTATCAACCAGCTGAGCTAGTGGACCTCATTGACATTCAGAGAAGTTTCCAGATAACAAACAGGATGTACATCCGTCTCAAATACACATGGAATGTTGACCGACGTGGACCATACACTGAGCCATAGAACAGACCTCAGCAGATATTAAAAAACTGAAATCATACGGATCATTTTGGACTGTAACAGAATTAGACTGTAAATGAGTAACACGAAAATAACCTGGAAATACTTGGAAATTAAACAACATACAACTAGTACAGGAGTCAAAGAGGAAACCACAAAGTAACTTAGAAGCTTATGTTGAGTTGATTGACAACACAAATGCAAAATCTGTGGAATGCAAAGTTCTCTCTGATCAGGGGAGCCGAATCTTCTCACTCAACTTTCTCAGCAACTTTGTCAGGGGGGTACCCAAGTACATATTAATGTTCACTATTTAACTATCACTGTTCTAGGTTCTATGGTGGAGAGCAGGCAGTGTTATTTAGAAGAAGGTTTGATCTAGTCTGATGTCAGAAATGTGAGTGTGATTATAGATATACTGTTCTCTTTGCAAGAAAACCACTCAGCATGACGAGGTCCAGAAGTTACCTGGCCTTCCTGTAAGTAAATGATGTTCCGAGCTGGGAAAAATTCAAATCAGTGATGTCAGCTGCCAGGATTAGATTTTTATCCCAGTAAATGTAATTTTCTAACGTTATTTTAGTTTCTATCTCATGCACAGTAATATCAAAACTACAAACTCCCTTAGATGTACCAGAGACTGGGTTTGGTTGCTATGGAAAGTACACTGTCAGCTACAGTTCCACAGAACTGCTTTCTTAAAGACAATGATTTATTCCAATTGGCAGCAGCACATGTTTTGATATTTATAAAATTCTTTAAGGTTGCTAGGTGTATAGCACCATCTGATTATTTTATATGGAGATGTCTATTTTGTGATCCTCTAAAACATTTGCTCCTTTGTGAATAAAGATAATCCTTTCTGATATATGCTAATATTTTTAAATCTGTGGTTTTAATTCTTAACCTGAATTGACTGAATAAAAGTCAAGATACTAAGGACTGCCCGTAAAATACCCAGAGGACAAGCAGTTTCTTGAAACTTGGAGTCAGCTGCTTCTGCAAAATTTTGACTTCATAATAAATCTAATGTTTAGATCGGTGTATGATTTACAAAGTTCTTTCATATATTATCTTTTTTTTTCTATTTTCTTAACTCTATTAAGTCACTTTATTTCAAATTTAAGAATTCAGTTTAGCATGAAATAAAGGCAATTGACTCAACAAAGTGCTAGAATAGCTTTATGTTAAAAACATTTTTTTCTGGAAGTAAAATCAGCCTGTTGATAGTACCATTTCCAAAGGTCAGGCACAGATTCTGAAAGTTAATAGCTTTTTTCTTATATATATATATTTTTAAGTAATTAATTTATTTTTTATTGGAAGCAAATTATTTTACAATATTATATTGGTTGGTTTTGCCATACATTGACATGAATTCGCCCCGGGTTTACATAAGTTCCCCCTCCTGAACCCCCCTCCCATCTCCCTCCTCCCTTTATCCTCCCTCTGGGTCATCCCCGCACGCCAGCCCCGAGCATCCTATAACATGCATCAACCCTGAACTAGTGATTCGTTTCACATATGACAACATACGTGTTTCAACACGTATGTTGTCATGTATTATTTCATTTGATCCTGACAACAACCCTAACAGACAGATAGGTAAGGTAGATAATACACCCACCGTTTTAACGGTGACTGAATCATGGCTCTAAAGAATGAAAGCAAACCCCAAATCACGTAGCTATTAAGGATAATGGAGCTGGGTCTTTATCTTGTTCTACCATGACCATAGCATGCTGCCTTCGTATTGTAAAATTTCAGGTGGTATCTGGGGGAAGATAAGAAAAAGCAAGAAAAAGATGTGACATTATCTATAGATTTAACCTGAAAATTGCCAAAGAGCAGTTTTGCCAAAAAACACAATGCTTTAAATGACAGACAATCACGTACAAATTATGCAAATTAATCATCACCTCTTTGTGAGTTTCTCAGTCACATAGATCCCTTTTATTTTTCTTTGTATCTCGAGCCCCAGCCCAGAGCATAAGTTCACATGAAGTGTGAACTATGTCATTGTTTCATTTTATAAATTTGATTGAAATCCAGGAGATGCACCTGTTAGTGTGCCAGGAGTAAAGATGGGAGTGACGTGGTCTCTGAGCTCGGGGGACGTCTGTGCACTGGAGGGATGGATGCATAAGCGAGTAACTAAAACCCAGTGTGCTGAGTAAGGTGCTGGAAATCTGAAGTTCAGAGGATGGCTTGTAACCCAGTTAGGGGTCTAGGAAAGGCTTCTGGGGTAAAACAACTAAGCTTAAAGGAAATCAAGGAGTCAGTGAAGAAGTGGTTCTTCTACACTTGATCAGTTACAGCAACAGGGTTAGTGAAGTCCTTGACTTAATCTCTCGTTTGGGAAATGAGAAAAATAGTAAAGACGTGTTTTCCTGGGGTGATCCCTTAACCAGAGGAAAAGGACAAATGAGCTTGTCTATGAAACTCTTTAAATTACTTGCAGACAAAGCAGGGCAGTGTTTGGACTATTAGACTTCGATGAGTCTCCCTTCAGAGATTTCTTTGACCCACTTAGTTTTTCTTAGTTTTTCCAATGCCATTATGAAATTATTCTTACTCATTCAATTCTCCACAGATAGCACCAAAGCCAGATTCAAGAATACTGTCCACCAATTTACTGTATTTGGGATTAATTTCAACAAAGTAATAATGTAAGTTTGCTTCCCTGGCAGCTCAGTGGTAAAGAATCTACTTGCCAAGGGAGGAGATACAGGTTCAGTTCCTGGGTTGGGAAGATTCCCTGTAGAAGGAAATGGAACCCACTCCACTATTCTTGCCTGGGAAATTCCATGGACAGAGGAGAATGATAGGCTATAGTCCACGGGGTCACAAAAGAGTCGGACAGAACTTAGTGACTAAACAACCACAACAATACATAAGTTGCAGTATATGCTTCTGTAATATTCAGATCACTCTTTTTTTTAATCAGAATTGCAGTTTTTCAGCTGAATTTCAGGTCTTCAGGAGGTTAATTCTGATGAAGAACAAGGAACTTGACCAATTCTGCACTGCAAGGAACCATGTAAAGACATAGCAAGTTTCAGTGATAATGAAACTGATCATGGTCTCTGGGCTCCTTAACATAGCTATTTTCTTTAAAAAAAGAAAAGAAAGAAAAAGTTAATGAAGAATTTGGTCAGAATTTAGCTAGTCAGGAGTATGATTCCAGATGGAGAGACCAGGCTGGCTGCTAAGTGTGGACACTGTTAGTGCAACAAGAATGGCTTTGACTTTCAAGGAAACACCTTTTAACTAGGTTTACTAGAGCCCGATATAGAAAACAGAAATCTCAACTTACTAATTTCCAGTGAGAAATGATATTTCTTCTTAAAAGCAGATCTACTTAGAAAGCTGAAATTGTAATCAGAAGATGTCTTAGTGGACCAGACTCGATAGTATGCTATAAATAATAATGGCATCTCGCTGAGATAGCCTTGTACAGCTATCTGCATTCCTTTCTTTTCTGGGACCTCAGTTCTTACCCAGGGATCCCCATGGAGGGAGATGGAAGCCTCTTAGAGCCACCTGGGAGCTTATTTCAACTATGCACTCATTGCCCTCCTTCTAGTCCTGGAGAACACTCTTGAGAGCCCCTTGGACTGCAAGGAGATCAAATCAGTCGTTCCTAAAGGAAATCAACCCTGAATATTCACTGGAAGGACTGATGCTGAAGCTCCAATACTTTGGCCACCTGATGGGAAGAGCTGACTCACTGGAAAAGACCCTGATGCTGGGAAAGAGTGAAGGCAAAAGAACAGGGTGGCAGAGGATGAGATGGCTGGATAGCATCAGTGATTCAGCGGACATGAACTTGGGCAAACTCTGGGAGATAGTGAGGGATTGGGAGGCCTGCTGTGCTGCAGTCCGTGGGGTCGAAAAGAGCTAGACATGACTTAGCAACTGAACAACAACAGTAGTATTGGACAAGTTACAATATACCTCACACAGCTAGTTATGGTAGACTGTACACAGCTGTAAGACACCATATATTTGAGGCAGCTGTTTCTAAGCAATAGATGTCACAGGCCTGTGATCCTGAGGCTAAGACTCTGTATTCCCAAATGCAGGGGGCCCAGGTTCAATCCCTGGTCAGGGAACTAGGTCCCATATGCCTCAACAAAGAGTTCGCATGCGATGTCTAAAAAAAACCGCACTTACCACTATGAAGACCCAGTGCAACCAGGTAAATAATGAAAACATAAATCTTAAAAAAAAAAAAAAGGGACATCACTCTGAGCCCCCTGTTGGCCCCGACTCCCTGACTGGGGTCACTGACCAGACCACAGCCCAGAGAGGTGGTCCAGCAGGGACCACTGACTGACTTGCTGTGCTGCAGAAGCAGATACCAGAGTGCCAGGTGATTAAAGCAGCTGGAAGTCATGGGACTGAGCGCTGGAGAGCAGTCAGCTGGGCAGAGGAGGCCCCGGGAGTTTGCAGAGGGGGGCTTCCCGGGTGTTCAGAGATGAAGTGTGGGCATCGAATGCCTGGGGAGGCCTGGCGGAGGGCAGCCGCTGCAGGATGAGCTGAGTGGCGGCACCAGACACTGTGCGGTGCAGGGAGACGTTGGAATTGCAGCTGAGCCAGGGCAGAGAGACCTCACTGAAGACCTCGACTCAAGACCCAAGAAAGGTGAGGATCAGAACTGAGAATAAGGGTCTCTAGGAAAACTGAAGTGGACCCACCCTAACAAAGGGTAAAATCTACGTCTGGTGGAGTCAAGAGTAATTTACCTGCCTGTTCAAGGAAGACAAAGTAATGCACACTCCTTTCAGTATGTGTGCATGCATGCCAAGTTGCTTACCGTGTCAGATTCTGTAGAATCTGGACTGTAGCCTGCCAAGCTTCTCTGTCCGTGGGATTCTCCAGGCAAGAGTACTGGAGTGGGTTGCTATGCGTTCCTCCAGGGAATCTTCCTGCCCCAGGGATTGAACCCACGTCTCTTATGTCTCCTATATTGGCAGGCAGGTTCTTGACCACTAGCGCCACCTGGGAAGCCCTCCTCTAGATACCATCCATTTAACAATTAGACCTACAAAGTGGAACCCATAATTAAGCGAAAAGTAGGCAATAGATATGGGTATTGAAATAACCCAGATGTTGGAACTGGCAGACAAGACATTTTTAAAAACTGTTACAAACATGTTCACCACTTCTAGAAAGCGAGGGACATAGTAACCCAGATGGGGAAGCCCAACAAAGAAATGAAAACTACAAAAGACCCTATTGGAAATGTTAGAGCCCAAAAGTTAAATCTCTGAAATGAAAAATTCACTGGATGGGCTTTACAGTGGTTCAGAGACTGCAGGGGAAGAGGGTCAGTGGGTTGAAGACAATCTCAATAGACATGATCCAATCTGAAGAACAGAGAGAAAAAAGATTAAAAGAAAAATGAACAGAGTGTCAGGGACCTGTGGCAATCTAACAGATGCATAATTGGATTGTCAGAAGAAGGAAGAGAGAGGAAAAATAAATTTTTAACGATGTGCAAAGATGTCTCAGATTTGATTGTTAAAGAACAAACTGCAGACTCAAGAAGCAATGAACCCCAAACAGGATAAATGCAAATCCACAAATCACACCTAAGACATCGTAGTCAAACTGCTGAAGGCCAAAGATAAAGAGGAAAAATGAAATGCAACCAGATAAAGACACATATCACTTACAGGGGACAGTGATGTGGGTGACAGTTAACCTCATCAGAAACAAAGACAGTGGAATGACATGTTTGATGGGCTGAAATAATTTTTTTAAAACATCAGAGTTTAATGTTCAAAGAAAACATTCTTTATGAATGATAGAAACTTAGAATTACAGGAAAAATTGAGATTCTCAAAATGGTAAATGTGTGGATAAATATATAAGATTATTCATTTTGTTTTAAAAGTTTTCTATTTTTAAGTGTTGAGCTTGATGCTATTTGTCTGTGACTACATTCATGTCATTACTACCCAAAACAAGACATAGGACATTTACATCATCTGAAAATTTGCCCCAGGCTTCTTTCAGTCAACTCCACCTACCACTTGCCTATTTCTGTCCCTGTAGATTAGTTTTGCCTGGTCTCGGATTTCCTACAAAGGGGAGCAGACAGTCTTTCATGTCTGGGTGCTTTTGCCCGGTATGAGAGATTCATTCACGTTACCAAGCTTTTTATTGACTCGTGTTCCTTTGGCGTGCGTATGCCAATATTAATTATCCACTCAGGTTTTGTCCACATTTTGCTTTTATAAATAAGGCTGTTGTGAATATCCTTGCATAGGTCTTACTGTGGACAGAGACGTTTTCATTTCTCTCAGTTCAGTTCCTTCATGAGAAATGACTGGGTCAGGGGACAGATGTCAGTTTCACTTTAGGAGAAGCTGCCAAACAGTTCTGGAAATGGCTCCTCCGTTTTTACACCATCCCTCAAACATTTTGGAGCATTCCACTTCCTCCATAACCTTGCCAGCACATTCAGTATTGTCAGTAATGTCATTGTTATCGTTGTTATCATTATCATTGTTTTAGCTGTTCTAGTAGGTGTGAAGAGTGTCTCACTGTCGTTTTAATTTGTGTTTCCCTGATCACTAAGGAAGTTGAGCACTTCTGTGTGCTAATTGTCTATGTGGATGTCTTCTGTGAGTTTGCTGTTGTCCATTTTTTATTCAGTGGTTTATCTTTTTACTGAATGGCAGCCACCCCTTTCACCTCAAGGCTGCCATAGTCCCACCTTCATTGTGTTCCTGGTCTGTCTTTTGGCTTCCAGGACTTGGGTACTGACTCAAGATAGCCTAAGTATACAGCCACGAGTATCAAAAAATTGAAAGTAAATGTATTGCTAAGATATAAAGCATTTTAACAGTGTCATTTTAAAGATAAATTTGAATGCCTTTTCTGCATAAACTTATTCTAGGTGTTTATTTTGAGATCAGTATGCTGTAATCCAAGAATTCAAAGAGTTCGTAATTAGTTGGAAAAGAGGGCGTGGGGGCGAATGATTGTAGCGTGAAGTTAAGTTAGTGGCTTTCTCCTTAAACAATTTGTCCCTGATGATGTTCCAAGCCCCTTTTCCTTCTGACTCTCTGTGGTCTCCCTGGTGATCTCAATCTACCCCTATGGCTTTAGCTGCCCCCTAAACTGCACCCTCCCAGGTCCATGTCTCTAGCCCTAGTCTCTCCTGAGGTCACCCCTTGGTGAGCCACAGGCATTTCAACTCTTTGAGGCCAATTCATGTTATCTCCACCTACCCAACCCTCTCTGTGTGGGTGCATGCTAAGTCACTTTTAGTTGCGTCCGACTCTGTGCGACCCCATGGACTGCAGCCCAACAGGATCCCCTGTGCATGGGATTCTTCAGGCCAGAATAGTGGAGTCGGTTGCCACGCCCACCTCCAGGGGATTTTTCTGACCCAGGGATTGAACCTGTATCTCTTGCATCTCCTGCATTGGCAGGCAGGATCTTTACCACTAGTAACCCCTGGGAATCTCTACCCCATACTTCAAAGTAAAACTGAATCACCACTTCTGTTATAGTCCTAATTTATTTCAAGTACAGACTAAGTTGCTGTAACAAAAAGACACGCAAATGAGATGGAATAAATAAGATTGGGGATATTTTTCTCTTGGGTCCTTGTCTGCCTATGAGAGGCCCCAGGTTTCAGCCTGAGGGAGGGGGAAGGAGGCAAAGTCAAGGAAAGGCACCTCCCTCATAAGACTCCGATCTAGAAGTTGCCACGTAACTTCTTCACACCCGTTGACGTAAGGATAGTCACGTGACCCCACAGAGCTGCAAGGGAGACTGAAAGGTAATATGTCCAGCTGGGCAGTCATTTCTGTTAACACTTAAAGAGTATTTTGAATAAAAGAAGAGGAGGAGATGGGGGACAAGTAGGCTCAACCACAATTTTAAGCTCCGTTGTTGACACCAAAATTCGCAGAGGAAGTCAGCCTGGAAAGTGGAGGTGATTACCAACTCTGCCCCTCTGTCTCCTTCATTTTTGATGTCCAGGGAGTCCCCAGGTTTTACCTACTTGGAAGTAGGTCCTACTTGTGTCCTTTTCGTCTCTCATTTTAAAAGGAAAAGGGAAATTATGGAAATCTGCCTGGGCCTGGAATCACATTAGGAGATGGATATCCACAGAGGAAAGTTGTACAGGGTCTAGCCAGGGTAATAGACAAATATTTCTGCTTATCATAAAACACTCGTGGGCTGTTATAAATTGCCTAAAACCTTAACTTCTTCTGTGTCTGTGCCTAAAATCAGTGGGTAGAAACAGTTCGAGGTGGTCCACTTTGTTCCTTGGAGTTGATTTGATATATTTGGAAGTAAGACAGCAAGAGGCTGGGAGGAGTTCATGGGGAAATGTACACCTCTTTAAAAATTAGATTCTATAGATTTCAAACATCAACCCTTCCTTCCTGTGCAGGAAACCCCTGAACAACAAATAAAACAATCATCCGTCTAGGGAAACCTCAGAGAAAATGCCCCAAGTCCCATGGAGAAAACAGAATACCCCGGCCATGCATTTATCGTCACCATCAAATGGATTAAACTGTGTTACCCAGTAGCCCCTTGGTCTCTGTTTCTCCCATGGGCAATTAAGGGGACTGCAGCCGCCCAGACTATTGGACCGAGGGTGGCAGTCAGCACCATGCCGTGGGCTGGGCTGCCCTCGCTGGGAAGCTTAGGAAGGGGCAGGTCCCAGGAGTTCACTGGTTAGAGCTTTGTAGGGTGGATTCTACCCAGTGAAAGAGGAGTCTGGAATCTCAACTTTCACAAAGTTATTAAAAGCTCCTTCTAAAAGGGATGTCCAACCTGGAAATTGTGTACACTGTCCAGTTTATGTAACAAATATTAATTGGAGGTAAAATTTAAGCGTCATATTTTCAATGCCATTTTGCACAGGAGAAAAAAGTTAAAAGCAGTCAGTGCTCACTGCCACCACATGGACCCACCGTCTGGCCTGTCCATAGCCAGACTTCAGAGCGGGCCCCCGTGGTGTGTTAGATGAGCCGCTGCCAGCTCTGTAGCCCAAATTAGCCCAGAGGAGAGGGAAGGGCAGGCGCCATGCAGGATCCCTGGAAAGCCGCTTCCTGTTTATGGGCAGTAGTGTCATACTCGCTCTCATGTAGATGGCATTTGTTTCTCTCCTCAAAACTTCCCATCATAACCATCGTCTTAAATCCACATCCTCTTTCCTCCTTTGCCCCCACAAATCACTTGCATTTTTCTCCTCTTCAACCAAGAAGGTTACTTCTAAGCATTGCAATTACATTCACGTACAGGGTTGGTCATTATCCAGTTGTTGAAAGGCTCATCCTTTATCTTAAGACCACATAAAAATAGCTCGAAGTATTTATGACTTTGAACAGCACCTTAACCTTGTGGGGATTTTTGTATCTGTTTCTCCTTCTCTTTCTTTGTTTCCTTTCTTCCAGAACATAGGGCAGAATAGCGGTGTTAGAAAGAGCTCTGTTGAGATTCAGGGCACCTGGAGGGAATCCTGCCTTCGCAGTTCTTGCTGGCTCAGCCTGGACAAGTGACTTAACCCCTCTGAGCCTCCATTGCTCTTCTGTAAAATCAGAGCAAAACTGCCCACTTCCTCCAGCTTTAAAATTGGCTGTGAAGATTAAGCAAATTAATATTGTGTATTTTATTGTTGTTGTTTAGTAACTAAGTCATGTTCAATTTTTTGGTGACCCCATGAACTGTAGCCCGCTAGGCTCCTTGTCCATGGAATTTCCCAGGCAAGAATACTGGAGTGGGTTGCCAGTCCTTCTCCAGGGGATCTTCCAAACCCAGGGATCAAACCCATGTCTACTGCATTGGCAGGCAGATTCTATACCACTGAGCCACCAGGGAATCCCCAATATTGCATGTTAGAGAACTTCATGAAGCACAGAGATGCTGTCCTTGATGTTACTACTAATGTCTCCTGTTGCTGGGCAGCGAGTCATTCTGCAAAGCACATTTTCTCTGTAGATGAAGCTTCTCTCTTTAGGGCTCCATTTCAGAGGGAGATCATAATAAAAATAGTATAGTCTTCCCAGTCTTCTTTAAGAAAGGACAGTGGAAAACTCCTTGATGACCCTCAGTCACCATTACAATATCCATAGAATTCTAGAAGGCAAGGGCAGAAGGGGGCTTCACACTCAGGGTGCCTGTGTTAGCGAGCTCAGACTGCTGTAACAAAATAATACCCAGGCCAGGGGGCTTAAACAACAGGCATTTATTTTCTCTCGGTTCTGGAGGCTGAAGTCCAGGCCAGGTGCTGGCAGAGTTGGTTTCTGCTACAGCATCTGTCCTTGGCCTGTGGAAGGATGTCCCCTTGCTGTGTTCTCACCTGGTCTCTGAGACCTCCTCGGTGGCTCCTCCTCTTCCAAGAGAGACACCAATCATGTTGGACTAGGGCCCCACCCTCCTGGCCTCATTTGAACTTAATCAACTCTTCAAGTACCCCACCTCCCTATACGGTTACACTCTGAGGTCCTGGGGAGTGTGTCTTCACCCTGTGACTCTAAGGGTGTACACTTCAGCTGGAAGCAGTGCCCGACCCCCTCATTTTCCAGGTGAGAATCTCAGATCCAGAGAGACTGAGTTAGTTGCCCAAATTCCCACAGCTGGTGTCTGCAGGACCTGGGAAGACCTGGACTCTTCCTGCCCTCCCCCACATGCCTTTGTCTCCTGTCCCTTCCAGGTGTGACCTGACCACTTCCTGTCCTGGGCTGTCACTCCCCCACCCTGCCTCCCCACCCCTTCTAATCTGGAAATGCTGGCAGTCTGGATTCCAGACACAGGGAGGGTTATTCACTGTCACTGTGTGGAAGTTTAAGTAGTGTGGGGGTAGGACGTGAGTGGGCACTTCAGGTCATGTATTTGGGGATCTTGAGGCTCCTATATGTAGTCATCCAGTTTGGGGGCCATGTTCCCATAGTGTGACCCACAGGTAAGTAAAGTATTAATGTACTTTTTATCTTGTGGCTACGCCCCGAGCCTTGTGGGATCTTAGTTCCTTGACCTGGGATTGAACCTGAGCCCTTGGCAGTGGATGCATACAGTCCTAACCACTGGACAGCCAGGGAAGACCCTTGTTAATGCACTTTAAAGAGCCACCTTGACAAGAACTCTTCTGTGTTTGTTCTGTAGCACTGGGAATGCCTAGCAGCTAGAAAATATGCTTCATCTTACTGCAGCCACATGTCTTATATCTTCCCACTAACCATTTATACACCCGTGGGGAGGAGAAAACACATCTGTCAATCCAGCCCCACTTCACTGGAGAAGATTTAATAATGAGAGTCTACCCTGAGGACTCATGCTTTTAAGATTTTAACACTTTTATAGAATAGACCACAGCACATTCCCATGTGAAATGGAATATTACCGTTCATCACTAACGTGTCACAAAACTTGTCAAAATTCAGCAGTTTTGAATTTCACGTTTTTCATACTAATTGACAAAATCCAGAAAAGTCTTTCCTAAGTACCGTGGACCAGAGGCGAATCTGCCATCACATTTGTGAACCAGGGGCCCTTATATGTGCATGAATCCGGCTGTTAGTTCCATGGAGATTTATTTGGTGTCTAGTGTGTGTTTATCTCCCCAGTGGGTCTCCTTTTCTGATGTTCTCCTCTTCTTAAAGGGTGCCGGCACCCAAATCACTCAGACCAATTGCCTGAGTCATCTTCGGGTCCGATCCCTGCCCTTCCCTCACCTCCCTTGTCCAAGCCAGGGGCAAGTGCAGGTGGCTTTGCCTCCCAAATGCGTTGCATACCCACCCAGGACTGCAGCTTCAGCCCCAGGTTACGTCCTCCCGGACCCCAGACATGTCATCCGCTCTGTTCTCCTTGCCTCCGCCTGCCTATTCACCATGCAGCCTCCAGGGGGCTCTTGTAATCAGCGCTTCATGAGCTCCTATTATCCCAGGTTTAAGACTGTCGAGGGGTAGGGGGGCCCTTTCCAGTTATTGGAGTACAAGCCCCACTCCTCCCTGGGGGCCAGGGTCCTTGTGAGATCAGACCCCACCTCTCCCCACCTCCACTGTCTCATCACAGACCCTCAGACCCCTTGTCATCTTCCCCTCCCTTAAGTGAGCCCCGTGTTCCCAGCTCTTACGGTTCTTCCTCCTGGAACCCCTCCCTCCAGCTCTCTGGACCCCTCCTCTTCCCCGTCATTCACATCCATCTAGGTGGGGTTTTCTCAGGTGCCTCCTGCATCCTCCATCCCCTAGCATTGCTCTCCTTTTCCCTGACGTTGTTCCATTTTACTTTCTCCAGCTGGCTGTTATCTCAGGTTTTCGTGATCTGACATCTTGCTGTTTAAAACGTCTGCCCGTGTCTTTATTTGCCCTCCTGGCAGCGAGTCTGGTTCTCACCGCACGATTGGGCGTGGGATATAGCAGCTGCTCAATAAATTCAACTACTGTCTGTTGATGGTCCGCCTGCCTGTCTGACCACAAATACTCAAGCGTCTCTGACACTGTCCCTGCCCACTCGTGAGGGAGGCAAACGGGTAAAAGAGATGTGCTGCAATTCACAGCAGTGAGGGCTTGAAGGCTGCCTCACCAAAGCCTCACCTCCGAGACATTGAAACCCTGGTGCAGCGGTCACTCCCACCTGGGTGCAGAGGGACCTGGGCTCTGGCCCCTGCTCTGCTGGCTTCGCCCCTCCCTTGGGGGCCTTGGATCCCTGAGTTACCCCTTCTCAAACCTCCCATCCTACTGGATACCTGCCTGGGGCCCAGGGCATGCCAGCTGCGTGGTACCCAGAAGGTGCCCCACTAATGCCAGCTCTCTGGTCCAGGGCCCTGGGGATGCTGTGTGGACCTGCAGAGATGCCCAGAGAACCCTGACTCCCCCCACTGGCTCTTTCACTCACATTTCTACTCCTAGTCCCTGAACCTTCCCTCCATCTCAGCCCCTCCTTGTCTCTCTTCTTGACCAAATGAAGTTGCTCAGTCATGTCCGACTCTTTGTGACCCCATGGACTGTAGCCTACCAGGTGCCTCCGTCCATGGGATTTTCCAGGCAAGAGTACTGGAGTGGGTTGCCATTTCCTTCTCCAGGGGATCTTCCCAACCCAGGGATCGAACCTGGGGTCTCCCACATTGTAGGCGGACGCTTTTACCATCTGAGCCACCAGGGAAGTCTCTTCTTGACATTTTCATCAAAAAGAAGGTCCTTTAAAAAAGAGGGCTGTAGAGGGCAGTATGGCCCAGGATCCCAAGCAGCATGTTTCATGGACTGAGCCTGCCGCCTGCCATGGGTCACTGTGATCTGACAAGAGTAGACAGAGGCCTTTGCCACCAGAGGGCTTTTCCAGGCATTATAGTTCCCCCTGGTGGACACAGATTTGTCACAGGATTCAGTTCAGTTCAGTTCAGTTCAGTCGCTCAGTTGTGTCTGACTCTCCACGACCCCACGAATCACAGCACGCCAGGCCTCCCTGTCCATCACCAACTCCCGGAGTTCACTCAAACTCATGTCCACAGAGTCGGTGATGCCATCCAGCCATCTCATTCTCTGTCGTCCCCTTCTCCTCCCGCCCCCAACCTTTCCCAGCATCAGAGTCTTTTCCAGTGAGTCAATGCATCGCATGAGGTGGCCAAAGTATTGCAGTTTCAGCCTCAACATCACTGCCATCAAAAAGGACCACCCCCACACACACACAACCAACTAAAGTTTTACAAAGATGCTATAATCTTTAAACCCACATAATTCCACTCTTAAGAATTTATTCTAATGAAGAAAGCAAAAGAAATATGTGAGTGATGCAAATCAAATGTCCGACACTAAGGACGTATAAATTACAGTGCATCCACATGAAAGTAATGGTGGCTCAGACAGTAAAGAATCTGCCTGCAATGTGGGAGACTTGGGTTTGATCCCTGGGTTGGGAAGATCCCCTGGAGAAGGGAAAGGCTACCCACTCTGGTATTCTTGCCTGGAGAATTCCATGGACAGAGGAGCCTGTCAGGCTACAGCCCATGGGGTTGCAAAGAGTCGGATATGACTGACTGACTAAGCACACACCCATGAAAATATGAGGGGACCATAAAAATATTAAGCAGGAAGACATGGAAAATTCCTAACAGGAGATACTGAAGTCACACTACTGCAACAGCTGCATAGGATTTTCAGTGGAAAGTTTTTGTTTTCTTTGTGTCATGAGATTATGGGTAATTTTTAAATTACATTTTTTCCCTTGAAAGTTATTTTGTCTTTTCAATTACTCCCCATATCTTAAAGAAACAATTTAATCTTTTATCTGACTGTGGAATCCCCTATAAATATGTAACAATCAGCTCAGTTCAGTTCAGTCGCTCAGTCGTGTCCAACTCTTTGCGACCCCATGAATCACAGCACGCCAGGCCTCCCTGTCCATCACCAACTCCCGGAGTTCACTCAAACTCATGTCCATCGAGTCGGTGATACCATCCAGCCATCTCATTCTCTGTTGTCCCTGTCTCCTCCCACCCCCAATCCCTCCCAGCATCAGACTCTTTTCCAGTGAGCCAACTCGTCGCATGAGGTAGCCAAAGTATTGGAGTTTCAGCTTTAGCATCAGTCCTTCCAATGAACACCCAGGATTGATCTCCTTTAGAATGGACTGGTTGGATCTCCTTGCAATCCAAGGGACTCTCAAGAGTCTTCTCCAGCACCACAGTTCAAAAGCATCAACTCTTCGGCGATCAACTTTCTTCACAGTCCAACTCTCACATCCATACATGACCATGGGAAAAACCATAGCCTTGACTAGACGGACCTTGGTTGGCAAAGTAATATCTCTGCTTTTTAACATGCTATCTAGGTTGGTCATAACTTTCCTTCCAAGGATTAAGCATCTTTTAATTTCATGGCTGCAATCAGCATCTGCAGTGATTTTGGAGCCCCCAAAAATAAAGTCTGACACTGTTTCCACTGTTTTTCCATCTATTTCCCATGAAGTGATGGGACCAGATGCCATGATCTTCGTTTTCTGAATGTTGAGCTTCAAGCCAACCTTTTCACTCTCCTCTTTCACTTTCATCAAGAGGCCTTTGAGTTCCTCTTCACTTTCTGCCATAAGGGTGGTGTCATCTGTATATCTGAGGCTACTGATATTTCTCCCGGCAATCCTGATTCCAGCTTATGCTTCTTCCAGCCCAGCATTCCTCATGATGTACTCTGCATATAAGTTAAATAAGCAGGGTGACAATATACAACCTTGACGTACTCCTTTTCCTACTTGGAACCAGTCTGTTGTTCCATGACCAGTTCTAACTGTTGCTTCCTGACCTGCGTACAGGTTTCTCAAGAGGCAGGTCAGGTGGTCTGGTATTCCCATCTCTTTCAGAATTTTCCACAGTTTTTTGTGATCCACACAGTCAAAGGCCTTGGCATAGTCAATGAAGCAGAAATAGATGTTTTTCTGGAACTCTCTTGCTTTCTCCATGATCCAGTGGATGTTGGCAATTTGATCTCTGGTTCCTCTGCCTTTTCTAAAACCTGCTTGAACATCTGGGAGTTCACGGTTCACATATTGCTGAAGCCTGGCTTGGAGAATTTTGAGCATGACTTTACTAGTGTGGGATATGAGTGCAATTGTGCAGTAGTTTGAGCATTCTTTGGCATTCCCTTTCTTTGGTATTGGAATGAAGACTGACCTTTTCCAGTCCTGTGGCCATTGCTGAGTTTTCCAAATTTGCTGGCATATTGAATGCAGCACTTTCACAGCATCATCTTTCAGGATTTGAAATAGCTCAATTGGAATTCCATCACCTCCACTAGCTTTGTTAGTAGTGATGCTCTCTAAGGCCCACTTGACTTCACATTCCAAGATGTCTGGTTCCAGGTGAGTGATCACGTTATCGTGATTATCTGGGTCGTGAAGATCTTTTTTGTACAGTTCTTCTGTGTATTCTTGCCACCTCTTCTTAATATCTTCTGCTTCTGTGAGGTCCATACCACTTCTGTCCTTTATCGAGCCCATCTTTGCATGAAATGTTCCCTTGATATCTCTAATTTTCTTGAAAAGATCTCTTGTTTTTCCTATTCTGTTGTTTTCCTCTATTTCTTTGCATTGATCGCTGAGGAAGGCTTTCTTATCTCTCCTTGCTATTCTTTGGAACTCTGCATTCAGATGCTTATATCTTTCCTTTTCTCCTTTGCTTTTCGCTTCTTTTCTTTTCACAGCTATTTGTAAGGCCTCCTCAGACAGCCATTTTGCTTTTTTGCATTTCTTTTCCATGGGGATGGTCTCCTGTACAATGTCACGAACCTCTGTCCAGAGTTCATCAGGCACTCTGTCTATCAGATCTAGTCCCTTAAATCTATTTCTCACTTCCACTGTATGATCGTAAGGGATTTGATTTAGGTCATATCTGAATGGTCTAGTGGTTTTCCCTACTTTCTTCAACTGAAGTCTGAATTTGGCAATAAGGAGTTCATGATCTGAGCCACAATCAGCTCCTGGTCTTGTTTTTGCTAACTATATAGAGCTTCTCCATCTTTGGCTGCAAAGAATATAATCAATCTGATTTTGGTGTTGACCATCTGGTGATGTCCATGTGTAGAGTCTTCCCTTGTGTTGTTGGAAGAGGGTGTTTGCTATGACCAGTGCATTCTCTTGACAAAACTCTATTAGCCTTTGCCCTGCTTCATTCCGTGCTCCAAGGCCACATTTGCCTGTTACTCCAGGTGTTTCTTGACTACCTACTTTTGCATTCCAGTCCCCTAGAATGAAAAGGACATCTTTTTTGGGTGTTAGTTCTAAAAGGTCTTGTAGGTCTTCATAGAACCGTTCAACTTTGGCTTCTTCAGCGTTACTGGTTGGGGCATAAACCTGGATTACTGTAATATTGAATGGTTTGCCTTGGAAACGAACAGAAATCATTCTATCGTTTTTAAGATTGCATCCAAGTACTGCATTTCGGACTCTTTTGTTGACCCTGATGGCTACTCCATTTCTTCTAAGGGATTCCTGCCCACAGTAGTAAATATAATGGTCATCTGAGTTAAATTCAGCCATTCCAGTCCATTTTAGTTCACTGATTCCTAGAATGTCTATGTTCACTCTTGCCATCTCCTGTTTGACCACTTCCAATTTGCCTTGATTCATGGACCTAACATTCCAGGTTCCTATGCAATATTGCTCTTTACAGCATCGGACCTTGCTTCTATCACCAGTCACATCCACATCTGGGTATATGTTTCTCTTTGGCTCCATCCCTTCATTCTTTCTGGAATTATTTCTCCACTGATCTCTGGTAGCATACTGGGCACCTACCGACCTGGGGAATTCCTCATTCAGTATCCTATCATTTTGCCCTTTAATACTGTTCATGGGATTCTCAAGGCAAGTATACTGAAGTGGTTTGCCATTCCCTTCTCCAGTGTGTTAATTTACTAAGACTGCTGTACAAAGTACTGCAGGCTAGAGGGCTTAAAAGACAGAAATTAATTTTCTTACCATCCTGGAGGTTGGAAATCGAGATCAAGATGCCAGCGGGGTTAGTTTCTTCTGAGGCCTCTCCTCTTAGCTTATAGATGGCTACCTTCCCCCGACCCCCTGCAGGTGTCTGTCCTATAGACTTCAGTTGGATTGGATTGGGGCTGACCCTATAAATGACCTCATTTTAAGTTTATTAGCTGCAAAAATCCTGTCTCCAAACATGGTCACATTCTGAGGCACTAGGGATTAGAACTTCAACATATAAATTCTGGGGGACACAATTGAACTCATAACAATGACTATTATAATAATTCCACATATCTATATACAGTCTTCACCTTTAGATGACTTATTTCATAATTGTCAAAGCTTAAGCATTATCTGTGATGTAAAAGGTAGTATAATATTATTCCTTACGCTTTATCATGAACTACAACCAGATTCTTTAGTTTAAGTCTAGTGTTGTAATTACTGATCTTTGCTCCTTCTTGCCAGTAACAAGTTGTAATTATTCAAGGGACATTTTTGGCAATTGTTTAAAGAAAATTGCTCTTACTCACTAGTTTTTCCCCTCGATTTTGATTTATGAGTTGTGGTGTGTGTGTATGTACTGCATACACGCACTCTATATATTCTTGCATACATATGTTCAATTACGGAAAACTACCGCAGACTCTAATCCTCTTTTTGCTTTTCAAAGTCATGCTTATGAATTTAAAATGTTATCAGTGCTCCTGGCCTGTCATAATCCTATTCTTTTAGAACCTATTTTCTCAGCGTTTTTGGTTCTAGGGATTTATTATTGGTGTGTTTGCCTCTCACATTATAAAGTACCAAATGTTTTCTCATGAATAGAAATAAAGGAAGAATGAATGCAAGACTCCAGAGGTTGCCCATAAAAATAAGCCTACTTTAATTTCTGTGTGCAAAATGCCCCAGTAGATACATTTTTGGGAATTTACCAGAGGCAAGAGGATGTTTATTTCTTTAGGGACTCTGTTATTGGAACTTGCTCCCTGGTGCCTCAGCTGCGGCTCTTATCCAATATCTTCTGCAGGCCTGGGGCTTATGACCCAGGGTCACTGGAAGAATAGAATATCACTTCTTATATATAATAGCGATTGGGAATTTGGGGGTTGGTGCTAGATGTGGAAAGGTGATTCCCTTGGCCACCTGATGCAAAGAGCCAACTCACTGGAGAAGACCCTGATGCTGGGAAAGACTGAAGACAAAAGGAAAGGGGGGCAACAGAGGATGAGATGGTTGGATGGCATCAGTGACTCAACAGACGTGAATTTGCACAGACTCTGGGAGATAGTAAAGGGCAGAGGAGCCTACCTTGCTACAGTCCATGGGGTCCAGAGTCAGACATGACTTAGCGACTAAACAACAACTGAGGCCGCACAGCTCACGATTTACTGAAGCAACAGTGCAGTTCAGGAGCGGCTCTAGGATGAAAATCAGTCAATCATTGCTGACCTCCCCGCAAAAGAATGCCAGGCCTTGAGTCATCCTGCCACGAACATAAACAGAATCACACGTTCGATGGAAGTCTCCAGTCCTTTCTGACTGCAGACAACCATAACCTTTTCAAACCCAGTCTTCTTAATCATGGTAGTCATTTAAAAAATATTTTAACTCATAAAACATTCAAACAAATAATAGGATTTTCTTATATACATATTGTTGCAGGTGTTCATTGGGAAGTGAGTCCTGTCAATTAAGCAGACAACCTCTGGGGAGAGGGGAAGGGCAGATGGAAGGTCAGACACACAGATGCATTTCCATCACAAGTAGAATTCCACTGTCCTGCTCATCCTGCATCTTGCCTTTTTTTGTTTAACAATGTATTACAGGTCATTCCACGGAAAGATTGACCTTGTTTGTTTTTTTTAGTTACCTGTATCCCATTGAATATGGGATTTGCCCTGTGTGTATAGTGGACTTATCATCATTTATTTAACTAGCCCCCCCACTATTTTCCAAAGGCAAATCATGCTGAACTAATTATCCTTCATCAGATTTTTTTGGTTCTCTTGTGAAATTGTTGACTTAAAAGATATGTGCCTTTAATTTTTTTTCTCCAGTGTGACTCATTTGTTGTTATTCATTTCTTGACCTTTTTTTTCTGTTTTATTCCATGTATGCAATCTATATCATCAACTTATTGTTTAGATTTACTAGAGTTAAAGATACCGATATTAGTATTAATATATGAAAAGTACATTTTTCCCATATAAAACAGTCCTTGTTAAAGAAGAGTACATGGTGAGCATTTTTATTATTTTCATTTGAGTGCAGTGTGCTGTATTTCTAGTTAATAAACAGTAAGAATGGTTCTCAGATCCCCCTAGCTCCACATATATCCATGTGTGTGCATGTGTGTATATGTATAAAACAGTGTAGTGGTGAGGTTTTTATTTTGTCAACATACATCTTCATCATCATTATACAGAGTTTCAAAATCCAAATATGAACTTTCCTTCTACAAATACGTCTAAATTTATCCTCTGAGATATTTTCCCTGTCATGTTATTTTGCAGATTTTCTTTCCATTTTTGGTAAAAACTTTATTGAGATATAATTCACATGCCATACAGTTGCCTGTTTGAAAACAATTCAGTGGTTCTTAGTATATTCACGGAGTTATGCAACTGTAACTATAATCTGTTTTAGGACATTTTCATGACCCCAAAAAGAAACCCCGAACTCTTCAGCTGTCACCCTTCCCAAGCTCCCATCCCTAGGATTTCAATTTTGAAAAATACTTGAACCTGCAAAGCAGCTCCTCAGTTTATATCCCCACCGTTGTTCCATCAAAGGCCAGTTTTCTCCTACCCTGTATTATCAGAATATTTCATCTCAACCAACCTTGTAGGTAAAAAAATATCTCTTGCTTTGATCTGCATGTGTTGAATCATGAATGGTGCCGCCCATCTGCTCTCGTGTTTGTAGACTGTGCTTCATCTCTGCGCTGCCTTGTGGACCTGTTGTAAATACATTGTTGTCACCGCTTTATTTTGATGCCATTCACCGCAGCAGGGTGCACGGGGCAAAGACTATGAAGTTAGTTCACCTGAATTACAGAAACAAGAGCACCCTCCAAAGAGACCCCGTGCACCCAGACACCTACCCTGGAGCTCATTGCTCGAGGCTCACTAGTAGTTCCCGTGTGTCTCCTGTCTGTGCCCCATCCTTTTCTGTCAGAGGACCCTTCACCTTCCCCCAGTGTAGGTGAAATGATTGCTGTTTGTGTGGAGGTGGGGAGGAGAGATGGACTGGGAGTTTGGAGTTAGCAGATGCAAACTGTTACATATAAGATGGGATAAACAACAAGGTTCTGTTGTGTAGCACAGGGAACTATATTCACTATCCTGTGATAAACCGCAATGGAAAAGAATTTAAAAAGAATGTATATATGTGTAAATAATTGCTCCTCTGTTGGCCTCAGTTTGACTATGTCTCAATCCATCGAGCACGGTTTTTCATGGACATTCCACGGTCGTTGTTCTGTTAAAGCCCAGGCACTCCAGGATAAACCTGGCTCTGCATGTGTATCTCTTCCCGAGTCTGTGGGTCCTGGTTGTTCCTTTCACTAACGAGGGTCCCTGGTGAAATTCTAACGACTTGCCCAGGTTGGAGGATCTTTGGGGAAAACTGGAGTGCTGTTCAGACCCCTGGGCATAGGTGATTCCTCCCTGCTGCCTCCAAGCCTGAGCCACTGTGGCCTTCAGTTCCTAATAGGTTCTGGCTGTTTCTATGAGGCCCCTAACCTCCCTCTTCCATGATCTCACTGCCAGGGACCAGAAAACCTCAGTCTACTTCTGCCGTTCCTGCTGTATTTATTAGCAAGCGAGCAAAGCACCCTCTTGCTACCTGTGGTGGAAAGCTCGGTGCACACTCAGCCATCATCCCGACATGGGTATTGTTGTTGTTACCATTTGGTTGCTCAGTCATGTCTGACTCTTCATGACCCCACGGACTGTGGTCCACAGGGCAGAAAAAAGTCTGTACAATAATGCCCTTGTGCATATTAATACTTCCAGCTTTCCTCTGTTTGTGAGGTTTTAAAATACAAAACTGGTTTTTAAAAGCCTCAAGAGTAATTATAGCAATTGCTTAAACTGTAGACCAACCAAAGACTTTTGAGGAGTATTTTTTTCATCAGCATTCTTTAGAGTTGCCGGCACTGGTGGCAGTAAAAAGCAGAGGGCTTTTCTGATCAGTCTGGTTATTGCTTCTAAGTTCTCTACAGACAGTGTCTCCTTTTATCGCCCGCACCTGATGTGGGCAGCACTCACCACCTTGCTCTCAGCACACTAGAGGATCCTAACTTTCTCAGGTTCCTCCATCAAACAGTGGGACCCAGGACACAGGGCCAGCTGAAGCCGTGGACCAGGAAGGCTTGGGACAGCATTAGGCTGCTTGGCTGGGCCATGTTCTTATACGCTATGCGCACAGAGCAAGACCCAGCCTGCCCACCACTCATTTCACCAGGGAAATAGTGTCCTTAAACATCTCCTGCCTTTGCAGCTCTTACTCCACACACCGTGACCTTGGGCCAGTCACAGGAGCTCCCTGGGCTCAGGTTCACCCTAACATCCAGGGTCTGTGTTGCGGCTCAGATGCTGTAGGTGGGAAAGCACCTTGCGTGCGTGCGCGTGTGCTAAGTCACTTCAGTCATGTCCAACTCTTTGAGACCCCATGGACTGTAGCCTGCCAGGCTCCTCTGTCCACGGGATTCTCCAGGCAAGAATACTGGAGTGGGTTGCCATGCCCTCCTCCAGGGGATCTTCCTGACCCAGGGATCGAACCTGCGTCTCCTGCAACTCCTGCTTTGCAGGCAGAGTCTTTACCACTGAGCCACCAGGGAAGCATCTTACAAACCATGAAGCTCTGCAGAAGGAAGGGGATCTTGCCCTGGTCCTTCCTCCCACACCTTGATGTTGTAGCGCGGAGGTTGCAGACAGGAGGCTCTGGGTGCTTCCTGGCGGGTTTGTGACCGTGTGCTCTGCCGTCCCCCCCAGCTTTCCACGCGGCCAAATGTGAGAAGCTGCAGCGGGAGAAGGCGGAGTTGGAGCGGCGCTGCGAGGCGGAGGTGCGGAACCTGGGCTGGCAGCAGGAGGCTGAGCTGCGGGACCTGGAGCGGCGGCTACAGCTGCAGTTCGAGACCGAGGTGGCCCGGCTCCAGGAGGAGCACCGCGCGCAGCTGCTGCGGCTCGGGTGTCAGCACCAGGAGCAGGTGAGTCCGCCCGGCCCGCCCTGCCCTGGGGAGCCGCGGGCCGGAGGCGGAGGGGAGCCGGCCGCCTCAGCCCGGAGTCCTGCCACAGGTGAGCTTCCCGGTCCCCACCCTCCCACCTCGGTTCTGTCCCGTCCCCTCTCCGTCATCCCCTTCAGCGACTCTGGCCTCCTCCCAGGCACACTCCCACCTCTGGGCTTTTGTGCTGGGCTGTGCCCACTGCCTGGTAAGCTGCCCTGGTGGCTCAGTTGGTAAAGAGACTGCCTGCAATGCAAGAAGACTTGGGTTGGATCCCTGGGTCAGGAAGATTCCCTGGAGGAGGACATGGCAACCCGCTCCAGTATCCTCACCTGGAGAATCCCGTGGACAGAGGAGCCTGGCGGGCTATAGTCCTTGGGGTTGCAAAGAGTCAGACACGATTGAGTGACTGAACCAACACACCAGTGCCTGGAATGCTCTCCCTCTAGACATGCCGTGGCTCCCTCTCTCCCTCCCTGGTAGACTTTTCTTACTGAGGCCTTTCCTTACCCAGAATTATAGCTCCTTCCCCACACACACACACTCCCGTCCTCCTCCCTGCTTTAGCTTTTCCTGGGCACTTACTACTACCTAATGTGTGATAAACTTGACTTTGTACCCTGTTGATCTTCTGCATAGCCCACGAGGTCAGTGGAAATAGCAGACACACGTGTATCTAGCACGTGCTGTGGGTCGTGCTCTGTTCCTCCCTCTTTTCATGGACTGACTCATTTAACCTCTATAGTAACCCAACCAGGGAGGGACCATTATTACCCCCATTTTACAGGTGAGAAAACAGACCCGGAGGTTAACTACCTTGCCAAATTTCATGCTCATGCAAGAGCCAGGGTTGGACCCAGTCTGAACCCAGGGTCCGTGCCCTCAAGCCCTGAACTAGGGTTTTCTGCTGGATTTACTGCTGAGTCTCTGGCTCGGCACTGCCTGCCTGCACAGGGTAGGCCTTCAGTGTGTATCTGCCTGATGAAAGAAGGATTCCACTCGTTAACCTTAGCCTTGCAGTCTTCCCAGAGAGAGTCATTCATCCTAGAATAGCTGGGGAAGAACTCCCAGGGAGCCAGTCAGTGTGAAAGCGGGTGGGAGCCAGGCATGCCCCTACCCATAGCCAGCTACAGGGTCCATTACTGCGTTGGCAACAGGGTGAGGTGAGCCTGCTCTGCCTCCGTGAAACTCATCTACTCCTTCCTGTTCTCTTCTTCCTAAGCCCCTAAGGCTCTGATGCCCTAGTGCCCACCTTCTAATTGGTGTATTGTTGGGTGGAGTCTGCTTCGCTATCCCTAAGATCAGCTGGCACTAATGTAGAGCACTCTTCACATCTCAGGTAATGCCAACTGGCCCTTCACATGAACATTTGGGCCGCATCCCCAGTAGGTATCCCAGTCAGTGGTAGTCCCCAGAGGCTTGACAATCAGGGGGGAAATATTAGCGTAATAATAAGTGCTGTCATGGGAAAGAGCAGTCTCCGATTTAACAGCACTTTCGTGTATTCAGCATCTCAGCATCTTCTGTTCAACATCCTCCTGCTTTTAGAGGCTTGTGGAAACCAGACACACCTGCCTTTTTAAGGTGGTGTAGACTTAGAGGCCAGGGACAGATAGGTTACAGGTAAGGTTACCTGCTAGGCTAAGATTAGAAATGGAACCTCCAGCATCTGCCCTCTTTCGCTCGCTCTAAGTAGACATTTGCTCAGCTGCCGTCTGTAGTCTTACCTGCTTCTTGACTCCCTGATGCGGGTCAGTCCTGGGGCGGATATCGGCTTGTCCCGTGTCCTGTATCCTGGGGTAGTCAGGCCCAGTTTTACATGGAGAATATATGTATACCCATATTCACTGATTTTTGGGTCCAAACTTTTGGTTGGTTGACAAGATGTCAAGAGATGGGAGAAAGGAAAGGGGGGCATCTCCCAACAAGAGGAGGAGCCTCTGAACAAGGGCTCACATGGGGGTGTCGTGTGTGGGAAACCACGGAGCCAGGGCCCCTGCTGAATGGAGCCCGTCCACTACCTGAGGGACCCCAGGCAGAAGCTCGCTAAGCTGGGCACGTGCTGGGGGGTGTGGTCTCACCCACCTCTAAGCTGAGACCATAGGCTTTAAAAGATTTCATTTTGTTATTGTTTAGTTGCTAAGTTGTGTCTGATTCTTTGTGACCCCACGGACTGTAGCCCGCCATGCTCCTCTGTCCATGGGATTTCCTAGGCAAGAATACTGGAGTGGGTATTCTCCCTTCTCCAGGGGATCTTCCCAGCCCAGGGATCAAATCCACGTCTCCTGCATTGGCAGGCGGATTTTTTTTTACTACTAAGCCACCAGGGAACCTAAAGATTTCATACTGGGAGAGATTGGAGGCCCTCACTTTTTCACTTGAGAGTGAGTTACGTGAGCTACTTAGGTACATTTTCAAAGAGCTCTGTCTTATGAGGGCTCTGAGTTCTGTTCTTCTGAATCCTTTATAATAGCTGAAGTGATTCATTCATTTATTTCTCCACCTCTGCGAAGAATAGTTAGTGAATGCCCTCCATACACAAGGCCTCATGTCACTGCAAAAGATGCCAAGCTTTAAAAATGTGGACCTGCTTGCTCCATAGCCTCTGGTTATAGATCCGGGGAGTTTCTGAAGCACGTGCTCCAGAAACTGTAATACTACGTGGGAGATACAGCTGCTGTGTTCAGGAACTGAGAGTTCGCTTCCAGCTGGGAAGATGCGGGAAAGCTTCATGGTGGAGATTGCATCTGCACGCTTTGCATTTTGAGCAGATATTTCCTCTGGAAACCCCTGGAGGAGGGCATGACCACCCACTCCAGTATTCTTGCCTGGAGAATCCCATGGACAGAGGAGTCTGGTGGGGCTATAGTCCTTGGAGTTGCAAAGAGTCAGACATGGCTGAGCGATTTTCACTTGCTTCCTCTAGAAACCCATTGGTTTGGGGATGA
Organism: Moschus berezovskii; assembly: GCF_049115385.1. Lineage (NCBI taxonomy): Eukaryota > Metazoa > Chordata > Mammalia > Artiodactyla > Moschidae > Moschus > Moschus berezovskii. Next base: position 55,677,125 of record NC_142472.1, read on the forward strand.
GGCCAGGGATGGATGGTTTGAATCTGTGAATTATTCAGACCCCTGAGTCTGCTTCTGCAGCTAGATGTTGGCTGTTATCCTGGCTTCTCTGATAGGGAGCACGCGGCAACAGGGAAGAAGGTGAAATGCACATTATTTCCAGGTAGAGAAAACGCCTGTGTGTTTGGTCCAGGAGGGGACTCTGTGCCTGAACACAGTGGGATCTGGAAGGAAGGTCTGTGGTTGCAGTGATCTGTACAGACCCTCCACGAGCAGGTCTTCCTCATGGGGTGGTCGAATTTAGCAATGCTAACCCACATCTCCTGCCGCCTCTGTCCTTCTCCAGCCTTGAAACTCGAGTTCACCGACCCAGCCACTCCCAGTACCTTAGTGTCCCGACCGTGCTGGGAGGCTGCTTCTGTTCCGACCCAGGAGTTTTTTTTTTAACTTATTTATTTTACTTTTGTCAGCGCTGGGTGTTTGTTGCTTTGTGCAGACTTTCTCTAATTGCCGTGAGCGGGGCAAGTCTTCGTTGCAGTGTGCAGGCTTCTCAGTGAGGCGGCTTCTCTTGCGGCAAAGCGTGGGCTCAGTAGTTGTGGCTCACAGGCTTTGTTGCTCCACAGCACGTGGGATCATCCCGGATCGGGGATGGAACCCATGTCCCCTGCATCGGCAGGCAGATTCTTATCCCCTGGCCTATCAGGGAAGCCCCGGACACTGGATTTTCTGAGACTTTACTCCAATCCTTGCTCGCTAAGGCAGGCTGACCTCTGTTGTCACCACAGAACCCCCCTAGGAAAATACAGCTGTCCATTCACCGCGAGAGGCAGAGGCCATGTCTCTGGCCACACATGGGAATCCCTTGGGGGAGCTGCTGACGAAACTCCCCTTCTGTCCACACCTGGAATCGGAGTCGCCGAGTAGGGGTCCCCGGGGCCCAGAGCTGCAAGTATCTGGTGTCAGGGGACGAACGGGGCCTCACTCTTTGCCCTGCAGCGTAGTTAGGGCACAAGCAGGGGCATGGCTTGGCCTACTGCTTTTCTTACATGCCTTTAAAGATACAGTGTGACTCTTATTTTAAAAGTCTGATTATAGAGGTGTTTCATCAAATTGAGGCTCATTCTGGAGCTCACGGCGCATTAACAGAAGCGAGATTGCCCGAGCTTCCCCATCTGCACATGAGGCAGAGTTTTCACTGTAAATACAGATGCTTTTTGTTTTTGCTCCAAACATACTCACCCACAGAACCTGGTATTTAGTGATCTGACTTGTGACCTTTGACCCCTGCCTCCAAGACCCTGTGGCAGTTTGTTTCACCTCCTGATCTGGCCCTGAAGCCCCTTGCTCAGGGCCCCCTGATGTTCTGGATTCTGCATTTTGAGCAGAGATGCCTTTTCAGAGGAGCCTAAGTGTTCATCCTCTGGGTTTACATTTGCTTTGTCTCATATCCAGGACACACTTTCTGCTGTTTCCTAAAGAAATGATCCTTTTAGACTCACTGGCAGGCACAGCATCCTCACACTTCATCAGATATACAGAGGCCGCTTTGGCGGTCGTCTTGCATCCCGCACAGCAGGCACACAGTCACCATCAGCGGAAACCACACTTTCTAATCAAAGAGAATGAGGTCCTAAGGGACCCTCCATCTTCCAGTGTGAGAGCCCCACCCATCAAGCACGGGGCCCCAGATGCTGGGATGTGGCTGAACAGGAAAGACCTCTGTGGACACCTGCCCGCCCAGCGGGCGGCAAAGGCACCACCCGACGGGGATACAATCAGCCACGGAGCTCGGGCAGGGCTGGCCATTGGCTCCGAGCCGGTACCAGGGATGCTGTAGCAGGAAGGCAGGGTCAGAGGGATGGCAAGTCGCCTTGGTATTTGGAAAGGAGCGTTGTTCAGAGGGCCCTGGAGAGAAAAGACAGGGGCAGCCCCCTCTGTCTCATCAGACAGGAATACATGTTGTGGGTGGGGGGGTGCAAATGGGAGTTTAATCTGGTTTTCTTTAATAAGGAGATGTAAAGCCATGCTTCTTCATTCTAAATGGAAGTCTTCTCTAAGTGAATTGGCGAAACCTCCCCTAATTGCATTTTGCAAGTGGCTGGATGAAGTAAGCCCACAGCTCTGTTTTTGACCGTCTAAGAGAAGAGGGTGGCTTCCCAGGCCTTTGCTTTGATGGGACTTAGCTAAACAGCAAGCAGCTGCGGAGACAGCCTGGCACAGGGGACAGCTTCTCTGTACGACTGGGACTGCTTACTGGGCATGGGGACAGATCCCTCTGTGGCAGCTCAGAACTCTGTGCTCTGGAAGGAGGGAGGAGGCTGGTCCAGCAGTGGGTATTTATTTTGGGGGGTGGGGGGCAGAGAATTCCCCAGGGTTCTAAAAGGAAAATGAAGTTTCCCCCAGCGTCAGTTTGCTGTGGCACGCAATGATTCAGCACCTGTCTCTTTTTTGGTGTTCCCAGGTGACTCAACAGTAAAGAGTGCCAATGCAGGAGACACAGATTCAAGCCCTGGGTCGGGAAGATCCCCTGGATGAGGAAATGGCAATCCACTGCAGTATTCTTACCTGGAAAATTCCATGGACAGAGGAGCCTGGTGGGGCTGTAGTCCATGGACTCACAACGAGTCGGACACGATGCAAAAAAAAAAAAAAATGGACTTTGTGTGTTCCCTGGGTGCACTTATCTGACTCTCTTCCAATGCCTGCCAACCTGGAGGTCTTCTCAGGCTGAGCGCTTAGACGGGCTGCTGCTCCATGTTCTGGAAAGAAGCCAGGAGCCATGGAGGAGAAGCTGTGGGGATTGAAACTGGGGCCAGAAAGAGGATGGTCAAGAGTGCATGGCCCCTTCTCATGGAGGAAACGGCCTTGAAAACCGTCCACAGGTCTGGAAACCCAAACCACTCAGGAGGAAGGACCCTGGTGCCCTCATCTTGGCTTACTGGCCCTCACTGCTGGTCGCTCAGTCGTGTCCAATTCTTTGCGACCCCATGGGCTGTAGCCCGCCAGGCACCTCTCTCCATGAAATTCTCCAGGCAAGAATACTGAAGTGGGTTTTGCCATGCTCTTCTCCAGGGGATCTTCCGGACCAGGGATTGAACCTGGGTCTCCTACATTGCAGGCAGATTCTTTACCATCTGAGCCACCAGGGAAGCCCTGGCTCTCGCTGGTTTCCTTCAGAACATTCTGAGCTTTCCTCTTGTTGCATATGGAGGAATTCGGGAATCAGTATTGTATTCCTAGGAGCCCCTCTGAGAGGCTGTAATAGATAGATCATGCCCCTGCATCATCCTTAATATACTGGGTGTGGCATTTCATTACCACTGAATCAGAGCCCTGCCTCCAACAAGACAGAAGGGCATGAGTTTACCCACCACCCTCGCCAGTCAAGGCAGACCCACCACTAGGACACAAGGTATTCTTCTGGAACATAGGCCTGGCATCCATCTCTCTTTTCTGGAACAATCCACAGCAATTTGGGTCAGAATCCAATAAATCACAATCATTCCAAGCACCAAGAAAGATTTTTCTTTATACTGAGCTCCAAACAATGTGTGGGCACTCGTTTTTTAAGGACAGCGTGCTATGGGCTTATGGGACATCACCAATGGAGCAAAGGAAAGCTAGTTCCATTTTTTCTTTTAAGCCAGTGATTTATTTTTTCAAGAGACCGAAAGACTTTGGACAATGAATCCATTAAAAACCTTCATATAAACAGGATTTGGACAATTAAATACTGTGGCAATTAGCCTTTCTGCTGAGTGAATTCATAGCTCTGAGCCTCAACTAAAATATTTAATCAAGAGTGACCAGTAAATAAAAGTGAATCATCGCATACCAAGTCCATTTTCATGTCGTAATGCAGCTTTCCTGACACTTGTCAGATTCACTGTTGGTTTTGCCAGTGGTGTTTCTGTTTTAGCAGATGAAGGTCTCAATTACCATAGGAGAGAGAAGCCGGGCAAACCTCCCCACGCAATGACAGGTCCAGAATGGAAATCAATCCCATTTTAAAATACGTTAGTCCTTTGCATTCCCTTTACGATTGGGCTTCCTTTCTTGTGAAAAGCTCTTCCTCCTAACAAATCAAAGATCAGCCTGTGACTGACTCCCTGAGAAATGAAACCCTCTGAGAAGTGACTGGACAGTGCTCTGAACTGCCTCCCCGCAAGAGTTTCAGGGTCTGGGCACATGTCCTTCCAGTGCCAGGTTTTGGCACATGAGTATGTCACAAAATGAATGTAGTGGTTTGTAGCTAGCATTTTGAAAAATATAAAGTAACAAAGAATGAAAATTTTAAAGCCAGGTTATTGCAGGTAGGAAGGGAAAGTGCCGATCCATGAAATTTGGTTTCACACATGCGCCCATGTACACGTGTGTGTGTAACAATGTAAAATGGTGCTTTTACAATGGGTCACCAACAGAGAACTTGGAAAAACATTGTTCTGGTTTGCTGTCATAGGGAGAGGTCACCTTATGCAATTATTCCTGTAAGTCATACACTTGAAGTTAAAATAATACTCCAACAACAAATGGAGAAGGAAGTGGCAACCCACTCCAGTATTCTTGCCTGGAGAATCCCATGGACAGAGGAGCCTGGCAGGCTACAGTCCATGGGGTTGTAAGAGTCGGACATGACCGAGTGAACTAAACTACCACCAACAACAAAAATAACAAAAACAGTAAAGGGGGTGGGTGTGTGGTGGGCGGGCATGGGGAGGGGGGCCCAGAGGTCAGGAGGGGGGAAATAAAACATCCTGGGATTAAGTTCCTGGAGATGTACCTTCAGCCAGAGAAACAGCAGCTTCTCGGGGGCAGCTCCCACAGCCTGAGCAGGGAAGGTCCACTCTGCCATCGGGGGGGAGCACGTTCATGGCTGGGGAGCAGGGATGGTGAGCACACATCTGCCCACTTGCCTTGGGGCTGGTAAGCGGGCTGTTGGGTGCTGGTTGCTGGTCTTGCAGGGGAGGCAGTGGCTGGGCGTTTGAGAACCTCGTCCGTGGAGTCAGGCAGCTTCAGGCTCTGCCAGTGCTGGCTCTGCCACTTACTAACCCTTGGGCAAAACGCTTCAGACCTCTCTAAGCCTCAGTTTCCTCATCTGCAAAATGGACATGAAAATATTGACTTTATTGCTGTGAGGGTTGAGTGGAGGATCAGGCAGCTGGATACATGTTGGTTCCTTCCAGCTACCTTACCTGCTGAAGCTCCCACCTGCCGCTGGGGGTTAAGATGGACCGTCTGGTCGGGGAGGACCCTCTTCTTTTCCTTATTACCTGGTGGAGGGATTGGTGGGGGCAGGCATGGAGGCAGGGGTGAGGAAATGGTTCCAAGGAGTCCCAGGGCAGTGAGGAGGTGGCTTAGGCGGCCCCCCACCTCCAGCCAGGAGCTGCTTCCTCCTGCGTGAACAACAGACCGTCCGCAGTGACTTCCCCATGACATCCCCCTCCACCCACCCCTGGCTCCAGGGTTCCCACATCACCACCAGACCCTGTCTTCTGCCTCAGTGCAAGGCTGGAGAGGGCATCCATCATCTCAGCAGAGCGTCCCTCCCTAGACGTCCGGGCCACGGACCCTTCCCCTCATTCAAGTCCACCTCTATCCTCCAGGCAGCGGGGCCTCGCAGCCTCGGGCCCCAGCTCTCCGAGTAACCAGAGCTGTGATCTCCTGCAGGTGGAGGACATCACCGCCAGCCATGAGGCTGCGCTCCTAGAGATGGAGAACAGCCACACGCTCACCCTCGCGATCCTGCAGGATGACCACGAGCACAAGGTCCAAGGTAGCTGACCTTGGGTGTGTGTGTGTGTGTGTGGTGTGAGTGTATGTGTGTGGTGTGGTGTGTGTGTGGTGTGGTGTGTATGTATGTGTGTGTGTATGTATGTGTGTGTGTATGTATGTGTGTGTGTATGTATGTGTATGTGTGTCTATGTCTGTGTGGTGTGGTGTGGTGTAGTGTGTGTGTGTATGTCAGTGTGTGTATGTCGGTGTGGTGTGGTGTATGTGTTGTCTGTGTGTGTGGTGTGGTGTGTGTCTGTGTGTAGTGTGGTGTGTATGTATGTCTGTGTGTGTGTGTGTGTGGTGTGGTGTGTGTGTGTCTGTGTGGTATGTGTGTATGTCTGTGTGTGTGTCTGTGTGGTGTGGTGTGATGTGTGTGTATGTCTGTGTGTGTGGTGTGGTGTGGTGTGTGTATGTGGTGTGGTGTGGTGTGTGTGTATGTGTGTGTATTTCTGTGTGGTGTGGTGTGTGTATGTGTGTATTTCTGTGTGGTGTGGTGTGTGTATGTGTGTGTATTTCAGTGTGGTGTGGTGTATGTATGTGTGTGTATTTCTGTGTGGTGTGGTGTGTGTGTATGTGTGTGTATTTCTGTGTGGTGTGGTGTGTGTGTATGTGTGTATATTTCTGTGTGGTGTGGTGTGTATTTCTGTGTGGTGTGGTGTGGTGTGTGTGTATGTGTGTGTATTTCTGTGTGGTGTGGTGTGTGTGTATGTGTGTGTATTTCTGTGTGGTGTGGTGTGTGTTTATGTGTGTGTATTTCTGTGTGGTGTGGTGTGTGTGTATGTCTGTGTGGTATGGTGTGGGGTGTGTGTGTGTGTATGTCTCTGTGTGTATGTGTGTGTGTGGCCAGCGGGGCGGAGTGTGTACACCCACTTCCCCGGCTGCAGACACAAGGAGCCTCCCTTCACCTCTCCCTCCTCTTTCCTTTCTTCCTTCCTCTTCTTCCTGGTATGTCCTTTGTGTTGCTTCTTGTGTTAAGAAAAGACCAAAATCCAGGGCCTGGGTAACTTCTTTCCTCTGAAGCTGATCCTGTCAACCCTGAAGACTAGACTCCCCAAGGAGCCATGTTCCTACCCCAGGGTGTGGGGTAGCTGGTCTGGGGTACAGCCTCAACTTGTTAAAGCTCGAAGGTGATTCCAGTGGGCGGCCAAGCTTGAGAACCACCGTTTACAAGTCGGTGTTGAAATCCCGGGCCTTGTCTTGTGTGGTGGCCTTACAGTGGTCAGGGCCACGCCAGCCTCTGATGAGGCCTGGCTGTCCACACCATGCACGCAGAACACGTTCACCGTGGGCGGAAGTGGACTCTCGGGATCTATTGTCTTTGGGTACTTAGGATTTTATTGAATTGGCCAGAAAGTTCCTTTGGGTATTTCCGTACAGTGTCACAGAAAAACCCAAACTAGCTTTTTGGCCAACCCAATAAGTCGCTCCTAACAACAGTACAGTGTTTACTGAGTAGAGCTGAGATTTTGACTCCGTGAAAGATGCTTTTTATACGTTCACATGTGCAGACATTACTATCTGTAATTTTTTTTTCAATTTCCCCTCTCCTCACTTTTTTCTCTCTCCAGTTGGCTGGTTGCTAAATTAGGTGGAAAATAATTAACGTAAGAATAGATTAATACATTTTTTTAATGTGTATTTTCTGTAGTTGCAAAGGCCTCTGTTAGCAATATAAAACCAAAATATAGTAATAAAAAGGCTGATACATTCAACTAAATAAAAGTTGTCATAAAAATATAAATAACTTCAAAAGGCAAATTACAAATTAGAAAATATTTTCTGCATCTATACAGCAAAGGACAAATTCTCTTAAATATCAGTTCAGTTCAGTTGCTCAGTTGTGTCCGACTCTTTGGACCCCATGAATCGCAGCATGCCAGGCCTCCCTGCCCATCCCCAGCTCCTAGAGTTTACTCAAACTCATGTCCATTGAGTCGGTGATGCCATCCAACCATCTCATCTTCTGTCGTCCCCTTCTCCTCCCACCTTCAATCTTTCCCTGCATCAGGGTCTTTTCAAATGAGTCAGTTCTTCACATCAGGTGGCCTAATGGGAGGGGGGTTCAGGATGGGGGAGAACACATGTACACCCATGGCTGATTCATGTCAATGTGTGGCAGAAACCACTACAGTATTGTAATTAGCCTCCAATTAAAATAAATAAATTTTAAAAAATTAAAGATACTTGCTTCTTGTAAGGAAAGTTATGACCAACCTAGACAGCATATTAAAAAGCAGAGACATTACTTTGCCAACAAAGGTCCATCTAATTAAAGCTATGGTTTTTCCAGTAGTCGTGTATGGATGTGAGAGTTGAACTATAAAGAAAGCTGAGTGCTGAAGAATGGATGCTTTTGAACTGTGGTGCTGGAGAAGACTCTTGAGAGTCCCTTGGACTGCAAGGAGATCCAACCAATCTATCCTAAAGGAAATCAGTCCTGAATATTCATTGGAAAGACTGATGCTGAAGATTAATACATTTTAAGAATTGGAGAATCAGAGTTTTTAAATCATTTTTAAAGTGTTCTTTGTCAATAACAAGGCACACTGTGCAGCAGTCAGTGTTCGTGTGGTCGCCCCCTCAAGCTCTAGCCCCACCACCTCTGGGAGCTCTTGGTGCATGGAAGAGTCCAAGCTGGAAGCAAGGAGAGGACGGAAGAGGAATTTCCTGAGAACCAATTTAATGTATTACCTGTGTCCTGAGAGCACATCTCATGCTTAGAGTACCAGTTCCCATCCTTGGATGAACACTGGAACCACCTGTTTGTTTGTTTTTTAATACTGATGTGTAGATCCCATTACAGATATTCCAGTTTGATTGCTCTGGGGATGAAGCCCAGACATCAGGGTTTTTTTAAAGCTGCCCAGGTGATTCTAATATGTAGAAAAATCTGAGAATCACTTAGAGCGTCGTGTTAAGTAAGGGACGGAGAGCCATGACTTCGGAATAATGAAGTACCTCATGGGTACACAGGTAGTTTCCATGGTTTATGCTGTCTGCAGGATAGATGCTGACTTTAATTTGCTGGTGAGGTACTGGGATCTCCTGAAAATGTCCTAAAGCCCATCACCACGCTGTAGGAAAATGGTCCCAGAAGAGGGGACAGGAATGGAAATGTTACATTGAGCATTGCCTTTTGTTTGTGGATTTTCATGTAAACAGACCTGGTAGATTTTTCTGATTAATGAAGTCTTGCCTAGACACCACATCCAGGGCCTTTGAATTATATATAATGTGCAGACAATGCAGGCATATGTAACGGTAACTAAAATATTCATTATTATGGATGATACTCTCAGTGGCTATTAACAGTAATCATTTAGACAGAGGCAGGTAGACCAGAAGGCCACATGGTTTTATGGCAATGAACTAACTATAAATTTTTCTTTTTGTCCTCCAAATGTAAACTTCAGCTCTAACAACTGGATTTCTTAGAGAGCTTCACCATCATTAGTTAAAAGATCTGGGTCAACAGGAACCACAGAATTTTTCCTAATTCCTGCTCATGTCAGCCAGGCAGATAATTATTAGTCTCCAGTACTCTCCTGTGCTAAGCATATGATACAGGCTGATTAATGAGACCTTTCTTCATTCCAGTTATAACAGGAAAACAAATTGCTTCTGTAGCTAGAATGAGAAGGGCTTCATCCAGCTAATAAGACCTTTCCCATCTGGAGAAAAATAGAATCCATTTGCTTAATAATTCTTACATGACATCTCTTCTGCCTAACTTGCAAATTATTACTGGAATGACACTTTTCACAGAATAAAATTGTTCCAAACACTCCAAGAGGATTCCATCCAGTGAGTCCTTCCTTCTGCCTGAATGTCTCAACGTTGAGTCTCTGCTCAAGCAAACCCTAGCAATCTCGGGTTTCCAGAGTGTGGTCCAGAGCCACCAAGGTGACCTTGCAAGCACCACATTGGTCCCATTCACCTGTCCATTCTCCAGCAAGCCCACACACTGCTCTCCTTGGAAGGCTCCTTCCTTCAACCTGAAATTGCTGCTTTGTAATGGAAAGGAAAAGTGATCCTGGGAGGGAAGAAAGTGGAGATTTAATGTTAATCACCCACTGGTTTTACCATCAGGAAGAGTTGGAAAATCAATGAGTTTTGTGAATGGAGAAGCTGATTCAGCTAGGGTGGTGGTCGAGCTGCGTGTAAAGGGAGTGTGTGTGTCGGCGGCTCTGCTTGCTTCCCTCCTCCTTTCTTTCCTCTTCCTCTCACTCTTTCTTCTTTTTCCCTCCTGTCCCCTCTCCTTCTCTCCTAAACAACATCACCTACAATTTCAAACTAATGGAGAGATCTCTTTTGGCTTAAGTCTGCTATATACTGGTGTCCGCTAGTCACTTCTATCACCAGTCTTCATCTGGCAAAAGAATCTTGTTTGATCCCTTTTCCAGAGAAAGATCAGCTTAACAGTTTGATGTCTCCTCTGCAGAACTGATATCAACCCACGAGCTTGAAAAGAAAGAATTGGAAGAAAACTTTGAAAAGTTGCGGCTGTCATTACAGGTTAGTATTTCCTAACTCTGACTTTAAGATAATGGCAGCAGACATTTCTTCCTGACAGTTCTTCCTGTCCGCAGACATTTATGTGGCACCTGCTGTGTACTGGATCCTGCACTAAGCAGTGGAATATGGAGAATAAATAAGACCTAACTCCCTCCCCTTAAGGAGTTGTCTGTCTCCTCAAAGCTCATCCTTGCACAGAATGGATAATACCATTGGTGCCACGGACTGCTCCCCACGTGCTATGGTCAGAGCCATGTTTAGGGGAGGGGGAGGATTTGGGGCAGAGTATTCTAGGCAGGGGGAATAGGGTAAGAAAAGTCACACAGGGTAGAAGACACAGCAGATGTTCTGGGAATTGTTAAAGCAACTTCGATACCCTGGAGTCAAAAGCTTCTTGCTTTGGGGCATCTCACTTCCAGCCTACACAAAGCATGGGGCTCGGGTGCCAGGGGTGCTACCTGGCTTCCTTCTGGCCTCGAGGGGAGACTGACAGGCCTCTCAGATTACTTGCCTGCCTCTCCCTCCAGCCTGCCAGAGACGCCCCCCGCCCCGCACCCCCTGCCCTGGCCAGCTGCTTCTGTGAAACGCTGTTGACCATCCCCAGGCCTAGGGAGGGGCTGTCAGAGAAGCCAGGGGAGGTTGGCAGCTGTGGGTGTCCCAGTCTTAGAAGGATTACCTTTGAAATATTAGGGACGCTTGCATTTGGAGATTTGGAAGGCAAAGACCATAACTCAAATAGAAAGGCAGGAATTTTGCTTTTTTGGATGGCTCACTTTTCCCAGGCAGTGTTTCTTGCAGTGTCTGCCCTGCCAAGCAGAGAATCTAGGATTATGGAGTGTCACACTATTGAGTGGACTCTGCAAAAAATTTTAAATGGGAAGCTGCTTGCTGCATGCCCACCCCCGATCCATTGATCCATCAGTGGGCCTGCATATGCCCCCATACCCCTCATGTGGCTTATCCTTGGCAGGTTAACCCCAAACTGCCTTCTTTGTGTACTCTGCATTCCATACTGTGCTAAGTTGCTTCAGTTGAGTCTGACTCTTCGTGACACTATGAACTGTAGCCTGCCAGACTCCTCTATCCACAGGATTCTCCAGGCAAGAATACTGGAGTGGGTTGCCTTGTCCCCCTCCAGGGGATATTCCCCACCTAGGGATTGAACCTATGTCTCTTACATCTCCTGCATTAGCAGGTGGGTTCTTTACCACCAGCACCACCTGGGAAGCCATTCCACACCACCCAGATACATTACCCTAAGGAACACAAACCAGGAATGTAACGGCCATACTGTAATGTATCAAAAACCCACAGTAGTCCAAAACCAAAAGAAAGAGTTTTGTTTCATCGGTGAGTCTTCACTTTGCCACTGACATCGTGCAGTCATGAACCCTGCACATTTTAGTGGTGACTCACTGGCAGAATTCATTTGAGCTGGAGACTTTCAGGTACAAGGTAGGTGCAGTTGCTTAAACCAATTTCCTTGGGCTACTGGCTGCTAGAGAAACAGGTTTGGGGTAAAAGATTTGAGTTTGGGGCTTAAATCCCACTGTATCTCCTCTTAATAGATTTTAAATCATGGACCGTTATATAAGCTGTAAGCATTAGTTTACTCATCTGTAAAATGGGGATAATACCAGTTCCTTCCTCAAGATATGAGCAGCTTAAGGGAAATAAATGCATGTCAGTGAAGAAAACTAATCATTAGTCAATCTAAGAAAGAAATGGAGAATTTTATTCAAGCCAACCTGAGGATGAGAACCCAGGAGACAATCTTCATGTGGAATAGTCATATACAATGGAATACTATTCAGCCATGAAAAGGAATGGATTTTGCCATTTGCAGCAACATGGATGGACTTGAAGGGTGTTATGCTAAAAGTGAAATAAGTCAGGCAGAGGAGGACAAATACTGTATGATATCAATTAGATGTGGAATCTAAAAAATACAACAAATTAGTGAATACAACCAAAAAAAAGAAGCGGAGTCTCAGGTATAAAGAACAAGTTAGTGGTTAGCAGCGCTGGGGAGGGGGCACATGGAGGCAAGGAGACAGGATATAAGACAGTCTCAAGGATGAATTGTGCAACATGGGGAGTGTAGACAGAATTTGGTAATAATCTTAAATGGAAAGTAATCTTTCAAAATTGTATCTAAAAGTTTTTTTTTTTTTTAATTTAAACAAAGACAAAAATCCCTGAGGACTGTCCCACCTGTTACAGGTCAACGCACAGTTGTATAAATTTTTGAAATAAAAGGTCTAGCATCAAAGTAACACATTTGTCAGTGTGCGTAGTCCAACAGGGTGAGTATCAGGTCATTATGACACCTTACAGGATTGAGAAAGGAATCTTATCCCCTAAAGAGTTACCTTGCTGGCACCTGGAAAATTTGCTTTTTTTTTTTTGTCTGGTGAGCAGGCATTCCTGTGTCTTCTATGGGGATCTAATTAATGTATAATGACAGTACACAATGCACAGTGAAGAGGGATAGTGGCCCAGATGGGCAGAGAGGGTATTTTATGTTTAAAATTTTTTCTGGTCCTGCCTTAAAAATAAATACATTTCCTCATGTGTAATGTGTATAGAGCACTGGGCAACAGCTGCTGCTTTATAATAGTTCTAGGCATTGTCACGTGTATCATCATTATGGTTCCATAGTAATGACACAGGAGGCAGAATCCTTCAGGACCTGTCATCACCATGTGGGGTTGGTGGGGGACGGGGGTGGCTCAGGGCTCGGGCAGAGCAGGGAGTCAGGGTCAGTTTGACAGCTTCTGGCTTGAACTTTACAGAGAGTTCTTCTTTGAGATGGATTAATTGTCCTTCTTGAAGTCTAGGCTGGGGGTTGCAGCTAGAGGCCAGACTAGACACCTCTCTGCTGGTGGTCTGCCTCTGTGAGGTTGGTTATTGAGTTACTAAATGCCCCCCTCACCGCAGGCTTCTTGTTGGGGCAGAAGCGAGGATGGCATTCCCATCTCAGAGTCAGGTCCCCTGCGTTGGGCACCCCCCCGCACCCCTCACTTTCTGTGTGGCAGCAACACTCACCCATCAGTGTCTTGTGGTCCATTCTGGACAAGGCACCAAGGCGGGGAGGCCACGGGCACTTGGGGGCCTCTCCCCCCCGGCATGTGATGCCCTTTTGGTGGGACCCAGTGGGGGGCCCTCTGACCTCATCGCCCTGTGAGGAGCAACCCGGACAGGGGCGCCTCCCAGGGGCCACGTCTGTGAGGATTGAGCTGGATGTCTCATGCGTTACCTGCAGGACCAAGTGGACACACTGACCTTCCAGAGCCAGTCTTTGCGGGACCGAGCCCGGCGCTTCGAGGAGGCTCTGAGGAAAAACACGGAGGAGCAGCTGGAGGTACCATGAGCTCTCAGCCTCCCAGCACCCTGCAAGCCTGGGGCTCCCCCAGCATCACCCCAAAGACAGAGCCCCTGTGCTGGTCTGACTCCAGAGCGACAGCGGTCAGGGCCTGCCAGGATTTTAAACATACATCCATAAGCACCTGTCCTGAGTCAGGACAGCTGTGGTTTCTCCATCTGAGTGTTATTCTTGCTGCATTTCACAGGGCTCCCCAGCCACTGTCCATGAGCCCCTGGGACAAGCTGGACCTGGAAATGCCTCTGGCTGTACCCTCATCCCCACCCCAACACCTCATTCCTTCCCAACCCCAACTCTACAGGGAGGCTTTGCTGAAGGTTGAAGGTTTCTTTTTCCGGAAACCCTGGCAAAATTCCTTCCCTCTGTGTAGGGTTGCCAGGTGAAATCCATGACACCCAGTGAGATGTGAGGTACAGATAAATGAGTATTTAAATACGTCTCCTACAGTACAGAAAAGTTGTTTATGTGACCTTCAGACTTAATTGAACATCCGGTCGCATCTGGCAGACTTACTCTAACAGTTCTTTTTCTACGATGCCTTTTTAAACTACTTTGCTCATTTCCTGCAGAGGGGGCGGGGCTGTCCATGGGCACAGGTAGGCACCTGTGTCAGTCTTCATCTGTGTGTTGAACCAAGTAGTCTGGGTGAATGTTAAAGGCCAATGTTGAATTTAGTGTTTTTGCCCACTAAGTTCCCTTGGGGGGCTGGGCTGGTAGTATCCGGCCACCCTAGTATCTGACATTTCAGGGACCGATGGCCTCCCCTCTTCTTTTCCCTGTGGAGCTGGATTTTTAGTCTCACTCCCAGTGGAAACTCCTGGGCATCTTTATCAGGGAGGACTGTGAGCATTCTCACCCGTCCACCCCCTCGCTCTTGTTCTCTGTTAACCTTGTTAACAGAGACTAGATTTCGCTGAGTTCACGATGCTGGTGAATGCTGGGCTTTGCCTGGGAAATAGCGCCTTGCTCTCTGCCCCTGCAGATTGCCTTGGCTCCTTATCAGCACTTGGAAGAAGACATGAAGAGTCTGAAGCAGGTGTTGGAGATGAAGAATCAACAGATACATCAGCAGGAAAAGAAGATTCTTGAGCTGGAAAAGCTGGTGAGTCGCCTGTAACCCTGGGAGGCCCCCGTAACCTGCATGATATTCCCACCACCCTTGTGGGTGAAAGGATTATCAGCATTCAGGGGAGCATCCGGCCCTTACCTGTCCATTGCTTGCACCTGAGCAGAAAAGATCACAGATGAGGCTCCAGGCCTTGTTTTGGGAGCCAGGAGTTCAGGAATCTCAGACATGGCCTCATTTGTACAAGTCTGGAGCCCATCTGAGTCCCTGTCTGCATCGCCACCCATCACTGTGAGCTGCTGACTCCTCCCCTCCAAGGGGAGGACATGCAATGAGCCTGCGTCTGGGGAGCATCGCTGATGGGTACCAGGCGCCGTGCGGACACTTCGTGTCTGTCTGTTCAGTAATTCCGACAGCAATCCACTGAGTGGGATTCCATTGTCAGGAGTCTCCTTTTACAGATGCAGAGATGGAGGATTAGGAAAAGGTCTTGTCTCACCCAGACCCAGTAAGTGGCCCAGCCCAGGCAGGAACCCTGAACCAGAGCTCCAGGCCCCAGCTTCCACTGGGTTCTGGCTCCCAGAGAACTAGCAAAGGGCACGCCTTTGGGGGAATCGAGTGCTCAGAGTTCACTGCCAGACCCTGTGGGTGCAAGGGTTGCGGCTGAGATAGTAGTCCAAAGTTAGCAGCAGGGAGGCCTGCCTCCAAAGAGATACTATCTTGATGGGAAGGTTGGCCAAAAGATGGCTCATATAGAGTCATTTTTTTCCTTCTTATCATTATATTAAAATTTGTGATACTATAGAAGGAAAATATGTGCATTATAGGTAATTATAAGATAAAAATAAGGAGATTAAAATGCCATATTTCTACTACTGTTAACACTTTCTGGAGGCTTTCCTCCATACAAGTGTACACACTCCAATACACAGCACACACACAAGGGTTTTGCATCCTGCTTCTTTTCAGTTAGCACACCTTCAACTCACCATCTCAGTAACTGATCATCTCCTGTAACTTGTAAAGTTCTCTGCATGTCTCGGAAATGTCCTGGCAGCTGGTTTATCCAAACCAGGAGCTGGTCCCAGAACACCTGTTGCATTCAGTCATCACGTCCACTCTCCTGATCTAGCACCATCCCTCTCTGGGCGTCTCTAGCTGCACGGATGCTTGTCCGTTAGGATGGGAGCAGATGGGGCTGTGAGTGCCTATTACAGCATCCTGGGTGGTGCTGGCCTCCTGGGACCTTCCAGCAGCTCAGCTTTCCAGCTAGGTCAGAGCTCAGGCCAGTGGGGACAGCTGAGGTGGATAGAGCCCTGCCCCTCTCAACCCTGCAGCCCTCCTCCTCCAGGCTGGACTGTCTGCATCCTTATCTGATCAGCCAGCAGCCTCTGGGTTTATCAGGCCTTTTTTAGCCCTGCTCTAGGCACTCTGTGGGCATGCAAGAGTTCTCATTCCAGAAACCTTTTCAGGCAGGGGTGGGGGTGGGGAGAGTTGATTGAATCACTTCCCATTTCCTAGGAGGGCTTCCTTGGTGGCTCACATAGTAAAGAATCTGCCTGCAATACAGGACACCCACATTACCTCCCTGGGTTGGGAAAGATCCCCTGGAAAATGAAATGGCAACCCACAACAGTATTCTTCTCTGGGGAATTCCATGGATTGAGGAGCCTGGCGGGCTGTGGTTCATAGGTTCGCGAAGAGTTGGACACAACTGAAGCAACCTAGCACACCCATGCATAGTGAATTACATGTACATAATTTATTGGATTCCTGTGTAGAATACACTTCTCATAGTGAGTATCTCCATGCCCCTGCCATTGTCAGAGATGAGCCATGAGCACCCCCCAGGGTCCAGTTTGACTGGTGGGTCCCCTGGTTCTCCCCATCAGGTCCTCCGCCCTGCACTGGCACCTCTGGCAGTACCTGTATGCAGAACACAACATTCTGAATTAATGAAGGGATGAAAATATCAATAACATGGACACACTTTCCCTCCTGAGGCTCTGGGCAGCCAGGACACGTGGCTCAAGTCCAGCTTTGCACATGAACAGAAAATAACATCCTCCTCCATGGTGGTTATTCCTTTGAGACTTAACGCTTGCTCTCTGTCCGTGTGTCCCCCACGGCCTGAGACCTAGCTGAAGTCGAGCTCCATTCTAAGATGAACTGAGAAATTCTTTTTTGAAAAGACTGTGAAGAACTCCCGAGTAGGGTAGCTAAGGAAAACCACCACCCCTCCGTGAGTTGGGCTGAGACATCAGAGTGGAAGGACTGGGCTCTAGCCAGCTCTTCAGCAAGGCTCTGACGCCCGCCTCATCTTTGTTCCCAGGAAATGCATGCATGCTAAGTTGCTTCAGTTGTGTTCAAGTCTTTGTGACCCCATGGACTGTAGCCCATCAGGCTCCTCTGTCCATGGGTTTCTCCGGGTAAGAATACTGGGGTGGCTTGCCATTTCCTTCTCCAGGAAATCTTTCAGACCCAGGGATCGAACCTGGGTCTCCTACATTGCAGGAAGGTTCTTTACCACTAGCACCGCCTGGGAAGCCCCATAATTCACAATATATACCAATATATACACACAGACATATTATATACCTACATATATATAAGAAAGATATATACAGTACTTTTACAGTGCACTCTGGTATTTTTTATTCTGCTTTTGTTTAAAAAAGCAGTGGTGGTCACGTCCCTCTAGCCTGGTTTTATAGCCGATGCATTGCAAATTGCAGTTTGAAAAACACTGTTTTAGATAATCCTCCAAAGCCTGGAAGTTAAGGGCACTGGTCTGCCATCTCCCCCAGGGCCTGGCTGCGGAGCTCTTGACACTGCATCTTTTATAGGCAGAAAAGAACATTATCCTGGAAGAGAAGATCCAAGTTCTCCAGCAGCAGAACGAAGACCTCAAGGCCAGGATTGACCAGAACACCGTGGTCACAAGGTAGGTGGGCTTGGGTGATGGAGCCTCAGAGGCGCATGTCCTGGACAGAATGGCTTTGCTTCTGACCTTGGAAGGCTCTTCATTGTCCTCATTCCTTCGAGCCCTGAGGCTTCCCCACGCAGGCTCTCAGCGCTCCCCACATGGAGGAAAGCTACCCACACAGAACACACTGCTCTGAGCACCCAGCCTGGCTCCGCGGAGCACCCTCCTTGGTGGAAAGGAGTGGGGTGGGCTGAAGTGTGTGGCACAACTGGCGGGGGTGGTGCAGGGGATCGTGGAGGAGGTTTTGGAAAGGCTGCCCGCTGGGAGTTCCAGGCTAAAAACAGCCACGTGAGCCAGCCAACCCTGGGCTCCAGCAGTGGGGTCCTCGACTGCTGCCCCAGGTATCGGCCGATGGCAGAGGGGAGCTGCCCCAGCCAGAGGGCAGCAGGGAGGGACCGGGCCATGCAGTCCTTCCATCTTCGTGCTCCTAACCTGCTCCAAGGCTCCGACTTCCAGGAAGGGAGGGCCGGCAACCCGGCTGCAGTGATGAGTGGCACAAAACACGTCGGGTTCCTTTCTACTTGGTGTCCATCAGCCACAAACATCCACAAGCATCTGTTACGGGCCGGGCCCCAGGCTGGGTGCCGAGCACTGGAGGAGGGACCGCTCTGGCCCTGTCCTCCAGGGCTCCAGCTCCAGCAGGCGACCAGATGCACTGCCCAGAAGGTCGCAGCGCGAGCTGACTGCTGCCAGGGAGGCCCAGGGCGGGGGCCGACTCGCCGGGGCTGTCCTTACCATCACCACCTCTTATGTCTGTGCCGCTCAGCACCCCCCACACCAAGCCCCTCTTGCCTCTTCTCTCAGGCCTGCAGCTTCTGCTCTGTCCACTGGCCACCAGCGCCTCCCGTGACCCGGGGCAGAGGGACTGTGGGCGAAATCAGTTGTTGGCAGAGAGACTCTGGGAGAGGATTGTGTGGGTGGGACAGGTGGCGATCACGTTTCAGCCTCCCGGGGCTTGGTCCCTGTGGTCCACAGGAACCCACCACCCACCCCGTTCCCTGTGCGCCCCTGGGCCTGGCCGACCTCAGGCTCAGTGTGTTGCTCTGCCATTGCTACTCTGACTGTGGCTTGTTCCCACCCCACCCACCCCCGTGCAGACAGCTGTCGGAGGAGAACGCTAACCTCCAGGAATACGTGGAGAAAGAAACGCAGGAGAAGAAGAGGCTGAGCCGAACCAATGAAGAGCTGCTGTGGAAGCTCCAAACCGGGGACCCGACCAGCCCCATTAAACTGTCCCCCACATCCCCTGTGTATCGCAGCTCCTCCTCCGGGCCCTCCTCTCCCGCCAGAGTCAGCATGACGCCCAGATGACGCCACCACGCTGCGGGCCGAGCTGCGGCGCCCGGTCCACGAGGGTTCCCACCTGCGGGGAGTGGTGACCGCCACGGGCCAGCCCGCCTGGCCCCGCGCGCATGCCCAGTCGCTACGTCGCGGCCTCCCGTGCGCGCATGCCCAGTCGCTACTTAGCCGCATCCCAGGCCGAGCCCTCTTCTAGCCCTCGTGTGTAGGACTGTCCCGGGAGGGGCACTTAGGAACGTGTAAACGGTAGTGTCTCATGTGCAAACGTTTGGCCGTAGTCAGAGCCAAAAGAAGGAAACGCCAGTTGTCCTTGAGCAATGAACTTTCACTGCAGAATTTCAGGTTAGTTAACAAACAGCTCAGTTTTGACTATCCATTGAATAATCCTTGTGTACTGCACCGGATATGTGTGTATATTTAGATACACGTATATACACATGCAGCGGTTCTGAATTGCATTTTTTATAACACGAAGTGCTGACATTTTGGTGACGGTCAGCAGTTTTCTAACTCGTGCCTAAGAATTATTGGGAAATGAAAATGCATTTCTATCTACCTTCCCAGGAATATTTCTACCCAAAATAGAAAAAAGAAAAAAAAAAAAAAGATACAGAGAAGAAGCGCCTTTCGACCTACCACCACGTGGTACTCTGTTTTTAACACAAACACCAGCCATTCGTGAACGGTAACTACCTTTGAAACAATCAGCTTCTTAGTCAACATGACGTGAGGTCACTATTCCTCCATCCGCAGATTTTAATTATTAACATTCCTGTCCTGAGTGCATAAGGGGCAGCAGTGAGAAACCCTGAGGGGGATGAGCAGTTTTGCAGATGTTAACTCATGACCAGTGGATCGCCTATACTCTTGTAAACACAAGTTTTGCTTTTTTCCTAAATGGCATCTTGGAATCTATCACTCGGCTATTGCATCCTTGGGAAAAAATAGAAGCACGTAACCTTAGAGAATGAGGATGAGAATGGCCTTGGAGTTGGCCAAGACTATTCACGTTCCATCCTCAGGAAGGAAAACTGCTGATAGGGTCTGTATTCTGACTAAGCTTAGAGTAGAAGAGCGTCCTCTGGCATCCTGTTTGATGTGATGCTACAGATGGTCAACCCACCAAAATACGACCCTCAGCCCTATTTCATTGCCCCCCCCCACCTTCAGTTAGGTTCTGTAACCCAACCTCATTCTTGTACATTGAGCAGCTCAGGGGTTCTAGCAGGGGCTTCCAGAAAACCAGTTCTTCTGTCTTGGGGGGGATCAGTTCCTGGTTGTGCTGGATCATCGCATGACCTCCCAGAAACCCAGGTGTCTTTTTCTGCTGGATGGTCAAGCTATACCACAGCTGAGACAGGTCCCATCTTTGGCCCAGGAGGTTCTTCCAAAGAGAGGAGCCCCAGGAAACAGCCAGCCGGTGGTCACAGGCTTCTGGACTGGCATTTGTCTCCTAAATGGATTAGAATGGGGAAGAGATTCCTGTAGTGCTGTGGACCATTAGAAGCATAACATATACAAGAAAGTAGTTTCAGCCATTAATACAGTGATGATAATGATGTCTTTGTTTACTGTTTGTGACGAAGACCCTGTACTTTTCTCCCCAAGGCCCCTCAAAGTGGTCCTGAGAACAAGACTGATTGTGAGCAAACCCAAGACAGGCAGACTTATGTAGATACACTTTGTGGGGCCAGAGTCACAGAGCAGGAAAGAAACGGCTCAAGAAAGGGGTACCCTGGCCCAGAGCCCCTGCCTGCTCGTGGCATATGTGGCCGGCGTGAAGACAGACCTGGCCTATGTTCCTTGCATGAGTCAAGGTTGGGCTTCCTGGCCTCACATACATCTCATTTCTAGCAAACCTCCAGGTCTTTGCCCATCCTGGGGACATAGGAGAATACCCAGTGAAGAAACATTTCTTTTTCTGTTTAGTGGGTCTGCATGACACTGTGATGTTAAATTGGGCATCCCATTAGAGTAGATGATGCCACGTTGACTAAAATACACAAATATGTATTCTTTTAGCAGGCACCACCTGCAGACACAGTAGCTCAGTCCTCCGAACTAGGAACTGCTTCCATAATGGCACCTGCTAAATGCAGTCACACAGCAATACAGATGTTGTGTTACGTTAGAATGTGGTCCGCTGTGTTAGCCTGTTGCAGTCACAGTTGTAGTGGTGTTAGAACCAAGTAATCCCCCACTAGGTGACTAGAGCGTGGCTCTAACCATCCCTGACCTTGGGTACCCGAGCTAATTCCCACAATGCCCTGGCTTCCTTTCCTTGTCATGGACGCCCATCATATATGGCTCTTATCCCCAAACTCTAGGGGCAGCAGGCCCCCCCTTCGCCTCTCCCTTCCCCACTCCCAACACTGTTAGGACTTGGACCTCTGTCTCTCTGGTGTCCACCTCCCAGGCTGGAGCTGTTTCCACAGAGAAATGCTACAGCCTCTCCACCTGTCTCAAACAAACACACCCAACCTCACCAACCTCTCCTTGGTGTGTGGGATGCTGTTGGTGCCCTGCCCGCCCCCAGCCCACCACATGCCCTGTGAGGTTCCGGCTGGGTGTCGGAGCAGCGGACGGGCCGGGGAGCCGGCATACTTGGTGACCATCTGAAGGGGGTCACTCGTTCCTTTTCTGGCCCCTGCGGTTTCTGTGTTGCATTATTTGTGTTTGAAGCATATTAAAATGAACTTGAGGGACCTTCTGTGATACGCACTTGATGTGACCATTGGCCTGGCCCCCCTTGGGCTTCAGGTCAGGAGGGGACAGGGAGGCCCGAAGGCTGGGTTCCCTCTGTGTGCACGCCAGGGTCAGCTGATCATCACTGAGTCTTCAGACCCCTCCGCCCCAACTCTGCCCCAGCTTAGCAGGGTCCCTGCACCCAGCTTGTAGCCCGGGACTTTCAGCGGTCTTCCCCCTGAGTTTTGGGGGCTCGGTGGCTCTGCTCCTTGTCTTGAGGTGGCCAGGTTGGACTGGAGGCCATCAGAAAAAGGACACAAGAGATCAAGTACAAGCCCCTCACAGTCAACTTCAAATTCAGATGCTGACCTGACTTTCCACAAGTGGGCTTGGTCACTTTGTATCTGGGTGGTCACAGAGTTCTCGTCTCAGAGTGGCCAGGGGGCCACTGGCTCCTAGCATGGGGGCCATGGTCACAGCACTTCCTTGTCACACGCTTTCTCATGCCTGTGGGGTTCACAGGACCCTGAAAAGCACTGAGCCAGGACACTCCTTTAACCTGAAAGCATTTGCCCCCTCCCATGCCCAGGGCTTTCAGGCTGGACTGCAGCCAGTTGGCAGGGGCACCAGGGGCCACGAGGAGACTCCAGTCAGTCTGTTCTCCCAAGCTGCTGCTGACCAGGAGCCCCTTGGCAGGTGATAAAGGCCCCTGAGTTACTCTGGACCCGCCAACACCATCTCAGGATCCCCTGGGCCACCCATGCCTCCAGATATTGGTGACGGCTGCCAGTTAATGATTTACTCATCAACACATCCCAACCTGTTTGTCTTTTGGCGCCTCCTGCCACCACTTTAATCAGAACCACCCTGCATTATCCTTTCCCCCATGCATCAGTACTGCCCCTTAGCAAGGGGACGTTGGCGCCTGGCCCAGGGCCCCATGGAGGAACCGAAGGTGGAAGGCCTCCTGGCAACGGAGAACCGTGTCCCCCACGGTTGCCAGGCAGCAGTCGAGAGCTTTGATGTCAACCACTCACTGCCCGCTTTGTGGTCTCCGGGAGTCTATGGTGGCTCCCCCACTGCCTGTGAGGCGGGGAGGAGTGAGGAGGGTGAGGCTTGGGTAGAACCGGGCGGATGCGTCTCCCCTGCTGCTGGAGGTGAAGGCTGTTATGCTGTGGATGCATCTGAGAACAAACCCAGCAGTGGAGCCAGGGAGGGGGGTGTTAGGTGGGGGGTTGGTGGATGGGACAGCCTCCCTGTCAAGCAAGAGGCAGGGCCTTGCCCACGGTGGGGGAGGGGGTGGTGAATCTAGGTCAAATGCTTA
The DNA here is from genome assembly GCF_049115385.1 of Moschus berezovskii. Lineage (NCBI taxonomy): Eukaryota > Metazoa > Chordata > Mammalia > Artiodactyla > Moschidae > Moschus > Moschus berezovskii. The sequence continues at coordinate 55,700,136 of NC_142472.1, forward strand.
AAAAAGTAAACATCGCCAGAGGCTAGAGCTTATTCACTTGTTTGCTAAATACCTTTTAAAATTTTTTCCCTTTGGAACCGGTCTGCTTCTCTGAAACTTCTCTATAAACAAAAGCAGGACACCTGGGATGTCTTGACCTACCAGCTCGGTTTTTTGCCCCCTCAGAGTGAGGGATGAACAGGTGAATTTGCCCCCCTTACCGTGTCCGGGTTTCCAGGCGCAAGCATCACGTGGGATAGAGTTGTCTACCTGGGCCCCTACCCTCCCTACAGGGTCCCGCCTCGCCACAGACAAGCCAGCCTATGGGCTTAGCTGCTGCTGATCGGTTTAACTGAACCCCAATCTGTGCAGCACAGCACATCAGCAGGCGCTCAAGAGGCAACCGCAGGGATTCAGGGAGTAAAAGTGTCAAAGTACGACCCAGTACCTTCTCTCTGTCCGCCACTCCCACCACCCCCCCCCCCCACCACACCCCGACTCCTTCGAAGGCCCAGATGGGTGTTGAGAAGTAGGCCAGAGACCGGCTGCATCAGCAGACACACTGCCTGCTCACACAGCCTTGGTCACATCGCGTTTATGGCTTGGTGGACAAGCTTGGATGGCAAAACGACAGGATGCCCCTTTGGAGAGGGGCGCACAGGGGTACCCCCTGATAGGGGTCCCCGCCCTCCTGGCCGCCTGGTGACTGAGCAGTCCTGAAGGAATCCACGCGATTCCTCCCCACCGCGGAGGCCGGACTGTCGGGGTGGGGGGGGGGCAGCCTCTGACTCACCAAGCGGCGCGCTCCAGGTGACTGCCCAACCCCCCGGCCTCCAGACCGGACTGGCTTCAGAGACCCGTGTCGGGGTTTCCTGGGAGACCGCGGGAGCCGGGTGGGGGCTCTCCAGGCGCCGGTCTCTAGGTGGCGGCGTGGCGCCGCGGCACCGGCCTCTCCGGGCTGAGGGGGGCTCCGCGCGTGGACCCGGCCAGGTCGCCCCCAGGTCCGAGTGCTTGGGGGCAGTCGGCCAGCCCCGATGTCAAGGGCTGGGGTTCGGCGGTGCCTGCAAGACGGCACAGGTCGCCCTGGGGCGAGGGGAGGTGTTGTGGTGGTGGTGCTGAGCTGGGGAGGCAAGTAGGGGCGCCCGGCCTGCGCGCGTTCCCGCCGTCCAGCCCGGGCGAGTGGCGCGCCGCGTGGCCCCCGGGTGGGCCTCGCTTGCTTGAAGGCGGGCGCGCGGAGGCGCGGCGGGGCCTGTAGCAGCAGCCCCCTGCCCTCCTCTTACCGAGGAAAAGTCACTCCGCATCTTCCTGGTGGGATCACACCGCGCCTCGGGGTCTGAGAATTGGGGCCACTCGACTGAACGCACCTCCAGTGCAGGAAAACGCCTCCTTTCTCAAGTGGGGCCGGGGTGGGGGGGTGGAGGGTGGTGGTGGTGAGCGCTCGAGGGTTATAACAGCCACACACACCAGCCTTCCACCCCTGTCCTGCGAGCACCCCATCCCCGAGGATGGGTGTGTATGGGGGAGGTGGAGGGCAGTGCGAGGCCGAGGGGTTCTGGGCACAGGTGACGGGGGTGTTGCTGCATTTGATGTCACGTCTTTCTGAAGACAGCAGCCTCATCCCCCACCATCCAGTTGGCGGGGAGACCTCTGGGCCCCAAACCCTGAGGTGACCTGGGAAGAGTGGGCAGTTGGGGAGATGCTCCAGAGAACCCCTGGCTGCGGATTCCCCACCCCACCCCTGAGCTGCGAGGCAACGCGATATCCGGCTGTGAGATTCCAGAGGCAAAGACCAGGCTCTGGGACTCCCCGAGCCACACCCCCAAGCCCTCACCACCCTTCCCACAGCTGCAGGAATTCCTAAGACCGCACTGGGCACGCCGGGCCATAGATGGGAGTTTATTAGGATTCGCGGAAGCATGACCGGATGTACCAACAAAGTTTGACTTTACAACATGAACTATTATGGCATCAATGTACCAGCAAAACTGGGATACAGAGCACAGGTTCACATTTTTTAAAGGCAATGGACAACGTCTACTCTTGTCCTTAAAGTAAAAACGGGGGTGGTGGGGGAGATGGTGAGGGGGACCAGCAGAGGCCAATCTGATTTGCAGTTAGCTGTCAGATTCTAAATCTAGTATTGCAATTATAAGAAACTATAAGAAAACTATTAGAAAAATAGAACATCAAACGAGCAAAAAAATATTACACAATTTACATAATAAAAAACACAATCCTCTTAATAATGGCTCCATGTTCAGTAGAAGAAGTACACTGGAGAACCCACACCTTCAGGTTTGACAATAAACCAACCCTCGTGGAGAGCGTCACCCCTTTGTGCTCCTTAGACTTATCCACGCTTGAAGGCACAACGTAAGCAGGAAACTTATCTTAAATAGATATTATAAACTTCTCCAATGGGAAAATAAGTCCCAAACTTAAAAAGTTTGTCATCAAGAAACACAACATCATATACACCTTGTTAATAATTTAACAAGGCCTGAATGCCTCTTCCCAGCCGTGCTCCCTGACCCTGAGAAATCTCATTTGGACTTCAAGCCTAGGTCGCGCGGCGGAGTGTTCAACCAGCAGTTTGACACGTCGTCAGGGTGGTCCTGGGGGAGGGGGGGCTCCTGAGAACTGTGCCCCGAGACCCCTGGCTGGCCCACTCCCTCTTGAAAGAGCACTGCCACCCAGTGAAGCCACGGACACAGAAAGACTGGATCGTAGTGATGAACAGGAAGGTCAGCTGACTTTTTTCTTTTTCGCCTTAACCACCCATTAGGCATCATAACTACGATGATGAGATATGGAGTGTTTGTAGCTTCTTGCACCACTGGATCAATAAAGCATTTCATCACCCAAAAAAGTCCACAAGAGTCTGATAAACTGTACATCTCGCTCCCACTAAGGAGCCTTACATAACAATACTCATTACCAAGGCAGACAGATATTAATATATTTTAAATTATACATAAAATTATACACAACATATATTTAGTTCCATCTGAAGTTGAACTCACACGCCTGCATGGACATGCCACAGCCCCGCCTCTCCGTCCATCCTTGCACATTGGGGCGACGGGCTGGCATGAAGCTGCTCCCTCTGGTCTCCATGGGGCTGGTTCTCAGGGGTCAACAGAACAAGCAGCTCTTACTCAGTGTGTCAAGCTGGGGTGTCCACCCCGGCACAGGGCCAGGCCTCTTCTCTGCAGCAGCGAGGCCCCTGAGTACCCTCGGGCTCACCTGCAACCGGGAGGGGCCTTTACGAGCTGTGTCCACACATCCTGTGCTGATGGATCTGCTAGTCGCCATCCTAGGCAGGACCCAGTCAGCTCACTGTGCCCGCTTGGCAGTGGGGGTGGCAGGGAGACCTGGCCCAGCCTAGGTTCCCACTCCCCACGCCCCCCTCACTCCACGCACAAAAGAGCAAACACAAGTGCAAGGCTCCTGCTTGCAGCCCTCCCAGTGAGAACAGATGTGACCAAGGGGCAGAAGGGAGTGACGGGGCGCCGGGGGGCTCAGGGTGGGCGGAGAAGCCCCCACAGGGCTGTAGTCAATCTGCGGTGTCCAAACGCCATGGGACCAGGTGGTCGATCACTTGATGGAGACCGAGGGGCTCAATGGAACAAAACCCAAAGCGGGGGAGAGGCAAGTGATGCTGACACTGTTATCAACTGAGCAGCAGTCTCCCGACCATGGCTCTATCACACCCACTCTGGGTTTCTAAAAACTCACCTGGCCCAAAATCAGGGGAGGAGGTGTAGGCAGCGGGGGATGGGGGCCATGCAGGGTCCTGATTGCCTCCGAAAGGTCCCATCCCCACCCAGGGGCCCACATCTCCCCTGCCCACGGGCCCGGCTGATTCTCCAGAGACACTGCATCCCTCACTGTCCCACACAGGGCCCGGAGGATCCCAGGTGGGTTTTCACAAGGTCACGCACATGTAGGGAGGGGCCCACGAGTGGTAGGAAGGGGCACTTCCTCCCCACAAGCAGGTCTTTCCAATGCGAGTGTTTGGGGCTGGTGCCCAGGGAACCGAGGACACAACATCCCCAGGGGGTGTCTCTGGAAAATAACAGCCAAGCCATGAAACAGTCTGGGCGGGGCTGGGATGTGAAACTGTCGGGCACTTCCAGTGGTTATTTTCTGCCTGTGTATTTGTGTGTGTGTGTGATGTCTCTGTGTGTACGTGTGTTATGTCTGTGTCATACTTCTGTGTGTGTATATGTGTATGTGTTATATCTGTGTGTCTATACATGTGTGTTGTCTGTGTGTATACATGTGCGTCTGTGTGTGTACGTATGTTGTCTGTGTGTATCTCGTCTCTGTGTGTATGTGTGTGTGTCCATCTCAGGCATAGGAAGGCCAGCCGTGATAACGTCTCCCATCCCTGGGTGGGGGTGGGAACTTTCAGGGGCAATCAGGCCCCTGCATGGCCCCTATCCCCCCTGCCTACACCTCCTCCCCTGATTTTGGGCCAGGTGAGTTTTTAGAAACCCAGAGTGGGTGTGATAGAGCCATGGTCTGCAGACGCAGCTCAGTCTCCTGGCAGCATGGCCCCCGCACAGAAGAGAAAACTCCTGTCAACGGTATGAAAACCTCTCTTCACAAAAGCACAGGTCACTGAACCCTGTCCAACAACCAAGGGATCCTTTCCTCGGATGGGGCTCTGACCCGGTGTGGAGGGTGGGGGCTTCTGATAACAAAGGGGGGCCCTTCTGCATGGCCCCCTGGCTCCAGGTGAGGGGGGGACCATCTGTTAGGGCGGGCCCGCCCGTGAGATGCTGAGACACACCTTCTCGGCCGGAGGACGAGGCGTGTAGCGGGCTCAAGTGTCAGTTGGGCAGAGTCTGCTGGGGGCAGTCAGGCTCAGAAATTTCAGCCGGAAATAAAAAAGTGAGAGAAACTCTACCCGCCACCTTTCCTGGACACCCTCGTTCCCTCACACTCTCTGCCTTGGTGGAGAAACAGCAGACAACTCGAGCAGACAGGTGGCTAGCAGGCCCCAGGAAGAGAGCAGACAACCAAAACACCTCAACAAAATAAGTTAAGATTCATCAAAATATGGTACAGCACCAGCTACATAAACCTAAATACTTTTCTTTGGAAACCCGAGCTTCGGGCTCTTATCCCCACTTTGGAAGATTCGCAAGTGAGACTGTGAATAAAGCTCCCGTGAGTGACCAGAGCCAGTGACGACGGAGCCTGCAACCGGGGCTGGGCCCTCGCCCACCTGGGGCCAACCCTGCTTCACTGATTCTTGCATTTTTTTCTTTTCTCCAAGAACTTTCTGGGGCAGAGGGAGAAAAGCCAAGAGCCATCAGTTTATCAGGCTTCTTTCTACCAGATTTGTGTCAAAGGGCAGAGGGGGAAGATAATGGGAGCTAAGCTTCACAAGCAGCATTTACATTTTGTGTGGAGTCAGAAATGCCAGCCTCCTCACCTCCCACCAATGCAGGCCCTTCCGTCCCCCAACTCCACTCTTGGGAAGGAAGGCACGGCCCACCTCCAAGGAGTGTCCCTGGGGCCTTGGCAGGGAGCGCCATGTGCATAGGGACACGCAGTCATCACGGAGGCAGGGGTCCGGCCCAGGGTCACCAACCCGCGGCATCCAACGACACACACAGAGCACAGGAGAGGGACAGCACGGGACCCCACACCATCCCCTGTGGGCACACCCCCACACCCTGAACAATTCGGGGAACGACTCAGCCATTTTCCACATCACCGTTACACGCCAGCTGGACTGCATGGCGACTCACAGCCAAGGGACAGGAGGGCTACATGTGACAATGAGACGCACGAGGGGCCAGAGGCAGCTGGGGGGCCAGGGGGGCCGTGCGTCACTCAGGACGATCGGACACTGGCCTGGGGACCCTTGAGACCCACGAGCAGCAAAGGGGGCAGGACCCCGCGAGGAGTTGGGACCACAGGGAGTGCTCAGCTAAGCTCCGCTCTTTTGAGGCAGGTCCTATAGAAATAGTGTCATGTTCCAGTTACTCAGGACTCAGCCGAAGCAGCAGCGGGGACCTGCTGGAGGGCCGGAGGGCCGGTGGCTGCAGGAGGCTGGCGGGGGGGAGCCTGGTCCCCTGGCAGGAGTGTGGAGAGTGCGGGCCAAGCCGCCCTCCTGGAGGGAGGGGGCAGTCACAGTCCAGCAACCCTCCGGAGGCAGCTCAGAGGGCCAGGCAGCTCAGAGGGCCGAGCAGGAGAGATGGTCTGGTCTTCCTCTCTCAGTAAACTAAACCGCTGGGCCGGGGCGTGGGCACAGCAGGGGGACAGACACCCAGCACCAGGGTGGCTGTCTGGGGCTGGGCCAAGGCAGGGACAGGACCCGGCATGGCCCCCCCAGGATGGAGGCTCGGGCTCCCAAGGTGAACTCCGTTCTGCCCGAGGCCGCAGCAGCCAGGGTGCCGGACTGGCGAGGAGAAGGGCTGCCATCCTTGTCTGGGAGGAGGCTCGGAGGCAGGCGGCAGCCAGTCCCAGCCCTGGCCACAGCCCCGGCCACGTTGTCCCACCGAGAGCTGCCGGGGGGTCAGGGCCATGGGCCGCATGTGGGCTGCGCGGGGCTCTGGGCACGCAGGCTGGGTGGGGCGGTGATGCGAGGTGCGGTGGGGGTCTCTCGGGGGCAGGACCATGCGTCACTTGCAATGATCCAAGTGACCGTCAGGAGTCCTTGCTGGGTCGGCGGCCAGAGTCGCCTCCTCGCTGTGCCAGAGACCATAGCCGAAGTAAATGAAGAAGCCTGCGGGCCGAGGGCAGAGATGGGTGTGACTCCGGGAGGTGGCCCTGGGGTCAGGGCATCACAAGAGGCCTCTGCAGGAGGCCTGCCCTCCAAGTAAGCCCAGTGTATTCCGGCATGGTCACCTCTACACCTGGCAAAGGCAGGCGCATCTTTCTGGGCAGCCTCGCGCCTGGCAAGCCACTGGGTGGGGACCCCTGAAGGGGCTCTGGTGCCTCTGCCTCATCCACTGCCCACCTGGCGGGGCGGCTGCCCTGCGGCTGCTGGAGGGGCCAGGACAGACCCTCCAGAAGTCGCGCCGGGTTTCCAAGGGCACTAGGGCTCCCTGGGCTCTTCATGCTGTCTGTTACAGCTCCTATTTTTCCCATGAGTGGCTTAGACACTCAGGTCACGTGGGAATTCATGCAACCCACCCATTCAGTCATTCCGGTGAGTTTCAGGGGCCATAGGGGCCTGTGGTGGGACCCGGAGATCTGTGCCCCTAACTACCGCCCCCCATCCTGGCGGGAGGCCATCTTTGTGCCAGTGACAAGGGAGAGCAGTCCTGGAGTCCAGGAGCTTGTGGGGGGTGCTCAAAAGCAGGCGTCCCCCACCTCTGCAGGGAGCTACCCTCCCTACCCCTCAGTCACTGAGGCAGGGCCATAACTCAGCCTAAAGGCCATTGCTCTCATTAGGTGTATAGCCCGGTCAGGCCAGTCGCCTAGCCACCAACACTACTGGGTCCATTTCTGCAGCTCGGGCTGCTGGAGGCCCGCAGAGGGGCCATGGTTGGTGCAAAACGGGGCCAGGCCCCCAGCCAGTCCCTGCAGCCCAGGGGGCCAAGGGTGGGGCTGTCCAGACGCTGCTGTCTGGGGTGAAGAAGGTGTTGCTCTGTCAACAGCAGGCTCACAGGCTGGTTCTTTGAACGTTCGAGCTCTTTCCCAAACAGATAACTGGTTCAGGCAAAGGCTTTATAATTATCTACGAGGGAGGGAGGACCCACAGCCTACCAGGTGTTCCTCACTGTCAGAGAGAAAACCGCTGACTACACGTGTTTTCACTGTGTTTTGAAATCGGAAACGGGGGCAGCTGGAGGACGCAAGCCAGCCGGCCAGTAGCAGAGAGGACAACGAGCTGCTGGGCACGGGCGGGGAGGGGGCGAGTGGGTGAGTGGGGGCCCTGAGAGATTCTGGGACACCACGTGCTGGTCACCTTGAAACCCATGCCTCACGTACCGATCAGCATCCACACGGCAAACCGGACCCATGTGCCCTGATCCAGCTGCATCATGAGATAGACGTTCACGAAGATGCTCAGGACGGGAAGGACTGGCAAGAAGGGCACCTGTAGGACAGGCGGCACAGAGTTGGGTGTGATGGGCGGACAGTGTGAGATGGCAGACCCACCCGAGGGGAGCGCCCTCCCAGGCCCGATCTGGACGGGCGGGGCTGTGTGGGGAGGGGTTGAGTGCCAGGCCCCACTCCGGCACCTCCCATCCCCTCAGCCCCCCCAGGCAAACCCTCGCAGGCGGGAGTTTGTTCTGAGCGACACTAATTGCCACAGTGAGCTCACGTCTCACTTCTGAGCTTGCTGAACGATCTTATATTATTTGCAGACTCTACGCCTGCAGAGGCCCTGGTCATCTCCGAGGCCTGGTAACGACACACAATCCACCAGGGCAGACTTTACTTATGAAAAGCTTACAGGATGTGGGGCACTGGCCCACCCAAAGGCCAGGGGCCAGCCTTTCTCAGCAGCGCTGTCTGTGCCCGGCTCACATGCCCCTGAGTTTGGCCAGCAAGCACCTCACTCCACACACCCAGGCCTGCCAGAGCCCAGCAGGGCAGGGTGGCCTCTTGCAGGAGAGTCAGGATCATGGTCTCCCAGGGGCGGGTCCCTCCAGCTGTCACGCTGAGCTGTTTACCTTGAATGAGAGCTTGGTCTTGCTCTCCGGCTGCCGCCAAATGATGGCCGTGACCACGGAGCAGAGGAAGGCAGAGCCCATGAGTAGAAAGACTGCCCACAACTCCCCCTTCACCAGGGCATCCTTGCCAAGCACAGCTGCCATACAGAAGGTGATGACCAGAAGTGCTAAGAGGGACAGACAGAGAAAACCGCACTTCAATCATTCCCCAGGTTCCCACAGACAGATCAGTTCAGTTCAGTCGCTCATTCGTGTCCGACTGTTTGCGACTCCCAAAACTCCGGGAAGGTTGGGCTCCATCTCTGCAAGCACCAATCCCAATTAGGGCAAAATAACTGACATTGCCGTCACCCTGGGGATAAGCAAGACCCCCAAACACCACATAGGGAAGGGCAGGCTCTTACCTAGGAGGCTGGTTGAGATGTTCACGATTAGCCCGGAGAATTTGGAAGGCTCTGTATTTTTGGGTGAGAGTACGGTTTTCAAAGAAAGCTTCTCTGCTTCCGGTAAAAAGCCTGTCTGAGAATCGCTGCTGCTCACCAACTCATTCTGGTCAACTGGATCGAGCTCGTCGCTAGTCCTGGCCATCTGGTATACCATGTTGGGCTGCTCAGGCTGATACCTGTGAGGCGGCATATTGTTTAGCCATCAGATTAGGCTTTAACTCAGCACAAGTACACACACTCTAACTCATGTTCTTAGTAAGCTTCAAAGGGAAGCTGCCTAGGACACAAGGCATAAAATGGGAAGAAGATGGTCAGAGCGATACGTGTGTGTAGTAAGACGCTTCAGTCGTGTCCGATTCTTTGCAACTCTGTGGACTGCAGCCCACCAGGCTCCTCTGCCCATGGGATTCTCCAGGCAAGAATACTGGAGTGGGTTGCTGTGCCCTCCTCCAGGGGATCTTCCAGACTCAGGGATCGAACCCGCGTCTCTTATGTCTCCTGCATTAGCAGGCGGGTTCTTTATCGCTAACTCTCCACAAATAGAGGAGACCTGGGCCTCACTCCTGCCTCAGGGCAACATCCTCTTCCTTTAATGTCTCTGTTTTGAGGCAACTTGACCTCAACCAAGGTCCATCTAGTCAAGGCAATGGTTTTTCCCGTGGTCATGTATGGATGTGAGAGTTGGACTGTGAAGAAAGCTGATCGCCGAAGAATCGATGCTTTTGAACTGTGGTGTTGGAGAAGACTCTTGAGAGTCCCTTATACTGCAAGGAGATCCAACCAGTCCATTCTAAAGGAGATCAATCCTGGATGTTCATTGGAGGGACTGATGCTAAAGCTGAAGCTGCAATACTTTGGCCACCTCATGCGACGAGTTGACTCACTGGAAAAGACTCTGATGCTGGGAAAGGTTGGGGGCGGGAGGAGAAGGGGACGACGGAGAATGAGATGGCTGGATGGCATCACCGACTCTGTGGACATGAGTTTGAGTGTACTCCGGGAGTTGGTGATGGACAGGGAGGCCTGGCGTGCTGTGATTCATGGGGTCGCGGAGAGTCGGACACGACTGAGCGACTGAACTGAACTGAACTGACCTCTACCATGAAACAGTCCAGAGGAAGGTGCTGAGACCGTTGCTCTCACTCTGAAAAGCAGCACTGGCCCTTAAGATATGAGGCCACTCACAACAAAACTATAGTTGTAGGAAGCTAAAATACAGACAGAAATAGAAAGCAATCATATTGGGATCCTATTCTGTGCAGAGAGCCAGAGAAACGTGTCTGCAGGCTGATGGATTTGAGAAATTCTGTTTGCACGATTTAATTGGATCAATTTATTTAAAAACTCTGAGTGCCTTGGGATAAATAACTCTCTAAAGCTGGGTGAAGGACCAAGCCTATGGCATGATTTCCAAGACACAAGCCACCTGCAAGTGAAGCATTCATTTTAAATGAGGCTACTTATCTTCCCAGCCAAAAGGAACAGAGCTCCAATCTCCTCCACCAGCTTCGAAACACACAGTGCTTTATGCATTATTCTGCATATAATCTAAGAGTGAGTATGAAGATACTTCACCATTTTTTTTTTCACCGACTCACTTAACAAGAAGGTTGGGGGAGACTCGGAGAAGATTGTAGCACTGAGCTCTTGGGAAGAAACACGTGGTCGGAAACACTAGCTCTAGCTGATTCTCCAGAGCCACTACTGAGGCTCATCTCAGGGACGGTAGCTGCAGAGCACATTAGGGATGGAATCCATGGCTTGGCAAGATTAAAACCCTGCAAAGTAGGGGGCCTCTCACCAGGAAACCACAATGGATGTCTGTGCTACCAGGGGTCACCCCTGGGAGCAAGGAAGCAGAGCCCTGTGTCCCAGAGCAAAGGAAAATTGGAGCAGAGTGAGCTTGGAGAGAGGGGGCACTGTGGCAGCCAAGAACCCCAGGACACCGAGCCCCGGCCCAGATCTGCTGTGTCATGGCCCTCCCCGGGGCCGGCCCCATCCGGACGAGACTCAAAGCAGAACCTGGAGAGTCTTCCTGTGCATCACCCCCGGCCCTCCAGGCCCTGTACCAGCTCTCTCACCTCCACGGGAGCATCACAGTGTCCCCAGTTCTCCCAGTGCCCACCAGGGCCAGTCCCTAGTCTCCAGTCCAAACTGAGATCGTTACCCTCAGCCTTCAAAAATTCTGATCCAAAGATCCAGCCCCCAGCTATCAAGTTGATAACCTGTCTCTGTCTTCCAGATATCCAGCCAGAAAAATCAGAGCACGTTAGAGAGAGAGAGGTCGAGCCACCCTGGACTCCTTTCAAGGCTACTCTCTGTAACTAGACTTTCAAGCACCAGGTCTCACCCTCTCCCAATCAGTTCCCAAAGGAACGATCCACAGCCCCAAGTTTACAGTGTATAAACCATTAATACGAACTGGTAGCAGGAAGCTGGCAGGGAGCGTCTGCTCTTCTGTCCTGGAACCCAGAAAGCCACACCTACCGTAAGACCAACACGCAGGCAGCCACCAGAGAGTAAGCCAGGAGAGTGCCGATGGACATGAGGTCCACCAGGTCCTTCAGGTCGAAGAGGAAGGCCATCACCGCTGGGGAGGAGGAGATGAACATCAGGACGGGTATGGGCCTGAACACACTGGCAGCCAGAGCCACCACCCACCCGTGACCCAGGGCACCCGGGAGGGCCTCCCCTTGCCCCTGCCAGCCCTTTCCATGAAGAAACATGGCACCACTGCTCAAAAGGAAGGAAAGTTTGGGATTAAACCACATACACAGCTCCCAACAGACAGTAACAACAAATAACATTTATATAGAGGGAGCACTTTTATCAACATGACCCCGTTGACCCCCATGGCAATTCTGCCAGCCATCCCTACACTACAGATGGAGAAAGCAAAGTCCAGACATTTTGAGAGACTTACCTAAGGGCACACAGCTAATAAGTGGAAAAGTCAGGCACTGAGCTAGGTTCTTACGGCCCTGGGGCAGTATGTCTTCCTCTACACTATGCAGACTTACAGATAGACATGCCCATCTATCCATCCACCCATACACCACCCATCCACCATCCATCCATCCATCATTCAATGGCACTCATGAGCATGCCAGTCACTGGGTGCTAGGTATATTCCACTGAACAGGGTAGACCAAAGAGCCCTTTGGTCTTCCCAAGAACACCACCGGAGGCCTGCATCAGCAGGCAACAATGAGGAGGAGGTGGGTGAGGGCAGGTCCGGTGCCCTGGAGGGGCTCACAGGGGCTCCTAACCCAGAATGTGGGCATGATGCTATTCCCAAACAATCCCAGTCCCTTCACCACAACCCCACTTAACGCAAAGCAAAACATGCAGTCTTTTTTGAAAATCATTCCTAGATTTGTTTTTTTTTTTATTCCTAGATTTTTATAAGTGTATGCACATCTATTTATGTGGGTATATGTGTCAAGTTTCCCATTTAAAAAATAACTTGGCTGGATCTACTTTGGGATACTTTCAAATCACATGCAATCAACACAAGCTGAAATATAAACATGAAGCCATTACTTTTCCACAAATACTTCTCAAACTCACACAAACCATGGCAACTAAAACAAATTCAAATTGAGGTTAACTAACAGAATTAAAGAGCAGCGAGGGCCTACCGGATAAGCAGAAAACCTGCTGTGTGTGTATCAAATGCTGACGTCCTCACTCAGAGAAACCTGAGCCAAATTTCTTCCGTGGGAGGTGATTTTTAGAAAACTAAAGACTTATATATCACTCTGACCAAATAAAGACAAAGACCAAACCCTTGGTCTGGTGATATAAGAACTTTACAGCGGCTTTAAAGATGATAGTTTCATCTCCGTTAATCAGCACAGGAAGGAAATTAAGGCTAGTCTTCAGTATGATCACATTACAAGTAAATATTGGGGGAAAAAAAGAAAAAACACTTGCTATTTCCAGTTCCTTAATCCCTTAAACACACTGGTCGTATACTGACACACGGTGTCGCTTAAGCTGCCCACAGCGATCAGGCTCAAGAATGCAGACTCATACAGCACGTGTGTGAAATAGGAAAAACTGGCTTCCTTTCATTAAACAACATTGATCCATAAAACTAAGCACTTTTTGCTAAGAGTGTGAATGCTATTAACAGTTCACTCATTAGGAGGGTCAAACGCCTCCCCTGTGGCTTTCTGACAAGTCCCTGTGATCCAACTGTGACTGGCATGTGTCCTCACTCACCACGGAGACCTCCTGCTCCACACATGGGCTGGGAGGACCCAGCCAGTTTGGCCCCAAAACGAACCAGGAACCTAGAGCTGCTGCTGTCCTCCTGGGGCATGCATCCTCACTTCCCCTTCTGAGCCTCCACCGCTCATCTGTATATCTGCCTCTGGGCTGTGAAACGCGACTCAAGGAGGAAACAGAAAACCAACAGCGGTTTCTTCCCAGGACTGCCCTGGCTTTCGAGGCTTGCAGGGAGGCCCAAGGGTTCCCCAGCCCTCCGCTCCCTCTGTCCTCTTGGCGAGGGACCTGAGAGCGATCCGTCAGATCCACCTCCACCTCCTCTCGTCCTGCTGTTTGTTGTTCATAAGCTCAGGGTGGAGGGCTACCCCAGTCACCCCCTCAGTGTCCCCTAGGGAACAGATGGCATGTTTTATAACACGCTGATCGTAAGGGATTCTCGCTTCCCAGAGAATTCACGAGCTAAGACACACGGACAGTGAATTTCCAGCACCGACAAGATAGGGCATGTACCATGAAGGATTTCATCCCACCAAGGTCCACTCAGGGACACCCGGGGAAGGGGAAAGACACAGCTCTGAAGGGACAGTATGCATGCAGAGCTCAGTCCACTGAGACAGTAATCACTGAAAAATGCAACCTGTTCGAGAATTCCATCACATCCTCTGTGAAACTGGCATCTGCCTTTTGTCAAAAGGCACTCAGTTACCTTACAACAAACCAGACTCCAAGGGTAAAAACCAAGCGTTATAAAGACCAGTTGCAATTTCTCTCAGACTGGCACAGGTCAAGACATTTCCTTAGGGAGTAATAACCCAACTGTTAAAATGCTGGATAGGAGATTCCAGTTCTTACCGGCAATAGCACCGGAGGTTAAGGTGGCGATTATCGGTGTTTTGGTCCTGTCGTTGATTTTGGCCAAAAATTTAAACAGCAGCCCGTCTTCAGCCATGGCATAGATAACCCGAGGCATGGGAAACATGGAACCTAAAAGACTAGATGGGAGGAAAAGCGAACCGCGTCCGTAAGAGAGCTCAGGGGAATAAAGGCATCGCAACAGGGGTTCACACCAAGGAGAGGGAGTTGGCTCCAACCTGGGAAGCCCGCAGCTCAACACACCGAGCTTGGAGGAGCACTTGCAGCAAGTCTGCACATATGTGTGAGAGGGAAACGTCTAACCTAAACCAGCATGGCATCTAGACACAGTTCTATGGAAGAGACGTGCTATATTTATTCCTGCAATTATCTCCGGCTGAATCAAAAAGAAAAGCATTGCTGCCTTCGTGAAGATCTCCCAGAGGTCCACAAATGTTTCCTGTGTGTACAGGCTAGCAGGAAGCACGAGGGCAAAATGATTCTCATTAAAAGGCATTTGCGGCACTTGCTCCTTTTTAATGGTAGCCTCTGCTTTACGGCCAGAATAAGGGCCAGAGACAGTGCTCACTCAGAGGTGGCCTGGTCCAGCCAGTGGCCACGGTCAGGGGCAAGAGAAGGAGCCCTTGCTGGGCCGACAATGCTGAAACGTGGGCCTCGGGCTATTGAGATGAAATGTCTGTAACGCAGACAGCCCCAGGGATTGATGGAGAGCAGCCCAAGGGGAGAAGTCCCACGATCGGGGCTGGGCTGGGAGAGAGGGGTGGTCACGGAACACTTGCCTTCCCGAGTGTCTCCGCTCCTCACCTGGTGGACAGGGCGCAGAGGGAGCCGACGGCCACCGCATACTTGGCACCCTCCCAGCCCACATGCTTGAAGGCATCCGGCAGGGGGCTGTCCTTGTCCAGGCAGAAGTAAGGCATCATGAGGGTGAGGGCGGCCGACACCCCGAAATAGGCGATGAAGCAGATGAGCAGGGATGCGACAATGCCCACGGGGATGGCCTTCTGTGGGTTCTTCACCTCCTCCCCTGCAAGCCATGAGGAGTTCAGCCGGAGGGTTTGAGACCACCCTGCAGCTCATGGGCCAGGGCCCTTCCAGGCTCCGGGGAACCCAGGGGAGAGGCCCTCAGACCACAAACCACAACACCCACGGGCCCAGGGAAGGTGCTCTCAGCCTTTGTGCTGAGGGTCAGCAAGGAAAAGAGAACACACTGGAGGCTGGGAGCCCGGATGACGTCAGACTAGGTAGCCACACTCCCCTGGAGTACGCATGGGGTCTGCCGTCAGCTGCAGCCACGGTGCCGTCACCCCGGGCCCGCAGGGGACAGACAGGCAAGTTCCTGTCGGGCAGGCCACTCGGGGAGCAATGAAAGGGGGATTGGCAGGAAGGTGCAAATCCACACTCAGGCGCTCAGGAGCAAACGGGCGGCGGCGGGCATGCACACACCCAGGGGAGGGGAATCAGACGCCTGGCCAGGCGAGCCCAGGTGTCCCGAGGGCGGTGGGTCTACCTGTGGTGGCGATGCAATCGAAGCCCACGAAGGCGTAGAAGCAGGTGGCTGCCCCCGACAGGACGCCGGAGAACCCAAAGGGCATGAACCCACCGACACCGGGTTTCCCTTCCTTCGTGTCACTGAAAGAGAGCACCGCCGTCAGGGTCACAACCCCCCTCCTTGTGGTCCTGAAGGGGAGCCACCCCGAGGCCCGGCTGGACCTGGCCCTGCAGCATCCCCTGGCCGGCAGGACAGCAGCCCCGGGGCCGCGGGCAGACGTAACTCCAAGACCCCACTGGTGACCAAGGGACCGGGAAACAAACGCCTCTCTGGCCAGAGGCCAGCGCGGGTCATCACCGCAGGGACACAGAGCACGAGGATGGCCAGTGACAGGAAATCCCATCAGCTGGCAGAAACAGTCTCTTCAAAACAGTATGAATGCCCTGTTTCATGATCAAACTGGGACAACCCTGAGGGATGGAATGGGGAGGGAGGTGGGTTCAGGATGGATGGGAGACACATGTACACCTGTGGCTGATTCATGTCAATGTATGGCAAAAACCACTACAGTATTATATAGTAATTAGCCTCCAAATAAAATAAATAAAGAAATAAAAGAAAAATCAGTAAGAAGACTAAATCTAGACAGACAACCAGGAGACAAGAGGCGCC
Source organism: Moschus berezovskii (assembly GCF_049115385.1). Taxonomy (NCBI): domain Eukaryota; kingdom Metazoa; phylum Chordata; class Mammalia; order Artiodactyla; family Moschidae; genus Moschus; species Moschus berezovskii. Next base: position 55,716,476 of record NC_142472.1, read on the forward strand.
ATCTCTGCTCAACTCTTCACTGGCTCACAGTGACCGGTGAGGGGGCCTGTGAAGCTTTCCGAGTCGACTGGGTTACTTCAAAGCGTATTTCAAATTGGCCCTACTCCGCCCTGAATTAACGGGCACCGATAAATTTGGCACAAACAGGACTCAGGATTGCTGGGGAGTGACTTATTAAAAGCTCTCAATTCTCTGTAGACGCGTTTCGTCCCCAGAAGGAAGGCTCTTTTTGTTTGAGCTGTTGACCACATGATGTTAGAGCTAGTTTCACGGGTTCGTTTCCTGTCTGCGTTCCAGTTAGTGAACCAGCTGCTGATAAGCACCTGCCCACAGAGCAGGCCATCGGAGGACACGCCGGGCACCCGGGCATCAGAGGTCAACCTGACATGTGACCACTCAGCTTTCCGGCGTCTCTTGCAGCTGGACGTGGGTCCCTACTGGATTCTGACCAGGGGGATGTAGGCAGGAGGGACACGTCTTCTGGATCTGAGTGCACGGTCCTCACACTCTGGCCCCTGGTGGGAGAGCTGGGTCATGCCTGTGCCCACCCACAGCCCAGCTCTGACCACACTGTGATCTTAGGGGGTCAGTGAGGCAGACGATCGGGCCCCTGAAAGCCTGCATGTGTCCACGCTGGCCAGCCACCCCCAACTGATCATTCCTGGAGCTGAGATATCCTTATAAAGCCACTGCATTTTTAGGAGGATCTCTTCAAAGCACCAGTTTAACCTTTAGCCACAATTAAAACAGAATTGTAAACAAAATTAGAACTCCCCGTTCTCCATCCTTGGACCCTAACATGTATCAAAAAATCTGGCCAAAAAAAAAAAAGGTCAGAAAGATCCATTCCAATATTTGGCTTTTGTTTCCCGAAACAAGGTGAGCTTGTTGGTAAGGGCGTGCCCAGAGGCCTGCAAAGGCACAGGGTGGAGAGCCGACCGGTCACCTGCTTACAGGCCTGGGCGTCCTGAGCCCGATATGGAAGGACGCTGAGGCCACGGTGTCTCAGGGCTTACATGGCCCATGTGGAGTGGGAGTGAAAGAGGTTGTCATCATCGCGTTGCAATAACTTCAGTTGTTCTGAGAAACTACTCTGAAGAACGCCTGAGATAAAAAGTTCCACCAACTTCTTTGTTCAAGGTGATCAGATAGGAAAGCATTTCAAAAGAAAGTGGCATCCGCATGGTACCACAGAGGAAAATCTTCCTTTCCGAAAAGGAAATTCAGAGTTCCATCATCAAACGGGGAACGGGGAAACAGGGACAACTGAGCGAGCCTGACCACGGTCCTCACCGAGGCAGGGCTTTGGAATCAGCATCCAGAGATGCCGCCGCTCCCCCAGCATCTTCCTGTGTCGTACAACGTACAGTCAAATACAAGGCAAGAAAACGCAAATTTCAGACAAAGCAAACACCCTCAGCTATGTGACTGCAAAAAAAAAAGCAATTCAGTAATGACAAAATATCCTAGCTCAAATTACATTTTTTAACAAAGACTGTACTGTACTGTGTTGTGGTAGCCAAGATCCGCCCTAGCCGCACCACGCCCAGGTGCCCAGAGTCAGAGGGACACCCACTTGTTCAGGCAGAGGTGACCCGACGTGTTCCGGAAGTCCTCCTCCGTGAGCTGCCAGTTTTTAATTGATCCTTTCACAAACCCCGACACCATGATGAAGCCCAGCACCAGAACGTTGACACACGTGAATATTTTGTTGACCATGGCTGACTCTTTCACACCCAGAGTTAAAAGTCCTGCAAAAGGGCATAAACAGAAACGGCCTCAGTGCTGACCTCGGGCCAGCAAGTCCCTCTGGGGTGGGGGGTGGGGACGAGAAGGTGACGTCAGAAGAATCTGAGCAGCGTCAAACCTCCAAAGAGGCACGAGGCTGCAGTGACTCTCACCCTAAAGGCAGGGATCAAAACAACCCAAGTCTGCGGGGTGTTGACCAAAGCCATCAGGACTGGACTTCCAGCCACCTTGCGGAATTGAGACAACAACCAGGAAGGAGCACCCCAGGGACAGCAGGGCTGGGGACGTCTGAGCCAGCGGCCCCCCTCAATAGCAAAGCCTTCCCTGGGATGAAGGGAGGCTCTCCCTGAACCTCCATCACTGAGAACCACCCAGTGGGTGGGACTTCATTTCCTCCAAGGAGACACTCTGTTCAGTTTCTCAAGAGAAAAAAAGAGTTCTCCAGACATGGAACCATTCAGATGCTCTGTGGGGTTAGCAGTGTCCGCAGTGATGACCACCTGGGGGGTCCTGCCATGGAGTCCCCCCTCCCGGACTCAGTGCACGTAGAATGTCTGAGCCAGACCAGCTCTACCTCAAAAACGTGAGATAAAAAAATACTGGGTGAAAAAAGTACATGTGACACTACGCAAGCTGCAGGTCTGCCTCAGGGAACACAGGACACACTTCCGTGGTGAACTGTCGGCCAGGGAAGGCAAGAGTCAGGGAAGGTGCCCGGCGACACGGGAGCACGATCTGATTGGACGTCTCTTACATGTTGTAACAGGACCACAATCTGACTGGACATCTCTTACATGTTTTAACAGAAAAGATGCTCTATGTCATAGACTGATTTCTGAAATACAGACATTAGAAGGGCATGGAGCAACTCAGGGAGCACTTCACACTCCGCTCTGTGTGTTCTTCAGCCTCCTTCCCTCCTGTCCTTATGAAAATCTCACTTGTGCAGACTTAATTTCTGATCCGTGTTCCTGCCAGCTGGACCAGACATACCGCTGAGACTGGCCCTGTGCAGAACAATTTCAATTACATGGTGTGTAAAACAAGGCATGGATGTTTTTAAAACCCATCCAAAATCTTCTAACCTCAAAAGAGAATTTATCTGTGCTTCTGCTTAATGTGTATGTTAACAAAACTCCCAACTTGGTGGCAGAGACTCAGGTCAATGTCACCAAGAAGAAGCTGCCATCAGCTGTGTTCAAGCCCTGTCTGCAATTTAAAAGTCCTGTACCAGCAACTTTGTGGGGAAACTTCATTATATCTAAGGGGGTGTTTTGCCGGCTGGTTGGGTGCAAACCACCTGAGCTGTCTCCAACCCCAAGGTTCAGTGAGCATGGGGCCTGGTTCCTCCATGTCGTCCTGGCAGAGGAAGGCCAACTCTCCTTTCTAAATGGTCACCCGCTGAGTCAGAAGAACTCATATTCCTGGGTAACCTGTACACAAAGCCCGCAGCCCTAACAAAATCCTACTCCACAAACACGCAAACACCTGAGAGTCTCTTTTAATTAAATAGCGCATAACTCGACCTATTCAATAGGCCAACCCTTTGTGAATCTCTGAGAAGCCATTTTGACAAAAAAAAAAAAAAAAAAAGATGCATCAATTAAAGAAGACAAGAAAATGGAGGGATGGGAGAAAGAGAAAAGGAGGGAGCCTGAGCCTCACCCCGGACTCCCGGTCCCCCTCCTGATGCACCCAACGTGTGGCCATACCTGTGAGGATGAGAATGATGATCACGGCGAATATGTCCGGGTTCTCGGCCAGCACCCCGGGTGCGTGCAGGGCCATGTGCGTCCGCGAGAACTCCCCAATGGGCTTCCCAATCAGCTCATCAAACGTCGCACTCCAGGCCCGCGCTACGCTTGAGGTACCTACCAAGAAACACACCATCAGATGGAAGAGAAGGCAACAGTCAACACAGCGCCTGTCGTCTAGCCTGACGTCTGCGGCACCCACGGGGGCTCACAGCCCACGGGTGGTGGGAAGCAGGGGACCCCACGGCAGCCGCCACACCCCAGGACATGCTGACTCAGAAGGGAGGGCTGGTCGGAGTATGCAGAGAAGCCAGATGTAGGGCCTGGGACGAGACGCATTCTCCATCACAACCAACACAAATGTGTGTGTGTGTGTGTGTGTGTGAGTGTGTGAGTGTGTGTGTTTTGAACCTACATGTAGCTGAATCATAGTAAAATTTAATAAAATAACACCATCCTGACCATCAAGAGGCACTCTAACAGTACTGAACTCTACCTATTTTATTTCACTGTAACAAGAAATCCTGGGGACAGACAATTCAGGGGACCTCATGACCAGCCCCTGGGCTGCAGTAGGCAGTGGGGCCACATTCCTCCCCAAAGACCCTCAGCAGCAGAGCTGATAGAACCTGCCTCCCAGAGGGGGCCGGGGGACCAAGGACAGTGGCTCAGGGCTGGCCCCCTCCCCTAGCAGCCAAGTGGCTGGCTTACCAACCCCCTACCCCGTCACCCCTGCCAGAGTCAGCCACCCCTGCCGCTCTGTGCCAGACCTGGGGGGACCATGGGCCCTGAGGCTCTGACCCCATGGAATGTCCACAGGTGTGGAGCCCAGCACCCCACCACCACCCCCCAACGGCCAAGAGCACCCGGCTGTTCTCTCAATCTGAGTAACACCCGTCACTGCTCTTCCAGCAATGCTTCCCAGGAAATGGTGCTAAAGTTCCAGTCACCACAAAAGGCGTCTTCCTTTATTTTTAAAGGGTGCCTTGCTGGTGACTGTCACCTGCTGGTTTAGGAACGGCAGGAGCTTCACGCTCACCATTCTGTTTTATTCACAGGCAAGCTCTCTGGAAACGTAAAGGCCCTTTTAAAGTAGTCACATTCCCACCGAAAGGCTGGGCTGTCAGACTGGGTAATTTCTAATTTCTTCTTTGTGCTTTTCTGCATTTCTTAAATCTTTCTGTATCAGTGATATATTTACTTGAGTAATCAGGAAAGACTGAAAGAGACGAGGTCCTTTTTTCACCGGCTACAAGTCCCCTGATTCTGTGTCTCTTTGTGGTAACAAGACTGGCTCCTGGGGGCTGGGCTTGTCCCCACTAGGGTCCCACGTGCTTGATCTTTAAGAGCCAGGGCAGCGGTGCCCGTGGCAGGCCGCCACCTTGCACTGAAGGAAAAGGGAAAGCGTGCCGCAGTGAGGGGAGGCGGGAGGTGCCGAGCTGGAGCGGGAACACCAGGAGGGAGGCGGGGCCGGGCCCGGCGCGGAGACCTACCGATGATGTAGGACAGGATGAGGTTCCAGCCGGTGATGAAGGCCCAGAGCTCGCCCACGGTGACGTAGCTGTAGAGGTAGGCCGAGCCCGTCTTGGGGACCCGCGCGCCGAACTCGCCGTAGCAGAGGCCGGCCAGCACCGAGGCCAGCGCGGCGATGAGGAAGGAGATGACGATGGCAGGGCCCGCGTCCTCCCGCGCCACGGCCCCGGCCAGCACGTACACGCCGGCCCCCAGCGTGCTGCCCACCCCCAGCGCCACCAGGTCGAACGTGTTCAGGCATCGCGACAACCGGCTCTCCTCGCGGCTGCAGTCCACCACCTTCCGCCGCAGCATCTGCTGCCCGACGCCCATCAGCGCGGAGCACCCCATCCCGCGGCTTCAGGTCTGCCGAGGGGAGGACAGAGGCGGGAGCTTTGTTAGTGTTCTGCTCTCACCCGGGGACCCCTTCACCGCAGCACGTGGGCCACGCGGTCCCGCACTGTCACTGGCCGCTAAGGCCTCACCTCTCATGATCCCACAACCCACCCACCCACGGCTTCCCAGCCTCAGGTTTGACCAGTGGGAGAAACACCCAGAGGCCAACACAACCGCTGATTGATGGGACTCTGGTCTCTTGAGCCCCCACACTGATTTCAGTTCCCAGTGGAGAGCCTTCTCCGGGCAGAAATAGCATGAGAAGTGCAATTAAGCCCATTGTTTCTGCTGAGAGTCATACAATTCACCAGGAAAAGTAAGCTGTTATTCTAAGGGTATGGGCTTCCCAGGTGGCTCAGATGGTAAAGAATCCGCCCGCCAATGCACAAGACGCGTTTGATCCCTGGGTCAAGAAGAAACCCTGGACAAGGAAATGGCAGCCCACTCCAGTATTCTTGCCTGGAGAATCCCAGGGACAGAAGAGCCTGGCGGGCTACAAGTTCATGGGGTTGCAAAGAGCTGGACACGACTGAGCGACTAAACAACAACATTCCAAGCGTGCTGTTGTGGAAGGCAAACCAAACTAAATATGAATTTAACTATCAGAGCCCAGAGGCCTTCAATGGCAGTGACAACACTTTTCAGACCTTCCCAGGACCAGGCAGGAGCAGGCTGTCTCCAGTTTAACAAAGAGTATGCCCAGAGCAGAAAAACATTGAACTGTTACGAGTTAGGCCTCCTTGTAACTGTCGTTAACTCTGGGAAGCACTTTTCCTCTGCACCAAAATGCTGGCAGAGTGCTATGTGCTTTAGTCCAGACGGGGCACACAGGGTCCAGTCATCGACCTCCACAGGGACCTTATCACTCCATGGGGCCCAGGACGCCACCCACCTCCTGTACCACATCCCTGGTCAGCAGCCTCTGGGAGATGCCAGCCAATCACAGGAGAATTCGTCCCGAGGGGGCGGAGCCTGCCTGGAGCCCCAAGGACGGGGAACCAGAGGCCCTATCCTTCCAAGGAGGACGGTGTGGGAAGGGGGAAGCCTGACAGAACATCACCCCGGCCAGGCGGCCAAGGTCGACATCAGTAAGTGACAGGTTATAGTCGCGCGTATGATGTGATGAGAAGGGCCTTTACCTTGGAGAGCTTCCTCCCCAAAGCGGGAACCGCAGGCTAATCCTGAGAAAAGCATCAGGCAAATCACAGAAGAGGAACTCTTGATGAAACACCTGCGTTTCGCTCCCGTGTGTGCCAGCACATTCTTTGTTTCATCGTGCCCGATCCTTGGGTGTCATCAAGAACAAGAGAAGTCCGCGAGCTGGTGCAAACAGGAGGTGACTCGGGAGACAGGACACTAGCCCAGAGGACGGGATGAGGCCCCGGGATGGCAGGAGGACAGCGGGGAGAGCTCAGGAAGTCTGAACAAAGCATGGACTTCAGCTGTATCCATACCAGGTGGTTGGCCATAGCCAAAATATCACACTAGTGTTAAGATGCTAATCTCAGAGGAAACTGGGTGTGGGCACACAGGAACTACCCTCACGGCTTTCCTGCGAACCTAAACGTGTGCAGAGATAAGTCATCATTATGACTCTGAGCCACTAAAAATTCACCTTGACCAATTGGTGTTGACTGATCTACCTAACTTTGCTGCAGTTAAGTGACCAGAAAGGGCAATCATCTAAGTGGAGACGGCAGATCTGGCAGAGTCCGTACCTAACCACCTGGAACCCTGGACTGCCTGCCCACACCCTTGTGGCCTGGTCCCCTGCCCGGCCTCAGGCCAGGCCCCATGCGAGTCACAGAGGGACGGGTGGGGGTCCTCTCTGTATCTTATCTGATGGGCCAAGAGTAGAGAAAAAAACAGTTTCTCAAGACTCTAAAGTTTTCAGCTAGAATGGGGAATAAACTCATCCGGTCGGAAACCATTCTTGTAAAGATGAGGAAAAATAACAGACAGCCAAGAGTCAAATGGGGCCACGAGCTCGGAAGATGCAGGGGAGCCAGCTCCATATCTGGGTCTGGCGTTGGTGGGGGGGTGATGGACAGGGAGGCCTGGCATGCTGTGACTCATGGGGTCGCAAAGAGTCGGACACGACTGAGCAACTGAACTGAACTGAACTGATGGGGGTAGGAAATGATATCACCCTTGGTGAGGGGGGCGGAAGTGGGAGGAAATGAGGGAAGATGACCTTATTAGTGGAACAGCAGCGGAGCAGGAAAGTCAGGGGTCTGATAAGAGCTGAGAGGGCAGGGATGGAACAGGAGACATGACAGAGAGCGCCAGTACCCGGAGTGCTTGCAGCCATTCACTGGCCCATTGCTGGCACTCGGACAGGAGCCCCGAGTCCTGAGGGGCCCCAGCGAGGCGGCCGTGTGGGGAGCAGGTGCTGAGGACCCGCCGGACACCAGCGCTGTCCGGGAAGCCTGGGGTGCAAGCCCTCCTGGTCCTGCCTTCTCCTTTCTTCCTTCCAGGATTTCCCTGAATTCATTCAAGCCAGACTGTGAACCACAACAAAGCCTATAATAAACCACTGCTTAGATAACAAGTTAAAAGGGAAGATGCACCATTTCAACACCACCCTCAGTGGAAGGGCTGTGCCAGCGATGGTGGGAAAGGCGGTGAATAACTTGGCAGCATCATCTCGGGGAAAACCCAGAAGGGAAGTTGAGCCTAAGAGCGCCTGAAGACCCGCCCTGTTTCTAACGTGATTGGTAAATGCGACCGACATTTAGAAAGAGCAGTCACCCACTCCCGCCCTCTCCTCAGTTCAGTTCAGTTGCTCAGTCGTGTCCGACTCTGCAACCCCAGGGACTGCAGCACGCCAGGCCTCCCTGTCCGTCACCAACTCTTAGAGCTTACTCAAACTCATGTCCGTTGAGTCGGTGATGCCATCTAAACATCTCATCCTCTGTCGTCCCCTTCTCTTCCTGCCTTCAATCTTTCCCAGTATCAAGGTCTTTTCAAAGGAGTCAGTTCTTCAGATCAGGTGGCCAAAGGATTGCAGTTTCAGCTTCAACATCAGTCCTTCCAATGAATATTCAGGACTGATCTCCTTTAGGATGGACTGGTTGGATCTCCTTGCAGTCCAAGGGGCTCTCAAGAGTCTTCTCCAGCACCACAGTTCAAAAGCATCAACTCTTCAGCGATCAGCTTTCTTTATAGTCCAACTCTCACATCCATACATGACTACTGGAAAAACCATAGCTTTGACTAGATGGACCTTGCTTGGCAAAGTAATGTCTCTGCTTTTTAATATGCTGTTTAGGTTGGTCATAACTTTTCTTCCAAGGAGCAGGCGTCTTTTCATTTCATGGCTGCAGTCACCATCTGAGTGATTCTGGAGCCCAAAAAAATAAAGTCTCTCTCTGTTTCTGTTTCCCCATCTATTTGCCATGAAGTGATGGGACCAGATGTCATGATCTTCGTTTTCTGAATGTTGAGTTTGAAGCCAACTTTTTCACTATCCTCTTTCACTTTCATCAAGAGGCTCTTTAGTTCTTCTTCACTTTCTGCCATAAGGGTGGTGCCATCTGCATATCTGAGGTTATTGATATCTCTCCCTGCAATGCTGATTCCAGCTTGTGCTTCTACCAGCCCAGTGTTTCTCATGATGTACTCTGCATATAAGTTAAATAAGCAGGGTGACAATATACAGCCTTATCTACTCCTTTCCCGATTTGGAACCAGTCTGTTGTTCCATGTCCAGTTCTAACTGTTGCTTCTTGACCTGCATACAGATTTCTCAAGAGGCAGGTCAGGTGGTCTGGTATTCCCATCTCTTTAAGAATTTTCTCCTAGATGTAGTTTTCAGTTCATAACAAATGGATTCTCTCCCCAAAACGATAAAAGCCAAGTGCAAAGCAAAGACAGTGCAATTGAACAGCATGGTCTTTCCTTGGCTTCCCAGAGTAAAGTGACCCAGGAGGCTAGAGCGAGCACCACCTTCCTCTGAAAGACCACTCTATCCTGGGCTCTGGGAAGGGCTAGTCCACAGTCCACATGCCTTTCTCACAGGGGCTGCTGTCTGAGGAAGAAGCCGGAGCTGCCAGATTGGCTGTGCTGGGACACCTGGCAAAGGGCACGCTGGGGGACACCTTCCGCGAGCCCGCTGACCTCACCATAGGCCGAAATGAGCTCCCTGAACACTGCAGCGGCAGTGAATATGCCACACGCCCCTGCTTATCCCATCTCCATGAACCCACTTAACCAACCCTGGGGACCTGCTGCTGCTGCTAAGTCACTTCAGTCGTGTCCGACTCTGTGCAACCCCATAGATGGCAGCCCACCAGGTTCCCCCGTCCCTGGGATTCTCCAGGCAAGAACACTGGAGTGGGCTGCCATTTCCTTCTCCAATGTGTGAAAGTGAAAAGTGAAAGTGAAGTCACTCAGTCATGTCTGACTCGTAGCGACCCCATGGACTGCAGCCTACCAGGCTCCTCCATCCGTGGGATTTTCTAGGCAAGAGTACTGGACCTAGCACCATCTTTAAAATAAAGGGGCCGGGGCACTGAGTTCTGTAAATCTGAATCCAGACACTGGACTGCAAACACACGTGAAAGGGACTTTTTGGTTGAGACTCCCTGGACATAGCTGACTTCTTGGAAGTGGGGAGACAGCAGCCACTGTTTCTCAGGAAGTCCTGGGCCGGAGGGACATGCTTGGGTGCAGTGAACAGGAGCACAGGAGGGCTGGCTGTTTTCTCCTGGGCTGCCTCTCCAGCATGCCCTCTCTGTCTAGGGAAAGGGCAAACCCAGTCCCGTGGAAACCGCTGGGGCAGGAACCAGTCACCACCGAACCCCAGGGTTGAGAGTGCGGACAGCATGAGTGCCGTGTCCAATTCTACTTCCCAGGGCAGGAGAGACTGAGAGGCTCACTAACCCGCCCCGGGTTTACTTTAAAGTAACTTCCTTTCTTTCTCCTTGGCAGTAACGGAGAAATCTGTGTTCTCCAGGTGGCTTGTCGGTATTGTGCACACATGACCCCACAACTCATGTTCATGCCCGGACTCATTCAGCCAACAGCTGAAAACCAATGAACTTCTCCACGTAAAACCAATCTAAGAACGCCAGCCTCGCCAGTGTCAGGTTCAGACAGACTTCTGCAGTCAGGATTTACGCACAAAGTCCCCAGTATGCATTGAAAGCATTATCTGGAAATTACGTTATCCTGCCTCCCAGGGAGAAATTTCTGCAACAGTCTAGAGCTACACTTTCATTCCAGTTTTTGACAGGAGTCCTGTAACAGCAAGAGCTTTGGCTCCCTCTCACTCCCGACTCACCCATTATGAAAGAATGTCCTCTTAGAAAAGCAATGGAAATCTGTCCCTTTCCCACACAATTTCTAACTCCAAGTTTGATTCCAGTGATCACTATATAACAGTTGGAGCAAGATGGCCCAACGGGTCCAGACTGCTGAGATAAAGACTTTAGGATGTGGTGTTGAAGGTGTCTGACAAAGGCAGGCAGGGGTGAACTGTATGATTTTTTTTTTTCACTCAAATTTAATGACAGTCCCATTACCGAAAAAGAAGAGCTTAATGGCTTCATGGAGGGAGGGGAAGAGGTCACAGACGGAGGCTGTGATAGACACTAACTTCATAAATTCTTTGGAGAAAGTCTTAACATTGATATTTTATTCTTCATACGTCTGCTTTTTTTTTTTTTAAGTGGTCATTACATTTGGGAGTGGTCCCAAGCAGGGGAGTCATATAGAGTAAACCCTGTCATTCCAGAAGGAGACAGACGCGCTGAGGTCTACACAGGACGCTGACCAGGGATGGGCGGTCCCCAGGTCCCCTTCAGCCATGTGGGGCAGGGCTGCCCAGGAGTCCCGAAGGCTCTGGAATGCCTGCAGCTTTAATGAGCAAGGGAGCAGAGGCGAAGCCATCTCAACCAGACATAGTCCAAAACAAGAGCGTTCCAGGTCACGGGCCACGGCAGAGGGGGAGAGACGCATGCAAGGAATGCAATCTGCGTTGAAGGAAGTTGTTCCCCAAGCCAGATCCACTTCCCCCAGGTGTCAGGAGGCCCAGGTGCAAGAACTTTTAAGTTTAAAAAAAAAAAAAAAACGAGGATGGAGGGGACTAGTTGACGCAGATGAAGACCCAACACGTGGGCGTGTGAAAGGAGGTTAAGGAAACAACAGAACTGAACCGAGCACACAGCGGGGCAGGAGGGAGGGGAGGCGGGGACCACATGGCGGTGGAGGTCTGCGGTGGCTGGGGGGCCAGCCGCACCCCCACGTCCTCGCTGGGCAGCGGGAGCCCGTCCACCTCCCATGAGATGTGACCTCAGGACTCGGACTCTCTTAAAGTCCCCCAGGGTCTACACTCGTCTGACCCCAGGCAGCGAAGGACAAGCCAAGGGCAGAATGGAATTCCTCTTGAATTCAGGGATCTCATTCCCGGTATGATGCCATGGGCTGACACAGCCAGGCTTAGGGAAAAGCAAAAATGCAGTCCCAGCCAAGGAGACAGAGAGTCAGGGTCAGTGACTTGGTAGAGGGCATGCAGCCAGTAAAAGATGGGAGTCGGGGCGCAAACCCACGCCTCACCGCCTGCAGAGCCTGCACCGTCCTCTGAGTCAGGCTCTCTGGGGCCCCACGGGTGTGGAGGGAGCGGGGAGAGGCTGGGCAGGAACTGGCAGTGGGTGGGAGGGTGGTGGTGGTACAAGCCCCCATCTCAGGGCTGAGCATCCACATATCCCACCGGCAGGGCCACATCTAATTGCCTCTGTCCCCAGCACCTACGAGGCCCACGAGCAGAACTTACGGGGCCAGAACATGTGCAGGGCCCATAGCTCACACTCGGTACAATCACTGACTTAACTTCAAGAAACTTAATAGGACACTGGCTAGACGTCTGTCCTTCATCTTAGGCAACATCTTCACCACTGCCTTCAACAACTTACGAGGGTCTGTTCATCAAAGGAGATCTCATTTGCTGAATATTCAAAGGTTCAAGTCACAAAAGAGTCTGGTTCTGTTTCTCTAAATGAACACACATGTAAAAAGATGCTATCTGGGTTAAAATTCAGCCCAAGCAACAAGGAGTTGCCTATGAGGCCTTGAAAGTTTTCCAACAGTTCCTTCTGTCGTGGGAGGTGCTCCACTGTGGGGACAGCTGGCACCCCTGTCATCTTTGCCCAGGGTTCCTTGTGTTAAACTACTGCATGTCTCTGGGGCCTCAGTTTCCACATCTGAAAAACGGGGTGGCTCTCTGGTCCTGCCTTGACAGATAATGCACAAGGAGTATGCTAAGACAGCTTCCCTGGTGGCTCGGTAAAGAATCTGCCTGCAATGCAGGGGATACGGCTTCCATTCCTGCGTCAGGAAGATACCCTGGAGGAGGGCATGGCAGCCCACTCCAGTATCCTGGCCCGGAGAATCCCATGGACAGAGGAGCCTGATGGGATACAGTCCATGGGGTCATAAAGAGTCAGACACAACTAAGCATACACAGGCAGGCATGCTAAGAAGCAAGTTCTTCCCAGGCAGAGTCAGCACTGGTTCTTTCTTCTAAGTCTCTGCACCTGCCTATCGCCTCTCCTGCACAGAAGCAAGGTAGACAATCTCTGGAAACTTGGAGTCCCCATCACACGGCTATCATGAACTGATGCCTGGCCTGACACTGTCAACGTTGCCAGCTTACCCACACCCAGGCTTGTCCACAGCGTTTGCCCAGATCCAAGAGCAACAGCAGACAAGAAGCCAGTGGACGACCTGGTAAGTGCATCCTCATGAAAATCAGATAAAATCTAGGAACGCTTCCTCCTGCAGCCAGCAGGATGTGACTAAGAGTCTTTTTGTCTCCTGACAGTGTTTCCATCACCAGGGAAGCCGTGCTTTATCAAGACACACGCCCCGGTTCTGTGTGTGGAAACGCGTTACAACAGAAACTTGTGTTTTGTGAGGGGCTCAGAGCTCCTCCAACACATGCCTTAGTGCTTCTCACTTCTCTGGGATGGAAAGAGGTGAACGTGCTCCACCTGGTTCACTGAAGCTGGTGATGGACAAACTCTGTGGGAAGGCCCGGGGTCCATGAGCCAGGGCCCAGCAGGGGCCTGGTCCTGAGTGGGGTACGGGGTGTGGGCTTTGTAAAGTTGTGTGTGTGGGAACTGTGGACACTTCGTCTGGCTCTCCCACCTCAAATGGAAATGTCTTAAATAAAGTTCCCCCAGGATCAGAATTCAGACTTCCTGGCAGAACACTGTTTCTTTAGTTCTCCAGGCTCTATGGTGTCTTGAAAAGCATATTAGAGATTTCAGAGGCTCCTTCTCCAAACGTCCTCTTTCACAAACCACCAGGACGGGGGTCCCCGGAACCAAGCAAGGCGGGGACTCCTGCCCAGCGGATCTGACCTCACTGCTCGTTCACAGACCATTATCTTCCCATTTACTCACTCAGCAGACTCTCACAGACTCACCTACTCACCTGTAAGCCCGGGGCCACTGTAATCCTCAAACGCCTGTCACTTCCTCCCTTCTCCCAGTCTTCCCACTGCCACAAGCTACTCTCAAAAGCAAAGTAGCTGTGAGAAGTCAGGGACAGCTTCCCCATACCGACCTGGAGAAGAGACTCTCGGGAGCTGGGGTCCACCTGAAACCAACAAGACACACCAGCTCCTCACCACACACACACACACACGGGTTCATTTGTCCTCCCCAGAGACCAGCAGAGTCACAGGCCTCCCTCCTCTCCCAGGAGGATGGGTGGACCCCCAGCCACAGTCACCTCACTTTAAGCAGGGAGCCAGGATATGAACACACGCCCTCTGACTCCAGGAGCCCTCTTCCACGGCAGGTGCCAGAGCGACACGACTTTGACCAAATCTACTCTTATTCCCGCTTGACAATGCTCAACTTTGTCACCCTATCTGAAATCCTACAAATAAGGGAGTCACATGGGTTAAGACCTCTTTCTGAATACCACTACTCCTGTCAAGTCCAGTCAATGAGTTACTCACACGGTGGAGTGGATCTGCGTCACCCGCCCACTTCCCGCAGCCGCTGGCCCGGAGCCACTGGCTTTGAAGCAACAGGCGCTTTCTCCAGGTCCGAGGACAAGGAGGTAACTGGAGCAGCAGGGCCCAGCAGAGGGCTCAGGGGAGAGTTCTGGAAAGCACATGAAGGGGAGGGACTTGGAGAATCATGTGGAGGAAAAGCTACCAAAGAGACAGATCAAATATTGCACTGGGAGAGTGCGTGTCTCTGAGAAAAGTGGGAGGACAGTGTCAAATGAGCCTGGCAGCAGCCCTTGAAAATAACAGGAACACACACGACTGTGAGTGTACACTCAGAGACTGGTTGAAAACAGGAACACACAGGAGTGTGAGTATATACTCAGAGTGGCTGAAAATAACAGGAACACACAGGAGTGTGAGTATATACTCAGAGCGGCTGAAAATAACAGGAACACACAGGAGTGTGAGTGTATATTCAGACTGGTTGAAAATAACAGGAACACACATGTGTGTGTGTATACTCGGACTGGTAGAAAATTAACAGTAACACACACAAGTGTGAGTGTATACTCAGACTGGTCTGGAAGGAGAATTGAGGCAGTGTCTCTGGACAGATTACTGGTATTTTTGCCAGCATTTTAACATTCTTTCAGTGGCTGCTGACTGCTTCTGAACTGAGGGGAAGGAAATCTCTTTTAAGGAGTCCGCCTCGGAGGTACCTGGGTGCGTGGAGTTCCATTATGTTTTCTCCCTGCGTACGTGCACAGTGAAAAATTCCCAAAAGCAAGAGAGAGGATTTCCTGTTGGGCTGACCCAGAAAACAACAAGGAAACTCCTCTGGAGACCTGCGCCCCCAGGGCAGCCCCTTGATGCTAAGACAGGGCTGTGTACAAAGTCTCTTACGCACGATTAGGTTGAGCCATATGACACTGTCAATATTCAGCCAATTTTTTTTTTAACTAGAAAAACAGCCAAGAGTAAAGGATTTGTAATAGGCAGTCGTGGACCATGTCCCTAGACATTTCTCTGGGCCTAAATTATACCATTTGGGACTTTGCCTGAAATTACAGAAGCCAATGTGAGTTCCAAAGATGAGGTTAAAGGAAAGCGAAGAACAAAGTGGTTTGTAGGTTATTCAAAAGCTGGGAGAGAGAAACCGGCAGACACGTGTTTCTGTGCTATCCATGGTACGGGACGTATGTGAGATTTAAGTTTCACCCTCCCCACTTTTCAGCAGGTCACACGCTCACCTGCCCGAGAGACAAAGCTCAGGCCCACCAGACTGAACAGGTGAGGCTGGGCTGGACTGCGGGGAGCAGGCCAGGCCAGGAGAGCTGCAGCGGGGCATCTGAGGGATGCGCACTTGAGATGTAAACCTTTTAGGTAAAGGAAGTGTTCGCATCAACCACATCCACCGTGAGGATTAATCAGGTCTTATTGGGCAGGACAGACCCAAGGGGAGATGGTCCCAGGCCGCCACCCGCCTTCTTTACTTAGGGAGTGAATCGACACATTACCCTTCGAGCAGGGTATTTTGATCCAGCTGACAAAGTGCCTGTGTGCAAGCAGGTATTCTGTCCTTTCCCATGTTCCTGCATTTGCTCTATCCCTGTCCTCTCCTCCTGGAGCCCCTGGTTACCATGGGGATTACCTGTGCAGGGCTTGCTGTGCAGGGATAAGCCCCAGCAGGAAATGCACGTTTCATGACAGTTCGTGCTGGTGTGTGTACAAACTGCTTCTCTGGTGGCCAAGATTTCAGACACTCGCCCCCAAGAGAAAAGCATTTAAAGTCTGAAGGAAACACCATGGCCCCCTTCCTGGCTCCACACCCCACCTGTCTGCAGGCCGACCCCCAAGCACCTGTTTGTACACGTTCCCAGCACGGGGATTTCTGTACGTCACACACATGGGGTACACATCCAGCGGGAGTGACAGAACTGTCTCCCTCACAGGGAACATGCCGCCGTGGACCTGAAGTCACTCTGTACCTTCGGGAGCAAGCGGCCAGGTGCACGAGGGCCTGTGGACACCGTAACACGGGACTGACAATCAAGGGCCAGGAGAAAACGCGCCGGAGGATCACGGTGAAGCCTGAGATGGACAAAGTGGCCAAGAGCACGGACACAAGGCCAGGGCTGGCCTGTGGCACTGAGTGTGAAGGATGGACGGTGGTTACACTAGACGTCACAGGCAGAGCCCCTGGCTCTGCCATGATGGAAGCTCCAGGGCCATGACCTTGAAGACGGGCTGTCCCTCCGGAATGCCACTGGAACCTGACCCCGGGGGTCGCCACAGCCAGGGTTCATTGTCTGGCCTGCGGTTAACTGGTTCCCGCTCAGTGACATGGGGAAGCTCACACATACAGGGCTCACTCAGAGCATTCCCCAGTCCGCAGGGAGGAGCTGGGGAGCCCCACTCCCTCCCTCATGGGGTCTCCACGTAGCAAAGGTCACAGCTACATGCCCCCCTAGTCCCCTGATGAAGGACTCAGCGAGGGCCACTGATCCTGACTATGTGTCTCCTCAATGCGGCTCCACGTTCAAAATTAAGACTATGAAGGGCCCAGAGGCCTGCAGGAGCGCGTGTGTGGGGGTGGGTGGGCGACTGCAGTTCTTTTACACATGCACACACGCACACATGCACGCACACACACACATGCCTCTGAAAAACGTTGTGATGAATGAAACAGTGACAAAAGTGAAGCCTCCATACTCGGTGACCTGTTACTTATCAAAAAATAACCTGAGTGATAACTGTCCAGCACTTATACAGTAGGGTCCTTTCTCCCCAAACTACATCCTATGCTGCTGCTGCTGCTGCTGCTAAGTCGCTTCAGTCGTGTCCGACTCTGTGCAACCCCATAGACGGCAGCCCACCAGGCTCCCCCGTCCCTGGGATTCTCCAGGCAAGAACACCAGGAGTGGGTTGCCATTTCCTTCTCCAATGCATGAAAGTGAAAAGTGAAAGTGAAGTCCCTCAGTCGTGTCTGACTCAGCGATCCCATGGACTGCCGCCTACCAGGCTCCCCCATCCATGGGATTTTCCAGGTAAGAGTACTGGAGTGGGGTGCCCTTGCCTTCTCCACATCCTATGCTAGACGCAAATATAAGCAACAGGTGAAACTAGACCCACTCTCACTTTATTTGGTTTTAATTTTTTGGCTGCACCACGTGGCATGTGCAATCTTAGTTCCCTGACCAGGGATTGAACCCAGGCCTCCTGCAGTGGAGGCTAGTAACCACTGGGCCACCGGGGAAGTCCCTGGACGCACTCTTATTTAAAGGGACGTGAGGGACACGGAGATCCCTGGCCAGCCTTGGCCTTCCCTGCTCTCCATGGCTGTTCCTGTCCCACACTTGCCCTCAACCCCGGGCTCTGGGGCTCCAAGGACCGGACTGAAATGCACTGACCGACAGGTGGTTACGACACCCAGGAACAAGCTGTGGGGGAACTCTTGAGGAGCAGAGTGAAAGGCTGAGGACTGAGAGGCGGGGGGGCCAGGATGCAGACTGGCACAGGCCCTCGAACCTGAGACAGCAACGGCTCCGAGAGTCACAGGCAGACAAGGAACAGACGCACTGAGGCCATGGCGCTGCGGCCGCCCGCGGGGCCCAGTCCCTCCGAGGACGCAGGCCACGCAGACAAAGCCCCGGATGCAGGGACACCTGCTCCCCACCATGCATCCTGGACTGAAGGCCCTGCCGTCCCAGGACATCAGACAGTCTGGACGGAGCAGAGGTGCACACAGAAACTCAACAGCCCGCGAGAGTGCAAGACGAGGCTTTCCGGGTGACACAGAAGAGCTGGCTGAGGCAGCCACTGAGATGTTAGAAAGGAGACTCAGGGCTTAGCTGTCAGTTGACTTAAAAAGCCGACAGCGACGAAAGGCCTAAACGAGCGACATCCCGCACCGAGAGCGGACCCTCCTGCTGACTGCACCTGGACTGGGACGGAAGGACTGCCACCTCGTCACTGGGGGGCCTCTGGTCCTCGAGCGATGGCGTCTCAGGAGGGTCGAGAGGGGGCCGCTGGCTCCTAGGAGGCAAGGGAAGAGACCACGTTAGACTCCATCTGGGGGCCCAGAACCTCCAAGCCCGTGGCCGACACAGGGAGGAAAGCTTCTGTTCAGCCCAGCATCAGCAGGCAGACAAATGGTGTGGAGACACGGTCCCAGCGTCGATGGAGCAGCATGGGAGAGGGCGCGGAGGGGCTGGGGGGAGGCACTGCTGAGGAGAACCCGGGAAACTGGACAAGACGGCCTCCCACCCCGCCACCGCTGCAAACGTGGGGCCACATCTCAAGTAACCACGACAGCAGAGCATCGTCCAGACAGGCCACGCCCACACAGCGAGGGCACAGAGCCGGCCTGTGCACGCTCAGAGGCCCTGAGAGGGGCCAGCCGGGCAGCGAGTCCTCTTAGACGCTGGTACTGAGACTTCCAGGTCAGCAGGGCCAGAGAGGCTCTGCTGCGTCCTCCAGGGAACTCGGGACTCCAGTCTGTGACCATCCACTCTCCTGTCCCCGCTGGGACCGTGGCACGGCTCCAGTACCCCATTTGGCTGGCACCAAGTACCTGCCGGCCCCAGACTGCTCCGATGTGGGTGGGCCCTGTCACCTTGTGCCTGCAGTCCCAGAAGGAATGGATGCGGAGACGGCCAGTCTTCAGAAGACTGGAAGAACCTCCTGGACGAGACGCATAAAGTCCTCTGTCTTCCCAGCCGCAGAGTTTCTACTCTGCACACACTCGCCCCCACTCACTCAGGAGCAGGAGAGGTTTGGTTATTATGCTTTGTGACCCCAGCGAGGATCAGTACTGAGCCAAACACACACGTGGAAGTTGCTCACCAACAGCTCCAGTTTGCGACTTTGGTGCAGCCAAGGTTCCAGCAGCTGGAATCAACTATTCCATCCCAACCAGCACCTTTCGTCTCTTCACCCCACACTAAGATGCCATTCTTCGCCACTTCCTCTTTTGCAGATGTTCAGACCTACAGAAAAGCTAGCGTATTTACATACTTCTCACCTACATTCACAAACACTGAACATTTTGCCACGTTTGCTCTATCGTTATGTACATGGACACTTTTCTCCCAAACTACTTGAGCGTGAGCTGCAGTAGCTACCATGACACTTGACCTCTAAGTATTCTGATAGCCCACAAGGATGACACTCCCCTACGTAACTCTTAATGCTGCTGTTAATAAGAAACCAAACATTCGCTCAATAGCCTCTAAAACACAGCCCATGATCAAATGTCCAAAACTGACAGTATATTGCCAGCTGTCTATCATGTGCCAAGTACAACGAGGGCAGTGGGAGAAGCGAAGGTGCGTGAGGCTCACGTCACAGTTCAAGGCGGACGGACACACGGATCCTTCCTGGGGACTGACGCACCCACGAGTCTCTATCTCGGCCCAAGAGAAAGAGGCAACTCCACCTGGAGACCTCAGGAAAGGCTTCTGACACAAGGGGATGCTGTTCAGAAGACAGGTTTACCTGACATACACTCAGAAAGCAGGGACGGAACATTAAGACGGAGAGGCTAGACTACGACAGCCAGAACCATGCCTCCCAACCCCGATGTCCAAGTCCTACTTCCGGGAACGTGTGACTACAGCAGGCTACATGATAAGGAGGCTGCAGACGAACAGAGGAACCAGCTGACCTTCAGTGAGATGTTCTCAGGTGGGTCTGATGTAATCCCCAGCATCCCTGAAGGATGGGGGAGTCCCGGTCAGAGGGGTGGGATGTGAGAGGCTCTAGGGGCACTGCCAGCCTCAAACTGTCCAGGGCCAGGAGCCAAGGCAGGCAGGCAGCCTCAAGAAGCTGACAAAGGCAAGGCACTGGATTCTCCCTAGAGCTCTAAGAAGGTACACACCCTCCCAACACCTGGCCTGGAGCCCAGTGACACCTATTTCGGACTTCTGACCTGAAGAACTGAAAATAGTAAATTTGTGTTGTTTTAAGTTTTTGTTTTTTTTTTTAATGTAGAGGCTGGAATTCATCCAAGTGCTAGGGGCTGGGAACAAGTCATGGAGTCTGACTGCCAAGAGCCATCATCAGATCTATATTTTAGGAGGAAAATCCTGGAATTAAAGGAACAGAATTGAGAAGGAAAACAACTGATGGTGTTTGGGGACAATGGAAAGATTTGAGCTATCAAAAAAAACCTAGAATTGTGGAAAAGTTGTATCTGTCACCAAGGTCTCAGTTGATGGTTTCTCAAGACTTAGGAGTTTTCTGAGGACATTGGTGGTGATATTAACAAATGTGTTTTTAGATAAACATATACATATGATGGGCTTCCCTGGTGGCTCAGACAGTAAAGAATCCATCTGCAATGCAGGAGACCCAGGTTCGATCCCTGGAGACCCAGGGTCGGGAAGATCCCCTGGAGAAGGGAATGGCAACCACTTCAGTATTCTGGCCTGGAGGATCCCATGGACAGAGAAGTCTGGCTATAGTCCATGGGGTTGAAAAGAGTCAGACACATACTGATCCATACCAGCCACATAAGCAGAAGCTCCATGGAGTTCTCCACAATCTTTAGGAACGTAGGGGGTTCTGAAATCAAACAGTTTGAGAACCACTGCTTTAGGGCTGCCCTAAGGTGTGGACACAGCCAGGCTGACACAGGCCCCCCAGGAACACTGCTCTCCAGCTTCCTCAGGCAGGGTGAAACAGTCTGACTGAGGGCCTCCCTGCTCGTGTCTCCCTGTCAGAGCAGCAAAGCAGGTAAGGGATGCTCAACTTAAGTGCTGGAGAAAGGCTGCCATACATTAAACCAGGCTGAGTCCACCAGGATTATTGGGACTGGCATGAACAGCAAGTAAACTAATTAGCACTGCTTTTCTTTACTCCTACATTGTTCCAGCTGATTTATTCTACTTCGGATTTGAAGTTTCACTTGTTAAAAGCAGGGTAGTCAGAATGCTACAACCACCTCAAACCTAAAGAATTTTATTTCACTTACTTCATAATAAATACAGCAGGCCGCATTCCAACACCACCCTGGATGGGCTCACAGGGGCACAAGTGTGATCACAACACTACATGTCTGTGCAACACGGGACACCTGCATACTGATGGGAACTGTGTTTATACAAAATCACCTGGAAACACCAGTGAACACATTTCCACTGAATAATTCATAAATCAAGAGGAATCAGGCTTTCCCATTAGGTACATTGATAGGAACTACAAAACAGGTTATTTTTTTGCTTTATCTTATTAAAGATAACCACAATTTTTTTGCTGGTGTTGTTCAGTTACTAAGTCGTGCCTGACTCTTTGTGACCCTGTGGACTGCAGCATGCCAGGCTTCCCTGTCCAGCTGAAGTAGCTGCTTTGCCTTTGAATGAGTCTGTGTTTTGTTCTTCAAGCCACAAGTGTCTTGAGTTTCAGACACAGTCGTGGAAACCAAGGACGCAGCAGTGAACTCATGAGACCAAAATTCCTGCCTCCGAGAGTTCATGTACATCTTATGATTGGAACATCTTTGAAACATACGGATGGATGAAATATCAACAGGAAGAACATGTTTCTGATTCACTAAAGCAATTTCATGAAATTATTAGAAATAAGATGAGCCCCAAATACATAAGCCAGCGCTCCATCCCATCGGGTCAGATCCGAGGGTCCTGGTAAGGAACGAAGCTACAGGAACACAGTTCAAGGCCTTAGGTGGGGTTCTGACAAGTCTTCTGACTCCAGCCAAGCACCACAGACAGGAGCCCACAGAACAGACAAGGACCTCCTGAGGGGATGCACAGGGGACAGGATCCTGGAAGGAAAGCATCTTTTGTTTGAAAAAGCAAATGTTAATGAAATTTTTCCTTTGGCGTGAAAAGTTTTGCAATTCCAGCATGAGATTCCTGCTTGTTAAAGGGAGCATGGGTAAAGAGGCTGGCGTGAACTGAGAAGGAGTTACTATCCTTCCTGGTCCAGGAGAAGGGGGGGATGATGGACTCAAAGCCCGAGTGCTGGACAAAGGCCTCAGGGTCTCCAGAACCGGGGCGGGGGGCCCTCCAGGCATCACCCAGGATTCAAAACTGTCCTCTGAGACCCTCGCACGTTGTCCTTCCTTCTGTAAGGACCCTGTGGGACGGGCACCGTGGGGGATGCGACCAGAACTGACATCACGGCAGCTGCGCTTGCCAGAGCCATGTGCTGGTGACTCCACAGGGCCTTCCCGACCACAGGAACCTGGGAGCCATCCCCTCTGTCCTTCAGCCTTCCAGCCTTGAGGCTCTGCATTTGGGCTTTACCCAGAAACGAGCAGACTGTAGTAACTGAGATAATACACTCGCAAGGGCAGACCTGGCCAGGACCAGAAACCCAAGTACTCTCCACACATCGTGGCCCCTGCCCTCCCCAGACTCACACCACCTGCCGCCTGGATCTCCACCATGGCAGGACCACACACGTTCACTCACAGGTTCTCAGTGAGAAAGGACAGGCTTCCACCTGAGGCCAGGGGATGGGGCTCATGAGGACAGGGTTCCGACTGTTGTTACGAGTGGTTTCCAGAGAAACTCATGGAGCAGACTCCAGGGTCCAGTCTCCCCCAAGTTCCAGTGTCCACCCTGACGCCACCTTTATTTGGAGCCGACACCACTTCCTGCCCACCCACTAAGGCAGCAACAACACTTAAGCATAAAAGCCATTTGAAGGACCTCACAACATATTCAGACGCGTGTGGTTCTACAATGCCTATTGGGGAAAAAAATTACAAACTCTAAAAGAAATGTGGTCAAAGAAGCAGCAAGATGTCCATCCGACTCCCCACCCTGCGATAATTAAAATCACTGCAGCCTCGGGAGCAGGGAAAGTCCACAATCTGACGATTCACCCTCCCTCTGAGATGAGAGATACTCCACAACAAGGTGACCGAGTCTTCCTTGACTGCATGCTGTCGAGGGGGGGAAATCCGCCTCACGGTGTGGAGCTGTGAGCAAGTGCTCCGCAGATGCCTTTATTTTTAATGAACTGGTTTTTAAAAATCTTTTAAAGTAATGTTTTACTATTAAAAAACCTACAAACAATTCTGGGGATAAGCACGTATTCACAAAGAAACCAAAACCTTGTCCCCAAACCAAGATTGAGAATTACTAAGAGGCAGGCAGATTAAGGGAAAAAAGTAAAAGATGAAAAAAATGAACTGATGACTAAGCTCCAGTCCTTACAGCGGTTCTAAGACTGAACCTGGTCTTGAAGACGCGTGGGAGCGTGTTCACTGAGAATCACGTGAGATGCTCAGAAGTCGGCCGGGATGGGCTGCTGGGAGGCACCCCCGCCCCCAGGAGAGAAAGGAACCAGGCAGCATCTCCCACTGATGCTTCGCAGGTGCGGTGTGAGGCTCAGGGCAGGTAAGAACCTCAAGCTATTCTCAGGCCCCACCGCCACTCTTGTTATGAAAGGTCATTGCATCAGAGTCTGAGTGAGAAGGAGGACCCCGGACTCTGAGATTCTCGATGAGCAGAGGAGGTGAGGCTGCGGCGGGGACAGTAGCTTCCACCCCAGAAACGCTCCAGCTGCCAGCTCGCAGCCAGCCTTGATTTGTTAACACCTAAGAATCTGAGCGATGGAATCTCAGGCTCCATGACGTGGATGGGATCAAATGGCCACTGATGCAGAAGTCCTAGCGGACTGTAAAAGGAAAAAATGAGCAGGGCAGGAAACGGGTGGCGGGGAGAGAGAGGAAGAGGGCACAGAAAACATGCAGGCTTTCCGTTCAGTCATTTCCCTCCGACACTGCAGACACGCTCAGCAACCAGCCTCCGAACTCCACCACTGGCCCAGCAAAGATGGGCACGCAGCTGGGGGTCAGGTGTCTCCCCAACGAGGACAGCAGCATCGTGACAAGGCTGACGTTTTTGTGAAGTGCCTACTCTGTCCCACTCGAACACAGCTCCACTTCCAGAAAAGCAGCTTCATAAAGTAGGGGGAAACGCAGAGCCGTTTATGAGCTGTCTGCTCAGCTGACTAAACCCGCTCTGATGCTCCTGAAACTCTATGTAAGGCTTATCATTGGTCCCCCAGGGCAATGGGCCATAATGTAATTACAGTAAAATCAGACACAGGGACGTTCCTCCCACTGAGCAAACCGTCAGAGGCAACAGAAAGAAAAAATGGTTTCTGAAGACAACCTCCCTGGGTTTTGACCCCCAACTACCTGACTGACCTCTCGCAGATTACTCTGAACCCCTACTTCCCCACTTCTGCAATGAGGAAACTACCATCGAGCTCACAGAATTGCTTAAAAATAATTAGAAATTGAGATTATTATCCCTATAGCTGCATCAAGCACTTCTTAAAAATCAATGAATCGTTAGGGAGACTTTCGCGGAATAAGGGACATAAGAAGAAATACTTCCTCTTTGCTTCCTAGTTTTTCCAACTGCACAGGCTCCTGGCTGGCACTCTGGAACTTCTCGCCCAGACAGCTACGTGAGCAACACCAACAGACACATGCAGCCGGGGGAGCCACTATTTAAAGACAGCCTCCCGTTTAAGTGAGCAACCATTTGACTGTGACTATCAGCCCTTACTGATATGCAGTCAGGCTTCCCCAGTGGCTCAGTTGGTAAAGAGTCTGCCTGCAGTGCAGGAGACCCAGCTTCAATCCCTGGGTCGGGAAGATCCCCCGGAGAAGGAAATAGCAACCCACTCCAGTACTCTTGCCTGGAGAATCCCATGGACGGAGGAACCAGGCAGGCTACAGTCTGTGAGCGATTAACTTTCACTTTTTCATCAGCCCTTGCATGGTGTGTCACTACTTTCAAAGAATCAGCTCATGAATGAGCTGTTAGGTCAACAATGACGCCTGCTCTGAATCTGGACATTTGTGGCTTCTGTCTGCCCGTGACTTACCCCAAACAGTTTAATAAAACAGCATGTTTGCCAGCGAGGAAGTGATGGTCTGCTGGAAAGGTGAAAGGGCTGCTCAGAAAGAATATGAACACAATACGAAAACTGCAGGGCTTTCTCCAAAACAAGCCAGGAGGAGGCCTAGGGAACCTCAGAATGGAGTTGTTGGGGGAGGCCGGGCTGGGCATCCCGGGACAGGACGGGGCGAGAGGAACATGGAGTCCCAGGTGAGCAGGCGGAGGGAGCCAAGGTCGGGGCGCCCACAGTCCAGGCCGACCTGCAAGATCTCCTCTGACTTGATGATGGTTCCCCTGTAAACACTCACTTTGGCCCCACGCGGATACACTCTCCTGAGACTCAGAAAATACAACGCATCATGGACTTTATGCTCGGGATTCCCTGAGGCCCTCTGCCAGGGCCCAGGGAGATCTGAGAATGACCAGGAAAACACGCCTATGTGCGGGGAGGATGGCGTCTCCCCACCGTGCCAGGTGGGCCCTCCAGGAGGAGACAGCAGCCCCCACTCCTCGGCAAGTTACCCACTCCTGCCCTCTTAACCAACAACTCCTGTCTTTGAGACCCTGTGGTCTGAGGCCAAGAGCCCTTCGCCTGTTCTCACTGTCAGAGGGCAGTGGGTAGGCTCACAACTAATCCATCGCGTTGCCAGATCAAAGCCAATGACACTTCCCCTCTGGGGCCCAAGAGATGGTGCCTCTTGTGTCATCAGAGCCTAGGAGGGGAACGTGGTGATGACGGCACAACAAGGTGAGTGGGCTGAATGCCACTGAAATGTGTACTTCAAAACGCACAACAGAAAATACAAACGATTCAAAACCTGAAAAGATTCCTCAGTCGTGCCATAGGACCCAACCACTCCTAGATATCTAACCAAGATAAACAAAAGCCTATAAAAACACTTTTATACACAAATTTGCATACAGATGTTCATAGCAGCACTTTTCACAATGGCTGAAAAGTCAACCCCAAAGCCCATCAACTCATAAGTGAATAAACAAAATGTAGCCTATCCACATGTTGTTGTTCAGTCACTAAGTTGTGTCCAACTCTTTGCAACCCTATGGACTACAACACGCCAGGCTCCCCTGTCCTTCACTATCTCACGGAGTTTGCTCAAATTCAGGTCCACCGAATCAGTGATGTTAGCCACATGAGGGAATATTATTCAGCCATAAAGAGGAAAGAATGTGGATGCGGAAGGGCAACGTGGATGAACCTTGAAAACATCATGCTAAGTGAAAGAAGCCAGTCACAAAAGGCCACACACTGTGTCAGTTCAGGTACATGAAAAAATCCAGAATAAAGACAGAGAGGAGATGAGGGCTTGCCTGAGTGGGTGATGAAAATGTTCTGAAATTGTGGGAATGGTTGCCCAATATGGATACAGTAAAGCCACTGAATTTGTACTTCAAATGGATGAAATTTATGCTGCTAAATTATATTCAGTAAAGCTGTTAAAAGACAAGAGGCACTCAATTCACAAGAAAAGCCAGTATGGCTTTTCTATCAAAGGTGGCCAAGCAGACCCTGCACCTTCTATACGAGTTCAGTTGCAAAAGCACTGTGTCCCCCATATTTTAATTCTGCTTCAAAGTCAAAACTCTGCCACTTTCCCCCAAAATCAGTACAGCTCTGGTTGCAGCTGGTAGGACAATCTCCACTCTATCTGCTGCTGCTGCTGCTGCTAAGTCACTTCAGTCGTGTCCAACTCTGTGTGACCCCATAGACGGAAGCCCACCAGGCTCCCCCGTCCCTGGGACTCTCCAGGCAAGAACACTGGAATGGGTTGCCATTTCCATCTCCAATGTGTGAAAGTGAAGTCGCTCAGTCGTGTCCAACCCTTAGCGACCCCACAGACTGCAGCCCACCAGGCTCCTCCATCCATGGGATTTTCTAGGCAAGAGTACTGGAGTGGCTTGCCATTGCCTTCTCCGACTCTATCTGCACAAGCCACTTATACTTAATAGTCATTCTGCTCCACGAGCTTCATGAATGTGGACTTGGCTCCTGTTCCCCCTCCCTACACTGCACCCCCTCATCCTTCGTTCTGTGATGCCGAACACAAGCTCCAGTTTCAATCCAGAGCTTAAGATTTCACGGTGACAGGGCACAGAATAATACCACTGAGGCCGCCTGCAGCAGAGGTTGGTCTAAGTGATGCACACGGTTTAAGATTCCAGCTCACACAGGGCCCGGGCTCCCCTGGTGGTTCAGACAGCAAAGAATCTGCCTGCAATGCAGGAGACAATGGGTTTGATCCCTGGGTCGGGAAGACCCCCAGGAGAAGGGAATGGCAGCCCACTCCAGTACTCTTGCCTGGGAAAATCCCATGGACAGAGGAGCCTAGCTGGCTATGGTCGCAAATAGTTGGACATGACTGAGTGACTAACACTTTTCACACAGGGTCCAGGGGAGAGGGGACCCCTCTCCCACTGTGTGTGACTGTGGTCCAGGACCTCAGAGAAAGCAACCAACTTAATAGAGAATTAGCAGAAAGGAGACGATCATCAGCCAGCAAAAAAATCTAACCAGGTCTCTAAGCACCAGCAGAGTATTTTCTAAAGATGGTCAAGGTGCACCACCAGGGTGAACAAACCTCCCAGGAGGCGGGGATGACACGCCCAGCTTGAGAAGCTGGAAGGAAGAATGCACAGGAGGCCAACCGGGGGCCCCTTCCCGCTGAGTGTTCAGGGTGCTGGCGAGGCTGGGTCGCAGCCCTGTGTGCCGAGGCACACCTGGACAGGTGAGTCCACGCTACACTCCCCGGCTCTCCCACGTGCTGCGTACAGCTAGCTCCCTGCAGCCGGGTGTCTGCCCACCTCTCTCCTCCCAGGAGGTGGCCACAAGAGGGTGGCAGCTCCGGAGGAGTCTGAGAAGACAAACCAGCCTGGGATGCAGCCAGGAGAGCAGCCTGGGTCCACGAATCAGGAGGCCTGCGTGTGCGGCCCTGCAGTTACCCAGGGGATCGGGCGAGCGCTCGCAAGCCTGGGCCTCCAGACTTCTGTCCTTGGACAGACTTCATGGTTCTCCTGGGGCTCAGTGCCTGGCTGCTGCAATCATACCCGTAAAGGCAGCGGGGAAATGATGCCACCACAGGCTCTGGCCACCTGGTGCCCAGCGCCTCTATTCTACAGCCGCATGCTGGACGGGCCTTGGGGCATCAGGGGGCCCTCCTCCCTCTAACAGGCGCGGTTCCTGCAACACCTGACGCCCGCCTTACTCTTGAAAATGCCCATAGGGGCTCGTGATTCCTTACAACAACACACTGCAGGATAAAGACATCTAAAAGAGATCTTCGATTGAATTTAATAAAACCTGAGCAGCTGGTATGTCACAGACACGGCCCAGTTACATGACACGAATTAGGTTAACACAAAGAAGAGCTGGGGATGGGGCGGGGGCAGAAAGTTCCCCGACGCGACACGGAAGCTCCCCTCCCACAGCCTCACTCACACACCACACCGCCCGGACGGGCCCACAGGGTGGACACCCCCCTGGCGGCTCCTGCCTGCGTGTGAACCCCTGGGCAGGCGTGTCGCCACGTCTTCACCGCACGGGAGACACAGGGAGCTCAGACAAGCACCAGTCCCCCGTATCCCGAGGGAAAGACTCTTCTGTCTCGGTTTCGCCCCCCGAAAACCGGGTAGCGCGTCTTCAGTTCAGTCGCTCAGTCGTGTCCGACTCTGCGACCCCGTGGACTGCAGCACGCCAGGCGTCCCTGTCCATCACCGACTCCTGGAGCTCACTCAAACTCGTGTCCATCGAGTCGGTGATGCCATCCAACCATCTCATCCTCTGTCGTCCCCTTCTCCTGCCTTCAATCTTCCAGTCTGACCCCTCCGATACAGCTCCCCAGCCACCCACCCCGCCTCGCTCCCCGCTGTGAAGACCAGAGACCAGAGAGGCAAGAGAGAGGTTACAGTCTCAGGCAAAACTGGGTTCAGAACACGGCGGGCGAGTGACTTAATCTCTGTGGGCCCCCTTTTCCCCACAGCAGGCTGAGGCCAGTCCTCGTCCCGGTCACTCCCAGCCGGGGCAGGGTGAGGAGGAAGGGGTTAACGCCGCCGTGCCCGGAGCACGGCTGGCACCCCAGTACGGTCATGAGTGCCTTCTTCAGCCGTGCGGGATCTCACCAGCAGCGCCCGTGCAAGGTGCGCCGGAGGGTAAGCAGGTCCTCCAAACGATATCTGTCCTAGTCTCTGACGAGGTTCCATAAATGACTAAGTGCTGTGCAAACACTGCGGTTTAAAAAACAAAAACAAGCTTATTGTTTGACGTATTTCCCTTTGCACCTGTTTAGATAGTTGCAGGTTTGAGGGCTAGAGAATATATATACACAAGGACGTGAACTGTGTGAAGAAATGGATACACGTTATAATCAGTACTGAGCTTAGAACCACTGGCTTTCATTTCTGGATCTGTAAACATCTTGGGTTCCACAGGGCTGACAGCCGCAGAGCCTGCGGCGCGTGGGTCCGGGGCTGGCCGTGGCGGTGGCCCTTCTGGTCCCCACTGTCCTTTAGGAGCCGGGACCCGCTCGGGCGCCCCCTTTGCAGGTGACGGGTCAGATGGCTCACCTGTGAAGGGGGCTGCGGGCTGAGACCACTCCAACCGGGGCCTCTTTGCCTGTCTGGCTCTTGGGCCCAATCTGGCCATTTTAGAAAACGAGATGCTCTGTTTCACCTGCTCTCGGCAGGGCAGCGACACCCACCGTGAACCCCGGCGGAAAGCGATGCCCAGTCGTGAGGCTGCTTTCCTCCTGCCAGGAGGTCTGGACACTCACAAAGCCCTGTGGTTTGTTTTGTCAAACTGCACATACATTGAATGGAAATGTTTGTTTTCCGTGTCCCGCTTTATGTCTCTGCAGACGAGTGATTAAAGAATAATTTCAAGGGCATTTTTTCCGCTCATCCTCTCTAACCTGGTTACATCAGGCTGCTCCACTTCCTGCCTTTTAACTTATGTTTCTGTCGGCATATCACCCACTCTTCTTTGTTGACCTTTCCGTGCACAGCATTGCTTCAAAACCCTTCTTCAAAGGAGAGGTCAGCGTGAAATGTCACTGGGAAGGGTGCCAGATGGCCAGTGGCCAGGGGCACTGGCTCCAGAGCTGAGCCTACCTGTGACTCGGGCACCAAAGGCAGGAGGCTGGACCCCTGGACCTACCGCCGGCCACACCCACACCCAGAGAAGCCCGGTTTACCAGCCCAGACCCCCCGGGACCCTCCATCCAAGAGCTGCTCACAGAGCATCCACTGCACCCATGTTGCACGCATGCTCTGTTAGGAAATGCAGGCGACAGAGAAAGCTCTGTGTTCCCTGTTCTGGAAGCTCGTTTCACAGGGAGAAAGGATCTGTTAAAAAAAAAAAACATACAGAGGGAACAAACGGGAGGACTTCCAAAAGGTGGAGACTGGGGAGGCTGGAAGAAACCAGTAAGGTTACTGCACACGGCTGAGACGGGGCAGGGAGGACACAGAGGATGCGCCAAACCACTGATAATGGGAGGCAAGAGGTGGAAGCGTGGCCGAGGCAACTGACGTCTCGGGCCCGGGAGACCGAGGACCATAGAGAGGCAATGTCAGGAGTACATTTTCGGGTGAAAAATCTAACTTCCTGCATTCCAGGCGAGGGTGAGACCCACACAAGATGCTGTGACCTGCCGTTCTGGCTCCCCAGTCCCCTCCGCTCTGGTTTACAAAATACAAGTGATCGGAGGCAATTGACAGCCATGTGGCAGCCACACGGGGGCCCTGAGCAGCGGACTCCCCTGACGTGGAGAAAGGGGTGTGACTCCGTGTGTCCCCTGGGGCCCCACCCTCCCCCCTCCCCCCTCCCCCCTCCGGACAAGGCCAGACCACAGGTGGGACACCATTCATGCCAGCCTGTCACGTGAACAAGGACGAGTAACAGCTCGGTGTAAGTATACCCCGAGTGTATCATGACTTCGTTCCAAATACCGCCCATAAATTCTTTTTTCAGTATTAAAATAGTTAATACCAAAATGGATCCATCGATTGTCTACAATTCAAGTTTCTCTAAGTGTCCAAATTTAACTGGGCATCCGACCAGTCTCATTTGCTCAACCTGGTGACCCCCAGCCTGGTGTCCACTGCCCAGGCCTGAGCACCTCCCTCCCACACAGACCCTCAGCTCTGACCCACAGATGGCCTCTCTGCAAAGGCCTTGCTCCCCCCAAACATACTGTGCGTGGAGGATGCCCCCATCACAGACCCAGAAAAGGACAGAATCTGCGAGAAAAGGGAAAACCGCCAAGTATACAAAACACATCGGGAAAACAGGGGTGGGGGGGTCTCCTGACAGCACACAAGTGGGTCTAACTAGAAAAGACTGGCTAAAAGTGAGCAGTTTCAGGAGGGATGAAGCAGCTTTATTCTCAGAGGGATGAAGATAGCTGCTAAGAGACTGGCATCCTCTCTAGTCAGCTTAATCACAAAGAAACGGGTCCTCAGCCAGCGGCCTGCATCTTCACAGCGTCTGCAGGGAACCAACCCCCCGGAACGTGGCCCGCGAGGGTCAGCAGCTGGGTGACTCAGCCAAGTGCCCGTGGCAGCCGACCAACATCTGCTGAGCGAGCGAATGAGGGAGTGAATTGAGGGAATCTGGACTTCTCGAAGAACTCGTTCAGTGAAATTTGAAATCTCATTTAATCATTGAAAAATCCAAGTCTAGGGTAAATCTTCCACTCCCTGGCACACCTCACCGGGGCAGCTGATATTCTTTGCTCTTTAACCAGTTTGTCAGCTAAGAATTATTCGTACTACGAGTTACAAGCATCTGTGCTGGGTCTAAACCAAACAAACGAACCCAAAACACCTGCTTGTCCACCCGACGAAGCACCTGTTAGGATTCACACGCAGAGCCGAGGAGCAAGGCCACCCCCTCCCAGACAAGAGGGAACCTTGGTCCCAAAATGTTTTTTTCCCTACGGTCCTTTGTGTGACCATTGTAGCTGGTCTTTAGTTACGGGAGCGCTTAATCAAACAAACATCTGAGAACACCACAATTTTCTTATTTATACATAAAAGTATTATTCAACCCTGTTCCGATTTCCCTTGCTCTGGCTTGGAAGGTGTCCCAAGGACGCCCTAGCCAAACAAGAAACTTCAAAAAAAGAGGACGACATATATTTTTAAAAGAGGGTACTGCACACTGTTTCCCAGATAAATCCCAGGTGTATTTTGAGTATTTTATAAAGAAACTTTGGCTCTGCAACTATGAACTTCCCATTCTGCTAACAGACCAATGACTTAGGGTTTACAGACACAGTCAAACCTGGACAGTGGACGCTGGGTGGAGTCCTGGGATATGATTCACCTGGTGTCCGACAAACCTGCTCTTGCTTCTGTTGCTAAACGTTCAAGTATTTCATGATGGGGTAAAAAAAATGGCTAAAAGCAAGTTTAACGTACAAATCGAGCCAAAGGTTTTTCACACCAATGTCTGAAGAGTTAAAATTCAAAGGGAGTCTATGCTGTTAGCACAGTAATGTGTCTTTTCAGACTCAGCCCAAAAGAACCGATCTCTGTCCTCGCATGGGGGACACGGGTGCCAGCTCGGGTCATCCCCCCACTGCCCCGCAACCTCCATTCTGAGCTGGAGATACACGTTTATCACTAATTCTCAGGAAACGTCATCAAGGCTCTGTGCTGCCTGGAGCTGCCGTGAATAAGAGCAAACTTTCGCAGTAAGGGCAGAGTCAAGGAAGACAAGACTCTCTTCGACGGGGGGGAAAGGCCCACATGACCATCTCAGTCCATCTCAGGGGTTGGTCACTGCACCATGTCACTGTTTCCTGGGGCCCCCAGTCCCCGCTAAAGGCTAACAACACCGATCTCAGATCAGACCTACAGGACTTCCCAGGGCTGCAGGATGCAGGCTTGGAAGCCATCTGTTCGGGGTCACCAGCTCCCCCGTGCCACCAAGGACCCGTTAGATGCAGACACATGGTCTTCCCAGATGACAAACAAGCCAGGCCTGTCGACATCAGGGAGTGAACGGAGGAAGGAAGAGTGCAGCCGGTGGGAAGCAGCATGCACTGACTGGGAGCTAAGAGTGCAGCCCCGGGCTGACGCCTCCAGTCGGCCACTCCCCCAACCCAGGCCCCAGACAGTCGGGCAGGCAGTGTCCATCTGAAGGACGCAGGTGCCGGGCTGGAACCCAGGTCCGCCCGGGAACACAATTCCCGCTCCTCCCGCCTCCACCCTGGCGGCTCCGGTGGGAGCAGCCCTCACCCCGGCTGGTCAGCTCCACTGCTGAACCTCTTTATCGATCGTGTACGTGCAAGGTGGTCGCTCAGTCCTGTCCGACTCTGTGACCCCATGGACTGTAGCCTGTCAGGCTCTTCTGTCCATGGGATTCTCCAGGCAATAACATTGGAGTGGGTTACCATTCCCTCCTCCAGGGGATCTTCCCGACACAGGGCTCGAACCCAGGTCTCCTGCATGGCAGTCAGATTCCTTACCCTGAGCCACCAGGGAAGCCCATTTTAAATGCCAATATGAACCTTCACAAATTATCAACAGAGCAACACAAGGTCAACTCTAGAATTCAACTGCAATTCCATACCTAACAGGGTCTGTTCTCCTGAGGCCTGACGTGGCTAAGGTGCAGTGATCCTGACACTGGTGCGGGGCCCCGTGCCACTCCTCTGGGCTGCCCCCTCTGCAGCTGACTCTGCTCTCGTGGTGACCCAGCGACGGTCCAGCCCATCTGGGTCAGGTCAGAGAAGTGAGAACGGGGCCCTGACTGTAGGGGAGTGGACGGGGGTGGAGAATGCCCTGGAGAGAGCCAAGGAACCTTCCAGACTGTGGTTCCGAGAGCGGGCTCCTCATTCAGACGAGAGGGCTGTGCCCAGCTCGCTTCAGGGGGGCCCCAGGGTGTGAACAAGATGACTCGGGTGGGCGCCATGGACACCAAGTGTGTCCTGCTCCCCCGAAGCCCATGCAGTCGGGACTCGGAGAGCCAAGAACAGAAAGAAAGGTATATCAGTCACACGGGGCGGCTCTGGCCAGAGTCCTATCCCTGAAGAAGCTCACAAAGCACGCTTTGTACAGGGGCCTGTCCCATGACAGCGTTCCCAGAGATTCGCGATAACCCCGGCCCCACGGGCCAGGACAATCACACCCTTCTCGCGTCCACTTTTCCTTTTCCGCCGCCGCTCCTTCTGGGCCTGTGGGTGACCAGCCGCAGAAAGCACTGTGCTTTCTTCCTTTACACTGAGACCCCTGCAAGTCGTGACGAGGGCGCAGCCCACCGCCGGGGCGGGCCGAGAACCCGGGGCGCGCCTCGCCCGCCGGGTCACCTCTCTCTCTGCTGGCACTGCCAGACGGGGCGCTCCCAAATCATCCCTCCCAGCCCTCTGACGCGCTCTCCTCTGCCCCAAACAGAAGCCGAGCCTTCTTGGCGGTTTGCAGACTAGCAGTTTCTCCTCTCCTGTAATACAACCCTTGTCGGTTTCTGCCCAGAGAGCAGACACTCAAGACACCTGAACCATGGCTGCACAATCGAAGGCTCTCTGCAGATCTGACTGTCTGCCGTCCTCTGTCTTCCACTGTCGCTGACGCCACCTTGACCCCCACAGCTGAGTGCGCACGACCTGATACAAGGGCGTGTTATTTTCACACGCACGCATCTGCATGCCTAAATAGGAGTGCTCAGCCAACTCCGATCCTGTCCACCAAAGCAAAAACTAAAGGACCTTGGGCAGAAAGTCCGCCCTTCAAGGGGCTCCTGGAAGTTGAGACCCAGGAAAGGCGGCCAGGTGTCCTGGAGTCTGTCTCCAGGCTGGTCCTCCCCAGAGGCAGCAAAGACTGAGGAGCAGCGGTAGACAGAGGTGAAGCAGCGGTAGACAGAGGTGGCCTGGAGGCAGAGAGAAGCCCATGTGTGGGGCATGCCTGTCTCCTGCTACTACTTCCTGTGGCGCCGCAAGGGCCCACCCACGCTAGGAAAGCAGTGATGCTTTGGTATCCAAGTCTGGCGGTCCATGTGGATGCCGGTCACCAGGTGGGTTTTTTGTTGTTGTTTTTTAACAACAGCCACTCTGCTCCTTCTAGTCGTACAGATCACCCTACTCCAAGTTTCTGGGCTCACACAGGCCAAGTGGCACTTCTCAATCAAAACCTTTGCCAGCGTCCTGACTCGAGAGCTCCTGTTTTCTGCTGCCTCGGATTTTTACTGTCCCTACTTTTACACTGTGGACACTACACAGCTGCGCGGAGCTCTTTAGTCTCCACAATCGCGGCGCGTCACCCATGTCCTGCTGAGGGCTGGAACCTCCAAAGTGAGTATCCTGATCCCAT
Source organism: Moschus berezovskii (assembly GCF_049115385.1). Classification (NCBI taxonomy): domain Eukaryota; kingdom Metazoa; phylum Chordata; class Mammalia; order Artiodactyla; family Moschidae; genus Moschus; species Moschus berezovskii. Next base: position 55,752,061 of record NC_142472.1, read on the forward strand.
TTCTTTCAAACCCAGAAGCAGAGAGTGTGGCCCTGAGGTCAGGGGTTAGGGTTAGGACTTGCTCAGGGTCACTCCATCTGTGGCCTGGCCAACGGCAAGGAGGTCTCTGGACTTGCAGGCCCCTCTAACTGCTGGGGAGGCCTTCCCGGGACATTTGGAGAGAAGAGTGTTGTGAGTCCCCAGGCGGGACCCCAGGACCAGGCAGCAGGGTCAGAGGGTTCCAGCCCCAGCCCCAGCGGCCCTCATGACACAACACCTGAACCCCAGGACGTCCACGACACTTCTTTTCCTGCCGCAAGTCAGCCCTCGGCCCCTGGAGATGACCCACGAGCGGGTGGGGGGTGGTCCGTCGTCCTCCACAGGCAGTCTTCACACCTTAACACGTGTTTTAACCTCCTCGCTGGCTGCTTCCCTGAGCCGTCAAGACCAGGCCCCCTCAGCGGACAGACGTACCCTCCGCCAAGGTAATGAGTGTCATAACGCAGAGGGATTATTCAGGGCCCAGCCACGAGGTCTCACCCATGTGACACGCTGCTCATCCTAACACCTGGTGAGACAGTCTCCAGAGACAGAAGAGTGGAGGAAAGCTGTTTATAAGACACTTTGCATGAGGCACCGGGAATGAAATCTGATTTTGCCCGAGAAACAACACCGTGGTGGGACGGTATAAAAGAAGCTACTAACAGCCATGGGATCAAGGGTAAGGGTCAGTCCCCCACCTTGACCCCCACCAGACCCTGCCACGGCCACTGCTGTCCACAGCCCTCCAAGAACATCCGGTCCTGGCTCATGGTTTTATACAGAAGTGATCACAAGTTCCAAATGTTAAAGAAAAAAGATCACTGTACGATTTAGCCTTCCAATGAACACATGGATTAATGAGCCAGATAACAAAGCAAAATTAAAACCCGACTACAACTGAATGTAACATTCTGCACTTCCACCACGTGCCCCTTGCTATCTCCCCGGGAGGGGGGGAGCATTTAGACTGAAGAATTCCAGTGGGGCGTCTCCACGGCATGTGCAGTGAGGAAACAGGCCGCCTTCAAAGCTTGCTGAGAAGAAGCTGATCTGCTTGGTGGCCATGCTTGCCTTCCATCCCCCAACACAAATCCATGCCCCGGACAAGAAGCTCCCACCTGGACAGCCGTCAAAGACAGCCAAGCTGCCCCTGACCATTCAAAGGCCAGTGGCCAAGGCCACACCCCTGAGGCCTCAGGGCTGCCGGAGGAAGATGGACCCACACCTGAGCACCCGTCTAGTCCAAAAACTTCCTCCGAGGCTGACGGAAGGGAACCGCAGGGGCTTTGCACCTGCACACCCACCCGGGCCCATGCCCCACCTCACTAGGTGGTGTCCTGGGCTGAGGTCTCAGGACCAGGGGGCCCTGACACCGTGCCTCCCAGCCCGCCCCAGCTCCAGCAACACCGGACCCGTAATGAAAGATCCTGACACCCCCTCTTCCATTAAGTACCTCCCGACTAGGAGAGAACAAGGGGCAGCCTCTCCTTAGCCCCACCACAGCTGCCAGGGATACCCTACATACCAGTCCATGCCTGCTCCATCGCCTCCTCTGTCACCACCCCTGGGATGGGCTCTTCTCTGGACAGAAACCTCCAGAGCCTGAAGTCTAACCCTCTGCACACCAACCCGACCTAGAGCTCACAGGCATGAACACCAGGCAATGGTCTAAACTCATTTTGCATCCTGAATCCTCAGCACGGCCTGCAACGTGGGGGCTATTACTGTCCCCATTCTCCACATGGGGAAACTGAGGCAGGAGCTGCTGGCGGGCCTGTGCAGAGTTCTTGCGGCTCTTTCTAGGCCGTCCTGCCCCCTCCCAGGGCGTCTCCCGGCTGGAGCTCCACCCCTGCAGCCTGACTCACCACTTCCTCTCTGCTGTTGGCGGCAAACAGATAACCAGGCCAGTCAGAGATGAATGGGCCCTGGCCCCTCCCATCCCAAGGGCGCCCAAATAAACGGTCCAGGAACAGCAAGTGCTTGGGTTCCTGAAAGGACATCTTTCAAGCGTCTGCTCCACACCACGCTCTGCTCCGGGTGCCAGAGCCTGGCCTCAGGGGACTGAGGTCTCCTTGACGAGGTCCAGCTGCCTGGAGTTTGACAAATGCCGGTGACCCAAGAGGACGGGGAGCTGCTAGGAACTCTGCCCCTGGTCGTCAGACACAGACCTGCGGGCCTGGGAGATCCCCGGGTCTGTGTGCAGGCATCTGAGACACTGGAGGGCTGACTTCAGGATGTGAAAGGCCCTGGGATCTCAAGCAAACTTACACACTTAATGCACTTGTATTCCTTTTCTCCATCCTGACGTCACCCCTGCGGCCACATCTGCCCAGCCTGCACCAACACACGTTTCAGTTGTGGGTGGAGGGCAAACTGTAGCAAAGAAGAAGCCACATGGCACAAGGCAACGTGGGTCTCCTGTTCTGTGCACCATCTGCCCAGGCATGGTGAAGCCTACCCCCTTGGTTTAAATTTCTATTTTTATTAGTGTACACTCTGCAGGTCCAGGCACTAAGAAAGTTTGCACGGAGCACGATGAAGCCCACTGGCCACACGCATGTTAAAGTGAGCTGTGCGTGGAGCCCTGCTAGCTGGAGGCAGTCTAGGGAGGAGGGCACTTCTAGGAGAAGTCCCTGCAACATCACTCACTGGAACTGGGGACGGTACTGCTTCCTCCCTCAGAGCCTCAGAGCTCTCCCTCTGTCCTGGGTGTCAGCGCCTCACCCGGGCAAGACAGTGTTTCTGGCCTGTGTACAGCCACACACCTTGCTGGAAAGGGAGACCCTGCCAGGGCGTGAGGGTACTGAACCAGCAGCCTCCAGGAGGCTCCAAAATCTCCTGCCACCCGGAGGCTCTCCAGGTGATTCTGGGAGCTGTAGGCAAGTTCACGGTGGCTGAGCTCTCACCAGAACTCATCAGACCACAGACCCGAGAGTCTTTCAGGGATGAGGACTGAATCCTAGCGTAAATTGGATCCAATAATTTTCCAAAATTCTGCGTGCATCAAACTCTGACACTCACGAGACGCTCTTCCTGGTTCAATACAGATTACTCAAAGAACTGGAGAATGTTCTTGCCTAAAATCTCCTAAAAGTGCCCTCAAGGGAGAAAGAAATGTCTTCCAACAAAAGTTTTTTCTACAAAGACCAAACTTGCTGCTAAAAATTTGAAGTGATAGATTTATGGGGGACACATTGTATGCATGCTTGCTAAATTGTTTCCGTAGTGTCTGACTCTTTTGGAGTCAGACCAAACCACATGGACTGTAGCCCCCCAGGCTCCGCTGTCCATGGAATTCTCCAGGCATGAACACTGGAGTAGGTTGCCATTTTCTCCTCCAGGGGATCTTCCCAACCCAGGGATCGAACCCACATCTCTTACCTCTCCTGCATTGGCAGGTAGGTTCTTTACCACTAGCAACACCTGGGAAGCCCCTGGGAGATATGTTATGCGATTACAATTACAGATTATCTCCTATTTCACATAATATTAACATATATTACAGCATAAAATCAAGTTCCTGAGGATTCTTCTCAAATAGTAACAACAGTGGTGATGATATTTGTAACTTATAAATGAATTTTAACAAAACTATAAATTAAGCACTCCCAATTCTTAAATTCAGTGAGAAGCAAAGTAACAAGAAACAAGGGCAGATATTTGTACACTGTTTCAATAAACTAGGCAATTTATCCTGTTCCAATTCTCTTGTCACTGTGCTTTTGTTCCATACAATCAATTCCCTTGATTTACAGTTGTTTGAAGAATTATAACAATAAATTACATATACAGATTTGTAAGTTACAGAACACTAATTTTTTTAGCAAAGAAATTCAAACACTTCTCAAACAAGAGAACAAAATCCCTTCAACCTTTTCAAGAAGAACGATTTAATGGTATGATTGCTATTGCTAATATTGTATTTTCAATGCCCTGCTCAATATTAATCCATCAGACCTCAGAGTCCAAAACTTAATGTCTCCAAGAAGAGTGTCTTTTCTTACTCTTCTTCCCATAAATCCTCAACTCTGAAAGAGAAGGCTCACCTTTCAGATGGGCTCTTCCTCAAATCACACTGAATAAAACTCAAAGTGCTGAAATTAACAACTGTTTGGGCCATCTCTGGAAAAAAAAAAAAAAATCACACAGTCCAGCCAGGCCACCTTCAAAATGCCAGCGTATGGGGTCAGCTTAGGACAGAGCGACCCAGGTCTGCATCAGCAGCAAACCACCCTGGGAATGCACACAGATCCCGCCTTGTGCCCCTGTCTGCTTTCTGGGGAGTCATCACACAGAATAATGTCCACTTCAGTCAGAAAACCTCAGTCACCACAAAAAGAAACCTTTTTACCCTCCACTGTCTTGTCCAAACCAGTGTGGACAAAGAATTCCTCCCAGGCCCCAGTCCAGACCCTGTAAAACTCCCGACACCACGGAGGAGGGGAAAGATAGGCAGGCAAGGCAGCACGCCCAGGCCCAGCTCTCTTTGCAAACTTCAAGTCGCCCCCAGGGCTGTCTGCAAGGCCACAGAGAACAGTAAGAATTCTCAGAGCACACGCAGGTCCAAGAACACGTGCTGCGTGGGGGAAGGTTCATTTTCATCTCTGTATAAACATGTGTGTCCCCGGGTGTGCACCTGAGCCGTGACAGCTTCTCTCCTCTTAGAGACTGAAGCCAAAGAACAGACGGCCGCCACCTTCAGGAGCACCTGGCCATGGGCCCCAGCCGCCCTTCCCCAGCCCAAAGGATGCCTTCCCCAGGGGCCTCCAGAGCCTTGTGTGGACCGGGCTCTGAAACCCAAGTGCCGGCATCCTTTTGAAGGAGGAACGAAACGCCCTCACCGGGGTAGGCACCGGCGGCTATAACGCGCAATCCCTGAGACCAGGGTTGTTCCTCCAAGCCGGCCTCCGGAATGAGAAGCTGCGTTATTAAAGGACTTCCTAAGCCAGAAACAGTGGCGGACAGCCTACCAGTATAGCTTGGTAGTACTGATGCTCGAAAATGAGAAGCTTCTGGCAAGTCAAGCAAAGTTCCCAACAACAGGGCAGGTCAGGCCGGTGCAAAGAGCCTCAGACACAGAGCATGTGAGATGCTGTCATCTTGCCCCACCTGTGAAGAAGCCTAGTGGCCAGACCCAGGAAAACCCCTTCTTGCAACAAGACCAGGTTATTCCCAAAACAGAAATGTCACAGGACAGTTTGCACCAAAGCACAAAAGGTGGTACATGTCTGTACCAAAAAAAGCCCCCAATAAACCCCAAATCAAGATGCCAGGGCAGAGTTAATTAAAAATAATTTAAAATTAAATTTAGAATAATTTCTTGTTCTTTCCACTCGCCAAAGTGTTACTGCATAGCTCAAAGGCACCCCTCCTTTTTTTCTTAGCATAGCTTATTTTTTAACTTTTTATTTTATATTGGGTTATAGCTGATTAACAGTGCTGTGATAGCTCCAGGTCGACAGCCATACTCATACACGTACCCATCCTTCCTGAAACTCTGCTCCCACCCAGGCTGCCTCATAACATTGACCAGAGTTTCCTGTGCTGTACACCAGGTCCTTGTTGGTTATCCATTTAAAACGGTCCCCTCCCCTGCCTTCGCCCTGTTTTAAACTAAACTGCTGTTTCACTAATTACAAAAATAATTCTTTCAACAAACGTTTGCTAAACACTCATTCAGGGGTTACATGCCCAGCAGTGAACAAAACAAAGTCTGATTTTAAGTGTTTTCTTTCTGTACAAATACAGGCATCTCACTGAGATAACATTGAATATGAAAAATTGAATCCAAGTTTTTCACTTTTACAGTAAAGTTTTTACCATATAATCAGATGTTCCCTGAAAACACCACTTTTATTGACTACATAATATTCCACGTGGACAGTGTCATAATTTACCCAAAGATATTTTCAAATGCTCACTGACCTCACGATAAAAACACAAACAAGAGAAACAGCTAAACACAGCATGTTAGACCCCAATTTAAGACCTTAACAGGGAAAAGGAGGATATACAACCTTACCGATCACGGACAGAGGGCAAGTACACAGTCACGGCTTCCCCGTGGGCCACGTTAAGGCCTAACTCGTGAATCTCCCTTTTTTATAAGCCCTACTCCCTCTTTGATCCAAGAGAACATTGTCTGCACAGAACAATACGTTTTCATTTCAATTTCCCTTCTTTTCAGGAAAGGAAATGTTTGCACTTCAAAGGGTTCCTTTGAAGAGCAGCCTCGGGCCCTGGCCCGTCCAGGTTAGGAGTTCCGCGGCCCCAGCGGGGCGTGCAGAGTCTGGGCGGCTGCCCACCACAGCCCCTCTCCAGGCCAGCTCCTTCAAGGAGAGGGTCTGGTGCGGGAGAAGAAAAAACAAACATTGGAAAAATACTCGAGGCTTTTGATCATGGCCTTCAGAGGCCCTTTCTCACAGAGTGGATTTCACAGCCCGGGGAAACTGAGGCACAAACCCCGGGGAGCCAGGTCCTAAGAAACCAGCAGCACCCGGTGAGGAGGTCTTTTAAGCCAGCAAAGAGTGGAGCCCTGGGGGCATTACTGGTGATGATCAAGTGGACTTCTGTGATAACCGAAATGCACGGGCAAGATCTACGCCTCATCCAGCAGTTTAGAACCTTCCCTGGGAACCTAGGCAAAGACTAGGATGCACCATTTCGGGTGTCCCCTTTTCTCTCTCCCCTAGCCTCTCCTGCAGGCCCATGCCCCTACCCTCTGCTGAGTCTGGGGAGCCAGGGCTGCACGGCAGACAAGAGAGGGCCTGCAACATTTCTTTTCAAGTCGTGAACAAGTTCTGGGCATTTAATAATGATCTCCACCCTTCCCCACCCCGAGGGGGTTAACTGCCTATTCAGGTGGGCAACCGGCCAGGGGGTGGGCAGGGGTGTGAAAGCTTCAGCTCCAGACAGGCGCCCGCTGCCCCGGGGCCCCAGGTCTCTGCTCGGGGCTCCGCACTGAGTGTTCAGGGTGCAGGTCTGAGGGATCAGGTCACCCTGAGCTGAAGACTTCCGACCATCCACCTTCCCACGAGCCCACTAACCTGCCGGGCGCTCGGCCTCCGCGCTGGAATCACAGCGGTGTTCATCTCCTCCTTTTACTTTTCTGTAGTTTCCCATTTCTTCACAAGAATGCATTCTAACTTTCAGAAACATTTTTTCCTTAAAGAGGCTTATAAGATAGAAAATTAGACCACAGTTCCATTGAAAAAGCCTCTCCAGAAAAAGGGAACAGAAAGAAACAAACTACCTATGCGTACATGTAAAGGACATTATTTGAACAACACAAAGTTGACTGTGGACTAGATGACAACGTCATAACGTTAAATTTCCTGGTTTTGATGTCGTACTGTGCTCATGTAAGAGAACACAAATAACCTTATTAGGAAACACATTGAAGCTTGCAGGGGGGTAAATCAAATGACATGATGTCTTAGACTTACTCTCAAAGGGTTCAGGAAAAAATACACATATGTGTATGTGTGTAGATTAACTGACTGACAGATAAACAGAATAAAGGAACAAAACATAAGCAACGGGTGATTTGAAAACACTGAGGAGCTCCTGTAACTCCTGCAGCTTTTTTCTTTAAGTGGGAAGTATTATTCATGAAAAGTTGAAAAGTAAAGGAAGAGAGTCTTTTCCAGTGAGTCAACTCGTTGCATGAGGTGGCCAAAGTATTGCAGTTTCAGCTTTAGCATCAGTCTTTCCAACGAACACCCAGGATTGATCTCCTTTAGAATGGACTGGTTGGATCGGAAAGGTTGGGGGCGGGAGGAGAAGGGGACGACCGAGAATGAGATGGCTGGATGGCATCACCGACTCTGTGGACATGAGTTTGAGTGAACTCCGGGAGTTGGTGATGGACAGGGAGGCCTGGCATGCTGTGATTCATGGGGTCGTGGAGAGTCGGACACGACTGAGTGACTGAACTGAACTGAACTGAGAGGAAGAGAGGAGAGAGGCAGGCAGGGGTGGGGAAGAGCCTCCCCACCCCACCCAGCAGCACTCCAGGCCTCACAGCAAGACCAAGGCCCCGGCCACTGGGGCCCAGTCTCTCTGGGAAAGACACACCCTGCTGCTACCCTGGCTCAGACAGCCCCTGTCCCCAGCGTTCTGAGGGTGTCAAAGAAGCATCTCGGAAGAAAGGAGACCCTGCCTACCTCCCACACTAGCGAAGTAAAGATCTGGGCCCAAGGACCACTGCTCCCGGCCTTGAGAAGTGGTGGGGAGAACCGAGAGGGAAACCACGCTTCCCTGCAAATCAAGAGCCCCTGCAGAGGGCCCCCCTCCCCAGCAGAGCTGGAGGGGGAGCAGAGAGGACCGATGCAGACCAGAGAAGCAGGGCTCCCCGGGGCCTGGCCAGAAGTCCCACGTCCAGCCGGCTCTGGTGATGCCAACGCCAGACTGCTGCTGACCCAGAAAGAATGCGGCCCAGCCTGTGTCACACACACGCCAGCGCCAGGTCTGACCACTGGCCAGCACAGCTGTCCTGGGACACCAGAGCTCCAGCTGTGCCAGAAGTCAGGGAGAGGAGGGCTGCACTCCAAAGACACGGGGGCAGATAGAGAAATAACGCGGGCTGCCATGCAGCAGTGGGACAGCCGGCTCCCGCACCCCCAGGACTTACCCAGGGGCCTCGCATCTCCAGGTCCGTGTGCTTATCTCAGGGCCCAGCTCAGGCCTGCGCACACACGGGTGCCAGACCACAGTCCCGAGATGGCTGCAGCCCCAGACAGGGGGTGACACCCACTGCCCTGGGCACATTCAGTGTCAGGACCCCTGGGCCAGGCCCCAGGGGCAAATCCACACTCTGCCACTTACAAGCCACCCCTGTGCCCGTCGACAACTTGTATCCCTTCTCCAGGCCCCCTCCCCATCAGCCAAACAGCAGGATCAACCTCACCGGGTGGCTGTGAGGATTAAATAAAAAACACAGAAAGCGCGGAGCCCACGGTAAGCACTCACAAGGGTTTGTAGTCTGAGTCTTACTCAGCCCCAGGGCCTCTCCCTTCCTTCCTACTTGGTCTAAGAGACTTTGGTTAACGGTACTCCGTGAGCAGATAAAAAGATCCAGAGAAAGACAGCGTTTCCAAGTCAAGCTGAAAAGGTCACTGCAAGCATCTTCACGGGCGGGAAGACGCCGATGACAACCATGTAATGAAACACCACTCAGACCACGGTCCCTCCTTTCCCCTCGCCAGCACCCCCAGTGATGGCCTGCACCCCACCCCACCCACCCCCTCAAGGATCTACAGGCCCCCTCCAGGAAGGAGGAAAAACAGTGGGAAACAGACGGGGACCAAGTTTTTAACCCCAAAGCCCTCAGGGTAACTTGGACAAAATGTCGGGGGTCGGGATGGATGAGGGTGAGCCCCTTCCAAACAGACATACGCACACACCCTTTCTCACTCACACACACATATAGGCACGTGCACACAGACACACTCAGGCAAACACTGAGAACAGGGCCAGAAGTTCTGCCTCCCAGAGGCATGGAAAAAAAGTGAAAGTGTTAGTCAGTCGTGTCTGACTCTGTGACCCCAAGGACGGTAGCCCACCAGTCTCCTCTGTCCAGGGGGTTCTCTAGTCAAGAATACTGTGAGTGGGTTGCCATTTTCTTCTCCAGGGGATCTTCCCCACTCAGGGATCGAACCCATGTCTCCTGCATTGCAGGAAGATTCTTTACCATCTGAGCCATCAGGGAAGCCACCCCAAGGCATGAGGAGGGTTCAAACCCAAGGTTGTGGGTCTGAGATCTGCAGAACCGGCTTCCCTGACACCAGGCCCTACACCACCTCCTGCAGTGCGGACACAGCTCCAAGGAGAAAGGACTACACGTTAACATCTCGGGAAAGTGGGGGAGCAAAACAAAGCTGTGGCAGATTTTTTTCTCCATGCTGAAATCAAAGAACTGAGCTTTTTCTCCAATATAATAGCGAATATTTACATGAAGCACTTGGTATGTGTCAGAGTTATGTGAGGTGCATAACCTGGATTATGGCCTCATTTAAATCCCCTCAACCCTATACAGTGGGTACTAGAAGTCAATTACTCAGCAGGCAATACAGATAAGAATTTAAATGTGGCTCTGAGAAACATCTTTGGAAAAAGCATTTTAGAGATAAGCGGAGCCCACTCTGGGGAGGGGGGTCGTGAGAAGAGCAGGGGTGGGGGGCCGCCCGGGGTTGGCAGAGCCCGGGTCTCAAGGCAGAGCCCGCGGTGTTCCCAGCACGTGCGCAGTAGCCTCTCCTCCTACGTAAGTAGGAAAGCACTCGGTGGTTCTCCTACACAGGAATCTTATCTGCATAGATATTTGGAAGAAAGCTCTAGGGCAGGAAGACAGACTGTTAGGGACACAACTGCGTCCAGAGGGGAAAGGTGATTCTGGGAAAAGGGAGACGGCATGGAAACCCATGCTGTCCTGCTTGATGCAGAACCTTGTTTCTCCCTCCTCTATTTAAACCCACCTCAGGAGCCCGTGAAGCCTTTCTGGAGCTTGACTTCTGGTTGTGCTTATCAGGAGAGGAGGATGGCAGAGGAAAGAACTTATTTCATGAAAGACACCAGATGTGTTGACTTAGTACCTTTATTGGACTTCCCTGGTGGCTCAGAAGGTAAAGAATCTGCCTGTCAATGAAGGAGATACAGGTTCGATCCCTGGGTCAGGAAGATCCCCTGGAGGAGGGAATGGTAACCCACTCCAATATTTTTGCCTGGAGAATCCCAAGGACAGAGGAGCCTGGAGGGCTATGGCTATGGACTAGGGTCAACCCCAGTCCACAGGGTCACAAAGAGTCGGACACGACTGAGCGACTGACACTATAGTACCTTTATTCTTTCACAGAACACCATCACTTCTCTTTATTCACTGCATCATTACAAGGCTGAGAGGGAGGCTTCACACAGTTTCCACAGGACCTTCCGGAGGCTGCACACAGATGCGACGGAGCTGGCCACACGGGCCTCGGGGGCCCCGTTCCCGGCAATGGACCACCAGCCCCAGCTCCTGGAAGCAGCATCCTCACTTCAGGGTGATGATCTGAGGCTGCACTGAAGCTGTAAAGCCTTCGAACGCCACACTGACATGGTCTCTTTCCCGAATCTACCACTTGGCGGTGCCCCCTCCTCCCCTGCTAGTGATAACAACCAGAGGAAAAGCCAAGTGACAGACCCGTGTGTGGCGTGATGCGGGACCTCAGGTCAGAGTCTATTCCAGCGTGTGGCCTGTGTCTCCTGGACGAGCGAATCGTGACGCCTCTGCAGGGAAATGAGGACAGCAGCCCACCCAGTCCTTTCACCACATGCTGCCCGACCTTCTAGCAGCTTCACAGAATGCACTGAACCCCCATGGTAGGCCGTGACTCGCTTTGCACAAGTGTAGGGGTGGCTGGTGTCAAAGCCGCTTTGGAATTTGGCGGGAATACGGAGAAAGAGAAGCCGCTGAAGTCACTACAGGGCTGATAACCTGCCGCCAAAGAGGCTACTCTTCCCTCTCACTGGAAGTGACCTAAAACCTTGGGGGTGGATACAACTTCGAATCCCTGGAAGGCAGGCGTCCTGAAGACCAGGAATGAAAACACAGGCCCACCCCATGGCCGCAGACCCGGTGCGGGGCCGACCAACTAAGCATAGCCCGGAAGCCCTCTGGAGGGCGCAGGGGAGCACAAGGAGGCTGGGGCACTGCACGTGGCTACAGCAGGGCAGGTGGGGCTCAGTCCTGTCTGTGAGGATGCAAGGGTCTGAGAAAAGCCAGCTGCGCCTTTTACAAAGTCCTTCCCAACGCGCTCTTCTTGACCTCACCAGGACAGTGGCTCCGCTCTCCTGGGACCCACCTCTCCCGCCTCACCTGGATTCTTCCTTTAAATCCACAGACGGAACGAGGACACCAGCCTACAGATGGCGCAGAGCTCAACCAGTCACGTTTCTACCAGTTCCACCCTGTCCAAGCTGCCACCATCCAGCCGGCACAGAAGGGACACACGCTCACTCTCGCTTGCGCAGAAAGAAGCTTGACTTGCGTTTCTTTCCCAGACCTGACTACCAGCCTCTGCGCTGACCTCCTCACCTCTGTGCCCGCCCCTTCCCCATCTCTTTTCCACACCAGGTCTGAAGGGACGCTTGCCCTCTGGGACAGCTGCCCACCACTCTCCGCCTCCCTGAGAAAAAAAGTCAAGTCCTCAGTCCCAGGGGCCTGCACTCCAGGTGGAAGGATGGCCATCTCAGAAGATGCCTGTGGCCCAGATAACTCCAGTCAAAGTATTACTCCCTCGTTCGTGTCAGACTCTTTGCGACTCCATGGACTGTAGCCTGCCAGGCCACTCTGTCCATGGGATTTCCCAGGCAAGAATCCTGGAGCGGGTTGCCATTGCCTTCTCCAGGGTATCTTCCCAACCCAGGGATCAAACCTGTGTCTCCTTATTGGCCAGCAGATTCTTTACTGTCTGAGCCACCGGGAAGTCCAGACAACTCCAGGGTCAGAGGAAAATGTTTCTTCCCAAAACAAGGACACACTTATTCCGGCTTCAAATTCCTCCCTGGGATTAACAGACCAATACCTCCAAATACATAGCTAATAATGAAAGGGATTAATTTAATTAGACACAAGGCAGGGCCCTCCAACATAATTACATATTTTTACTGGCCTGAGTAGACAAGAAACTACAGACTAGAACAGTCAGTAGACATGTGTTTAATTCCATCAAAGAATGAAAGCATCTACCAGATATAATTAACATGTGTCTTAAAAAGCAAGCTCCCCAAGGTCAGCAATCTCGTGTTTCAAGCCCTATTTTCCTTTAAAGCAAATAATTATATGCACAAGAGCATCCATGTGGCTCAATCCAGATTTAAACAACTGAGAGTACATTTCTGATCTCTATTCACTCTCGTCCTGTTCAAGTGAAAACTCCTCTGGCATGCTTTAAATTTTATTTCCAATAATTAAACATGATCTTAATATGCTAAAACCTTTCAAAACTCTTTGAATCCATTGTTTACTTTGTCCCCCTAAGTTTCTATTCTGACTGTGGGACTTAAGGCCTTTCGTTTTAATGACAGAGGGGTGTGTTCAGTGTAAACAAAATAATTTCCACTGAGATCAACTAAAAATGTCAGGGGGCATAAATGTATCATGGTTTCCTATTATCGGAACCAGACACAAGTGGCAAGAAACTATTAAGATAAATCCCACATAAATTGCAATTCAAATTAAGCACAATGAGGAAGCTCTGCCAGAGGCCAAAACACAGTTCTCCCGGGTCACATGTTTAAGAGCTCATTTAGGGAAATACAGCCGGGATGGAAACCCTGGCCCCCTCCTCTCTCGAGGAGTCTGGAATAAAACCTACTCCAGGTTACACCTGAGAGCCTGACGGTGGGTGCTGGGCAGTGTGGTTTTCTTCCAGGGGCACTTGCCTGGCTTCCTAATCACACAGGTCAAGCACCTCTCCCCTCCGGTTCTCAGGGCCACCGAAAAGGGGGAAGAAGGAGCGAACAGGGCACGCGGCGGTAGTACTACTACAGCACGCGGCTGCTGTGTACACACCGGTCTCAGGATGACCAGTGACTGCCTGGCCTGGGAAGTTTTCTACTACGTAGGAAGGAACACACCGAGAACAGGTCGTCTCGGTGAAGCCGGAACTTCCTTCCCCCAGAAAAAAACCATATGGGAGCAGTGATCACCGGCCGGAGAGGCCAGTTTGGGTCACAAGGAAGCCCACCCGGTGCGGGGGTGGGAACTTCCCCTAAGTAGCCCCCCGTGGGGGACCGGGTAAGAGGTGGAGGCGGGCCAGGGAACTTCCAGGGGGTCCAGGGAGGAATAGAGGTGGGCGCCTCGGCCAGCGCGCGGGGTGCGCAGCGCCGTCACCAACCGGCCACCTGCCGCGGGACCACCCCGCATCCCCGCCCCGGGGCTGGCTCCGGATGCGCGGCCGATGACACGTCGCGGACCTCGTGGCGGGGTGGGGTGCTCCTCTGTGCGCCATGTAAGCGAAGGTCTCCCGGATGCCCGCCGAGTCCTGTGCGCGCCCACCCACCCGCTCCGGCCCCGTGACCACCGGTGAGTTCCGGCGTCCAGTGCCAGGCAGGGTACGCGTGGCACCCACCCCGAGGCGCCAGGGCGCCCACGCTTACTCACGGGGTGTTGCATCATGCACCACGCCGCGTCTTCAGGGAAGCAAAATGGATTCCTATCTGAGACAGCCGCATGGGCACCAGCCGCGCGCACCGCCCGCCCGCCTGCCCGCCCTACCCGCGCGCCCACCCAGAGAATGCCAACACCCCCCACCGACCCCCCGCGCGCGGACCCTGCGCTGCCCTGCTGCGGCCCCACGCAGCGCCGGGATCACCCTCCCCACCCCACCTCACGAAGGTGACCCGGACTCGGCAGGCCTGGCACTCACCGAATCGGCAGGGCGGCAGGATGCGGGCAGGACCGTCGCTGGACAGACGCGCTAGCCAGGGCTGGACTGATGGACGCTCGGTCGGACGGAGGCGCAGCCGGACTGGACGGACGCTCGGCCGAGGATCGGCTGGACTGCCGGATGAGCCGGCGGAGGCGCGGCGCGCGGGATCGGAGGCTGGGGTAACCGACAGCTGGTGGTCCCGCGCTCGGCTAGCAGCGGACCCGCAGCTCACACCTGCCCGCGCGGAGTGAATGGAGCGTGGAGGGCGGGAGGCATCCGGCGCGCGGGTTTCATCAGCCGCGCCCCGCGCCCGCCCTCCCCGGCGCCCGCCGCCCGGGCCAGCGGGCCCGCGTCACCGCCGGGCACCAATGGCGGCGCGGCGCGGCCGCGGCTCTGGGGGCCGACCGCGGCGGGGGCGGTGCGCGGGGCGGGTCTCGGCAGCTTCGCGCGCCGGGCCCGGCCTGGGATTCCCCCGCGGTGGGCGGCGCTTGCCGAGCGGCGGACGCCCGCCCCTGCCCGCAGCCCCGCCCCACCCCAGAGTGGACCAGGCCGGTGCGACACCCCTCGCCGCCACCCCGGACTGTCCACTCCCGATCACGGGCCCCGGCGAGAGGACAGACACCGGGCTGGCGGCCAGTTTGCCTCCTCTTAAATGAAAATACTGCGGAGACACTTGAAGCTGTTTTTTTTTTTAAGTATTATTGTAAATCTTTTCTTTGTCATCAGAATATTTATGACTATTGCCTATTTTTAATAAGTAACACATCCTCGCCCCTTGTCAGGAAGGACCAGAAAGCCGGAATCCGCCTGTGCCCCGGCGGTGGGACTAGTGCCTGCCCTGCAGGCATGTCACCGCGGTTACTTCCGCACCTGCTGTCCCCCGGAGGGAGGTAGCAAAGACCAAATCACCCCCGCGCTCACCTCGCAGTCTTCCTCTTTGCTCCAAAAACCCAAGCAAGAACCACGATCTCTAGAACTCCAGTAACTTTTGACATGAAAGAGGCAAGTAAGTAGGTCATAAATTAATCCTCCCGGCCTCCTAACTTTGTAGGAAAGAAGAAAAAACCATAGCGTGGTGTCCACGACATTTAAATCCTTTCCACACTTCCTACCCGCCTGCCCCCCGCCCCCAACAAATATCCTTGGTCAGTAATGGGGGCTCATTGTCAGCAGTATTGTCAAGAAAGCCATACACTATTACTAGCCATGTATAAAGCATCTAACTGCAGGGTGCCAGCTTCAGAAATGTTTTCATGAATGCATAAAAATAGGTTAGTATTTGCAAGGCACTTTGAACAGGGCTGGAGAATTCCATGGACAGAGGAGCCTGGCGGGCTACAGTCCATGGGGTCGCAAAGAGTGGGACAGAACTGAGGGACTAACACTTTCACTTTCTCACTTGGAACAGTGCTCGAATCACAGTGAGTGACTGCATAGGCGTTGTTTTAAAACAGTACATTTCAATTGGAACTGTCTGTTGCATTAAGGAGGTCTCCTGTGCCGAAGCTCTTCCTGAATCCCACAGTCTCCTTAAGGCTGACACAGCCAGACAGAAAGAAGCCTGGTGTGAGTCAAGGACCACCGCCTTTGCCTTTGCCCTTGATCTGGATTTGAATCTGAATTCTACCACTTCCCTGTGGCTCTGCTGCTAAAGAATCTGCCTGTAATGCGGGAGACCTGGATTCGAACCCTGGGTTGGGAAGATCCCATGGAGGAGGGAATGGCTACCCACTCCAGTATTCTGGCCTGGAGAATTCCATGGACTGTGTGGTCCGTGGGGTTGCAAAGAGTCGGACTCGACTGAGCGACTTTCACTTTCTACCACTTCATTCCTGTAAGGTTTTCTGCAAGCTCTCTCACCTCTGTTTGGAGCTTATAAACTTTGTGTTCTTAGCAGTCTATCCCTTGGTGCCTGAAATATGATTGTGGGATTTTTTTTTTTTTAAGTAAAACAGAATTTGATGGATTGTGTGGTCCAGACATGGAACATAGAGTTAGTATTTGTGAGGCGAACGTGATAACCACTACACTATGGAAACAGCCTAGAGTTGGTATTTGTAAATTCTGAAATCGAGTGTTCCAGGCCCTGGTGGATGTATGGGTCATCATAATACAGGAGATTTTCGGCAATGTGCCCAGTTCAGCAGTGCCACCCAGCAGGCTTTGCCTTCAAAAAAGCAATAGGAGACCCTCTGTGACAAGGCCTTCTAGCTAGCAGCTCCCTGGAAGGAAAGACCGAAGGTGAACCGGCAGAAAACTAATTATGCCCGGAGGCCACGTAGTCTCGAGACTGCAGGACCAAAGGGAGGCACAGCCAGGTCCTGGCGCTGATAGTGCTGAACTCCTCACCACAGGAGACCCATGCTTTCATTGGGGTTATTTAGCAATCTGTTGCAATTTCAGTGTTTCCCCACAATTGTTCTCCTCCCTTTTGGCCCATGTGCCCAGTGTGGAAGGTGGGAAAGCCATCGAGGTTCTCCAAAGCCTCCTTGTCTCTAACAGTGCAGTGTCGTAGCTGTGCTGCCAACACAAGGAGCACTGGCCCTAGATGGGGACGAACACCAAGGTCCAACTGCAGAAGGCTGGTGTCCCCACTGTGAGCAGAGAGGCCAGTAGGCACAACAGCTCTCTGGCATCAGCTGGATGTGGCCATGAGCCTGGACTGCATCACCTGTGAAAGGAGGGGGTCAACAAATCAAGCAGCCCCCGACCTCATCTTTTCCTCTGCGCTTCTACTGTCCCTTCCTCCACCTTCTCATTGGAAGATGTGAAATCGAAGAAAGTGTCACCAACCCTGGAGCCCAGGTTTCTGATTTTCTTCCATTTCACAGGCCCCCACCTGTGAATCCTGAGGTTCTGTGTGGTGCCTGGAGACTGCTCCCCGGATAGATCATTGTCATTCGTGAAACTGTTAGTTGTTCAGTTGTGTCCAGCTCTTTGTGACCCCATGGACTGTAGCCCACCAGGCTTCTCTGTCCATGGGATTTTCCTGGCAAGAACACTGGCGTCGGTAGCCATTCCCTTCTCCAGGGGATCTTCCTAATGCAGGGATCAAACCCATCATTCATGGGGCTTAGCTTATTCCTGCAGGGATTCGATTTGACAAAAACCACCCCCTTCTTTGGATTTCTAAAAGGGTGTGCTACTTGGTATCGCGCTACACCATCTTCAGTCAAACCTAGACACAGTGGTGACTGCACTCTGAAAGCTCTCATCACAGATAACGCTTTCCTGCTATATTAGGATAAAAAAGGAATGAGGTCTCAGCTCACCCTAAAACCCCAGATGTTTCATCAGGGGCTTCCCTGGTGGCTCAGATGGTGAAGAATCCACCTGCCAATGCAGGAGACCTGGGTTCAATCTGTGGGTCGGGAGATCCCCTGGAGAAGGAAATGGCTATACTGTACTCCAGTATTCTTGCCTGGAGAATCCCATGGACAGAGGAGCCTGGTGGGCTACAGTCCATGGGGTTGCAAAGAGTGGGACACAACTGAGCTACTAACAGTTTCACGAATGACAATGATCTGTCCGTGGGTTACAGGCCACGGGGTTGCAAAGAGTCAAACACAACTGAGCAACTAACATTCCAGATGTTTCTAACTTGGTCAAGCAAAAGTACAACCTTTATGCAAAGACATTTCAGGTTCTAAACATTCTGTCCATATTCCTCAACATCCCTTCCAACCTTGAGCTTCTGTGACCTCACGGTCTTGAGATTAGGTCTCCAAGTTTGCCTTTTGTGCTGAACTTCCCTGCTCAGAGAATGGGCCGTCACGGCAATAGTGCAGCGGCCTAGAACACAGACAGTAGAGACAGAGCGTCTGTGGGACTGGCACCAGGTAACTGAGGCTCTCTGGGCCTCAGTTTTCTCATCTGAAAAACGGGATCTCTAAGGAGCTGCTGAAAGAGTTGAGATGATGAGAGCCCCCTGTGAAGTGCCTGGCTTATAATAATATGACTCCATAAAGGTTACTGATTACTGTTAGTATACTCATCAATGATTTTCACCTAACGCATGCTCCACTGATACAAGCAAATACCAGAAGGATGAATTTATCAGCACTTGTTTTATTCTTTGACTCCGAAGAGGAGTCACTAAGGAGGGGTTGCGGGGGGGGGGGAGCCACAGGACCAGTGGTATTTACAGATAACTTTTCCCGGTGCACCAACAGCACACCCTCCCTAAGTTGGCATGCGGGTGGGAACTACCCATCTGCAAGAGCTTTGCTAGAATCCCGAGCATGGGCAACTCAGAAGAAGGACATTACTGAGAGTAGGCTCTCTCACGTGCTCCACTCTTGATGTTCTGTGCCAAATAATGCTGTGTTTCAGGGGGTCACCCTGTGCCTGGAAGCGATGTCCACAGAGCCCTTGGTCTCTACCTGCTGGGCGCCAGTTGTACCCTTCCACAAGCAAAAATGTCCCTCGATGTTGCAAACAGCCCCTAGAAGGCAGAAATTGCCCTCCCTACTTTGAGAGCTGCTGGCCTAGAGGGACGTCTGATTGTCTTGCACTGGGTGCTGGACGAATAGAGATGGTGCCATCCTGAAAGGCAGGGTTCAACCTCAGCTGGTTGACACCAGTTCAACTGGACCACTGTTTATCCCTTCTAATGAACTGGTGCCTACAGCATCATGCTTGTTAAATATGCTTATAATTCCTGCATGGTGGTGAGCCTTAGCTGGGGGTTTCTTTAAAGAAGTAAAGATGAAAGCAGATCTTAGTTATTCATGTAGCAAAGACAAAGTTCATTCCAAGACTATCATGGCGGTACTTGCCTGGTGGTCTAGCAGTTAAGACTCCACCGCGCTGCCACTGCAGGGGGCATGGTTGGATCCCTGGTCAGGAAACTAAGATCTCACATGCCAAAAAATAAAGGGGGAACATCATGGTGGCTAAAAGTAGTCAGGTGGAAATTATTCTACCTCAAAAGCACCCAATTATTTCCCGATATGGACCTCTCACCCACCATTACCTTCTCCCCCATCTTTCCCAATCATAGTATAGAATGACATTGTAGACAGCTTGTCATGAATGATGGTCACAAGCTATTCATCTACTTTTGGACTTTTGCAGAGCAACTTTTACGAGGTGATTCTCCTCTAGGTGTCTCTGTAAATACAAATACACCACTTTTGATGATGTACCTTAGGCTCCGGGGTGAGGTACACATCCCATATTTCCTTAGAGGATGGCTTCAGATTTTGGGTCCAAGAGTGCTGGCAGTGGGGATGACCACCTGTTATTAAAAGACAGGCATCCAGAAGTGTTGCCCCTGGTCTGATCTGTGTCCAGAGAAGTCCCCCAACATGGGATGAGGGGGAGGGGAGCTGTCAAGTAACTGGGGTACCTATGGATTCGGGACTAAGGGAAAGATGAGGGATAAGTCAGTTTGTGCTACTGCCTGAAATGAGCCCAGTTGCCAAGCAGAATCACACAGCTGCCATAAGCAACAATCCAGACCACATGTTCTTCATGTGTTACCACCATCCAGCTCCCGCGACCACTCCAGGCACCCTGTCTTATGCTCTGATCCTGCCCCAGGTAGGGAGACAAGCCTGGCATCCAACTGTGCTGGTTTTGTCACACGGTCCCAGGACACCATGCCACAGGCCAGCACCACCTGTGTTCCCACTGCCCAGAGAGACTGTTCTCATTTACCCTTCTTTTAATCAGTCTCCTCTCCCATGGACTGAAGGATGCCATATGAGAAAACTGGCTGTAAAGAGAAAAGCCCTTCCCCTTCCAGGTCGGCCTTGACCCGGACATGTGGACTCTCCCCTTGCGTTGGTTACTTCCCAGAAGTTTCCACACCAAATCGCTTCAGGCAGCCCAATCCCACACCCTCCTACTAGGTCAAGCTTGATAACTCAGCACAGTAGTGATATCAAGCTGGGACCTCTGCTCTGCTTGTTTTGAGAAGAATATTCTTTCTCTTATTAAGTTTCCTATGTAAGTGTCACCAGACAGAGTTAGTCATTAGTCACCCTGAAGAGCTTCTTACTTAACCATTGATCATTCATCAGGCTGACTGAGTGGTGTTCTAAGTGACTGTCACAAGGACGAAAGAAACATAAATTTCCTCTTTTCTTTCTCTGGGGTTGGGGTGCGGGGGGTGTGGGACAGAAGTTCTCTGTTCTCATATAGAACTCTCAAGTTGTTTTTTTTTTAGCTATGTATTTTTTTAAATATAAATTTATTTAATTGGAGGCTAATTACTTTATAATATTGTTTTGGTTTTGCCATACATTGACATTAATCTGCCACGGGTATACATGTGTTCCCCATCCTGAACCCCCCTCCCACATCCTTCCCCATCCCATCCCTCTGGGTCATCCCAGTGCACCAGCCCCGAGCATCCTGTATCATGTATTGAAACTGGACTGGTGATTCATTTCACATATGATAATATACATGTTTCAATACCATTCTCCTAAATCATCCCACCCTCGCCCTCTCCCACGGAGTCCAAAAGACTGTTCTATACATCTGTGTCTCTTTTGCTGTCTTGGATACAGGGTTATCGTTACTATCTTTATAAATTCCATATATATGCGTTATTATACTGTATTGATGTTTTTCTTTCTGGTTTACTTCACTCTGTATAATAGGCTCCAGTTTCATCCACCTCATTAGAACTGATTCAAATGTATTCTTTTTAATGGCTGAGTATAATTAAAAGACGCTTACTCCTTGGAAGGAAAGTTATGACCAAACTTGATAGTATATTAAAAAGCAGAGACATTACTTTGCCAACAAAGGTCCGTCTAGTCAAGGCTATGGTTTTTCCCGTGGTCATGTATGGATGTGAGAGTTGGACTGTGAAGAAAGCTGATCGCCGAAGAATTGATGCTTTTGAACTGTGGTGCTGGAGAAGACTCTTGAGAGCCCCTTGGACTGCAAGGAGATCCAACCAGTCCATTCTAAAGGAGATCAATCCTGGGTGTTCATTGGAAGGACTGATGCTAAAGCTGAAACTGCAATACTTTGGCCACCTCATGCGACGAGTTGACTCACTGGAAAAGACTCTGATGCTGGGAAAGGTTGGGGGCGGGAGGAGAAGGGGATGACAGAGAATGAGACGGCTGGATGTCATCACCGACTCTGTGGACATGAATTTGAGTGAACTCCGGGAGTTGGTGATGGACAGGGAGGCCTGGCGTGCTGTGATTCATGGGGTCACGGAGAGTCGGACACGACTGAGCGACTGAACTGAACTGAACTGAACTGAATACCCCATTGTGTATATGTACCAAAGCTTTCTTATCCATTCATCTGCAGATGGACATCTAGGTTGCTTCCATGTCCTGGCTATTATAAACAGTGCTGTGATGAACATTGGGGTACACATATCTTTTTCAATTCTGGTTTCCTCGGTGTGTATGCCCAGTGGTGGGATTGCTGGGTTGTATGGCAGTTCTATTTCCAGTTTTTTAAGGAATTTTCACACTGTTCTCCATAGTGGCTGTACTAGTTTGCATTCCCACCAACAGTGTAAGAGGGTTCCCTTTTCTCCACACCCTCTCCAGCATTTATTGCTTGTAGACTTTTGGATAGCAGCCATTCTGACTGGCGTGAAATGGTACCTCGTGGTTTTGATTTGCATTTCTCTGATTATGAGTGATGCTGAGCATCTTTTCACGTGTTTGTTAGCCATCTGTATGTCTTCTTTGGAGAAATGCCTGTTTAGTTCTTTGGCCCATTTTTTGATTGGGTCATTTATTTTTCTGGAATTGAGCTGCAAGAGTTGCTTGTATATTTTTGAGATTAATTCTTTGTCAATTGTTTCATTTGCTATTATTTTCTCCCATTCTGAAGGCTGTCTTTTCACCCTACTTATAGTTTCCTTTGTTGTGCAGAAGCTTTTAATTTTAATTAGGTCCCATTTGTTTATTTTTGCTTTTATTTCCAATATTCTGGGAGGTGGGTCATAGAGGATCCTGCTGTGATTTATGTCGGAGAGTGTTTTGCCTATGTTCTCCTCTAGGAGTTTTATAGTTTCTGGTCTTATGTTTAGATCTTTAATCCATTTTGTGTTTACTTTTGTGAATGGTGTTAGAAAATGTTCTACTTTCATTCTTTTACAAGTGGTTGACCAGTTTTCCCAGCACCACTTGTTAAAGAGATTGTCTTTTCTCCATTGTGTATTCTTGCCTCCTTTATCAAAGATAAGGTGTCAATAGGTGCATGGATTTCTCTCTGGGCTTTCTATTTTGTTCCATTGGTCTATATTTCTGTCTTTGTGCCAGTACCATACTGTCTTGATGATTGTGGCTTTGTAGTAGAGCCTGAAGTCAGGCAGGTTGATTCCTCCAGTTCCATTCTTCTTTCTCAAGATTGCTTTGGCTATTCGAGGTTTTTTTGTATTTCCATACAAATTGTGAAATTATTTGTTCTAACTCTGTGAAAAATACCGTTGGTAGCTTGATAGGGATTGCATTGAATCTATAGATTGCTTTGGGTAGTATACTCATTTTCACTATATTGATTCTCCCGATCCGTGAATACTATACATTTCTATTATCAGGTTTTTTAAGTCCTGTGTGAGAAGAAGGTGGAGGGAGTAGCATGGATATATATACATTATCATATGTAAAATAAATAGCCAGTGGGAATTTGCTGTATGACTGAGGGAGCTCAAAGCCATGCTCTGTGACAACCTAGAAGGGTGGGATGGGGTGGGAGGTGGGAGGAAAGTTCAAGAGGGAGGGGACATGTGTATACCTGTGGCTGATTCATGTTGATGTATGGCAGAAACCAACACAATAGTATAAAGCAATTATCCTTCAATTAAAACTAAATAAAAATTATTTTAAAAGCCCTATATGCAAAATGTTGACATAGCAATCAATTTAACTGTTGACTTCCTAATTAACTATGGGTAGAATTTTTTAAAGCGAAGCAGAAATACCTTGATTGACACTATGGCAACTAAAGTATGTTTACAGTGGAGCCTGACCTTCCATCTCCCCGTTCATGGGATGTACTGCCATTCAAAAGGAACAATTAGATGCAAATAGAGGTTGGCAGATGCCTGAGCAGCACTTCTGCTCATTCTTATACTCATCCACCCCTAAAGAGTGAAAGAGCACGCAAATGCCTGCCGCGGCCAGGTTCCCACCCTCTCACCTGGCGAGCATCCTCTTGTTCTGCCTCTGACTCATGTCATCACTGATCCCCTCATCCGCACGTCTTTCCTCGTCCAGCCCTGCTCATTCCCAGCATTGGCTGCCCCCTACCCATCACAGGTGATTCCTCAGGAGCCTTCTTCTCCAAGATGGGTACCTCTCCTCACAGCGAGCCGACCTTCCCAGGCTGGCATTAGCGTTCCACCCACATAAAGGAAGGAAGCAGGCCACGGGAGACCTCATGTACCAGTTATGACTCGGTTGTTTTTCTGGTGCCCGAAATTACGCACAGGGCGCCCAGGTCTAAAGCAAACACTTTTCAGATGAAAACAACAGTGACTCAGAACACCAGAAGATGTGACTTCTAACTGTATTATGGTTCCACCGTCTTGCTTTGCTGTCACACAGTCTGTAACGATACGGAGATCATTCATTTTGCATTCTCTCCTGTGCCCCACGCATCTGGTAATAAGGATAAACAAACCGGCTCTCCTGCCCGCAGGTCAGTATCTGGGAAAAGGCAGGCTGCTGATGACTCATGACTGGAATCTGTGTGTCCACTCACCTCTGCCAATGTTGCCGGACCTTCAGCACCCATGCTGGGAACTTTCCCTGGGCTTTCCGCTCCAAAGACAACAGAAGAATGTATATGTATGAAAGTGAAAGTCGCTCAGTCGTATCCGACTCTTTGCGACCCCATGGACTTATAGAGTCCATGGAATTCTCCAGGCCAGAATACAGGAGTGAGTAGTCATTCCCTTCTCCAGGGGATCTTCCCAACCCAGGGATCGAACCCAGGTCTCCTGCGTTGCAGGCGGATTCTTTACCAGCTGAGCCACAAGGGAAGCCTAAGAATACTGGAATGGGTAGCCTATCCCTTCGCCAGTGGATTTTTCCGACCCAGGAATCTAACCAGGGTCTCCTACATTGCAGCCAGATTCTTTACCAACTGAACTATCAGGGAAGCCGAAATAGATGTATACATAAATTCCCTGATCTCTGCCAGGTAATTCAACAAGAGAGTCTTTTAGGATGTTAATAGAGGATAATTGAGCATATGTGCTTTTTGAACTTGGGCTCCCTGAAGAAATAGTTTAAACCCCATCAGGCCCACCTTTTATTAATACTTGCACACCTTGTATATCCTTTAAAAGCACCATTTCGCTTAACTCTCAAAGAAATCCCACAAGGTGAGAATTTTAATTTCCTTTCCCCTCAGAAGAGGAAACTGGACGTTCAGAATGTTAAATGACTTTCCCAAAGGACTTCAGTCTAAACCCAGGTCCTTTCACCACACTGTAAGGCCAAAAGATAAACTCAGTTCTGCCCTAAATTATACACTTAGCTGGAAAAGCTGTCTGAAGAAATAATGGCAGAGATTTTCCAAACTTGATGAAAAAAGATCAACTTGTAAATCCAAGAAGGCCAGCAAATTAGAAGCAGAACAAATACAAAGAAAAACAACCATAGTCAAACTGCAGAAATCCAAAGGGAAATTCTTTCAAGCAACCAGAGTCGGGGAGGGGGGAAAATGACACGTCACGGAAAACATGGATTCTCAGCAGAAACAAAGGAGGCCAAAACAGTAGCTGACATTTGTAAAAACAAACAAAACCCAAAATGTGAACGCAGAGTTGTGTATGCAACAAAAATAATGCTAAGTGTGAAATAAAGACATTTTCCACTAAATAAGAACTGTGAGAACTCGAGGCCAGCAGACTTGCAGTAACATTTTTCTTAATGCTAAATATGCTTTTCAGGCTAAAGGACAATTGTAATGCGCTGAGCCCTGGATCTGCAGGAAGTAAAGGTAAGTGCCAGGTCTGAGAACCTGCTCCAGGTTACACGTTTCAGACCTTTGGAGGCAGTCATTTGAGTGGTAAATGAGAGAGTTTGGGGAAAATAGCAAAAACTAAAATATTTCAAAGCAATGAAGAAATGTATGTCATAAGGAATTGTTTTCTCATTTTTATACTGCCTAGGATTTTTCTCTGGGTGATTGTTCATTTTTTTAATTTTATGATTTTTGTTGTACAGGCTTTGCATTTTTACCTAGTTATCTTTCCTTCTGTTGTTCCTTTAATTGCTCTTGTCTTTAGAAAGCTTTTTCTGACCAGAGATTAGTGAGTCACTCAGATAATATGTGATCTTACTGTTTCTTTTTTATTCAATTATTTACTTTATCCCAAATTTCTTCTAATGCTCTGAAGTGAGAATACAGGTCAGGTCGCCCCCAACACCGTTTGTTGAATAATCCACTCCTTTGCCATTGACTTCAGTGGTGACCCACTCCAGTATTCTCTCCTCTTCTTCCATGGACAGAGGGGCCTGGCAGACTACAGTCCATGGGGGTGGCACAGAGTCAGACACAACTGAGCGACTAACACTTTGTTGCCATTGATTTATAAGTCATTTGTTATATATTAAGCTTATGTTTTTAGGTTCTACTTCTGAGCTATTTACGCTCGCCTGTAGATTTATTGTTAATTATGTATTACCCTGTTTTCCTTTGGACAGTTTTATGACGTAGTTCAATGCAAAGCAATTACACGCTTCCCTCTTCCCGTTTCTCGTTCTCAAATTCTTACTCTTCATATTCGTTTATTCTTAGAATCGGGCTTCCCTGGTGGCTCAGATAGTCAACAATCTGCCTGCAATGTGGGAGATGCAGGTTTGATCCCTGGCTCAGGAGGATCCCCTGGAGAAGGGTATGGCTCCCCTCTCCAATATTCTTCCCGTCACACACATAACCCTGGAATGTTAAATGGAATTTCTTTTAAATGACGAGTTAATTTAAGAATAGCGTGCACCTTTGCTGTGGTCCATTTTACAACCAGGAATGTAAAATATCTGTCACTTTAAGGTTCAGGCAAGGAAATAAAGCTGAGAGCCTTCTAAAGTTAGTAAACTTAGTAGGAGACACTCTCTGCTGTATTCACCTGAGATCCAAAAGAAACAAACACTAACAGGCAGAAGGAAACACGGGGAAAGCTGCCTGGCTTGAACTTGCCGTTTATGAGAGAGAGAAAAAGCCCCACTAGAAAGTTCATAATCTCAATTTGGTCCCTGCAGAAATTTTGTTAGAGGTACACACTACTTGTGAGACTGAACAACCTCAAGTCAGAATTAAACTTAAATTAATTCCAGATTAGCAGTGCCCTCCAGGTGTTGGCAAAAGCAAACACGAATCAACTAAAACCTCAAAGAATTCTCATATGTAAGTGTCTAAGAGAAATAAACAACTCATAATAATAAATAGAATAATCAAACACCAGAAAACGTCATCATTAGTGAAATAAATAGTAAAAGAAACAATTGAAGCAAATGTTGCAAAACTTCAGATAGAAAAATAGCACAGTCAGGATAACAAATAACCATACTTAGCATTATGAAATAAAATGAAGGAGAAGTTTGAAAAAAAAAAAAGGAATGGAACTCTGAATATGAAAAATATAATCACTGAAACGAAAACTCAGCTGGTGGCACCCATTAGGATGGCTGTTGTTGAAAACAATTAGTAAATAACAAATGTTGGTGAGACTATGGAGAAACTGGAATTTTTGTATCCTACTGATAGGAATGTAGAATTGTACAGCTGCTATAGAAAACAGTGTGTGTGCATGTGGGCTCAGCTGCTTAGTCACGTCCTACTCTTTGCAACCCCATGGACTGTAGCCTGCCAGGCTACATAAAATAATTTTTCTAAAACGTAAAATTACTTTATCACAATTTTAACTTACATAGTTAATTCTTTAAACTCTTAAGTGAAGCATCTGCTAATGACAGACTGAGTTATTCGGATCTGACAGTCTTCTGACAATAAGGAAAACAAAAGAAAAAGTACCTGCTTGAATGCAAGCAGGAGACAGCAAAGTCACTAGGTCATGATTTAGGGGGAAAAGGGAAGCCCAGGGAGGGAAGGTAAACCAGGTTTGCTATATTCCGTGAATCAAGAATAGTATAGGGACGTCTCTGGTCATTCAGTGGTTAAGAATCTGCCTTCCAATGCAGGGGACATGGGTTTGATCCCTGGTCAGTGAACTAAGATCCCACATGCCTTGTCTAAAGAGTCCGTGTGTTCTGGAGCCCACATGCCACAGGAGAGGTGCTGGCAGTAGCATTTCTCAAGATATTTGACAGGTTTGCTTACTTCTCGTTACAGATTTGGGTTTCCAGAGTTCCTCTTCTATATATAACACCACCCACCAGGTATTTTAAGTGTCACCTGGCATTATTTGCATCACTCTGTGAGTACTGGGACTCAAGACAGGTGGCAGATACACTTAGGCCCACACGATTATGCTGTCCTGTGAGTAGTAAAGTCCTTCGTCTCTGATCCAGGGGTGCGTTTTCTGCCAACTTCTCCAGGCTAACGTGTTAGCTTTCAAGGAAGATAAAAACCTCTGACCTTTCGTTGTCGTTCTTGACATCGTAGAGTCTTCAGTTCTTTCCCAAAGTGACCTGTAGAGTTTTGCGGTTCCAATCCAAAATAGCAACTGGACTCTGTGTAATTTGACAAGCTGATTTCTTCAATAAACATGGAAATGTCGAAGGTCAAGAACAGCCAAGACATTCTCTAAGGAGAAAAATGCAAAAGTACATGATCTACCAGATATCAAGACTAGTTTAAAAATATCATAACCAAGACACTGTGGTATTGGCACAAGCATAGACAAAACAAAGCAATGGAAAAGAACAGGATGTCCAGCCATGGTCCTCGGTATGTGTGGACACTGAGTAATGACAAGGATGTTGCAGTGGAGCAGCAAAGTTTGGTCTCTTTCACAGTCAGTGCTGTGATAATAGAGCATCCACATGACAACAATATGGGGGTGAACTGTACCTTCTGAAAACATCAATCCCAGGCAGAGCGTGGATCTAACTATGAAAGGAAAAATAATGATAATATAGGCTAATATGTTTATGACCTCACATAGATAAAAACTTCTTAACTGGGATGTAAAAGAGCTCACCACAAAATAAATGATTGATGATTGATCAATTTTTAATAACAATTTCATTGAGATATAACGCATGGGCCATAAAAGTCATCATTTTGAAGTGTACCAATCAGTTTAGCATATTCACAGGGCTGTGTAGTCATCACCACTGCCTCATTCCGCATTTTCATCACCCCCAAAAGAAATCCATACCTGTTTCAATCGCTCCTTTCTCCCCTCCCAGCTGCCCCTGGCAATGACCAAACTACTTTCTGTCCCTATGGATTTGCCTGCTCTGCACATTTCATATAAATAGTCATACAGTATGTGGCCTTTTGTGTCTGGATTTTTCACCGAAAGTGTTATGTTCCCAAGGTTCATTTATGCTGTAGCACATACCAGTACTTCATGCATTTTTATTGCTGTGTAATATTCCATTGAATGGATGTACTAGCTTTTCTTTATGGTTTCATAAGTTGAAGGGCACATGGGTTGTTTGCTTGTTTTGACTTTATAAATAATGTTGCCCTGAATGTTCTAACATACACTTCCTGCTTGTGCAGACACTCAAGGTCAGCCAGAATTGAGAGCTTAGGGCCTTCTCAGTTGTTTCCTAGGCACAGACACAGCACTAGGCGCACACGCAGCCCTGTGCATGTTTGCAGTCATCTAGATTCCCAGGACCATATAGAAACTTTTGAAAGCACCCTATGGCTGTCATGTGTCCAATTTTCCCTTTTAAGTTTTCTTTTTTTCATAGCCTTTTGTTAGCCTCAACTTGTAATGCTTCCTTGTGTGTGTGTTAAGTTGCTTCAGTTGTGTCCGACTCTGCAACCCTATGGACTGTAGCCCTCCAGGCTCCTCTGTCCATGGGATTCTCCAGGCAAGAAAACTGGAGTGGGTTGCCATGCCCTCCTCCGGGGGACCTTCCTGACTCAGGGATCAAACCTACGTTTCTTAAGTCTCCTGCATTGGCAAGTGGGTTCTTTACCGCTAGCGCTACCTGGGAAGCCCAGTGCTTCCTTAAGCAACTGCAGTGTTAAACAATTATTGCTGATTGTTTTGACAGATACTCTGTCGTTAGGGCTGTTCTTATAGAAGGAGCCCTGAGTCACATCAAAGAAAAAGAAGCCCTGTAAATGGAACTTCTCGGCAGGCTGTCTTGGGGGATGGCCCTGTTGAGAGTGGAGTACTCATTCTGCCCCCTCTAGTGGCTGCTAGGCTGCCAGTTCTCAGACCTGTTCTATTTGGTTTTCAAGGTGACTGAAGGGAGAACATCTACTCTGCAGAGCTTGGCAGTATCTCTTGACTGGTGAATATTCCGAGACTAAAATTAGGAGTTCTGTCTATCAAAGACAGCACTAAGAAAAGGAAAATGGAAGCCAGAGAGTGGAAGATGGGAACTGTAACACATATGGCTGACAAAGAATTTTCACAGGTCTGTAAGATTAACCCTGAGAAGGAAATGGCAACCCACTCCAGTACCCTTGCCTGGAAAATTCCCATGAACAGAGGAACCTGGTAGGCTACAGTCCATGGGGTCACAAACAGTCAGACATGACTGAGTGACTTCACTTTCTTTTTTCACTTTGTAAGATTAAAGAGCAGGCCAGACACCACTGGATTAAAAGAGACATCGTGAACAGAAGGAATTATTTGGAACACCATCTAAAAGGGCAGAGATGCAAAATAAAGAACTATACCAAAC
This sequence comes from Moschus berezovskii, assembly GCF_049115385.1. Lineage (NCBI taxonomy): Eukaryota > Metazoa > Chordata > Mammalia > Artiodactyla > Moschidae > Moschus > Moschus berezovskii. The sequence continues at coordinate 55,782,266 of NC_142472.1, forward strand.
AATAAAAAAGTAAGTATAATAAGTTCTAGCATATATAAAGAAACAATATTTAAGGACGTAAGACTCAGACTTTTTCAAGAAATACAGCTAAGATTTAAATGCTAAAATATCAAAATCCAAGTGGACTTCAAGTAAGGCGAAAAATCCACAACTAGAAACAACACAGAGAAGCTATGGGACATGAAAAATAAAAGGTCTTGAACTTCCCTGGGGGTACAGTGGATAGGCGTCCACCTGCCAATGCATGGGACACTGGTTTAGTCTCTGGTCCAAGAAGATTCCACCTGCCAAGGAGCAGCTAAGCCCGTGTACCACAGCTACTGAGCCCATGAGCCTAGAGCCTGTGCTCTGCAACCAGAGAAACCACCGTCCTGAAAAACCTGCTCCCTGTGACTAGAGAGTAGCCTGCTTGCAGCAATGAAGACCCAGCACAACCAAAAGTTAATTAATTCATTAAGAAAGACAAAAGATCTTAAAAGCATCTAGATTACTTACAAAGAAATGGCAATGAGAGTAAAGTCTTATTTTTCAGTGACCGTGGCGTTAGAGTCAGTGACTTACTTCACTGTGCTCAGAGATACTGAAGAGTTACCCACAGTTCTCTATGCTGACACTGTCTTTAAGAGCAAAAGTTAAATAAAAACATTTTCTGACTTAAAAACTAGGAGTGTTTTTCTCTAAGAGACACTCATTAGAAGGGCACATTACAAATATATGGAGAAAAACCTCTGGTGGAATGTCCGAAGGACAAGAAGAAATTGCGAGTAAAGGTGTCAGCAAATATAAATAAATACAGATGGTATAAGATAAAGTAGTGTCTAATTTAGAAGTGTGGGAAATAGAGTACAACTGAAATACTGAACAACTGGATGAGTGGTGCTTCGCACTTAAGAGAACAGATAGTAAATACTGATTTCTTCGGTTCAAATCCCAACTTTGGTACTAACTACCTGGTACTTCTTACCCTGCTTTGTGTGTGCTCAGTCGTATCCAACTCTGTCCTGGGATTCTCCAGGCAAGAATACTGCAGTGGGTTGCCATTTCCTCCTGCAGGGGATCTCCCCAACCCAGGGATCAAACCTGAGTTTCCTGCAGTCTGCTGCATTGGCAGGCAGATTCTTTACCACGGTGCCACCTGGGAAGCCTAATTAGGCAAGGTCATTAATATCTCTGTATGTCTATCTACTTCTTGTAATGTGAGGATAGTAATAGTGTTTCTCATAGGGTTATTCAGAGAAGGTAATGGCACCCCACTCCAGTACTCTTGCCTGGAAAATCCCATGGATGGGGGAGCCTGGTGGGCTGCCATCTATGGGGGTCCCACAGAGTCAAACATGACTAAAGCGACTTAGTAGCAGCAGCAGCAGCATAGGGTTATTGGTGATGCTTAAATTAACATATGGGGAACCACTTAGAACCACGCTTGACACATAGCAAGCGTTTTGTAAGTGCGAGCTATGATTTTCAATAAAGCATTCTCAAGTCCTTGTGTTGCAGGTAAAATACAGAATCATGGTGAGAGACTTTATCAAACTTCTTTCGACAGCAGTGATTAAGAAAATAAAAGTACTATTAGCAAGCTTGTTTAGATTGACTCATAAAACTTGTACCTCACTAATTTAAACTACATAGACTTTTCAAAAATTTACTTCTTAATCTGCACAATAATTGCGAGAAGTAAAAACCAAGCAGCTGTGGCAGATACAGTCAGTTGCCTTCCCAGTGTTCAGTCTGCCTTTCTTATGTGCAAAGCACTGTGGAGTATGAATGTGTCCAGCTCAGACCCTGACTCTCCCAGGTGACTTTACAGTTATGTGGCCATAGAATCTAGTTTAGATCATTGAGATTTAAGTGAAAGTCATTGGGTTGGGTTTCTGGAAAACCCATGTTATGCTTTATGCCTTTAAGGCTAATATGAATGTGTGCTCAGTCGTGTCTGACTCTGCAACCCCATGGACTGTTGCCGGGCTCCTCTATCCATGGGATTTTCCAGGCAGGAAAACTGGAGTGGGTTGCTATTTTCTCCTCCAAGGGATCTTCCCAACCCAGGGATCAAACCCTAGACTCTTGTGTCTCCTGCATTGGCAGCTGGATTCTTTACCACTGAGCTACTTGGGAAGCCGTAAAGCTAATATGCCTTGAACCTGTATGTTTCCATCTTTTGACTCTGTGTGTGAGTGCTACTCACGCCTTCAAAGCTTCTGTATTGTTTACATTTTTCAAGCAATTTTCAAAATAACAATAATAAAGCAAGATATAGAACTGTTTGCTATGTTCCCATTATAGTTCAGAACTCTACAGAAATAGCTATTAATATATGTTTGTTTATATGTTATAAACACCTGATAAAAATATACAGTCAGCTGTTAACAGTGAGTGATGGGGAGGCAGTGGGAGAGTGGATGAGGCACTCATCCACATTTTTTTTACATTTTATTTGCTTCCGTTCTGTTTGATGTTTTTACAGGTTTGTATTCTGCTTTTGAAATCTAAAGAAAGAAAAAAAATGCATCAATAAATAAAACATATGCCAGTAAACGGAAGGGGAAAGAAAGCCATTGCTTTCCAGCTCGGAAGGAAGAAAAGGAGGTCGTTCCAAGACTGGGAAATAATGAGGAGACAGGACTGACTCAGGAAAGGGGAGTGCGTGGATCAGTGATGCTGTGATGTCTGGGGGAGGTGGAGAGGATGCACCCACGTGATGGTGTACACCTCCCCGTGGTGAAGGAGAGACGCAGGGGGCAGGGAGAAATAGAGAGATTGACTTTGACTGAACGTGCAGAGGGAGACAGGAGTAGGGGTCTAGCTGGAAGAGCATGAAATAAAGCAAGTGCCAAATAAACACCAGAGGGAATGGCCGTGTTCTCATTTTTAGATGTGTGCTCCTCAGCTTTATCAGCAACTGTTATTTCTGTGAAAACCAGAGTAATTTTCTTAGGTTAGAAACATGTTCTTTAAACTATGGCCATAGGCCATCTGTGCCTCTGCCTAGACGATGCATAGTGAATGCCTCTTCAAAATAGTTGGCTTTCTATTACACTGTATCTCTATAGCAGGACTTGGGAATTAACTTTGCCATAGGAGAGAGGGAATTGTATTAGGGAAGAGAAAAAAGTTTATGTGATAAATTCAAGTGGGATAATAATACGATTTTAAGGAAGACTAGGAAATGGCAGCCCACTCCAGTATTCTTGCCTGGAGAATCCCATATTCGGAGGAGCCTGGTGGGCTACAGTCTACGGGGTCGCAAAGAGTCGGACACGACTGAGCGACTTCACTCACTCACTCACTCAGGAGAATCCCAGGGACAGGGGAGCCTGGTGGGCTTCCATCTATGGGGTCACACAGAGTCGGAGACGACTGAAGTGACTTAGCAGCAGCAGCAGCAGCAGCAACCTGAGAAAATGCATAGGAAGCATGCTATTTGTGTAAAATAGCCTTAAAAACCCATGCACAATCTCATCTTTGTGGATGCTACGCATAAAGAAATCTTAAGAGGGCAGGCCAAGTTTAAGCCAGCTGAACTGGGGTGATTTTGTGTTTTCTGAGAGAAACGTTATGTTCGAGAGATAGGAACAGCTAAGCTCTTGCTGAAGGAGACACAGATGGTGGCTCTTGTGGTTTTTGCTTCTTATTCCCTTTGAGTGAGAATAAAATTATCATATTTTTGCTCTTCAGAATTCCTCAGAATAAAGAATTAATAAACTCAGGAAATTAAAAATGAATATACTCAGAAATTTCACTTCTAGGAATTTATCCTTTAGATAGACTCACACGCGTGCACAAAGATGGCTATCATAACGTTGTTCGTATTGGCAAAACTCTGCCTCTCTGGGAAACAGAACTTTGCAGTTGATTAAAGCCCAGAAATTTTAAAACTCTCTAAAACAGATAATGGGAGATGATTTATTCTTCTGTAGAATAGAAGAGACCTTTCAATGTTATTATTTTCACCCTGTAGGACATTAGCCACTTTTCTATCAAAATTGGCAATGCTATTTCAGAATTTCTTTTTATCCGTTGACTTTATAATTTTCAACTTGCATATTCCCCTTTTTTAATGTATTTTTAAAAGTTATTTATTTATTTACTGGCTCTGCTGGGTCTTCGTTGCTGCATGGGCTTTTCTCTAGTTGTGGTGAGCAGGGACTACTCTCAAGTTGCTGTACCTGCTCTTGTTGCAGAGCACGGGCTCCAGGATGCATGGGCTTAAGTAGCTGTGGGCACGCAGACTCAGTAATTGCGGTTCCTGGGCTCCAGAGCACAGGCTCAAGAGTTGCAGTGAACAGACTTAGTTGCTCCAAGTTGCTCCAGGATCTTCCTGTATCAGGTATCTAACCCGTGTCTCCTGCATTGACAGGCGGACTCCAACACTGAGCCACCAGGGAAGCCCACATAGTCCCTCTTGAGCCAACTTTGTCATCCTGGTGGTTTTTTCATTAATGAATTAAATAAAACTTCAGTATATGCGAAGAAATCTTCTCCGATGGTTGTTTTTCTGGTGTGATTGGCCGGCATATTCTGATCCACGGAAAGAAGATGACCCTGGGGCCATGCCTCCCCCGCCCACTTCACAAGTGAAGGGCTTTGGAAATCACGCAACGCAAGGCCGTGAAACTCACTAACCTACATACAGCTCTTGGGAAGTACGTGAGTTCTGGTCACTGGACTTTTTCCAAAGCCATTTGCCTCAGGGGTGGGGGTCATTGTGTACTCAACACTTGTCGTCTGTCCAACTGGAAACAGGCCTGACCAGATTCTCAAAAAAGAGTGGTTAACCCGAGGTCTTGAAATATGGAAAGTTAAAAAATAAAGCTGCAACGAAAAGCCTGCAAGATGCCATTAAATAGACCTGGACGTTAGTGCCCAGCAAGCACCAAGTATTTGAGACGCAGCCCTGTAGCCGCTGAATGTAATCAATGGTCTTGATCATGATAAGATCATACTGCCAGAACGTTTAGGATCATAGCAGGTCATCTTTCCTTTTCTTTATTTGTTTATTTGGCTGTGCTGGGTCTCAATTGTGGCATGTGGCATCTTTAGTTGCAGTATGGGAACTCTTCGTGTGGCAAGTGGGATCTAGTTCCCTGACCTGCATTGGGGTCTTAGCAATGGAACCACCAGGGAAGTCCATCTTTCCTTTTAAAGGTGAATTTTGGGGAAGAATTTTGCTTCTAATGAGTAGCATGGATCTGAGAACTGTCCTACCAAAGGGTCATCACAGTTCGCTCTGAGGCTTTGACCCGCACTCCACCTCCCAAGGCTGCCGGAATTCCTAACGTCCAGTCTGGCTTCCAAATGCTGAACTTCCATGATGGACTTGATCTTGTTTGTGAACCGAGGCCTGCAAATTGACACTACAGAATTTTATTCAACAGAATGGCAGTAGTTAAGGCAAGCAGTCCTGGCAAAGGTTCAGATAAAGAAGCATCTTCCTGTGTGGCAGGTAGGTGTGTGAATTGCTATGGCTTGTTTTGGCAAGCAGGCAAGGAGTCTGGCACTAAGTTGAATAACTCATCTATCCCTCCAGGGCTCCAAAGAGGGCAGGCAGAAAGCAGTTTTCTCTCCCCTTCGTGGCCTTCCAGATCTCTTTTATTGTTTCTTTCTCGTCCCCACCTGAAATCCCCGACAGCTGATGTAACTTTTTCTGTCACTTTTAAATTATTTATTTAGTTTGTACTGAATGCAAAAGATTTATTTCATACTCATTTTAAAAGTCCATTGCAAATGGAAAGGCTGAGTCTTCTCCTCATCACTGTGACTCAAATGACAGAGCAACCACCATCTCAAATGTTGTTTTGTTGTTTAGTCGCTAAGTCATGTTTTGCAACCCCATGGACCCAGAGCCCCCCAGGCTCCTCTGGCCATGGGATTTCCCAGGAAAGAATACTGGAGTGTGTTGCCATGTCCTCCTCCAGGGGATCTTCTCCACCCAGGAATTGAACATAGGTCTCCTGCATTGCAGGTGGATTCTTGACCACTGTGCCACCTGGGAAGCCTGTGTGTGTGTGGATATTATTTTCCATTATGGTTTATTACGGGATATTGAATGTCCCTGTGCTGTACAGTAGGACCATGTTGTTTATCCATCCTGTGTATGATAGTTTGCATCTGCTAACCCCAAACTTCCCATCCATCTCTCCTCCACTGCCACCCTTTGGCAAACCCAGGTCTGTTCTCTGTGTCTGTGAGTCTGTTTCTGTTTCATAGATAAGTTCCTTTGTGCCATAGTTTAGATGTAGCATAGAAGTGATATCATATAGTTTTTGTCATTCTCTTACTTCACTTAATATGATCATCTTCAGGTCCATCCATGTTGCTACAAATGGCATCATTTCATTTTTTTGTGGCTGAGTAACATTTCACTGTGCATGAAATGTGTATGTAGTGTGTGTACATATATATCTCACATCTTTCTTTATCTGTCAATGGACGTTAGTTGCTCCTATGTCTTGGCTATTGTAAATAGTGCTGCTGTGAACATAGGAATGCATGTATCTTTTCAAATTAGTGTCTTCTCCCAAGCCCAGGAGTGGGCTTGCTGGATCATATGGTAACTCTAGCTTTAGTTTCTTAAGGAACCTCCAGACCGTTTTCCGTCAACTAGATTTATTCTTGATATCCCAGGACGACATGGTCTTGTGTGCTTCACGCACAGTGTTGATTTAACGCCTTGGTCTGCATGAGGACTGTGGACTCCACGTGGTAGCAGGAACCTCTTCTCCAGCAGCCCTGAGGCCTCTCCTAAAGACGTGTGCACCACTGCAGTGGCCAATGCCATCCATCGTGTCGTATTTCAGGTCAGGGCCACAAAGCCTGGGATGTGGCACCCCAGAAACCGTCCAGAGTCCTGTAAGCTTGCAAGGGTCAGAAGGTATCACTCTTGGAGTCTAGATACAATCTAGACCACTTAAAGAATCCACCTGGCAGCATAGGAGACTTAGATTTGATCCCTGGTCCGGGAAGATCCTCTAGAGGAGGAAATGGCAACCCACTCCAGTATTCTCGCCTGGGAAGTCCCATGGACAGAGGAGCCTGGTGGGCTACAGTCCATGGGGTCGCAAAGAGTTGAACACAATTTAGCAACTAAACAACAGCAAAGATGCAGTAGGAATAAAGAGGGTACATCCACTTTCTCCCATCAAGAGCCCTATCATGTTAAACAAAGGAGTAATACCTCCCACTCCTGAATTACCTTCTAGAAGACAGCCTTGGGAGAATTTACCAAAGCATGGGCTGTGAGCTACAGGTTCAGGGATCCATCGACCCTTTCCCTTTGGCGCGATCGCAAATGTGGCACATTGCATGGCAGCTGCTTCTGGAGTGCCCTCTCTCAGCCGGAAAGGACAGGAAGCTTCAGTCTGATAGAATAACACATTTGTGCTTTGCTTGCAGAACTGAGCCTGCTCAACAGTCATCCAGTTCAAGGTCAAGGTAAAACTGACTCTGGCTTTAACCTTACTCCATGGAAATGGCTAAAAATGCCCCTTCCTATTTGTTAGCTGTCTTCATCTTTTAATTTTAAACCAGAAAAGTTTATGATAGAAGATTATGCAAGGAAAGTATTTTAGACAAGCCATGGCAGACGAAAACCAAGTCATTACAAGAATTAATCATCACTGGCCAAAAAAGAGTCTGATGTTAACTCCATTAGGAGTTTAAAGCAGCTATTAAACCAAGGGCATTGGATGCTTCTAGTTCATTTTCTCATTTCCTGGCTTATCTCCAGCTGGCTTGAAATGCTAGCACAAGAGCTGAGAAATTCATGGCAAATCCAAACACAGCCCAGATCTGCAGGACTTTGGGGTCTCTGGGATTCTCTGAAACAGTTGTCTCAAGTAAGTATCAGTCCTCAATTCTCAGTAAAAATGTCCTAAGAAGATGGTTTCACTCTAAAGAAGATACAGGAGAAGATACAGGATGTCAAGATGAGGTCTATGAAGCAGACATTTTCTCTGGACTTTGCTACATGTCCTGTTGAGAGCCCCCACACACACCCACTGCACTGGTTAATTAGCGTTTTCTTAACTAGCATCTTTCAATCTTCTTTATGAGACACAAAGCATTCTGAGTAAAGCGTGGCACATCAGGGACCAGGAATGTGGAATTCTAGGTCTGACTTCATCTCTGACTCAGAGGATCTTGGGCAAGTCCTAGCTTCTCTGCTCTCATTTTTTTCTGTCTCTAAAATAATTATGGCTCATCTGTATTATCTGATTTGTTAGAACAAATTTCATGACCACATCGGCATGAAATCTGGATGAAGCTGGGACTGAGAAATGGATGAGACACTCTTGATTGAGGTGGTGAAAGCAGAGGCTGGAACCAGGACAGGTAACCGACTCCCACCCAGGCTGAGGGTGGCACAGTGTGCAGGGGGAAACAAGGAGAGCGTTATTTTGAAAACATAGCTGTTGTTTGAAATCCATAGTATATGTGGCTAAATTTAACTCAGTAAATTTCACAACATATTATGGTCTATACGAGTATATATTGCGTATTTTGATTTTGGGTGGGTAAGATAGACAACTGGAGAAGGCAATGGCAAGCCACTCCAGTACTCTTGCCTAGAAAATCCCATGGATGGAGGAGCCTGGTAGGCTGCAGTCCATGGGGTCGCTACGAGTCAGACATGACTGAGCGACTTCACTTTCCCTTTTCACTTTCACACATTGGAGAAGGAAATGGCAACCCACTCCAGTGTTCTTGCCTGGAGAATCCCAGGGACGGGGGAGCCTGATGGGCTGCCGTCTATGGGGTCACACAGAGTCGGACACGACTGAAGTGACTTAGCAGCAGCAGCAGCAAGATAGACAACACGTTTTAGTTCTTAAGGGATTTTTTTTGGTCTTTTTAACTGTCCAAGTCAGGCAAACACCCTGAATGACATTAAAGAGAGGAAGGTGAGCCAGATGGGTCTAATTTTGATATTTTGAGCAGTGAGGCATTTCTAGTCCTTATCCTTCCCAGAGATAGATAGACAGGCAGACCCAGGGAGCACCTCTCTTTAATCACGCAGACATAAGAAGGACCTTTCCAGTCTGGGTACACCAGCCCTTCACACCTAAACATTTTCACGTTGACAGGTGGAGCTGATGCTGCCAGTTGGCAGAACACTGGGTTCTTTCTCAGATAAAGCACGTGTCTTAGTCTCAGTACAGTTTTTAAACTGAGGGGAACTGCAGGCCTTATCACCCAACACTCACATACAGGTATTAACAAATGGACATGCTGAGCACTACTTAAATTACATTTATTTCAGGAAAACAAGCAGCAACAACAAAAACGTAAAAATATCATCAATCAAAAAAAAAAAAAGGATTTGCAGAATCTGCACCATTGGGAACAGGTTCAACGTGTGATTCTTATTTATATGCAGTCTTTGTGAGAATTCTTTATAGTTTATCTACATGAAATCAACTTGGGGTTCATCAATTCTGCTGGAAAAAAAAGAAGATGAAGTACACCTGAAACCAGCAGCAAGCACTCTGGAGAGGATAGATCGTTTAATTACATCATTAATTTCCAAGACATATGCATCACATTTGAGTCTGTGGAATATAACCTATTAGAGGAAGCCCAATTGCAAGTGCTAATAACAGAGAACACAGAAGACCTCATTCACCAGCCACCTCTCTTCCCTTTGATTTCTAGCTTCCAGAAAGCAGCAGTGTCACCCAGCTGCAGAGTCGCAGGACCACCTCCTGGTGGAGTTAGAGTGGAAGCGAAGAGGGAGGGTCGTGGGTGCCACTTTTGCTCTGTGGACAGTGTTTGATGTCTTAAGCTAGGTGATGAGGACATGTGTGTGTGTGTGTGTGTTAGTTGCTCAGTCATGCCTGACTCTTTGCAACTCCATGGACTGTACCCCTCCAGGCTCCTCTGTCCATGGGATTCTCCAGGCAAAAATACTGGATGGGTTGCCATTCCCTTCTCCAGAGGATCTTCCCAACCCAGGGGTAGAACCCAGGTTTCCTGAATAGCAGGCGAGTTCTTCACCACTGAGCCACCTAAGAAGCCCTGATGAGGGCATGGGCACCTTATTACTCTTTATTCCTATTCTTAGCATATCTTAAACATCGAGATTGTATATTATTTATAAGGAAAACAGATGGGACTCAAGGCTTTGCAAAGTGATTCAGTCATCTTAAGCTGTTTAGGTCTGTGTACTCTTTCTGGCTCCAGCAAGAATAATTTCATACAATTAATATTTTCTCCACTCATCAAACATTAAAATCATAAAGATATATATAAAGCAAACAGCCAAGACAAAGCACTAGTCCTCTGGCCTCCTGTACTGACTGCACTCGCCTTCCCAAAGATGAGCACGCCGTCTCTTTCAGCATGCCCTTTCAGATGCTCTCTACATCACACGTAGGTGTATTTACATGTTGCGCTTCCAAATGTAGTGTCAGCTTTGACCTAAGCATCCTTCCTGGGCTTTGAACACTTACGGTCAGCCAGAAGAAAGAACTGATGTCCCAGGTTAGAAGAGATAGGAATGCTGGAGAGGAAGACTTGAATCAGGAGAGGATGGCTGTGATCTCAGAGAAGGGAGCCATGGCCTGGGAATCCTGCCCTAGGCTGTGTGCACAGAGACTTGCCCAGAATAGTCAGAGTGAGGGAACCGAGGGGCAGCAGTCCCCAACTGGGGGCCTGGGGCCCTTTTATGGTCCATGATGCCTGGAGTGCCATCACGTCCCTTGTCTCAAGGGCGGGCAGCTGAACGGTGGAGTCTGAATGACCCAGGCATGAGGACATAGCCGAGCAAAGATGCTGGTTTTAGGAGTGAAGCTCTCAAGAGGCTGCGTGTGCAGACAGCTCACACCTGAGATGAGGCGGTTTCTGCAGGGGCCTTGGGTTGGGTGACTCACTACTGAGGGTCAGAGTGGATGGCACAGGACTGGTGAAGCCGTGAACTTATAGCCCAACCTAAAGACGGGTCCCCCTTCACCCCATGGGCAGCAGTGGAAGGTGTGTCAGATCTCAGGGAGCCTGCCACTCTGTATCTGCTCTGGGACAAAACACTCCTCCTCGGACTCCTCAGGAATGGGACTCTCTCAAAGCAAGACCAGGAAGCCGTGACAGCCGACCTGTCAACCCACCCAGCTTGCTTAAATGCACCTCTGCTCCCTAGACGGTGACCACCTCCTGTCTCTGGGTGCTTCCAGGGTCATCTTTGCAAGCCTGTTGTCTTTCTCTCACTTCTTCTTTTTTTTTTTTAATTTATTTTATTGGAGGCAAATTACCTTACATTAATATATTGGTTGGTTTTGCCATACATTGACACGAATCCGCCCCGGGTGTACATGTGTTCCCTTTCTTGAACCCCCCTCCCACCTCCCTCTTCCCCATATCTTCCCTCCAGGTCATCCCCGTGCACCAGCCCCAAGCATCCTGTATCACGCGTCGAACCTGGACTGGTGATTCATTTCACATATGATAATATACATGCTACAATGCCGTTCTCCCCAATCATCCCACCTTCACCCTCTCCCACAGTTTCTCTCACTTCTTAACGTATCTAAACCGGAAGCCCTTGGTGGAGATTTTTTTTCTCATATAACCTTTTTTTTTTTTTTTTAAAGTCTTTATTGAATTTGTTGCAATATTGCTTCTGCTGTTTTTTGTTCTGTTTTTTTTTTGGCCAGGAGGCATGTGGGATCTTAGTTACCTAAGCAGGGATCAAATCCGCACCCCCTGTGTTGGAAGGTGAACTCTTCTACCACTGAACCAGCAGGGAAGTCCCTCATATAGCCTTTTTAAACTGGGTGTAATCATCCACATGCCATAAAATTTGCCCTTTTCAAGTGTACAACCTGGTGGCCTCGGGGCAGACTGCCTCCTCCAGTGCCGCCTCCGGGTGCCTCCGGCTAGGCTCTGCAGAGGCTGTTTTGGCGAGCAGCTCTGCCTGTGCGTGTCCCCTGCCCTCCAGCAGGGATGAACTGGAGGAAAGCGGATCTGCCTCCCCCTGTGGCTGCCTCCTCCGGCCGCGGACCTGCCTTGACTGGGGCCTTGAAGGTCCACCAGCTCCCTGTTTGCTGTGAGCAGGGGCTCGGATGTCAGGGCAGAGAGAGAGGTCACTTAGGCAGACTCTATCGATTCCTGCCATCTTCTCGTTTCCTCTGACTGTCCCCTTTCCCCTGGAGGAACAGTTAGGAAATAGCTAACAATCCTTGCAGCCAAATAAAATTTCTGATTTTACTGCATTCCTAAAGGAGTGGCAAAGAAATCGAGACCCGGGCCTCGAAAGGATCCCATAGAAGCAAATTATATTCCTGTTTGATGGTGAAGCGGCCGGCAGTCCATGCCTGAGGGATCTGACGTTCCCTGAGAAGGATATTGCTTGACGGTAGGAAAATAGGCTGGCCTGCACACGTATCTCTCTCCTTGAGACCAATTAGAAAGCTTCTGGAAACCTGGTTAAGGAAGGAATATCTGGTATTTAGTTCTCTGCACAAAATGATAACCCAACGGCCAGAGGTAACTGTGGGTGCACGTATTTTCTGAGAATGCAATAAACTGAACTTCAAATTTACAAAACATCATAAAGTAAAGCATAGTTATTAGCGTTCCAAAACCGTTCGGCATTTTTATCCTGTAACATTTTGTTTTATGGGATGAGGCTGACAATAAACAGGTCAGAGACTGTAGACACCTCCATGCTAAAAATTCTTAGATTCATATGTGAATGCCTCAGAATGTAGAGGAAGACATACCTTCAGAAACTAAAGACTTTCAGGGTCGTGTGATTGCCCAAGGACATGTGCCAAAATATTTTTTAAACTACTGTTGTTGGGGGCCTTCCCTGGTGGTCCAGTGGCTAAGATTCTGAGTTCCCAATGCAGGGGGCCCAGGTTCAATCACTGATCAGGGAACTAGATCTCACATATCGCAACTAAGAGTTCACATGCCACAACTAAAGATCCTGCATTCTGCAACTAAGACCAAATAAATAAATAATTTTTAAAAAATTGATGTTGTTGGAAATTTCCCCCATAAAAGGTAATGAAAGTGATATCTGGTAGGGTTCTAACAAAGCTGAGAGGTTAAGAAAGATGCTGAATTAGCCTTACTAGTCTTAGACAGCTGCTTATCTACCCTGGAAAGGTGAAAAAATGACCAGCCTCATGAACCAAGGCAACAGTGTGAATCCACATCTTCTGGGAGCTTGTTAAAAATACAGAGGCCCAAACATCAGCAATGGCAACAACAGGAATACAGAGGCTCAGGTCCGAGGCATCAAGCTGAGTCAGCACATGTGTGTGTGTGTGTTCGTGTGTGTGTGCTCAGTCATGTCTGACTCTTTGCAACCCTATGGACTGTAGCCCACCAGACTCCTCTGTCTGGGATTCTGCAGGCAAGGATACTGGAGTGGGTTGCATTTCCTCCAACGGGGGATCTTCCTGACCCAGGGATCGAACCCGATTCTCAATTCATGGGATCTAAAATCTAAACAAACTCCCTTGAACATTCTGAAGCACACTAATATTTGAGAAACTTAATATAATGGAAACCTTTGAATTTTGAAATCAAGTTGCATAGGAACCTGGAATGTTAGGTCCATGAATCAAGGCAAATTGGAAGTGGTCAAACAGGAGATGGCAAGAGTGAACATAGACATTCTAGGAATCAGTGAATTAAAATGGACTGGAATGGGTGAATTTAACACAGATGACCATTATATCTACTACTGTGGGCAGGAATCCCTTAGAAGAAATGGAGTAGCCATCATGGTCAACAAAAGAGTCCTAAATGCAGTATTTGGATGCAATCTTAAAAACGATAGAATGATTTCTGTTCGTTTCCAAGGCAAACCATTCAATATTACAGTAATCCAGGCCTATGCCCCAACCAGTAATGCTGAAGAAGCCGAAGTTGAACGGTTCTATGAAGACCTACAAGACCTTTTAGAACTAACACCCAAAAAAGATGTCCTTTTCATTCTAGGGGACTGGAATGCAAAAGTAGGTAGTCAAGAAACACCTGGAGTAACAGGCAAATGTGGCCTTGGAGCACGGAATGAAGCAGGGCAAAGGCTAATAGAGTTTTGTCAAGAGAACGCACTGGTCATAGCAAACACCCTCTTCCAACAACACAAGGGAAGACTCTACACATGGACATCCCCAGATGGTCAACACCAAAATCAGATTGATTATATTCTTTGCAGCCAAAGATGAAGAAGCTCTATACAGTTAGCAAAAACAAGACCTGGAGCTGACTGTGGCTCAGATCATGAACTCCTTATTGCCAAATTCAGACTTAAATTGAAGAAAGTAGGGAAAACCACTAGACCATTCAGATATGACCTAAATCAAATCCCTTATGATTATACAGTGGAAGTGAGAAATAGATTTAAGGGACTAGATCTGATCGATAGAGTGCCTGATGAACTCTGGACAGAGGTTCGTGACATTGTACAGGAGACCATCCCCATGGAAAAGAAATGCAAACAAGCAAAATGGCTGTCTGAGGAGGCCTTACAAATAGCTGTGAAAAGAAGAGAAGCAAAAAGCAGAGGAGAAAAGGAAAGATATAAGCATCTGAATGCAGAGTTCCAAAGAATAGCAAGGAGAGATAAGAAAGACTTCCTCAGTGATCAATGCAAAGAAATAGAGGAAAACAACAGAATAGGAAAAGCATGAGATCTCTTCAAGAAAATTAGAGATTCCAAGGGAACATTTCATGCAAAGATGGGCTCGATAAAGGACAGAAATGGTAAGGACCTAACAGAAGCAGAAGATATTAAGAAGAGGTGGTAAGAATACACAGAAGAACTGTACAAAAAAGATCTTCACGACCAAGATAGTCACGATAACATGATCACTGACCTAGAGCCAGACATCTTGGAATGTGAAGTCAAGTGGGCCTTAGAAAACATCACTACGAACAAAGCTAGTGGAGGTGATGGAATTCCAGTTGAGCTATTTCAAATCTTGAAAGATGATGCTGTGAAAGTGCTGCACTCAATATGCCAGCAAATTTGGAAAACTCAGCAATGGCCACAGGACTGGAAGAGGTCAGTCTTCATTCCAATCCCAAAGAAAGGCAATGCCAAAGAATGCTCAAACTACCGCACAATTGTACTCATCTCACACGTTAGTAAAGTCATGCTCAAAATTCTCCAAGCCAGGCTTCAGCAATATGTGAACTGTGAACTCCCAGATGTTCAAGCAGGTTTTAGAAAAGGCAGAGGAACCAGAGATCAAATTGCCAACATCCACTGGATCATGGAGAAAGCAAGAGAGTTCCAGAAAAACATCTATTTCTGCTTCCTTGACTATGCCAAAGCCTTTGACTGTGTGGATCACAACAAACCGTGGAAAATTCTGAAAGAGATGGGAATCCCAGACCAGCTGACCTGCCTCTTGAGAAACCTGTATGCAGGTCAGGAAGCAACAGTCAGAACTGTACATGGAACAACAGACTGGTTCCAAATAGGAAAAGGAGTGCGTCAAGGCTGTATATTGTCACTTTGCTTATTTAACTTATATGCAGAGTACATCATGAGGAACGCTGGGCTGGAAGAAGCACAAGCTGGAATCAAGATTGCCGGGAGAAATATCAATAACCTCAGATATGCAGATGACACCACCCTTATGGCAGAACGTGAAGAGGAACTCAAAAGCCTCTTGATGAAAAAGAGAGTGAAAAGGTTGGCTTGAAGCTCAACATTCAGAAAACAAAGATCATGGCATCTGGTCCCATCACTTCATGGGAAATAGACGGAAAAACAGTGGAAACAGTGTCAGACTTTATTTTTTTGGGCTCCAAAATCACTGCAGATGCTGATTGCAGCCATGAAATTAAAAGACGCTTACTCCTTGGAAGGAAAGTTATGACCAACCTAGATAGCATATTAAAAAGCAGAGACATTACTTTGCCAACAAAGGTCCATCTAGTCAAGGCTATGGTTTTTCCCGTGGTCATGTATGGATGTGAGAGTTGGACTGTGAAGAAAGCTGATCGCCGAAGAATTGATGCTTTTGAACTGTGGTGTTGGAGAAGACTCTTGAGAGTCCCTTGTACTGCAGGAGATCCAACCAGTCCATTCTAAAGGAGATCAATCCTGGGTGTTCATTGGAAGGATTGATGCTAAAGCTGAAACTGCAATACTTTGGCCACCTCATGCGACAAGTTGACTCACTGGAAAAGACTCTGATGCTGGGAAAGGTTGGGGGCAGGAGGAGAAGGGGACAACAGAGAATGAGATTGCTGGATGTCATCACCGACTCTGTGGACATGAGTTTAAGTGAACTCCGGGAGTTGGTGATGGACAGGGAGGCCTGGCGTGCTGTGATTCATGGGGTCGCGGAGAGTTGGACACGACTGAGCGACTGAACTGAACTGAACTGAACTGAGACAATTGAGATTGAGAGGCCATCATCCCGTGACCTTGAGGAAGCTGCTGTCTCTGAAACTTAGTTCTCTCCAGTTTCACTTACTCCCTGGGCTGATGAGAGGACTAAGTTAATGGGCTGTTTGTCTCAGTGCTGGCCACCTGGGTGCATGCTAAGTCGCTTCAGTCATGTCCAACTCTTTGCAACCCCATGAACTGTAGCCTGCCAGGCTTCTCTGTCCATGGGATTCTCCAGGCAAGAATACTGGAGTGGGTTGCCATGCCTTCCCCCAAGGATCTTCCCAACCCAGGGATGGAACCCACATCTCTTACATCTCCTGCATTAGCAGGCAGGTTCTTTACCACTAGTGTCACCTGGGAAGCCTAGTGGATGATTAATTAATATTACTTCCCTTATGAGTTTGCTAGGACTGCCATAGCAAAATACCATGGACAGGGCAGCCTAAACATCAGACATTCATTTTCTTTTTTTTTTTAATTTATTTATTTTAATTGGAGGCTAATTACTTTACATTATTGTATTGGTTTTGCCATACATTGACATGAATCTGCCCCAGGAGTACATGTGTTCCCCATCTTGAACCCCCCTCCCACCTCCCTCCCCATACCATCCCTCTGGTTCATCCCAGTACACTAGCCCCGAGCATCCTGTATCATGCCTCGAACCTGGACTGGCGATTCATTTCACATATGATAATATACATGTTTCAATGCCATTCTCCCAAATCATCCCACCCTTGCCCTCTCCCACGGAGTTCAAAAACCTGTTCTATACATCTGTGTCTCTTTTGCTGTCTTGCATATAGGGTCATCTTTACCATCTTTCTAAATTCCATATATATGCGTTAGTATACTGTATTGGTGTTTTTCTTTCTGGCTTACTTCACTCTGTATAATAGGCTCCAGTTTCATCCACCTCATTACAACTGATTCAAATATTTTCAAATGTGTTTTCTTACAGTTCTGCAGCCTGGAAGTCCAAGGTCACGGTGTCAGCAGGGCTGGTTCTCCTGGGGCCTCTCCCCTCGGCTTGCAAGTAGGGCTTGCAAGTAGCCGTCTTCTTGCCAGATCCTCACGTGGCCGCTTCTCTGCATGAGTGGCCCCGTATTTCTTTCTATTCTGATCAGGTCATTGGTCTTATTGGATTAGGGCCCCACCATGATGACTTCACTCAACCTAATCCTCTCCTTAAAGCCCTTCCCTCTGAACACAGCCACACTGGGCGGTTAGAGCTTCAATACGTGAGTTTTGGTGGAGACACAACTCAGTCATAGCACTCCCCTTTCCTTCCCTGTTTTCCTTGTGCCCCCGCCCTACCCTTTCCCATTCCCATCAGCAGTAGTTTACATCTGAATCATTTGTAACTCAAAAGGACTGGTTTACAATACCAGTGAGCCCCCCACATACAAATCTTCAAGGTCTGAACTTGCAAAGATGCAGAAGTGCCTGCCAGCCCTGTACGCCAGCTTCCATACTACTGTACTCCAAGATGCTGTAAGATTAAAAATGGCTTCTTTATTTTGGTGTTTGTTTTTTTTTACGTACCCATTATTTGTGTGAGAAGTATCATAAACCTATTATAGGACAGTGCTTATACAGCTGATAGTGTTAGTTGAGTACTTTGGCTTATTTGTTAGACTTACAAACTGGACTTCCGAACAGACTTTCAGAAGGGAGCTTATTTGCATGTACAGGACTTCCTGTACTCATTTGATGAAAGCACTGGTTGAAGGTGAGGTGAGGATAGGGTGCAGGTATTTTGCTGGAGACACTGGCTTCTTGGGAACCCTTGTCCCCAGAACCCTGGTCCAAGACAGTAGCAGACTCACTACTGTTCTTAGCTAAAGGACCCAATGACTCTCATTAGTTCAGTTTCTTTTTTTTTTTTAATGACCTAGGTTGAGAAGGCACAGAATCCTTTGTGTCTAACTTCTCAGTCCTCGCATTTCCAAGCTGTGAAGGGCTTTCTTTTTCTTCTAAAGATAGATCACAGCAGAGAAAAAGAAATGTTTCTTCAGATTTCAAACATAGAAAGTTTAACTCAGTGATATATTATTTCCCGTCAGAGCGGTTATTTGGCACCTATATTTAGAGCCCATAATACTCAGTTTCAGGCGTGTAAGGCTTCGTTCCACGCTGCCTCGCCCTTCGCCGTTGCTCACATGTCTCCTTTGTGGCTGCACCCAGAGCTCTGCAGAGGCCAGCCGCATTGTGACGGAACCTGTGATGTGAACTTGGTTCATTCTGATGTTATACAGGAGCACCTGGCTGCCTCCGCTCCATCTCCAATGTAACTGGCAACGCACTGAGGTGAGTCAACCTGTGAATCACTCAAAACCAAGCTCAAAACCTGCAGGCCCTGCACCGTTCCCTTATTCATACTTAGAATGAATTAAAATTTCTGACCTAGACTATGAATTTTACCTCTTTCCCAATTACATTCCTTGGCTCTCCATTGGTTTTGGGTTGTTTTTTTTTTTCCCATGAAACTGAAGCAGCCTTCTAAAAGTATATGCATTTATTGTATATCTTCCTCTACCCGATTTAATGTGTGCCACTGATTTCACTGAATTGTGAATGACAAATTGAATGGAGAAGCCTGGAAGTAGGTATGTATTTATAAGAAAGTCCTGAATATTTTTCTTTGGTAACTTGGGCAGAGAGGAAGGCTCCATTTGGGGGCGCTTCTGGTGTATTAGTTTTTAATATATATATAATTTATTTATTGGCTGTGCTGGGTCTTCGTTGCTCACAGGTTTTTCTCTATTTGCAGCAAGCAGGGACTACTCTCTAGTTGCAGTTCATGGGCTCCTCTTTGTTGGCTTCTCTTTGCGGAGAGCAGGCTCTAGGGTGTACAGGCTGCAGTAGCTGCAGTTCCCAGGCTCTCGAGTTCAGGCTCAGTAGTTGTAGCACACGGGCTTAGTTGCTCTGAGACATGTGGAATCTTCCCAGACGAGGGATGGAATCCAAGTCTCCTGCCTGGGACGCTCCTCTTGTGCATTATTGTCAGGACCATCCTGACCACCCCAGTGGGCCAAGGCAGCCCCAAAACTCTCACTCTTCACCCTTCTTGTTTGCCCCGCACTTGGGAAAGGTGCCTATGGTTCACTTCTAAAATGTCAAAGCCTGGAGAGATCTTAGCCTCTCTCTCTTCCTCGTTCTAATTAACCAAAGTTAAGCCACATAGCTGTCCAGGCAAAGTGAGTTTTCCTGGGCCTGGGCTCAGCCATGTGACTTGCCTTGGCCAATTGTATGTTGACAGAGGCGATATGAGGAGAAACCTTAAAAAGTGCTGGTGCCGTGCGGCCAGCTCTCTTGGACTTCTGCCGTTGCTGGGAGAGGACGTGTCTGGCCAGCAGCCGGGACCAAGACGAGGAAAAGACACGCTTCATCTCAGCTAGGCTTCCTCTGCCGAGCCTAGCGCAGCGCTTCCCAGCTGCTCCTGGGAAGGGATCAGCTTCTTAAACATGTTAGTTTACTGTTCCTGCAGTTACCTGCCATGCTTCACAGCTTCAGAGCACTCAGGTGAAGTCGCCTGCACTCACTGTGGGACTGGGCTGCTGCAGGTGTATGTTCTGCACATGTGGTCCACGGACCCCTTGTTCCCATCATCCTCCAAGGTATATGGCTGCTGCCTGTTTACTCAGTGAGATGATGGTGGGCAAAGGGGAACGTTCCTGAGGTCTTGGCTGCAGTCTTAGGCAGACCCTGAGTGTCTGAACTTGGAGGAGGGCTTGCTCAGTTTGTCCTGTGCCTTCCCCCAAGGACCCACAGCTCTGCAGTGAGTGTGGAGGTGGCCCTGGTAGGAGAGAACTCCCCGCCCTCCTCCAGCGGCAGTCAGTTTTCACCTCTGTCCCTCTCTCCAGGATCAGTTACTTTTCCTCTGGGACTGAGCGTTTTCCACCCCACCCCTGGCGTCTCCTAGCTCTGGCTATGATGCCTCCCCCCAGCAGCCCAGTATCTTTGCCTGGGTCCCCGGGGCATGAGAGCTGGATCCTGTGCCTGTGTGTCATGGAAGGGAGCGCCCCCGGGTCCCTGCCCTGCTCCACCCTGTCTGTGAATCTCTGATGGAGCCTGGGAAAAAGAGTTTCTGAGTGGGTTTGAATACCCCGTGTTTAGGCTCCCAGGGATTCACAACTCTCCTGGAGGTCTACACTTGGCCCTTAAAGAATCCGTGACGTTTGAGTTGTTTTCTTCCCACTGGCATTAATGATGGCCACCTCTTCTTTGTGAGCTCCCACATGGGTGAAATAGTCCTCACATTCCATTTTCCTTGGAGGGCTTGTCGCGACTGATTTTGGTTCACTTCGTTGCCTGCAACTTTAACTCTGAGATGGGCTGAAACAGCATTATGGTTTTACTGATTACCAAGATTGTCATCATTAGGGTCGAAGCAAGTTTCCTTTGCGGCTCTCCACATCCCAAGCCCAATTGGAGTCCTCATGTCTTAGCTATTGGTCTGAAAACTTCTCTTTACGGTTATTTCCTTGGGCTTCCCTGGTGGCTCAGTTAGTAAAGAATCTACCTGCCAGTGCAGGAGACGTGGGTTCAATCCCTGGGTTGGGAAGCTCCCCTGGAAATGGAAATGACAACTCACTCCAGTATTCTTGGCTGGAGAATCCCATGGCCAGAGGAACCTGGTGGGCTACAGTCCCTGGGGTCAGAAAGAGTCAGATACGACTGAACAACTAAACCACCATCACCATTATTTTCTTAACATTTTCTTGATGCCATTTCGGTTTCTTCTTTCACACCCAGAAATATTTAAAATATTTAATGTGTGTATGTGGATGTCTATGTGTATGTGTTTAATTTAAGAAAACTAGGTAGAGTTTTTTTTTTTTTTTTGGCGTATTTCAAGTTTGATAGCATAGTGATTAGATAGTGTACTTGTACCTGTTCCTTATATATTAATTAATGCTTTTTGTGGTTGAATTTTGAAAATGTTCCATTTAGGTACTTTCTAAAATATGAAGACTTAATTTTTTTAGAACAGTTTTAGGTTCAGAGCAAAATTGATGGGGAGGTGCAGAGATTTCCCATCTAACCCCTGCTCCCACACAGCCAGAGCATACAGGTACTTAAAAAGGTTTGGAATCTGTTTTATGGTATAGAGCTTGCATTAAATCATTTTAAAAATAAATTGTTCAGATCTTCTCTATCCAAAATTATTTTGTATCTGCCTAATCTGGGCTGGAAGAAGCACAAGCTGGAATCAAGATTGCCGGGAGAAATATCAATAACCTCAGATATGCAGATGACACCACCCTTATGGCAGAAAGTGAAGAGGAACTAAAAAGCCTCTTGATGAAAGTGAGAGAGGAGAGTGAAAAAGTTGGCTTAAAGCTCAACATTCAGAAAACTAAGATCATGGAATCTGGTCCCATCACTGCATGGGAAATAGATGGGAAAACAGTGGAAACAGTGTCAGACTTTATTTTGGGGGGCTCCAAAATCACTGTGGATGCTGATTGCAGCCATGAAATTAAAAGACACTTACTCCGTGGAAGGAAAGTTATGACCAACCTAGATAGCATATTAAAGCAGAGACATTACTTTGCCAACCAAGGTCCGTCAAGTCAAGGCTATGGTTTTTCCCGTGGTCATGTATGGATGTGAGAGTTGGACTGTGAAGAAAGCTGAGCACCGAAGAATTGATGCTTTTGAACTGTGGTGTTGGAGAAGACTCTTGCGAGTCCCTTGGACTGCAAGGAGATCCAACCAGTCCATCCTAAAGGAGATCAGTCCTGGGTGTTCACTGGAAGGACTGATGTTGAAGCTGAAACTGCAATACTTTGGCCACCTCATGCGAAGAGTTGACTCACTGGAAAA
The DNA here is from genome assembly GCF_049115385.1 of Moschus berezovskii. Lineage (NCBI taxonomy): Eukaryota > Metazoa > Chordata > Mammalia > Artiodactyla > Moschidae > Moschus > Moschus berezovskii. The sequence continues at coordinate 55,804,455 of NC_142472.1, forward strand.
GACCCTAATGCTGGGAAGGATTGGGGGCAGGAGGAGAAGGGTATGACAGAGGATGAGATGGCTAGATGGCATCACCAACTCTATGGACATGGGTTTGAGTGAACTCCGGGAGCTGGTGATGGACAAGGAGGCCTGGCGTGCTGCGATTCATGGGGTCACAGAGTCCGGCACAACTGAGCGACTGAACTGGACTGAATCCTTAAAGGACTAAGGGGTATATTAAAATTTTCTCAATATTATTATTTTTTTCTAAAATTTTAGACATAACTCTAACAGTTTGGAGTTTCTGTATTTCGGTGTTATTCATCTGGCATAATTGTTCATGATGGAAATTGCCTTTGTCTTTTGTCTTCTCCTTCATTGAGAAAAAGTCATTCATTTTGTCCTGTTAAGAATTCCTCTTGAAAATCTTCATTCGGTATTAAATAACTAAGTATTTGGTATTAATAGCCAAGTATCAGTAATAACTAATAGCTGCTCTGTTTGTGCTTATATTTGCAAAACATATTTTGTTCATTTTTTTTCACCTTTTCTGGTCACTTGGTCTGATGATTGACATTTGGGACGGTATATGGCTGAATTTTATTATTTGCAGGTTATAACTTCTTGTGTTCCTGGAACTTTGGCTCCGATGTCATCGTTCTATCTTGAAGTCTTTGTGTTCTTTGCAGGCTTCCTCACCTGTTCCTCCAAGTGCACCCTCTCCAGCCGTGACCACTTCCAGTTGCCATCACCTCCACCCACACACAGCACCATTGCTCCCTGATTATTCCAGCTGCATCCCTGGAGCCTCTAACAGTGCCCGGTGCACAAGAGTTCTCAATGAGTATTTCTTCAGTGAATAATGATAGGTGTAGAATTAGTTAGGTTCATCGGTAATAAGTAGAAAACTCAAATATCAGTGGCTTAAAGAGTTTCTCTCTCTCTCTTATTTAAATTCCCTAGGCCTTTAGGCATTTAACCCAGAGCATCTGGTAAGACTTTTGTTCTAAGAAATGTTCAGGGACACAGATTCCTTCCAGATCGTCATGTTGCATTTCCAGGGTATGTTTTCCATCCGCCTGTCTAGGACTGCCCACATCTCAGGCCACAGGATGGGGGAAGGGTCAAAGAAGAGTCAGCAGAGTCTCTTAGAGGAGGTTCCTGGGGCCTGCCAAAGATCCAAGTGCTTCTCCTTGTGTAGTTTTAGCCAGAATTTCATCTCAGGGCCATGCTGCCTATAAGGGAAGCTGGGATGTGCTGTCATAATCTGGATAACTTGGTGCCCAGCTAAAAAGGCCATCACTGTGGAAGAAGAGGAAACCATAAACTGGGGCATCTTTAGCAATTGCAGATCACTAATGGTCTGAAAAGACTTAGTGTTTGTGGAAACAAGAGGACTGATGGAGCGGATGGTAGTAGGAACAACGTAGTGTGGTGGGTCAGCTACAAAGACCAGGAGGGGCTAGCCTGAGAAGAGTCTTAGACTGTAATGCCAAGACTTCAGATATTATCCTGGAGACTGTTTATCAGTGAGGGTTCCAAAAGGAAACAGGCAGTTTGAAAGGGGTGAAGTGAGTTCAATGAAAGTGAAGAGTGAGTAAAATTCACTCAGTTCTGTCTGACTCTTTGCAGCCCCATGCACTGTGGGACCCCCCTCCCCAACACCAGGCTCCTCCGTACGTGGGATTCTCCAGGTAAGAATACTGGACTGGGTTGCCATGCCCTCCTCCAGGGAAATCTTCCCGATCCAGGGATTAAAGCTGGGTCTCCTGCATTGCAGGCAGATTCTTTACCTTCTGAGCCACCAGGGAAGCTGAGTTCAGTAGAGGGACTATTTAAAGGTGGATGATGCAGGGTCAGAAGCAGCAGGCGCCACATCCCCGCCAGGATTGCAGAGGCAGGTGGGTAACGTTGCTGGAACCCAACAACCTCGCAACTCCTGTTGTAAGAGGTGGGCGTCAGGTATGAGCTGTGCCTTTGCAGAGGAGCACTGGCTCTGCAGTGTGTGGCCTGGATGCAGAACTGCTGACACATCTGCAGTGCAAAACGAGCATGAAGGCACCTTGTTCAAAAACTCTGAAGAATTTCAAGATGGCAACAGCAGAGCGTTAAACCAAATGTATTGCCTTCCTCGAGCACAGGGGGCCTGCACTGTTGGTCCAGGTTACACACCCATGAAGCTGGCCTTGCCTGGCAGAGAAGAAGCTGGAGGAAAACACCCTAACCTTCTCTCTACTCCAGCCCTCTTTCTTTTTCCCTTGCCTCCCATTGCCCACACCAAGGAGAAGTCAAAGCCAAGGAGCCTGGTTGAGGCCATCCATGAAAGTGAGGCCGCCCACGAAGGTGAGGCCCAGCCAGTTTAGGAATAGTGGGGCTGCAGGAGCAGGTACAGAATACCAAGATCACCATGCAGAGCCATTAGAGGTTTTTAAGCAGAGTGATGTGTCCAGTTTATTTTTAGGAAGAACTTTTTGACAGCCGTGTGGAGAATGGATTAGAGAGCCTGGAGGCAGAAAGGCCAATTAGGAGGCTACTGTGATGGCTTCGCAGACACTCTCTTTTTAAGAAAAATAAAAATTCACTGTAGAAATATATTTCTTATTTATATTGCTAACCAAGTAACACACACACATAAAATTTGATGTTCAGGCAACAATACTTAACCTTACTACAAGCAAAGTATTCTGATTTCATTTAGAAATATTTGTTCCATAGTATGGTAATCATTTTGACCGTATGTGTAAATCAAACCATCATGCAGTACACCTTAAACTTACACAGTGATGTGTGTCAACTCTTTTTCAATAAAACTGGTGGGCAGGGGAGTGGGAGTGCTGGTTCCAAACCATTTAGGTGATGCTATGAGTCACTGATGAGTCAGAACTTTCAGTTTAGACATTAGTCTCAGAATGTGGCAGACAGAACAGTGCCCCACAAAGATGCCCATGTCCTTTGAATTTGATTGAGGACCCCGAGATGAGAGGTTACCTTGCATGGTGTCAGTGCGTGGGTGCTCCGTTGCTAAGTCGTGTCTGACTCTTTGCAACCCTATGGGCTGTAGCCTGCCAGGCTCCTCTGTCCATGGGATTCTCTGGACAAGAATACTGGAGTGGGTTGCCGTTTCCTCCTCCAAGGGATCTTCCCAACCTGGGGATCAAACCTGCATCTCCTGCATTGGCAGCCAGATTCTTTACCACTAAGCCACTTGGGAAGCCCAGGGTCTTTAAAAGGGGAAAAGGGAGGAGGAAGAGAAGTGATGAAAAAGACAAAGTCTGAGTGGGGCAGCTGGCCATCGCTGGCTTGGAGCAGGGAAGAAGGGGACCACGAACCAAAGAACACAAACCTCCAGAAGGTAAATAAGGTTTAGGAGACGCACTCTCCCTGAAGGCTTCATAAGGAATGCAGTCCTGTTAACACCTTGATCTTTGCCAGTGAGACTCACAGGACTTTGACTTCCTGAACTGTGAGGTGATGAATGCGTGTTGCTTTAAGCTGTTGAGGTTTGTGGTGATTCATTTCGGCAACAGCAAGACCCTAACATGAGGAGGGAGGTGAAGAGGGTTGGAGTGACGGCAGTCGGTGTGGGGAGGGAGGAGAGACGTGGGGTCAGCTTCTCTCTCAGGGCCGAGGACCACAGCTCCAAGACAAGTCACAACTTCCCTTCGTCCCATATGTTATAATCCTGGGACAGTTAAAATGAATATCACAGGGGGATGAAAGCCTGTTGAAAAACTCTTGTTTTAGTGAGACGTGACTGTGAATTCAGGGTGGATAAACAGAATGTGCTGTAAACCTGTGAGCAGACCTTGAAAAAGACAGACAAGGCCACCCAGACAGTTTCTTCCTTTAGTCTCGGCTGCCTGAGGAGATTAACCTGCTGATCATAGCTCTCACGGATGAGTCTGGAGTGTATCTAGAACTTGCAAAGTGAAGCACACTATTGATTTCTCTAGAAATGAAAGAAGAAACTGCTCCAGAACAGAAGAAGTCATCAGCCACACTGTGGAACTAGGAAATGAGCAGTTTGTAAGATGGACAGACCAGCACATGAGTTAGTCCAGGACTGGTTGTATCAGTCATGGAACACTTGATGGGCAAACCAGCCACAGGACCTGGTAATGGTCAATCAGCTCATACTTTTAAGTGTAACGATCAATCTCCACTCATAAGTTACTTGTTCTGAAAGCACAAGTCATTGGAAGATCAAATCTCACAATAACTAGCGGGGGGTAATTTAAAATAAGTCATTTACAACAGCAAGAGAAAATATAAGGCAAATTGTCTGAGAAAAAAATCTAAGGAGTCAAAAGATCTTTACATAGAAAATTATAAAACTGTAGAGATACATATATGTGAGCATTCAGTCATGTCTGACTCTGAGACCCCATGGACTGTAGCCCACAGGCTCCTCTGTCCATGGGATTTCCCCGGCAAGAGTATTGAACTGGGTTTCCATTTTCTTCTCCATAGAGACACATAAGATCTAATAGATGAAATCTGTTCCATGTCTGGCTGGGGTGATTATCTTAAAGATGCTGATTTTCTCCCAGATTTCTCTGTAAGTTCAATGCTATAAGGAGCATTACCTCCTGAGTGTGTGCATGCACATGTGTGTGTGTAATTTAGGAAGATACCTGTAAAGTGCGTGTGCAAGAGCAGATGGCCAGGAGGCACCAGGGCTACTGGAAAGGGAAACAGATTCATTCAATTAAACTAAAACTTTAAAAACTCAAATGCAATAGAAGTTGCCATAAATCATATGATAAAGTCAAACAGAGCTTGGGGGAGGAATTTGTAGATACAGGTAACTCATAGAGATTGAAAGCAAAAGGAGAAGGGGGTGGCAGATGAGTTGGTTGGATAGCATCAGTGACTCAACGGACAGGAATCTGAGCAAACTCTGAGAGAGAGTAAAGAACAGGGGAGCCTGGCATGCTATAGTCCACAGGGTCGCAAAGAGTTGGACACAGCTTAGCAACTGAACAACAACAATAAAGCATCAGTCAGTCAGTTCAGTCGCTCAGTCATGTCTGACTGAGACCTCATGAACTGCAGCAAGCCAGGCTTCCTTGTCCATCACCAACTCCTGGAGCTTGTTCAAAATCATGTCCATCAAGTCGGTGATGCCGTCAAACCATCTCATCCTCTGTTGTCCCCTTCTCCTCCTGCCTTCAATCTTTCCCAGCATCAGGGTCTTTTCAAGTGAGTCAGTGCTTCACATCAGGAGGCCAAAGGATTGGAGTTTCAGCTTCAGCATCAGTCCTTCCAATGAATATTCAGGACTGATCTCCTTGAGGATGGACTGGTTGGAGCTCCTTGCAGTCCAAGGGACTCTCAAGAGTCTTCTCCAACACCACAGTTCAAAAGCATCAATTCTTTGGTGATCAGCTTTCTTCACAGTCCAACTCTCACATCCAAACATGACCACTGGAAAAACCATAGCCTTGACTAGACAAACCTTTGTTGGCAAACTGATGTCTCTGCTTTTTAATATGCTATCTAGGCTGGTCATAACTTTTCTTCCAAGGAGCAAGTGTCTTTTAAATTCATGACCATAGTCACCATCTGAAGTGATTTTGGAGCCCCCAAAATAAAGTCTGTCACTGTTTCCATTGTCTCCCCATCTACTTGCCATGAAGTGATGGGACTGGATGTCATGATCTTAGATTTCTGAACGTTGAATTTGAAGCCAACTTTTTCACTCTCCTCTTTCACTTTCATCAAGAGGCTCGTTAGTTCCTCTTCACTTTCTTCCATAAGAGTGGTGTCATCTGCGTAGCTGAGGTTATTGATATTTCTCCTGGCAAACTTGATTCCAACTTGTGCTTCATCCAGCCCAGCGTTTCTCATGATGTATTCTGCATATAAGTTAAATAAGCAGGGTGACAATATACAACCTTGACAAACTCCTTTCCCAATTTGGAACCAGTCTGCTGTTCCATGTCCAGTTCTAACTGTTGCTTCCTGACCTGCATACAGGTTTCTCAAGAGGCAGGTCAGCTGGTCTGATATTCCCATCTCTTTCAGAATTTTCCAGTTTATTGTGATCCACACAGTCAAAGACTTTGGCATAGTCAATAGAGCAGATATTTTTCTGGAACTCTTTTGCTTTTTCTACAATCCAACAGATGTTGGCAATTTGATCTCTGGTTCCTCTGCCTTTTCTAAATCCAGCTTGAATATCTGGAAGTTCACAGTTCACATACTGTTGAAGCCTGACTTGAAGAATTTTGAGCATTACTAGTGTGTGAGATGAGTGCAATTGTGTGGATTTGAGCATTCTTTGGCATTGCCTTTCCTTGGGATTGCAATGAAAACTGACCTTTTCCAGTCCTGTGGCCACTGCTGAGTTTTCCAAATTTGCTGGCATATTGAGTGCAGCACTTGCACAGCATCATCTTTTAGGATTTGAAATAGCTCAACTGGAATTCCATCACCTCCACTAGCTTTGTTCGTAGTGATGCTTCCTAAAGCCCACTTGACTTCACATTCCATGATGTCTGGTTCTAGATGAGAGATCACACCATCATGGTTATCTGGGTCATGAGGATCTTTTTGTATAGTTCTTCTGTGTATTCTTGCCACCTCTTCTTAATATCTTTTGCTTCTGTTAGGTCCCTACCATTTCTGTCCTTTATTGAGCTCATCTTTGTATGAAATGTTCCCTTGGTTTCTCTAATTTTCTTGAAGAGATCTCTAGTCTTTCCCATTCTATTGTTTACCTCTATTTCTTTGCATTGATCACTGAGGAAAGCTTTTTTTAATTTCTCCTTGATATTCTTTGGAACTCTGCATTCAAATGGGTATATCTTTCCTTTTCTCCTTTGACTTTCACGTCTCTTTTTTTCACAGCTATTTGTAAAGACTCCTCAGACAACCATTTTGCCTTTTTGTATTTTCTTTTCTTTGGGATGGTCTTGATCCCTTACTCCCATACAACAATGTCACAAACCTCCATCCATAGTTCTTCAGGCACTCTATCAGATCTAATCCCTTGAATCTGTCCCTTCCACTGTATAAGCATAAGGGATTTGATTTTGGTCATACCTGAATGGTCTAGTGGTTTTCCATACTTTCTTCAATTTAAGTCTGAATTTGGCAATAAGGAGTTCATGATCTGAGCCATAGTCAGCTCCTGGTCTTGTTTGGGCTGACTATAAAGCTTCTCCATCTTTGGCTGCAAAGAATATAATCAATCTGATTTCGGTATTGACCATCTGGTGATGTCCATGTGTAGAGTCTTCTCTTGTGTTGTTGGAAGAGGGTGTTTGCTATGACCAGTGAGTTCTCTTGGCAAAACTCTATTAGCCTTTGCCCTGCTTCATTCTGTACTCCAAGGCCAAAAATGCCTGTTACTCCAGGTATTTCTTGACTTTATACTTTTGCATTCCAGTCCCCTATAATGAAAAGGACATCTTTTTTGGATGTTAGTTCTAGAAGGTCCTGTAAGCCTTCATAGAACCATTCAACTTCAGCTTCTTCAGCAATACTGGTCAGGGCATAGACCTGGATTACTGTGATAGTGAATGGAAACAAAGAGAGATCCTTCTGTTGTTTTTGAGGTTGCATCCAAGTACTGCATTTCAGATGTTTTGTTGGCTATGATGGCTACTCCATTTCTTTTAAGGGATTCTTGTCCACAGTAGTAAATATAATGGTCATCTGAGTTAAATTCACCCATTCCAGTCCATTTTAGTTCCCTGATTCCTAAAATGTCAATGTTCACTCTTGCCATCTCCTGTTTGACAAGTTCCAATTTGCCTTGATTCATGGACCTAACATTCCAGGTTCTTATGCAATATTGCTCTTTATAGCATCAGACTTTACTTCCATCATGTCACATCCACAACTGAGTGTTGTTTTGCTTTGTCTCTGTCTCTTCATTCTTTTGGAGTTATTTCTCCACCGATCTCCAGTAGCATATTGGGGAGTATATGGACTCCCATACTGGGGAGCATTTAAAGCATCAGTGCCCAGAATATTTTAATAACTACATATCAATATGAATCAACCCACCCAGTAAGTAAGCAGGCAATGGCAATTCACAAAAGAGGAAATCTGAACAGCCAATAAATATACAATGACATGTCCTACATCACTAGTCATTGAGGAAATAAAAACAAAAATGAGATACCTCCTCACTTGCATAAAACAGCAAAACCTTTTCTATGTGACGACGTCAAGTGTTGGAGAGGATGTGGAGAAGCAGGAACTGTCATAATTTCCAGGTAAGAGTGTAAACAGGTCCAAGCATTTTTGAGAACAGTCTGATGCTGTCTAATGAAGAGGAAGATTTCTAGCGGTGCTCCCTAGAGAAACCCAAACATGTGCACAAGAAGACCCACAGTACAGTTAGCAAAAACAAGACCAGGAGCTGACTGTGGCTCAGATCATGAACTCCTTATTGCCAAATTCAGACTGAAATTGAAGAAAGTAGGGAAAACCACTAGACCATTCAGATATGACCTAAATTAAATCCCTTATGATTATACAGTGGAAGTAAGAAATAGATTTAAGGGACTATATCTGATAGCTAGAGTGCCTGATGAACTATGGATGGAGGTTCATGACATTGTACAGGAGACAGGGACCAAGACCATCCCCATGGAAAAGAAATCCAAAAAAGCAAAATGGCTGCCTGAGGAAGCCTTACAAATAGCTGTGAAAAGAAGAGAAGTGAAAAGCAAAGGAGAAAAGGAAAGATATAAGCATCTGAATGCAGAGTTCCAAAGAATAGCAAGGAGAGATAAGAAAGCCTTCCTCAGTGATCAATGCAAAGAAATAGAGGAAAACAACAGAACAGGAAAAACAAGAGATCTCCTCAAGAAAATTAGAGATAGCAAGGGAACATTTCATGCAAAGATGGGCTCGATAAAGGACAGAAATGGTATGGACCTAACAGAAGCAGAAGATATTAAGAAGAGGTGGCAAGAATACACAGAAGAACTGTACAAAAAAGATCTTCACAACCAAGATAGTCATGATAACGTGATCACTGACCTAGAGCCAGACATCTTGGAATGTGAAGTCAAGTGGGCCTTAGAAAGCATCACTACGAACAAAGCTAGTGGAGGTGATGGAATTCCAGTTGAGCTATTTCAAATCTTGAAAGATGATGCTGTGAAAGTGCTGCACTCAATATGCCAGCAAATTTGGAAAACTCAGCAGTGGCCACAGGACTGGAAAAGGTCAGTCTTTATTCCAATCCCAAAGAAAGGCAATGCCAAAGAATGCTCAAACTACCGCACAATTGTACTCATCTCACACGCTAGTAAAGTCATGCTCAAATTTCTCCAAGCCAGGCTTCAGCAATATGTGAACTGTGAACTCCCAGATGTTCAAGCAGGTTTTAGAAAAGGCAGAGGCACCAGAGATCAAATTGCCAACATCCACTGGATCATGGAGAAAGTGAGAGAGTTTCAGAAAAACATCTATTTCTGCTTCATTGACTATGCCAAAGCCTTTGACTGTGTGGATCACAATAAACTGTGGAACATTCTGAAAGAGATGGGAATCCCAGACCACCTGACCTGCCTCTTGAGAAACCTGTATGCAGGTCAGGAAGCAACAGTCAGAACTGGACATGGAACAACAGACTGATTCCAAATAGGAAAAGGAGTACGTCAAGGCTGTATATTGTCACCTTGCTTATTTAACTTATATGCAGAGTACATCATGAGGAACACTGGGCTGGAAGAAGCACAAGCTGGAATCAAGATTGCTGGGAGAAATATCAATAACCTCAGATATGCAGATGTCACCACCCTTATGGCAGAAAGTGAAGAGGAACTCAAAGGCCTCTTGATGAAAGTGAAAGAGGAGAGTGAAAAGGTTGGCTTGAAGCTCAACATTCAGAAAACAAAGATCATGGCATCTGGTCCCATCACTTCATGGGAAATAGATGGAAAAACAGTGGAAACAGTGTCAGACTTTATTTTTTTGGGCTCCAAAATCACTGCAGATGCTGATTGCAGCCAGGAAATTAAAAGACGCTTACTCCTTGGAAGGAAAGTTATGACCAACCTTGACAGTATATTAAAGAACAGAGACATTACTTTGCCAACCAAGGTCCGTCTAGTCAAGGCTATGGTTTTTCCCGTGGTCATGTATGGATGTGAGAGTTGGACTGTGAAGAAAGCTGATCGCCGAAGAATTGATGCTTTTGAACTGTGGTGTTGGAGAAGACTCTTGAGAGTCCCTTGGACTGCAAGGAGATCCAACCAGTCCATTCTAAAGGAGATCAATCCTGTGTGTTCATTGGAAGGGCTGATTCTAAAGCTAAAACTACAATACTTTGGCCACCTCATGTGACAAGTTGACTCACTGGAAAAGACTCTGATGCTGGGAAAAGTTGGGGGCGGGAGGAGAAGGGGACGACAGAGAATGAGATGGCTGGATGGCTACACCGACTCTGTGGACATGAGTGTGAGTGAACTTTGGGAGTTGGTGATGGACAGGGAGGCCTGGCGTGCTGTGATTCTTGGGGTCGCAAAGAGTCGGACACGACTGAGCGACTGAACTGAACTGAACCCTTTCATTCTGGCGTTGTTTAACCTGGCAACAAAATACCCATCATTTCGAGACTAGACACAAAAATAGTGGTATATTGCCCCCCCAAAGAAGAACTATATCAGGGACTTCCCTGGCGGTTCAGTGGTTAGGATTTTGCCTTCCAATGCAATGGGTGAGGGTTCAATCTCTAGTCTAGGAGCTAGGATACCACATGTTTCATGGCCAAGAAACAAAGGTATAAAAAAAAAAAAATGAAGGCAATGTTGTAGCAAGTTCAATGGGGACTTTAAAGATGGTCCACATCAAAAGAATCTTTTAAAATAAATCTTAAAAATAATTTTTAAAAAGTACTATGTCATACCTGAAAATGAGTTCACTAGAGCCTTGTGTATTTCTGTAGATAAGTCTCAGAACAATAGCACTGATCCAGAAAATCAAGTTGTAGCAAAATGCATACAGTAACATGGCATGCAAAACAATGTTTATGCACACAACATCCAGACAAATATCTGTATGAAAGTCATAAAAACTGTTATGACACTAGAATATTAAGCAACAAACTCAGAACAGAAGGTCTGGGAAAGAGGAAGGGGAAGGACACTGCAGGCTGTAGCTGTGATGTTTGATTCATACTCTATGCTCATTATTTTATTTTATATGTTGGACCTTTTTATATGATCTACTTTTGTCTAGTTTGTCTCACTTTTTCAATTCCACAATCAGTGCTCCCATTTCATTCAGTTAATATTTTCCAGTTTCTCCATCTCTTTTTTTTTGATGTTCTTTCTCAAGCCATTATCAAGTATAGTAGAAAAGCTTTTACATGCATATATATGAATAGTATGCATAATATATATATCTTAGAAAACTTATGCCTATGCCTAACTAAAAATGTTATGACATTTTGAGTCCCCTTGTTTGACTTAGTATGGATAGAATGCTAGATTTCTAATTTTTTAAAACAAAATAGATATCCAAAAAGCAACCCAGGTTTACTGTATAGCACAGGGACCTATAGTCAGTATCTTATAATAACCTATAGTGGAAAATAATCTGAAAAAATAATATATGTGTATAACTGAATCACCCTGCTGTTCACCAGAAACATTGTAAGTCAACTATACTTCAATAAAATATATATACTGAGAAAAAAAAATCAAACCTTTCACCTGACAATAAAGCCCCCCAGTCTTGCCCCCACCCTCTGAGCCTGTCTCTGCCAACCTTTCCAGTCTCTCAATCCATCACTCCTATGTACCACTGGGCTCTTGATATACCATATACACAATGACACCACTGTGTCATTTCCTGAATATATTTCTTTTCACAGTGCCATGACTTTACTGTTCCCTCCATGTGGACCCCACCTGGGAAGCCATTCATCCTTCCACATTCATTTTGTGTATCATCTCTGTGATCTCCAAGGGGTGCTTCTCGAACTCACATGCCCAGGAGTCATCCTTAGGTCTTCTTAGAACTCAGGTTCTGATTCTGCAGGTCTAGATGGGGCCTCCATGAGGATCACATGGAGAACTCCACTCTTTTCCTCCAAAATCAGGATTCCTATGGCCTCCCATACATTCCCTTACAGTATTCATTGCATTGTTCTGGGTCTGCTTTCTTTTTAAAAAAAAAAATGTATATCCATCTTTTCCATGAAAACTCCTAAGGCTAGTCATCTCCTAGGGTAGTTTTCCTGCCCTGGACTTCACTGAACTGTCAGCACCCAGCGTTCATTCTCTGACAACCTGAAACATTCCAACATTGAAAGCATAATTGCCTTTTGCACCTCAGGTAAAACCTTTTTAAATCTGTTCAAACATATCTGTTTAAATTATGTTTCATATCTCAGGCCAGTAGCAACAGGTAGGTAGACAGTAAATGCAGTATTGTGTGCAGATCAGGTCTGAATAAGTTCCTAATTACTGTGCTCAGCGCAAAAGGGGAGCTGGAAACCTTGAAAGATGTTCCAATCCCTTAGGGCAGAGAAAGCCATGGAGATGGGGGAAATTACTTACTTAGTCACAGGGCACGGATCTTGCTCTAGGCGTTAAAGTGGCTTATGGGAGCTTTGCAGAACCTGTTCGAAGAAAATGGGCCCTCTGAGAGCAGGAAGAGCGAAAGGGCAAATGAAGGGCTGCCCGATGAGTAACTCTTAATGGCCTGCCCATGGCTCGCCCACCACGTTGCCAGTCCCATCCGTGGGCAGGGAGCCCGCCTGGCTGTGCCTGCGGCAGGAGCAAGCAGCTGAGTGGAGGGTGGTGGAGCCTGGCGCCACCTGGCACCTGCCTGCTTGAATCCAGTGCTGGGTCTGGGTCTCAGCGGCTACGCCCTCCTTGAGCAATTTCCTTCATCTTTCAGGGTCCACGGGTGCCGGATTCAACAAATACAAATATTGCACGGGGTTTATGTAGACTCAAAAAGCATTCCTTATTTATCTGAGATTCACATATCGTGGGGCATCCATATTTCATCGGGCCACTGTCTCTGGGCCTCACTCTCTTCATTTCTAAAATGGGGATGATAAGCTGGTAAACCTAATAAAGTTTGTGGGAAGAAATGACTTAATACAAGGAACATGCTTAGAACAGAGCCTGGCTCCAGAGCACATGCTCACCAAGGTGACTTTATTATTCCGCCTTCACGTCACTGTCGTCAGCATCGTTTGTCCGAACCGTAGACACACAAGTTCTAACTGGTCACCCTGACTCTAGCTCCTTTTCCCTCCTTCCTTCCATGTGACGGCCAAGGAGATCACTTGCAAACGGAACTCTGAGAATGCTTTTTCTTTCTTTCTTTTTTTTCTGGCCATACAGCATGCAGGATCTTAGTCCCACCAAGGATTGAACCCTGGGCCCCCTGCAATAGAAGGGCAGAATCCTAACCATCGGGCAGTCAGGGAAGTCCCCTGAGCATGTGTTTTTAATTCTGCTATACGTCTTCTCGTGGCTCCCCAATCCACTGTCCTCTGACTGGGTGACCTTAGTGAAGGAAAATCAAAATGGAGCTGCTTTTCTCCACAGTATGGGCGCTGAGGAGGTGTGGCTTCTGCACCTCTCAACCTGGATGGAATCTGAACTTTTGACCACTTCTCCTAAGGACGTAGCCAAAACATCCACCAGAAACTCAAGATTCTTGTCAGACCCTTGCCCGACTCATGACAGCCTATACACTGACAGGACCCCTACCCTAAAGCAACCAGCAGCAGCTTGTCTCTTATGAACAAGTACTCATTTCCTGTGTCAGAGAACAGCCTCATGGCTTTTGCCGCTCTCTTTCGGTTTTATCCCCAATCTGTGTCTCCCAAATTGCAGTTCTTAAAACCCCTCTGATAAAACTCTTTGTTCTACAATGACTCCAGATAGCTTCGTTTCCAGCGCCTACAAGACTTGCAACTCCTCACCTTTGCAGCCTCTGTTGCCACCACCCCTGCCCTCTGGGCCCCCGGCCCGGCTCCTCTTTCCTCCCTCTGTACCCTTCCTGGGCTACCCCGACTATTTGCCATCCCCGTCTATCAGCGATCCCTGTCTATCTGAGATCCCCATCTATCTGCGATCCCGTCTCCCTGAGGCCCCTAAGGGACAGTCTTGCACCCTCTGGAACTCTGTGTTAGAGCGCCTTCTCTGGCAATTTCTCTAAGCCCCCACTGTGAGACCTCATCTACCTCCACGTTTGGGGTCTCATACCTTTATCTGCTCCTGTCATACTATAATGATTTCCCATTCTTACATTATATTTTCTCTAACAGGATAACATCTGTGTGTACATTAATCTTAATCCACAGCCTAAAGTTTTTAGTTAGTATTTGAAGTATCTTAATCAGGAACTCACACATCAAGGCTGGTTATTAAACACTTGATCTTAGCCAAAAGGCCGAGCAGCGATGGTTATCAAACATTAAAAAAATAAATGAAACCCTGGCAGGAGTTTCCAGCCCAGAGGAGACTGCAGCAACTTCAAACACCTTTCTCATCATCTTCACCAGAGGCTGTGCTCTCTGGCTAAGGGATGTGGAAGCAGCTTTTCATTTCTGGAGTGGGCAGTGTTGAGGGAATATGGTGGATGTGTATGGGCACCACTGTCCTGTCAAGAGTAGAAGAGAGGGAAACCTGAGGTCTCAACCCCACTTCACTCGGTCTTTCCACTTCCTGGAGGTTTCTGCCATCTGATTTGCTTAAGCTGATGTATTGTTGGCATACAGTTTCATTTGCCACCAGTGAAACTTTCATGCAAAGTGTTTATTGGAGAGCCTGAAAGAACAGAGAGCAGGGACTTACCCAAAATTTTGGGACAGCTGGAGAGACTGATTGGTGTTCTACCTGCTTGCTAACAGAAGTTGGTTCATGTTTGGGAATGTGGCCTAAGACTTGCTCTCTTTGCTACACACACCTGGTAGGGACAGGGGTGGCAGGCGGGGGGTGGGGGGAGGCAGGAGGCACCTGTACCCTTCCATGTGTCCCAAATCATCGAGGCCACCATCATCCAGCAAAAAGGACCAGACACAAACCACACCAAATTGCTTTGGTTTGTATCACCTTCAGAGAATGATATTCCACACCTTTTTGACTCTGACCCCTCCCCCTGCAGCTAGTACCTCTGTGGGTGTTTATACTGAAGGAGAAGGAAAAAGCCAAGACCCTTTACTGCTGAGCCAGCTTTAAAGCATCTTTAAAGACCCAGACATCTGGTTAGCAAACAGGGTCAGGATGAAAATACGTGGGGCTTCCCTGGTGGCTAAGCAGTAAAGCACATGCCTGCCAATGCAGGAGACATGGGTTCAATCCCTGGGTCTGGAAGATCCCCCTGGAGAAGGCAATGGCAACCCACTCCAGTATTCTTGCTTGGAGAATACAATGGACAGAGGAGCCTGATGGGCTACAGTCCATGGGGTCGCAAAAGAGTCAGGTAAGACTGAGCAGCTAAACAATAGCAACAATGAAAACATGTAGGAAAAGAAAGACTACACAAGAAAAGTTACCTTATGATTTCTTTTTCTTGAAATTGTTTCTGTAAGAAACAGCTTTCCCTCTTGAAAATTCATATCATCCCATTAGCAGTGAAGACATTGAAGAATCTTTTTTTTTTTTTAAGACTCTTAAAAAAAAATTCCCTCTCACGCACTTTGCTTGTTGGTATTTTTCCTCAAAACCCATAACCTTAGTCTAATCATGAGAAATATCAGGCAAATCCAAATTAAAGCACATTCTACAGCACACATGGACAGCACTCTTCAGAACTGTCAAGGTCATGATGAACAAGGAAAGCCTGAAAAACTGTGAAAGACTGGTGAGACTATGGGGACATGATGACTAAGCGCCATGTGGGACCCTGGATGTGCTCTTGGAACAGAAGGAGGACATTAGTGGAAAAGCTGATGAAATTCAAATATGACTGCAGCTTTGTTGGCAGGACTGCACCAGTGTTAACGCCCTCAGTTCAGTTCAGTCACTCAGTCGTGTCTGACTGAGACCCCATGGACTGCAGCACGCCAGGCTTCCTTGTCCATCACCAACTCCTAGAGTTTGCTCAAACTCATGTCCATCGAGTCAGTGACGCCATCCAACCATCTCATTCTCTGCTGTCCCCTTCACCTCCTGCCTAAAATCTTTCCCAGTGGGGTCTTTTCCAACAAGTCAGTTCTTTGCATCAGGTGGCCAAAGTATTCGAAGTTTCAGCTTCAGCATCAGTCCTTCCAATGAATATTCAGGACTGCTTACTTTAGGACTGACTGGTTTTATCTCCTTGCCATCCAAGGGACTCTCAAGTGTCTTCTCCAACACCACTGTTCAAAAGCATCAATTCTTCAATGCTCAGCCTTCTTTATGGTCCAACTCTCACATCCATACACAGTTACTGGAAAAACCATAGCTTTGACTATATGGACATTTGTCGGCAAAGCAATATCTCTGATTTTTAATACGCTAAATTGGCTTTTCTCTCAAGGAGCAAACATCTTTTAATTTCATGGCTGTAGTCACCATCTGCAGTTAATGCCTTACTTTTGACTAACATACTATGATAATGAAAGCTGCTGATATTAGTGGAAACAACAGGGAGGAAATACAGGAATTCTGTATTTTATAATTCTATAAAAAGTTTTGCAGCTTCTCCCTAAACCTAGAATTATTCCAGAATAAAAGCTCATTTAAAAAGGAAATGTGGAGACTCGGGAGACGCCCGGCTCCGGCGGCGCAGGCGCGGGAGACGCCCGGCTCCGGCGGCGCAGACGCGGGAGACGCCCGGCTCTGGCGCAACCGACCACGTGCAGAATCATGGCTGAGATGAGCTACCCCGCGCCCAGGGTTAGGGCGGTGGCCGAGAGGAGCTGTACCACGTTCAGGAGGCGGTGGCTGCTTGGGCACCGGAGGGCCGAGAGGAGCTGATCTACATTCAAAGCAGGAGGCGTGGCCTTGAGGAGATACCCCTCTTCCAAGGTAAGGTGCAGCGGCTGCGCCTTGCTGGAGCAGCTGGGAAGAGATACTCCACGACCAAGTGGAATATAAGAATCCAGTGTTCTGGGGAGGAAAGAACAAGATGGCGGAGGGATAAGATGGCAAGACCACTTTCTCCCCCACAAATTCATCAAAAGAACATTTGAACTCAGAGTAAAGTCCACAAAACAACTTCTGAATACTGGCAGAGGACATCAGGCTCCCAGAAAAGCAGCCCATTGTCTTCTAAAGGAGAGAGAAGAAATCCAGCTCCACCCACCAGAACACCGACACATGCTTCCCTAACCAGGGAACCCGGACAAGTCACCCGTCCAACCCCACACACAGTGAAGAAACTACGTAATAAAGAGAACTCCACAAACTGCAAGAAGAGGGAAAGGCCACCCCAAGCAAAGCAATATAAGCAAGATGAAGAGGCAGAGAAATACCCAGCAAGTAAAGGAACAAGATAATTGCCCACCAACACAAACAAAAGAAGAAGATATAGGGAATTTACCTGATAAAGAATTTCAAATTTTGATGGTGAAAATGATTCAAAATCTTGAAAGCAAAATGGAGTTACAGATAAATAACCTGGAGAAAAGGATTGAGAAGATGGAAGAAAGATTTAATAAGGACTTAGAAGAAATAAAAAAGAGTCAATATACAATGAATAATGCAATAGATGAGATCAGAAACACTCTGGAGGGAACAAACAGTAGAATAACAGAGGCAGAAGACAGGATAAGCGAACTAGAAGATAGAATTGTAGAAATAAATGAAACAGAGAGGAAAAAAGAAAAACAAATTAAAAGAAATGAGGACAATATTAGAGCCCTCTGGGACAATGTTAAACGCTCCAACATTCGAATCATAGGAGTCCCAGAAGAAGAAGACAAAAAGAAAGACCATGAGAGAATACTTGAGGAGATAATAGTTGAAAACTTCCCTAAAATGGGGAAAGAAATAATCACCCAAGTCCAAGAAACCCAGAGAGTCCCCAACAGGATAAACCCCAGGCGAAATACTCCAAGACACATATTAATCAAATTAACAAAGATCAAACACAAAGAACAAATATTAAAAGCAGCAAGGGAAAAGCAGCAAATAACACATAAGGGGATTCCCATAAGGATAACAGCTGATCTTTCAACAGAAACTCTTCAGGCCAGAAGGGAGTGGCAAGACATACTTAAAATGATGAAAGAAAATACCCTACAGCCCAGATTACTATACCCAGCAAGGATCTCATTCAAATATGAAGGAGAAATCAAAAGCTTTACAGACAAGCAAAAGCTGAGGGAATTCAGCATCACCAAACCAGCTCTCCAACAAATGCTAAAGGATCTTCTATAGACCGGAAACACAGAAAGAGTGTATAAACTTGAATCCAAAGCAATAAAGAAAATGGCTACGGGATCGTACTTATCAATAATTACCTTAAACGGAAATGGGTTGAAATTTTCAAAAAGGCTAGGAAACAATTCTCATAGCCATCAATAGTTCAGTGTTGAGTTCATGAATAGTTTTTAAAGTTTGGGACAAACTGTAGTATTTGCTATTTGAAGTACTATTTGTAATTGGCATATTACGATGTAACATTGGTCTTCATTTCCATCTTACAACACCTAAAAATGCCTAACAGGTTTTTAGATTTGTGAATTTTAGTTGAAATGTATTTTACAATGTTACTAAACCTGCAGAAATATTGAAATATTTCAGAGAACTTATTCACTGTACATTTAATTTATTTTATTTATAAAAGTTATGAACTGTAAAAAAAAAAAAAAAAAAAAAAGAAGTTGTGGAAGCCCTGGCTGAAAGGGAAAAGCAGAAGGTCCAAGGGAACCAGGGCCACGTAGCGGAAGCTGGAACCAGGCTGGCTCAGCCTAGCAGGAGCTGGAGACCCGAGTCAAGAAGCTGCTGCCAGCAAGAGGAGCGAGGAATCTTCTCTTTCTTCCTTCTTCCCATCCTCCATGATTCCACTAGTGCTTTTCACTGGTCGAACTCAAGCAAAAGAGTTCACAAGGGAACATGAGAAAAACAGGCTTAAGGAGAGCAGACAAAGAGAAGAAATGAGTCTGATGGCTACTGACCCAAGACCGGCACGTTTAATGACTTTTCTTTGTTCAGAGAAGGCTCTGGAACCAAACTGCCTGGACTCAAATCCTGGCTTTACTACTAATTCTGTGTGTTGCTGCTGCTGCTGCTGCGTCACTTCAGTCGTGTCCGACTCTGTGTGACCCCATAGACAGAAGCCCACCAGGGTCCCCCGTCCCCGGGATTCTCCAGGCAAGAACACTGGAGTGGGTTGCCATTTCCTTCTCCAATGTGTGAAAGTGAAAAGTGAAAGTGAAGTCGCTCAGTCGTGTCCGACCCTTAGTGACCCCACGGACTGCAGCCTACCAGGCTCCTCCATCCATGGGATTTTCTAGGCAAGAGTACTGGAGTGGCTCGCCATTGCCTTCTCCGAATTCTGTGTGTAATCTTGGGTAAATTACTTAATCTAAGTCTCATCTTCCCCATGGTCCTCACGGTAAAATGAGGACCATGTAGGAATGGCATTATATATGTTTTAAGGCTGTGGTGAAGATGAAATTAGTATGTTATTATTATCATTATTACTGTATAAGACACTGCACTAGGTGACATGAGAAATGTAACAAAGCTGTCACCATCCCCCCAAAAAATAAAATAAAATAAAATACCATGTAAAAAAAAAAAAAAGGAAATGTGTTTTGAAAATAAAGGTAAATATTTGACTGACTGGATTTCTTTTAGAAAGACCTTTAGGAAGATTAACCAGATAATCTTCACAGTCTGCTTAAGAAACAGGTGAGGGAGTGAACAGTTCTGCCTGATCCCATAAAGAGAGGAAGCCACAAGTCTGCTCCCAAGGGCAGCAACCTGGACTCCTGGCAGGCAGACAGACGGATGCTCCCTGTCAAGGAGGCGGGACCAGAGCTCTGCCATAGCTCGCCTTTCTCACCCCTGATTGACTTCGCCCGCCCCCTCAGCATACAGTAATCACGCCTCCCTCCCCTGGAAGTCAGGGCTTGTTGCTGGATTGTGGGCTCTTCTGAGAAGCCTATGGTGACTCATTTCCTGGGACCCCAGAGTCTCCATGCCTGGTCTTCTGCTCTTGGACATCTTGAGGTCAACCCTCCATCTTGCCCGTTTCTGCACTTGACATTGCTAGGGTAACAGTGGTAATGTCTTTGCTAAAACCGGGTGTGAGCTCCCTGTGCATCCAAACCTTCACCTCCATCCTGACCCGAGATGCCATTCCCATCCTTCAGCTCCCCAGATGCCAGCTGCCATTGGTAACTGCTGTGCCCCGAGGTCCTCTCCCATCCTCTCTGTTCCCGACACCTCATCCTCTGTACTCGAGGAACTTCACAGTGTGTACACCCAAAAGCTGTGGCCACCTCAGAGAAGACAGAAAAGAAACTTGTCAACACATAAATAAGACAAATAAAAATACAGATTGGCATCATGAAGGAAATAAACCAGCCTGCTTGACTTGCAGATAAAATGTCGGGGCATTTATGTGGTGGCCTCACCTGAGAAATGAGAGGGAGCCAGCCTCGTGAAGATCCCTGGAGAGTGCAACTGGCAGGAGGCATAGAAAATTCAAAGGCCTTGGGGGAATACTTGCAACATTTGAAGGAAAGAAAGAAAAGCGGAATGATTGGGGTGAGTGAGTGGGGGTGACTGAGGGGTGTGGAGGGTGAAGGAAGGGGTAGGGAGTGAATGGGGGTGAGCAGCGGTGAGTGAGGGTGAGGAGGGGTGAGTGGGGATGGGTGGGGGGAGAGTGGGGGGATGGGGTGGGGGGGATGAGTAGGGTGATTGAGGGTGAGTGAAGGGTGAGTGGAGTGGTGAGGAGTGAGTGAAGGGTGGGGGGGGTGGGTGTGGATTGAGTGGAGGGTGAGGGGGATGTTGAGGTGAGTGGAGGGTGAGGGGGGTGGGTGTGGAGTGAGTGGAGGGTGAAGGGGTGGTTGAGGTGAGTGGAGGGTGAGGGGGATGGTTGAGGTGAGTGAAGGGGGAGGGGGATGGTTGAAGTGAGTGGAGGGTGAGGGGGATGGTTGAGATGAGTGAAGGGTGAGGGGGATGGTTGAGATGAGTGAAGGGGGAGGGGGATGGTTGAGATGAGTGAAGGGGGAGGGGGATGGTTGAAGTGAGTGGAGGGTGAGGGGGATGGTTGAGGTGAGTGAAGGGTGAGGGGGATGGTTGAGGTGAGTGAAGGGGGAGGGGGATGGTTGAAGTGAGTGGAGGGTGAGGGGGATGGTTGAGGTGAGTGAAGGGTGAGGGGGGTGGTTGAGGTGAGTGGAGGGTGAGGGGGATGGTTGAGGTGAGTGGAGGGTGAGGGTGGTGGTTGAAGTGAGTGGAGGGTGAGGGTGGTGGTTGAAGTGAGTGGAGGGTGAGGGGGTGGTTGAGGTGAGTGGAGGGTGAGGGGGTGGTTGAGGTGAGTGGAGGGTGAGGGGGTGGTTGAGGTGAGTGGAGGGTGAGGGGGTGGTTGAGGTGAGTGGAGGGTGAGGGGGTGGTTGAGGTGAGTGGAGGGTGAGGGGGTGGTTGAGGTGAGTGGAGGGTGAGGGGGTGGTTGAGGTGAGTGGAGGGTGAGGGGGATGATTGAGGTGAGTGGAGGGTGAGGATGGTGGTTGAGGTGAGTGGAGTGTGAGGGGGTGGCGAGGTGAGTGGAGGGTGAGGGGGTGGTTGAGGTGAGTGGAGGGTGAGGGGGTGGTTGAGGTGAGTGGAGGGTGAGGGGGTGGTTGAGGTGAGTGGAGGGTGAGGGGGATGGTTGAAGTGAGTGGAGGGTGAGGGTGGTGGTTGAGGTGAGTGGAGTGTGAGGGGGTGGTGAGGTGAGTGGAGGGTGAGGGGGATGGTTGAAGTGAGTGGAGGGTGAGGGTGGTGGTTGAAGTGAGTGGAGTGTGATGGGGTGGTGAGGTGAGTGGAGGGTGAGGGGGATGGTTGAGGTGAGTGGAGTGTGAGGGGGGTGGGTGTGGAGTGAGTGGAGGGTGAGGGGGTGGTTGAGGTGAGTGGAGGGTGAGGGGGATGGTTGACGTGAGTGGAGTGTGAGGGGGGTGGGTGTGGAGTGAGTGGAGGGTGAGGGGGTGGTTGAGGTGAGTGGAGGGTGAGGGGGATGGTTGAGATGAGTGAAGGGGGAGGGGGATGGTTGAGGTGAGTGGAGGGTGAGGGGGTGGTTGAGGTGAGTGGAGGGTGAGGGGGATGGTTGAGATGAGTGAAGGGGGAGGGGGATGGTTGAGGTGAGTGGAGGGTGAGGGGGTGGTTGAGGTGAGTGGAGGGTGAGGGGGGTGGTTGAAGTGAGTGGAGGGTGAGGGGGGTGGGTGTGGAGTGAGTGGAGGGTGAGGGGGTGGTTAAGGTGAGTGGAGGGTGAGGGGGATGGTTGAGGTGAGTGGAGGGTGAGGGGGGTGTTTGAGGTATGTGGAGGGTGGGTGGTGTTGGGCCTGGCCCACTCATGCAGGATGTGGGGGTGAGGAGACACGGGTTTCATCCTACCTGCTTCTTGCGTGTGGAACTGGGACAGCACAAAGGCCGTGAGTGCCGGGCCCTGTCTCGTGAGGGGCATTTGGTTTTCTCCCCTAGCCTCAGGAGTGGAGCTCTACGGCCCAGGCCTCTGTTACATGCCCCACACGTCGCCCTGTTGGGAAGACATCAGCTCCTGCTCCAAGGACGCGGGAGGAGCTGCAGAGGCTGCACACAGAGCTGCCCTGACCGGCGGGACCACACTGAGGCAAGGCTGAGGGCTCTGAAACACCTTCCTTCCTCCTGGCTCCTTAGAGCTGGGAAACCAGCCTGGCATTTTACATCAATCAGACCATCCGGAGAAAGTCTCAGTGTCTCGGAGTTATTGAAAAAAACAAATGTCTGTAACAAATGACAAATAGGTTAGAAAGTGGAAGAATTCATGGGGTGGAAGGAACTGGTTTACAATTCTGTTTCCAGCCCATTAGCCCTGAGCTTTGAGAGGTCAGATAAAGGGGTGTGATCAGTGAATTTCCTTCCTCTTTGTGATCGTAACCGTAACGACAAGCATGTTTTGAACACACCCTGAGAGCCAGGCACACAGTATGTTATCAGGCAGTTTACCTGGAAATTTACAATCTTCATAACCACCCATTTTTCAGATGAAGGTTGGGAGTTTTAAGAATCTGCCCACGATCATGTCACCAGAAGATGTAAGATTCAGACACTGATTATGGGCCCTAGGGTCTTAACCCCTGCCCCTGGGTGGCTGGGCACCTCCAGTGTCTGCTCCAGGCCTACTGGATGCTAGTAGAGCTGCTCCCTGGGCCTGGCAGCTACCCCAAGGCTGGGCCTGTTCAAGCAGGAGCCGCCACCCCTTGGGGAGCTGGCCACCACTGCCAGGGCTGAAGGCCAAAGTTAAAGGAGCCCAAGGACTGGCAGAGTTGGGATGATTGCTGCTTATGTTCCCCTGAGGGGAAAGGGGAAAGAAACTGGTTTTGATGAGTGCGTTTACCCTGGCCTCTGGTTGACTCCACATCCTGCCTTTTCTGGAAGCTTCTTCCTAGGGGATAGTTGAGATGTAAGTCTTTACTGAATTTGTTACAACATTGCATCTGTTTTCTGTTTTTGTTTTCTGGCTGCAAGGAATGTAGGATCATAGCTCCTGACCAGGAATCAAACCCAACACTCTGGGTGTATCCGCGTGGTGGGTTGAACTGAGGCCCCCAAAGGATACGCCCAAGTCTCAACTCCCAGAATCGTGAACGCAGACTCACCTGGAAAAAGTGTCTTTGCAGGTGTGTTTAAGAGGTGAAATCACTCTAGGTTTCAGTTGGGTCCTAAGTCCTAAGACAGGTGTCCTTACAGGAGCAGAGGGGGGTCTGGGACGCAGACACACAAAGGAGGAGGCACGAGATGAAGCCGAGGCTGGCGCCATGAGCACGGGTGATGAGGAAGCTGGGAGAGGGAAAAAGAGTCCTCTTCCTCTGGGGCCTCCAGGGGGCCCGTGGCCAGGCTAGCACCAGGAGTTTGGACTTTTGGCCCCGGGAACCATGGAGGGTGACTCTGATGCCTTAAGCTGCCAGTTTGTGGTGATTAGTTAAGGTGTCCCTGAAAGCTAACAGGGTTCTGCCACTCTCGTCCTTAGGCCTGACAAACTAGCTACACTGCACCCCCTCCGCCCCCCAGGCAATGGCATGCAGTGATGAGTCACTCAGTCATGTCCGACTCTGCGACCCCATGGACTTTAGCCCACTAGGCTCCTCTGTCCAAGGGATTCTCCAGGCAAGAATACTGGAGTGTCCAAGGGGTTCTCCAGGCAAGAATACTGGAGTGGGTTGCCATGCCCTCCTCCAGAAAATCTTTCCGGACCAGGGATCAAACCCACATCTCTTATGTCCCCTGCATTGGCAGGCAGGTTCTTTACCACTAGCACCACTTGGGAAGCTCCATCCCCCAGGCAAAGGGTTCCCAGATTCCAGGGAGAAATGGAATGGATAAGGGCAGGCCATCTCTGTCCAGTGCACTGGTCCTCGTAGGCAGAGCCCCAGGGCAGGACGTGGATGCCGGCCATGGTCCAGCTTCAGAAAGGTCCCTTTTCCAGCACTGGGGGCCCCCTTCTCCCAGACAGACTCTGGGCAGCTCCCAGGGGTCCAGCCAGACTCTCCCTCCCTGCCGGGGGGCGCAGGTCAGGCTGCCGTTGATGATTCCGTCTCTTCTCCCCGCTTTATCCTCCAGGGGAAGGGGCTCCCTGCCCCTCTCTGAACAGGGCCTGGTGGGGCCGCCCGGTACATCTCAGTCCAGGCCGCTTTCCTCCTTGAGTCTCCTGAATGTTGAGTGACTCCAACTTCTCTGGTCCCATGTTTACCAACGACTCCCACAGACAGCTAATCCTATCCTTTCCAAGCCCTCGAGTGGCAGAAGGGCACCTCATGGTTGGGGCTCCACAGGGACATCCCCAGCTGGTGCTACGTGAGCCAGTGCCACAGCAACCTTGTCCAAGTGATTTCCGTCAGCTGGCGTTTGACACGGGCAAGTTCATCCTGACCATGATTTTGTGTGTGGGTGTGAGAGAGAGACTATGTGAGTGTTGTAAAAGTGTGAGAGTGTGTGTGTTAGTGTCTGTGAGTGTGTGTCTGTGAGAGTGTGTTGTGAGTGTTATGAGTGTGTGAGAGTGTGTGAGTGATTGTGTGTGTGTCTGTGTGTGTTTGACACAGGCAGGTTCATCCTGATGGGCCTTTTTCTTCTGTGTGTGTTTGTGTATGTGTGAGAGTGTGAGTGTGTGTGTTAATGTCTGTGAGAGTGTGTGTGTATCTGAGAGTGTGTGTGTGAAACTGAGTATATGGGTGTTGTGAAAGTGTGAGAGCATGTGTGTTAGTGAGAGTGTGTATGTGTGTGAGTGTGAGAGTGTGTGTGTGAGACAGCATGTGAGTGCTATGAAAGTGTGACAGTGTGTGTGTGTGTGTCTGTGAGAGTGTGTTGTGAGACTGAGTATGTGAGTGTTGTGTGTGAGAAAGTGTGTGTGTTAGTGTCTGTGTGTGTGAGAGTGTGTGTTAGTGTCTATGAGAATGTGTACGTGTGTGTGTGTCTGTGAGAGTGTGTGTGAGACTGTGTGAGTGTTGTGAAAGTGTGTGTGTTAGTGTCTGTGGGTGTGTGTGTCTGTGAGAATGTGTGTGTGAGACTGTGTGAGTGTTGTGAAAGTGTGACAGTGTGTGTGTTAGTGTCTGTGAATGTGTGTGTGTCTGTGAGAGTATGTTGTGAGACTATGTGAGTGTTGTGAGTGTGTGTGTGAGAGTAATTGTGTGTGTGTTGAGGTAGGAGGCAGTCGCTAGCCACCTAAGATTTTGATGTCCTCACACCAAATAAAGGGAGACTTTGAAGTTCTTACTCTTTTTCCTGTCAGCACTAAAACCCTGAGATTCTGTGGAGCTTGTCCCAAAAGAATTTAAGACCAGAAATAATGAGTTCACGGGTGCTTTCAACAGCTCGCATTTACAGAAAACTCCAAACCCACAAGAAAGAAGAAAGAACCCTCGCTCATCAACCCGGTGTCTGCAGCAACCGCCTTTGGCAGAACACACTGCTTGCTGTGAGGGACTCGCTCCTGTGGTTTGTTTTTAACAACATCTGTCCTTGAGCCACCTTCTGAGGGGCGAGGCTGCTGCCTGCCCACCTGCAGCGGGGCCCCGAGGCTGGTGTGAGCTTCACCGCCCGCCCAGGAGGCGAGTTGTCAGGCAGCCCCCTTGCAGCTCAGTGCACCCATCTTGCGGGTCCTCCCACCCACTCCCGAGCCCTCTTCTGGGCAGATTTCCTTGAGTGCAATGTGTGTGTGTGCGTGCACGCAGCTGTGTCTGACTCTTTGCAACCCCATGGACCGTAGCCCACCAGGCTCCTCTGACCATAGGATTTTCCAGGCAAGAATACCGGAGTGGGTTGCCATGCCCTCCTCCAGGAGATCTTCCCAACACAGGGACTGAACAAGCATCTCCTGTGTCTCCTGCACTGGCAGGTGGGTTCTCTGCTGCTGAGCCCTGGACCATGGTTGCTGCTGCTGTCACCTCAGTCGTGTCCGACTCTGTGCGACCCCATAGACGGCAGCCCACCAGGCTCCCCCGTCCCTGGGATTCTCCAGGCAAGAACACTGGAGCGGGCTGCCATTTCCTTCTCCAATGCACGAAAATGAAAAGTGAAAGTGAAGTCGCTCAGTCGTGTCCAACTCTTAGCGACCCCATGGACTGCAGCCTACCAGGCTCCTCCGTCCATGGGATTTTCCAGGCAAGAGGACTGGAGAGGGGTGCCATTGCCGTCTCCCTGGACCATGGTACATGCTCACAAATGAGCTGGGATGGGAAGTCTGCTGCTGAGCGCAGCAGGAAGACAGTAGGGAGAAGAAAACAGAGGGGAGGTTGGAGGGAAGGGAGGAGGAGAAGGAATTCTGGAGTAAGGGTGAGGCCAGGACACAGAGAAGAGTTTTGGGGTCCCCACGGGCAGTAAGGGAACACCATATCCTCAGGAAACTGCGGAAAGGAGATAGGAGAGGGAAGGGGGTTTAGAATGTCTACAAGGTTGAAGTTAGGCCAAGAGAGCCCAGTTCTCCTCCTCCCTCCCCCTGACACATGTGCCAGAACCACATGTGTCTCCTGCACTGGCAGGTGGATTCTTTACTGCTATCGCCACCTGGGAAGCTCCCTCTCCAATCAAGATGGACAGTAAAACCAAGGACCTGCAGTGAAGAAAGAAATCATCCCAGAGACAGGCACATGCAGAAGCAGGAAACAACGTGATGAGGGTTCCACGGCATGGCTGTCCGACTCCATTTCATTCACTCCTGGACCCCCTGGAGCCCCATCCTTCCAGACCCTCAGGACATCAGACGGACACTTACCTGAAGACGTTGTGACCTCACGTGCCGGCCCTCGTGGGAGAACTTTGCGCTATTTTCTGTGCTGTTCCTTCTTCACTGTCTGCCCCGTGTTTGTGGACGTGGTTTGGGAAAGGGCAGAGGGTGGGTGAGTAGGAACTGATCTCCCAGAAAAGGTCCACAACTGGGCCGCCCTCGGCTCCGTCCAGTGGAAAGACCAGCCCAAGCACAGACCCCACCCAGTGGTTTACGGGGATTGATGTCCAACTCTGGTTCCCAAGACGGATGATGGCAGAGGGCAGAGTGACGGCCTAGGAACATATATATCTGGATACAGCCTGAGAATCACATGGTCCTGTGATGATCTCATCTTCCTGGCCTCCTTCATTCATTCATTCCATTTGGGACGTACTGGCTGTGCGCCTTCCCTGTGCTGGGCCTTGTGCAGGACTGCCTAACAAACCTTTCACGGACCCCATCCTGGTTGGTTTCCTTTTCAAAGGCTGAGGAAGTGCCCAGGCAGGGGACGTCTCTGTTTACTCCCTGCCCCCAGCGCATGGACATTGGGGTTCAGTGCCCGCCTCCCAGCTCCTGTTTGAACGCACCATCTCCGCCTCTGGTCTGCAGGGAACCCGAGTTCCATCACCCTGAGCCAAATAGGCTCTCTGGTCCTGGCCCCTGGCCTTGCTCTTAAGGCTTAGAGCGCCCTCTGTTGGTGACCCACGTGCAGTGCCCTGGCCTTGAGCTGGGTCTGGTAGCATTCCCCATGCGTGCGGTTCACCTATCCAGCTGTCAGTCCGTCCACCCTAACAGCCACTGCTGAGCACCAGGCCCTGTCCGAGGGGCAGAGGATAGGAAAATGTAAAGGGAAACTTTCAGGTTTCTCACAGATTTCAAGTTCAACTCTCTTCCCATGAATAAGGATCCCGGCGCTGGTGGACGGATGGTGCATTTGCAGTCCTGTAATCTCTTTTGGTTTTTCCAGTCATCACGTATGGATGTGAGAGTTGGACTATAATGAAAGCTGGATGCTTTTGAACTGTGGTGTTGGAGAAGACTCTTGAGAGTTCCTTGGACTGCAAGGAGATCCAACTAGTCCATCTTAAAGGAAATCAGTCCTGAATATTCATTGGAAGGACTGATGCTGAAGCTGAAACTCCAATACTTTGGCCACCTGATGTGAAGAACTGACTCACTGGAAAACACCCTGATGCTGGGAAAGATTGAAGGCAGGAGGAGAAGGGGACGACAGAGGGATGAGATGGTTGGATGGCATCACTGACTCAGTGGACATGAGTTTGAGTAAACTCTGGGAGTTGGCAGTGGACAGGGAGGCCTGGCGTGCTGCAGTCCATGGGGTTGCAAAGAGTCAGACATGACTGAATGACTGAACTGAACTGAATCTCTTTCAAGGGCTTCCCCGGTGGCTCAGCTATAAAGAATCTACCTTCGATTCCAGAGACATGGGTTCAATCCCTGAGTCAGAAAGATCCCCTGGAGAAGGAAATGGCATCCACTCCAGTATTCTTGCCTGGAGAATCCCAAGGACAGAGGAGCCTGGTGGGCTATGGTTCATGGGGTTGCAAAGAGTTGTACACGACTTAGCAACTAAACAGCAGCAACAACAACCTTTGTCAAAGGATGCGAGCTGGGGGACCCTCCAGTTAAGTGGACACTTTGTGGTTGTCCTTTGCGTCCTAGAGTTTCTGACCTAAAATGGGCAGATCTGTGTCCACTGACTCTGTGCTACATGGGGAATAATGGGCTGAACTCTCCTGGGAGATGAACTCCTATCCCCCAAAGCTACCTCCACCGCTTGCCTTCTAGGACTCCTCCTTTCCCCTCCCTGAGCGGGAGTCCAGGGGCCGTGGGCGTGAGGACCCGCAGGCCCCAGTCTGGGTCTCCTGCCGTCACTGCTGCTGGGCCCTGCCTGCACCTGCCCGCCCCCACCGGCAGGGTGCCGGTCCACACCCCAATCCCTCCATCTTCTGAAGGGCACCCCGCACACCCTGACCCTCAGCAGGGACGGTGGGGAGCCTCACACCCCCTTTCTCACTCCAACAAAACTCAGAAGAATGCAGGTGCTGTGGTGTGGGCCCCTCCAGGACCAGCGAGGGTTACCACTTCCCCGCAAAATGAAGACCCAGCCTCTTCTCCAAGAGACCAGCCCTCCAAGCAGGGGCCAGGCCTTCAAGCACAGCCTCTCTCACTGGCAGAAACATGGAGGACAAGCTTTTCTCTGCCCTTCTTTTGTGATACTTCTGTGGTTTGAGTGTCTCTAAAAATATGTTATTGGAGTATAGTTGATTTGCGACGTCGTGTTCATTTCTGGTGTACAGCAAAGATGATCAGTTATATATATCCACATAGCCACTCTTTCTTAGATTCTTTGCCCATCAGTTCAGTTCAGTTCAGTTCAGTCGCTCAGTTGTGTCCGACTCTTTGCGACCCCATGAATCACAGCAACCCAGGCCTCCCCGTCCATCACCAACTCCCAGAGTTCACTCAAACTCATGTCCATCGAGTCCGTGATGCCATCCAGCCATCTCATTCTCTGTCGTCCCTGTCTCCTCCTGCCCCCAATCCCTCCCAGCATCAGACTCTTTTCCAGTGAGTCAACTCGTCACATGAGGTGGCCAGAGTATTGGAGTTTCAGCTTTAGCAGCATACAGGTTACTAAAGAATACTGGGTGGAGCTCCCTGTGCTCTACAGCAGGCCCTTGTCAATTACCTATTTTATAGACATGCACAGAAGTTTGTGTTTGTTCATCCCAATCTCCCACTTTATCCCTCCCCCTCCTTGGTTTAACTCATTTTAAGCTTTTAACACAGCATCTTTATTGAGATGGAATTCACATATTATACCAATCACCCAGTTAAAGTGGACAATTCAGTGGGTTTTAGCGTATTCAGAGTCTTGCGACGGTCACTGTGATCAACGTTAGAACATTTTCCTCCCCCCAAAAGGGAGCCCCCCCACCCCCACTAGCTGTCACTCCCCACTTCCCCCTCCCCCAGTATGTCTTCTTCTACTTTCTATCTCTGTGAACGTATCTATTCTGGATAATTCATATTGGAATCAGGTAATAGTGGTCTTTTGGGTCTGCCTGGCTTCTGTCACAAAACAAACTTGTGTTCCTTTTTTTATTTGCACTTTAATTAGACTGGTAATATAGTTTATCAAGAAACATGAGACTCTTGTAGAGAGAGGGGTGCTTGACTATTACCCGATGACTAAGGCCCTCCCGGCCCACCTGGCAAAGGTGTGGGCATCTTGCCTTCATCTGAACACGGCTGCACCCACTGCAAAGCCCCTTCCCCAAACCAAAAGTGCCAGGTAACCCTCAGCCCCCTGGGGGGGGGGGTCTCACCTACACCTGAAGTTAATTTACGTCCAGAGTTGCTCACGCTCTGTTCAACAGCCAAAGTGTGCCTCTGATTGATGGAGAAATAAGACTAATTTCCCCCAAAGAGATGAGAACCGGCAGTTGTATTTTTCACTTCAGAAGCATGAAATTTGACTGCATGGGGTACACACTGCAAAGGAAAGCAGACAGGGAAAACGGAGCTGTGTGACAAACGTGAAAGGGATGCGGAGAACTGCGGGCAGTCGGAATGAGCTTCTCGAGGCTTAATTGGGTGGGTCATGCGTCAAGGCTCTGAAAAGGGCAGCATAATGATTTACTGTTGGGCTGTTAAAGGCACCTGGCTCAGTGGCATCTCTGGCTGTGCCTGTCCCTCCCAGGACTGTTTCTCATACTCTAGGGAATGTTCTCAGCAAATGAAAAATTTACTATTTTTTTAATCATAAGTGTCTGCTGGGTGGAGATGGAATTATGCCTTTTGGACAACAGCTTCTCCCTGAAATGATTGACTCATGAGCACGAGATACGATTCAGCAGTGGATGTTTTTAACCATCGATACCCTCCCCACCCCACCCCCTGCCTCCCCACCCTTCCTACAGTAAGGTGGCCAAATACGGAGATCTCTTACCAGCAAACATCAGCATCACTGCCTTCGTTGTTAGTGCCCCCACGGGAGAGACTCTCTACACACAATTATATACAGTAATCGAGAAGTCATCTTCTGCAAATCCCTGGCTCTGATCACATATCTGCCCCAGCCTTGAGCCTAACTTCTGTAAGGAACTAAGTGATGTGTCTAGATTTGTCGATGTTCTGAATTCACTCCCCAGGCCAGTTTGGGGCCACCTGTCACAGCGTGGCGGGGGATGGCCCCGGGTGAGAGCCAGTTTAGATTTCCTGCTTATTCAGATGCAGGCTCCGTCCTGGGAGCCAGACATTTTGTCTAGATGCTTGCAAGCCAAGAAGGCCCCCTGGTGCCCGTCCGGTTCTGGGTCCCCCGAGGCACATGTGCGCCTCTGGTGTCCCAGGCAGCTTTTGTTTGTGTGTGTTTTGTGTTTGAGCTCATCCATCTGGCTCGCCTTCTGCCACCTTTTCTTCTGTTTACACCCACAGTCTCAATTTGTCTTCCAGCTCTTTCCAAACCCATTATACTAGGGACAGATTTAGTCCATTTCCCAGGCCAGATGCTCAAATACATCGTTTTCTGCATTAAAAATAATCACAAGCAGGCTCCCAGCCAGCAGTAGGATTTACAGGCCCTTGGAATTCTAGGAGAAATCTGCAGAAACTTTTCTGATTCTGGCTCGGTCCCCCCAGATTCATTCATCTGGAAGGAAAAAAGGCACTGATTTCATATGAGTGTGGAAAACATCTGAAGTTGTTGGTCTCTCGCAGACAGAAGACCTGGCCCGGACCCAACAGTACAGTTCTTTCCTGATGCAATGTTCCTCTCTGGTGAGGTCGTGCAGCGCTCCCTGGCAGGGCGAGCCCCTCTGGAGCTGTCCCTCTGCATTTGTTCATCCATCGCCTCCAACCTGGGATGCTGGGGTTTTCTGGTCAGCACCATAGTCTCTACCTTCTTGCTGATTTGGGTGATGTTCGTAAAGATTCATCATATTCTCTTCGTTTGTCGACTGTTTCAGTTGGGACCATCCTTTCTTGCCTCATCGGAAAGCTCCTGGAAGGGGCTTGCTGATGAAAGGAGTATGGCATTGGGAGGAGAACAAGTTCCTGTCATCACGCCCAGGGGAGGAAGCCAGGTTCTCAGCTGGAGCTCAGCAGAGAGTCACCGGGACAAGCAAGCGATGTGCGGGCTTCCTGCTGACGGGAGAGCGGCCCCCCAGGCAGGGACCTCAGGCTCACATGGGGGCCGCCCTTGGCTTCCCGGGGAGAAAAGCCAGTCTCAGAATCCAGCGTGGGAGAGACTGTCACCAACTCCCAGGGATCGCAATGAGGGATTGCAGGTGAGGTCCAGGAAGCTGCAGGTGATCTGGACTCAGGACTCACCAGCGGTGGAGTCTGGCCCCCCTGGGCCACGGTCTCTCTGAATCCTCCAGGTTGCTGAGCCGGCATTCAGGTGCCGGCATGGCCTGAAGGCTGCACCCAGAATGAAAGTCCAGTGAGAGCCCGCAGGGCTAGAGCAGAGGGGGGATGCATCGCACCTGGGGGCCAGGTGGAGCACCCTGCGTTCCTACGGGTGTCGCCAAGAGCCCCTTGTCAAATGTAAAGGTGGAGAAATGCCATCCCAAGTCACCCCACCCCAGGTGGGCTTTCTCTCCAAACGTGGGAGAGAAAGGGAGGGGTCAAATGCCACCCTCGACTGTCCCAACAGCACTGCCCCACTAGCCCGGAAGGTCAAGGCTTCTCCTTGACCTCATCTACCGATGGCTGATGCTGCCCCTGACTACAATCTTTGCTGTATGTATGACCCGCTTGAAGTAAAGGGAAAGTCACTCAGTTGTGTCTGACTCTTTGTGACCCCATGGTCTATACTCTGCAGGCCAGAATACTGGAGTGGGTAGCCTTTCCCTTCTCCAGGGACCTTCCCAACCCAGGGATCGAACCCAGGTCTCCCACACTGCAGGCGGATTCTTTACCAGCTGAGCCACCAGGGAAGTGCATGACCTGCTTGCTGTCATGTAAATGTTTACTCTGGGCCACAAGGTGGGGTCCTTCCTGTGGGACGGACGGCCTGTGGAGACCCCGAAGAAGACACTGCTCCCCGTTCACTCACTCCTCAGAGTGGGGTCCGGGGCTGGCAGCATCAGCATCACCTGGAGATGTGTTTTAGAAATGCAGAATCCAGGACCCCCAGCCCTCCTGGGTCAGAACGTGACTCAGGATTTTAACCATATCCCCAGGTGATTTGAGGCTTCCCAGGTGACACGACTGAGTGGATGAACACACACACACACACACACACTCACACTCACACACACACACACAGGCAGGTCCTGCTGTGTGGACAATTTGGGATTTTCCCACTTGGAGGTTGGCACAGTGTCCTCAGTCAGCCAGGCTTATTCTGCTTTTTACGGGGTAACAGTTGCCTTCTTGTGTCCACCCTCTCCTAAGAGTGTGCCATCACAGGCCACTGCCAGGCTACTCGGTTCTGTAGGGTGGCCAGAGGCAGCCAGCGACCCCTGCTCAAGAGAATTTCATTCTCACCATATGTATAAGGGCCAACATACTAATTTTGCAAGCATGATTAAGTATTGGAAAATGTTTGTTCATTGGACAAGCAAAGTGCTTAAAAAAGAAAAGTATACGTATTTGCTTTATAAATGCACTATGAAATGCTCGAGAGAGTTTAATTAGCCAGAAGTTCTAACCTGCCTGTGTGCTCAGTCATGTCTGACTCTTTGCGACCCCATGGACTGTAACCCTCGAGGCTCCTCTGTCCAAGAGATTCTCTAGGCAAGAACACTGGATTGTGTTGCCATTTCCTTCTCCAGGGGATCTTCCCAACCCAGGGATTGGACCCGCAACTCCTGCGTCTCCTGCATTGGCAGGTGGATTCTCACCACTGAGCCACTTGGGAAGCTTGAAAAGTTCTAAAGTCCTTTGATAAAAAATTACTTGAATTTAAATAAATTTTTAAGTAAAAGAATAAGCTTTGTTAAGTTCGACTCATAAGCTTGAGAAAAGCTGGGTTTTACAATGTGTTACTTTTTTAAACACTGTATTAAGTGAACACTGTATTAATTTTTTAGATACCAAAGTCGCCTTTTTGGGGACTTAAATTCTCCTTTCAGGACCACAAAAAATGTGCAGCAGCAAAGGTACAGAGGAGAAACCAGGTGACATGTTTCCCTGGGGAAACATGGTTTTTCTTACCTGCTCTTCTGAGCCTCATTCTTTTCTCAGTGGATCTGATTTTGCCCTTTGAGGGAGAGAAGAAAAATGTGAGTTCTCTGTGTTGCCGGAGATGGACGATTTCACACGCTGAGCTCTATTTTTCTGCTGGAAAGCAATTCCTTCCGCCCCATCTCCTCCTAATAATTGATCTTCCATCTTGATTCCATTTCCCTGAGATATCTCGTCTCCTTCTGGATCCCGTACTTCTGTGACTTCTCTTCAAACACCAGACCCCCGATTTATCCACCAGCAGTCCCCAGGACGGGTTTCTGTCATCTCGAATTCAATACCACTATAACACCTCCTGTGCCTCCCTCCCCTTTTCCTTGTCCCCAGGCTCAGAACCTCAGGCATATTAATGTCTCTGCCATGGTCCCACTTCTTTTTAATAAGTTCATTCTTTCTTAGAAATGTCCGTGCCACTTCCATTACCATGCGTGCATGCCAAGTCGCTTAAGTCGTGTCGGACTCTTTGTGACCCCCTGGAGGGGCTCGCCAGGCTCCTGTCCATGGGGATTCTCCAGGCAAGAAACTGGAGTGGGTTGCCATGCCCTCCTCAGGGGATCTTCCCAACCAGGGATCGAACCTACATCTCCTGCGGCTCCTGCATGGCAGGCAGATTCTTTACAGCTGAGCCACTGGGGAAGTCCACCTCCATTGCCACCATCAGAGGCCAATTACTTATTTCCAAACCACAAGAGTTTTTTTCGGAAGGAGGGCTCTTTTTTTTTTTTTTTTAATTGGTATATAATTCACTCACTTAAAGTCCCCATTTCAGTGTGCGGTTTCTACTGTATCCTCAGATAGGTACAACTATAACCACCATCTAATCCCAGAACATTTTCTTCAACCCCCAAAGAAGTCCTGAAAATGACTTCTTAATGAGCCTTATAGCTGGTGATCTTTGCACTTGACTAAATACCCCTGAAGGTGGATTTCGGGTTAAGCTGTGTCCAGTTCAGATGCTGAGAGTGCCATGTTGTCTTTACCTGAGGTGACTGTGGTACGGAGGTCCTGGACTCCAAACTCAGTAATAGGACATTCACTGCTTTTGTGGCCTTACTATTTTCTGTGCTCAGTTTTATCATCCATAAACTAGGACGACGATGGTATTTGTTGTTGCTCAGTTGCTCAGCCGTGTCCAGCTCTTTGTGGCCCCATGGACAGCGGCACGCCAGGCTTTCCTGTCCTTCGCTGTCTCCTGGAGTTTGCTCAGACTCATGTCTATTGAGTCGGTGATGCCATCCAACCATCTCATCCTGTTGCCTCCTTCTCCTTTTCCTTTAAAACAATGCTATAAGTATGAGAATAAATAAGATAAATTGGTGCTATGGGAGGAATCTGTTAAACACAAGTTGTTATTCTTTTTTTTTTGGAAACTAAACAATTTTATGTAACTACATTGCTGTGCTCCTATACAGTCAAATGGACATTCAAAAGGACATGATTTTTCTGAATGTTTATTTCAGAAAGTTGGAATTGGATGCCTGCAAACAATAAAACTAACCACATATTAATACATCATGTTAATAATATACAGTTGGTCATTCTTTTTCCTTTTCTACCACAGTTAACTGACTGGAAGTCAGTTTTAGTAACTACTACTAACATAAGACCCTCACCAATAAGTGAAGATATATAGGAAAATCCATAATACATCTAAAAAACATCAAAGATAAAATGATGATAAAAAAATACAGCGACATCTTAGTTGGTAGAAGAAATAGGATGATTATGAAAGCAAAGCCCACGATCACGTACAGGCCATGGGAGCCTGTGACTGTCACGAGTGTTAACTTCTCCTTCATCTGAGGTTGGAAAAAGTGCTTTGTAAAATCCTGAGGTTTGCAGCCTCAGGATTTGTAACCTCCTGAAGAGGCTGCAATCAAAAGGGTTTCTAGAATATACTGACGATTTCCATCTACCAGGCTGTGGTGAGCACAAGCAATACATACTCCAGAGGACAGAAGACAGACATGTTGGGAAGTGGGAATGACTTCTACTGCACTTAAGGAGACAGGGCATGTTGCTACTCAGCCCAGTACAAGTGTGGAAGCAACACCTCAGTGATTAAAACTTTAAAGACTCTCTAAAAATGACAACAACTGGTAGGAATAAACCTTCAGAAGTGCCTTCTCAGACCTCCCATCATAAGCACAAGCAGAATAAAAACACTGAGTTTTCACAGTCTCACACAAAATTAGACTCGCTTATGACAATGGCCGGAGAGGCTCCTATAAGACATCGGGGCTGGGATTTACTGCAGGATGCACGTCGGTTTAGTGCATCGCTATGTGTCATGGAAATATGTGTTATTGATGGGGTGAAGGCATATTCT
The DNA here is from genome assembly GCF_049115385.1 of Moschus berezovskii. Taxonomy (NCBI): domain Eukaryota; kingdom Metazoa; phylum Chordata; class Mammalia; order Artiodactyla; family Moschidae; genus Moschus; species Moschus berezovskii. Next base: position 55,841,287 of record NC_142472.1, read on the forward strand.
TGAATAACACAGCAAATAACACTACAAATTCAAGGAACGTGGCTACAATGACCATAGTTAATTTCATGATGGCTACTACTTGGTAGAGCTAGGATTGCCTCTCCCATTAAGTACTTAAACGTCCAGCTGTGATATCAGCCATCAGTTTCTCACTGTAATTCTCACTTAGAAACCGAATCTAATGCTTTTCACGTTTACTAGCACAAGAACAGTGAAAGATCCTTGTAGAAGGAAGTCAGACAGACGTGCTTCTGTTTTATCACAGAAGCTACAGACAGAGTGCTAATTCCAAATGTATAGACAGTTATGCAGACAAGGCTTCCCTTGTGGTAAAGAATGCGCCTCCAATGCAGGAGACCCCGGGTTGATTCCTGGGTCGGGAAGATCCCCTGGAGAAGGGACAGGCAGCCCACTCCAGTATTCTGGCCTAGAGAATGACAGTCCACGGGGTCACAAAGAGTCAGGCACAACTGAACCCCTTTCACTTTTACATGCAGATATGATGAAGAAAAAAATGTGGTAACAGATCTAGCACCTTTGTCAAGCTAACGAATGAGTAATATAAATATGAATAACCTACTTGGTCCTTCCTAGTGATTACCGAACGGTATTTGCTTTGAGAGGAGTTGAACTGCCCATCGTTAAAGAGGAATAATCCTTTCCTGTCTGAAACATTTGTGAATCGTTCAGTTGGGTGTGGTGAATAAAATACTTAAGGATCTCATGCATAAGAATGCAATAGGCAGAGCACATAGATTTTTCGCTCCCTTTCTCAAACGATGGAATATTTTGTATTTGCCTTGATTTTATGTCTTGACTTCATGTACAATTGTCTGTATATTGATATTTGTAGTTGAAATACAATAGGACTGAAAATATTGATATAATACTGATAAGTCATGTTGGTATGTGTGGTTGTCACACAGGATTCACAGGAGATTTAAATTCACAGTTGTCAACGTAAAGGATTAATGCTATTCAGCTTCTTCATGAATCTATTCCATGAATGAAGAGCTTTTCTCAACATATTTCACTGAGGGAACTACAAGGATGATAGGCATGAAACTGTGCTTCAACTCATGGATTCCTAAGCATTGCTCACAATACAGATCTGACGTTCAACATTAGGGTTCTTTCAGTGTCCTTGAACAGCACTTGTTTTTCTGTTCAGTTCAGTTCAGTCGCTCAGTTGTGTCCGACTCCCTGAGACCCCATTGAACCGCAGCACGCCAGGCCTCCCTGTCCATCACCAACTCCCAGAGTTTACCCAAACTAGTGTCCATTGAGTCAGTCATGCCATCCAACCACCTCATCCTCTGTCGTCCCCTTCTCCCCCTGCCCTCAATCTTTCCCAACATCAGGGTCTTTTCAAATGAGTCAGCTCTTTGCATCAGGTGGCCAAAATATTGGAGTTTCAGCTTCAACATCAGTCCTTCCAGTGAACACCCAGAACTGATTTCCTTTAGGAGGGACTGGTTGGATCTCCTTGCAGTCCAAGGGACTCTCAAGAGTCTTCTCCAACACCACAGTTCAAAAGTATCAATTCTTCTGTGCTCAGCTTTCTTGAGAGTCGACCTATATATTCCAGAAGAAGTTCAAGGGAAGCTGTGATGCTCACTGCTCTTGAAGGAGTCCACATGGAATGGAGAAATACTGTGGGAAGTCTATTAGGAACCACCATGTCTTGGGTCCTCTGGATGACCTGGGTCCACACCCCCCCGCTCCGCTCACTGGATGCCAATCGATGGGGACCTAGGAGTGCATGAAGTGGGTGTTCCCAGCCACAGGGACGACCCCTGAGAGCACAACTGGGACCTCCCACACCCGACACGCTGCCCGGGAGTGCCCCCGCTCCGCTGACCACTAGTTGTTATTCTATAGATTTCTGATCCAACTGTATAACCTTAATGCATCTTCTTAGAATCTTGATCTTGAGATGACGGCAGATTCACTGACGTTGCAAGAAATCATACAGAGAGATTCCTCAGCTTTCTCCAGTGAGCTCATCCTGAAAAACCACGGTCTAAATCACAATCAGAAAATCGACCCAGAGGCAGACAAGATACCGAACGTTTCTGCCGCCAAAAGGACCCCTCGCGTCACCCTGTGACAGCCCCTACTCACTCTTCAACCTCCCCTGGGAAATCCCTGATCTGCTTTCTGCTTTGTCACTTCAATCATGTTAAGTCAGAATAGGTGGGATAGCTGCTTTTCACTAGGCACGATTTCCTTGAGATCCATCCATCAATCCGAGTTGCCATGTGTCTGTGTTGATGGTGGATTCACTTTCATCACCAAGTACTAATCCTTCAGTGTAGATGGACCACACATTGTTTAACCATCCTCCACCCACAGAAGGACTTCTGAGTGGCTTCCAGATTTTTGTCATGACAATAATGTGTATTTATTCAGACTTCACAGCTTAGAAAGAAGTCTTTCAGACCTCGCATGTTCAGTACAGTTGCTCTGGGAGATACACCAACTGGTAGCCTCACGTTAGAGTGAGAATATGAACTTGGACAGCGTCCCATAGGGTGTGCATGACAGAGCTAGCCCTTGGATCACCTAGATAAATACCCTGTGCTTCCCCCCCACACTGCAACCATACCATTCTGCCTCCTTTATAAACTCATTCCTTCAACAAACATTTCCAGAGTGACTGGGCTCCAGGGACCCAGAAATGATAAAAGGCTGGGCTTCCTTGGTGGCTCAGTTGTGAAGAGCCCACCTGCCATTGCAGGAGACTCAGGTTCAGTCCCTGGGTCTGGACGATCCCCTGGAGGAGGGCATGGCAACCCACTCCAGTATTCTTGCCTGGAGAAGCCCATGGACAGAGGAGCCTGGCGGGCTACGGTCCATGGGGCTGCAAAGAGTCGGACATGACTAAAAGGCTAAAAAAAGACAAGGTAATGGCACCCTTACCGAGTTTGTTGCCCAGGGCTCTGAACCCTGTTCCTAGGAGGCAAGCATCCTAGATTTCTCAGGGGGCAAGATCACATTCTATTGTAGGTCACAGCCCTGCCCTGGGGCTTATTCTCCACGGGTCTCTGCATCTTTCCTTCTCTGCAGCAGAGGGTCCTTCCTGGTTTGCTGCTGAGCGGCTTCCGCAGGCTGCTTCCTGCCCGCATCAGCTTGGAGGTCCAGAAGCTTCCTTTCATTTTTGAACCATCTCTGCCCCTTGAAGTTCACACTGGTGATGCACCCATCAATCCAAGCCTTATAAACATGGTGTGGATTTCCCCAGAGTCATCAGAAATTTAAAGTTACACTCACAGATATTTTGAGACAGGGCCCCATCTGGCTTGGGATTCAATGGAGGACACTGTGGGATGCACCCATGAGAGTCTCAGAAGCCTCTGACCAGCTGAGAGGTCCTGGAGTAGTGCTCTAAATATTTCTGGAGTCATGAAAGAGGGGCCCTTTCCCCTCACGGCCGTCTTACTTTGAGAATAATTTGCCTTTCTGGAAAGACTGGGAGTGTGAAGCAATTTAATTCTGAACCCAGACAATCCTGGCTTTTAAGGGTCTGAGATGCAGTACTTGGATGCAATCTTAAAAATGACAGAATGATTTCTGTTCGTTTCCAAGGCAAACCATTCAATATTACAGTAATCCAGGCCTATGCCCCAACCAGTAACGCTGAAGAAGCCGAAGTTAATCGGTTCTATGAAGACCTACAAGACCTTTTAGAACTAACACCCAAAAAAGATGTCCTTTTCATTCTAGGGGACTGGAATGCAAAAGTAGGAAGTCAAGAAACACCTGGAGTAACTGGCAAATTTGGCCTTGGAGCACGGAATGAAGCAGGGCAAAGGCTAATAGAGTTTTGTCAAGAGAATGCACTGGTCATAGCAAACACCCTCTTCCAACAACACAAGAGAAGACTCTACACATGGACATCACCAGATGGTCAACACCGAAATCAGATTGATTATATTCTTTGCAACCAAAGATGGAGAAGCTGTATACAGTTAGCGAAAACAAGACCAGGAGCTGACTGTGGCTCAGACCATGAACTCCTTATTGCGAAATTCAGACTTAAATTGAAGAAAGTAGGGAAAACCACTAGACCATTCAGATATGACCTCAATCAAATCCCTTATGATTATACAGTGGAAGTGAGAAATAGATTTAAGGGACTAGATCTGATTGATAGAGTGCCTGATGAACTCTGGACGGAGGTTCGTGACATTGTACAGGAGACAGGGACCAAGACCATCCCCATGGAAAAGAAATGCAAAAAAGCAAAATGGCTGTCTGAGGAGGCCTTACAAATAGCTGTGAAAAGAAGAGAGGCGAAAACCAGAGGAGAAAAGGAAAGATATAAGCATCTGAATGCAGAGTTCCAAAGAATAGCAAGGAGAGATAAGAAAGACTTCCTCAGTGATCAATGCAAAGAAATAGGGGAAAACAACAGAATAGGAAAAACAAGAGACCTCTTCAAGAAAATTAGAGATTCCAAGGGAACATTTCATGCAAAGATGGGCTCGATAAAGGACAGAAATGGTATGGACCTAATAGAAGCAGAAGATATTAAGAAGAGGTGGCAGGAATACACAGAAGAACTGTACAAAAAAGATCTTCACCACCAAGATAGTCACGATAACATGATCACTGACCTAGAGCCAGACATCTTGGAATGTGAAGTCAAGTGGGCCTTAGAAAGCATCACTACTAACAAAGCTAGTGGTGGTGATGGAATTCCAGTTGAGCTATTTCAAGTCTTGAAAGATGATGCTGTGAAAGTGCTGCACTCAATATGCCAGCAGATTTGGAAAACTCAGCAGTGGCCACAGGACTGGAAAAGGTCAGTCTTCATTCCAATCCCAAAGAAAGGCAATGCCAAAGAATGCTCAAACTACCGCACAATTGCACTTATCTCACACGCTAGTCATGCTCAAAATTCTCCAAGCCAGGCTTCAGCAGTATGTAAACCGTGAACTCCCAGATGTTCAAGCAGGTTTTAGAAAAGGCAGAGGCACCAGAGATCAAATTGCCAACATCCACTGGATCATGGAGAAAGCAAGAGAGTTTCAGAAAAACATCTATTTCTGCTTCATTGACTATGCCAAAGCCTTTGACTGTGTCGATCACAATAAACTGTGGAACATTCTGAAAGAGATGGGAATCCCAGACCACCTGACCTGCCTCTTGAGAAACCTGTATGCAGGTCAGGAAGCAACAGTTAGAACTGGACATGGAACAGCACACTGGTTCTAAATAGGAAAAGGAGTACGTCAAGGTTATATTGTCACCTTGCTTATTTAACTTATATGCAGAGTACATCATGAGGAACGCTGGGCTGGAAGAAGCACAAGCTGGAATCAAGATTGCTGGGAGAAATATCAATAACCTCAGATATGCAGATGACACTACCCTTATGGCAGAAAGTGAAGAGGAACTCAAAAGCCTCTTGATGAAAGTGAAAGAAGAGAGTGAAAAGGTTGGCTTGAAGCTCAACATTCAGAAAACAAAGATCATGGCATCTGGTCCCATCACTTCATGGGAAATAGATGGAAAAACAGTGGAAACAGTGTCAGACTTTATTTTTTTGGGCTCCAAAATCACTGCAGATGCTGATTGCAGCCAGGAAATTAAAAGACGCTTGCTCCTTGGAAGGAAAGTTATGACCAACCTTGATAGTATATTAAAAAGCAGAGACATTACTTTGCCAACCAAGGTCCGTCTAGTCAAGGCAATGGTTTTTCCCGTGGTCATGTATGGATGTGAGAGTTGGACTGTGAAGAAAGCTGATCGCCGAAGAATTGATGCTTTTGAACTGTGGTGTTGGAGAAGACTCTTGAGAGTCCCTTATACTGCGAGGAGATCCAACCAGTCCATTCTAGAGGAGATCAATCCTGGATGTTCATTGGAGGGACTGATGCTAAAGCTGAAGCTGCAATACTTTGGCCACCTCATGCGACGAGTTGACTCACTGGAAAAGACTCTGATGCTGGGAAAGGTTGGGGGCGGGAGGAGAAGGGGACGACGGAGAATGAGATGGCTGGATGGCATCACTGACTCTGTGGACATGAGTTTGAGTGTACTCCGGGAGTTGGTGATGGACAGGGAGGCCTGGCGTGCTGTGATTCATGGGGTCGCGGAGAGTCGGACACGACTGAGCGACTGAACTGAACTGAACTGAAGTTATGTTTGAAAACTGAAAATTTCTTCTTTTAGTTCCTTTCTGTCTGTCCCGTACCTGCTGAAAGACAGCAACTGGCACTTTCCACATTCTGCCCGACGCTTCCTTAGCCAAGCCCACTGTCCGTTGGTCATGGATACCTTTCTTTTCCACCTTTCATTAACCATCTGTCAAAGTTTAGCAGGTGACAGCTTTGCTAAACTTTCTGCTGCCACATCGCACATACTTTTTTCCCCTCCAGCTTCCAATAGCAATTTCCTCATGGCTCTTCCAGGGCTAATAGCAATCTTCCTGAAATTGTTTAAGCTGTGGCATAGGCTTAAAGCCAGGGCCTTACAATTTACGTTTTTAAATGTCAGCACCCCATTGCTGGTACCAGTTTCCATTCTGGTTATCTATTGCTGTGTGCCTCATCACCTGAAAACGTGGTGTCTTAAAACAGCCATGTTTTGTGATCTCTCATTGTTCCCTGGGTGGTCGTGGGTGAGTGGTACCCACTGGGTCTTTCATGTGACAGCAGGCAGATGTTCCTGGGGTGCATGAGACCAGAGAAAAAGGTCAGGGTGTGGCCCCAGAAGACTCGTGTGCCTGATTAAAGAACCTGAACTTTAAAACACAGTCAACGGGGATCCCTGGAAGAATTTTGAGCAAAAAAGTGAGGTTATTAGCTCTTTCATAAGAAAATAATGAGAAGCCGTGTGGGGACGGGCGAGGGAGAGCCCGAGAGGGGCAGGTTGTTAGGCCTGGGGGTGGGCAGAGGCTGGGGGGGAGGTGAGAGCTGAAGTGAAGGACACAGCCACTTTGGTATTCAAAGGCACCTCACAACCGAATACCCAAGACCGAACCCATCATCTCTCCCAGATGAGCCCCACTTCCGGTGCTTACTTTCCCAGTGAAGGGCAACCACCATCTATCTAGTCGTGCAAGCCAGAACCCTAGGGACCATCTGCAGCCCCCGAGATCGAGAGCATCATGTGTTCATGATTCCTCCTTGCCCTCACTTTCCTGGGGCAGAGTCTGATTCCCTGTCCCACTGTCTTTGCCCTTTGCCACCTAGCATCCCTGGGCTGATAGTGTATGAGCAGACTCTTTTCAGGCCTCGTCTCACCAGAGTCTTGAAATGTGCTTGTGTGTTTTGGCTTGGCCTCTTGTCCTTCTGTTGTCCACCACGGAAGAGCTTGCCCCAGGTAACTGCACCTTCTAGAATGAGAAATACGTGCATCGGGACTTCCCTGGTGGTCCAGTGGCTAAAACTATGCACTCTCAGTGAGGGGGCCTGGGTTTGATCCTTGGTCAGGGAACTAGGTCTCACATGCTGCAACTAAAGATCCTGCATATGAAACTAAGACCCAATCAGTTCAGTTCAGTCGCTCGGTCACGTTCAACTCTTTGCAACACTACGGACTGCAGCACGCCAGCCTTCCCTGTCCATCACCAACTCCAGGAGCTTGCTCACACTCATGTCCGTTGAGTTGGTGATGCCATCCATCTCATTCTCTGCCATCCCCTTCTCCTCAGACCTTCTATCTTTTAAGATAGCCAAATAAATAAATTTTAAAATTCTATTTAAAAAACAGGAAATACATGGATCCCAATCAACCTGAGATCTATAACAAGAAAAAGAAATGATTACTGTAACCATGGAGAATTTGGGTTATCCAATATTATAGTGGAAACCACTGATAACTTTTTAATTCCACTGCAGTGCAAACCCAATCAGTATAATTATCTTGTACTTCCAGATCTACTCCTCCATTTAGTGCTGTCAGTTTATCTCTGTAATATCTCTGGAACCTAATCACATCTCTCTGTCTGCAAGACCACCATTATCTTAGCCCAAGCTCTGGCCCCTTTTTTGCCTGGACCTCGGCAAAGCCTCCTGCCTGGTCACACCCCTCTGGCTCTGGCTCCTTGGCATAGAGCTCTCCACCCTGCAGTTAATGTGACCTTTGAAAAGGACACATTTTAAAGAGACTCATTTTAAAGAGTCTCGCCAATCTCTTGGCCCAGCTGACGCTTTGATTCTCACTGTGCACTGACAATGGGGGCTTCCTTATCCACGGTGCCCTTGTCCCCATCGGGGCACATCCAGGTTACCATTTCACCGTGACATCTTAGGGGCAGAACTGACACATGTCAGGAGCCTTTGAACCAAGGGGGACAGTCTGCTTGGGCTGAACAAAGGGTGAAGTCTCTCTTGCTGGGCTCAGGATGTGGGGAGAGCATGCTGAGAGAAAGATGGCCCCTCAGCCCAGGCAGCCCCCAGCCGTGTGCTCTCCCAGGGTATAGACAGGCTGCCACATGGGCCAGGGTCCCATCTGGCGCTTCTGGGGCAGAGGGTGGGCGGTCCCTCCACGCCCTCCTCTCTGCTAGCTTCCTGCAGGCCAGCAAGTCCTTCTGGCCTCGTGCTCAGGCTCCCTCCCGTTCCCCACCTCCCAGCCGCCATACAGTCCAGGTTAAGATCTGCTCACTGTGGATGAACTTCAGCCCCTGATGATCAGCCCCTGGGATGTTGCCTTTTGATTCCCTGGATGCTCTGTGCTTACAAATCAGAGCTCCGGCTCTCACAGCTTTTATCTCTGGACCAGAAGCCCGTGGCCAAACTTTGACCCCGTCTTTTGTCTTTGCCATTCAGGAAAGCATAGCCTGCATCCTCCCCTAGGAAGAGCCGTGCTGGTTTAGGAGCTCAGAAAAGAAAGGCACAGTAAGACATGAACAGATTTGAAACATATTCTAGTGCCTGATAACGTCACTGTCCGTCTCCACTTAAGACTACTCAATGGCTTCCTGCTGATCTTAAGATAAGAATGAAATCTTAATCATGGCCCCAGAGAGCCTGAATGGTCTGGCTTCAGGCTTCCCCTCCAATTAATCATCCCTCCAGCCTGCTTTCCATGCCTTGAAGGAGCCACACTCCCTCTTCTATAGAGTTCTCCTTCCTCTGGAAAGCCCCTCTAGATCTCCTTCCCCATCCCTACCACCCCCCAACCCCCTACCCCTCCAACCCCTCCCCTCCCCGCCCCTGCCCACCAGGCAAGACCCTGTGAGAAACTCCCACAGCCTCTCTCCTTTCGAGGAACTCCTTTTACTTGCCGGGTTATTTGGCCACCATCTCTCTCTCCCTGAGTCTGTAAGCTGTGAGAGAACTAGTATTTAGTTGTCTTTTTCATCATGAGTTTTTCTTTAGTGAATGGATGAATGGATGGGATAGATAGATAAACAGATGGATGCAGGGGTGGTGAGTGAAAGTGAAGTCACTCAGTCGTGTCTGACTCTGCGATCTCATGGACTGTATCCTATCAGGCTCCTATGGCCATGGAATTTTCCAGGCAAGAGTACTGGAGTGGGTTGCCATTTCCTTCTCCAGGGGATCTTCCCAACCCAGGTCTCCCACATTGCAGGCAGACGCTTTACCATCTTTGCCACCAGGGAAGCCCGGTTAAAGGCAATCCTAATCCAATTTGGTCCTAATCCAATTTGGTTCATCAGAGAACAGACCCAGCCTGATGAATGGTTGGAACATTAGCTGCCTAGTTGGGTTTGAAATAGAAAATTTAAGTCCTCCTAAATCACTTGGTCCCACCCACTGGACATTTTATCGCTTAGGGTTTTTCTTTTGTGCTGGTCCTCAAGATCTTTTACTAAAGTTCCAATAATTCTAGGAGAATTCAGTCCTCGAGGGCTATATTTCAGGCAGCAGAATTCATAGCTGAGCCCTGGAGATGAGAGGAGAAGGAGGATGGGGAAGCCAGAGAAATGAGAGGTGGGGAAAGGAGACAGACAACCAGGGAGACTCTAAGAGGGAGTCCAGACAGCGAAGGCATTGTCAGCTTCTCAGATTTGCCAAGATCCCATCCTCTTACTATAAAGCTTCACGACCCTGCGAAAAGTCATTTTGCTGTTTTGAATTTTGCCCCAAGGGACAAGGGTACAAAAACAAACAGGGGAAACTCCTTTCAGGGTAGCTGGAAGCACATTTATCTATTTTTCACTATTAGAGAAATGTTGTTGTCAGTCACGTGTCTGGCCCCGGGCAGGGCACTAGAAATAGAGAATGAACAGAATAGACCACGTTTTTACCACATAGGATAGTGGGGACTTCCCACAAGGTCTTTTAGAGAAAAAGACATGCATTCTTTTGGGTCCACCCAGACTCCCCTGGCTTGAAACTCCCTGGAAGCAGTGGGGCAGGGGTGGGGATCAGGGGACAGTTGGGGACCATATTGTTGGGAGTCACAGAAAGCATCGAAAGGGAAAGGAAAGAACATTCTCCTTTCCCATCTTCTAAAATTTTTGGTGCCAGGACGTGGGACGATGAGGGGAGAGGGGATATTGGAAGTCCGGTGGGAAGCGGGACTCCAGGAAGTGTCATCATTGTGGTTGGAATCACTCTGATGGCCTGAAGCCAGCCTGTAGCTTTGAAGCTTTGCTGCAAATAGAGAAAACATGTCTGATCGGCAGAGGAGAGTTTAACTGACTGGAGGTGGGACAGTCAGTTAAATCTGCTGCATCTTATTTCATTTCTCTTATTTCCCTTTGTTCCTGGTTTTCAATTTCTACCCTTCTCCAGTTACATAAGAGCTTCATCTTCTAGCATCCTACCCTTAATGAGATCCCTTCTATTCCTTTTCTTACTTATATTACACATTCTTCCACCGCCCCCCAACCAGGCCATTACAGACGGCACGTACAAAATACAGCTATTCTGCAATTTCAATAAAAGCCATGTAATCGCTTCCTAAAGCACTACTGTGCTTTGAAATATCAATATTCCTCCACTGGCAATTTCCCACAATGTGCTTAGTTTAACAAAATAAAATTTGAAAAATCAAAATGTTGTGAGAACAACTGCATTCTCCCAAATTCTCTTTAATTTCCTACCCTCCAGTGTTTCTTAGACTCTTTCAAGTCCTACCTCACTGCTGGCGAAGGGAGAAAGTCAAGGAGAGCTGACCTTGGACCATTTCAGAAGAAAAAGTATATTAGTCAGGGTTGCTTGGCTGTAAGTGATAGAAACTCACCAGGAGTTTAGCCCAAATGGGAAAGGTGTGGAGGGAGGGGGTGGGCTTGTTAGCAGAGGGAGGGGAGAGGGACCTGGGCAACAAAGTGAGCAGACGTCTTCCCACTGAGACCCAAAGCAAGTGGTCCCTTCGCACCCCCACTCTCAGTTGGGCATTTATGAGGGTGGTGGTGATGAAGCTGGAGCAAGACGCTCTCCTGTTTGGAGAAGGTCTCTGGGCTCAGGGGTTGAGGATGGTTAATTGGGGAAAATCATCATCTCTTTGCCCCAGGGTTCTTCGGGGTCCCATTCTGGACTCCCCCACTTGGCAAACAGGAAGAGGTTTCAGCAGAGCTGTCTATAAGAACTGCATCCACTTTCTCACCAGCAGAGCTCCCAACCGCTGGTCTCTACCCTGGAACTGTGCGTGGCTTGATCACCCACAGCCTCCATGTGCCAACACCAGGGCACTCTACTGGACATACCTGACCTTTCTTCTTCTTTTTAATTTGGCTATATCAGGTCTTAATTGTGGCATATGGGGTCTAGTTCCCTGGCCACGGATCTAACCCAGGCCCTCTGCACCGGGAGCCCCGAGTCTTAGCCACTGGACCACCAGGGAAGTCCCGCCTGTCTTCCTTCTTGAGACACTGTTCCCTGGGCCTCTCCAGTTCGCCAGTCCCTGTTTTCTACTCCTGCACTGGTCTCTCTTTCATGCTCTTCTGCTGGCTCTGCCTTCCCCATTGGCCCCCAGATGTTAGATCTGCTCAAGGCTGGGTCCTGGGCCCCCTTCTAGTCTCTGTGTCCTCTCATGAAGCTATTCCATTGGTGAACATTCCCACTTAGGTGTGCCCTGGGTGTATCAAACTCAACATGCAGAACAGAGCCCTAGAAACGCCTCCTCAGTTGAGTCCGATCCTCTCCTATTACTCGTAAGAGGCGCCATTCCCCCACCCCAATCCTGTCACTGTCGCCTCTGGTTACTGGGATCCGTCCATGATCCTTGCATTCCCACTCTCCACTATGGAACTGGATCTGTTGTTGTTTAGTTGCTAAGTCGTGTCCAACTTTTTTGTGACCCCATGGACTGTAGCCTGCCAGGCTCCTCTGTTCTTGGGATTCTCCACGCAAGAACACTGGAGTGGGTTGCAATTTTCTCCTCCAGGGGATCTTCCTGACCCAGGGATCAAACCCAAGTCTCCTGCATTGACAGGTGGATTCTTAACCCCCTGAATAGGGAAGCCCCTTACCTTGTAATTCAGTTCAGTTCAGTTCAGTTCAGTCGCTCAGTCGTGTCTGACTCTTTGCGACCCCATGAATCACAGCACTCCAGGCCTCCCTGTCCATCACCAGCTCCCGGAGTTCACTCAAACTCATGTCCATCGAGTCGGTGATGCCATCCAGCCATCTCATTCTCTGTCGTCCCCTTCTCCTCCCGCCCCCAATCCCTCCCAGCATCAGAGTCTTTTCCAGTGAGTCAACTCGTCGCATGAGGTGGCCAAAGTATTGGAGTTTCAGCTTCAGCATCAGTCCTTCCAATGAACACCCAGGATTAATCTCCTTTAGAATGGACTGGTTGGATCTCCTTGCAGTCCAAGGGACTCTCACAATTCCTTTAAGAAAAAAAAAAGATCGGGGAGAGCTTTTTCAGTAGCCACAAAATTTTCAATAAAAATAAGCTTACCCTTAAACCATGGTACCATTGAACCCCCTTTTTTTGAGGTTGAGCTCTGATAAAAAGGTCAAATAAACTTGCTTTATTTTTCATTACTTACCATGAAATATTCTTCATTCTATGTAGCTTTTGCTTACTTTTCAAACACTTCACTTTTAATAAGGTTGTCTAAAAGTTTTATGTTTGCATGATAAAATACAACCATTATAAAAGTTTTTCTTAGTATTTGCATTAAGTTTATAATTTCTCTGATGAGCAACTATTTGTTTTCACTCTTTTTTTTTAACTTGGTAAATTTCACACTCATAAAAATATCTGTGAAAGAGAACGCTGTACTTCACGATAAATCTAAAGAGATGCTGACGTGACCACGCTGTTATTCTGAACCAGCACAGGACACGTGTTTTGTGTCTCAGTCACTACAAAAACTGCAGGGCTGAGTAGCACTGGTAATATTAATATTTTTCAGCTGAGGACACTAGGGCTTAAGGAAGTTAGAGAAATCCCCTAAGATCCCACGGCTAGAGAGTAAAGTAGGAACCAAGAGCTCAGCCTCTGCGGGTCTGACACCAAAGTCCATTCCACTCAGCCTCCCAACCCCATGGCAGAAACCACCAGAAACTGTGCTTTGGCAATAACTCAGTTCCCGCTTTCTAAGAGAAAGAAGTGAAGGGACCAAGTGGTGTTGTGAAGTGCTAGAACTGGGATGGAATTTCAGAACGAAAGCCCAGGGCTGCAGAGCCCGAAAACTGGTTCTGGCAAGTGAGCTGGGTACCCTGCGGTGGCACCCCGCCTTCTGCATATGCTCCTAGCTGAATGCACCCTAGAGAAGGGTTTTTATTCTCTTTCTAGTTATTGCCTCCAAGAAGGGTTAACCCATTAGGAGAGAGGGGACCCACATCTATGAAAACACCTACAGAGGCTTTTCTCAAGTTTTAATTCCTGCAAATACCAAAAATCCTGTAAGAGTTTAATTGCCAATGTTTCATGTATTAAGTTGGATGATAAATACTCATGCTATTGCTGTTAATGCTACCACTAATATTACTCTTCTGATGCTAAAGCTGAAACTCCAATACTTTGGCCACCTCATGTGATGAGTTGACTCACTGGAAAAGACTTTGATGCTGGGAAGGACTGGGGGCAGGAGGAGAAGGGGATGACAGAGAATGAGATGGCTGGATGGCATCACCGACTTGATGGACATGAGTCTGAGTGAACTCCGGGAGTTGGTGATGGACAGGGAGGCCTGGCGTACTGTGATTCATGGGGTTGCAAAGAGTCGGACATGACTGAGCGACTGAACTGAATATTACTCTACTGGTTAAGGTTTTCTGATAGATCTAACTCCATTGTCTTCTATTGCAGCTTCCCAATGGACCTGTCATCTCCCAGGGTGTGATAGAGCTTTGGAGAGAGGTTTGTGAGTGTTGACAATTTACAATAAGGAAGTTTTACTGCTTTTTATGGCTTCCCAAGTGGCTCAGTGGTAAAGAATCCATCTGCAAATGCAGGAAATGTAAGTTTTATCCCTGGGTCGGGAAGACCCCCCTGGAAAAGGAAATGCAACCTACTCCAGTATTCTTGCCTGGAGAATCCCATGGACAGAGGAGCCTGGCTGGTTGGGCACCACTGAGCTTGCACGCGCGCACACACACAAACACTTGCTTTTTATGTTCAGAATTACAAAGTTCACATTTTTAATTCGTACTCTAATATTTGAATACATTATCCTTAAATTATCACTGTTATTTAGTTAAAGTTGGATATTCTAACTATAAACCAGTAAGTACTTAACATTAACTTACATCAGGACTTTCTGTACACTGTTTGCCTCAAACTGATTTTTAAATAAAATTCATAGATTTCTTTTCAAAGGACAGCACACACACACGTGTGAATGACCCAGTTGCTGCTGGGTAGCCCCAGAGATATTTTTTAACCAGCACACATCTGTTCAGATTATTGTGTTTGCTTTTGTTTTGGTTTCAAATACAAAGCTATTTGAAATTTCAAAGTTATTTGCTGCTAAATTGAATGGGTAAAATGTTCTAATAATAATTGACAAAGCATTCATAGCTAAAGTCGAAGTAAAAATCCTTTGGAAATGAAATAAAACAATTGGATGCACCAAAACCATTGTGAAACAGTTAGATCTCTCAAAGGTATTGGAGGGGCTGTCACATCTGGTATGTTGCTCTGTGTCTAAAATAAATTTCATCAGTTTTTCTTTGCCTGAGGGTTGATTTTATCTCAAAACATTTTGGATCCATACAAGTTGCAATAAAATGCAAGTGGTCATCGAGCTTTGTACAGTCCCAGGGCTGCAGCTAAAGGCTAAAGTGGAGTCCATCCCACCAGTCCTTACAGGCAACATTCAGTTGACGTTTTAAGGAATTTAGTGCTGAGAAATCAGAAATCCTTTCTGGTTTGGGTATAAGCTCTATGTACTGAAATAAGTACATTGTCCTATTGGAGTTTTGTTTTTTTTTTTTTTCCATTGAAACCATCACAATAAGAAATATTATTCCTTACAATAAGGAATAAGGAATATGGCTCTACTGAATTCTTAAGAAACTTTGAACTGTAGTTATTTTTGCATTTTTCTTTTTTTGGCCCACAGAGCAGCATGTGAAACTTCCCCCGACCAAGGATGGAACTTGTGCCCCTGTGTTGGAAGTAAAGTTTTAACCACTGGATCACCAGGGAAGTCCTGCATTCTTCAAAGGCATGACAGTTCATTCACTCATGACTATTCCTAGTCTCTGTACAAGTTTAAAGACACTGGACTATTGAAATTACCAACTGGACTGGAAGTACTATTTTTTTAAATAAAGACTTTACTAGCAAACACTGGAGACAGTTTAAAAGTGTATCAATAAGGAATATGGTAAAATACAGAAAGATCTCAGAGCCATACAACTAAGTAAAAAAAAAAAAAAAAAGCTGCAAAGTAATATGTAAAATACCATAATATTTATAAAAAGACTCCTTTAGCTCATACACACATGTACATACACCCATCAAATTGTAATACAGGCTACATGGGGCAAGGAGATGAGGAAGGGATAGAAAAGGGAGGTGTGTGTATTATTTCTTGTTTGTTTTGGGCATGCTACGTGGCTTGTGAGATCTTAGTGCCCCCGCCAGGGATTGGACCCATGACCCCTGCAGTCGAAGCTCAGAGTCTTAACCACTGGACCTCCAGGGAAGTCCCTCTGTGTGCTATTTTGAAAACATTAAGAAGCAAAACCAAACTGAACGCCAACAGGTGAACAAGCAAACCCCGAGGATTATAAACTGTGTGTTAGACTTCCCTGGCAGCTCAGCTGGTGAAGAATCAGCCTGCAGTCCTGGACACCCCGGTTTGGCCACTGGGTTGGGATGATTCCCTGGAGGAGGAAATGGCTACCCACCCTAGTCTTCTGGCCTGGAGAATCCCATGGACAGAGGAGCCTGGCGGGCAGCAGTCCACGAGGTTGCAAAGAATCGGACACGACTGAAGGACTGAGCAGCACAGCAGTGTGTGTTAGTTTGCTAGGATCATCACAACAGAATCCCAGAGGCTGGGGGACTTAAACAACAGAGATGTATTTTGTTTTCCCACAGTTTTGGAGGCAGGCAGTCCAAGTTGAGGTGTTGGTAGGGTTTGTTCCCTGAGGCTCCCCTTCCCTGGCTTGCAAACCACACTTTCTCCCTTTTTCTTCAAATGGCTTTTTTCTCTGTGTGGGGTTGAATCCCAGGCATCTCTCCCCGTGTGCCCTGATCCCCTCTTCTCATAAGGACACCTGCCATCTTGGATTCGGGTCCCACCCTAAAGACTTCATTCTAGCTTTAATCACCTGTTTGTTGGTTGACTCTCTCTGTGTACAGTCACACTATGGGGTGTTTGGGGTTAGGGCTTCAGCATAGGAATCTGGGGGCTGACACAAGTAAGCCACAGTACAGTATTTTTATTATTTTACTTTATTTTATGTTATGGGAATCACTAAACACAGGAAAATTTTAATAAACCACGTTTTCATGAACATCTGAACACCGATAACAGATTTAATTGGATGAATTTTCTAAACCATTTAAACTAAAATTATGGTCTGACCATGGATCCGTTAAAACTTGAAGTATTTTTATTTTAAATTCTAGACCAGATGGCTTATGAGCCACAGTATGTTCATTTTAACAACCATATGATTTTACACTATAGAAAGGCTAAGGATACACTAAAGATGACTTTGAAAGTGGATTCGGGGGCATCCCTGGTGGCTCAGTGGTAAAAAAAAAAAAATCAGCCTGCCGATGCAGGAGACACGGATTTGAAGATCCCACATGTCGAGGAGCAGCTAAGCCCTTGTGCCACAACTCCTGAAGCCCGTAGCCCGTGCCCCACAACCAGAGAAGCCACTGCAAGGAGAAACCCACACACCTCAGCCAGAGAGGAGCCCCCATTCACCACAACTAGAGAAAGCCCGCGTGCGGCAATGAAGACCCAGCATGGCCAGAGACAAGCAGAGTTATTAAAAAAAAAAAAAATGAAGTGTATTCTGTTGAAATCTCCTTCATCAGACTGGGATGCATTTTAAAGGTTGTGCCCAGTACTCAAAGGTCATTTCTCTGAGGCGCCCTCCTTTACACTCTCCCATAAGTTGACTGATCCTTCCACAGTCCTGCTAATGGGCTGCAGCCCACTTGCAGAAGGCTCTGCTAGACACATTCCAGTCTGGATCATGGCAAAGACTGTGTATTCACCCATCTCTCCATCTCCCAGCATCTAGCAAAGGTGTACCCCCAACAGGTGTCCCCACAAATTCATGCGTGGAAGCTCTAAATGCTGGTACCTCAGCAGGTGACCTTACTTCAAACAGGTCATCACGGATGTAACTGGTTCAGGAGAGGTCCCACTGGAATGGCCGGGGTGGGGGTGGGTGGGTGGAGCAAGCCCTTGATCCACTATGACGGGTGTCCTACACAGATATGCAGACACCTTGTGAAGATGGACAGACGCTGAGACTCTGTTACAAGCCACGGGACATCAGAGATAGCCCATAACCTTGGGGAAGCCAGGACAGAAGTGTGGCCCAGTTATCCCCTCCAGCCAAGCCCGCTGACAACTTGGTTTCTGACTTCTGGTCTCCATGTTACCGTCTCAGTGTTTAGGGCACCCAGCTTGTGGTACTTTGTTAGGGCTCTTCTAGGAAGCTGATCGGAGAAGGCAGTGACACCCCACTCCAGTACTCTTGCCTGGAAAATCCCATGGATGGGGGAGCCTGGTGGGCTGCAGTCCATGGGGTCGTGAAGAGTCAGACATGACTGAGTGACTTCACTTCACTTTTCACTTTCACATTGGAGAAGGCAATGGCAACCCACTCCAGTGTTCTTGCCTGGAGAATCCCAGGGACGGGGGAGCCTGGTGGGCTGCCGTCTGTGGGGTCGCACAGAGTCGGACACGACTGAAGAGACTTAGCAGCAACAGCAGGAAGCTGATACTGTGAGGATCAATGAACAGAGTGAAAAGGAGCCCTAATAGAAGTGTAGCCAGGGCCTTTCCTGGTGGCCTTGCAGGGCAGGAATAGAGATGCAGATGCAGAGCATGGACTTGTGGACACAACGGGAGGAGGATGGGGACAAATAGAAAGAGTAGCCTTGACATTGGGCTTCCGGGTGGCTCAGGGGTTAAGAATCTGCCTGCAAGGCAGGAGACACAGGGGATTGGGGTTTAATCCCTGGGTCGGGAAGATCCCCTGGAGAAGAAAGGGAATGGTGGCCCAGTCCAGTATTCTTACTTGGAGCATCCCACCGCCGGAGGAGCCTTGTGGGCTACGGTCCATTGGGTCACAAAGTGTTGGACACGGCTAAAAGGTGACTGAGCACAGTGGAGCATTGGCATATACACACTACCATGTACAGAATAGCTAGCTAGCGGGAAGCTGCTATATAGCACAGCAAGTTCAGCTCGGTGCTCTGCGATGACCCAGAGGGGCAGGGTGGGGGTGGGGAGGTGGAAGGCTCCAGAGGAAGGAGATCTATGTATGCGTGTGGCTGATTCACTTTGTTACACAGCAAAAACTAATGCACATTGTAAAGCGGCTGTGTTCCAATGATAATATAAAATACGTGTCCTCTACAGAACAACAAACAGAAACCCTCTTTGCTTCCAATACAGGGTGGCTGGTCAGGGAACTAGCTCCTGCGTGCTGCAGCTAAGGCTCAGCACAGCCGAATCAAACAACAACAAAAAGAAGTGTACCCAGGACAGCAGAAACTAACACAAGACTGTATATCAACTAATACTCCAATAAAATTAAAGAGAAAAAACATTGTATCCAGACAACAGGCATCACTGGGCCACATGGTTCTCCTTCCTACAAATTCCTTGTTGGACTTGAGTCTGTTCAGTTTCTTGTCCCCTGTCCTTTGTGTCTCCTCCTGACAAGACCGCACAAGGCTCTTAAGCGATGGGAAGGAGACCTGTTTTCCCGTGCTGCACACACAGTCCCCATCTGTCTCAGATGCAGCAAATATTTCTTGAGAGCTGCCGAAGTCGTCATTTTCCCGGAGGAAAGCACACCCAAAACAAGGGCTCAGATGAGAGGGAATGAGCTTTCTAACCCAGATTCACCAGCATAAACTTATTTGCAGACTCATATTTTTAACCAGCCCAGCCTCTGTTCCCGGGCCAGGCACAAACTGTTGCGATGTTGGTTTCTGGCTGTCACACTTGTTTATGATCTTAGAGACCATTCTCAGCTGTTTACAGCGATGGCTGCATTTATTTCTTCCTTGGGAACTCGTCTTGGAGATCCCCACAGCCGTTTTGGGGAACTGAGACAGAGAACCAATTTGCATTCGTGGCTCATGCACTTACCCCCTCCTGTCCCACGCCAGGTCCTGACTATCCTCCTGTTAACAATTCAGGTGTCCTGGCCCCTGGGGGCCACCAGGCTCCACAGAGCCACTATCTTCTTGTTTATTTCTTTGTTCAGTACAGATACCCGGCCTACCTCCTAATGTGTTCAGAAGCAAGAAACGGCTGAGATGGGTCCATTTAAAAAAAAAAAAGAAGAGGCAAGAGAGTTCACATCTTTTGAGCATTTACAGGTGTGGGTTTTTGCGTGGATATTAGCTCAGGGAGCTCAGCAATCATCCAGCCACTGGGACACTGGGTGTTCTATCCCTGTTCCCGTGGAGAAATGATGAGCAAAGGAAAGAAACTGTGCCCACACCCATCAGACTGAATTACGGGGGGCCTGGGGCCAAAAGCACGTCTGTCTGGTGGGGCTTGTGTTTTTCCACGTTACCTACAGGGCTTATGTAGAGCCTGGACAGCTGTGTAGACAGTAAACGGAAAAGGAGGCTAAGGGTATAAACAGCTGCCACTGGGTGTAAAACAAAGCTAACAGTTTTCGAGCACCAAGAAACAGATTGCTGGCTCTCGTCTGATAACTAGGTCAACACAATTCTTGAGAAGACACTTTTTTGAGAAATTTGCTGCAAAGACCTGCTGTTATTATGGGGTCAACCCAGTGATGTCTAAGGTCTTCCACCACTCAGGAACTGTCGAATCTCCCCCCTTGGAAACGGGGGCTGCGCTGGTGTGGGTTTGGCTGTGGGATGTGTCCAGGTATGTGGGCAGCGTGGGGAGGTGAGTGGCATCTAGAAGCTGGGCCTGGACATCTGGACTCCAAGGAGCTGCCAGGCCAGAGTCAGAAAGAATGGGCCAGGGCTGGGTTTCCAGGACACGTGAGGCTGGGCCCAGGGGTGTGTGTGTGTGTGTCTGGTGTGTGTGTGTGTGTATGGATCCAGTGTGCAAGGAGGTCAAGCAGGTGGAAACAGGGTAAGTCTGGAGTCATTCCAACACAAAGGCAATCCACTTCTGTGCTTCGTTTTTTTTCTCCTGGATATTACTCTTCTTCTTTTAACTGGAGGATAATTGCTTTGCAATGTTGTGTCAGTTTCTGCTGTACAACCACATGCATCAGCTATACATACACACACGTCCCCTCGCCCTTGGACCTCCCTCCCTGCCCCCACCCTATCCCCCAGGTCATCACCGAGCACCGAGCTGAGCTCCCTGTGCTGTGCAGAAGCTTCCCACCAGCGGTTTCACACACAGCCGTGTACACACGTCAGTGCTACTCTCTGTTAGACCCACCCTCTCCTCTCATTTTGTCCATATGTCCATTCTCTATTCGCGCCCTCTAGATAGGTTCACCTGTACCAATTTTTTTTAAGATTCCACATGTATGCGCTAATATACAGTATTTGTTTTTCTCTTTCTGACCTACTTCACTCTGTAATATCCAGATCACCTTCTTATTTGTGTGTGATGGACTTGGGGTAAAACAAAAGTGAAAAAACACTTTTCATCTTTTCACCTTTAGGACTCTGAATTCTATTTTATTTATTCTATTTTATAAATAATATTTTAAAAATACAAAAGCAGTTTGGTAATCCATAATTTATTACAGTAGAAAGGCTGGAGGGGCCAAGTGTCTTCTAGGGGTTGTGGATGTGGGTGATCTCAGTGCTCCAACCTCCTGCAGGAAAAATCCAGATTTCAGAATTGGGGGGGGGTGCTGCTGAGTTTCCCCACATTGCACTCCTGGCTGGTTTTTCAAGCCTCAACTTTCTCATTTCCTCCCCCTCAAAGTCAGGGACTCGGTGTTCTACCATACTGTGTGCATGCTCAGTCATTCAGTCATGTCCAGCTCTTTGCGACCCCCTGGACTGTGGCCCACCAGGCTCCTCGGTCCATGCGATTCTCCAGGCAAGAACACTGGAGTGAGTTGCCATGTCCTCCTCCAGGGAATCTTCCTGACTCAGGTTTTCAATCTGCGTCTCCTGCATTGGCAGGTGGACTCTACCACTAAGCCACCTCGGGGCTACTCACAGTTTCCTGGCCAGCTCACCCACACTTGTGTCTGGGCCTTTGCATTTCCATTTGATTGCATCACTCCCCCCACCACCCCAACCTTTCTCTCTGACCCTCCACCATGCTCTTTTTCCTGGGTAAGCCCTACTCATATTTCTGGGGGAAGAAATTGGTTTTTTTTTTTTTATTATGGTAAAATATATATAAGACAGAATTTACCATATTAACTATTTTTAAGTGTACAAGTCGGGGCATTACATACATTCTTCGTGTTGTGCAAATATCACTGCCATTCATCTCCAGAACACTTGCGTCTTCCCAAACTGAAACTGAGTCTCTCTCCCCAACCCTGTCTTCCCCAACCCCTGGTCACCTCTATTCTATTTTCTGTCTCTGTAAATTTGCTTATTCAAGATACATTGTCTAAGTGGAATCATTATTTGTCATTTTGTGATTTCTTATTTCACTTAGCATAGGACTTTCAAGGCTCCTCCGTGTTGTAGCATCCTTTTTAAGGCTGTGTTGTCTGACAATACCACATGTTGCTTCTCTATTCACTTGCTTGAGTGGTTGCCATCTTTTGGATGCTGTGAATAATCTTCCTATGAACACTGACCGGCAAATCCTTCTCGTTTTTACGATTCCACTTGGACACTGTCTACTCCTCAAACCAGTTCTGATTCCCCTACCATTCAGGTAACCTTCCCCCTTTGCCCACTAAATGTCTGATTTTTTTTCTCATTCCTATTGTCCTGGGGTGAAAATAACCAGTAAAGCCTTAGCATGTAGGCTTTGCCTCAGTCTCTACTCTCTAGGGAACCTCAGCTCAGAAATATATACGCTA
Organism: Moschus berezovskii; assembly: GCF_049115385.1. Lineage (NCBI taxonomy): Eukaryota > Metazoa > Chordata > Mammalia > Artiodactyla > Moschidae > Moschus > Moschus berezovskii. Next base: position 55,863,819 of record NC_142472.1, read on the forward strand.
AGTCCCCCACATATGAACCTTTAACTTTCGAACTTTCAAAGATGCAAACATGTGACCTCATGCCCAATCAGGTAAGTTAGCTCTTGAGTCTGGCGTACATTGTCATGTGTGTGCATCCTCTACAACCATGTGTGTGGTTGTGCTTTTCTGTACTTCACTGTACAGTTCTGTATGGAGTGAGGCTTCCCTAGTGGCTCAGTGGTGAAGAATCCACCTGCCAATGCAGGAGACACAGGTTTGGTTCCTGATCTGGGAAGATCCCCTATGGAAATGGCAACCTTCCTCAGCATTTTTGCCTGGAAATCCCCAGGACAGAAGAACCTGGTGACCAAGTCCAACGGGTTGCAAAGACACAACTTAGTGATTGAACAACAACATTGTACAGAGTGCAGTAGTTCTCTATTGTACAGAGTTCAGTATCTTTATTTCAAGCCTTGGCGGGATGTCTGGAAGTAGTGATGTAGCTGGCACTGCTAAGAAGTGCCAGCTGGGATCCTGCACTGCTGTACTTTTCAAGGTACTGTACAGTCTAAAATGTTTTTTGCTTTTTATGTATTATATGTGTGAAAAGTACTGTGAACATATTACAGTACAATACTACATAGTCGATTGTGTTAGCTGGGCGCCCAAGCTAACCTTTTGGACTTACAGACAAATTGGATTTACAGACACGTTCTTGGAATGGAGGGCTTCCCTTGTGCCTCCGCTGGTAAAGAATCCACAGGCAATGTGGAAGACCTGGGTTCGATCCCTAGGTTAGGAAGATCCCTTGGAGAAGGGAAAGGCTACCCATTCTAGTATTCCGGCCTGGAGAATTCCATGGACTGTATAGTCCCTGGGGTCGCAAAGAGTCAGACACAACTGAACAACTTTCACTTTCACAGAATGGAACTCACTTGTATGTAAGGGACTTACTGTACTAAGATAGTCACATTTCAGCTAAAATGTGATGGTAGTTCTTTGGAGACATTGATTAAGGAAGTCTTAGTAATTATGTAGGGGTCCCAAGACCATCCTCACTGGTAAGAAAGGCCACACTGGAGGGGAGAAAGGGTGGGTGCCTAGAAATGAATGAGGGGTGTGGTGGGGGCTGGTGAGAGAATAACCCTGATGCAGAGGACAGAAAGGAACAAAGAAATTCAGGAGGGAGTCAGATTTAGCTCCTGTTAACTAATCCATTCTTACACCCAACGCATGACTCTCCTCTGCATCCTTCCTGCACGAAAGGGCTTTTGTTCCTTCTGACAGCCTCTGCTTGAACACTTCCTATAACAGCAGTCTCACTACTCAAAAAGGCTGCTTTCATTTCTGCACTTCAGAGCCAAACGGAATCAAAATCTGCCTACTTGCAATTTCTGCCCCCGAGTTCTGTTCTGAGCACCGCAGCGGCTCACATGAGGTACCATGCCTTTCCTGCATTCAGTTCAGTTCAGTCGCTCAGTCGTGTCCAACTCTTTGTGACCCCATGAACCACAGCACGCCAGGCCTCCATCACCAACTCCCGGAGTTCACTCAAACTCATGTCCATCGAGTCGGTGATGCCATCCAGCCACCTCATTCTCTGTCGTCCCCGTCTCCTCCTGCCCCCAATTCCTCCCAGTATCAGACTCTTTTCCAGTGAGTCAACTCGTCGCATGAGGTGGCCAAAGTATTGGAGTTTCAGCTTCAGCATCAGTCCTTCCAATGAACCTTCAAACATGTGAAAAGTTATCTGCTCCTGTTTTTTCTTTGGGGGTTTAACAGCTCACTGGCGACATCATTTCCAGGTCCTTCGGTACCCTGGTTGGTCACCTTTGGACACACTCAGGTGTCACTGAACCTTCAAACATGGGGCCCGGCACAGAACCCAGATACAATGCCCCAGGAAGGGGTTTGGGGCAATGGTGTGAGGTGGGCAGGGAGCGGTACTGCTCAGCAAGCATGCACAACGGCTCCTACAATCCTGCCCAGTATGTCCATCCGGCTTTGGTGACTTGAACCCAAGGCGGCCAAATTCCTCATTCCCTCTCCAGCCTCTCACCCCATTTCCATCTTTACTCCCTTTGTTGCAGTCTTTGCAGTTTTCCTTTGTGTTCTTGGTATTTAAGTGGTTCACTTTCTGGCCATCTGCATGAAGGTGACCATTCTGAGCCACGAGTGTTCAGGTTTCATTCAGCTGATGTGAGAAGCCCAGACATTAAATATGTAAAAGTAAAAACTTAAAAAACTCCCCAGGTGGTTCCAGCAGCATGCAGCCAGGGTTGACACCCAGCAGCATATTGTGGCCCTGTCCTTTTTGAACATAGTAAACATGTACTTCTTATTGGTTGACACCCAGCAGCATATTGTGGCCCTGTCCTTTTTGAACATAGTAAACATGTACTTCTTATTTTCTCTCCACCCAACTCATTCCAAGCGAACATCATTCTCCGAGGTGTTAGATACACACGATACTCACCCTTGATTTACGTGGCCAAGCTCCCGGTCTGCTCCTGCTTTCTGTTATGAGACTGGACAGCTGACTTGTTGCCTCGATGATCTTCTCCATGTCTTTTTTCCTTGCTCATCACGGCAACTTGTGACTATATGGTCATATTTACTTATGAGAGATCTGCATGCCGAACTCTCATTTTTTCTCTCCTTTTCCTAATCTACTTCTTCGGGAAGTCTGGAACCACGTGGGTGCCTGGACTCTACTTTCAACATAAGTCCCTTTGACAGGGTTGCGGGTTGGTCAGGTACGTTCTTAGGCCAATCAGTGCTCTAAATATTTATCTTGAAATAATCCTTACAACCCTACAAAATAGGTATTAGTCTTACTCTACACATGAAACCACCAAAGTCCAAAGGTTAAGGAACTGGACCCTGAAGGCCTGCGGTTTTCCTGCATGGTATCCTGCACTCTGAGGGCTGAGGGGCAGGGGTAGTCAGGATGGAGATGTTAATCAAATTTTTTAAATGCCTGAGCAGCACTGGTAGAAAGCAGCACACTGATCAGTGGAGCTCTGTTAAGAAACACCGCCTCCCACCCCAGAGAGAAAACCATGGTGCGTGAAGAAGGGGGGACTATGAGAGGAGCCAGGCTCCCGAATGCCAGAAAACCCACTGTATCAAGCAGACAGCTTAATAAATCCCTCTCTTTTATCATCACATGGAACATGTGGCCAGACTGAAGAGCAGCATGGATTAAACCTGGAGGTTCCAGCTCTGTTTGTGGTCAGCACTGCTCCCCTCTACATCCTGCTCCCTCGTTCCTTAAAATGAGCAGTTTCTTCTACTACAACATAGACTCCCTGTCCACCAAAATGTCTGCAGAAAATACAAATCAGATACTGCATGTCTGAATGTACAGTAATTGCACTCTAGAATTAAGTCTCTACCTGAGACTGTTTTCAAAACAAATTACTTCTAGATCTACACTAAAAAATATATGTGTTTTTCTCTTTTTTTGACTGCACCAGGTGGCATGAGAGATCTCCCAAGCAGGCATCGGACCCCGGACCGCTACAGTGGAAGCAGTGTCCTAACCACTGGACTTCCAGGGCAGTCCCTCAATTCCTGCTTTTAATTGGTTGAATCAGAGGAGAGACTGGCATCCCCCTTTTCACAGCATTAATTTACAATGCCTACTGTGTATTTCTTTAAAGTTGTCATCTTGAAAAAGAGGCAGAATTATAAAAAATACTCTTACAAGACATTTGATGTCACTGTCAAGAGCCACAAAATAACTTAATAAATGAAATGTTCTCATGTTCTAGTACTGGATTAAACTTTACCAAGACTTAGATGTTGATTTAACTCTTTCAGAAGTCAGCTCTCCAGTCACCCAGTCTGTGAAAGGGCTTCATGTATCAAGAGTCTTCTGAAGAAAGTGCGCCAGGAGGCCGGCTGCGATAGACTGAGGGAGCCACTGCCAATACCCACTGCCCATGGCCAAGAGGCCCGCTCTGCCAGGACAGGGAAACTGCCGAGGAGACGGCCAGCAGCCTGTGGTTTGGTTTCAACCACAAGTATAGGCTATGCGCCCTCCTTCAAGCCCTCCTCCCACCCCCAATCACTTGGTTTGGCTAACCAGTGACTATATCACAATAATGGGGGAAAAAATTAAAGAAATGCCTGTGACAGTTACTAATAAGGATGGTGTGAAGGCATACTCAATTCTACTTGATCACTCTCTCTTTGGTTTAGGTAATACAGAAGAATAAAGGGCTGACACAATACTGATTTTACTGAAGAATTCAATGAAATAAACTGAAGGGAAGAAGAGGAAAGCAATGGAGACAAAATTCTTACACCAAAATTATGAACAGAAGTCATTTAAAAGAAGAGAAATATTCTACAACAGATGAAGAAAGTTTTAATTTCTTTTCACATTAAACATCGTATACCACAATCAACTAACAGAAATTACTGTAACATTGGTCAAGATGACATAAAACTAAGGATAAATTAAATGTTTGTTATGAGGAAACCTCATTTAATGTGAGTGATGATGTCAGATACTATATGTTTCATGAGAAGATACAATTTATCTTAAAGAGAAAGCAAATAAGTCAGATCAAGGAGACATGCTGAGGTTTTAATAAAGAAGAAATTTTTGCCTTTTCCAGAACGCTTAAAGTCCAGGACAATTTAGGTAAAAGACAGGAATTAAATACCAAGTGCTAGGAGAGTCACAGGCCCATAACTCAGGCTGTGTTTATAGGACTGAACCTCTGCAGCCCTTATCTTTCATGAGCGAGCTACTGTTTCTGGCAGAGGGATCTTCACTGGGATGTGGTATCAATTTTAACCATCAAGCAGTCCAAAGAACTATTTTAAAAAGGGACAGTTGAGTATTTTCATGTATACACTATTAAGGCATCTAAATTTTTGGTGTTTTCAGTATATAACTTTACTGCTATTTTTTATTCTTTTTTCATTTTGCACAACAATGATATTAGGTATTAAGTGACATTTCTTTCTCTACTAATGATCCAGTTTACCCATTTTGCAAACTCCAAATTGCAGTCTTGTGAAGGGAAATTTATAATGTGGGAACACACAGAAAAATACATAGAAAACCAACAGGGAATGTGGTCAGCCATCATAAAATTTCAATCATAATTTAACTGATAGTCTTTAACTTTGGAAAAACAGAAGACTAATTAGAATTAAAATAGGTATTTAAAAATAATTACCAGTAGTTTGTATTAGGAAAGAATACAGCCATAAATGGCTTAATTGCCCAATTAAGTGACTACCAGATTCTTCTTTAGTCAACACTAACAGAATTCACATTTGAGCCAGTCAACAAAGCATATAAATATTTAACATCTCTTGAATAGAACATCTGAGTGATAACAGAGACTACAGAATTCTAACCATTGTCATGACTGTGCACAAATTAACCAGGTTAAGTATCAGAGATACACTGGGAATCCTCCCAAAACTAACGATAGAGTATTCAACAAATTTTTTCAAACATTCAGAAATAAAAATTGAACAATTATAACATGGATGAGACAGTACTTAAACAACTATCAACCTAATCAAAGACCTTTAAAATTACCACCAAAATGCACTATGATATTTTTTTTAGTGTACAGAAAGAACCTATAAGTACAGGTTGCAGAAAGAAAATGTTTAGTGCTATTTACACTCATTTTAAAACTCTGCTCTATACAAATTTAATTCTGATCAGTATGAACAATATTTTTGTAGATCTACTGCATATAAAGCCTTTTCATCAAAGCATTAACAATGAATAAAATAACCTGATTACCTTTAAACAAAGCTGACTGAAACCATTTACACTTACTGCTTGTAAGGGCCGTGGACACTCGTTTCAGTACAGAACATTACGTCAGCCTGCAACTTCATTTTTATAAAGGCTAGAGTTATTTATATGGAATATTGTTCTATATACTACACGCCAATCTATATTTAAGTTCTATAGTTAGGTATTTTATGAGGTTTTTATTAAATATATTCTACACATATTCGCAATTTCACCCAGGAAGAATTTCTTCCCAGTGAAAAAATATAAAATCTTTATATATTTTTTTTTTACACGTTTAGATGAAACTAGCTCATGCTTTAGTGCTGTGCAAATTGTTTTTAGCATATCAGTTTTTAAATTATCGGTACAAAACAAAAGAATGGCATCCCTAATCAAGTATGCCTTGAAAATCAGCTTTTGATTTTAATAACAATTGCAAGCACTAATACCCAAGGCAAACTACATAAAGAAACAAAATTAGTACTATGGAGAATTTTTAATTTTAAGAAATCATCTGAGCTCTCATTAATGAGTAAGTATGATACGGGACACAGAGATGAGCAATAATTATGGAAAATTCCAATTTGCTGATATTCAAATACATAAAAGTGGTGAATCAATGAGGTTTTCTAATATTTCTGTGCAGTCATGGAAATCTACAAGTGACTGGAACTTCCCCCCGCGTTAAGGCTAGGACGCGCGCTCTCCCTCTTGTGCTGTGTGAGCAAGCCCCCCAGTCAGTCTGACTGGGGTGCACGTGTGAAGGAAACACTAGTTTCAGGAGCCCTCTGCTGAGCGCTTCCAACAAGAGGCACATTGTGTCTTTCCATTTGCTGCCGTGAGAACAGCCGCGCTCAGGGCAGGATTCTGTGCCAGTGCAGCCGCCAAGGCTGACTTCGGTAGAATTCACCCAACATTTTAGTTTCTTTTCCATTTTTTTCCTCTCAAGTTGGCCCAGCAATTAACTTCATTAATTGCTGAGTGTCTTCCAGTGTGGATTTGGACATATGAATATTTCTAGGTACCATAAACCAAATTATAAATTCTGCTGATGAGGAAGAAAATAATTGTCAATCGTTTTTAGTGCAAAATTGTATTTGGAACACTTGATTTGTTAGTTCTGGTGATGAAAACTTTTGTGGCAGCAAAATGGTTTCTGCTGTGAAAAATCACTTGTTAACTTTTCCCCTGGAGATTGACTTGCATTCAAAAATCAATTTATATTTTAAAACTGCTTAACATAAACAAAACTACTAGAAATAAAAAGTCATAGTGAAAAATGTTCTTGGTTCGTTTTACTTTCATGAGAGAAGATGACAGTGTTCACGTGGTAGTTGAGGTCCATGGGTCTACAGGCAGACTCTTCCTGAAGGTTCTGAAGCGATGCCGGGTCTCCCCTGGCCCGGCAGCATGAAAGACAAAGACCACGCCACACCACGCCAGGTAGACCGCTTACAGGATGACACAGCAGTTACTTTCTCCAGTCTTTTCACGATTCCTTTGACCTGGGCAAAGTGAAGAGAAGCCTTGTTTATAAAGATGCTTGGGGGAAGCAGAGGGATTCCAGCATAATAAGAAACAGGGAGTTTTTTTGGGGGGGGCTTAATGTTGGCATTTTTTAAAATTAAAAGGCTGTAATAAATACCCTTTTAGTTTTAGCCTGTTTCCAAAATGCCTGGTTATCTGCTTAGCGAGCTCTGACCATACACTATGAAAACATCCTTTCCCCAGAATGTCCAAGAGAACTGGAGCCATTTCTGAATGCCTGCCTCTGTGGTGCAAGGCAGAAAGCTCCCAGCACACAGCTCACCTTGGGAGTTTGGCTCTGGCAAGGTCTCTCTGGCCACCAAATGCATCACTGTTGTTTTGCCAAAAGGAAGCTTTAATGCTGTGTGAAAAGAAGAAGACAGTCTGTTACATATACATCAACCTGTTGGAATCACTCAGCAGAATTGAGATCACTTTAAAAATTGACTGCTTTTTGTATGACTTCCTCAACAGACAGCGCTTCTTACCGGATACAGCATTTCTTACATAATGAAATTAGGTTAATGTTATCAGAAGCAATTTTTATAATTCAGAAATTATTTAGCTATGACTATTAGTTTGACATATATAAACATACTGTGTAAGGAAGGGTAAAGAGAAAATACATAATTGCTTAACCTAATTTTATTCAGTCACCTAAAAAATTCCTGCATCAAAGAGGTCACCACAATGTAGAAATAGAAGAAATGACATATTAATGATTTTAAACATGATAATACATAATTTTATTATTTTCAACCTTATATTCTTCAATTAGAAAACAATTTTCTTTAAAAGGTTACTTTAAATAAACAAATCACTGTTTGGCATTATTAGTAATCACTGTTTTCTAATCAAGCCTTTAAAAGGTTTTTCTCATTTATAAGTAACAATTTTTATCATGAAATATTTCAGACATAGAGTAATATAATGCACCCATATATCTATGAACCAGTTACACAAAGTAAATCCCTTTTTCATCCTGTGTATAAAATGAGCAGCAGACAGTGGGGCTACGGCTTGGAGTTGTTTCTGCAGCTGCAGTGCTCTAGTTCTGAGTTTCACTCTACTCCCCTCACTCGGAACTGAAGGCGGGCTCAGACCAGTACTCAACACGCTCGGTCCTCCTGCCACCCGCTGTTTAAATCCTCTCTATAGGACGATGGTTAAGAAGAGCCCTAATCATCTTCAATATTCCTGATATTTCATATGATCGAGGTGACTTTCCATCTTATTTAACACTAGCCAGCCACTATTTGGTCTATTCTCTTAACTTCTGAAGTTGAAGTGAAGCGTAACGGCCCCCAATACACAGTAGGCTGAAACAAGAGGAGTGCCCTTACTGGATTATCTCCTGGGCCGGCTTTAACAGTGAAACGCAAACAAAATTTTATATTACCAAACATTTCACTAAATGTATTGGGAAAGCCTGACTGAATTTGCAACGTCCACACACCAAGCTGTCGACCATTCTCACACCGCTTCCTGACCACAGGCCGCCAGCCGCGCATTAAGAGCGCATCCTGCCACTCACTCACTGTGAGATGGGTTCTGAGTGCTATCTGCCTCCTCCTGATGCCTCAGCTTCCCCCACCCAAACTGGGAGACGAATTCGAGCACCCGACCCTCACCACTGTATTGATTAAAAGAAACAATCCAGGGAAGTGCCTACCTCAGGGCTTGGCCCAAAGAAGCACCCCATAAATTTTATTGCGATCACCATTATCATCTTCTGAGCAGCAAGAAAAATGGGTCTCAGAGAACAGGTGTGAAAACTGAGATGCAAATGTGGAGAAATTGTGGTCAGGCCTAGGAAGCTGCTGAGGGGCTTACCGATTCAGGCTACACATCTGATTAATGGGGACAGTGACTGCTCTTCTCCACCTGAATTTTGACTCGAAAGAGCAGACACTGACACTAATGGTATCCAAGAAGAAAAAGGAAGAGGGATATGAGACCTGAGACGCCCTCTCTCCTTCACTGTGCGGGCTCTGCCTTCTGCTGCGGCAGAGCACAGCAGCCAGGACATAGGTCCCCACGCTTCACACAGGAGCCACTGGGGGCAACACACCCCTAGCAGACAGGGAGATGGAGAGGTGGACTGGGCGTGCACAAATCTATATTTAAAGGAAGATTCCAACACCCACGGGGTGGCAGGATTACAGTACAGAGCAACCCTCAAGCTGTGTAAAGCACGCCCAGGCCTGCTCCATGCTGGCCATTCAACTGTATGACACTGTGCGCTGTCTCCTCATTACTTACATCCAAGAATATAGGAGACAAAGAAAAACAGTAACCAAAACCCCCCAAGGGGTGAATGTCATTACCCAGATTTACTGAACAACTTAGACGATCCAGGTTATACTCTAACGTTATTTGTCTAAATCACAAGACCAGAGAGATGGTTTGGTTTTGAAGACTGACAGCAACACAGTAATAATGTAAGTCAATCTATTAATCATCCAAAAACAAATTCCAAAAAACAATCAATGATTTGATTTTAACACAAATTCTATGATCTTTAACACGAAGTTGGAGCTTTAGGGCCAAAACAGAGAGGTAATTAAATTAAGTAGGTGAGAAAATGCTCACACAGGTCAACACTTAAAGGGAAGTGGAGTCTCAAGACGCACTCATGGAGTCAATAGGTTAATTCAGGCCACGTCTCCCAGTGACATTCCAAGAGTTACTTGAGGCACAGATAATCAAACAAAGACTAAAATATGGTCCTATTTTCAATGAATGTGAAATACAGCCACGGACAACACTCGTAATTATATATTGAAACGTTCTATCTGTCATAATAATCATTTGCATCCATCTACTCCAGTCCTCATCACACAGTATTTTAACAGTGAATTTTATCTGCTTCTACTGATGCTAAAGCTGAAACTGCAATACTTCGGCCACCTCATGCGATGAGTTGACTCACTGGAAAAGACTCTGATGCTGGGAAAGGTTGGGGACAGGAGAAGGGGATGACAGAGAACAAGATGGCTGGATGGCATCGCCAACTCTATGGACATGAGTTTGAGTGAACTCTGGGAGTTGGTGATGGACAGGGAGGCCTGGCGTGCTGTGATTCATGGGGTCGCAAAGAGTCTGACATGACTGAGCGACTGAACTGAACTAATATCAGAGTACCTTGAAGGAAGAGATTCTATCTTTTCTGAATGAATGAGTGAATGAATGAAAATATCCTACCTTTAAGGAGGATCAGATTAAACATTTCAATTGTTAGGTTTAGAGAAAAAAACTCATAACTATATGTATACAAAGATACATTAAGGTAGATTACTTCCTCTGCCTACAAATTTCTGTTGATAATTATCATAATATATTTGAAACACTTGTACTTAAAGAAAAACAAATTCTGCTCTTGGTAGAATATGCACCCCCATGAGGGGGCACTGTTGAGCCACGTCTCTTCATTCACACATAAAGAGTAGTAATAACTAACAAAGTGTGCAATATGTGCCAAGCACTGTTCTGAGGGAGGCACTACGGTTATTCTAACTTACTGACGAGGAAACCACAACACTAGGACAGAAGGCAGGGAAGTGACTGGCTCAAGGTTAAGCAGCCAGTGAGTAGTGGAGCTAAGCTCCAACATGGACAACCTGGCTCTACGGTCTGCTCTTCCAGTCACTATGCTTCACTGCTTCTCTAACATGACTCACCTGTATTTCTGCATGATTAGCAATTCCATCAATTACAGTCAAAATGAAAAAACATCCCTTCGATATTATAGCTGAAAATCCACCATCATGAACTTTGCCGAGTTTGTGTGTCTAGCTTTAAACTTAAAAATATGACATCTAAACTATATTATCCAGAAGTAAAATTAAACTACATTTGTAAAATAATAAGTGTGGATTCCCATCTCTAATGGCTGAAGAGTTTATTTTACAAGGTGGTAAACACTTAAGCACAGAGCTGAAGTTAGAATGCAAAATGCAAAAATGTAGACATACCAAACTAGGCAAAATTCATAGTTTGAAATTGTATGTTTTTAGCAAAACCAGACATGAGCACCTAAACAAACAAATGAGTGATGCTGCAGCAAGACAGGCACTAAGTCCCATTACAAAGGTGACCATTACCTCCTAATGTGACATTTCCATGCAGAAATCGTCCTTGATAAATAAGGCGTAGAATATTTGGACTGCTGACCTGCTCTTCTTCCCAGTCTGAAAAGAACCAGGGAATTGTTAGGTGCATTTCAACATAAAATTAAGGTATTACCGCCTTGTTCTAAAATTCCGACCCCAATCAGATGAAGAGTATCAGAGAGGACGTGCTTCCTGCTAGAATAATCACAACTCTCGCAAGCACTGTTCTCGCTGCTTCTCACTACATAGCAGGAACTGCTTTAAGATTAGTCTTTGCTTCTTAAAGAACACCAAAACGTGCCAGAACACAGTCCTGAAGTTTAAAAACTAAAACAAATGAGTTGGGGAAAGTCTAATCCTAGTTAAAAAGAAGTCAGATGAAAATCAATTTTAATTATCAAAATAACAGAAAACATCGCAATATTCTGCTATCTGTATCTGTTAAAACATGTATTTGAGGCTGGAAACAGTAGGTTTAACAAAGATTTTTAAAAGCATTAGTATACTGGCAAAGAGCATAACAAAAAAAATTATACCTCAGTAACTAGAAAATAAAAATTTAAAAAAGAACAGTGTCTACTTTTTGATAATGTGGATAACTTTATTGCTTTTTTTAAAGCCAATTGATAAACATTACAGAAGATACAATTTTAGTTCACTTTACCCAAAATTCTCAGAATGAACTTGAAAAACAACAGATATTAGAAGGTACTATACAAGTATGAAATCTAGGATAATTACAAAGACATTCGAAAGACAACTGGTGTGTAGAATGGATAACAATACTTCAGTTGAGCGTATAACTTACCTTATCATGGTAAAATATAGAATATGATTCTGTCAAAATAGCGGTCTGAAGACACTGTATCATGACAAAGTATGGGGTTAGTAACTTTCACTACCTTGTAGATATAGAATTTAAAGTTGTGATTTTGATAGAGATGTGAGAATTCCATCATCACCTTTCTTAAGAATTCTTGCATCATGTGTGAGTTTCCTACAGAAGTTCCTGCTTTCATGAGATAATGGTCAACACAAAAACCAAAACACTCTCAAGAGCAAGTGACAGAAGATAAAGGAGGTGAGTGGAGGGCTCTCCCTTTTGCCTTGTTTTGACTGTTCAAAATGATGAACATGAGTTTGATATAACCAGTGCCTGTCAGTGACTCAGCATGACAGGAAAGGAGAAATGAACCTCAGTCCCACCCCAGCCCCGCTCCCAGCCTCTCCTCCCATCCTGTCCCTCTTTAGTGCCTTCTGACTCCCATGATCCCAGGTCCCTCTCCTCCAGAAGGAAGATCAAATAAGTTGTTAACACTTTGGTATGGATTACTTTGAATTCATCACACCCAAGATTATTGTGAATAGAATATTTCCTTTTTTTTCCTTTAGCATTGTTCATTTTGTCAATAAATTTGGAAAACTCAGCAATGGTCACAGGACTGGAAAAGGTCAATTTTCACTCCAATCCCAAAAAAGTGCAACACCAAAGAATGTTCAAACTACCGCACAATTGCACTCATTTCACATGCTAGCAAGGTAATGCTCAAAATCCTTCAAGTTAGGTTTCAACAATACGTGAACTGAGAACTCCCAGTTGTACAAGCTGGATTTAGAAATGGCAGAAGAAAAGGAGATCAAACTGCCAACATCCACTGGATCATAGAAAAAGCAAGAGATTCCAGAAAAACATCTATTACTGCTCTACTGATCATGCTAAAGCCTTTAACTCTGTCAATCACAAAAAACTACGCAAAAATTCTTAAAGAGATGGGAATACCAGACCACCTTTCCTGCCTCCTGAGAAATCTGCATGCAGGTCAAGAAGCTACAGTTAGAACCTGGACAAGGAACAACAGATTGGTTCCGAATTGGGAAAGGATTTTACGTCAAGGCTATATACTGCCACCCTGCTTATTTAACTTAAATGCAGAGTACATCAAGTAAAATGCTGGGGTGGATGAAGCACAAACTGGAATCAAGAATGCCAGGAGAAATATAACTAAGATCATGGCATCCACCCCCATAACTTCATGGCAAATAGATGGGAAACAATAGAAACAATGACAGACTTTATTTTCTTGAGCTCCAAAATCACTGCAGATGGTGACTGCAGCAATGAAATAAAAAGACACTTGCTCCTCGGAAGAAAAACTATGACGATCCTAGACAGCATATTAAAAAGCAGAGGCATCACTTCACTGACAAAGATCCATACAGTTAAAGCTATGGTTTTTCCAGTAGTCATATACGGATGTGAAAGTTGGACCATGAAGAAGCTGAGCGTCAAAGGATTAATGCTTTTGAACTTTGGATTTGGAGAAGACTCTTGAAAGTCCCTCGGACTGAAAGGAGCTCGAACCAGTCCACCCTAAAGGAAATCAGTCCTGACTATTCATTGGAAGGACTGATGCTGAAGCTGAAGCTTCAGTACTTTGGCACCTGATGCGAAAAGCTAATTCACCGGAAAAGACCCTGATGCTGGGAAAGACTGAGGGCAGGAGAAGGAGGAGGCAACAGAGGATGTGATGGTTGGATGGCATCAATGAATCAATGGACATGAGTTTGAGCAAACTCGGGGAGATAGTGAAGGACAGGGAAGCCCGGCACGATGCAGTCCATGGGGTCTCAGAGTTGGACACAACTTAGCCACTAAACAAACAACATCACTCTCAGACATTTAAAAATGCTTTTCATAGTCTTACTTATCTTTCCTGCCTGATGTGAAGACAATCCTGCATTCTAAGTTTAGTTATTTCAGCTCTTCTGAAATTCCTTCTTATCTATGACCTTTAGCTCCAGTCTCTTTCTGATTCAGGAAATAGTGTTGACTACAAGTCATTTCAAAGTATTTATCTAAAGCAGTATTTCTTAAACTCAGGTCTATGAATCCCTAAGACAGGTTCTTTGGGTCTGAAAGTCCTCATCAAGAGTTTTTAGATTGTGTTTTCATTTTAATGATAACCTGGATGAGATTATCTAGATAATTCAAATTATTACCTTACAACCAAGTACAGCCTTGGGACTTTAGTGATCATGTATGAGTTTAAGCTTATGATTGTACTGGTGCCAAGCAGTACTTCTTTAATTGTCAAGAGGTTAACAAGAAAAAAACAAAGGTCGACTTAATACATAAATGACACACTCCTGTCAGTGAAGGCTGAATGACAATTTGGTACACTGTGTGAATGACAGGTCTGTGGTAAATTCACACATAACTGGGTTCTCATACAGCCAGCAGGAGAGGAGGCACGCCATACTCCACAGTACCATATTCATGGGGCAAGCAGTGAGTGAGTTTTAGCAAAAATATGCCAGGTGGCACATTAAAGTTGCTAATTTGAACATTACTGGTTTTAGAGCTATATTTGCATTTTCTGTGTAGATCTGTTTTACTTTTATGGTTGTATAGAAGTTAATAAGGATTAAAGAGTTTCTTCTAAAAGAGTTTCATATAATTTTAGGTTGAGCAGTACTGATAATTGATTCATTTTGTATACACTGTGTTCTCTGCTAACACAAGTCTTGTGCTTTAAAAGTACAAACTGTTTTGGCTAGCTCCTCTGTCCATGGGATTTTCCAGGTCAGAATACTGGAGTGGGTAGCCTTTCCCTTCTCCAGGGGATCTTCCCAACCCAGGGATCGAATCCAGGTCTTCTGCATTGCAGGTGGATTCTTTACCGTCTGAGCTACCAGGAAGTCCGATTACTGAAATCAGCACAAACAGTTGTATCACTAGGTACGTGCAATTAAAAGGATCAAAATGACTTGGGTTAGCTTCATAGGAAGAGCATAAGCTGAAGACTCATTTGAGGATGGCATGAGTCTTATTACATGGAAAAGAACCAGAGAAAAGATCTCGCTCTCACACACACACACACACACATAAAGGCACACACTCGAAAATTCTGTCATGGATACTGGCTTGAAAATGCAAAGCATAAATGGATTTTACACCTTCTTGACCTTGTAGTAGTTCAGAAAACACAGGAAGTGACATGAATGAGATATTCACTTTCTGTCAAATGCCACGCTAAGCAGGTTGTGTATAGAACAGACCAAAAATTTTAAAAATGTGTTATAATTTGTTGAAGATAGTTTTTCTTTGTTTTTACTTTGTGCTTTGGTGCAAAGAGAGTTACTGATATGAAAGTGTGTGTGTGTGTGTGTGTGTGTGTGTGTGTGTGTGTGTGTGTGTTAGCTACCTTGTGTTTTCCTTTAAAAAATAATTTTCTTTTACATTAAAACAGCTGTAAGGCCACCCAGCAACCTGATGCCCAGGCTCCTTTACCATTCTGCAGTGAGGGAGCCAAAAGGCCAAACCCAGCAGGGATGCGGCAGCCCCTTCAACTTTAAGCCTTGTACCTTCAATCATTCGCTTGTTTTCTTATATTTTACTTACAACTTTTTCAAAATGTCTGTGAAACAAGGCAGGGCATAAAGAATCAACATTATTTATTCTCAAGAGAAAACCACCACTCACCCATCGGCCAGTTGTCATACACGTGCTTTGCGATGTCAGAAGCAGAATCATTAGGAGAAAATAGGAACTCTTTCGTTTTCCCGCTTACCAAGATGAGACGCAAGTTTATCTGAAAGAAGACAATGATTCTTTTAAAGTCTTAAAATTTTTAAAATAAAATAACGAGTTTTCATTTCAATCACATTCTCAATTATTACTAATGCCATTTTCTGTTTTTTATTTACTTAAATTCCAAAAAGATTCTTTTTAAAGGTCTGAATTTGAGACATGATTTTCATTATTTAATACATGTGTATGTGTGTGTGTGAGGATATATTTACCATACAAATGAATAAAGTGAAAGCAAAATTCATTATGCTTTTAAATTTACTCCAGCAATGTTCAGAATTGGACTTTTATAGGTTATCGCTATAACTATAAAATACACATTTTCCATTGAACAGCTAATACAAGTTGTTACCCTGCAGATCACATCACTAAATAGGAAAAAAAAATTCAGTTGTTAATATGCTTCTTAGAAAAAAGGAAGAGAAAAAATAAACTATATACAACTTTTTAGCCTATAAAAATCATTCAAACCAAAACAAATTAACCAGAAACTGTTATTTTGAAGAACTTTATATTAGAGTTAATTGGAAGATTCAATAACAGTAGTTACTTTAATCCCGATTACATGATCACTTTCGTGGAGCTCTGTGTAACGAAGAACACAGATTCACCCTTAGTGAAAAACCTAAGATGGACAATAGAATTAACATTTTTGAGAGCCACTGGATTTACATTTCCAAGTCAATATATATTTGCTTATACCATTCTTAATATAGTTTCCAAAATGTTCACTTTTAAACTTTTATCTTTGTCCATAATTAACAATTTTTTTCAACCAAATATTCATTCATCTCCCTTATAAGTTACAGATATATAGGTGAGGTTTTCTATACCTGTAAAGCCTCTGTTATACGAGAGGAAATAACACCTTCCTAAAAAAGAAAGGTACAGCCAGAGCCCAGTTTCTCTACACACAGAGCACAGAGACTGCCAAAGCACCAGGTTACTCAAGCTCTCCTCCTCAGTTACTAACATCTTTTTATTATTGTTTAAAAAAAAAAAACAGTAAATCTGTAAGATGACAAAGTCTACAGTGAATAAACTGGAATCTACTGTGCGCCACCAAGATACCAGGTCACTCATTCACTATCTCCCACCACCATGGCCACTGCTGTTCCCAGTACCTCAAAAGCGCCACTGAAAACGTGCTGATAATTATAAAATACCTCCTCTAGGAAAATGCTATACACACCCAACTCTGCATTCAACGGGATGCAACTGGAATTCACAGCACATGGAGTAGAATCGGGTTCCATATTAGAAACTGTTTTCTAACTGCTATGTACCCTATTCTCTCAATTTTTAAAGTATTTCAAAAGATAAAAGAAAAAGAAGTCTACACTTCAGGTGAAAAGCCCTTTCGATATGACCTGTGAGAATTTTTTGCTGCCTTTCCCAACTAAAATGAAATTATACCAAAGAACTTAATACAGGAAGAGGTCTGATGAAACAATACTGTTGGAAAGAAGTAATTTGATCCAGGAACTGTTAGTTCCATTAGAATAAAATTCAAGGAAGAATTTACAATAATGATTCAGTTGTAAGAAAGCACCACCTTCTTTCTTTCCCACAACAAATAAGTGATGAGTGACTGCTAAAGCAAGGAGCCTACCGTCTACACAATACAGTGTGAATTTTAGTTCTCACACATACATAACTATTTAACACTGTCTCTTCATGTGTGAATATGGGTAAATATCTATTTGCTCTGAACTTAAAAGGAATCTTTTAATAGCTTCAAACTACTGTGGAAGGGCCCTTCGGCTATTAATGCCCCAAGAAATTATGCCCTTCAAAATGGGTCAGCCACGTGTCTGCTTCACTCAGAAAGAAATATAATTAAATCCAGGCTTCCTAAGAGTTACATAAATGATAGGAAACTACTATTTCCTGGGATCAACTTTTAAGTTAACAATTAATTTCTCCTGAGCTTTTATTCAAGTTATAATAATTTAAAATAACGAAGAAAACAGAAGAGGACTTAACCATTATTTTCCGCAAAGGTTACACTGACACATACTTTAGATTTTCCCTAATACCCATCAGCAAGAAAATGGAAAAATAAATGATAGTGCATCCTTATCATGGAAGCTTCCTACAATCATTAAATGACATGAGATACAGACCTATATGATTTGATGTGGAAAGACATCCACAACGTATTAAACAAAAAAAAAAATACACACACCTCCACCTCATAAATACATAATGCTAACTGCATTCATGCTGTGAAGTTTTTGGCTTTTCCTGTTTTAAACCTGATACAATCACTGACACTAATAAGCTCTTTCACATTTCAAAATCAACGGTCTAACAAATTTATGTTTATCAAGATGATCAGAATGTTGAAAACTTTGGGCCTGTAGATGTGTCTGACACACTTAATTTTTGTTTTAAATGTTTACAGGTGGACATGAACTTTTCAGTCTGACACATATACTCTCAATTTACTCACACTGGTCTGTTTTATACACTTTACCTGGATGGCCACAAAAATTAAGTTTATAATTCATGGTACAGCTTGAAAGTGGCTTTGAGCTACAAATTGAGAAAAAAAAAATAGTAGAGTAAATCTTAAAGCAATCATCCAAACATCTAGCTATATAGGTTGGTCAGCAGTTAACTGTTCTTATAGTATAGTTAGGATTTCCTCAGCGGGTAAGAGGGCAAGCAGGAGATAAAGGAGATGCAGGTCTGAAGATCCCCTGGAGAAGAAAATGGCAACCCACTCCAGTGATCTTGCCTGAAAACTCCCATGGACAGAGGAGCCTGGGAGGCTACAGTCCATGGGGTCGCAAAGAGTCGAATACCACTAAGCAACTAAGCAAGCACAGTATAGGTAGAATCCATCATGCTTATTCAGATTAAATGTCAATTACAGCTCCTCTCAGTAAACATATAGCAATTCCTACAAATGTGAGCTAGTTTCTTTAGAAAGATTAAGTATTAATTATGTAAATACTTTTTAACGAAAGACCTTTTTTCTTCTTTGAAGCCTGGGTAAGTCAATCTACAAAATACCTTAAAAGAATCTCTGCTTGTGAGGTACTGGGATTCTCAACACATCAACTGTGGGTTACAAACAGCACCCTTATTTACAGCTTAAAATGTGATATACTCGCATATACACTCATCTAAGGACAACACTGTTCATCAGGATTCTGAATGACGTGGTAGGAGATGGAGTTCTTATTACGGAATAACATACCCAAGGGATGGCACTTAGGCCATCCAAATGAATGATATATATTTTATAATTACTCTGAAGGCAAAACAAATCAAAACAAGACTATCAGTAAAGCAGAACTACCATGATCATTTCCTGTAAAGCCAATGGAAACAAAAGAAGCTCTTTCATGCATGTAATTTCAAGTTTTTGTTTTGTTTTTTTTTTTTCTGAGATTTCCAGTCAAACTGATTGTGATTCCTATTTGTTGGATTATATCAATTTGGAGAAATCTTATCTACAGCTTAATTCACTCAACAATTTGTTTTGAGCAGGTCAGGATGGAAAAAAATTAAGAGGAAAGAAAGAGGGGGAATGGAAGATGGGATTAACTGGAACAGCCTTTAGAAATAAAACAGGAGATTATGGAGATGGACCATGCCCTCTGAAAGAAACATGACTGTTTTTCACAAAGAGATCAACGCACTGATCAAAAGGGGAACTCCTGACTTCTCTGAGAGTCTCTGAGGAGCAGAGTCTCTGAGACTTCTCTGAGAGTCTCTGAGGAGCAGAGTGAGTCCCGGGGCACAAAGGGGAGGCCTCTGCCTGTGCCCTTGTGGGGCTCATTCCTGCCTGTTTTTGCTAAACGTTTTGCAAATCACTTTAAAAAAGTTCTCAATTTATCTCAAGGGGATTATATCGAGTTTTTTTAAAAAAGTCAATTCAAAAGATGACGTTGTATGTATGATTCCATTTATACAATATTTTTGAAATTACTAAGTAAGAGATGGAGAGGAGTGGTGGCTGGGTTCTACGAAGAGGGGAAGGAAGAGAGAGTGGCTGTGTCTATAAAGGGACATATAGGGATCCTCCAGGTGGAACTGAAACGTGTGCTGCTGGGTAAGCGGCCTGTGAATCTGCACAGAACTACGTACGCACAGACACTAATGAGGGCAGGCGAAATTGGAGAGCTCCGAATAAAGCCTGTGGATTTTATCAGTGTCCATTCCCTGAGGCTACTGAACTAGTTATAAGATGCTAGCTATCATTATGGAAAACTAGGTGAAGGGTGTATGGGATTTCCCTGTATTATTTCTTACTATCCCATGTAAATCCATAATTATCTCAAAAAGATTACTTTTAAAAATTAAGAGCTTGATTTCCTAAAAATGTATATGGTATTATATGTTTGTCTTTGCTTACCTTTATTTTTATCTGAAGGTGAATAGTGCTTTTTAAAAAATAATCCTGTATCAAAAAAAAAATTTGATCTAGAGGAAAAATATAAACTATCAGTGACTTAAGGTATGAGGCTGGAAATAGATAAGCGTATTTTTTTTTCTAGACCTATGGACTTAAATAGAATGTTTTGAATTTCTGTTAACTTCATGTTAAAGAAAAATGGAATGAAGGATGAATATGTTCATGTTTGTACACAGGACTGATTAAAAACAAATTATTCAAATAACTCAGTGCTTAGATATGATAATTACATATTCACAAACTTTCTTTTAGTTGTTCATTTATTCAGACATTTTCTGAAACAGATACTATGCTTGGTGCCGGATTACAAAATATTTGACATGAAACGTCTGGAGATTTCATACCCTGGAAGTTAGGAGGCATACAAACAACTGATTGTGGAGGAGGGGGTGGCTACAAACGGCTCAGCAAGTATTTGCCAAATGAATATAAAAGAGAAACGAAAGGAGAACCTGTGAGTTGGAGATTCCAGGGTAGGGAGTGTAATGTACAGTGGCCAGAAGTAAAACTGCTACTACCCATGCACCTAGTTAGGACTCAGTCTAGAGGACTTTGATGCTACCACCCACATCTCAGAGTCCTGGGAATGACAGGAGAGACGTTAGCAAGCGGGAAGCTGAGAGCTGAACCCAGGGCACCACCACCACCAATACCCGCTGTGTGCCACCCTGCTCAAATGACTGGAGGCCCAGGCAAACTCCTCAGCAAGGCCTCCATGATCACCCTGTCACCCCACCACTTTTGCCCCCACCACGCCCCAGTCACATGGACCTTCTTTCAGTGCCCCAAGCCGCCAAGTTCACTGCCCCAAGGCCTGTGTCCAGGCTGCTCCTTCTGGCTGAAATGCTCAGTGCCCCACTCCAAGCCACACACACTCTAGGCTCACATGTTTGAGAGGGGATGGCATAAAAAAATTCTCCTGCACCTAGTCACCCTGGATGAAGTGATAAAACTACATTTTCAAACAAAGAGCAGATGGAGAATTTCAAAATATAACTGAAGAAGCCAAGAAAGCATTTCTACTTTGTTATTGGAATGAAGGAGCAGTCCTATTTGTGAAGAAGTTGTAAGGCATTCATGAAAACAGATTTTAACTTCTAAGAAAATACACCTGGATTCTTGTCTCTGAATTTACTTGTATTATATACTCATAAACTAAGGTACACTGAGATTTGCTAAATGGTTAAAACTATGGGATCTTTACCTTCTTTTTAACACTTAAAATTATGAAAATGATGTAGATTCTAATGTACATGAACTATTAAATCTGTAGCAGTAAAAACTCAATGGGATTTCTTATTTTTTAACTGTATAAACATCTACTCTGAAAAATAGGTAAAGGAGAGATCAAAGAGTCCTCTAGCTTAAGTTTCCAAGTAAAATTATCAGGGAACACAAGCCCTGCAACAGACCACAGTGATAAAAGAAAAACAGTTGCCCTGAAGAGGGAAAAAAGAACAAGGCATTTAAAAAATCATCCTATTCTTTACAATATGTTTGTCAGTCAACTGATTATTCAAAAGCGACAGCCAGCTCTCCTGTCCAAGAAGAACTCATTCTGGGCAGCCATGAAGACGGCGATTGTCTCCGGCCGCCTGGATCCGCAAGCTTATTCAGCTCACAGACGGCTCGCGTCGACCTGTGACTAGGGATCCCGTCACTCAGTGGTGCCCCAGAGAGCCATGACCTCATGTGCTCCTGACATTGAGGTTCTCATTTATAACTGGACATCTCTGGAACACTCGTGAATTCTTACTTGAATATAATTGCTTTATTACTTATTATTTATTAAATTTTAAAGTCACAATAAATGATTTTACTTAGGATTAGTGTGGCAAATTACTTTGCTGCGAAACTCCACAAAACAAGCAGAAAATGAAAAAGGCAAACACGATAAATACATCTACACCAGTATATAATGTTCAGTACAACTGCCAGTAAAACAGCACAAAAGTCTGCATCCATGCAGGATATGCCACCTGAGCTAAGAATGTCTATCGTTTATTAACATAATCATGGAGTGCTCCTCATTAGGGGTGAATGCATCAAGGCTATTCATTTAGAAAAACACAAGACCTGTGTGTTACTGAAGTTGTTACTGAATATAAATCGAGCAGCATCAAAACATTTAGCATTACAATACAGAAAGTAAATGTAATAGCAGCAGATGGCTTCAGTTAGACTGTAAACTCCTCAAGGGGGCAGAAATCACAAAGACATGGATTGCAGGAGACCCTGGTTCAATTCTTGGGTTGAAGATCCTCGGGAGAAGGACTCCAGTGTTCTTGGGCTTCCCTTGTGGCTCAGCTGGTAAAGAATCTGCCTGCAATGTAGGAGACCTGGGTTCGATTCCTGGGTTGGGAAGATCCCCTCGAGAAGGGAAAGGTTACCCACTCCAGTATTCTGGCCTGGAGAATTCCATGGACTGTATAAGTCCATGAGGTTGCAAAGAGTTGGATACAACTGAGCGACTTTCACTTTTCTTTCTTTGGATTCCTTCTATGTCTTTACTTTCTTCTACTTCCTCCCACCATCAACCAGTTTGTTTTGTTTTTTTTTTTTTACAGATTAGGTACCTGCAGCAGCATTACGTATTAAACATCCTAATGAAGGCATGCTACAAGTACTGAACCAACTAATCATGCTCCCTGAAGTGCGTCAATAAAATCATCAGGGGGCCATTAGAGAGGAAGAGAAAGAGACCATGATCAGGACGCTGTCTCTAAGAAGCCATAGCAACACTGAAGAGGTAACCTGACAGTCTAAGTGTTTACTAATAATCCTTATTCCAAAGTTTCAAAGCCCTCTGAATGTCTGCAATCGCTCCACACACTTTTCAGTCTTTAAACTGCTATTATATGTGAATTACTTCTCAAATGAGAATTTAGCAAAGAATTCAAAACTCTGTAAGACTCAAACTACTCATCAAACTACCATTCTGGTCATTTTTGTCATGCTTGATGTTACTGGTGGTGGTGACAACAAAAAGATTTACTGACTACTTAGCATGTGTCAGAAACTGTGCTAACTACTATTGTATAAAGCAGATAGTATCTTTATTTTACAGATGAGCAAACTGAGGCTTAACTGAGGTTAAACATCTTGCCAGAGTTAAGAGGGAGATTTCTCCAGTTTACTGCACAGCTGGAGGCTGGTTATCAGGCCGACCACTGACCAGCTGTGACATCCCAGACACCGTGGCAGCACTTCACCGTTCTGGGAGCTAGGTTTGTTAGCTGTAACACCACTACTACCAACATGTTTCATACTGCAGAGTTCACAAAATTTATGTAAAGTCTCTGGATACTCCACCACCCTCATTTTCTCACCTACCCAAGGTCACGTGCCTAGACAAGGGCTTACATACAGAGAAGAGCCTAACTACTCAGAATCTACTTTAAACCTTAAATGAGACAGTATGTGAAAGTACTGTGTAAACTCTAAAACTTTCTGTAAAAACATAAAATAGCATATTATTATCCACGTTCCCTGATTAGGGAGGAAGAGATTGTATTCAGTGATCTCTACAGTTCCATTTAGATGTAAAACTGCAAGTTAGAGGAGTTTTTAAATTTTCCTTTGCCATTAGAAGCTAATTTTATAAAACAGATTCCCACCATAGGACTATTAATATTTTTTACACAGTATGATCAGGCTCAACAGAATTTTTCTTTCTTTTTCTCAAAATAATGTTAAGAACCTCTCCAGGATATTAACCATACATTCAGCCAAAATAATAATAATAATCAGTACCTACTATGCACAAACTGGGTATGAAAAGAAGCAAATGGACAAAAGATCACCTGTGAGAAGGTGCCATGAAACAACCAAAACTCTGGAACAGGGAGCTTCAGGGGGCTTCACTGAAGGCCTTGCTGAGGACCTAAAACAGGAGCCAGAGATGCCAAGAGTGGGCAGCAGGACACTCCAGGCAGTGGACCAGCGCGTATGAAGACTTCAAGGAACAAAAGAAGAACCTGACAAGTGCAGGGACAGACTAGCAACTGAGGAAGGGTGGCACAAATGAGGCTGAAGAGCTCGCAGGGGCTGGATCCTCTCACTCAACCTGGGAGGCGCCTCTTGAGTGTTCACTGTGAAACCATTTAAATAGCGAGGCTCATGATTCAAATTCCACTGAAGATCACCTTGACTGCTCTACAGATAGAGCGGCTGATGAGATAAGATGAGAGCCCAGACTGAGCCCTGAAGAAAACTAACACTTTCAAAGCAAATTGAGAGCTGGCAAAGGAAACTGAGAGGGGGTAGCAGAGGAGACAGCACAAAAAAGCTATGTATGTGGGGTCAAGGAAACCAAGAGAAGAAAGTGTGTAAAGGGAAGACCAGATGCTCTCCTATTTTAAGTTCCGCTGAGAGGCCAAGTACGACGAAGACAGAAAAGCATTTTCTGGATTTATAACCTAGAGATCACTAATGACCTAGAATAGTTCCGGGGCATGCAGCCCATTCTGTGCACAACCTTTGTAAATATTTAATGACTACTTAATTTCCCACTAAGTGAAAATACAGCCATTTTTTCCTATCAAAATGAGTTTCCTACATATGAATTAGATATTTTTAAATTCAATTAAAGAACATGATTTACCTTATTTGAACTAACATTGCTTATAATACAAACTAGGAGAAATCTCAACACAGGAAAAGGAGCTGCACAAAGGACACACAGGGACACAAAGCTCCTCTGTCTGAAAGGCTGGCTCCTGCGCTGGTGCTGTGTTTTCCCTCACCCCTAAGACGGATGAATTTCCAGCCTCTACAATCAGGGCCTGAAAGGGCTACTCAAAACGCCAGCACCATGTATGCCTGGGCCCTTGACAACTCCAGGTCAGTGGGACAGAGGTTACAGTACCTGGGGAGGAAGGTCCTTCTCAAATAAAGCACTGCTCAGGAAAAGCCTTTTGCCTTTCCATCTTTTCACCACCTGGAACATAATGTGATGTCTGGAGTTACCTTTAGACCACTGGACGGAAATCCACAGGCTAAGGAGAGAAGAGCAGAGAGACAGGAGAAGCCTGGTCCCTTGAGAGCAGCCTCAGGCCACTGTACTAACCCTAAACAGTCACCATCCAGATTTCTTGCTGCAGGAAGCATGTAAACCCCTCACTTTTTTTATGCTACTAAATAATTTCTGCAGTGACGTAACAGTTAAACACAATGCTAACAGATTCAAGCAATGTTCATTTCTTTTCTTTCTCACAAAGAGTATAAGAAGCAACCTTTAACACAAGAGGACATCAGAACTATAGCAAACTTCACTGCAACTAGGAGTGGCCATGTATCTAGTTCCGACCAGTGAGGTACACGGAAGACTGTCCCAGGCGGCCCAGTAGTAAAGAATCCACCTGCAAATGCAGCCAATCTGGGTTTGAGCCCTAGGTTGGGAAGATTCCCTGGAGATGGAAATGGCAACCCACTGCAGTACTCTTGCCTGCGAAACCCCACTGACAGAGGAGCCTGGCAGGCTACAGTCCACAGAGTTGCAAAGAGTCAGACAAGACTGAGTGACTAATTCTTTCTTGCTTTAGAAAAATTATGAATTAAAACACCCAAAACCTGGGAAATGTTTTGCCTAATTCTTTATACAGAATTGACCCTGCTTTTTGAAAACTGACCCTTACAAAATTGTATTTGTTTCAATATGGAAATGGTATAAAAATTAGTCTATCTCCTTCTGTTAATTAATGTTGAGCAAATAAATATTTTAAAAATATTACTATTAGTTCCCAAACTACACGAGCTGACCCAACCCAGAGCAAAACAAGACAGCAACTGAAATGTCAATCCAGGGTAACTCAGCACTACAGCAGAAACCCTGTGTCATCCACCAGGCACACAGAGCCAAAAAGTACCAACACAGACTTACAGGGCCGAGCACAGTAGCCCAGAAAGAGGCTCTATCCTACACTGAGAGAGGTCAAGGGAGTTCATCTGGTGGAGAGTGGATGAGGGGAAGCACCTCTTAAATACACTTGCTTCAAACTCCTGAGATCCTCTCATTTGGACGCTACAGAGCCATAAATGCATATACTTTGAGAAATCATCATGAATTGCCAATCTGCCATGGATCAAAGGAATCAAGGATATTAATGCTAAAATTACTTTCCCAAGTTAGAAATTTCCTGAATAAATTTGGGAGGCCCAGAAACGAAGGAATATATTTAACCCACTGCAAAGCTAAAAACATCTTCACTTTATTCTCAGTTTTCTGAATACTATTTAATCCCCAAATATGTACTACCTTCTCAACTCAGAACCACAAAAGAAAAATTCAGACGACATTACTGGCATTTTGTGGAAATTCTCAGAAGTTGTGCTTCCTGAATTGCACAGAGATCTAAGTTGCTAGATGAGTTCCATACCAGGGCAAACAACTGGCTTTATCACTGACAGGCTGATTAAATGATTCCAATCCACAGAGAGAGGTACTCAGCAGAAGATGTCTGAAAAACTCTCTTAAGGCAATACAGGAAACCCATATAGTCCTTTCTTAACTTTATTTTCTGGGACCAACTTGTGAACAGTTGCATGATCCATACATGTCTAATGGAGATAAGCTTTTCGTTTTTCAATATACATCAAATAACCAGTCTCTGCAGGGCGCCATTATACATACCCTTTATCAAACAACAATGCCTTTAGGATCTATTAGGTAGATGCTCAGGGACGTTTCCCCTAGACTTTCAGAATGCTTGCTAGGAATTCTGCCACTTTTTAGGATTTTTTTTTTTAAGCCAGCAGACTCTCTGAATTAGAAGAAATAATCTAGAGTTCCCTGGTGCCTAGTGGTTAGAATTCCAGGCTTTCACTTTCATGGCTGTGGGTTCAATCGCTGGTTGGGAACTGAGATCCCACAAGTCACATGATGCAGCCAAAAAATTTAAAAAAGAAAGGAAAAAATCTATTAAATAAAACACTAGGAATGAATGCATTTTGTTAACTTTATGAAAAACACTCCATAAGTATACTGCAATTTTATCAGTATTATTTAAGTATTATTTAGTCAATGTTACTGTTATTATGTTACTATGTATAGAGTTCCTTCTTTCCCTCAGTTAAAGCACTGAAGGTATTGAAGAAACTAACTATGAAATATAATCACTGAATTTAGGGAATTTACTTTTAGAACCAACCAACAGTAAAGAGATTTTATCACAGAAGTTGCTTGTGGTGGCTATCCAGACAGCTTCTCTCTTGCTACAGGCTAATATAATCAGTTTTAAACTGTGTCTAAAATAAAAGCAACTATGCCATCAAAGCTGACCTCTGGAAATCTTATAACCAAACTCGACTGGGTTATAAAATTCGCTGTTTGGAGGCCTTCATTGTAACTTTCTTGATCTTAGCTGAACTCTACACAGCAGAGATTGACATAGAGACAGCATCTATTGCTGCACAGACCGCTATACAGACAGGCACATTCAGTTCAGTTCAGTCGCTCAGTCGTGTCCGACTCTTTGCGACCCCATGAATCACAGCATGCCAGGCCTCCCTGTCCATCACCAACTCCCGGTGTTCACTTAAACTCATGTCCATCGAGTCGGTGATGCCATCCAGCCATCTCATTCTCTGTCGTCCCTGTCTCCTCCCACCCCCAATCCCTCCCAGCATCAGACTCTTTTCCAGTGAGTCAACTCGTCACATGAGGTGGCCAAAGTATTGGAGTTTCAGCTTTAGCATCAGTCCTTCCAATGAACACCCAGGATTGATCTCCTTTAGAATGGACTGGTTGGATCTCCTTGCAGTCCAAGGGACTCTCAAGAGTCTTCTCCAACACCACAGTTCAAAAGCATCAACTCTTCGGCGATCAACTTTCTTCACAGGCCAACTCTCACATCCATACATGACCATAGGAAAAACCATAGCCTTGACTAGACGGACCTTGGTTGGCAAAGTAATGTCTCTGCTTTTTAATATGCTATCTAGGTTGGTCATAATTTTCCTTCCAAGGAGTAAGCGTCTTTTAAATTCCTGGCTGCAATCAGCATCTGCAGTGATTTTGGAGCCCCGAGTCTGACACTGTTTCCCCATCTATTTCCCATGAAGTGATGGGACTAGATGCCATGATCTTCGTTTTCTGAATGTTGAGCTTCAAGCCAAACTTTTCTCTCCTCTTTCACTTTCATCAAGAGGCCTTTGAGTTCCTCTTCACTTTCTGCCATAAGGGTGGTGTCATCTGCATATCTGAGGTTACTGATATTTCTCCCAGCAATCTTGATTCCAGCTTGTGCTTCTTCCAGCCCAGCATTCCTCATGATGTACTCAGGCACATTAGGCGCTATCTATCCCATGCTGTTCTAACCTGATTCAAGATACAGACAGAAACCATCTTAGAGACATGTAACAATCCTCAAGAGAAAGGCAACACCATGGCAATGCTGCTATGTTATATCCTCTTTATACCTGGACATTTTGTTTTGAGGACTGTTCAATTCCTAGCTACAGTGCAAAATGCTAAACCACTTCAATTTTTAAAATCAGACACAGAAGGCGAACACACAAATTCAATTTGTCTGTTTCTTTCTAGAATAAAAAAACAAAAGCATTTTCTAGTTTAGAGTTTGAATGTCAATGTGGGGAAAGGCTACAATGTGGGGAAAGGCTACCGCCTCATGCGACGAGTTGACTCACTGGAAAAGACTCTGATGCTGGGAAGGATTGGGGGTGGGAGGAGACGGGGACGATAGAGAATGAGATGGCTGGATGGCATCACCGACTCGATGGACATGAGTTTGAGTGAACTCTGGGAGTTGGTGATGGACAGAGAGGCCTGGCGTGCTGTGATTCATGGGGTCGCAAAGAGTCGGACATGACTGAGTGACTGAACTGACTGAAACAGCTCGGTATGCTATAATGTTAAGAATAAAAGTATAAATTACAATAAATTTCAGTTCCTGTTTTATTCTATCTCCTGTTTGACAGATTTGTAGAGGCAGCAGAAACTCTGAATTTTTAAAACTCTGATTTAAGTAGTTCAGGCTTGCTCTTGCGATTTCAGTCCCCTCCCCACCCTTGGGGGTGGGGAAGCGTGTTGAGAAGGACGATTTCAGTAATGGTAATTAGAGACTGGCTCTCTCAAGGGAGGAACATAAACGAAACTGCTTAAATGTATTAGAAAGGACAGGGTTTCCAGAGGTTTTTGATATTTTAATGTTAACCTGTGATCCAACTCTACAAGCAGAAAGTAATCATAGGAGAAAAAACATCTCCAACCAACAGGAGATCATCAAGTTTGTTAAAAGGGATATTTCAAGTGCAAATCCACAGCTACGGATAAACTTGCACATGGGGCCAATCCCTACTCAGATCTAGAACTAGGTCAGGGTTTTGAGATAAGATCAGGTAGCTGGGTGAATGGTAACCAAACGCCTTCTCTGTAAGCCAGGGATGCCAGTGAAACGTGGATTCAGAGTTTTTAAACTTCTGCTTTTATTCAGTTCAAGGATTATAGAAAAATAACTTCTAGCTTGAACTGTTTGCAAATGTTGATTTTTAGCTCTCCATTCACCCTTAACTGCATAAAGGAGTGAAAAAACAAAAGGCGGCGGCAGCAGCAAAACAAAACTAAAAAACAAGAAAATAGCCATACTTTACCTCCAGTCCAGATACACTCACAAACTTTCTAATTCATGATGAAGCCTAAATTTAGACAAAGGAAAAAAGATTCTATCCTATACAGCCTCTTCAGTCAGGAAGAGAAAGTTAATAGTATCTGTGAACCACAGGAATTCAGAGACACTTAACATCAATTATTTAAACAACGACTAGCCTATTACAGAGCAAAGGAAAAAAGAGAACAAACCGTTTAGGTCACTGACCAGAGGTACAAGCACAACTTTCTTCCTTTTCCTTGCAATAAAAAAAGGAAGATAACCACCTAACGATTTCCCACATTAACTCCAATCAATCACCTGAAATACATTTCTCTGTCCAAGAACTATTTTTACATCTTTAGGAAATTTTCTTAGATTTCAAAGATTGTTATTTACTGAAAACGTTCTTATGTCACATAATCTGTATAAGTGCAATTATGCTCAAAATCTGTGGTCAATGTTTAAGTTTGTGTATTGTGACAGCAAAGTCAGAACATTTTCTACCTCTTTTTAGAGGTAAGAGAAAAGCTAAGAATGCTAAGAATATTGTCTACAGCACGATTAGAAAAGAAAGTTGCTACACTATGACTTCTTCAGGTCTCAATGTTCATAAGACAAAAAAAACCATTTTAATGTTAAACAGCCTTTGAAACGTTAAATTTTTCAGCACCTTCAGTTCAAAACTAAAAGTGGCGTATTTGTCTTTATATGCTCTGTACCTGTAAGGTTGATAATGTTAGGTAATTATTGCTAATTTTGAAGCTGTAATGATTATTGTGGTTGTTTTTTAAAAAGTCATTATCATGTATATTTCATTCACACATATCAAATGTCATACGTAATATGATCTGTTTCAAAATCATTCAGGAAGAGCAAGTAAACATGACTGCCCATGAGTTAATAACTGTTGAAATTGGAATATGGATACACGGGGGTTTATTATACTTATCTCTCCACTTCTGTCTGTAATTTTTCATAAAACTTAAAATAATTATTTACAAAATCCCACCTAAGGGACTCTTACATTGTAATCTAAAGAAGTTGAGTCAAACTGTAAAGCTGGTCATTTAACTTTGGGACAGAAAATGAGAAACTATCATAGCATAAGACATAAGAGAAAGGCCAAGTAAGGTGTTTTGTTGCCATCTGTATCAGAAGTCTTGGAATAACAGTTATAGAGTTAACAAGAAATGCAGCCACCATGGAATAAAATATTCTACCAAACCTATGAACTAAGAAGGATGTTATAACAGTACTTTTACAAATCTGGAAGAAGTTAACCTACCTAATCAGATAGTTAGAATACTTAATAAAGCAGCTATATACTTAACCTACCTAATCAGATAGTTAGAATACTTAATAAAGCAGCTATATACTTTGTCCAATCCATCCTAGATAATCAGTTTATTTATAATAATGAATTAATTAAACTAACAGGCCATTGCAAATTATATCAATTTCTTTCTTCTGAGCAGTTTTTCAAAATAAAACAAAATGTGCTCTTCTTTCCACCAGAAAGATAACTGTAGTGTTTCAAAGTGAAAGTCGTTTAGTCATGTCCAACTCTTTGGGACCTCACGGACTGTAGCCTGCCAGGCTCCTCTGTCCACGGAATTCTCCAGGTCAGAAGACTGGAGTGAGTAGCTGTTCCCTTCTCCAGGGGATCTTCCCAACCCAGGGATCAAACCCAGATCTCCCACATTGCAGGTGGATTCTTTACTGTCTGAGCCACCAGGGAAGCCCAAGAACACTGGAGTGAGGAAAGTTAGAAACAAATCTGATTAGCAATTTGGAGAGAATCTAGAAAGAATCTAAGGACCACCCTCCCACAAAGAATTAATGAACAACACTCACTAATGTTAAAGGTTGACTAAAAGAGCAGAGATCTCCATCACAGGGAATAAATCAAGGGTAATAATCCCTTTTCCCCACTAGTATCTTCTACAGACAACTGCGAGGATAAAATGTCAACCACTTAGAAATGTGGAAGATTCTACAAAGCTTAACAGAATGATTTATGTTGTTTGGATACGCTGAACAATGCCTCCTAACTACGGTACCCCCAACACTCAGTATTTTCTTTTCCAGAAAGAAGCTTCTCTAATGAAGATAGTGAGTGGTATATTAGTGACCCTGCAGAAAAGATGTACTGGAGATAGGCAGAACCTCACTGAGGTCCTCAGACTTTTTTATAGTAAGAGAGAACGAATTTTATGTTTAGACTACTCCCAGATTCCTTGCAGTCTTAGAGTTTATTTTACATTCATGGTTCCTATATCTGAAATGGTATTAGAAATTAAAAAAGATTAAATTCAAGTTGTTTTTTCCTTGAGTTATCTTCCAGTCTTCGTTCTTTCAATCTAAAGAATCAGATATGACACTGTCCAAATCAACATGCTAGGTTACAACCATGATATAAACAATAAACTCAACTGCATAATAAAGACATTAAAGATGACCCCTTTACCTGGCTTGCTATTACTTGTTAAATAAATGCTACCTTTTTGTGTGTACACAAAATGAACTGGCTCATTTCTAATACACACAGTAATGCTGAAGAATACAGTATACCTTTCCAGAATTCCCTGATAGCTCAGTGGTAAAGAATCTGCCTGCAATGCAGAAGACCCTGGTTCGATTCCTGGGTTGGGAAGATCCCCTCAAGAAGGGAAAGGCTACTACCCACTCCAGTATTCTTGGGCTTCCCTTGTGGTTCAGCTGGTAAAGAATCTGCCTGCAATGCAGGAGACCTGGGTTTGATCCCTGGGTTGGGAAGATCCCCTGGAGAAGGGAAAGGCTACCTATTCCAGTATTCTGACCTGGAACTGTATAGTTCATGGGGTTGCAAAGAGTCGGACATGACTGAGCGACTTTCACTTTCCCAGAATTCTAGAGATGTTACACCCACAGCAGGCTCTGAAAACAGAATACCTGGATCTGAACCCTGGTTCCACCAGTCACCAAGATATTGCTTAATTTGTCATGTTTCAGTCTCCTTATTTGTAAAATGGGGATAATAATAATTCCTAGCTCACAGCATTGTAGGGAAATTCTGCTGAATGAATGTGTGTGAAGCACCTGGGATGGGGCCCGCTTGGACAATGAATACTAGGAAACTGTATTTACATTGAAAACAACAGAAACGACACAAGGCTAATCAAGCTAGGCTCCAAAAGGACTGTGTTAGTAAGACTGAAATCTAAGCAATGTTCCAATACACCTGATGTTACTTGTGCGTTTTTAAAAAACCTATTATTTGTAGTATCTGATTTATTACACTAAGTTCATCAGAGAAAAATAAAATACCACTGAGGTACAAAACTGTAACACAAATCAGGACTGAACTTGTGTTTATTATTTATAACTATACTATGTCATTTCACAGTAGTCATGGTTCTTGGGTAAACTAAACAAATTGCTTAGGAAGCTATTCTGCCAAAGTTTCTTGGTAGGTCTAACTTTGCTGTTCAGTCGCTCAGTCATGTCTGACTCTTTGCGACTCCACTGACTGTAGTCTACCAGGTCCCTCTGTCCATGGGATTTCCCAGGAGAGAATACTGGAGTGGGTTGCCAATTCCTTCTCCAAGGTCCAACTTTAAAACTCTTAAAACGAAGTAAGAGATGGTGTTACTATTGCTTTGCAGATATTAAATTTTACCTTGAACTGGGAGATTCAATCCTTTCCAAAAAGATCATGCTAATTTCTTTGGTTGGATTTTCTACCATTTTCTCTTGTGTATCTTTTATTCATTGAATATGTATTCCACAGATAGCAAAGTTTAGTATGCCGATAAAAAACTTTTAGTTGCTCTGTATTTCTCTAATACAAGGCCATAATAAAAACTATGACTTTCTTCAAACTTACTTTCAGTTTATATTAGTATTGTGTACTGATTTTGTAAAGAAATACATGTTATGAATTTACTGTACATAAATCCCCAAAACAGAATCATTAACAGTGGCTCTCAAGGAATTTAAATGAAATTAAGAATGTTTTATAAATAGTTGCCAGGTGATTGCAATTGGTCCTCTACAGTTTTATTAAATTACTTAAATTAGAAGATCTAGAACTAGAAATCTGATCTCATTTAGGACTGTTGAGAAATAGTGTTGATGTTCTTAATTTTGATATAATTAATACCATCACTGGAATACATGATCTTGGTGAAATACATGTGGCAGACAAAATAGCTTATAAACTAGCAGAGCCCGAACTCAGTAAGTCAATAATCTTACACAAATGTGAATTCTGAAGAGCAAAAAAAAAAGTGTACATTTTGTAAAGTTATTTGTACTTGAAAATTTGTAAAGTACAGTTAGAGACTCATTTTATTTATTTTTGACAGATGACTGGAGAGTAAATAAAATTTAAAGTATAAGGTTCTTTAAAAAAATCATAAAAATATATGTGTGTATATATATATATGTGTGTTATTATCTTTATGTATATATTTCCAAACCTAGAAACAGGATAAAGCAAAGTACTAGCTGGAGAAGGGAAAAGCTTAAAAAAAAACAAAAACAAACAGTTGAGACCTTTTGTAAGATCAGAAAGACATTAAGCATTCCTACAAATCTCAAATATTATTCAATAAGCTCAAACTCCTCCTCCTTTGATTCTACTGAAATAAAGTACTCTGATTTAAATGAATTTTTGTTTTGCTTTCACTTTAGGGGAATCACTGAATTAAAATTAGCAAAGTGTTTCTAGTCATTGGTGCCCCATATTAGACTCCACAGAATCCCCAAAGATGACGACCGCATTTTAAAAAGCAAAAACGTACACTCCAGTGTTCCCAGCAGCACTATTCACAATAGCCAAGACACGGAAATGACCTGCAAGTCTATCACCAGAGGAATGGATAAAGACCACGTGGTGTATGTGTATGTGTGCAGGGAGTTCACGGAAGACTGCGATGGCCACTTGAACTATTCCAGGAAGACTTCAGTGTACAGCCAGTGGTTCTACTTGAGATTTCAGATATGACTTGTGAAAATAAAAATATAATAATAAGCTTACATCTGCACTCTGCAGTATAAATAACCTAAGAATGAGACCATCTCCACTTCAGAATAAAGATATTTAGGGAGAATGTTTTCCCAGTTTTCTGTTTTCATTGGCAGTCTGTCCTAAATCCCACAGGAGTGAGGCAGGCAGGGCTCTGGGAAGTCTGAGAGCTGTCTGCCTGCTTCCTCGGCCAGCTGGGAGTCTGACAGAACCACGGAGAGGCTAGATGTCTCAGGCTCTTAGTAAACCTATCTTTCTCTGGGTGTGAAGGGTTAAACACAAAACACCTCTTAGTAAACCCTGCATCAAAGCACAAACTCAGTGGCTGCTACTGAACCAACAACCCTCCCACCAGGTAAGAGAGGCTCACCTGGGCAGGATTAAAAAGGATCAACTTCAGAGCAGAAAGCAAGTATTATCAACACTTGCCCAGATTATATATAATAGCAAAGCAAAATATTTTGACAGAAAAGTTTGAGAAAAGGTAGATATGGACACAGAAACTGAAAAACTGCAGTGACTTCAAAAAAAGTGGACATTCTGAATTCGATGTCTAGCACTTCAATATGGAAGAAAACTCTATGAATTATAACGAAAACAATGTTTTGACTATAGTAAAATATCTGACAATGAGTTAAGATCCATGCAACCGTTACCAAATTACACAAAAAGGACTTTAATTGGTCCTTATCCAATCTCCCCTGCAATCTCTGCTGTTGCCCACCGCAACTCTTGCCTGGGTTTCTCCTTGGATGGCTTTCCTGACAGTCAAACTTTAAAATAAACATTTTTTCACCATAACTCCGTTCTATTTCTCATTTAAAAAATTATCCTACCTGTAACTAGAGGCACTATACTTTTGGGCTGCTCTCTCATCTCTTCATGAATTCATGTAATGTCATAGGTACTTTTTCTTCAATTTAATGCCCACACTAATTTATATTTTTAGCCTTCTCTCTCCTTTCCTGAAGGCTATTCCACATTCTTACTTCTTATTCCACATTAGTAAAGGTCAAAGATGACTTCCAGACCCCTATACCATTTGCTCTTTCTAAAAGAATTCTATTAGCTTGATTACATGTCTTTCTATGTCATGTAGACTAAAATCCAAAAAGTTAAAAGAAAGTTGATGACAGTGTACACAATGACAGTAGCAACAAACACTGACAGTGAGAGAACAAAAATTAACAAAAAGTAAAACCAAAAGCTGAGCAGTTCGGGGCCATCCGAAATACAAGCCAAAAAAAATTTACAGAGCTCTTGGTCCAGTGAGAGAAATAATTATGTAAGCTGTATAACTGCACTTGAGAGAAACAATTATATAAACTATATAACCACACTGTCCAATACCACCTGTAACTATTCATATTTAAATTCATTAAATAAAATTTAAAATTCCATTCTTCAGTCACACACACTTTCCAAGTGCTCAACAGCCACGTGCAGCCAGTGGCTACTCTACTGGACAGCACAGATACAGAATATTACCATCACTGCAGAACGTGCTACTGGACAAAGCTGCAGTGCTAGCTCACCTGGTATTCTCTATACAACAGGCGCAGAGCTATTATAGGAACAGGGGCATCGAGAGATGAGGAAGATAAGGCTTCTCTCTGCCCTCAGAGAGTACACAGTCTAGTGGACAAAACAAAAATATTTACAAGTGCTAGAAGAGAGGTGATAATGTGGATGAGAGGAGGACTGATTGACAGGCCCAGCTCTCGGAATTCCACACTAGTCAGCTGGAACTGCAATCCATTCACCTTAGTCTCCTGCGGACTGGACCTTGTTCCCCCGCTGTTATGATGGTACAACAGGTAACGCTGAGACTCATCACTGCCTAGCAATTCTGGGCTCACTGGAACCAGAGATGCTGAAACCTGAACAGGACGTGTGTTAGCTCTGTCCCTCTGGACTTGGTGCTTCAACTTGCTGGCAACCCTGGAAGGAAAAGGCCGTGCTGCCACTCTTTTTCCCCTTGGTCCTTCCTAGGGAAACAGCTGTGCCTCCACTGTCCCTTTGGTTTGGACCTCCTAGCACGTGCTATACTTAGAATGACCAAGCACCTGACCAAGTGGTTAAGACATTACCAAGGAATTAATACTGCCATGAAGCACAAGTCTTCAGTGCAAATAAAGCAAGAAGGGAGGAGGGAGGTGCCCCAAAGCAGAAAGGGCAGGCTAAGCAAGGATGAGAGAAGCAGGAACATTGACTGAGGGTCTGTGGGCCAGCAGAGGGTTCATTATAGCCCCACACAGGGCACACACAGCGGGCAACTGTAGCAGATGAGGCTGGATGGGAGCCCAGCTGCCAAGAGCCTTAATGCCACCACTTAAGGAGCTGGGCATGGACTGGCCAACCATAATTAAGTAGAAGAGCTAAATGATGAGATCTCTGTAATGAGATCAGTGTTTTCAAAAGACAAACCTGGGGAAAGGGTGAAAGGCAGATAAATAGAAGTAGATAAAGGGGGATAATATCTGGATGAAAACCTGGCTGGAGGCAGTGGAGATAAAGAACAGGAAATTCATTCAAAAGACACTGTGTGTGTGTGCTGACATCAGAAAAAACTAACTGGCTAACTGACAGGGTCTATCTGGCACACCGGCAGGCGATAAATGTTTGCTGTACAAATTAGTGAGGAAGATACTGATCACGCAGATGACACGGAGGGGCAGGGAACAAAAACTATGAGAAATACAAAAATTTAAGGGAAGGACCGACAGTGAGAGAAACTGAAAAGGAACAAAGAAATCAAACAAGGACATGTTCCTCCTGCCTGGCATGTGATCCTCCAAGACACTAGATGGCCCGCAATTCCCTCAGACCCCTTCCCAACGGTCTCCCCTGATCACCCTGTGTAAAACTGGGCAACACAGCAACTCTCCCTTAGCACTCTCCAAACCCTCTCCCTTATTCTTTCCTGGAGAAAAAAATACCACCACCTCACACACTATGTACTTTACTTACTTATTGTGTTTAATGTCTATCTCCCTACTACTTTAAGCTTCACTCACTGCTGTACACCAGAGCCTAAAACTGTGCCTGGCATAAGCACATGCTCAGTAAATACTTGCTGATTAACTGAATAACAAAAAGAAATAAACAGAGCAGGATTATTACCCATAGACAAATAAGTATGGAAGTAAAGTGACAGCTAACATGGAAATTATATTGATTATATTGAGTGCTAAAGGTAAAAATCTATATAACAGTCCATTAAGTACAAAAGGCTCAAACACCATTTCCTTCAAATATATGTTTTTATATATATAAAATATATGCATTTAATAGTAACACAGGCTTTCTATTTAGTCACAAAATAATGAGAGAGATTTTATGGCTTGAAAAATCACTCATAATACTTGGTAGCTACACTGCAAATCCACAACTTCAAGTATTTAAATTTTATTAATACTTCTTCAACTTCCATTACAAATTTCTAATTTCATTTCTGAAATTTTGATTAATTTTAAATGTTAAGCAAATGCAAGAAGCTAAAGTTGAAATGCCAGAATATAAGTATAATCATAGTCATTAGCTTTAAGATATAATGAAGATGATGTAACATTAAAATGGTAAAAAATGGTGAAAAGTTAAAAATGCAAAAATATCCAAGAACACAAAACGGGCCCACCTAGCTGGCTGGCTTCGGGAAAGTGACAAAATATCATTAATTCTCACCTTCCTCATCAATAAAATGCAGCTAACACAAGCACCTACCTACCTGGTAAGCTTGTTCTGAGAGTTTTTTTTTTTTTTTTTTTAGGATTAAATCTGTTTCAAGTCATTAGCTTAGCACACTGCTTACAATATAATTACTACTTAAGCCTACAATTACTTATGAAAAACCTACTATATAAAAGGCATCACCCATCATACTTACTGGCCACAGTGGCCAATGAAAGAGATATACCTACCCTAACAGAACTGACGACAATTAAAACAAATCTAAAGACAAACTAATGAATTACCAAGTGTGACAAGCGCTACAGAGGGAGCCCATGGGGTTCTGGGTCAGAAATCGAGGGATGAGGGAATTCAATTTTAGATGTGAGCAGCAAGAGTACCTCTGAGGACAGGAAGCAAGACGGCACTGCCCACAGAGGTAGGGTACAGAAGGACACTGAGGAGGATGTCAGGCTCAGCTCAGGTGTGGAAAAGAGCCTGTGACCTGTCTGAGAGGACCCAGGATAACTGAAGCATAGGAAGTTAAAGGAGATAAGATTAGAGAGACAGGCAAGAGCCAGATGATGCAGGACTCCAAAGGCCACTGTAAGGATCTGTGATTTTATTCTATGGGAATTTATTCTTCAATGGAAAGCTGCTGAAGTTTTCTGTTGTTTTTTTTTTCCAGAAGGAAAGATGATCCAATTTATGTCTCACAAAAATCACTTAAGCTATTTTTGGAAAGTGTATCACAGACGAATGTAAACAGAAGCAGAATAATTAGTTCGAAGACTAATGCCATGTCCAGGAGACAGCGATGGTACTTGCAATGCGGTGGTGGCATGAAGAAGAGAAGGAGTTGATGGATTCCAGACGCAGTTTGAGATGGATTGAATTTGGGGGATGAGGGAAAGGGAGAGATCAGAGATGACTCCTAGATGTCTGACTTAAGCAACTGCCTGGCTGATGGTGCCATGGTAAGTAACACAGTTAAGTACTGAATTAATTTTAGCTACTCATAGCTACTATCAGGATAGAAGAGAGAGAGGGGAAAAAAAAACCTTGGTAATCCTAGAGCCAAAAGGGAGGGAGGGGAACTAAAGCACACACAGAAAGGGCAATTAGGTCAAGCCATGAGGAAGAGCAATATCAGACCAAATTCCTCACTGAAAGCAACTACAAAAGTGACATAAGATACCAAACAAACTGAGCTACCTGAAGGCACACAGAAAATCACCAAGAGAACCAGGACATCACGTTTGGACAGAAGGGAAACACACGGACGGCCCCTGTTTTCCCCTTGAGGCATCTGCCAGTTACCAGTACAGGGCATCCCGGCCAGGCAGAACAGGAGCCGGGAGCCTGTGGCAGTCCCGCCAGGCTGGGAAGGCAGAAACTGGACTTCTGTGCTACACCAGAGGAGCCAGGATTGAGGATCCCAGATAAAGTGAACTGCAAAGAACGAGCCCAACATCCTGCTCAGGAACATGCAGAATCATAAACAACATGGACTGAAATGCAGAAAAGCTCCTCAAAAACATGTTGCAAAGAGGCTAAAACAGCTAAGAGCTTTCATCAGTCTCATCATATTTAAAATTCAGGGCTTGTCAAGGAAGAAGCATCTTGGTAAACACTTCAAACTTTTAAATGAGACCTCAGAAGAGCTATGTGTTAGAAGGCTATTTGAATTTCCTGATTACCCTGAATTCAGGCTTATTTCTTATTAATCACTAATGAATCAAAGTGATCAATGTTTAACTACCTGCCAGAGAATATTAATATTTTTTTATCTGAAGAAAGATAACATCATTCAGACCCACTATAATGTTTCATCACAATGTTATTAAAACATTACCAGGCATATTGGGAAAAAGGATCAAATGATCAAAAGCTAGACAACAGAAATGGGCTCATGGGTGATGGGGATAGTATCACAGTTATCAGACAGAAACACTGCAACAATGTTTACATACTCAAGAAAAATAGGTAAAGCGTGAGAATTTGAATCTGTATAAGTTTTAGGACTGAAAATACAAAAACTGAAATTAAGAGCTTAATATTTGGGTATAACTGGATACTGGACAGAGAAGATAAGTGAACTTGAAGACATTTCAGCAAAAATATCCAAACAGATACACAGAGGGGGAAAAAAGAATGAAAACTGAAATGACCTAACACACATGCATTTGTAGTCCCAGAAGGAAAGAACTGAATAGAAACAGTACTTGAAGAACCCCAGCTTACGGAGAGGATGTGGAGAAAAATGAACCCTCCTACACTGTTGGTGGGAGTGTAAGTTGGTGGGAGTGTAAGCTGGTGTAGCCACTGTGGAAAACATTATTGAAATTTCTCAAAAAGCTAAAAACAGAATTACCATACAATCCAGCAATCCCACTTCTGGGTATATGTCTGGACAAAACTCTAATTCAAAAAGATGTATGTACCCCTATGTTCATAGCTTTATTGAAACTATGCCAAAGCCTTTGACTGTGTGGATCACAACAAACTGGAAAATTCTTCAAGAGATGGGAATACCATACCACCTTACCTGCCTCCTGTGAAATCTGTACGCGGGTCAAGAAGCAACAGTTAGAACTAGACATGGAACAACAAACTGGTTCCAAATTGGGAAAGGGCTACATCAAGGCTGTTTATTGTCACCCTGCTTATTTAACTTATATGCAGAGTACATCATGAGAAATGCTGGACAGGATGAACCACAAGCTGGAATCAAGATTGCCAGGAGAAATACCAATAACCTCAGATATGCAGATGACACCACCCTTATGGAAGAAAGTGAAGAACTAAAGAGCCTCCTGATGAAAGTGAAAGAGCAGAGTGAAAAAGTTGGCTTCAAACTCAACAGTCAGAAAACTAAGATAATGGCATCTGGTCCCATCACTTCATGGCAAATAGATGGGGAAACAGTGACAGACCTGGGCTCCAAAATCACTGCAGATAGTGACTGCAGCTATGAAATTAAAAGATGCTTGCTCCTTAGAAGAAAAGTTATGACCAACCTAGACAGCTTATTAAAAAGCAGAGACATTACTTTGCCAACAAAAGTCTGTCTAGTCAAAGCTATGGTTTTTCCAGTGGTCATGTATGGATGTGAGAGTTGGACTATAAAGAAAGCTGAGCACCGAAGAATTGATGCTTTTGAGCTGTGGTGTTGGAGAAGACTCTTGAGAGTCTCTTCGACTGCAGGGAGGTCCAATCAGTCCACCCTAAAGGAAATCAGTCCTGAATATTCATTGGAAGGACTGATGCTGAAGCTGAAACTCCAATACTTTGGCCACCTGATGTGAAAAACTGACTCATCTGAAAAGACCCTGATGCTGGGAAAGACTGAAGGCAGGAGGAGAAGGAGACGACAGAGGATGAGAGGGTTGGATGGCATCACCGATTCATTGGACATGAGTTTGAGTAAACTCCAGGAGTTGGTGATGGACAGGGAGGCCTGGTATGCTGCAGTCCATGGGGTCACAAAGAGTCGGACTGAGCGACTGAACTGAAGTGAACTGAATGTTCACAGCAGCACTTTTCACAATAGCCAAGACATGGAAACAACAGAAATGTCCATCAACAGATGAATGGATAAAGAAGATATGGAATATATATACAATTGAATACTACTGGGCCACAAAAAAGAACAAAATAATGCCATTTGCAGCAACATGGATGCAACTAGAGATTTTCACACTAAGTGAAGGAAGTCAGAAAAAAAAAGACAAATACCGTACTGATACCATTAGTATATGGAATCTAAGATATGCCACAAATGAACCCATCTATGAAGCAGAAACAGAATCAAGCACATAGAGTCTAGACTAGCGGCTGTCAAGGGGAAAGGGGTGGGAAAGGCTTGGATCGGGAGTTAGAGATCAGCAGATGCAAACTGGTATACATAGAAAGGACAAACAACAAGTTGCTACTGTATAGCACAGGGAATTATATTCAGTGTTCTGTGATAAAGCATAATGGAAAATATGAAAAAGAATGTCTATACACGTATCACCATAACTGAGTCACTCTGCTACAAAGCAGTCATTAACACATTTTAATTCAACTACATTTCAATAAAAAATAAATTAAAAAAAAGAATTCCAGCTTAGAAAATTCACAAAATGACAAAAATAGCAAGCCATAGACTCAAAATGCTCTACAAATTCCATGCATAAAGAATACAATAAAAGTTATGCACAAGCACATGATAGTAAAACTGCTAAAAACGAAAGACAAAGATAAAATCTTGAAAATAGCCCAAACACGTTACATTCAACAGAAAAACACATTAACTTCAAAGGAAAAATAGTAAGACCACAAGTTGACGTAATAAAAACAGTGGGAGCCAGAAATTATAAAATAACTTAAAGGTGCTAAAGGAAGAGATCCTTTAAAGATAAAGGTAAATAAATACACTTCCAGGCAAACAAAACTAGTTATTACTAGAAGACCTGCAAGACAAAATATCTGAAAAATGACTCTGTGAAAGTCAATAGAGAGCAAAAACAGCACAAATTACCAACAATCAGATTTTGAAAGCACATTTCATTACAGATACTACAAACATCAAAAAGATAATAAAAAGATATTGCAAAAAAAAAATCTTAAACCACATTGGAAAATTTAGATAAAAATAGATAAATGCCTTGAAAAGCAAAACTTGTCAAAATTGACAAAAAAGTAATAGAAAACATGTATAGTCGACAGGAATTGAAGAAACAGAATCAATAATCCCCAACACACTCCCCCCCCCATGAAAACTCCAAATTCTTTCACCAGTGAACTTCTCCAAACATTTATGGATGCAATAAAATCAATTTTCACAAACTCAGAGAATAAAAAACATTTCTCAGGTCATTTTATGAAGTCAGAATAACCTTGATAGCTAAATGTGTCAAAGACTTTACAAGAAATTAAAAATCACTAGTCAATCTTCTTCATGAACAAAACTGAAAACAATGTAAATGAAATATATTGTAGCATATTAAGAAGATAATTCATAATGAAAAATTAGGTTTATCCAGAAAATCAAGGATGCTTTAAGATTAGTAAAATGTGTATCCCTACCTCACCCCAGTTATTAACACATATCTAAACACACAGCCACTACATTCCTAAGAATTTTATCCTAAGGAAATAATCAGATAAGGCACAGAGACATACTCTAAGATAGGCATTACAATATTGCTTTTAAGAGATTTTAAATGCTTTATGAA
Organism: Moschus berezovskii; assembly: GCF_049115385.1. Taxonomy (NCBI): domain Eukaryota; kingdom Metazoa; phylum Chordata; class Mammalia; order Artiodactyla; family Moschidae; genus Moschus; species Moschus berezovskii. Next base: position 55,907,725 of record NC_142472.1, read on the forward strand.
TATGGAATAGCTAAACAATTTTTGTACATCTATCAGAATCAGTTCAAAATTAACACATGGTTCTATACTTATTTGTATGGATAGCTGTTAATGATATATGACTAAATGAAAAAAGCAGGAGCATTTCTACAGCAAAACACTAATTTTATAAGAGAGTAAACAAAATCAAACATCTGTCTTGAGAGCATTTTGTCCAGACATAATGAATTGACATGTTAATTTATGTTCATAAACACGATATAATGCCTAACTTAAGACAATTTTCCTCAACAGAAAGAACATTTTCTTTTCCAAACCTAGTTATAGAAGGCTGCCCATGTATATATTTTATTTAGACCATAAAAAAATGCTGCCAGACTGTAATCAATCAACAGAGAATCTGCATCATACATAAGCAGATACTAGTAGGGAGACAAAAACAAAATACCCTGAAAGCACTAAATCAACCTATGTGTCTGTCACATATATAATGCAACCACTCCAAGTGTTCTTACCTGGAGAGTCCCAGGCAAGAAGCCTGGTGGGTTTCCCTCTATGGGGTCGCACAGAGTCAGACACTACTGAAGCGACTTAGCAGCAGCAGCAGTAGTCTTTGAATTCAAAGTAGTAAGTTTATAGGAAAAAAATTCTATTGTATGATATATATACAAGAGGACTCAAAGTTCCAACAAGTTTAAAGAAAATTCCCTTGAATTTAAGCAGTAAGAAAAGTGTGTTACTAGCTGCTGAGTCGTGTCCTACTCTTTTCGATCCCATGGACTTTAGCCCACCAGGCTCCTCTGTCCATGGAATTCTCCAGGCAAGAACACTGGAGTGGGTTGCCATTTCCTTCTCCAGAGGATCTTCCCAAGCCAGGGAGTGAACGTGGGTCTCCTGCGTTGCAAGTGGACTCTTTACCATCTGAGTCACCAGGGAAAAACCCACCTGCATTAAAATCACTCCAACCCATAGGTTACACAGCATTTTGCAAAGATACCTGAAGCAAGGTGTTGGGAGGGGATCCAGGTACTCTGCTGAACAGGGCCTGAGGGGTTAGCACTGTCTGCTCAGGTACACAGGGGGAACGCTTAGGGTGTTTATCACTATTGCCATGAAACCCAAATTTCTACCCTCGTTCTGTATTTTCCCAGCTATGTGATTCCAAAGAAGATCCTTACCTCTCTGAACCTAGGCTGAGAGAAAGTAAAAATAGCTCTGCTGACAATCACTCTGTGACAGAGACAGACAAGGCCGGCAGAAGACCAACAGGTAATAGACTTTCCCAGGGCCACACTACAGCTCCACAATGACTGACGAGCTCCTCCAGCCTGCTTCCTTTTTCCTGCCTCCTAAACAAAGACAGCTGAAAGATCCAATTACCAACCTACTTCCACTCTGTGTCTGCAGCATTTTACCCTGAACAAGTCTCCTCTTCCTTGGCTCCCTCATCAGCATCACGAGGCAAACCCCAGCGAGAACCTCTGCGATACCCTCTTCTATGACTGCGTGGCTGCAGCAAGTCAGTAAATTTGACTTGTTCCACTACAGATGTATTCCTGGTGCTCTTCACCAGGGAAGCAACAGCGGCTTCTTTTTCTACTTACCAACCTATTTCTCCAGGGTCACTGAGAGGATGAAACTAAATGTTATCCTGTCAAATGCCAAGCATCTGCCTGGGAAACAGCTAGGACACAACAAATATTAGCATCTCTCCCCTCTGAGCTCAAAATAAAGCTACTCGTGTAATTTTTAAAATTATCTATCTAGTTCATCCCTGCAAAAATCTACATCTCTTCAAAACTCAGCCAGGAAATAAGCCCCTCAAGTAAACAGAACTCTGAACAACCAAAACAGACATGACCAAGTCCATGAAATAAAAGACCATGCACTTTCCCATAAGAATGCCTGAAAACCCCACCTGGATGTCGTTTACTCATTTTTAACACACTCTGTCCTAATAAACTTTGAAAATCTGATTTCTACACCCACAGCAAATTAGAATCAGCAACTATGAAGTTAGAGAGGGACAGTTAGGCATACTGACCACAGAAAAATACTCAACAAGGCAGGAAACGGAAACACTATATCAAAGAGAACTCAATACAGCTTCTAAAGTTTGACTGAACATCCCAACCATAACAACATATTAAATAACAAGTAAAACAATTTAGAGAAACATACCATAATAGACACGTTATTTAATATGTTGTTTGTTCATCAAGTCACCTCCATATGCATGCGTGTGTGTATATTAGCACATAGATATTAATATATAAATGGTACTTATCTACCCTTAACCTTCATAAAACCTCCCAACTCATATTAGGAACAAGAGCTCCAGCAAGAGAAAGAAAAATTTTAAAGAGCTCTAAGTAAAGAGAAAAATTTAAGGCACTGGATCTTAATATAACTCCTTCTCTAAAGTTAAAACTTTTCTATTCTCTAAACCTTTTTCAATCATGACATTTTCCCCCTGGTCTACTCTATATCTGTCATTTAACTTAGAAAAGTAATAAAACTTCACTTTGAAAAGAAATTCATTTGAATAATTTCCTGTCCACTAGAGGGCTCCAATATTTCTTTCACAAATGAAAAAGATATGACATTACAATAAAAATATTCATTAAGCACTGAAAAAAATCAAATTATCATTAGCTCACTTAATCCCAGACTAAACACAGTTACATCTGCTACAATTTCACATTCATAGCTTAAAAAGGTACAGGATTCTTTATTACCTAAAATGCTTCAAATAACCAAAACTGCTTTGCCATTACTCTCACACTGTCAATGTCTCTCTCACATAGGGTTTTCAATTTTATAGATATCATAAAGTATAATTTCAGGCCAAAGCTCCAAACAGTAGTTCCAATTTTTATATAATAATTTTATAAATATATTAATTTACATCTTGAAAACTTTCAAAATCCAGAAAACAAAATTATCAGCTTATCTAACCAGCCTTAGGCTTTATTACTGACAGACTAAATATTTTCTTTCAGAAAGCCTAAATCATTAACATAATTCATGCTACAAGTATAAACAATGAATAAGCTGCATCATGAGCTATGATTTGCGCTGAGGGGGAAAATGAATCACTTAAATACAATGTATTATAATGATACTCGGTTCAGGATATTGTCAGATTTTTCTCACAAATTAGTTATTACACTGAAATGTCAGTAAATCTCAAACTCAATCACCTTTAGCAAAGAAAAAGCCAACATTTTAAGTAAATACATTTATACCATTTATAGGACATCGTTACAGAATGTTAATTGAAAAAGTATCAACTGCAAATTATTTTTTGTAAAGAATACAGCAAATCCATTCACTAGGGGTACCATTCGTACCCTCCCCTAAAAGGCCGACTTGCTAAATTTGGATTCTAAGAAAAAGACCCTTTATGGTACACAAAAAAATATACTGAATTTTTAAAAATAAATTTTAAATGTCAGTTATATTTACAAAATAAAAGTTATGCTAAAAAAATTTATTTAAAAAGGTGAGTCACAATAATTTCTATAAGGAGACTTTACCAAAAACATCAACTGCTTTAGCAATTATTAGAACTCAAGAATGAACTATCTCTATTGAAACCATGACAGGGCTTATTATAATTTCACTGCCCCACCTCTTCTCCGAAATAGGATTTTCCTATACAGTTGACAAGCACCATTAACAGGTAAAAAAGCATAACGTTTCTAAATAGCACACAGTCACCGATGAGAAACTTAAAATGCTTAGTGCATATAGCAAATGTATGTATTCATACTTGCAATAATATGCATCCCAATCAATTTAGAGTTATGCTTCAAGGGAAGTATCAGATTGCAGAGAGGTGGGTCTGAGAAGGCCGATGCTTTTCAAGAGTGGTCACGTTTTCCTCACTTTAAGTCAGAATGTAACTGCAGACTGTCAATTATTGATAATGAAAACTTTAACAAACACAAAGTATTGAGTCCACAACTTCTAACCGGTATTTATCATATTATATTTCAAAAAACTGTAATTCTAGGTACATATCAAAGGAAGACACTTCTGAAACAAAAATGCAATGTGAGTAATAGCAAATGACGGTTTAAAAGGTTTTAATGCTGGGAAAAAACCCTCAAGGCTTCCAAAGAGCTATATGGCTAGAAAATGAAACATAAAAATTATTCAGAATCATCTAATCTGAGTTGTACCCTAGACACACTCTGAAACAGCATCACCAAGGAATTATATGTTTATTACATAATACTGCTTTGCCCTTGCCTATCACCTTTAATCAAGGGATCTCAAAGCACCACAGAATCATCAAGGCCTTAAAATATAGTCTAAAACAGAAATAGTTGTATTTGATAACTACAGCTATTAATACAACCTTGCCATCCCTTCCAGGCACCCCGATCCGAACACTAGCTACCAAACCTCCTCTCTGACTTGGAAACGGTATTCTCCAAATCACCCCAATTTGTGAGTAAAGCTACGCACATTCAGCTCCTTCTCGTCACTGGGCCTAAATAAAGAAAGCTGTTGCACTGTTTTAATCTCACAGATCTATTGCACGACAACTTCTGTGACAGATATATAGTACGCAGGGTGATCATATCGCACAGTGTGCATGATGGTGTAAGATGGAGGTTTTAGCCAGAGAGCAAGTCTTTGCTGGAGGGTATGAGCCCAAAGAGTATCCATCAGGGAAAGAGGGTTTTCCTGCTCCATCCAGAGACCTATCTAAGCAACTTCACCAACAGGGTGAAGGAAATCCAGTCTGGCTAGCCTTAAGCTGGCAGGAGACTATGCTCCAGTGTGTACCCCAGGAGGGAAAGGAAAACTAAAAGGACAATGCTCGAGTTTTAAGACCCAGGAAGGAGAGTGTTGAGTTGCTCTGTGGCCACCCAAGAGACAGAACATTGTGGTTCCTTTGCGTTTAAACAGCGCACTGAAAGGGAAATCAAACACAAGCAAAATGTCTTTAAACCAAGGTCAAAATATGCCATTTAGAGCCATTTAATTTTACAGCCCGTAAATGGGGTTCACTCTAACTGAAACATCTCACATTTTAAAATTTAATCCTCAGCAAAGTTCAATTTTGTTTTTACGCTGAAATATACAAACGCTCAAATGTTAACTTCCTATATATGAGCCTAACTATGTTAACTTCAATTCTTTCATAAAGGAGATTATTCCCCTTCCTGTTAATTGCATTACGTTTGTCCCCAGTATAGCAAAGAGTAATTTCACCTCGCACAAACCCACCTTCCCAGCGCTGTAAGCCTACACGGTTCCTGTTAGTCAACAGTCTCATAAGCTTAACCTTCTTTATGAACAAAAAGAAAAGCGTCAATAAACAAGAGTACTTTGGTTTCCAGTTCTTAACATTCCAGGATCAAGGTTCAATCAATAATGTGTTTTATTAGCCTTTTAAAGTCCAGTGATGTCATACTACTAAATATTTAGTACTAAAAGTCCTGGAATATTCAAAGTACCAAAATACAGTCAGCCTGGATTTGTGAACATTCCAAAACGTCTATTTCTGTCGCTGTACTTGTTCTCCCAAACGTTTCGAAAAGCTCACAGCAAATCCTGCCCGAGTTTCTAAGAGATAAGACGTCCCCACTTCTTGGAAATATCCGGCTTGCACCTACTGCATTCATGACCAGTGTCACAGGGCAAGATTCCCGATTTCCTGCCCACCTCCGTATCTAGCAGGGACACCCGGCCTCAGCTCTGCCGTTTTCAGAAGCTTTCAGACACAAGTGTTCGGAGGCTTCTAGCAAAGCGGAAGAGATTTTTCTCCACTTCAAGGCACCTTGCTACATGTTCCTAACTTCTCCATTGTCTTTAACCATTTAGAAAACGCAACCAAGTGAGAAGATCCGTATTAAAAGCAGCGCTTTCAACGAGAGCGACACGAGACCCTCCAACTTCTTCCACAATCTCCCGGCACCGTGGCTTCCCCACCCCACCCCCACCCCGCAAACCTTCACCCTACGCCTGCATCCTTTCTGATTAAACGAGATTGGAAACCACAATTAAATCAAAGGTTGTCGTTAACTCTTAATCCTTCACTTACCATATCCGCCGGGACATTACTGGACATCTTGCCGTTTGACATATACCCAGATGTTTACGCAAAGAAAAAAAATTTTAAGACAACAACAAATTTTAAAAAAGAGAAGTCTTCGAGCTAACTGAAATCAATCTTCAAGATCTTGATTGGTTCGAGATGTGCTCTCCAAAAATAATTTTTTTAAATAAAATAATAAGTTCGTTCCGAGCCGAAGTGCCGGCCTGGCCGGGCGCAAAGCAACAATCGCCGGCAGAGCTGTGGCCGGAGCGGAGCAAGTCCCGGGTCGCCGAAGTCAGCAGCAGCGGCAGCAGCAGCCCCAGGACCGGCCGCGCCAGGTGGACCGAGCCGAGTGACACACGGACATGGAGCGGGGTGGGAGGGGGTTAAATCGCCTTCCTCCTTTCCCAGCCCCGCCGTGATTCACACTCGCTCCCCAGTCGAGTCCTCATGAAGCGGGAGGAGGATGCCCGGGCGCCGCGGCACACAGAGAACTTATGTGGCTACACATGGACGCGTCCCCGGCGGCCGGCGCGGGCAAACGGCTCTCAACTCGCGCGGCCGCGGGCACCCGCGCTCAAGGGCATTTAACTCGCTGGCAGCCGAAGCGCGAGCCCGGGCCGGAGAGCCGGCGCGGCGAGCGCGGGCAGGGGGGCGGCGCGGCGCGCTCGGCCCGCCAGCAGCGAGACCCCCACGGCCCGTCGGGGCTCAGGCCGCGGGAGCCTGCGGGCAGCCGCGGGGCTCGGGGCGCATCGCCTCCGGCTCCCCGGCGCTCCTCTCCCGCCTCCTCCGCCTGCGCCTCCCCCCAACCGTCTCCGCCTTCCGCTCCCCTCCCCGGCCTCGCGAGCTCCGCGCGACGCCGACTTCGGCCGGACCCCGGAAGAGGCCGGGTTCTTCCTCTCCTCAGCCCGGGAACCGTTTCCTCTCAGAGCTCCGTCTCTCTGCCTCCTCCTCCACTTTTCAGTCCCCGACGCCGCAGCCGCCTCCTGTCATCACCCCTCAAGCCAACATGGCGGCTGCGGCGGCAGCTGCCGGAGCGCGAGCAGGGGACCCGCGGAGAGCACGGCCCCCCTCCCCCCAGCCTTCCTCGCAACCCCCGCCTCCGCCCTCCTTCTCCCCCTCTCCCCCTTTCCGCGAACCCCGAGTGCGTCACTACGGAGACCACCCTGAAGCATCACGGGAAATGTAGTCTACGCGGTGGGGGTGGGGAGCGGGACACCAAACGCGTTCTAGTCGGACTCCGAGGCCACGCCCCCTCTTAGCAACAGTTGCTAGGAGAGGAAAGCTCCCTCTAGCCCGGCGACTGCCCAGGAGTTTAGGGAGATACCTGCTGCCAGGAGGACTGTAATCCTGCGAATTATTGGGGGGGAAATGATACTGCACAGAGAAATTCCCTCATGCACAATATACTCGCAGACTTAAAACATGGTTTACCTCCAGGCAGAATCATTCATTTTAATGACAGCTCGCTCTCCACATCCTGCAATCTCAAAGCATTTCGTATAGTGATTTCATCTAGGTCTCTCCTCAACAATACATTTGGAGGATCAGAAGCAATCATTGATTTCCAATAAGGTCATAGAAGTTCAGCAAAAGTAAGGATAACATTAAGCAGGGAGAATGTTTGAACATGTGTTTCTTGATGACCCAGAGCCATAAAACTACAATTCAATTAATTGAAATTACCCAAAACTACATTCAAGACAATAGTGTATGAACCAAAAACTGTTTTAGATACAATAGTGTATGATGCAAAATCTCTGTCAGGAAACAGCTACGTCCGCCAAACCACACGGGGTGACATGAGTTTACCAGGCTAGCCCTGAAATCCCACTTAACTCAAAATGTGATTGAAAACTTATATGCCTGCAGTGATTAGCAAACACAGAAAATAATACCATTGGTGAGAGACTTAGATGAAGAATACGTCTACCCCAGATTTAGGAACAAAAATGCAGAGACTGCAAAAGTCTATCTGGCTCATATCTCTCTTAGTGCTCCGAGTGTTTTAGGAAAGGCCATCTCAATAAGTTCAATTCAGTTCAGTTCAGTTCAGTCGCTCAGTCGTGTACGACTCTCCGCGACCCCATGAAGATACCTGTATAAAAATACCAACAGACTTAAGAGTCTGAAAACCACCTCTCCAACCTCCAGCTCTGTGACCTCATCTGTGAAACAGTCTTGCCTACCTTCCAGGGGTCAAGTAGGGGCAGTTGTGAAGATGAGTCCATGCATGGGAAATAAATCACTTTGTAAATAATATGCATCGTTTGATGTGAAATATTACTACTTATTCATTCAGCAAACCCTCCAGGCCCTTGGCGAGGTACCGGAAGTTTAAAAGATGACTAATCCAGGCAGTGTCCTCCATTGGCTAGAAGCCTGTGTCATTCCCCCAGCAATCTCTCCAGTCAGGTGTGTCTATCGTGATGGAAACTCTCAGGAAGTTTAGAGTACCTCCTCTCGAATAGCCTGGCTGGAGAAATTCCAAACACTCCCGAGGGTGTACATCATCCTGGGATGAGTTAGGGTGGTAACCAGGGAGGAGGAGGGTAGGTCAAATTCCCAGAAAGACCAAAGGACAGAAGACAAAAGAGACCCAAACCTTGCGTGGAGTAGGTTTCAGGACTTGATCTAGATATGTCTAAGTCTGTAGCTGTGTGAGTCTCCCTGGCCTCATTCCCCATGTGTAGCAACCTCAGGCCCTCTCCACCAGCCCTCCAGGAAATAAGGACTGCCAAAGATGCTTCAAGGAGCTCACCAAGTTCGTCCTCCACCCCACTTCAAATCCCAACTTTCCTCTAGCTGCTGCCCTGCCCAGGGCTCTGCTGAGTCTGAAAGTAATTGAAAGACGAGAAAGAGAAGAGAGCAGGATGTATAGAAGCCTCAACCCACTTCCTCTGCTCTTTCCCAATAATCATACAATGACAAGAGAGGTAATGACCTCCGCCACCAGCCCAAAACCTTGGCATCTCTGACACATGAAGCTCTGTTTGCTGCCACAGCAAAATGCAACATCTTTCAAAAGTAAAGTCCCCGCACCTGGCTGTATTTCTAATCATTCTTCTACGAGAGGCTGCGACATTATAGATCTTCCCTAATAGTATTAAGGCATAAGGAAGCATGACCAGACACCACTGCAGATTTTTGCACTCTCCTATCTTTACTCTGAACTTCCCGATTCAGGTGGGTAAGATGAGAGGCTGGAGAAAGAGCCCCTGTGTCCACAGTGGAAAAGGGTAGCATCTTTTTGATACCTTCAATCCACTGTCAGCAGCAATCCAAAGGAAGTGAATGACACAGCATTTTTGTATTGGGAAAAGCAACTCCATGGGAAATCAGAAGCCTTGCCTCTGCCAATGAATTTGCTGTGTGACCTTTGCTTCTCTGAGCCTTAATTTCTTCATCTGCAGAGATTGGACTAAAAGTCTATAAGCTGCTTCTAAGAGCCTATGAAGTCAAGTTCCGGAAGAATAACACATGACACCCATGATCTGTTAAAAATATCTCTCCCAAGTGACTGCTCACATGTATAAGGGTTTTGTGTTTTTTTTTCCGAAGGTGGGGTGGGGTGGAGCCAGGTGTGATGGAAATATTCTAAGATTAGATTATGGCAATGGCTGCATAACTCTAGATTAGATACACTATAAACCATTGAATTTCACTCTTTGTGTGGATGAATTTATTTTTATTTTTAAATTATAGTTAAATATACATAATATAAAATTTACCATCTTAACCTTTTTGGGGCACACAATTCAGTGGTATTAACATTCACTTTGTTGTACTACCCTCACTACCATCCATCCACAGAACTCTTTCATCTTGTGAGACTGAAACTCCAAATCAATGAACAATCTCCCATTCCCCTTCCCTCCAGTCGTTGGCAACCACCAGCCCCTTTGCCACCTCCATCCAATGTTACCCAAAGCTGACCCGGTCTTCTTTGGTTCCAGTGTAAGAGTCAGTTCGAGGTTTTACTTTGTAAAAGTATACTACGTTTCTTTCTCATGAGAAAACCCATATGAAACCCCCTAACACCAATGTGAAAGCTATCATAGACATGTCCTCAATAAATGTTAATTTCTTACCATAATAAAAGATCAAGGACTTTTTCTCTGAAACAGGAGATAATTTGATAGTTACTGGTTCAGTAATGGGACTTTCCCCTTTTAGTCATATATATATATATATAAAATTGGCTATGCCAGGTCTCAGTGGCAGCATGAAGGATCTAGTTCCCTGACCAGGGATCAAACCCAGGTCCTTTGCATTGGGAGCACAGAGTCTTAGCCACTGGACCAAGAGGGAAGTCCCCCCACCTTAAGTCTTTACTTTTTCCACAACAGAATGTATTATGTGTGTTTGTTGACTTAAGAATTGTGCTGTGAATCGTTTTTTTGGGATGTGAAAAAAAGAATTAAATTGTCTAAGGCAAGGGAACAAGCAGACATGTGGCAGGCCTGTTTTTGATCCTGAGGAGCCCCTTACACATGAGTCGCAATTATGTCTAGCCCTTCAACCTTACACGCCCTTAACCAGACATTCTCAACCCCATTCCCATAAATCACTGCTGCTGCTGCTAAGTCGCTTCAGTCGTGTCCAACTCTGTGCGACCCCATAGACGGCAGCCCACCAGGCTCCCCTGTCCCTGGGATTCTCCAGGCAAGAACACCGGAGTGGGTTGCCATTTCCTTCTCTAGTGCATAAAAGTGAAAAGTGAAAGTAAAGTCGCTCAGTCATGTCTGACCCTTAGCGACCCCATGGACTACAGCCTACCAGGCTCCTCCGTCTGTGGGAGTTTCCAGGCAAGAGTACTGGAGTGGGTTGCCATTTCCTTCTCCAATAGGAGCCATTTAAAAAGATGGATGCCCCACCCCTACCCCAGCATAAGTAAGTCAGACTCTCCTGAACCAGACATGACACCACCATCTTTCAAAGCTCACCCAAGTAATTCACTTGTGCAGCCACAATTGAGAAACACTGTTTAAGTCAAATTCCTTCAAGTTCAGCTTGTTTCCTATGTGATCCAGCAATACCATTCCTGGGTACATACCCTGAGAAAACCATAATTCCAAAAGATACATGCACCCCAATGTTCATAGCAACACTATTCACAACAGCCACAGCATCAAAGCAACCCAGGTGTCCATCAACAGAGGAATGGATAAAGAAGATGTGGCACATATATACAATGGGACAATAAAAAGGAACGAAACTGTGCCATTTGCAGAGACATGGATGGACCTAGAGACTGTCATATGTGTGCAGTAAGTCAGAAAGAGAAAAACAAATATTGTATATTAACACACATATGTGGAATCTAGAATATGGTACAGATGAACCTCTTTGCAAAGCAGAAATATAGACACAGGCCTGGAGAACAAATGCGTGGACATAAAGAGGGGAAAGAGGAGTGGGATGGATTGGGAGATTGAGATTGACATATTAATATAGACATTGCTGTGTATAAAATAGATAACTAATGAAATCCTACTGCATAGCACAGGGAACTCGACTCAGAGCTCTATGGTGACCTAAACGAGAAGGAAATTCAAAAAAGAGGAGATATATGTATAGCGGATTCACTTTGCTGTACAGCAGGAACAAACACAACATTGTAAAACAGCTATGCTCCAATGAGATCTTCCCAACCCAGGGATCAAAGCCGGGTCTCCCACATTGCATGTGGATTCTTAACCGTCTGAGCCACCGGAGAAGCCTTACTCCAATAAAAATTCATTCAAAGGTAAGATCAGCTTCCTTCCTCTTTGTCAGTCTTGCCTTAATAATGAGTGATAACCTGCAGGTACTGTGATTTGCAAAGGTGGCCACAGTCATAAAGATGAAAGGAATAATCATCATTACCCTGCTTTCCCCTCCCCCACCCTGCTGTGCTCATTCAGCCACCCAGATGTTGACTTCTCCTCTGATGCAGCCCGGGTCTCTTTATCGTAAGACATTTCCCTGTTTGCTCAGAGTCCAGTAAGAGATAGAGGTGGGGAAGGTGAAATTTAAAAAACCATGTGATGAGCTGATAAATGCCACCATGGGAACTGACACCGGACACTTGGAAAGCACACAGGAAACGAGGCAAATTTAGCTTTGAGGTGTCTGGAATTGAACTGGGTGAAGGCTGGTTGAGCAGGTGGGGTGATCAGGAAGAGCACACACACACATGCACACACACACACACATTCACACACTCCAACCAGATAGGAAACCCCTCACATTTAGAAACTTTGGATCTGTCCAAGACTGTGTATGCTAATTTACTCAGTCACTCAGTCGTGTCCAACTCTTTGCAACCCAATGAACTGTGCAGCATGCCAGGCTTCCCTGTCCTTCACTGTCTCCTGGAGTTTGCTCAAACTCATGTCCACTGAGTCGGTGATGCCATCCAACCATCTCATCCTCTGTCGTCCCCTTCTCCTCCTGCCCTCAGTCTTTCCCAGCATCAGGGTCTTTTCAAATGAATCAGTTCTTCACATCAGGTGGCCCAAGGATGGAAGCTTCAGCTTCAGCATCCCTGTGTGCATTTTCAGTGTGTGTTCAGTCGTTTCAGTCATGTCCAACTCTGAGACACTATGGACTGTAGCCCTCTAGGCTCTTCTGTCCATAGGATTCTTCAGACAAGAATACTGGAGTGGGGGTTGCCATGCCATCCTTCAGGAGATCTACCCAATCCAGGGATTGAACCCGAGTCTCCTGCAGCTCCTGCATTGCAAGTAGATTCTTCACCACTGAGTCACTGGGGAAGCCCTTCAACATCAGTCCTTTCAATAAATATTCAAGGTTGACGATTGACTGGTGAGACCTCCTTGCTGTCCTTTGGTTGAAAAAAATCCTGTTCCTTGTGGTTTTTCATTTTGCATTGAGATGATTTCTCTCTGGTTGAAACTTTCCCTGTGTGTAAGAAGTAAACATTTCTGAAGACTTGACACTGAGCAAGCAGAAACAGGGCAGCAAGCACAGTAAGGTCCAGGGCCAGGGTGGAGTAAGCCCCAGAGGATTGCCTGATGCACAGCTGGGAGGGGTCCCCCACAGCTGGAGGTTGCATCTTCCCCTGGATGGGCTTGGGTCACACGACCTTGGAGTTCCAAGGGTCTTTTATTTTGCTGCACTGCCAGGCATGTGGGATCTTAGTTCCCCAACCAGGGATCAAATGTGCACCCCATGCACTGGAAGCGAGGGTCTTAACCACTAGACCCCCAGGGAGTCCATTAAGGGTCATGGTAGTACAGCTATCAATCAGGTAACAGTCAGAAATTATTTCCTTCAGTTCAGTTCAGTTCAGTCTCTCAGTCGTGTCCGACTCTTTGCGACCCCATGAAACGCAGCACGTCAGGCCTCCCTGTCCATCACCAACTCCCGGAGTTCACTCAAACTCATGTCCGTCGAGTCAGTGATGCCATCCAACCATCTCATCTTCTGTCGTCCCCTTCTCCACCTGCCCTCAGTCTTTCCCAGCATCAGGGTCTTTTCAAATGAGTCAGTTCTTCACATCAGGTGGCCAAAGTATTGGAGTTTCAGCTTCAGCATCCCCCCTTGCAATGAAAATTCAGGACCGATTTCCTTTAGGTTGGACTGGTTGGATCTCCTTGCAGTTCAGGGGATTCTCAAGAGTCTTCTCCAACAACACAGTTCAAAAGCATCAATTCTTTGGTGCTCAGCTTTGTTTATAGTCCAACTCTCACATTCATACATGACTACTGGAAAAACCATAGCTTTGACTAGACAGACCTTTGTTGGCAAAGTAATGTCTCTGCTTTTTAATATGCTGTCTAGGTTGGTCATAACTTTTCTTCCAAGGAGTAAGTGTCTTTTAATTTCATGGCTGCAATCATGATCTGCATGATTTTGGAGCCACCCCCAAAAAATTATTTCCTTATTTACAAATAATTTACATACCTAATACAGTCCCTGGGCCACCACATCACGAGTGAAGGAGGTGACACCCAGTTTTTCTACAGATAGGCAGCTTTGTTATTCCTCTTTGGGGCTGTAGCCACCTTTCCTTCCAACTATCTGTAACCTCCTTCAGGGTCTGAGCTGGGCTTTATTCATCTCTGTAGCCCTGGTGCTTAACATATTATAGGAGTAGCACCCAATAACCTTGTCAGTAAGCACACGGAAGAGACGAACCTCTACATTCTCTTCCCAACTCCATGATTTTGCAAAGTCAGGGATTATCTTTTGATGTTCTATTCAGACCTAGGAGTGTGCCTCATTAAGGCAGAAATGATATTTAGGTTTCACTCATTTGCTTTCCCATGACTAAGAGAATATGCCAATGGAAAGACAATTTTTGTGTGCAGGCTGGAATTCACTTTGAAAAGGTGAGTTCTGTTTTTTAATGGTAACATGTTTTTAACAAGTTTTTTTGCAAACATACAGCCATGGGAGTTGGGCAGACTATGGTCATGGGCCACCAGAAAAGTAGTACCCGAATGACCTCCTGTTGATGTCCTACAGTGCCTTTCTTCCCGACCCGACTCCACTTTTGCCCACACCGTTGCAGGGTTTTGCCCGCACTGTTGAATATCTAAAGTTGAATCTAGAAGGAACCTTAGCAATGGCATCATCTCCAATTCTTTCAACTAATGAGGAAATAGAAACTCTTCAAATGTACCCACATCTCTGTAATTTTCCAATGAACATAAGAATGAGTTTCCTCTAAGATGTTTCAGGAAACCAAAAGGCAGAACGGTTCCTAGCAGCATTATGTAATTGTTGAATTATTTCATGATTCTGTGTTAAGTCATGACAAATATACCAAACGAATATAAAATGCATCATCAAATTGATTTCCTAAAACACAGTCATTATGCTTGGTTTTCATTGCCATGCAAATCAGTCCACCATCATAGGATTATTCAATCAAAGGCATTTTTTAACAGCAAAAGTAATGAAACCCTATTCAATTTAAAAAAAAAGAAAAAAAAATCCTGTATAAGATTATACTCCCATCAGTGTAGGCAAGCGAATTCTCTTGAATAATAATCTTGTGGCATGAACTGGAAATTCTATTTATTTTATACCCTAATAACCTCTATGATAGTCACTGGACTTTTGTTTTTATCTTTTTTAATTGAAGGATAGTTGATTTACACTGTTATGTTAGTTTCAGATAGTCACTGTTATTGAGACGTTTTTTGATTGATTGACCCATAATAAGTCCATGTTGTTCAAACTGTGTTTTTTTCTTTACCAAGGGAGACAGTGACATTGTCCATCAATAAATGTATTGCACATTATATTAATAGCTAAGAAAGCAGAATGACGAATCCAGGAAAGATTTCTCCAAAGCCTTATGTATGCTTGTGAAGGCTTCCAGTGTATCACATTGACAGGGAGGTCACTAGTCGGAAGGGCTGGGGCCAGAGAGTGGCCTCTGTCATCATCACTGATTCAGCTCTTGAGTCAGGCCTTGTTGGGCAACCACCCATGTGGCTGCATTTCATGACCATGTTACATGGAATAATCAGCACGCGCCTCCTCCAGCATGCCAATCAGAGACTTCACACAGGAGCTGGGACCTAACCATCTCTCAAGGGCAGCAGTGATAAAGGAATTGCCCTGTTCAAATGGGCATCTCCTTCAGCAAGTCAGGAGGCTTCATGCCACATCACCTTCTCATCTTTCTGGGGAATTCAGATGTCATAAATTTATCACAGTGGCAACCTTTGATGTAAGGCCACAGACAAAAGTGTTAGTCATTCATTGCACCTGACTCTTTGCGACCCCATTGACTGTAGCCCACCAGCCTCCTTTGTCCTCGGGATTCTCCAGGCAGGAATACTGGAGTAAGTAGACAATTCTCTTCTCCAGGAGATCTTCCCAATCCAGGGATCAAATCTGAGACTCCTGCATGCATGACAGGCAGATTCTTTACTGTCTTATCTACCAGATAAAAGAGGAGACCTAAAGTGAACTTAAATCAACAGATTCCAGTGAAAGAGCGAGGGGAAGGTAACATATTGGTTATGAATGCGGGCCCCGTATTTAAATCCTGGCTCTGCCACTTACTACATGTGTAAATGCGGGTGAGTTACTCAATTTTCTCATCTAAGAAAAAATTGTGAAAGTAGAAAAATACATACAAAATACAAAAATTTTAAAGAGAACTCTTTCTAGCACATAATAAGCTCTCAATAATAAGCAATGATGACAATCATCATAATAAAACGAGATACCCTGGGAGAGACTTCAAGTGTTTGTCTCACTCTCTTTTCCTGCTGTGTTAGGATTTTCATATGTGATAGTAACTTGACTAAACCAGCTTCTCTTAGGGCCCGAGTTTTCAGCTAATTGTTCTTGTTAACTGGGATCCAGCCATACTGTCTGCCTCTTGTTATAGAGACCAGTAGAACCACACTGATGAAAAGCCTGGCCTCATGGAGACATGGGTTCGATTCCTGGGTCAGGAAGATCCTCTGGATAAGGAAATGGCAATCCACTCCAATATTCTTGCCTGGGAAATCTCACGGACAGAGGAGCCTGGGGACTACAGTCCATGGGGTCGCAAAGAGTCGGACACGACTAAGTGGCTAAACAACAACTATATGTGTGTGTGTTTATGTGTGTGTGTGTAACTGAATCACTTTGTGTATACCTAAGCTAACACAACATTGTAAACTAACTATACTTCAATTTTAAAAGTGATTTAAGGGACTTTCCTGGTGGTCCAGTAGTTGGGACTCTTCACTTCCACAGCAAGAAGACTGGTTTGATCCCTGATCAGGGAACTAAGATCCTGAATGCTGCATGGTACAGCCAAAAATAGATAAATAAAAAAAGGCTTAAAGAGAGAGAAGGAAAAGACAAGAGGAGACTAGAAAGAAAAAAGGGGGGAGCAGCAGAAGGCAAGCTCTCCCAGGTAAGCTCAGGCACCATTTGGGTTTTCACACACTTTATTTTGTGTAATCTTTACAACAGCCCTGGGAGGTCACGTCGTTTTGCCTATTTTACAAATGAAGGAGAGACTCAGGAGTAAGATAACTTTCTCAGGGTCACTGGGATTCTGACTCAGATCTGTTTAATTCTGAGGATTCAGCAGAAGGGCAGGGAACAATTAGAAAAATCACCCTGCAGCAGTCTGCATTAACTCATGAAGGCAGAGTTGAGATAAAACCTTAGAAAAGCAGAAGCCTCGCTCTCCTTCGCGGATGCAGACATACTTCCCTTCCACAAACAGCAAAAACAGGCAAGTAGCTTTAGGAACCCAGAAATAAGTTATTGGCTTCATAAAATACTGGCCTTTGAATTTAGTTTCTTCTAAGGATATAATGGCAGAGGATCCTGGCGGGCTAAGGTCCATGGGGTGGCAAATAGTTGGACACGACTCAGCGACAAGTATATAATTTACCCATTAAACCCACTCTTGGGGTTCTCGTATTCCTGGAAGGGTATTCCTTCTTTTTGTACAAATATGATTCCAGGGTAGCTCTGCATCATGACATAGTCAAAGAAATTGAAATGAAACTTTGCCAGTTATTTAATAACAAATCACATGACTAACATTTATTAGCACAAAGAGATGGCAAGCTTCAGTGAATCTCCTGACACCATAAAATACTTGCAGGCCTGAACGGATCTTCTGCCTTTTCACTCTTTTCTTGCAAGCACCATCCCCTTAGGACAGAAGCAAGTGGCCCAAAGCTCATTTTTTAAAGTGTTCTAAAGAAGCGCTTGTCAAATTTCAAATTCAAATTCCTTCCAGGCTGTACATTGAACGAAGTGAAGGAGGAGTCTGTTGAAGCTTGAGGTTGCTTTCCGCTATACCTGGTGGTTCTTTGGGGCTGAATATCTGGTCATTAAATTAAAAGGCCAGCCTACTCCGAATAAGATTATTCCCTTGAAATATGCTAAATAATAGTTACAAAATACTTTGGGGAGAGTTTTGTTGGCGTTGGAGGTGCCATTCCCCCCCAAATTTAAACTCCAGTTATATCGTGACTTAGTAAAGAATCTGCCTGCAATATAGGAGACCCAGGTTCAATCCTTGGGTTGGGAAGATCCTCTGGTGAAGGAAATGGCAACCCACTCCAATATTCTTGCCTGGGAAATCCCATGGACAGAGGAGCCTGGTGGACTACAGTCCATGGTGTCACAAAGAGTCAGACACGACTGAGTGACTAACACTTTCACTTTCATTTTATAGGTGGCTCAGAAGGTAAAGAATCCACATGCAATGCAGGAGACCTGGGGTTCCATCCCTGGGTGGGGAAGATCCCCTGGAGGAGGAAGTGGCAACCCACTCCAGTATTCTTGCCTGGGAAATCCCATGGCCAGAGGAGCCTGGTGGGCTACAGTCCATGGGGTTGCAAAGAGTTAGACACGACTGAGAGACTAACACACATGTTCTTTACATGGGTATGTGCTATTTGGTTTTAGTTTCTATGTTAAGTCAAATGTATGAAGTCTCAAATTCACAAATAAATTGTAGTGACAATAATTCTTATGAGGCTCAGTACGAAATTAGAAGTCTTGATTATAAACCATTGGTACTTGCATTGTCAGCGGTGTGCTCTGGTTCTCAGCACAGCTGCCTGATGGTCCCCATGTTTTACTGGGTTGTGATGCCTTTGAGTTGGCGCCCTATTCACCCTTTATTTACTGCACTTGGGTGTGTTTATTTTCATTCTTGTAAAAATTTCTGCTGACTTCAAGATATGCAAAGCTTTCACATCAAGGATAGGGACCTACCATTTTTTGAATCAGTCATTTTTTTATAGGATGGTTCATTATGTATTCTTTAACTCAAGTGGATGGTCTTTTTCAGCCTTTCTTTTTCGCTCAAATAACCTAACTGGCTGTGGGTCTGGAATTCATTTTATCACGTGGATAAGTAAAAGGTAGGTTTTGATCAGCCAATGTATTCTAGTTCTAGTCTGATTGTTGAATCAGAGGGAAACTTAGAGAGGCACAACCTGTAAGGGTTAATCCATGAGGTTTCCAGCTTGACTTCCTTCATGTCAGGGATCTAAAAAGATGGTGATGGGGAAGGGAGGAGGGAGGAATCCTTGAAATACTTTCAACTCTTTAAAATAGTTAATAGAAATTCTATATTTAAAACTGATAAGGCTGCTCGGGAGAATCAAATGTCACATTTCTTGGATTTTTGGCTGGAACGTGATAGCGTGATCCTCTCATGGAAAAAAATCTATTAATAAAAACTTAATAAATGCAGTTTAGGAGATAAAAATCTTTCAGAAAAATGGGGCACATTGGGGAAAGATAACAAAAAATTATGCAAACCACTGACTGTTCATTGCTTTAGTGTAAAAACCATTAGCATCTCCTGTGAAATGACGTGGTAGTGGACACAGGTCTACAGGGTGAACAAAAGACAAACCTCTGCTCCTGTGATGATAAACAGTTAGTGTGCAGAGACAGAAAATAAATAGGCTATCCAGACAGCATACAAGTAACCCACATGGGCTGAACTGTGTCACTTTCAGACTTCACGTGTTGAAACCCTAACCCCCAATGCCTCCAATTATGACTATCAGTCAGTTCAGTTCAATCGCTCAGTCATGTCAGACTCTTTGCGACCCCATGGTCTGCAGCACAACAGGTCTCCCTGTCCATCACCCAAACCCATGTCCATCGAGTCAGTGATGCCATCCAACCATCTCATCCTCTGTCTTCCCCTTCTCCTCCTGCCCTCAATCTTTCCCAGCATCAGTCTCTTTTCAAATAAGTCAGCTGTTCACATCAGGTGGCCAAAGGATTAGAGTTCCAGCTTCAGCATCAGTCCTTCCAATGAATATTCAGGACTGATCTCCTTTAGGATGGACTGGTTGGATTTCCTTGCAGTCCAAGGGACTCTCAAGAGTCTTCTCCAGCACCACAGTTCAAACGTATCAATTCTTTGGCACTCAGCTTTCTTTATAGTCCAACTCTCACATCCATACATGACCACTGGAAAAACCATAGCCTTGACTAGACAGACCTTTGTTGACAAAGTAATGTCTCTGCTTTTCAATATGCTGTCTAGGTTGGTCATAGCTTTCCTTCCAAGGAGTAAGCGTCCTTTAATTTCATGGCTGCAGTCACCATCTACAGTGATTTTGGAGCCCAGAAAAATATTAGTGCACTGTTTCCACTGTTTCCCCATCTATTTGCCATGAAGTGATGGGACCAGATGCCATGATCTTAGTTTTCCTAATGTTGAGTTTTAAGCCAACTTTTTTGCTCTCCTATTTCACTTTTATCAAGAGGTTCTTTAGTTCTTCTTCACTTTCTGCCATAAGGGTGGTGTCATTTGCATATCTGAGGTTATTGATATTTCTTCCGACAATCTTGATTTCAGCTTGTGCTTCTTCCAGCCCAGCATTTCTCATGATGTACTCTGCATATAAGTTAAATATAACTATATTTGGCTTTAAAAAGATAATCAAATTGAAAATGAAGCCATTAGAGTGGAGCCCTATTGCACTCTGGTGATCTTCTAAGAGGAGACCAGAGGACACAGAAGACAGCAGGGGGGCATGCACAGAGGGATGACCATGTGAACAGGCAACAAGAGAGTGGCCACCTGCGGGCCCAGGAGAGTGGGCTTGGAAGAAACCTAACCTGCCAGCACCTTGATTTTGGACTTCCAGCCTCCAGATCTCTAGGAAAAATTAATGTCTTTTTTTTAAATCGATTTCTGTTGCTTGTACCACTCAGGATGTGGTACCTTGATAAGGTAACTTTAGAAAACCACCACCACAACTAAAATAGATACAGCCGGTTCAGGTTACGTGCTATAAATAAAATGGCCCAGGGAGACAGGACAAGGAGACTCCAAGAGTAGTTACCAGCAACTGGGGGATTTAGAAGGGGGCGTATTTTTGCTGAGTCCTGATGGCAAGAAGAAAACCCACATTAGGGCAGAAGGAAAACCTACATCCAGAACCTGGATTTTGGTAAAGTTACCCAGGAAGCGTCACCACAGAGGACTCTTGGGGGCCAATCAGCTGTGTTCTTCCCAAGGTGAGCATCCCCCCACCCCGGCCCCGATCTGTACTCTTGCAGGCTCAGACACGGTTACAAGGCATGGTAGTCCAGTTGCCTGGCAAAATGTTATGATTTTACTCAGTATTTGTGTATGGCCATTGTATTTGAAAATTCACAGTTTTAAAAAATATCTGTGATAAAACTGACTGTGGCTCAGAACAATATTGCAAAATTCAGACTTATATTAAAGAAAGTGAAATATCAATAACCTCAGATATGCAGATGACACCACCCTTAAGGCAGAAAGTGAAGAGGAACTCAAAGGCCTTTTGATGAAAGTGAAAGAGGAGAGTGAAAAGTCTGGCTTGAAGCTCAACATTCAGAAAACTAAGATCATGGCATCTGGTCCCATCACTTCATGGGAAATAGATGGGGAAACAGTGGAAACAGTGTCAGACTTTATTTTTTTGGACTCCAAAATCACTGCAGATGCTGATTGTAGCCATGAAATTAAAAGACGCTTACTCCTTGGAAGGAAAGTTATGACCAACCTAGATAGCATATTAAAAAGCAGAGACATTACTTTGCCAACCAAGGTCCGTCTAGTCAAGGCTATGGTTTTTCCCGTGGTCATGTATGGATGTGAGAGTTGGACTGTGAAGAAAGCTGATCGCCGAAGAATTGATGCTTTTGAACTGTGGTGCTGGAGAAGACTCTTGAGAGTCCCTTGGACTGCAAGGAAATCCAACCAGTCCATTCTAAAAGAGATCAATCCTGGGTGTTCATTGGAAGGACTTATGCTAAAGCTAAAACTGCAATACTTTGGCCACCTCATGCGACGAGTTGACTCACTGGAAAAGACTCTGAAGCTAGGAGGGATTGGGGATAGGAGGAGACGGAGACGACAGAGAATGAGATGGCTGGATGGCATCACCGACTCAATGGACATGAGTTTGAGTGAACTCCGGGAGTTGGTGACGGACAGGGAGGCCTGGCGTGCTGTGGTTCATGGGGTCGCAAAGAGTCGGACACGACTAAGCGACTGAACTGAAGGGAAAACTACTAGACCATTCAGGTATGACCTTAATCAAATCCCTTATGATTATACAGTGAAAGTGACAAATAGATTCAAGGGATTAGATCTGATAGAGTGTCTGAAGAACTATGGACGAAGGTTTGTGACATTGTACAAGAGACAGGGACCAAGACCATCCCCAAGGAAAAGAAATAGCAAATAAGCAAAATGGCTGTCTGAGGAGGCCTTACAAATAGCTGTGAAAAGAAGAGAAGCTAAAAGTAAAGGAGAAAAGGAAAGATATACCCATTTGAATGCAGAGTTCCAAAGAATAGCAAGGAAAGATAAGAAAACCCTTCCCTTGATCAGTGCAAAGAAATAGAGGGAAACAATAGAATGGGAAAGACTAGAGATCTCTTCAAGACAATTAGAGATACCAAGGGAACATTTCATGCAAAGATGGGCTCAATAAAGGACAGAAATGGTATGGACCTAACAGAAGCAAAAGATATTAAGAAGAGGTGGCAAGAATACACAGAAAAAAACTTTAGAAAAAGATCTTCATGACTCAGATAGTCACGATGGTATGATCACTCATCTAGAACCAGACATCCTGGAATGCGAAGTCAAGTAGGCCTTAGAAAGCATCACTATGAACAAAGCTAGTGGAGGTGATGGAATTTCAGTTGAGTGATTTCAAATCCTAAAAGATGATACTGTGAAAGTGCTGCATTTAATATGCCAGCAAATTTGGAAAACTCAGCAGTGGCCACAGGACTGGAAAAGGTCAGTTTTCATTCCAATCCCAGAGAAAGGTAATGCCAAAAAATGCTCAAACTACTGCACAATTGCACTCATTTCACACACTAGTAAAGTAATGCTCACAATTCTCAAAGCCAGGCTTCAACAGTACATGAACCGTGAACTTCCAGATGTTCAAGCTGGATTTAGAAAAGGCAGAGGAACCAGAAATCAAATTGCCAACATCTGTTGGATCATTGAAAAAGCAAGAGAGTGCCAGAAGAACATCTATTTCTGCTTTATTGACTATGCCAAAGCCTTTGACTGTGTGGATCACAACAAACTGTGGAACATTCTTAAAGAGATAGGAATACCAGACCACCTGACCTGCCTCTTGAGAAATCTGTATGTAGGTCAAGAAGCAACAGTTAGAACTGGACATGGAACAACAGACTGGTTCCAAATAGGAAAAGGAGTATGTCAAGGCTGTTTATTGTCACCTTGCTTATTTAACTTATATGCAGAGTACATCATGAGAAACACTGGGCTGGATGAAGCACAAGTTGGAATCAAGATTGCTGGGAGAAATATCAATAACCTCAGATATGCAGATGACACCACCCTTATGGCAGAAAACGAAGAAGAACTGAAGAACCTCTTGATGAAAGTGAAAGAGGAGAGTGAAAAAGTTGGCTTGAATCTCAACATTCAGAAAACTAAGATCATGGCATCTGGTCCCATCACTTCATGGTAAATAGATGGGGCAACAGTGGAAACAGTATCAGACTTTATTTTTTGGCTCCAAAGTCACTACAGATGGTGACTGTAGCCATGAAATTAAAAGACGCTTACTCCTTGGAAGAAAAGTTATGACCAGCCTAGGTAGCATATTAAAAAGCAGAGACATTACTTTGCCAACAAAAGTCCATCTAGTCAAAGCTATGGTTTTTCCAGTGGTCATGTATGGATGTGACAGCTGGACTATAAAGAAAGATGAGTGCCGAAGAATTGATGCTTTTGAACTGTGTTGTTGGAGAAGACTCTTGAGAGTCCCTTGGACTGCAAGGAGATCCAACCAGTCCATCCTAAAGGAGATCAGTCCTGGGTGTTCATTGGAAGGACTGATGCTGAAGCTGAAACTCCAATCCTTTGGCCACCTGATGCGAAGAACTGACTTATTTGAAACACTGATGCTGAGAAAGATTGAAGGCGGGAGGAGAAGGGGATGACAGAGGATGAGATGGTTGCATGGCATCACCGACTCAATGGACATGAGTTTGAGTAAACTCCAGGAGTTGGTGATGGACAGGGAGGCCTGGCGTGCTGCAGACCATGGGGTTGCAAAGAGTCGGACGTGACTGAGCTACTGAACTGAACTGTGTTAAAAAATAAAAAAAACTTAAAAAAAAGTGCCAAGTCACTTCAGTCACGTCTGACTCTTTGCGACCTTATAAATTGTAGCCCACCAGGTTCCTCTCCATGAGGATTCTCCAGACTAGAATACTGGAGTAGGTTGCCATGCCCTCTTTCAGGGGATCTTCCTTACCCAGGGACTGAATGCACATCTCCTGCATTGGCAGGTGGATTCTTTGCCACTAGCGCCACCTGGGAAGCTCCCTTCCCCACCTCTCACTTCAGAAAAAGAGAAAGGAAGAGTTTCCAAGCAAAGGGACCAAGACTGAGAGGAAGACAAAAAACGGAGAAGTTGGTGTAGCCTGAACTTGATCTGTGTGGGAGCGAGGACTGGGGATGAAGTTAGAGTTGGATAGAAGTGGTTGGTACAGGTTCATTGTGCCCAGCAAAGAGCATGGCTTGATGTCAGTCAGGATGGTGTCCACATTTGACTCAGGCTTTATATAAATTGCTCAGGCTAACACATGGAGGACAGATTACAGAGGGGCATGAAGAGAAGCAGGGCAACCCATTCGGAGAGCTTTACTATAATCTAGGTTAGAAAAGATGATGGCTTGAACTATCTGGATGGGAGGGAGCAGAGGAGGCATGAGGCTGGATTCTGAGTGTGTTTTAAAGTACAGTCGACAGCCAAATTGACCCCTTCAGTGTCACTGGCAATCAGTCACATAAGGGAAAGGGTTACAAAAGAGATAATGATAATTCTGTAGAGACAAATTTATATGTAGAAACATGAATGCACTAAGGAATGCCAAGGTAATCAGTGCTGCTTCTGTGGCTACCTGTGGATCTCTGTGCCCTGTGTTTACTCCCCGAAGAGCCTTAAATTCTGCTGTTTGTCCTTGGCCCAAAATCTATCATCCTCCCTGTACATTTCTCCAGAGAGGTCATGATCATGCTAACGACACACATGCCGGCCAGTCATTGTGAGTGGAATGGTGGAAACCACCTCCCTCCAGAAGGTAATCGACAAGGTGCAGTCTGTTCTCGAATAGGTGGGTAGAGGTAATGAAACAGAGCCTCACTTGGTTCAGGTGACTCAGATCCCATGCGTGGAGAGCTCTGTCCAGCCCCACAAATCAGGTCAGTGTTCATCTAGCCATCCTGATATCTGTCCAATTCCGGCAAAGTCCCACTTGGCTTTGCCACCCAGCACTAGGGCACAATGTTCTTCCTGAATACCACAGCCATGTTTCTGCCAGGGCCCTGGATTCCAGTCCCAGTTCTGGCAGAGCTCCCAGTTAAACTTCTCTAATTAAAAAAAAAAAAAAAGTCTTTTCTGATGCTCAGCTTCAATTGAAAGGAACGCCTACTCTGTCTTCTGCAACTATCCTCTGGTTTCTGCCTTTTTCCCCTTTAAACTGTTGTTCACTAAACTCTAAGCCATCTGGTATTTCCTGGAGGAATAAAAGGAGTCCTTTTTGTTTACACATTACAAGATAACCCTAATCATGAGAACTGTGCAACAAATATTCTCTGTTCCATGTACTGCTTCTACATGGACCCCACCTGGTTAGCCTTCTGGTTCACACATGAAACTAGGCCATCACTACAATGGTCCTTTGGAATATCTATTTGTGTCAATACCTAAAATCAATGCCTAGTCAACATCAATACCTAAAAGGCTTCTTTGCAAATATAACAAAAGGATTAATTAAGAATGACTGAGTTCAGAAAAGCCAAATTTAGAAATAAATTTGCCTTTTCAAAAACTGTCAAGAATCACAAATAAAGTGTAATACATCTTCATTAGAAAAATGTGAAAGGACATAAAACCAGAAAAATAAACTCCTCTCATAACCCTGACCCCAAATTTCTCCTACCACACCCTATTTGTCTTGTTTTCTACATTTCTTGTTAGTATTTGAACTCAATGTAAATATAAACTTTCAAATCTTGCTCTTTTTTTCACTACCATAAACACATCATGACTCTTTGTAAATATCATAGTGAATGGCTGCTGATCACCCCAAGATCATATAACATATATATTTACATCAAGTGGAACAGGTCCTTGAATATGGCTTTTATATCATCTGCCTTGCTAACCCCAGAATCTTGGGAAGTTCCTAAGAAACAATTGTCTAAGATCTAGCTATAATTAAGAATGAAAATTAAAAGTCCTTAAACTGTATCATTAGCTACTTCTCAAAAGATTTTTTTTTAATGTGGACCATTTTTAAAGTCTTTATTGAGTTTTTTACAGTGTTGTTTTTGTTTTTGGCTTTATGGCTGCTAGTCATATGGTATCTTAGCTCCCCAAAGAGGGATTGAGCTTGCACTTCCTACATTGAAGGCAAAGTTTTAACCCCTGGGAAGTCCCCATCATCAACCCTTACACACTCATAGTTGGATGTATTTTAAATGTGCATTTACTTTCTTCCTTTTTGATATTTATAGCCCAATAAATCTATCATCCTTTGGACCCAGGAGTCTGGGCTCTTGGCAATTGGTAAAGATTTATATTTTGATTGGCCTTCCCTGGTGGTTCAGTGGTAAAGAATCTGCCTGCAATTCAGGAGACAGGTTCGACCCCTGGTTTGGGAAGATCCTCTGGAGAAGAAATGGCAACCCACTTCAGTATTCTTGCATGGAGAATCCCATGGACAGAGGAGCCTGGTGGGCTACAGTCCATGGAGTTGCAGAGTCAAACATGAGTTAGCATGAGAATACATATGTTTTGATCATGCACATAGTGGAACAAATATACTCATATAGTTGGTGATCCATGTTTCTGCCTCCAAAAATCCTAATGCCAGCTATCTATCCTTTCAAAGTTAAACTGTAACTTTGTATTAAACTTCATTTCATTTCAGTTCAGTCACTCAGTCATGTTTGACTCTTTATGACCCCATGGACTGCAGCACGCCAGGCTTCCCTGCCCATCACCAACTCTCAGAGTTTACTCAAACTCATGCCCATTGAGTCAGTGATGCCATCCAACCATCTCATCCTCTGTCATCCCCTTCTCCTCCTGCCTTCAATCTTTCCCAGCATTAGGGTCTTTTCAAATGAGTCAGCTCTTCGCATTAGGTGGCCAAAGGGTTGGAGTTTCAGCTTCAGCATCAGTCCTTCCAATGAATATTTAGGACTGATTTCCTTTAGGATGGACTGGTTGGATCTCCTTGCAGTCCAAGGGACTCTCAAGAGTCTTCTCCAACACCACAGTTCAAAAGCATCAACTTTTTGGTGCTCAGCTTTCTTTATAGTCCAACTCTCATATCCATATATGACTATTGGAAAAACTATAGCTTTGACTAGACAGACCTTTGTCGGCAAAGTAATGTCTTTGCTTTTTTAATATGCTGTCTAAGTTGGTCATAGTTTTTCTTCCAAGGAGCAAGTATTTTTTAATTTCATGGCTCCACAATTAGTTTTTTATTTTTTTAAAGAGATTTCACAATATCCTTGAAGTAATTGGAATTGCCCTGGAATATTACATAACTAGGGTCTTGGAACTAGGATGAAAGTTATGTTACTATCACGTCTTACATGACAGGAACAACATTCTTTTGGTGTTTTGATGGAGTAATAGTTTTGAGGAGCCAATAGGAAAAAAAAAATGCCATTGTTTGCCTGGCTGATTTTAAAGTCTCATTTTCATGGAATGAAATTCATTTAAATGTCATTCTAAGGCAGTTTTAGTTATTACATTCTAGTGATGGAGGAGTTTGTAATGTATTCATAGAAATAATTAAATGCTCATAATAGAGCTCTTGTTCACCATTTCTGAACATGGCATTCTTCTAAACTATAAAAGCTCAGAACCCTCCTATTATCTCTGACTGATCTCCAAAAATGCCCTCTCATTCAATTTGAAGTAGTAAAACACGTTGAGGATTTTGAGAACCCGAAAGGGAAGTTCATAGAGGTTGTTGGAGCTGAGCAGCCAGAATTAGAAGTTCTCTTTTGAAAATGCATTACCCTGAACAACATTCAGCTAAAACTCTTGAGGAAAATGTAGGTAGCTGGAGAGACAGAACCTTTAGGTGGGTTAGATTTCCCCCCCTCTGTGTTGTTGGGATAAAATTCCAGAAAGAAATCATCAAAGCATGAAGGGTCTAGGCCACCAACACAGCAATCTTCATCCCAGGGAACATGACTCAATTTCTCCTGTCTTAGTGACAGAAAGGAAACTTCTTCTTCTGCAAAACCTGCTCCCACTCCCACAGTCAGATTTCCTCAGATTTGTAGAAACTGTATCAGCATTTTGTGAAGGTGAAAGAGCTCTGGTACAAAGGGCTACGAAGGCCTGGCAGGGACAAAGCAAGATTCTTTTTCTCCCTGGAGGACTGGATGGTGCAGTAAAAGACGTGAGGGGTACAAAGGAGAACTGTAAAGGACACGGTCCAGTCCTTTGTGATAAGAAGGAGGTCTTATTTTTAGTTTTCTATTCTCCTGGTTAGAAAAACATATTTCATCAACTAATTTTGACCGTGCCCATCTCCGTGGTTTTGTTTTACAAAATCAGTTTACAGATTTCCGTGCTCTGCCCTCGTGTCTCTTTGTGCTAGATTAACCCACTCTTGTATAACTAACACTGTGAATAGAATCTGTTGTAAATGCATCCCTACTTTTTCAGCTCTGCGGAATATCAGGGTTTTCTTTATTTGTTTTTGTAGGATGTAATCTTCCAAATGGCCTGGTAAATTTTAAAAGAAAATCAGAGATATTCAAACTTCAGCTGTGCAAGGATCTTTTTTTTTTTTTTTGATTGAAGGATAATTGCTTTACAATGCTGTGTTAGCTTCTGTTGTACAGTGAAGTGATCAGCTATATGTATACATGTATCCCCTCCCTCTTGAACCTCCTTCCCACTCCCCACTCCCATCCCAGCCCTCTAGGTCTCACAGAGCACTGAGCTGAGCGCCTTGTGCTACACAGCAGCATCCCACTAAGCTATCTATGTTACACATAGTAGTGTTTATATGTCAATGCTACTCTCCCAGTTCATCCCACCCTCACCTTCCCCTCTGTGTCTACAAGTCCATTCTTTCTGGCGGCATCTCTACTGCTGCCCTCTGTGCTAGGATCTTGACCACCCTGCTCTGTGGCACAGTGACTTCAGACCACTTCTGTACCTTACGTTTCCATTCCATTTACACCAAATTACCCCTTACACACTGATCATCAACGCTGCCAGAACTAGAGTGTGACTGGAGAAATCGATGCTTGTATTCTTTAAATTAAAATTAAAACAAAAGACCAATGCTCAGAGAAACAGATAAAGAAGGGTCTGCCTGTTTTAAGAAAGTCTGAAGGATTACCTTCCAGATCTGCAAAACTCATGCATTAGGAGGAGATTATTGGCTTTGTAAAAGAATTCTTGACTTTGCAAAGGAGCCACTAGAGGGTTGTTTGAAAGCTCTGTTGCATTGAAAATCATTTGGTTTACCTACCTTTAATTTACACCAAGAGCTCTTCTCTTGGGTAAAGCCAGTGATACCCTGCAAATGGCCAAGGATGCCAACCACTTACCAGAGAAAGTTTGACAGGTAACAGCTGTTAAAACCACTGACTGGGTCGGCAAGAATTTCTTTAAGGATGAATGACAGGCAGACATCCATACGTTGCGCTGAAACGTCCCCACTTCGGGGAAGCAGCCTGGTCTTGTCTGTCAATGGAGATCTGTTTGACTTGGTGAGATAATTATAAGCTACTGATCTCAGAACCTGGCTGAGATAATACAGTTACAAAAATACACAAGGAGAATTAGTTCTAGTACAGAACCTTGAGATGAGAATTGTAGGGAGGATCCAGAATCATTTTAAAAACTGTGAACATTTTCAAAGAGTTCCTGTTGTGCATTTTAAGCTCATCTAAATGGAAAAGCACAAGGTGAGTTAATGAAGAAAGTGGAACGCTCAGATCATAGCTTAATTACAGTTTTGTGAAAAATAATAAGTTAACATTTACGGAGCATGACACACCATGGCCAGCCAGTGTGCTGGGCGTTTTCTATCTCATTGAACACAAAGTCATAAATTGATGAACCCGACAATTTAAACCATGTTTAAAGGCAACCTTTCTTTAAGTTACAAGCAAAGTCTCCCTTACTTTAAGCTGGGATTTTCTTCCTAATAGCAAGGATTTTACATTTGCAAAGGGACACATAATGTTGAACTCATGGGTAATCAAACATTGACTTCAATGCATCTAAATTATAGCTCCTTTTATAAAAAAGCTTAGAGTTAGGCATTATACATGTTTGATATAGCTTAAAAGTAAGATTAAAGCCTCATTTCACTTGCATTTATTTCCTCAAATAGCTTCCTAGGGTTTCTCTTTCCTTCCTCTTCTTGTATCCCCAAGGATTTTGCCGCAGAAGAAAACTCCAAGCTCTCTCATAGGCGGAGACAGAAGAGTCACCAGGGTCATTCTTGCCCAGTGACGGACATGGCTTTCCCATTGTAGAGAAAGGGCACCCATCGGAGTCCTTTTCTTCCTCATGTTGCGTGTGTGCTAAGTCACTTCAGTCGTGTCTGACGCTTTGCGACCCCAATTGTATCCCACCAGGCTCCTCCGTCCAGGGAATTCTCCAGGCAAGAATACTGGAGTGGGTTGCCATGCCCTCCTCCAGGAAATCTTCCCAACCCAGGGATCGAACCTGCGTCTCTACCTCTCCTGCATTGGCAGGTGGGTTCTTTACCACTAGGGCCTCCTGGGAAGCCCTTTGCCTCCCCACTGGTGCTGAATGTCTCAAAACTGAAATTTCACAAAAGACCTTAACGGGATTAAGCCCTGACCAAAACAATCGCCCTTGGCAGTTCTGCAAACTCTCTCTGAAGCTGGCGTGACTCACAGTGCCCTTGCTGGGCCTTTCCGGTTCTGACTCCTCTCTACCCACCTATTTCCTTACTCACCTGAGCTCTATTTTTAGGCGTTGATGTTATTTCAAGGACTGATTTATAGCATGACAGCCTTGTTAGTTACCTTCAGTTGGCATTGTTTTCTCATTGCTGTATGCATCCTGTCTTGTCTCCTCCAACAAGACCTACCTGTTCATCGTGACGGGTGTGTCACCAGGGGACTCACACTCCCCCACAGTGCCTGGGAGAGCACAAGTCAGACAGCACGTGTGCTTCTGGCTCTCAGCTCTGTGTCAGAGGCTTGGATCTCTGACCTGTTCAGCTTGGGAGGTAAGGGCCTGAAACAATAACAGTTATTGATATATAGGAAGGGACATTATTTTTTTGAACTTTATATTTTATATTGGAGTATCGCCAATGTCGTGATATTAACAATGTCGTGATAGTTTTAGGTGAACAGAGAAAGGGATCCGCCACACATATACATGTATCCATTCTTCCTCAAACTCCGCTCCTATCCAGGCGGCCACATAACACTGAACAGACTTCCATGTGCTACACAGTAGTTCCTTGTGGTTATCCATTGTAAATACAGCAGTGTGCGCATGGGACATTATTTTTAATATTCACATTTATTCAATATTTTGAAAGTGAAAGTCGCTTAGTCATGTCTGACTCTGCGATGCCATGGACTGTAGCCTGCCGGGCTCCTCTGTCCATGGAATTCTCCAGGCCAGAATACTGGAGTGAGTCACCATTCCCTTCTCCAGGGGATCTTTCCAACCCAGGGATCGAACCCAAGTCTCCCACCTTGCAAGCAGATTCTTTACCATTTGAGTCACCAGGGAAGCCCTATGTGAAAGTCCCTCAGTTGTGTCTGACTCTTTGTGACCCCATGGACTATACAGTCCAAGAAATTCTCCAGGCCAGAGTACTGGAGTGGGTAGCCTTTCCCTTCTCCAGGGGATCTTCCCAACCCAGGAATCGAACCCAGGTCTCCCGAATTGCAGGCAGATTCTTTACCAGCTGAGCCCCAAGGGAAGCCCTATTCAATATTAGATCTTGCCTACAGGTTTCTTCCTTGACAGGTGAAAATTACATTGACTTCTCCTATTTCACCTTCTCAATATACTTGAAAAAGTCACAATTCTACAAATATGTCATAATTCTACAAATGGCATACACTTCAGAGCCAAGACATACACCATACCTGTAGTTTCTTTAAATCAATAGTACAGTGTTATGTTATTGCTGATGTTTCAAACAGTCCTTAATCTCTTGCCTGCATAATACACCAGGTTCTCTTTCTCCCAGAGCTTCATCTGATGTTTACATGTTTGAATTTCTGCTTTTTCCTGGTTACCTTCCTCTTAGGGCCCTCTGTCCCGCTCCACCCTGAGTTACTGCCTCCCCAGCTTTCTTTATCATTGTTATTCAGGCTTTAATTCAGCCCTATCCTCACTGGATCCACTTCTCCTACATCCTTTCTAATTTTAGTCCCTATTTTCGCCTGAGTCACCATTCTCCAATATCTAGGAATGTTACTTGCATGAAATAATGACTTTATTTTACGCAACTTGGAATTGTTAGTTTTGCAATGCAGGGGATGTTTCTTCAGAAGAAAATAAGAGAATGGGGGAGGTAAGAAAGTTTTTCTTTTTTTTTTTTTTAATCGTGGGTAACTTAAGATGTGTTCATAACTTTTTTTTTAATTTGTTTCCTGCCAGGGGTCTACTGCTGTAAACGACAGTGGGATGAAAGAGAGGGAGAGACGGAAGAGGCTGGCAAGGTAAGGATGCTGAAAGAAAAGATAAGAGGCCACCGAGTGACTTCCCTGGTGTTTGGAACTCTGCTTCCACTCTACCTGTACGTGTTCCATCTCTAGTTAGGAAACAAGATACCGGCCAAAAGCAGAAAGGTCACCGTGAGGTCACTTCCTCCCTGTTTTTCAAGGCCAGCCTTGCATTTCAAGGTACTGCTATCTTCAAGGAAGTTGGTTTACAGTTACATGCCTGTCATAAGCTGTTGCTTCAGAGTCCAAGACAGAGGCTCAAATGACTGTATTTCTACTGGAAGTGATGCCAACGGAGACTCAGGCAAGTGATGTTTATGCAGGTGGTATTTGGGCTCCCGTGTCTGCTCATTGTCTAGTTCCCAGGCTATTAAACAGTAAAGTTGGCTCTGATGGTTTCAGGAAGTAGAATCATAATATTGGGCCTATCAGGGGTAGTCCCTGATTTCCAAAGTGGAGGACATTGGGGGTCACAGTTTTGCTGGAAGGACTGAAGCCAAGAGGCTTCTCTAGAAGCAATGTTTCTATATGGCACTCACTGTTTTTATTTAGATGGTCTGCTTCTTTGGGGTATCAGAGAGCTGAACGATGAAGATTATAGAGATAGCCTAAGACTTCCCAACACACATTGCGGTGCTAGATGGGGAGGGCCTCCTCCAAATACCCTTTCCAGTTTCCGAGGTAGGAAAATCAGAAGAATACCATGTCTGAAAGCATTCAAAGTTTCCAGACTGCAAACTCCCACATTCCCTCTTACCCAGACCTCATGTACCTTATTTTAAACACCATCAGCCTAGGTTTACACAAGTAAGCAATCCAAGGAGAAAGCTGAGAAGAGTATCTGGGAATCGTAATCGAATCTGACGTACTATGTATGTAAACTTGGAGCTGGCTGACAGTTTGCTGAATTATATTTCTTATATCAGATGTCAAAAAGCTTGCCTGCCTGAAATGACTTACCAAAATTACTTACTAGCCATGTTAGTTATTCCTCAGGTCCTATTACCCAAGACCCTATTAGGATGCTATATTAGAATAAAAATACTCATTATGTCCCATGAATAATTTAGTATAAATTTAATGGTCACATTACCTAGTCAGTCACCTGCCAGATCCCAAGGGGATGGGATGTAGTATTGGTGAAAGTTTTAGTCGCTTAGTTGTGTCTGACTCCATGTGACCCTGTGGACTGTAGGCTCTTCTGTCCAGAGGGATTCTCCAGGCAAAAATACTAGAGTGGGTTGCCATGCCCTCCTCCAGGAGATCTTCCCAACTCAGGTATTGAACCCCGGTCTCCTGCACTGCAGGCAGATTCTTTACCCTCTGAGCCATCAGGGAAGTCTTGGCAAATCTGGATAAATGAAGACTGATTAGAAAAATTGCAGAGCATGGGCTCTTCAGTGGAGAGTATTAGTGCAGAGACAGATAGAAAGTATCAGAAGACAGTGGACTCTGGAATAAGACTCTTGAAAGAGGGTCCAGAAGATGGAAAAATCAATTCCCTAGTCACTATTTTTCCAGGTGGTGCTTGTGCTAAAGAACCCACCTGCCAATGCAGGAAATTTAAAAGATGTGGTTCGATCCCTGGGTCAGGAAGATCCCCTGGAGGAGGGCATGGCCACCCACTCTAATATTCTTGCCTGGAGAATCCCATGGACAGAGGAGCCTGGTGGGCTGTAGTCCATGGAGTCGCAAAAAGTCAGACACGACTGAAACAACTCAGCACACACAGTCACTATTTTAACTATGGATAGCTCTGTGTTTGTAGCATATAGTTATGATTAAATTTGGTTGCAAGTAACATATAACAGTGATTCTTAAGCAAGATTGTTTTTCTCTTACATTCTGTAAGCCCAGTGACAGTTACTTCTGAGATAGATTGTACTTCATAGTTTCAGGAGAACCTGAACTTTTTTGTTTGGTTGGTTGGTTGTTTTTGCAGGTATAGTTTCCATTCTCCAGATTATCTCATGGCTCAAGATTGCTGCTGGACCTCCAGCCATTGCATCTGCATTCTCATCAACAGATGGGTGGAAGGGAAAAAGAAGGATATGACCCTTCTCCTCCATTTTTACTTATATCTCTTGGGCCAGAACTTAGACAAAAGTTCTTACACTTAACTGCAGAAGGAGTTAAAAAACATGGTCCTTATTTTGTACTGTGAAAATGATGGATTCTATTACTATAGAGAAATGGGAGAAAATTCTGAGTTTCTGCCACAGGATTACAGCTCCCATCTACCCATCCCATCCCATCCCATCCCAACCACTGTTAGGGTTTAGGCACACTTCGACATTTATACTGATTTTGTAGGCATTGCTGGCTAGAAATCTGATGTTTGTCAGTGAGGCGGGAGACTGAGGAGCCTGTGAGTGACCAGAAGTGCTGGCAGGGTGCTGGGGGAGCCACACACCCAGGAACATGGCCACCAGTCACTGGGCCTGCAAATGTGGCATTCTGTCAGGGAGGAGAGGACTGGGGCACCAGGGAGGTGGAAAATAAACAGAAATAGCACCACATTTGCCCCCTGGAAATTCAACTGGGTTTTTCTACAAGCACATGGAACACATGGGAAACTCTCAGAAACATTTGTAGACAGAGAGGACCTTGCCTTGGGCCAGGATCCAACATCAACTATCAGGGCAAAAGGAAGTGAAGCACTGCCGAGTTATATCACAGTTTAAAAAGAAGTTCTGTCTGTGAGATTAGGTTATGGTTTGGGCAGAACTTACAGAAGCACGTTTCTTCACACAAGAAAAAGTGTCTCTTTTCTGCTTGGGAAAACTAATGGTGATTTAATTATCCCCAAAGGAATATCAGCAGCAGGTGAGGTCTGATCTGGCCCTTTTGTAACTCTGTCAGGTACTGGCATCAAAGCCTCCATGGACTTGTCATTGTGAGTGTTACGCTTGCCAGCATTTTCCACCCTGTGCTGTTTCTTCCTTTTATGCATAAGAACTAAAGACAGAGTTAGTTCAAAGTTATGGTCTCAGAAATTAGGGTTTTCATGGTAACGTTAATTTATTTCCCCATTTTCCATGTCCTGGTCTAAGATTTTGCAATTAGCAGGATAATTGGAAGTTTAAAATACCATGGTCAATATGCCCGGTTTAATGTTTTGCTTTTGTTTTTTATGAAAACTTAGATGGTCTAATGTTACAGCTTTCTGTGTTTTATGGCTTTGTTATTGCCTCTGCAAAGGTTTTGGTCTTAATATATATGAAAGTTCTTAATCGTTGCATCTGCTGACATCTATTTCACTTCTGCAGTAACAAGCAAGCATGCAAAAGATGAGATTAGAAGCTTGCAATACGCACAACTGAAAGAACATTGGTGCTGTGAATAACTTCATTCAAGCTTAGTGCCCTTTGTTTCCCTCAGCAGAGGGCATAGATTATTATATTTGCTTCTATATTTTATTAGAACAGCTCACTGATAGAGTGGGCAGTGTGTGCACACACAGAGTGTAGCAGGCGACAGACATTGTTAGGTGTCTATCCTACCATCCATTACAGACTTTCTCTTTCAGATTAGAAGCCTGCTGGGTGAAAGATGAAACTTCCCATCCTCTTTTGTATGGAGGTGCAGCTGCGGGACTAAGTTTTGCCCAATGAGGTTACGAGGAAGCCTCCCACAAGGGTGAAAGATGCTCTTCTTGGATTTCCCTTCTTTCTGTCACCTGGAAGGTAGAGTTTACATCATGAAGTGATGGACTAAGGTTGGTGAAACAAGAGAACAGAAGGAGCCTGGATTCCAGAGGAGCCATCATCTTAGTCCTGGAGGCAAACTTTGGTTTTTTACCTTAAAGAGTAAGTTTGATCTGGTCTAAGCGCTCCTATTTTGGGTTTCTTCAATTAGGCACCCAAGATGTATTCTAGTGGATGGGCTGGGGTTCTGAAAGATGGGATGGAGGACAGAGGTCAGAGATAGAAAAGGCAAGAATCTTCTATTCTACTTGTTGTGGGTCCTAGTTGGGACTCAGAGTCACCTGTCCAGCTTCTAGACTAAGGAGTATCTGTCAACTTTTCTATCCTCTGCAAAGACTGGACAGTGCTTGAGCAGGAGCACAAATTAGCTGTTGAATGAATCAATAAACAAATGAGTGAAGGAGAAGTCTTGTTGGGGGTGGGGAAATGTGGGGGTGGGGAAAGGTGGAAGTGATGATTTTTGCTCATTTGATCAAAAATACATGAGAAAACTTGCTTTGGGTACTTTAAATTCATGATGGATGAACATGCTTCAGAGTAATTTGAGAGCTGAAGTGTTCTTAAAGCTATTCTTAAACTTGAATATATATAATTAGCCCATCAGGTATGTGTTGAACACCGATATAGGGTATATAACAGTTGGTGCCTACAAATAATTTCTCATTTGTGATATGTAATATATGATGACGTGCCCTGGAGCCTCATTATTGCCCTCTTTCCTGTTCAGGGTTGTTTTGAAGTGGTGCTGAGTCAAGCAAGAGCATCAACAGATATTGTAATTACCCTATGTGCATGTGTGCTAAGTCACTTTGGTTGTGTCTGAATCTTTGCAATCCTATGGACCATAGCCTGCCAGACTCCTCTGTCCATGAGATTCTCCAGGCAAGAACACTGGAGTGGGTTGCAATTTCCTTCTCCCAGGGATCTTCCC
The DNA here is from genome assembly GCF_049115385.1 of Moschus berezovskii. Lineage (NCBI taxonomy): Eukaryota > Metazoa > Chordata > Mammalia > Artiodactyla > Moschidae > Moschus > Moschus berezovskii. Next base: position 55,945,113 of record NC_142472.1, read on the forward strand.
TACCTAGCAATTGAACCTGTGTCTCCAGCATTGCAGGCAGATTCTTTACTGTCTGAGTTACCAGGGAAATAGCTGCTGCTGCTAAGTCACTTCAGTCGTGTCCGACTCTGTGTGACCCCATAGACGGAAGCCTACCAGGCTCCCCCGTCCCTGGGATTCTCCAGGCAAGAACACTGGAGTGGGTTGCCATTTCCTTCTCCAATGTGTGAAAGTGAAAAGTGAAAGTGAAGTCGCTCAGTCGTGTCCGACCCTTAGCGACCCCACGGACTGCAGCCTACCAGGCTCCTCCATCCATGGGATTTTCTAGGCAAGAGTACCGGAGTGGCTTGCCATTGCCTTCTCCCACCAGGGAAATAGGGATGTCTGTAAATCAACACTGTTCAAGAGAACTTTCTGCAGTAAAAGGAATGTGGCTACTGAACCCTTGAAATGTGACTAGTGTGCCTAAGGAGATGGTTTTTATATTTTATTTAGTTTTAAATGATTTAAATAAACTCATGTGGCTAGTGGCTACCATACTGGAGAGCATAGCTCTAGATTTCTGTATTCCTAGTTATCATCAATGTGTCTAGAGAGCAGGGATTTAAAACCTCATCCAAAGGAGAATACTGAGGTCAGCCAAGAAAAACACTGCCAAAATGGGTGGTCAGGCTCGAGAGGCAATGGCAAGGAGTCAAAGCTGAGTGCAGAGGACCAACTGGGGCCAGAGAGGGATAAGGCCAGATGGAGGGAATGAGGGCAGAGTGTCCAGTGAGACACATGGGCAACTTCCTCTAGGCCCACAGCTCAGGACTTCTTTGTCTACAGCTGTACTTTTGTTTGTTTTTAAAATTTTTTATTTAAAGATAAAATTTAGTTTAAAGAAAAAATAAAATTTTATTGAAAAATAAAATATAATTAATTTACAATGTTGTGTTAGTTTCAGGTGCACAGCAAAGTGAATCAGTCATAAATATATCCACTCTTTTAGATTCTTTCCCTGTATACGTCATTACAGAATATTGAGTAGAGTTCTCTGTGCTATACAGCAGATTCTTATTAGTTGTCTATTTTACGTATAGCAGTGTATATATGTCAGTCTCAATCTGCTGATTCATCCCTTTTCTGGCATAATACATTGCTTTGGGGTTTTCCAACGGTCCATATTTTCTCTTGGTATGAGAAATTCTATTCTGCCACAAATCAACTAAATACTAAAAAGGAAAATTTGGGATTAAAGCAAAGATACATTTTTCGATTCAAAGTGTTTATATTTTATCTAGATACTGATCAGTTAACTTTCCCATTTTAAATAAGAAAGTATGTGAAACCCTATTTTAAAAATTCATAGAAAGCCCACCTGACTGTGCCTGGCATTTTCAGTTGCCCTGGAAACAGGCTGGAGTCTTGGCTCCATTGTTTCAACTTAATAGGTCAATACAATAGTCCACTGTCTTTTGGATCTGCTCTTTCATGTGTCTTTAAATTTATCACTATAGATACTGGGTACAATTAACAAGACTTTGGAAGGAGGGCTCCAGAGAGCACTGACATCACTAAATCGTGCCTTTCTAGTTTTTCTCAATATGAGAATTTCTTTCTTCGGGAAGTGTAGAAAAAAGTCCGGGGAAAACGTAACCACACAGGGAATTGGTCTTTGAATACCCTTAAAGTAAAAGGACTCTTCTTGAAGAGTTCTTATTTCTCAGCCAAGGTTCATAACAGCTAAATGACTGTGCTCAGGACTTTGGGGGAGAGAAAATAACACCGATGCACCTTCAGTCTTCACACATGAGATCAGAAATGATCAGGCATTATGCCTGCTGGCCAAGCTGATAAATTAGCAGAACCAAGTCTGTGGCTGGGAAGTTGTGTCACTGGGGGTGGGGTAGAAGCAGGAGAGCCAATCCCGTGCGTGGACACTATGTGATTGGCAGAGAAGTCGACCTATCCGGGTATGGAGGGGAAGAAGCCCCTTTTAGGATAAGTATACGGAGAAGGCAATGGCAAGCCACTCCAGTACTCTTGCCTAGAAAATCCCATGGACGGAGGAGCCTGGTAGGCTGCAGTCCATGGGGTCGCTAAGGGTCGGACACGACTGAGCGGCTTCACTTTCACTTTTCACTTTCACACATTGGAGAAGGAAATGGCAACCCACTCCAGTGTTCTTGCCTGGAGAATCCCAGGGACAGGGGAGCCTGGTGGGCTTCCATCTATGGGGTCACACAGAGTCGGACACGACTGAAGTGACTTCAGCAGTTCAGCATACACCACAGAGGAGAAATCGGATTTTGCTAGCCTATTTCATGGGTGTAGTTGTATAAATTACTTGGGTCTTGATTAGAAAAAAGATGGGTTGATTTATACTGGAAGGGGCAGAGAACAACTCTGTGCTGACCCTGGGCCCCTTTCCTGGTAACATGGATAAGAAGGTCTGCCATTGAGGTGAGAATTTTGAGTTGAAGGGCCACCCAAGTGATTATTATCTTCGTTCTTGGCGAAGGACCGTTGTCCGAACTGATGCCACCAGAGAATAGAAAGGTACACTTAGGAGTAGACTTCGCAGTAGTATGTATGAGAAGAGGCCATGAATTTGGGTCTTAGAGATAACTAAATGGATTTGGCAGTGGGCTGACCAGCAGCAGCTGTACAGAACACCCTGTCAGGTCATCAGCACCAATGTCATATGAGAGCTTGTTAAAAAAAAAAATCAGAACCTTGGACCATACCCTAGACCTGAGGGATCAGAACCTGCATTTCAAGGAGATAACCCTGTTTCCTGAAAAAACTGGTCAAGGACCTCCATTCAAAGTCCGCGTCCACCAGCTTCCCATAGGAAGCAGGGGCAGAACACGCTGGGATAAAGAGCCAGGGTTTGGGGACTTCCCTTCCCTGGTAGTCCAGTGTTTAAGACTCCACAGTCCCTACCCAGGGGCCCTGGGTTCAATCCCTGGTCAGGGAACTAAAGCCCACATGTTGCAGCTAAGACCCAGCACAGCCAAAATAGATAAATAAAAATAATCTTTTTTTTGTTAAAGAGAGAAAGCCAGGATTTGGGAGCCACACTACCTAGTTCACGTGATCTTGACATCCCTTTCATGCTGAGCCCATGGGCAAGATGCATGAATGCTTTCTGTGCCTCAGTTTCCCCATCTGTAAACTGGGGGCAGTAATATCCCCACACTGGCTGTTACAAGGATGAAATCATCAATCCACATAAAGCATTTATCTAAAAGGTTGTAGGTACTCAATAAATGCTAGACAGACCCTAGTCATTTTTTCTTAGATGGTAATATATGGGACCAATCTCTTCAGTTTTCACATTGAGAACCTGAGGGCAATGATAACTGGTCACTGGGCTGCCAGGAGGGTTTTCTGGGACATATATGTTCTATGGTCTATAAACACCTCTCCAGGTGCGAAGATGCTGTCATTGACAGCCCACCAGAGGAAGAGGACAGCTAGGAAGATAAAGCTTTCAACCAGCCTGGGCAAGAAAGCAAGATCTCCTGAGGGGTAAGGGACCACCTTGGTTTTTCTGAAACCAGTGAGAACCAGACCACCCTCAAGTAAGTGATGAGGTAAAAGGTCATCAGGCTCAAGTCATCCTGTCCTCTTATTCTCTCCAGCTCCACCAGATCGGACCACCCACAAAGAGATGTTTGCACAGGGGCTGGTGGGTAAATGACATCTTTGTGCAACACTGCCTGGAGCATGGCAAGGACCAGTGTGGGTGGACCGCCCCCAGCTCTGTCCTAGAGTCCCCCAGACTCCCCTCTTTCTCTCTTGTCCTAGACAATCCTCGGGCAAGCTGACAGCTCAAACTTCGACACCTTCGGTTCCCTTTTTAATTCTGACGTCCCTCTGAGCAGGCAGCCAAGGAGATCTGGGATACATTCTGTTATTTGCAGGACGGAGAGACAGATAAAATCTTTTATGCTCACTTCCTGTAGCTGACTTAGTGCCTACAGGGCATAAAAGCTGACCCTGGATTTATTGCTGCTGCTGGGAGACGTGGGAGGTGTCTTGTAACAGCATCACATTTTTTTTTTTCCATTATGGCTCAGCTGGATGGAAGCGCTGTGGTTAAGGCTCAGTCCCAAGGGCCTCGGAACACTGTCAGGGCCAAGGTGCAGCCAGTATAGGGGCCCCTAGAGGCCTTCCAAAGGGTCTGTCTGAGAACATGCCCCAGGTGGGGAGGATAATCTATGCCGAGTCATCACGCACTGGCTGCTTGTGTGTGGGTGTGTGCTCAGTTGCTTCAGTCCTGTCCAATTCTTCTGCGACACCATGACTGTAGCCCACCAGGCTCCTTCTGTCCATGGAATTTTCCAGGCAAGAGTACTGGAGCGGGTTGCCATTTCCTCCTCCAGGGGATCTTCCCGACCCAGGAACTGAACTCAAACCTCTTATGTCTCCTGCATTGATCATCAGAGGCAGATTCTTTCCCACTGTGCCACCTTGGAAGCCCTAACTGACCTCTTGATCCCTGTGAGATCCTTCGCCTCAGGACTTGCATTCTGCCTGGAGGACAAAGTCCACAGCACCTCCTTCTGTGTCTTCCTCCTCCTCCTAGACAATCTCTATTTACAGTTGCAAAATCTAAAGCCCAAGTGAACCCGTGAGGAATGTAAACTCTGCCGCGCAAGTGTTTGCTTTTCCCTTCGATCATGCATTACCCCATCTCGAACTGTCTGTCAAGCCTTTGACAGCAGAATGCCTCCCTCCACCCCAAGACAGCATGAAATTTGAGTTTAACCAGAATGGAAATGCAGGTCCTGACCCTCTTCAGTCATCTGATCTCCCGAAGGAAACCCCCAGCCCCCAGCCCTACCCAGCCCGAGGGGTCCTACTGTGTCTTTCTAGTTGGGTGAAGGACTCTTCTGTCTCAGGAACAATGTCAGTTACTGTTCAGAAGAAGGCGTACTTGTGATGGTCCAAGGTATTAAATAATAATGCCCTGCTTCTCCCGACATCTCTGGGAAGACAGAGTTCTGAAGACTGATTCAACTATTTACTACTTAACATGGGAAAGAACTGGATAGTTTGCATCAGAGAAGCAGCATCTGTTGATCTCAGTCCTGGGCAACCACAGACCCTCTTACTTGTCAGAAAACAGAGGGCATGGTGGGAGGGCTGGTTGTGTAGCAGGGCATCCGTGTGTATGTGTGAAGGTTTTCTCCCCAGCATCCTGTACGAGAATCCATGTCAGGAGGTGAGTGCTCAAATGGAAGGCAAGCACCTGGGACATGGTACTCATTCGCTGGTCCAGAGTGGCTGATTGGACCCCACTTTCTAGGGCGGCACAGCTTCTGGATCCTTCTGGGGTGCTGTGGACGCTGACCCTGGCCAGTGTGGGGGCTCCACAGTCCTGCTCAGAGCAGAACAGGTGGCAAGGCTCTTCCCCGGGGAGCACCAGGCTGCTCTGAGACAGTTTTGTCCTTCAAAACAAAAGGGTCTGTTGATGTAAAAGAAAATGCCAGTCCTAACTTCTTAGTTTAGTCCTGGTGGGTAACAAGCCTCCCATTCACTCTCCAGAGGGTCCCTTTCTCTGGAGCCTCAGAGAAGGCGCATTGTTAAGAGATGGAAGGTGGGGACCTGTGCAGTGAGCTCTCAGGGCACTGAAATCCCAGAAAGTGGGCCCCTCCCTCTGCTTCCAGGGAGAGACTTATTCAGGTGGGAGATTCAGAAACTTGCTCTTTTGTGATGTAGACTCTTTTGATCCATCAGCCATGTCTGTTTTTTTTCTCAGACCAGGTGAAAGAATGACTGTGATAAAAACAAGGCTAGGCTTTCCTTATTTATGACAAACCCATCAGCTGGACAAAAACAATTAAGTCTTCAAACCGCCAAGACATCATTCTCTAAAGAATAGAGGGGAGTCGTTTATAGACAGGTGATAAGTTTCTTGAAACAGGAAGGAATGTATTCTTCGGATAAGAGCAGAATTTCAAATCATCCCTTTATTGCTGGGGGGAAAAGGTTTTGGTCTAAGGTCTCCTTAAATCTCTTTGGCAGAAACCCAGGAGCATTGACACAAAGAAAAGAAACCTATTTTCAAATGGAATGAAAACACTAATGTTGAACTACATCCTCCCCGTCCTATTCCTTCAGCTCTCCTCTCTCTGTGGGTGACTCTAACACCTGTGCCTGGATGCCTCTCTCGAAACTCCAGATCTGCTTTTCCAACACTTGCTGGATTGGCCCACCAATGGGTAGCTTCAGTTCAGTTCAGTCGCTCATTCGTATCCGACTCTTTGTGACCTCATGAACTGCAGCACACTAGGTTTCCCTCTCCGTCACCAACTCCTGGAGCTTGCTCAAACTCATGTCTGTCGAGTCAGTGATACCATCATCCAACCATCTCATCCTGTCTTCCCCGTCTCCTCCTGCTTTCAATCTTTCCCAGCATCATGGTCTTTTCCAATGATGGGTAATTTGCTGTCCCCGAACTGAGTATGTCCACCACTGAACTCCACCCTCCCCTTTGGAAGGGTGTCTCCTCCTGACTTCCTTGTTTCCCCTGATGGCATCAACTATTGTAACCAAGCAGGACGCTATGGGGCCTAGTTGGGAGAGACATGCCCATGTCCTCTCCCTACCTCTTGTCTGTAGAAAACCTCTAATCTCCCTGGCCTTTCCCAGATTCCAAAAGGTGAATTTAATCAGAGAAGTGAGAAAATACAGTAAGAAAGGAAAACAGTCAAACAAGACAAAATAATAATACTTTAACCATTAAACAAAGTGAAGGACCTTTAGTTTCTCCTCAAGAGCTGCAGATAATATTCTGAGCCATGTCCTTTGAGCTGTTTGTAAATACTGAAACCCCTACCAGGTGGAAGAAGTTGACTGTATGTTACCCACAAGCATGTAGACCCCAGACCAGTTGTAACCAGAAGATGGTCTTGGCTCCCAAATACCTCACCACCAACCAATCAGAAGAATGTCCATGAGCTGATCACACACCTCACAACCTGTCCCCCTCATCCTACCTTTAATAACCTGTCCCCGAAAGCTGTCGGAGAGTTCAGGCCTTTCAAGTGCTAGCTGCCGGGACTCCTCTTGACACCTGGCAATAAACATTGCACTTTTCTTCACCACAACCTGGTGTCAGTAGATGGGCTTTATTGCAGTTAGGCAAGTGGACCCAGGTTTGGTTCAGTGACACCATCATTGTGAATGTTGTTAATTCTGTCTAGTGATTTCAGAGCCTTCCCACTCCCTTGTGTTCCCATCACTAACAAACATGGTAGTGAAAGACCGTGTCACTACTTCGACAAGTGCAACAGGCGCCTCCCTCATCCATCCTTTTTCCATACCAATCCTCGTCCACAAATAATGATGAATTAATTTTCCTACAAGGGCTTCCCAGGTGGCTCATTGGTAAAGAATCCGCCTGCCAACACAGGAAGGAGCAGTGGGTTCAGCCCCTGGGTTTGGAAGATCCCCTGAAGTAGAAAATAGCAACCCATTCCAGTATTATTGTCAGGAAAATCCCATAGACAGAGGAGCCTAGAGGAATCATAAAGAGTCATGTCTGACTGTGCATGCATGTGATTTTCCTAGTTATTGCTATCTCCTTGCTGTAATAGATTTCATCTGGAGAAGCTGCCCACCGTCATTGAATACCCTTCCATATTTGGGGCCAATGTCTTCCTAATGTTGACATTAGGAAACCTCATACCGCAGACTCTCTTGCAGCTAAGACTCAGGCATATGATTTCAGGGATCCATTCGTCTGTTAAATGCAGGTGGGAGATTCAATCTTCAGGAGTGTTGGTGGGATGTGTTTTCATGACGTAGCTCCCATTTTCTGGCTTCAGAGTCAAGCTGTAGAGCTCACCTGACATTTCTATAAGCTACTTAATATTATGTGATAAATTGTCTTTCAGCTTGGGGTAGGCAAAATAAATTCTGTTGTTGGCAACCAATAAACACAAAATTAAAGATAAATATTGGTGACCCTTCAGGGACTAATGAAAGAAATACCTACTCCCCCATCTGGCATCCACGTTTCTCGACAATTAAGTCTCAAAACAGCAGACCTTTCAAGGCCATCCAGTGTGTGTCCCTGTTCTCCTTCTTGTATTGCCTTTGCGAGTTGCATGTCCTCCCTTAATCATAGGTTTCCTGCATTAGCTTCTACTTTGGTTAACCACTTATTTTCTGAAATAACTACCAGGAGCAAACTTTTTTATGACAGGGAGATTCCAAAATTTAGTGCGTGACTCTCCTCTTTCATTTTTAGATGTTGAGATCAACAGCTTCCAAAGGTCCTCAATTGTGCTAATACATCACCTATACTACATAAATATAAAACCTATTTAGTTCTGCTTGGAAGAAAACTCTAAAACATTAAAGGGGAACTTTATTATCATCAAAAAGCATTTGTGATGATGTCTTTCTGCATACCTTTCATTTTCTTCTCATGTTCTGTTATCTGTGACTTTGTCTATACAACATCAAACACAGGAATGAAAGTAAAAAGTTTAATCAAAGAAGTTTTCTATGTTATGCTGATAAAACATCTGGAAGACTTAATTTCTTCTTTTCCACCATACAGATGGTCTTGTAGAGAAGCAGTGTGTGTCATTTACCAAGATAAGTACTTCCTTGTCTCAGTCCATCCTTCACCTTCACGTGAATTTTTAAAAATCTTTAATTTTTGAGAAGCTCTTTTCCAGTTTTGAAAGACAAAGGCTTCACCAGACCTTTGAGGATACCCTTAGAAAGAGATCCAGTGTTCATTGCTAAACTGCCTCTTGCTTTGATAATGTTGGAAGTTAGGAATTAAAGAAAAGGATGTTTGGATGAGAACAGGAAGGTCCTGACCTTGCTAAGCCCTATGAATATGGGAGCAATTGTCAACATCAGTCCTGGACCCTCTGCTGGACATGGTTTATGTGAAGCCCACATAGGCATCATTGTTCATTGACTGCAGAAAGGGCCTAATACTTCCTGGAACCATGGCGTTGGAGCTGATAGCACGTTGCTGACATTGACTCGGAGTCATATTGTTCTCTTTGGTAGCATCCAACTGATTGGAGCCGCGCTGCCCTCCTTCAGCGTTGACTGTCGACACCCTGTATGAAATCTAGTCACAGTTTAATAGCTTCCCTTTTCTTGGCAAAGAAAACATTTTTCTAAAATCTACAGTTATCATTGGTGCCAAGTTCATTTAGACTCATTATTCCTTCTTCTTCTTTTCCTATTCTCACTCCCCATGCATGCCACAGATGTCCCTGGGAACTGGCAACATCAACCACACCACTGGAAGCCTAAGTGTGTCAAAGAAAGATGATGAAAACCCATATAACCTTTACACTAACAGGTAACAGCCTTTTGGATTATGTTTGTAAAAGGTTTTAACTGTATCAGTCTAATTTTAAGAATGGTAGGACTTTCCTGGTGGCCCAGTGGATAGGAATCTGCCTACAAATGCAGAGAACATGGGTTTGATTCCTGGTCTGGGAGAATTCCACAGAGCTTCCACTGAGCCCGCACCCCCCAACTACTGAAGCCCATGTGCCTAGATCCCATGCTCTGCAGCAAGAGAAGCCTATGCAATGAGAAGCCCGCACACTGCAAAGAAGACCCAGCACAGCCAAAAATAAATAAAGAAATAAGTAAAAAGTTTTAAAAAAAAGAATGGCAAACATTGCAAAATTCTACTGCCAATATTTTGCATAAGTCTTCACTGATCAAATTTTAAAGAGAAAAAACTTCTTTTTTAACCTAAATTAATTCAAATTTTCTTTGTTCTGCATAGTTTAACTACTATTACCATAAATAGATCACTGGTTTTGTCTTCATGAAACTGTTGGAATTTCTCAAGGTAGCTCACTGTGCATATTAAGAAGCTGTTATTTTATATAATTGTATAATAATTATAACACAACATCTACATAACATATTATGTATGTAAAAAGCATTTATATGTTTAAATATTCATACATACATATTATAAATAAAATATAAATTGAATTGATTTGATTTTGAATTAAATATATTAAAATCTATTTTAAAAGGATATATTTAAAGCTTCTCCTCTAGTGTGGTGAATGAAATGTTTATCACCAAGTCTTATGGAACAGTTGTTCAGTGGCTAAGAGTAATGTTTGCATTTACTCCCAGCTTTGTTAATCATCTGTCTCATAACTGCCAGTTTGCTGGATGTGATGATTTAGGGCCTGTTGGAGTCAGTGAGATTTTACAATAGAGGTGTTCACTATCTTTCCACACATTTCAGGATGATCAGGCTTGACCACGCTACCTGGACAACCATGTTGCCACAGCAGACTTAATTTGTTTCCTGGTTAATAATCTACCGCATACCTTGAACAAAACTGGAAAATCTGGTCATCTGGATGCCAAATTCACTAAAGAAAATTGAGATGAAAACACTGGAGTTCGGTTAATACTTGAATAATTTGAGTTTCATTACTTTACAAAGCTTTTTCAGATAGGGATCAAGCATGTATGTGTTTTCTGACTCTCCAAAAATTTATTACAATCCAACTTATTTCAATTTAAAGCACTAGAATACCACTCAAGATGCCATCTCTTGGAACCCCAAGACACACAGCAGGAGTGAAGTGATCATAAACATAACTTTTTAATATTACAGATTCTGTCAGGGCCTAATCTCAAAAGACTTGAGGAGTAAACTGAGTGAACTTTGGTTCAATGGTTTGATATCTAACCGTTTGCACTCTTATCATGGACCTGAAATACATCAGAGATTTCCTGTTTGAACTGAGGGCCATGATCAGGATGGACACACGTTGGTTATACTCTGGGTGTGATTATAAGCTGTCTTCATGCTTGAACTCTTAGTGAGGTGAATGCATTTTCTCTTTCCTTTATGAGGCTCTCATGAGCTTTGTAGTGCCTGGTAATTAAGGACCATGATGATATAGTGGAGGCCCCTCAACTGCATGCCCCATGTGAAGCTGAACAACATGCTGTAATGAGCTGGGGAGGTGTGGCTGGAGACTGTGGGCTTGAATGCCAACCCTGCCACATAATTATGAGTGGTTTGATATTGGACAGATCTCTCCACTTCTTTTCTTTCTGATCTGCAAAAAGGGGATAATAACATGCTCTTTCCAGACTACTGGAAGAATGAAACAAGATAGTATATGTGAGTACATCTGGCACCTGGTAGATCTTAATAAGCATTAGTCGAACTTGAATCTGGACTCAGATTCACCAAAAACTTGACCAATGTGTTTGTTGCCAGCACTGGGCCAAAGGAGTATGTGTGCATCCTGAAAGAGGTAGGGCCTCTGTTGGTTCCTTGTTTACTTTGGAAATTCCAGTGAACAGTGAAGGGTTAGAAGCATCGTTAAACGATTTGGTTTGGAAGTCTCTGGGAAACTTTGGGAAAGGAATGTTCTCTGCCTTCCTGGGTACCCTTCAGGATGGATTGGGAATTCTCAGACCACCACCCCCTGCCCAGAGACTCTTATGGATTGAACAGGACACTTGGACCTCTGGGTAGGGACCTAGAATCCCTTGGGATGAAAGCTAAAATGAACTTCCAGGGGCTGAGAAATCTTCTTGGTCTAAAACTATAACATGCTTTTGGTCACCCTGAGCAACACAAGTCCTCCCTTGGCATGCAAACATCACGGAGCTTGTTCTTACTCTTCAGTGAGTCACCACTTGCCTAGTCCAAAGGCCCTCCTGTTATCTGAAGAGGCAGGACTGGAAGGAAAAGGTCCAGGGTGGAGAATCCCAGTGCTTTGGCAGCAGGGTCACTCACTAAACAGAGCAGAAGGAGCGTGGACTTCACAACTGCACAGCATCAGTTCAAGTCTTAGCTGTGCAACTAGGCCAAGGTCTTCAGCATGAATGAGCCTCAACTTTCTCATCTGTATAATGGGTAGACTGCTACCTATCCACAGGGTGATTGTGAGGATTAAATGAGATCAGAGGTGTTGAAGAATCTACACTTAGAAGGCATTTGATAAGTCTCAGTTCTCCTCCCTCACCCCCTCACTAATTCCTTCATTATTTTCATATGGTCTCAGACCTTGGACATGTGCCCCAACGCTCATCAGCTATTAGGCCAGTGTGGAGCAGACCCCCTGCCCTTCTAGTCAGGTGGGGAATACAGTGCTTCCAGCCACTGGGCTGGGTCTGGGGTGTGTGGACAAGGGCACTCGCTGTCTGCACGTGAAAGGCCTTCTTCTGATGACAGGGAGAAGAGAAGGGGAAACACAGTGCCAGCTCGTGGCCACAGAGCATCTTTCTTACTGCTACATTTACCTGCCTGATTCTCCCCATGTTGTCCAGGGACCAGGAAAACAGATAAAGGCAGGGAAAACAGAACAGAGGGACCAGCTACAATGAAGAGGAAAAAGCGTGGGGATGATGCACGAATTGATTTGATTCCACATACATTTACATCAGCTCTTCTACCCAAAGGTGGAAAGATATTAGAACGTGGGAGCAACAAAAGCCAGGGAGAAAATGGAAAGAAATCCAGGCAGGAGTAAGAAAGTACGCTTCAGTACTCCTGTTCTTCCTTTCCATGAAGGACTCATGTGCTAGAGAAGGTGGCCAGGTACATCTGTGTCAGCACTGTTCCTCAGACTGCAGGTCCCAACCCGCAGAGACTCATAAGATCAGCTAGGGACTAAGAACCAGCATCCTTTAAAACTTTTTAATTGAAGCATAACGTGTACAACAAAGCACATATATCTTAAATGTACTGTATAGCTCAGAAATGTATATATGTTTATATATATGTGTGCAGTATCCATCTATCTATATCTGCATAACGGGGCATCCCTGGTGGCTCAGCAGTAAAGAATCCCCCTGCAATGCAGGAGCCACAGGGGACGTGGGTTTGATCCCTGGGTTGAGAAGATCCCCTGGAGAAGGGCACAGCAACCCACTCCAGTATTCTTGCCTGGAGAACCCCGTGGACAGAGGAGCCTGGTGGGCTATGGTCCATCAGGTTGCAGAGTCGGACATGACTGAAGTGACCTAGAACACGTTTATACATAAAACCAACCAAAGCCCAAATCAAGGTACAGAACATCTGCAGCAACCCAGGAAGTGCCCGCCTGTGACATCCCAGTAAATACCCAGTTACTTCCCTCAGTTCAGTTCAGTCGCTCAGTCGTGTCCGATTTTTTGTGACCCCATGAATCGCAGAACACCAGGCCTCCCTGTCCATCACCAACTCCCGGAGTTTACCCAAACTCATGTCCATCGAGTCGGTGATGCCATCCAACCATCTCATCCTCTGTCGTCCCCTTCTCCTCCTGCCCCCAATCCCTCCCAGCATCAGGGTCTTTTCAAATGAGTCAACTCTTCGCATGAGGTGGCCAACGTATTGGAGTTTCAGCTTCAGCATCAGTCCTTCCAATGAACACCTAGGACTGATTTCCTTTAGGATGGACTGGTTGGATCTCCTTGCAGTACAAGGGACGCTCAAGAGTCTTTTCCAACACCACAGTTCAAAAGCATCAATTCTGCAGGAGCTGCTTGTATAATTTGGAGATTAATCCTTTATCAGTTGCTTCATTTGCTATTATTTTCTCCCATTCTGAAGGCTGTCTTTTCACCTTACTTATAGTTTCCTTTGCTGTGCAGAAGCTTTTGATTTTAATTAGGTCCCATTTGTTTATTTTTGTTTTTATTTCCAATATTCTGGGAGGTGGGTCATGGAGGATCCTGCTGTGATTTATGTCGGAGAGTGTTTTGCCTACGTTCTCCTCTAGGAGTTTTATAGTTTCTGGTCTTACAAATTATACAAGCAGCTCCTGCAGCTCAATTCCAGAAAAATAAATGACCCAATCAAAAAATGGGCCAAAGAACTAAACAGACATTTCTCCAAAGAAGACATACAGATGGCTAACAAACACATGGAAAAATGCTCAACATCCCTCATAATCAGAGAGATGCAAATCAAAACCACAATGAGATACCATTTCACACCAGTCAGAATGGCTGCTATCCAAAAGTCTACATGCAATAAATGCTGGAGAGGATGTGGAGAGAAAGGAACCCTCTTACACTGTTGGTGGGAATGCAAACTAGTACAGCCACTATGGAGAACAGTGTGGAGATTCCTCAAAAAACTGGAAATAGAACTGCCATATGATCCAGCAATCGCACTCCTGGGCATACACACCGAGGAAACCAGAATTGAAAGAGACACGTGTACTCCAATGTTCATTGCAGCACTGTTTATAATAGCCAGGACATGGAAGCAACCTAGATGTCCATCTGCAGACGAATGGATAAGAAAGCTTTGGTACATATACACAATGGAGTATTATTCAGCCATTAAAAAGAATACATTTGAATCAGTTCTAATGAGGTGGATGAAACTGGAGCCTATTATACAGAGTGAAGTAAGCCAGAAAGAAAAACACCAATACAGTATACTAACACATATATATGGAATTTAGAAAGATGCAAATGATAACCCTGTATACGAGACAGCAAAAGAGACACAGATGTATAGTACAGTCTTTGGGACTCTGTGGGAGAGGGTGAGGGTGGGATGATTTGGGAGAATGGCATTGAAACACATATGTTTTCATATGTGAAACGAATCACTAGTTCAGGGTCAATGCATGTTATAGGATGCTCGGGGCTGGCATGCGGGGATGATCCAGAGGGAGGATAAAGGGAGGAGGGAGGTGGGAGGGCGGTTCAGGAGGGGGAACTTATGTAAACCCGGGGCAAATTCATATCAATGTATGGCAAAACCAACCAATATAATATTGTAAAATAATTTGCCTCCAATAAATAAATTAATTACCTAAAAAAAAAAAAAAGCATCAATTCTTCGGCGATCAGCTTTCTTCACAGTCCAACTCTCACATCCATACATGACCACGAGAAAAACCATAGCCTTGACTAGACGGACCTTTGTTGGCAAAGTAATGTCTCTGCTTTTTAATATGCTATCTAGGTTGGTCATAACTTTCCTTCCAAGGAGTAAGCGTCTTTTAATTTCCTGGCTGCAATCAGCATCTGCAGTGATTTTGGAGCCCCCCAAAATAAAGTCTGACACTGTTTCTACTGTTTCCCCATCTATTTCCTATGAAGTGATGGGACCAGACAGACAAACACTGTTTTGTGGTTAGTTTTGCCTAGTCTTATTTGAAAAAAAAAAAAATTCGTTTTTTGGCCATGCTGTATGGCAGGTGGGATCTAGTTCCCCAATCAGGGATCAAACCTGTGCCCCCTGCACAGGAAAGGGAAGTCTTGACCACTAAACCACAAGGGAAGGCTCACCTTGCCCATTTGTAATCATCATATAAGTAAAATCATATAATGATACTCTTTTATCTGGCTTCTTTCAACCAAATGCTGTATCTATATGGCAGTTTTTTTTTTTTTTTTGCTCTGTGGTAGTTTATTGTATGAATATTTTGCACGTTAAGAAATTAATTCAAATGGTTAAACATTTGGTTTATTTCTAGCTTTGTGCTGTGACTTTACAAGTCCTTTGATGGACATATTCACTCATTTTTCCTTGGGTGTGTGCCTTCAGTTCAGTCACTCAGTCATGTCCGACTCTTTGTGACCCCATGGACTGCAGCATGCCAGGCTTCCCTATCCATTACCAACTCTGGAGTTTGCTCAAACTCATTTCCATCGAATTAGTGATCCCATCCAACCATCTCAACCTCTGTCGTCCCCTTCTCCTTCTGCCTTCAATCTTTCCCAGCATCAGGTCTTTTCCAATGATCAGTTCTTCACCTATGACTGGAATGACTTGGTCCCGGGGTTGGGACATGTTTATTTCTAGTGAATACTACCAAGCAGTTTTCCAAGTTGAGCTATCCAGTATGATAGCCCTTGGACACAGGTTGTCCTCATGGTTATTTAAATTTAACTTCAAACAAAATTTTAAATTGAGTTCTTCAGTCACACCAGCACATTTCAAATGCCCAATAACCCCCTGTGGCTCATGGTCCCTTTTAGACAATGTAGACAGAGCCCATTTCTATCATCAGAGAACTTTCTCTGATGTTCCAAACAGACTTTAAGCATTTTTCAAAATATGAAATCAAGTAGAACACATGAGAATGTAGTCTATAGAGTAAGGCTAACTATTATTTCATGAGTCTTTTATTTCAGACATATTTTTGTGGATACGTGTTTTCAGTCATGATATCAAATGTAGTATTTCTAACTGTGAATCCCAGAAAACCCTCTGTCAAGGTACATGTTTTTGTGATCATCAGAGTCCCCTGGACTACAAGGAGATCAAACCAGTCAGTCCTGAAGGAAATTAACCCTGAATATTCATTGGAAGCTCAAGATAAAGCTCCAATAATTTGGCCACCTGATGCGAAGGGACGACTCATTGGAAAAGACCCTGATGCTGGGAAAGATTGAGGGCAGGAAGAGAAGGGGGTGACAGAAGATGAGGTGGTTGGATGACATCACTGACTCAATGGACATGAGCTTGAGTGAGCTCCGGGAAATAGTGAAGGACAGGGAAGCCTGGTGTGCTGCAGTTAATGGGGTTGCAAACAGTCAGATAAGACTGAACCACATACACTTCCTGTAAGTTTCTTCTAATGAGTAGGATAAACAAGAGCTGCTGTATAGCTAGAGGTGATCTCAACTTTCCATCCTTTCCAGCCAAAGGGATCTACTTGCCCGGTGGAACTTGACTGGCCCTACGTGGGGCTGACTCACAGGGTTACTTCAGTGGCCCACTGGGTCCATGCAGGTGGTTCATCCTGCCGCCCAGAAGACAACTGCTTCTGCGAAGTCAATGCCAGTGATAATGAAATGTCAGATGAGCTCTGCAGGCTTTCAAACTCTGATCGCATGCCATTTGGTCACCTCTTCTTCTGGTGGTAAAGTACATTGCAGATGTACTTTGAAAGCTCATTAAATATAAACAGTCCCCTGATATTATTGTGATCGTACAAGATGTTCCCAATATGAAATTGTGCTTTAATCAGGAAACAGTGACTCTTGCATAGTTTTAATAGAAACGGAAACAGAAAATCAAGCAATTCTTTCAGACTTCTGAGCAAAGTCACACCAAACTCTTGTTAGGTCCAGCATCTTTGATTAGGTGGCATCAAATTCTAGTCTGGTCTCCAAGAGTCTGTCTCAGGCGATGGCTCCATGTGGGTCTAGGGAGTGCTTGGTCGTTTCTGAAAAGCCTTCCAACCTGGGTCTCCCTTGGTTCCAAGGTCCCTGGGGTGATGATTTGATTCCAGAGGCAGGTTGCTCCAAGTGTGTCAAAGCTTCCTGAAGATGCGAGATTCCAATGAAGACACAGCATCATGCCATCTGAACAAATGTGAAATCACCTCACGGAATAGACTATAAGAATTTGGTATAAATATCTCCACTGATGTTTTTCTTCTCAAGAATATCAGGAAACTTCCCTGGTGGTCCAATGGTTAAGACTTTGCCTTCCAATGCAGGGGGTGTGGGTTTGATCCCTGGTTGGGGAACTAAGAACCCATGTGCCTAAGGGGCCAAAATACCAAGACATAAAACAGAAGAAATATTGTAACAAATTCAGTAAAGACTTTAAAAATCTGTTGTTGTTCAGGGTACTCCTCTTTGTGACCCCATGAATTGCAACACACTAGGCTTTCCTGTCCTTCACTGGTTCCTGGAGTTTGCTCAAATTCATGTCTGTTAAGTCAGTGATACTATCAAACCATCTTGTCTTCTGCTGCCCCTTTCTCCCTTTGCCTTCAATCTTACCCAGCATCAGGGACTTTTCCAATGAGTCAGCTCATCCCATCAGGTGGCCAAAATACTGGAGCTTCAGCATCAATCCTTCCGATGAGTATTCAGGGATTATTTCCTTTAGGATTAACTGGTGTGATCTCCTTGAATAAATAAATAAATAAATAACAAAAAACAATTCTCAATAGCTAATCCTTTCTTTGATAAACCTGTTCTTGAAAAGTCATGTCAGTTAAATTTTAGCACACTGAATCCTCGCTTCTCTGGTCGAATACTCCAGCATCAGTTTTATAAATCCTCCTACCTGACTGCTTTTCTATAATGACTCCCAATAGTTATGCTTCTTGCCCTGCTCCCTCTTTTGTCACAAAGATTATAAATAACCCTTGCAAGTTTTGGATACATATGGGGTGGTGGTGGGATGCTGCTTTTTGCAAGCATCTTGTTATTTTATGAGTTTGGGTTTTCAAAGCCAAGTTTCCTTAAAACGAGGCATGCCTGTACCATTCATTCCAATCTGATCTACGGTGTGAGCCATAGTTCCCACATCATACATAATAAACTGCATTTATTAAGTCCATCAAATTAATACCTCATTTTCTATGGCAATTGTTGACTTAGCATATTATCTAAATTCAAGGCCTGAGCCTACATTTTAAGACTCCTGGGGAAAATAAAAGACTCCTGGGACTTCCTCGGTGGTCCAGTGGTTGAGACACTGTCCTCACTGCAGAGGGCATAGGGTCAGTCCCTGGTCAGGGAACAAGGGTTCCACATGTCTCACGGTGCGGCAAAAAATAAAAAGACTCTGGCTGCCAGGATACATCAATTATAGGAAGGATATTGCAGCAAATTCTTTCTCGAGGCCAGGTATCCTCCACGTATCACAGCCTTCCTTGCTCTGGGGCTCCATGAGGCTTCAGAATCTTTCTCAACACAGCAGTTCAGGCACCCATTAATCAGTATTCAGAATTAGTGAGATGAAACGTATTTGCCTGCTCTGGAATCTATCATTTATGGATGAATTCTCCTTCAATGACTCTTAGGCTGATAAGAAATCTCATTAGCTTAGACAACTTTGTCTGAGCCTTGGCCAGGGCCCATTTATAGAAGAGAGAATCGTGTATTCTTTACTCAAATGGTAGTCACAGCCCTATCCCTTTGCTCTTGGCTTATCAGAGAGGTACCAGAGCATGAGAAAATCATGCTGAATTCAGATCCTAGTCCTGCAGCTTTCTTGCTGTATCACCCTGAACAAATGACTTAACTTCTCTGAGCTTCAGTTTCTACAGCTGCAAAATGGGATAATAAAATCTCCTGCAGAGAGTTGTTTCGAGGTTCTATCAGGAAATATTAGTATAAATATTAGCACTTTATAAGTACTTGATACATGGTGACAATTATATTATTTTCAACTGCAGTGACTAGTTGTAGGTCTTAGGTTCTTCTATGATGGAATTTAAATAAAGATGTGCATTAGTCATTGGAAATGTAACCCCAGTCCTCCAGTTCAGACCTAGGAGGAGGATGTCCACTGTAGAGACAACGAATGCAACCTCAGCTGGGTGATTCTCTCCAAAGCATGGCTATTCGGGTGGGATCCAAAATTAAGCCATTAATGAAATTAAAAGACGCTTGCTACTTGGAAGAATAACTATGACACACCAACACAGCGTATTAAAGAACAGAGAGATCACTTTGTGGACAAAGATCCACATAGTCAAAGCTGTGGTTTCTCCAGTAGTCATGTATGGATGTGAGAGTTGGATCGTAAAGAAGGCTGAGCACCAAAGAATTGATGCTTTTGAACTGTGGTGTTGGAGAAGACTCTTGAGAGTCCTTTGGACTGCAAGCAGATCAAACCAGTCAATCCTAAAGGAAATCAGCCCTGAATACTCATTGGAAGAACTGATGCTAAAGTTGAAACTCCAATAATTTGGCCACCTGATGGGAAGAGCTGACTCATTGTAAGAGACCTTGATGGTGGGAAAGATTGAGGTCAGGAGGAGAAGGGGGTGACAGAGGATGAGATGGTTGGATGGCATCATTGACTCAACGGATATGAGATGAACAAACTCTAGGAGATAGTGAAGGACAGGGAAGCCTGGCTTGCTGCAGTCCATGGGATTGCAAAGAGTTGGACACGTCTGAGTGACTGAACAACAGCAGGAGGCAAGGGAGTAAGCAGACAGCTGTCTCTGCAAAGCTGCATTAACCTCTCAGCCACACCCCTTGGACATGAATCAGAGAAGCAGATAACATATGAGACACTGCATATTCGGCAGCAGAACAAGACTTTGACCAGGGAAATCCTGGCTGTGGCTCATGCCATGGGCAGACCTCTGCCTGCACAACTGTGCCCAGGCCTCCTAAATCTGATAGGATGGCTCATTTGTATAATTACTTTATCAGCTAAGGATGATGCTGTGAGGAATAAAGAAGGGAACTTGCTAAAAGAAATGAGCTGATATCCTTTTACATAGGAAGCATTGGTTCTAAGGGAGCCATGTGGCTCTAGCTATTAATACCTATTGGATGGCATCTTCCACAGTTACTTAGGGTTTCCAGAATGCCTTTTGGCAAGCTTAGGTGGGCCCTGAAGTCTGGGCTATAGGTGTGTCCTAAGAGCAAGAAGACATTCTGATCAGAGATCATCAACAAGAGCAGGTAGAGATATGTTTAATTTGAGTCCTTTCCATTGAGTTCATTCTAGAAGCCAATGGAAACAACTTTAAATCACCACCATGTTGGACTGAGAGCGTCCAATATTGTCGGATGTCCTAAGAGAGTAATATGACTGAATCTCACAGACATAAACACTGAGGCTGCCACAGAATTGGGCATTTGGTGCAAGTAAAAGCTTCTGGAAAATCCTGCCCATGGGGTAAGGGGCTGCCTCACTCACTGGACTTCCCTAGAACATTGAACACCTTCCACATACTGTTCTTGGTTCTTTCACTCGAAATGCTGCCAGTAATTCCTCCCCACTCCCCTATAACACAGCCATACACGAGTCCAGTGGTCCTCAAACTCTAGGAGCCACAGGAACCAGGTAGAGGGCTTGTTAAAGCACAGACTGGGACTTCCCTAGCAGTCCAGTGATCAAGACTTTGCACTTTCAATGCAGGGGGCACAGATTCGATCCCTGGTTAGGGAACTAAGATCCAATATGCTGAGTGGCATCGCCAAAATAAAATGGTAAAAATTACAGAAAGGAAGAAAATTCCCCCATAGACTTCTGGCTCCCACCTCTGGAGACTATGATTCGGTACTTTGGTGAATGATCTGAGAACTTGCATTTCTAACAAATTCTCAGGTAATGCTGCTATTTCTGGGCCCACACCCTAAGAAGCACTGTTTTAAGGACGTCTGCACAGAGCTGGTGTTAGTGACTGGCTGTGTGAATGAATGAGTGATGAATGAATGAATGAAAATCCTCCTTAGCCACCTCTTTAATATCCTCAGGGTTAGTATTTTTTTTCCTGTAGGAATATCCTCTGCAAAGCTTACTTCCCACAGTAGAGGAAAGCATTTTTTTTTTTTCCTATTTAAGATAGTCTTTTTCATCCTACCAGGCCAAATATCCTGTGATAAGTAGTTTAGTCTCTCTTGCTAGTTCCAGGGCACACAGAGTCCTCAACTGTGAAGGTGCCAGAAGTTCTCTGGATTCAAAGTGTTTCTATCCAGATGGACAGATTGGGGAGCCAGGCTCTTCATTGCTTTCTCTGCTCTAAAAATTCTCAGCGCTTCATTTGAACACATCAAAGCAGCCTGGGATGAAAGACTAAAGGAGCTTGACACTACAAAAATGGTGCCCGTTTGGGCGCCATGACACTTGAGCATGGCGAGGGCTGGTCTTGGGCCATTGGCCAGGGGGGGCTTCATCTGGTGAGCCTGCTGCTGCTGGCCTGCTTTTTGGTTTTGGTGTGAGCATTTTTCACCCAAATTGGGCCACTCTTCACCCTTGGTAACAGGGTAACAGCAGGTTCTGTCAACCGTGATTGTTTCCCAGCTGTCTGTAGACATGTTCCATGGCACCAGGCTTCCTCTTTGATCATTTCAACAATTAATTTTATTACATTTTGCCATTGTAATAGAATAACGTATTTCTATAGAAGAGTAGAAAAAAGGGATCAATCACTTCACTTCCTAACGCCATTAAAAACAAGCCTGTTGACATTGACATTTTGTATGTTTCTTTTCAGTTCACTTTCTATACTCAAGATTATTCATTTTTAATATATATGTGATGAGTCTGGATCTGTATCTTCTGTCAAACACACTTTCTACAGAAAAGGAAGGCCTTTGTTTTTGAAGACTGTGTTTTTTATTCTGCCTTGTCAACTGACCTATAGCGGGTAGGTTAGTCTATCGTTAATTCAAGATGCATAAAGTTCTCAACTGCAAAGCTGTCAGAAGTTCTCTCTTGCTAGCTTAAAAAATTATTTTATAAATGAGATTTTCAATTTTCCCACTTCAAAAAGCTGATTCTTAAAACATGATTGCTTAGAATCATAAGCTGATTTTGTGTTCTACTTTTTCCACTTAAAGGAACATGATATAGATTTCCCAGTGATCATATAAACTCTTATAAAATTTCTTTAAAAATCTCCTTTGGACTCTCCTTACTCAGATCAGTTACAGCCAGAAAACACAAAACTAAACTAAAAACCGAAACCAAAACATTGGTGAGATAGAAATGTGAAAGGCAGGACTGAATTCTATTCAGTGTACAATGACAAGGCTGTTTCAACGAGCCAGTGAAAAACAGCCTCGTGACCGTGAAAAGCAGACTAATTGGTTAAAAATTAATCCTGAAGCCTGAACATTAAGCCTAAAGTAAAATCAATTTTGAGGCTCAAGTCATCGCGTTCAGTGAGTCTTTATGAAAGTCATCAAATGCCTACTTCCTTTTGGGTAGCAGAAACCAAAATGGCGAGACGAATTCCCTGGTTCAGGATGTGTGATCTCCAATAGGTCTGAATTTAAGTCTTAATTCTCACCCGTAGGGGATGATTCCTCCTCTTCAAATTGCCTTCAGGCAGCATGGTGCCTCACTGGCACTCGCTCAGTCGTATCCCACTCTTTGAGACCTCATGGTCTGCAGCCCACCAGGCTCCTCTGTCCATGGGGTTTTTCCAGGCAAGAATACTCGAGTGTGTAGCCATTTCCTTCTCCAGGTTATCTTCCCAACCCAGGGATCAAACCTGGGCCTCGCACATTGCAGGCAGATTCTTTACCATCTGAGCCACCAGGGAAGCTACCAGAGGACAATTTTCTTCTCCATCAAGGGCTGGTAATCAGACATTTACGATAGCACAGGGTACCAGCTGGGGATTGGGTGGCACTCAAGAGGAGACAGTAACATGGCCCCAGAGCTGTCAAAATGATAAAAATGTAAACATGGTTCACCAGTTTGTGGAAAATTTTGATTTAATTCAATTCTGAAAATAAAACAAAACCAAACAATTTTTTAAATAGTTTTTCGTATGTTGAATTTTTTGGGGGGGGAGGCTAATTATTTTACAATATTATATTGGTTGGTTTTGCCATACCTTGACATGAATCTGCCCCGGGTGTACATGAGTTCCCCCTCCTGAACCCCCTTCCCACCTCCCTCCTCCCCTTATCCTCCCTCTGGGTCATCCCCGCATACCAACCCCGAGTATCCTGTAACATGCATCGACCCTGAATGGCAATTCGTTTCACATATGATAATATACATGTTTCAGTGCCATTCTCCCAAACCATCCCACCCTCACCCTCTCCCACAGATTTGAACCAGTTCTAATGAGGTGGATGAAACTGGAGCCTATTATACAGAGTGAAGTAAGCCAGAAAGAAAACCAAACAATTTTTAAAAAATGAAGTACAACTTAGTGGATGGATATAGATATGCACACACGTGTGTGATTAATCTTATTAGAACATGGAATGAATATACATTCCCAAGACAATTTTGAAGACGGCAGTCCTATCAAAATAAAGTTGCTATTACTGAGATCAAAAAAATGTTCCCTTGGCCATAAAGGACCTAATAAAGTTTGTTCCAGTTATGCTAGCCTGGCGTGAGCTGACCACTGTGTTAGCTTGCTAGGGCTCCAGAGCAGACGGCAGTGTACTTAACAGAAATGTATTCTCTCACAGTCTTGGAGGCCAGAAGTCTGAAAGTCTGGTTGCTGCCCCCAAACACATTTCACTCACATTCCAACTTCCTTGGGCAGTGGCACCACCTAAATCAAATCATGTGATGAATTTATATTCATTCATGTGGAAATTTCTGCAGCGGTCCAAGTGGGATGGATTTGCATTCTTCCTACATGTGACTTTGCTTTAGACCAATAGCCAAAGGGCTTGAGAGGCTTGTATTCAATGAATTTACTTTACCTCTGGATTTCTGAATATGTTATGATACTTCACTGATTTATTCTTGGTGTGTAGAATGAGGAGTGTGTCCCAAATGACTCATCTCTCTGTTGAGATATATGTTATCTGTCTCACATGAGTGTGCCTTAGAGGTGATGCTGGATGCTAGTCATTAGTTTCTGACCAAGATTTATCTGGAGAATAGTAGTTATTATTCTTTAAAAATGCTCCCTGAGAAAAGAAGTCTTTCTGTAGGCTGAGACTGAATCACCTGTGTTCTGTACTAACCCTCCAAGGTGCCTTCTTCCATGCTCATATCAACTTAAAAATTGTACACAGTGAGAGTTCCAAGTTAAGTTTTATTTGGGGGCTAAGTGAGGACTATAGCCAAGGAGACAGCACTTCAGATTGCCATGAGAAACTGCTCCAAAGAGGCAAGGGGGTGGGGAGGTCAATATATATGTGATTTTGGTGAAGGGGAAGTACATGCAATTAAGCACATAATTTTTTTGAAAAAAGTTCGTGCCAGTCACAAGAAGCAGGTGTCACCATGAAGGATTTTAATGCTTTTCTTGATATGAGGAGATATGAGAATTGGGCTCATAAAATCAACCTCTGAAAATATCTATCTGAAGACCAGTTCTGCCAGGTTCCCCCCTATACCGCCCCCCACCAGCACAGAGTGCCTCATTCCTGATTGACACCCAGAACTCCTTTCACGGGGTGTTGAAGATCAGCAACACATGATTTAATCCTTGTAGAGGTAGATGCAAGTGCCAATTTATAGTTGATGTCCAGGTACAATGGGCAAGGACAGCCCTTCAAGTTTCCATCTGTTGCTCCCAGAGGTGTGGTCAGAGGCTATGGGAAGATCACCTCCAGTATTGTGACCAACTAGCTGAGGACAGAAAGGTAAAACGTGGAGGGGAATATCCTAGAGCCATGGTAATAATAATAAACACACCACAATAATGAACCATCAGAGCAAAAGCAAGCCAACCAAATAAAAATGGCTTTGGGGGAAAAAGAAAAGTTCTCCAAATCTGCGTATGTCTAAAGGCTGCAAGCTCAATACGCATCATCAGAAGAAAACTTCCCCAGGGAAATGGTATCCTATTGGCACTACCTCTGAGGCAGTCAGAGCTGTTCAATGTGAAAAAACCTGCCGCCTTATCCAAGTGTGTCCCTGCTCCTGGGATGCGCGTGATTGAATTACGCAGAGAGCCCCTCAATCATGTGTTTACTCAGCATCTGAGGACCAAGTCTGAGTTTGGGGTAAATCAACGTGACCTCATGGCCGCCAGGGTTTTTGGATGGAGACGACTGAGTGAGCCGGTCCTGAGGGGGTTTTCTGAGTCTCTGCGTGAGATGGAGTCTCCTGTTTTACATTCAGAGTCACAAATGCCCCCCACAGAGCCATGCTGGGAACATACGGACATTTAAATGGCTGGCTGGTATGTAGAAGTGAAGCAGCTGGAAGCACGAAGACCAGACTTAGCAGCAGGGAGCAGCGTGGAAGTGCTCACTTGGCCGGGCGTTGAGATGTGCACCCAGACGAGGAGAGGTGAGTGCACAGATGGGAGCGATGCAGCGATTTTTGACAAGAAGCCATGCCGAGCAGGGCCGAGTCGGACTCCTAGGCACAAGGTCTTTCTCTGTCCCCATTTCCTTGATTACAGGAAACAGCCTCGATTCAGCCTCCATGACCTTCCTTGAGTTCCACGGGGCAGATTCAAGCAGTGGAAGCACGGAGTCTCAACCAGGTAGTCCTAAGAGCATGCTTCTTCTTAATGCCCTGGGTTTTTTTGGTCCTCCTCCTCTCTTTGTGAGCCCCAGTAGGTACAGTGATCACCCTTGGGTACCTCCAGTTCTCTCCACACAGCAGCACAAGCCCTGTAGTATTCCGCCTTCCAGACTCCTCCTGATTTTCAGTGCCTATTACAACGTGCTGCCTCTGCTGTCCGGCAGGGCTGATCTGCGCCACCCCCAACCCATAACAAGCGCGAGCTTTGGAAGGCCTCCTTCTCTGGATGTGGGCAAGGGGAGCAAAAAGAATTACACCTTCTATGTGCCTTGCAACACCTCATTGAGTACTGTTGACCATCCTGGGAGGATGGGGATATCAGCCCCATATTCCAGAAGAAGCTCAGAGAGGTCAGGAGATTTGCTGAAAGTCTCACAGCAAGTCCAATAGGAACCAGCATTCTAGCTCGGTTGGTTCAAAAGAATGCCATACTTTTTTCCCACTGCACACTGGTGCTGGTGGGGTCATGGCCGGCAGCCCCCTGCGTCACACCATGGATGCCTACTGATCTGGTGCAATGGTTCCAGGCCCCTGGAGAGGCAGCAAAGACTTCAGACCTGTTCCCTCCCGCGTCCCGCAGCTCCGGTTATTGCCTCCTCTCCATCTGGAGAGTCTTCCAATATCACGATTGCGGGATTTGTGAGGCTGGCTCAAGCCTGTAGAATCAATAGAGTCATTCTAATGGGTATTAATGCATTGCCGTGAAATGCACCTACCAACGGCGTGGTTCTGGGAAGACTGAGTCCAGTGGCCTCATCACCGGAAGGAAAGAGCAGGTTCCTCCTGCCGCCGTGGTGTGTGTGTGAGCCGTGCCTCTGACCTGCATAGCTGGGGCCAAGCATCTGCATGAGTTCAGGGGACAATTAGCTTCCTCATTCCTGCAGCCTAACCAAAGCTGAGAGTTAGAAGCGAAAGTGAAAGCACATCTGTTAGCTTGACGATGCAAGGGACACAGTTTTAAAAATGCCACTTCAAATCTGCAAAGCCTGAAATTATTCTTATTCTTCTGACCCAGGATAGGGATTTAATTTTTTTTTTTTTACTTCCACAGGAAAAACAAATTAGTGATTTTTAAAGCTAATTCTCAATGATTGGAAAAGTAAGACCTAGATTTAGCACCCATTCCATATTCTCTAAATGTCACTTCAACCATAAGGTCTGACCCTCACGCCCATTTAATTAATTTAACCAGTTACCAGAAGCATAAGTGGTGGATTATTTTCTTTCCATCTCTATCCAAGAAAAAGATCTAGAGGCAGCAAGCATTGTACACTGAGGGCTGAGAAGGAGGTGGCGAGTGTTGATCAGCTGGACTATTGATCGTGAATTATGGACCCCAGTTATTGAACAGATTTTTATTTGGCATCTACCACGTGGTCCTGACTCTGTCATAGTTTCTCTTTTCCTCAAGGCTCTGCTGCAAGATGGCCCAAGGACCTGGTGATGCCCTTGGTCCTCCAGGAGCCCCCCAGGGAGGGGCTCATGAAAGAGGGAACAAAGCCTGGAAGGAAGGGGAGGCGGGAACCTCCTACGGAGGCCACCCACAGTTAGCAGCTTGGGATGCAGAACAAGGACTTCCCTGGGCTTTTCTGGGAAACGTAAACAGAAAACCACAGTGGAAAAGAGTCCACTCAAATGGCTGTTTCCCCAGTGTTGGAGCAATTGAAGGATCCCCTGAATGTGTGTGCCTGGGGTGGGTTAGGGGGAGGAATGGGAATCTGGGCCATGTTGTTGTTTAGTTGCTCAGTCGTGTCCAACTCTTTATGACCATGGACTGTAGCCTCTAGGCTCCTTTGTGAACGGGGTTCTCCCAGTAAGTAAACTGGACTGGGTTGCCATTTCTTTCTCCAGGGGATCTTTCTGATCCAGGGATTGGACCCTTGTCTCTTGTACTAGCAGGTGGATTCTTTATTACTGAGCCACCAGGGAAGCCCAGGGAGTGTGTAAAAGAGGACAAAGTTTAGCTGGTTTTGAGGACTCCACTACCCCCCAACCTGCCCACCCCCGTCCCCCAGCCAGGCTCACATTCACTGCCCCCTGGAGGAGTGTGGTTTGGAACCCTCCAGGCTGCTCCTTGCCTGGCCGACCTGGAGTCCTAGACTTGTCGCACCAGGAAGTGTCCCAGAGAAGGATCAGACCACCCCATCCAGAGCCTCTGCTGATGGGTGTGGCCCCCTCCCCCGCCCCAGCTCCGTGCTGGCTCAGGGATGACCAGTACTGACCAGGACTCACCGTCAGTCATCTGGAAGGAAGGGCTAGACAAACTTTACCCTTGAGGTTTCTGGTCATGACTGTCTTGCTACAGCTGCTTCTGTTCCTTCTTGGAGCCTCCCGTGTATCCCCAAGCCAAGGACATCACACTGGGATTATTTCTAATAGAAACAGGATGTAGCATCCTGCTTTCATTCCATCATTCCACCCACAGGCACAGGGCACCACCATGGACCTCACACCACGCTTAGTTCTGGGAAAGATGGCTAAGACAGGTCCCAAATGTACAACAAGGCACAGGTTTATAAATGAAAGGATAATCACAACAGACCGTGATGCATACTGGATGATCTCATTTATGTGGCATTCTGGAAAAGGCCAAACTAAAGAGATCGGAAACAGAAAAGTGGTTGTCAGGGGCTGGTGGAGGGTGGGAGCGTGGGGGAGGGGTTGGGACTCTGTCAGTGTCAGTTTATTTAAATACAAACTGTATTTATTAAACATGCATAAATGTTCACTAAAAAGGATGAATTTTACTTCTCAGGTGGCTCAGTGGTAAAGAATCCGCCTGCCAATGCACTCCAGAATTCTTGCCTGGGAAATCCCATGGACAGAGGAGCCTGGCAAGCTACAGTCCACAGGGTCATAAAGGCCTTCGACACAACTTAGGGACTAAACAACAACTGTAATAATATTTTTAATAAGGAAACAAATCAAAGTAGATGGTGGTAAGTGCTGCAGTAAATAGGATGATGTGTCAGAAGGTACAAAGGAGGAAGAAACCAGGTCTTTCTGGGAGGGCAGGGCAGGTGGGTAGAGAAGTCTGGACTGAGAACAGGGCAATGGACTTGAGGTTTCTAAAGATGACACAAGTTTCCAGAGCGACAGGTGTGGGGGGCGGAAGGGCGGGGAGAGGGCGTTCCAGGTTGGGGAACAGCATATGCAAAGGTACAGAGGCTGGACAGCAAGCACCCTGTGTCCTATGAACTGCTGGTCACTTGGTGTCCCTGATGCATGGGCAGAAGTCCAAGTGTGCTGTTCTAAATGTAATGCTGAGGATTTGGGACAAGGACTTTGTCTTTTGCCTTTCAACATTTTAAAAATTATGATGAAACGTATTAACGTAGAATTTGCCACTTTCATCATTTTTGAGTGTACAGTTCACTGACGCTTATTACCTCCACAATGCTGTGCTATTACTCTCACCCCCATCCATTTTCCAAAGCTTTCATCACATGACCCCAAACAGAATCTCTGCTCCCATTAAACAATAAATAAGTCCTTACTGCTTTCTCCCCACCTCAGGCCCCGGGAACCTCTGATCTGCTTTGTGTCTCAAGGAATTTGCCTATAAAAGATATTTCATTTGAGTGGAATCATATAATTTTGCCCTTTTGCTTCTGGCTTGTTTCACTCTGTATATTTTTGTTTTGTTGTTCATGAAGACTTTGGATTTAAAAAGTGGTGGTAGTTAAAAAGTGAACCCTGACAAAATGCTCCTGAGATAGAGGAGAGGGGAGAAGAAGGAAGCCCCATCCTCCCACCTCTGAAAGGGAGGGACTCAGCACTGGGCTGGGGTTCCTTTCCACCCAGGGTCCTGCACGTTCCATAGCTCCCTTGTCAATTCAGGGTCAGATAAGGTCAGGGACACCCCTGCAAGCCTGCAGCTCCCCAGAACCTCCACTCAGCCACAGTGTCTGTCAAGAGCCCCCTCCCCACTGATCTGTGGCCCACAGCCTTCACACCCTGTACCACACCGCAAAAGGAATTTTTAAAAAGACTTAAGAAAATAAGTGACCGAGAATTGCAAATGAGGCAACCCAAGAAGCAGAGTTTGGAGTTAATTAGCTCTTGAACTGTCAAACTCAATGGCTTCCAGTGAGTTCTGGCATTTCTAAGAATAATTAAGGGCTTGCTTGGCTGTCACATTTCACAAAGGCCCAACCATGTCACAAGCAAGTTCTACCTGCTGTCCATGCACGATGTGGGATATCCAGAGACACACAGAGGAGAATTAAACCTGGCTCGCATTGCAGGTTCTTGGGTGGAACTGTCATGTTTTCAGAGAACTTTTCATATTTTTGCAGCGAAATTTAATGATCACCATTTAAGGGCTAGATGTGAGTGGCAGAAGCAGTGGTACTTTAAAAACATCTGAAATCACTGGTGATAATAATAGCTAACATTTACCAAGTGCTACATTCCAGGTGCCACCAGAGCCTAGGAGTTGGCAACAGATATACTATCTTCAATTCACAGGTAAGGAAGCTGACGCCCAGAGAGGTTATGCAACTTTTTCAGAGTCCCAGGGTCAAGATCAAACCCAGGCAGTCTAGAACCAGAGCTGGCTTTCTCAACAATGGGGCTCACTTCTCCTGTCTCCAAGACGTCCTGAGTTTCGCTGCCAGGTGACCCGCCAGCCTTCCTGGTATGCATCATTAGTCTTGTCAGCATATATTGATTATAAATTGGCACATGACTCTGCTTCCTTGCCCTCTAAACACTATTTTCAGTAAGACATAATTCATCAATAATCTATTTAACTCATCTCACACTCAGACAATGACCACTTTACAGTCATCTTTCATGGTGTCCATTTACTCATTAGCTATTTTTTTGAGTACCTACCAACTCTGTGGACTTGAGTCTGGGTGAACTCCGGGAGTTGGTGATGGACAGGGAGGCCTGGCGTGCTGTGATTCATGGGGTCGCGGAGAGTCGGACACGACTGAGCGACTGAACTGAACTGTGTATCAAGTCATGTGAGAGAGACAGAGTTATAGCGTCTGTCCAGGAGAGGCTTACATTCTAGGTGAGGATAGAACACATATAATACCTATAGTAAAGGGTAGTATAATACAAAATAAAATATCATAAAAGGTAATATATGGTGCAAGGTAAAAAATGATCAGGTCCACAAGAAAAAGCATGTGTTATTATGGCTGTTTGAAGGAAAGAAAGGATCTCTTGGATGTGTGTGTGTGTGTGTGTGTGTGTGTGTTGTGCAAGGTGGGAAAAAGTTGATGAAGAAAAGGTGGAAGAAGGAAAAGGGGATGAGAATGGAACTCAGACAAAATTTTAGGAAGAGAGTAACGAGCTGGGCCTTTGATATGGGCTGAATTGTATTTCCCCAAATCCGTGTGTTCAAGCCCTAAGCTCCAGTACCTTAGGGTTGGGCTGTGTTTGGAGATGGGGCCTTTAAAGAGGGAATTAAGTTAAAATGAGGCTTGGGGGTTTGTGTCCTAAGTTAATACAACTGATGAACTTAAATGTTGAGCAAATATGGACACAGACAAACACAGAGAGAAGACTGCTGTCTACGAGCCAAGGAGGCAACCTGGCAGAAACGAGCCCTGCTGACACCATGACACCTGACTTTCAGCCTCAGAACTGGAGAAAGCACATTTCTGTTGTTAAAGACACCCATTCTTTGGCACTTTGAAATGGCAGCTGGAACAAATGAATGCAAGCTTGGAAAAGAGGATTTAGACATGGAACTGATGGAAAGGAATGGAGTGGGTTGGGGGGACCATGTTGGAAACAAGTGGAGTTTATTTGGTGGATGTGAAGAGCCAGGGCAGGTTTCTGAGCAGACTGGAAATCAAGTGGAATCATTCAGCAAACACTGACCAAGGACCTGCCCCATGTCAGGTGTCAGTCACCAAGAGCAATCTGAAAGCTGCAGCTGTGATAAGATGCTTTGGCTCCTCATAGGCTGGCAAGGCTGGGTGGGGCCAGGTAGAAAATGGGTTCGACTGGGACAACAAGGGATGAGGAGACTACTTATAAGATTTTTTTTTCCTGGTAATGGATTTTTTAAATTAATTTTTATTGGAGTATTGTTGCTTTACAACATTGTGTTAGTTTCTGCTGCAGAGCAAAGTGAATCAGCTATGTGTACACACGTATCTCCTCTCTTTTTAGATTGCCTTCCCACTGAGGTCACCACCTAGCACTGCGTAGTTGACTCTCATTAGTTGTCTATTTTATATGTAGTATCAACAGTGTACATATGTCAGTCTTAATCTCCCAGTTCATCTCATCCTGCCCTTACTCCCCTTGATGTCCATAAATTTGTTCTCTTCATCTGGCTCTTTATTTCTCCTTTGCAGATAAGTTCATCTGTACCCTTTTTCTAGATTTCACACATATGTGTTAACATACGGTATTTGTTTTTCTCATTCTGACTTATTTCATTCTGTATAACAGTCTCTAGATCCATCCACATCTCTGCAAATAGCACTATTTTGTTCTTTTTTATGGCAGAGTAATATTAGAAGTCTTTTATCATGGCCTAACTCAGTGCCATTCAGTCTTCTTTCAAAAGAGTCTAATAGACCCTCCCAGGAAGGTGTTCCCCCACCCACCCCAGCCTATTCCCAAAAGTAGGTAACAGTATCAGCATGTCTGCACAGCTCTCCTGGCCAAGAAATGAGGCTGACTTCCACTTTCTGTACCATGGGAATGTGACTTTTTACAATTTCTTTCAAATATAAGTAAAAAATTAGTCAGTCAGTCAGTTCAGTCGCTCAGTCGTGTCCGACGCTTTGCAACCCCATGAATCACAGCACGCCAGGCCTCCCTGTCCATCACCAACTCCCGGAGTTCACTCAAACTCGTGTCCATCGAGTTGGTGATGCCATCCAGCCATCTCATTCTCTGTCGTCCCCTTCTCTTCCTTTTCAAAACTCTATATTCCACTGGGAGATACAACCTTCCCCGTGGCTCCACTTGTATCTCTGCACCCACACCACAGAGAATGCTTTTCTGAGGTCAAACATCTTTTCCAAAGGATGCTTATTGGAAACCCAGGGAATTCAGAAGCAATCTCAAGATAAATTTGTGATTTATCTCTGGGGGCAAGCCTTTCCTCAATGTGGCAGGCAGAAGGATGGCCTCCCCCAGGAGGTCTGGTCCCAACCCCTAGAACCTGTGAATGTATATACTCGGTATTTCAGATGTGATCAAGTTCACAGCCTCGAGATGGTGAAGTTAGCCTGGATTATTCAGGTGGACTTCATCTAATCATGTGGGTTTTTAAAAAGAAAGACCCCTTTCCTAGCTATGGAGAGCAAACCATGGAAGTATGGTCAGAAATGCAAGGTTGCTGACTTTAAAATAAAACAACTGACAAAGAATTAATCTCCAAAATATACAAGCAGCTCCTGCAGCTTAATTCCAGAAAAATAAATGACCCAATCAAAAAATGGGCCAAAGAACTAAACAGACATTTCTCCAAAGAAGACATACAGATGGCTAACAAACACATGAAAAAATGCTCAACATCCCTCATAATCAGAGAAATGCAAATCAAAACCACAATGAGATACCATTACACACCAGTCAGAATGGCTGCTATCCAAAAGTCTACATGCAATAAATGCTTGAGAGGGTGTGGAGAAAAAGGAACCCTCTTACACTGTTGGTGGGAATGCAAACTAGTACAGCCACTATGGAGAACAATGTGGAGATTCCTTAAAACCTGGAAATAGAACTGCCATATGATCTGGCAATCGCACTCCTGGGCATACACACCGAGGAAACCAGAAATGAAAGAGACACATGTCCTCCAGTGTTCATTGCAGCACTGTTTATAATAGCCAGGACATGGAAGCAACCTAGATGTCCATCTGCAGACGAATGGATAAGAAAGCTTTGGTACATATACACAATGGAGTATTTTCAGCCATTAAAAAGAATACTTTTGAATCAGTTCTAATGAGGTAGATGAAACTGGAGCCTATTATACAGAGTGAAGTAAGCCAGAAAGAAAAACATCAATACAGTATACTAACGCATATATATGGAATTTAGAAAGATGCAAATGATAACGCTGCATACGAGACAGCAAAAGAGACACAGATGTATAGAACAGTCTTTGGGACTCTGTGGGAGAGGGCGAGGGTGGGATGATTTGGGAGAATGGCATTGAAACATGTATATTATCATATGTGAAACGAATCGCCAGTCCAGCGTCGATGCATGAGACAGGATGCTCAGGGCTGGTGCACTGGGATGACCCAGAGGGAGGATAAGGGGAGGAGGGAGGTGGGAGGGGGGTTCAAGATGGGGAACACATGGACACCCGGGGTGGATTCATGTCAATGTATGGCAAAACCAACCAATATAATATTGTAAAGTAATTAGCCTCCAATAAAAGAAAAGAAAAAGGTTGTTTATTCATTTGGCTGCACAGGGTGCTAGCTGCAGCACATGGGATCGTTTGGTTGTGACATGTGGGATCCCTGAAGATGTGAGGAGGTGGGCGTGAGCCGAGGAAGGTAAGCAGCTTCTAGAAGCTACAAAGGGCGAGGAAATGGAGTCTCTCCTAGACCCTCCAGAAGAGAAACACAGCAGGGTCAACACCCTGATTTTTGCCTCCTGAGACCCATATTGGAATTCTAACCTATAGAGCTGTAAGAAAGTAAACGTGTTTTGTTCTAAGCCACTGATGTTGCGGTTATTTTTTATAACAGCAGTAGGAAATGAATGCCCTCCCTTTGCTAGCACTCAAGGCAGACCTGCTTATTTAAACACTGTGTCTACTCAGGGTTGACCTTGTCGTGCCTTCCAATTCACGGATGCCCTTACCTAGCTGGTTTCATTTTCCCCACCAGATTCAAAACTCCCTAAGGGCAAGGACCGAGTTAATCATCCCGGCATCTCTAGGGCCAGCATAGTAGATACCACATAGATTTCAATAATTGTGAATTCAGTGATTGTATGAAAGCCCAAGGCAGCCTAGGGCTTCATAATGCCCCCATGGGACCTCCAAAGTGAGGCATGAGTACTTCTTTTCAGACATAAAGGGGTCAAAGCTGATGTCACCGTTGATGTATATGTATGTCATGATGGTGAAATGAATTCCTGTTGGCTGTAACCAAGACAACAAGAAATCCCATTCACATGAAGAGACTGGTGAGTCATTCAGCCAAGTGTCAGTGGAGGCCTGGCTTCCCAGGACAATCTCTGTACAATGTCACTCCAGGCCCCTTTTCATGAAGAGCATTTATCAACAGGGCCCTATGTGATTCATTTCCCTGGTCCCTCCAGCAAAGTCATGGGACTCAGAAACAAAGCTCTGTTGGTTTGGACACAGCCCTCATGAAATCATGTTTATTTTTGGAAAGAAATGACCATTCACAACTTTTCGCTGTTGGGTAGAAAGCTCTGTAGCCGCTTTCTAGAAAAGTCGACTGTGGGCAGTTACAGTATAAATAATGCAACTTTCTCCCCATCATATTTTTGGTAATTATTTTCAACTGTCGTGATCAGAAACTGGAAATCAGTAGAGAAGGGGTTCCAGAAAATGCCCTGCTGGCCAG
The DNA here is from genome assembly GCF_049115385.1 of Moschus berezovskii. Taxonomy (NCBI): domain Eukaryota; kingdom Metazoa; phylum Chordata; class Mammalia; order Artiodactyla; family Moschidae; genus Moschus; species Moschus berezovskii. The sequence continues at coordinate 55,980,498 of NC_142472.1, forward strand.
GCCCTGATCTGCTGCGGCTCTGTCCACTGCGGCAGCCCCACCATCCCTGTAGAGATCTGTAAACTCCTTGGAGTTGTTCAAGCTGGCATCTTGGGCCTGTGCAGAGATGCTGAAGCTTGGGACTGAAAGGCATGATGAAGGTCCAGCATCAGACCTCAACTCACCCAAGACTGGGAACTTCGAGTTGACCTGGAGATTTCATCACCAACTCAATGGACATGAGTTTGAGTCAGCTCCAGGAATTGGTGATGGACAGCGAAGCCTGGCAAGTTGCAGTCCATGGGGTCACAATGGACACGAGTCGGACACATGGAGTGACTGAACTGAACTGAACTGAAACTCATTGGCAACCAGAGTTTTTCTCCTATTTTAAGCTTCTCTCCTCAACCATTCAACACCCATCCCTGATGTCACGTCCAACCATGGCTTCAACGGCTCCTGAAGTGGTCCCCCGAAGGTGCGACAGTTTATTCCAGCAGATGACAGCCCTCTTCAGTCACACTCCCTTTGCTGTCAACTCTAGGGTTGAGAGACCGCTCAAGTTTACGTTTGCAACTCGGGTGTGCCTTCTCCTCCTCCTTCTCCCAGCCTCTTGCCAACCCCTTGGGAAAGGACGTAACCCTGGCAAGTGATGGTCCTAAATTTGTTCCCAGGTTCTGAGCAGAACGACTCTCCTGGCCACAGCAACGCAGTCCTCCAGCAGGGTTTTGGTGACTCTCAAGTGCCCGGGGCACAAGTGCAGACAGGTTCTTCAAGTGGCAAGCTGTAAACAGGAAGTGGATGGTAGGATATTAAGCCTTGGGCACTTGACACACAACTCATTCTGCTTGGCTCATGTTTGCAGTTCTCTGTAACTACAGTTCTGTGATAGAAGCATATCAGAATCAAGAATTATTTAATGAGTGACTAATGCATTGTATCTGCTATAACGCAGCTCGGCCAGGAGAGCAAGAGAATGGGCTGACATTTGAACAAGGGTACTGAGAAGGAACCCTTACCTAAAATCATTCCAAATCCTAAACTTTTACTAACCATGGTGGTCCCACACTCTCTAGTCACTGGGAGAGCTGTGTGGGGATCAAGCAAGTGCCCCAGAGCAGGCGATGGGGCTGGAAGAACCTGGAGGTGGGAAGCCTCATGATCATTCAGGTAAGGTGAGCTCCGCCAAACACAACCTTGACATGGAGAGATGAGCCAGCTGCCAGGACTGGGGAGCACAAAGCCCTCATTCAGCCCAAGTGAACAAAAGGGTCAGGACTTTAGGGAGACACCTGACACGAATATTCCGCTAAAGAGGCAGCGTCTCGGGAGAAAACCAGGACGTGACAGGTGGCATGAGAAGACACAATCTATTCATGCCTTCCTTGTCGTGGTTCAGTCGCCAGGCTGTGTCTGATTCTTTGTGACCCCATGGACTGCAGCACACCGGCTCCCCTGCTCTTCACCGCCTCACGGAGCTTGTTCAAACCCATGTCCATTGAGTCGATGATGCCATCCAACTCTCATCTTCTGTCGTCCCCTTCTCTTCCTGACCTCAAAGTTTCCCACCATCAGGGTCTTTTCCAATGAGTCAGTTCTTCGCATCAGGTCACCAAAGGAGTGGGGCTTCAGCTTCAGCATCAGTCCTTTCAATGAATATTCAGGGCTGACTTCCTTTAGGATTGACTGGTTTGATCTCATTGCAGTCTAAGGGACTCTGAGAGTCTTCTCCAGCACCACAGTTCGAAAGCATCAGTTCTGTGGCATTCAGCCTTCGTTATGGTCCAACCATCACATCCGTACATGACTAATGGAAAACCATAGCTTTGACTATACGGACCTTTGTTGGCAAAGTGAATGAGCCATAGAACCCCCAAGAGGAGGAAAACAATAGAAATGCTTACCTGAAAAGTGTATGTTACAGATCAGAAACTGAAGATTCGAGAGGTAGTCAGGACCTTGGGAAGGAGAGAAACAATTTGGAGTCTTGTGGAGCAAGAATGTTACTGTGTTTGAGGTTTTTCACAAAGATAATCAATCAAGGATAACTTCCTGCTGTCTGCCTGGACCAGTCACTTGACCAAGGTCCCCTCTCCTCCCCCACACTCCTCTTCCCTCCTCAGGTCCCACATGGAGGGTTTCACACTATGGAGAAGTTGGCAATTCGACTTTATTTAATAATAGTGATCTATCTCTATGGAGTTGGTTGTAAACAAAAGGATCTTGAAGAGCTTCTTCCTATAGGTCATATATTAAAATTTGCCAATTTTAATTTCAACTGTTAAACTGTTTTTAACTGTTAAAACATCAAAAAAAGAAAGAAAAAAGAGGTATAAGCTGTTTTCTTTGATCATAGTGAAATAGATAGCTTAAATGATGTGTCCTTTCAAGTGACTTGGGTCCAAATCAATAATCAGATCCTAGACAGAATAATCACAATGGGGTCTTGTCAAAGGCAAGACTGGTGGTTGACAAAGTCATGGGACAAACCTGGGACATCATAGCAGGAAGGGCTGGAAATATTATGGGAATGCAACAGTTGCAGAAAATTTTAAGATAAAAGACAATACTGCACCCCAGAACCCTGAGTGCCAGTAGTAGCTCTCCAGGGGAAAGTTTTGAAAGCTCTGCTCTCTGGAAACATAAGGAGGTCACACCCAGCCCAGCCTTCTGGGTCCTCGTTTTCCTTACTTCTCTCTCAGTGGGAAAGTCTGATACTCTATGTCTTCATAGACGTTGAGAAAACACTACTTCCAAGTAAATACATGAGCCACAATGCAAAGTATGCAGGTAAGATACCAGACTCCCTTTCTTTCACATGAAACATCTGGAACAACAACCACAGCTAACAAAGAGTAATTGACACATCAGTACCCTGGTTTGGTGCGTTCCGACCCAGCCAGGGCTGCGGCTACCGACAGTAGGCAGGTTTTGTGGCAGAGAACAGAGCAGCTCAATGCCGGCAAGATAAAATGTCAGGGCTGTCTCCTAAACATCTTCCCAGCTGTCTTTGGCATTTTTTTCTTTCTTCTTGGATCCATGGATTGCCCAGTGTCCCAGACCCACTTTCTTCCCCATGGAGAACCTTGCCAAGGCTCCCGTAACACTCTGCCATCACACACTCTATACAGACACCTGCGGGGGTGCCCTGTTGCCTCTTAAGTCTTACTTAAGATCCCACAGTTTTGGGCAACTTACCTTCTTTTCTTTCTGGAACTTCCCAGGTGGTGCTCGTGGTAAAGAACCTGCCTGCCAATGCAAGTGACATAAGAGATGCAGGTTCAAACTCTGGGAAGGGAAGATCCCCTGGAGGAGGAAATGGCAACCCACTCCAGTATTCTTGCCTGGAGCATTCCATGGACAGAGAAGCCTGATAGGCTACGGTCCATAGGGTTGCACAGAGTTGGACACGGCTAAAGCGACTTAGCACACACTTAGCAACTTAGTCTTCTGGTGCTTCTTTTTTCAACCTTATTCAGACCAGGCTCTGTGCCAGCTCTTCACTGCTTTCTCAGATTTCTGTGCACTGTGCTTTCTCCCTGGGATCTCCCCTTGCTTCTACAAACCCCAACCAGCATGCCCTTTAGCATCTGGGGCTCATTCTTCAAAGCTCAGTGTATCTCCTCACGGAATCCTCCCTTTGCTCCATCACGCTCTTTAGCTCTAAGACAGCTGTCACCATTTGTGAACATGTCTTAGCTCCTCTACTGGATGGTATCAACTTGAGGGTAAGGACTGTGTCTTACCCGTCTTTGCATTTTCTATGCTATTTAAATACCCATAGGGGCTTCCCAGGTGGCACAGTGGTAAAGAACCCACCTGCCAATGCAGGAGATCCAAGTGACACGAGTTCGATCCATGGATCAGGAAGATCCCCTAGAGAAAGAAGTGGCAACCCACTCTAGCATTCTTGCCTGGAAAATTCCATGGGCAGAGGAGCCTGGCGGGCTATAGTCGGTGGAGTCGCAAAGAGTCAGACATGGCAGCACACATGCACATAGGTGCCCATGCCCTCTATATATTAGAGCTCGGCGTGTTGGCCTTTGCCTTGGTAAGTTACTCTGTCTCTCTGAGCCTTGGTGCCCTTATCTGTAAAGTGGGGCTAACAGTAATGTGTCCTTCACAGGAATGAGTGTCAGGATGAAGTGAACTCATGCGAGTAAAGTGCTTATGCAAAGCTTGGCACATAGTATGCGATTACATGCTACTACTATCAATATTATGTCAGTTGTATCTTATTCATTTCATACTAAAATGGTCTCTTTTCGGTGTCTGGGATATCTCCCATCTTCCTTATTTAATAAAGAAAACAGTGCTTACTGAGTTTGGGGGTTCTTACCCTTGCCTGTGTATCAGCATCACCTAAGGAGCCTTTAGAAAGTACTGATGCCTGGCTTCTACCTTCCAGAAACTCTCCTTCAGTGGGTGTGTCCAATATCACTCATTTTTTATTCCCCGAGTGTTTCTCAAGTAGAGCCAAGATAGTGAACCCCTGAAAATCATTAGAGAGTTTACCATTTCTGCCACAGGTCCTTTCAGCCCTGTGTCTAGAGCAAAGAGCTGGAGTCTGGGGGGCCCTAATCTCCAGACGACTGCATGGTTAACACCAAGGGATGTATGTTTCTCTTCATTCTAGAAATCTTCCACTGTTTCATTCTCTAAAAGCTCCCGTGATGACTCAGCATTTTAATACTTCTTGGTGTCCCTGTTCCATTCCTATAAGAGTCAAGTGCTGGCTCAGGATAACTTAGTGCATAAAATGCTAGGTGATAATAACAGAAGGTAGCATTGGAGAAGGAAATGGCAACCCACTCCAGTGTTCTTGCCTGGAGAATCCCAGGGACGGGAGAGCCTGGTGGGCTGCCGACTATGGGGTCACACAGAGTCGGACACGACTGAAGCGACTTAGCAGCAGCAGCAGCAGTAAGACATAGGGGCTTCCCTGAAGGGGCTCAGTGGGTGAAGAATCTGCCTGAAATGCAGGAGATACAGGAGACCTAGGTTTGATCCCTGGGTCAGGAAGATCTCCTGGAGGAGGAAACAGCAACCCACTCCAGTATTCTTGCCTGGAGAATCCCATGGACAGAGGCTGGTGGGCTATAATCCATGGGGTCCCAAAGAGTCAGACACGACTGAGCATGCACACACACACATGCACACACTCACATACACACACACACACAGAGCACACAGTGATACATGAGAGAGGAGGAGGGAAACACGAAATCCTTCCAACCCTCCAGCTCCCATTTTTCCCTCTTGAGCTTGTTATGCGCGATGGGCTCTGTCCCAGCAGCCAGGAGTGGGCAGGGCCTCGGAGAGGGCACAGAAGGCCACAGTCTGCCTGCTTATGCCCCGTGAGCAGACGCTACTGGACAATTGGGCTATTATAGCAATAAGCAGAGAGTAATTACAGATAGAGAGATGCAGATTCCTGTTTCTCGCCCTCTAGCCTTTTAAAAACCCTTTGTTCAGTAATTAAATGTATAAACCTTGTAGTTCTCACTGGGCATTGGATTTCAACAGGAATTTGGCCAAAATCAGGACTGGAGAATCGGCCTTGCTGTGACCAACCTGGGAATGCTGAGTCAGCCTGGTCCTGCTGGCTCAATCTTCTCTTTGAACTGCAGGACTTATGTAACTTCAGTCTAAGAGTACAACCCAGGGGTTCTAATGCCAAGACTGAGAGAGGAAAAAAAAAAATGTTGATTAAATTCAAGACATGGCAGATAATGCCAAAAGACAGAGGAAATGTGATCTCTGAGGAGAGAGAGAGAGACGTGTGTGTTTTGGAGATAGGAGTGTCGGGGAAATGGACTCTGAAGGTCAGATGACTTCTGCAAAGCGACTGCTCTGAGGAATTTATAGTGGCCCCTTGGTACCACTAGGTAGTTCTGGATGGTGCCTGGTGGTTGCTGATGTTTTGCCAATGGACCCAGAATGTGACTTGAAAACCTGCATGAAAGACCCATGAAATGTTCAGGTGCTTCTGAAGACAGGCCCCATTCTGGGGCTTAGGTAGAGGACACAGCACCCCACCCCCACCCCCAAGAAGACCCACACACCAGATCACACTTGGAGCTGCTACCACAAGCCCCAAATGCCCTGGGCCTTAGTCCAGACATCTTCAAGTTGGATGGGACCTTGGACATAATTTTTTACAGGTGAGGAAAGTAACGCCTGCAGAGGTGAAGTAAATTACCCAGATCACATATCTGCTTGTGGCAGAGACGGGACCACAGCCTGAAATTGCCAGCAGCCCTGAACCTGCTCACTCTGGTACCGAGCTGGGTGATGGGCACAGGGGGCTGGAGAAAGAGACAGTTCCTGGGCCAGGCACCCCCTCCCTGGCTCTTGCATTCCGGGAGGACACTTGAAAATTCTGTCTGGGCGCTAACTGCACAAACAAAACAGAGGAGCGAGTGGAGGAGACGCAGGGAACCAGCCAGGAAGGACATGCCTAAAGCATGAAGTCACCAGCTCCGAGGGCAAACCACCCATGGAAAGAAGGTTCTTGTGCTGAGCGCCTCCGACAGGCTCTCCGAGGCTTCGAGGGGCAGCAGAGAAAATGCGAAGAATCTACAAAATGTTCTGCAGCTCTGCTCAGCTCTTCAAACTCAAATATTTGTCTTCTATCAGGATGTGGCTCAGAGCACGGGCACAGGCTCACGAAGTGCGTGATCTGGGCACCAGCCAAGCGCCCCAGCGGGATTCAGGATGTCTTAGCCACGCCTCCAGTCAACACCTTTCAACAACAGCACCTGAGTCAGAGCTAAAGCCCTTCCTGGGCTTAGCCCGACCCTCCTGTTCACTCCCTTTGCCTCCAGAGCCCCGAGCGGTCCAGCGCCCCCTGCTGGTGACCTATCTTGCTCCTCTTCTGCTGGGTTTAGGAGCTAGACTCCCTTTCCCAGTAGTGAGTCCAAGACTTTCTGTACCCTATTTTATAAGACACTTCTCTCTGCTTAAAATGCCCAGTGCCTGGTGATGCCGTGTCTTTTGTGCTTAAAGGGAGAAAGAAATTCATTTGGGAATAGTTGGGGGTGGATGACCGCATCCTTCCCTCGCATCCTGGATGTCACTGGAAAGGATGAATTCCTGGCTGGAGGCAAGTGAGCTCCACGCCATCACCTCTGGGCACATTTGAGCCTTGAGCCAGTATGCTCCCCATGCAGCTGAGACTTGGGCAGGTTTGCCAGCTGTCTCATCAGATGGAATGCAAACAAACAGAGAGGGGTGAGCCTGGCTTGCTCCTGACGCTCCCTCTTGGCTGTTCCAGGGGAGAACTCAGGGCTGGTGAAGGCTGCCCTCCACCCAGCAGGGCTCCCTGATGGTGCCTGTCTTCAGGGAAGAAGAACCTTGAGGCCCCTGAACTACCCCCAGGCCACTCCTTTAAGCCTACAATTCCTGCTGTGCTGTGCATGAATGCGTACTCAGTCGTGTCCAACTCTTTGTGACCCCATGGGCTGTAGCCCGCCAGGCTCCTCTGTCCATGGGATTTCCCAGACAAGAATACCAGCGTGGGTTACCATTTCCTCCTCCAGGGGATCTTCCCGACCCAGGGACTGAAACCGAATCTCCTGCATCTCCTGCTTGGCAGGCAGATTCTTTACCACTGAGCCACCTGGGAAGTTGAAATTCCTGCTACAGGAGGGAAAAAAGAAAAAAAAAAGGGCTTTAACTTCACACATGAAAAAATAAGACTTAAAGGTCCATACCCCTTTGATGAAAAAACTCTCAAACCCATCCAAATTGGAAGTCACTGATTTAAAATCTTTTTTTTGTACTCAGATTGATAAGAAAAAAAGAAATATATAAGAGCTGGACATAAACTCTGGCCATTTCATAATTTTGCCCAGGGCTTACCCTTTTTGCCTTAAAAAAATCTATTCACCACATGGACAGGGGTGAGGAGGTGGGTGTAGATTTTCCCCTCTTCTCTCTGGATTGTCTGTCATCTTCCTCAGCTATGCCACGTAACTTTCTCAAAACTACTGCTGAGTTGTCTATGAGCTCAGCTTTCCAGTGGGCACTTCTTATACTGAGCAAATACTGATGAGCTTTAAGGCAGCCCCTCATCTGTGAGCCAGTGGAGATCTAGCAGTCAAGTCCAGCGTTCTCCTTTTACAGACAAAGAAGCCAGTGCTGCTGGGGTGAGGGGCTGCAGGACTCAGATCACAATCGGTTTTGCTTGGGGACCTCATCCGGTTTCACAACTCCTCTCGTTCTCCAGGAGCCAGTGACAAGACTGCACCCCCAAAGTCAGCTTTGTCTCAGGATTATTAGACAAGACTAGCCAAAAGGCTTCCTTTCAAGCTTTCTGTGCAATGGAAACCCTGCTTGACTAATTCAGAACCACCTCTCTGGAAATCTCGAGTCTTTGGCACTAATTCAACATAGAGAATTGTGTTGAATAATTATTATTATTTCCCCCTCCATAAAGTAGGAGAACTGAAGTGATATAGGTGAGTCACACACTGATACTCGATGAAGGAGACCTTCTATCGTGATCGGAGAATGAAGACCCAGCAGGGCAGGTTTACACTAATAACTAATTCCTGTCCTTGGGTTCTGCCTGCAGAGAGGGGCCTTGGCACAAGGCGTTGTTTATGCTCTAGCTTCATGTACGGGGTAGGCTGGGGAGGAGGGACCTGGGTTCTGTTTCAGAAAGTGTGTTAGGTTGGTGGATGGTCTGGAGGAGGGGACTAGAGGGAAAGAGTGTACACACATACACATGCATGCACGCACGCCTTTGATTGCCATGGGCCTGATGTTTGTTCCCACTGGCTGGCTCAGCAGAAAATTTGGCTGAATTGCAAGACTTAAACGTTTTGAAGGCGGGCGTCATAAAGAGCAGATACATTTTTCAGGCTCGGGAATACACCAGCCTGGAAGAGCCAAGGGAAGAGGGAGAAAAGATTTCTTTTTTTTTTTTCTCCAGTTATAACTTTTAGAGTCAGAGCTGAAATTCACCTGGGAACCCTGGTGATGCTGACTTACCTGCTGGCTCTCAATGCCCAGTGGCCAAGATTTAAAGTCAGAGCTGAAGCTCACCTGTGAACCCTGGTGATGCTGACTTATCCTGATGGTTCTCAACGCCCAATGGCCAAGATAAAGGTGGCTCCAGCCCTGGAGACACACCCTCGGCTGGTAGCTGTGATATTGCTTTTTGTTTTCAGCACATGCTCCGAATACCCTAGGACTGCCCAAGCAGGATTGGGTTGAGAGCAAAAATCTCTAATCTGACAGTCACCGTGATATCAGGAACATTTAGAAAAATCACAGCTCAGGACTGGCTCGTGATTTGATGGAATAATTGTGCTTGCTTCAGATGATACGTAATCAGCAGGTGGCAGCTGTGGGTGATGGGAATAATTCAGGAGCTAACCAGGGATCCTCAGATCTGGAAGAAGGAAGAAGCAAAGTCAAGGTTTTCTTCAATGTTTTCACAGTTTCTTTAGATTTTAATACAGCTTAAGTCCCCAAAGTGTAACCAAGGACACTGCCATAGGAAATAAATTAATTCTATATTGACCAATTTAAACAGAAACGGAATGGATTCACAAGCTGCAGAACCACAGATGGAATCAGATTTGATTATTTCTGACTTAAGAATACAAATTTTGAGAGAAAAATATGGTTTGATTGTGAAATTAGAGCTGTATCAATCAGATAGGTATTGAAAGACTTAGAGAAAGGTGGTATTTTTTAGAAACAGACTTCTAGGATCCCCAGGCCATATTTTAAAGCCCCCAGTCTTGGTTCAGTGTTGTCAATGGATTTAAAGAACTTCCTTTTTAAAATTCTTGAAACAACATTAAATCTTTTAATGTTTTTTTGGTAAGATGCCATGGTGACTTTGTAGGAAAAAGAGAAGGGGTGATCACAACATCAGACCAAATCGTCACTGTTGAGTTGAATTTTGAACTTCCAGCTCAGAACAAGTCTGAATTTGCTTTGCCACTTCCCCAGGCTCCAAACAGGGGGAACTCCTCCTTGCGGGTGGGGTCACAGAGATTAGAGATATTTGTTACCTCAAGTCCCTTCAGGTTGGGCTACTCTTTAGAAAAGGTCTCATTTAGTGTAATCCCTATAAAATAACCACCATTTGGTTATTAAACTCATTTTGTTTTGGCCAGATGCCCCTCAAATGCTTCAATATCACAAGTAGATTGAAAAACGAGAATGTGGAGAAGGAATCAGTGCCTAATATTTCTACACTTTTATGGGTTTTTCTCCTTGAACTTCCCTGGGAGTCCAGTGGTTAAGACCCCACATTTCCATTGCAGGAGACATAAGTTCAGTTCCTCGTCAGGGAACTAAGATCCCCAGTGGTGGTCAAAAGAAACCCAAAAAGATTCTGATTCATACCAATAGGTCATTCTCTGGGATTACATTACATCTAAAATAATAAACAATGTTTATTTTAAGAAAAGAATTAAGAATATTGTCTACCTTCCTGGGAAATGGGGTTGTGTTGAGAATCAGCTCATAGTGAAAAGTGGTGAACATTGTCATCAACCATGTGTCACGGGTGCAGAAGCCTAGACCTGACCATAGGAACTCAAATAAGGAGCCTAGCCAACGATGGACCCTGAATGCATGAGGTGGGCAGGGAAATAAGAATCAGATGTTTAGGAAAATTGTCTAGATTTTATCCTTATATATTTTTAGGTATTCAATCCAGACTATCAAAAAGGAGCCATGCAAATAAAATTTTTTCCCATAAAGAATTTGATTAGAGATGTGTGTTAGTAGCTCAGTCGTGTCGACTCTTTGTGACCCCATGGACTGTAGCCTGCCAGGCTCCTCTGTCCCTGGGATTCTCCAGGCAAGAATATTGGAACTGGTTGCCATTCCCTTCTTTGGGGAATCTTTCTGACCCAGGGGTTGAACCTAGGTCTCCTGATTGGCAGGCAGATTCTTTACCACTGAGACACCTGGAAAGCCCTGATTAGAGATAACCTGTTTTTAATTTCCAAAGCTATTTTTCTAACCTGATATAACTAGAAACCTTTTAAAATTGAAGATGTTGAGTTTGTTGGGGATGACAAGGTTGGAAAGCATTAGATAAAGCACCCCTTCATACCTGCCAAGGGACTAATTTCTGTTCTGTAATGATAGTTTTCACATTCCTAGGATGGATGCACTCAGTCCAGCTGGCTGAGTTGAAGCGGGGAAGAGAAGGGTAAAGTCTGGATGGAGAGGAGAGACCCATAGGCACGCTAGCTCTGTCTTAGCCTGCAGAGCCTGGTGTAAAAGCACATACTCAGCTACTTCACTGGGAAGCACCATCCCAAGGAGAGAAGAGTCAGTTATCAGTTATGGGGGAAGTGTGTACATTGGCATCTCCAGAAACACAAAGCTTCCATCTTCAGCTACGGAACCATGCAACAACCACGTGGGACACTCCATCCCCCAAACCCATTCTGGTAGCATTGCTTTCTGCCATTTCTGCCTCCACTAAACTGCAGGAACTCTTGCCACATCCTCGGCATCTTTTGCAAAGGAGGTTGATTATCAGTGATAACAGAGTGCAGAGAAAACCATTGATCTTGAGCTTCCAATGTACGACGCAATTTGTTCTTTCTGAGAAGATAGATCCTACGTGGACCCAGAGATCCCCTGCCCCCACAGCCTTGTCTCCCTCACCTCAGGGCTGGTTCTGTCCAGCTGCCTCCCTGAATCTGAGCATCTGATTGGCCACTGCATGTTATAAAAATAGGTGCAGTTCTGTCACACTTTCAGCCTGAGGCAGCCATGGTATGGGTTTGGATGGAAGTGTCTCTCCCAGCACCAAGGGACCATAGTGACTCAAAGTTGGCCACAGTGCAGATTGGACGTCTGGGTTTCTTTGGAGCTGCATGTGAGTTTTAAAGCCAAGTTTCCAGTGTGTCCCAGCACAGGGATGACTGTGTGAGCAGAGGAATATTCCTGAACCAGGGGGAGAGGGTGGCTCTGGGAACTGCAGGTTCTGATGGTTCAAGAAGGGGCGAGTTTGATGAGAACCTCAGGGGAGCGGCATGGTCCTTTTCAGCCCCTTGACCCTGGGAACCCTTGGCCTTGCCCACTGGGAGGCTGCAGTCTCTCCAGTCCGGAGCCTGAGATGGTAACACTTGGCAGGCTCCTTCCACCCGCAGGGTGCTGTGTCGGGAATGTTTGCAGAGTACACTGGGGTTCCTCTGATGAAAGGTGCACCCCGAGTACAAAGTGTTATTGTTCTGTCTTGCACAACGCGGCTGAAAATAGGAGCATGCCATTCTGCTGCAGGACGGCATGTCTCTGCAGCGTTTGCCTGGGAGGAACATGTGCCCAGTGGCCGGAGGGGACGCAGAGGCTGGCGTGCAGCAGGGTAGCCTGAGAACAGGTGAGGAGAGAGAGGCATAGGGGGGCTCCTGGTGGGGCTCCCCCAGGTGACAGGGTGAGACGTGAGGCTTGAGCCACAGCCAGGGAACCCTGCTGCGATGCTCACGTGCCCCCAGGTGCCACCAGCCTGGCCAGGGAGGGGGCAGGGATCAAATACTGCAGACTACAGGGCCGGATGGCATCACCGACTCGATGGACGTGAGTTTGAGTGAACTCCGGGAGTTGGTGATGGACAGGGAGGCCTGGCGTGCTGTGATTCATGGGGTCGCAAAGAGTCGGACATGACTGAGAGATTGAACTGAACTGAACTGAACAGGGCACCTGCTGAGCTCAGCTGCAAAGCATGGGGAGGCAGAGCCAGGATCTGAGGGTGCTCCAGTTTGCAGGTGCCACTCATCAGCAGGCGGGAGTCTCCTTTGGGGTTTATTTCCCAAAGCCCCAGGACGGGTGGTGGTGCTCTCCCCGAACAGCTGTGCCCTGGCTATTCTTCACCGAGTGGGAGATCGCGCGCTGGGAGCAGAGCATCCCCCCTGGGGTCCCGTGGTCCCCAAACCACATGCCCTGAGCCTGAGCACGTGTGGCCCCACCCTGCCGCTCTCCAGGCTCCTTCTTCAGACCCGCAGCTGATGGTCTAGGTGTTCGGTGGTGTCGGCTCTGATGTGTTAAAAATAAAACCAAGAAGAACCAAGGTTTCTAATTATTGTGCTGACAAACGAGTCTCGCAGCAGTTTCCCAACGATCAGCTAATGAGCTCTCATTGGAGCGTTTGGGCCAGACCTCAGTGCGGCAGAGACACACAGCAGGTGCCGCCTCTGAGAGGCCTGTTTGGGGATCTAATCACATTTTCACTCTGCTGCAGCGTCCCTGCCTAGGGAAGCCCCGGCACAGTGGGTTGGGGGGCACCTCCAGGCCGAGAGCTATGCCGTCGGGTGGGCGGTAGGCACTGGGAGGCTGGCAGGGGCCAGACTGAGAGCACCAGCTGCGTCAAGATCAAGGCTGGACGTGAGGCCCTAGGACCTTCCTCCATTGGCTTCTGGCCCGTGAGACGTTCTCATCAGGATGGAGGAAGCTCTGAAGGGTGCTAGGCTCAAGGTGCCTTGCACACTGGCTCTGCCTTCTCTAACACCGTGCTGGTGACGTCAGGGGTTGTTCAGGGCTATGAAGCAAACTTGCCAGGTTTGGCCAGTTTTTTATGGCCAGGTTGAGTGCTGGCTTCCGTGAACCTTTAAAAAGGGAGGGAGGGGAAGAGCTCAGTTTCTCAGTAGAATACGATGACATCGGTGGCTGAAAACCGCACTACTTACCCCTAACTGCCTGGTCCACTCATGGCCTCCTGGATGAAAGGATCGAGGAGTGATAGTATCAGGGTCTGAGTTGGGGAACTGGGATCCCCCAAACCCAGCCAAGAAGCTCAAACGAGCATTCGTGACGTCCTATTCCTCCCTCCTCACCAGCCCCCTCTCGGAAACCCCAGTGCCACGAGAGCAAAGATACTGGATCCAGGGCCTGGGATGAAGCCCAAGCACAGAAGAGCTCTGCCGGTATTAGCTGGAAGAATGACCAAGTCAGGCATTCTTCTCTCAGTTTCTTTCACTTTCATGGGCCCTCGAAGCCTCCCAGTCTACTCCAGCTCCTCCCCCGCTCACTGTGGCTCTCTCTTCTCAGCTTTCTTGCTCCTTTTCTGTTCAGATTTTAATTAATTATTGGTCTCCAGCCAACAGAATTAGCCCTTTCCTACCATGCTCAAGGCAAATCCACTAACAAGGTCAAACTTTGCTCAAATGAAATAGAGAAGTGTAGCTTTTCTTCTCTTTTCTCTGCCCTCCCCACCATTTAAAAACTATTATCTGGGAAATTTTCAAACAAACAGGAAACTAGAAAGACTTAAAGTAATGACACCCCCCCTGCCCAACCCCCACCATCATAAACTCAACATTCTTCAACATTTTGCCAATCTTGTTTCACCTCTCCTCTGCCCCCTTTCTTTTTCTTTCTTTTTAATGTCTTCTTCCTGGAAACTGTTTTATTTTATTTTTATCTGCATTTCTATTTTTTTTTTTTTTGGCTACACCACGCAGCTTGTGGGATGTTAGTTCCTGGACCAGGGATCGAACCTGTTGCCCCTTGCAATGGAAGTGCAGAATCTTAACCACTGGACCACCAGGAAAGTCTCATTCCTCTAACTCTCTGAGCGCATTTGGAGAGGTTCCCTTCCCTTCATGCCCACTGTTAACAAGTCAGCTCCGTCACAGTGGGGCCCATACTTGCTCCTTTACGTTCGTGTCACATATCACTCAGTCCTATTTCTGTGCTGAGAGCTGTTTGAACTGTGCAGCATTTACAGCATTAAGTGCTGTTATTTAGAATCTAATGTGGCTCACTTTAGATGAGCAATAGGGTCTATATTTTTTCTCCTTTCCCATTTTCCTTCTTAAGCTGAAAATTAGATTTGCCCAACACCACCCCTCCCCCACCCCCGTCCCTTAGGGCGTTGCTTTTTCTTCCGTTCTTTTTGTCTAACTGTATCCTGAAGCATCTCACCAGAATGCTTTATTATTTAACCACACGCCACCTGCCCAGGAGACATTCTGAATATTGACAGCGGTAATGAAATAGCCCAGGTCCTGACCAGCCCTTTTCTGTGGGATTTTCATGTGCTGAGACAAACCTACTAGGCTCTGTCAGCACCGTTCTCTGTCTCCTTCATGGCCGGAGGGGCAGAGGCAGATGGAAAGACAGCTGGGGATAAAGGACACCCTGGCAACAACTAGGTCTGACTACACTCAGACTTGACAATTATTACTGTTACACACACACTCACACACACACACACACGTATACACATACCTATAGTATATACACATACACAGATGCATTCTATCTATGAATTTGTGGGTATTGCTGCTAAGTCACTTCAGTCATGTCTGACTTTGTGACCCCGTGGACTGTAGCCCACCAGGCTCCTTTGTCCATGGAATGTTCCAGGTAAGAATGCTGAAGTGGGTTGCCATTTCCTCCTCCAGGGAATCTTCCCGACCCAGGGATCAAACCTGTGGCTCCTGCATTGCAGGCAAATTCTTTACTGCTGCCACCGGGGAAGCCCATGATTCTAGCTACATTTTATTTCCAACATTGTGTACAAGCTCAGTCCTGGGATTTTTTTTCCCCAAATGTACTGTTATTTATTTTATTACTATTATTATTTTTGGAGTATTGCTGATTGACAGTGTTGTGTCTGGGAAGCCTTGGTTAGCCTTTTTCTCGTAGGCAGAGAGCAAGACGGATCCCCTCCTCACCAGCGCACAGCAAGTGCATGAGGCATTATCTGGGTTCCACATGCACCTTTCCCTACAGCTCACCAGATCCAGGAGCAGACGAGATGGGGGGTGATGCCCAGGGGTCCTCCTCCTTGTTAATCAGAACCACATCACCCTAACTGTCAGTCCTCAGCCCAGATGCCCTGTGTTCCATGAATTCAGATCATCATAAAAGCCACATCAGCACGCGGGTTCCAGCGTCCATTTTCCCTTTAATTAGCCAGCCCAGCGCAGCCAGGGAATGTTTCCCGACTTCCTCCTGGCTATGCCCAGACCTTCACCACCGTCCCGAATCCCTGTAAATGTGGATAATGCTAGGATCAGGAGCTAGTTGCCAGGGTCGGTGGACACAAAGGCACCAAGGGGCCGAGCCAGGCCTGTCCTCCCCTGGGTCCTCTCTTCAATGGCCCTACTTCCTTGAGTTTTCCTTCCCTCTAGCTGGTGGAGGTTTGTGGAGACACCCTAGTTGGGCCCAGACCTCAGCCCACCCACACCCTCCCCGTGTCTCAGCTCCTCCAGGGGCCTCCTCACCTGTGCTAGGTGTTTAGATCCCCAAATCATAAACACAGGGCTGTTCTGATGCAGTGGTTTCTATGACAACACAAGCTGACATTCATCGGTCAACTCTGCCCAGGTATCCTGCCTTTCCTCATCATAATAGCTGACACACTTTTTTGCGTGCTTGTGTGCATGCATGCCAGTCGTGTCCGATGCTTTGATTGAACTCAAGTCTCCTACATCTCTTGCTTTTGCAGGCAGATTCTTTACCACTGCCCCACCTGGGAAGCCCTGTGTCAGGTACTTTATCTCCATTAACTCACAACAACCCTATGAGGTAGGTACTACTGTGGTCCCCATTTTACAGATGAGGAAACTGAGGCACAAAGCGGTTCAGCCATTCGCCCGAAGTCATACAGCTAATAATTGACAGAGAGAGGATTCGAATCTGAGATTCAAGTCTGACTCAAGAATACAGATTTGCTTAAAAGTAAACCTGAGACTAAGTAGAATTATACATGACACGGAAATAATTGAATAAGGTTCTTGGCTCAGGAGATGGCATGTTGATATTTTCCTTCTCCCCCTTTTCTTTTTCTGTTTCTTTCTTTTTTTTTAATTACAGGATTGTTCACACAGTGACCATTTTGAGAGTAAGTGAATCTTCTGATAACATGAAAATGGAGGTGACAGTTTGGTGAGGCTTGTTTGCTGTGACCTATTTATGTCAGGCATGCAGGCATAGGTCTGGTTGATAATCTTGCTTAAGTCCTGTAAATAAAGACCAGAACTGCTGAAATCATCCAGCGTTTTTGTAACTGTTGTAGAAATACTATGTGCTAAGTTTCCAGAAAGAAAGGACCTATCTTTAGGGAATTGACGATCAACTAAAATCATCAGGGAAAGTAACTAAGAGGGAAATAGATCTGTGACTATGAGTTGAGTGGACAAAAAAAAAAAGAAAATATCTGCAAACTCCCCACAACGGAGGAGGCATTGTGAGTGGAAAGGGGCCTCCTTCCTACCTTTACAGTAACTCAGAGGATGTTGCATCGCAGGAGAAATTCATTAAAGACGGAATCGCAGAGGGATGTCTGATACAGAGCCTTGTGCTCTGGGAGTTTCCAGGGAGTGTCCAGCAAATCAGGGAAGGATGAGGCAGAGATAAGGTGCAGGGTTTGAGGGAGGATCAGGATGGGAGAGCTAGGTCACTGGGTGAGACTTCACCCAGACACACGTGGCCACTGCCTCCGCTGTTCTTCCAAGATGCGCTGGGCCTAAAATGAGGACAGAGGCCATGGCCATCCCCTTTGGTACTGTCTAGCTACAGTACCTAGCGCATAGGTGGTGCTCAATACACATTTGTTGGGGAAGAAAAAATCAGTGAATAAATAAGTGAAGATGGTGACTGAATTCTCTGGTTAAGTCAGTCGGGTGTAGGAACTTGAAGAGCCACCTACCCATCTCCCATCTAATTCCCCTGAATGTCTGGCCAACACCTCCATCTTCCTTCATTGCATTACTCAGGTCTCCCGGCATGGCCTTCTTCCTGGTGTCACCAACAGAGACACCCTTTAGGCATCACCCGCGGGGTCATTCAGTGTGTAGCCAGCTGCCTCGGCTGGAGGGAAGACGTAGCCTCCAAAGAGTGGTTACCCTCACTGGTAAGCATCGCAGTGCCTCTGCCGCGTCCTCTTGAGGCCTGTGGGCTCCATCTGGACCCGCCTGAGAAAACCTTTGGTGGGGGTAGGGGTGGTGGGACAGTTTGGATCATGGCATTGAGCCAAGGCGGTACTGGCAAGAAGATGGGCACAGGGGCTTCCCTGGCAGTCCAGTGGTTAAGGCTCCAAGCTTCCAGTGCAGGAGGCGCAGGTTCAATCCCTGGTCAGGGAACAAAGATCCCACCTGGTGGAGGGGGTGGGCACAGCATCGCCAAAAATTTTAAAATAAATAAATAAAAGGAACAGGAGTCGAGGGTGCCAGACAGTGAGCCCCCAAGAACGGTAAAATGAAGAAGATGGGCACGAGTCGGTTCTGGTTCTGCTGTTACCTCGCTCTGGGCTCTGGGACAAGCTCCCTCGGTCCTGTCTGCCACAGGCCCTTCACCACAGGACAGGGGTGGCCACACCAGGCCACTTGCCAGGATCCCCATGGGAGAGACAGAAGGAGAAGCTCTTTGAAAAGTTTAGTGTTCTCCTTAAAAGTGCTCTCTAGCCAGTGAAATTTTCCTAGAGACAAGTCCCTTAGTTTTCCTGTAACTCTCTCCCTCTTAAAGCATTTATTATTACTTTTTTTAATGTGAGAGGGAAAAAAACTGTACTATTTCCACCTCCACCATTTCATAGTTAGGATTTTTTTTTTTTAAAGCAGCATCTTCCTCTGAATTTCTCAGCAACTGTACTTTACCCTGTAGGTCATTCTCAATTCAGAGGTAAAACTCATAAGCAAATCGATTTTTCTGAACCTCATGGTTGCTCACACATTCAAAAAAGCTCCGTGTGTCTGTCTTCATGCCACTGTTAACTCTCCGCTTCCTTTGTTTGCTTATCAATCTCTGAACAAATCTCTCAGCAACTACTCCCCACAATGAGCGCTTCCAAATCAATGTGAAACTCTTAATTTAATTAACACCATCACAGTTTCCCAACAAGGGTAAATGAGATCAACTACACTTACTCCAGGAAGGAAGGAAATTAATTTTCCTCCATTGGAAAAAAAAAAGAGAGAGAGAGAGAGAAGGCCTTGCAAACTCAGCAAATTCACCATTGTCTTAGTGGGGATCACAGAAGATCCTGACTCCAGGGGTCAGGAGGTCACGCATCCTGGGTGGGTTTCAAAATAACTCCAGAAATACTGACAGCAACAATTGAAAAGAGACCCCAGGGGTAAGATAGATATTCCTTAAGTAAGGAAAAAGGATGGGGTTGTGAAAAGAGGGAATTAACATCGTTATCAGAAATGAGGTTTGATGCTGTAATTCTCATGTAAATAAAGCATACTCAGAGCTCCTCTCCCACCAGTTCTAATAAGACTTCTGGTCAATGTGTTGTTTAAATCATGATCAGAAGGAGATACCCACCATTTTCTTTTTTCTATTTTCTAGAACCAGATTTCTAGGGGGTAGAAGGGAAGGGATCCAGCACTTAGGAGAGGTTTAGTGTAAAATATAAAATAAGATGATTAAAACAAAATGGATCATGTCTAGTAACCCTCAGGGTGCTCTTGGACCAAAATGGGCCAATTCATGTGAAGCCTGGCTGGAGATGAGCAGGTAAAAATCTGGGTGAAAGAGGCATCCTTGACCCATGCTGGGAAATATGCCAACTGCATCGTGTTTCTGTGGGAGAAACACCCTGCTGTGATACTAGAATGAAGTAGGAAACAGCTGTATTTGAGAGAAGGAGAAACAGTCATCTTGTTATGCTTCCCTTTTAGACTCTCGGGCAGCCACATGCCATCTCGTTTACTGCGCTTTTCAAAAGATACGGAAAAGCTTGAGACCATCCAGGGAGAGCAACCCGGGGAAAAGACAGAACATGTGATGGAAAAGAGGTCCTAGAAGGGAAGGTGAAAGGATCAGGACCATCCACCTAAAGAGGAAAGAGGAAGTGGTAAAGAACCACTGTTTCAAACATGACAGATGTTTGACAGATGGATACTGATCCTATCTTACCTAAGTATGTGGCTGCTGCTGCTAAGTCACTTCAGTCGTGTCCGACTCTGTGCGACCCCATAGACGGAAGCCCACCAGGCTCCCCCGTCCCTGGGATTCTCCAGGCAAGAACACTGGAGTGGGTTGCCATTTCCTTCTCCAATGTGTGAAAGTGAAAAGTGAAAGTGAAGTCAGTCAGTCGTGTCTGACCCTTAGCGACCCCACAGACTGCAGCCTACCAGGCTCCTCCATCCATGGGATTTTCTAGGCAAGAGTACTGGAGTGGCTTGCCATTGCCTTCTCCAAGTATGTGGCAGCCAGGACCAAAAAATGCAAATAGAAATTAGAGCAGCAAATAAATCGTCTGATGGCTTTCTGGCTTCTGCAGACCAAGGCCAAGCTCCCACACAGTGATGCAGCGTCCCACCGGTGTCCCTGCTGCCAGTCACTGCGAACCCACGCTGGACACGGCGTCTGCCCCTGCTTTGAATGTCTTTCACACGTTTTCACCAGTAGCGGCAACTGGGAATCTCTTCTAGGTGGTACCCTCTCCTCTATCTGGCTCCCCAGGAGCTCTCAACACAGCACTGGAATTTGAACACAATTAAAAGTTGTTAAATCAATGAAGAATTGAAGGAGGGAATTCTTAATGCCAAGAACAAAAACTAGGAGAGAGATGTCTAATAAGGAATTTTATTTTATTTTTAATTTTTTTTTTTGATGTGGACCATTTCTTTAAGTCTCTATCGAAGTCATTACTCTTTTGTTTTATGTTTGTTTGTTTTTTTGGCCACAAGGCATGTGGGATCTTAGTTCCCTAACCAGGAGTCGAACCCATACTCCCCTGTATTAGAAGGCAACGCTCTAACCACTGGGCAACCAGGGAAGGCCCTAAGAAGGAATTCTGAAGTGAGATGCTGTCTGTTGTGTTCTAGAAATTCCCCTTCATCCCCCCAAACACAGTCTTCGGTAAAATCTACAGTGCTCACTACTACTTTGTCAAGTGGGTTTTCAATCTGGGGACACAGTTCAGGGCCTAATCCTGCTTCAAGGTGGATCGAGAGTGAGAACTAGAAATTCAGTGTCTGGGTAACACTGGAAAACCTATTACGCCTTCTCTGAGGAAATCCTGCTGTTTATGTCTAGATTCTAACCCCTCAACAGGAAATTTTGAATTTCATGTTCCTGCTGATACAAAAAAAGTGTTCAGCAGAAAATTAAATTCTTCCTAGTACAGCTCTTTTGCTGTAGGTTTACAATATATTTTTGAGATCTTATGGTGATTAAACAGCATGCCTATTCTAGGGCAGTAGGAACTTAATCGGCTTCCCGTGTGGCTCAGAGGTGAAGAATCTGCCTGTCAATAAGGAGACACAGAAGACTTGGGCTCCATCCCTGGGTGGGAAGATCCCCTGGAAGAGGAAATGGCAACCCACTCTAGTATTTTTTCCCAGGAAATTCTATGGACAGAGGAGCCTGGTGGGCTATATCACAAAGAGTTAGACATGACTAAGTGGGTATTCACACAAGAACTCAGGTTCAGTGAGCCTTCTGTATCTTTGGGTTCCACATGCATAAATTCAAGCACCAGCAGATAGAAAATATTTTTTAAAATTCCAGAAAGCTCCAAGAAACAAAGTTTGAATTTGCTGTGCACTGGCAACTGTTTACACAGCATCTACAGTGCATGAGGTATTGCAAGTCACCTCAGTTCAGTTCAGTCGCTCAGTCGTATCCGACTCTGCAACTCACCTAGGGATAACTTAAAGTCTGTGGAAGGACACAGATACTATGTCATTTGACGCAAAGGTCTTGAGAATCCGTGGGTTTGGGTATCCCCAGGGGTCCTGGGACCAATCCCCTGAGGAGGCAGAGGGACAACTGCATTCTGTTACACTGACCGCCCATGTGTTGGCCCACCTCCGGTCACCTGTCTGGATTTTTTATTTAGAATATATTGTCCTGGAGGGCATACAGTTTTCTTGGAAGGGGAGGATGGAGCATCTCCTAGAGCTATTCAGCACCTCCACTTGAACTTCACAAAGACCTGCAGGGAAGACAGTGCCAGCAACTGGCCCCTCTGCCATTGGCCAACTCTTTCGGGTCAACTCCATTATTTTTCTGAACTATGATGTATTCTGTGAGGCTGGGAAGGATTTGAGAAATCACCCAGTTCGTGCTTCTCCATCTGGGCAGAATGGAACTCTGCCTTTGCAGACAGCTGGGCGGTTCTCTATAAATCTCCACACGCTCCTTCTATATCTTACCGTTTTGTTTCCAAACCATGTTCCTTTCCAAAGCAAGCCTTCACTGTGTTTACCTGAAGACACATTAGAGCACATGGTTTCCCATAGCGCCTCTTACTGCTTTGCCAAAATTATGCAAATTTAGAGTAACCCCAATCTGGTTGGGGTTGCTTGGGATTGAGAAGAAATTAGATTGTAATGTGCTAATCTGTATGCTAATATTTGTCTCCAAAGATAAAGAGACCTGAAAATGCTAATGTGAGATCCTTTCAGGAAAAGAAGATTATGAGCTGGGAGGTCAGAGGTCAGGGGAGGAGAAGTGGGGAGGGGAGCCCAAAGGGCCAGGGAAACCATTTGAGGGTTTGGGTTTATTTGCTTCTTTTTTTAAAAAAAAAATTTTGTTTAAATTAAAGTCTAATTAATTTACAATATTATGTTAGCTTCAAGTGTACAGCAAAATGGTTCGGGTATATATATTATATATATAGATTATATGTATATATGTCTTCAGATTTTTTTCCATTAGTTTATTACAAGATATTGAGTAGAATTCCCTGTGCTATACGCTAAGTCCTTGTTGTTTACCTATTTTATATATGGTAGTGTGTATGTTAATCCCAGACTCCCAATTTATCTTTGTTTGCTTCTTTATGTTTTATTTTGCAAATCATGGTGGCTACATGTTATAGTTATGAGCAGAAAAAATTAAGAGGATGACGGAAAGAAATGTGATGAGGGACTGAGAGCAGAGCAGATATGGGAAAGGTGGAGAGGGCCCCAGGTGGTGCTAGTGGTAAAGAACCTGTCTGCCAATTCCGGAGACGTAAGAGATTCGGGATCAAGCCCTGGGTCGGGAAGAGGCCATGAAGGAGGAAATGGCAACCCACTCCAGTATTCTTGCCTGGAAAATTCCATGGACACAGGAGCCTGGTGGGCTATAGTCCATGTGATCACAAAGAGTCGGACACGACTGAAGTGACTTAGTGCTCACACACACACACATTAGTGTTAGTCACCCAGTCATGTCTGACTCTTTGTGAGTCCATGGACTGTAGCCTGCCAGGCTTCTCTGTCCGTGGGATTCTCCAGGCAAGAATACTGGAGTGGGTTGCCATGCCCTTCTCCAGGAGATCTTCCCAACCCAGGGATCGAACCCAGGTCTTCCGCATTGCAGGCAGATTCTTTACCATTTGAGCTAATGGGAAAGCCCAGAAGTACGTTAAGTCTGGTGCATTTAATTGCACTGATGTATTGAAAAGGTGGCAGAAATGTTGGAAAACCTCTGAAGTCCTGCTAATTGGATTGCAACTAGCACCCTGCTTCTTCCTCTGAAATTGGGTCTAAAACCGGTAAAGTAAAATTGCCAGCAATCACAGATAATGTGCCACATGGGTGCCCATGATCAATGCTCAACGTCCTCCCCTGGGGCGAGGTTTCCAGATGCCTTTCAACAAAGGGAACCGGCTGTTCCCAGGTTGTCGGTCACACGTCTTTTTAATCAGTTGTGGACACAGATGTTTCCCCAGTTTTGTTCTGACATGAACTTACTTCTCTAATCAAAGGTGCTCAGCATATGAATTCAGGAGACACATTTCCTTACCCAGTAGTGTTTTCCCCTACTTTCTGTATCATCGGTTCAGTGTGAATCACACTGAAAAAGACCACCTCCAAAGCTCTGAAAGTTCTTAAATCATTTCACCCTGACAGGTTCTCTTGGTTGCAAACAAACACGATCCCCAGTGAGGTACTATTGGTGGGCAAAACGCTGCAGGTGTTAAACCAGCCTTGCGTTAGTGCATGTCCATCCCGTTCAAACCAGGGTTAGCATAGCTCCATGCTGCTCTCTGTCAACAGTAAGCCATCTGTCCTCAAGAAACCCGTTGCCCTTCCCTGGCTTCAGCTGGCTTGTCATGAAAGGATGGCTGAGCTCAGTGTGATGGCTGAGGTCCCCTCTGGTTTGAGCTCCCAGGTTGAAGATGTGTACTTGGCATCTGGGAAGTAACAGAAAGGCCGCCCCTTTCCTGCCTGAAAACCCCGCGGGGTGCTCTTGGCTTTGGAGTTTGTTGTTTCTCTCTCCTCTCCTCTCTCCTTTCCCTTTCTTCTGGCTTTGTCGGGTTTTCATCGCAGCTCATGGGCTCCACTGGTTGCAGTGCATGGCCTCAGTTGCCCTCTGGCCTGTGGGATCTTAGTTCCCCAACCAGGGATCCAACCTGCGTCCCCTGCCTTAGAAGTCAGGTTCTTAACCACTGGACCACCAGGCAAGTCCCTCTCCTCTCTGTTCTGCCTGGTAAAACCCCACTCCTGCTTCAAGGTCCAGCAAGTCGCAGGAAGCTGCTGAGGGAAAGCGACCTTCCTGTTCTTACCTTCCAGCTCTCCCTCAGGAGGACAGCTCAGAGGGGCGCTGCACACACAGGCAGGAAAGAGAAGCACAGAGGTGGCGATGCACAGAAATTCCCAGCGGCTCTAGGGACTGGTTTGAGAGCTGAGGACAGTCTGGAGGCTGGGAGAAAATGACGGCTGTTATTTCCGTTGCTGGGTTAAGCGTCTAGTGTTCTCTGCTTGGTTGTTCCCCTGAGCTCTGTAGTTCCAGCCTTTCTCTCGCAATGCTGTCTCTGCCCGCCCGACCATGTGCAGGAGCCCTTGACTTTGAACACCCCAAATAGTCCTGTGGATTTCTCCATATGACGATACACGTGGGACTGGCCATTGGCATGTGTCCATCCCACCTGGCCCTACAAGCCTCAGGATTGGTGGTTTATGACCAAGGAGATAGGGGTGTTTATAGTGCAAGATGAACCTATTTCAGTGGATCCTCGATCTAGAGATATAGGCTCTAACTATTAACTAAAGGGAGATGCTGGATCCCACACCCCAGCTCTCCCCCGTTTCTGTAATTCCTTTGGTCTTATGTCTGCATAATCCAGTCTCATGCATAATGTTTTTTTTTTCAGTTCCTCTTAAAGATGTACTCAGCGACTGAAAATAAACACCTACAATTTGCTGAAAGTTTTCAGACTTCTTTTGCTCCCAAGCAGACACGAGAGTCTTCGGGAATCTGCATGTGGCCGCCCTGCTGGTTCTCACAGCCTCACTCTCTCCACCTGCCAACCCCAGAGGTGAACCCTCCGCAGTGTGTGAAACATTTGGGTCTCTCCTTCCCCTGTTACACACTGCTGCCCTGCAGTGAGTCATCTAGCTGGGTGGCTTAGTATCTATCTGCCCAGAAAGTGGACAAGATCAAGGAGAAAAGGGAGCCCTCAGGGCCAGGGCCTTCCTACCCCAACTCATAAAAACGCGTCCCTGCTGGAGCATTTTGAAAGTAATAACACAAATATGATCCTGTGGGCTCATTTTAAATTTCAATAACCCGTATAAGAGTGTTTCATGGTAGTCCAGAAAAAGAGCATCTGTTCATATGTTCTATTTCCTAATGAAAGGAGCCTTGTGAATAAAGAAAACCAGGGGAAATCTGTGGATGTGAGAATACCTCCTCCCTTCGTATATGGCATGATGCTCAGTGCAGGGTGGAGCACAGAGCAGTAGCTCACTAAACACCTCCTGTATTTTTGGGAAGAGCGTCTGTCTCATCAAAAGTATATTTTTATCTCATCACTTATACGTGGAATCTAAAATATGACACAAATGAACTTCTTTACAAAACAGAAACAGACTCACAGACAGAAAACAAACTTAATGGTTATCAAAGGGGAAAGTGGATGTCGTGCCCGACTCATTTCAATCCTATGGCTCCTCTGTCCATGGGATTCTCCAGGAAAGGATACTGGAGCGGGTTGCCATTTCCTTCTCCAGAGAGGGGATGGAGGAGGGGTAAATTAGGAATCTGGGATTAGCAGATACAAACTACTATATATAAAATAGATAAACAACACTATCCTATTGTATTGCACAGGGAAATACATTCAACATCCTATAATAAACCATAATGGAAAAAGAAAAAAAAAAAGGATATGGCATATAAAATGCATAGAACTATAATGAGAAGAATATTCTTAGCCCCAATTTTTCTTATTAAATGGAAAAATGAAAATAAAATAATAATTAACTTTTTGAAAAGTGTATTTTATCTCAGCTCCTACTCTGACAATGACAGTTCTTTTCTTCTATTTTTTAAAAAGCACTTTAAACCTGCTTTTTAACACAACTGTGTGCCAAACTCTGTAGTAAGCACAGAACAGGCAAGAATTGGTTTATTTTTCACAGCAGACTTGAGAGACATCACCATTTTACAGGAAGAAAAACCAAGGCCCAGAGGGCATAAGTGGGTGATGGCCACGTCATAGCTAGTAAGTGGCTCGGCTGGGATTTGAACCCCAGACTAATTGACTGGAAGTGTGTATCTTTAACCACTAAACACTGTCTTGCCAGAGCATGAGATACCTGGGGTTAACAGAGTGGACGATGAGCTGTTTTGAAACACACAGGAGTCCAAACACCCTTCCTTGGCTTGCCTTCCTGGCATCTTTGGTCGGCATGCCTTAATCATTCCCATGGCATCTCAGGGGCACTGAAGGGGAGGAGGCTGTGTGACATTTTTATTAAACCCATTGCTTTCTTATTAGTAAGAGATACTGAGCCACACCCAGAGTGAGCCTTGCTCCAAGTTCGTGATGCACTATTTCCTGATCTCGCAACTGTCTTCTGGACTCTCAGGTTCAGGAGAATTTCATAGAAGAGGAAATTAAGCTCACTTCGTCCATCCCAAGTGGTCAAGATGTTAAGAATTCCCATTCCAGGGTTTGGAAGAGCCTGGACAACTACAGTAAAATGAAAACTCATTTCCTTTTTGCCATTTTTGTTTCTTCTGAGAGCTAAACATATCCATTTTCTTACTCTCTGGAAGTTTCCTCTCCTGTTTATTTAGGAGACTACCCCATTGCCTTTTCACTACCAAGTGAGGCAGAGCCCTTGCAGATTTCTAAAGACAAGTGGCCTCACTGTCCCGACCATCGTGTTAGTTTTCGACATCTAAGGGAAATGACTTGGGCAGCCCAGTACGACCCCCGGCCAAGGGACCAAATTGGCACAAACATCACTCCACCCAGTAATTACCAGCCCTTCCCTGAATATTTTTTGGGTTCAGAGTCACCAGAGGCCGGAGTAGACTCAAGGACTCGCTAAAATATCAGTAATACCAGCTCACTCAATGGTGTGGAACTTGGGGTGGGGGTTGGTGTTAGAAAGTGCGTGACCTTCAACAAAGAAGTGCTTTAACATTTACGGATATAGCGATGGACAATAAAATCTGTCCACCTTCCCGCTCACAGAGCAAATATTTGCTGGTTTAGATAACTTGCAAGTATTGTTCCCAAAGCCTGGTTTGTCTTAGGCAGGATAGACACATCCCTGGAAATGACCCTCTCCATCACCCGTTCCCATTGCTGGTGCCACAGGCTACCATTAAGTTCAGTGGGTGTCTCTCTACATCTGTTTTTGGTGCCAACATATTGGAAGGATAATATTCTCACCCTGGGGCTTAGAGAGTAGTGCTATGAACCAGCTTACAGTAATAAGCATGGTGGCCCGTCCCTCTCTTTAAAGAGAAGGGGTTGGGGGATGGATACATGCACGTGTATGGTTAACTCTCTTCACTGTTCTCCTGAAACTACCACAACGTTGTTAATCAGCTGTACCCCAGTACAAAATGGTTTTGGTGTTAAAAAATAATAATAATTTTTTTTAAAGTAGAAAATTCCTCAGAGTCCTCCTCTGGGAAGTGTAGGAGTTTCCCATGGCTGGAACAAATTCATGGTCACCTAAAGAAATAGGAAATAAAACGTCTGAGGAGTTTACTCATCAAATGACAAGCTTGATCTGTCCTGGGAAGAAACTCATACAATGCATTTGTTCTGCCATTCAACAGACAGGAACTGGAAATCGACTTCTCTAACAGTCTGTGTTTGGCACTTGATAGAATTTTAAAAAGCAGAGATGTCTCAGCCCAGGTGGGACCACTGAGGCTTGAGACCTCACCTTTCAGGTGACAGGTAGGTAGCGGGAGAGTGGAGGGGCTGAGGTTAGAGGAAGAAACCGGAAGGAACTTGGGACACATTTGAAGAAAACAGCTCCCTTAAGTGGATGTAGCTGGGGCTATGGTCCAGAAATAAATGTCACATTAGCATGTGACTTAGCAGCAGCAGCAGCAGCATAACGGGGAGTCCTGGTTTAATTGCAGTTCTTTTAAAAAAAAAAGTAACTGGGAGTTTTCCTTTGTTTAAAAGCTTAATGGAAGAAAAAAAAGCTTAATGGGATACAGTGGAGTGACATGGTGGCTTTAAAAAGCTAAAATAATTTAGCTTTAAAACGCTAAATAATTGTTCAGTTCAGTTCAGTTCAGTCGCTCAGTCGTGTCCGATTCTTTGCAACCCCATGAATCACAGCACGCCAGGCCTCCCTGTCCATCACCAACTCCCGGAGTTCACTCAAACTCATGTCTATCGAGTCGGTGATGCCATCCAGCCATCTCATTCTCTGTCGTCCCCGTCTCCTCCCACCCCCAATCCCTCTCAGCATCAGACTCTTTTCCAGTGAGTCAACTCGTTGCATGAGGTGGCCAAAGTATTGGAGTTTCAGCTTTAACATCAGTCCTTCCAATGAACACCCAGGATTGATCTCCTTTAGAATGGACTGGTTGGATCTCCTTGCAGTACAAGGGACTCTCAAGAGTCTTCTCCAGCACCACAGTTCAAAAGCATCAATTCTTTGGCAATCAGCTTTCTTCACAGTCCAACTCTCACATCCATACATGACCACGGGGAAAACCATAGCCTTGACTAGACGGACCTTGGTTGGCAAAGTAATGTCTCTGCTTTTTAATATGCTATCTAGGTTGGTCATAACTTTCCTTCCAAGGAGTAAGCGTCTTTTAATTTCCTGGCTGCAATCAGCATCTGCAGTGATTTTGGAGCCCCAAAAAATAAAGTCTGACACTGTTTCCACTGTTTCCCCATCTATTTCCCATGAAGTGATGGGACCAGATGCCATGATCTTTGTTTAGGCTCCATTAAATAGAAATACAGTGTCCAGATAATAAGTAATAGTAACAATATATGTTACTATAATGACAATTGAAAGGCACTTTCCACTCAAGGCATTGCAAATTAAGATAAATCATCAGGTATAGTTGTGTATCTAGAGAAGAAAGATATAGATGCCGGGCTCTGGAAATGGCAGGCATAAAGTCAGGGGAGGCTCTGAGTGTTTAGTTAGAAAGGGAGAAAATCAAGAACATTGTTCCGCCGCTAAGCTATGTCCAGCTCTTTGTGATCCCATGGACTGCAGCACGCCAGGCTCCTCTGTCCTCCACTCTCTCCCGGAATTTGCTCAAATTCATGTCCATTGAGTCGGAGATGCTATCCAACCATCTCATCCTGTAACTGTCTCCAAATATTGGAGGGGTTGCTGTGAGGAAGAAGCAATGGGTTTTATTTTGGTAAAAGAACGCAGCAAAGAGTGAGTCGATGTCAAGGGAAGGGCTGAGGAAGTCATTGAGGAAGGAAGTGGCCAGGAGGTGATTTTAGCTCAGTGTAAGAAATCCACTTTCTAAAAAAGAAAAATTTCTCCCCAACCAAAGTGCTGGGTGGGGGAAACATCATTTTCCAGAGGTAGAGAGCTCTTCGTTGTCCATCAGAACATAAACTAGATGGCTGTCAGGATTTGATGAGAGAGTTCCAGGGTCAGGTAAGATGTTAGCTGCATAAGGTCTTACTCATCTCCAGGATGCTAGGTTTCCATGATGGGCCAGACCTGAAGCGGTTCTGCTAAGAGCCACTGGAAACCAGGAGCATGGGGGGTTCAATTCCATGAGCTCATGGACCAAAGTTCTTTTAAGCAGATGGATCACTCTAGATGCATTAAAGCTCCAGCCTGTTTCTCAGAGAAGGTTCTAGAGAAGGGACCTTTCTCTAAAGTAACAACAGGAAAGTAAGATTAGCAAGTTCTTCATGAGATGCCTGCTCCTTCTGTGACAAATATGAATGAGAAGCGTTGCTAGGTTACTGGTGACAGCTCCCATCAACGATTCTAGGTGCAGCTGAGGAGAAATGATGCTGATCTATGCAAAGGATGAAGAGAGAACAAAGAGAAGAAGGAAATATGGACTCCATCCAAATAGAGGGTTTCCTCGGGGTGCTGTCTATGAAAATAAGCTGTCATTCTTGTGCTAATCCAGTGCAAAGATTGAGAAGACAGACACACACAGGATGGTAATTCAAACGGACTAGTGCATCAGATTTTTTTGGATAAATATAAAACGTTGATTCATTTCAGTACAAAATTTAATATGTGGGAATGTAACATTTTTTTTAAATGATTCATTGTCTTGTTAAACAAGAACACTTTGAGGCTAGGAACCAAGTCCTATTTATTCTGGTGCACTTGGAGTTTAGCACAGTGTCTGGCACAGAGTAGAAGATACTATAAATGTTTATGTCCTACACAGAAATGTGTGTTGTTGTTTTTTTTTCTGGATAGTAGATAAGTTTGTGTGTCTGGACAAGATCACCATGATTTCTGCTTTCTCTGGTCTTCTCCTGTTGCCCTAGCCAACCCTTCTTCTGCTCTAAATGGAGAACTGGGCTCTAAGGCACTTGATTCCAGCCCCTTCCATGGCAACCTCAGTTGACTTGTTCACTAACTCACTCATCAAATGTTTGTCACACTCCTACTTTGTGTGAGTCATCGTGCTGGGGCTGGGGTACAGACAAGTCCAGGAAGACCCTTGCTTCCTGAAATTTTCTTACTGTGTCTGTGGCTGGGAGAGTATGGCCCTGGGGGGAGTTCCTGGTATCAGTAAAACAGAAAAGAAAATCTTTTTATTTTTTTAATGACCAGTTGAGATATGCAGATACAGTATTTTTTTGCTGTTGTCTTTTTTTTTAATGACCAGTTGAGATATGCAGATACAGTAAAAGGAAACAACTTTTAAAAGAGTTTTGTTCAAAAACCCCTGTGATTTGTTTTTCCTTTGATTCAAAATTATGTTAACAAAGTTGGGTTGACCCTTGAGCAACATGGGAGTAATCCATGTATAATTTACAGTCAGCCCTATCTGCGGTTCCTTCTGCATCTGAAGATGCAACCAGCCGTGGACCATGTAACCAACTATGGACCATGCAACCAGCCACGGACCATGGATTGCCGTAGCACTGACTATTGAAAACAATCTATGTACAACTGGACCCTTGCAGTTCAAACCTGTGTTGTTCAAGGGTCATTTGTATAAACATAGAAAACACCCTGCCCAGGAAAATTACCCACCCTGAGTAAATCTGAGAAGATTCGATCTAAGGTTTAGCCAGTTTTTCATGTCAAAAAAGTAAAAATGATTACAATCAAATACTATTCATACTCAATTTTACCGAATCCATTGTTATATAAAGAGAAATGGTTCTGACTATCAGACATCCAGAGGCAGACTCATACTCTGTACCTGCCACCTGCTTGCGCGTCAGCAGTTTTGAACAGATCAGCAAATAAGGAGAGATTTGAAAGGATTGCTGCAGTCACGCTGTCAAAAATCTGAATGTAAATTGGGTCGTCTTCTTAAAGAATTCTGTTCTTCGCTCGTATCCTTGGACAAGAATGGCAACGAGATGATTAGAGAGACAGAAAGCAGTTGAGAAGAAAGCGAAGAAAAGAGAAAATCCAGCAGAACTTGAAGGTCAGTTAAAATAAGAAAAGGCTGGAAGAAAGGGCACCATGGATAAGAAAGGAGGGGAGGAAGTGAGAAACTAAAAAAGAAAAAAAAAAACCAGGAACTAGAATTTTTCACAATCACTAGACTCTGGCTCAAATCTGATGGAATATAAGCATTTCCTTGTTGCTGACCTGCAGGAACCCCTCATGTCGGTGGCCAGTGATGGAGTGAATGGCACTAGCTGGATGCTGCCTGGTACATGGCAGGCATCAGTGCTGAAAGAGTCTGAGTGCGAAGGAGACCTAAATACAGGAGCCAACAGCTGAAATGCGTTTGGTATCTATGACATAGTCAGTCCCTCTGAGATGCAATCCAAGGAAATTTTATTTCCTCTTTCTGGGGTAAAGCAAGGCATTTTAATATTACCTAATTATCCCCACCATCACAATGTACTTTTTATAAAGGCGGCAACTGGGCAAGGGTTAGCCCAAGGGCCACAGAGGCAGGAGGGTTCTTCGGCAGCCCACCACCCCTCTGCACGGGGACTGGAGGAGTTCACAGAGAGGAGAGGTGCCGGAGCCCCCTGCCTGCTGTCCATAAACTTTATAAAGATGGATAGGATCATGTTGGCAAACCATCCTGTGCTTCTGAGAGGGGGAGTTACAAGGCTGTGATTTTATTATGCACAACACGCCATGTGCTTACTGCTGGAGAACTGAGATGCAAACTGTCTGCGGGTTATAATTTCACTCTGCTCCTTCTGGGTTGGGGACCAGCAGCTCAGGTTTCCATATTGGAAAAGTGAGTTTCTTCATTGCTAACCACTCTATGTATCAAAGGAGAATGATGGAGTGGAGAAAGTTCAATAACAGTGGATCTATTGTCCTGGTGAGATTTGCCCAAAACGGATGTTTCAGCCAACGAGTAGCAAACCAGACAGACGAAGAACCTAGTCTTCACTGAGTTGGGATTCTCTCTAAGCAAGACACCGCTAAGCAAAAAAAGAAAAAAAATCAATAGCAGGAAAAGCAAGATCAAACCAGGCTCAGGTTTCAGCACCATGGGGAAATAACTGGGAGAAGGAAATTTTATTAAGACTGTTCCTCCAACCATGCCCATTCCTTTGAGGCATCTCTGCTTTAGCCATTCCAGTCCATTGTGGTGAGCGGAGGCCATCATAGGGCAGATTGATCTTGCACTAAACAGACATTTAGTTAGATATTAGGTGTATAACAACAGATGCATCTTCTTGGAGAAGCCTGTGAGAGGGTCACCCTCCACTCTCCAGACAGGTCCAAGAAGTACCGGGCTGCTTCCAAGAATTGAGTCTAGACTATTAGCCACGGCAGAATAAGGACACTCCAGAAGAAAAGAAGCACAGTCACAAGAGACTTAGAGTAATGATGCAAGGTGGGGATTTTTTTCCAGTAGATGGTGCTTAAGTCAACCACAAACCAATGACTGCAGCTACTCAGGGCTAATCCCAGAGCAAGAAAAAAAAAATGTTTTCTTGTCTTTCTCCTCTGTCCTACTCTTGGCAAGCCAAGGCGGTTATGCGTCCCTACCTCTCGCTCTGACACTTGACTGCAAAGCTCTACAAATGATCAGAGAGGCATTGTATTCAAGGTGAGGCAATCCAGAAAATTATTATTTTCTACTTATTTTATCGAGTGGCTGTTATAGGCCCAATGCTTTTCTGAGCACTGTGAGGTTAGAAAAGAAAACTGCTCTTTGCCCCTGTCCTGATGGAACCTCAGACTCACCGACACACATGGAGGTAGTAGACAGCACCTCACAAGGCAGGTGTGACCCAGTGTGGAAAGGCAGGGGACATAAAACAGTCCTCGTAAAATAGCTTCTCAATCTTGAGAGGTGACCCTGAGACTGACAAGGCTCCCCTGGTGCCTCCCCCACCCTCATCACGTCCCAGCAATCCCACTGGGTGTATGGCTCACCCAGTTGAAGGGACAGTCCCACCTCTGTCCTTAACACCAGGACTTGAGGCAGGGAGTGTGTACACAGCCTGCCTTTGAGTGGGGCCTGACGGAGAGTGAAAAAGGTCATTTGGTAACCGCAAAAGCTCCAAATCTGTTAAAAGTTTATTACCTTTGAAGGTCATTTTTAATTTTTTTACGTAAAGAAGCAGAAGCCCTTAAATGCTCTGCCTGTTTACCAGCTGTTCATGTCACCTGTCAAGAAACTGGGAATAGGGTTACTTCCCTGGTGGTCCAGTGGTTAAGACTTTGCCTTCCGATGCAGTGGGTGCAGGTTTGACCCCTGGTCAGGAGCAAAGATCCACATGCCTCCTGGCAGAAAAAAACAAACGGGAGCAATACTGTAACAGATTTATTATTATTATTTTAATATAAATGTATTTATTTTAATTGGAGGCTAATTACTTCACAATATTGTTTTGGTTTTGCATACATCGACATGAATCCACCACAGGTATACATGTGCTCCCCATCCTGAACCCCCCTGCCACCTCCCTCCCCTGTAACAGATTTAATAAAGACTTTAAAAATGGTCCGCACACACACACACACAAATCTTATAAAGAAGAAACTGCAAATAAGGCTTAGCACCCACCTCCAGCAAAGCTGCTCCCGTGTGAGGAAGACTGAGATGAACTGACCATTAAACCCTCACCCAGGACTGGGTTAAACATGCATCTAGAACTGTGGAGCAGTTACTGAGGACAGGGTACCGTACTCCACCTCCTGCCATTCAGACCCTTTTATTCTTCCTCTGGTGAGTCCCCCCATGTGTCCCTCCACCTCTAGGAACCTACCTGCTCCAGGTTACAGAGCAGGATCATTCAGTCCCATAAAAATACGGCCTCTGAGCCCATGGAAGCACAAAAACCAAATCACAAAAACATGGCACTGAGAAGGTGAGAAGGACACAGTGCAGAGAAGATCTGGCAGTTCCGAGTGGACCACACGCAGCACGGGCATCGGCCCAGCTGCGCCGTGATTTTAAGAGGAGTTAATGAGCTCCAGGTGAGCTGCCTCGAAGGAGTTCTGTGGCCCCAAGGAAGATTCTGGTTAGGCATTCCCAGATCCTGCCCTTCTCATCTCACAGAGGCATGACCCTGCTCTCCAGGGACGGGTGATGGAAAGTGGCGGACAGATGAGAGGAGGCTGCATTTCTGATAATTGAAAGTGGCAAGAGGGACCCGTCCACTGTCAACTAAAGCATGCAGTTGGAGCTCTGGTTCCCCCGGGTCTTCTCAAGTCGCCACCTGAGCTCTGCCCCCAGCTCAAGATATGAGGTCCAGGAGAACAAAAGCCTGTCCCTTCAAGCTCTGTCCCCTCCCATCCCCCAGCTTGCAAGCCCCACCCTAGCAGCCTTCCAAGTGATAAGTAATCACCAACCCCCTCCCCTCCCCATGACCTCTGGTAAGGGCTTTCTAGCAAACGGGCCACTTCTAATGAAAGCAGCCCAAACAGCTGAGTCGTTGAAAGTGGCAGCAGTCATCAAGGATTTGTCAGGCCTGCAGGAGATGGGAAGGAGATAAATATTCAGCAGCTGCACTGCCCACTGTCCACGCAGCCCCATCTCTAAAGAGGATGCTTGCTTCTAAACAAGTCCTCCTCTCTACCGGCACCCAGCAGCCCTGAGCTGAGTTTCTGGGCAGCTCTGATTAAGAAAGGTTCAAAGCAGCACTGAGCCCAGGAGCCTGTAGAGCAAGGGGCGGGCGCCTGGGAGCCTGGCGTCCTGCAGAGTCACCTGGGACTATGAAAACTCCAAATCAATGAAACCAGAACCGCTTGGGCAGGGTCAGTGAAGCCGGGGATTTAGGATCAAGATTCTTTTAAACTTTGATTTGGAAATAATTTCAAACTTACTGAAACGTTTCGAGACTAACACATACTAAAAGGAATACCCATGTGTCCTTTATACTTGTGGACATTTTAACCTTTTTGTTTTGTTATTTCTCTCCTCCCCCACCCACATACGCATATAATATTAAAAGTTTTTTTTTCCTGAACCATTTGAAAATGAGCTACATCCTGTCCTTTTTTCCCTAAAACACCTCAGTGCATCCTTCCTTACAAATAGGGCCATTCTTCCATGTAACCACAGTACAGTTTCAACAGCAATAAATACAACACTGACAGAATATTTTGGAATCAGTCTGCTTTTTGCTCTCAGGTGAGTTCCCTGTGCAGCCAAGTGAGACTCCCGGAGGCTGTTGCAACTCACCCCAGAATCCTGGTTCCCAGAACAGGAAGCAGACGAGAGGCTGATGGCCCAGATTAGCGTTTTCCACTCGATTGAATTTATTAATTTTTTACTTTTTGAAGGGCATTTAGTTAGCAGGGAAAGACTACAAGGTAAATATTCCTCATTAGTTGGATGGCTAAATAATTTCCTTTTTTTTCTTTTCCTAGCCCCTATCTTTATTCTCCCTCCACACTCCCGGATTTATTAACAGAGCAAACTGTTGTTGTTGTTCAGTTGCTAAGTCGTATCTGACTCTTTGTGACCCCATGGACTGCAGCACGCCAGGCTTCCCTGTCCTTTACCATCTCCGGGAGCTTGCTGAAACCCATATCCGTTGAGTCAGTGATGCCATCCAACCATCTCGCCTCTGTTGCCCACTTCTCCTCCTGCCCTCAGTCTTTCCCAGCATCAGGGTCTGCACAATTGGGATTCAGAGGACACCTGCGTCTGGGGATTGCTCTGGAAAACTCTAACGATCCCTTTTTTTCTTTTGTGTCACCCCTCCCTCCATTTCCTCCTGGGGGACTTCCCTAGTGACCTGACTTGTTTTTTAACTAGCAGGGGATTTGTTAACAGTCTAATATGGCACAGTGACCTCTTGAGAATGTACCCTGAACTTTGTTCAGACCACTTCAGACTTTTACAACTAAAGCGATCTCTCTATTTTCTGGTAATTCACACACGCAGCCTTTGAAGAGGCCTGTGGTGGTTGATTTTCTGTGTCAACTTGACTGGGTCCTGGGGTACCTAGGTGTTTGGTTAAATATTATTTGGGGTGTGTCTGTGAGGGAGTGTCTGGATGAAGTAAGTGAAAGTTGCTCAGTCGTGTCCAACTCTTTGTTGGACCCCATGGAGTGTAGCTCTCCAGGCTTGTCTGTCCATGAGATTCTCCAGGCAAGAATACTGGAGTGGGTTTCCATTCCCTTCTCCAGGGGATCGTCCCAGAGATTCAACTCGGGTCTCCAGCATTGCAGGCAGATTCTTTACCATCTGAGCCACCAGGGAAGCCCAGGACATTTAAATCAATAGTCAGACTAAGGTGGGGTCATCCACCCAGATCTGGCCTTAGCAAAACCAAAGACTGGATAAGGGAGAATTCATTCTCTCTGCTGCACTGCCCTTCAGCTGGGACAGTGGTCTTCTCCTGCCTTTGGACTTGGACTGCAACTACACATGGGCTCTCCTGGGCCTCCAGCTGGCAGACCTTGGGGCTCAGCCTCTCCTACCGTAGGAACCAGTTCCTTGTAATAAATCAGATACATCGGTTTCTCTGCACAATCCAGACTCTTACTACAAGTGAGCTGGATTTTTCCAGAAGGGAAAGGAATGGGACAGAGGAAGTTGAAGAGGGAATTTCCAACCTGGAAGGAGACAGTTGAATATGCAGGGATGGGGGAAGGGGATGGTGGGCTTCAGGTTCTCCAGGGACTTGACCCCTCAAGGTAGCCCTCTGAGGGAGGCACATCCTTAGGTGGGTCAGCTGTAAAAGATTCAGGTGAGGCTCCCCTAGGTCTGAGTCTGTTTCAGTGCGGGTATAGCTGCCAGGCAGGCAGACAGCCTTTGAAGAATCTCTCTAACCAGACTGGATGCTGGGCAGGTGAGTACCCCCACACACACCTGAGGACCAGCTTCCAGGGCAGCCTAGGCGCCATCCAAGAGCCATGGCAGGACTAAGAACACCATGGAATTCTCAGGAACCCTATATGCCCTTAGGAAGACCAGAGAATGGCTGATGAGGTTTCCAGCCGCGCTAGTCCTGGGAAACCGTCCTTCCTGTCAGTGTCTCAGGGCAGTTAACTGCTCTCACGGTGCACGCACGCATGCATGCTCAGTCGTGTCCAACTCTTTGTGACCCCATGGACTGCAGCCCACCAGGCTCCTCTGTCGACGTGATTCTCCAGGTAAGAATACTGGCATGGGTTTCCATTTCCTTCTCCGGGGATCTTTCTGACCCAGGGATTGAATCCCTGTCTCCTGCCTTGCAGGCAGATTCTTTACCACTGCACCCCTGGGAAGCCCAGCTGATACCTGCAACACGCATATAAGGCCAAAATCCATCTCCCGTCCCAGTATTTCCCCTGGGGGAGTCATATAGAAAGGTCTGTCTTCCTTACAACATGCCTTTAGCTATCTGAAGATTAATAGGAGGGTTTCATGAATTGTTCCCTGGGGGAGGTGGGAAGGAGGCTCTAAATCCTCTAAAATTGTTTATATTCACAAATCTGCATTTTCCTGGGGAGGGGAACCTGTACACCTGATCAGAGCCTCAAAAGGGGTTGGACCTAAAAAAAAAAAAAATGGCACACCACTGTTGTAGACTGAAAATATCCTTTTGGTCAAATTGCCTGCTTCCTGGTCCACCTGCCCTAAACTGGTCGTTCGGTCATTCACAGTGAATGAGTATTTTTGGAAATCCTCCTGTTCCTCAGGTCCTGTAGCTCCAAGTGGAATAGTCTGCACAGAGCAGCTGGCTCTCATCTCCTGTCTTGGCTCCTCTGGCTGTGGGTTGGGCTGTACTTTTTAGTCACAGTTCACTTTATTGCTCTTTCCACCTTAAAGCCTCAAATGGTTCTCATTGCCAACCCATCATCAGAGCAGTCAAGTAACACAGGCTCCGGGAAATTGAAATTTTTTGCTTTCTCTCATCCTGGCTTCACCTCCACCCTAAGAACACCCTGAGGCCTCTTCTGGAAAAGTTGTGGTCAGGTATTAGCAGAGTTCCCTCCTACAAGGACTGTTTGCAGTTTTATTGGCTTCTCGGGAAGAATGGAAAATCTTTACCAGTGGACAAATGCATCTCTATTGGTGACATGGAAACCAGGTGAAATGGGATTGATCTGGGGTGGGAATCAGGCCTCCCCAGGTGGCTTCCCAGGTGGCTCGGTGGTAAAGAATCTGTCTGCCAATGCAGGAGACATAGGTTCGATCCCTGGGCTGGGAAGATCCCCTGGAAGAGGAAATGGCAACCCGCTCCAGTAATCTTGCCTGGAGAATCCCATGGACAGAGGAACATAGTGGGCTACAGTTCACAGGGTCAGACACGACTGAGCGACTAAACACCACCAACAGGCCTCCCCGGAGCCTGGTGTCCTCACACCACCTGGGCAAGTTCCTTCTCAGCGGGTTGGCCCTGCCCACAGCGGCCCCTGCATCTCATTTGCCAGCTCAAGCAGCTGTTTCACAGCCTATTCTTCCTGGGCCTGTGTCCGTGCCATTAACCCTGCTGGGATGCTTTCCTCCCATTCTGAGCCCACACCAAGCTTCTCATCCTTGGTTCAAATCCTCACTGAAGTCTCACCTCCTTGGGGGTCCTTACGAAGCTGCAAGGCCTCTGGCCACTTCCACAGCATCCTGTGCCCTCTTGCTTTCATAGCATCTATTTTGAGCTCAGTTACTCCTTTTTTCGTGAATTCTCTAATTGCTTTAAGTAGGAAGGGCTCCCCTCCCCTAAA
Source organism: Moschus berezovskii (assembly GCF_049115385.1). Taxonomy (NCBI): domain Eukaryota; kingdom Metazoa; phylum Chordata; class Mammalia; order Artiodactyla; family Moschidae; genus Moschus; species Moschus berezovskii. Next base: position 56,019,890 of record NC_142472.1, read on the forward strand.
GAAATGATTCTCTCTGGGGGCTACCTTTTTTCTTTCTTAATTGCAATTTCACTGTTTTTTGGTTTGATGATCACTATAGAAATAATGTGAACAAAATACACAAATTAATATGCAAACAGCTGACTCCCTGGAAAAGTTCCTGATGCTGGGAAAGACTGAAGGCAGAAGGAGAAGAGGGCATCAGAGGATGAGATGGCTGGATGGCATCACCGATGCAATGGACATGAACTTGGTCAAACTTCAGGAGATGGTGAGGGACAGGGAGGACTGGTGTGCTGCAGTCCATGGGGTCGCAAAGAGTTGGACATGACTGGGTGACTGAACAGCAACAGAAGAAATATTGTGAACAAAACAAACTTATTAATAATTCATACTGAAAGTAATAAACCAAGAAGCCATACAGTTGCAATACTTTTCCAAATAATTGTCCCACTTTCTAGTTTGACTCTGAAGAAAATTTTTCCTTAAAAAGAGCTATTAACCACCAGCATTTTCAAATGTTGACAAGTTGTTTGCCCTAAAGTCCCACTAATTCATGCCTTAATGTCATGCATATCACATACTGACAAGTCCCCAATTTGTCACAGAAACTAATACAGTTATTAGGGAGAAAATTATGCTACCTCTACAAAAAGATTGCAGATGGCACCCCATTCTGAATGGGGGCAGTTTTCTTCAAAAAGCAGTTGTAAAAAATAGCTTGGATGTAGACAATAAATAATTTAAAATGCTTGAGATGTATTAAATGCAAGAGTTGGATTCCAAATTATCATTCAGTTATGCCTCATATTATAAGCTTTACAAACGGCCGTCACCCTGATGGTTTATGGAATGTTAGGTTGATATATGGGACTGTCAAAGCCTCCTGCCATTCAATAGTCTGCTGTGTTTCAGTTAATCAGAAAAACAACCACCCAGGATTCGACTTCACCTCTTAAAAAGCTTTCCCACTTAGCTAAATAGGGGGAAAAAAGAGATGAAGTATGTGACAGTTAGCTTTTTGTGTCAATTGGCTAGGCTGTGTGACAGAGACTTGAAAATACAAAGAGAAGGAATGTCAGAAAGAACCTTGGGGTGTTGGATGAAAATTGAACGTGTTGGTATGAATGCATTTAAAATAGACATCCGTGGATGTGTGTGTGTGTGTGTTTTAATTCTGAACACTATAAGAGCCTGGGAGGAATGAGACTTTAGTCATGGTCAGTACAGTGAGCACCCAAAGGTCAGTTTCTTAATACTTCTCTGCTGAAAAGAACCTGAGATGAAATTCTCAGAGAAATGATTGATCCTAAGGTTGGAATTATTTTATGGTGAATTTAAAAACACCAGTGCCCAGGCCCTGTCTCAGACCAGTTCATTCAAGATCTGCCAGGGCTTGGAATTCTTTCTTTTTTTAAGAAAAATAGTCGTTTATTTATTTGGCCGCGTCGCATTTTAGTTTTGGTATGTATGTGGCATCTCTGTTGTGGCACACGGATTCTCTAGTTTGGCAGACTTAGTCGCTCTGTGGCATGTGGGATCTCAGTTCCCTGACCAGGGATCGAACTCATGTCCCCTGAGTTGCAAGACGAATCTCTAACCACCTGACCCCTGGGCAGGGCTGGGGGCGATTTCCCAGGTGGTTGTGGAGCAGAACCTCAACATCTCGGCCACCATCTGCACAGAGGTGATTTCTGCTATCTATCTGCAGTCTCAAGCAGGCCCAGGCTCTACAGACAATTCAGTCTGTGCCAGGAATGGTTTCAGGAGCTCCAGGCTCAGCGTGAAAGCAGCCCCACCTCTATCAGCCACGCTTGGCCCTTGTCCTTTGATTCTGGGCTCTGGCTTGGCCTTACCGTGTCCTCCTGCCATATATCCCAGTAACCAGAGCTTTACTCTGGTTACCCCAGCCCCATTTCCTGATTCTCCAAGGGTCCCCCCTCCTGCTCTCACTGGAAGGAGCAGGGCTGTGTCACCAGCTGTCAAGACCCTTGGATGCCAGCTCTCTTCCGGGCTGTCCACTCCTATATGCAGCTGCTGGGCTCCCCGAGCAGTCCTCCACCCTGTTTGGGACACCACATTACTCTCCCTTGCAGACCCTCTGCATGCCACCTTTCTGTCTGGAACCCCCACCACCACCTGTCGCAGCTTTCCTAGACAGGCTCTCTGCCCGCCCTGGCACTGAGATCCCCTCAGAACATCTGCCTTCCCTCCCGCCCCCGCAGCATCTCGATGTTCATTGCCAGAACACACCTCACATGTTAGCCTTCAGTTGTCTGCTTCGTGTGCTAGATTAGATTCCACGAGGGGAAGAGCCATGTCCTGTTCATCGCTAGACGCCCAGCACCTATTGGCACAGAGTCCCGAGGCTGTAGTTGGTACCTGGTGTGCAACTGTGGGATGAATCAATGAGTGTCCATATGCACGCAGGTCCTGCTTGGCCGTCCTTAGCAAGGTCAGTTCCATCACCAAGTAAACAGCATTATTTGCACAGGCCTGGACATAAAGCACGATGGGACTACAGCAAGGCCATCCCTTTGGGGAGCCCAGTGTTCTGTCCCCAAAAGACAAACAGCATACTGACTTCTCAGGCAGTCATGGTGGGCCTGTCTTTCAGGAAGAGCAGGGCAGGAGACTTTCAAAACTCTCTTCTTGAAATTGAGAAGACTAAACATCCAGAATAAATGTCTCTTGGGACTTCTCTTGTGATCCAGTGGCTTAGACTCAGTGCTCCCAATACAAAGGGCCCAGGTTTGATCCCTGGTCAGTGAACTAGGGCCCTCCTAGGTGGTGCTAGTTGTAAAAGAATCCTGCCAATGCTAGAGACCCAGGAGACTTGGGTTTGATCCCTGGATTGGGAAGATTCCCTGGAGTAGGAAATGGCAACCCACTCCAGTATTCTTGCCTGGAAAATCCCATGGACAGAGGAGCCTGGCAGGCAACAGTCCACAGAGTTGAAAAGAGTCAGACACTACTGAGCGACTGACACACACACATACACAGAGTCAATTCCTAGGCCCATTAGTAAACCCTAGGTATTTTCTTTACCTTCAAGTATGTGCTTGTGTATTCAGAACAGTCTCACAAAATAAAAGTTTTATGAGGTCAGAAGTGAGGCTACCCCAGCCCAGGCTCAGAGCTGGCTTCATGGGGACTACAACTCCACATCCAGCAGGGGTCCAGCATGGTCGAGCAGTGAGGTCCAGGGAGCCCTGCCTGAAACTTCCAGTCTGGCATAACTCAGCTCTTACCCCACACTCTTACCCTGAAGTTGAAGACTGCTGCTTCAAGGAGAACAGCTCTGATCCTCTGCAAGGACAATAACCAAATATCCTTGGGTGGAAAAGAGAGGGGTTCACTTCAAAGGGAGAAAAAGAAAAGATGAAATACAAATGTAAAGATTTTTTAAATGTTCAGCATAAGAGCCAAGCTAACCTATCCTTGATTTACCTAACTTAAAAACACGTGCTCTGAAAAGCACTCAAACAGGCTTCTGGCCAAGATGGAATAATGGAGACCAGATTTATTTTACCACCTGAAATAATGAAAACCATATGACAAAGGCATGGCACTCAATTGCCCAAGAGAAATGAAATCACAACCATGCACATTCTGGAGCATGGACGTTTAGATTAGCTTTATGAGTAATAGCCAAAAAGTGGAATATTCACTGGAAGGACTGATGTTGAAGCTGAAGCTCCAATAATTTGGTCACCTGATGCAAAGAACTGATTCATTGGAAAAGACCCTGATGCTGGGAAAGATTGAAGGTGGGAGGAGAAGGGGATGAGATGATTGGATGGCATCACCGACTCCACAGACTTGAGTTTGAGCAAACTAAGGATAGGGAAGCCTCGCGTGTTGCAGTCTATGGGGTTGCACAGTTGGACACAACGACTGGACAACAATAAGAAGAACAAAGTGAAAACAGACCAAATGTCCATCAGAAGATGAGTGGATAAATAAACCGGTACATCCATATGGTGGAAGCCTCTGGAGGAAAAAAATGCTATTAAAATTTAATTAATGGGAAAGATAGGACATAAATAAAAAGAGATTCTGGAGAGAATTCAGTGCATGGGAATGATAGCCCCGTTCATTGTCACTTAATCTGATGGGCAAGATGGAGAATCGAGAAGAGTTCCAGCCTTTCTCAGCTCCATGGCAGGAGCCTTTGCAAACCGAGAGCAGGGTTTCCTCTCTGGGTTGGAAGATGATGAATGGGCTTCCTGTGCTATCATCCTCCTGTCTGGATGCAGTCAGGGGACCAGGAGATGAATGTGTTTTTGTGTATGTGTGTGGGCAGGGGAGGGGCGCGGGGGCTTGGAGGGGAGTATTGTATAAGACCAGGATTCAGGACATCTCTCTGCTTTCTGTCTGGGGGGAGGCAGAGTGGGTCTCTGGGACCAGCCCATAGACAGAGCATAGAACCTATCTAAGCATTAGCAACAGTAGCATCAGCATCCTGGGTCAGCAAGCAGAGGCTAGAACAATTACAGAGGAGAACTGATAATTATGGAAGGAGATAAGGGGACCTAGCTCTTTCTGCCTGAACTTCCATTAGAACCTTGTTATCAGACAGTGAGTCAAATGCAGAGCTGTGGTTTGACTGCTAAAAAAGTAAAATAATATAAAATTAGAACAAAATACAGAAATAATCATCTAAGATGATTAGATCCATCATTTTGTATAGATAGTTCACAACACAGAAACAACTGACTCATGTTATTTTCCTTTACTGCTTCTTTTTCGTTTAACTGGAAATGACTAATGGGTTACTTCCTTTGATTAATGTAAAAGGTAAATGTAGAATTCTTTAGGCCGAAGTGACAATTTCATAATAAAACTGAGAGTACTCATTAAAAAAATCATAATAATATGAAAAGTGCCCATGATGAAACACTAGCTTTGTGAATGTATGTGCACATATGTGCTCAGTACTGATTCGAATGTAAACATCTTATAAATCTAATTTCATACCTAATGTTAAAAAAAATACAGAAATAAAATATAATAATATACAAAATAGCATAAAATAGCAACCTTTTCAAAATCTAGAATTTCTGCCCATGGAAAAATAGTAGCAAAGATATGGGTCCATAGTATCTTCAGTTTTGCTGGTGGGAGTGTAAATTGTTAAAACATTTGGGAAGCAATTTGGCCTTCTCCTGTATTGTTGAGCATCTGCCTTCCTTATATTTCAAGCCATCCACCCCAAGAATATACCCCTGAGAAACTCTTGCATGTGTGCCCAAGAAATAATGTTTGATGTACATAATAACACTGTTAGTAAGAGCAAAATAAAACTATAAACAAATAACCCAAATGCCACAAACTAATGAATAGATAAATAAAATATGGAATATTTTTTGGCAATAAAATGAAACCCTGATACATACTACTGCTGCTGCTGCTGCTAAGTCACTTCAGTCGTGTCCGACTCCGTGTGACCCCATAGACAGAAGCCCACCAGGTTCCCCCATCCCTGGGATTCTCCAGGCAAGAACACTGGAGTGGGTTGCCATTTCCTTCTCCAATGTGTGAAAGTGAAAAGTGAAAGTGAAGTCGCTCAGTCATTTCCGACCCTTAGCGACCCCACGGACCTACCAGGCTCCTCCATACATGGGAGTTTCTAGGCAAGAGTACTGGAGTGGGTTGCCATTGCCTTCTTCAGATACATACTACAAATGTGGATAAATCTTGAAAAGATTTTGCCAAATGAAGGAAGCTAGTCACAAATTATGATTCCATGTATTTGAAATGTTCATACAGGCCAGTCTATAGAGACAAAGTCAGTCAGTGGTTGCCGGGGACTAGAAGGCTTGGAGAAACTGGGGAGTGACTGCTAATGGATATACAAGGCTTCTCCTTAGGGTGATGCAAATGCTCTAAAATTGACTGTTGTGATGGTTATACAACTCTGTGAATAAACTAAAAAGCCATTAAATTGTACCTTCTAGATAGGTGACTTGTATTGTATGTGAATTATATTTCAATTAAGCCATTTAATTAAAAAAAAAAAAGCCCAGAGTGCCCAGGAAAATGAGTATACACCCTGCTGCTGCTGCTAAGTGGCTTCAATTGTGTTCGACTTCTTGGATCCTACGGACCATAGCCCACCAGGCTCCTCTGTCCCTGGGACTCTCCAGTGGGTTGCCATGCCCTCTTCATGAATATACATACACTGCTCTATTTACATGACAGAGTATCATACGACAACGGAAAATGAAGGGACCACACCTGCATGTGTCATCCTAGGTGAGTGTTGGTGACATTGGTGTAACATTGGTGGATAACACTGATGAGAAGAGCAAGTCCTGAAGCCGCCCAGAGGATACTCTTCTCACAAAGTTCAAAAACAAAATCAAACTGATCCATCTGTTGTTTAGGGGTGAAAATATATGTGATAAAACAGCAGCAATAGAAAAAAAGGGAAAGGATAAACACGGTAGATAAACACGGGAGCTCTGAGATGGGGAGGAAGGGGCAAGGGATAGAGAAGCGCCACCGGTGACAGGACCTCATGAATTACAAATTTTGACTAATCCAGTTCTGCGCTCCTGAAAACCAAGCTGCTTCTTCCTCTCCTCTCACGCGTCTTCTTCTTCCTTTTCTTCTTTCTCTTTTTCATCTTTTCCTTCTTCCTCTCCTCTTTATTCTTATTCATTAATAGTATTGTTCAGTTGCTAAATCGTGTCTGATTCTCGGTGACCCCATAAACTGCAGCACGCCAGGCTTCCCTGTCCATCACCATCTCCGGAGTTCACTCAAACCCACCATTGAGTCAGTGATGCCATCCAACCATCTCATCCTCTGTCGTCCCCTTCTCCTCCTGCCTTCAGTCTTTCCCAGCATCAGGGTCTTTTCCAGTGAGTTGGCTCTTCTCATCAGGTGGTTAATGTATTGGAGCTTCAGCATCAGTCCTTCCAGTGAATATTCAAGGTTGATTTCCTTTAGGATTGACTAGTTTGATCTTCTTGCAGCCCAAGGGACTCTCAAGAGTCTTCTCCAACACCACAGTTCAAAAACCTCAATTCTTTGGTGCTCAGCTTTCTTTATAGTCCAACTCTCACATCTGTCTTAGCATTACAGTAAAGCCAGAACCAAGTTAATCACTATATACATGGTTGGTAGTGTCTTTGATCTTCACCATGAAATAAGAAATACTGCATTTCCCACTTTATAGACAGGAAGCAGAGATTTAGAGGGGTCACACACTAGGGGAGGTAGTGGAGCCTAGATCTGACTTCATGCCCATCAGCCCCCTGAGTCCTGGTGGTTACTCTCCCCTACACTGGCCACTCATCCCCTTCCCCAGTCCTCCCACAAGACAGCAGCTCAGCCTTGTGGGCTCCATCAGGGCCATGAGCAGATACCATCAGTGGGATCGGAGTTGGCTGTGGGCACAGAGCGACAAGGAATTCCCTGGAAGAGTTCCGCTTAGCATCAAAAGAATGGCTGCCATTAGGGGAAAGGAAATGGCAATGAATTATCAGCTAACTCAGGGACATTACACTACAAGCTGATGCTGGGACAGAGCAACCTTCTACGAAACAGGAAAGGAGGTGCGCTGATGGCAACACCTCTCTACCCAGTGTGCAGATGTGGGGCCAGGGCTGACCTCCGTGGGCCACCTTTCAAAGGCTTTTCCACTGGCTCCTGTTTTATTCACTGAGAACTTGCCTTATTCTATTCTAAATTAAATGAAGAATTAAGCGGCAGCTGTCTTCTGCATTGCATCCCCCTACCCCAGGGCATCCTCTCCTCGTTAGTCTTCATTGCCCGAGAAGGTCTGCGTTTCTCATCCACAATGGCGAGGCTTCTTTGAAGAAGCTTTAGTGAGCATTCCAGTCTTTCTGAGCCACAGTTTGGGGCTTCATCAAAGAAAACACTCTGACCATATTAGAGCATCAGTAGGGGAGGGTAGAGGGGTGCTGGGTTAAGTAGTCTTTCCAGGCACTTGTCTTCTGTCAATCCTCTTTGGATAAGTTCAGTGTTCACACTAATTCTCAACCCACAAACCTCTTAATCTACTGTAATTTCTGTTTTTGGATGGAGAGCAGGAGGAATTCTTGTACAGCACTTCAAAAAAATCAGGCATTGAAAGACCGGGAGGGCACAGTCCCTGGGTGGCCACTTAGCAGTTTCCTGCTATGTCCCGGAAGCAGTCCACACCCCCTGAGAGCAGAGGATGCTCTGTGGGTGGAGATGGTGAGTCCTCAAGGACACTGGAACACCAGGATCGCAGTCTCAGAAGCGATGAACCTGACCCTGAGTCCGAACCATAGGTCACCAAGTGCATGGACCAATCTGTTTCCTGTATGAAATGGTCCTTATGAGCAAAATAAAGGACCCAGTTCTTATCCTCCAGAAACCTGTACTGCAGCTGATGACCTGATACCCTGATTTGAGGCTTGCTCCACATCACCACTCAAGATGACTCAAGGACCCGTCACTTCTCTGAAAGCAGACACTCCAGCTTCAGAGTTCAGGAGATGATACCATTCTACTCTGTTCCATTTTCACTATTGCTTCTGTCTTTGGCATCCAAGTTTCAGAAGACACAGTTCACTTGACAACATCATACTCAGTGACATGAGGAGGACACAACAGGACAAATATTGTATGATTGTACTTATATGAGGGACCTAGAATAGTCAAATTCATTGAGGCAGGAAGTAGAATAATGGTTTTCAGTGGCTGGGAAGGGGGCAAATGGGGAGTTAGTGTTTAATGTTATGTTGAGGATTCCCTGGTGGCTCAGATAGTAAAGAATCTGCCTGAAATGCAGGAGACCTAGGTTCAATCCCTGGATTGGGAAGATCCCCTGGAGGAGGGCATGGCAACTCATTCCAGTATTGTTGCCTGGAGTACCCCATGGACAGAGGAGCCTGGCAGGCTACAGTCCACAGGGTCACAAAGAGTCGGAAACAACTGAGTGGCTGACACTTTCACGATGATGATGAACAAATTCTGGAGATGATGATGGTGATGGTTGCACAGCAATGCGAATGTACTTAGGGCCACTGAACTGTACACTTAAAAACAGTTAAAATGCTAAATTTTATACTATGTATATGTTACTACAATAAAAAGTCTCAGTTCTTAATGATTAAGAAAAAAAGAAGATGGAGTTCAGGTGGAGCTTGATATAGGTCTTCACGGTTTAAAGAAGATTCACTCAGCTGGACGTGCAATCATGAGCACCATGGGTGTGCCCGGTGAAGTAGCAGTGGTGCCCACGGTCTTGTTAACTGGGCTGTGGTCAGAAGCAGCCACGGGCCCTGGACGAAGGCCTGTGAGCTCCTCCCGCCGGTCTGGAATCTGGAGCGGGAACAGAGAGGCAGTGCGCCGAAGGCCAAGTCCTGCCCACCAAAGCCAGATCGGTGTTGGGTGGCTCACATATGTGAAGGCTTTGAAATAAAGAGGGTCTGATCTCAGGGAGACAGATGCTGCTTGCTTGCCTAATTAGCCATTTGGGAAGAGAAGGTCTCATCTTTGGCCCTGGAAGCATTTCCAGGTTGAGGGAATTCTCCCCACCTCCCACCCCCACCCTCCAGCTCGAGCAGGCACTGCTCAGAACCGGGGCCCAGAGGTCTACCTGGCTGAATGGGAGGACACTGAGGTGCTCTTAAGCCATAAATCAGTGTCACAGTCACAGGTCTCCATGGCAACCTTTCACACTAAAAGAAGGACATTTGTAAATATGCATGTTGCAAGCCTTCCCTTTTGATTCAAAATATCAGCCTTTTGAGAACAATTTGCTTTGCCAGCTGTGCCCTGCTGCGGGAAGAGTGCGGGCCTTCTGGCTTGCCCACTCTGCTTCCTGGCGGTCCTTTACTCCTGGGCTCACTGGAATCAAGTGGTAGATGTGCACTGCCCTTCCTTTCCGGGCCCAGCACCCTGAGAGGAGCTGGAGATGCAGAAGGAGGGCCCCCCGCCCAGGGGTCCCTCGGCACACTGCATCTCCTCCGCCTGGTCCCAGACCCTCAGGGACCTAAGCACTGGGTGTCTGAGTCGTGGAGCAAACTGTCTTGCCTGTTTTCCTACAGGAGTTTCACTAAGTGTGCACGAGACTCACCTTTGCAACTTTAAAATCTGTGACAGTTGATCCAGAGCAAAAGTCTCTTGGTAATTATACTGGTTTGACCCCTGGGTTGGGAAGATCCCCTGGAGGAAGAAACAGCAACCCACTCCAGTATTCTTGCCTGGAGAATCCCATGGACAGAGCAGCCGGGTGGGCTACAGTCCAAATGGTTGCAAAGAGTCGGCCACGACTGAGTGACTAAGCACACAGGCACACTCAATCCAGCACGCCGGTCTTTTGGTATTTACCCAGAGGAATTATGTGCACACAAGTGCCTGCCCATGTGCATTTATAGCAGCTTTATTAGTAATTGCCAAAACTTGGAAGCAACCCAGACGTCTTTCAGTAGGGGAATGGATAAATAAACTGTGGGACATTCAGACAATGAGATATTATTCAGTAATAAAAAGAAATGAGCTATCAAACCACAGAAAGACGTGGAGGAAACTTAAACGCATGTTGCTAAGTGGAAGAAGCCAGTTTGGAAAGGCTGCATACCTTATGGTTCCAACTGTTTGATATTCAGGAAAGGGCTAAGCGACAGGGAATGTAAAAAGGTCAGTGGTTGCTGGGGTCTGTCAGGGGCTGGGGATGGAGGTGGCAAGGGATGAAAAGTCAGAGCACAGAGAGTTTTTTGGGCAGTGGCAATACTCTGTATGATGCCATAATGGTAGATGCATGTCATTATTATTCATAACCCACAGAGTATATAACGCCAAGGGTGAACCCCAAGTATAAACTATGGTCTATGGTGGATTGTGACGGGTCAGTGCAGGTTCATCACTTGTAACAAATGCACCCCGCTGGTGGGGTTGCAAAGAATTGGACACGACTGAGCAATTAACACACTTTTATATAATCAACAAGGACCTGCTGTAGAGCACAGTGAACTCTTTTCAGTGTTATGTGGCAGCCTGGATGGGAGGGGAGTTTGGGGGACAATGAATACATGTATATGTATGGGTGAATCCCTTTGCTGTCCACCTGAAACCATCACATCATTGTTAATCAGCTATACTCCAATATGTGTGTTAATCACACAGTCGTGTCCAATTCTTTGCTACCCTGTGGACTATAGCCTACCAGACTCCTCTGTCCAAGGGATTCTCCAGGCAAGAATACTGGAGTGGGTTGCCACGTTCTCCTCCAGGGGGTCTTCCTGACCTGGGATTGAACTGGCATCTCTTATATCTCCTGCATTGGCAGGCGGGTTCTTTACCACTAGCGCCACCTGGGAAGCTCAGACCTCCAGCGTAGCGGGTATTATTAATAAAGTCAGAGTGGATCTTCAGTGGTCACAGTGAGCATGCCCCTGCCCTAGGATCTAGCGGGGTGTCTAGGACCTGGTGGACACTCAGCAAAAATGAACACGGCGTAGAGCTATTTTCGGAATCGCTCTCTTGCGCCGTCTCTGACCCTTCCTGTCTTTCTCTGCCTCTCTCTCCTCTGGCATCCTTCGTGTCTAGAGTCAATGAGGTGTCCTTTGTGCTTCTGGTCTGGGAGGCCACGGCAGGGGACAGAGGACACTCTGATGACCACAGCCGGGCTCCAGGGCAAAGCTCCGGTCCGCGTGGCCGTGCCAACCCTTTCTGGGCACCGCCTCTGGATACAGTCACTTCTTTGTTGCTACTGTCTGAAACTTCACAAAATTACTCCCTTGGATTCACCCAAAATGCTATTTCTTGTCCCAAAATAGCTTCTTAACAGCCACACCAGCATTTTTGACCCCCTGGGCTGTGAATTTCTCCCAGAGTCACAGCATCATGAGAATGAGTGCATTCTTAGATCTCATGGAGGCCGGGTCCCGTGTGCCGAGATGCCTCGGGAGCCAGAGAGGAGAGCTACATCCTCAGGTCACACCGAGGCGACTCACGATCAAAGCCAAGCTCAGGGCGTGGGGGGAGAGGCCCAGCCCGAGGGGGCCCATCTTCACGGCTGTGGGGTCTCCTTCCTCCCTGTTGCCCCCTCTGTCCCACCTGGGACATCAGTCTTCCTGATGCTTTCCCAGCCTCCCAGTGAAGCCTGGCTCTTTCTCCGAAAAGGAGGTCAGGGAAGGGAAAGGAGGTGAGGTCAGGTTTCAGTTGAGAGGCTCGGGGAGGGCGGGTGAATCACACGGGGGCTTTTAACAGGGTTTCCAATGTCTGATCCACGGGCCTGCAGTGAGCGGTGTGGAGTGAGGCTGGCAGCCACACCCAAGCACCGAGTCCAGCCACCACCTCCTGCAGCTATTTTTACTGTGGGAGCTTTCCTGCGAACACAGTCAGAGCCCTGCGAACACAGCTGTGTGTCCCATGCTGCCTCAGCGCTGGGCGGGTGAGGGGTGGGGTCGGGGGTGGGGGTAGAGGGCAGGGGATGGGGTCGGGGCGGAGAGAAGCCAGGAAAGCCGGGGTGGGCCTGGGACCCAGGGACAGCTGGGATTTGCTTGGGGAGAAGCCCCCTCGGTGTGTGTGAAGCGCTGCCTCCTATGCTTTATTTCAGCATCTCCCCTCCAAAGGTCCTTGCTCTGGGGGTTCAGAAGCGCAAGATCAGATAGAAAGCAGGTGAGAAAACTGGGGACCAGAGGGATTCTCTGTACTTAGTGATAAGTGTTAGTCGCTTAGCCGTATTCTATTCTTTTGCAGCTCCATGGACTGTAGCCCACCAGGCTCCTCTGTCCATGGGATTTTCTCAGCAAGAATACTGGAGTGGGTTGCCATTTACTCTTCCAGGGGATCTTCCCAACCCAGGGGTCGAACCTACGTCCCCCTGAGGCTCATGCATTGGCAAGGGGATTCTTTATCACCGAGCAACCTGGGAAGCCCAGAGGGATTATGTCCAAAGTCAAATCTGAGCCTTCCGAGCAGTGCGGTCCCACGTGGACAGATTCAGCACCATCTCATCACCCCCCTACCCCCCACCCAGGGATGCAGTCCAGTCTGACTCTGGGCCCAAGAAAGGCTCTGGGAGAATTTAATGTATCAGGAACCAGGTTTAGTTGAAAGTCACAGACTTAAAGTTCTCCATGGGCCCTTTTGTTATTTCTCCAGCATGGACTGCTGTTGTGTCTCAATAGACACACCATACATACTCGGCTTTGACAGGGAAAGGACTGCTTAACCTAGAACATAAAAGCATAAGAAACGACGTTCTGTTCTGGGGGGAGAGAGAGGCCCCTGTGTGTTGGGGACGGGGTCCCATCACTACCTGGTGGTTCAATAAGCTCCTCTCTCCAAGGCGGGGAGAAGCTCGCGCTGGTCCAGAAAGTGTCAGTCCCTTGTGCAGGCTCCAAACAAATCTGAGTTACATTGAGACAGTTACTAGCTCAGCATCCACTGCCCCTCTTTCCTCCCGTTTTGATCAGAGGGTTTCGGATCCATCCCTGTTTGTGGGAGAATATTTTTAGTTCTTTCTCTGTCTCAACCGTGCCTCCAAGTGATCCTATTAGTTTAATGAAGGAGAAAAAAATAAAACACCAGTAATGATGCACAGCAAAACCCTCAGTACAACCCTGCCCCCTGGGGAAAAGAGTGGATTTGGATTTTAAACAATTTATCCAGGGGTTGCTTTAGAATCACCTGGGGAATTTAAAATAATCTCTGTACTCTGGACATCGGGCTCAGGGTTTGGTTTTGTTTTGTTTTTAACTCTTCAGATGATCCCAGAGCACCACTGAGGAGAGGACCAGTGGCGTGAACCAGTGTTTGTGCTGGTTTCTGTGCAGGTGAGCCATTCTGGAGGGCTTCCCTGGTGGCCCAGACTGTAAGGGATCCCCCTGCAGGGCGGGAGACCGGGCTTCAGTCTCTGGGTTGGAAAGATCTGGAGTTGGAAATGGCAACCCACTCCAGTATTCTCGCCTGGAGAATTCCCTAGACAGAGGAGCCTGGTGGGCTACAGTCCTTGAGGCCCCAAACAGTTGTAGATAACTGAGCAGCTAACACACTTTCACTTTTTTTCTGGACTTCCAAAACCTAGGATGTTCTATAACAAGGGCACCTGGTAAAGCATAGGGTCCAGTGATTCCCAGTCCTGGCTGATCATCAGAATCACCCAGGAACTTTCTAAAAATTCATATATTCCAGGGCTTCACCTAAATAGCCTGTTATTCAGCATATTTTAAAATAGCCGATTTGAGTTCTGGAGGGTCTGGGAAACTAGTCCACCTTTAGCCTCTCCTTCTGCCCCCTCACACAGACATTGTATGGAAGAAGAACGCTAGGCACGGGATACTCTGTGATAAATTGACATTTTCCTGCTGTGAGAATTGACTGAGCCAAAAAAGTAAAAGCTTGAGTGAGTGATAGGCAGACCTCTTTCCAGGTCACAGCGTTTGGGGAGCCAGGTTCTGGCTGATAAATTCAGGTGAGGTGTCTGCCTTGGCTTTGTTGGCTGACAGGCTAATTTTATGAGACAGTAGGACAATGGCCAGGTATACGGATAGCTAATAAATAAGGAGGCTTGGCCCAGCTGGAAGAGAAGATTTTGTGCTTGTCCAGGGTGCCATGCCCACACACGGGAAAGGGCTGTGATGCCCCTCCTGGCTGCCCACCCCTCCAAGGGAGCTAGATGCTGGCCTGTCATGGTTTCCTCTCCTCTCCCGATTCTCCAGGAATCCTCACATCCTTTCAAAGACACATGGTGACAGTTTTTAAACAAATCCCAGCCAAGATCCTCACCGATGAGTAGAAACACTTCTGCTATTCCCCAGCGAATAGGCAGCCCCCACCCCCGACCCCAGCCCCTCATCTGGTCAGGAGGTTCCTGTTCCATCTGCCTGTGTAGATCCAGCTCTGCTCAACAATGGGTGAGAGGAAGGCGGGCTACTCCCAGGCCTGCCCGATGCTTCACACCCAGACTTAGGGCCTGTGTGCGCCCAACCCTGCCTGAGATCCACTGAAAACACCCCTGAGTAGATCTTGGAGATACGGTCATAGTTTGTTTGTGTTTTTTTTCTGTATTTAGTTAGTTAGCTTTGGTTGCTCTGGGTCTTCATTGAGCAGGCTTTCTCTAGTTGCAGTGAGCTGGGACTGCTCTCTATTTGCAATGTGTAGACTTCTCATTGCAGTGGCCTCTCCTGTTTTGGAGCACCAGCTCTAGGCGCATAGATTCAGTAATTGCAGCTCCTGGGCTCTAGATTGGAGAAGGCAATGGCAGCCCACTCCAGTACTCTTCCCTAGAAAATCCCATGGATGGAGGAGCCTGGTAGGCTGCCGTCTATGGGGTCGCACAGAGTCAGACATGACTGAGGTGACTTAGCAGCAGCAGCAGCAGGGCTCTAGATCAACAGGCTTAACAGTTGTAATGCATAGGCCTACTTGCCTGTGGCATGTGGAATCTTCCTGGATCAGGGATGGAACCCGTGTCCCATACGTTGGCAGGAGGATTCTTATCCACTGTACCACCAGGGGGATCTGCTCATAATTAAAGTGATTTTTTTTTAAACTACTAGACTCTTCCCTGTAAGAATGCTTGATTTTTTTTTGTTGTTGTTGTTAAATTAAGCACACATGTTCCATTTTAAGTATTAACCCATATTTAATCATCCATGAATATATTTTCTGAGCACAGACAATGCATCAGTAAACACCATATTTGTATAGTTTAATGCCACAGTCCTGCTGGGTAGATATGATGGCTGCATTTTCCATAGAAAGAACCTGACGTTCAGAGATCAGATTCGTTGAGATCACACAGCCAGAAAGCCATTTAACTACGGCTTGCAGCCAAATCTCTCTGGCTCCAAAACACCTTCTCCTTCCCCCCAATTCTGCCTTCACAATGACAGCCCCTTCTCCTTTCAGAGACGGAGCAAGGCTACTAATTGTAATTTTTTAAATGAAAGATGTTTTCATTTAAAGAAAAACGAGAAAAGACAGGAGAAAGTCAAGAGACAAGCATCAACAGAAAGTGGTTTCAACACATAACAACTTAATATTCATAATTGACCAGGAGACCATAAATCAGTAAGCTAAAAATTCATCCATCTTAATTCCTCTGAGATGTCTTCCGTGACTCTCCAGTCTAACGAGGGTGCGTGTCCTAACCTTTCACAGACACCAAGCGTCTCCTCTGCTGCACACACCAGCACCCTCGGCTGAGTGCCAGGGGCTCCTCCTGTTCTCGCCACCCGTTTCTGGGTGGACAGTCGAGCAGGACAACGGAATGATCTGTGTCACATTCCTTTTAGAAGGACTTGTACTTCCAGGTGGGTTTCCCAGGTGGTGCTAGGGGTAAAGAGCCCACCTGCCAATGCAGGAAACATAACCGACATGGGTTCGATTCCTGGGTTGGGAAGATCCCCTGGGGAAGGACATGGCAACCCACTCCAGTATCCTTGCCTGGAGAATTCCATGGACAGAGGAGCCTGGCGGGCTACAGTCCGTGGGGGTCGCAACGAGTAGGACACACCTGAGGGACTCGGCACGCATGCGCACATCCTTTCAGATGGTGGCTCGCTTCTTGAAAATAAGCCTTGGATTTTGCAACTGTTTTAGATTTACAGAGAAGCTGCAAAGACAGAGAGGCGTTCTCATCCAGTTTCCCTTCACGTTAGCATCTGCGTTACCATGGCTAATTATAATGTGCAGTCATTTTTATTGATAGATTTCTGGCTGCGCTGGGTCTCCACTGCTGCATGGGGTTTTCTCTAGTTGCGGCAAGTGAGGGTTACTCTTCGCTGCTGCGCACGCTTCTCGTTCTCGTGGCTTTTCCCGTTGCAGAGCACGGGCTTCCGTAGTGGTGACTCGGCTCTAGAGCGCAGGCTCGGTAGTTGCAGTGTACGGGCTGCACTGTTCCGCAGCACCTGAGATCTTCCCAGATCAGGGATTGAACCCACGTCCCCTGCATTGGCAGGAAGCCCTCTCCGGTAATTTTAAAAGTGATTCTTTTCTCTTTCCCTGTGGAGTTTGGTCATGCAGTCACAAGGCGTCTTGGGAGCCCCGGCCTTGGTTCCTCTGGATCTAAATTTTCAGGGCACCGGGTAGCATAATAGGGTGCGTTGGCGGGGGTTTCCTGGGAGGGTTAAATGGGGCCATCCCAGTGAAAGTCTCCAAGATGGAGCCTGGCATGCTTGATTATGAGCCTTGTACTCTGCCTTGAAGCAGCAGTTTGCATCATCCCCCTGCACAGCTGAGCCACACCCTAACGTGTGTTTATTTAATATACGCTGAGTATTTGTCTTCTTCCTGCTGCCTTCCTTCGTCCTTTCCCCATAAATCCTGTTGACAAATTCAGGCCAAGGGCAGTTGTTCTCAACAGAGAGATGGCTTCCTCTTTAGGATTGCATCTTTCAGAGTCGTCGGCCGAGCCAGGTGGGCCTGGCCAAGCTGAGGAGTGGCCCCCATGCACAGCTCATGCCTCCTGAATTCACAAGCAGCAGCGGCGAAGCTCGGAACTTGAGGAGATTGCCAAGGTAGTACAGAATTGAAAACATTTCCTCATGGGTCGTGTTACTTGCGGCAGCAGGAGGAAGGGGGGTGCTGCAGCGGGAGGTGGGGAGGGGCTAGAAGGAGAGAAAACAGACATAATTAGAAAGTGTGCGCGCCAGACATTTCCCTCCCCTTCCTGATTTATTTTATGCCCCCTGAGCTGGATGCCGAGCTGGATGCTAAGCTGGCACACAGGTTTTCAGAAATGAATGGGGTGCTTGAGGCCTCCAGAATGAAAATGACAGTCTTCAAGTGCACACTCGGTGATGGGGTCAGGGGGCGTCTCCTCACACAGAGATGCCCTGTGAACAAGAAGCCTCCTCTGGGCTCGCCTCACCTCGCCCACGATGTCCTGGAAGCCAGCAGCTACCTGAGGGGAACCCGCTTGGGGCTGTGTCAGAGTAATGAGCTTTTTAAGACCTTCTCTCTTGTTTACCCCAGTCCATTCAGGGGATTCCACTCAATGTGAGTAGCTGCTCAAGGCTTGTTAAAAACAAATGTCCTTATTCCTTAATTAGCACAAGAGAACTTGAGATAAAAAATATTTACATGTGTTGTTTTTTCCTTTCTCTTACTTTTTTTTTTTTTTCAGTAAAGAGCAAACAGGGTTGTCCTTTGATGCTCGTCTTTCCCTGCGTACCCAGTGTTTTAATTGGACCACTCCCTGCATTTCGGGTCTTTGGCAGCAGGACTGTGTGGGTGGAAGAGGTCTGGGCTGTCTCCTCCTCAGCCAGGCGGAGCAGACGGCCAGGGGAAGCCGGAGAGAGGTCTTTCTGAAGTGGGAGAAACAAGACACAGAACTTTCACACTCCCACTGGCAACTTACTTTCGAGTCAGATATGGAAGGGATCAGGGCTTCCCCAGTGGCTCAGTGGTAAAGAATCCACCTGCAACGCAGGAGCTACAGGAAATGGGAATTCGATCCCTGGGTCTGGAAGATCCCCTGGAGGAAGGCATGGCAACCCACTCCAGTATTCTTGCCTGGAGAATCCCATGGACAGAGGAGCCTGGTGGCTACAGTCCGTGGGGTCACAAAGAGTCGGACACGATGGAAGCAACTTAGCATACACAGGGAACCAAAGGTGGTGTTGTTGCTAAGTTGTGTCTGACTCTTTCCAACCCCATGGACTGCAGCATGCCAGGCTCCCCTGTCCTTCACTATCTCCTGAAATTTGCTCAGATTCATGTCCATTGAGTCGGTGATACCATCCAGCCATCTCATCCTCTGTCACCCCTTTCTCCTCCTGCCTTCAATCTTTCCCAGCATCCGGGTCTTTTCCAATGAATCAGAGGTTACACATCAAGAGTTTGAAGGGAATTATGGCTATCTTGAAAATGATCATGGATAGAAGGTTCAAGAAATCTAGGTCTCCCCCTCTCCCAACACACTTTGAATATAGCTTGAAAAAAGTCGTTGTTTATCATGACCAAAATGTTTCTATCTGCAACCTGTTGAAATGAGAGTTGACCAAAAATCCATAGTGAGATATAGAAGACAGATATTTCTTGGCACATACAACCATGGGACGGAGAAGGCAATGGCAAGCCACTCCAGTACTCTTGCCTAGAAAATCCTATGGATGGAGGAGCCTGGTAGGCTGCAGTCCGTGGGGTCGCTAAGGGTCGGACACGACTGAGCGACTTCACTTTCACTTTTCACTTTCACACATTGGAGAAGGAAATGGCAACCCACTCCAGTGTTCTTGCCTGGAGAATCCCAGGGACGGGGGAGCCTGGTGGGCTTCTGTCTGTGGGGTCACACAGAGTCGGACACGACTGAAGTGACGCAGCAGCACAACCATGGGTATGTGGGAAAGGGCCCTGAGTTTCACCTGTAAGTTGCAAAACAGTGATTTGGGTGCCTGCTTCTTCATTCCTTCCCAGCAAATGCGAACTCTGGCAGACTCTTTTGCCCTTTCTTCTCTGAGAGGTTTAGAGTTCCAAAGAGGAGTATGGAAAAGGAGAACGGTCAAGGATCAAGGTTCAAAGGAAGGACACAGGTGAGAAAAAGAGAGTTGGTAAGAACAGCTTCTGCCCAGGAGTTAAGAAATCTGAGTCTGAGTCTGTCATCTGACACTAAACAGCAACAACAGTAATTTAAATAATACTAGCACTTACTGGTGGAGAAGGCAATGGCACTCCACTCCAGTACTCTTGCCTGGAAAACCCCATGGATGGAAGAGCCTGGTAGGCTGCAGTTCATGGGGTCGCTAAGAGTCAGACACAACTGAGCGACTTCACTTTCATGCATTGGAGAAGGAAATGGCAACCCACTCCAGTGTTCTTGCCTGGAGAATCCCAGGGACGGGGGAGCCTGGTGGGCTGCTGTCTCTGGGGTTGCACAGAGTCGGACACGACTGAAGTGACTTAGCAGGAGCAGCAGCAGCACTTGCTGATGCGGAGCAGGGCCCTGGGGGCTCCCAGGCATGGAGGCCTTTTTGTGCCCCGCTTCTTACAGGCAAGACTCCAGCCTCCGAGACCTTCTCTGAGTCCCAACAGGCCAGTCAGTTGCTGCTCGTTCCTCCTCCTCACACTTTCATAACATTACTGCATATCAAGTACCTAATACTCTCAGCATTCCCGGGACTTGGAACTTCACCAGCCCATCAGAACAGGGAGGGGGTGCACTCTTGGGCCCACACTGAGGATGAGGAGGCAGTTCTGGATCTCTGAGAAACCGCCCACGGTCATGCCAATCCCAAGGGCTGACCTGGCATTTGTGATCACGACGCTGCCTCACTTCCCTGGTGCATGGGGACCATTAATGCCTGTTCCCTCAGCCTCTGCAAACGAGCCGGCCTCAGCCGATGTTTTCAAAGCTCCTCCCAGGCCTTCCTTCCATCAGTGTCCATCCTACCTTCTTCTCCTACTCGCCCTTTCCTTAAGACGTAATACAAGAAGGTCCCATCCTTGGCTCCTTGAGGCTGCTGGCGAGAAAGGGGAGGTGAGCGTGTAACACTCGACCTTGTCTCTTCACGCCACTTCCTGGGTCCTTTGAGAGGAGCCTTCACATTTCAAGCGAGATATTTGGGTTCATCAGGCCCCGAGCAGAAGACTTCATTGGATATCCCTGTGGGTGAGCACTGAGGTGTAACAGTGTGGGAGCAACACCAAGATGCCCGGAGAATAAAGCAGCCACGGATAAACCTTGAAGATGTTGCTGCTGCTGCTGCTAAGTCACTTCATTACGATAAGCTAAGCCAGACACAACAGGGCAAATACTGCACGATTCCACTCATAAGAGGTGCCTAGAGAAGCCGAATTCAGAGAGACACAGAGGAGGACGGTGGTTACCAAGCCCTGGGGGAGGAGGAAGCAGGGGCTCGTGTTTAAAGAGCACAGAGTTCTGGTTTGGGAGGATGAGAAAGTTCTGGAGTGGTGATGGTTGGACCCTGTGAATGTACTTAATACCACTGAACTCCCAGCTTAAAAATGGCTCAAATGGTTAATGTCATGCTGTGTACATTTTCCCACAATAAGAAAGAAAATAAATGAACATATCAAAGAGTATCTTATTGTTTGTTTGTGATTATATTATATGCATTTGTTAAAATTAAATACAGAGAAGTATAAAAATCGAGACAAAGCAATTTGCACCAACTAGATTTAACTCTCATTGTGACTTCTATCCAGTCTTTTCCCTTGGCATCTCTCTATCCATCTGATATGTATACAGAAACTCACATATTTGAGTTCATAATGTATAAGCAGTTACTTTCCCTTAATGCTATATTCTGAGCATTTGTCAAACAATTAAGATTACTTGTAAATGTAATGGTAATGGCTGTATCCTAGTTCAGGCATGATGTAATTTCTGGAGCCCTCTCTCTGTTTTGGACATTAGGTTTTCTGATTCTTTTTGTAAATAGTGTTAATGCAGTCATCCTAGTACACTCGTCTTTGCCTGCCTTTTGTTATTTCCTTCTAGAAATAGAGTTACTGGGTCAAAGGACGTGTTATATACTTGAAAAACTGTTTCACTGTGCATGTGTTTGTGAACTAGCTTCAGAAGCCCTTTCCCTGTCCTTTGTTCATCTGGGGACTGTTTGAAGCCCCTGGAGTCTCATCCTCTTTTGGTCCATGCTGGCTGAGTGGTCCTCACGTTTCTGCCTTCCGAAAGGCGCCTTTTAGGGGAGATGTGTTTGAATGTTGATCAGACTTAGAGATCTGAACAAAGGAGGCCATCTGGGCAAAATCGAAAGAGACAGGGTCTGAGGTTTTGTTTGTGCAAACGTGGCTCATTTCTCACGGGAAGGTGTGAAGTTAGGGTGAACCGCAGCTGCCCCAGCTCCGTCCTGTCCTGGCGTTCACTAACGCATTTGGCGCACTTCCTGCTTTGAAGGAGCAAGGAAAGTGAAATCTTGCTGAAACTCTTCTTGCTGCTGGTCCACAGGGGGTTAAAAATAGCCTGAACCACATCGTCCTTTGGGTTCACCCTGTGTTCTGTCACTTTCTCACTCTCAAGGGACACACACAGACCCACTCCAGTAGAGGACACAGCGCATCTCTGATCCCCAGGCAATTTTTGGCTTCAAAAGCCCTGCTTGCATCCTTTCCTCACAGTCGGCTGACTCTTCTCTCACTGTTTCCCGACTTCTCTGTATCTCCCCCTCTTCGCAGCTCAGCTCAAATGTGATTTTCACATGGAAGCTTTTGCCACCCTTTCAGACTAGATCAACACTCTTAACGCTTTTTTTCATAGAGCTTTTCACAATTTGTTATTATCCTAATTTGGGTAATCATCTGGCTGATGTATCACTTAATGTTTTCATTCAACAAATATTTTTTAAGTGCGTCTGTGGTGTGCCAGGAACTGTACTGTTTGCTGGGGTTACAGGGGTGAACAAAACAGATTTAGTTTCTTTTCTTGTGGAGCTGACAGTCCAGTGGGAAATGTACAAATAAAACCTGATTGCAGTTTTCAACAAGGACTATAAAGAGAATTGAAGCTGGTACAATGACAGAGATTGATGGAGAGACCCAGATGTGGAATGTCCTGAAGGCCATCCTGAAGAGGGAAGAGTGGGAGGAGATAGCTGGGAAGAGTCAGGAAGAAGATGCAAGCAGAAAACTGTCCACTGGAACTGGTAACCTGTGGGATGCTGGTGACCCTGACCATGTTTCTCAGAGGGCAGCTGGTTGAGGAGTGAACGGATGGTGAGGGTTTAAGGAGTTTGTCCACAGGAAGAGCAGTTTGGACTGCACGGGGGAGATAGAAAAATTGGGCAGATGGAGAGAGATAAGAAGGGCCAAGGGGGGAATTACAGTTGATTTTCCACATTTTCTTTCTGTTTTTAAAAATGGTAAGTAGTAGAAGGTGTTTATAAGCTGTGGGGTGGCTCAGGGAGAGGGAGAGACTTAACAATGCTCAGGGAGGCAATAAACGGAGAGCTAAGTCCTTGAGAAGACAAGATGGGATAGTATCCAGAACAGAGATGAATAGATAGGACTTTTATAGGAGGAGAGCCACCTCATCAATTTTTAACACTTTATTATAGAACATTCCGAACGTATAAAAGCAGGGAGAGGAGTATAATGAAACCCCACATACCCATCACCCCAGCTTCAACACCTAGCCAATCACAAGTCATCTGGATTCACCCAATTTAGCACCTCTTTCCCAGATTATTTTGAAACAAGTCCAAGACACTCACGTTTCATCGGTAGGGATCTTAGTGGTATCCCTGAAAATAAGGACTTAAATATTACAACAGCATTATTATCACACTTGAAAAATTGATGATTTGGGGCTTTCCCGGTGGTCTAGTGGTTGGGAGTCTATTGGCCAATGCAGGGGACACGGGTTCGATCCCTGGTCTGGGAGGATCCCACGTGTCACAGAGCAATTAGGCCCGTGAGCCACAAGCCCACGTGCCCGGAGCCTGTGCTCCGAAGTGAGAGGGGCCACCATAGTGAGAGGCGCTCCCTCCGCAACCAGAGAGGGCCTGAGAGCAGCAACAAAGACCCGGTGCAGCCAAGAATGAATAAGTGTATCTTTCCAAAAGATGCGTGATTTTTCTTAACATCGCCAAATACCCAGTGTTCAAATTTCCCTGTCTATGTTTTTTTTGTATTTTATGGATGACTTGTTCGAATCCAAACCACACAAGATGCACACTCCAAGTTCAGTTGATACACTATTTTAAGTCTCTTTGGACCTCTAGGTCCCCACTTCCTCTTTTTTTTTCCCTCTAACATCTGTTAAGAAATTAGGGATTTTCTCCTACATAATTTCTCACATTCTGGATTTTGCTGATCGCATACCTAAGGCGTCATTCAATACATTTTTTTCTCACTTGGAAATCCTCTGAATGGTTGTTTTACATTTTCATCAAAGGCTTGATCAGATTAAGGTCCTACGTTTTTGCTTTTGGAGGGGAGAGAGGCAAGAACACGGGGAAGGCGCTGCTGTGTGCTTCCTCTTCCATCACATGGAGAGGCAGCCTGAGACCTGTGTGTCTTGTATCTGGTGATGTTAAGATCGGCCGGCGGGTTTGCTGTTATCGGCCTGCTCCACTCACTCTAAAGTTTCTCATCAGCTTTCCGCTGAGTGGTTTTAGCAGTTACTAATGGCCATTGCCTAGATTCACTATTTCATGAGACATAGCAACATGATGTTATTCCATCACTCTGTTAGGGGGTGAACTATGCCTCCCCAAATTCATGTGTTGAAATCCTAACCTCCCTCCATATCTCAGAATGGGACTTTATTTGGAAATAGAGTCCACGGCGTCAGAGAGAGTCGGACACGACTGAGCGACTAACACTTTCACTACACTTGCCCCTCATTCTGGCCAACAGAATCAGGCTGGCTGTGGCTCAGAAGAGAAGACGAGGACAAGGGGCAGGGCTGTGGGCAGGCCAGAGCATTGCCAGTTTGGAGAGGGCCCTGCACCCAGCTGTGAGCGGACAAGACCGCTGCTCAGCCTCTCAGCCATGGCCTTCCAGCATCATTTGTGCGTGGTGAGCGGATATGGACCTGACTGCTCCAGGTGCACAAAAAGTGGGGCTATCGCCCAAGAAAATGAAAAAAATATCTATCTGATTGTACAACAAAAAAGGAAAGGGCTTTGACTTTCAAGGGCTGTTCTCAGGAGACAGCAAAGTGGACAGTGTGGCTCCACTCTGGCCCCACCAGACACTCAGTCTCCTTAGTAACTTGAAGGGGCTGGAGCACGTGATCGCCAAGCGAATCCAGCCCCAACATGCTGTGACACTGATTCTAAAACCATTGGAAAATACACGCACACGTATGTACATAACTATGTACAGATAGAGTTTTTCTTTGTAAAGTAGGCCAATTAGTGCCTTTCAAACTCGTAGAAAAAGTACAAAAACAAAAGTGTATTAAGTGGCCAGATGGCTCTTGTCTTAGCACACTGCGGGGATGCCCCATGGCCTGGTGGAAAGAGCCGTGAGCAAGAACGAACGTATCTGGATTCTAGCACCATCTCTTAGACCAAGCAATTCTGGGTTATTAAGCATGTGACTTGACATGCCTGACTCTCATATTCCTCACCTACAAATTTTTTAAAAGTTGGATTATGAGAGCTCTGAGGTAAGTCACTAGTCGTTTTATCTGTAAGTAGGACCTGCTGCAACCTTCTCCATCACCCTTCCTCCAAGGTTAGAGAGTGATGGGTGACCCACCATCCGAGCACTTGAGTTCTGCAGGTGCCAAGTGCTGTGGGTGGGCATGAGCCGGGACCCAAGGGTGGTGCAGAAGGGGAGGTCCCTACCCACCTTCAGGAGCTTTTATGTTGATGTTATTGATTTTATTTTGTTTAATTCATGTGGGAGCCAGTTCCTGCCTTGAAGTCAAGTGTCACAGAAGAAGGAAACCATGCCATGGGGGTGAAGGACTGGAGAGACCCAGCGTCTTTTGACTCCCAGTGCCTCCTGCCCCAGCTGGACAAGTCCCTGAGAGTCTGCTTTCTCAGATGGAGCTGAAATTCTTTTAAGAATGCCCCACTCCAAGGAGGGAGACAATGCTGCTGACAGTGAAACATACACAAGTCTAGAAACGGGAATTTAGAGAAAAGTTTTGGAATTCTCAAGTAAAACTTAGAAAAGAATAAACGGGACAAAGAAGAGAGGAGAAGGAGGGAGCCGAGACCCCAGAAAGTGAAAAGAGGAGGCAGGGAGAGACGTTCTGAGACCGGGGAGCAGCTCCAGGCGGGCTGAGCCTAGAGCAGCCAGCCCAGCCTCGTCCGCCTGTGCCTAGTGAAAGGCCCTAAGCAAGTGGACTATCTTGAAATCGTACAAGCAGGTGACAGGAGAAGGGGCTGGGACTTGGGCTCATTCCCCAGACCCCACTGCTGACGGAAACCAAGGTGGAGGAGATGCTTGGAGCCGGGCCTGGGGGAAACCTCAGTCTTTCCCAGCTCAGTCACTCTTTTGTCCCACCCAGGGAAACAGCTCCCTTGTCATCAGCTCTGATGTGCATTATTTAAAAAAAAAAAAAAAGACTTAAAAATACTATTTTTACCCGCAGCACATTTTTTTTCTTCCAAAGGAACAAAAGGATCCCAACCCACACACTCCTCAAACTGGCAGCCCTGAGCAAAGGCAGGGCTGGCATTTGCATAGGGAGGGCGCTCCAGCCTCCCATTCCTGCCCCTCCTCATTCCCACAGAAAGCAAACCTGAAGGAACGCCATGGGTTTGCTCATGAGGCCCTCCTGAAACACACAAGCAGGAATAGGAGGAAACGATAAATGAGAGGACTTCACGGCCAGTGTGAGCGTCAGTAGAACTTTGGGCCATTAATAGTTAGTGTTATAGTTCTGAGAAAGGGAGGGGTCCCTCGCTGTCTCTCCTCTCTCTCCTTCCCTCTCTCTTACACACAATCGCACACACAGACACAGCCTGGTAGCCAGGTTTTTTCCACCACAAAGAAATTTTGTTCTGTCACATTTTGTATTTCCAATATCCCTTAACATTTCAGCTAATTAAGTATTTCTGGGGCATTTGGTAGTTCAGGAAAAGCTGAAACATACACTCCCTGTTTGTATTTCTCTCTTCCTCCAAACAGCTAACACTTAGGGGTCCTGTTCAGTAACATCCATTTGGGGTTCTCCTTGTTTGCCCATGTGACAGGACAGGTCAGAGCTGGGCCATGAAGGACTTACCTCTGATGTGTACATGTCTAAGAGAGTTGTTTACACATATATAGATGGGGGGACTGTTTAAGGGGAAAAATCCTGCAACAAGAACCCCCAGTCTATCTAAACTTTCTGAAATTCTCTTGAAATGGAAAATATGAAGAGTGTTACTCATACCACTCTTTATAGAAGTGGAAGACAAAGGGGAAGTAGATGATTCATTGCAACACCAGAGATGAAGCATAAACCAGAGCTAGAATGACTTCTCCACTCAGGACTTTGAACTGTGGGTGAAGGACTTGGTGCCCCCATGTGGGACCTGCACGGGCCCCTCAGTGACCCCCTCACTGCTCTCCCCTTCCCACCCCACCCCGAGCCCTACTGACCTGGGATACCTTGGAAGGTGCCTACCTGGGACCTTGCACACGACCAATAGGGCGCCTGGGCTCTCTGTGGGGTGGGTGTTCCTTGGGTACCTGCTTCCTGACACATTGAGCATGTGTACTCAGCGGCTCAGTTGACTCTTTGTGACCCCATGGACCCTAGCCCGCCAGGCTCCTCTGTCTATGGAATTTCCCAGGCAAGAATACTGGAGCAGGTTGCCATTTCCTCCTCCAGGGGAATCTACCCACCCAGGGATCGAGCCTGCATCTCTGACATCTCCTGCATTGTCAGGCAGGTTCTTTACCACTGCACCACCTGGGGAGTCCACTGGGAGGTCCTCTTAAAGGTGACAGGAACCGGGGGCTCTCACCTGCTCAAGGTCATGCTCTCCATTACCACTCTCCTGCAGGCATCACCATGGTCTTACCCATCAGAGGCCTTGAGGCCATGTGGACAGGGCCTGGGTGAGTTCCTGAAACATCCTGGCCCTCAAATCCACACAGTACTTATGCACAGAGAAACAAGAGAGGCACAGAAAATTCATGACCAAAAGGAGTACGAATAAGGCTTAAGGAAAACCCATTATTGGATATTTGCTGCAGAGGAAACAATAAATCAAAGTAATGATCCTTAGAGCAGGCACCTGATAATAATTTTTTGTAAAGATAAGCCAGTCTATCTTAAAGAAGGATATTAAACAGATCCGTCAACCCTGGGCAAACTAGGTTTGCTAAATAAACTGACAATTAATAGATAGCCTGGAAGATAAACACCATTCAGGGAAGAGTCGCTAAAAGGCTGCTGTTTTTAAAGGCGGTGTTTACTTTAAGAAAGAGAAAATGAAGTTGAAAGATCAAGTACCAGATAGAAAACACATCTCCCACACTCCGGCCCCAAGTGTCAGATTCTGAACTGATGCCTCTTAGAGCTGAAATCCTGCTTTGTCAATCACTTTACCAGAAAAATCACCTCTCTGTGAAAGTCTGGGTTTGGGACCTCTTTGACAGTCTAGTAGTCAAGACTGTTTCCAACACAAGGGTTGTGAGTTTGATCCCTGCTTGGAAGACTAATATCCCATGGCCCAGCCAAAAAAAAATAAAAAATAAATAAATAAAAATAAAAAGGCAATCTCTCTTAAAAAAATATATTGCCCAGAGCACTGGCTGTGTATTTATATGTCTGGTGTTTAGAGGGTTAACCCATTTTTCAGTGTTTTTATTTTAAATGCAGTAAGGTCCTTTTTTTAAGTTGAGATAACTTTCCAAAGATATAATAGACACCTGGAAAGATGGTATATTACTACAAAATAACGTGATTTAAAGCAGTCTCCTAGGAACACACCCGTACATCTGAAGACTTGTTTATTGTTATTTGTTCACAGCCAAAGACAGGGCAGAAGCTTGAGGTCAAACTCAGATTCATCAGCACACTTACTAACTGTGGTTTTGGTTTGTAAATCTGTTCCCAACGCTAATTGTTGAAATAGGAGCTTCTTGTTTGGACGATTTCTGATCAGGAACTGCTAAGTTTCACAGCGATGTTCTGATTTCTGTGTCTCTTTTGCTCATGTTCTGGGACAAAGCCGTGGGTGGGGGCGCCCCTCTCCCCCACAAGCAGGTGGGGACACAACAAGGTGATTGCCCCATTGCTCCACTGGCCGAACCTCCCTGTTGCCACAGCTCGGCCTCACGTTCCTAGAAGGGCTCTTGATATGAAATTACTTCTCGTCACCGCGGTCTCCATGCTAACTCGGGCTCCGCAGGCCCCCGAGGGCCACAAGAATGCTGCAGAGGGCAGGCGGACTGCATCTTTATCCGCCTGGGTTTTCATCCATCTTCCCAAGCACTCAAGTGATGGCTGTTCTCCTCTGCCCCTCTAGCAACTTCCTTTCCGGCAGAATTAGATGGCAGGAAGGGGTAGAGGAAGGGGGTCTCTCCCCTTCCCAGCTTCAGTCTCTTTCCAAATCTCCTGAGGCCAGGTCGGGAAAGGGGTCCCTATTTCTTCCACTTTTGCACCATTGCCCAGGAGCGGCTCCCCGTGATATTCCAGACAAGCGGTGTTCCCTTGCTATGCCCTGCTTTGGCCTTCACTCTGCCATTGGGGTCTGGGTGGCTGTCCCTGCCTGTTGCCTCGATCCTGGGTGGCCACACTCTCTGCCTGACTCCCACCCAGAGGTGGTGCCCTCTGGGGTGGTTGCTTTTCTAACCCCTTCCCTATGGGCACCTTTGCAAATTGTCCCCGTCCTGACACGCGGGTCTTGAACGCACCTTGGAGTCCTTGCTGCTGTGCTCATCCCTTGGAGGGTACTCTGTGCCATTTTTCTGAAATTTATCCCGAGGTTAAATATGTCAGCACCACTCAGGGGATGTGACCTTCCCTGCTGGCTCTTTGGTACCAGCTGTTTCTTTGAAGCTGGGTGGGTTCCCTTGACTCAGCCTGACGGGTGGGTGGTCTCATTCGCCCCCTGTCTGCTCTGTGAAGTGGCGGGTCATGGGGCTGGAGCCATGGGAACCCCTGGCCTTCAGGGAGGACATCCCATCTAAGGACACATCAGTGCAGCCTGGGACAGGGCAGTAAAGGCCCAGTCATCTGGCCATTTGAGAGGTCGAGCTCCTGGCTGTATGCGTGCGTGCATGCTAAGTCGCTTAACTCAATGGACTGTAGCCCGCCAGGCTCCTCTGTCCTTGGGATTCTCCATGGTGGGTTGCCATGCCCTCCTCCAGAGGATCTTCCTCACTCGGGGATCAAACCTAGGTCTCCTGCATTGCAGGCAGATTCTTTACCGTCTGAGCCACTAGGGAAGCCCCCCTGGCTGTATGAACCCCTCCCAATGTCTGAATAGCCATACACAGGGATGCTCTGAGACCCGCCAACAAGGGGCTGCAGGTGTGGGCACCTGCCCAGCGCAGCCCACTTGCCAGGCTCCTCCAAAAGTGCTTCCTCTCGCATGTTAGCGTTCAGTCTTGGCCCTTGGGGTGTCCTGACGCTGCCGAGCCTTTTCATACCCTCTCCTCAGTAGAACATGCTCTTTTCCTCTATTGTGAGAGAGAGAATATAGCAGTGTTCTGAATAATAGCGGGACAGTCACCGTCGTCCTTGGCAACAGAGCTGCGCTAGGACGCACTGTTTGGTAAATAAAGTGGGTCTGACTCCTGTGGGTGTGGGCGCCTGGCGCCTGGGGCAGGGGTGGCCGGGCTGGGGGTGCGGCCTCTCATGGAATCTTCGCTAGATTCCCCTCTCCCTGTGGACCTGAATCTCTGCATGGGGACTTGACCTGCACTCATTGAGGAAGAACCCCGAGCAGCTGCCCGGAGAGAACTCGCCACCGTGGAAGAGAAGGGAAGGAACTGGCTAAAGGCCCAGTTCAGGCCTTACAGGCATCCTCTGTCTCCATGCGGTCCTCCCAGCAGCCCTGGTGGTGGATGAGCTTAGCCCACCTCACAGAGGAGGAGCCCGAGGCTCAGGGAAAATCCAGCTGAGGGTCCAAGGGTTTGGGGGCCGGCTCTGCACCTCGCAGCTGTGTGACCCGGGACGGTTCCGTGGGGGGACAGCCCAGAGGGGATTAGAGGTGGGCCCGTTGACTCCAACGACATCCCACTGGGTCCTAAACTGAGATGCATCCAGGGTCTCTTCTGTGCTTCCTCCTCCTGCAGGGACCAAGGCTCTAAACAGAGGCGGGGTCTCCAAGGGCACCTGGCTTCAGGTCCAGTTCTTCTCAGGGGTGGGAAGATACTTGGCTCAGCGTGTTCCTTGCTGACATTGAAACTTACAGCTGGAGGTGGGGAGTATCTATGAGTGAGAGTTTTGTAAAAACAGAATTTGATTATTTACAGGGACTTCTAACCCCAGGTGTGGCCAGTTCAGTTCAGTTCAGTTCAGTCGCTCAGTCGAGTCCGACTCTCCGCGACCCCATGAACCACAGCACGCCAGGCCTCCCTGTCCATCACCAACTCCCGGAGTACACTCAAACTCATGTCCACAGAGTCGGTGATGCCATCCAGCCATCTCATTCTCCGTTGTCTCCTTCTCCTCCTGCCCCCAACCTTTCCCAGCATCAGAGTCTTTTCCAAGGGGAGGTTTAAAGATGGGAAGGTGGACACGGCTGTGGGCGCTGTAAACCTGGCAGAATGTGCAGGCCACTGGAGTCACGACACAGCCCTGAGTGTGTCTGTGAAATGTGCAGACATCCCAGGTCATGTGGGAGACTGTCCCCCACCAGGGCCTGGGCAGCCCGGCTCAGGACAAAAGCAATTAAGCCAGAAACGGCAGGACCCAGAGCAGGAAAAGGCAGAGATTTCATTCTACCCTCAGAATTCTACTTTTGTTTTCTGGCAGAGTGACTATATGCAGATTTTACCCCAGGAGGGAAGGGAAGGGGCCCATCAGGCAGACCCAGCAGCAGAGCCTCTGCCAGGGTTTCTCAGCACCAAGAGCCCAGCGCAGACTCTCAAAGGAGTCCGAGTGGTGGGGGGCCCACAGTGGGCTACTCTGCATGTTTGGAATCACCTCTCAGTTCCTTCCATACTGAGGGTCATGGGTAGGGGGCCTCCTGGAGCAGCCACAAGCACGTGGGCTTTGATGGTCACGGTGGTGGCTGGAGCCAAGCCTACAACCACCGGTGGGGTTTGGTGGTGGTTTAGTCGCTAAGTCGCGTCTGACTCTTTGACCCCGTGGACTGTCACCTGCCAAGTTCTTCTGTCAATGGAACTCTCCAGACTTTGGTTTCCCCAAGTGTAAAAAGGGGAGCAATGGAAGCAGGTGGCCCCACGTGAGTGGGATGGAAGAGAGTTTTATCAGGTTCTTTTGCCAAGATGTGGGTCGGGTGGTGGGGCATTCAGTTCAGGGCCTGGCAATCCAAGGAGGCCAAGGTTAGCAGTGTGGGTACCTGGAGAGAGAGTTGGGAGAGGACACACCTCCTGCCCCTCCCAGCCCCGGAGGGAGGGGACCACACACCCTAGCCCCGCCTCCCGCCCACCGGGCCCTTATCCACGCCTCCCAGGGGCCAAAGGAGTGGCTTGGGCTAGCATATCTGTGCCAGAAAGGACTTCCCTGGTGGCACAGTGTCAAAGAATCCTCCTGCAATGAAGGAGATGTGGGTTCAATCCCTGGGTTGGGAAGATCCCCTGGAGTAGAAAATGGCAACCCCCTGCAGTATTCTTGCCTGAAAAATCCCAAGGACAGAGGAGCCTGGTAGGGTACAGTCCATGAGGTTGCAAAAGAGTTGGACACAACTGAGCGGTTAAGCAACAAAGTGCCAGGAACTGTGCTCCGCAGGGAGGCTACCCCTGAATGGACCCACAGGTGTGGGAGTGGGAGGGGCAGGTACAGAGGGAGGGCAGGGAAGGAAAGGGAGGGAGTGTTTTACCCATTGTCTTTGCTGGTCTATTGATTCAAACCTCAAAAAGCAAAGAGGAAAAACACCTGAGGCAATAATAGCCCAGAGCAATATCAGTATTGATGTCAGTTTTATTTTTAAATAGGCGTAAATAGAAGCAAGGATGCTTGTTTCTGGAATTTTCTATGTGAGCCTGTCAGAGATGATAGCAACTAGGGCACCGGTTGATACCAAGCAAGCCTTAGATGAGATTCAGTGCTGAAAACATTTTCTGCCTTTAGCACAAGCTGATAATTGGGATACCTTTGCTGTAGCTAGAATTCTCCCCGCCCCATTTCTTTTATACTGATTTTTAAAATTTGACTTCAGAATTGGACAGAAAATGCATCTCAACCAATGTTGTGCATTTGAAAACAATGGCAAACCACTCGACAGGGAGATGTATAATTCAGGCCACTGCTGAATTATATGCCTAGAAGCCAACAAAGTAAGTACTTTGTTGCTAAGGGGATTAATTAGTTAATTTTTATAAAGGGCTTTAAAGGTGAGAAATGCTCTATAAATGTAAAGTATTATTAATATCACCAGTAGTTCTACTGCTTTTATATTATGTAGGAAGACTTATTCCCTAGCCGAGTTATGGATTCTTATGGTGAAAATGAAAAGGAGGAAAAAGAACAGCAAGAATTGCACAAGAAGGCGACCAACTGGTTTTTGTTTATTTCACAGTAATTTCCATAACTGAAGGAGGCTTTCCTGACATCTCTTCCAAACCACAATTATGTGTTTCACAATTCTTTTTAGTTTACACATTGGCATCACATCCCCCTGCCCACTCCATCAGTCCTGCTTTCTTGGGTAAATGGGTGGAGTTTGGGAAAACTGGGTCTTGCAGAAGGAAAGGTAGTTGTGGTCTCCCTCTGAGTGTCAGGCTGAGAGGACAGGACGTACAAAGTGTCCAGCTTGGGGGGTAAAAGGTAGGGGGTGGGTTGGCCCTCCTCACACAAAAGTCTGCTCGGTGTGCCGTGGAGGTCCTGGGGGCTGGCTAGTGGGGGTGGTTTGCTCACTATGATATAGAAGGCATCGAGGGGCTGGTGACGGCATCAGCAGGTGTGCCCCAGATAGTTCTAAAGTGCTTTGGAACATGAGTCACTTTTTATTGGCATAGTAGCTAAGGTGGGTGCACTAGAGGCGGGTGGCCTTCCCTGGGAGCCTTTGGTTACATCATGTGCCAGTTTAAACGCTGAAGTGTTGAGTCAAGGGGCCTGGGGACCTAGGGTGGCACTGATGGGAAAAAGGCAGAGCCCTGGAAGGTTCTCAGGATGTTCAGCAGTAAGTGCTGACCACCTGTAATTCTGGACAATGTCCCTGGAGTGGAGGACAAAGCAGGATCAGCCAGGCCAGATGTGACCGCTCCCACTGGATCCCTTTGCCATGGGTCCAGGCACTTCATCATCAAGCACGTATGATGGACCTCCCCAGGTGTGGATCTCCAAGCTACATGCTTTGTGAGACTCAGAGGGAATTGGGAGAAAGGCATGCGTGAAAATGATAAGGTCAGGAATAAGCAAGGTGAGCCGCTGATGGGAAGCAGAGACAGGACAGAGGATGGGATGGTTCCAGTGTGGAGCTAACTTCTCCAGTCTCCAAGAGAGGTCTCAGCTGATATAGACCTGTGCACAAGACTCACACACCAGGGAGTGGGCATCCGTTTTGTCAGCTGGAAAACAGACCGCACAAGAAGTCACGTGACCAAGCGTCAGCAATTTATTCCACGTTTTGTGAATTCAGCTACACTTCTCTTTAGTCCTGTTCTTCAGGGTTTTACATGGACAAGTGAAAGGTGCTTCCTGGTGGCTCAGATGATAAAAAATCTGCCTGCAATGCAGGAGACCCAGGTTCAATCCCTGGGTTGGGAAGATCCCCTGGAGAAGGGGAAGGTTACCCACTCCAGTATTCTTGCCTGGAGAATCCCATGGACAGAGGAGTCTGGTGGGCTATGGAAACGACTAAATGACTAACACTTGCACTTTTCACACAATGAAAGGTGCTGTTTTGGGAAATGTGGAGGACTCAGCATCTTCACAAATAAAGCCATTTTCAAATACTGGGATTGTTCCCCTAGTCTAACCGCTGCAAGACAGCCGCGGTGTCCCCACAGAAGGTAGAGCCCTCCCTCTGTCTTTGGTTCTGGGCTGAGCATTGAAGCTGCTCCTGTGAATGTTTCCTGTCCTTTCATTCTCCAAGGCTCTGCGTTTCTGGAACAGATGGAAAGACCCTCACAACGACACCTGCAATTCCCTTGTTTCAGGATATTTAGCCATCACACGCGACGTGCAATATCTGTGTCATGTCACACCAGAGCACTGGAACCTGGGAGAAGCCCAGGTACCAAGATGCTGACCTGAGTGTCACGAGGAGATGGGAAGGGATTGCCAGAGGTGAATACTCCCAGAAAAAACAAAGTGGTGGCAAACCCACTGTTCCCTCCCGTGTTGTTGAAACTCTGTACTTTTCCATTGTGGGAAGATGGTCCCGAGGGTGCCACAAAGGCAGAAACCGGGAGGAGATCATTAAATGGGAAGTGTATAAGCCATCTTCAGGTTGTCCATTTTGGAGCTAGGCTGGAATCATCTATGCTCCAGTCCCCTGATTCCTATGGTGTCAGCTGCACATCATACCGTCAGGAAAACTATCATGAATCCAGCAAGGCAGACAGACCTTTATTTTCTTCTGAGATAACCCAGAGCCCAAAAAGGACATGGCTGCTGAAAAAGGAGCCCCAGCAACCATGTCAGTCTGTCAGTCTTCCTCACCTCTGCCTGTCTCCCTCCTGTTTCCAGGTGTGCGTTTCAGCAAAGCAAACAAAGAAGACTGCCAGGAGTGACCATGTAGCAGTGGAAACATTTTGCATTGTGCATGCCTGTGTGCTTCTGCATCTGCCTGCACGTGCCTCTGAGTGTGCACACGCATGGTCACCCCCGCACCAAGGGCTGCAGGCACCCGGGTGCCCGCCCCACCTGCCGGCCGGCTGCGTTTGCCACTAGCAACAACCTGCCTGCCTCTGGGTCTCTGCCGTGACGGCTTTTTATTTCCCCTGCCTTTGTTGTCATTGCTTCATATTTTTCTGCCTAGCTTTGCTCCCCATGGTGAGCTTATACGTGGCTCGAAAACAAAGGCCATGTCGTATTTCGTATGTGATTCTGAAGCAGTGCCTCGGGATCTTTGTTCAGACTCCCCCACTGCCCAGTGACTGCAGCTCCGCCGCCTCTTCGTGGCTCCCGGAGTGATAACTGGGCCTGTCCGTGGACCATCTCAGAGAGTCCAGACCCCAGTGGCCAGCGTCTGTAGGGGGGCAGTTTTTGGCAGTGATGCCCCCCAGATGGAACGCACCACGCTCCCCTCCTCCCAGCCTGCATTCAGGGCACAGGGGCTGGGACTTCAGTCTGAGCACATTGGATGCTCCCAGCCCTGCCCCCAGGTGACACACAGGGGCCACTGTGCTGCCCCTTCTCCCTGCCCCAGCTCCATTTTTCACCTCTCCCCACTGCTCCGTGCCTGGATGCCATCCCTAAAGTCTGCACCCTGTGGGCGCTCTGGTCCTCTGGCTGCCAAGTGAGTTCAGGCCTGGGAGAGAGAGTGGGAGGAGAGAGGAGGTCAAGGCATTTGCCAGAAGCCCCCCCCTCACTCCCCACTAATATTCTGCCCCACCTGAGGAGAGTCTGGCAGAGGCTGGACTCTTTTCAGGGTTCACTTCCTGTAGGGTGACCCTCCCAGCAGAATGGTCTTGTGGGCTGCAGTCCTCCCTTGCCCCTTGGGCTGGGGCGGTCATGGTTTCTCTTGTTACTACTGCCCTGGGGGTCTAAACATCCCTGTTTGGTTCCCTTAACCCCGCCCACCCTTAGTGAAGAGTCCTCCCCTTAAACTTTGCTCAGATAAATCTTTTTAAAGCACCCTCTCTTCTTGCCTGGACTGCGAGGAGATCAAACCAGTGCATCCTAAAGGCAGTCAACTCTGAATATTCATGGGAAGGACTGATGCTGAAGCTGAAATTCCAATCCTTTGGCCACCTGATGCAAAGAGCCAACTCATTGCAAGAGATCCTGATGCTGGGAAAGATTGAACGCTGGAGAAGAAGGGGACGATAGAGGATGGTTGGATGTCATCACTGACTCAATGGACATGAGTCTGAGCAAGCTCCAGGTGATTGTGAAGGACAGGGAAGCCTGGCGTGCTGCAGTCCAGGGGGTTGCAAAGAGTCAGACCCTGACTGAGCGACTAAAGGACAACAGCTCCTCTCCGAACCAGCCCTCCAAGTAACCAAGCCACACAAACTGTGAGCCCCCTGGGAGCAGGGCTCTACCTGATTCCTTGCTGATCCCCGGATTTAGCAGGAAGGTCACCAAGGGTAACCTGGTGCTAAACAAGCACTGAATTGCTGCAGAGTGGGTAAATCACATATATGAAGGTTTGGTAATCATGGAGGAGTCAGTGATGTCTGATAGCAAAATATTAATAATAGAAGCCCGGAGGTGATGAGAAGGGCTGTTGAGAGGAAGGACAGTGGACACTTGTCCATGATGGAGTGCCACTCGGCCAAACCACGTGATGGGACGCTACAGCCAGCCCCACCCCAGCCTCGGGAATGGCCACACGGCTGTTAGAAGCATCCTCAGGCTTCCTGTCTAGTAGAGGCCACAGTCTGTTTCTCTGGAATGCTGACCATGGCCTTAAAATGCACCTGGCAAGGGGATCATTTCCCTCCTAAAACTGGATCTGGATCAGTTCAGTTCAGTCGCTCAGTCGTGTCCTACTCTTTGTGATCCCATGGACTGCAGCACGCCAGGGTTCCCTGTCCATCACCAACTCCTGGAGCTTGCTCAAACTCATGTCAGTTGCATCAGTGTTGGCATCCAACCATCTCATCCTCTGTCGTCCCCTTCTCCTCCTGCCTTCAATCTTTCCCAGCATCAAGGTCTTTTCCAATGAGTTAGTTCTTCGCATCATGGATCTGGATAGGAAGAGGAGAAGGGACAGCAGCCAGTGGACCACGAGGGCAGAGGGGGAAGAGGCTGTCTGAGCTGGATAGACATTTCTCTGGCCTCCCCGGGAGCTATGTAGCCCACTGAAGAGAGGGCAGGTTTCGAGAAGGAATGAACTCCATTCGTGATGGGAAACTTTTCGTGAGCCTGCTCCAAGCTTCCTGTCGAAGAGTAGAAACGCTTTTACAGCATAGATCCCTTTGGGGGATTCCTTTTGCATTGCCTCCTAGGAAAGAATTGCACACAGAGAGGCAGTGATAAAACACGTTGTCATTGGAGGTTTCAGGGCAGGTAGAGGTAGGGATGCTATCTGACAGTCTTCTTGAGGTAAGGCACCAGACTCTCACTTGCTACCAAGGGAAGTGAATGCACGGGATAAACTGGATCAGATCCCTCCAATGTCCCCACATGTGCTCAGAAAGCCACTCTGCTACAACCAGACAGTGTCCCCATCACAGAGGGGGGTGTGTGTGTCACATGTTAAGAGAGCCCCATGAATAGCAAAGATAATGAATGTCAATCACAATGGATGAGGTTCTGTCAAGGATCTCTTTTGTCTGGATGATTTAAAAGCTTTATCCTGGTCAGAGGGCATCCTCAGCTCCACTCAAGTCTCAGGGGCTCATGGACTCACAATAGTGGTGCCTGTGGTTATATTCATGACCCATGCATTTATCCTTTAGGGAACGCTTTTGCAGCCTCTGTGGGTGTTACAATGTTGTCTCCTCTCAGTTCAGTTTAGTCGCTCAGCCATGTCCGACTCTTTGCAACCTCATGAACTGCAGCATGCCAGGCTTCCCTGTCCATCACCAACTCCCGGAGCTTGCTCAAACTCATGTCCGTTGAGTCAGTGATGCCATCCAACCATCTCATCCTCTGTTGTCCCCTTCGCCTCCCACCTTCAATCTGTCCCAGCATCAGGGTCTTTTCTAATGAATCAGTTCTTCACATCAGGTGACCAAAGGATTGGAGTTTCAGCTTCATCATCAGTCCTTCCAATGAATATTCAGGACTGATTTCCTTTAGGATGGACTGGTTGGATCTCCTTGCAGTCCAAGGGACTCTCAAGAGTCTTCTCCAACACCACAGTTCAAAAGCATCAATTCTTCAGCACTCAGCTTTCTTTATAGCCCAAATCTCACATCCATACATGACCACAGGAAAAACCATAGCCTTGACTAGATGGACCTTTGTTGGCAAAGTAATGTCTCTGCTCTTTAATATGATGTCTAGGTTGGTCATAACTTTTCTTCCAAATTTCATGGCTGCACTCACCATCTGCAGTGATTTTGGAGCCCCGCAAAATAAAGTCTGTCACTATTTCCATTGTTTTCCCATCTATTCGCCATGAAGTGATGGGACCAGATGCCATGATCTTAGTTTTCTGAATGTTGAGATTTAAGCCAACTTTTTCATTCTCCTCTTTCACTTTCATCAAGAGACTCTTTAGTTCTTCACTTTCTGCCATAAGGGTGGTGTCATCTGCATATCTGACGTTACTGATATTTCTCCCAGCAATCTTGATTCTAGCTTGTGCTTCATCCTGCCAGGCATCTCTCATGATGTACTCTGCGTATAAGTTAAATAAGCAGGGTGACAATATACAGCTTTGATATACTCCTTTCCTGATTTGGAACCGGTCTGTTGTTCCATGTCTGGTTTTAACTGTTGCTTCTTGACCTGCATACAGATTTCTCAGGAGGCAGTTAAGGTGGTCTGATATTCCCATCTCTTTAAGAATTTTCCAGTTTGTTGTGATCCACACAAAGTCTTTGGCATAGTCAATAAAGCCTTTAAATAAAGATAATAAAGTTGTCTCCTCTAGAAGAATCTCATCTCTGTTGAGCTGGACATCTATAATAGGAACCAATCCCATCATAGATATACTTAAGGAAGATAATCTCATTATCTCTCTGAATAACACATATCATGTGAAAGATCTTTTTCTGTTATAGCATCTATCTCATTCTTAACCTACTGATCAATCTAGATCAGTTCGCCAGGCACTGTTTTAACTCTTTAAATCCTTTACAGGCTTTGGTTAAGTGGTCATCTACATTATCAGACTAAAACTATCTAAGGCTCAGACTAGCTGAGTAACTTGCCCCAGGTCACACAGCCAGTAAGTATCAGATGGTGTTCATTCTCAGGTTTCACAGACGATAACCATCTACAACATTCCCTGAGTTTTTGAACACAGAACTTTTATATGTGTGTGCTCAGTCGTATCTGACTCTCTGCAGCTGCAGGAACTGTAGCCCGCCAGGCTCCTCTGTCCATGGGTTTCTCCAGGCAAGAATACTGCAGTGGGTTGCCATTTCCTCCTCCAGGGAATGTTCCCGAACCCAGGGATCAAACCTGCATCTGCTCTGTCTCCTGCATTCCAGGTGGGTTCTTTACCCTCTGAGCCATCGGGGAAGATGTAAAACCTCCCCGGTTTCCAGTACTTTTGAGTGTATATAGCTTCCATGCCGTTTAAACAAACAAAGAGAAACACAAACTGTTAATGATTTACCTATGCATTGCTCACAAGGGCTCCCTTTGGGTCAGTGTAAAGATAAGCCATCTCCACTATTTATGAAGATTCTATGCTGAAGCTTTGGGGTATTTTTTTCTTATATTATCTGTGGGACTAAAAATCTTACACGGGCAATAAGAGTTCCAAACAGTTTCCTTGCCATGTAGTGAGCTGTATACATCAAATTGAGTTTAAAATGCACCCAAGTGAAATAAATTGGGTTAGGATGAATCTGTTTAGAAGCTTTATTTTATTTGAATTCAGGTTCACTATGAAGTCAGAACATCGCTGGTTTGATCTATTATGGCTTCTAAGACCACATCCCTAAGTCCCTCAAGAGCTCAACACCATGGCTCGGGGCTCTGTATGGACCATCTCCCCTCCCCCACCCCCATTGTCCCCTGCAGTCTGTGGCAAATGACATCGACAGGTCTTTCAACTCAGTTTACCCAACATTTATGGAGCATCAGGCTGTGTGCTTGGTGGGTTTGGGGAGATTTCCAATGGTATATAGTGAGAGACCTGTCTTGTAGAACTTGGAGTTAATAAACTCCGTATGCTTTATTGATTGTCTAATGTTATGAATAATTGATTGTTTACAAAGCAGTTCACCTGTCATTGTCACATCAAACCTGCCTTTCCAGGTGTATTGCCCTAATCTCATTATACAGAGTGGAAACGGAAGCTGGAGAGGTCGAGGAGCTCACCCTGTACAGGCACCGACGTCTACAGCAGAGTCCACGGTGACACGAACCCGTCTTCCTCTGCAGTCTCCTCCCCACGTCACCCTCTGCAGTTCCTGCTCGTCCCCCACCTGGCTTTCTTTCAGGGCCTCAGACTCTCACCCACTTTCCATCACCCGTGGACACTTGTTTTTGCTCTTCATTCTGCCTGGAACTGCCCTCCTTCCCTGCCCTCACTTCACAGAGCAGGTCCCTGCCTCTTCCCTGGGCTGTGTCTCTCCCTCTTCCCACCCCCCCGCCCCCCTCACCCCCCACCCCTCCACCCCCCTCACCCCCCATCCCTCCGCCCCCTCACCCCCCACCCCTCCGCCCCCTCACCCCCCACCCCCCCGCCCCCTCACCCCCCACCCCTCCGCCCCCCTCACCCCCCACCCCTCCGCCCCCCTCACCCCCCACCCCCGCCCCTCCACCGCAGCTCCTGTCCCTCCCCCGACTCAGGCATGTACCCTGCCACCACCAATGATTTGTTGACACTACACTTCCTCCAGGGCCGGGAGCATGCCTGGTTCTCCTGCACTCTCTCTATCTGTTGCTGCAGGTGGCACAATACAAGCTTGGTCAGTTTTTGTTGACTAAATCCATGAAGAGGTGGATGAGTGGGAGGTGGGCTGAGAGGAGGATTTTTACGTTGTTTCCTTGTCCATTGAAGGGAAGAGATATCTCACAGCCTGCCACAGATGGGAGAAGGAATCTCCTCTCTTCAATGCCAGCCACCCCCACGTAGCGCCCCGAATGAGTGCGGGCACCATGGATTCAATGACGATGCAGGATGCTGTCTGTGTGTCATGATCAAGGAAGCAGAGGACAAGGTGAGTTATAAAAAAGAAATCAAAAGGGATGAAATGGGTTCCAAGGGCCTCACAAATAGGACTCAGTCTGTGTTACAGAACCAA
The DNA here is from genome assembly GCF_049115385.1 of Moschus berezovskii. Lineage (NCBI taxonomy): Eukaryota > Metazoa > Chordata > Mammalia > Artiodactyla > Moschidae > Moschus > Moschus berezovskii. The sequence continues at coordinate 56,061,377 of NC_142472.1, forward strand.
TGAGACAGAAAGACATGGCTCATGAAATGATGGAGGAACAATCTCTCCTGTCCAGGACAGCATACCCCACCCTCCCCTCATCACCCCTGAAGGTTAGTCTTCTTTCTGCCCTGTTGCTAGCTTCAGCTGACCCTGTTTTCAAGCCACTAGATATAAAGCTGGAAACCAGAGGCAACGCCAAACCCTGAGAGGCATCTCACAAGTGATGGGTCTAGAAGACCTCTGTTTTCAGAGCTGTCATGCGATCACTTATGAATGGAACCTTCTTGGAAAATGCCGGTGAATGGCTTGTTCCCAGACTTATCAAAGGACTGAAGGACAGTATAGCATTCGGGACCAAGACAAGAAGTTTTCCATGTTGGAACTCTCTTTCTGGTCTGGGTGAAAAGCCACGGTACCTTCGACCTTGTGGACAAAATGTTATATGCCCCTAAAAGTTTTTTTTTCTTTTTGGTTTTACATCATCAGAGTTACTTTCCTAAAGGTGAGCTCATGGTTAGCTCATTCCCTCCTTTCAAAACCTCACCATCATCCGTGGGATAAAGAGCAAACTCTTGGGTGTGGCCTTCAAGTCTGTGAGTTCCAACTCTTTACTCTCCCAGGGCTGTACTTTGATTCCAGAAAGAACCCAGACAAACCCACACAGTCACACGATTGTGTCTCTGCTAATGCTCTTTCTTCCACCTTGGATCCTTTCCCCCTTTTCCAGTTACCAAAATCCCACTCCTCTTTAAAAAGTGATCCCAGTTACTGCCTTCTCCAGAAGCATTTATCCGTTGCTGAGCCATCCTAAATTATTTCTTCTTCCAAATTCCCTCCTCCCTTTGCTCTAACTTCTAACTTCCTTCCTATTTCACTTGACCTTCAGTTCAGTTCAGTTCAGTTCAGTCGCTCAGTCGTGTCCCACTCTTTGCGACCCCATGAACCACAGCACACCAGGCCTCCCTGTCCATCGCCAACTCCCGGAGTTCACTCAAACTCATGTCCATCGAGTCGGTGATGCCATCCAGCCATCTCATTCTCTGTCATCCCCGTCTCCTCCTACCCCCAATCCCTCCTAGCATCAGACTCTTTTCCAGCGAGTCAACTCATCACATGAGGTGGCCAAAGTATTGGAGTTTCTTGACCTTAGGTTCCCATTAACACCCTCTGTCTCCCATTAGATGTCAGTTCTTTGAAGTTGGAGTCCCTACCCCCATTTTCAGCCTTTTCTGCTCTAAATCTTCACAGGGATTTGCACATAGAGGCTGCCCAGGGCATATTCTTTGGATGAACTCTGTTGGATTTTCGCACACTCAGCCCGGAATGGGAAAGACAGTTCCCACTGGGCTAGGTCACTAGGGATGTCTTCAGACTCCAGCATTCTTAAGGCTTCTCTGGTGGCTCAGATGGTAAAGAATCTACCTGCAATGCAAGAGACCCAGGTTTGATCCCTGGGTCAGGAAGATCCCCTGGAGAAGGGAATGGCTACCCACTCCAGTATTTTTGCCTGGGAAATCCCATGGACAGAGGAGCCTGGTGGGCTACAGTCCATGGGGTCGCAAAGAGTCGGAGGCAACTAAGTGAGTGACACTTTGGCTTTCTTCAGTGCATATTTATCGGATGGACTCTGCTGAGGTTTCACACACTCAGCCCAGAATGGAAAAGATAGTTCTCACTGGGCTAGGTCACCAGGGATGTCTTCAGACTCACAGGATGGGAAAGACTGCTGAGAGGTTACCTCATCTGCCTCTAGGCAAGCTCAGCAAAGCCCGACAAGAAAGATGAGCCCCGTTCTGCTTGCTAAGGAAGGAGAGAGAGTCCAAGGTGAATCCGTAATGCTCCTTGTCAAGAAATCCTCCTCACCATCCATCTTAAACCCTGTTCGTTGGTCATTATTGTTACAGCAGCATTTTAGCTGCTGGGTTTTATTATTATGGGATTAACTGAGATTGCTGTGCATCCCCCAGAGGCTTTTTAAAGCCACTGTTTTAAAAATTGAAAGCACCATCAGAGAGTAGAGCTAATAAAATGTGCTTGGTAGGGGTATTCTATTTAGCAAAATTGCATCCCTCCACCCCCCAGGACTGGTGAAGATGAAAGATTTCCCTATACTTCAGCGTTAGGGAAAAAAAAAACAACTAGCTGTGACTTTATCTTCACGCCGGTTTGGACTCAGCCTGTCATTGTGAAAGGGGGGTGGGGAAGGAAGGCTGTACGGCCCGCTCTTCTTTCCCATTTTCTTTTGCCTCGTTAATGGAGCCATTTCTTGTAAAATGGCTTTTTTTCTTTTCAGCACCAACTCCCAAGCACTGGATCTTTACTGAGATATCTGAGTGTTCGTGGCTGGATTCATTTAGCGAATCTTTGCACCATTAATTTAAATCATTGCCAAGCTAAATCCAGTGAGTACAGGGGGTATGGCACCCAGAGGGGAGTTTAGAAGGGTGGTCTGGCCCTGGGCTCCCAAATGGCAGGAAACATTCCCACCTCCATGTTCAGCTGCCATCCCACTACTCACCCCCTTTTCCTGAACCCCAAAGACCCTTCCTACCAAAGAAGCTTCTTCTCTGCCCCCAGGGGATTTGACATGGACCTGCCAGGTAGAAAACACCTGACCACTAACCGTAGCCCTAGCCCTGACTTTGTCTAATCCCATAAAACAGTCCGGCGCACTCTGGTGAAACATCAGTCTAGACAGAACAGCATGAAGAATGTTGGCTCTGATATCAGAAAGTCCAGGGTTTGAATCCCACTCAGTAAACGCATTAACTTTGTGACGCTGGGTAGGTTATTTACCCCTGAGCCTCTGCTTTCTCATCTGTAAAATGGGGATAAAAATAATGACTTCAGTGGTCACCTCAAAGGGTGTGATGCAGGGAGGGAGGTCTAGGAGGGAGGGGACAGATGTCTAAGCATAGCGGACTCACTTCATTGTATAGCAGAAACTAATGCATCATTGCAAAGCAACTATACCCCAATCAAAAAATAATAATGACCACATAAAATTGCTGAGCTGATGGAAGGAGCCCTTTGTGTGTACAAAGCACAGAATGTGGTACCTGCGGCCCTGAGGTGCCCTATGAATCACACCCACCTTCACTTCATGTCTAAGTGCAGGTTTGCACAGGGATGCCACGGGCACTGCTGGATTCCAAAGGGTGTGAGGTGATTGTTGCAAAGGGTGGAGGTTGCCAGTGATACCCTCCACCTCAGGGCTTCAAACCAGGGGTCCCTCTGCCCCCGTGCTCTGCCCCTGAAACATATAGCTTGTCCCTCCTTCTCTTGGACTCCAATACCCCACTCTTCGCTGACCCACTCTTTCAAACAGCAATTTACTCCTCCTTTGCTTTATTTTCAGGTTTCCCTGGTGGCTCAGGCAGTAAAGAATCCACCTGCAATGCAGGAGACCTAGGTTCGATCCCTGGGTTGGGCAAGTGCCCTGGAGGAGGGCATGGCAACCCACTCCAGTATTCTTACCTGGACAATCCTCCTGGACAGAGGAGCCTGGCAGGCTACAGTCCATGGGACCTCAAAGAGTTGGACATGACCGAACGACGAAGTACACACTGCTTTATTTTTCTCCATTACCTATCTCCCCATCTCCTGCTCATGACATTCTAAGTTCACACTCCAACCATAGGATCCCTCTGGTTTTTAATTCCCTAACTTGGAAGAGTATGCACATCTCTCAAAACAATATTTTCTTCAGCTGATGCCTATATAGGAAAAATGTATACTTCCATCCCACCAGCTCAGCGTGACATCTTTGATAAGATGATGCACGGTAGAATCTCGAGTTGCAGTCCAGACACAGTTGGTAGAGTGTTGGAAGCATGCGTCAGTGTCTTGAAAGGCTTTCCAGGCAACAGCAAAGTGCTCTGCCATGTGACGTTTCTCCACCCCTCCAGCCTTAAAATTCTTCACTTAACGAAAAGCAGTTCATTTCAGGAAACTGCTTTGTGTGTTTTACTGGAAAAGTAAAAGTGAACTGTAAATGTTATCTGTGTTTTTATCTACAAATGGTTAATTGACTGATAATTGCCTTCTTTAATTGCCATGACTCACCTTAAAGGTCATGCTTGTGACATGGCATGCAAACCACATGTATCACGGCACACAAGTGACTGTCAGCAATCTTATTAGTTGGTTAGGGACCAAGAGGTGATGATTTAAAGCATTCATAAGTATGCAACCTGTGGGTGTTGGTTGAGCTGAATTAGATGTTAGAAAATTGACTGGAGGTTTAGTTGTTTTTTTTTTTTTTTTGCCAAACCACGGAGCATGTGGAACTTACCAGCCCGTAGTTTGTACCTGTGCCCCCTGCATTGGAAGCATGGAATCATAATCACTGGACCACCAGGGAAGTCCTGGAGTTTTTAAAATATAATCTATTATATTATCTCTTAATTTTTTGGGGTGAGGAAGATCTAGTGTCTGAATTTTAAGAAATAGAATACAGCAGATGTGATGGGATGTTCCTTCCAAGATTAAACTGTAAGCAACTGACTTCCTTCATTCTCAGATTCTGCTCCCTGACTTGCTCTGATGAAGCAAGCTCCTGAGTTGTGAGATGCTCTACAGACAGACCCACATGGCAAGGAACTGAGAGAGGCCGCCACCCAGCAGGGTGTGAGGACCTGAGGCCTCCAACCCACAGCCCACAGGGAACCGAAGTCTGCCAACAGCTTGCTCACTTCTGACTCCTTCTTCTACCAAGAAGACTTGAGATGACTACAGCCCGGCTGACCTGGATTGTACTCTTATGAGACCTGAGTTAGAGAACCCAGCTGAGCAGATCCTCAGAACTGTGACATAACACATGTTATTGCTGTAGGTTAGTAAGTTTTGGGGGTAATTTGTTACACAGCGGCAATCAATCACTGCTGCTGCTGCTGCTGCTAAGTCACTTCAGTCGTGTCCGACTCTGTGTGACCCCATAGACAGAAGCCTACCAGGCTCCCCCATCCCTGGGATTCTCCAGGCAAGAACACTGGAGTGGGTTGCCATTTCCTTCTCCAATGTGTGAAAGTGAAAAGGGAAAGTGAAGTCGCTCAGTCGTGTCCAACCCTTAGCAACCCCATGGACTGCAGCCTACCAGGCTCCTCCATCCATGGGATTTTCTAGGCAATAGTACTGGAGTGGCTTGCCATTGCCTTCTCCGCAATCAATCACTAATACACATTAATTCATTTACCCTTTGCTTCAGCTCACTGTGGGCTTCCCTGGTGGAAGAATGAATGGTAAAGAATCCCCTGCCAATGCAGGAGACACAGGTTCAATCTCTGGGTCGGGAAGATCCCCTGAAGAAGGAAATGGCAACTCGCTCCAGTATTCTTGCCTGGAAAATCCCACGGGTGGACTACAGCCCATGGGTTTACAAAGATTTGCACAAGACTTAGTGACGAAACAGCCAATGACAGATCATTTTACAACTCTGGACACAGAGGCTCAGAGAAATAAGGCAAATTGACAAAGGCCATCACTACCATTGCCACACTGGAAACCAGACCACAGATTTTCTGGGTCCTGCCCTCTTGTGCTTTCTCACAATCAGGTTCTTCCTCTGGAGGTCCACCACGGACCTGCCCCGAGTGCAGTCTCTGGGGCATCTGTGCTTTCCCGGCAGTCACTGTCACAGATTTCTGATCATCCGTCTCACCGCAGTATGCAACATAAAGCCACATGTGCGTCTCTAGAGAGGCTCCTTCAAACCCTGGATTCAGCTACTTCCCCTCAAACGGGCTGCGAAACTTCAGGGGATAAAATCTATTTTTACTTTCAGGAAGCCATCTGCCTCCCATCTAGTTTAGAAATGTAACCAGAGCTGGAAAATAATAAACAGATATTTGAGGATGGTGTGCAGTCAAGCTAAGTTCTCTCACATCTCTGTAATCTCTTATTTCGTCCAAGGGCCGGGACCAGGGATAAAGGAGGATTAAGGGATCAGTGTATTACTTATTATCAATACCTGCAGTGTGGGCTAAATGAACAGACCTGAATGTGGGCTGCATGCCTTTCAGAAAACAATTAGACTGAAGAAGAAGAGATCTGACCGAACCTTCTTAGGTTCTCTGCCTTTTTTCCCTCTCCCGTACTTTTCAGGGTGCCTATTCTTTAGGACATCGCTAAGGAGCAATGTTCCAGGGAATTCCCTTCCAGGGATGTACCCTACTCAACATCCCCTAATCAGAGAGCAGCAGTCATATACGGATATGAGAGTTGGACCATAAAGAAAGTTGAACACCGAAGAACTGATGCTTTCAAACTGTGGAGCTGGAGAAGACTCTTGAGAGTCCCTTGGACTGCAAGGAGATCAAATCAGTCAATCCTAAAGGAAATCTTCCCTGAATATGCATTGAAAAGACTGATGCTGAAGCTGAAGCTCCAATACTTTGGCCACCTAATGGGAAGAGCTGATTCATTAGAAAAGACCCTGATGCTGGGAAAGATTGAAGGCGGGAGGAGAACGTGACAACAGAGGACGAGATGGTTGGATGGCATCACTGACTCAATGGACATGAGTTTGAGCAAGCTCCGGGAGGTGATGAAGGACAGGGAAGTCTGACGTGTTATAGTTCCTGGGGTCACAAAGAGTCGGACACAATTGAGTGACTGAACAAGTAATCAGAAGGCAAGCTCTTCAGGGATGACTTTGTGATGAAGTGGCTTCCACCTGTGCTCATCAGAGACTGTGTCCGAAGGCTGGTTCCTCATCCAAGAATAAAATATCGAGTCATGTGGCTTTTATTGTTTCTTCAGGGAAAATTTTCACTAACCAATGAAATTAAGTAATTCAACTGACTAGTATCAGTCATAATATAGACTCAAAAAGGATTTCTTCCCATAATAGTTGAAGTGTAGACCAGAATCACACAGAAAATATATCCCCCTCTGTGTTTTGCTTGTGAGGTGGAGGGAGGGAGGGTCATGGGAGGGGTGGGGGAGGGGCATGGGTGGGGGGAATGGGTGGAGGGGAGGGGGATGGGTGTAGAAGGGGGAGGGGTGGGGAGGGGTGGGGAGGGGGAGAGCCCTTCCTGTTCTACTTTCACTTCTGCACATCCATTCTGGTTGTCAAGAAGGAGAAATCCTCTTCCCTCTGACTCACTCTCAGGGTCATGAATTCTCTCTGGAAAGTTCCCCAGCAGAATACAGATGTGTTAGTTCAGAACAACATTACCTGGTTGGTTTTAGTTCTGCATGAATAAATATAGTTAATCAATATCTATCCAGAAAACAAGCGGCTGCATAAGGTAGTGATTAGGGCTGTACATAGAGAAAAAATTAATCTAACAAGACTCATATGCAGTTTTACTCAAGGACAAATTTTTATCGCACTATTTTATTACATGTGATAATTAAAGTGATGGGTGTGCTAACAAATATGGGATTGATCTGCTCCGAGATAGTTTTCTTATGTATTTGTAATCAAGCACTGGGGTCCCCATTCTCTACTGTAAGATGTACTCTCTGAATTCAACAAAAGACAAACGTAGGGATGAACACTGGACCTGGGTACCACGTCCCCATTCTGTCTCCGTGGTCCGGTCTTCTGGGAGCAGAGACCTTACTTCATCCAAAGAGCACATCTTCAGGTTCTGTGCTGGGAAAGAGATTCTGGTCTGAGGGGAGTGGTGATGTCATGATCGGGGACCTTGGAGATGAAACAGTGTTGGGAGTGGTTTGGGCTGATCTGGAGTGTAGAGAGGAAGGCCAGGAAGAGAGCAAATGGACAGATGTTGAGCACAGGTGCAAGAGTCTTGGAGGCTGGACTCAGGCAGCTAAGAAGGAAAGGTCCAGCTGAAAGAATAAACACCAGGACAAGGGCAAGTCAGGACCTGACCTAGGTGATCAGCAGCGGCCAAAGCAGAGGCTGTCCCCCAAGTACACCATGCAGGGAAGGAGCGTGAAGGGTCAGCCAGAGTGAGTATCTCAGAGAGGCGTCACAGGTCCAAAAATGTTTCCAAAATTTCAGCAACCCAAGCAGTGGAATGACTGAAAAGCAGTATGGCAGTGATCCCAAGCCTGGGCTTGCCATGAGCCAAACACTGGTTAGCTAACCAGCTCAGTGACCTTAATTAACCTTGAACTAGTCCAGCTCCCTTGCCCTCCATTTCCTCGGCTGTAATGAAGGTAATAACAGTAGCTAACTTACTGGTTTGTTGTGAGGATGGAAGAAGACAAAGCATTCATGAATGTGCTTAGCACAGCTCCCAGCCAACTTGGTGCTCAATAAATGGAAACAACGTTTGCTGTTACTGTTAACAATAAGCCTGAGTGTGGCTTCCAGTGCTGGTCCAACTTAAGGGATGAGAGGAAGTGCAGTCAGACAGCTGTTGCCAGGTGCCAGGGGATGCCTTTAAGATGCTGTAAGAGGGAATCTTTTACAAACAACTCTGAGACTTCCCACACAGCAGAATTAATGAGGTTATCCCAGCCACGTATCCACCAGCCTGCAGTTTCAGACTCTGAATGCTCAGTTCCTTCTCTGCAGTGAAGCTTCCATAAGTTCCAGATAGCTATGAAAATGAATATTCTCTGCACTCTATAGAGGAGGTAACCAAGACAAGAGAGGTTAAGTAAATTACCCAGAGTTCGCAGTGAATGACATGGTAGAGCTGAGACGAAGATCGATCCAGATTCGTCCCCAGGCTCTCTCATCTGATACCCAGCATGGCCCTGCCTCCTGGCTGCACAGGACTGCATCCAATGGGGAGAAGGCTGGAGTGAGCCTGGATGCTGAGTGTCCGAAGGGAGACAGAACAGAGCAGGAAGGCCCGAATATCCAAGATAAAGTCTGCAACTTTCCCCATTGCTCATACCTCTGGTGTGTCTCCAGCTGGGCGTGTCCTGGCAGAGAAAGCACCCAGACGTGGTTTGTGCTGAGGGCAACCAGACACCTGTACACAGGGCCAGGGTCCACACTCGGGCCAACACTTACACCCAGGGCCAACAACTGAACTCACTTATACCTGCAAAGGTTCCCTTTCCAAATCAGGTCCCGTTCACAAGTACCAGGGAGTGCATGGAGGAACTGCATCCATGTTGTACTTATATAAGGACTTGAGCATACTTTATGAGGGAGTCAAGTCAACCTACTACAGCGTTCTTTCAGCACCAACCTTGGTGCTTGACACCCAAGGGATGCTCAAATTATATGTGTTTGATCACATCTGTGGCTACCCTATCATGTCAGAAGAGGAGAGATGAGGGCCTTTTCTGAAATAGACTGTGATTTACATCTGATGTGAGTCCTAAGGTCAATTCGAGGAAAAGATCTTCAGCCCAGAATCATCAGCATTTCTTTGATGAATCTCTCTCAATTAGTAAGCGAATTGTACAGTACCTTGTGGCCAGTTACAGGGTCCACTGAAGCCTTTCTCCTTCCAGAGGAGAAAAGCCAACTATTTCACCAAGAAAAATTCTAAAATGGAGTTCAGCTTTTGATTATGCATACCCTAAAGACATAATAATGGATGACTTCTCCCCAGCACATTGAGAATTGTCCAAGAATTGGTACAACTTGATGGAGATATAGCAAGATATATCAGCAATGTTGATCAAAGTTAAGAAGGTATGTACTCTTTGACCCAGTGATTCTAGTTCCAGGAATTTATTCTATAAATATACTCTCATGCATGGAAAACTACAGTTGTCTTTTTTTTTGTTTGTTTATCTCTTTTTGGCTACCCTGGGTCTTCGTCGCTGCTTGGGCTTTTCTCTAGTTGTGGCGAGTGGGAGCCACCCTCTCCTTGTGATGTGTGGGCTTCTCATTGCAGTGGCTTCTCTTGTTCCGGGGCATAGGTTCCAGGGCTCACAGAGGGCCTTAGTACACGGGCTTGGTTGCTCCGTGGCATGTGGAATCTTCCTGGATCAGGGATTGAACTCGTGTCCCCCAGTGAAGTCCTTATTTTATTTATCTGTTTGAACCTGCCAAGCAGCTTGTGGGATCTTAGCCCCCCATCCAGGAACTGAACACAGACCATTGGCAATGAGAGCTCGGAGTCCTAACCACTGGACTGCCAAGGAACTCCCCCAATTTTTCTTTTTTTAAATCACAGTGTTTTTCATCTAAAGAAAACTAGTCCAATAAATAATAATGTAGCCAGACAATAAAATAGTGTCACATCATTTAGGATTGGATTTTACCGCACGTAACAGAAATGGGACAACTCTGGGTTTAACAGTTTAGATGTTTCGTCTCCCAGATATGAAGTCCAGAGGTTGGTGGCCCAGAGCAGATACAGTAGCACCATCCTATCTCTTAGGTCAGGATGGCATATAAGCCTCTGCTGCCTGACTTGCCCTCATCTCTGTCTATGGCTCCTGTGGGTGTTTGGTTGCTAAGTCGTGTCTGACTCTTTGAGACTCCATAGGCTGTAGCCCGCCAGGCTTCTCTGTCCCTGGGATTTCCTTGGCAAGAATACTGGAGTGGGTTGCCATTCCCTTCTCCAGGGTTTCTTCCTGACCCAGAGATCGAACTTGTGTTTCTTGCATTGGCAGATGGATTCTTTTACCACTGAGCCACCGGGGAACCCATAGGGCTCCTGTATGTATATATTTAAATTTGTTTTTGTCTTGTTAATCTGTCTGATGTTAATTTGATTATTAGTCAAGTCAAAGAACCAAGAAGGACAGAGGAAAATCTGATCCTCCTCTGCAGCATATATACTTGGTATTTCTAATATTATTTACGTCACGTATATGAGAAGTTCTTATATTGGAGCAGCTAATAGGTTAGCCTGTGATTCCAGTTTGATATGTAATTGAGTGATTGCTTTAAATTTTAAGATTTCTAAGCTGAAAAATGGAAGAGAATAAAGCTAGTAAACAATATTGAAATGCCTAAGAGAATTTGAGTAACCAGACTTGTAAGTTTAACTTATATTTATAAAAATTACCTAACCTTAAGGAGAGTTCTGGTAGTCTACTAAGTAGACTGGTACTAAGAAAAAGCCCAGAATTATTAATATTTATGCATGTTTAAATATTAATATTTATGCATGTTTAAATATTAATATTTATACATGCCTGGAGAATTCCAAGAAAAGAGGAGCCTGGCAGGTTATATAGTCCATGGGGTCACAAACAATCAGACATGACTGAGCAAATACCATACACATTTAAGGAAATTTAATTAACTAAGTGGTAAAAGGATTTTGAAAGCAATTGTTAAATTTTACTAATTTAAAATTTTTTATTTTATTTTTTAATTTGACAGCACCAGTCTTAGTTGCGGCATGTAGGATCTAGTTCTCTGACTAGGAGTTGAACCTGAGCCCCCTGCATTGACAGAACAGTCTTAGCCACTGGACCACCAGGGAAGTCCCTGAATTCTAACTAATTTTTAAAACAGAATTATAAGACATGATTTCAAAGCCCAAGAGTTCTTTTTTTATGACTTTAAAAAATAAATATTAGATGAACTAACAAAATAACCGTAAATTACTTTTTTTTTTTCCATTTCCCGAAGTTGTTTTCAAGGGTCTAGGAAATTCTCATTGGCATATTTGAGGCCTAAATAGCAGAAAAGTCTCTCAAATTCCTTCTGTCACTGGTCTTGCTGGGTTTCCAGCACGGAGGCTTTCCCTGACACTTCCAGGGGCACTTTCCCTGCATACCCCATACCCTGCTGTGCCTGTTCCTTTCGGTAGCACTAATCAGTTTCAAGGGCTTCCCTGGTGGCTCAAATGGTAAAGAATATGCCTACAGTGCAGGAGACCCAGGTTCGATCCCTGGGTCGTGAAGATCCCCTGGAGGAGGGCATGGTAACCCACCCGTTTTCTTGTCTGGAGAATCCCATGGACAGAGGAGCCTGGTGGACTACAGTCCACGGGGTCACGAAGAGTCAGACATGACTGAGGCAACTTAGCACGCACACATGCGATCAGCTTCAAACATATTTTATAAATTACTTTTTAAAAGCTATTTATTTGAGGGGTTTGGAGTGATAAACTATGGAACTCTTAACCAGGTGTAAGGGCACAATTTGACATCATTCAGCACACCTGATGGGCCCATCAGGATGTCTTTGTACTGTGCTTGCTCTGTGACCTTCCCCTCAGGAACGCGGAGAGCAGGAATCCGGGTCTGTTCTCTGATGTCTTCTGGCACCTGGCCAGGCGTGCTCACCACCCGAGTGGGATTTGACCATCTCCCCTGTGCTCCACGGAGAGAGGGAAGTGGGTGAGAAATGCAGATTGCTGGTGTTTTCTGTAAACCACAGCTGACAGCAGCTCCCCCGCCTGTGAACCTGCACTCTTCCTATAAAGGCCCCAGTATCCTCATTTTTCTATCCTTCATGCCCACTCATCTCCTGTTAAAAATGGAAGGACTGTTGAACACGCTCCTGTTAACTACCCGCCTTGGCTTACAGCATCAGTATTGAGTATTCACCTCTTGTTAATTCTGAAGCTTAGTTGCCCCAAGGGAACTGATTAAGGCAGAGCAACTGAAAGTGTGGTCTGCGGGTCTGTAGCTGTCTGTGAGCTGTTACCAGCCCGTGACAAGAGATTGAGAGCAATCAGTAGAAACTTTCCTAGCAATTAGACAGAATCTTTTTATGTTGTTGAATTGATAAGAAAAATCCACACTTATATTTTGTATGTTTGGAGGGCATTTGCTGTTTCATTTTTATACTGATTTTTCTAGTAATTCACATGTATTATGTTTTCCGAAAGTACCAGTCTGTGATGGACTGGAAATTTTCAAATGAGCTGAATGACACGGGGAAGCTCAGAGACTCTCCAGAAGGCTGGTGAATCAAGCTACCAGCCAGGAGGACGGCTGGAAACTCAACAGGAACCTCAGGAACCCAGGCCCCAACTCTCAGTCATGGACACTCCCATCATATTAATCACCAGCTAGCATCACCTCCTGACTCCCCTCCACTGTCCACTTCTCAAGGGAGGCTGGTGTAGCAAGCTCACTGCTGAGAAACCAAGAGACAATTTCTTAAAAACTATTTGAATCAGTAGGAGAGTTTGGTAAGTTTTAGACACAAAAGGAAAGTGGAACAAAGACCACCCCCCCCCCACCCCCTAACATATTAAGAAGAGAGTTTTGGTATTAGTAAGAGAGTTTATATATATAATAGCTTTTCTCTTTACAGTAATAAGCACTTAAAATAGAAATATGGGGCTCCATTCATCATAATAGCAAAACCTGTATAATGTCTTCCTGAATAGCCAAGATCTGAATAAAGGAAAAATGCAGTATGTATTCAGATAGACAGGCCAAACACAAACATAAAAATTCTCCAAAAAGAATTAGCACATGTATCTATTGAAATTCAAATTAGAAGTAACAAATGTCTGAGGCTTTATTTGAAGTAAGTAGTTTTGACTTTATTTGGAAGAATAAATTCCAGAGAATAGCCCGGGAAAGTTTTTTGTTTTCAACCAGATATTAGAACATGCTAGAGAATCAGTGTAGTCAAATATTGTTAATATTGTACAGCATATAGAAAAATAACAGTTTAGTAGACCAGACTAAAGTTTCCAGAAATAGATCCTAATAGATAAGGAATTTAATATAAAGCAAAAGTGAAATTGAAGTCGCTCAATCGTATCCAACTTGTTGCGACCCCATGAACTGTAGCCTACCAGGCTCCTCCATCCATGGAATTCTCCAGGCAAGAGTACTGGAGTGGGTTGCCATTTCCTTCTCCAAATATAAAGCAAAGGTGATATTTAATCCAGTAGGAAATTTTAACACATGATGCTGTCACAACTGACTAGTCATTGAAGAGAAAACTGCTGCTGCTGCTGCTGCTAAGTCACTTCAGTCGTGTCCAACTCTGTGTGACCCCATAGATGGCAGCCCACCAGGCTCCTCTGTCCCTGGGATTCTCCAGGCAAGAATACTGGAGTGGGTTGCCATTTCCTTCTCCAATGCATGCATGCATGCTAAGTCGCTTCAGTTGTGTCTGACTCTGTGTGACCCTAGGGACAGCAGCCCACCAGGCTCCTCTGTCCACGGGATTCTCTAAGCAAGAATACTCCAATTTCAGACCATAAACAAAAATAAACTCACTTGAACTGATGTCTTGAATGTGAAAAATAAACAAAAGTGTCTTTAAAGGAAATCTAGGAGACTTAGTAAAAATTCAGGAGAATTGCCCCTTTCAGCTAAGTTGCAAAACCCAGGAAAAAATAGAGAAAAGATAGACATATTTGACTACATTAAAAAAAAGAAATTTTCTTAAATGGCAAAAGTAATTATAAAGGAGGTCAGTAGAGGAACAATTGATCTAGAAAAATATTTTCAATGCAAATAACAAAGAACCAGTATCTATTAACACATAAAAGACATTTACAAATCCACAAGGCAAACAAGCTAATGTAAAATTATCCATGGATATATCATTGCAGTTGATAGAATACAAGAACTAACATTTGTCTAGTATCTCTGCCTATAGGGCACTTCCCTGCAGGCTTTACATACATTAATTCATTTAATTTTCATAACAGTCCTGTTATGAAATAAGATAAGTCATATTTCTGTCTTTATTTTACATATGAAAGACTGAGGCAAGTTATTGAGATTAAGTAACTTGCTAGAGGTCACACAGCTACTGAGTAGCAGAGCTATGATTTTAACACGTCTTGGATCCAGAACACATGCTAAATTACCAATCCAGATGACCAAAAAACTTGAAATAATGTTCAAATCTGATTGAGTGTTAAGTCCAAATTAAAGTAACAATCAATAATGAGTTACTACTTTAAATCTACCAAACTGAAATATATATATATTTATATATATAAATTTGACTGTGGCTCAGATCATGAACTCCTTATTGCAAAATTCAGACTTATTGAAGAAAGTAGGGAAAACCACTAGATCATTCAGGTATGACCTAAATCAAATCCATTACAGAGGAAGTGACAAATAGATTCAAGGGATTAGATCTGATAGACAAAGTGCCTGAAGAACTATGGACGGAGGTTCGTGACATTGTACAGGAGGCAGTGATCAAGACCATCCCCAAGAAAAAGAAGTGCAAAAAGGCAAAAAGGTTGTCTGAGGAGGCCTTACAAACACTTGAGAAAAGAAGAGAAGCTAAAGGCAAAGGAGAAAAGGAAAGATATAAGCATCTGAATGCAGAGTTCCAAAGAATAGTAATACAGAAGAAAGTCTTCCTCAGTGATCAGTGCAAAGAAATAGAGGAAAACAATAGAATGGGAAAGACTAGAGATCTCTTCAAGAAAATTAGAGATACCAAGGGAACATTTCATGCAAAGATGGACATAATAAAGGACAGAAATGGTATGGACCTAACAGAAACAGAAGATACTAAGAGGTGGCAAGAATACATAGAAGAACTACACAAAAAAAGATCTTCATGACCCAGATAACCACGATGGTGTGATCACTTACCTAGAGCCAGACATCCTAGAATGTGAAGTCAAGTGGGCCTTAGGAAGTGTCACTACAAACAAAGCTGGTGGAGGTGATGGAATTCCAGTTGAGCTATTTCAAATCCTAAAAGATGATGCTACGAAAGTGCTGCACACAATATGCCAGCAAATTTGGAAAACTCAGAAGTGTCACAGAAATGAAACAGGTCAGTTTTCATCCCAATCCCAAAGAAAGGCAATGCCAAAGAATGCTCAAACTACCGCACAATGCACTCATCTCACACGCTGGAAAAGTAATGCTTAAAATTCTCCAGGCCAGGCTTCAACAGTACATGAACCGTGAACTTCCAGATGTTTTCAAGCTGGATTTAGAAAAGGTAGAGGAACCAGAGATCAAATTGCCAATATCCGTTGACTCATCGAAAAAGCAAAAGAGTTCCAGAAAAACATCTACTTTCGCTTTATTGACTATGCCTAAGCCTTTGACTGTGTGGATCCCAACAAACTATGGAAAATTCTTCAAGAAATGGGAATTCCAGACCACCTTACCTGCCTCTTGAGAAATCTGTATGCAGGTCAAGAAGCAACAGTTAGAACCAGACATGGAACAATCAACTGGATCCAAATTGGGAAAGAAGTAGGTGTCAAGGCTGTATATTGTCACCCTGCTTATTTAACTAATATGCAGAGTACATCATGTGAAATGCAAGGCTGGATGAAGCACAAGCTGGAATCAAGATTGCTGGGAGAAATATCAATAACCTCAGATATGCAGATGACACCACCCTTATGGCAGAAAGTGAAGAACTGAAGAGCCTTTTGATGAAAGTGAAAAGAGGAGAATGAAAAAGTTGGCTTAAATCTCAACATTCAAAAAACTAAGATCATGGCATCCAGTCCCATCACTTTGTGGCAAATAGATGAGGAAACCACGGAAATAGTGAGAGACTTTATTTCGGGGGGGGCTCCCAAACCACTGCAGATGGTGACGGCAGCCATGAAATTAAAAGACGCTCACTCTTTGGAAGAAAATCTATGACAGCATATTAAAAAGAAGAAACATTACTTTGCCAACAAAGGTCCATCTAGTCAAAGCTATAGTTTTTCCAGTAGTCATGTATGGATATGAGAGTTGGACTATAAAGAAAGCTGAGCGCCAAAGAATTGATGCTTCTGAACTGTGGTCTCGGGGAAGACTCTTGAGAGTCCCTTGGACAGCAAGGAGATCCAACCAGTCCATCCTAAAGGAAATCAGTCCTGAATATTCACTGGAAGGACTGATGCTGAAGCTGAAGCTCCAATACTTTGACCACCTGATGCGAAGAACTAACTCATTGGAAAAGACCCTGATGCTGGGAAAGACTGAAGGCAGGAAGAGAAGGGGGCAACAGAAGATGAGATGGTTGGATGGCATCACAGACTCGATGGACATGAATTTGAGCAAGCTCTGGGAGTTGGTGATGGACAGGGAAGCCTGGCATGCTGCAGTCCATGACATCACAAACAGTCAGACACGACTAAGCGACTGAACTGAACTGACTGATATATATATATATATATTTATATTTATGTATATATAAACATTAATACCCATTGCTGAGATGCTGGGGAAAAGAGTACTCTCTTATAATACTGGTAGAAATGTGAATTGCAAATGTTTTTTTAAAAAAGTTGGAAAAACAGTTTGGCAGTATATAGTAAAATTTTAAGAAATCCATACTCATTTTTTAGAGCAATCTCACTCGGGGATCTAGTGCAGAGAAGCCCATAAAAGAATCAGTTTGAAGAATGTAGTTATCAGTTCAGTTCAGTTCAGTCGCTCAGTCATGTCCGACTCTTTGCGACCCCATGAATCACAGCACGCCAGGCCTCCCTGTCCATCACCAACTCCCAGAGTTCACTCAAACTCTTGTCCATTGAGTAGGTAATGCCATCCAGCCATCTCATTCTCTGTCGTCCCCTTCTCCTCCTGCCCCCAATCCCTCCCAGCATCAGAGTCTTTTCCACTGAGTCAACTCATCGCATGAGGTGGCCAAAGTATTGGAGTTTCAGCTTTAGCATCAGTCCTTCCAATGAACACCCAGGATTGATCCCCTTTAGAATGGAGTTATAAGTTTGGGTTAATGAGTCACTGTTGGTAGTGGGGGGTGGGGAAACCAGGAAACAAATTGTGCTCATCATCAGTGGAGAGGAATTGGATTCACTGAGGAACCTTCTCCAATAGTTTGCAGGAATCAGGCCCCAACACAGCGCGCACACATCTTCCCATCCCCGTTTTGTCCCACCAGCATGTCACCCAGGTTTGAAATGAACAAGGGTGGGGATATTTAGTGCACAGATATCCGCAAACACTGCCAACCAGCATTTTTCCTGAGAGAGCTAGTTGTTGAACATTTACCAGCATAAAATGATACATAGCCATTAAAAATGGTGTGCGAAATCAGTTGACACTATAGGTACTTTTACAAGTATTTTTGGGGGGTGGAATAAGAGAAGTGTGCATACAATCCAGTTTTGATACTAATAATGAAGAAAACCCTTACAAAAATACATGTGTGTGTTAAGAGTTTATGTGATCATATCAACATGGAGGAAAATATGATAGTTATACAGGGAAGAGGCAATGTCATTAGGGGTAGTGGGAGAGGGGGAAAGTTAAAAATAAAAACTATTCCATACACAGCTCAGATACGCATGTATTTGTAGGTGTGTGTTCATAAAGAAATTAAGGAACAAATACCAAGTAAGTTCATATCCACAGACTTGTAGGGGTGTCTATGATACCATGAAATGAAAAAGCAAGATGCAGAGCCATTGCTTGGTGATTCCATTCATTAAAAAGAAATTAGCCAAAACCCCAATGTATGTGTGTGTAGTTGCCTAGATGAGCAACATAAAAGTACAAGGACTCTGGATATCTCAGGAGAGCAGGACTGGAAGTTAGTAATGGTGAGATTTCCTTCATCTATCTTAAAACTGTTTCACCTGTTACAACCAACAGGCTATATTCTCATAATTTGAAAATATTTTCAAATCCAAAAAAATTCCAGAAAAAATCGTTCTTTCTAATGGCCCGTGCTCTTTCACGTACTGGGTCACCTTTGCATCTCCTAACTGTGTGAGAACAAACAGTTATCGTCATTTTACTGATAAGGAAGCAGAGCTCAGAGATGCGAACCGCCTTGCCCACGACCACACAACTGTCCCTGGTGGGACCCGTTTCCCATCCAGGTCTCTGAGCCACAGTCCAGGTATCTGAGCAGATCCCCCGTGGATACCAGAGGGAGAAAATCAGTAGCAACACCAGAAAGGGACCAAAGTGTCTTTCCAGGCCAGGACACTCACGCAGGCAGGAATGAAGTCTCCTATGACATAAAGCATCCCTGAATACATACGTATCAATGTTTACCTTTAGGACTAAGAAGGCTCTTTGTCTAACCTTGCTTGAAACAGTCAGCATTTGCTAATAGTCCCATGGCCTCATCTGGAGCCTCCAGTGCTAATTTCACAGGGCTGCATGAGGTCATGTGGCCCAAAGGATGTTCATAAGCATCCCGTACTGGGGGAGGGGGCCGTGGAGATGCGCCCTCCCCAGGATCGGGGAGCTGCCTTCCGATAAGTCAGCCCCAGCTGCCGGCTCCACATCAAGCGGGTCCAGTTGGGAACTGGGCCGGTCCTCACTGGCTGGCAGCCTCCTCGGGGCATGGATCTCTGTACTGTTGCTCCTTTGCCTATCAGAGTCTTCAACAACACACCTGTGCTTGCTTAACCGCTCTCCAAGTCCCTGGAAACGGACACATTTGGGCTGTAACGCAGCCAGATGAATCACTGTGGGAGCCCTGGGCGGAACCCAGCTAACCAAGAACCATCTCATCATCCTCAACAGCAATGAGCATGTTCTTGTCCCCATGGGCAATGCTTGTCTTTTGAAAATGGAATGCGAGTTATGTTTAGAGGTTCAGAAATTCTCTTTCTGCATCTCCAATGGCTTGGGGTTTGTTTGACCAAGACCAGTGAGTTTTGCAGAGAAGGCAATGGCAAGCCACTCCAGTACTCTTGCCTAGAAAATAGCATGGACAGAGGTGCCTGGTGGGCTGCAGTCCACGGGGTCGCTACTAGTCGGACACAACTGAGCGACTTCACTTTCACACATTGGAGAAGGAAATGGCAACCCACTCCAGTGTTCTTGCCTGGAGAATCCCAGGGATGGCGGAGCCTGGTCGGCTGCCGTCTATGGGGTCGTACAGAGTCGGAGACGACTGAAGCGACTTAGCAGCAGCAGCAGCAGTGAGTTTTGGTGGATCTGATTGTAATGTGTTGATGCCAGAAAACCAAGGGACCTACAGACAAGCAAGTCAGAACCTCTTTGTGTATGAGTGTTCTCATCTCTCATATAAGGATTGTAAAATCTGCTTCTCCTCTCTCATGGACTATTGTGAAAATCAAATCAGGAAATGTGTGAGAGGATGCTTCGCAGGTCATAAAGCACTTTATTGCTTTGCTGTATCATAAGAAATGAGAAGCTTCTCCATGGGGTCCTTATTCTTAGGCACATATTTTTAAAAATACGCTTCTGTATATCTATACAGGTGGCACAGGTAAAGAATCCGTCTGCCAATGCAGGAGGCACGAGAGACTTGGGTTCAATCCCTGGGTCAAGAAGATCCCCTGGAGAAGGAAATGGCAACCCACTCCAGTATTCTTGCCTGGAAAGTCCCACTGACAGAGGAGCCTGGCAGGCTACAGTTCATGGGGCCGCAAAGAGTCAGACATGACTGAGCAACTGAACACACGCACACATATATATCTATACCTATCTATCTATATTCAACTTGAAGTCACTCTTGGCTAACATAAGTTCCCCGCTAAATCATTTTGTAATATTTCACTTCAAATATTGAAAATGAAATTTCAAGTGAAATTTCCTCAAGAGATTCTGTTGATATAAGTGCAAGGGCATTAAAAAAAAAAAGTAATGTTTGCCATCAACAAATAGGAGTTTTTAAAAGATGCTTTTTCCTTGGCTGTAGTGATTTCTGCTTGGCACTATGCGAATGCCTTTATTTCAACAATGTTTTCTCCTTGTTTCTGAGATGGGAGGTTTGGGAACAGGCTTCGTGCAATGTGTTACTTGAGATTTTAAAATGCAAATAAGTCTTTCAATTCAAAGTTCTGAGTAGTCTTCTAAATTTAAATGACATCCACTTTAAATCTTTGGAAAGCAATTTGGCCGAGATCATTAAAATTAAAAATAATAATCTCTCTGAATATAAATGACTGAGCACACTGTGAAGCCCACAGCCATTGACTGTTTCCCGCGCGCCAGGCGCAAGGCGAAGTGTCGGGTTCGTGTGGTCTCATTTACTCCTGCAGCTCCATGAGGAGGTGTTTTTACTCCCTGTTTCGCCTAGTGCAGGAAAGACTCCACTCCCCCTCCCCCACCCCCCATGTGATCCGTGGGCACATCCCTGCCGAAGTGGGCATCAGCTACATTGAGAACATCTCCAAGCCCTGGCAGGTGAACCAAGAGCACAGGGAAAGGCACCCCTTCCACGCCAACCACTGTGCCAGCCCCTTGGCACCAAGCATCTTCTGCAGCCCCCTGCCAACCACCATTCCCAGGGAAGTAAATGAGCCCCAGAAAAGGTGTAAACTCATATGTGCTGAGGTTGTTCTTGCCTGCCTGCTTTATCCTAGACATGCAGCAGTTTTCTCAGTTAAACACAGGAGGATGCGAAGCATATGATTTTAATAAGCAAGATGGGGGGAAATGATCAACATCTCTGATGGCACACAGTTGCAACTTCAAACATCAGTGAGCTACCAACGACATTCATCACATTAGCCAAAGTTACTGCCAACGGCAGTGCCTTCTAATTTGTGTATATGTTGCTGGTGGCGCTTTTATGACCAAATACGGAATGGAGAAACAGATGACAAGTGTAGGTGTGTTTTCTCTAGGGGAACCCACATCCGCGAAGGGGACTCGGCAAAAGGAAAACAGCTGTTGTGTTAGACGGGAATGAAATGTTTCATCTCTTAAATTGTCTTTACTACTTTCTAATATTGTTTTTACAATAAAGAAAACTAGGAGGGAAAGAGTTTATCCCCCTCATGGCACCATTTTACAGCTGAGGGTTGCATTTTTGACTTAAATAAACCAGGGGGCTCACCCATAAATGGCGTGAAAGCCAAGATTCAGTAGTCTTGAACTTTTTGCCGTCTTCACCTGATATTGAAAGTAGACTCTAAACTATAGAATTTTATGATCACAATTCAACCCCTTCACTTTCTCGATGAGGAAATGGAATTCCCGGGCAAGGTTGTGCAGTTGACCATAAAGCTGAGGCGAGCACCTGTTGTTTCATTTTACAAAAGTTCTATAAAATGAAAATGCATATACTATTTATATGAAAGCACCTTGAGGTATTTTACGACCAGTGTTTCTGACGCCACTTGTGTGGCGCCTTCCCCAACATCTACAAAATTCTCCAATTCTCTGGATGCCAGCTGAGGGTCCAACAATTCAGTTCTGACATCAACTCCATGGAATTGGTAAGGATCCCACAGGTGAAAGGCTCAGCCCCCGAAGACTGTCCCCACTTCAGACGGCCAGTCACAAGCCCCAGGTTCCCACCTATACTTCTCACCAACTGACTACATACCTCACGTTCCTAGAAGGCCCTCCTCAGCTTCAGAAATTTGTTAGGATTTGTTTGTGAGGTCTGGAAGGGTCCCAAGTGTGAAGCTTCCATCCTGGAAGTTTGGAGTTTGAAGGGAACACCTGTGGAGTTTGAAGTGAGCACCTTCCCGGCACATGGAGGCCTTCACCAACCTGAAGCTCTGGGAACCTCACCATTTACAGGAGGTGTCCCCAACCTCCAGGATTCAGTGCCTGATGACCTGAGGTGGAGCCACTGTATGTTAGAAATAAAGTGCGCAATAAATGTAACGTGCTTGAATCATCCTGAAGCCATCTCCCCTTCCAGTCCACGGAAACACTGCCATCCGGTCCCTGTCATCTCGTGCAAAAGACACTCATGTGAAACCAAATATATATATATTTCTTACCACATCACACACACCAAAAATTCATCATTGAAGAAAATAGGTAGACCTCAGAATCCAAACACGTGTCCCTGGGGCTCATTCTAGAACTTGTGGGTGGGTATGTTGGCCACCAGGCTTACCAGGTAGACCCTAATGGTAAAGAACCCACCTGCCAATGCAAGAGACATAAGAGATTCATGGTCGATCCCTGGGTAGGGAAGACCCTCTGGAGGAGGGCATGGCCACCCACTCCAGTATTCTTGCCTGGAGAATCCCATGGACAGAGGAGCCTACGGTCCATAGGGTCACAAAGAGTCGGACATGACTGTAACAACTTAGCATGCACGGATGTTGGCCACCAGTCCGGAGGTCTGGGCTCACCCTAGGGCAGTGGGTCTGCATCACATCACCTGGGGACTGGGGTTAGAAATACACGTGCTCAGGCCCCATCTGCCACGCAGTGAATCAGGAACTCCGAGAGCAGAACCCAGCATCTGTCTTGTCCTGAGACCTCCAGGTGCTTCTGAGGCTCAGACAGGCTGAGAACCAACCTGGCTCTCAGGCAGTGCTTCTCCAAGCTCCGTGTGCATCGGGTCCCCTGAAGGTCTAGTTAAAATGCAGGTTCTGATTCAGTAGACCTGGCAGGATGGGGGTTCAGAGAGAAAGCCTTCCTAACAAGCTCAGGATCTGTCAGTGTTGCTTCTGTGGGGACCACACCCGGAGAAGCAAGATTCTACTGCAGCTGTATGCCCACCGGTGAGCTGTGCATGGGTCCCAGGTTCTCAGACCCCGAACGTCTGCCCTCGTGTCCTCGGGACTCAGGGCATCCCCGGAGGATGGTTAAAAAGGCTGGATCTCAGCACCTCGCCGGACTCATCGCATCGAATCTGCATTTAAATAAGATCCTCAGACTTGTTTGTAATATGAAGGTTTGGGAAGTCCTTCTGGAGGTGGCAGGAGGCCAGATACGCTGAGCCGGCTTCCTCCACCCCAGGCAATCTCAGACTCTACCCCACATGACTTATGAATCTCCCACTTTTGAAAAAGGCTGGTGGCTCGGGTATAAGAGGTAAAAAGCTAGGGTTTCACCAGACACGAAAGCCAAAGTGGGGGTGGGGGTGGAAGAATGGGGGACAGTCACCATGCAGAACTATTTTTAAATGTGAAAGCTTTGACAAAGAGTGACTCTGCCCCATTCCCACTAAGAAAATTAATGTTGTTAGTTTTTCCAAGCAGTATGGCTTCATCCCCGACGGGTGGGTGGTTGGCAAACACTGAGGTTACTTTGTGCATGCTAAGTTGCTTCAGTTGTGTCCAACTCTTTGCAACTCCACAGACTGTAGCCCGCCAGGCTCGTCTGTCCCTGGGATTCTCCAGGCAAGAATACTGGAGCGGGTGGCCATGTCTTCCTCCAGGGGATCTTCCTGACCCAGGGATCGAACCTGTCTCAAGTCTCCTGCATTGGCAGGCAGGTTGTTTATCACTAGCGCCACCTTGGAAGCCTGAGTTCCCTTTACCTCCTCTTAAACCTTCCCTCCCATCCCCTGATTCTGCTTCTGACCCTTCTCAGAAACAAGGGAGGCAGGAAAGAAATACATGGTGGAAGAAAGGGATCCTTTCAGAAGCACTTTAGAGCAACTGCCTACAGTACTAGTTCCCTGTAGTTGCTGTAACAAATTATTATTCTGACCACCCCACCTACTTTTTAAAGTTCCTTTGGGGCTTTTCTGCTGGTTCAGTGGTGAAGAATCCGCCTGCCAATACAGGGGACACGCATTCAATCCCTGGTCTCACTTGGAGTGACTGAGCCCACACGCCACAACAACTGAGCTGATGCTCTGGAGCCCGGGGAGAAGCAATTATTGAAGCCCAAGTGCCCTAGAGCCTGTGCTTCACAAGAGAAGACCACAATGAGATGCCCCCACAGCTAGAAAGCAGCCCCAAGTCCCTGCAACCAGAGAAAAGCCTGCACAGCATCAAAGACCCAGAGCAGCCAAATATATATCTATATATATGCAAGATAAAAACAACACAGTTTCTCTGATGGGTCCGGTGGTAAAGGATGCCGCCTGGCCGGGGTCGTGCTAGGCTCCAGGGGGCCCGTCTTGGAATCAGTGATGGTTCGGGCACATCACTGCCTCATTCAGACAGGGAACAGGGCAGTGGTTCGGTGTCAGGCTTGTCACCATCAGCAGGACTCAGCTTAAGTTATTTATAGTGTCAGTGGCTTGCCTTTTGCATTAATGTGACCATTCACACTAAATGAAATTTTGAGGCAGGAGCCACTCAGCACCATGCTGGAGAGTCCTTTCCGTTCTGTGGGGCTCACAGTGAGCCCGGAATGAGGCCGAATGGGTATTTTTATTTATCAGGCCCAGCTGTCCACACGCCAACCCCAATTATATCTGAAATAACACTTCTCTCTTGGTAAGAGCCATGGAGGGCCAGCTCTTCTTTCTTTTTCTAAGTGACCAGATCCAGGGACGGGCATCCTGCAGAGGTCGGTCATCAAGGCTGTGCACTGCTCAGAGGGCCATGACCTTGAGCAGGAAGCTTGAGAATTCAGGGGCCCCCTCAGCCCCTGGCTATTCTGAATTTATGTTCAGAGTCCCTTCTGTGGAACCAGAAGTAAGGATGGAGGTGCCACCTGCAGCTGGGGCTAGGAAAGCCTGTACTCCTCCAGCCACCCTGAGCATCTGGATGGCAGGACATTGGGGACATGACAGGAAAAGGCCCAGTGTCCACCCCAAGAGAGCTTGCTTGGAGTGAGGAGGAGAGAGCAACCATGCAGGGCAGCAGGTGTCACACTGACATTAAGTAAGAGGCATTGTGGGACAGATGAGGAGCCCCACCCAGCCTGGGGACAAGGGTACAGGCTTGGAGAGTGACCTGTGTGCTCAGTCATGTCTGACTCTTTGCAAACTCATGCACTGTAGCCCTCCAGACTCCTCTGTTCATGGGATTCTCCAAGCAAGAATACTGGAGTGGGTTGCCATTTCCTTCTCCAGGGGATCTTCCCAATCCAGGGATCAAACCCAGGTCTCCTGCACTGCAGGCAAATTCTTTAGCTGTCTGAGCAACCAGAGACACCCGGGCACTTGGAGAGTGAGGAGTTAATAAGCGAAGGGGGAAGGGCACAGAAGCAGGATGCATGTGAGCTGTTAGCTTTCATGCTATTGTTATTATTATTATTATTAACTTACTCTTGCACGCAGGCTACATACCCAGGGCGCTACGATCATAATAACACCTAACACTTAACCCAGCGCTTACCATACATGAGGTACCAAGGCTTTGCATCCATTGACTTTTGTGATGCGCGCAACCACCTTTGGAAGGAGAGGTCGCCGTTATACTGGAAGGAAATTGAAGCGAGGGGCAGGGAGCTGAGAACAGGGGTGACACGCCCAGAAGGCTTGCCCTTCCTCAGAGTCTGACTCCAGAGCCCAGGCTCTGGCACGCGTGATGCTGCGAGTTCCAGGTACCAGGTACCGTGGTGGCAGACACAGGCCAGGTGGGGTGAGTTCCAGCACGGTACTGGATAAAGGGTTCTAGAACCTTCCCATCGAGAGCTGTGATTGGAGAAGTTGAACAGGGCCCAGTCTCCATTTGCCGAGTGTGGAAGCTGTAAGAGGAAAAGGAGGAGATGGGGACCAGAGAGATAAACAGACCTTCCAGGGACAGAGCAGGGGGGGTCCCCTCGTTCGCTGTCCCCCACTGCAGTTAGTGAATGGCTCCTGGGCCCCCAGCAGAGACCACGGCCCTTCACATTGGCTCTCAAACCTTTGAACCCAGGAGGACATGGCCCTTCGCAAGGCCGCCACTGGGGAAAATCAGGGGACGTCCCTGGGCTCCAGGGCCGATAACCCCATGCTAGGTGGCCCTGGGGTGGCCTGGGTGGTGAGACAGACCATCCCCAGGGCCTGGGTCCCGGGCAATATCCCTGGATGCACACAGAACTAGACCCCCTCTGTTCCCCACCCCACCCCTTCACCCCCCGCCCTCCCACCGCCACCTCTGTTACAACCCCTCCTTCACTCCTGCAGAAAAGGGCTCTTCTGGGTCTAACACAACTTGGCAACAACTCTCTTCTTCCAACAACCCACCCGAGGCCCCCAGAATTCTTCCTCATCCCTGAAGCCTCGTCCTTGGAAGGTGATGGGCCAGGCCCCGGCTCTTTGGGCAGGCTTCCCGGGCACACATACTCGGTTCAGTCAACCTTGTCAGCAGGTGATTTTCGGAGATGCTGGCTCTGACACCCTGGGAGGAGTGAGGAGCAAAGCTGCTGGGGAGCAGGGGCAGCCTGGAGAGGGAACTGGGAGAGCCTCAGGCCATTTTCAGAAATCTCCTGTCATCACGTTCTTCTCCTTAAATGCCCTATAAAAGAAGGAGTCTAGATTATCTGAGGGAAAATTGGGTGCCTCGGGCAAATTATTCCAAGTGCCCTGCCAAGTATTCAGTTCAGTTCAGTTCAGTTCAGTCGCTCAGTCGTGTCCAACTCTCCGCGACCCCATGAATCACAGCACGCCAGGCCTCCCTGTCCATCACCAACTCCCGGAGTTCACTCAAACTCATGTCCACAGAGTCGGTGATGCCATCCAGCCATGTCATTCTCGGTCATCCCCTTCTCCTCCTGCCCCCAACCTTTCCCAGCATCAGAGTCTTTTCCAGTGAGTCAACTCGTCGCATGAGGTGGCCAAAGTATTGCAGTTTCAGCTTTAGCATCAGTCCTTCCAATGAACACCCAGGATTGATCTCCTTTAGAATGGACTGGTTGGATCTCCTTGCAGTACAAGTGACTCTCAAGAATTACTGGCTTCTATTTTGTTCCCTCAGCCCTTTCTCAGTTGTCCCGATTATACCTGAAAGACAGAGACTTCTGAGTTAATCGGATTCCTCTGTGTTAACTGCCTCCAGCAGTCGTGGTGAAGAGCTGGCAGGTTCAAATCCTGAAGCCAGTCCTTAGTGGCCAGGTGGCTGGGGCAGTGGGCTCGATCTCTGTTAACAAGGGATGAGAAAGGACACCTGTCAGCAGAGCCTGTCATGAAGCTAAAATGACTAACTGCACATAATACCCTGAGAACAGAAGCTGTACATAGTGGGAGCCGTGTACGTGTGTCCCATGTTATCATTATTGTTTATCTGACTTTTCTCCTTCCCAGATCTCTGCTTACCTTCCTCTCTCCTTCTCAGATCTCTCCTTACCTTTCTCTCTTCAGGAAACCAGTCTAAAGTGTCTGATATATGACCTGTTTATCCTCGCAGACAGGCTTTCCAAAGTCGGAATTAATTCCAGGCCACAAGTCACAGCTAACAGCCCGTGATGCTGTGTTAAGAATTCTCACAAGTGCTATGTGAATTATGACCAGCTACAGTGACCACCATACTCTGGCCTAACAATGCAATTTACTCATAAAATAAATTCTTTATAGGCAGATAACTTTTCCTGACAGTGTATACATCTGGGTTCTTAGTTGCAAGCAACAGAAATAGATCCTGGTTGAGAACCTCTCAGAATGACCAGCAGGTGATGGGAGTGTGAGCAGTGTTCCTTTAATCTTGCCATTTTTATACAGACCTGGCCAAAAAAAAAGGCTCTGACATTTTCAACGTCCTGCTTCTAAGGGTGCCCTGGGGATCGACATCCAGAAAATGGGAAAGTGATAAAAGAGGCTGTTGTGCAGGGTAGGTCTCACTGGCGAGGCCTGGGAGCTGTTGCTATTGTTCAGTTGCTCAGTCATATCCAACTCTTTGCAGCACCATGGATTGCAGCACACCAGGCTTCCCTGTCCTCCACTATCTCCTGGAGTTTGCTCAGATTCATGTCCATTGAGTCGGTGATGCTATCTAACCATCTCATCCTCTGCAGCCCTCTTCTCCTTTTGCCTTCAGTCTTTCCCAGCATCGGGGTCTTTTCCAATGAGTGGAAAAGTAGACCCACGCCATTGGCTGGAATTCAGTCACATGGTCTAACCGCAAGGGAAGCTGGGAATATCTTCTCACAATGTGCTTCAGGGAGAAAAGGAAGCAGTCTCTCCAACAGTAAGCAAGCACCAGTTACCACACTTCCCTGAAGCATCCACTACATAGGTTGTTCCAGGGAGTCTGACTCCCTAGGAAAGGAAATTGTGATAAGTTGCCCTGCTATTTCACTTTTTAAAATGCCTTTCTTTTCTTAGACAAGGCCAAGTCCCATTTGATAGATAAATCAGCTAACTCTTCCTTTCATTTTACAATCTGGTCCAAATAGCTGAGGCACGACCAGATTCTAACATGGGTGGAAGCTCGTGGGTGGCAGGGCTGGGGTGGGTGGGCAGGCTGCGTGTCCTGCACAGGACAGCCAAGCCCTGAGGCTGCAGCCCACAAGGGGGTTTCCAGAGAGACCTTGCCTCCCCACACAGAGGTCCTGGTGTTCCATAGCTACTGACAAAGATCCACTTGCCCCAGAGTACCTGACCTTACACGGTGGACACGTATCTACTCTTGGAAAGACAAAGGATGATGGACAAGTGGGGGTCAGGCTACAGAGCAGAGGACAGACCTGGTCTGAGAGTCATGAGCTCCAGGTTTTGATTCGGATTTTGTCACTGACCAAGTAGATCCCTTTGGGAGGGTGCCACAACATCGCTGAAGCCCCTCCCTTGCCTGTATAATAGGAACCTGAGTGAGCCAGCCACTTGTAGCCTGTGAAATTGAAAATGGACTCCACCACTTGTTAATTAAATAGCTTTGAGCTAGTTATATGTTTGACCTCCCAAAGTTCCAATTTTTATCTTTAACATAATGTGTGTGTGTGTGTGTGTGTGTGTGTGTGCTCAGTCGTTCAGTTGTGTCTTACTCTTTGTGACCCCATGGACTGTAGTCCGCCAGGCTCTTCTGTCTGTGGAATTCTCCAGGCAAGAATACTGGAGTGGGTTGCTATTTCCTTCTCCAAGGGATCTTCCCAACCGAGGGATCAAACCTTCATCTCCTGCTTTGCAGGCAGATGCTTTACCACTGAGCTATGGGGGAGGCATATCAAGAGCTGCCATTTATTTCAAAAAGAGGAAAAGAGAATTACAAAATGCATCTGGGGTTGTAAGTGTGTCTGGGGTCCTCAGCCTGAGTGGGTGTTGAATAGCAGCCCAATCTCAGAATTGGGAAAAATCCTCCTTCCTTCCCCTGCTTACCGCCTCACCAGTAAAACCCCTCCACGCACAGTGACCCCCCCACCCAGCTCACCAGGAACGCCCTTGCTCTGCCCAGCCAGCCATGCTGGGACCAGCTTTGTCAAGATTTCCAGCATCTCAATAGCAAAGCATCTTCTGCTTTTCTGTTCTGGAAACCAAGCCCCTCTGATACGACATAGAACTTTTTAATCTTCTCACTCCTTCCTCCTACACAGCTACTTTGAAAACAAACAAGTGTTCACAGACTGTTCTCATAGCCTAAATTAAGCCCCCGTGGGATTAAAAGCAAAGTTGTCAGAAGCCCAAAAATCAGAGCCTTTGGAATCTCTGATACTAAACTCACACACAGGCCAACCCAGCAACTCATAGACATGTGACCACTCAACATGGCCTACGTACCATCCAAGAGCCTCCAAATATGCATGCTGCTGCTAAGTCGCTTCAGTCGTGTCCGACTCTGTGCGACCCCATAGACAGCAGCCCACCAGGCTCCCCCGTCCCTGGGATTCTCCAGGCAAGAACACTGGAGTGGGTTGCCATTGCCTTCTCCAATGCATGAAAATGAAAAGTGAAAGTGAAGTCGTTCAGTCGTGTCCGACTCTTAGGGACCCCATGGACTGCAGCCTACCAGGCTCCACCCTTGGGATTTTCCAGGCAAGAGTCCTGGAGTGGGGTGCCATCACCTTCTCCGAATATGCATGCGTCTTTTTCACTTGTGTTTTGCATCCTGGTTCAGTTCCGGTGTTCCACTGGCCAGTGGTTTCAGTTCACTTATCTCCATATCTGTGTTGCAAAGGAGGAACAAGAGCGTTGTTTCAAAGGGAGATTCCAAATCCAAACTATGAAAACTCTGAATTTTTTCAAGGCTACTTTTAATATCTATTTTTATTTATTTATTAATTGGCTGTGCCGGGTCTTAGTTAACAGGCATATGGGACCTAGTTCCCTGACCAGGGACTGAACCCAGGCCCCCTGCATTGGGAGCATGGAGTCTTAGACACTGGTCCATCAGGAAAGTCCTCAAGGCTACTTCTAAACAGATTTTCATTGTGAAAATCCTTGCATGCACAGGGATGCCTTGCTGTCCAGTTGCTTTTCACCAAAACTACGGCAGAGATGATGTCCATTTGCAATCCTATGCATCTTGTAGCTCCGCCCTTCCCCCCCACCCCACCCCCAGCCCAGTTAGGTTGGTGTCATGTGACCAGTGCTGGCCAATGAAATGTTAGCAGAAGCTACCCCTTTCATTCCATGCTGAGATGGTTAAGAACTGGTGTGATCCTCCGCTTCCTCTTTTCCAGCCCCTGAGGCCTCCATCTCCTTCATCTTCTGCAGAGAATGTAACTGCAAGATGGAGAAGAGCCACCTGACCCACATCAGACTCCATGAGTGAGATTCAGGCCTGAAGCAGAGGGATGCAGCTGCTGTGGCCATGTCAGTAACCTGAACTAATGTAGGATCAGCTTTCAGATGGGTTTCACCTTGGTTCGAAGTGGATCATTCACTTTCAGCCCATCTCATGTTCTTGGAAGTGGGCCATTGGTGCAATTCATTATCCCCAGCTCTTTTCTCAAGCTTGTATGGCGCCTCTACCGTGGGACAGGCACTTCTGGATCTTGGGCTAGGGAGCTGAATAAATCAGTCCCCATATCTTCCCTAAAGCAGACTGTTCAGACAAGACAGACACACAGCTGTTGAGCACTCGTGAACATATCAGTCTAGATGGCATGAGCTAAATAATTCTCTCTAGGGAAATGTCTCAGCTCTGTCATAGGTGCTGACAGTAGATATAGGAATCAAAGCATATGCTTCCTTTGATCAGACTTAACTGGACAAACGTTCCACGGAATGACATTCAACTATGCTATTGATTCTTTAATTCCTCATCTATTAAGTACATAGTGACCCACACCCATCTCATGTGTGAGAAAAACTCCTACCCCAGGAAACAGCTGGAAATATGACAAATGAACTCACAGCAAACTCACAATTCACTACCTCAAGTTATGAAAAAATTAAAGCATACTTGAAGACTCATTTTGTATTCAGTGTGTGTGTGTGTGTGTGTTAGTCGCTCAGTACTGTCTGACTCTTTGTGACCCTATGGACTGTAGCCCACCAGGTTCCTCCATCCAAGGAATTCTCCAGGCAAGAATACTGGAGTGGGTTGCCATTTCCTTCTCCAGGGGATCTTCCCGACCCAGGGACTGAACCTGAGTCTCCCATACTGCAGGCAGATTCTTTACCATCTGAGCCACCAGGGAAGCCCTTTGTACCCACTAGGGTGTATAAAGGAAAAAGAAAAGCTTCTATATAAAACATCTATATTAGTTTGCTTGAAGTGCTGTAACATAGTGCCACAAACTGAGTGACTTAATAGAAATTGATGGTCCCACAGCTTTGGAGGCCAGAAGGCGAAGATCAAGGTGTGAGCAGGGCTGGAACCCTCCAAGGATTGAGAGGGAGAATCTGTTCAGGCCACTCTCCCACCTTCTGGTGACTTGCTGAGGCCTTCGCTGGTCCTTGGACTCTCCACCTCAATCTCTGCCTCCAGCTTCACGTGATGTTCCCGCTGCGTGTGGACCTGTCTACACATCTCTCCTTTTTATCAGGACACCAGTCAGGCTGGATTAGGGGCCACCATAATGACCACATGCTAACTTGATCATCTACTGCTGCTGCTGCTGAGTCACTTCAGTCGTGTCCGACTCTGTGTGACCCCACAGACGGAAGCCCACCAGGCTCCCCCGTCCCTGGGATTCTCCAGGCAAGAACACTGGAGTGGGTTGCCATTTCCTTCTCCAATGTGTGAAAGTGAAAAGTGAAAGTGAAGTCGCTCAGTCGTGCCCGACCCTTAGCGATCCCACAGACTGCAGCCTACCAGGCTCCTCCATCCATGGGATTTTCTAGGCAAGAGTACTGGAGTGGCAACAACCCTATTTTCAAATAAGGTCACATTCACAGGTCCTGGTGTGTTAGGACTTCAGCATCTTTCAGGGGACACAATTCAACCCAGAACAATATCCAGCAAGGTTGGGCTAAACTGGTCTGCTTATATAGTGATGTTTTTAGCAGTAACAGTGGCTGTAAAATGTGAGGGAAGTTAACAGCACATGCTAAGTCCCCTCAATCGTCTCCGACTCTTTGCAACCCTGTGGACTGTATCGCCCACCAGGCTCCACTGTCCACAGGATTCTCCAGGCAAGAATACTGGAGTGGATTGCCATGCCCTCCTCCAGGGGACCTCTCCCCTACAGAAGAGTCAAGGGATCTTCCTGACCCAGGGATAGAACCCGTGTCTCTTGCATCTCCTGCGTTGGCAGGCAGGTTCTTTACTAGTAGCACCACCTGGGAAGACCTGCTGTGTGGGTCAAACCCGAATGCTACCTCTTCCGGGGCCAAACAGAGGTGAACAGAAAGTATTCTCAGCAATACTTTGCAAAACTTTTTCTATATCCAAGTACTTTTAATTAGATTTGAATATATGTATATATTATACTCACAAAGGTGCATTTTCTACGGCTGCTAGAACTTTGATGGGAAAGCCTGAAAAGATCCATCTCCAGGAAATAATCTAAGAGAAGCTGGAGCCGCTTGATACAAAGATGATTGCAGAGGCGTAATTGCTATTCCCAAACTGGAAACAAAGAGACATTATTTATTCAGCTAATATTTACTGAGCACCTTCTATCTATCTGTAGGGCATTCCGCTGGGGGCTGGAGATGCAGTGGTAAAAAATTATTCTAGTTCTTATTTGCAAAGAGCCTATGGTCCCAATTGGTGAATGTCTTCAGGAATTGTATTCTTAACATGTTGCTACAACATGCAGGCATTAAATGATAATTAAGAAAGATGCAAATACCATTTGAAATCCATAAAGATTAATTTAGAATGGCATCTACACAGTACTAGGACTGTTTGAAGTAGGCATGCTTGTTGACTTTTGTCTGTTTTGCTCACTTCTGTATGCCTGGCACCTAATATATGCTCCATAAGCACTCAAAATGAATGATCAGTGACTCGAGGACTGAAACCATTATATGCACAGTCAAAAAACAAACAAACAAACAAAAAACCAAGAAAGACAATTGTTGTACATGGGCAATGGGATCATGAGTATGATTTCTTCCTGTTTTCCAAAAATCTCTTCGATACAGTGTTTTTAGAGCTTGTTGAAAATAAGTTGATAATTAAAAAAGAGAGTCCTAGCTGCCTCTAGAACTCCTGTGTCAAGGGAATGAAAATCTTAAAGAAATTAAAAGAACTTTGGGATGTCCCCAGGGCTTGAGGCACTAGACAAGTATGAGGCTATTGCAAAGGCCGAAGCAGGGACATGATGAGGCAACTAAGAAAGTGGCAGGGCAGCGAGGAGGACCCGACTGGAGAGGATTTCTCACCTTCTCCCCTCTAGTGCTTTAATGCTGCCCTGGCTCTGTTCCGCTTTCTCTCTGTGCTTTTCTAGAAAGAGTGAGACTGGTTATCCACATTTGTGTGACTTCAAGCTACATTTAGAAAAGCTTAATTGGGCAAAGTTCTGGTGTGGTCAACCAGTTGAGACATGAACACAAAACTTCTGCCCGTTTTGACAAAAACTCTGTTGCTATGTTTTGTCGCCCATGGCAACCCACTCCAGTGTTCTTGCCTGGAGAATCCCAGGGACGGGGGAGCCTGGTGAGCTGCCATCTATGGGGTCACACAGAGTCGGACACGACTGAAGTGACTTAGCAGCAGCAGCAGCAGTGTCCGACTCTTTATGACCTCATGGACTGTACCCACCAGTCTCCTCTGTCCATAGGGATTCTCTAGGCAAGAATACTGGAGCGGGTTGCCATGCCCTCCTCCAGGTGATCTTCCCAACCCAGGATCAAACCCAGGTCTCCTGCACTGCAGGCAGATTCTTTACCGTCTGAGTCACCAGGGAAGCCCAAGAATACATGCGTGCAAATCAAACCCCAAATAACCACTCAGTATTCAATGGGCGCTTGCAAGTTCCTTGACTGATGTGACTTGACAGCCCCCTCCCTTTCACTTCTCCCAACATATGCAGAAGCAATCCACCCCCAAAGCCTATATATTCTCCCTAAAAACATCTCAATGCCTTCCAACTCTCTCCACTCTATGGCCATGATACCATCCAAATATAAGAGACCAGGAACCTTTCATCGGATTCCTGCAATGCCCTCTGCTGGTCTCACAGCTTCTACCCTTGGCTTCCCTGGTCCATTCTCTGCACAGGAGCAAGAGAATTTTTTTATAATTAAAAAACACAACTCACAGGATTTCCCTGGACTTCCTTCCCTCATGGAGTCCAGTGGTTAAGGCTCCGTGCTTCCAAATCAGGGGGCACAGGTTCAAACTCTGGTCCAAGAACTAAGATCTCACAGGCCCCATGCTGCGGTAAAAATAAAGACATGAATGAAAATAAAATTAAAATTAAAAAAGAAAAGAACAACTCAGAGCATGTCACTTCCGCTTCAGGTCACCTCAGTGGTGCCCATTCACTCGGGCTCTGATCCTTAACACAGACTGTGAGGCTCACCGTGTGCCCCTCTGGCCGCTCTCCTTACGAACCCTCCCTCACTTCACTGACCACACTGGCCTCTCTCAAGCTCCCAAATGAGTCAAGCTCTTTCCTGCCCTGAAAAGAAAGCACGTGCTTTCTTCCTGCCCAGAATGTCCTCTCCACTCTCTGCCTAGTGAACAGATACTCGGTTTTTGGCTCTCAGCTTAAAGTCCTCTCCTTCAAAGGGTCTTTGCTAACCACTCCATATAGGTTAGAAACTTAGTACTTAACGTTTACGTTGTCATTGTTGTTTAGTCACAGCAATAGTCGTGTCTGGCTCTTTGCAAACCCTGGGACTGGGTAGCCTGCCAGGCTCTTCTGTCCATGGGATTTCCCACAGCAGTACTGGGGTGAGTTGCCATTTCCTTCTCCAGGGGATCTTCCTGACCCAGGGATCAAACCTGCGTCTCTTTGTCTCCTGCATTGGCAGGTAGATTCTTTATCACTGAGCCACAAAGGAAGCCCACTTAATTTTCATGCAATTCTCTAAATACATAAATGTATTTAAATGCCCTGCTTATCTATGTGGTTATGGTTTAATGTCTGCCTCTCCCAGTAGCCTATAGCTTCTATGAGGGCAAAGGCCATGTCTGCTTCGTTCTTCATTTTATACGCACCCAGGGCCTAGCAAGCTCCCCAGTTCATGGTGAGTCCTCAGCATAGATTTACTGAATGAATGACCCAGTGAAGCAACCCAGACACCAGTTCAATCACAAGAAAAATTTCCTGGTTGTTCATCTGTTGAATCCAAACTTATTTAAGAGTTACACAATGAAGAGTAACCGAAACACTGCTAACACGGAGGATGTATTCCAAGGACGTACTTCTCGGTTTGACGGTTTATTTCTAAGAGAGAAGTGTAGCAGGCAATGAGTTGTAGCTCAGGGTGCCAGATAAAGGATTGCCTTGAAAACATCATTAGATACTTTATAAATTAGGCAATTTCAGGCTGTGAGGGATAAAGATATACTCAGTTTGTCTCAGTAAATGGAAGTCTATCAGTTAGACACTTAATATTGTATGTGACAGAGGACCCATCTCAAACTGCCTTAAATAACAGACAGGATTTATTGGCTTCACAGTGGAAAAGTCTAGAGACAAGGTTGTCTTTCTTTTGGAAAGGCTTGATGCTGGGGCCTAATGATGTCACTAGGGCCAGTTCCTTTCTGCCCCTGACCTGCTCTCCACTCGTGGTTTTGTCCCGAGGCAGCACATGGTCATCAGGTTCTCATTTCATGAAAACAAAAGGGCTGCCATGGTCCAGACCTCACGTCCTCACACCCCTCTGAGCTAGAGATGGAGCACCTGCTCAGTGGCACTGGTCTGAATGGCCAGGTGTGTGTGTGTGGGGGGGGTGGTACTGGTGGTGATGGCATGAACAAAGGCACAGAGGTGAGAACACAGAAATGACATTCACAGGACAGGGAGCGCAGCCTATTTGGTGAAGCATTCTGTGAGGAAATACAGATGGAAAAGCAAGTGGAGGGTCTCAAATGCCAGGCTGGGCGTCCCAACCTGCCTGTCCACAATATGGAGTCACCGATGACTTAGTTTAGCTGAAGACGTGGCTTGAATCAGGATTTCAGGAAGACCTGCCTGATGATGTAAGTGGAACAGATTCCAAGTCAGGAGGAAACTCAGAAACATTCAGATTAAGAGGGGCTTAGTATCTGGGACTGTGAGGATGAAAAAGAAGGGGTGGACTCGAGAAACATGGCCAAGGGAGAACTGCAGGGACCCGGTGGCTCATCTGAATCGGAAGGGAGCAGGTGGGGAGAGGGGGTGGACAGGCTGGAGGATCCAGCTCCCTGCTCCCCCACCGCAGGTGGTCCTCTATCTTCCAGTCCCCGAATCTGTCATAGTTTTTTCTCAACCCAACTCTAGTCTCACACTTTGCCTTCTCAGCGCATCTAGAATGTCAAAGAGAAAAGGGTCAGGAAGACCCTCTGGGCCTGGGCCTGTGTTTGGGGATCAGGGAAGAGGTCCCGTTCTGGGGGAGCCGTGTTTCCACAAGGGTGCCCAGGGAGTGAGGGGGGGCCATCAGGAAAGGCCTGAAATACCAGGCTTCATTGGGACCATTTTCTGCAGTAAATTCAGTTCAGTCACTCAGTCATGTCCGACTCTTTGCGACCCCATGGACTGCAGCATGCTAGGCCTCCCTGTCCATCACCAACTCCCAGAATTTACCCAAACCCATGTTCATCGAGTCGGTGATGCCATCCAACCATCTCATCCTCTGTTGTCCCCTTCTCTTCCTGCCTTCAGTCTTTCCCAGCATCAGGGTCTTTTCAAATGAGTCAGTTCTTCACATCAGGTGGCCAAAGTATTGGAGCTTCAGCTTCAGCATCACTCCTTCCAATGAATATTCAGGACCGATTTCCTCTAGAATGGACTGGTTGGATCTCCTTGCAGTCCAAGAGACTCTCAAGAGGCTTCTCCAACACCGCAGTTCAAAAGCATCAATTCTTCATCACTCAGCTTTCTTTATAGTCCAACTCTCACATCCATACATGACCACTGGAAAAACCATAGCCTTGACTAGATGGACCTTTGTTGGCAAAGTCATGTCTCTGCTGTTTAATCTGCAGTAATTAGGGGGAGCCTGGAGTGTTTCAGGCAGAGGAAGGAAACTGGCCACCAGCGCAGGGTGTCATGGACTGATGCACGGAAGCCAGAGGCAGAGGTGCTGCTGCAACCAGGGTGGGAACTGATGCGAACTGACACGAGGGCAGAGGCGGCAGGAAGAGGAGGCCAGGAAGGGAAGGGCGGACAGGACTAAGGCTGGACCCAAGGAGGATGCTTGGAGCCGGCTGGGAGGTACCAGCGCTCCTCCGTCCGGTCACCAGCCGGTCCTCAGTGACCCCTGAGCGGCAGGGGTCTTCCAGCCAGGCTCTGAAGGGAGTCAGGTAAACCGTGCTGTTGTCTGGTCCCTCTCCATCCCCTGTCCAGTCACAGCTCATGGACTGACGTGAGGTCTGGGGGATCTCTGTCCCGGGAACCTGGTCTCATTAGAAGGTGCAAAAGCCAGGTCCCAAGTGTTAGGAAGACCCGAGCAGGAGGCTACCGAGGGCTCGAATCCAGCGCCTGCTGCCAGGGGGAGACCCTCACAAGGTTGGTGTCGCTTCATGGGCAGCGGGTCCCTGAAGACCAGGAGGACTCTACTGGGCTTCATCACTTTACTTACACAGAGTCACCCGAGCCAATGGTTCCTCCTAAGCCTCATTAAAAAAAAAAAAAAAGAAGTCCAAATTCTGACTGTCAGCTTTTCATTCACCAGAAAGGTGACTCTTTGGAATTCCATATCCTCAAGAAAATGAGTTCCTTATTATGAAGAAAGATCAACAGCTCTCCCAAGTTTGCACTCACAAAGAAGAAAAATGGGTTTCACAGCACCAGCCTACAATCAGAGTCTCTGCCCCTAAGATTTGCTCCAAGCTATTTGATAGCTCAGTTGGGAAAGAATCCTCCTGCAATGCGGGAGACCTGGGTTTGACCCCTGGGTTGGAAAGATCCCCTGGAGAAGGGAAAGGCTACCCACTCCAGTATTCTGGCCTGGAGAATTCCAAGAACTGTATAGTCCATGGGGTCCCAAAGAGTCGGACACGAATGAGCGCCTTTCACTTCACATTTCCTTCTCTGGGCTTCCCAGGGGGCGCGAGTGGTAACGAATCTGCCTGCCAATGCAGGAGACAAAAGAGACGTGGGGTTCAATCCCTGGGTCCCAAAGATCCTCTGATGAGGGCGTGGAAACCCACCCCAGTATTCTTGCCTGGAGAATCCCATGGACAGAGGAGCCTGGCAGGCTACAATGCAGGGATCATAAAGAGTCGGACACAGCTGAAGTGACTTAGCAGGCACGCATTTCCTTCTTTAATAAAAAATGGAGCAATATTCAGTACCTCTCCCAAAATTAAGGTATTTATATACTTCAGTTCAGTTCAGTTCAGTCGCTCAGTCGTGTCCAACTCTTTGCGACCCCATGAATCACAGCACACCAGGCCTCCCTGTCCATCACCAACTCCCAGAGTTCATTCAAACCCACCTCCATTGAGTCGGTGATGCCATCCAACCATCTCATCCTCTGTAGTCCCCTTCTCCTCCTGCCCACAATCCCTCCTAGCATCAGAGTCTTTTCCAGTGAGTCAACTCGTCGCATGAGGTGGCCAAAGTATTGGAGTTTTAGCTTTAGCATCAGTCCTTCCAATGAACACCCAGGATTGATCTCCTTTAGAATGGACTGGTTGGATCTCCTTGCTATGATTATGAAGCCTGTTAACAAAACACACCACTGAGGAAGACTAGCTGAGCTTGGGGAACACCTTTAACTTCCATGCCCAGCACCTGATGGCAGTGTTCCCACTGCAGAACTAAGGATACAACGAACGCAAGAGTATGCCGTACTTGAAACCAGAGAGGAAAATTACTGTACACTGTTTTAATCATGGCGACTCACACAGTTTTGGTGTAGATTTCTTCTTACTCATATTTTAATGCTGAAACAAATATGCAAATGTATGCTAATGGTATAGCGAAGCAAATTACCCATTGCATTTGAAGAAGCACTCCAGCAAATGACAAAATGGGATCATCATTCTGACAAAGAGATCCAGAAACAGACAGGAACAGCGGACGGAAGACACGCACGGAGCTTGGCCCTGGAGACCCAGCTCTTTGGGGATCTGTCGTGAACATGCGTTCAGAGGTTCAGAGAGAAGAGGCTTCCTCCATCCCTCTGTTCCTCCTGAGACCTTCTGGATGCAGAGCCTGGATCTGCCCAGGATCCAAGAGGGGCTGCTAAAGCTTGCAAGGGTGTGGGTTTATCATGTGCTTCCTTACACGGTTATTTCCATGATCCCATCGAAGCTATAAGCTACATGGTCAGCTTCAGACCAGGAAACACCATCCATGAACCCCAGAGCCACTGCAAAATAGTCGATGTTCTTTCCATGCATTTCTTAAACAGAGTCACAGACAAAAATCTCTCACTTTTCCATCTGGTTCCCTCACATCTCTTTCCTCAAATCTACCTGAAAAATCCCTCCCCAGCCATCCGCTGAGCAGCCAAAGCTGTCCTCTGACAACAGGAGACCCTTGCCAGTGGACAGGGCGGGGAAGGTGAGGGTCCTCAGATGCAAAGCCCTCCCGATGGGCAAGGAACCTGGGACCCTCGTGCCTGACTCATTTCAACCCACCCTTCCTATTTCCTGTTGAATATGTCAGAGCGTGAGCCTCTGCAGCAGGGGACCATCGACTGCAGAGGAAAATCCAACCACAGATGAAAAGCCTGGAGAGACCTGTGTTTCCTTGGATGCACTACACAGGATGCTGGAGGGGGTTTCCTGGGGGCAGCTCCATTGAGGAAGCCTTGCTGTCACCAGAGGCATAAAGAAGCTTCAGATCTAAGTTAACAATAAGGTTGTAAACACGAGCTTCACCAGCAGATCTGGATTCCCCTCCTCCTCTTG
Organism: Moschus berezovskii; assembly: GCF_049115385.1. Lineage (NCBI taxonomy): Eukaryota > Metazoa > Chordata > Mammalia > Artiodactyla > Moschidae > Moschus > Moschus berezovskii. Next base: position 56,101,966 of record NC_142472.1, read on the forward strand.
CCTAGCTCGGGGTCCTAACTCAGCTTCCTTTAGCCAGTGGCTCCTTCCACCAGCCACCACCCCTCCGCTGCCATCTCCTACGTGGTGCCCCCCTCCCTCCCCATCATGCCTGGTGAAATGGGTTTTCTATTGAGCCACCAAGGGAGGGCCCAGATTAAACCTTCAAATCCATCTTTTAAATCCATCTTTTAAATGCATGGGTTGCTGTAAATCCAGGCCTTGTCTCCTACTATCACTGCATCCCCTCTTCCCACAACTGAGCAGTTCTCACCCTCTGCCAGTATTTCCTGGGCCCATTTTAAGAGCTGGGTGCCCAGGAGGAAAGCTGCAAGGAGGTAGGAAGAAAAAAGGGGGCTGTGAAGAGAGCCTCCCTCCTTCACACCAGGGATCTGATCTTCCTGGCTAGTTTCTCCCTCCAAGACAAACTGCTCTGGCCCGGCTTCCCATATTGATTTAATCAAAAGTCCAAACACAATTTCGGGACTGTCAAAACAGGACCCGAAGACCTGACGCCGACAATTAATGTAAGTCAAGGCCACCCACCCGCCCCATGGTGTCTTGTTGAGACGCCCTGCTCCAGGTGTGCGATTGCCACCAGCGGGCGGTTGTACTGGGGAGTCCTGATGTTGGGCTGGAAGCTATAATTACCCGGTATATAATTTGGCTGCTAAATGGATTGTTTACAAAGGTGCGTGTGATGAAGTCACGGGCATGGCAGCGCATAGCAACAAGGCTGGTTGGGAGGGGCCGCTCCACCTGCCGCTGTGGCTGCTGCAGACTCTGACCGCCCGAGTCACCTGGGCCCGGGGCCGCGTGATGTGTGGAAATACCCGGCCTTCCATCCTCAGGTGTCATCAGTAATGAACCCTGGGTGGAAGGAGACTCCCCTTGGCACAGGACAGGAGATGGAGCTCTGCTGAGCCCCAGGCCTCCAGGGTCAGCTTGGAAAGAAAACAGGTCTGGCGGAAGCCCCGATGGAAAGGTCAAGGTCACAGGGTTTTGTTCTGGGCAGGTTCTGGAGTTGGAGACTGTCCCATTAAAGCTGCAAGTGACTGCAGGCATCAACCTCTCGGTACCATGGCTGAGATGTCAGAAAGCCTTTCTGAGACCACAGAAATGACTTGTCAAAAGCGAGATGATATCCCCTAAGGACAAGGGCAAAGCCAAGGCCCCATTTGGGAACCTGGAAAAACCAACAAAAAACTAGAGACCCAAAATATGAATAATGGTTTGAACACAAAGGCCTGCGGTATCGGTATCATCTCACAGGTCAAACATGCTTTTGTAATGAAGTGCTCTTTTAAAACGCGAGAAAAGAAATAGACGTAGAGAATAAACTTATGAGTACCAAAGAGGAAAGGGGGAAGGGGAGAGATAAATTAGGAGTCTGGGGTTAACAGAGACAAACTACTGTATATAAAATACATAAACAACAAGGTCCTGCTATATGGCACAGGGAACTCTATTCAATATCCTGTAATAAACTATAATGGAAAAGAATATGAAAAATTTATATATATATAACTGAATCACTTTGTTGTATACCAGAAACTAAGACAATATTGCAAGTTAACTATATTCCAATAAAAGTAAATAATAAAGAAAACCCCAACATAATCAATGGGGATTTACTTCAAAAGAATTTAAGAATTTTTTAAAAATTTAAGAATTTAGAAGAAATTATCTTTCTAATCTTAAGAACTAAAATTTTGGAAAAGCAAGGGAAAATTAGAGGGGTTTGGTGAAGAGGAAATAAATAACAAGAGGGATGGAAAACTGGACCTAAGAAGAAAGGGTAAAGAATTCAACGGCATTCACTCCACACGGAAGCAGGTGAGTGGGGGCTAGAACCTCACAGTACACAGTGTTCTCAGAAATGCTAAGTACAGTGGTACTGAATTCCACCCAACATGGGTCTTCCTGGACCATGTCCCAGGAGCCTGGGTTAATAAGGCAGGCTAAGTTGCTTCCATCAGGTCCGACTCTGTGCAACCCCATGCACTGTAGTCCTCTGCCCACGGGATTCTCCAGGCAAGAATACTGGAGTGGGTTGCATGCCCTCCTCCAGGGGATCTTCCCTGAGTTAATAAGGTCCTGAGAAAATACTAACATGAGTTTCATCTGCAAAGTGATCCCGTGCTCTCTGCCAGCTGGAGGCTGAGTAACCAGGAATCAGGTCTTCTCTCTCCTCCGTGGTGACACTTAGGGCACATACTCGGTACCCACCAGGCGCCAGGCATGCTGGGAAGCCTGGGCATCCTTGCTCAGCAACACAACAGACTCCATCTTCCAGTGAAGGAAGCGCTTCCTAAGAGTATGGATGATCAAGTGTTAGTCGCTCAGTCATGTTCAGTGCTTTGCAACCCCAAGGACTGTAGCCCACCTGTAGCTCCTCTGTTCATGGGATCCTCCAGGCAAGGATACTGGGGTGGGTAGCCATTCCCTTCTCCAGGGGATCTTCCCAATCCAGGGACCCAACCCCAGTCTCCTGCACTGCAGGCAGATTCTTTACCATTCTAGCCACCAGGGAAGCCCCATTGGATGATCAAATCCATGAAAAATTCCAATCAAAGTTAGGGACCTAAAGAATGAAGAGGACAACTTTACGTCTTGGTGGGGGGACAAAATCTGACCCCAGGACCTTTCATTCTCACGCAGCCAGTGGAGGAGCCTGGGACTGTCCCAAAGCTCTCTCTGCCCAGCCACCTGCCCCTCCTTTGCTCAGACTGAACAGTGTTTCCAGGCAGTAGACAGGAGTGATGGTTGTCCAGTCCTGAGATCTGTCTGTCCTGTCTGACCTGGGTCCTGGCTCCGAGCCTGAGGTCTAGAACCTTTTACCAGCCTGCTTTCTGATGAGGTGGACAGTTTGGTTCTTGTCTAGCCCCTGATAGGAGCCAGGGACCCCAAGGGACCCCAGCAGGGAAGGAGCAGAGCAAAAGACATGCCCTGACTCATGACTCTTCTCCCCTCTAGCCGACAGCTAAGCCCAGCTGGAACCAAGAGGGCAGGAGAGCCAGGAGACACAGGCCACAGAGAACAGCCTCTGGGATGCTGAGCAGAGTGGAGATGGGTGGACGATGGATGAGGATTTGGGGGACAACTGGAGACCAGTGCAGATAAAGCTTGGAGGTAAAGGTGAAGCACGGTAAAGCGCTTTACCAGTGTAGGTAAAGTGTGGAGCCGGTATTGGGAATGACCATCCAGTGGAGGAGAAGGCAGAGCAACTGGTGTAGAACATTTAGCCCCAGCACCCTCCAGGCAGTCCAGGAGAGCACTTTCAACACATAAACCATCTATCATCCTGCCCTTGCCACTGTCCACCAGGACCCACGGAGACAGGGCTGCAGTCTTGAATCCCAATAGCAGAGGAGGGCCAGTGGGGTATCACTTCTGCACAGCATGTCCAGCCCAGGGCCTGGAGGGAGAGGGGGGCAAAATCAGAACTCCACGTCACAAACACCTTCTTGTCTTCTCTAAGGATGCTCCCTCTTCTACAGGCATTTTGCTGTGACACTCGGTAGGTTCAGTCCTCTGCATTCAGATGGGCCAGCATCTTCAACAGACACCAGTCGTGATCAGCTACAGAGTAAGGAGAGAGGGTGGCCCCGGGGAGGGGGGGCGGTTGTGGTGGAGGGGAGCCACGTGGGAATGAGGGAAGGCAGGAAAGCTGGGAGATTTTGTACAATCCCAATGAGAAAATGCCACCGCAGAGGCCTGTGTACATATGGATGTGTTAGTCACTCGTATCCAGCTCTTTGCGACCCCCTGGACTGTAGCCGGCAGGCTCCTCTGTTCACAGGATTTTCCAGGCAAGAATACTGGAGTGGGTAGCCACTCCCTTCTCCAGGGGATCTTCCTGACCCAAAAATCAAACCCAGGTCTCCCACTTTGCAGGCAGATACTTTATCTGAGCCACCAGGGAAGCCCAAATATGCCTAACATTTTAAAAATAATTAAAAAAAAATTTTTTTTTAAATATCATTATTGGGCCATACAGCATGTGGGATCTTAGTCCCCTGACCAGGGATCAAACTTGCACCCCTTGTATTGGAAGGGTAGAGCCTTAACCACTGGGCCACCAGGGAAGTCCACCTAAACTTCTGATAGAGATAAAACAGCTGCTGCTGCTGCTGCTGCTAAGTCACTTCAGTCGTGTCCGACTCTGTGTGGCCCCATAGACGGAAGCCCACCAGGCTCCCCCGTCTCTGTGATTCTCCAGTCAACAACACTGGAGTGGGTTGCCATTTCCTTCTCCAATGGGTGAGACAGCTACTGATAATGATAACCATTTCAGTTTTGCTCAACTATGATCCCTAGATTACAACGTCTCATTACCGCTCCCCTCCCCCCCTTAAAAAAAAATCTGACTTTTCCAACAGAGTCAGAGCCCTTGGTTTCTTTTTGTTTGAAGAAAGTCAACTTGAACAATGACTGGCTGCATTCTCATTCAAAACCAGTCTGAAGTCTGGGCAGGGCCTGCAGACATTTTGTCTTCTCTCTGCCTCTACCCCGGGCTCCATCTAGCGTCCGCCAGCCAGTACTACACTCTTCTTCCCACTTCTTGAAGATGTCTTTTTTTTTTTCTCCATAATGAGCAGGTTTCATAGAAAGTCATGAGACTTGATAGGGGGAAAAAAATTGGCTTCTGTGACAGACATTTTTTTTTAAAGTGGATGAGCAATAAAGACTTCCCATTTATTGGATTTCACACATGATTTTGCCTGAGCCAAACCAAAGACTCATGACTCTCAAAAACAATGAATAGGCAGAGTACAGAGGGTTTGGGCAGTTTTCTCAGGACTGTCTTGTTTTTAGGAAAGATGTCTGTGTGGACATAGGAAAAGATGACTGATTTGCACATGGAATAAGCACGGTTTTCAGGGTCAGGTCTCATACAGCTAAGACTTACTGGAGCCCTTGTTTGGCGCTGAACCGTGCCTCCACCCCAAACTCAAATAAATCCTAACCCCAAGTTCCCCAGGATAGAACCACACTGGAGCTGAGGCAGTTAAGTTAAAAGGACGACTGGTGTCCTTAGAGGAAAATTAAAAACAGACTGTGTACACACAGGGGTTACCAGGTAAGGACACAGATACAAGATGGCACCAGCCAAGGGGAGAGACCTCAGGAGATCCCAACTTCACTGGCACCTGGATCTTGGACTTCCAGCCTCCGGAGCTATGAGACAATAAATTTTTCCTGTTTAAGCCCTTCAGGCTACAGGGTTTTGTTATGGTGGCCCTAGCAAAACTAATACAGCCCCAAACTTTTCTTTTTAATGTTTATTTATATTTATTTGGCCGCACCAGGTCTTAGCTGCAGCACTCAGGGTCTTTAGTTGTGGCATGCTGGATCTAGTGCCCTGACCAGGGATGGAAGCCCAGGGCCCCCTGCATTGGGAGCGCGGAGTCTTAGCCACTGGACCACCAGGGAAGTCCCTCCCCCTAAACTTCCCCGCCTCCCCCTCACAACCTGGGCAAATGTTGGGACACCAGAGGAAATACTGGTCACATTAAGTTACGAGTGACCAGTGCAAGTTTTGTGTCCCTACATCTCATACACAGTGAGTCCCGAGCTCTGCAACGCTGGGCAATAGCTTTGGGAACCGCCTTTGCCCACTCCTCCCTCCCGTCAGTAGGGGCGCTGCTGCTGCTAAGTCGCGTCAGTCGTGTCCGACTCTGTGCGACCCCATAGACAGCAGCCCACCAGGCTCCCCCGTCCCTGGGATTCTCCAGGCAAGAACACTGGAGTGGGTTGCCATTTCCTTCTCCAGTGCATGAAAGTGAAAAGTAAAAGTGAAGTCGTTCAGTTGTGTCCGACTCTTAGCGACCCCATGGACTGCAGCCCACCAGGCTCCTCCGTCCGTGGGATTCTCCAGGCAAGCGTACTGGAGTGGGGTGCCATTGCCTTCTCCCAGTAGGGGCGCTAATAAGAGTTAAACCTATCCTGGGACTGGGTTCATGGGCGGAGATTTAGGAGAATCAAGACCCTCCCCCGGGAGGCAGTTGGGCGCTAGATCTGCCTTGGACCACAACCAGGTGTGTAAGCTTGGTTAAGTACCGCGCCTCTCCCAGCCCTGGTTTTGTCCTCTGTAAAATGAGGGCGGCCGGGTTGCCAGGAAAATTAAAGGTGCTCATTTCACAGGGCCTCTGGCTCCTCTCTGCTCAGGACACTTCCACTAGCCACACCTAAGCCGGGAGGCGAACACCAGGATCTTAAGGTGGGGAGGGGGTGCGGAACCCGACGGCCTTCCTCTCCAAAGAAGAGAAGGAGAAGCTGGTTGTGCGCGTGTAGACCTTTAAACACCCTTGTTCGCCGCCCCTTGCAGTGCCCAGGGGACGCCCGGATAAAGGCCAACTTCAGAAAATTGCTTCCAGTGACCTTGGATTTCATGACCTCTCCAATCAGGATACAGGGGCCTTTGGCGAGAAATTCAGATTCTGATTTTCAAAGCACAGAAGCCCGATGGCTGCAGCACCTGCACCAGGAAAGGGCATCCGGCGCGAGGAGCCAGGCCCCCGGGGAACCGCAGCGCCGACTCAGCCGTCTCCGAGAGAGATCGATCTCCATCCGGCAGGGCCGTTTCCTTCGCCCGGCCCCGCTGCTCCGGGGCTGTGGCCGCGCGCGGCCCATTAGGGACTGGGGGACCCGACGGCGCAGCGCTCCGCCCGGCGCCGCCACTCTCCCCGCCCGGCCGCCCGCTCCGCTGGGGGCGAGGGCAGCCCGCCGGGCCCCCGCAGCCCGCGTCCGCTCGCCAAGCGGGCGGTGCGCACGACGCGTCCCTGCGCGCGCGGCCGCGCCCTGAAGGCGCCCAGGCCCCGCGGCCCCCGCGCGGTCCCCGCGATAGGGGGGGCGCGGCGCCCCCTGGCGGACATCGGCTCCCTCGAGCCGCTTTAGATGTTCAAGTTCGGTCATCTGGGGGTAGTTTTCCAGCTAAAACATACACACACACTCACACACACGGAGGCACACACTCACACACACGCAGGCACACACTCACACACACGCAGGCACACACACACAAATACAAGCCAGATGAGAGATTTCAGTTGGGTGCATCCGAGATCTCAGTGGCAAGCTTCACACAGGCTGAGTCAAAGAACAGAAAAGCAATAAAAACGAAATATGGGTTCGGCCAGAAAAGTGCCGAGAAGGCTCTGGAACTGAACGCTATGTACCCAGCAGCCACAGAACACTCGGTGTTCCGTCTGGACTTATCTGCCCTGGGAAATAGAGGCGTGTGGCATTTCTCTCCTGGAACCACTGTGTATTTGGCAAGGAAGGAATGCTTTGCAAATGCCACTTGCTTTTTTTTTATTTTCTGAATGTATAATACTGACTCAGGAAGGCTGCTGTCAGAAAAGGGAATGTCTCCTGTAGGCTCAGCGAAGACGAGAGTCAAAGCACCATAAACCCGAGGAGTTTCTTATGTTGGTTTGATGGAAGTAGAAACGATAAGTAAACTGTGTTCATATGAACATCTGAAAAAGCTTGTAACACTCAGTGGCAACTGTAATCCAGCCTTGTGTTTTATTCCCTTCATAAAACATTTAAATGTGGAAACTGTCTAGGAGTCTCAGCCATCTGCGGCAGGCGGTCAGTCCCGTGATGGGGGCCTCTCTGCTGTCACTCTGTGTGTGGATGGCGGTGTGGTCAGTCATGCGATGGGATCTCATATAAACCCCAGCAGAGGTGACAGGCTGACCCTTCTGCACAGAGCTGCAGGCGTTGGAGAGAAAAAAGAGGAGGAGACGAGGCAAAGAGAGAGAGAGATGCTCTTGTTGACTTTGCAAACTAAATTAAAAGACATGTCCTTTTTGGACTAAATCAACAAGGTGTCTCTGTGTCCCTCAGGGCCTGGGGTTCTTAACCCTGGGGAAACCAGAGGGGCAGAGGAGCTAAGAGGGGTGAAGGGTCTCCTGGATGGCCCAAGGCCCAGCCTGACTCTGAGGACATCTTGGCCCATGCTTGACCACGTGTAGGCCATCTTTGGTCATTCTTGAGGAAAGTCAAAGTGATGGTTTAGGCTTTGTACCCACCACTCCGCCTGTGCAAGTCAGGGCTGCAATTCCTGCCTGGAGCGGCAGGAAGAGAAGCTGGTTACTCCATGTGGATATTTAAACACCCCTGTTTGTTGAATTCTGCTCAATGTTATGTGGCAGCCTGGATGGGAGGGGAGTTTGGGGGAGAATGGATACACATATATGTATAGCTGAGTCCCTTTGCTGTCCACCTGAAACTATCACAACATTGTTAATCCGCTATACTCCAATATAAAAAGTTAAACAATAAATAAATAAAAATAAACAAATAATAAACACCGCTGTTCTCCCCCACTCAGCCCTGAATTTACCATTCAGGAGAAATGGAAGACCCTGGGGCACTGGAGGTTGAAATGGATCTAGGGAGTAGAGACTTCAGAAGTGGGGGAAGGGAGGGATCATAAATTTACATAATTTGGAAAAAATGTTATAGGTTCTGCTTTAGCTTTTGTGTTAAGTGATCAACTCAAGTCATCATATGTTTACAAATACTTTTTAATTGTAGAGGACAGGAAAAGTTGGAAAACAAAGCAGTAAGGAATGAAGGCAACTTGATGTCTGTATATTGATGAAAGAATAACTTTTCTTATCTAATCAAGACTAGTTAAGACCAAAGAGAGCCAGCATCACTCCATTATTATGGCAGCAAACATGTGACACCTGTTGTGGCCAAACATGATTGTGATGAAAGTCCTGACATCTTTGCTTATCTGCAGATATAATGGAACTCTGCATATTTTACATTGTTGATTCTCAAAAAGTGTCACCATGGAACATATTCGAAATGCGGATTTTCAGGTCTCTTCCTAGACCTCCTGAATAAGAAACTCTGAAAGCAGACTCAGCAGTCTGCTTTAACAAGCCCTCCAGCCTGCAATGCAGGAGACCCAGGTTTGATCCCTGGGTAGAGAAGATCCCCTGGAGAAGGGAATGTTTACCCACTCTAGTATTCTTGCCAGGAGAATGCCATGGACAGAGGAGCCTGGCAGGCTACAGTCCTTGGGGTTGTAAAGACTCAGACCCAACTGAGCGACTAACACACACCAGGCGATTCTGACACTCTAAAGTTGAAGAACCTCTGCTCTGCATCATATCTTCCTTGTGGTGTCAAGTATTTAACTTTGATCTGAAAGTCAGAGTAAATCCATGAGTGATGGGCTTAAAGTCAGGTTTGGAATATGGAAAATAAAAGGTTGATAAATATGAAATCATCATTCGCAACTCCTTCTAAGTGAAAGACACTGCATAAATCAGCAGACAGCCTATGAGGAGAGACAGATAAGATGAAAGGGGAGGGGAACAGACGTCATGGAACCTGGAGGGAGGAGGTATATGGTGATGAGCCACGGGCACTGCTGCCAGCCAGGCCCACCGAACATCTCCATCACTGATAATAAGCCAGTGCTTACCAACTTTAACATTTGCAGATCTAACTAAGTTCGTGGAAATCCCAAATTGATAGATCTGAGAAGGCAGCAACAGAACTGGGATGCTGGTTTAAAGCTAATAGTTTGTCATTTATTGGGGATAAAGTATTGTAGTCAGGGGGCTTCCCAGGTGACTTAGCCATAAAGAATACACCTGCCAATGCAGGAGGCACAGGTTCGATCCCTGGGCCGTGAAGAACCCCTGGAGGAGGGCATGGCACCCCACTCCCTTATTCTTGCCTGCAAAATTCCATGGACAGAGGAGGCTGGTGGGCTACAGTCCATAGAATAGGGTCACAAAGAGTCGGACATGACTGAAGCAACTTAGCCACACACAGAGAAAATATACTCAGTGTAAAAGCAATGATATGATATGACCACCAGAAGACGTTAATGAGACGTTAGGCTCTCTTAAAGAAAGCCTTGTCTTTTTAAGAGGCAAAGCTACCCATGTCCTTATCTCTGGAGCCTGTGGATGCTACCTTATAAGGGCTTTGTTTACAGGTGTGATGAAGTTAGGGGTCTTGAGTTGGGGAGATGGTCCAAAATTATCCAGTGTGCCCTAAATGCAATCAGATGCATTCCTCTTAAGAGGGAAGCAAAGGGAGATGTTACTAAATACAAAAGCGACAACGCTGTGAAGACAGATGGAGGGACTTGAAAGTGCTGGCCTTGAAGAGTGGAGCAAAGCTGCCACAAAACCAAGGAAAGCTCACTGCCACCAGGAGCCAGAGGAGACAACAGAGTCTCAGGGTGGTGTAGGGGTTGGGGACAGTCCTGCCGACACCTTGATTTTGGCCCAGGAATACTGATTTTGGAATTCTGGCTTCCAGAAGTGTGAGACAATAAATTCCTGTTGTTTCAAGACATCATGTTTGTGGTCACCTGTTACAGCGACCACAGGAAATTAACCCAGGGAGAGAGAAAAGAGTTCCCTTCCATCTTTCCCTTGTCAGGACTGTGTTTGGTCTGGGCGATCACATTGGATCACAATGGATCACACTTGGGCGATCCATTTACTGAAAGAGGCTTTAAGAGTTGTTCCGAACCGTCCCAACAGGAAAAATGACCAACAGTTGTAAGCTACCAGGTGACAAATTTCAGCTTAAAATAAGGAAGTGTCCTCTGGTCAAAAAGGGAATGTGAAAAGTGTTAGTTGATCAGTCATGTCTGACTCTAACCCCATGGACTGTAGCCCTCCAGATTCCTCTGTCCATGGGATTCTCCAGGCAAGAACACCAGAGTGTAGAGCCATTTCCTTCTCCAGGGGATCTTCCCGACCCAAGGATTGAACGTGGATCTCCTGAATTGCAGACAGATTCTTTACCATCTAAACCCCCAGGGAAGCCCAAAGAGGAAATCAGCAGCTTCAAATGGTAGTGACGCCATGACTGAAGGTATTCAAGCAGAGACGAGCAGCATTTGTCCGGGATGTGAATACTGTAAAGGCAGTGCTAGCCCCAGAGGCAGGCTGGGTTGGAGACTGGATAAAATCCCTTTGAACCCAGGGATTCTAAGCCAGAGTGATTTTACAGCACTTCTCTGCTCTCACTGGAGCCCAGGCAGACAGTAAGAGGGTGCAAACAGTTGTAAAAGTCTGAGCATGCAATGATTAAACCCAGGCACGGATGTGGCTTTGGAGATGGAAAGGAAGGAATGCATTTTTAAAAAGGTTTTGGAGGCTTAAGTAATCAGCCTTTGGCAGCAGCTTGAATCTGGAGAGAGGAGAGTATTTATTAGGTGCCTACTAAGAGCTTTGACCCGGTAGCCATGGGCAAAATAAATAAAGGATGGATGCCTATCTCCGGGAGACAGGGGAGCCCACGGGAAATAATTAGGGAGCCGGGTGCGGTAATGAAGTCGCTGTGATGTGAGTGACAGTGGAGCAGAAGGGGATCAAGAAGGCTAGATTCATCGGAGTTTGGGGTTTGGTTTTTGAGGAAGTGGGCATTGAAAGCGGAGGGGAGTGAGGCTGGGCCTGGAGCTGCAGTGCCAGCAACGACACAGGCTAAAAAGCTTCAAGATACCGAAGACGACGTTCATTTGTTGTCACGCTCAATTTGAATGTGGTTGCGGCGCCTCCAAGGAGAGGATCTTGGTGACCCCAGAGTGGGAAAGCAGTTCTTAAAAGCTCAGAAGGGCAGAGCATGTGGCAAGTGCTTAATGGATTTGAATATATCACAGCAAAAGCATCTTTGAGGAAGGACAAGGTTATAGGCAGACTGGGAGAAGATACTAGCAGTGTCAAAACTGACAGGGGACCCGGTCAAGATACGCACGAGCCCTGCGACTCACCGGTGGGTGTCAAGGTCCCCTCTCTTCAATGAACAAAGGATCAGAAGGAGACAAAAGCACAGAGGAGGCAACTGTTCTGGATAGCAGGCATGCGAAGAGATGCTCAAACTCACTAGTAATTAGAGAAATGCAAATGAAAGTAACGGGGTATCATTTACAGCCATTTGATTGGCCAGAGTTGGGAAGCTGGACATTGGCAGCTAGTGGTCCAAGTGTGGGAACACTGGGATTCCGGTCGTGCGGGAGGTCTGTAGAACAGTGCAGCCTTTCTAGAGAGCAGCACTTAAGTCAAGGTCAACGTCCGGATCTGTAACCCAACACCACCCACACACACACATCCTGGGGAAATCCGCCTCCATGTCCTCAGGGCCAGGGAGATGCTCACTGAAGTTCTGTTTGTGGCTGTGGGAGGTCCATCTAGCAGGGGCGGGTGGGAACAGTGCAAGAGGGGCTGTCTGAAATACCCTGCCAGAGCAGAAGGCACGGAGTAAGCGAACAGAGCTTTGTAAACATACTGTGTGTCAGGAAGTGGGAAACCAGATGAGGGCTGCCAGACATCTGTGTGCATTTCATAGCACGTGCGTGTGAAACAGCGCAGGTGTGCCGATCACGTGAGGGTGGACGCCTAGCTGTTGTCGTTGTTCAGTTACTAAATGAACCTCTCCGTGACACATGGACTGTAGCCCACCAGGCTCCTGTGTCCTCCACTGTTCTCCCAGAGTTTGCTTAAACTTGTGTCCATTGAGTCAGTGATGCCATCCAACCGCCGCATCCTCTGCCGCCCCCTTATCCTCCTACCCTCAATCTTTCCCAGCATCAAGGTCTTTTCCAATGAGTGGGTTCCTCACATCAGGTGCCTAGAGGGGAAAGAAAAGGCAGTAGGGAATGGAAGCCAAAAATGAACGCACGCACACACACCTGGATACATGAAGGCAGGAGGCGGGGCCGTGTAGGAACCAGGGATAGAGTACAGTATCACCAGAGGACTGTCCTCACCCCTGCCCTCAGCTTCTGAGAGCACAGTGGCAGATGCTCTGAGGCATTCTACCAATTATGAGTGCAATTCCAGACCCGAATATACACAGATGGCCTCTGAGATTGAGTAAAGAAAGTGGTACCACGAGGGACCCATGATGGGCTATAAAGTTGAAGTCATGACAAACAAAATTTTTTTTTTAATGTATAGAACTACTGTGGCTTGGATGGTAAAGAATCTGCCTGCAATGTGGGAGACCTGGGTTCAATCCCTGGGTTAGGAAGATCCCCTGGAGGAGGGCATGGCAACACACTCCAGTATTCTTGGCTGGAGAATCCCCATGGACAGAGGAGCCTGGCAGTCTATAGTCCATGGGGTCTCAAAGAGTCGGACACAACTAACCGACTAAGCACACCAAACTAGTAGATCAAAGAATGCCATTAGATATGACACTGCATTTTCTGCAAAACGATGGGATGCTCTCTGTCAAAGTAGCAAAGAAAGGTGGGCAGGATGAGAAGTACCGAGTACGTTGTTTGTAGTTAGGCAACTAAATCCTGTCGAGCTTGGTTCAATTTAATTGAACAATCAATTTAATTCCCTCTAGAGCTATGATTCTTTAGTTTTCCGGTTTCTACCCTTTGAGACTCTTAAAAAAGTGTTCGCTCCTCTTCCCAGAAAAATATACACAGGCATATACAAAAGTGGGCTTCCCAGATGGCGCCAGTGGTAAAGAACTCACCTGCCGGTGCAAGGAGACATAAGAGCCCTGGGTTCAATCCCTGGGTCCGGAAGATGCCCTGGAGGAGGGCAATGCTACCCACGCCAGTGTTCTTGCCTGGAGAATCCCACGGACAGAGGAGTCTGGCAGGCTACAGTCCATGGGGTCACAAAGAGTTGGAGACGACTGAGTGACTAAACAGTGAGAGACATTTGTCATCGAAGGAAGCTATTGGGTGTGATGGGGAGACCACTGGCAGATGCGTAGCCTCAGAGCCACGAAGGCTGACCTTGACCTACAGCTGCTTCCTGAGCATCGTCACCTCATTTACAAAGACTCCTGGGGACCAGCCTCTGCTCTCAGTTGACACGACTGAAGCGACTTAGCATGCGCGCACAGAAAAGTATGTGTTCAATACTGGGGGTGGGGGCAGTGTGCACCCTTGGAGCCATGGGTCTCAGGATCTTCAGAAGCAGCATGATGCTCTGTTTTTTTCACTGTATCCTATCAGGTACCACAAAACTGTGATTTGTTCCATTACTGACGATGTTCACTTTGGTCACCCGACCAGGGGAATGCCAGCCAGTCTCCCCCTCTGTAAAAGCACTCATCTTTGCTTTGCTATTAATAACTATTTCATGGGGAGGTATGTCTAAACTACTTGAATACCATGTTCCTTATCAATTTAGCCTGTCATTTATGTACATGTATTCTTTCATCATTTTTTTCTATTTATTCTTTCATTTATTTATATCTTTTATACTTGTGGTCTCCTGTTTTTTTCATCAGGTTATCTCTTACTATAATTTTATATTTTGACACTCATATTGTCCCCGATTTGGCCATCGAAAGCCCCATCCAGACGTTTTCCGTTATTTAGAAACCCAGATCTGGGTGTTTAGTATGCTCATTGCAATTTGACTGTCACTGCTTTTGGGGAAGGATGTGTAAATACAGACATAGGTGGAGATGGTGATGACAATACAGCTGGACACACACACAGACACAGCTATATTCATCTCTGTATCTTCCTGTTGAAAAAGGAGTTTGAACACCTCCAATTCCAGTCTAACTAGGAATTCTCATTTTCTCCCTTTCCAAATTTGTACCTTCTTTCTGTGCTCTCTGTCATCCTTAAGACATTCATTTCTCTGACCAATCTCCCTGCAAGTGGCCCATCCCCTGTCCCCCCTCCTCCCCTCCCTAGGGCTCTGACCTCCTTTGCACGCTGCCCACCACCCCACCCCACCCAACAAGGAGTTACCTAATTGTCTGCGAAGACTCTGATGCTGGGAGGGATTGGGGGAGGGATGAGAAGGGGACGACAGAGAATGAGATGGCTGGATGGCATCACTGACTCAATGGACGTGAGTTTGAGTGTACTCCGGGAGTTGGTGATGGACAGGGAGGCCTGGCGTGCTGTGATTCATGGGGTCGCGGAGAGTCGGACACGACTGAGCGACTGAACTGAACTGAAGTAACAAAGGGAGAAGGCAATGGCAGCCCACTCCAGTGTTCTTGCCTGGAGAATCCCAGGGACAGAGGCACCTGGTGGGCTGCCGTCTGTGGGGTCGCACAGAGTTGGACACGACTGAATTGACTTAGCAGCAGCAGCAGCAAGCTAATAAAGAAACCTTAAAACTATACATAGTGAGGAAAATGTTCCGTGGATTTTCATTTGACCTCCTATTTTCCTGACTTTAAAACCATCGTTCCTTTGATGTCTGTGCATGAGATGTTGAGAAACCCCCACCTCTGTCTGCATGACTGTGAAAATTAAAGTGAAAGTCGCTCAGTCATGTCCGACTCTTTGCGACCCCATGGCCTATACAGTCCATGGAATTCTCCAGGCCAGAACACTGTAGTGGGTAGCCTTTCCCTTCTCCAGAGGATCTTCCCAACCCAGGGATCGAACCCAGGTCTCCCACACTGCAGGTGGATTCTTTACCAACTGAGCCATCAGGGAAGCCTAGATGGGCAAAAAACTTGCACCTGGCAGCTGAGTCCGCATCGCCAATGCCGGCCCGCTTGGAATCCCAGCCTCGGGTCCTACTGCCTCACGCATGTGCCTGAGTCCCCGACCCTCAGTCCCCGACCTGTCCTTTCACAGCCTCCTCAGATCAGTACTGGAAACCCCTCCACTGAGTTACCCTGAAAACCCAGAAGTTATCCTGGATTCTCCTCTTTCCCAAACACCACCTCCACACCCAACATGGAGACCTTTCTCCCACACGCGGGATGTGAGCAGGGCTGGGCTCCACCTCCAGGCTGCAGGTCTCAGCTGCAGGGGATGGTCCCTTTGTCCCCAAAGGGTCACAGCCTGGAGAGAAGGGGCAGGGACAGTGCCACAGCCTACAGAAAACTGAGCTGGAACGGAATGTCACAGTCAGCATGGGCAATCTGGGGGTTGTAGCTTATAAAGGCAAAGCTAATGGATAAATCCTCTGCAGTCTATTCTGTGAGCAACCATAAGTCATCTTTCAAAAAAATAAATCAATATACACGTACCCCAATGCTCACTGCAGCTCTGTTTACAATAGGCAGGACATGGAAGCGACCTAAATGTCCAGAGAGGAATGGGTAAAGAAGCTGTGGTACATATACACAATGGAGTACTACTCAGCCATGAAAAGGAGCAAAAGTGAGCCATTTGCAGAGACATGGATGGACCTAGAGACTGTGATAGAAAGTGTAGGTCAGAAAGAGAAAACCAGACGCCAGATAGTATCACTTATATGTTGAAGCGAGAAAATAGGTACAGATGAGCCTGCTTGCAAAGCAGGAACAGAGACGCAGACGAGGAGAACAAACGTCTGGATGCCAAGAGGGGAAGGGGTTGTAAGGGATGAAAGCAGACTGGGATTGACACATACACACTATTGATACGATGTATAAAACAGGCAACTAATGAGAGTCTGGAGCTTCCCTGGTGGCTCAGACAGTAAAGCATCTGCCTGCAAAGTGGGAGACCTGGGTTTGATCCCCGGGTCAGGAAGATACCCTGGAGAAGGAAATGGCAACCCACTCCAGTACTCTCGCCTGGAAAATTCCATGGATGGAGGAGCCTGGTGGGCTACAGTCCATGGGGTCACAAAGAGTCAGACACGACTGAGCAACTTCACTGGTAATAAGAGTCCACTGCATAGCACGGGGATCTGCTAAATGCTCTGTAGTGCCTAAATTGGAAGGAAATCCAAAAAAAGAGGGGACATTTGAATACGTATAGCTGGTTCACTTTGCTATACAGCAGAAACTAACACATCATGGTAAAGTCAGGTCTGACCTGGTGGTAGCCCACCAGACTCCTCTGTCTGCGGGACATTCCAGGCAAGAATACTGGAGTGGGTTGCCATTCTCTTCTCCAGGGGATCTTCCCAACCCAGGGATTGAACCCAGGTCCCCTGCACTGCAGGCAGATTCTTTATCGTCTAAACCACCAGGGAAGCCCTAAAGCAACTGTATGCCAACACAAATTTTAAAATTATAAAGTATTAATAAATGAATCACTCCCAGTGACTTCACCCAGTCCCAGCGCCACCTAGGGTCCTGGTGGGTGGGGATGGGGGGAGCCCTAGCCCCCTGAGGCTGCTCTGTAACAGTACTGAGCTCCTGGCCTCATTCCCCCGACCCTCTGTGGGTAAGTGACCTGCCCAGGGCCCCACAGTCCATCAGCCAGAATGGCAGGACCCCTGTCACTCAGCTTTCTGAGCCAGAAACTCACCTGCTTCTCTAATCACTGACGTGACAGTACCAGCCATGCCCGGTGGCAGGGAACACACACTCCATAAATATTCATTCTCTACTGTCTGTGTACTTTTCTGCAGTGCAGTGACTCAGTCCTGCAGAGAAACACTTGGCTGTTTTCTGTAAATTCATGCTGGTAGCCAAGGGCTTTATTTTGCTCCAAGGCTTGGGTTGGGGATGTTGACCTCCTAACAGCGCCCTGTCACCAGTGGCTTCTCCCACCTCTGGTTCCAACATAAAGCTGTAGTGTGCCCCCTACACACAGCTTGGAAAAGGGCTATGAGGGGAAGCAAGGTGTCAGATGGACCTGAGTCATGATCATGGGTGTGCCGGGAAGCCCAAGTCAAGGGAGGCTATAGACAGAATGATCAAAACAACTTTTGAAAACAAGCAGAAATGCATCTAGTTCTTGAGTCTGTGGACTGTGTTGTACAGAGTGTTCCTTGAATTGCAAAGATCTGATACATTTTTTTTTTTTTTGATCACACAGCATGGCTTCTGGGATCTTAGTTCCTGGACCAGGGATGGGAACGTGCCCACTCAGCAGTGAGAACAGGAAGTCCTAACCATTGGACCACCTCGGAGTTTCCCAGATCTGACACATTTTTTTTTTAAAATCATGAGACTTGTGAGCTGGGAGGAATTGTTGAAATCATTCACTTCAATCCTTTCCTGTTAAGAGTGAGCAAACAACTGGGGCCTGGAGACGTTATGATTTGGCCAAAGGCACACAGAGAGTTAAGAGGAACCTAACTTCTAGATGTCTTTAATCACACCCTCTCCTGTTAGGATTTAAAAGACCAAATGAATCCAGCTCTCTCCCTTCCCACCCCCACACTCCCTGCAAAAATCGTGCCTCTTTTACAGCCTGACCACCCTCTGTGCTTGAGTCTGTCTTATCCAGGAACCGTCAAGGAGGCCTGCCTATTGTTAAGGCATTCTGAGAGTCTAAAAAATGCTTGTTATTGATCAGCATCTGATTGCATGTAGCTCCTACCTGTATTAACCTGCTGCTGGAACTCGAGAATTCAGAATCTAGTATTTCTGATACCATTCCCAGCTACACAAGAGGCAATGAAAACATTCCCACTGAACTCCAAGCCCTATGAATGCCTGTACACTTCCTTGTGGACCTCCAAAAACAATATCACGACCTGAACTTATTCCTGGTTTCTGCTCTGGACGAAATTTTTCTAAACCCTGGCAGGGGAGGAACCCCCTTGGCCCTGAGTTCTGATGCCACTTTCATGGTTATCGTGGTCAGGCTCTTGGTGCTCCTGAAAGAGAGCCCCCTGGGGATTCCTTAGCCACCAACTAAGAATCCACCCAACCCACAAAAGCAGCAAAGGCCGCAAATCCTCCCCAGAGCGTCTGTGCCACGCTCAAGGCAAGAAGGCCTTGCCATGGTCTTGACCATCTATGTCAGATCGGAACGTACCCACAAGGTGCTGAAGGCCTCCTGGCCTTCTCCAGGCAGCAGAGCGGAGGAGCCAGGGTTTACACAGGGGTGCAAGCCAGCTGTCAGCTGGTGGAGAAGCAAAGCCAGGCACAAGGGCACGGAATTATGGAATTACGGGGAGGAGGAAGGTCATCAAGTAGATCACATCTTGAAGAAGTCAGTGAGAGGTACCATTTGCTAATTACCAGGTGTCAGCCTCTTTGCGAAACATGGAGGTATGTTATCTCATTAAACTGCAATTAACTTCCCTAAACATAATAAGGAAACGACTGTCATTCTATTTTGTAGAGGAGCAAACAGAGCCATAGGGAGGTGGGATCCTTAGTAAAGGTCCTGCTTTAATAAATAGGATTCAAACCTAGAGTCTCCAGATTGAGACTCTGAACCCTTCCTCCTCTGGCTCCTTTCTGGGCAGACTCTCCCTGAAGCGGGAGGAAGGTGCCTCTCCCTCCCTGCACCCCCCATCATAGCCAGGAAGTGCCCAAGTCTTCAAGTCCAGCTGTTTCCCACCCGCGGCCCAAGTGTCAGATGCTGCATGTGTGCTAAGTCGCTTCAGTCGTGTCCAACTCTTTGCGACCCCATGGACTGTACCCCACCAGGCTCCTCTGTCCATGGGATTCTCCAGGCAAGAATACTGGAGTGGGTTGCAGTGCCTTCTCCAGGAGATCTTCCCCACCCAAGGATCGAACTCACGTCTTCTACGTCTGCTGCTGGTAGGCAGGTTCTTTACCACTAGCACCACCTGGGAAGAGGCTGCAGGACTCAGCTTATGGAACAAAACGCCAAGTCAAGTGGCAGACGTAACTCACTCCCTCTGTCAACCCTCCCCAGAGACCACATGGCCAGTCACTGGTCATAAGGCCACTTTCTCCAGTGGAGCGAGAGATCTGACTGGAGCGAGAAGTTCCAGTCACATCTGGAGCCTCTAGGCCCTTCAAGGGCCTCCGGTACAAAAGTTCCTGGAGGCTTCCTCCAGGCAAACCCCTGGAGGGAGCACTAGTAATTATGGCGGGGCTGCGCAGGCTGAAATCCGACCGAACTTCCTGAACGGGGATAACCAGCAACTGGGGCCCAAAGCCACACCGTCCATGCAGGGCCATGGCGGTGGCCCCATCGGCCTGGGGGCAGGACTCTGCAGTCAGGAGCCTGTTGTGACCCCGCTCACCGTCTCCAGCATCACTCCTCCCGGCCAGCAGTCCAGACAAACACAGCACACGCGGGTCCACAGTCTCCTTTAGAATCATCACTTCCATCTGAATCACACATTCCCCCTTCTCCCTTTTCACAGCGAGCTCTTCACTCCCTGTACCGGCCAAGGCCTTCTTGATCCGAGCCTGAGCACAAGCTGCACCATCTACCTGCAATGAACGCCTGCTGTTCTTTAAGACATAGCTCAAAGGTCCCATCTTCTCCAGAACCTTCCCTGATCCCCAAGGGAGATTTCCTCTTAGGTATCACATAGTAAGTTATTTGAACATCTATTATTCTAACGAATGTGCTAGACTCTTACTACTTGTTTGTGTACTTCTTCTCTTTCAGACCCCAAACTTCTCACGGTAGCCATGGTTATAGGGACAACCATTGATGTTGCCGTTCAGTCTCTCAGTTGTGCCCAGCTCTTTTCTACCCCAGGGACTGCAGGACACCAGGCTTCCCTGTCGTTCACTATCTCCCAGAGTTTGCCGAAAGTCCATGTCCATTGAGTCGGTGATGCCACCCAACCATCTCATCCTCTGTCGTCCCCTTCTCCTCCTGCCCTCAATCTTTCCCAGCTTCAGGGTCTTTTCCAGTGAGTCAGTTCTTCACATCAGGTGGCCAAAATATTGGAGTTTCAGCTTCAGCATCAGTCCTTCCAATGAATATTCAGGACTGATCTCCTTTAGAATGGACTGGTTGAATCTCCTTGCAGTCCAAGGGACTCTCAAGAGTCTTCTCCAGCACCACAGTTCAAAAGCATCAGTTCTTCAGTGCTCAGCCTACTTTATGACCCACATAAAGCTCTTGCATCCATACATGACTACTGGAAATACCATAGCTTTGACTATACGGATCTTTGTTGGCATTAGGAAACTGTTCTAGATTTTTCAGCCAACAACAGCCCAGTCCTCTTGTGTGCTGGCATCTCCAATAGCATGGATCATGATCGACTGTTATTCAGAATATTGCACACCACTGACCAAGGTGAATACTGCCTTTTGCAAAAGTTACACTAGATTCTCATCACCTCGATTTTACAGAAGAGGAAATGAGTTCAGATGGGCTGAAGAGGCAGAGCAGTTCCAGCTAGTGAGTAGCCAAGCCAAGATCCCCACCCAGGCCTGTCCAACTCCAGACCCCGGGCTCCCTCTGTCCACCCTAAGGCCCTGATGATGCCTGCGCTGGCTTTGTGGGAGGCTCTCCCTCCCTGCAGGGCTAAGGTGCTCTGTTCACAGAAATGACTGTGTAGTTCCTCACCTCAGCTCAGCACAGGTCTTGGCATCCTCTGTGGTGCAAGTCACTTAATATGATCAGGATAAAAGCCAAACATTAGACATCTGAATCTGAGCTCCAGAACTGGGCATGAGAAATACTCCAGGAAATCCTCAGGTTACGCCAGTCACCTGCGCCCCAACCTAGAGCAGTCCCTTCCCAGAAGACTAAAGTTTAAGTTTAAACAAACACACCCACACCTAGCAAGGCTACCGCCTTCCTGTCACATACCAGTGATTAATAAACACCTTCACTCGAGTGTTAAAGAAGAAACAGGCCCACCCCTCCCAGGGGTAATCGTTTCTCTGTTACACTGAAGTCAATGCTTGGTTCTACGAATTCACAACCCTGGTTGCTGATTTTGAGAGTTTCAGTTCAGCCAGTTCAGTTGCTCAGTAGTGTCCGACTCTTTGCAACCCCATGGACTGCAGCACACCAGGCTTCCCTGTCCATCACCAACTCCCGGAGTCTGCTCAAACTCATGTCCATCGAGTCGGTGATGCCATCCAACCATCTCATCCTCTGTCAT
The DNA here is from genome assembly GCF_049115385.1 of Moschus berezovskii. Taxonomy (NCBI): domain Eukaryota; kingdom Metazoa; phylum Chordata; class Mammalia; order Artiodactyla; family Moschidae; genus Moschus; species Moschus berezovskii. The sequence goes on from NC_142472.1 coordinate 56,123,628, forward strand.
CCCCTTCTCTTCCCGCCCTCAATCTTTCCCAGCATCAGGGTCTTTTCCAAGGAGTCAGTTCTTTGCATCCAGTGGCCAAAGTATTAGAGTTTCAGCTTCAGCATCAGTCCTTCCAATGAATATTCAGGACTGATTTCCTTTAGGATGGACTGGCTTGTTTAATGATTTGTTTAATGGTTATTTTCTATTTCCTCTTCTGTAGCTCTCAACATTTCCCTTGTCTTCTGGGATGAAATTATATCCAACACACACTGTCCACTTTCAACAGGCCTTCAGTGTCAACAGTTGAAATTGGCAGGAGCGGAGGAGGAACGACACAAGGAAAGAAAATGAGTCAAAGAGAAAAGAGGAGAGGGAAGACCGCAGCTTGTTAAACCTTAAGAATCGTCTCTGGCTTCCCAGGCCTGCCTCTCCCTCTGGTGGGAGGAGTTGGGGGCGGGGGGCGCGGCGGGGGCGGTCCTGGTTCGCGCAGCCCGCGTGTGGCATCACCGACTGTGGCCGGCAGAGGGCGGCTTCGCCTTGTTTAAGGCAAATAACTGGGCACCTGGAGCTGCTATTCTCCCCGGGAATGCAGGTTTAAAGGCGCCTGCCTGAGCAGAGATCTTCTCAGCACGAACCATAAATACATCTCGTCTTAGCCTTTACCTCTGTCGAAAGGGCAGGAAGGGGCTGGTGGAGAAACAAGCGGCTCGGCAGGGTCGTCAGGAAACACGCACACATGTTCGTGCCTCATCCGGGTCTGGATGAATAAAAGTTTGGAGGAGGGGCTGGGCGTGAAGACTGGCGAGGAGGGACGAGACCCACCCTGCTCCGGGAGCGCAGACTCTGGGAGGGCTCGGAGGTCCACGGACCAGCCAGGGGAGCCCAGGGCCCCGGGAGGCGTTGGCACGCGTACCCACCCGCTCCTTGGGCGAGTGATGCTCAAGACCCGGGTGATCCCGCCTCCCAGGCCCGGGGAGAGCATTCCGCCCCACCCCCGCCGCCGTCCCATCCCCTGTATTTCTGCTTTTCCCTGAAACCCCACGCCCAAGCCTCAAAGCAGGTCCTGAAGGAAGATAGCAGACTTAAGACATTGTGTAGTTCCCTGAAAGAAGCAGGGCTTGGACCCACGTTCTCTCTGGGCACCTGCTCTGTGCCGCGCAAGATCAAGTTCTGACTCGGATGAACTTAGGTTTCAAAGGGCGGGAAGCAGGTTATCAGCTGGTGAATGAATGAGCAAGGTGAATCCAGGAAGTGGGAAAGGCTGTAAGGACAGGGTAATGTGACGGAGAACCCAGGGCAGGTGGGGCAACGGGGGTCGGGGGTCTAGGAGGGGCGGGGCTGGGGGTGGGTGGGTAGCACAGCCTTTCCAGGGACGTGATTTGGAGCCGAATCTGAATTCCTTATTCAGAACACCGCTCAGAGGTCTTCCCTGGTGATCCAGTAGCTGAGACTCCGAGCTCCCAACACAGGGATTCCATCCCTGTGGAACTAGATCCCACATTGCAGATCCCATGTGCCGCAGCTAAGACTCCGGGCAGCCAAATAAATACATAAATAGATTTTTTAAAAAAGAAGAACATCCCTCTGCTGCTGCTGCTGCTGCTGCTAAGTCACTTCAGTCGTGTCCGACTCTGTGTGACCCCATAGATGGAAGTCCACCAGGCTCCCCTGTCCCTGGGATTCTCCAGGCAAGAACACTGGAGTGGGTTGCCATTTCCTTTTCCAATGTGTGAAAGTGAAAAGTGAAAGTGAAGTCGCTCAGTCGTGTCCGACCCCTAGCGACCCCATGGACTGCAGCCCACCAGGCTCCTCCATCCATGGGATTTTCCAGGCAAGCGTACTGGAGTGGCTTGCCATTGCCTTTTCTGAGAACATCCCTCAGGTAGGATCAATTGTTTACCTTCTGGGGTAGGTTCTTTCCAGCCAAGGGACCAGCAAAGACTCCTTGCCTTCACACGGGCTTGAAATTAGGGGGCAGAGTGATCTGATTTGTGCTTTTAGGATGCCACTCTGGCTCCTGTCCAGAGCAGACACAGGAAAGGACAGGAGACATCAATGGGCATCAGTGGGCATCAGTGGGCCAGGCCACAGAGGACCGCTTCCGGCCCCGCGGCCCACATGGAGATCCACAAGCCCACCAGAAAGAAGGAATGGTGGCCCTCACACAGCTCTGCCCTCCCCACTTCCCGGTGACCTGCTGAGAGCCCTTTGCCCTCGGAGACATTGTTCAGCTCCCTAGGAGAAGCTGGACTTGAACTGCATTTTTGAGATGGCGTTACTGTTACTGGAGACTTGGAGATTTGGCTGAGTAACTAACCCAACATCTCACAGATGTTAATAATAATGAAGGACAGAGGGGATATCCAAACCAAGTCTGCTGACTCCAGCACATTGTGCTCTGAATCCTGTAGCCACAGCCTGCCCGTCTCAGGTCTTGGCCCCAGGGCCTCTGGAGCAGCTGGAGAAGACAGCCTAGGAGGAGTCAGGCCTTTGCTGCAACGTCTGTTCCAGGTCTGTCCTTCTCAGCAGAGGCAAACCCAGAGAAATCAGTTTTCCAGGGGCAGGTTCTGATCCAAACAGTCAGTGAGCCACACTGGCTGCCCCACTCCAGCCCAGGCAGTCCTGGAAGTTTCCTTCATTCAGCCCCATCCATGGCTCTAGGAGGTGGAGACGCTGGGAAGGCAGGAAATGGAAGCTCTAGAGATTATGAGCAAGGCCCAGCCACACCTTGCCTGACATGTTCCTCCCAGAGCCCAAGCAGGAGAAGCACGGGGAGGGGAAGCAGGGCCTCCAGCTCACTTAACAGAGATGTGTTGAAAGTACACAGGAGCCAGCTTGAAGGAGCTCCCACTGATCAAATTTGGGACAGTGAGTCCATCAAAACCAATAATGATGGCCATAACTCTAACACATTGAATTACAAGTCTATAATCCAAAGTGATACCAAAACCTGGCTCTGTCTCATACTAGCTGATGACCTGGTTCATGCTACATACCACCTCTGAGCCTCAGGTTCCCCCCTCTGTGCAGTGGGACACCTATCTTTGTAATGTTACTGTCAGATCAATGATGATAAAGGTTACAGCAGTGCCAAGTTGGTCTCAGGCCCTCAGAGAGTGAATTCCACAACCAGGCATTTGGATTCTGCTTCCAGTGAGTTATTTAATATGTTTAAACCTGGTTTATTCAAATGTAGAGAAGCAAAAGCAGTAGTTTCTACCTCACAGGGTTGCTGTAAGGATGAAATTAAGTGATGCATACAAACACCTTAGCCCCACAACAAGCTTCTAGTTTATCACTGCAGTCATTTTTTAAATTACTGAAAGGTCTAGAAACTATGATATCTCAATAGTAATAAACACGCTAGCACCCATGTTTTGTTTTCTAAATACCATTCCTACTAACAGGTGCCAGAGCTCCTTAGAGAAATAGCCAGGTCCAGCTATTTCTTGCTATTGGGAGCAAAAAATGCAAGGTGAGCCTGGACCATGAATCAGGGCTCACTTAACAGAGATGTGTCGAAAGTACACAGGAGCCAGCTCGAAGGAGCTCCCACTGATCAAGTTTGGGACAATGAGTCCACCAAAACCAATAATGATACCGATTAACCCATATAACACACTGAATTAAAAATCTATAATCCAAAGTGATACAAAAGCAAAACAAAGGGCTTGAATTTTGCAACCCACCGATGTACTAAGTGACTCGAGCAAGGATCTTCAGTGGATCAGTGGGTGCTAAGATGAAGATTGTTGGGGAACAGAATAGTACCAGGATCTTAAAGCAGCACCCCACAAGCTTCTCATTAACTACAGTGCAGTGCCTTTTCGTGGAAAGACCTGGTTATCATTATTTGTCATCAAAGTTAGCATTACCAGTGATGGGCTTATGTGCCTCTTGGAGGGGTTTCTCTGGGAAAATGTAGCAAAATGTCAGCTGGTGAATCCAAGTGTAAGATATATTCCTTGTACTATTCTTTCAACTTTTCTGTAGGTTTCCGAGTGAAAGAGTTAGTCGCTCAGTCGTGTCCCACTCTTTGTGACGCCATGGACTGCCGCATGCCAGGTCCTTCACTGTCTCCTGGAGCTTGCTCAAACTCATGTCCACTGAGTCTGTGATGCCATCCAACCATCTCCTCCTCTGCCCTCTTCTTTTGCCCTCAATTTTCTCCAGCATCAGAATCTTTTCCAATGATTCTGTCCCTAAATCTGTGACTTTCTTCCCCGTTGGTGTCCCAGCATCCAGTCATGAGCTCTCTACTCTCTGCTGGATGCCTCCACACCCTCCAGACCTCAAATCAGGGAGGCGTGCTGCCCACACTCATACCCCTAACCTGCCCTTCTCCTCTCTGTCTTTTCTGGGTTAATGGTGACTCTCTATTCTTCTGCAATCTAGGCAACCTCCTGACCCCTCCAGCTCATCCATCCCCTGAATCCCATCAGTCACCCAAATCCTGCAGATTCCACCCTCTCCGTATGGATACATCTCAACCAGCCCTCCCTAACGTGCCTTCGAGCAGGTCTCACCAGTTTCCCTCTGGATTAACTGAAGAATGCATGGTTCCCCATCTTTTCAGTCTTGCTTCCTCCAAAGCGGCTCCTATGCCGCCCACACAACAATCTTAGGTACAAATCTGACCCTGTCACTTTGCTACAGAATGCGAAGCCCTGCGATACTTACCCTGAGGGTCTGGTATTTCCCTCGTTGTGGCCTTAGTGGGCTATTCTCAGAACCCCAAGGTGATGTTGTCATTTGTAGCAAGAAATATATATTTGGTCCCTGTCTGTCCTGTCTGGTTACCCTGTCCCCACCTTCCTGGCAGAGTTTTCAAACGCTTGGAATTTCCTAAGTGTTGAGAGAAGTAAAGGTGGTTTTTCTGATGTTACTGAGGTGATTTCTGGAAAGCCCCCAAGTCTCCGAGGGGGGTGGGGGCTGCTCACCAGAAGAACCAACCACAGGATGAGAGGGTTGGGATTTACAGTCCCACCCCCAGACCTTCCTGGAGGGGAGAAAGGCTGGAGGTGGAATCCACTCCCCACGGCCAAGAAAAGTGGGACTGGATCCCACATGTTGCAACTGAGAGCTCACTGCTCTCAAGTGGAATTTACAAACTGAAACTAAAGATCCTCTTGCAGGCACTGAGGTTCCTGTGTGCCTTGACTGAGACCAGGGCAGCCAAATAAATAAAAATAAATAAACATTTTTTTTAAAAGGATGGCGTTTGTTTGGAGAGCTTCCACACTGGGGAAATGGATCTACAAGCTGCCGTGCTGGGCCCCAGACTCCACGGGGCCAAAGCTCCTTGGTTGGAAACCTCACCTACGTATTGCTTCTTCTGGGTATTGACGCTTATCCTTTGTACGAGACCAGTAACCTCTTGAGTCACCTGGTTTCCTGAGTTCTGTGAGCCCCTCTAGAAAATTAATTGAAGCCCAGGTGGGGGTCGGGAGAACCACTGATTTACAGTCAGTTGGTCAGAAGCACAGGGCTAGTGATTGGTGTCAGAAGTTGGGGGCCTTGTGAGGCTGAGCCCTGGACTCAGAGAATCTGGTGCTCCCCCAGGGAGAGAGTTTCAGAATTGGGTTGAATGGGCGCAGGTGGGGGGACACCGGGCTGGTGTCAGAGAACTGCCTGGTGCAGGGAAAGCCCCCCTGCTGAACCTGGTGTCAGGAGCTCACCTGACACGCCTGCCTGGTTCCCATGTCCAGGCTCTACCCAGGTTTCCCTGTCTGCACCACTTCAAGGATGCCTGACATCCTGCTCGGCCCAGCGCGGACCTCAGCGTCCCTTTCAGGGCTCCCCCGGCGGCTCCGGTGTGAGTCTGCCGTCTTCTGTTCTTTAGTCATCATTCGTGTCTAACTGCGACCCCACGCACGCCAGGCTTCCCAGTCCTTCACCGTCTCCCGGAGTTTGCTCAAACTCGTGTCCATTGAGGTGGTGATGCCACCCAACCGTCTCAGCCTCTGTTGTCGTCCCCTTCTCCCCCTGGACTCCCTGTATTCTGAGAATTCCCTACGTCTGTTTCCCCGTGGGGCTCCCAGGAGGCAAGGACACAATCCAAACTTGCTGTCTCTCTCCAGTGCCATCACTCTGCTTGACTTTGTCAACATCTGATTGCTTCAAAAACTCAATCTGAGAAAACCCTGGAGTCATGAAATGTTTAGAACTGGAAGGGGAGCCGCAGAACCCCTGGTCAAGCACCCTCATTTTCACCTGAAGACATTGAGGGTCAGAGGTAGGTGGCTGGCTTGTCGTTGCTGGAACTGAGATTCTCTCTCACTTCCCTTCCATCCGTGTGGAGTCAGGTGTGTAGATGAAGAAGAGAACTTGTGTAGGGGAGTGAGGAGATGCCTGGCTCACGCGCCCCATATACCCGGGGCCACCTGCCAGTCTTGAGGATCCTTGGAATTATTAAGGATTCGGAAGTCCGTCACGACCCTCACCAGTGTCCTGACTGCACTCAGGGCACTGAAACTCCCGGCCTGCCCTGTTCTCGGTCACACGCTCCCAGCCAGCATGATGCTGGACAGCGTGAGGGTTGAATCTCCTGCCCGCTCAGAGGCCATCTCCAAGGTCCGTGTTCCTTTTATCGCCATGTTATACTCATCAGGGTCGTTAAGCCATTTGGTATCCCAGGCAACCCGCAAGCAGCTCCTTGATGTTTTAACTCAAAGAAAAGACATTTCCAAAGGGGCAGAAAGCACTCCTCACTAGGGTTTACCTCCAAGGGCTCAGAAAGGCTAGTGTATAACCTTCCAAGGGACTACTCCCTGGAAGACTGGGCGCTTTCTTGGGTTCTGGGGGTGGAAAGGAAGGACCGGGAGAGGAATATCAGCTCTATAAGAACAGGTTTTTTTTTTCTTCTAACTATGAAAATAGATTTCTGTGGTCTGAAACCCCAGCTGAGTTTTTCTGCAGGGGAATCCACAGGTTTCTGCATCAGCCCAGATGCAGGTTAATCTTGAAATCGCCCAGCCAGAGACCTGAGGCCGAGCTAGTGGTTTCCTGAAAAGTCCCCTGACCTGCTCCAAGACAGCCCCATGCAACCCCGCTGCCCGTGATGCAGAGCCACCAAAGTGCCACCCAAGCCAGCCTGCTTTCAAAGCTCACTCCCCTCCACCCCTGCCCGTTTCCTTCTTTTGAAACCTCACCCTTGAATTCAGTTTCAGGGTTCCTGTAAGTCCCCCAGGCTGAGAACATCAGACGTTCTGATGATTTTCTAGAGCCTCCATTCATAAAACACCTGGGTGTTTCCACGTGGGATGTCTTGTTCTTCACAGGGAAAGAAACAAAGGAAGTTGCCAAGCCTGTGTCTCCAGGAGTCATTAAACCCTCCTGCCCCGATCCCCAGGATGGCAGGGTCCCACAGCCCCTGGGGTCTGTGCATTCGGGAAAGAAAAATGATGCTTGAGGCAAGCAGAGCCTTTGACAAACAGACCCAATCTTCAGACCGAGAGAGGCCTGGGGGTGCTGTGCTGTTTTTAGGTGTGTGGTCTGCAGGGAGGCCAAGCCTGGCCATGTACCCTCCGAGGTGTCGCCTTGCGGAAGTCCCTCCCTGCCCCGTGCCTCTGCCAGCATTCTCGTGTAACCTGCCCTCCGCAGGCCACTTCGGTGGCCTTCGGGTGTTTCCCTTGCCTGGTGTTTTGCAGGACCTGGCTCCGATCCATTGATTCACTGATACTTCCAGGGTCTCCAAAGCCCTGTGATTGTGCTCATCATGAGCCTGTGGGTCCACCCTGCCCCTTCTCCACCCTGCTCTGCCCCTGTGATTGCCGAAGCTATGGTGGTACAAGGGCAGTTGTCCTGAGGCTACCACCAACAGTCAAGGGCATAGGCCATCGCCGGGTCTGCAAAAGGCACTGACCCCCATTAGCACAAGAAGCTCCTGTTGCCCTAATGGGACTTCTCTGGCAGTCCAGTGGTTAAGAATCCACCTGCCAATACAGGGAACGTGGTTGGAGCCTTGGTCAGGGAACTAATCCCACATGTCGCAGGGCAACTAACCCTGAGCACCACAACTACTGAAGCCTAGAGCCCGTGCTTAGCAACAAAAGAGCCCACTGCGATGAGAAGCCCATGCACCACAACTAAGCCCTTTCACAGCAACAAAGAGCCCGTGTGCTGCAAAGAAGGCCCAGCACAGCCAAAAATAAATAACAGAAAAGAACTTATTGCCAGGAAGGAAACTCAGACCCTCCTGCGGGGCCATTCTTCTGATAGGATTAGATCCTAGGTTGAATGCTGCTTAAACTGAGACCCTGTATTAGTAAACATTAGTCTCAACCCCTGGAAAAGACCCTAATGCTGAGGAAGGTTGAAAGCAGGAGGAGAAGGGGATGACAGAGGATGAGATGGTTGAATGGCATCACCAACTTGATGGACATGAGTTTGAGCAACATCCGGGGGTTGGTGATGGACAGGGAAGCCTGGTGTGGTACAGTCCATGGGGTCAGAAAGAGTTGGACACGACTAAGTGACTGAACTGAACTGAACTGGTCTCAACCCTTGGTGGCTCAGATGGTAAAGAATCCACCTGCAATGCAGGTAGATCCAAGTTTGATCCCTGGGTTGGGAAGACCTCCTAGAGAAGGAAATGACAACCTACTTCAATATTCTTGCCTGGAGAATCGCAAGAACAGAGGACCCTGGCGGGCTACAGTCCATAGGGTCACAAAGAGTCAAACACGACTGAGCACACACAACCTCAACCGTGAATAAGTGAAAACCCCAAATCTCAGTGGACAAGACAGTGTTTGTGTCTCTCTCGCGTCCCCACAGAGGACGGAGTTGGTGAGTTCTGGGAAGTTACAGGGACCTTGAGGGGCCCAGCCACTTCCATCTTGCAGCTCTGCTCTATGTGCTTCGGCTGCCAAGGTCTCTGTGGGTATCGCATCTCTAGTCCAGCAACAGGGACAGAAAGGCCAGAAGGGGACAGTCCCTCTTTTTAAGGGCACTTCCTGAAAGCTGTAGCCACACCTTCTGCTTACTTTCCATTGACCAGAATGTGGTTATCATTCGCAGGGGGGTGGGCATGCATTTTTGTGGTTACAAGGATGGGGGCGGGGCGGATGTGACTGGCATGTGCAGACCAACGATGCTAGACATCCTGAAATGTGACCAATAGTCCCAAACCACAAAGAGTTTCCGCAAGTTCCTGTGGGGTATTGAGGTTTATAATTATCTAAGCTGAAAAAGACCCTGATGCTGGGAAAGATTGAGGGCAGGAGGAGAAGGGGACGACAGAAGGATGAGATGGTTAGATGGCATCACCGACTCGAAGGATGTGAGTTTGAGCAAGCTCCGGGAGTTAGTGATGGACAGGGAGGCCTGGTGTGCTGCAGTCCATGGGGTTGCAAAGAGTTGGACACGACTGAGTGACTGAACTGAACTGAACTGAAGCTTAGAAATTAACTCCTTTTTACATAACTTACCAAAAACTACACTACACGTGGTATTTTTTGAACTACTTAAATATACAATGAAATTTTCAAGCATGCAATGATCAAGGTTTTTTTTCCTTCAAAACTGTACCAAGGCTTGTTCCCAATTTCAGAAACATGTCAACCACGACAGCTCCCTTCACTGTTGCTGTTGGAAAAATTCAACCTTTGCCTAGTGCCACATGCAGAGGGATTTACGTCTGTGTGCCAGCTTCTGGGGCCCTTCTTTCATCTTCCGGGAGACGTGACCGAGCGTTTACAACATGTTAAGTGTAATATTTGTTATAAGTTACTTTCCCTCTAGTTTCTCTTTAAATAATTTTTTAAGTCTATAAATTTGATTTTAGGAGAATAAAGGAAAGCTACAAAGCATTTGTAGAGAAAGAAACGGCAACCTACTCCAGTATTCTTGTCTGGTTTCCTGACTTCCGTAAGCCCATGGACAGAGGAGCCTAGAAGGCTACAGTCCAGTCCATGGGGCCACAAAAAGTCAGACACAACTGAGTGACTAAACAGAGACAAGGCATTTGTCATCGAAGGAGCTGCTGGGTGTGATGGGGAGACCACTGGCAGATGCATAGCCTCAGAGTCACAAAGGAGCTGCTGGGTGTGATGGGGAGACCACTGGCAGATCCTAGCCTCAGAGTCACAAAGGCTGACCTTGACCTACAGCTGCTTCCTGAGTATCTTCACCTCATTTACAAAGATTCCTGCCAACCAGCCTCTGCTCTCAGTTGACTGTGGGTCCCAGCTCTCAAAACTCACCCCCATCAGCACAGACCATGTGGCTTCCGGTGTTGCAGACACAGACTCCCCCAGGAAGGTTTGTGACGATTCACCACAGTCATTCTGTCACCAGGGACATTCCAACATGCTTGCTTGCTTTACTCTTGGTTTGACCCATATCATTTGGAAATGAAGTTTTCAGCTATTTCTATCACCAAGTAACAAAGGAAACAGACACTCTGGCCCCCTGTCTCAGCCTCACCTGTATCTCCTGCCATGCCAATCCCACTACCTGCTGGGAAACGGGGTGCTTGCATCTCAGAGACAGGCTGAAGGTCAGGAAGGTCTGCTGGACCAACTTCTTGGTAATAAAAAAATCTGTTTTTAGATTTTGTTATGAGTCTTCCTGGTATAGAACAGCCCTCCAAAATGGCCTCATCAAAATTACTTTCTCAAAGATTCTGTTGCACCCCAAAGACCAGAGGAAATAGGGCTAAGAAGAGGAGCACACCAGAAAGGACCATCTTGGCCGGCCCCGGATAAACAGAAAGTACCCCGAAGGCTCAGCACAGGTGGTGACATGCCGGCTCTTCCCACCCCGCCTGTCACTGCCTCTTCCCTGCCTTTAGACAAGAGTGACAGCCCTGGGGCCCAGATGGGACACCACAGCCCTGGGGAGGGAAATCAGCCAGACTGCTCTAGATGAGTACAGATGCCTGGGTCGCAACCCCGAGGCTCTCCTTTCGTTGGTCTGGGGTGGGCCTGGGCACTGATGTATATTTCTCAGCACCCCCTCGGCAATCTGAAACCCGTCCCACCAGGAATCTGCACCACAGCTCCTCTCAACAGCTCTCTCCAACATGCCTTCATTTTGGCATTTCCCATTTCTTCTAGCTCCAGGGAGATGTGTATGTGTGCTAAGTCCCTTCAGTCGTGTATGACTCTGTGACCCTATGGACCATAGCGCACCAGGCTCCTCTGTCCATGGGATTCTCCAGGCAAGAATACTGGAGTGGGCTGCCATTTCCTTCCCCAGGGGATCTTCCCGACCCAGGGATCAAACTCACATGTCTTTGTCTCCTGCCCTGAGTTCTTTATCACAAGCACCATCTGAGAAACCCAGGGAGAAGGCTTTGCGGATGTACTGCAAAGCAAAAATGTTCATTACTCCTTAGTAAGACGAATTTAAGTCACCCACGATCTGTCCTCCTGTCTCTCCCCTGATTCCTCGCTTGATGGGTCTCGGTGCGCCATCCCTTTCTTCTTTTCAAACTAATATCTGACAAGTCACCATATTTTGAAAGACAACCTGGTAAACAAACAGGGTTGTTTTGGGTTTGTTTGTTTTTTTTTTTTTGGTAGGAGGACGATGGTGTTCCACCCACCCAGCTATAAGTCAAAGTTATTTCTCCTTTGTTTTATATTCAAAGTGAAATAAAACCAATTACAGCACCTGTTATGGAGAGAATTATGTCCCCTCAAAATAGATACATTCAAGTCCTAATCCCCAGCACTTCTGAATGTGACCTTATTTGGAAATAGGATTGTTAGAAAAGTAGTTAAATCATGACATGGTCATAGAAATAATCTGATATGACTTGTGTCCTTCTGAGAAGATGACCTTGTGAAGACAAACACGCATATGGAAAATGTCACATGAAGATGGAGGGTTGGCCAAGGGACACGCAGGACTGCTGGCAACCTCAAAAGCTGAGCAAAAGTCCCAGGACGGATTGTCCTCCAGAGCCCCTGAGTGAGCACAGCCCTCCCAACACCTTGGTCTTTGACCTGTGGTCTCCAAAAGTGCGTACGTTTCTGCTATAAGTCACCCACCTCATGGTGCTTTGTTACAAGAGCTGAGGGAAAGGAGTGCAAAGTTATTATGCCCACTTTTGTTTGAAAGAAGCAGTGGGTTGTAATGGCTGAGGGTGCAGACTTCCATGTCAAGCCACCCGGTTTCCTGTGACTTCCTGCATGACTTTTCTCATGTGGAAGATGAGGACCCTATTGGAGAAGGAAATGGCAACCCACTCCAGTGTTTGCCTGGAGAATCCCAGGGACAGGGGAGCCTGGTGGGCTGCCGTCTCTGGGGTCGCACAGAGTCGGACATGACTGAAGTGACTCAGCAGCAGCAGCAGGACCCTAATGCAGAGAGCTATAACTGTTGTTTAGGTGCTCAGTTGTGTCTGACTCTTTGCGGCCCCGTGGACTGTAGCTCACCAGGCTCCTCCATCCATGGGAATTCTCCTGACAAGAATACTGGAGTGGGTTGCCATTTCCTTCCCCAGGGGATCTTCCCGACCCAGGAATCAAACCAGGGTTTCCTGCACTGGCAGACGGATTCTTTACCACTGAGCCCCCAGGGAAGGCAGGCCCTGCAGAGAGCTGTTAGGAAATGTGAAACAGGTGATGTCTAAGAAGAACCTAGGCCCGGCACTCAGAGGTCCTCCCAAAGCACAGGGGCCTGAAGCAGGGAGCCAGGCTGTCTGTCCAGACAGAGGAGGGCAGAGGCCAGCCCAAGTGCCCACCCCCCTGGGATGCCGTCAGGGTGAGGGCGGTGATACACGGTGGGGGGGCCTTGGAGCAAGTGTCACATCACCGTCGTCAGGCTGCCATTGATTCATCACTGTTTCGGAGTTCCAACCCGACGCTGTTCAGAGCAATGTGGAGAGCAGTGTGCTGGGCCACTGTTCACACCCCAGGCATCTGGCTGACATGCAGACAACAGCAAACCCATTCACTTGGGTCTCACTGCTTAATTATCGCAACTTGGCACGGCTTCCGGTGCCTTGAGAGCCCTTGGACATGCACCATACGTTTTGGGCAGGAAGGCACGGCTGGCACGGGGACGGGCCCGTCAGTCCTGCAGCTCTGCTCTGCTAAGTGGTGGATGATCTCCAAACGTTTGGCCCCAAATGCACAGGAAGCAAAAGGCTGGCGCTCGGAGACGCCAGGGCCACGCTCAGCCGGGACCCGCCTGCCAATCGTACCATCCTGAGTTCATCACCAGTGGAAGTTTCCAGCCTGGTGGTGGAAAGAGGCGAAGGGGCAGGGAGCCATCAGCCGGCGAGGTGTTTTGTGTGTGGCGAGGACTGGCCCAGGATACATAGGAGCCTAGGGCCCCTCACCCCCCAAGCCCGAGTGAACAGCTGTGTGCCTGCCCATCTTGGATGGTCCTTGACTGTGGGTGCAGAGCAGAGCTTGACTGAAGCCATGTCACCCACTCATTCATACCTTTGATCAACCAACCAGCGTTTACTGAGCATCTGCTCTGTGCTCAGCCCTGGTGACATAGAAATGGTGGAGAAAGGGGGCCTCCTGAAAGTTGACATGGGTCTGGGCTCCCCCTATTCCAGAAGGATCCTTCACTGAATCCTTCCGGAGGCCGGAGGGAGCTGGCCCGGTTGCCAAGTTTGCTGATGACACTCATATCGACAAGAGTGTAGCAACCTCTATGATGGGCTGGGCAGACATGGGAGCCCAAGCTTCATTGGTGAATATTAAAAAGGTCTCAGCCCTCACAGAACTTATATAAAGTCCCCAGGGAATGTGACATTTGCAACCTGAATATTTTCTAATCCTTCTTGTGTGTGTGTGCTCAGTTGTGTCCGACTCTTTGCAACCCTATGGACTGGAATTCTCCAGGCAAGAATACTAGAGTGGGTTGCCATTTCCTTCTCCAGGGGATCTTCCCGACCCAGGAATCCAACCCGTATCTCTTGCATTTCCTGCATTGGCAGGTGGATTCTTCACCACTAGCCACCACCTGGGAAGCCCCAGGGAGACTTGGCCCCAGTGATTTTCTAGAGAGAAAGATATCAAATCCCCAGGGTGGCAAAAGGGCAAACAATGTACTCTCTCTCAAAGAGCTGGACACCAAAGCCAGAGCCTGCCAGCCATCTCACCACTTCCTGCTGAATGAGGCAGGCCTGTCGCAAAGGCAGACTTGGCTCCTGCCTGAGGCTGCAGCAAAGCCCCCTGTTTCTGGAAGATGACTCAGAGGTGACCTCTTAGGGAGGACGGGAAGATGGTCTGACAGTAACGGGGCAGAGGCCTGGCAACAGGGCCCAGTGTCCAGCTGAGAAGGCCTTGCTGGCCTCTCAGGGCTGGTGTGTCCCATCCCTGTGCTGAAGCAGTGATGGCGGGGGAAGGTACTTCTGGAGAAAGAAGAGGGACGAGGTCTTTATCTTGAGATGTGGTTAGAGGAGTATTCCGCCCCCAGGGAATAGGAACAGAAGCAGAAGGCACATGAAGTTTCAGGAGGGACTCAGGACCAAGAATCCAGCCCAGGGTGTCTCAGCTGTGGCTCTCTGGACATTGGGGCCAGGTACCTAATTCTTTGTTGTGTGTGTGTGTTGGGTGGGGGGTGGGTGTGGTCCTGTGTCTTGTGGAAAGTTTAACAGTAACCCTGGCCTCTGCCCATTGGATGTGGTAGCCTCCCGCACCCCCAGCTTTGGTGACCAAAAAATGTCTACAGATATTGCCAGGTGTCCCCCAGGGATAGAAACACTCCCGGTTGAGTCTCAGCCCAGCTGTCTCCTGGAGCGCGTGTCCCCCACATCTGCCTGGCCGGCTCCCAGACCCCGCTTCCTCTTCCCCCTGTGTCGGGACCCTCCTGGTTTTAGCTCTGAAACCCCACGTCCCCTCAGGCACAGGAGACCTGGGACAGGTGGTCATTCTCTGGACTCCTTCCCCTCATTGGCAGGAGGCCCACCCACCGTCCTTGAGTCCATGAGTCCTGTCCCGCGGCCCCTGCGTTCCCATCCCTATTATCCTACAGTCCGCTTCCTCTGCAATGCTGCACTGACCGCCTCCTGACATACTGTTCGGTCTTCCCAGATGGCACTAGTGGCAGAGAAACCACCACTGCCAATGCAGAAGTCTCAAGAGAGGCAGGTTGGATCCCTGGGTCGGGAAGGTCCCCTGGAGAAGGAAATGGCAATCCATTCCAGTATTCTTGCCTGGAGAATCCCATGGATAGAGGAGCCTGGCAGGCTACAGTCCATGGGGCCACAGTGCCTGAAGCGACTTGGCATGCGTGTATGACATACTATTTACTTTTGTGTGTTATTTACTGCCTGCCCCTCCTCTGCCAGCCCCACCACCACCACCACACAAACCCATAAAAGCTACTGCAGGGCTGGGATCTCTGCTTATTTCATGGCTGTGTCCCAAGCACCCATAATAGTAAGGGCCCATGGGGGATGCTGAACCAGAGTTGTTGTTTGAAGGACCAGGACTCGAAAACCATCATGAGTATCTGTGACCTCTGTCATCGCTCCACTGTTGATTATTTCCACCTTCCCAGCGTGGCTCTGCTGGCCACAGGAAGGGTCGTTAAGACACAACTGTGCCCAGACCGGCCCTCGGGCCAACTCCAGAACCACCGCCCTGATCCCATCCATTGCCAGCCTGGGTGGACAAGGACAAAGCAATTATAAATCCGATCCATCCTTCCTCAGTATTGGGATTAAATCCAGGCATTGGGATTGTGGATGATTTTTGATGTTTCTGCATTTTTTTTTCTTCAGATTTACCACAATGAACTTGCATTTATTTAATGATGAGAAAATAAACAGGGAAAAATATAAACCTTATTCAGATTGTGATTTTCACCATGACGGCTCCAAATAGGGCCTGGGGTCAGGCTCTTCTGTAGGACACGCTGAGGTCTGCCTGGGGCAGGGGGGGTTCCCTTCCCATCAGTGAGAGGTCTGTGAAATGGGCCGCTGACTTCTTGTTTTGAAGATTGTTTGTAAGGATCAGTGGACATCCTGGATACACCAGACAGCCAGTGGCAGAGATGCAGAAATGGGCTTATTGTTAGGGCAGCTCTGACCAGCCCCCAGAAGTGTGTTGTGTCCTAGGAGGCCTGAACAGTTACCCCATCTCTCCAAGGGATCGTGCCAGAGGAAACCTGGCTTTGAGGCTCTCATTCCGTTACCATCACGGTCAGGCCTGTGATTAGCCGTGTCTGGTGGACTTCAGAGGCCCTGCTTGACTACAGCCTAACAGTCGAGCTCCCAGGACCCCATTAGGAGAGGCACAGATGCCTTGGTTTCTCATGAGAGACCATCGTGACATGTATTAACAGCTCTGAAATCCTGAGACCCACCAGGCCTGACATTAATAAGCAATGTTCCCCCTGTTTCTTTTCTGCTCCCTCTCCAGAAACGGCTCCTCATGAAGAAGATTGTCATGACAACCTGAGTGCAGGCACTGCAGCAGGCGGGCCATGACAGAGGGGCCTCGTGTCCAGATGAAAGAGCCTGATGAGGTTGAGGCCGCAGAGCTCGGTGGTGCAAAATCCAAGTGAGTGTCGAAGGTCATGGCTGGTTTCATGAACAGAAAGCTGGGTTAGAGGCTTCTCCACACATGGGAACCCGGCCCCGGAGAGGTCTGCAGGATGCTCAGAGCCTGCGTGGACCTGGTCCTGCCCTGCCAGTGCCCCCAGCCCTGTGCTGGGGTTTCTGGTCTCTTTGTGCCTTCAACCCAGGTAACCTTGGTGCCAACAGGGGAGCAGTGCCCCTTTAATTCCTCTGACCCAGAGCTGTTGGAGGAAGAAGGTTGCTGATCCCAGCAGAGCTGTGAGAGCGCTGTACAAAGCCTGGCGTGCTAATAGGGGCAGCGAGTTCTCTGCGGTCCCGAGCAGAAAAGGCAGGCCCAGTCTCCTCTCCCAGGCCATCCGGGCAACCTCTTAGCCTTCAGGCCTCTGTCTGGTCTCCAAGATGGAGTTTCTCCTGCCCGGAGGCAGACGCCCCTCCCCCAAGGCACTCTCCCTGGTCCTTCTGACCAGAAGAGCCGAGATCCGAGGAAACCGGCTTCTGCTGTGGAAAGCACAGGCCTTGCTTGTCAGGACGCCCTGGATGGAATCCCGGCCCTGTCCCCCACCCTGTGTGACCTCAGGCAATTCACAGAAACTTCTCCAAAACACAAGCTCTCTCTGACGCTCCGGGTTCCCAAGCCCAAGCAGCATTAGTCTGACCTCTCAGTGGACACTGCTCTAAGCGCTACACACATGCCTCTCAGTCACCGCCATGGACCAGCTCTGTCATCACTCAGTCCCATTTTATAAACGAAGAAACTGAGGTCCAGAGATGTTAGGGTTCTTGCCCCAGGTCGCAGACTCGTGAGAGGCAGAGCCCAGAATTGTACCCAGGCGGTCTGACTCCACGTCTGGAAACAGTCAGCCCCACGCTGGATTGTTCTGGAGCCTACACCAGCTCCTGCAGGACCCTCACCAATCTCGGCTTTCACCACGCATTCCTGTTCCTACATCCCACTCACCCAGTCCTTCTTGAAGCAACCAAGCCCACACTGACCTCCAGGCTTTTGTGTCCGCAGACCCACTGCCCAGGTCTCCCTCCTACTCAGCGCTTGGCTGCATCCTCCCCTTTTGCCCCTCTGCCTACACACCTCCTCCTCACAGGCTATGCGACCAAGAAGGGAATCGCCTAGACTTCCGTCTGGGCTTCCTGTTAACTTGGAGGTGTAACTAGCCGGTCCATACCCACCAGGGGGTCTCATTGTCACCCACTCCTGTCTGCTCTGGGGGATGATCCATTCCATCCTCTGGGCCCAGTTCGTGCCCCCTTGTGGTTCAGAGTCAGCTCGATTTAGGTCAAATCCCCTAGCTTGTTTTCTCATCTGTAAAATGGAAAAAACAATACTGACATCCTAGGGTTGTTGTTCGGAGCCAACAAGAGAGTGTACGCATGGCCCACATGGCCCTCAGCTTCCATCATTATTAGCATCACAGGGTGGGAGGTGGGGGGAGTGGTGATCCGGGGACTTGTTTTCAAACAACTGCCCTACTAAGGAAACTTCACACACAGAGAAGCACAGAACTACAGAAATCCTGGAATGGCATCCCAGCCATTTTTTCACCTGGATCTCAGACCTATTTGTCTGCCTATTTTGAAAACTGGAAAGGCTGCATATAAAATTATAGAGATAATCTGAGCTTTTAAATGACGTTATCTGCCTGACTCTAGAGATTTACTTTTGCTTTGAGTAGGCACTTCGGCCAGGGGTAGATTATCTTAATCCGTCCTGGATGAGCTGATTCAAAGCTGGTTTCAGTCTGTGAAGGCTGGTCCGTTCCTGGTTCACCCTTACGGCCGGCAGTAACCCCTCTGTTGCCCCACCCAAAAGCCTGGAGTGTTTCCTAAGCCCCCTCTCCTTGGCAGAACCTGAACTCAAATGTTTGTTTCTCCAGTCTCTTTTCAGTAGACTGAAAGTTCTAACCAATTCATCAGCCCCTCATCTGGCACATAGAAATTGGCAAATGCCTCGTGGGGTAGGGGACAGGAAGGCTACCCTCTCTGTAATACCCTCTTCTTCTTGATTTTGGCCCCTCAAGTCCCAGCACCCTTGGGAGCTCTCTGATACCTTCAAGAGTTTGTAAAAAATATTTTATCTGGTTTTTCTAACCTCGAGAGAGGCGAGTTTGATCCTTAGTTATCTCAAGGTGGGGGCTGATATGATATAAGCTAGTCCACCATATTGGAAGTGAACATCTCTATTTGAGTTAATCCTCATTTAGGTTGGTTTTTTTTCCCTAATTGTTCTGTTTTCCAATGCTTTTTTAAAAAAAATAATATATATTTCATTGGAGGGTAATTAGTTTACAATGTTGTGTTGTTTTCTGCCATACATCAACATGAATCAGCCACAGGTATTTTATGCTTTGTTAATTTAAAGGTCTCACCAGAGTGTCTGGGGGAAGTGAGAATCCACATTTTTCATGCTGGTCTAGGATCGAATTCCTCAGGAGGCAGACAGGGAGGGTGAGGAGGGTGTCTGGCCATGGATTCAGATGGCACTTTGTCCGAAACCAAGGTCAAAGAAGGTATGTGAACTGAAGGTTTCTACAGCAGCTGAATTCTCCAGGCATTTTTCTTGAACAAGTCCACAAACTAGTTCGATTAATGCTAACTTTTTCTCCAGATAATGCAGCTTAGAAGCAAGGTAAGCGGGCCATCTCCTGGTAAGAAATACAGTGATGTTGAGACCTATAGAGATTCTCAAACTGTGCGGGACCCCGAGGGTCCCGGGAAGAGCAGGTTTGCTAAGGTGTTCACAGGGAGCGGAGCCCTGTCTTCAACCAGCTCAGCTCCCTCTTGGTATTTTATGCACTGGGTTTCTGACCAAGGTTTCCACCATGTGGACTCTGAGAAACTGTTCCATCAAAAAACTTTGAAACAGTTTCGTCTTATTGATGATCTGAGTTCTCTAGACAGAACTGATTTTCGTAGGGCCGTACAAACGGTTCCTGTAAAACCAGGACACAAACCAGCTGTTTTGATCCTGGTTCAAGCACTTACCACCACCTCACACTGAGTCACCTGGAGATTCAGTTTCCCGAAAGGTCCTTTGCTTTCAAAAACTGTTTCTCTTGAAGACCACTGTTTGTTACTTTTTGGAGAGCTCTGCCAGCCTTCTCACAAGCTCCCCCTAGAGGACATGGAGTGAACAAGGCTGCCGTCTTTCTACTGATGGGACCAGACCAGAGGCAGCAAACCTCCCTAGAAGCACAGTGATGCCCTGCCTCAGAGACCCCAGGAGACCCTCCATCCTAGCTCCCGAGAGTCACTGTGTGACCTTGACAAGTCAGGCCACCTCGCTGGGCCCTTCTCCTCCATTAAATTGGAAATCCAGAAGGCTGAAGATCTTTGCACCTTCTTGTGGAAGGCCCCTCAGAGAATCCCCCCAAGAAGCCTTGAGTCACCCAGATATGGATACATGATCCTTCCTTCTCTTGGGAAGCCAAGGATGTCAACAACCCCAAATGAGGATGTCCACAGCTCCCAGAGAGGAGCTTTGTCTCTGAGACCAGGGAGGAGGATATACAGCATCAGTGTTGTGGTCTAAAGTGTGCAGTGCTTAGTTGCTCAATCATATCTGACTCTTGCGACCCCATGGACTGTAGCCCACCAGGGTCTTCTG
Organism: Moschus berezovskii; assembly: GCF_049115385.1. Lineage (NCBI taxonomy): Eukaryota > Metazoa > Chordata > Mammalia > Artiodactyla > Moschidae > Moschus > Moschus berezovskii. Next base: position 56,143,724 of record NC_142472.1, read on the forward strand.
TCCATGGGATTCTCCAGGCAAGAATACTGGAATGGGTGACCATGTCCTCCTCCAGGGGATCTTCCCAACCCAGGGATTGAAACTAGGCTAAACCGTGTCCCCGCCCCCCCACCCAAATTCCTGTGCTTCCCCGGATAGCTCAGTTGGTAAAGAACTTGCCTGCAATGCAGGAGACCCCGGTTCGATTCCTGGGTCGGGAAGATCCACTGGAGAAGGGATAGGCTGCTGCTGCTGCTGCTAAGTCACTTCAGTCGTGTCCGACTCTGTGTGACCCCATAGACGGAAGCCCACCAGGCTCCCCCATCCCTGGGATTCTCCAGGCAAGAACACCGGAGTGGGTTGCCATTTCCTTCTCCAATGTGTGAAAGTGAAAAGTGAAAGTGAAGTCGCTCAGTCATGTCTGACCCTCAGCGACCCCACGGACTGCAGCCCACCAGGCTCCTCCATCCATGGGATTTTCTAGGCAAGAGTACTGGAGTGGCTTGCCATTGCCTTCTCCGAGGGATAGGCTACCCACTCCAATATTCTTGGGCTTCCTTTGTGGCTCAGCTGGTAAATAATCCACCTGCAATTTGGGAGACCTAGGTTTGATCCTTGAGTTGGGAAGATCCCCTGGAGAAGGGAATGGCTACCCACTCCAGTATTCTGGCCGGGAGAATTCCATGGACTGTATAGTCCATGGGGTGGCAAAGAATTGGACACAACTGAGCGATTTTCCATGTACAGTTCTGACTGTCGTTTCCTGACCTGCATACAGGTTCCTCAAGAGGCAGGTCAGGTGGTCTGGTATTCCCATCTCTTTCAGACCTGTATGCAGGTCAGGAAGCAACAGTCAGAACTGTACATGGAACAACAGACTGGTTCCAAATAGGAAAAGGAGTACATCAAGGTTGTATATTGTCACCCTGCTTATTTAACTTATATGCAGAGTACTTCATGAGGAACGCTGGGCTGGAAGAAGCACAAGCTGGAATCAAGATTGCTGGGAGAAATATCAATAACCTCAGATATGCAGATGACACCACCCTTATGGCAGAAAGTGAAGAGGAACTCAAAAGCCTCTTGATGAAAGTGAAAGAGGAGAGTGAAAAGGTTGGCTTGAAGCTCAACATTCAGAAAACAAAGATCATGGCATCTGGTCTCATCACTGCATGGGAAATAGACGGGGAAACAGTGGAAACAGTGTCAGATTTTATTTTTTGGGGCTACAAAATCACTGCAGATGCTGATTGCAGCCATGAAATTAAAAGACGCTTACTCCTTGGAAAGAAAGTTATGACCAACCTAGATAGCATATTAAAAAGCAGAGACATTGCTTTGCCAACCAAGGTCCGTCTCGTCAAGGCTGTGGTTTTTCCCGTGGTCATGTATGGATGTGAGAGTTGGACTGTGAAGAAAGCTGATCGCTGAAGAATTGATGCTTTTGAACTGTGGTGCTGGAGAAGATTCTTGAGCGTCCCTTGGACTGCAAGGAGATCCAACCAGTCCATTCTAAGGGAGATCAATCCTGGGTGTTCATTGGAAGGACTGATGCTAAAGCTGAAACTCCAATACTTTGGCCACCTCATGCAACGAATGACTCACTGGAAAAGACTCTGATGCTGGGAAGGATTGGGGGTGGGAGGAGAAGGGGACGACAGAGAATGAGATGGCTGGATGGCATCACCGACTTGATGGACGTGAGTTTGAGTGAACTCTGGGAGTTGGTGATGGACAGGGAGGTCTGGGTGCTGTGGTTCATGGGGTCGCGAAGAGTCGGACACGACTGACCGACTGGACTGAACTGAACTGAGTGATTTTCACTTTCACCCAAATTCCTATATTAAAGACCTAACTCCCAGTACCTCAGAATGTGACTGTATTGGATGGAGGACCTTTAAAGAGGTTAATTAAGATACTGAGATCACCATTTTGGGTCTTAATCCAATATGACTGATGCCCTTATAAGAAGCCAAGGGAAGAAGCAGCAGGAGAAATCAGATCTACTGACACCTGGATCTTGGATTTCAGCCTCCAGAACCATGAGAAAATGAATGTCAGTTTGTCACCCAGTCTATGGTCCCTTGTTATGGCAGCCCTAGCAATCTAACACAATTGGTAAATCCCCAATTGCTCAGCGACGTCCCCCACCTCTTTGGGAATTATTCCTGTTTGCTCTTTTGACAATCTCTCTTGTGAATGAATTGGAGAGAAATTCAATCCTTAGAATGAGTGAGATAAATAAAGTTATAATGAGATGTTGCTATGAACCTACCATTTCTGTGGGAGAAGTCACAGCAATGAAGACCCAGCGTAGCCAAAATTAAATACATAAGATAAAATAAAGATATTTAAGTTCTTTATCCTCAACTGCAAAAGTAGGGTTGAAACAGCTTCCTTGCCCTGGCACTGTAAGCGTTGTGTTCAGTACACAGTTAAGCTCAGGCATAGTCAAGAAAGAATTTTTGAAAACTATGTGCAGTTGCATGACATACAGGCATAAACATATCTATTTCATGAATATCCTGTGACAAAGCTGAATGTAGAGATCTGGGCTTCGCAGGAAGTGCTAGTGGTAAAGAACCTGCCTACCAACGCAGGAGACTTAAGAGGCGTGGGTTCAATCCCCGGGTCGGGAAGATCCCCTGGAGGAGGGCATGGCAGCCCACTCCAGTATTCTTGCCTGCAGAATCCCATGGACAGAGGAGCCTGGAGGGCTCCTGTCCATAGGGTCACAAGAGTCAGACACGACGGAAATGACTTTGCTTGCACGCAATGAAAGGATACAATAGCAGTTGATTTTTCATTGAGAGAGGAAAAGTGGTGTCTTTCTCCAGCCCAAAACCAAGAGTTGGTCAGAGGAAAGGACGGAGGACGATTTCAACAGATAAATAACCAAATGTCTGAAGAGAATTTGCAAACACAATGAATTTCCTTCCCAAGGACTGGAAGTGGCGTGGGCAGTTGGGCAACGAAAGAGCTGCAGTCATTTTCCGCTCCATTTCTACAGACGGCAACAGAAACATGATGGCGGAGAACAACGCCAAGTGACAATCTTCATTTCATTCCTCGGGGATAGAAAACACACCCGTTTATTAAGTCTTTAAAAGCTGTAACCACAGATTGTGGCAACAAGACGCGACAGAGAGAAGAGAGCTTGGGTTGAGCCAGCCGTATGTGGCAACCGAGTGAAAAGACGATTCCCATCTGGTGGAGCAGCAGCCAGTCCCCGGGAAGAGCATGAACAAAGAGCTTCTCATTTACAGCGGAGATGCTGACATGCAGTGTGTTTTCCTTGGCAGACGGGCAAGTTCCCCAGAAAAGGAAGATTAATGCAAGCAGGAAATACGAACACACTCTAGCAAACCATGTCCATTTTCTGCCTGGGGAGATTTCTGAGAAATGGATGGCCTTGGCCGTGGATTAGGAGGACGTGAACAAGTTCTGCCCTAGGACCTTCTCCCGTGTCTCAACTCTGCCCAACCTGACTTTCACAGTGAAGTCTCTCCTGTCTCAACATCCCTGGGCAAGAGGCAGCCCACCTGAATTCATTTTACCACAAATGGAGACTTTCCCATATAAATTTCTAACAGTTGGTCATTAATAAATACTTGTTGAGTGAAGTTTTTTTTTTTTTTTTACTGTAGTCACTGAACCTGCTTCTAGACACAAAGGATACTGATTATGAGCAAGGATTTTAAAGTCAGACTAATGAAGATTCAAAAACTTGCTCTAACCCTGTTTTAGCTGTGTGACCTTGGGTAAGGTGTTGAATTCCTCTAAATGTAGTTTTATCATCTTTTAAACAGGCATGATGGGGCCTTTGTGGTGGTCCAGTGGCTAAGACTCTGAGCTCCCAAAGCAGGGGGCCCAGGTTTGATCCCTGGTCAGGGAACTAGATCCCACATGGTGTAACTAAGAGTTCACCTGCCACAACAAAAGATCTTGCATGCCGCAACTAAGACCCAGCATAGCCAGATAAATAAATAAACAAAATAGGCGTGACGATGTACAAAAAAGTATGGAAAGTACTGAGCACAGAACATAGAAAACTCCTCATTCAGTACATATATGTTGTTGTATTATCACTACAACCACACCTAAGTGCAGGTGGCCATCATCTGTCTCATGTTGGCCACAAAACCCCCAACTCATCTCCCCGACTCCAGCATTTCTTCACACCCCAGAGTCTTCCACACACTAGGGCCAGAGTGATCTTCCAGAACACAAATCTAGTTGGTATTAAGAAGATCCAAAAGTCCTCTCTTCCAAAAAAACTGATCATAAACTGTCAAAACCAACTTTGCCTGAGGTCATGAAATTATCCAAAGGCTTGCAGTCATCTGGGAAGCTTATAAATGGCTAAATCTTGGTAAGAACAGTGAGATTTATGGGGTTTTAACTTGCTCTATTCCAGTCTTTCCACTTCCAGCTCCACGGTTGTCTTGAAGAACCAGTCATAGTAACACCAGCAACCTGATAGCCACCAGACTGGTGGAGATGGCGCTGGAGTTCCTTTAAAGTTTCATTTCCAGGGAACCATCAATGTCGGACCTCTCTGGTAGTTCCCTGCAAGTGTCCACCTGCAAAGTTATCTTTATTTCACCTGACTTGGCGTTCATTCCACACAAAAAGCCTTCTCCCTGGGGCAGGGTGGCGGGGGTGGGTGTTGCAGACAGTGGTTGTCAAAAAAAAGGCAACAGTTTAACTTTGCAGCTGGGTGCTTTGTGGCCGCCTGAGGCAGTGAATAACAGTTGGGACAAACAACGAGCTGGCCAAAAAGCTTAAAGGGAAAGGCTGAGGAATGAATTTCCAAACGGGTTTGAAAAACTTTGACATTTTCCTGGGAATCTCGAAGGCCGTGTGGACCGGAAGGGTGTGCTCAGAGCTGTGTGTCGTTGCTGTTCAGTCACTCAGTCGTGTCCGACTCTTTGTGACCCCACGGACTGTAGCACGCCAGGGCTATGTAAATACTCAGAAAAGTCCTCAAAAGGCCCTAAGCTCTCACCTCTCACCCACCTTGATGCGCGCACAGCCAGGAATTGACAGCTAAGGCATACCTGTCAACTTCCTGGCTGAGCGTTGAAGATGAGCCCCTCTGGGCACAAAGAGCCCTTGGCAACAAATGAGAGATTTATTGGTTATAGAAATTTAAGGAAATCTCTGTCCATTCATTAACTGACCGGTGAGCTAAAGAGTTTAGTGGTTAAATATGAAAAAGATGATAGACTTTACAAAATTCATTCAGAAAAGGTATTAAAACAACAACAGCGACAGCAAACCATGGAGACAGGGCCGAATCTGATTTCCGGAGTTATTTCACACTGCTATCATTGCTGTACTGAGTCGTGTCAAACTCTGCAACCCCACGCACTACAGCACCCCAGGCTTTCCTGTCCTTCACCACCCCCCAGAGTTTGCTCAAACGCATGTCCATTGAGTCAGTGATGCTACCTAACCATCTCCTCCGTCGCCCCCTTCTCCTCCTGCCCTCCGTCTTTCCCAGCATCAGGGTCTTTCCAATATCACATTACATCATTTTAAATGTAATCAAGAAAGGAGGAGGGTCTTCCCTGGTGGTCCAGTGATTAAGCCCCTGAGCTTTCAATGCAGGGGGCACTGGTTCAATCCCTGGTCAGGGAACTAAGATCGCAGATGCCTCACAGTGCTGGCCAAATAAATAAATAGCAATAAAAAAAAGAAGAAGAAGGAGGAGGAGGAGGAGAAAATAAGACATGGGTGAAAGGGGAAGTTACCATGTGCCAGACACTGAGCAAATGCTCTGCACTTGCCAACTCAGGTAACTCTCACACCCACCTGCAAAGGCATTGTTCTTATCTTACAGACTATTAAAGCCCAGTCCCAGGGAGTTAGCCTGATGTGGTCATACAGCTCGGAAGTGGCAGGGGAGGCAGGGCATGGCCCCCAAGAGTCTGGCCGGAGCACCCCTACTCTCCACCTTTGGGCGGATCTGCCTGGGGACCACCTGTTGTGTCTATAGAACACCCGTGAGCTGTTTGAGGTAGTCATTAGCTGAATAAATGCTTTTCAGCAAGGGGTAATCATTATATTAATTATCATAATAATCAGGTTCATCAGGCACTGGGTCCACACTTGCTAACAGAATGGAAGTGCTCTGTTTCTCACAGGCACCGGGCTGCTTAACACAGCGCTCCAGCTTCACTGGCTATTCAGAAATGTGTACCAACCTGAAGTCCCAGGGCCCCTTGGAACGTCACTGGAGCAAAGTTCAAGTCCCTGAGTTTCCAAGCATCACTTATAGGCTTCCATCTGGAGGCAGTGTGATGTTGGCGTCACCCTTGGTCCCCTGTCACCCACAGACCTGTGTTAATGCCAAACTGGTAGGTGGAGCCCAAGGGGCCTTTTTTTTTAAAAAAAAAAAAAAGCTCAACTGTGAACTGGTTAATTTCTGCTTGTGTTCCGTAACTCTCAAAGACTTGACTATTTCAGGATTAAAAGACTTTCTCACTATCTCTGCCTCCTAGCTAAGAAGGACTGCAGAATTAGAGTTCACTGTGTGCCGTAACCTGAAGGTGACATTCTGACCCGACTTCGGAATAAATAGACTTAAAACAGAATTTCACAAGAAGCAACAATTCCATTATATCTTAAATTTTAAGAGCTTTTAACTTTGTCTTTTTTCTCCCCTCATAACCATTAGTGTTGATGGAACATGGAAATCATCTGGGGAAAGAAGAGTGTCCTGTGTTGGCTAATGTTTTTTCCTTTTCCTCACTATTGTGAAATGCAATTTTCTAATAGATGATATTTAGTGTTCTCTGTTCACCTCTCTTAAGGCTCTGTTGAGCATGACAAATGTGGGGATGATTGTGTCTAGGGTTTCATTGAGAAGATAAAACATTAATATATTAAATTTGCATTTAATCAAGTTCTTCTACATGAGGCCTTTCATTGTTTGGCCTTGTTGACAACATACGAGTTGGCCAGTTTCCGGCTGATGCTACTCTTGCCCTTCAAGGTGCTGGGCACAGTCCAGTCTCAGTAGCCTTCTCCATCTGAATTCCAGGAGGTAGAGGCTGGCGTCCCAGGGTGTGCTCACTTCTAACTGTGGGAACAACAGAGCAGTGGGGTGCCCCTCACCGTTTGCGGCAGGAAGGCGTGCTGCTTTCGAATCCCCTCTAGCCTGAACTCCATCCCACACGTGAAGGATTGCAAATTCTCTTCCTGTCCCAGCAACTTGTCATGGAAAGTTTTGGGCTGCAAAACAGCCCATCCTTTTATCTTCAAAGCTTGAAAGCTCTTGGATCTAAGAAGGAAATAGCTTATTTGGGTTGAGAAAAAACAATTTGATTTTAGAATGGTTAAACAGAGGGTTAGTGAAAAATTAAAACCAAACAACTGTAAGCCTAATAAAAGATTCAAGTGGTTGTAAATCTGCTGGTGACTCGTTAACGCCACCTAAAAGCAGGCAGCCTTCTGTAGGGGATGCAATACTGAGGGGCTTGCTGAGTGAAGGGATAGGAAGCACCTTAGAGGTTCTGATGAGATAGGTTGGGACAGCATGTGTCGGAACAGGACTGTGAACACAAGACAATGACATCGTGGTCCAACATATACAGGGGCGTGCATGTGTGCGCACGCACGCACACACACAGACTATCCATGTTTGCAAAAGTTACTTGCCCACTAAGCCAGCAGGACTTCACTAACCACATGGTCTGCCAGGACTCTGACAGTTTAGGCTTTCCCACAGTGATTTAAAATCTTATTATTACCAAGCTATTAAATCACTTACTGTGTGAACTTAGACAAAGTGCCTAACCTTTCTGAGCCTCCATTTCTTCATCTATGAAATTGATTAAAGAATTCCTTGTAGGCAGGTTGTTGGTGAGGAATAGCAATAACGGCTGAAACATCCGGTGCAGTAAGTGGGCCATAGTGAGTGCTCAGTACACAGGACGAATTGCTATGACTTTTATTCTTATTCTTAATCAGGGGATGAAGATCAGGGATTTGCGGGAAATTAATGTCAATTGTCTTTTTAAAAGAAATGTCCTAGCGCTGAAGTAGTTTTTCTTTAAAATGTTGCCTATAGTGTCCTTATTAGAGCTTTAAGACTGTGTGTATGTTTGTGATAAATCCTGCTTATGCGTGTGTGCACGCCCACACACTTAGCTGTGTCTAACTCTTTGTGACCCCAGGGACTGTAGCCTGCCAGTTTCCTCTGTCAAGAGAGTTCCCAGGCAAGAATACTGGAGTGGGTCGCCTTTCCCTTCTCCAGAGGATCTTTCTGGACCAGGGATCGAACCCGTGTCTCTTGCGTTTCCTGCATTGGCAGGCAGGTTCTTTATCACTGAGCCACCTGGGAAGCCCCAAACCCTGCATAAATACCTATTTTTAAATTTTTTATTTTTTTAAAGTAGTTTTATTTATTTATTTATTGGCCATACCTCAAGGCATGTGGGATCTTAGTTCTCTGACCAGGGATCAAACCTGTGCCCCCTGCAGTGGAAGTGCAGAGTCCTAACCACTAGACCACCAGGGAAGTCCCTAAATCTTTTAAAATGTGTTGTGATTATATGTTTACAGTAAAGAATGGAACATCAGATTTCTGGTTCCTCAAGTAAAAGGCTTGGAAGTTGCCCCTCTGTTCTAGTAAGTCAAAGCTTAACATTCTGAAAATTCAACAACTCTCCAGGATGCAATAAGAGAGGGAGGGGGGACACGGGACAACCACTGCCTGCAAGACTGGAGACCTAGCCAAGCAAGTACAGGAAGCAGCAGCTGCCCGGAGCAGACTCAGTGGGGGCCAGTGCTGGGACAAAACTCAGCCATGATGTTCAAATCCCCGAGACGCTCCATGTAGACAAGTCTGAGAGCTAAAATCTCCGGGGGGGACGCCATCATAGCAGGCCCCCACAGTCTTGCAGGATTTACCTCCAGGGTCTCAGCCAGGTTCCCACAGTAAATATCAGAGAAAAGCTCCCTCATGCTCTCAGCAGTGGGAGGGGAAAAGGAACCATGTTAAAATACACCAGGCATATTTCTCTTGGGACTGACACATACACACTACAATATAGAAAATAGATGACTAATAAGGACATAAGTGTGGCACATTGTGCACCCTGGGCTCAGTTACATTTCTTTGGGACCCCATGGACTGTAGCCCACCAGGCTCCTCTGTCCATGGAATTCCCCAAGAATACTGGAGTGGGTTACCATTTTCTACTCCAGGGGATCTACCTGACCTGGGGATCGAACCTGCGTCTTTTGTGTCTCCTGCATTGGCAGGCAGATTCTTTACCAGTAGTGCCAGACAATCTTGGCTAGCACAGGGAATTGTACTCAATACTCTGCAATGATCTGCATGGAAAAAGAATCTAAAAAAGAAAAAAGAGTGGATATATATGTATAAATATATATAAAACTGATTTCACTTTTCTATATACCTGAAAACAACAACATGGTAAATCAACTATAGCCCAATAAAAACTTTTAAAATAAAAAGAAATATACCATAGCCCTCTGTTCTTCTTAACAATGCCTGCCCTCAGGGAAAACTAGGTAACCAGAGCCTGGCCTGCTGGGGTGTGATCAGAGTCAGACTGCCTGGGGAAGGGAAATCCCCACCTCCACCCGCCTTAGCCATCCTGTGCCTCCTAAAAGAGGAGGAAAAATAAACCGAGAAACCCTTGTGAAACTCACAGTCCAGAGACACAGGCTCACAGAAACACTGTGACCCTATCATAGGACTAGAATGCTTCCCCACCCTTCACACCTCACCAACACATCGCTGAGGGCTTGTTTATGGCTGTTGCTTTTTACCCAGCACAGCGTGTCTGGCTATTAAGAAAAATCACAAGGTCTACCAAAAGGCAGAAATCACAGCCGAAGAGACGGAGCAAGCATCAGAACCAGACGTGGAAGCCATGTCGGAATTATCAGACCAGGAATTTAAAACAACTCAGATGACTATGCTGGGAGCTCTAATGGATAGGGAAGACAGCCACAAGGACAGATGGACCATGTAAGCAGAGAGATGGAAGTCCTAAGAAGGAACCAGGGAGAAGTGCTAGAGATCAAAGGCACTGTAGCAGAAATGAAGAATGCCTTTGATGGGCTTACAGGCAGACCTCGTTTTATTGCACTTTGCTTTATTGAGTGTCACAGACACTGGGTTGTTATTTTTTCTTTTTTTTAAACAAATCGAAGCAACCCTTCTGCATAGAACTAGTCTATCTGCACCATTCTTCCAACAGCATTTGCTCACTTTGTGTTTCAGTGTCATATTTTGGTAATTCTCACAGTATTTCAAACTTTTTTCATTATTATTTGTTACAGTGCTATATAGTCAGAGATCTTTGATGTTCCTGCTGTAATTGTTTTGAGATGCCACACACCCACAGTAGATGGAGAACTTAATCAACGGCTCCACCAAGACTGTTACCCAGTCTCCTTCCCTGCTCCTTGAGACACAACAATATTGAAATTAGACCACTTAATAACCTTTCAATGGCCTCTAAGTGTTCAAGTGAAAGAAAGCATTGCACATTTCTCACTTTAAATCAAAGGCTAGAAATGGGGCTTCCCTGGTGGCTCAGAGATAAAGACCCTGCCTGCCAATGCAGGAGATGTTTGATCTAACGCCATGTTTGATCCCTGGTCCGGGAAGATCCCACATACCATGGAGCAGTTAAGTCCATTCGCCACAACTACCGAGCCTGTACTCTAGAGTTCAGGAGCCACAACAAGGAATAACCCCCACTCTCTCCAGCTGGAGAAAGCCCACTTGTAGCCACAATGACCCACCGCAATCAAAAAATAAAACAAATAAGTCAATCTTAAAAAAAAAAGCAATCAATATATTGGGAATTCCCTGCAAGTCCAGTAGTTAGGACTCCAAGCTCTCACTGCCAAGGGTCCAGGTTCAGTCCCTGGTTGGGAAGCTGAGATCCCACAAGTGGTGCAGCCAAAAAAAAAAAACCAATGTAATCCATCGCATCAACAGACTGAAAAAGGAACACAGGAAGGTTTTGGAAGAGTTATAGCTCAGGTCTCACCATTCCCCACCACACTGCTTTGGGAATATCCAAGCCCATCTGGTCCCACAGAAAGAGGAAGCAACAGCCCAGCTCTGTGTAACATGAGCCCCCTGAACCCGGCTGAGCTGAGGGGCTATGGAAGCAGGAGACTGGTCTCAGAACTGGAGCCAGGCAACCTGAGGGCCCTGAGGGTTTACAGGCATAGCTCTAGGCAGGAACAGAAGTGATGGGGTAGCTGCAGCGGTTCCAGGTTTCGGTGGTCTCCTGGGGAGCTTCCCTCCTCTCCCCTCACACTCATCAGGGCACACACACAAAGGCCTCCATCTCATAACACACGTCAGCAGAGAGGGGAGTGGACGGGTCAGGGAGACAGAGCTCGTGATCCAAACTGCACCTCTGCAGAGAACAACCACTAGAAGAAAGACATCAAGCCAACAGCACGAATCTCAGGAGCAGAACTTTTGGGACAAATGGACCAAGAGGGAAGTTGACACAATGTGTGTGCTTAGTGGCTCAGTTGTGTCCCACTCTTTGCGACCCCATGGACTGTAGCCCGCCAGCCTCCTCTGTCCGTGGGATTCTCCAGGCAAGAATACTGGAGTGGGTTGCCATGCCCTCCTCCAGGGGATCTTCCCAACACAGGGATTGAACCCAGGGCTCCTGCACTGCAGGAGGATTCTTTACCAGCTGAGCCACCAGGGAAGCCCAAATTGACACAATGAATAGACTCAAAGAGGTGAGGGAACAGAAGTAATGTGAACCAGGCGGAGAAGTTATCACAGGAAGCAATGCCTGGTCTACTGAAGGTGGGGCTGGGCATGCCAAGGCCCAGCAAACTTCTCAGCACAGCAGAGGGAACTCCAGCCCCCTCTGTACCTCCCCAGCAAGAGTGGGAGAGGTTACGGGGGATGCTGTCAACCCTACACTTCCTTGGATGCTAAGGGCCTCCTCTGCAGACCTTTAGCAGTCCCCCACCACAGGCCAGTGAGCTGCAGTGCTACGTGGACAACGGCGCACTTTTCTGCGAAGAGAGCTTATTTCTTAACCATGGATCTGACAGGGTGATTCTCCAGCCCAAGCACGTTCAGTGGCTTTCTGCCATCAGCCAAAGGTTCTCAGAATGACTCATGAGGCTCTTACATCCTGGCCCCAAACCACCATCCCAATTTCTCCTCCTGCCACCGTCCTCCAAACACCTGATGGTCCTGCAACATGAAAGCCAGCATGAAAGATGTCAAAGCACAGAGACTCCTTCCAGGCACTGATTCTGCAGGTCTGTGATCACTGCCTGGAACTGCTGGAGAGAAGTGGGAGAAACAGCCGTGGTCCATGAGCATGTCTGCCTTGGGGCTGGAAAGATGGGGAAAGCTTGCCATGCTGAGAGAAATGAGCTTCAGCTAGAAGCTCCCACACGTAATGTGGTTTTGCATAGCTTCATGCCTTAGAAAATGCTGCTGCAACTGCCTAGAATGTTCTTCCCCACTCCATCCACTGATTAAACTCCTACTCATCCTTTAAGACCCCAGCCCCTCACCCGGAGCCTTAGTGCTTTGTTTTCCATGAGGCTGCAGCTGTGATTTCAGGCACACAACACACAGTGCTGGGGGGTGGTCTATGGACCCATCTCTCCAATAGTGAGCACTTGGAGGGCAGGGACCAACTTTATGCTGCTCTGGATCCACTGTGCCTGTCACGTAGAGACCATTTAATAGATGCTTGAGTCATTAATGAAATACAGATGTCTAGCTAGCTAATTAATCATAAAAGAAAATTATACTCTACTTGGAGATCTGTCCAGGGTGATTCTTTGGAATTCCTGCCTTGAGGGAGAGTAGAATTAGTCTAGTCTGGATTATCCTAGAGGCAGGTCAGCATCATTTAATTACAGGCCCTGTTAGGCTTCCTCTGAGCACCTGTCTGTCTGAGACTGAGGCTCCCCCAGAAGGGTCCCCAGGTTTCCGCCGCAAAGGCTGCTGCTCCAACAATGCCGGCCACTATCCAGCAAGGTGTGCATCCAAGACTGAAGGGTTGATTTTCAAATCTCCTGCACCCCAAAGACAACCTTGTACTGTGGGAGAGAGACTTCATGCTCTTTTATAGGCATAGGACTCCTGCCTATCTGACCGGCCATAATGAACAGTTTTCAGTATACGTTTCAGTGTAAATAAATGATTTTCAGCTTCCTTGAGGGTCGGGGCTGTGGATGGTGTGAGCCCAGGGGTCCTGGATACCCTTTGCCATCTCGCCTCTCTGTGTATCTTCCCCCGCCCCACCCAGTCCCACACACATCCCCTGGCTGCCTCGCCTCTGGTCCAAGTGTTTCCTTGACCTGGAAGTCTCGGCCCACTGCCGCCCAGCCCACCCTCTGACGGTAAACACCTACTTACTGGTCTTTCAAAACTCAGGTCAATAGATTCATCTCTACCATTATTTTAGATTCCACATATAAGCAATATCCTATGATATTTGTCTTTCTCTGTCTGCCTTATTTCACCCAATATGTCAAAGGAACATACTCATAAAACAGGAATGGAGTCACAGATGTAGAAAACAAACTTATGCTTCCTAAGAGGGAGGAGGGGTAAACTGAGAGTTTGGGATTGACTTATATGACTACTATATATTAAACAGATAATGAGTAAGGACCTGCTGAGGGGCTTCCCCAATGGTTTAGAGGATAAAGAATCCACCTACAATGCAGGAGACACAGGAGACGTGAGTTCGATCCCTGGGTCGAGAAGGTCCCCTGGAGGAGGAAATGGCAACTAACTCCAGTATTCTTGCCTAGAGAATTCCATGGCCAGAGGAGCCTGGCTTGCTGCAGTCCACGGGGTCGCAAAGAGTCAGACACAACTGAGCAACAGAGCACACACACATGCACACATACACAAACTAGATAACTGATAAGGACCTACTGTATAGCACAAGGGATTCTGCTCAGTACTCTGTGTGTAATGATCTCTATGGGAAAAGCATCTAAATAAAATAGGGTCCTCCTTGCAAGGAATGTAAACCTCCTTGGTAGGCTGTAGAGGCCACCTGTGGTTAAGAAAACGATGGGGCTCAATCCTGAGGGATGTAGCGGGGTGACAAGCCAGCAGCAGCACAAAAGCCCTCATCACAAGAGCTTTGGGACTTCCCTGATGGTCCAGCAGTTAAGAATCCGCTTGCCAATGCAGGGAATGCAAGTTCAATCCCTTGTCCAGGATGATTCCACATGCCACAGGGCAATTAAGTTTGTGAGCCCGCCACAACTGTGCCCTCACACCACAGCTACTGAAATCCGCCCTCCTAGAGCCTATGCTTCACAATAAGAGAAGCCCACACAATGAGAAGCCCTCACACTGAAACTCCAGAGGAGCCACTCACCACAACTACAGAAAGCCTGCTCACAGCAACGAAGACCCAGCACAGCCAAAAATAAATAAATAAAATGCCATCCATTTACAAAAATAAACAAAAGAAGAGCTTTGGAGCCAAGTTCCTAAGTCAGTTGACAGAGGAGAATAAGAATTAAAATGGCACTAACTTTCTGTGGCGTTTCTTCCATGGTTGTTCTTCAAGAAATGTCTGCTTCAGGAGTTGCTATTAAGCTCAGCTTTTTTAGGGCAGAGAACTGTTTTTGAAAATTACAGACAGAAAAGCATCCAGAATGCCCTCCCCCTCCCCTAAACCTGGCTTTGATCTTAGCATCCCTGTCCAGGCTGGATGGCCAGGCACACAAGGAATGACATCACAGAGGGACTCATAGAATTACAGAAACAGTGTTTCACGGCTGGCTTAGCTTGTAAAGATTAACTTAGAAAAATAGTAAATGCGTACCACTTATGTACTGGCCTCTGTTCTAAAGGCGTCACATGAATTATTTATTGAATCTTGCCAACAACCCTCTAGGGTAGCTACTGTTATATTGTTGTCATTCAGTCACTAAGTTGTGTCCTACTCTTAGCGACTCCATGGACTGCAGCACACCAGGCCTCCCTGCCCATTACCAACCCCCAGAGCTTGCTCAAACTCATGTCCTTCGAGTCGGTGATACATTGAACCATCTCATCCTCTGTCACCCCCTTCTCCTCCTGCCTTTAGTCTTTCCCAGCATCAGGGTCTTTTCCAATGTGTCAGCTCTTTGCATCAGGTGGCCAAAGTATTGGAGTCCTTTCAATGAATATTTAGGGTTGATTTCCTTTAAGATTGACTGGTTTTATCTCCTTGCAGTCCAAGAGACTCTCAAGAGTCTTCTCCAACTCCACAATTGGAAAGCATCAATTCTTTGGTGCTCAGCCTTCTTTATGGTCCAACTCTCACATCCATACGTGATTACTATTATGATTTCCATTTAATAGATAAGGAACCTGAGGCTGAAAAGTGTGTCAACTTGTCCCATGTCTCCCAGCTAGAGAGAGACAGCTGGGGTGAGCAGTTAGGTAGCGTCCAGCCTCTGGAGCCCCTACTTTTAACCCCATGCCATCCCACCCTCAGCATGGAGGCCAGAGTGAAGGATGCAAGACAGAAGATGGCCACCTCATCCTGGTGGGGTAATGGAAAGACTAAACTGGATTTGGGGGTGACTCTTTCTGGGTGAGGATGGATGAAGGAAAGGAATGAGGAGCTGGGCCATCTTTGGGGGCTCTGGTCAAAAAGGCAATCGCCTGGATGGGTGATGACAGAGGGCAACCAGGGGACCAGTGTGGATGCATCCCAGGGAATGTCAAATGTCAGAATTAGGGAGACCTGGAAAACAAGGAAAAGCCAAGATGCACCCTAAAGTTGAGGACAGCCGTGGCTGCAAACAGCAACCTTCTTGGTAGTGTATTCAGCCTGTTGTCTGTACAGGTTGCCCTAAGGGACCTTGGAGACCCCCAGTCTAGGTTCCAGCCAGGTATGCATGGTGCCTTTGGAAGTCCCAGGGCACAGTGGCCAGGGTTCAGATTGGCCAAGTCATCATGTCCATCTGCACCAAGCTGCAGAACAAGGAGCATGTAACTGAGGCCCTCCTCAGGGCCAGGTTCAAGTTCCCTGGCCGCCAGAAGATCCATATCTCCAAGAAGTGGGCATTTACTAAGTTTAACGGGGGAGAATTTGAAAACATGGTGGCAGAAAATCAGCTCACCTGGGATGGCGGTGGGGTCAAACACATGGATAATTGTGACCCTCTGGACAAATGGCGGCCCTGAACTCATGAGAGCCTGGGCGCTGTCTACTCCTTACTCTGGCCCATCAATAAATCCCACTTTTCTGCCAAATCAATAAAGTGGAGGACAAGAGCAGACGCCTGAAGAGCGAAACCCACACAGATGAGTGACCAGGAAGCAGGACCCCAGGTGCAGAGGTAGCGGTGGCCTGGCGGGAGCCTCCGTGTGTGAATTATCAGCCAGTTGCAGGCCAGGGGGTAGGGCCAGGCACAAGGAGGAGGCCTGGGTAAGGGGGTGTCATGGTAAGATGACCACAGGCATTTGAAGTCTGACCACCAGCAGTGAAAATGGCCCCCTTGAGCAGCGGTCCCTAACCTGCTTGACACCAGGGACCAGTTTCGTGGAAGACAATTTTTCCACAGACCTGGGGTGGGGCGGTGGTTTTGGGATGATTCAAGTGTATGACATTTACTGTGTGCTTTATTTCTAATCTGGGCTTCCCTGGTGGCTCAGACGATAAAGAATCTGCCTGCAATGCAGGAAATGTGGGTTCGACCCCTGGGTTAGGAAGATGCCCTAGAGAAGGGCATGGCAACCCACTCCAGTATTCCTGCCTGGAGAACCCCATGGACAGAGGAGCCCAGTGGGCTACAGTCCATGGGGTCACAAAGAGTCAGACATGACTGAGCTTCAGAACATTTTGACTTCACTTCTTCATTATTTCTAATCTAACGCTGCTGTTGATCTAATTGGAGGTACTGGTCCATGGCCGGGAGGTTGGGGACTCCTCGCCCAGAGAGATAAGCCAGGTTGGGCTCCTTGGAAGCACGTGGTCAGGAAGTGCTCAGACTGGCCTCTGAGTAGCCCCTGGGCAGGGAGGCCATAATTTCAGGCTTCTGAAAGGCCCCCAGGGAAATCTCCCTCTCTGACCACAGGCTCATGTGCCCTGGCCTCACTCACCAAGGGTGCTGCCAAGTTCTGTCCTGTAAATTTTGGGCACTGAGCAAATATTTAGCTGTAAAAAATGGGAGCAGAGAAATCATTAGCGATGTACCAGTGATCGCGTAATGTCACTGCGGAGACTTCCCAAGTAAATAATTTCCTTTCCAGCCACTGAGTATCATAATGACACAACCAAGACGGGTTTCTATTTATTCCTGGCCAGTCTCTCTCAGATTTACGTTTCAATCATGAGATGGGACCTCTCATTGCATTTCAGCGCATTACTTAATCAAATGGTATGCCGGTTGACCCCAGTGTGTCTTAAAGTTGGGGTTATTTATGGATATGGTTTCGCGTGGAGGGTCACCGTGGGGCCTAATCTGCATATGCCTCTCAGGAGAGCTGGGACATTATTTGCATAAGAAGCCCTAGGTTTCTGGGGAAGACCCAGAAAGAGGACCGCAGCACAGCTGAAGGGCAGAGTCCCTGCTTTTAGGGACCAGCTACTCAAGGGGAGACTCTAGTCAAGCCACACAGAAGAGCACTTGGGGCAAGTGCGGCTCCCACCTCACCTCAAGTCTAAAGTGAGCCAGTGAACCAGTGTTCTGCTTCAAAGGGTTATCTTGGTACCCATGACACCATGACACGGGTACCAAGTCATGACATCATCAACAGTCTCCCTAGTTCCTCCCAGGCTCTTCCTAGAGAATTTCTTGTTGTTTAGGCATCAAGTTGTGTCCAACCCTTTGCACGAACTGTAGCACACCAGTCCTCCCTGTCTCTCACCATCTCCTGGAGTTTGCCCAAGTTCCTGTCCGTTGAATCAGTGATGTCATCCAACCATCTCATCCTTTGTCACCTTCTTCTCCTTCGGCCCTCAATCTTTCCCAGCATCAGGGTATTTTCCAATGAGCCGGCCTAGAGAAGAGGGTGTCCTTACGAGCTACACTGCACTGTCATGGACTTTTTATTTATGTAACTGTTTCACTTATATTTAATTTTTAATTGGAGGATAATTGCTTTACAATGTTGTGCTGGTTTCTGCCATACGTCAGCATGAATCAGTCATAGGTATATATATGTCCCCTCTCTCTTGAACATCCCTCCCATCCTGTTCCTATCCATCTAGGTTGTCACAGAGCACCGTATTTGAGCTCCCTGCAGCGAATTCCCACTGGCTCTCTGTTTTACATATGGTAAGGTAAATGCCACCTTTGCCACCTCATGCGAAGAGTTGACTCACTGGAAAAGCTCTGATGCTGGGAAGGATTGGGGGCGGGAGGAGAAGGGGACGACAGAGAATGAGATGGCTGGATGGCATCACCGACTCGATGGATGTGAGTTTGAGTGAACTCCAGGAGTTGGTGATGGACAGGGAGGCCTGGCGTGCTGTGATTCATGGGGTCGCAGAGAGTTGGACACGACTGAGCGACTGAACTGAACTGAACTGAAGGTAAATGCTTCAGTGTTACTCTCTCAGTTCGCCCCTCTCTCCCCTTCCCTCACTGTGCCTTGTGAGCCACACAGCACTGCTATGGACTTTCACTAAATTTTATGCAAATCATTTCTTAATGATGTTCTGGGTGAAAGAGCAAGACCAATAGGTGTGGTTCCTGCCCTGGAAGGCTCTTACTGTCCAGGGAGGAAGAGAGACTTGTGCCATGGAAGCCAGAGCAGTGGTTTATCTTACTGCTGTGTGTCTTCCTGGGGACCTGAGCCTTCTGTCATATGTAATGTCCCTCTGTCTCCAGCAATTTCCTCTGCTCTAAAGTCTACTTTACCAGAAGTCAATACAGCCACTCCTGCTTATTATTATTTACATGGTATATCTTTTTCTATCCTTTTACTTCCAACCTACCCATGTTGTTGTATTTGAAGTGAGTAACCCACCAGGCTCCTCTGTCCATGGGATTTCCCAGGCAAGAATACTGGAGTGGGTTGCCATTCCCATCTCCAAGGGATCTTCCCAACCCCGGGTCTCCTGCATTGCAGGGGATTCTTTACCATCTAAGCCACCAGAGAAGCAACTCAGATAGATCACTGGTCGAGGAACTAAGATACACATGTTGTTCAGTCACTCGGTCCTGTCCTACTCTTTGCGACCCCGCGGACTGTAGCCCACCAGGCTTCCCTGCCCTCCACCATCTCCCAAAGCTTGCTCGAATTCATACCCATTGATTTGGTGATGCTATCCAATCACCTTATCCTCTGTCACCCCCTTCTACTGCCCTCAATCTTTTCCAGCATCAGGGTCTTTTCCAGTGAATCGGCTCTTCAAATCAGGAGGCCAAAGTATTGGAGCTTCAGCATCAGTCCTTCCAGTGAATACTCAGGGATGATTTCCTTTAGGACTGACCTAAAGATCAATCTCCTTACAGCTGGATCTCTTTGCAGTCTAAGGGACTCTCAAGTGTCTTCTCCAGCACCTCAATTCAAAAGCATCAATTCTTCAATGTTCAACTTTCTTCATGGTCCAACTCTCACATCAGTATATGTCTACTAGAAAAATCATAGCTTTGACTATATGGACCTTTGTCAGTAATATACAGGAATATATATATATATGTTGGCAATATCTGAAATCTACTGGAGGTGATAAAGAAACCCCAGAGACCCACCACTGTGATGTTCCTCAAGTCCAGAGGACCCTGGGAAGCCTGCCTTCTTTCTGTCTTTCAGAGTCTTCTGGGGACTTCCCTGGTGGTCCGGTGGATAAGACTCCATGCTTCCACGGCAGGGGGCACAGGTTCAATACCTGGCTGGGGAACTAAGGTCCTGCATGTGGTGTAGCCAAGAAAAACACACAAATCCCCGGCAAAGCAGAGTCTTCTTAGGCTTTTCTGTTGTGTTATGTCCATGGTCTTTTAGTTGTGGGAGTGAGGGGCTGGGAGGAATGCAGCCACTTCATCTTGACTAGAACCAAAGTCTGACTGTATCTGGCATGTTTGGGAGAGATCAGATGTGTTCCGAGACCTAAGGCAATCTCAGAGTTCCCTCATGACCAAGTGGGTGGAGAAATAGCTGAGAGAAAGAGCCAGTGAGCTTGCCAAAAGGTTGCCGTGACATGGGAGGAAAAGTTTTTATTGCTTTAAACATAATGCCTTTCCCACAAATTAAAACGCAGTCATGATCCAGGAACCCTGCGCCCTGAGCCAGCTTCAGACCATAAACAACAGACTTTATAGAGCACAGTTCACTTTCCCATGTTGGTTGGATACATTTGGTTATTATTAATTACTCAGAAGGCAAGGTAAGGCACTTAAAATACCACCATGAACCCCATGAGTGAGCCAACAGTTCTAGAACCTAAATTCTAACGTTGCTTGACTGTGCCTTTTTCAGACTTTGTCTTCAAAGGCACTTTATGAAGCACAACACACACAAGGCACCACAGCTGCACCCAAACAAGTAGGAGCAGCACGCGTGGTTAATAGAGACGGGCTTTACTGGGAATGCAGTGTGAAGAAACCGAGTCAATCAGAGGCTCATTGAAAAGGAGGACTTTGATATGCTGCAAGAAACAGTGACTTTTGTCCCCAATTTCTGACATCTCTTTCAATGCGACGTTTTTAAACATCTGTTTCGAGAGCAGAGCAGGAAATCTCTAAGCAGCCATAACTCTTTGCTTGTGTCACATGGAAACTACAGGCTGTAATTTTTTTTTTTAATCCTACCATGAAATCTTTTTTCTTTTAAACCAGTTCAAAGCAGAGCATTTAATGGGCATTTATACACAGGGAGAGTTTGAGAGGCTACTTTTTACAAATGGCTGTCATGAGATGAGTCATGATCAGTGATGAGATTCTGCTTTAGGCAGGGTTATGAATGGAGCTGCTTTATTGGCAAGCTAGGGGCAAAGGGGGAGCCACCTGATTCTGAGTCAGTCCCATAGAAAAGAAAGGCAAACTGCAAATAGATCGATAGGTATCTCACTTCTGGGCACCTCTTTGAAGCGAGAATAACTTTTCTGGCCCTTTGTTTGACTGTGTGCTTTCAAAACTGTGCTTCCAGTCTCTGTGACCGAAGTTTCTATGACTTCAGTGGCTGTGGATTACACAGAGAGGGGAATGTGTGTGTGTGTGTTTGTGTGTGTGTGTGTTTGTGCCTGCTCAGTAGGCGGAGGTCAAGGTAGTTTTTTTTCTCCTTGATGAAATATATGAGGTGCCATATGGTGGAGCAACCTGAGAATACCAGGTGTGCCTGCATCAGAATCTAAACTGCCGTTACCATGGAGACCAGCACTCCCTCAGCGATGTAGGGCCTCTACTTCTGCCTTCAGAGGAGCTTACTTGTCTAATAGGAACAGGTGCTCTGACATACAAAAGAAATAAACCTTGAAGGCAAGCCTTTAGGAATTTCTAATTTTTTTTTCCCTTGATCTTTCTAAAGAGTTTTCTCCCTCTCTGCTTCATGAGTGAAGGCTTTGTTGAACTAACAATAGTAATAATAGTAGCCTTTATTACAATGGTGTTCTTCCTAGGTGGTTCAGTGGTAAAGAACCCGCCTGCCAAGCAGGAGACATGGGTTCTATCCCTGGGTTGGGAAGATCACCTGGAGAAGGAAATGGCAACCTGCTCTAGTATTCTTGCCTGAGAAATCCCATGGACAGAGGAGGCTGGCAGGCTACAGTCCATGGGGTCACAGAGTCAGACACGACTGAGCAACTGAACAACACCAAATTAAGATGGTGCTTTGTGTTATATACACTCTATCTATCCTTGCAGTGTTTTATCTATATTTTACAGATGAGAAAACCGAGCCAAGACTTCAAGAAAGTTTCCCAAGTCATAATCTCACGAACAGCTGTCCAGGTTGGAACTCGAACCCAGAACCATCTGACTTCTGCCTGTGCACTTAACTCCTTGCCAAAAGGTGATGAATTCATGACATCTGGAGTATGTCTGTCTGTTCAAAGGCTCATCAAGCTTTTCAGTCCTATGAACTAAGAACTGAGAGGCAAAAGAAAAAGGAAGTTCCCGAAATGTTTCCAATGGCCAAGTGGTGACTTATTGACAGGACAAGCCACAACTGCATTGAGAACCAATGACTAAGATTTATTGAGCATCGCAGATGTGTCCTTCATTCTTTCATCAAATATGTACTGAGACCAACCCTATGCCAATCCAAGCATTGTTCTAACTCCCGTAGATGCAATGGTGACGAAAACGCTTAATAACAAATCAGACAAAAATCCCTGCCGAGGGGGACTTCCTAAACTCCAGTTTGTGTCTGTGTCAGCCAGTGGACCATGAGAACTCAGAGGCAGTAAAAGAGTTTATGATTAAGAAGCCAAGACAGAGATACAGATAACCTAACTGCAATGCACTGAGATAAGAACTAGATTCCAAAGAGGCGCAAAGCTCTGGGAATGGTGCTACTGGGTGGGCACCGGGGAACCCAAGGCTTCTTTCTCTAGCGTTAGATGACTAGAGCCCTCAAAGATCCTGATCCGCTGACCTCCCTGGAGAGCTTTTGGGACTCTCTTGGTCAACTCCTGAGAAGCTGGAACCCCTTGGGTGGGACATTCTAGGGCAAACCATTGTCATGGGGTGACCGTCATACTAGGGCTCCCACACTGGTGCATCAGACGACTGATGAGCATAGGATTTGACATCTGTTCCTAACTCATGGCATTTCTTTACATTTCATTTTGATCATTCTAGCTCTTCCTTCCACCTGAGCTCTGTTTAAACATTGTTTCAACAACCTTAAATATAACCTGTTCTTCCCAGCTTTGGGTCTTCTGGTAATTTGATATCTTCACCTTGTATTAAAACATTTGGAGGGAGTTCCCTGGTGGTCCAGTGGTTAGGACTCCACTCCTACTACCAGGAACACTCTTTCATCCCTGTGCAGGGAACCAACATGCCATGCAGCCAAAAAATTAAACAAATAAATAAATAAACTAAAAAAATAATGGGGGCAGGAAGGAGGCTCAAAAGGGAGGGCACGTATCTATATACTTAGTTGATTCACACTCTTATGCAACAGAAACTAACACAATTGTAAAGCAATTATCCTCCAATTAAAAGTAAATTGGACTTCCCTGGTGGCTCAGTGGTAAAGAATCTGCCTGCCAATGCAGGAGATGTAGGTTTAATCCCTGGGTTGGGAAGATCCCCACTCCAGTATTCTTGCCTGGGAAATCCCAGGGACAAAGGAGCCTGGTGGCATACAGTCCATGGGGTCACCAAAGAGTCAGACATGACTTAGCAACTAAACAACAAATCAAATTTAAAAAAAAAAAAAAAGCACTTGGAGAACAGTGTCAAGGACAGGCCTACAGCAAGGCACTAAAGTCTTCTTTCCAGCAGAAACCCACTAAGTAATACACTTTGGTGCAGTCGTTTGCCCCACCAAGAGCCCATGGACCTGTTATTGAAGTGACACCTCTCTACCTTGCCCTGAGGACATGATCAAAGATGCTGCCAAAAGTCTTGGCAAAATTCCTTCTCCTAGCCCCAGAGACAAGCGCGCTTCTATACTGGGAGAAGACTGAGGTGGGGAGGTTGTGATTGCTTTGAAATCCAAAATGTAAGATGAGAAAACCAAACTGTTTGGCTGGAGCCATGAGAGTCAGCTCAGGCCTGTTGTTCACACTTGACTCTGATGACCCAGGGCCAGTCTGTCAAACACAAAGGAAATGTTACTGAACAATTGTCCCGTTTTGTTTCATTAATGTTGGCGTAGACAAGCAGTATCAGAGCAACATATAAACAGAGTTCATTGTTCGCATTCAATAAAACTTACAATAAAGTAAATCTAATACATTTTAATGAAATGCATGACTACGATTGTGTTGTATGGGAATTAAATAGAATTATAAGAATTCACAGCAACTGAAATTATTTCTTACACAGTACAAAATTCTGGGGGTGAGAACTGGGCAAAGAAAGGTCCTTGAGAAAAAGGAAATGAGATGGGTTAGTGGTAGGGAAATAGGGTTATCTAATAAGATCAGGGTTATGGGTGGGTTTTTGCCCTGTTTTAAGCCAAGCAGTTCCAAAGACTGTAAATTTCCAGTCTCTGCCCTTGGCTAAATTTACAAGCTAGGAACTTGGGCAGGAAGTATAGAGTCTAAGAAGACATATTCAGTTCTTCTAAGTGAAAAGAAATGAAAGCTAAGAATCAACTAAAATCAGCTAAAGCTGATTCTAGGAGTATTGTTAAGATACTGAGGTGAGGGACTTCCCTGGTGGTGCCATGGTTAAGACTTTGCCTTCCAGCACAGGAGGTGAGAGTTCAGTCCCTGGTTGGAAAACTTAAGACCCCACATGCCTCGTGGCCAAAACACCAAAACATAAACCAGGAGCAGTATTGTAACAGATTCAATAAAGACTTCAAAACTGGTCCACATAAAAAAAAAATCTTAAAAAACACAAAAGAAGATACTAAGCCGAAAGGCAGTGCCTCTCTCTATTATGGCAACAAGAAGAAATTGGGCCTTCGTGTGCAAGAACTTGGGGGTTGGATTCAGATTATCTGCTGCTGCTGCTGCTAAGTCTCTTCAGTCGTGTCTGACTCTGTGCGACCCCATAGATGGCAGCCCACCCGGCTCCCCCGTCCCTGGGATTCTCAGGCAAGAACACTGGAGTGGGTTGCCATTTCCTTCTCCAATGCATGAAAGTGAAAAGTGAAAGTGAAGTCGCTCAGTCCTGTCCGACTCTTAGCGACCCCATGGACTGCAGCCTACCAGGCTTCTCCATCCATGGGATTTTCCAGGCAGGAGTACTGGAGTGGGGTGCCATTGCCTTCTCCTCAGATTATCTAAGAACTCTTTAAAAAGTCAGACACCTAGATCACTCAGAAGCCCACTGATCAAGGTCTCAAGGAAGCAGGTTTAGACCTGTGTATTTTTCAGAGCTTCCTAAGTGGTCCTGACAGTCCCCCGAGTTGATTATCTAGAACCTTTAGGTACAGAAGGTTTATACCTGAGGGAGATTAGAAAGCACAGCCAGAGAGAGGAAAGAGTGGGGAGAGACAGCTGAAGGAGTAGAAATCCCCACATGCTACAGCACCACTGTGTATAGGAAAATCTAATCAGATTGCATTCCTAACACCCACCACCTCGCAGGGAAAAGGGACTCTGCCTGAGATGGTCAGGGGCATGTGTGTGCTCAGTCGCATCAGTCCTCTCCGACCCCTTGTGACCCCATAGAGTGTAGCCTGCCAGGCTCCTCTGTCCATGGGATTCTCCAGGCAAGAGTACTGGAGTGGATTGCCATGTCCTTCTCCAGGGGATCTTCCCGACCCAGGAAGACGTCTCCTGCATTGGCAGGCGGGTTCTTTGCCACTAGTGCCACTGAGACGTCAGGCTGGGCCGCAGGGGGAGGTCA
This sequence comes from Moschus berezovskii, assembly GCF_049115385.1. Taxonomy (NCBI): domain Eukaryota; kingdom Metazoa; phylum Chordata; class Mammalia; order Artiodactyla; family Moschidae; genus Moschus; species Moschus berezovskii. The sequence continues at coordinate 56,169,137 of NC_142472.1, forward strand.
TTTTAAGGCGATACAGAGCAGGCTGGGGGGGATGTTAAAACATGAGGTTTGAGAAAACCTACGTAAGGGAACTGGCACTCGATTCACAGGGAGAAGATGCTTTAGGAGGTGATAGGAAGTGGTAAAACAGAAAGAGGCCTTTTCAAAATTGACTCAGACTAATCTTGCCTCTAGTCTGCAGATGCCAAAGCCATTTTCAAAGAACTCTTTTAAGATGAGTCCCTTCCTCCTCCTCTCCCCTTTCACTGCCAGGGGCGAAAGGTAGAGGCTTCGTCCTGGGAAGGGTGCTCAGTCTGCCCAGATCAGTCAGTCAAGCTCAGCTACGCTGGCAGTTCTGCCAGAAATTCCAGACTTCTGCAATCTGTTTTGTCTAAGATGCTCAAATGCAAACAAATATTTAAATTACATTGGTCACCGATGTCCCTGGAGGTCCAGCGGTGATGACTTCGTGCTCCCAGCACAGGGGGCACAGGTCCAACCCCTGGTCGGGGAACTGAGATCCTGCAAGTCACATGGCATGGCCAAAAAGGATATAAATTATGCTGGTCACACACCTAAGAGCTTTTAGAATGTGAAATATGGTTGTCACCAAGTGTTGTACATCAGCAGGTGCTTGCCTGTGAGCTTCCCCTCAAAGAAAGAGGCTACACTGTACCCTGAAACCTTCCTGGGTGGTCACCCCATTTCACTTTCCTCTTATTTGTGAGCCTCTCATGCAACAGGCAGGGCTTCCCTTATGACTCAGCTGATAAAAGAATCCACCTGCAATGCGGGAAACCTGGGTTTGATCCCTGGGTTGGGAAGATCCCCTGGAGAAGGGAAAGGCTTCCCACTCCAGTATTCTGGCCTGGAGAATTCCATGGACTGTATAATCCATGGGGTTGCAAAGAGCTGGACACGACTGAGCGACTTTCACTTTCATGCAACAGGCTGGAGGAGGAAACTATAACCCACTCGGTATTCTTGCCTGGAGAATCCCGTGGACAGAGGAGCCTGGTGGGCTGCAGTCCTTGGAGTTGGAAAGAGAGGGACCCGACTGAGCGACTAAGCATCTACACGAGCAGCAGGCACTGTGTCGGCCCTGTAACCAGCCCCTCCCTGGAGTAGAGGCAGCTCCTGTTTTGCCTCTTTCTGTCATGCCACAATCCTAGGCCTCTACATGGGAGCTCTTCTAGGAACTTCCATCTATTTTATCACTTTTTCGTTGGCCATTGACTTCAGAATTTGAAATCTCTGGAGAGCAGGAGTGGGGTGCTGGGAAAGTCAGTGGCTACATAAAGGTTATCCGCGTTTCCCACAGGCAGTGCTGCGTCTTGTTATTTTTCCTCAGCTGAGCCACGGGGGAACATTAGAGGCACATGGAAGCCCCGCCAAGCAGCTCTCACCCAGTTTAATGTCTCCAGCGTTGAGAGTCATCCCCCCACTGTTACCCCACAAAGGCTAAAGGAAGCACATTGCCTACTCCATACGGGGTTTAAATCAAATCAGCGCAGGGTGACGTCTATTTGTAAAATAGAGATGCAATTTGCCTGGGCAGAACTGTGCCTTCCTATTGTACTAAATAGCTCCCAGTGCTCTGTTGATGCTATGCAATAAATTTAAGTAAGTTACCTCTAATATGAATGTGGCTGGGTAAAAGAAATTGATAGAAAATTGAGCCAGTTTTCATCCCCAGACCGACCACCAGGTTTGAGGCTATTTCTGTCTCCAGAAGGGGTGTGATTTCACAAACGGTAGAAGCCTTTTCTCATCCAATTAGCAAAGCACTTCTTCCCTTAAGGTTTTTCACAAGGTGATGATGTGAAGAGAGTGCTGTTGGGAGATCTTACTGCCAATCACCTCCCTGGACCTCAGTCCCTCTACCAGAAAAATAAGAGCAGGAGATAAGACCTCTAAATATCAACCCGGCCCTAAAGTTTTCTGGCAATTCCAAATAAGAAAAAATGAAAGTTAAAGACAGAAAGCCACGGGGATTGACATATATACACTACTCACACTATATATAAAGTAGATAACTAGTGACAGCCTACCATACAGCACAGGAAACTCTACTCAATGCTCTGAGGTGACCTAAATGGGACGGAAATCCAAAAACAGAGGGGAGATACGTATCCACATAGTGGATTCACTTGATAATATGATAGAAACTAATGTAACATTGTAAACAACTATCTTCCAATAAGAATTAATTTTTTAAAAAATTAAATAATAAAAAAAAGCAACTGGGAAAACCAAATTGAATAGCCGGGCCAGCCAAAGCGGATGAGTGGCTGTGAAGCACAGTTACCTGGTGGGTACCACCTGTGCGGACTGCATTCCTGTCCCAATTATTCGAACCAAGCCCCTGATGCTGGGAAAGATTGAAGGAAAGAGAAGGGGACAACAGAGGATGAGATGGTTGGATGGCATTACCAAATCAATGGACATGAGTCTGAGCAAACTCTGGGAGTTAGTGAAGGACAGGGAAGCCTGGTGTGCTGCAGTCCACGGGGTTGCAAAGAGTCAGACACGACTTAGCAACTGAACAACCACCACCACCCACGGAGGAGGGTTATACCTCTTGATGCCTCTTGGAGAGAATCATTCCTGATTCCACCGACAAAAAGTTTGGCCATGTGACTTGTTTTGACCAGTGGATGGAAACAGACTCGATGTGTGTGACATCTCACGAGGAGTTTTAAGAGCCTCTGAGAGCTTGCAAACCCCGTTGCTCTCCTCCCGATGCTGTGAGAATCCAGTCACTGAAGGTTTTAGGGATCTCAAGAAGGGACCACTGCATGGAGCAAAATCACAGCTTGTAGCAGAGCTGCAGATGACATGAGAATAAGAGCCATACCCTTGTTCTTGCAAGCCACTGAAACCTGGGGCTTATTTCATCCCTCAGTCTTTCCAAGAGAAAGCTGACTGATTTCACCACCCTCCATGGGGCACATATGATAAATACTCAAAGAAGGACAAGGACAACATGGCTAACGTGTGCTCTTAGACCGAAAGCTCCTGGCGGCAGCAGCCTCATTCATTCCCATGGATGCCAGAAATCACAGCTCTCCAAACACGCAGCCCCGGCTGCCGCCCACGGGAATTTGAGGCTAGCACGACACCACCATCATGGTGATGCCCTCCATGCACTGTGTTTTGAACTGGAGTTCAATGGGTGTAAAGGCAGACCTTGGACTTATCATCAGAGTCCCAAGCCACTCCCTGATCTCTGATTGCCCACAGGTCTGCAGGAAACCTCGAACCTATCCCTCAAGTCCTGTCAGGTGACTTTTGAAATCTCACAATTGATTCTTGGTTCAGAGAGGTCATCCCCCAGGAGCCGACTGTGTTTGTTTTTTTTTCTTTTTTTGGTGGTTGTTCATTTGAATGAAAGCACAGTATTTAAAGGTTTCTCACAGAACAGATGGGTTCTCTTGCTCAATATGAGGAACACTGGATTCAATGACCTGCAAGGTCCCTTTTGGCTCTGAAACAGATCAGTCTTACAGCATTATCTAATTTGGACATCATTTTCCTCACCATTTGACAGGCAGATATCAAATTTATTAGTGGCACATATCAACTTTATGCAGTTAATTAGGGCAGAAAAACAGATGAATTTTCCAAGTGAACTGACATCATAATCTAGGTGAGATGAACATGGTTATAAGGCAAACCTGTCTCTGCTTATCAGTCTTTGTTCAGAGAGTATTGTGTATGTTACTTTTAGAGAAAAAAGAAAGAATTAATTAGATTAACAATCTGTGAACAAAGTCAAAACAAAAAATTCAAATATATATTTTTTCACTCTTATATAGCCTGAGGGCAATAGCCAAAAGAAATTACTATAAAGTGTGAGTAATGCAAAATAGATTTTGTGAATTTCCATTTGAAATGTGTGAATTTAATATACCACTACAAATTAAGAAATGCTTTTTTATTTATAAAGTAGGCTTGATTCATATGTGGAAAAAATTATGGCCCGTAGACAACTCCAAGATGAGCCCCAGGCTGCATGCGGACCTGGAGAAGTGGAGGGAATTTCATAGACTGAGAAGACACTGTGACTGCAGAGCCAGACCTTCATCCACGTTCGTCAAAACCAAAGCACCCAAGGCCACCACCACCCACCCTGAGAAGATGGGCAAAGCAGTCTGTCAGCGACTCCACGACCAGCTATCACAACAACGGACCTCTAAGCTATGTAAAGATGAAAGGAACTGAAGTTCTGTGTTTACTTAGGTCACGTATACAGACTAACACCCAGCCTTACCCTGGGCTTTCGGCTTAGGAGCCAATGTCCAATCCCAGCTTCGCCATCACCATGTGGTAAATAAGTTTCCTCGTGTCAGTGTTTATCATGAGGGCTTTTGCTTACAGGGTCACAGTGAAGACAGAGCCTTCTAGTAGGAGTCTCACTGCCTACCGGGCACAGAGCCACGACTTGTGTGACATCCTGCAGCGGGCACAGCAGTGACCAATGTCCCCTGCCTCCCAGAACTCGCCGCTGTCTAGTGTATAAAAGAACCTACTCTGATAGAAGGCAGACTAACACAAGTCAGCAGCGAGTGGGGACTGTCACCTCTCTCGCCACGTGATGAACTCCTCTTCGTGCTTCAGAGTCTGGCTGATATCACCTCCTCTGTGAAGCCTTCTCTGTGCTTCTCCTCCTCCATGCTGCTGCTTGGTCACGTGTTCACCGTGGCTGATGGATGGATCTGGCGATGGTTTGTTTCAGGACTTTCTCTATGGGATGAATTCTGTAAGGCAGGGGCTATGCCTCAGATTTTCTGGGCATTCAGTAAGCTAAACTGACTTTATAAATGTCTACATAATAGACTAAGGATGTAAGTGTTAGTCGCTCAGTCATGTCTGACTCTTTGCGACCCCATGGACTGTAGCTCACCAGGCTCCTCTGTCCATGGAATTCTGTAGGCAAGAATACTAGAGTGGGTAGCTGTTCCCTTCTCCAAGGGATCTTCCCAACCCAGGTCTCCTGTATTGCAGGCAGATTCTTTACCATTTGAGCCACCAGGGAAGCCCCAAAATACACCAAAATAAATCAATAAATATCTGTATGAGATTCAAATGAGAAAAATACGGAAAAATAAATCCACGATAGATCTTTCTAGACGCCCGCCGTGCATAACCCCCTGTGGATTACACAGAAGACTTCCTTATACAGAAAACTTTGGGAAACCATCCCCCTCTTTAGGAAACCTGAGACCCTCTGACATGATGTAATGCTTTTTCTTCCTATGAAAAGCAAACCGCAGCTCTGGTCTGTGAGTCTTATGCGAGAAACACCAAGCTCTTCCCTGTGTGACTTTCTCCAGGACACACACCTGTATCTGCAGTAAGAAAAGACAGTGAGACAGTGAGTAGTTTGTCAGCTCCCTGTTTAAAGTGCTTCTTTTTGAGGAAATTATGCTTGCTTGTATTGTTCCTATTATAAAGAGGAAGAAATCTGGGTCTCAGTGTGGTAAACAGGGCACGAGCACAACCACCACCATCCATGCTTTGGTTCACAAAAGGGATTAAGAGAAGTAAGAACAGAAGCCTCTCTCCTCTAGCCTCTTCTACTTTTGCTGGAAAAATAGCCCAAGAGCTCACAGAGCATTTGGCAAAGCACTTCAGTGTACACGTGTCTACTGTGGCCACGGGGTAGGCCAGTTTGGGGGTCCAGAAGCTTCAGGGTGACTTTAGGACCCCACTTTTGGTAAAAGTAGTGTGGGGACCGCCTTGATACAGCTTAGACTGTGTTTGTCAGCAAAGGAAAGGGTAGTGGGACACTTTGGGCTATTTCTGGTTGTCCTAAGGTTTCTGTTCTGTCACAATAGAAGCCTCAGAACCAAGTCTAGCTCAAAGAAGAGAGTGGTGCCTAACTGCGGCAGATCCTTCCCGCCCTTGAGTCAAAGTGGCTCACTGCCAAGCAAACAGACCCTATGCACTCTGACTGCAAGGGTAATCTCTCCATCTACTGATCTCAAAGGCACTGACAGAGAGCAAGGATGGGCAACTAAAGCCGCTTTATTTGCAGGAAAAAACCCAAACAAAACCCAAACAAAATAAAGGAAGCTACAGTGATGTGCCCGGAACTACCTCTGCAAGGAGGCCTTGTGGAGGAAGCCTCACTTGTGTTTGCTAGTTTCCACGGTGTAAATAATCTCACCATAGCTGATTTCAAGCCATCAGCAGGTTGAAAGACTGGCAATGCTGTTTTTAATAACCAACAGTTGGCTCCAAAAAAGCCTGTGATGAGCCAACTCTAGCACACAGTGCAACTTACTTTTATTGAGGGTTATGATGGGGCCATGGGCTTCCCTGGTAGCTCAGGTGGTAAAGAATCTGCCTGCAATGCAGGAGACCCTGGTTTGATTCCTGGGTCTGGAAGATACCCTGGAAAAGGGAAAGACTACCCACTCCAGTATTCTGGCCTGGAGAATTCCATGGACAGAGGAGCCTGGCAGGCCCCAGTCCATGGGGTTACAAAGAGTTGGACATGACTGAGCGACTTTCACTTTATGGTGGGGCCAGAGACTGGTAAGCACTTTATATTTCAAGTATCTCATTCATCTTCCCAGCAGTCCTGTGAGGAAGGTCCATCGTCACCATCCCCATTTGAAGGTGAGAAAACAGGGGCACAGAGAGGATAAGCCACTTGCCCCCCTGGGGCTGGAATCCCAGTCTTACTCCCCAGCTGAAGTTCTCCCAGCCCCACAGTGCTCTTGCAAGGCAGGCCCTCATTTCCATAGTAATGGATCTCTAGCCAAAGGGCAGGGCCTTCCGACCAGAGTCCACAGGCCCTCGATGAGTCCAGACATCCCTCACCCAGGCACAGAACACACGAGGGGGACTCCTTGCCTTTGCAAGCTCAGCCTCCTCCCCCCATTTTCTTCCCTCCAGTCTGACTCTCACCCCTTCACGCTTCCCAACCAGGAACAGCCGCCTCTGTCCTGCTGGTGGTGCCCCCGCAAGCCCACTCACGTTTACCTGAGCTGCTGTACCCCTGTATCAACAAGGATGCGTCAGCCAGCAGTGTCCTCCTTGGGAGCCTCACACTGGGAGAGTCCCCTGCATTCCCAGGGCAGGAGCCAGCAAGGGCATGGCCCCAGGGCTCGCTGTCCGCAGGAGGTAGACGGCCTCCTGTCCGCAGGAGGTAGACGGCTCGCTGTCCGCAGGAGGTAGATCAGTGAAAACAAAGAGGTGGACAGTGATATATTCCTATATCCGAAAGTCAGGAATTATTCCAAATCTGGGGAGACATGAAACTCAGGATAGGAGTTAAACTTGTCCTAAGAGATGGGAATACCAGACCACCTGACCTGCCTCTTGAGAAACCTGTATGCAGGTCAGGAAGCAACAGTTAGAACTGGCCATGGAACAACAGACTGGTTCCAAATAGGAAAAGGAGTACGTCAAGGTTGTATATTGTCACCCTGCTTATTTAACTTATATGTAGAGTACATCATGAGGAACGCTGGGCTGGAAGAAGCACAAGCTGGAATCAAGATTACTGGGAGAAATATCAATAACCTCAGATATGCAGATGACACCACCCTTATGGCAGAAAGTGAAGAGGAACTAAAAAAGCCTCTTGATGAAAGTGAAAGAGGAGAGTGAAAAGTCTGGCTTGAAGCTCAACATTCAGAAAACAAAGATCGTGGCATCTGGTCCCATCACTTCACAGGAAATAGATGGGGAAATAGTGGAAACAGTGTCAGACTTTATTTTTTTGGGCTCCAAAATCACTGCAGATGCTGATTGCAGCCAGGAAATTAAAAGACGCTTACTCCTTGGAAGGAAAGTTATGACCAACCTAGATAGCATATTAAAAAGCAGAGACATTACTTTGCCAACCAAGGTCCGTCTAGTCAAGGCTATGGTTTTTCCCGTGGTCATGTATGGATGTGAGAGTTGGACTGTGAAGAAAGCTGATCGCCGAAGAATTGATGCTTTTGAACTGTGGTGCTGGAGAAGACTCTTAAGAGTCCCTTGGACTGCAAGGAGATCCAACCAGTCCATCCTAAAGGAGATCAATCCTAGGTGTTCATTGGAAGGACTGATGCTAAAGCTGAAACTCCAATACTTTGGCCATCTCATGCGACGAGTTGACTCACTGGAAAAGACTCTGATGTTAGGAGGGATTGGGGGTGGGAGGAAACGGGGACGACAGAGAATGAGATGGCTGGATGGCATCACCAACTTGATGGACATGAGTTTGAGTGAACTCCGGGAGTTGGTGATGGACAGGGAGGCCTGGCCTGCTGTGGTTCATGGGGTCACAAAGAGTCAGGCACGACTGAGCGACTGAACTGAACTGAACTGAAGTCCTTGAAGCGATCACCTCTAGGCTGAGCAGAATCAGGAAAACTGTCAGTGGGACTGACTAATAACAAGAATTTATGGGCATGTGAGGGTCAAGGAGCCTGGTGGAGGCAAGACTCCCAGGCCCTGACCCCAGGATTTGTTTCCACTGTTCTGTGATTTTGTTGGCAAAAACAGCGAGTCTCTTATTATAAACTCTAACATGTGCAATTTAACTTGAAATGATTTTCCCTATTTAAAAATCTTCCCAGTGAAGAGGTTCAGTGGGTTTTTAAACTATTCATACAAAATGCAACCTTCCAATTAATTTGCAAGAACTGACTGATACCAGGAAAGATGCAAATTTAACGGCCAAAGTTAAATGAAAATTTCTGAATATTCAATGTCCCATAATTTAAAAATGAAGCTCATGATTTATAACTGCAGCCAATGATTTATTTCTTCCACCTGGATCTACACACTTTTGTGAGGTAACTTTTTCATTACAAAAGTCATTAAAAATAAGCATGAAAATTAACGGAATCACTGTACCTAGTTAGCCTAGACCAAGCTTTGGTATTTTTAAATGAAGCATATTTAATCTCATGGCTCTCAATACAAATATTATTCATAATTTTTGGAAGGTATTTTGTGTCAGTAAAATTATTTCCCAAGTTTTCATATTTATAGTCCTTAAGTTTTTTAATTTTGTGCATATTTTTATAAATTAAATACTTAATTACAAGTATTCTGTAAATTATCATTTAGTAAATATAATACAGTGTAAAACTCACAAGCATCTAACTGGCAGAGAGTCCCCATCACAGGAGTTTTCGAGCACGTAGGAGTTTGTGTCCCAGTCACACAAAGTGACCAGCACGACCCTGTCGCATCAGTCAAAGGCCATGAGGTCAAGAGACATGACTCATTTGCATGCCAAGGGCTTTTCAGAGGCAAAAGTAAAGGCAGGGACTGACTGTATTTCTATAAATACTGCTCTTTAAAAACCACCTTAGGGACTTTCCTGGCAGTCCCATAGTTAAGACTCAGCACTTCCAAAGCAGGAGGCAGTGGTTCCATCCCTGGTCAGAGAACTAGGATCCCACATGCCAAATGGTATGGCCAAAAATTTTTTTTCTTTAATTTTTAAATCAAAAACAATATTGTAGGCATAATTCCTTTGAAAAGTAAAATAATTATCATATAAAAGCAAAAGGTAAAAGTCTCCCTTTCAAGAGGTTTTTCATTTTGGTATGAAGAAAGAAAAATTCAGGTATAGAATTTTAAAAGGAACTTATCTAATCATAAAAGAGAATCCTAAAATATTAAAAATTAATTTATAGTACAAACTTTCAAGCTGGTTTTAGAAAAGGCAGAGGAACCAATTGGATCAAATTGCCAACATCCGCTGGATCATGGAAAAAGCAAGAGAGTTCCAGAAAAACATCTATTTCTGCTTCACTGACTATGCCAAAGCCTTTGACTGTGTGGATCACAATAAGCTGTGGAAAATTCTGAAAGAGATGGGAATACCAGACCACCTGACCTGCCTCTTGAGAAACCTGTGTGCAGGTCAGGAAGCAATAGTTAGAATTGGACATGGAACAACAGACTGGTTTCAAATGGGAAAAGGAATACATCAAGGTTGTATATTGTCACCCTGCTTATTTAACTTATATGCAGAGTACATCATGAGGAACACTGGGCTGAAAGAAGCGCAGGCTGGAATCAAGATTGCTGGGAGAAATATCAATAACCTCAGATATGCAGATGACACCACCCTTATGGCAGAAAGTGAAGAGGAACTAAAAAGCCTCTTGATGAAAGTGAAAGAGGAGAGTGAAAAAGTTGGCTTGAAGCTCAACATTCAGAAAACGAAGATCATGGCATCTGGTCCCATCACTTCATGGGAAATAGATGGGGAAACAGTGGAAACAGTGTCAGACTTTATATTTTGGGGCTCCAAAATGACTGCAGATGCTGACTGCTGCTACTGCTAAGTCACTTCAGTCATGTCCGACTCTGTGCGACCCCATAGACAGAAGCCCACCAGGCTCCCCCGTCCCTGGGATTCTCCAGGCAAGAACACTGGAGTGGGTTGCCATTTCCTTCTCCAATGTGTGAAAGTGAAAAGTGAAAGTGAAGTCACTCAGTCGTATCCGACCCTTAGTGACCCCACAGACTGCAGCCTACCAGGCTCCTCCATCCATGGGATTTTCTAGGCAAGAGTACTGGAGTGGCTTGCGATTGTGGACTGCAGCCATGATATTAAAAGATGCTTACTCCCTGGAAGGAAAGTTATGACCAACCTAGATAGCATATTAAAAAGCAGAGACATTACTTTGCCAACCAAGATCCGTCTAGTCAAGGCTATGGTTTTTCCCCTGGTCATGTATGGATGTGAGAGTTGGACTGTGAAGAAAGCTGATCACCAAAGAATTGATGCTTTTGAACTGTGGTGTTGGAGAAGACTCTTGAGAGTCCCTTGGACCGCAAGGAGATCCAACCAGTCCATTCTGGAGGAGATCAATCCTGGGTGTTCATTGGAAGGACTGATGCTAAAGCTGAAACTCCAATACTTTGGCCACCTCATGCAACGAGTTGACTCAATGGAAAAGAGTCTGATGCTGGGAGGGATTGGGGGCAGGAGGAGAAGGGGACAACAGAGAATGAGATGGCTGGATGACATCACTGACTCGATGGACATGAGTTTGAGTGAATTCTGGGAGTTGGTGATGGACAGGGAGGCCTGGCGTGCTGTGATTCATGGGGTCGCAAAGAGTGGGTCATGACTGAGCGACTGAACTGAACAAACTATGTAAGAAATAGGTATACTTTGAAAAGTACTGTAAAGACATTCTCATTGTTTAATAATCCCACACTGAAAAATTCAGGATGAAATGAGGTTTCATTACGAATAGTAACTAAAGAGGGTGCTTCTTATGATGTGCAAATATGTATTTCATACCATTCTCTAATGAGAACCTAGGAAAATGGTGCTTTCCTTTTACTGTGAATATTTATGGATGCAGTTTCTAGCTGCCTTTAGCAAACTCCATTCTTAAGTTGCTGTGTCTCTACTCATCTCTTAGAGCCGCTGTTGGGGATGACATTTTGTCCAATTAGTTGTCAGCATATTTCCGTTTACCTTCCCAGCAATAACCTTACTTTTTCTAAGACAATCTCACACAGTCAACCCGTTCAATTAAAACTATACAAAAAGCTGTTCTGAGAGACCCACTGCTAGGCAACAGAAACCTGTTGAACTAATCTCAGGTGGAAAACATTTCTGAAGACAGATAAGAACAATTACAGTAATCTCACAATAAATTATCAATTTAACCCAGAATAGAATACTGTTTTGTTATAATTTACAGAGGTCAAACAGACAACCTATGAGGATGTGAACATTCTTATGAATGTGCACGTTTATTTGAATATGTACAAACGTGTATACACATTCAGCAGACGTGACCGATCCTCGATCAATAGCTAATTGGGCTTGCTGTATTTGATCAACCCACACCTGTTCTCTGTGCTGTACTCCAGGAGACAGCTCGGAATGTCAGTGCACTGGGTTTTCAAGAGAGCACTTCAATCACCAGTTCTTCACAGAAACGTGCTTTGAAGAGACACAAATGAAATGAGTTCTTACAGTAAAGGTAGAACAACTTATTACATGAAATTCAGAGTGAATTTAGATTCTGAAATATAGGCTCTGCATTATAAACCAAACTAAAACACTGCACACACATTTATCTTGGAGAAAAAAGTTTGATTATGGAAAAGGCTTTTAAAGGCTCACAGAATTTATGAGAAGGGTTTCCCAAGGACTTGGAAACTGAATTTTTAAAAATTATTTTTGGCTGCATTGGGTCTTAATTGCAGCATATGGGAATCTTAGTTTCCTGACCAGGGATAAAACTCACCTGTCCTACATTGGGAAGCAGATTCTTAACCACTGGACTGCCAGGGAAGTCCTCTAAATTGTTCTTAAAAAATAACAGTGATGAGTTACGCGCCAATGAATCAGAAATGTGATTTAAATTCCCTTTAAAATACACAAGGGTTTAAAAATTAGAGGAAATATTCTTGTTGAAGTATGTTTTAGAAATGTTATAAAATGTATTTCAAAAAGTTTGAAAAATAGCTGGAGGTATTCTTATAAATCCCAAATGAAGCCTGACTCATCCATCTTTAATTACAACAATTACTAACACTATTGTTTAGGATTTATGTTATGGAATACAGTAGTCAGACCATGATTAGTTATTTGTTGAAAGAAGTTATTTAAGATGTGCTAATCGAAAGCATTTTGAACATTCAGAGCTAAACTTACAAACTCGGTTCTGGGGTAGTTTTTCAAATGTGGACACTGAAGCCAGGGCAAGTCATCGAGAAACTTCTAGAATGATCAGTTCATTTCATAAAGCCTGCCCTGAAAGAGAAGTAGGTGTACTTTTACCCTCAGATACAGCAAAGGGCAACAATATCCCCAAGTCATGGCTTTTATTTATTTGGCTGCATGGGGTCTTGGCTGAGGCACAGGGATTCTCTGGTTGCGGTGCTGGCTCAGCAGTTTGTGTGCAGGCTTAGTTGCTTCTGGGCATGTGGGACCTTTGACCCTGTGGATCACAATAAACTGTGGAAAATTCTTAAAGAGATGGGAGTTTCGGGCCACCTTATCTGCCTCCTGAGAAACTTGTATGCAGGTCAAGAAGCAACAGCTAGGAATCGGGCATGGAACAATGAACTGGTTCAAAATTGGGAGGAGAGTTAATTCAAGGCTGTATATTGTCACCCTGCTTATTTAACTTCTATGCAGAGTACATCATGCGAGATGCTGGGCTGGATGAAGCACAAGCTAGAATCAAGACTGTTGGGAGAAACAGCAACAACCTCAGATATGCAGATGACACCATGCTTCTGGCAGAAAGTGAAGAGGAACTAGAGTTTCTTGCTGAAAGTGAAAGAGGAGTGTGAAAAAACTGGCTTGAAACTCACCATTAAAAACGTAAGATCATGGCATCCAGTCCCATTACTTTATGACAAACAGAAAGCAGAAAAAGTGGAAGCAGTAACAGATTTTATTTTCCTGGGCTCCAAGATTCACTGTGGACGGTGACTGCAGCCATGAAATTAAAAGATGCTTGCTCCTTGGAAGAAAAGCTATCACAAACCTAGACAGCATATTAAAAAGCAGAGACATTACTTTGCTGACAAAGGTCTGTATAGTCAAAGCTATGGTTTTTCCAGTAGTCATGTAAAGATGTGAGAGTTGGACCATAAAGAAGGCTGAGCGCTGAAGAGTTGATGCTTTCCAATTGTGGTGCTGGAGAAGACTTGAGTCCCTGAGACTGCAAGGAGACCAAACCAGTCAATCCTAAAGGATATCAACCCTGAATATTCATTGGAAGGACTGATAGAAGCTGAAGCTCCAATACTCTGACCACCAGATGTGAAGAGCTGACTCACTGGAAAAGACTCTGATGCTGGGAAAGATTAAGGGCAGGAGGAGAAGGGGACGACAGAGGATGGGATGGTTCGCTGGCATCACCGACTCTGGACACTGAGAGAGAGTGGAGGACAGAGAAGCCTGGCATGCTGTTGTCCACGTGGGCACAGAGAGTCAGGCACGACTCAGCAACTGAACAACAAAATGTGGATCTTAGTTCCATGACCAGATATCAAACCTGAGTCTCTTGCATTACAAGGCAGATTCTTAACCACTGGATCACCAGGGAAGTCCCCCAAATCATGCTAATCCCACAACACAAGCCACTATTTTTCCTATCATTAGAAACATAAATACTGTAAAAGACTATATCACTGTAGTCTGCCTAAAAGTCTCTTGGTTAAAAAAAAGAGGCACTATAGGAAAGGGACGGTAAAACAGTGATCAATAACCTCAGAAAAACAGGTGAATGTTAACATTTATTTCAAGAATTGAGAACTTTTGCATTTAACACTGTTTGGAATATGGCAAAGGCCTAGGCTTTAGAACTAAACTGACTTAGGTTCCATTCCTTCTTCTCAAGAGCCAAATGACTAGAGCAAGTCACCCTATAAGCCTCAGCTGCTGCTTCTGCCGAAAAAAACATGAACGTGAAAGTCACTCAGTTGTGTCTGACTCTTTGCGACCCTGTGGACTATACAGTCCATGGAATTCTCCAGGCCAGAATACTAGAGTGGGAAGCTTTTCTCTTCTCCAGGGGATCTTCCAAACGCAGGGATTGAACCCAGGTCTCCCACATTTCAGGTGGATTCTTTACCAGCTGAGCCATAAGGGAAGCCCAAGAGTACTGGAGTGGGAAGCCCATCCCTTCTCCAGAGGATCTATCCGACCCAGGAATCGAACCGGGGTCTCCTGCATAGAAGGTGGATTCTTTACCAACTGAGCTATCAGGGAAGCCCTCTACTAAAAAAAAAAAGGATAGTAATAAATACATCTTAAAACTAATGTGTGGACTTAATAAAGCAATAAAGGTAAAGTTCTAGCGTGCAGCAAACATTACAAATGTCAGCACCAGTGCTGTATGATATCAATTCATCTGGTATTTATTTTTAACTACCATCTACTTGGATGAACCATCTCTATCTGCACCACGCTACAGAGGTTTGAAGCCCCTGCATAAATGTGCTTGCTGTCTGGCATGCTGTCTTTACACCTTACCTGCAGCATTTATCAAGATGAGAAATAGACAGCTGTCCTGTTTCCCAATTCAGAATGTGATCCTGAACACACATCTTAAACTCTCCATGGGCTCTGTTCCTTCACCTGTAACACAAAGGGCCTGGACCAGGTCATTTGCTCCCCATTTCAGGTCTCAATGCCCAAGGCTGCTGCTGAGTCTCTCAACAACTCACAGCAAAGGTCCTAAGAAGATCTTAGAAAATCAGAAATCGGGGAAGAACTGGCCATGACTTTTTGGATCACAAAAAGGATGGGAAGTGGGCGCCGAACAGACGTGTTCTCAACTCCCTCTCTCACCTGGCTGACGGAGCAGGACTGGCTGGGAATCAGAGGGGGAGGAGTCACTGGTGAATTCCAGCCTCTGCTGGGCGGGGAGCAGCTGACCACGGTGATACCCAGGCAGGCAGGGAGGAGAGCTCAGGGTGCCAGTCTCCCAAGTCTGAATCTGGGTGGATGGGATCCGCCAGAGGAGACTCGAGCCCACCCTGCCTCTCTCCCCATCTGTTTGCAAGCAGCAGCTGCCCCTGGCCAGGCAAGGCTTCCCTCACTGTTTGCAACTGAAGTCCCGGCTCAGGCAAACCCGCCAGCACACGTGTCCTCTGCCGCATAGCGGTCAGCACAGCACTGGGCAGTGGGAGGCAGCACTGGCCATGGGCGCTGGAGAATGTAGAAGAGACTGAAGGGAAGAAGGCCCTAGCCATGCGTGTGTCCTCTTTTTGTCCTTCATTAGTTTTGTACCTCCTTCTTTTCCTTTATACCCTCTAAGAGATCAAATCCTCAACAGTCACAGCAAGGAAGAAAGGGGAGCCGTGGAATCGAGTTGTTGCTAGGTGCCTTCCAGCTATAAATATCATACAACATGACAAAATAATGATGCATAAATAACTGCTTCACACTTGGGTCTACCTGGAACACTCTGGGAACCAAAGATAAAGCCGACAGGCCACAGATAGCCTAGAGAAACGACACAAACACTGACGCTCAACCAACACACCTCCCTATCACTCTTCATCCCCAAATGGCTGTACTCCTAATTTACCCATAATTCTAACACGTCCAACAACGTGTTTCTTTCCATTAGGTTCACTGAAAGACTGCAGGTCAGAAATTGGAAGAGAAATAAAGGTTGACAGCCTGATAATAGGAGAGTAAAAACGCTATGAAAGCAAACGCCACAACTCAAAGACCACAGAGTGACAGGCAGAAAAGCTTGCTCGCCCCTCCACTGGCTGCTGAGGGGGGCGCATCACAAGGAAAACTCTGAAACACAAAGAGAAGGTGATGCTCAAATTCTCTGTTTTACAAAGTCAGAGAACAAGTATGACATCGTTTAGAAAGCTTTTAATAAAAGCCACATTAAAAATAGATAAGCATATGAAAAGATGTTTGACCTCATGTCACTAGAGAATTCAAAACTGAAACAGCACTGAGAACCCAGGAGACCCCTGTCAGCATGGTACAATGAGAAACCCGACAGCACCAAATGCCGGCAGGATACCGAGCCACAGGGACCCTCACTCACGGCTGGTGGGGATGCAAATGGTACAGTCACTTGGAAAGGCAGCCTGGTGGTTTCTTACAAAACTGCACATAACTCTTAACCACACACTCCAGCAACTGTCCTCTCAAGTATGTACTCAAATGAGTCGAAAACTTACGTCCACACAAAACCCTGAGCAGCAATGTTGATGGCAGTTTTGTTCGTGAATGTTAAAGCCTGGGATCAACGAGGATGTCCTTTCAGTGGGTGATGGATGATCAGACTGGCACATCCATGTAATGGAATATTATTCCCTGATGAAGAGAAATGAACCATCAGCCACAAAAAGACAAGGAGGAACCTTAACTGCATACGGCTAAGTGAAAGCAGCCTGTCTAAAATGGGCATGCGCTGTGCGACTGCAGCTATATGGAACCCTGGAAAGAGACAAGCTGTGGACACAGCAGAAAGATCACTGGGTGCAGGGTGAAGAAAGGGGCAAAGGTGAGGCTTGCAGGTCAGTGACACTACCCGTGTGATGCTGTTAACGGTGGATTCATGACACGTGACACTACCCGCATGACGCTGAAACGGTGGGTTCACGACACATGACACTAACCATGTGACGCTGTAACGGTGGGTTCACAACATGTGACACTACCCGCGTGACGCTGAAACGGTGGGTTCACGACACATGACACTACCCATATGACGCTGTAACAGTGGGTTCACAACATGTGACACTACCCGTGTGACGCTGAAACGGTGGGTTCATGACACATGACACTACCCATGTGACGCTGTAACGGTGGGTTCACAACATGTGACACAACCCGTGTGACGCTGAAACGGTGGGTTCACGACATGATGCTTTTGTCAAACCTGCTGAAGTAAAATGCAAACTGTGAACTTCAGTGATAATCAATACTGACCCAACTAAAACAAGTTAATCACACTGAAGTGAAGATACTGATAAAAGGGGAAATGGCGGGGTAGGGTGAGGACGGAAGAAGTGTATGAGAACCCTACTGACACACAAGCTTAATTTTTCTGTAAACATAAAACTGCTCAAAAAATAAAGCCTATGAATTTTTAAAAAAATAGTTTTGGAGGATTCATAAAATAAGACATAGACACCCAGAAAATTCACCTCATGGAACGCCTGCTTTGCAAAATGGTCCTACACAAGGAAGACAAATGTATTTTTTAAAACAGAATTAACTAAAAAGCCATTCTTATCTTACCTCTATCAAGCTTGAAGTTATTAGCATAATGCATGGCAAACACAAAATAACGGGTTTACAATATGTGATTTTATAACAACTAAAACTCAGGAAGAAGTCATCCCTTGTTGTGAGGGATTTGTTACTCCCACTAGTGGCAAGAAGTAGACTAGAGACTGTAGATCAAACATGAACCACAAAGAAAACACCAACAAGTCACGCTCTGGAAATTTATTACCAAATTACACTCTACGCACAGACACAGCTCAGCTTGTGAAACTTGCGCCATGGCCACACAAAATGTAAGGAAAAGCACATCTAATAAATACAATTTGGAAACATCTTTTGAAGTTAGGTTCAAAACACTGGGACACAGACATTGAAACAAAAATCTTAACAGAAGACCGATGGTCACAGCACAGAGCGATCTGACTGACGCTGTGTCCGCACAGTGTTCACCAAGGGCATCAGCTGCTGCCGTGTAAATGGACGTGTCACATGCCCACCTCTGTGTGCTGTCACGAAGCACTCAGGTCCTTGGACAGGAAGGGTTAGGTCCTTGCCACACGAGTGTGTATTTATGAAGCTACTGAGAAGGTGCACTATGTCTGAAACTTCTCCTTGAATGGAAGCACCGGTGGTGAAGCCGCCGTGACAGAGGTGGGAAGACTAATGTAGATGTTCGCAGAGGCTTCACCTGGAGGGTGTGGCTTTGCCAGAGGAAGAACAACCAGGATCTTCAATTAAACTTTCAGTGTTAAAAAAAAAGTGAGTGAGCGAGGAGAGAGAAGGAAACGATTCAAGAAACAAATCTGCCTAGATGATGAACTGAATTTCAACACGGTTCAGTTCATTCCCACATGAAACTAAGCTTGTTGAACTGAGGTAGACTCCGGAAATGACATGTGCAAAGACTCAGGTTTTCCAAAGGGCAATATTTAGTCATTTCAGAGCTTGCAGAACAAAAGTGTGCTTTATAATTCTGAATGTAAAATTAGAGTCCTTTCACAGGAGGAAAACCTCCATATTAATTCCCTATTTGTTGTGCCAAATTTCCATAAACGTACAGAAACATACACACTGCTGGTGACAAAGCAGAATCTGGGTTATTTTCATATATATAAAATAAAATCAATAAAGAAATGAGAAAGGTAAAATAAAAAAACTAAATCTGATGACATTACCTTCATATTTTTCCTGTTTTTATTAACAAGTCAACTGGAAATTTAGAAATATCCCTAAAGTTAGAGTTGTCCAGAGCCAATAAAAAACTAATAAAAATGCAAAGAATTATTGTCAATTTGTGAATGTTTAAAAACATAAGTGTTACTTAGGGGCTTTATTTTTTAAATATTCATATTGTTTCCACAAGAGAAAACATTAAAAGCAATGTCCTGAAAAATTAAATAAATAAGTATAAAAAGCCTAATTTAAAAGTATAAATAAGTAAACACAGTAATTATAATGTGGTTTTAGCTTTTTCTGAAAAAAAAGTTAGCAGCAATGAGACTAAAACATTTGGGGTTTAAATATCTGAATTCCTCCAATATGCCTTCCAACTGTAATTCCTACCCTTTTCTATTGTGACAGATTTCTAAATTCACATAAATATTATGTACATCACAAAGTAAGTAGTATATATAGCATATAAACAAATCTATACAGTCAAAACAGTTATGGAACGGAAGATACAAAACGAATGTTAAAAGAATGATTACCACTGTTTCCTTATGTGGGTAAAGTGGCCCTTTCTTGGAAAAGGCCAGCAATTACCCTTAGCATTCTATGCCTATCACACAGGAAATACCCTAAGGTGACTTACCGTTTGCAAGCGAAACGGAAGTGTGGGAATCTATTATGCCAAGACTCAATGATCAAGACAACCCGGAAGGAGCCAAAGCCCACAGGACAAGCAATGCCTGCCTTGTCCTTCACTGGACCTCAAAGTCCTTCAGGGTCAAGACAGTAAAAACAGAACTGTGTCAGGTGATCTATGATTCTCATCATGGATTCAGCAGTGTACACAGAAATCTCCCAGGAAGGAATTCAAACAAACTCAAGCTGTTCAAAACCTACAGTATCAATAATGTCACGTTTCAAAGAGTCAGCCTACATGTAGCGAAGTGGAAGAGTGACATTATACTGAAACTCTGGGTGGTGTATTTTTCCTGGTGTTGCAGCTATATGTTTGTTTACAGTAGATTCACCAGACACTTGCTCATTTTTTTGAATAATTAGTGATTTCAGCCTACTTTTTGACAGTCAAATATCACATCATAAAAAAGTGCAATCTCCAGAGCCCAACAAAGTCCCCACAGGCAGCTAGAACATAGCATGCTACTTCTTCCAAGCTGTCCTGGCATTTTTGGAGGCAGAGGTCCAAGCCCAACATGTATCCGGTCATTCTGGAATGCTCACGATGCTGCTGACTAAAAGACAAAATCTGGGACGCCAACCGTCTACTTTCTACTTGGATTTCTAGAAGGTTTCAGCCATTTGTCTGGCACATTTCAAGAATATTAATTTCCTTTTAAAAACAAAGGAATTATGCAAGCAAAATGTTTGCAATAAACATGTAACAAGTTTACAGGTTCTCCATAATTACATGTGTACATGTTAACAATAAACATGTAGCTTGGGAAATGGCAAAAATGGTTCTTGAAAGCAGCTAGGTCTATAATAGTTGTATTGTTCAAGCAAATGTATTCCTGTTCTAATTTTAAAGCAAATTTGAAGACAGAAAAACTTTTATATATTATCTTTCCAAAGCACACACAGGTTACTGTGCCTTTCATTTTCATTAGCTAGAACCAGGATCCTTTAAGGGGTTAACACATACAAAGCATTCACCATCCTCTGACAGAGAAACCAGGGAAGTAAAAAAGCACACATGACTGACAGAACACAGTAAAGACAAGCTCCCAGGAACTAATCAACTGACAGTTTTTTTAAAAAATCACAATTACCATGTTATTATTATGAAAAAGTCAGGAAAAATTGAAACAGAAGCCAAGACAAATAACATAAAATCTAGAAATATGGTCTAACTAATCAACTAACATATACAAAATTTTTGGCAATCAAAACACTAAGGTTTTAACGATGACCCCTAGGACGTCATGAAAAAAATAAGCTACTGGCTGGCAATAGTCTACAAGATTATGTTAGTGGGATTATTTCTTTATTTTAAAAGTTCATGAATAAAAGGAATTAAGATGAACTAATTCAATTAAAATAAAATCATGATATCTCATGACTTTAACTCTTATAATCTATGCCTCAGAGGAAAGGGGGAGGCGATTTAAAGCATCAGATGAATACTGCAGTTCAGAGTCAGACTTATCTAAAAATTATATAGTTCTTAGTAGGGGAAAAGCTCCTAAGCAAGTTGCTAAAAGTTATCTTCAACTGTCAAAAAAGCTGTATTATTTTTAGTTAAACTAGTAGCTACTGTCTAAAATTGAAAATTCAGGATACCATCCAATACAAATTTTTTTAAAGCTTGACTATCAAAGCATAGGTTGCCCAGTCAAAATAATGCAATTTTTAAAAACTAACATTTGGCTACTCATAACTAGATACACGGCCTCTCTTTTTCTGGCCTCCTTCTTGTCTAATTCCTGCTGAAGTGAATGAGCAAAGCTGATTTCTAACCTAACCTTAGTGTGCATACAAGCACTCAACCTAGACAAGGAATGGTTTCTAAATGTTCAACTGAACATCATTCATTACGCACGATGCTGTTTTGTTAACAAACAAGCTGTCCAGATAACCATAAAGAGTTTGCTTTGTTTTGCATTAGCCACAAGAGAGTGGACTTGTTCAGAATACCAAAGCATTTATTTAGAATACGAAAGGCAAATTCAGCAAAAAACAATGTTAGAGCAAAGGTTGATCTGTTGAACCTACTGAAAGAAGAGTGAAAACAAACTCAGAAGTCTAGAACGAAGAGGAAGGTCTTATGCAAACATGATACTTTTCCCGCCCTTCCAATATGAAGTACTGCCAGCAAAAATACTCCAGACCAGAGGAGTCACCTGGCAAGATGATTCAAAAACCACAAAGCATGAAGCTATACACCCCCACAAAGCTCAATAAGTGATTAAACAGCTAGTAGAGGACATGGTGAGGGAAGGGAAGGTAAACATTCAAACGGTATAACAGCCTCTAACAGTAGTGGTTGAATGCTGAAGGTTTTAACTAGCAGATTCATTCTTCAATACAAAACTATCACTCTTCACAACAAGGAACAGATCTGACACAAACCCAGTTTTGATGCTGAAAGTCAACAGAAACAGGTCCTTCGTGTTCAGAGCAAAGAAGAGGGGAAAAAAATGCAAAGTCAGAAAGAGTTCTTTCTAGATGTTCTGTAAACAAGTTTCTACAACAGCACATGGGTCACTTTCTTCAGCCCTCCATACTCTGGTGTGCAATCCTACCACGTGGATACGTGAATGTCAGGCTCTCTATGTAGGCTTTTCTTATTTCTCAACTACATGTACACTCTTTGTGGTTTTAAATTGTTTTCCTTTCAGAGAAAAATCTCTCCAATGAAAAGTTCCAAACCTGTTTTTTTAAAAAAAATTGCTGGAATTTCTTCACATTTTATAGACAAAAATACCAGAAATGAAAGAGCTGACAGAAATTCAAGCAGATCCAAACTCTACCATCCACTTTTCATATTTCTCTAAGTCTGCTGCAGAGACAGACTTTGCGATTTTCTTAAGAGCCAACTCAAAGTCTCCTCTGGTCACGGGCATCTGAAGCTCCTCTTTAGAGAGCGCACGGATCTCTTCTGGACTGAGACCATTGATTCGCCGTCTCATGGCCATTAAGGATGCATCCCTAAAAACATACCAGGATCAGTGAGAATTTACTGTTGTGAATGTTTCAGATATATTCGCTTACGATAAAATTAAGGGAACACATTCAAAAGATCATTTTTACATGTTTTTACAACGCTGCTCAGAATTTTCCACTTCAGAGACATCCTGAGGGTTCAGGAAAGGTGAAGACATGATGCTAAGGACTTAACCATAAAAGGGACTGTTGGTGAATCCTAAAAGTCTAGGTTGGGCTCAGATGGTGCTGAATTTTCTTTTCCCTCACTTGTTCTTCACAGACAGCCCAGAAGTCTAGGAAACTGAAGGGGAATTATGAAACACTGAATTGCGGACTTGGAAATAAATATAAGGCCAATGTTAGGATAACTTAAATCTTATGCCAGTTTGTCTACAATCTAAGCAGAGGAAGAAAAGTCAAGAACCTTTCTCTCTGGAGCATGAATACATGTACACACAGCAGATACGGAATTCCCCACAGGGAGTATTTGTGGGCAAGTGAAGAAGTAAAATCTGGCTTCTCCAGATCCAATTTTCAACTCTATTCTTGATCACTTGTAAATAATTATGCAGGTTAAGTAGACAATGACTGCTCACAAGATAGCTAACAGGCAGCCAAGCCAATCAAAATTTCACATTTTTATACATTTTACTATAGTGATAGTAGAAGCTATTAATAGCTTACTGAGTGCCACTAAACTTAGATGCACACAGAAAAGTAATCATAGAAAAAATGAGTAACATAGATATCACGGTTTTTACTGATGTCAATTTACATGTTGTCAGGAAAGTTAAGTACTAAAAAAAAAATCCTCTTGAGTGATGTGAACTGTCTAAAAGTTATGTTACTAAACTGAAAGGGAAATTTACATATATATATATATATATATATAATTAATCACTTTTCTTCATCTGTGTGTAGTAAAATGATGCCAACCCAAACTAAATGATATTATTTTATGTTGATGTAGCAAGGCTCCAATTTAGGGCTAAATTAATCTCAGGTTGTTGAAGGCATTATTACCAAGTTAGGCAAAACAATTTCTTAAAAATCAAAGGCTATACAAGGTGAATATATTGCTATATAACTATTCATCTAACAATGACCAGTGAAGTTTCACAGAAAACAACCAATACAAAAAGGTCACAGATCATTAAAAAAAAAAAAAAAGTACCTGCAAACGTTAGTTATATCAGCACCAGAGTACCCCTCAATCTTCTCTGCTATATCTTCCAGTTGAATATCTGGATCCAGCTCAACTTCACGAAGATTGATTTTCAGAAGCTCAGTTCTTCCTTTTGCTGTTAAAAGATTTTTTTGCTATTGTTAGATATTTTACTTTACAAGCCATTTTGTTAAGAAATCATCTATTAACATTCAGGAAAAGAAACAAGAGTCTAATGCAAAAAAGAGTAAATAACTCTGAGTCTACAGATAATTACTGATTTACCCAATGACTCAAGGAATAATGTAACTTCCTGTGTGCCTTAGCTGCAATGACTAATAACTGAAACAAAACTTGGAGTTTTCCTAAAAGATTGTGAAGACACTTGCCATGAGAACAAAGGGTCTGAGATCCTTTATGAAAAATAAAAACATTAGTATTCTAGCACCAGAAATGCTTTTGTAAAAACAAAAATGTATTTAGCCTAGTTTTATGAAACTAGAGTGCATGGAGTATAACTCCTGAGTTACTTTGCTCATCTTTTAGTATGACACAGGAAAAGCTTTCTAGAACTCTAATCGTTTGTTTTTTTTTAAATCTAGTTTTCTTTTCCTAGAAATCAGCAATTGGCACAAAACGCTCAATAATATATATATTTTTTTACTTGGAGAGCCAGCTCAGACATTTGTTGTTCCAATGTGACTGCAAATGCATATGAAGTAAGCTGACACAAACTACAGACCTTTTAATATAACCAATCGTGCTGTTTTACCAAGTTTTTATGGCAAATCTGCTTAATACAGCACACTAAGATGATGCAAAATTAGTTCAGATGTGGCTCTCTATTATTTTCTAATAGGCAAAATGAAATTTAATTCTCTCAATTTTTATTTTGAAAATTTAAAATTTTCAAGTAAAAACAGAATCAGTGAAAGCCATCTGCCTTTTCTTTAGATCCCCCAATTGTCACCCAGTTATCACCCCCTTGCCTTCTCCTCTACTCCCCTACCTTTTCAACTATGAGGAGCTCTAGGCATCACAACACTGTACCTTAAATTACTCAGCAGTGTCTCCTAGGAACAAAGGTATCCATACAATCATCTCACTAAGCAGGAAATTTAACACCGGTACGTGAGGATTATCTAATACACAAATCCAGACTGAAATGTCCACATTTGTCCCAGGCTTTCATTCCTTTCTTAAAGACCTAAATTACAGATGGCATTAAGTTACTGTCTCTTTAGTTTTCTTCCGTCTAAAACAGTTCCCGTGTTGTTCTGTTTGTGCCGTCTTTCACGACACTGACAATTCTCCCCCAGATGATCTTACAGAGTTAAGGCATTCCAATAAAACACTCCATCAGGTACGTTTGAACCTGACAGGCAGATAGGTATGAAAATGTTAATGGAAAGAACCAAGAATAACCAAGACACTGTGGAAGAAAAACGGCAAGGTGGGAGGAACTGCTCTACTACAGAGCAATAAAATTCAAATCTCCGTAACACTCTTTCAGAGCAGACAAACAGATCCAGGATAGAAAACAGGAAGCCCAGAAGCAGAGCAGGGCATACAGTGTGGACACCTGATTCAGGCAGTGGAAGAAAAAGGTGTCTTTTCAATAAATGACACCAGAAGTGACTATTCAAAGAAGGAAAAAAATGAAATTGGGTCATACCTCACCATACATAAAAATCAGTGCCAGATGTATTACTGATCTAAATATAAGATGCCAATTCATAAGCATTTCAGAAGATAAAGCAGGAATCTATCCTAACGACCTCAGAGTAAGTATTCATAAGACATAAAAGAAATCGATTACAAACAAAAAGACTAATAAACTGACCATATTAAAATCAGGAACTTCTGTTCATCAAAAGACACGGCTTATAAATCAGTGAAAACACACCATCTACAGAGTTTGAAAAATACAACAGACTAAACAAAAAACTTATATCTAAAATAGTTAAAGAATTCCTACAAATCAGTTAAGAAAAAGTTGGACCACCTAATAGAAAAATGGGCAAAAAACTTGAACAGATATATCACAAAATCCAAATGGCCAATCAATAAAGCAAAAGATGTTCAAATTCCTTAACAGTAAAGGAAAGACAAAGTAAACCACAGTAAGCACTGGTACACATTTAGAAGTCTGACAAGACTAGGCGATGGAGAAATGTAAACCATGGCAACTCTCACATGCTGCTGGGAGGAGTGTACCCTAGAGCAACCGCTTTGGAAGACAGACTGGATTTATCTACTGATGCTTCAGCTGTTACATGACCCAGCAACTCACTCCTAGGACGCAATGCTCCATCCTGGCCTAAGGAAACAGGCACTGGCACCACTACAGCATACAGAAGAATGTTCAGAGCAGCATAGCAGCCTAAACCTGGAAATAAGCATTAATATCCATCAAATAACATGATGGGCAATTGTGGTATGACCACATGATGGATATTATGGGCTGAACTGTGTCCCCGCTAAATTCCTGAGTTGAAACTCTAGGCTCCAATGCAGTTGGTGGCGCTCCACACACAGCAGGTGGATGTTAGTGAATGAACATCACTTTGCTCTTTTAGTCCCGGTACTAGAACATCACTGTTTGTAAATCAGAATGTTTTACTGTGGCCTGTCCTAAGAACTTAAAACACTGAATTTAACCTAACGTGTTCTTCCACAGAAATAAAACTCCCAACAGCCAACTTCAAGGAACTCTGGGGCATAAGCCTGCTCCTACGTGAGGGTCTGGTAGGACTGAAGCTCAGTAGGCAGCACGCTCCTCTCCCCCAGTGACCATGATATGGGGAAAGTAACTTCTGACACTGATTCTATCAGTGATTGTTAGAAGAGTCTAAGTAGGATTTATCATCTCTATAAAACCGAATTAATGATACTTAATAACATTGTGAAAGGATTTAATGAGGGGTTAATGTGGTAACAACAGTATAAAGAACTGTCAACACTACATGACCAAGTTCATACACATTTGAAATTTAAATAAACAGTTAGATGGATCACACACTTGTAGTAACAATTCTCCTCGAGTACCCGAGGCCGTCCAGCACGGCAGATAACCAGCATGTGCTCTGGGGCCAGGCACACATTCAGCTCTGCTGCCCTGGGAGGACACCTAACCCTTAGGGCTTCAGGCTCTCACGAGGAAAGGTGAGAAGAGAATCGACCTCACAAGCCTTGCGCCATGAGCTAACACCTGAAAGGCGCAGCCCACAGGCAGCACGCAGTAAGTGTTCATTTTCCCACAACCCCCAGTCAATCAACAAACAGGACTAGAGGGAGACAGAGAAAGCCAGAGCCCTTCTATAAAGGACCAACTGGGAGACAGACAACACAGAGGAAACGGCCAACGGAGTGAAGCCCACCAAGGGAGAGAGGCCAGAGCAAAGAAGACCTCAAAGAACTGATGTGTTTTCACTGACTCAGAAAAACCAATAAAATTTAAATAGAAAGGAAGAGAGAAAACATCCTGGGAAATGAGAGCACTGTAAACCATGACATGGAAATAGGAAGAAGCACGTGTGGAAAAAAATATAAGTAGAAAAGCACAACTGAATACTAAGAAATGCAGACACAAAGAGGAAAGATAAGGTACTGAAAAGAGAGCTTAAAAGAAGTACTCGATGATGATTGCAGCCATGAAATTAAAAGATGCTTTCCCCTTAGAAGGAAAGTTATGACCAACCTAGATAGCATATTAAAAAGCAGAGACATTACTTTGCCAACCAAGGTCCGTCTGCAAGGCTATGGTTTTTCCAGTGGTCATGTATGGACGTGAGAGTTGGACAGTGAAGAAAGCTGATCGCCGAAGAATTGATGCTTTTGAACTGTGGTGTTGGAGAAGACTCTTGAGAGTCCCTTGGACTGCAAGGAGATCCAACCAGTCCATTCTAAAGGAGATCAGTTTTGGGTGTTCATTGGAAGGACTGATGAAGCTCCAATACTTTGGCCACCTCATGCGAAGAGTTGACTCACTGGAAAAGAGTCTGATGCTGGGAGGGATTGGGGGCAGGAGGAGAAGGGGACGACAGAGAATGAGATGTCTGGATGGCATCACCGACTTGATGGACATGAGTTTGAGTGAACTCCGGGAGTTGGTGATGGACAGGGAGGCCTGGCGTGCTGTGATTCATGGGGTTGCAAAGAGTTGGACACAACTGAGTGACTGAACTGAACTGAACCCTGACGTGATAGTAAAGAAGGATCATTTGGAGTCTAAGAGACTCTGTGATACCCTGGTGGTTTAGGGAGGTGAGTCTAAAAGCAAAGCACAACTAAATGAAGGTGCTGGAGAAAGGGGGTGTGTCAGGCTGACAGGAGGTTGCTGCTGTCATTCAGATGCATCAAGTATTCAGTGAGCGGCCAAGCTCCACCCGAGCCTGTTACCTCACTTCCTCCTTCTGTTGACCACGGCAGACGGTAGTCACCAATATGGTGTGAAAGCCTCTCATCCACATGCACTTCTACAACGTGGTGTCCATCCCCACCCACTGGTGGTCTCATTCCCCTCCACCTGAAAATGGGTGGGCTTGTAAATGCTTCTACCAGAGGTGACATTACCTGACCTCCATGGCCAGGTCAAAAAAAAACAGTGCACCGTCTACCTTTTCCAGTGGAACAAGCACACCTGGGGCCCCGAGCTACCATGTATGAAACATGATCAGCTGAGGCCACCATGCCTGAACAAGCCTGGGCCACATGGAATAACCCCAAGTAACACACAGAGGTGCTCCACCTGAGGCCCCAGGCCTCCGTCCCAGGTGGACACACTCCAGATAAGTCAGGCTCCAGCATGGAGTCACCTCCTCTGCTGACCTTCCAGCTGTGACCCCAGACATGAGGGGACACACACACAGCATCTCCGCGGTGCCCTATGCAGATTCCTGATCCGCAGAGTCTGTCAGCAAACAAGACATTTGCAACAGCAAGAGTAACCCATCCACTGCCTTTTCTCGCCATCAAGTTCTAATTGCCTCTCAATCTTAAAGAAATCTGCATATTTATTTATGTAAATTACATAACTTACAATATGCCTTTTTGGGTGGCTTTTCTTGTTTTATCTATTTTCATTCCTGTACTTCTTGCCTTTTCCAACTAAAAACATCTTTTCATGGCATAGATTTTGTTCATAAAATGTCCTTCCATTTTTTTAACTTTCTAAATCTACTTTTCTTTCCATTCCTTTTACTCTAGATTTATAAACCATTTTTTCAGGCCTGTTGTCTTCCCACATTTTCTTTTTAGTTCTATCTCTTTCACACCCTTTACCCATCAGATTCTACCACACCCTTCTACCCCACCAGATTATCCCACAATAGCTGTCTACTCATTTTCAAGCAGCCATGCCTCTTTCCATCCTTCTCTATGGAAATTCAGTAAAAAATACAACTTCCTCCGTGAAGTTTCCCCTCAGCACCTCGGTCAGAATTTACTATTCTTCATTTCCACCCCAAAAGACTATGGGCAACCCCAGTATCACGTGTTGCCTGGTCTCACTACAGTTAAACTGGGTAGGTGTATGGCTCCCTTCCAACCATACAAGAACGCTCTAAGGACAAGGGTCACACATCTTTATATTGACACAATACCTAATAATAAATGTCCTTCAAATAGCAGAGAGCTAAATAAACACCTGTGAAATTAATTAACACAGATGAAAGAAGTTAGAAATAGTGGAGTTCTGATTATGATTATTTGTCTGGGAGCCCTTTCAGTTCAGTCGCTCAGTCGTGTCCCACTCTGCAACCCCATGAATCACAACACGCCAGGCGTCCCTGTCCATCACCAACTCCCGGAGTTCACTCAAACTCATGTCCATCGAGTCGGTGATGCCATCCAGCCATCTCATTCTCTGTCGTCCCCTTCTCCTCCCGCCCCCAACCTTTCCTAGCATCAGAGTCTTTTCCAGTGAGTCAACTCAACGCATGAGGTGGCCAAAGTATTGGAGTTTCAGCTTTAGCAATGGGAGTCCTTTAGGAGAAAGCAATTTCTCCAGTTCTATGGTGATGAGGTACACATGTTCAGACTAGTAGTGAGCAAAGAGAAGCACCTAAAAGTCATTGCCCACGATGGACATAACCTTTTCATACATGAAAGTAAGTTCAGAAAAAAAATCTCAACAGTCAGCCAGGTCTGTGTTCTCCAGTATTTTGCTGAATCTCTGCCTTTGTACCATCAACTTGTATCTTTCCCCCCCAAGCTAAGCTTTCCTCAGCAGTTTATAAAATCCTGTCATCAATTATCTTTCTAATTATATATTTTCTCTCTCACAGGAGTACTGGGTAAGTACATCGAGGAACTAAGACAGCAGAGAGCACAGTATAAGCACACAAATATCAGCTATTATTATACCTGGGTCTGGGCCTCGGGAACACTGGTCAGCTGAGAAGTGGGATCAACATTTCCTACCTAACAGGGTTGTATTAGTGTTAAATAAAATAAAGCATGTTCCAAGGAGGGTAAAACAACACTGCCCTGAATGTGAGAAACTTCACTGTAGCCTCTGTCTCCATAAATAGCAAATTGGCTATTTATAAACTTCTATAAGCAGAATGCCAACAGAATGAAGACTTAGAGAAACAGAGAAAGGTAACCAGGAGTAAAAGAAAGATCAAAATAGAGTAAAAGGAAGGCATCATACCTGTTGGCAGAGGTATATATATCCTTTTTTCTAATCTCCTCCGCAATGCCTCATCAATGTCCCATGGGAAATTAGTGGCAGCCAATACTATGACCATTTTGGAAGGATCATCATTCTCCAGAGCTCCTCCGACTCCTGTGGACAACAAGGGTAAAGAAGAACATTTTTTTTACAGCCCCTTATCCTCTCATTCAACCAGTACTTCTAAGCATCAGCTACAGGCTTGGTGGGAAGCTCAGTGACAAACATGATGTGGTCCTTCTCACCTGTGTGGTGTCAGAAACCAGACAGATCCACAGAGAAAACAAAAAGGAGAAGAATTCCCATAGTCTCTTGCAGAATTCTAATCCCATAAGAAAATCTAATTTTTCTCTGTAATCTTTTCTGTGTGTTTTTCCTCTGCAAAGAGGAGGCAAGGGAGATTACTTGTTTTACTATTTTATTTTTTTTAAATCATGATTTTTTTTTTAGTTATTACTCTTATTTGTTTTTCACGAGAAAGGAGAACAGAATAGGGT
Organism: Moschus berezovskii; assembly: GCF_049115385.1. Classification (NCBI taxonomy): domain Eukaryota; kingdom Metazoa; phylum Chordata; class Mammalia; order Artiodactyla; family Moschidae; genus Moschus; species Moschus berezovskii. Next base: position 56,200,000 of record NC_142472.1, read on the forward strand.
TCACATTTATTTAATACTAGCATGCAATCATAATTTTGAGAGACATTATACTGTAATAATTTTGTCCTAATATATAAGTGACTGAGAAAAAATAAAGATGAAATTTAAGAATGAATGTAATAATCAATTGCTACTGAAAATAGCCATTTCTTTTTACACAAAACCAAATATAGGTACACAGGGTCTATCTTCTCAGAATTAAAATTTTAGAACAAAAAACCAGGTTTACAGAATGGAAACTCTGCAAAATATACAATAATCAAAAAAAATTATCAAAAACTCACAAACTCTATCAATATGAATTTTGAGTCCGATATAACAAAGTAGTAGATTTAAAACAACTTAATTCAATGGTATTTTCTTAATAAATTACTAAACTCTTATTTCAATCATTATTATAAAGAGTTAAGCTGTCCAACTAATGGTCACAAATACCCAGCAATAAAGTTCAGCTACTAAATTTGTATTTGGTGATGTTTTTATATGTTTTGTGTGTTTTCCTCCACACCCCTCCTTGCAAAAAATTACAACACATACATTCCTTTCTTTTATACTTCAACAGACACAAAACTGGTAAACTCACTCAGGGAAGGGCCTCCTAGTACTGAATTATTTTATACCTCTTACAGTGCCTGGCAATCAGAGTCACATAACTCTAAAGAGTAGCTCTGGGCCCATTATTCTCTTCCTCCAGTGGCTCCCCAAAGCCTTTCCTTCTTAATCTGAATAACTTCTACCAATATTTCAAAGTCCCTTGGCTATTCCCTTCTATGACTCCCTTCGTTCGGGTGGTATCCCTCCTACTGTGTTTTCACTACACTCAGAGTTTAGTTCTACTACAGAACTAAACAATTACAATATAACTAGCGATATATTGTAATTGTCTATGAAGTGCCTGCTTCTCAACTAGAACAGTGGTTCTCAAACTTTTTGGTCCCAAAATCTTTTTTACACCTTTAAAGATTACTGAGCTCCAAAGAGTTTTTTGTGTGTGGAGTATATCAATATTCAATACTTATTATTAAAAACTAATATTGAGACTTAAAAATATTAATTCATTTTAACAATAAAAAAGACATTATTTGTTAATATAATTAACATATTTTATGAAAAATAACTGTTTTTTAAAACCAAAAAAAATTAGTAAGGCTGGCTTTTTTTTTTTTTTTGGCATTTCTACAAACCTCTCTAATGTCTGACTCAACAGAGAAGAGATGGGTTCTCATATCTGCTGCTTCAGCCTTTCACCTACTGTGATACTCCACATGTCTTATACTCTCTGAAAGTCTCCACTGTTCTACTTACAAGAGAATGAGAGTGAAAAAAGTAAGTAACATCTTGTTATTATTATGAAAATACTTCAGCATTTGCACACCTTTTAGGAGTTTTAAAGACCCCTGGGACCCTGGACCACATCTCTAAATAGGCCATGACATTCCTTTTCTTTGTAACCTCAGAACCTGAAACAGTACAAGTATGCAGCAGATGCCTTCTGAGTGCATGAAGAAATGAACAACTGGATGAACAAATGACTACAAATAAACTCCAGCAGCCTTCTGGTCCATTCACTGAGAATTTCCAAAAAATCAATCTACACAAAATTCAAAAAAGAACTAGAATAGTTTTGAGGCAGTAATTAAGTATCAATTACCATCCATCTGAATGAGCAGCTCAGACTTAACTCTGCGACTCGCCTCATGTTCATCAGAGGTTCCTCTTCGACTGCAGATAGAATCTATCTCATCGATGAAGATCGTGGTTGGGGCATAAAACCTAGCCTTTGTGAAAATATTTGAAAGAAATCATTTAATGATCTCATAAAATAAACTGAATTTCTAAAATGCTATTTTCCTCCATCTAAAACAACAGTAAAAAAAGAGCAGAAATTTCTCACTGCTTTAATGCCACTCTTTGGTTACTGATGTGTTAATCATATCAGAAAAAGGAAAATCCTAAAAATAAAAGATAAGTTATACGGTTGGTGAAGTCAGGTGACAGATACACAAGGACTCATGGTCTTATCTTTCTACTTCTGTGTTTGAAAACTTCCATAATACAAAACGATACTAAAGATAAATGATCAGTGTATCCTCAAATATACATTCCTAAGTAACTATTGCAAATGTTTATGAAAAAGGAACAAACTTTTAACGATAGATCAATTCCTAATCGGCTTTCAAAATATATATTAAAATATACTGCTGCTCAATCAGCTCACTAGAGAGCCAGAAATATCCTCCAAACTACACACATTTCTCAAGTCTCTTCTACCCTCCCTGGATGGGATGCCACGGGGCTTCAACCTCAGAGAGGAATGCAAGCTGAAGACACAAGAGCCACTCCACAAAACTCACCACCCCATGTCTTACTAGTGTCAAGGGCTCTGAAACAACCACACGTGACCTTTTAAAAAGATACCTAGGTGAATGGATCTAGGTTACAGGGACACCATGTGCCTATATACAAACGGGACTCTGAAGTGCAAACACATCATCGCTCACCATTTCAAACAGCAGCCGAACCAGCTTCTCAGACTCCCCTCTGTACTTGGAGGTCAGTGTGGAAGATGAGACGTTGAAGAAGGTTGTGCCGCACTCAGTGGCCACGGCTTTAGCCAGCATGGTCTTACCAGTGCCCGGGGGCCCGACCATCAGCACTCCCTGAAATTCCAAAACATGTACTAAGTGATTCATCAGATTAAAAGGCTTTCTTACAAAACATCATCAGCTAATAATGTACATGAAACTCCTCCCATCAAAAGAGAAGTTCAACTGGCACAGTAAAATCATGGTGCATTTGACACGTTTCATTTTATAGACAGAAAAAACTAAAATGACGAATCACTTCACAGAATGTCTCAAAGGTACCAGAGGTACTCCGAGCTGGGCTAACAATGGGCCAAGACAACAAGGAATCACCGGGGACATCTGGAGAGGACCTGGCAGAAGACAAACATGGATGGTCTTGGGCACAGCTTAAGACTGACTGCTCTGTTTAAGCAATGAAAATAGATGACATTTTCTACCACATGGAGCAGAATTACCTATCCTCCATAACACACAATATATACTTTCAATCAGAAATAAAGATCCATGTATCAGCTTATAAGGTAGCTAAAATCTAGTGGTGATTCAAACAATCAAATTAGCTAGCATTTTAAGTGTGCTGGACAGTTAATAGTTTACATAAAACACTGTTAGTAATGAAAAAGCCAAATATAACACAGACTAAAATCTAAATTTTAGTTATTTCTCACCTTTGAAAGCAAATAAACTGAAGTAGTCTATAAAAATAAATCGAGGAGTACAAATTATCCAAGAACACTAATCTTCCAGTCCTGAAGACTAGAAGATTTTTAAATACCATTTTCTTCTAACACTTTCAGTGAGAGTTCAGACATATACTTAACACTACATTTTTTGGGCATAATAGCTGGTGATCTTAAGATGAATTCTGAGCCATTTGTTAATAAGCTTTGGAGGACTTAAACTTTGAAAACTATGTGCATAGCAAAGTTTCATAAACTCTAAATTCAGAAACTGTCCACCTGCTTCTAGCTATGGAATTTTGATACCCAGGACAACAAGAAATCAGTAGGATTTAAAACACTAGTTTTTTTGCTTTGCAAGAAACCTTTAACTACATGTGAGACTGACATTTCAAAAACCGTAAAGACAACTAACGGTATAGGCACAGCTACAGAAAAGGCCCTGTTTCTCTTTCCACTGTCCTCTTAATGCCCTCTCAGTTCTCATAATGTCATTAACACAGCCACAACCAGGAAACGATTTCCAGTGTCAGCATCTGTGCACAAACATAGCTCACAGATACAGGACAGCATTCAAACACGTCACCTCCTCATTACGTTACTCCGTCAACTGTCTCCTCTCTTTCCTGTATCTCCTCTCCTGTTTATTTGAAAAATGAAATCCTTCACTTGACCCTACAAATCCTCTAATGACGACCTACCTCTACCTTCTGCCTCCACTGCTTCACGAAAAATACCTGACTGACTAACCCAACAGTCATTTTTTAACTCACAGCTTCTCTTCTCCCTCTGACCTTTGATGCTGCCAATACCCATTCGTTCCCTTCTCCCTGAAACTATTCCTCCCCAGGCTGGTTCTAGGATACAGGACTTGTCATGCTAGGGAGGATACACCTACCATTCCAGGTGTTTTAAAACCCCTTTAAATACCTATTTTATGAAGGCCTTTATTATATCTTTAAAACATTTTTAAAGTTATAATAAAGGGGGAAATTTATGGTACTACGTTCCCTAAATTAGTAATATCTATAACAAATAGATATCTATATCTAAAACAAATAGATATCTATAACAAACAGATATTACAAGCACAAGCTGGAATCAAGATTGCCAGGAGAAATATCAATAATCTCGTATATGCAGATGACACCACCCTATGGCAGAAAGTGAAAAAGAACTAAAGAGCCTCTTGATGAAAGTGAAAGAGGAGAATGAAAAGGTTGGCTTAAAGCTCAACATTCAGAAAACTAAGATCATGGCATCTGGTCCCATCACTTCATGGGAAATAGATGGGGAAACAGTGGAAACAGTGGCTGACTTTATTTTTTTGAGCTCCAAAATCACTGCAGATGGTGACTGCAGCCATGAAATTAAAAGACGCTTACTCCCTGGAAGGAAAGTTATGACCAACCTAGACAGCATATTAAAAGCAGAGTCATTACTTTGCCAACAAAGGTCCTAGTCAAAGCTCTGGGATTTCCAGTAGTATGGATGTGAAAGTTGGACTATAAAGCTGAGCGCCGAAGAATTGATGCTTTTGAACTGTGGTGTTGGAGAAGACTCTTGAGAGTCCCTTGGACTGCAAGGAGATCCAACCAGTCCATCCTAAAGGAGATCAGTCCTGGGCATTCATTGGAAGGACTGATGCTAAAGCTGAAACTCCAATACTTTGGCCACTTGAGGCGAAGAGCTGACTCACTGGAAAAGACTCTGATGGTGGGAAAGATTGAGGTCAGGAGAAGGGGATGACCGAGGATGAGATGGTTGGATGGCATCACCAACTCAATAGACATGAGTTTGAGTAAACTCCGGGAGCTGGCAATGGAGAGGCAGGCCTGGTGTGCTGCAATCCATGGGGTTGCAAAGAGTCGGACACAACTGAGTGACTGAACTGAACTGAACTAATAACAAACAGTCTATAGAAGCTTTTAAGTTGTGAGAGGCAATCAAAATTCCATGGTATAAACACACAATTTCTCCTCCTTTCTCCTTTTGGGCACAAACAAGGAGGAGATATTGAGAACATAAAAGACCTTCCAGCTAATCTAGAAGAGGCAAAGTAAGATCACGCTTTTATTTCATTCTGCCAGTAGGAGCAAAGCAAGACTCTGCCTATGACTAAGACCAAAAACAGTTCAGGCAGCAGCTGCTGGAAGGGCTTTTTTAATACACTAGAATGAAAGCACTGAACTTAGGAGACGCGAGTCCTGCAGGCTTTAGACTATAAAGCACAGGGCAAGCTAGAAAGATCTAAACATTCTCATTACCTCTGAGAATTCATACCTGGCCTAGATGAAGTGACCAAAATAATTAATTAATGAGAGACAGGTCAGCTTTTAAAAATATATTTATTTGATCAAACACTTATTCTATGACTATGTACTGTTACTATTTAATTTGCTTGCTAACTTTTCATTTACAGACACCTGGAAAATTCTTAAAACTCGTCTCCAGCTCAGCACCCCTGAGGGAAGTGACTTTAAAGATGACAGCATCAACACTCCTGACCCCTCTTCTGCCAGGCAGAGGCAGCATCTCAACCACAAATCCTTATCCAGGTACCTGAGGTACATATCAGCCTCCCCTAACCTTTACAGACCATATTAATAAATGCATAAGGAAACTACAACGCTGGCTTTCTTTATCATGCAAGCTGCAGTTTTATGCCTATATTATTTTAATAAATTCTCACCTTCCACGGCCTTCTAATCCCTTTGAAAAAGTCAGGCATCCACATGGGAAGGACGACAGCTTCCCTCAGCAACTTCTTAGCTTCTTCCAGATCTGCTATGTCATCCCTTTGGAAGAACATCCACATCTCATGCTTATTCAGGGTCACCCTTGATTTATGGTCAATAGCAGCTCTTTGAATTGTTTTTCACTTAGGAAATTATTCTTACAGGAATATTCTTATAGATATTCTTATAGATAATTCTTAAATTATTCTTATAGGAAGAACAGTATTCTAATTTTTACTGTATAAAATGATCAGTGAAAACATACTACAGTTATAAATCAGGACATTATTCAATTAACAACCTTTGCTAGTTACGTCAACATCGAATTAACATGAAAATGTCTTGGCTGTATTCTGAAAGAACAACTGTTCTGCCAAGTCTGCACACTCATATTATGGGTGAAGTCATAATCAGGAGGTGAATGGAGAGCAAGACAAGACACACCAAGCCAACCTACAGCCTTCTCCGCAGCTGTGATTCAAGAATGTAACAGACTCACCAGTGAACACTTGGGTTCCTGGAGACGATGTCTCTCTCAAGGGCTTCCACCAGGTCCTTATCATATGCGGCACCATCAAATTTTGGAATTTCACCATCACTTGTACCATCTTGCATATTTTTCCTTCCCTGGGCACAGGTGTAAAAAAAATATCAATAACAAGATAGTTTTAATTAACATCATTAAGCTTTCAAAATACTGCAGTGGAACTATTTTAAATGGCTTATTTTTTTTTTAATAGTGTTTTCTAATTACCCCCAAGGCCATCCTCCCCTATTTAATTCACCAGCAATAGATGAACTTGCCAACCTTAGGAGACACTTCAAATTTACATTCTTGAGGGGACAGGTGCACATTAAGACTAAACAAGCTTGATATCTCTAAATTTGGGGGTGCTAGGGATTTCTGCCACCACTAGAAAATATTTCAAGCATTAACACAGAGGAAGAAAAAACCAACTCACTGAAAACCTATTGCACAGCAAGAAATCTCAAATGTATTATCTCATTTAATACAACAACCCTAAAATATTATTACCCTGTTTTTACAGATAAGGAACTGGGACTCAGAAAGTTAATTAAGTTCACAATTATTAAACACCCGAGTACAGATTTTAACTCAGATCTTCCTGACTCCCCAAACCCACGCTTTTCCACAACATCAGACCACCTCATGCCTGCCTGGGTCATTTTAAAGCTTAAAAGCAGGTTAAAGGGGCAGGAAGGGATCAATTAGGAAGGTGAGGTTAACATATACACACTATTATATATAAAATAGGCAACCAACAAGGACCTATTAGCACAGAGAACGATACTCAGTATTTTATAGTATAAGGAAAAAGAGTCTGAAAAAAAATTATATATATAAATATCTATACCTGAATCACTGCTCCATACACCTGAAACACAACATTATATATCAAACATATTTCATTAAAAAAAAAAAAGAGTAGGTTACATATGGTAGAACTATTACATCCTCCTAAGCATCTAAGAGGCGGCGGGTGAGGAAAGACTTGGGACGCTGAACTGCAGCTTACAAAGCTTTTTCCCACTCAGTGTAAGTACCCACTCAGGGTTCAGGGTTTCTTCCTAGTAAGGTCCTTGGACCACATCATAAAGTCACTATAATGACAAAGATAAAAGGACCTTTTAAAATAGTATCATTAGGGTCATTAAAGCAATATACTTTACCCCAAATTCTTTATTTAATAACACACTAGCTTGAAGAAAAAAAAAAAAGAATTACATGCCACGATTTCTGTGGGGTTCTGCCAACATTTACTCAGCTCTGAAGAGCTTTAAATGAGACGTGCTCAGCTGCCAGAGACAGATCAACCACTAGAACTACTTTAGCAGACAGGGCCAAGTACCTCCCCAGAGCGTCAACCCCACAGTCACTGTTGAGGCAAAATGAAGGAAAAGTGATCCAAACACTAACCCACTTCCTGAGCTCCAACCTGGAGAGAGAGAACGGGATGAACCTCTCCTACCACACTCCACCTGAGATAAACCGTAAACTAGATCCCATGTGCAGAGAGAACTAAATGGCTCCCTACAGGCAGACGCTCCAGTTCTTTAAGCCACTGGGTAAATGACCAAACAGTACTCTGGTAACTTGACTCCAAAATGAATAATTTACTGTCTCTGGTTAGCATGGTATGAAACTGAAATTTTAGGAAGATTCTTGTACTTCAGATGACACATCCCAATATTGACACTTAAAAGGAGTAAATTTCTGGCGTGCCTACACAACAAAGATAACGTCAACAAATTTAAAATTAGCTCAGCCTAGAATCATATTTTATAATAAAGATGGGCCAAGGCTAGTCACACTCAAACATATCACTGTGAACACTCTGTAATCGTTTTTAAAACTCTTCTAAAAATAAAGCAACCAGAGAATGCAACAGAAACTGATATATCTGGGATTTAACAAGCTTTGATATGACATTGTAATTTGAGACTTACCAAAAAAAAAATTAAAAATATAGGCAGAGAGTCATTTTAATATGAATGTCCAAGTGGTGGGGAGGATTTAATAAGCACTATCAAGGGAAAGTAAAAGGTGTACACTTGTCTGGAAGCAACAGGAATCATAGGATTTTAAGAAAAATAAATACATGACTATGTCCAAGACATTCTATTATGCCTTCAGTGTAAGATCAGTGCATAAAATAAGATTATCTGCTAGACTACTGGCAGAAAGTTAACAAGTAATCGCCAAACACACATAAACTGTAAAGTGCTATGAAAAAACCAAGTGGTCAGTATAGTTAAAAGGTACTGAGCAAAAAGAATAGGCTGGAGGGGGACTCCCCTGGCAGTCCACTAGTTAAGACTCCTAGATTCCACTGAAGGGGGCACAGGTTTGATCCCTGGTTGGGGAACTAAGATCCTGAATGCTGTGCAGTGTGGCCAAAAAAATAAAAATAAAGTATTTTTTAAAAATAAGAATAGGTTGGAAAGATGGTCAGAAGTCAACACACTGGGCCCTCGAGGCCACAGGGAGGTGTTTAGGTTTTATTCTAAGTAAATGGGGAAATTTTTGAAACTTGCTAAGAAGGGCAATGACAGAATCTGGTTTATATGTTAAAATGACCATTGTAGTTGCTACATGGAAAAAATGGTGGGCTGGAGAAAGAAGGAGAAGCAGGGAAATAAAAGCCTGTAGCAGCAAAGTCAAGGCTCTCAATACGTGGATAGAAAGAGTCAAACCACCTGCCCTCCCACCCAAATTTTCTCAATAGTACAGATGAGACCTGAACACAAAGTAAGTGCTCTAAAGAAGATTCTAGATCTTTTTCAACTCAAAATGGTGAGATGACTAAAAAGCAAAACTAGGAAACTAAAAATAAATAATTTATTTGGTGATACTGGGAGATCAACAAAATGGGTGACAACTATCCTTCTTAGCAAACAGCTCAATTAAAATGGGAAATATCAAATATGAGTGAATAGCTGTGGTTTCAGTTAACCTGCTAGATTAACTGCAACCAGAAGAGTGGTTCTCTTTGGGAAAGCAGTAAGTGGCAGAGATCAGAAGGGATCATGAGTATGGCTTCCGAGGAGCTCAATGTTCTATTTTTGACCCCTGAGCGATAGTTACACGGATTACATGGTAGTTACAGAGGTTGCATGCAATCAGTCCAAGCTGACTCTTACTGGTTTTTAAGAGCCAGTTATTAAATTTTCAGGAATTTTTCAAGCCAACTGTGAAAAACAGCCATTAGTAAAAATTATACAAACTTAGAATAAATTATACTAAAAACAGAAGAAGTAATTACTCAAAACTCCTCACTGCCAACTACTGAACTATCACCTACATACTTGTACTGCGTCTACACTGCAGAATGCTAGGCTGCTACTCATGTCAACTCTGAGTTCAGAAATCTTGTGTTGGTAGCCTGGATCCAGTCATAGTGGAAGTGTTTATACCATAGAAACCAGCAAATACTACAAAATGGGGACTTGATTTCCTGTTCTGCTAACCGTCTAGACTTAAACTAATGGGGGAAGTATTAAACTAAAGAGTGTGTCATTTCTATAGTTCTTACAATGTAAACAGCACAAAAAATTAAGGAAATAAGTTTTCAGTATTTGAAAACCATGATATGATTCATCAAAGTTGTTCAAATGATTGATGGAGGAGTGAAGTTCTGACATATGTTTCTGTTGTTTCATTTTCAACTGACTCACTAATAAAAACAAAGTATCAACCAAATCCTGTCAGAACTACATTCCTGATCATCTCTGAACTGCAACCATAGGTACCTATAGATGCAAGAGTTAAGCAAAAAGCAGCAAAGGCATTTCATGAGGGTCCATGGGCACTATAAAAGTTTACAATGAAGAGTCTTACATATTTTATTATTTGTAAATTATATGTTGTACATCATTATGAGATTTATAATAAATTTGTGTGAATATGTATGCATACTTGTATACATACTTTTTTCAAAAAAACTAGTTATTAGACATTTACCAGTACACTACTAGTTAGATGATCATCATTCATCAAATACTACCCTTAAAATCTATATACTTTTCTTCAATAAAGAGATTTTTTTAGGTCATTGTTCATTTGTATAACTACCGATCCACATTTCTCAAAAGAATACTTCAACCCACTTTATATCTCTCCATATCAGACATTCCTAGACTTAAGCATGAGAAAGAAAATCTTCAAAAAATGGCCATTTGCTATTAAGTAATTCAATCAATTACTTAAATCAATCACCAGATAACCACAATGGTGTGATCATTCACCTGGAGTGTGAAGTCAAGGGGGCCTTAGGAAGCATCACTATGAACAAAGCTAGTGGAGGTGATGGAATTCCAGTTGAGCTATTTCAAATCCTAAAAGATGATGCTGTGAATGTGCTGCACTCAACATGCCAGCAAATTTGGTAGGCTCAGCAGTAGCCACAGGACTGGAAAAGGTCTGTTTTCATTCCAATCCCAAAGAAAGGCAATGCTAAAGAATGTTCAAACTACCACACAATCGTACTCATCACACGCTAGAAAAGTAATGAAAATTCTCCAACCTAGGCTTCAAGAGTACATGAACTGAGAACTTCCAGATGTTCAAGCTGGATTTAGAAAAGGCAGAGGAACCAGAGATCAAATTGCCAACATCCACTGGATCACAGAAAAAGCAAGAGAGTTCCAGAAAAACATCTGCTTTATTGACTATGCTAAAACCTTTGTCTGTGTGGACCATAACAAACTGTGGAAAATTCTTAAAGAGACAGGAATATCAGACCACATTATCTGCCTCATGAGAAATCTGTATGCAAGTCAAGAAGCAACAGTTAGAACTGGACATGGAAAAACGGACTGGTTCCAAATTGGGAAGGGATAATATGTCAAGGCTATACATTGTCATCCTGCTTATTTAACTTATATGCAGAGTACATCATGCAAAATGCCAGGCTGGATGAAGCACAAGCTGGAATCAAGATTGTCAGGAGAAATATCAATAACCTCAGATATGCAGTTAACACCACCCTTATAGCAAAAAGCAAAGAGCAATTAAAGAGCCTCTTGACAAAAGTGAAAGAGGGGAGTACAAAGCTGGCTTAAAACTCAACATTCAAAAAAATAAGATCATGGCATTCAGTCCCATCACTTCATGGCAAACAGATGGGGAAACAATGGAAACAGAGATGGACTTTATTTTCTTGGGCTCCAAAATCACTGCAGATGGTGACTGCAGCCATGAAATTAAAAGACGTTTGGTCCCTGGAAGAAAAGCTATGACAAACCTAGGCAGCATATTAAAAAGTAGAGACATTACTTTACCAACAAAGGTGGGCCTAGTCAAAGCTATGGTTTTTCCAACAGTCATGTATGGATATGATAGCTGGATCATAAAGAAAGCTGAGCACCTAAGAATTGATGTTTTTGAACTGTGGTGTTGGAGAAGACTCTTGAAAGTCCCTTAGACTGCAAGGATACCAAACCAGTCAATCCTAAAGGAAATCAGCCCTGAATATTCATTGGAAGGACTGATACTGAAGCTGAAGCTCCAATACTTTGGCCACCTGATGTGAAGAACTGACTCAGTGGAAAAGACCCTGATGCTGGGAAAGGCCGAAGGTGGGAGGAGAAGGGGACGACAGGATGAGATGGTTGGATGGCATCACCAACTTGATGGGCATGAGTTTGAGCAAGCTCCAGGAGTTGGTGATGGACAGTGAAGGTTGACGTGCTGCAGTCCATGAGGTCACAGAGTTGGACACAACTGAGCGACTGAACTGAAGCACAGCACAGAATCTCTACCCAGTATTATGTTTATTCACCAATCAATTTCCCAGATAAACATATATACTGAAGGAAATTTTCTCATGAAAGAAAAAAAAATCCACTCAACAATTTACATATAAATCTAAGTTTTAAAAATTTGTTTCAGTAATAAACTGTATCCACTGTCTTGTTCTGTGAAGACTATATACATATCTATTTCCTTATAAATCTTTCCCCTACAGTTATGTTTCATTTATTGTTCATTTTATTTCAGAATACTAAATATCTTTTTAAGTTTTAAAACTTTATTTTGAATATTTCTACAAAAGCTCCATTTTACTTAAGATTTGTACACACAAATTTGTGTGTGTGCTTATTTAATACATCTCTGAGTTTACTGGCACTGCAGAATGGCCTTCAAAATGCAAAGACTGCGTAAGTTTTTGATTCAGAGTTCTTTTTTATTTATATCTCTTCCATGTCAAAACCAGAGTCCTCTGAAAAGCCTACCAAAAATTACAATATGCACCAAAGGTCATGGGCTTAAAGTTAATGAGTCAGGAAGAGGGAGGCTTGCCTTGTCATCTCTCCCTCTGGCTCTGCAGTCCTTGTCCCTGCTGGTGGAGGGCTTCTCGCTCTTAGATATGGGATGTGCTCGGCCTACGGGTCCCCGGGCACCGCCTCCTGGCATCTCTTTCCTCAGAGGTCTTACTTCTCGATTGGGACGCCTTATCTGAGGTGGAGCTCTAACCAAAAAAAAATAAAGTTAAAATTAATCAAAGGCAAAAGTACTTCAATACTACCTCAGTTAATGAAACTATTAAATCAATTATCCCACAAAGTCAGTGTTTCCCCTTTTGCCAATTCATGGTCAGTTTTTGAAAGCATTTTTCTGTAAAAAAATCCTGGTTGATACAAATATCAAATACATATAAATGATACATATAACAGCAATTAGTTTGTCAAAGTAACAATTAATCACCAATAGAGGGCAATACAGACTACTCCCATCTAATAATCTTAATAGTGTAATAGAATATCAGTTCCTTATTCATTACTGTCCTAAACCAAATAACTAACTTTAAAAAAAAGTTATTAAAAGTTGAAAAGACAAGAACTGAAAATATGTCTATCTGCATAGCTTACTAGTTTATCCTTTACAACCAAAATTATTTTCTCTGCTTCTGTATTGGAAAAACCAGCATTTTATTCATCAAATTACAAATAGCAAGGCTTAATGAAATCTTAATTTAGGTGTATCTAAAATTCATGCTTTGAAGGTGTCAAAAATCAAGACTCAAATTATACAGGCCCCCAAACATGAATCAAGAATTCTGATAACTACGTGCGACAAAAGATGTTAATTCTATTTATGGTGTTGACCATTTCACAATACACACAGATACTGAATCATGATGCTGTACACTTGAAACTAACATAGTATGTCAATTACACGGCAATTTTTAAAAAGAATTTTGATAAACTTATAAACATAACTATGCTGACAAAGTAGCACACTTTGTCTCATGTAATGTGAAATGTGTCTTCTTCAAATAGTAAAGTCGGAGGGCTCCTCAGCACAGTACTTTACTTGCCCCTCTTTGGGTGCTGGCTGAGACGCTGTCACTTCGTAGCTAATTTCCTGAGCTGTCTCTGCCTCTGTTTTCTACCTTTACTCTCTCCACAGTTCCACCTGTATTTGTAGCCCTTCATATCCCATATGTATATCCCTTTTTCCACCCACGTGCCAAATCTATCATTCTCCCTTTTCCAGCTTCTTGCTTTAATTCATCTAACTCATCATGGAAGTTTCTCTCTCTGTTATCGGGGAAGGCTCACATGTGTACAACTCAATAAGCCCAGGAAAATGGATAACAACCCAGGAAGGCTGCAAACTCAAGGTAGAAAATGGGTAACATACTGTAACATCTTTAGACCACTGGAATTAGACCACCACATGAAACTGTTACGGATGAGAGAGCCTGGTGGAAAATGTGTATCTACCTACTAGGTTACTGCACACTGACATCGGAGTCCTTGGAATTCAGTCCAATTAAACAATTATGTACTGAACACCCACCCAGACACCCGTTAGGAGGCAGATAGCCTCTGCTGTGCTAGGCCCTCGGAGGAGACAAAGATGAAAGAGCAATCTTGTGGGGAAAAAAATCCACAGGAAAGGAACTCAAAAATCATGTATAGTGAAATGATAATACATTTTCAAATTTAAAGGCATTATTATGCTTTTGGTTCTAGCGCATTATTAGCCTTTTAAGTATTCTGACCGCCAGTCACTATGAGGTCGCACAGAGTAGGACATGACTGAAGCGACTTAGCAGCAGCAGCAGTATCAGCAAGATAAAAAAAAATGTGATGAAACTGGCAAAGAATAAAAAAAAAGAAAAATGTTACACTGCTCTGTTCCTAGTATTTCATTGCAACCATTGTTTTTTGACTGAACTTCCTTTTTGATGAAGAGGTATCAAGTAAGCGAGCAGAACCTTATTATTCTACATATACATATATATAAAACAGTAAATATATATATATAACGGTAAATATATATATGTAACAGTAAATGCATATCTGCATATATATAAATATCTTTCCTGAATCGGATTCGTTGCCAAAGACAATCAAATGCAACCAACAACCTCCTTATGCAGAACACTCTTGACGTGTTTGCCTTCTGTCAGCAGCTGCGCCTGCTATTTAAGTAGTCTGTCATTGTTTGTGGTCCTGCTCTTCCGAGGCACAGCCGGCCTGAGGCTTTCGCTGGCAAACAGCAAGCCCGTCCTTTACAGCTGCGCAACGGGCTGCTGCGCGGCTGCTGGGCTGGCCCGGCTAGGCCTCCGTGAGGAGAGGAGAACTGCAGTGAATCCTCAAACAGCTCTTCTGCCTCCTCAGCTTGTGCCTTCCCACCTCGGCTGGCTATTTAGCAGTCTTGGAGGAGTCCTGCTGTAGTCCATTTTGCACACACATCCAGGTCAGTAAAGCTGTGCTGCGAGAGGAATTATTTCAAAGCTCATACACAGGCAGCACTCCAAGAGTGCTACTGCCAACCTTATCCTACCGCTCAATATTCTGACGAGCTCATCCCCGGCCTGCATGGAACTGATCAAAGAGGCCAGACGTGCCACTGGTGGCCAGTCCAGAGTGGCACAGAAAGCCTGCCCATGCTCTGCAGGTCTTCAGTTCCGTCTCACTGCAGTTTGATATTACATTTTAAACAGACTCTGTCAGCTTCCCAAAGGACACCCTTGATTCTGTCTGTACTTATTCCTCCATTAGCGCATCACTGCACAATGTCATGCTTCAATTTAAGGACTCAGTGACAGCTTCCAGGCTGTAAACAGTAAGTCTCAAGGCTGGTTTTACTCGTCTCTTTTTTAAAAAAGACTATATTACCAGTAGGGCTGCACTGCAGCATCAGAGCTTCCCTGGTGGCTCAGTGGTAATGAATCCACTTGCCAATGCAGAAGATGCAGGAGACACGGGTTTGATCCCTGAGTTGGGAAGATCCCCTGGAGAAGGAAATGGTAACCCATTCCAGTATTCCTGCTTGGAGAATCCAAAGGACAGAGGAGCCTGTAGGCTACAGACCGTGAGGTCACAGTCAGATAGACGCGACTGAGCAACTCAACCCCGACCTGCAACAGCATCATCCACCTCTGCCCCAACAGTCAAACCCAGGCTGACATCCTCTTAGCCTACAGCATTCCAAATCAGAGAAGCACTGGCAATCTGCAGAGAAACAAGCAGCATATCTATGCGGAGCTCAGCTCTCCCATGGGAGGATATCTCCTTGTAGGAATGGGAAGAAAGGTGCCTTATTCTATCATGTGCAAACAACCCTGATTTCCTTCAAAAGCCAATTCTTCCTTTCTAAGCAAAATTAATCATCAATGTTGTATGTAAATGTTCCTGTCTGGGAGTGGTGGCACTGCTGATCGGTAAACACCATGAAATAACCCAAAGGCCCAGAATCAGAACAGACGCATGAACCATTATACACATAACGGGATACTATACACACATGAACATGAATCACAGCCATGTGCAATACCAACAGATCAATCTCAGGACCACAATGCTGGGTGAAAGAGTAAGCTAAAAGAACACAGACAGTAGGATTCCAAGAAAAGCAAGGGACTGTTTGCAGATAAAAACAAATACCTGAACTTTCGATGAATGCAAGACACTACACTACATAATATAAAAGGCTTTTGAATATTGGGTTAAGCTTTTCCTCATTATCTAACGAGCAAGTCAGTCCCACTCAGAACCCAAGGAGAACCGCAAGCCGTGCTGACATGAGTAGTTCTGTGTCCTCAAGGCTGTTTTTTGTAGGGAAAATCTCTTCAGAGGTCTACTTTTATTTTTTTTAAATATTCACCTTATTAAAGTTAAAAATGTAAAAAATTCAGTTAGTTCTTTAAGTTTGTGGATTTGTTTACAAATCTTTTTCTATGCATAAAAGCAGCAGATTTTAGAAGTCACTTTTAAGAGGACTCTGAATAATGCTTGATGCCATTTAAAACCCGGCTACTTAAATGCCACTAAATATTTTAGCCTACAATTATAAATGTAATATATTTCACAATCTTCTTAGTTCTCCAATTATGTTTCTTAACAAAGCATAGCTTATATATACATACTTTCATAAACTTAGTAACTTAAACTTACAAATGGGGTAAGCCTCAAACTCTCCTAAATGTTCCCCCAAAGTACTTAAAACAAATTTTTATGTAAAAATCACAGATCTAAATTATTCCATAATATACCTGATTGGAATTGCATGCTTATCACTCTCAAGAGCCATATTTTCTTAAATTACAAGTACATAAAAATAATAAATATGTACATATCTCTTAACAAAAAAGAATACTACTATTACAATTTTGATTCTCTTAAGACATTTTTGTTCTTCATTCTAATGGCACTGGAATTGAAAGATGCTTACCCAAAAGATAATTATCGTCCGAGTTAACCAAGATGACATTTAGCCAGAAACTTAAAATGTATGAGACATGGGGCTGCAGACACATTTCTCACACCAAATATTATACAATCCCATTTAACTATCATCGGGACTGCCCCCTTAGCATTTTGATGTCACCCACAACTAGAAATTTCAGCAAGGACAGTGACTAAATTCTTGTCAGAGACTCTGATGAGATGCACTAAGCCTCATTCAAAGAGTTGCTAAGCCAGTCACTCTATCACTTCTAAGATTGTGTGGGAAAGGGGATGATAACATCACTGATTATTGAGTCTAATGGTAGGATGCCACCACTCCCAGGCAAGGTGATAATTTATTAATTTTACTTTGCTCTTCTTTGGGTTTAAAGATTGGCCCGTGCCTTTTCTATTTAACTTTAAAGAACTTTGAACTTAAAAAACTTAAAATACCTTTCTTCTGCCCAGCTCTAAAGACCTTAAAACTAGATGACAACAGCACTGTTTTAGAATATAGAAACAGTGTATAGAAAGAGACCATAAAAATCTACACAGCTTTATAGATTATATTAAAATATTATCAGTTGAATTTTAAACATCTCACAGTTCTTTGTCTAACTTATAGTCAAGTTCTTAAATTATTCTACTGATTTGCAAAACATGGGAATACAAAAAAATATGAATAATCACTGCACTCAAGAAACTTATAGTTTAGCTAAAAATATATACATATTTTATGTATTGTACTGGACATCCCTTTTCTATCCACATATAAATCCTACAACTAAAGCCTTGCTGAAGAAGAGTTCCCACCTAAACTATAAATAAGAGTCCTCAAAAACAATTAGCTGGAGGGTAAGGCCCTCAAGAACTTAAGATAAGTATATGGATATAGTTTATTTCTAATGAATTTAATTTTCTTTCAGTTGTTTTTTCCTGTAACACACACAAAAAAAGATAGGAATTCTGAATAAAATGTAACAAATATCCTCTTTATATACAGGTGATCTTACCAGAAGATAAAGAGAAATACAAAACAGCCAAAAGATAAATAAAATACAGCTGATGGCATTGTGCTTCTTGAAGGTTCCAGGTCTCTGCCACCTGAGGGCTCGAGACTTTAATGAGCACACAGTGAGGCATAAGACAGGCCTGAGGCCAACACTGTCGAAGATGACCAGAGAGCAGCACGTGAAGCCAGGACTCTCAAAGGGCACATTTAAACATGCACATGGAAGAAATAAGTACGTCTGGCCATCCCAGCTTATGCTCTCTATGTGCGGAGTAAGCACAAGTCTCCCTAGAAATAGTATCAGGGGTCCGTGCACATGTGATTTGGGATTTAGTTTCACACTTACTTAAGCCAAGAAATTTACCTAAAAGTGGTCCAGGCAGGTGACACCCCTAAGGCAGCTGGCTGGGCCAACACAGACCCTCCAAGAAGCGACATTCCTCTAAATAAGCCACCTGTCAGAAGGGCTCAGATCTTGAAGGGACACTCTCAACTTGACCACAAACAAGAGCCATCAGAAATAACAAAAAAGATAAGGCATCAAATAACTTCTAACAATAGAACTATTAGTTATGAACTATAAAATGGCTAAAAGCATAAAAAAGAATTTGAAACAAAAGAAGCATAAGTCTTAAGTAGTGTTAAATAAAAATAAATCCACACTCAGATAATCTGTAGTGAGACTACTTAACACCAAGACAAAAAAATAAAATCATAAAAACAATGAGAGAGAAAACAGAAGGTATCTA
Organism: Moschus berezovskii; assembly: GCF_049115385.1. Classification (NCBI taxonomy): domain Eukaryota; kingdom Metazoa; phylum Chordata; class Mammalia; order Artiodactyla; family Moschidae; genus Moschus; species Moschus berezovskii. The sequence goes on from NC_142472.1 coordinate 56,218,972, forward strand.
TCAGTAGAAACAACAGTTAGACTGCTCATGCAAGCCAGCAGGCAAAAATCCCGCCATCACTAACATCTCATCTGCAAAGCAGGGTGAGAACAGCCTAGAGCTGAAGTGAACACAGGAAGAGCACAGGACAGCACTAGGGAACAAAAGGAGGACATAAGAGGAGAAAAGGCCACAGTCCCGGGGGCGGGGGGAGAGGGGGACAAGAAGGAAAAGGGAGGAGAGCAGTGTTAGAGAAGCCAACAGAAGAGGAGCATTCCAGAGAAGAGAGCTGGTAAACACAATCAACTGTTAACAAAAGTTAAAACACCATAACTCGTGAGAACTCGGCCTTCCATTTTAAATTAGGAAGCTGTCTTTTAAGAATTCAGTCCCAATACTGCAATGAACAGAGATCCAGGATCCCTACTTCTTAAGGAACAAGAAGCAGTGAAAGGCAACAGAGGGAGTGTATACATCACAGCAGCTGCCAAAGGAACGAAGAGGGAAGAAGACAGAGGTAATTAGAGGGCAGCAGGGCGAAGACTTCTTTCAAGAAAGAAAAAACAAAATGAACACGTTATGATTTCAGTCTGACTTACCACTATCTTGTTCCCACTCCTTAGTTTATCTCTAATGAATTAAAATTTCTATCTTTCAGTTGTCTTTTCTGTAACATAAAAAAAAGATAAATACCATGTTTTTAGGCACTAATTATAATAAACACCTCGAATACCAAAATAAAAATTTCAAATGAGTGACTACTGAGTCCTACAATAAGACAAATGCTCCCTAGAAAACTTACATAAAAGAAATAAAGTAGCCAATTGGAATGGAAGTCCCACTCTGGGGACCCTTCAGCTGAGAATTTAGACCCTGGAAAACACCTGCACTGCACTCACTCTCGGACAATCTTGCTGCTTCTCTTCATAACTGACTGGCTTCCCTGCAGCCACTCTGATCAGCTGTCCTGCACCCCCTCCACCTGCACACGGGACCCCGTCTCCTCTTGCCTCCACGGGGACGCTGCTCCAGCATGGCCCCCTTTCTCCCCTGCACCATCACTCTGCCCCTTCCTGTTGCAGCACTCGCATCAGCACACAAACATCTCTAAACAACAAATTCTGATTCCACATCTTCCTAACTACTACTCAATTTCTGTGCTCAACAACACTTGTTGAAAGAACTGCAAGTACTCATTGATTCCAATTCCTCTTCCCATTCTCTGAACCCACCAGCCATTCCACCAAAATCACTCATCAGGGTCACCAATGAGCTCCACGTTGCTAAATCCAATCCAATTCTCAATCCTTATCTTACTTAACCTACATGCAGCATTTGATAAAGTTGCTTAGAATCTTCAAACTTCAATTTCTTCTAAAAATATATAGGGATGATATTAATAGTACCCATTTTAGAGGGTGGCTGTTGAAGATTAAGAAATAAACCATGTAGAGAGTTTATCAGCACAGTATCTAGTTCACAGTTAAAAACTCAATAAATGTCAGTTATCGTAGTTAATCAGCACTGCTAGCTACATTCTACCATAGTCTGTATACTCCATACTCCAGAAACAGAATTCTGGAAGAGACTAAGACTCCAGAATGTTTAGAAGTGAGTATAATCTCAACCTGCCCATCATATTAGGCAATAACCTATTCCACCATATGAAGAATGACCTTAAAACTTCTTTCTTAAAAGGCCTTACATGCTGATGATTCCCAAGTAGCTAACTACTAATCCCAATCACTCTTACACTCTGGCTCTCACTTTCAATTCAACAGCTTTGTCTAGATGTTTGGTTATCTACTTCTTCTCTCATTCTCTAAAGTTCATTAATCACCACATCCAGCCAATCCTAGCTCACTAACGGCTCTCACACCACTTTCCAAGACTGCAAGTTCAGGAAGGCTGCACCCGCCATACCCCATACAACAGGTGCCAGCATCCTAGGTGAGGCTTTCCACGATGTCTGGGTTATTTCTCGTATTAGTTCCACTTCAGGGATTTGAACCTGGCCTACACTGCAGGCAGATTCTTTGCCATCTGAGCCACCAGGGAAGCCCCTAACATAGATGTTGGACAGATCAATAGTAGTGTTTTTTTCTTCCTAAGACTTCAAAACAATTTCACAAAACAATGATACACATTTTAAAGAGGTGAAAACTGAGGCTGGTAGAAGTGAAATTAACTTGGAGGACCACTCCATTAGTGGTGGCACTGATACAGAAACTTGCTCTCCCACCTCCCAACCCCGGGAAAGTTTCCCGGGTGAGACACCGAAAGGATGAGAAGGCAGGGTACTCTGTATCAGTACCCGACCTTGGCCGTGACTGAGCTTCTTCCAGTGCAAACTGGGATTTTAATACACAAGCAGTTACTTCATCTATTAGGGTATCCACAGAAAACATAAAGTAACGATTTTAATACCAAGTCAACAAGAATTTCCTCTTGGCTGAAATTCTACAGAAGAGCACAAAGTTGATAAAAATCAGCCTTCCCACCTATCTGTATGCAGAAACATATTATGCCATTTCCCTTGGTTCTAGGTGAAACAGCATTAGAGGGCCTGTTAGAGTTATCTTTTTAAACCTGAATGGAAGAAACCAGATGACGCTTTTCAGGCTGGGGTATCCTACTGCTACCGCCATCTCTCCCAAAAGATGTCACTTTAAAAGAACTAACACAATTATTTTTGAAGTTGAATAAAAAATACTTTGTTGAATATAATCTATGTCACATACTGCTCCTGTACAGAAAATCTTAATTTCATGGCCTTAGGTCTCACTAGGAAAGATCATTTCTAAATGGCCTCATTAAAGAAACTATGCTTGGTAAACACACATGGCAAATATAAAATAATGTAATTAACACAAGATATCTTTTAACTTGGGACACTAAGAATAATCTGGAAGCTCCATCTCTTTGGAGTTTAATTCAGTACTTCCCATTATAATCCTACTTTTGTAGCTCAGTTTCCCCCATATTTAAAGGCAATAAATCTAATTCATTTTAAAAGGCTGCTTTGATTTATCGAAGCAGCTGCTGGTAATCTAAAATAGGATCATGATTAAACTCAGAGGACACACAACATATAAGGTATAACCTGGAACGATATGGCAAACTACCACCAGAGACCACCAGTGGTAACAGAAGAAGTTCTGTGTGAAAAGGACAGACCCACAAGCAGGGCTACTGAATTAGTGGCTAATGGCAAACATCAGATGCATCCTGGAAACACTTTGTACAGAACAAGGTAAATTATATTTTCTGACTGGCCCACACTGCAGTTTCAGCGTGGTATTACCGGAGAGAAATTTTTTTAATTACATTATTTATTTCACTAAGCATTTTCAGTTTCTTTAAGCATCTTTAAGTACTTCATTAAGCATTCTTCATTTTCCCTTTCTCCTAACCCCTCTAGTAAGAATTTAATCAAGTGCTTAACAGAATTATATATTATGTATTAGAATATATAGACACTTGTCAAAATATATACACAAATATCACCAAGTATGTGTAGGAAAGTAATATGGCAGAGTGGATATAAACAAGACTCCTAAAGTTGAAGAGATCTGGGTTCAAATCCTGGTTCTGCCACTTTCTTGTTCAGATGACTTTGGAAAAATACACTCTATAAGCTTCAATTTACTTAGCTCTAGATGGAATTCATAACAATAAATGAGCAATTGTAATATGGGTACACAATACAAGTAGCTATTTCATAGGATCACTGGAGGTTTAAACAAGAGAATGCTTGCAAAGCACAAAGTGACCGATAACTAGTTATCTCATCCTTTTCCTGAAAATGATCACCCACTTCATGAGGCTTGGACATCTAAAAAAACCATATCCTCTCTGCCAGAGTTATTCAAAATGTTTCAAAAAACTAAGGATTTATGTAGAATGTACTAGAAGGAAATAAAATTTCTTGAGGGATTTTATGAATGAGGCAGTATCATTTTTTAAATTGTTAGCTCTTACTATTTACACGAAAGAACACTGTAGCACTTTGAAATTATTTCAGAGTTGATGATTCATTTTAATTATTATATGCCAGTTACTGTCTTAAACACTAAAATTTCTTAATTAATTTCATGAGGTAAACACTCCATTTTACAGAGAGTGAAGCTAAATGTTTAGAGGTTAAATAACTTGTACAAGGTCACAAACCAAGCAGTGTCAGACGTAGAATTCAAACTCAGATCTCATGGACTCAAGTGTCCTCCCACCACACCATGGGCTGCTGCTGCTGCTGCTAAATCACTTCAGTTGTGTCCGACTCTGTGTGATCCCATAGACGGCAGCCCACCAGGCTCCCCCGTCCCTGGGATTCTCTAGGCAAGAACACTGGAGTGGGTTGCCATTTCCTTCTCCAATGTGTGAAAGTGAAAAGTGAAAGTGAAGTCGCTCAGTCGTGTCCGACCCACAGCGACCCCACGGACTACAGCCTACCAGGCTCCTCCATCCATGGGATTTTCTAGGCAAGAGTACTATAAGGGCTATATTCACTTTCACGAGCTCTGGGTGGTATTTTCCTATGTTTGTTTTATATAGTCTGTAGAAGAAACGAAATTGTAAAAGGAAAAAAAATTATACAAATTCAATCTCCCGTAACTTTTAACCCTAATTCTATCAGCACATGCACACATTCTGTTCTACAATGAAGTTTACTTCATTCTGCCTTACATAGATATCATTACGCTGATATTACTTGGTAAAGAATATGTGGATTTGCTGATACAAAGAGTTTAAAGTTTAAAATTCCTAATTCTATGATATTACTCATTGTATTAAATAGCAGTCCTTCACTAGTAGAAGCTTGCTGTGTTGTTGGGTGATTTTCCATCACTGTTGATGATACATATGGAAACGGAAATCTTTTTTCACCAGGCAATATACAGTCTTAGATTTGCTTTTATTAAGGATTTCTGATCCACAGAGAAAATATGTACATACACAATGGCTACACACAAGGGAAACTTTTTAAAATTTAGTATGGAGGAAGGAGGTTTGGAGAAACATATTCTGGTCCATTCACTTTCATTAAGAATAAGACTTAAAACACAAGTATAAAAATAAATCAGATCTGTGCTACAAGGCAGTTAAGGGAGGTCAAAGAAAAGAAATAACTGGGTTGGTGTTTCTCTAATGAGAAGAAGTGTTCAGGAAAGTGTTCATCAATGGGAAAATGCCAGCCACACTTTTTTCAGTTTGAACCTCAGACATTAGAGTTATCTGTGGCCACTGCTTTCTGCAGCATATCATGGTGCTCTGGCAATTAAGAACAGGTACTTCCTACACTGAAAGTTACTCCTAGAGCCAGACAGCTTCACTGGAAAATTCTACCAAACATTTAAACATAATTAATGCCAATCCATCTAAAACTCTTTCAGAAAACTGAAGAAGGGGGAACACTTCAAACTCATTTTATGAAGCCAGCATTACCCTGAAACCAAAGCTAGATTAGGACATGACAAGAAAAGAAAACTATAAATCAATATCCTCAATGAATACAGAGGCAAAATTTCTCAACAGAATATTAGCAAAGCAAATTCAACAACACATTAAAAGGATTATACACTATGACCAAGTAGGATTTATCCTTGGGATGCCAGACTCAACACATACAAATCAATAAGCATGATCTCTCACATCAACAGAATAAAAGATAAAAATCATATGATCATCTCAATAGATGAAGGAAAGCATTCGACAAAATACAACATCTTTTCATGAGAAAAACCCTCAACAAATTGAAGGAACATACCTCAACACGATAAAGGCCATGTACGACAACAGCTAAATTATACTCAACAGTGAAAAATTGAAAGTTTCTCCTCTTAGATCAGGAACAAGACAAGGATGCCCTCACTCTCATCACTTTTATTCAACATAATACTGAAAGTTCTAGCTAGAGTAATTAAGCAAGACAAAGAAAGAACAGGCATCCAAACTGGAACAGAATAAGCAAAAACCGTCATTATTTGCAACTGGTAAGATCTTAAATACAGGAAACCTTAAAGGCCCACCAGAAAACTACTGAAAACTAATCAATGAATTCAGTAGGATATATGATCAACATACAAAAATCAGTTGTGCCTCAATATATTAACAACAAAACATCTGAAAAAGAAATAAAATTATCCCATTCACACTGGCATCAAAAACAATAAAATACTTAGAAAAGAATCATCTTGTGTTTTTATAATGGGAATCATAAAATTATCTCTAACTCAGTGGAAAAAATCCTGCAGGAACAAATTAACTACTTTTCACAGCTCTTTAAATGCTTTTCGAAAATTTTAAGAGATCCACAAGCTAAACACATGAACACAGCTACTAATCAAAAGGAAATTTTATTTTCTGTGATGCAACACTCAGACCACAATATGACTTCACAAAAAAAGGGACTAAAAGCCAGAAAGAACTAAACACAGCTCCTGGTCTAGCCTAACTTACAGATCAAGGTCTCTGAGGCCTCAGTTTCCTTACTTGTAGAATTAATGAAGTTACTCGGTGTTGGCTGAATGCCTACTATGTGCCAAATGCTGCGTGAGCAGTGGAGTTTGCTATTTGTTTTTTGTGTTGAGTAAATAAAGCCATGGTCCTTGCCCTTGCAAAACTGCTACCCTTGTCAAGAGACAAAGAAATAGAACATAACTGGGATAAACACACAGTCATGCCTGGGCAAACCAGAAAAGGCCACAAAGAGGAAAAACAGTTTAACTGAGCCTTGAAGATCGAATATGAATTGCTTAGATGGAGATTATGGCTGTTCCTTGAGGAAGAACAGACAGTGCAAAGACAGGAAGGTAGCAAAGAACAAGAAGAGAGAGGTTTAATATAGATGGTGCACAGGCTGAGCATCAAGGAGATAAAACTTCGAGCCTTACTGCCACACTACTGATTCACCCTTCCACCTTAAAGGAAAGGTAAGGTTCCTTCTACACTAAGATTGTGGAAACCGGCTGTAGGCCCAACCAGATGGATCCAATTTGTCCACCATTTCATCTGAAGTTGTTAGTCTTTTAAAGCAAAAACGCTTTGATGTTGACATTATGAAATCTAAAAAGAACTTGCTTAACTGATAAATTTATCAGTTAAACTAAACTTTAGGACCAGCAGTGGATTTCTACTGTTATGATTACAGTAGTAAAATATTTCAAAAGCAAGATATATGACAAATGACATAGTTCTGTTCTTTATCAACTACAAACCCTGTAGACACACATGTGTGAAAATTATAAACAGCTACTAAATTTACATGCCGCCCCAAACAGTTTTTCATACTTTGTTCAAATAAAGCTTTGCTCTCTTCACTCTGAACATCAATTAACTCAAGAAGTACCTAAAAAAAACAAACATAAAGTTCCACTTACCTGTGTTCTGCAGGTACGGGGGGCGGCCACACAGCAGGATCTCTAAACGGTTCATCTTGACAGGACACAGGGAAATCTGGGGGCCTGTCGATTTTAAAACTTTCCAAAGTACTGACAATACTTTTAACTTGTTCATATTCTTCCAACAATTCCTGCCGAACCTTTAAAAAATAAGAGCCTTTATGCTACAAACTACAGAAATTGCAAACAACAAACTGCTATAGAATGCTAGTTTTCTTAATGCCATTCAAAATATGCAAAATGAGTCATTAAAACACAGTCAAAAAACCAAAGAACTATTTAAAGTAATATAGATAGGAGGGCAGGAATTGGTTTGGAAAAAGACATATACCTTTTCTTAAGGCAAGTAGTTATATATCTTTCATAAAGAAATTCTTTCTACCAAAGAATGTGATGACTATTAAGACAATTCAAAACAAGCAACTAAGTTATTAACCAGTAACCATTCCCAGAAATCTATAATGTTATGCTAAATTCTTTTAATATATTTGTAAGTAACACCCTCAAAACTTGTCAGCCAAAATTTTCATCAGCATTTCCTATCCCCATTATCACAAGATAAGAAATGCCTCTCATGGGCATCTAAAAGTCCTGAGTGGCATAATACTAAGAATTATCCATTTCCAGTTTAAGTTCTGCTTCATCAAAGTCTGAATTCTTTTGGCCTTGTTTAAAATCTTTCGAGTCCTGACTAAAGTTTATTTTAAGCTCAAAGGCAAGATTTTTCCCATACTTAAAAAACTTGACTGAGCACTATGTGGAAATTCTTATATTTTCAAATTTTGAGCCCAAACTAATTTTCAAAGGCAAACAGATAACAGATTGAAAATTACATTTATAAGCTAATTTCAATAATTCTAATTTTTTAACCAGAAAGCACACTTTACTATAAAGCAGAGTATAAGAAGCTTTCCTTTATCTCAAATAACACATAAAAACATACAAACAAGTCACAGAACCAAAGAAAAATCTAAATTCACCTAATATATGCAATTATATGCTATACTGAGAGAAATGAAATTTCAGAACCCAATGGAAATAAACATAATGAAGCACCAGAATAGAAACAGTCACTATTTAACACAATTAAGAACATGTCAAAAATATTTCCATGCTGGATTAGTAAACAACTCTTGTCTGTGGCTAGGACACCAGAGAGAAGAACTCAAAAATTTCAATTTGAGTTAAAAACCAATATATTGTTCTCACTCAACATAATTTGGTAACACTTAAGTTGGAAAATAAGCCAAATTTACCCTGAAAACTTAGTAAAACATCAATTTCTGACCAGTGGAAAACTTAAAAGAAACACTTGAAAGGCATCAGCACATAAATGAAACTTCAAAGAAATGCTTGACTTTGTACTTTTAATTTTAAAAGGATTTTAAGTTTTAAGAGTAAATGGGGAAATTGTATTCAAGTTTTTATTAACTAATATTATAAAATCAAACTGTATAGTTAAGAGACACAGTAAATATATTAGTGTTTTTTATTAGATTACTGACTCTTTTGTATTTGTAAAGAGTCTTTCAAAAGAAGAGGAAACTTTCTTAAAGGAAAAGTTTTGTGAAATGGGTCAAAAGGGGAAAGGTCAAGTAGAAATACCTCATTTCTTCAACTTGCAATCACACACAATTAGTCAACTGAGGAGGAAAAAACAATTAGAATCAATTTGAATTAAATGGCTTCGAAATATGTCTCAAAAATATTGAGTTGACCAAAAAGTTCGTTCTGTTTTAAGTAAACCTAAAAGACATATTTTTCATTTTCACCAAGGCTTTTATTGAACAATGAGTTCACTAACTGAACAAACTTTTTGGCCAACTCAATATATTATGGAAAACATATACATGTTGACTAGGAAAAACAGAAAAACTATCCAGGGTACATTTTAAATATATTTCAGCATTCAGACAAAAGAGAACTATTCGCAAAATCTCAAACGGATTTTCCAACTCTAATCCTTCCAGTGGAGCAGACCGTTGTCCTCACCCACTGAACATTTCCATGTGCTCTTACCTGCTGCCATCTGCCTTTGACTGCTGGGTCTCTGATCGACTGGCAATGTCTCTGAATCTGCTGTATCACCCCCTGGTAATATACCATGGATGAGTCATAATTTCCAAGAAGTGCATATTCTCTTCCTTTCTTTGCGTTGTCACAAATCTCAGCCAAATTCATCCTTCAGAGATCTAAACATAAAATATAATGGCTTTTTATTAAGTTTTCAGTACTGACTTTAAAGCATTTCTTATTATACTTTAAAAGATCTGCTTAAAACTACTTTGAAAGTAAAAATGTTTCTCTCATTCTTTGAGGTTATCTGAATGCATCCTATAATGATACTGAACAAAGTTCCCAATTTTGGAAATGCACAGATTACAAAAGAACACGCAAGGAGATAACTAGAGAACGACACAGCTCTGCACTATCAATTTATGTTACAGCTACATAAATTGGACACCAGTTCTCCTTGCTCATTTATAATCACAAGCTGCAATAATAGTAAAGATCAACTTGCTTCATTTTAGTTGGTTTATTCTTGACAATGTAAAGCTAAACATATAAATAGCTCACATTTTCCACCAACATCAATTAAAACTGCAAAAATTATTTTGCACTAAAACTATCTCGCTCCAAGAACAAAAAGGGAAGGAACTTTTTGACTTGAGGAACACATTTTAAAACTACATCTTATAGTTGTCTGTGCATCATTTACATACATTTAAGTGTTTCATACAACTTAAATCTAAGCAAAAACCTGTGAATTTAACTATCTGATGCTCCCCATCTGGTAATTTTCTATGATCCTGCCATTCTCTACAGCTTTTTGCCTGTGCAAATCACTATCATTAATCTTCCCCTTCTTTAAGAAGCTAGGAAAAATACCATCTGAACCTCTGGTTTCTACCAAAGCTCTCCAGCTCAATAATTCTGGCTTTTTTTCCAGGCTTCTCAACAGTCTCCCAAGATCATCCAAGACTTCTAAGCAAAGATACTTTCCACTGAAAACTGTCCAGAGATCCAGGAGAATGACATCTTGGGAAGGAGTCCAAATTGACCTACTCTTACTTCCTGGAACAGTAAACCAAGAAATACCCTTAGCAGAGAAAAATAATTTTGTCCCACGCTTTCCTGAGGGGATTAAATTTTGATGGGAGTAGCCTGGCTCTTGTTCTCTACCTCTTATCTGTTCTTAAGGGGCTCAGAACCTCTTCCTCAAAACTAACTACAACTACTTCTAGTCATTTTAGCTGACTACAGTACATTCTTGAAAAGATTAAAGTCTTTTCTTTTCATGCGTTCTCCAATTTTAGTTGCCCCTTCCCCCAGCACAGGTTCCTTGAAAGCAGCATTTATGTTACTTGAGAATCACACTGCAGCAAATAGTATACTACTCTTACATAGTAAGAAATTTCAACATTCAGTAGATCTACCCACAGAATATAGGACAACCATGGAAAGCCTCTTCTTCAAATTATAATTCTTCAAATGAGTACTTAGACAAAAGCACTAATTCTGCTAATATATGCAGGCACACAAAGATGCACAATGTAAATATTTCCATGTAAAGCAGGGTCAGCAAACTTTCCCTGTGAAGGGTTAGAGTATTTTTAGCTTTGAGGGGCAACAGGAAAAATTGAGGGTATTATGTAAGTAGTTACATAAAAGAGACCAAAATGTCCATAATTTTTATCAACAAAATTCAAACTACTATAGTAGTAATCACTGAGTACAACTTTTTGCAGAACAGGGGATATGATTTCATGTGGTTGGGATTCAGAGTTAGTGTCTCCTATCATCAAGATCAACTGCAAATGTTCATGTGTCAATACTGCTTTTTAATAAGATTTACGCATTTCATGTTTAAAAGTGTCTGCTTACCAAGAGAGGTATTGTCACATACTGATATCAAATCACAAGCATATAATTTCAATCCAGCATATTCGCTGTTTGAAAAGCATTTGAAGTTTTTATTCTTCTCTTGATACGTCATTACACTGCATATTAATAAATTCCAAATGAAGTTTAAGTGGAAGTATCTCCATTACACAGTTAAATGGATTTTGTAATATGGAAATTTCCTTTGCACTTGTATCAAAGTAGTTTGAGCTCAAGTACACTGAAAATCTGGGTGGGAACAGAGATCTCACTTCTTTGCTTTGACAATGTAGAAAGCTATATAAAATAGCTCAGTACTACTTGTGATTCAAACATTAGCTGGCATCAAAATAACTTTAGTTTTGCATGTAAGCAGTCTGATCCTGAAATTTTCCATTGATTTTGAGACATTATCAAGTCTGCAGCAAAACTGCTTTCCAAAGATATTCAGTGTTCAATAACAGTGGATAAGAACAGTTTCTCTCATTTAGAAAAATTTCAAATTAGCCCGCAACTCAAGACTGCAATAGAACTTCGCCAATACAGACTGTGGTGTGGTAGGGAGACGTCAGGATATTCTGCTTCTGACAAAAATTCAAGGAACTAACAATGGTTAAGTCCTTAAGACTCCTGCGTCTTAAGACACGAACGGTTTCTTACCACATGATAGATTCAAATATTCTCTGTAAAATACCTGCTGGTAATAAAAAAGTAAAGAACCATCAACTTTAACCACCCTATGTTTTCACAGCTTTGTAAATTTGTTCACGTAAGCCTTTTCTCTTCTACACATTTTTTTTTTACCACCACTAGCTCCAACACATCAGATTCCACTTCAGGTTGTACAGTAAGTGTATTCTCAACTTTTTAATAAATATTCCTGTCTATAGCTATTCCATGAACACTATTCATTAAATGTATTTGCTCAGTTACTTCAAACTCAGCATTGACTTTGCAAATAAACACTTGAGCTGTTCTGGTAACATCTGTCAATTCATCAGGAGCCAAGGAAAACCACTCAAATTCATTTGCCTTGTTTTTTTAATTGACTGATGTTCTCAACTATTCTAGCAATTGTTCTCACCAAAAGGCTAATAGTCTTAAACAAGTTTATTTTCTCCAGACACATTTCTTTGGCTGCTACAGTCAAATAAGATTTACTTAAGTCACCATCAGCAAATGACTTCCTTGTTTGGCCAACTAATGAGACACTCAAGAAACTTACTCTGGGTGCAGCCTGATTTTTGTTTTTTAATTTTGTGAAGAAATTCTGCTTGAAAAGATACTCCCTTTTCAGTTTTCTAGCCACTGCTTTCCTACGGATTGGGAATACCATGATGAGTGATTCGTCTGGTAATATCAGTGTAAACTGTATTTCTTCAGCACAGCTGTAGAGTCATTGCATTATAATCACAATGCTTTGTCATCCTGTTCAATATTCCTCACTTCACTGTGCTTTAAAAGTATAAAAACATCAAGTCCGTTTTTCTCATCTTTTCTGTTTTTAACATGACGGGAATCCGCTGATAATAAAGTAAAATGTCAGAGTATATGGAGGGCACATGAGACACTGTGACGACAGTGCAAAGCAAGCAGCAGTTTAAAGCACTGAGACACCATCAAGTTGCTACTGGCACTACTCAAGTTTGTACAAAAGCATCCACAGACAATATGAAAACAAATGAGTGTGGTTGTGTTCCAATAAAACTTTATTTACAGACATTGATAACTGAATTTCATTTATTTTCACGTCACAAAACATTATTTCTCGTTTGACTTCTTTAACTGTTAAAAAGAAATGAAAAAAACATTCTTAGTTCATGTGTGTGTATTTGTGTTAGTCTCTCAGTATGGTCTGACTCTTTGTGAACCCATGGACCACAGCCCACTGGGCTCCTCTGTCCCTGGAATTCTCCAGGCAAGAATACTGAAAGTGGGTTGTCATTCCCTTCTCCAGTGGATCTTCCTGACCCAGGGATCAAACCCGGGTCTCCTGCTCTGCAGGCAGATTCTTTACCATCTGAGCCACCAGCTGTTCAAAAACAAGTTGCAGGCTAGATTTGGTCCCCAGATTGTAGTTTGCAAACTCCTGCTTTCAGCTTCTGTCTTAAGAATCTAGGAAAATAAAGGCACATTAAATCCAAAAGAAGTAGAAGGAAGAACATAACACAGTTGAAAGCAAAAATCAATAAAATAGAAACAAGAAAAAAAATTTCAATGTAGATTCAATATAGACTCAAAAATTTCAATTCTGGTACTAATCAATAAAGGGAGAGAGAAAACACAAATTACCAAAATCAGGAATGAAGGAGGGGCCATCACTACAAACTGTAGAGATAAAGTCACAACATACCAAAGCTATTTCTGAAGAAGAAATAATTAATCTGAATAGTCCTGTGTCAATCAGTGAAATTCAATTTGTAGTTTAAAATCTTTCCACCAAAGAAACACAAAAACAAAACCAACACTCCAAATCCAAAAGACTTCATGAGTGAATTCTTCCAAGTATTTAAGGAAAAAAAAATAAAACAATTTCCAAACAAACTCTCTCAGAAAAAGAAACAGCTGGAAAAACTTCCAACTCATATTTTAAGACCAGTGTTAGCCTGATACCAAAACCAGGCATTATAAGAAAAGAAACTTACCTACCAGTATCCCTCAGGAACATAGATACAAAAATATTTAAATTTTAGCTAATCAAATCCAGTATATAAAAAGGATAATACATTATGACCAAGTGGCATTTATATAAAAATTTCAAGGTGGTATCCATTTAAAAAACCAATTTTAAGAGACTAGAAATAAAACATGATCATCTGAACAGATGCTGAAAAAGTAGTGGACAAAACTGAATACAATTCATGATAAGAACTCTTAGCAAACTGAGAATAGAAATTCCTCAATCTAGTAAAGAGCAGCTATCATCAGATTAACTGTGAAAAAACTGAATGCTGCTGCTGCTAAGTCGCTTCAGCCGTGTCCAACTCTTAGCGACCCCATGGACTGCAGCCTACCAGTCTCCTCCCATGGGATTTTCTAGGCAAGAGTACTGGAGTGGGTTGCTGTTGCCTTCTCCAGAAAAAACTGAATACTCTCTCCCAAAATCAAGAAAGAATAAGCAAGGCCAGTGAATCTCATCTCAACGCTTCTATTCAACATGAGAACTATAGGTTCTAACCAGTGCAACTAGCCAAGAAAAAAATAAAAGGGATACATACTAGAAAAGTGGAAGGAAAACTGCTCTTATTCACATACAGTGTTAATTGTTAATGGAGAAAATCCTAGGGAATCTACAATAATTACTAGAATAACTGAGTTTTGTAAAGTTGCAGGATACAAGGTTAATATTCAAAAATCAATCGTATTTCTACATATTAACAATAAAAAAATTGAAAACTAAAGTCAAAACAGTAACATCATTCAAAACTACTAAACACTCCACGGATAAACGCAACAAAATATAAGTAAGATCTGGGCACTGAGAAATTAAAGATGACCTAAGTTAATAGATATATGTTAGATATATATAATAGATACATGTGTGTATGTGCACATGCATCTATGAATTGAAACCCTCAATGTCAATTCTCTTGAAAGTGATCCACAGACTCAACGAAATCCCAATCAAGATCCCAGCAGCCTTTCTTATAAAAACTGACAAGCTGATTCAACACTTAGATGGAAATACAAAGGACATAGATAGAACAGTCAAAACAGTTTCAAAATTATAGTAAAGTAGGACAACTTATTTGGAGAAGGCAATGGCAAGCCACTCCAGTACTCTTGCCTAGAAAATCCCATGGATGGAGGAGCCTGGTGGGCTGCAGTCCGTGGGGTCGCTAAGGGTCAGACATGACTGAGCGACTTCACTTTCACTTTTCACTTTCACACATTGGAGAAGGAAATAGCAACCCACTCCAGTGTTCTTGCCTGGAGAATCCCAGGGACGGGGGAGCCTGGTGGGCTGCCGTTTATGGGGTCGCACAGAGTCGGACACGACTGAAGTGACTTAGCAGCAGCAGTAGCAGCAGCAGGACAACTTATACTGATTTATTATAAAATTAACAGGAATCAAGACGGCATGGGATTGGCATAAAGATAGACAAAGACCAATGGAACAAATCAGAGTCCAGAAAGATCAATACATGTATGGCCAATTAATTTTTGACAAAGTTGTCAAGGCAAATCAACGAAAAAATATATTTTTTTTTCCAAAAAAGGTGTTGAAACAGCTAGATATGCATATTAGGAAAAAAAAATTCTGAATCTCAAGTCTTACCTCACAATATATACAAAATTTAACTCAAAATTAATGACTCAAATATAAGAGTTAAAACTACAAAACTTGCAACCTAAGACTGTGGGGGTGTTTTGTAAAACCCCAGTTTCTACAAAGCAATGTGTAATGGGCCATGTGATAACAGCAAAAGGAGCAGACTGCATGTGTGAAGAATCCTAAATTTAGGGAACCCAAATCTATCATACTGAACACCATGCATGCCTACCCTTTGTTCCAGATGAAGATACTATCGTTCTTTCAAGGCTGTAAGCAAGCCTAACCTTTTCTCTGGACACTCTATCTACCTGCCAAGGCTGTTCAATTTGGCATTTCAATTATCCAGGGTAGCCTTTGTCTTTTCTATATCGAATCTTTTTTTTGGGGGGGGGTCTATCACATGTCTTTCTTCCTTTCTTGGTTTACTCTCTTGTTCAGTCGTTAAGTTGTGTCTGACTCTTTGCGACCCCATAGACTGCAGCACGCCAGCCTCTCCTGTCCTTCACCATCTCGGCGAGTTTGCTCAAACTCATGTCCATTGAGTCAGTGACGCTACTAACCAACTCATCCTCTGCTCCCTCCTCCTTCTTTTGCCTTCAATCATCCTCAGCATCACAGTCTTTTCCAATGAGTTGGCTCTTTGCATCAGGTGGCCAAAGTATTGGAACTTTAGCATTAGTTCTTTCGATGAATAATCAGGGTCAGTTTCCTTGAAGATTGACTGGTTTGATCTCCTCACTGTCCAAGGGACTCTCATGAGTCTTCTCTAGCATCACAATTCAAAACATCAATTCTTCAGCACTTGGGCTTCTTTATGATCCAATTCACATCTGTACATGACTACTGGAAAAACCATAGCTTTGACTATACGAACCTTTGTCGGCAAAGTGATGTCTGCTTTTTCACAGGCTGTCGAGGTTTATCACAGCTTTCCTTCCAAAGAGCAAGTGTCTCCTTTATAGAATACATTTTCCGTAAATGGGGAGTAAAATAAAATTTTGAGATTATGCATGTCTTAAAACACCTTTATTAAACTATCTTCATACTTCAGTGATAGTCTAGCTGATTACTGAATTTTCATTTGCAAATAATTTCCTTTAAAACTGTAAAAGCATTGCTCTATTACCTTCTAAGTTTCAAGAGTAAGTTGAGGCAACTAAAGTCATTCAAATTCCTGACTGCTTATATATCATGTCTTTTTCCCTTTCTGCAAACTTATAGGATCTTTTCTTTGACACAAGTTTCCTAAAACTGTTGATGATATGCTTTGACATGGGTCTATATGTGATTCTTTCAAACTAGAAACTGCTGCTGCTACTGCTGCTAAGTCACTTCAGTCGTGTCCAACTCTGTGCAACCCCACAGACGGCAGCCCACCAGGCTCCCCCATCCCTAGGATTCTCCAGGCAAGAACACTGGAGTGGGTTGCCATTTCCTTCTCCAATGCAGGAAAGTGAAAAGTGAAAGTGAAGTTGCTCGGTTGTGTCAAACTAGAAACGAGTGTCTTTCAATTTTAGGAAAACTTCTGAATTAAGTTTGATGATGATTTCTTTCCATTTTTCTCTCTTCTGAACACCTTTTATTTAGCTATTGAACTTTCTAGGTTAGCCCTCTAATTTTCTTATCTTCTCTCTTTTGCTCAACTTTCTTTTAGATTTTCTCAACTTTGTATTCTAACTCCTCTCTATTTTTTTCTCCTTTTGCTCTTTATTACTGAAGTATATAACACACAGAGTAAACACATCTCCAGTGAATTTTAAAATGGCTTACACCCAGGTAACACCCACATCAAGATATGGAACATTTTTACACCCCACTGAAGCCATGTCTCCTCACAATTAGTACTTGCCCTCCAGGGCAACTACTAGTCTCACTTCCGTTGCCATTGAGTGTTGCATGTTTTTTTCTTTTTTTAATTAGCTTTATTGAAGTATAATTTTTATACCATAAAATTCACTCATCTTAAGAGTACAACTTTATTTCTTTTGAAAAATGTGTACACCTGCATGTATTCTTCCATTCATTAATCACCACAGATTTGTCTTTTCTAGAATGTGACATAAATAGAATCATATAACACATATTCTGGGGTTTGACTTCTCTCACTTAGAATAATGCTTTTGAGATTCAACCATATTGTTGTATGTATTGGTAATTTGATGCTTTTATTGCTAAGCAATACCTGATTATATGAATACACTAAAATGCATTTATTCATTCACCAGTTCTCCATAATGCAGTTCAAAGAAACAACAAAAAGAACAGGATACATCCTTGACCAAGACTTCACAGTATTTGCACTGAGGTTATATCTAAAATTTCAAGGTACAAAAAAATACAACCCATTTTAAAAGTGAGGCAAATGCTACAACATATAGCAGAATTATTGCTATTTTCAAAAGCATTTGATAATCTAATAGTCACTACAAAATAAGTATACCTAAAAACATAGGAGCAAGCCATTTAAAAATGAATAGACAAGGTTTGAAGAGAATCAAGAACAACTTCTAGCATTAAAATGAAATGTTCACTGAAATGAAAAACTCAGTGCACTGAGGAAATAGCAGATCAGGCACAGATGAAAGGAGGATCAAGAAACCAGAATATAGGGCTAAAGAACTTGCCCAGAATGCAGCATATAAACACAGAATAAGTAAGCAAAGATAAGAAATGCAGAGAGTACAAACACATGGCCCAACATATGTCTATTACGAATTCTAGGAGAAAAAAAGGACAGAGCAATATTCAATACATAATTGCTAAAACGTTTTCAAAATTTATACAAGACAGTAACTGTTTCAAAATAAATAAAAACAAGTCCACATCTAGGACAACATAGTAAAACTGCAAAACCTAAAAGCAATAGATAGAAATGATATATTATCAACAAAGGAAAAATAATATATTGACAGCTTACTTTTCAAAAGGAATATTGGAAGCCTGTAGGCAGCAGAATAATATCTCTCATGTGCTACTAGTTGGAGGCTGCCAATCTAGACTTGCATACCAAGCTAAACTATTCAAGTATGAAGGCAATATTAAAATTTCAGGCAAAAAAACCTGGGTATGAATCCAGGCACCACAAATTTTTAGTTGTGATCTCAAGCAAATCATGTAACTTCTCTCGGCCTCAGTTCTACATCTATAAAATAGGGAAAGTAATATTTATCATCACAAGGTTATTGCAAAAATTAAATGTGAAATACATTAGCATCATTCCAAGCACATAACATTGAATCAATGTAAGCTATTATTTTCACTCCACAATCAACATTAATGCATAACTTTGAGGCCGCTACTTTCAACTAACCCAGTTTTCATTATAATTCCTAGAAACTGTACCAAAACTTTAATTACTTTTAACCATAACCTCTTTGAATAGAAGTTTTAAAAGGTTCAACCATTTAAACTCTCGGAAATACAAGAGGATTTAAAAAAAAATCTCCTTGAATTTAAATCAGAAGAGTTTCTAGGACTTTTAAATGGTCAGGTTACATCTGAAGGAGGCATAGATATTTTAACAATGCCACATACTTGACAATACTTCTCTTATTTTGAGCATTATCATGTATTCAAAAATGAATCAGCATCTTCTTACAATATTTACAATTGAACTGACCCAGTAGAGTTGCCCTATACACAACAGTCCAAGTAACACCTTCAAGGACAGTTCTAGTCTCAGGACAAAAAAAGCTCAGTTAAAGTTCATGCTCAGACCAAGAAGAAAAAATACTGCCTCATTTGGTTCTACATAATTATGACTTGTCTCCTTCATTACTCAGATCTAAATGTAACAAATTCCTGGTTCCAACCTATCTCTCTAGCAGCATCCCCAACCACACCCTTCTTTTCTTTAAACCTACCATCAACCCACAAAACAAATGCACGGACACAAAGCTTTCTCCCCAGCAAAACTGGATTTCTCTCTTATACCAAGACTAAGACACACATTTGGGAAAACTAAAATGTGAAGTCATGTGAGCCTTAGGAAGCATCATGACAAACAAAGCTAGTGGAGGTGATGGAATTCCAGTTGAGCTATTTCAAATCCTAAAAGACGATGCTATGAAAGTGCTGCACTCAATATGCCAGCAAATTTGGAAAACTCAGCAGTGGCCATAGGACTAGAAAAGGTCAGTTTTCATTCCAATCCTAAAGAAAGGAAATGCCAAAGAATTCTCAAACTACCACACAATTGCACTCATCTCACACACTAGCAAAGTAATGCTCAAAATTCTCCAAGCCAGGCTTCAGCAATACGTGAACCGTGAACTTCCAGATGTTCGAGCTAGATTCAGAAAAGGCAGAGGAACCAGAGATCAAATTGCCAACATCAGCTGGATCATGGAAAAGCAAGAGAGTTCCAGAAAAACATCTATTTCTGCTTTATTGACTATGCCAAAGCCTTTGATTGTGTGGATCACAATAAACTGTGGAAAATTCTGAAAGAATACCAGACCACCTGATCTGCCTCTTGAGAAATCTGTATGCAGGTCAAGAAGAAACAGATAGAACTGGACATGCAACAACAGACTGGTTCCAAATAGGAAAAGGAATACGTCAAGGCTGTATATTGTCACCCTGCTTATTTAACTTATATGCAGAGTACATCATGAGAAACGCTGGGCTGGATGAAGCACAAACTGGAATCAGGATTGCTGGGAGAAAATTCATAACCTCAGATATACAGATACCACCACCCTTACGGCAGAAAGTGAAGAAGAACTAAAGAGCCTCTTGATGAAAGTGAAAGAGGAGAGTGAAAGAGTTGGCTTAAAGCTCAACATTCAGAAAACAAAGATCATGGCATCTGGTCCCATCACTTCATGGCAAATAGATGGGGAAACAGTGGCTGACTTTATTTTTTCAGGCTCCAAAATCACTGCAGATGGTGACTGCAGCCAGGAAATTAAAAGACACTTACTCCTTGGAAGGAAAGTTATGACCAACCTAGACAGCGTATTAAAAAGCAGAGACATTACTTTGCCAACCAAGGTCTGTCTAGTCAAGGCTATGGTTTTTCCAGTGGTCATGTATGGATGTGAGAGTTGGACTGTAAAGAAAGCTCAGCGCCGAAGAATTGATGTTTCTGAACTGTGGTGTTGGAGAAGACTCTTGAGAGTCCCTTGGACAGCAATGAGATCCAACCAGGTCCATCCTAAAGGAGATCAGTCCTGGGTGTTCACTGGAAGGACTGATGTTGAAGCTGAAACTGATACTTTCGCCACCTGATGAGAACTGCTGACTCATTTGAAAAGATCCTGATGCTGGGAAAAATTGAAGGCAAGAAGAGAAGGGGACGACAGAGGATGAGATGGTTGGATGGCATCACCGACTCAATGGACACGAGTTTGAGTACACTCCAGGAGTTGGTGATGGACAGGGAGGCCTGGCGTGCTGCAGTCCATGGGGTCACAAAGAGTTGGACATGACTGAGCAACTGAACTGAAAAACCAGCTTATTCTCAGAACCCAATATTGCTTCGGATGTCACTATAATTTTTATATTAATTTTTAAGTTAATTCTTTTGTTTCCACAGTAATGGTTTTTAAGTAGGAAAGCAAATATTTTCAAACTAATTTTTAATTGAGTGAAAGCTGCTCCATCGTGTCCAACTTTTTGCAACCCCATGGACTATACAGTCCATAGAATTCTCCAGGCCAGAATACTGGACTAGATAGCCATTCCCTTCTCCAGGGGCTCTTCCAAACCCAGGTCTCCCACACTGCAGGTGGATTCTTTATCAGCTGAGACACCAGGGAAGCCCAAGAATACTGGAGTGGGTAGCCTATTCCTTTTCCAGTGGATCTTCCCCACCCAGGAGTCAAACCAGGGTCTCCTGCATTTTGGGGTGATTCTTTACCAGCTGAGCTACCAGGGAATCTATCTAATTCAGTTATAATATTTACGTGTGAGGTTTAAGAAAAAAGATCTACTTTAAAGTATTTTTATCTTTCTAAAATACAAACCTGTTAAGGCCACTGCATGTGTGTTCAGTAGCTAAGTCATGTTAGACTCTTTGCAACCCCATGGACTGTAGCCCGCCAGGCTCCTCTGTCCATGGGATTTTCCAGGCAAGAAGACAGGAGTGGGTTGCCATTTCCCTCCTCCAGGGGATCTTCCTGACCCAGGGATTGAACTTCAGTCTCCTGCATTGCAGGCGGGTTCTTAACCACTGAGCCACGTGGGAAGCCCAATAAGGCCACTACTCCACTGGAAATTCTTCAATGGTGACCCCATGTTGAAGAAAAATTCTAAATTCTTTATCATGGTAAAAAGTACTTTAAGTTCTGGTCTCTCCACTACACTGCAAGTATTCTCGGTTTCAGTCATCAGAACAGTCAAGGATTCTCCAAACACAAAACACTCAAATCTCTCCATTGCTTTTGTTATGCCATTTGCCTAGAACAGCCTTCCTCAGCCTCACTCCAATAAAAGCTTAATAAACTTTTCTTGCACAAGTCAAATGCCACATCATTCTGGAGATTTCTCTTAATCTCCTTGGACAGAGTCACAATCCTCCCCAAGAGTACAAAAGATGCCATCAGTAGTTGAGATCACCATTTTGATGAGTTAGACCCACTTGGGTTGAAATCCCAGGTTCACACCTTATTCAGCTATGACCTGATTCAGCTATGGGCAAGGTCTCTGAGGCTGTTTGCTCATCTCTAAATAACATGAGCTACTTCATTGGATTGTTGGGAGGATAAAATAAGGGGCTGCATGCAAAACATGCCTCCCATAGAAAGTATTCAATACATGTTATTGTGATATAATATCACTATAAAGTATTCCCACTCTGGGCTCGCAGCAACTTGCACCCATCTCTCCACACTATTGTGATGACATGACTGTGTGCCCATGATCATCTTCTATCAGCTCTTAATTCCCACCACCTGGCATACTGCCTTGTGCATAATAGATCCTTAACAAATCCTGAATGAATGAATAAATAAATCCTAAATGAATAAATATTTCAAATTCCTTATGTATAACATAAGGCCTTGATTTTTTTCCCGAGTGGTCTTATTAAACTTACTTTTTATCTCCTCCTACAAAACTGCTTCTTTAAATAAAGTTTACAGTGACCAAAGAGAAAATGAATCTTGAAGTGAGAGAAAATTAATTTTATACTGACATTAAGTTGTCTTGTTTAGAAACATACACACACAAAACAAGCCCATACTGCAACAATAATTTTCCAACACACCGTTGTAAAATACCAGATTTCTAGGATGGTTATCTATCTATTGAAAAATTTTTAAAGGATGGACTAGGGAGGGTTTCTAAATCTGTATCAGTTTCCTTACCTCCAGGGCCTGAGCAAACTTTAGGGACTAAAATGTATTTCAGAGCATTAAAAAAACAAAGAACAGGTAGCTTTTCATTCTGAAAAATGGTCCTAAGAAATTTTGAAAAACATTTTAATAATAGAAGAAAATAATTATTACTACCCACTGCTAAAAATTTTGCTTAAAAAGACAATCCTGTACTTAAAAAAAAATTAGTAATTTAAAGTAGAAATAATCTTTAAAATGGCATCAAAATATGTGTAGGTAGTGTTCAGTGAGGTGAAGGAGTGCCCACTTTGTAATCTTGCCCCTCAATAAATAAAATGCAAAACGGAAAAAATATCAGATACTACTATACAACAGCATGGTACCTTTTATCTACTTCCACACTTAACCTTTAAACATTAATGCCCTTTGAGTAATTATTAACCAATGAGTTTAATTAATGCAAACACCTCTGAACTACTTCAGAATAAATCTGATCAAGTACCTAGCAATAAAGGAGGGAATCAGGGAAAGGAGGAAAATCGGTTAAAATATAGTTTTTCGGGTCGCCCATCAAAAGTGTGCCATACATACGGTTCTGCACCAAGAGGCAGCAACTAAGGAGGGTGAGAAGCGCCGAAGGCCCGAGGCCCCACAGCCCCGGAGGCTACTCCTCCCCGACTCTACGCGGGGCGGTGGCCGGGCCGGGGTGGAGACAGCGCTGCAGCCGGGGCGGGACAAATGGCAGGGCGGAACGCCCGAGTCTCACCTCCACTTCCCCTTTAGCTCTCAGAACCCCATTCAGCGACCACCCAAGAATCCCCTCACCACAGAGAGACTCCCTGTCTCCCCCGGCCGGCTCAAAGTTTATCGGTCTTTCCCAGCTGTCGGGGCCGCCGGGCTTTGTAGTTCGCCCGTCCGGGCCGAGCCACCAAGGCCGCAGGCCCGAGGAGCCGCTGGACTACAATCCCCATAATGCCCCGCGCGCCACCGCTCGCGCTCTCTCTCTCACCCCTTCTCGCGCAGCACGCAGTCTCGCCCGTCGCGCATGGCCCCAGCGTCTCCGGCAGCGGGAGCTGGGGTGTGGCTGTCCACCCAAACACCCCACCATCGGCTCTCTCGCTGTCCCCCGTCCCCCTCGGATTCATTACCTAGGTGCCGCAGGTCGGCCGACCGTTTTTGCCGCGGTCCAG
Organism: Moschus berezovskii; assembly: GCF_049115385.1. Lineage (NCBI taxonomy): Eukaryota > Metazoa > Chordata > Mammalia > Artiodactyla > Moschidae > Moschus > Moschus berezovskii. The sequence goes on from NC_142472.1 coordinate 56,242,979, forward strand.
GTGGAGTGGGGGTGGGGCCCAGGCCGCCGCCGCCGCCGCGGAGTCCGTTAGTTCGCGACGTGCGTGAAGAGGCGGCGGCGGCGGCGGCGCGCCCGGTTGCCATGACAGCCGTGGGCCGCGCGGTGGGGCTGGGGGGATCGCGAGGGTTCGGAGTCGGCTCGGGGAGGAGCCTGGGCAGCGTCCGGGGCTGCGGGGACAGGGAGGTGCGAGGGTGCGCCGGGGAGCTGAGGGAGACGGCGACAGTGCGCAGGACGGGTGACGAGCTGAGCTCCGGGGCCGCCGACGAGTCCAGCGCTGCAGCGTCCAGCCCCCGTGCCAGGACGCGAGTCCGCTCTCTCCTGAGAGAGAGATGCGGGTGGCGTCAGAGGAAGGAGCGGCGCCGGCTCTGGAAAGGTCGCCCTCCAGGCCCTCCCCCGCCGCCCAACCAGGCAGCCGCCTCTGGCCCGGCCGTCTGGCGTGTTTGAAACCTAAAAGCCACCTCTTTGGGGCTTCTTCACCAGTAAAACCCAAATCTGCAACCTTTCACACCTTTCTGCCATTTTCTGAGTGGGATAAAACGAATCATTTAGTAAAATGTAATGCACACGGCCTTTACAATTATTCAGGGATTGAGAATTTGTTCCGTGGCGTTGATTTCAATTGACAGCTGGTCTCTAATAACCCTTGAATAATCGGTGTAGGGGAGAAGGAAATGGCAACCCACTCCAGTATTCTTGCCTGGGGAGTCCCGTGGATAGGGGAGCCTGGTAGGCTGCGGTCCACGCTGTCGCACACAGTCAGACACGACTAAGCGACTTAGCAGCAGCATGCATGCTTTGGAGAAGGAAATGGCAACCCACTTAAGTATTCTTGCCTGGAGAATCCCAGGGACAGAGGAGCCTGGTGGGCTGCCATCTACGGGGTCGCACAGAGTCTGACGCGACTAAGCGATTTAGCAGCAGCAATCGGTGTAGACTGGTCGTGACCCGCCTCAGAAATGCAGTGAGGTTAAGCCAACAACTTCTAAAACCCAATTCACTGATAACCAGGGGCAGGTGCATTGCCCTGATGCTCAACGTTTTCGTCTGCAAAATGGAGGTAATAGCTGCTTCACAGGATTTGTGAGAAATAAAAGCTTTAATACTAATGAAGCATCCTAAAATGCTGGGATTTAAACATAATTTTAAAATATTAGTTTTTGATCCGTGGTGATCAGAGCCAGAAGGGTGGGAGCCTGGAGGAGAGGGTGTAGTTTGCCTCAAGAGAAAATTTTTCTGTGATGGAAAAGTTATGTATCTTGCTTAGAATTTGGGTTAGGAGGCTTCTCTGGTAGCTCAGCTGGTAAAGAATCCACCTGCATTGCGGGCGACCCTGGTTAGATTCCTGGGTAGGGAAGATACCCTGGAGAAAAGAAGGGCCACCCACTCTAGTATTCTGGCCTGGAGAAGCCCCATGGACAGAGGAGCCTGGTGGGCTACAGTCCATGGGGTCCCTAAGAATCTGACAGGACTGAGCAGCTTTCACTTAAGGAGGGTATATGCGTTTGTCAAGACCCATGAAATGCTTCCTTTAGATCTGTACATTTCACTGTAAGTAAATTTACCTCAAAAAGGAATGTTAAAAATGTTAGCTATTGTTATTAGAGCTGTTTTTGTTAAGTCTTTTTAAGTCGTGTCTCTTTATGACCCCATGGACTACAGTACCCCAGCCTCCTCTGTCCTCCACCATCTCTCAGAGTTTCCTCAAACTTATGTCCTTCAGGTCGGTGATGCCATCCAACCATCTCATCCTCTGTCACCCCCTTCTCTCCCTCAATCCCAGCATCAGGGTCTTTTTCAATGAGTCAGCTCTTCGCATCAGGTGGCCAAAATATCGGAGCTTCAGCATCAGTCCTTCCAATGAGCTATAGACGCTAATAGAGACCATATACGTATTCTAGCTCCAGTTGCCAGAAATGTAGATGAAGAAAATGAGGCTTACAGATTGAAGTAAATGGAGGAGGAAGTAGGGATTACTGGCCCTGTTGTTTTCTAGTAATAAATGTCTCTCCAGAAATCATGATTGAAAATAGCAAGCTACCATGTATGTCATCCAGTTTTCAGTTGGGGTCACCTTGTCCACAGAGGTTTTGTGGAAATTGACTCAAGTCCCTTTTCCAACGCCTGCGGAAGGCCAGGGTTCTCTCCAAGGTCACATGTTCCCTGGGGGCTTACAGTTTCAGGGTCAGTTCTGGCTCTGAGCTCTAGTTTTCTCTGAACAGTTAGACTCCCTCACATCCCACCTCCTGCAATGCCTTTCCTGCTGCCACAGGATGTGGAAAGCAGACTCTTTGCTTTGGTTGTTTGTACAGCAGAGTCTTCTGAAGGTTTGGAGCAACTGAAGTGTCTTAAATGAAGGATATGCTTTTCTTAGTACTCTTACTTATCTCTGTCTCCGAGTCTATACTTAGGGCCACCTTCCATTCCTAAACTATTTATCAAAGTATGTTCCTATACCAAGAAAGTACATTGCCAAGAGAAACTGTAGTGCCAGCTATTAAAATAATAGTCTTCATCCCAGAATATATCTGCATATTCTATTTGATTCAGCCCACAGTATAGTAACTCAGTAAGTATTAAGCAGCTATCAATCCTGGGTGTTCATTGGAAGGACTGATGCTAAAGCTGAAACTCCAATACTTTGGCCACCTCATGTGACGAGCTGACTCACTGGAAAAGACTCTGATGCTGGGAAGGATTGGGGGCAGGAGGAGAAGGGGACGACAGAGAATGAGATGGCTGGATGGCATCACCGACTTGATGGACATGAGTTTGAGTGAACTCCGGGATTTGGTGATGGACAGGGAGGCCTGGCGTGCTGTGATTCATGGGGTCGCAAAGAGTCGGACACGACTGAGCGACTGAACTGAACTGATGCATATGACATGTTCAGGCTACCTACAGAGTGGGTTCAGTTATGGAAAACTATTTAGTATAAGTGAGAAAGGGGTTGCCAGTAGCTGAATCTGATGTCTTAGAGGGAAAAAAGAAACCAAAGTCTACGAGATCACAGCTTCTATTGTGCAGGAGAAATGACAGCATTCAAACAAAATCCAGAACAAAACCTGTGTAACTAGCACAGAAGCAACACCCAGACCTGTCACCTCCAGCAATTTGGTCACAACTGTGCATATACAGTAAGGCTATAAATAGACTCTCCTTTTCTCCTGGGGAAGCTGATAGTGCTCGGCTCCCAGCTGAACACATGTTTAGTTGGGGTAACAGGTTCACCTAATCCATCGATCCCTCATCTGGTTTCCCTCTCTGGCAGTTACTCGCAATTGCAAGGCAGCTGGCTGGGGTCTCAGTGCAGCCCACAACCATGAACAGGTCTCCAAACACAAGGTCCCATGCGTAACCCTCCTTGTTTTCTTGAGTCAGGATCCCAGAGCCTCTGCTTAGAAGGACAGGCCCCTTGAGGAGAGTGGATGACAGCAGCAAAAGGGAACAGCTGCTTTGCAGGAAGCTGAAGGAGGGCAGTTACGCACAGGAAGACCACGAGCCACTGGAGCACAGCCTCAAAAAAGCCTAGCTTGCTCTGGACGGCTGGGAAGCTGTGGGGACTGGCTGTTTTCACTTAGTACTTTCTACTAGTTCAAGTGAGAGTTAAACACACCAAGCAGATGCGAAAGATTGATCCACTGAGATAGACAATATGGTCAAGAGCCATTACCCTCATCAAAGAGACCATGAGAATTCCCTGGCGGTCCAGTGGTTAGGGCTTGGCGATTTCAATATGGGGCCTGGGGTTCAGTCCCTGGTCTGGGAACTAAGGTCTCACAAGCTGTGCAGCAGCCCCCCAAAAAAGAGAAGAGAGATGACATGCTTCTAACGTGAACCAGAGTTTTCCCTCAGTCCTCAGTTCCTTGGGCTCAGCAGCCTTTGACTTTGCTGACCTCCCGCCGACATGCTTCTTGACCTTAGTTCTCTGCAAAGCATCGTCACTGAGTTCCTAACTATGTCTTATACCTGCTTCTTAAACGTGGGCATAGTTTCCAACATTCAGTTCACAGACCTTCTCCACGTGCAAGGCTTCATCTTGGCCCTGGCCAGCACCCGGGTTTCCCTCGCTGGTTCTGACTCCCAGGTTTCAGCACCACACCAGACATGCAAGGACTCATGTTGCTCCTGGTGTTCTCTTCATCTGGGATGCTCCCTTCCTTCCCTAAACTCTGCCTGTTCCATCAAAAATAACTCAGGCCTTGACAAGAAACCTTCCCAGATCATTCCCGCTCACAATCCTATACTACCCGGTATTACTCCCCATGTCATCTACTTGACATCTAACCAGGCTGCCTAGTGGCTGATCAAGTATTGATTACTCATTCGCTTTTGTCTTTTTCTCCTTACTAAATTTCAAGCTCCTCTGATGTACATTTCTGGATATCCCCCAAAACATCTTTATAATATCATTTGCGTTCAAGGACAGAATATTTTTGACAGGTGGGTCCTTAGCTTTTCTCCTTAGTGAAACCTCCTGTCTGACGGGCCAACTCCTCGGCACCTCTCCTTAAAGTCGCTGGCCCTTCACTGTTCTGATCTCCAACCCCTGAGGCAATTATTATGTATGGGTTACTCGAGTGTTCTTTTTTAGTTTTTTAGGCCCCCCAACTTGTGTTCAACCAGTTCCCTATGTTAAATTCTCTCTGTTAAAATACTCTAGTTTCTTTTTTCCTGACTGGTGGACCCTGACCAATAATGGATGGTGAAGTAACACGTATTTCCTACTGTGAATGTCAGTGAGAAAGGGTCAAGAACACTGCCTTAGAGGAGTGGGGTTCTTAAATAAACATGCAGCTGCCCTGCATGCCAAGGGACCACTCCTGACAGGTAGAGGTGCTCTGCATTTCAGGTCTGCAAAGAGCAAAGACCCAACTCCCCAATAGCAGTGGTCTCTTTGGGGCCCCTGCCCTCACCTGGCCCTGAGTCTCACTGCCCACGGGCCTTCAGTGTTCTCCCAGAGCTTGGTCAGAACCCAAGCCTCATCTGGAATTTCACCTCCCTTAGAATGTGGAAACTCAGCCTTTTCACTTGTTAACCTTCCCATTTCTTGTTGGCAAGTGGGAGGAGATGAAAAGTTAATGATGAAAAAAGCCAGGAAGTGGTACCAGAGTCCTTGTAAAGTGAACTGGAATTTGGTTAAGTGGAGGAAAAGGATTAAAAAGATTTTCAGGGTGGCAATTCTCTCTCTCTGATATTACCTTTTCTTGAAGGTTTTGGGGGGAGATAATAGGCCAGAGAAGGAAGTGCGGCACCTTGTACCTGAGTATCTGCCTTATCCACGCACCATGAGGCTTTGCTCTGTTTTATTCATATACTTCTGCGTCAGTGCTTTCGTTAGAAGTGAGACTTTTTTGAAAGCCTAGACCATTTTAGGCCAGCCTCACTTATTCCTAATGAAAAGAATTGCTCACCACTTTAGGGATTCAAAAAGATTTCTTCTGAATGCCAAAATAAACATAAAACTTCTTGGCAGCAGCCTATGGGAATTTTCCTTGCTTGTGAGCATGTATTTCTTTATGTTAATTTACAAATATGAACAGAAAACCCAGGATTCGAGGTTGTTAAGTGGATTTGTAACACTCTGGAGGGTTGCCGGTAGGGAGCTCAGTGAATGAACACAGTCCCCTGTGACAGCTGAGCCCTGGCATTTCATTGAGCTCCACAGGAAGTCGTCGTGAATACGCTGCAAGATGCTAATACGTTAGCAGCAACGCTTCTTTCCCCCTCTGTTGGAGGACCTTATGTTTAGTAGAGGGATCCATAACCGAATAGGCTGTACTCGAAAATGCTGGCAAGAGTTACTTGGTTTGTGACAAGCAGGATATCTTCTAGTGAATTGAAAAGCACGTCACCTTCTGATTCAGTCACTGAAGCATGTTACAATGTAGGTGGTGTGTCACAGAGGAAAAGCAGCTTGTGATCAGGTTTTCTATTCTGAGAAGCCAGTGCTCTGCCAAGCAACCCCAAGCGGGAAACGTTTCAAGTCTGAATGAAGAACAGCGCAGTACAGCTGGGACCCCCATTTCCCATTCCCATTGTACAAAGATACAAGCCACTCTAGAGGGACCCTCCTAGAATCCTTCCCACCCCCACCCCCTCCGCCGATTTTTCTGTATCCTGTTCTACTTTGACTATAGAATGCAGAGTGATGGGGTTGGGGGAGGGGAGAGCAAATTCCATTTCCTTTTTGGCTCTTGTTTCTCTGCTACATTTTAGGTCGTCTCTGTGATTTATGTGCATAAGTGATACATCATAAATATTGGCTGCATGAATCATTCCTAAATGGCTCACTACTCAAGCAGACTGTTCATCATCTGATCTCTCCTTGGTATTCTCTGCTTTATTCACCAGGCTGCCTCCTTCCTGTCTCAAACCTCACCTCAAATTTCCAGAAAACCCTCACAGACAGCTGTAATAAAGAATTCTAGAAGCCCTTATTCAACCTCATCTCTGTCCCTTTCCCCCAGCTCACCGGTTACTTGTTCTCACTATCTGAAAGTGAAGTTACAATGACATGAAGTAGAACAGCAATTACAATGGGGTCCCCAACCTGTGGGGTCTAATGCCTGATGATCTGAGGTGGAGTTGTAATAACAATAGAAATAAAGTGCACAATAAATGTAACGCACTTGAATCATCCCGCAGCCATCCCCCGCCTTCTGGTCCATGGAAATACTGTGTTCCAAGAAACCAGTCTCTGGTGCCAAAAGGGTTGGGGATGGCTGGATTACCTGAGTTTTGTAAAGTGTCTTCCATCTTGATCTGTGCCAAGCTGATAAGCATTTCAGCTGTGCTTTGTTTAACATGTAAAACATTCATGAAAATTATAAAATTGCATAACAGCAACACCTGTACCCGCCACATCCTGATTCTGATTATTTTTTCAGATGCATGTTTTTTCCTACTACTATATATACCTCTATTATAAGCATTCTATAATATTGTTTCACGTGTTTTCAAGCTTTATATAAATGTCACATACTATGCTTTCTCAAGATTGCATTTTTCTGTTCAACACTGTATTTCTGAGGTTTATCCGTTCCGTTCCGTCGCTCAGTCGTGTCCGACTCTATGCGACCCCGTGGACTGTAGCCTACCAGGCTTCTCCGTCCATGGGATTCTCCAGGCAAGAGTACTGGAGTGGGTTACCGTTTCCTTCTTGTCTGAGGTTTATACATGTTTATAAATGTAATGGTGCATGCATGCTAAGTCGCTTCAGTCGTGTCCAACACTTTATGACCCTTTGGACTAGAACCTGCCAGGCTCCTCTGTCCATGGGATTCTCCAGGCAAGAATGCTGGAGTGGGTTGCCATGCCCTCCGCCAGGGGATCTTCCCAACCCAGGGATCGAACACGCATCTCTTAAGTCTCCTGGATTGGCAGGCAGATTCTTTACCACTAGTGCCCCCTGGGAAGCCCAAATGTAAAGTTAGCTCATTTTAATTGCTATAACAATATAATACAGTTCTTCCATTTCCTACCAATGAATGTTTATATTGATGTCTTAGTGCATTTAGGCTGGTAACAAAAATCCATAGACTGGATGGCTTATCAACAACAGAAATGTATCTCTCACAGTTCTGCAAGCTAGGAGCAGCAGATTCAGTGTGAGATTTCTAGTCATGGACAACTGTCTTGCTGTGTCCTCGTGGCAGAAAGGGAGAGGGAGCTCTCTGGGGCTCCCTCAAAAAGAACACTAATCCCATTCACGAAGGGTTCACCCTAATGACCTAATCGCCTCCCAAAGGCCCCACCTCTAAACACATACCATTACATTGGGGGTTAGGATTTCAGCACATGACCTGGGGAGGTGGGACAGAAATATTCATGTCATTGTATACTAACTTCACTTTCAGATAGTGAGAACAGGTAATTGGTAAGCTAGGGGGAAAGGGACAGAGATGAGGGTGAATAAGAGCTTTTAGAAATCTTTATTACAGCTGTCTATAATAAAGCCTATAGCAGTCCACATGGACACTTCAGAATTCATGTCCTACTCATATGTCAACTCAAAAGTCTAAAGTCCAAAGTCTCCTCCAAATATCATGTAAGTCAGATACAAGTGGGACTCAGGGTAAGATTCATCCTGAGGCACATTCCCCAGCTGTGTGTCTGTGAAACCAAACCTGCCATGTGCTTCCAAAATACAAAGTGGTAGGAGGGGCATAGGACACACACTCCCAGTTCAAAGAGGAGAGATGGGAAAGAAGGAAGGAGTGACAGTCCCACACCTGTGGCTCCACAGTTTGTTGGTCCCATCCTTTGAAACCTAGGTGGAGGCAGCCATGCACCCAGGGCTGATGCACTCCGTGGGCACAGCACGGATGCTGTCACAGTCTGCTGCCTGGGCCTCAGCTGCACCTGCCCGCACCTGGGGCAGCTAAGGAGCACCATGCCCGAGTGCAGGTTGCAGACACGTGATGCCAGGCGGCGCTGGCGGGTCCCCCGAGCTCCGGCAAGGGCCAGTAGCCCCTGCTGCTCTCTCCCACCCTAAAGGCAGGCCTGTGATGGAAGCAGCTCCCCTGATGACCTCTGAATCAGTTTGGAGGGAAAGGAGAGTTAGTCTTCCATCATCTTGGAGAAGAGCTCCTGGTTTCCATGGAAGTGGCGGGATAAATCTCTTTATGGAAGGCTCACCTGGCCCCATCCTTAGTGTCCTCTCGCACACGGCACTTCTCATTTGTTCCAACATGGACACTGTTGTTCAGTCGCTCAGTTGTGTCCGACTCTGCAACTCCATGGATAGCAGCACAGCAGGCTTGCCTGTCCTTCACCATCTCCCCAAGTTTGCTCAAACTCACATCCATTGAGTCGGTAATGCCATTTAACTGTCTCGTCCTCTGTTGCCTTCTTCTCCTTCTGCCCTCAATCTTTCCCAGCATCAGGATCTTTTCCAGTGAGTCAGCACTTCGCATCAGGTGGCCAAAGGATTGGAGCTTCAGCATCAATCCTCCTGATGAATATTCAGGGTTGATTTCCTTTAAGATTGACTGGTTTGATCTCCTTGCAGTCCAAGATCTCTCAAGAGTCTTCTCCAGCACCACTGAGATTTTCCCAAATCTTTAATTTCTATTTCTTTTTTTATTAACAATTTTGTCTTTGAGTCATTTCTCTTTCTTTTCACATTTTATCCTGAAGAGTCAGAAAGAATCAGGCTACTCCTGCAACTCTGCTTAGAAACTGCTTCAGCTAAATATATCATTTCATTCCTTGCAAGTTCTAACTTCCACAAAACACGACAACATGAACACAATTCAGTTCTTTGCCACTTTAGAAGGACAGCCTTTCCTCTACTGTCCAATAAAATGTCCCTCGTTTCCAGTTAAGACTTCATCAGGATGGCTTTTTCCATCCTGATTTCTGCCAACATTCTGTTCAGAAGTACTTAAGAAGATTGAGGTTTCCTCTGCTGAAGGAGGACATGGCAACCCACTGCAGTATTCTTGCCTGGAGAATCCAAAGGACAGAGGACCCTGGCGGACTATAGTCCTTGGGATCGCAAGAGTTTGACACGACTGAGGTGACTTGGCAGTAGCAGCAGCTACATCTCATCAGAATCACCCCTAATAAACATGAATACAATTTGTATCCTACTATTGTGTGAAAATTGTATAAATCTTAATTACGTTGAATTGATTCATGGTGCTTTTCAGGTCTGCTATATGCTTCTACTTTTCTATATATTTATTCTATTAATTTTTGAGAGTTTGGCATTGAAACTTCAACTAAAAATCTTAATTTTAGATAAATTACTACTTACATTACTTAAAATAATTGTAATATACAGGGGACATATATGTAACTTTGTTCTGTATATTTCAAGTCTCCTGTAAATATGTTATCATACTTTCATAATTAAAAAAATAAGAAAAAAATCACCCAAATGGTCTGTTCATAACAATGATGGTTTTTTCTAGAAGGTACCTCAAAACTCTTCCAGCCTCTACTCATCACCCAGTTCCAAAGCCACTTCTGCATTTTTGAGTATTTATTACAGCATCATCCCACTCCTGGGTTTTCACTGATACTAAAGATAGTGCCATGAATATTCTTGGATCTTACGATGTGCATAGTATTAAAGTTTTTTATATCAAGAAGTAGAATGACAGGTAACAAAGAATGTCAGGTAGGAAAGGAAGTTGGGCAGCAGAACTGTTGCTGTTTTCAGTGGCTCAGTTGTGTCCGACTCTTTGCAACCCCATGGACTGCAGCACGCCAGGCTTCCCTTCCCTCCATCTCCCTGAGCCTGCTCAAACTCACGTCCATTGAATCAGTGATGCCATCCAACCATCTCATCCTCTGTCGTCCCCTTCTCCTGTCTTCAATCTTCAAGAATGATGGGTAGTAAATAATGTTGGGTAGCAAGAAAGATGGAGAAGGCAATGGCAAGCCACTCCAGTACTCTTGCCTAGGAAATCCCATGGATGGAGGAGCCTGGTAGGCTGCAGTCCGTGGGGTCGCTAAGGGTCGGACACGACTGAGCGACTTCACTTTCACTTTTCACTTTCACACATTGGAGAAGGAAATGGCAACCCACTCCAGTGTTCTTGCCTGGAGAGTCCCAGGGACGGGGGGCCCTGGTGGGCTTCCGTCTATGGGGTCACACAGAGTCGGACACGACTGAAGTGACTTAGCAGCAGCAGCAAGAAAGATGGGGAGTGAAGCACGTTCCTCTTCAATTTTCCATTCATGTTCTGCTCCCCATGAAACAATCAGTTCCTTAGAAATGGAAACTGTCTTTATGGCTCTTTACCCCCAGCTGTACCCACCCTGTACCACTTGTACAGTGCATGACATCAAGTCAAAATTAATAAGTATTATATGAATATAATAAGTGAATGAATGTCAGAGACAAAAAAGTTCCTGCCAACATTTATCGACAATCTATTGAATGTAGAGTATTGTGCTGGAGAGAATTATGGAAAAAATAGTGGAAGTTGACAGCGATAAATTTTTTTTAAATAGGTATAAAATGACCTGCATTTATAAATAAGAAGTGTCCTTATACACAACTAAGTGTCATCAGGAGTCCCACTGACAGTGTGCTGAATGCTGAAAGTGCGATTGAAGGAACACATGCCTTTCAGCCCTTCTCTTAACCGATTGCCTATTTTTATCTCTTAAGAAGGAAACCTCAGACATCTCTCTCCTAACCCAGATCACTGTAGATGGTGATTGCAGCCATGAAATTAAAAGACACTTACTCCTTGGAAGGAAAGTTATGACCAACCTAGATAGCATATTAAAAAGCAGAGACATTACTTTGTCAACAAAGGTCCGTCTAGTCAAGGCTATGGTTTTTCCAGTGGTCATGTATGGATGTGAGAGTTGGACTATAAACAAAACTGAGCACAGAAGAATTGATGCTTTTGAACTGTGGTGTTGGAGAAGACTCTTGAGAGTCGCTTGGACTGCAAGGAGATCCAACCAGTCCATCCTAAAGGAGATCAGTCCTGGCTGTTCATTGGGAGGACTGATGTTGAAGCTGAAACTCCAGTACTTTGGCCACCTGATGCAAAGAGCTGACTCATTTGAAAAGACCCTGATGCTGGGAAAGATTGAGGGCAGGAGGAGAATGGGACGAGAGAGGATGAGATGGTTTGATGGCATCACCGACACAATGGACATGGGTTTGGGTGGACTCCGGGAGTTGGTGCTGGACAGGAGGCCTGGGGTGCTGCAGTCCATGGGGTCGCAAAGAGTCGGACATGACTGAGCGACTGAACTGAACCTAACTGAACTGAACCTAGATCTACTCTCCAACAATAGGACCCAGTGTATGGCAAACAACAGAGCTCCACAAGTCCCTACATGACTGACTCAGGGCCCTCCATACAGGCCCATAAACCGTAGTGAGATAGCAGCTCACACCTGTCAGAATGGCTATTATCAAAGCCACTGGAGTGGAGGCAGACAAAGGGGAACACAGGTGGACCGCTGGTGGGAATGCAAACTTGTGCAGCCGCTATGGAGACCAATATGGAGATTCCTCCAAAAATTAGTAGAACCTCCATATGATCCAGCTATTCCACTTCTGGGTATTTATCCAAAGAATATGAAAACACTAATCAGAAAAGATCTATGCACCCCCTGTGTTCATTGCAGTATCATTCACAATAGCCAAAATACAGAAATGACCTAAGTGTCATCAGTGGGTGAATGAATAAATATACACTACATATACATGTAAGTATATACATATACACTATATGTATATATGGCACTAGTGGTAAAGAACCTGCCTGCCAATGCAGGAGACATAAGGGATGTCAGTTCGATCCTTGGGTTGGAAGATCCCCTGGAGAAGGGCATGGCAACCCACTCCAGTATTCTTGCCTGGAGAATCCCATGGACAGAGGAGCTTGGTGGGCTGCAGTCCATAGGGTTGCAGAGTCAGACACGACTGAAGCAACTTAGCACACGCTCGTATATAATGGAATATATAATGGCATATAATGGAATATTACTTTGCAATAAATAGGAATGAAATCTTTCTGTTCATGACAACATGGGATGAATCTTGAGGATATTGTGCCAGATGTCAGACAGAAAATTCGACTACCATATGATTTCTAAAAAAACAAAACAAAATAGGCCCAGGGAGCCCAAATAAAGTAATATGACATGTTACAGATTTTAAGGTGGCTTAAGAACACATACAGCAACTGCTTCAAAAACAATTACAAGCCAGAAAATTCAGAAACGCAGCAGGAAGGGAAGTGTGAATCAAAAATGGACTCAGTGGCTCAGACAGTCCTTTTACCCCGGGAAGGCCAGTTTGTTCTGGTCAATTCTGCAACCGAGGCTGGTAAATCAATGAACAAACCAGACCAAAAACATACACAGACTCCAGGTAACAACGTAAATTTTGCAGTTCATGTTAAGTCCCAAGGGTAGGAAAAGAGTGCTGTAAATCACCTGACATCTCTCAAACCACTGACTCTTCCCTGTAGAATAATAGCAGCAATTTATATTTGTGCTGCGGTTTATAGTTTATGAGAAACTTTGTTCCAAGTGAGCCCTGTAAGGTAGGTCCACATAGTATCCGAATCTTACAGATGAGCAAACAGAGAGGTCACACAACCATGAGTGGTCACACAGTGAATGAATAGCTGGAACTATATGGGTTGTTGTTTAATTGCAAAGTCGTGTCTGACTCATTGCAACCCCATGAACTGTAGCCCTTCAGGCTCCTCTGTCCATGGGATTTCCCAGGCAAGAACACTGGAGTGGGTTGCCATTTTCTTCTCCGGGGGATCTTCACCACCCAGGGATCAAAGCCGAGTCTCCTGTATTGGCAAGCAAGTTCTTTACCACTGAGCCACGAGGGAAGCCCAGGACTGTATTCATAATCGTACCACTTGTTACAACAGAAGAGCAATCAGAAACCTGGATTCCAACCCCAGTGATCCTAGCTACTTAGCTATGTGATCCTGGACATGTTACCCAGCCTTTCTGAGCTTCCTTTCCTCACCTATAAAAAAATGTGCATAATAATACCTTCTCCATCTGCCTCACAGGGTCCTTATGAGGACAAAGCTGGTGGTATGTTGAACATGCTTTGTAACTGGGAGGATTATTATACAGATGTCAGGTCTTAGCAATCTTTTCCAACAAAATGAGTCATCTTGTTATCATCTTTCTACTTTGACAGGGCCTTTCATTGCAGCCTTTTGATAATTTTGCAGCATATTATTCCTATATAACATCCCTGTTCCTACCATCTCTACAGGTATACCAGCAGCTGACCAATGAGGGAGGGGCAGGCTTCTTTCTTCTGGAATGAATTTAGAGCAGTGATTAGCATCACCTGCAGAACTTTAAATACACAGGCGTCTAGGACCCACACTGTGGCTAGTTAAAATCTTTATCTGGGGGTGGGGAGGAACTGGGCATCAGTCATTTTTAAAGTTCCCCAAGAGGTTCTGATTTGCAGCTAAAGTTGGTAGCCGCTGCTGTAGAGACTGTGTGCGTGAATGCTCAGTTGCTCATCGTGTCTGACTGTCTTTGACCCCATGGACTATAGCCCACCAGGCTCCTCTGCCCGTGAGATTCTCCAAGCAAGAATACTGGAGTGGGTTGCCATTTCCTCCTCCAGGGGATCTTCCCAACCCAAGGATCAAAGAAGCGTCTCCTGCACTGCCAGGCAGATTCTTTACCAGTGAGCCACCTGGGAAGCCTGTAAAGACTACAAGTCTGTCTATTTGTTCCAGAGGGTGAAGCACATAAGCTGAGGATATCTGAAGTTACCTGGGAAAGTGACTCAGGAATTGGGCCTTGGACCACAAAGATCCTAAAGTCCTGCCACCACATCGGTAGCCTGGCTCCTTTCCGGATGGGCACCGTGGGCAGGAAGTATGGGCAATGTGTGCGGTGGGAAAGATGCTGAGCACGCAGAGAAGCCTGAGCAATGCAGAGTCCATGTCCTCATCCTCATTTCTGTCTCTGTAAGATCTGCTTCTCAGAAACATGCACCTATGTCTTCCCTATGTCTAGAGATTGGAAAATTGAATACATTTGTTAATTAAAAAAAAAAAGAAATCTCAGAAGATAAGCAAATATTCTATAAGTGTCCAATCCTGTCATTTTCCCCACTGATCAGAAAGAAATAATCATTTAATGTTAACTTCTCCCTCTCAATTCTAATGCTTTTGCAAATTAGCATGTTCTATCTGTTTTGTTTTAGGGTTAACCAAATAAGCATAAAATTACTTTACAAATACGCTTCCTGGGTGGTGCTAGTGATAAAGAACCCACCCAATGCAGGAGACATAAGAAACACGGGTTCGATCCCTGGGTGGGGAAGATCCCCTGGAGGAGGGCATGGCAACTCACTCCAGTATTCTTGCCTGGGAGAATACCATGGACAGAGGAGCCTGGCGGGTACAGTCCATGGGGTCGCAAAGAGTCAGACACGACGGAAGCGACTTAGCACACATAAGCATGCACACACTTTACAAATGGGATTTTTAGAAATGAACATCCCTCCCCTTAAAGTGGTCCCATTAGAAAAGATCTTGAGATGAGTTACACTGTCTCATTTGATCGCTCCTCTTATAAGACTGGAAACAATTTGGTGGGAGTAAACTCATGTTACAAGACCTGGAGATTTAAATACTGAAGAGGTTTATGTCTCATCTGAGAAGAGTTTATGGTCCAAAGCAATGGCCTGGAGACAAGTAGGAAGCCTCTGGGACCCCACAAAGGGGGTAATTAGGCAGCATTTTATTATGATGCAGTGATGGTGTGAAAGCTGGAGCGGGGCTTAGAACCAAATTGGCTTCCTGGAGAGCCAAAGGAGGAAATCTGGCAACCTAAAAATATTTAAAGAGCTAACATGCCCAAGGGAGAATTTCCAGCTATTGAAGTGGAAAAGATAAAGCATTTGCTATGTCCAAAAAGGAGATTTTTAATGAAAAACTCAGCAAAGTGCAGACTTTTGTAGGACATCTTTAAAATAATAATAATTAAGATAATACCTATCATAGATAGCATATATATATGTATATAGTAATATATAGTAATCTATTTTCTCTATGATGACATTAAAAAGGAGCTAAAAATAGACTGAGCAATAACGAACCACTCTTTCCCCAGAGTTCATTAGAATCCAACACCTTCATTATACAGGACCTGCCTTCCATCTCACCATCTCCAAGGCGTAAATCTTGACACGGACTTCAAGATCGTTTCCTCTGGCCTCTAATTATAATTCTGCTTCTTATTCCTCAATCCCGTCTGCATTTCATATGCTCCTTATATGAATGAGATGCAGTGTGTACTGCAGTTAAACTTTCAGGCACCAGGCCCACCTGCGTGGCCCAAGTTCTCTGACCTTGGCAATGACTTCCCTGCTTTGTACCTTGGTCTCCTTGGCTGTAAAATGAGAATACCAGCCTCAGTGGGCTGTCAGGAGAATTAAAGCAGGTGTGCAGGAGTCCATGGGGCTGCAAAGAGTCGGACATGACTGAGCGACTGAACTGACTGACTGACTGACTGCTTGCGATGGAAAAGCACTTGAAAAAATTCTGACAGTCAGCACTCAATAAATATTTGCTATTGTTATCACCACACTTTGCATTTCTGTGGTGCCTCAGTTCAGTTCAGTTCAGTCGCTCAGTCATGTCTGACTCTCCGCCACGCCATGAACCACAGCACGCCAGGCCTCCCTGTCCATCACCAACTCCCGGAGTTCACTCAAACTCAACATCCATTGAGTCGGTGATGCCATCCAGCCATCTCATTCTCTGTCGTCCCCTTCTCCTCCTGCCCCCAATCCCTCCCAACATCAGACTCTTTTCCAGTGAGTCAACTCGTCGCATGAGGTGGCCAAAGTATTGGAGTTTCAGCTTTAGGATCAGTCCTTCCAATGAACACCCAGGATTGATCTCCTCCAGAATGGACTGGTTGGATCTCCTTGCAGTATAAGGGACTCTCAAGAGTCTTCTCCAACACCACAGTTCAAAAGCATCGATTCTTCGGCGATCAGCTTTCTTCACAGTCCAACTCTCACATCCATACATGACCACGGGAAAAACCATAGCCTTGACTAGACAGACCTTTGTTGGCAAAGTAATGTCTCTGCTTTTTAATATGCTATCTAGATTGATCATAACTTTCCTACCAAGGAGTAAGTGTCTTTTAATTTCATGGCTACAAAAATATTTAAGATATGTTTAAAATTTTTTAAAAAGATGCTTGGTTTAACAAAGGATTCTCTTCAGATTCTTGGATTTGCTTGTGTTCAAAGTCTCAACACACCACTGAATTACACGTTTAAAGTATTTTTTTACCTATGATTCTAAAGCCCCAAAAGTATTCTATAATGTGGCCTCTAATCTCAACCAGCTTATACTGGTTTTTTAAGAGATAGAACATAAGTTCATGAAACGCTCATTAAGAATCAAAAGCAGTTCACAACTGTGTATAAATAAGTAGTTCAGACCGTAACAGCTACAAAAATTTGGAAGAGAAAGAATTCGGAGGGACTAGAGCCTTCACTGTGGGCGTAAAGCTGACAGAGAACAGCACGTAGAGTATGGAACACAGATAAGGAGGACAAAGAGATGTTCCAGCAGGAGAGACGCCATGAAGGTGCGGGCACTCCGCTCACCTGAACGTGGGACCTGTGTTTGGAATTTGGTGAGATGAGCCAACAAAGTCACTCCAGGTGCAGGCCGCATGGTCGAGGGCTTCAAATACCAGACTAAGGAGTCTGATTGCATTCTGAGAGTTATAGAAATTGTGTTAGTAGAGATGTAGCATAAACATAATTATGTGCAAGATAGGTTCATGCGGGGAGAGTCCAGAAGCATGGTGATGAGGTGATGAGGTCCTGGGCCAAGGTGGGGACACTGGGAAAAGAAAGCAAGTGACAGCCGTGAACGGCGTGACAAAGACGTCTCCCCTCTCTCTGTTCTCGCTGCCCAAGTGTTCCCTAGACCGTGTCATCTGAGCCAACTAGGTGCATTCCCAAAGCTTCCCGGGTGTCTGGGATCTGATGCTTTCTCTCCGCCTTAGGTGCCTCAGAACAGAGCCGCACATGCCCCTAGGAAGCGACTTCAACATCCTGGTAGACCCTCTTGCCCTGATTCCCTCTTGCCCTTCTGTCATTCGTGTGTCACACAGATCCCAGACAGAACTCATATTCATAAATTTACATTCATAAATCATATTTGTCTTGCTCCCTCTCAAGGTCACATAATATTTCCCAATTGTGTTGGATTTAAAAAAAATTTTTTTTTTATTTGTGTTGGTGAATAATCTGGGCCGGGAAGATGCCCTGGAGAAGGAATTGGCAACCCACTCCAGTATTCTTGCCTGGAGAATGCCATGGACAGAGGAGCCTGGCGGGCTACAGTCCATGGGGTCGCAAAGAGTCAGACATGAATGAGCAACTACACCATGCCACCACATTAAGTAGTTTAAAAGGTTAATACTTTGAATGGATACAGTTTATTGTCCCTACATTATTCCTCAATAAAGTTCATTTTAAAAAGGTTTGATAATGGAAGATACAGAGAGGTGAAAATTAAAGCTTGTAGATTGAGTATTAAGGGGAAAAAAAAAGCTTAACCTTAGTCCCAAGGCACTAGAGCTCGTAGCTGAGAAGTTTGCGTCGTTTGTTTCGTGTATGATAATATATCTCATATTGTATCACAGGATCATTTTTCTCTAATCCAAGATTAACAAAATGGAACAAGCAACTTTTATTCCCCTGAGTATCAGGACCTGGGGCTTCAGTCACCTGTGCTTATTGAACATTGCACTGGGGTACACGCCTTGGATAGTAGTTTAAAGTGATGATGAGTCTTGATAGCCTCTTAAAATGCCTTTCAGCTCAGCAAGTCATGTTCAGATTGGTATTTTCTGTGCTGAATTTGATGATGGAGATAGTAGCATGCAGAGCAGTGCTACTCAGAGAGTGGTCTCCGGATGAGCGGCGTCAGCATCCCTGGGGGCTTGTGTTGAAAACGACGGAAAATGCAAATGCTGAAGCCCCAGTGAACACCTTGCCAATCAGTGGCTGTGCTGTGCTGTGCTTAGTCACTCAGTCATGTCTGACTCTTTTCAACCCCATGGACTGCAGACCGCCAGGCTCCTATGCCCATGGGGATTCTCCAGCCAAGAATACTGGAGTAGGTAGCCTTTCCCTTCTCCAGTGGATCTTCCCAACCCAGAGATCAAACCCAGGTCTCCTGCATTGCAGGCGGATTCTTTACTGGCTGAGCCACCAGGGAAGCCCCCCAGTCAGTAGAAGGGGGCTCCAAATCCAGTGAAGCTCTGTGTGTGTGTGTGTGTGTGTGTGTGTGTGTGTGTGACGGTCCACACAGCAGTCAGGAAGCAGAAACATTATGAAGAGCCATGTGTCCAAAAAATAAATTTAGTTATATAAAATATAGACTATAGGTAAGTGTTTTGTAGTTATATATCTCTATAGAAATAGAATCATCCTCTATTTTTAAAATTTTAAGATTTTTTTCGATAGAGTCTTTATTAAATTTGTTACAATATTGCTTTTGTTTTATGTTTTGGGTTTGGGGCCAGGAGGCAAGTGGGATCTTAACTCCCGACCAGGGATCAAACCTGCCACCCCTGCATTGGAGAAGTCTTAACCACTGGATTGCCAGGGAAGTCTCTAAATTTTAGAACTATTTCCAGTCAAATTTTTAATAACACTTAGATATCTGAAGTGCTATCTTCTGACAGTTTCCAGGAATGGAAGGGAGGAGGGAAAGAGAAGGGGATGCTTAGTTTATTTCATATACTGTTGCAAGCTCTGAGAAACAAACTCTTACTCTTATCACTAACACTGTGATCGCTTGGGGGAGTGAGAGTACCCTTTAGCTTAAACATGGTTCTGGGACTTCCCTGGTGGTCTGGAGGCTGAGACTCGGCACTCCCAAGGCAGGGGGCCAAGCTTTGACCCCTGGTCAGGGCACTAGATCCCACATGTCGAAACTAAAGATCCAGACCTGGTGCAGCCAAATGAATTTTTTTATTTTTTTTTTTAAGTGTGGCTTCAACAGATGTTACTGTCAACTGGCATTCTTATCTAAATGTGTAAAAGCACACATCTTCCTAAAAGGCTCAGCCCCTGGACTGTAATCGCAGAACAGTCTCTCCAGTCCCACCCAATGCTTTGCTGTCTGTCCTGGTCCTGCTCTCTGCCTTGCAAACAGCCCAGGTGCCACTAAAACCCATAGCCGCCTCTCAAAGTCTGCATCCCATTCACACGAACCCTCCCTCCCCAAGGTGCCCTGCCGGGTCACAGTTTACAGCCTTTGTTTCTATCCTTTCTTCTGCCTGAAATTCCCGCCTGCCACTAGTCTACCAGACAGACCCTGACCATCCATTAAGCCTGAGCTCACATACTCTGGCCTCTGGAAGCTCTTCCAGAATCGCCCAAGCAGGTTAGGGACCTCTTCTCCTGGACCCCTCACACAGTGACACAGGCACACACACAAGTTCACTATAATGGCTATAGTGCAATCTTCTGTCATTGCACATATGCGTGCTAAGTCTCTTCAGTCATGTCTGACTTTGTGCAACCCTATGGACTGTAGCCCACCAGGCTCCTCTGTCCATGGGATTCTCCAGGCAAAAATACTGGATTGGGTGGCCATGCCCTCCTCCAGGGGATCTTCCCAACGTGAGGAACGAACCTGTGTCTCTTATGTCTCCAGCATTGGTAGGTGGATTCTTACCTCTAGTGCCACTTAGGAAGCCCCCTCATTGCATATCTTTATACTCAAATTCATCTCTTCATCAGACTAAGTCCTTTGAGGTTGGAAGGATGTCTCTCTTATGCATCCTTAGCAGGGGACTTATTGCCCAGTAACAAAGTATTGTTGAATGAATAGATTCAACGAATGAATGAATGCTATCTAAACAAAGTCCTACAGGAGCAAAGGAATGGAAGCTGTAACCATTGAAAGATCACACAGAAAGAGATAACACTTGACCTGAGTATGGAAGGACAAAACTGATTTTACCTGAAAGAAAAAGAAGGGAAGAATTGCAAACAGAAGAACAAGAAGAACAAAGTCAGCAGTGGGGACAATGGTGGGTCTCCTCCAAGAGCAACCAGTATTCCCGGTCCAGTAGAAGACAGCACTAGAGAGGAAGTTGTGCTGACTCAAGGGCCAGAATAATGTGCCCAGGACTTCAGGCCTCGCTCTGGTTGTGAGGGAGACCCGTGAAGGGATTCCGAATAGGGCAGCGAAGTGATCAGATGGAATTGGAGATTGTTCCAGAGGAAAATGCTAGAGTCCAAGACAGCTGTAATAAGTGACACTCTGATGGAGCCAAGCGACAGTGGAGCAAGGAAAACAAAAGGAACTTGAGAAGCTCTTTTAGAAACAAAACCTTCTCTGGTGGCTCATATGGTAAAGAATCTGCCTGCAGTGTAGGAGACCGGGTTTGATCCCTGGGTTGGGAAGATCCCCTGGAGCAGGGAACGGTAACCCACTCCAGTATGTTTCGTCTTCACAAGGAGATAAAAAACCTCAGAGGGAGCAAGGATCTTAGCATGTTCTCTGTGCATCCCTCGTTCAGAGGCACTTTGCTAACATTCATTGAGAGAATTATATACATTAATATAATTATTATATAATATTTAATATAATACATTATATACATAATAATTAATAATTAATGTGTATAATTCTCTCAACGAATATATATAAAGGGAAAATAGTGCCATATTCATAGTAATGTCTCTTCTTCAGAGATAAACTGAGTTTTTCTTGGATTCTCAGCATGTTTTTCAAGCACAAAGGAATTTACGACTGCATCTTACTCTTCAATCGTGCACCCACCAGGTGGCCCCTGCCCTTCCTGCCCAACAGAAATCTCCTGTATGATTGTGTGTGGGTGGGCCGGGCAGGGAGTGGGCATGAGACAGGTAACTGGTGGGGTTTTCACTATTTTTGGAGGGAGAGCTATGATAGTTTCATTTCTCTGAAAAAATGAATCCAAAACAATAAAACGGGCTGAATGTTTTCCTCCAGTGGAAGAAAAGAAAGCAAACCCAACTACAGGTAAATTGAAATCTTCAAATAGACTCATAACACATTGCTGAAACAGTCTTGAGATAATGGCTTTAGTTAGACTGGGGCCACAAATCTTTACATTTCTTCATCTGCCTGGCAGGACTAATGAGATTTTATGGCGGGCAAGCTGTTTATCCCTTGGGTGACATTGGCGAGAACAGCTATATCTTTATCCATCAAGAGTTTTCTGCACTGCCGCTTCCTTCCCCACAAAAGCCTGCCCAGCCCAGATCACAACCCTTACAACATGTAAGATCCTCATTTTGTCACAGAAACACTCCACTCATTCTCTCCTGCTGCTTGGATCTAATCATTCCTTCCTACCGTCACATCACTCCATAAATGTAAAAGAGAAGAAAAGACAGTTTTGTTTGAAAGGGACCCGCCAAGAGAAGGGCCTTCCCTGGTGGTCCAGTGGTTAAGATTCCACATTCCCAAAGCAGTGGGCACAGGTTCAATCCCTGGTCAGGGAACTAAGATCCCAAACGCAGTTGATGGCCTGGCCTAAGACATAAAATAAAGATTAAAGTTCTGGGGGCTTCCCTGGTGGTCCAGGTTGAGAAGCTTGCCTTGCAATGTAGGGGGGACATGGATTTGATCCTTGGAGACTAAGATCCCATATGCCATGGAGCAACTACCCCTGTGGGCTCTGGAGCCCATATGCACCAAAGATACTTCGTGACACAGCTAAAGCCCAGTGCACTAAATAAATAATTAAAAAAAAAAAAGATTAAAGTTTCACATACACAAAGCCAACACAAAACAAACAGAAAGGGGACCCTGGGATGAGATGCTGGGCTGACATCTCCCCACATGGAATATCACAGGCGCCCTACAGGCCATTAGGAGAAGAGCCGCCCCCAAGCAGCTGTCCAAAGTACCGTCGCATCAAACAGGCCGGGCAGACTCTGCTCCCATCAGCAGTGCCTGGCGATGAGAGGACGGTGATGGCCACTCTGGTCTGGAACAAGGACTGGGCTTCTCTTTGGAGGTTTCACGATGCCCACAATAGGCTGTGGTGTCTTTTATCCACACTTCAGTAGTACTCACACACACACAGATATACAGGCTCACATACTCGACAACCGCCATCACAAACTCCTATGATGATACGTCCGCTCTCCCTTTGTAGCTAGGAAAGGGTCCCCAGTTTGGAGAAATGGCTCAGCAAAAGTCAATAAGCAACTTCTAGATCTGGGTAAGATGAGATCTCTGTTTCTCTATCCTGGCTCACCCAATGAGTTCCCGGACAGAATTGGGGTTGGGGGGGCAGTGATCTGAGGACCAAGCAGAAAACACCAATCCGTAGCAGCATCAGCTGACTTCAGGTCCACCATTCCCCTCCCACACCCTGGTATTCCATGGAAGAGACACAAGGAAGCCTGAAGCCCAGAAGTGGGTGTCAGTGTGGACCGAGGACACTCCAGCAAAAATCTTCAAGTTCAGCATCCTGGTGTCACAGGTATAGGTTCGCAACCTCCAGAGCTTCCTTCGTGAAATCTAAAACTGCTCCCCATACAAGGCAGGTAGGGAGATATGGAGGTAACAAGTAAGACCCTACAGGTTGTCAGGCGGCAGGTTTCATGAGCAAGGGAACTTACATAAGGTGTTCATCTAGAGCAGCAGCAAGGCAAACAGATCACTGCATCCACCCACCAGAATCTTGAAAGATTATGCAGAGCCCTTAACTGGGTCCAGTCACATACACCATCTGGATGGCCTCAACAACACCCCCTCCCAAGGCTGAGATCTGGGAACAGTTCCCACCGCGGGAATCATGGGCAGAATGTACATTCACGGGAGGGGAGGGGAGTGAGGAGACTCTGCCTCTCCAGATCCAGCTCATGGGTCACCTGGAGGTCACATGTTCTCCATCACCTCCTCTGACAAGCATGGAAAATGCTGGGGAAGGGGACTCTTTCTCTCCAGGCTCCAAGAACATGCTTTTCCCTCTCTTGGTGTCCCCCACCCGTTTGGTCCTTTGTTGTTTCTGTTCAGTTGCTCAGTTGTGTCCAGCTCTTTGAGACCCCATGGACTGCAGCACGCCAGGCTTCCCCGTCCTTCACTATCTTCCAGAGTTTGCTCAGACTCATGTCCGTTGAGCCGGTGATGCCACCCAACCATCTCATCCTCTGCCTCCCTCTTCTCCTTTGGCCCTCAATCTTTCCCAGCATCAGGGTCTTTTCTGATGAACTGGCCCTAGACATGGGCAAAGTCAGAGGAACTGCACAGAAGAATAGGGAAAAAAAAACCCAGGTTTCTGCATGGATGGCCAAAAATGGGAAACCCCAGGAAACTGGAAAATACCAGGGAGATTATATAGAGAAAGGGGACTGGGGAAACAAACTCATGATGTTATCATCTAACTTCTGGGCTCACCGCCAAGTCAGGCATGCTTGGATTCGATCACAAACAGAGCTGCAAAGACAGACAACTGAACTAACAGGCTCCTCGCGCTCTAGGTCTCAGCCTGACCATGAGATGGTGGGCATTCAGAAGAAATGTGAATAGCACTGCAAAGACTTTGAAAGTGGAGCTGACATTGGAGCCACAACCCACAGAAGTCAGTTCAGAACTTGCATCCTGAGCCCAACTGTGTCGATGGTCTGCCTAAAAAAAAATCAACATTCTCTACCAGATTTCAACAAGACCCAGTAACTCCTAACATAATACTCAAAATGTCTGTGATATGATCCAAAAATATCTGGCATATGAACCAGCTAAACCTCAGCTCACACGGGAAAATACAATAGATGGATGGCAGTGCCAGGACGAGAAAGATATGAAAGTTGTCTGATAAAGACTTTAAAGCAACAATTATAAAAATGCTCCAAGAAGTAAAAACACACACTCTGGAACACCTCAGCCAAAAAATAAAAAATATAAGGCAAACCAAAGAAATATCTTAAAAATGAAAATACATTCACAAAAATGTAAAATTCACTAAATGGGTTTAAAAACAGAATATAACTAACATGAAAAAGTTGATCAACTCAAAGTAGAAATTATCTAGTCTTAACAAGAAACAATTAATATGTGTGTGTGTGTATGCATATATCTGAATCACTTTACTGTACTGTACCAGAAACTAACCCAACATTGTGAATCAACTAAATTTCAATAAAAAAAATTTTGAAAGACAGGAAAAAATAAAAAACAAAAAAGAGAGAGAATGAAGACTGAAAAGAACAAACCTTCCAAGTTCTAGGGACAATGCTAAAAAGTCTAGTATTTGTGTCATTTGCGTCTCAAAGGATAGAGTATGCTGTAGAAAACTAAGTCAAAAATACAGACTGAAAACGTCCCACGTTTATCAACAGGCATAAAACCTATCGGGAAGATTCCAGAATCTCAGCAAACCCCAAACAAGATAAACCCAAGAAATCCATGCCCAGATGCATCACAATCAAACTGCTGAAAATGGGGGGAGGGAAATCATGATCACAATCAGAAAAAAACCACACATTATGTTGAAACAGCTGAACAACTGGAATTCTCATCTGAAACAAATGGGGGAGAGCAGGTAGTTGAGCAACGGTGTTTATGTGCAGAAAGAAAAAAAAAAAACAGTCATCTTGGAATCCTATATTGTAAGAGAATATCCTTCAGGAATGAAGGTAAAATGCAAACCTTCTCAGGTGAATGAAAAATAAAAATTCACCAGCAGCAGACTTGCTCTAGAAGAACTGCTAAAGGGCTAAAGAAAGATCGTCAGATAAAATTACCCTGGGTGAAAAAAGCCAGACTCAGAAGGTTATGTACTATAATGATTTCATTTATATGATGCTCTCAGAGAGATAAAGCTATGGTGATGGAGAACGCCTCAGTGGTTGCTAGGAGTCAGGGGTGAGATGAGGGTGGGAGTAAAATGGGACAGCGGGAAAGAATTTCGGAGGGACGAGGCTGTCTGTATACTGACTGTGATGGTTTTAAGGAACTCTACATTCAGTAAAATGCATGAAACTCACACACACACACACACACACACACACAAAATCCACACTGTGCTTAGACGTCACTCAGTCGTGTCCAACTCTGTGACCCCACAGACTGTAATCTGCTGGGCTTCTCTGTCCATGGGGATTCTCCAGACAGAATTGGTTCATATTAATTTCTTTTAAAAAGTCAGGGACGTCCCTAGTGGTCCAGTGGTTAAGAATCTGCCTTCCAATGCAGGGGATGCTAGTTCGATCCCTGACCGGGGAACTAAGATCCCACATGCCACAGGGCAACTGAGCCTGCATGCCACAACTAGAGAGGCTGTGTGCTGTATGCGCAGAGCCCATGCACTCTGGAACACAGGCACCACAGCTAGGGAGAAGCCAGAACGCCACAGCGAAAGAGCCCATATGCCACAACTAAGACCTGATGCAGCCAAAGATAAATAAATAGACATAAAGAAAGTCAACAGAGACATTGTTCCCTAGGAATGCTTTGTTCCCTTGGACTGCAAGGAGATCCAACCAGTCTCTCCTAAAGGAAATCAGTCCTGAATATTCATCGGAAGGACTGATGCTGAAGCTGAAACTGCAATACTTTGGCCACCTGATGCGAGGAACTGACTCGCTGGAAAAGACCCTGATGCTGGGAAAGGTTAAAGGCAGGAGGAGAAGGGGCTGACAGAGGATGAGATGGTTGGATGGCATCACCAACTTGATGGACATGAGTTTGAGCAAGCTCCAGGAGTTGGTGATGGACAGGAAAGTCTGGCGTGCTGCAGTCCATGGGGTCGCAAAGAGTCAGACATGACTGAGCGACTGAACTGAAGAATCTTCTGGGCTTTGAATCATACCTAAGGCTCCATCATCTCCCTTGGACTCCTGCTTACAAGGGCAATCAATGAGGCCAAGGTCATGGCCAATGCCAGGCTGTTCCTGCTGCCCTTGAGTGCAGCCGGTAGCTGAATTTACCCTCCCCACCTGCCTAGCTACCAGTTCAAGGGAAGAATGTATCACATGCTTGAACTGGACAATGAGCAAGAAGTCTCGGATCACTTTGTGTGACAGCCTGATAGTTTTATGAAAACCATAAAATTGAGCTCCCTTCATCCCTACCGCACAAACAAGAAAAAACCCACTGGACTCACGGGCTTCAGGGCTTATGGATCTATATGACCCCTTATCGCTGGAGCTTCTGGGGCTGCTTCTTAGCTGCCACACCCACAGAGGTTCAGGAAAACCCTGAAGGCCCTGGAGTCCCTCCTGTACTGTACCACTCTGGCACCTGGCCAGCATGTAGAGCATTCCTCTTATAACAGATACATTTGCAGTCACAGTAATGAGCCTCCTGTTGTGTGTAGTGGTTGCTATTATGATTTACACCTCCGGCAGACCCATCTGGGAAAGAGGAAACCAGCACATCTGCAGGGGAGAAATGAAGATAAAAGCTGGCCTTGAGCTCCGTGTGGACACTGTTGTTCCACAGTGTATACAAGGACCCACCATAGAGCGCAGGCAACACTGCTCAATGTAGGATGGCAGCCCGGATGAGAGGGGAGTTTGGGGGAGAATGGGTACATGGATGGGTATGGCTGAGTCCCTTCCCTGCTCACCTGAAACTATCACAACATTGTTAATTGGCTTAAAAAAAAAAAGTGCACTTATGTCCTACCACATAGCACAGGGAACTCTGTTCAGTGTTATGTGGCAGCCTAGATGGGAGGGAAGTTCAGGGGAGAATCAGCTCAGTTCAGTTCAGTTCAGTTCAGTCGCTCAGTCGTCTCCGACTCTTTACGACCCCATGGACTGCAGCATGCCAGGCCTCCCCGTCCATCACCAATTCCCAGAGTGTACTCAAACTCATGTCCATTGAGTTGGTGATACCATCCTACCATCTCATCTCCTGTCGTCCCCCTCTCCTCCCGCCTTCAATCTTTCCCAGCATCAGGGTCTTTTCAAATGAGTCAGTTCTTTGCATCAGGTGGCCAAAGTATTGGATCTTCAGCATCAGTCCTTCCAGTGAATATCCAGGACTGATTTCCTTTAGGATGGACTGGTTGGATCTCCTTGCAGTCCAAGGGACTCTCAAGAGTCATGGATATGTATGACCGAATCCCTTCCCTGTTCAACTGAAACTAAAATAAAATGTTAAAAGCCATGGGAAAAAAAAAGGCGTGTTTATGTGACTCTCTCCCCTGGGGGCCAGAAATGGTGCTTTACTCGTCTTGTGTCCCCAGAGTGGGACCCTGTGACGGACAAAGGCACGGACATCAGGATGGGCTGTGAGCTGGTGAAGGACGCAGATGTGACGGAATGAACGGGCTGCGTGGCCGACAGAGGCAGCGTCCTGCAATCACACTAGGAGCTGAGCTCCCCGCACCCAACCTTTCAATTGCCACTGACAGGAGAGGATGGGCAGGGGTGATCTGGAGAGACGAGGGTCCAACAGGGGGACTCGGTCTGGCCAGGGGGAGGCAAGGGAATTGGGCCATGGAAGGTAACTCACCATCCTGCCCCGGACACTGGCCTGAGTTGCCCCTCTCTGTGTTGAGGAGGAAGGAAGGAAGCAGAAGAAACAGTGAGCAGGTGAGAGGCGAAAAGTCCACGTGCAAACCCATGCACCCTCTAAAGCACGTTTCGTTCCCCAGATGCACCGTCAAAGTGTGACCCGTCTTCAAATATGGTTAAGGAATACTCTGTCTTGTGTCTCCGTCTTAAAGAAAGATGACACATATTTGCTGGATTAACACCTCTGAAATGCACCACAGTATAGGAGTATGTTGAACTTTTTGAAAGATTTAATTGAGGTATTATTAACATAAGCACGAACCTCAATCGTTCAGGTCGATAAGTTTTAACAGTTGAATGCACACTTCCCTGGTGGTCCAGTGGTTAAGATGCCGTGCTTCCACTGCAGGGGGCACAAGTTCAATCCCTGGGTGGGGAACTAAGACTCCACATGCCACACAGTCAAAAAATAGAAGAAAAAAAAAAAGTTGAATGAATCTACCACCATCCGAAACGAGACACAGGATGTTTCCATCACCCCAGGAAGTCTCCTCGTTCCAGTCCATCCTCTCTCCCTTCATCCAGCAGCAACCAGTGTCTGACTTTTCATCACCACAGTCTGGCTCTGCTACTTCTTAGACTTCACAAAAACCAAATCATGCCACATGGATTTAATTCCGTGGGGGGTCTGGCTTCTTTTGCTCAATGTGAGATTTCTTACTTTCATCAAAGCTACTATGTATATTGGCTCATTCTTCTTTTCTTTTTTTGGTAGCGATTGAGCTGTATTTCACTGTGCATATATGGATGCATGTGTGTGCATGCTAAGTCACTCCATCTGACTCTGTGTGACCCTATAAACTGTAGCCCACCAGGCTCCTCCATCCATGGGATTCTCTAGGCAAGAATACTGGAATGGGTTGCTGTTTCCTTCTCCAGGGGACCTTCCTGACCCAGGGATCAAACCCTTGTCTCTTGCATCCCCTGCACTGACAGGCTCGTTCTCTACCACTACTGCCACCTATATGTTTATATATCTCATGATCTGTTTATCCATCAGGTTGTTTCCAGGTCTCGACTATCATGAATAAGGCAGTTACAAACATTCCTCTGCAAGTTTTTTGTGGTCATATGTTTTCATTTTTCTTGGGTAAATACTTAAGAAAGGAATGGCTGGGTCATAGGGTAGATATATTTAACTTCCTAAAAACTGCCAAGCAGCTCTCCAAAATAGTTGCACCTGTTAACTTTTTGGACATAGTGTATTTCCTGTATTCATTTGACCACAGAACCCCACGCATCTGTAAAATGAGCAGGTACGATGAGATAGCATTTAAGATTTCTCTCAACTATTCCCTCATAGTCAGTTGGTAAAGAATCCACCTGCAATGCAGGAGACCCTGGTTCGATTCTTGGGTTGGGAAGATCCTCTGGAGTAGGGATAGGCTACCCAGTCCAGTATTCTCGGGTTTCCCTTGTGGCTCAGATGGTAAAGAATCTGCCTGCATTGCAGGACCTGGTTTTGATCCCTGGGTTGGTAAGAACCCCTGGAGTAGGGAAAGGCTCCTCACTCCAGTATTCTGGCCTGGAGAATTCCATGGGGTCACAAAGAGTTGGACACGGCCACCTCATGCGAAGAGTTGACTCCCTGGAAGAGACTCTGATGCTGGGAGGGATTGGGGGCAGGAGGAGAAGGGGACGACAGAGAATGAGATGGCTGGATGGCATCACCAACTCAATGGACGTGAGTTTGAGTGAACTCTGGGAGTTGGTGATGGACAGGGAGGCCTGGCGTGCTGTGATTCACGGGGTCGCAAAGAGTCGGACACGACTGAGCAATTAAACTGAACTGAACTGAGTGACTTTCACTTTCACACGCTATGAGAAGATGGCCAACGCATTGAGAAGTGGAATTGTTTTGTCTTCTCTTTGTATATCTTGTCGACAAAACCCAATGAGCTGAAATCCAAGAGGACCAGAAAGAGTTTAAAAAGAAGTTGGTGACAGGAAGAAAGGAGGCAGCCTTGAGCACAGGGAGTGAGGAAGATGTTTTCAGCAGGCAGTCGTTTAGACAGAGGCGTGAAAAAGCCAGAGGGAATCTGAGATACCAAAGTTAGAGACAATTAAAGCAGCGACAATGGTGTACCAAGACTCCTGCAGTGTTTAAGAAGTTTCTCCGGATCTGGGGCATCAATAATGATAAGATATTAATAATACTCTTCAACATCACTTTTTTTAAAGGGATAATTGAGTAGACAATTTGGGGTAAAAGTAAAAAATTATTCGTTTAATTTTATTCATTCCAACTTCATTTATTGAGAGTTTAAGCTTAAAAAGACATTTCTGGAAGGATACAATTCTTCATGGATATCTCAAATTTCTGCATGTCTTGAGCAGAGACTCTGACCGCTTTTTGTTCTGGACTGTCTTTTGAAGGATATCTACGCATTGACCAGCCTTGATAAAGAGAGACAGCGTCTTGCTTTGAAGCAAAGTGCGAGCGTGCTTACATTCTTGTGAGACTGAGAGAATGTCTGTCTGTGAAGCAGAGGGTGTCACAGGCTTACTGCTGTGTATAAAAGATTCAGATTCCCTAAAATCAGGCTTCTCTGCTGTGGAGGCCAGAGTCTCAGAGCCAGATTTCTTACTCCCTCCTCATTTCATATCACCTGCCACCTTGTGGTATAACCATCAGTTACAACATGTCTTCTAATCGGGAAGAAGGGAGAGAAAGGGATCAACCACCCTCTGCTGTGGAGAATGTAGGAAGACTACCTGTTGCATTTTCCTTGTTATGAGCATCTTATTTGTTGCAAAGACTCCTACATATATTGGCTCCTCCCTTATCTCTTTGGAGCCAATTTCTCAGAGCTATCTGAGAGGCTGTGTCCTGAGCTTAAGTTTTCAGTTTTGTCTGCCAAATAAAACATAGTTCTCAATTTTTAGGCTGTGCATTTTTTTCAGTGGACAACAGTCAAATATGTTTACAGAACAGAGTAATGAACAAAAGTTTTGAATGCAGACCTTCTCAGAGCCTTTAATATGCTAAAGTGCATCTGAAGAGATTTGTTAAGATTATTTGGGCACGAAATTCTCTTTTTTTCCCCTTTGGGGCACCTTACAGTGCTACTGTTAAATGGAACACAGATTTTAAAACATTGCATTAAGGGGACTTCTCTGGTGGTCCAGTGGTTAAGAATCTGCCTTTCAATGCAGGGGGACATGGGTTTGATTCCTAGTCCGAGAAATAAGATTTCACATGCCGGGGGGCAACTAAGTTTGTTCACGGAAACTACCAAACCTGACAGCCAAAGCAAAGATCCCATGTGCTGCAACTAAGACCCAACACTACCAAAAATAAATAATAAATTAAAACCAAAAAACTGCATTAAGTCATTATATTCTGGATTAATTGATCAGATGTGCCAGCCAACTTGCCTCCATCAGAGAATTCTGTGAACGTTGGTTAGAGAACGTTGGCAAGTCTGAGCATGACCCTTCCGTGAGAGGGTCTAAGACCCCATAAAGGCACCATTCACCTGAGTCGGTCACTGGAAAACAGTAGATACCTTTTGGAGGGACTATGAGAAAGTGCGGGCTGCAACAGTGCAAGCTTTACCTACCTGACTCTTTTAATTGGCATTTAAGCCTGTCTCATCTCATCCAGTCCAAAGAGACAAGAGTGGGGTTACAGTCACACCTCTTTAATTCCTGGGGACTGTGTCTGATCTCCAGAACCTTAGGACAGCAGCCTTGGTCTCAGAATCTTGACGTGGCTCCTACAATGCTGGTACCCTAATGCTTTCATGTTGAAGACCCCCCACATATACAAGGCTGAGTACTTTTAAAACTTCCCAGGTAATTTCAGTATGCAAACACAATCAAGCAAGGAACTTTTAAGGAAGGAACTGACTTGAGTATACAGAGTTTAATTGTGACAGCTGGTAAAAGATGTATTTAGCTGTTGCAATAATCTAAGCCTTAGGCTATCAAAGCAAAAAGGAAAGTAGAAATAGAAAATGGGAGACGGAGGTGAGGAAGATTTCAGAGAAAGAATCCACAGGGAGGGGCTTAAAAATAACTCCTATTTTGAGAAGATTGAAAGGATACTGTACCACCAAAAAGCACACGGCAGCGATGGGAGGGGTGGGGAGGTCCTGAGTTTTGCAGAGAAGATCACTGCTTGAGTTGACATCTGGAGCAGCAGTTTTTAGAATGAGATGTGACTGGAAACATCCAGGAGGCATTTGGAGATGGTAGCTGGGTCTTAGAAGGCAGACGATAAACTTTGAAGTCATTTGTGCCCAGGCGCTGTTTGAAGCCTTGGGAGTTTAAAGTCAGTCTTTCCCACAGTGTGGTCCTGTTCAGGTGAGAACACACTCATCACTGCCAGGAGTCAGTGGGAAAGACTCGAAGTTCACGTTCAACGCTGCCAAACAGCTGCATGGCCTAGCACAAGATCCTCTTCCTTCCAAGCTTCAGTTTCTTTAGCTGGAAAACAAGAACAGCCATACCAAACTCCCTGGGCTGTTGCAAATATTAAATAAGCAAATCTTCACAAAGCACCTGGCATAATGCCCAGGTGAAAAATGTGACCTCGACTGGTCTTCCTGATGGCCTTGGTCTCACCCCATGCAACACCCACGCAGGACACCATACAATCCACTTCAGCATCAAGAATGAGTCCACCCATGCACACTGCTGTATTTAAAGTGGATAACCTGGGGGAGCATGGATGAATGTTTAGATGTAGCTGAGTCCCTTCACTGTTCCCCTGAAGCTATCACAACGCTGTTAATCGGCTATACCCCAATACGAAATGTTTTTGGTATTATAAAATGGATAACCAACAAGGACCTACTGTGTAGCACATGGAACTCAGTTCAATGTTATAAGGCAGCCTGGATGGGAGGGGAGTCTGGGGGAGAATGGATATGTGTATATACTTATGTTTGAGGCCCTTTGCTGTTCACCTGAAACTGTCACAACGCTGTTAATCGGCTATACCCCAAAATAAAATAAAAAGTTAAAAAAAAAAGTGAGTCCACCATCAACAAACAACCAATTTGCACTCACGTCGACAGTATGTGAAGATCAAATCTCAGCAGGCCAATTCAATGCTCTTCGACGATAGATTGGCCATGTAGATAGGGAATAAGCAGGAGGTATAATCTCTGTGCTGAAAGATGACCTTAGATTCTATTGCCAATGACTTTTCATCAATGAGATAGAAGGAAATAAGACTTCTTTCTTTCTTAAGAGCTGAATAATATCACCCAAGAGGTGGCTGATCGATAACTCAGCCTCCACCAGGGAGCATCCTGCTTGATCTCACTCGTGTCAGCCGGGGCTGAACATC
Organism: Moschus berezovskii; assembly: GCF_049115385.1. Lineage (NCBI taxonomy): Eukaryota > Metazoa > Chordata > Mammalia > Artiodactyla > Moschidae > Moschus > Moschus berezovskii. Next base: position 56,276,358 of record NC_142472.1, read on the forward strand.
TCTGTCTTCACCCCAGTGATGAAACTGAGAACGTCCTAATTAAGATCGCAGATGACACCCAGTTGGGAGGCATTAGTAAGAAGGCAGGTGGGAGTCAAAATAGCATGAACTGAACAAAGAAATAGTTTAGAAAGACAGTGAGATTCAACAGGAACAAGGGTAACATTTTTTTTAAACAACCCATGTAGACAAAAAGAAGGTTATCTATGGACTAATGAACTGGACCATCAACTTGCTCCACCCAGAGTTCTAGCTAAGTAAGCAAGGATGCTCAAGGGTGGCCGGAGAGCCTGAGTGTTTAACACAAAACTGAGAAGAAAGGAGAAGACAGAGGAAAAGGAAGGCAAGGCAGGATGAGGAAAACAGAGTGGAAGATTCTAGCTAATTGGAATTCTAGTTCATTTACACAGTCAGACACGATTCGACTGAGCTATTGAACAGTAACTGTCACACCTCGCAAAACAGTGTTCTCCTTTTGGTTTTTTTCCAACCACTTCAAAGCTTAAAAAACAAACAAACAGAAACCTTAGCTCACAGGCTATACGAAAATAGGCATCCGGGTCAGATGTGGGGCTCAGTCAACCCTTAATCCAAGAGACACTGGGGCAGGGGTTCCCCAGTAGACACCTGGTGAGCTGCATCCTTCCTGCCCGACCCACGATGGAGCAGAGCACGGCAGAGCCTGTGTCCCCTGGAGGCTAAAGACCCATGTGATTTAAGGCCAGGGCTTCCTTACTGGGATTCTGAAGGCAGGTCCCATGATGGAGCAGCCCTGACTCCATGAGGAAGAGGACTGACTAGTACTTGTAACTCTCTCTCAACAACAACAACGAAAAAAAACTTTGTATTTTTATAAAACTGCATCTCCTAAACTCCAACTCTTTCTGCAGCGAATGTAAGTTGCAGCAACATGGCTGCAGGTGGTTTATGGAGTGGGGAGCTACTGCACTTATATGGGCAATTTTCATATTTCCACTATTGTTGGTGTAATTTAAAAAAGAAGTTATTCAGATGAAAACAGGTTAAGCACTGACATCAGTTAACAAGGGAGGCTGCAGAATGTCTATCCTGGGATCTTTAAAACTCTGATCAACAACCATCTGTTTTGGAGGTTTAAGAAGAGCCCAGCATGCCTTGAGGGGCTCAGGGTGGGGAAAATGGACAAAACCACTCCAAGTTTCGTCCCTCTCCATAATTCCAGGGTACAAAAGGAGACAAACACCCACAGGGAAGAGCGGCTAGAAAGAGCAGTTCTTTCCTCCCCCCGCCCCCCACAACAGAGATGGCGAAGATTAACTCCCCAAATCCCTGTGTAACACTGAATACCCAGCAAAAGAAGTTTCCTTTGAAATCGCAGCCTCCTGCATACAAGGTCCACGAAGCCTGCATTTTAATGCCAAGATAACTCCAGTTATTTGAGCTGCTGTTACTGTTGAAAGATTTTTGAAGAGGAAGAAAAGAAAAGGGTTCTTAGGAGGACAAGGAATTTGTCGAAAAGGACGAGGTCCAAACAAGGTGCTGCCTTCTTTTTCCCTACAAAAGGGGTGGGGATAGCTGAGGAATTGCCCCCCGCCTTTTCTTGTCCCTGAAGAGAAGACAGATGGGCCTCGTTCTGGTCCCCAATCACTCTGCATCAGGTAGCCACTGCGTCTTTCTACTGAGTGTCTGCAAGTCAGGTCACTCACTCTTTCTCTGTCTCTCGTTTCTGAGTTTTCCCTGGTGCAAGAGATACTGTGCATCCAGAAGTGACTGGCAAACAGTCTTGACATCTCAGAGAGCCAAATGCATTGCTGCTTGCTCTTCTGGGGCTGGTTTCAAACCACTGTGTTAACAAGAGCCAGCACTCGGGGTTTTTTAATTAATTCATTACTATACTTGGTTTTGGTTGTGCTGGGTCCTCACTGATGAGGGCAGCTTTCTCTAATTGCTGCGAGTGGGGGCTATTATCGAGTCACAGTGTGCGGGCTCCTCAGTACTGCAGTTTCTCCTGTTGCAAAGCACAGGCTGTGGGCCCTCGGGCTCAGTAGTTGCGCTGCAGGGGCTTAGCTACCCTGAGGCCTTCGGGGTCTTCCTGGACCAGGACTCGAACCTGTGTCCCCTTGCACTGGCGGACTCTTAACCACTGGAACACCAGGGGAGTGTAGCACTCAGTCTTTGTCCCCTGTTATATAAAATCAGTTTTGTATAACCGATTAAAAATATAATAACATAGGGATAGATATTATGTGAGATCTTCTGAAATTTTTTTCTGCCATTACCTTTCCATGACCAGTTTTACTCCTGCAGTACACAGCGGAAGGTTGGCAGTTTCGTGGTACTTTTTATGCTATGCCATCCTCAGTCTAGGTGTCCAGATAAATCAGGTAACAGGGAGGCAGCAGAGACACAGCTAAGTTAGCTCTGTAACCGCCCAGCTGAGAAAAGTTCTCACTCACTCACTCCCTTCTGTCCTGGACAGAATCGCGTGGTTTACGTTTGCCAGAAATAGATGTGCAAATATTTTCTCTTGGCTGGACTTCCTTCTCTCTGTTGTAGTATCAATAATTATGAAAAGATGAATACAGAAGAGGAGCAGTGTCGCTTTTGATCATCGCCACCCGTCACGGACCACCTCCCGCAGACCTGCCTCCAGCACAGAGGCTCCCGCCCCTTCCTCCCCCTCCCCTCCCCCAACATCTGCGCAAGCCGGCATTATTCATCCATTTTTACAGCTACGTAAACTGAACGGCAGGAAGTTAAATAACTTGTCTGGGCTCATACTTCTGGTATGAAGTGGAGCCTGGCTTCCAGCCGAGCTGTTTGCCTGCAGCGCCTCCCTCTCCCCCTTAAAAGTCTCAAAGCCTCCCTAAGTAACTTAACGGGGCTGACCTAGCACTTTCTGTGACTGTCCCTCTCGCATATTCACCCGCCTCTTTCAAAATGGTTACTTTTTCCTTGTAATCGCACAACGATGACTTTCAAGATCAGTTGTAGACGTGGGGTACCACTCCCTCACAACTGTTTTCAGTTTCTATGCTTTCTTCTAAAGTTCACCAACGTGGATTTAACGAGCATACATTTTAAAAACTAAAAAATGTATATCCTTCTTTTGCACTTAACATATCATAAATATATTCCCATGTTTCTACATAATTATTTTAAACTAATTTAACAACTGCATACTATTTCATCAATAGACATCAATCTTAAAACCATTTCTCCTCTGTTCAGTTGTTTATATTTCCCTACCATAAGTAATGTTACAATAAACGTTTTTCAAGTATATACCCTTTTACCTTTCAGTGGGATTTTTCTTTAGACTATATGTCCAAAAGTATGATTTTGGGACCAAAGGATTTGAGTATTTTATGTCTGGCTATCTTTCACCCTGAACACATAGGGATGAGGTCCAGTGCAGACATCCCCCTCCTCATCTGTTTGGTTTTTTTTTACAACTATTTTAATTTTTAGCCTCATGTGGGATCTTAGTTCCCAGACCAGGGATGGAACTGGCGCCCCCTGCAGTGGCAGCTCAGAGTTCCAACCACTGGACCACCAGGGAAGTCCCCCTTCCTCATCTTCTAAGGTTAATCTGGGAGACACAGATTCAACTCATGGCTTCATTTTCCTCACACTTGACTGGGCATCGGGCTGGAATACAGCCTGTTCACACTCAAGAGATGCTGCCAATTTCTGAATGTAAGCTAGACTTCTCCCAAAATCTTTGTATTACCCAGTCAGATAGCAGGCCAGAAAGATAAAAATCATTACTCAGTGCTGGCAAGGGTATAAGGAATTAGACACACAAATAAACTATAAAGTGGAAGACTTCTCTGGAAGACAATTTGGCAATACATAGGAAAATCTCTAAAAATGTATATATGCTTTAAGTCAACCAATCTACTTTAATAATTTAATCCCAAAGGGGGAAAGTTAAGAAGAGGTACAAATATTTAACTACAAACATAATTTTTATAGCATTTCTAAGAAAAGTGAAAATAGAAACAAATTTATGTCCAACAAAAAGACTTGGCTTAAAGAATTATGACATCTGTATAATGGAGTGTGCTAGGCAGTTAAACTATGATGGTAGATGACAATATGTTAATGACATAAACACAGGCTTATAGTATATTTAATGAAAAAACAAACTAGTACTAATTATTCTACCTATTTGTTTAAAATATATAGACATAGAAGTATAAGATGCTTCAGTTATTAACAGTATTTATATCTGCATATTGAAAGTATGGGTTTTTAATGGTCTTCTTTTTTATTCATTTAAATATTTATTTATTTATTTGGCTGCACCAGGTCTTAATAGCGGCATATGAACTCTTAGTTGCAGCACATGGGATCTAGTTCCCTGACCAGGGATCAAACCTGGACCCCCTGCTTTGGGAGCGCAGAGCCTTAGCCACTGGACCACCAGGGAAGTCCTGCTTTTTAATTTTTTTTTATACCACAGATACTATTGCTTTTATAATAAGAAATAAACAGTGAAAGTTTATTCTTATTTATACCCATTTCTAAAGCTTCAGTTCAGTTCAGTCGCTCAGTCGTGTCCGACTCTTTGCAACCCCATGAATCACAGCACGCCAGGCCTCCCTGTCCATCACCAGTTCCCAGAGTTCACTCAAACTCAGGTCCATTGAGTCGGTGATGCCATCCAGCCATCTCATTCTCTGTCGTCCCCGTCTCCTCCCGCCCCCAATCTTTCCCAGCATCAGTCTTTTCCAGTGAGTCAACTCGTCGCATGAGGTGGCCAAAGTATTAGAGTTTCAGCTTTAGCATCAGTCCCTCCAATGAACACCCAGGATTGATCTCCTTTAGAATGGACTGGTTGGATCTCCTTGCAGTCCAAGGGACTCTCAAGAGTCTTCTAAAGCCTACAGGTACACAAAACCACTTCCCATACTCCACCCAGTTGAAATGGGAGCAAAAAGGACCGTCTGTGTCATTCTGTAGACTCTGTGTGTCCTTTCTCATCCATTTGCCCAAACAACCAGGGGATAATGAAGGTGTAACCAGGACACAAAGGAAGGGGGATGCTTCCACCCCTATAATCAGGGCCTGGACTTCTCTCCCTGTGGAAGGAAGGAGGGACTCCCAGAGACAGTAAGGGTAGCAGGGAAAAAAATACTGCATCCCCTTCCTGTAGTAACCGTCGAGCTATTATGGCTAACCACCCCTAGGCTCAGGAGCTTAAAACAACAGATGTGTGCCATCTCTCACAGTGTCTGAGGGTCGGGAACCTGGGCGTGAGCTCACCGGCGGCTCTGACTCAGGTCTCAGGAGACTGAAGTCAAGCGGGGACTGCAGGCATCTGAAAGGTCCACACCCCAGGGCATCGCATAGTCCATAGGGACCGCAGCTCCTCACTAGCTTTGAACGAGCAGTCTCTACTGCCAGGGCTCCCTCTTCACCTCCTTTTCTCTTCCTGGCTTCCAATGCAGGTTTTAAATTATGCCCAACAAGAATGACAGACAATCTCCTGACACTCTCACCTGAATCTTGGAAGGTCATCAGGGGTATCAAGTGGAGCGAAGAGTGGAATTTTAGGAAGAGGAATCAGTGTGACTTTTACAGTCATCTAGTGATTTGACTCGGAGAAGGCAATGGCACCCCACTCCAGTACTCTTGCCTGGAAAATCCCATGGATGGAGGAGCCTGGTGGGCTACAGTCCATGGCGTCACTAAGAGTCGGACACGACTGAGAGACTTCACTTTCACTTTTCCCTTTCATGCATTGGAAAAGGAAATGGCAACCCACGCCAGTGCTCTTGCCTGGAGAATCCCAGGGATGGGGGAGCCTGGTGGGCTGCCGTCTATGGGGTCACACAGAGTCGGACATGACTGAAGTGACTTAGCAGCAGCAGTGATTTGACTATAAGGTTGTTCAGGGCTTACAGCAAAGCATTTAGTAGACTTGTTGAAAGTGAATGCAGGAATGAAGAGTTGAAGAAGGACATGTGACGAGTTGACTCACTGGAACAGAGTCTGATGCTGGGAGGGATTGGGGGCAGGAGGAGAAGGGGACGACAGAGAATGAGATGGCTGGATGGCATCACCGACTCGATGGACATGAGTTTGAGTGAACTCCGGGAGTTGGTGATGGACAGGGAGGCCTGGCGTGCTGTGATTCATGGGGTCGCAAAGAGTCGGACACGACTGAGCAACTGAACTGAACTGAACTCTGTTTGGTAAAATAAAAAGTGGACAACTTTGTGATGGCCCCCCAACCCTCACCCTATCAAAAACAATTTCTGGCCTCTGTAATTCTGGCCAGTGCACCATTGTGTAACTGTATGATTAGTGTACCACTAATAATTTGTATGATTAATGAGTGCTAGGTTGCTTCGGTCATGTCTGACTCTCCGCGACCCTATGAACTGTAGCCCTCTGGGCTCCTCTGTCCATGGGATTCTCCAGGCATTGCTACTGGAGTGGGTTGCCATTTCCTCCTCCAGGGGATCTAACCGACCCAGGGATCAAACCAGCGGCTCTCACATCTCCTGCTTTGTCAGGCAGGTTCTTTACCTCTAGCACCACCTGGGATGCCCTTTATGGTTAGTACCATGGTTTTTCTCCTGCCTCTTGAGATTGGAAGACAAAGTCCCACAGAAGGACACAAGCTGACTACATGATCGCGATATACTGTATTTGCATTAGGAGTCTTGAGCCTAGTAACAAGAGATAGAGAAGAATCTTGTGGACAAGACACGGAATGTGTCTAGAAGTAGAGAAAGGGTTGTACTGTATGGAGAGTTTACCGGCTTACAGCTTTGAGAGAGACTGGGGGACGTCCAAGGGGCCCAATGGTGAGCTCTCCTAACCTGGTAAATATGATAATGGCAGGTGCTTAAACACAGTGTTTTTCAGGGTTTCCCAGGGACCAAGGAGCCAGACCTGAACTCCCACTGGCTTGGAGGAGGGAGGCCAGGACTCAGAGGTAAGGACTTGAATTCCACTGGAGTTCTTTCTCCCCATCCTCTTGTCTGCTTTCTTGTGTGTGGATTTCTTTCTCTCCCACTACAGACAGCTTCCCTTACACAGTAGTGGACATGGGAGTCCACCTCACTGGACTCCCAATCAAAAGACTCTGTGACCAAAGAAGGAAGGGTTCTTCTGCTGGGTCCAGCCCAGAATACCCTGGATTGGAACACTCTTGGGTGACAGGTCCATCTCTACACCAATCACTGGAGCCAAGAGGCTAGTTGTGTTTCCTTAAACTCTATAAGTTTCACTTTCCTCATGTGTAAAATAGGGATAGTATTAACACCAACCAGGACTTGCCTGTTGGTTAACAGTATGTGCTTCTAATGCAGGAGACATGGGTTCGCTCTCTGGTCGGGGAACTAAGATCCCACATGCCATGTAGAGTGGCCAAAAAAAAAATTGACACTAACCACAGATGGTTATCGTGCAGATTAAAATGATTTAAATGAGATAATGCATGTAAGGTACTAAATTCTGTAAGTGGCATATAGTAAATAAATGCTCAAGAAGTCCATTGTCTATTTTTGCAATTGTTAAAGCTTTGTGATCTGCTCAAACCACAGCGTCTGGTCTTCTACTTGTAACCCAAATGGTGAGGCTTTCTTGTCAACTCACCCCTATTCCAATGGCTAGACTGGAATTACGTTGAATAATGTACATAAAATACCACAAAATCACGTGTAGGAAGGTGTGAGAAGGTCAGCAAAAGTCAAAACCAGAATCATACAATTTAGGACTTAAAAGAACTTTTCACTATTTCAGAGAAAACTTGCACCCTTACTTGCCTACTTAGTGCCTTGTTGTTGTTGCTTAGTTGCTAAGTCGTGTCTGACTCTTCTGTGACCCCATAGACTGTAGCCCACCAGGCTACTCTGTCCATGGGATTTCCCTGGCAAGAATACTGGAGTGGGTTGTCATTTCCTTCTCCAGGGGATCTTCCCAGACCAGGGATCGAACCTACGAGTCCTGAATTGGCAGGCAGATTCTTTACCACTGAGCCACCAGGGACAGCCCTGAACTAGCGCCTAAGATGCTGTTATAATGAAATGATAGCATACTGGATTTGCATGCTGGTCTCAGTCTCAGCCAGCCTTGCTTTGCTCTAAGGCCTCTGCTTTTCCTTTCTGTAAAATGGAGATAATGATATTCCCCTTCGACTCCCACGCTGGGGTGCGGTGAGACTTAACGAGGCACTTTTGGTAAAATGCTTTGAGCTTAGCTAATGAAAGGCTCCAGGAAGTCACTCAGCTCTATTACACAGACTCTTCATGATCATGTGTGTTTGGAGTGAGAAGCTGGTTGGCACAACTTCAGACAACTGCAAAGAAACACAGATAAGCTAAACTGTCTTTTTTAAAATAGAGATTAAATCAAAATGGAAAGTTTGGCCCATTCACTGTCTTGTCTGAGTAGGGCCTCGTGCCTGCATCGTGGGGGATCTTTGTTCCCCGACCAGGGTTGCACCCTTACCCCATGCATTGGAAGTGCGGAGTCTTAACCACTGAACCGCCAAGGAAGCACCCCGTTTCCTCATTTTAACTCTTCCATTCATTCTTCCCGTCAAGCATCATTCATTACACCGAGGTGTCAGACCTCCTTTACCACAGTTGGAGTTTCAGTTAGATAATGTGAATTTTGGATGAATTACCACTGAGTTAACAACATATGAGTTAAATGCTAATTATATCTCAACAAAACTAGGAGAAAAATCCCCAATATAAGAGGAAAGATAATTGTGTTCTATATAAGAGCAAACTGAACAACTTTTTGTTTTAAACTGAAGTATAGTTGATTTACAATATTGTATTTCAGATGTACAGCACAGGGATTCAGAATTTCTGCTTGTTATATTCCATTATAGGTTATTACAAGATAATACATGTAACTCCCTGGGCTATATAGTATATCTGTGTTGCTTACCAATTTTATACATAGTAGTTTGTTAGTCCCATTCCCCTAATTTGTCCCTCCTCCTTTCCTTCTCCCGAGCTCTGATAACCATTAGCTTGTTTTCTAAATCTGAGTCTGTGTCTGTTTTGTATATACTTTGACTTGTATTATTTCTTAGATTAGCCAGTTGACTTATTTCACTAAGTTTAATATTCTTTAGGTCCATCCATGTTGCTGTAAATGGCATTATTTCATTCTTTTTATGGTTGAGCAACATCCCATTGTCAGAGAAGGCAATGGCACCCCACTCCAGTACTCTTGACTAGAAAATCCCATGGGCAGAAGAGCCTGGTAGGCTGCAGTCCACGGGGTCACTAAGAGTCGGACATGACTGAGTGATTTCACTTTCACTTTTCACTTTCATGCACTGGAGAAGGAAATGGCAACCCGCTCCAGTGTTCTTGCCCGGAGAATCCCAGGGATGGGGGAGCCTGGTGAGCTGCCGTCTATGAGATTGCACAGAGTCACGACTGAAGTGACTTAGCAGCAGCAGCAGCAGCATCCCATTGTATATATGTACTATATCTTTTTTATCCAGTCATCTGTTGATGGACATTTAGGTTACTTCCATGTCCTCGCTATTGTGAATAGTGCTGCTATGAACAGTGGGGTGCATCCATCTTTTTAAATTAGTATTTTCATTTGAAAAGTAGTTTTTTAGGACTTCCTTGGTGGTCCAGTGGTTAAGACTCCGCATCTTCACTGCAGGTGGCACAGGTTCAATCCCTGGTTGGGGAACTAAGATCATGTGGCCAAAAAAAAAAGGAAAAATAGTATTCCAATAACATACTGAAATGACAATTAAACCATTAAAAAGACATTAACGCAATGGTATGCCAGGGGCAGCTGATACTAGCTTATGAGAACTGACTGTTAAATTTTTAGGAATTTCTGGAACAAGTTGTTAAATACAGTTATTTTCAAAGCTAAATTGCATAAGCTTATAATTTTAAAAATGACACTGCAAGCAATGGTAATAATTTCTCAAAACTTACCACTTCATAGTAATTTTGCAATTATATATTCTTTTGAGGTTATTTAGCTGCTCCTTATGTCTATTGTGTCTGTACGGTAGAAATATTATATAATGATGTGCTTCTTGGCATTCCTTCTCATCTGTCTGTTCAGTGATGTCCTTTTGGTCACTCGAAATAGCCATACTAGGAGGACTGACACACCAGAAACTGGACCACTACAAATCAGGGCCTCTCGCTCCCCGCAGGAGTCACTTATGAAACATTTACCAATGCACTCTTGTCTAGACTCCTAAGGACAAAGAGAGAATAGCAATGGAGACAAAAGTAGGCCAAAAAGTCAACAATTTTCGGGACACTAAAAAAGCAGACGAAAGACAGTTCGTTAGTTTAGCAAAGAAGATACTGTCAAAACCTAAGCCCACAGGGAGGGAAGCCTGGAAGAAGCAAACCAGCTTCCATAGAACCTGAGAAAGAAACAGAAATCGGTTCCCCCCATGTAGGGCCTGGGTGCAGGGGCACTGAAGACAAACGTGTTGAAAATTAGTGCAAGGAACCAGGAGACACCTTCTGTGCCTTCCCACAAACCTGCACGGCCAGGCCACACCCCTGCCCAGCCCTGAGAGAAAAGACTGAATCAGAGACCACGTGGACAGCAGGCACTACAAGGAGCTGGCATGTGACCCGCTGCTGAAACAGGAGTAAATGACAGTCTGCACTGGGGACTGTAACAGCCGCAGTCTCCTCCCCGCTCTTGGCTCCCGGAGTGCTGGCAGTAAGGCTTACACCCCACAGGCAGACCAGATGATTCATCTCCAGGGAAGCTGGCAAGGCCAAGAGAAAAGACTTACAGAGACTGACCTAGCAGGAAACATCCAGGTCGCTGCAGAACCACCAGCCTGGAGCCCACTGGGCCACAAAGCTTGCCCAGGCACACACATCACTTTAGTGTGAGCAACAAACCAGCAGACACCAGAGGGAAGACCCTAACATGAAGAAAAGTTATTTGCAAAGTCCAGTTCTATATCCAGACAAACTACCATATGCTACAGAAGAATAAAGACACAAGTCCCCCAAACATTTATCTGCCGTGAACCCTTTCTCAGCAATCTACTGAAGGATGTGCTCCAACAAAACAAAGGATAACCCAAGAAAAATGACAGAAACTCCAGGAAACAGAGGATCCAACAGGAAGAGAAGGAAAGAGGATCCTCAGAATGATGCTGAGATGTAAGTGCAACCAGTTGAGGGGGAACCAGCTCCGAATCTGGAGCAGGAAGACAAATCCAGGAAGACAACCCACAGGGAGAGAACAACTGAGAGATTATGACGTGTTCATCACCTTGAGGAGAACCTGAGGATGAATTACTCAAAAGCACCCCTCAAAACTACATGGTTAAATACACAAGGCAATTGTTAACTCCAGGTAGGGGGAGATGTACTAGAATCAAAATACAACCATAGTACGCTACGTATACAATCAGGCTTCCCAGGTGGCTCAGTGGTAAAGAATCTGCCCACCAATGTGGGAGGTGCAAGTTAAATCCTAAGATAGGGAAGATCCCCTGGAGAAGGAAATGGCAACCGACGCCAGTATTCTTGCCTGGGAAAGCCCATGGACAGAGGAGCCTGGCAGGCTATAGTCCATGGGGTTGCAGAGTCAGACATGACTGAGCTACTAGACGACAACAACGTGTATACAGTCAAAATAAGATGAAAACTGATCAGTGATTTAATCAGAAATTGTGAAGTTCCATAATTTATAATAGTTTAACGTGCACATGCCTTTCACATCTTAACATCCTGAAAGTCAGACTGCACCTTGCAGTCGATGTGATAAGACAGTGATCCTGATGGTCCACTGATTAAGACTTCAAGTTTCCAATACAGGGAGAGAGGGTTCCATCCCTGGTTGGGGACCTAAGATCCCACATGCCTCCCAGTGAGGCCAAATAAAGTATTGTTTCTTAACTGGGGAGCCTTTTGTTCTTTCGTAGTGACTCATAGATAATGGTACATCTTATGATAGATGTCTTTTAAGATGGGAAAACAAGGGAGTGAATACCTGTGTCCAGGAGGGGAGAAGAAAGCTAAACCCTCATCTTCCACAGCAGTAAGTCAGTAGAAGATTTCTCAAATTATCAAAGATGCAGCTTTACAAACGTATTATTCAGATTGATGGCGGCACATACCAGGAGTACCAATAAATCAGAGCCAGCGGTTGGCTCAGGACAACAGTAACTGGACCTAAGAATGGGTGAGGCAGGAAGCACTGAGTTGTGATGTTTTTTGTGAGCCTTGTACACATGTGAATCTTTGGTGGTGGTGGTGTTAGTGGTTCAGTGGTGTCCGACTCTTTGCGACCCCATGGACTATAGCCCACCAGGCTCCTCTGTCCTTGGGATTCTCCAGGCAAGCACTGGAGCAGGTTGCCATGCCCTCCTTCAGGGGATCTTCCCAACCCAGGGATCGAACCTGGGTCTCCTGCATTGTCAGGTGGATGTGAATCTTTAAACTATACATATTAGAAGTCAAAGTAATGCATACAGAAATAAGAATAATAAAATTCAGTGCTCCATTTCAAGCGAGAAGTTCTCAGATCGTGAAAATGAAGACAGATATTTATGGTCTCCACACCAGGATGAGGAGTCTAACTGTCTCTGCGCCCCATCCCTGGCTGGTCTTAGGAAATGCGGCCCTTGGGCGATCTGGACATTGTCCCACATGCCACTTCTCGCCTCCCATCTCAGGAAACCCAGCTGCCTGATTTGTCACTCTCAGATGAGACAGCCGGTCTTCGGGGAAAGGGGAAACGGCAGGGCACACGACACATGTTTCACATACTGCTGCTCCCCAGAGCCCTGGAGAATGAGAAAGGAAGCCGGCGGTTGGGCAGGTGCGGAGGCCCCTTCCTGCAGACATCTGTCAGTGGTTCTGGATGCCCCAGCCCCTCCCTTCACAGAGGAAGAACCCTGGATTCCTGATGAGATGAGGCGCCAGCTTGCACCAGCTGCACGCCAGGCTGGAAGGAGAGGGTGAGAAAACCAGAGAAAGAGCCCGCCTGGAAAAGCAGGAGCTGCCAGATCCTCAGATGTCAGACCTGGAGTCCCCATTGGCTGTTCCCAGGGCATCCGGCGCTTCTGCCAGGGAACTGGGTGAGGTCACTCTTGCTGGTAGTGATCTGGAATAAGCACCCCAGGGAGCTCAAGGTGGGGACCAGCATCTCCCATCCTCTGCCCATCAGAGTGACATTCAGCTGCGGTGAAAAGCTGCAGCAGCTGGGAGGAGGGGGGCCCTCCCCAGGTCCCCCACACCTCCCACCATCCTGCAACCAATGGGGGAACATATGGCCCAGCAGGGGGCCTCCGGGAGCTGGCGCCAAGGCCCCCCCATGCTCTGATTGGCCAGGCTTGCTTGTTAAATATTTTAAATATCACTCCCTAAGCCAGATCTTATCCGTGAGAGGCCAGAAAGCAACTTCCTGCAGAAACCCCTCCACCTTCCTCTCCCGCCTCTTTCTCCCTCCCGGAGCTCAACGTTTGTCAGAGCAGCACGCCGGGGAGTGTCCTCTGTAGTAAAAATATCTTTTTTTTCTCTGTGTGAGAGGAGAGACCCTTTTCTCATTCCCCAGGGACGGCCCTGATGCTCCAGACTGCAAGGAAATGCTCCTATGTGCCTCTTTCTTCTGCTTCCCTAACTAGTTTATCCTGATGGAATTAGGTTAAAATGGCCAGGGAATGGTCCTAAAGGGGGAAAATGAAGTTACTAGAGGGTATCTGCAGCCTCAGGGGAACGTGCCAGTCAGGAGGAAAGCAGGCATGGACTGGGTGGTGTGCCCAGCCCATCCCAGCCAGGCTGGCTGGAGGCCTATGAGTACCACACGCTCTCGTGTTGGCCGCCAGGGTCCCTGTTTCCCTTCACCTCCCCTCTCTCTCAGCTGCCACTCTCCATTTCCAGCCACTGCAGAAGAGGGGTCCCCCTAGCCCTGTGAGGGCTCAAGTCTCAGATATGAGGATGTCCCTAAGGATGCTCTGGGCATCTTTCATGAAGCCTTGGGGAGGGGACTGCTCTTTCTGCCAAGTGGAGGTTTAACTGCTCTCTTACCCTCAGATGGACGCATGCTCGGGTCTCTCCAAAGACGAGGGCCCCCAGCTCTCCTGGCTCAGGGAGAGCCAGGTAACCCAAGGGCACCCCACAAATGGCCTCTGGCCCTCCCGGGTGTGCACTGTCATCTGAGGAACACTTCAGTGTGTTCTCGTCTACCTTTGTAGAAAACTTTCTCGGCCTGTCAAGATTATAACACTTGGGGCAATTTAGCAGATGATCTTTTTTGGGTTTGTTTTTTATTTTGCTTGCTTCTTTTTATGTGAAATCAAAGGCAGGCTGCAGAGGACTTCCCTGGTGGTTCGGTGGTTAAGAACCCGCCTGCCAATGCAGGGGATACGGGTTCTATCCCTTGTCTAGGAAAATTCCATATGCTCAGGGGCAACTAAGCTCATGCACCAGAACTACTGAGCCCACATGCCCTAGAGCCCCTGCTCTCCAACCATGAGAAGCCCGCGCACCTCAGTTGGAGAGCAGCCCCCACTTGCCACAACTAGAGAAAGCCTGAGCGCAGCAACGAAGACTCAGTGCAGAAAAAAATAATACATTAAAAAAAAAAAAAAGCAGGCTGCAGAGTGGAAAGGGCCCACCCAGTGAAGACTTGGAAAACCAGTGCAAATCCTTGTCTCTCTGACCAAGGCCTTCTCTCCCTGAAATGCCTCCCCCAAAGGGATGTGGTAAGTAGTAAATTTAACCCAGTTTGTAAAATGCCTTAAAAAGTGTAAAGCAGCCGTGTTAATTTAAGCGGCACTGGTTTTCTCTTCCATTCTAGCAAACTCGTGACCACTCTGCTTCCACTGGCAGCTTGGGATGGGGTCTCTCCTCCGTCATGGTGGGTGGGCTGCAGAGTGTCAAGGATGCCTTCAGTTCAGTTCAGTTCGGTCGCTCAGTCGTGTCCGACTCTTTGTGACCCCATGAATCACAGCACACCAAAGGATGCCTACAGCCCTGCTAAAGCACCACAGGGATGGGCCAGCCAGGGCGGGTGACCAGATGGCCAGAGTAGAAGAGCTGATGTGCAGATGTGGCTTGTTTAACCCAGAGAAGAGCAGCTGGTCCAGGGGGCTGTGCTTACAAGTCTTCAAATGCATCCTTTGTAGGGAAAAGATGAAGGTCTTCTGTATAGCTCTGAGAGGTGAAACCAAGTGGGCTCAGTGCTAGGATTTAAGAGATCAGATATTTTTTTCCTTTAACCATCTTAACCATTTAAAAGTTCATTATCCAGTATTGTTGAATATATTCACATCATTGTTCAACAGATCTAGAACTTTCTCATCTTGCAAAACTATACCCATTAAATTAAGTAAAATTAATCTATACCCTGCTGTTGCTGCTGCTACTGCTAAGTCACTTCAGTCATGTCTGACTCTGTGTGACCCCATAGACGGAAGCCCACCAGGCTCCCCCGTCCCTAGGATTCTCCAGGCAAGAACACTGGAGTGGGTTGCCATTTCCTTCTCCAATGTGTGAAAGTGAAAAGTGAAAGTGAAGTCGCTCAGTCATGTCCTACCCTCAGCGACCCCATGGACTGCAGCCTACCAGGCTCCTCCATCCATGGGATTTTCTAGGCAATAGTACTGGAGTGGCTTGCCATTGCTCTATACCTATTACATACTAATTCCCACTCACTCAAGCCCCTTTCTACATTCTGTCTCTATGACTGTCACTATTTTAGACATTTTCTGTGAGTGGAATCCCAGTATCTGTCTTGTTGTGACTGACTTATTTCACTTATGTGGTGGTGGTTTAGTCGCTAAGTCATATCTGACCCTTTGAGACCTCATGCACTGTAGCCCACCAGGCTCCTCTGTCCATGGGATTCTCCAGGCAAGAACACTGGAGTGGGTTGCTCTTTCCTTCTCCGGGGGACCTTCCCAACCCAGAGATGGAAGCTGGGTCTCCTGCACTGTAGTCAGATTCTTTACCAGCTGAGCCACCAGGGAAGCCCTCACTTCATGCAGTGGGCTTTAAGTTCATCCACACTGCAGCCTGTGGCAGGACTGCCTTCTTTTTCTAAGGCTGTATAATATTTCACTATGTGTATAGACCGCATTTATCCATGCATCTGTTGACTGGCATTTGGGTGGCTTCCACCTGTTGGTTATTGTGAATAACAGTGCAATAAGTATGGATGAGCAACTATCGCTTTGAAATCCTGCGTTGAATTCTTTTGGGTATATGCCCAGGAGTGGAATTGTGGATTATATGCTAGTTCTAGTTTTCATTTTTTGAGGAAACTCCATACTGTTTCTATAGTGGCTGCACCATTTTGCATTCCCAACAACAGTGCCCAAGGGTTCCAATGTCTCCACATTTTTGCCTACACTTGTTATTTTCTCATCTGCTGACAGTGACCATCCTCATGGCTATGAGGTGATATCTCACTGAGGTTTTGATTTGCATTTATCTGATGGCTAGTAATACTGAGCATCTTTTCATATGTCTGTTGGCCATTTTTTATCATCTTTGGAGAACTGTCTGTTCAAGCCCTCTGGCCATTTTTAAAGTGGGTTATTTATTTTTTGTTGTTTTGGTTGATTTCTAGAAGTTCCTTATAAACTCTGGATATTAATTCATTATGAGATAACATGATTTGCAAATATTTTCTCCCATTTTGTAGGTTGTCTTATTCTGTTGACTGTTTCCGTTGACATGCTGAAGTGTTTAAACTTAATGTGGTCTCATTTGTCTATTTTTGCTTTTGTTGTCTAAAAGCATATATTTCTGAAAGGCATACTAGAGAAGTAAAGTGATACATGTACAGGTTAAAAATGTCAAAAATATATAAAGATATAAACACTTGCGTGTGTCTTCTTGTACATATATCCATACACATCCACACGTAAAATTCTCCCTGCTGCCCCTGACACCCAGGCTCTCAATTCCCTTTCTCAGAGATAACCACCATTGTCAGTATCTTTCTAGATAAAACTTAAACATATATTCGTGCATATCTTTATTTTCAATTATATAAATGTCATATGTATCTTATACACTTTATTTGGAAAACTTTACACATCTAAGGGTTTGGAAGACATCAGTAATTTTTTAAACTATAAAATCTGTTCTGCACCAGAATTTCTTTCTCTTCACATGTATTATTGAACCTTTCCCCACTAAACAACCTAACCAGGGGCAAAAGAACCAACATAAAGGCTTTCCGATCTTTCCACTCTCTCATGTCAGCGCATGAGAATGGCTTCATTGTTTAACAGCAGCCTGATACTCCATAGAATAGACACTCCATAATTTGTTTAATCAGTCCCCTGATTAAGCATTTAAATTATGTCCAACCTTTTGCTTCAATGAATATCTTTGACACATGTCTTTGAGCCCATGAGGACTATATATCTGTACAGTAAGTGATTAAAAGTGGAATTTCTGGTCAAAGGCTTTATGGATTTTACACTTTGATAGATATTGCCACATAGTGGGTAGTGAGTGTGTATAAAAGTTGCTCAGTCATGTCCGACTCTTTGCGACCCCAGGCACTATACAGTCCATGGGATTCTCCAGGCCAGAATACCTGAGTGGGAAGCCTTTCCCTTCTCCAGGGGATCTTCCCAACCCAGGGATCGAACCTAGGTCTCCCACATTGAAGGTGGATTCTTTACCAGCTGAGCCACAGGGAAGCCCAAGAATACTAGAGTGGGTAGCTTATCCCTTCTCCAGTGGGATCGAACCACCGGAATCGAACCAACCCAGGAATCGAACCAATGTATTCTGCCTTGCAGGCGGATTATTTACTAACTGAGTTATCAGGGAAGCCCATAGTGGGTAGATTTTACCACAAATTAAGAGAGAATTTTAGCAATCTAAACTTCCCTGAGTGGTGTGGATTACTTTAGGAGACTGGGTGCTTTAAGGAAATCAAGACCAGGTCACAAATCAACTTGTCAAGAATGTTACTGGAAGTATTCAAGTGCTGTAACCTCACGCACCACAAAGTCCCTTTGACTTTGTTTTTTTTTTTTAATTTTTATTTAATAAATGGTACAAAGCACAATGCCATAAACATTAACAGTTAAAATTTCACCAAATGAAAAAAATACTATAGAATACACAGTTGCAAAAAGCTACATTAAGTTATTTTACAACTGCCTCAAGCTGCAAAAAGAAAAAAAACCCAATGCCATACCTAAGTTATCCCTCTCTCAAAATAATGCCATTTATATTATAAACCACGAGCTCCCCATCAAAAGACGGGAACTGCTTTTGTTAATTCATATATATATAGATGACTGTATCACCTTTGACTTTGATATTTCAGCTTTAAAAGGTATAGCCCAAGAGACTTCACTTTTTTTTTGCTGAATATTGCTCAGTGATAAGCAAGATGTGGGCTTGATCTGCACTGAGAGTTGCATAAAGGTTGTCTGTTAATACAACACATGCCAGACGAGGCCCCTGGGTGAAGCGATGCTCTAAATTAAGGACTCGCACATGCTATGCTTGTGCCACGTGGCCCTGGGCAGGTGGTTGGAGTGGATATGTGGAGGCCCTCCTTGTCCTCTTCGTCCATCACCACTCATATTCCACACATCCGGAACTCCACATACAGAAGAGTGCCCTGCAGGAGGTGTGGCCAACAGGGAAGGCTGCTTCTGCAAGAGCCCTCGGTCAGGGTCCTCGGTAGCAGAACCACGACCTGGGTGTTATAATCCGACTTGAGGAGTCTGCTCATTCCCCTCACTAATTAGAGAACTGAGGCTTCCCAGGGATGGAAAGTCCCCTACCTTGCGCCATCTCATTTAATTTCCAGCTATTGATTTTTTTTTTTTTTTGGAAGATCTTTCCTGAATATTCATTGGAAGGACTGATGCTGAAGGTGAAACTCCAATCCTTTGACTCCCTGATGCGAAGAACTGACTCACTGGAAAAGTCCCTGATGCTGGGAAAGATTGAAGGTGGGAGGAGAAGGGGACGACAGAGGATGAGATGGTTGGATGGCATCACCGACTCGATAGACATGAGTTTGAGCAAACTCCAGCCGTTGGTGATGGACAGGGAAGCCTGGTGTGCTGCAGTCCATGGGGTTGCAAAGAGAGGGACACAACTGAGTGACTGAACTGAACTTCTTATATATACTGGACTGAGCTGAAATCTGTCCCCCCTTAAAGTCAGTTTACTGGCTTTAGTTTTTCCTTATAGAGTCATTAAATACAAGATTCTTCGCCTACATTCTAGGCCTTAAGGTGCCTGAGAGCACCCATCAGGTGTCCACTCAGGCTTCTCCTCTTTGGGTTCAGTCCCAAGTCTTCACTGATTTCTTACGTGGCATGTTTTCCAGATGTCCACCACTGTAGTTCCTCTATCTGAACATCTATCTTCCAAGCAGTCAAAGCCCAGCACTGGGCCTGCCCCTGGCCAGGGAAGGATGAGATGGACTCATTTCCTTGTTTTCCTGTGGTCCTTTTCTTTTAAACAATGGAGTCTATAAATGGCAGGCCAGAGATTTCTTGGTTCTTCAACCTAACATGCCTTTCCACTTTTTGGGTAAAAGCCTTCTGACTTCCCATTAGGAAATTCCTCTTCCCTTATTCTGACAAGGTTTGAGGGCCTCTCAGTCAGGATTCTTCCTGCCCCCTCCTACTGGGGTGGGGGTGGGGCACAGAGAACCCAGTTGAAGCCATTCAGACTCTGGTTCCTAGGACTGTGAGCCTTGGGGAGAATGAAGTAACAGAAAACAGTGGAGCAGATGGCGCGCAGAGGGACAGAGTCTGCCCTTTCATTCCCGATCCTCTTCTTCCTGAGCCTTGACCCTTCCGCATCCAACAACTATACCTTTCCAGCAAAGTCCACCGACACAACTAAGCGTGTCAGAGTCTGTTTCCATTACTTGCAGGTAAAGCATTCTGACCTCATCAGATAACCTTGTCCTTGTATCTGTCCCAAGAGGGGCGCATTGTGGATCAGACTCCAGATCTCTTTCACAGCTTATGATCTGTTTCTGTTCACACTTCCGATACCAAAGGTATGTATGTTTGTTTCTTTCTTTCTTTCCCCCAACACCAAACAATTCTGCAGCTCTCTGCACACCAACTGGGTGTTCTAATTCAGGTCTTACACTTACTCAGAGTTAGCAGGGATCCCGTAGGTTCAGGGCTCAGTCCTACAAAACTGCACATTCTGCAGGTGCCAACCGCAGGTCCCAGGGCCTCCAGTCACCTGACCCGTGACCAGCCAGCTAGAAAACCAGAGGTTCCCACAACTCCCTCTTCAGATCCAATAATTTGCTACAACACTCACAGTTTACTTACAGTTTTTGTTGCCATGTAGTTGCTGCTACTGCTAAGTCGCTTCAGTTGTGTCCGACTCTGTGAGACCCCATAGACGGCAGCCCACCAGGCTCCTCTGTCCCTGGGATTCTCCAGGCAAGAATACTGGAGTGGGTTGCCAGTTCCTTCTCCGCATTTAGTCGCTTAGTTGTGTCCAATTCTTTTGTAACCCCGTGAACTATAGCCTGCCGGGCTCCTCTGTCTATGGAATTTTCAGGCAAGAACACTAGAGTAGGTTGCCATTCCCTTCTCCAGGGATCGAACCCTGGTCTCCCACACTGCAGGTGGACTCTTTACCATCTGAGCCACCAGGGAAGTCCAGTGTGTTATCAAGGATATAAAGGATACAAATGAACAGTCAAATGGAAGAGATGCATGGGGCACGGTATTAGAGGAGGTATTAGGTGGAGCTTCCACATCCTTTCTGGACACGTCACCCTCCCAGGACCTCAGTGTGTTCACCGACCCAGAAGCTCTCTAAACTCCATCATTTAGGGGTTTTGGTGGAACTTTCATTATATAGTGATCAAATCTTTGGCTTCTGGTGATTAACTGAAGTCTCTAGTCCCTCTCTCCTTGCTGGAAGCCCAGAGGTGGGGTGGAAAGTTCCAACGCTTTAATCGCTTTAATCAGCTAAGTGAGCTGGTTCCTCTAGTAACCAGCTGCCATCCGGAAACTCTCAAGTGCCCCTTCCCTGAAAAAAAAAGTTACTTCATTAGCATAATCTCAGGTGTGGTTGAAAGGGGCTTATTCTGAGTAACAAAAGTTGCTCTTCTCAGCAAATTGGGGCTTCCCTGGTGGCTCAAATGGTAAAGAATCTGCCTACAATGCAGAGACCAGGGTTTGATCCCTGCATCGGGAAGATCCTCTGTAGAAGGGAATGGCAACCCACTCCAGTATTCTTGACTGGAGAATCCCATGGACAGAGGAGCCTGGCAGGCTACAGTCCATGGCGTCTCAAAGAGTTGGACATGACTGAGCAGCTAACATTTTCAGTTCTATGACTCAGGAAATTCCAAAGGTTTTAGAAGCTCTTGTACCAGAAACTGGGGAATAGTGACCAGATACAGATTTCTTATTCTGGCATAGGATCACACAGGTGCTGCCATTAACTCACACGTCCCCTAGTTCTGTACTTGGAAAGTCGATTTGGGACAAAAACATAGCCTTTGAGGATCTTGAGTCTCCCTCATCTGTTCCCATCTATTTGTTACCAGATATTTGTCTGCTGAGTTGCTAACTTACATCAAGATCCATTCAAGCCACTGCCAAAGCATGAAGCACCTAATCAGAGCTCATGAGTATCTGTGGCTAACCTACCCTGTGCCTGTCTTCAAAGCAAGATAATCGGTGTTCACAGAGGTTTCCTAGCTGGCCAATAAGCCTGAGCTTCAAACCCAAGTCTGGAAGCCCCAAAGCCAGGGAGAAATCAGGGATTCTCACAGGGTTCACAGCCCACAAGCAACCTCGGGAGAAGCTATATTTTTAACTATTTTGGACGACCTGGAATAAAAGGGTGCAAGAAGTCCACAGGATGCAAAAGCCCGTTTCAGACTCTGTGAGGCAGGAGGCAGATGCTTCCCATCCTCCCTGGGTAAAGCAATTGGAGATTCATTCCCTATTGACCAAAACTCTAAGACAAGAATAGCAGGACAGTTAAGGGAGGAGGCTGGGCCCTGCTCAGACCACATATCTCTCGTTCTAGGAGTCAGGAGACCTCCCCGACCACACATGTGCAGAAAAGCTCCTTGGAGGCCAAAGGGGAGAATTGTCAAGGGATGCTCCACCGAGATGCCTTTGCAGTAAAATCCCATCTTGGCTAAGAGATGCATAGGAATCCATGGGAGGATCCTGAGATATACCAAATATGAATTGTGAACTAGGCAAATCAAAATGACTGGCCAAAAGAAACTGGAAGAAATGCCCCACAAAGGTAATTCAAACGACCACGAGGGTGCGACTCAGGCACTCTCCCTCTGAGTCTGCCCATGTGCCCATCCACATGTACCGAACTCTTTTCCTCTTAATAAATACTTCACTTGTTTCGCTGCTTTCCATCTTTGTGGCAATTCTTTTCTGGAAAGCCAAAGGGCCAGGGCCCTTGTCACTGACCACTGGTCTAGCGGCTAGGATCAGATGCTCTCACTGCTGTGACCCAGCCCAAGTTCCGCTCCAGCCCAAGCTCCGCTCCAAGCTGTTGCAGGCTGAGGCTACCCGAGACCACAGATGCTAATTAACAGCCAGAAGTCGAACTCACTGTGTGTTGAGATGGAGGTTTAAGGCATCAGCTTTCCTGTGACTGAGACCTGGTGGGGAAGGCTCCTCCCACCTGGCTTGTTCTGCATCCTGAGCACTGGACTGACAGTCTGATGCACCTCCCACGAGTGTGGCAGCATCTTTTGGATTTGAAGGTCATGAGAAAAACAGCCCCGCTTCTCACAGTACCCGCTCACCCCGCCTCCTCTCCCCAGCTGCCTATCTTGCTCCAGCAGTGACAGCTCTCAGGAGAGGGAATTAACAGTATAAGAGATCTGACATGAACAAAGATAAGACAAACATTGTGGGAAATGTAAGTTATATTAACATAGATTTAGATGTTGCTTTTATTCAAGTTCTTGTTTGTTTTTGTTTTTATTTTATTTTTGGTTGGTTGGTTGGTTGTTCTGTTTTCTCACCCAGCTTTGGGAGTTTCAGAGCTTCATTTTTATAACCTTGGTCACTGGGAGAAACTCAACTGATTCCTGTCACTTTAAACATCCTTTTCTCATCACAGCATCTAGAGTACGTTTCCTCTTCTTTTTCAACATATCACATTTCTTGGCAGAAATCTCTAGCAAAAAAGTACCAAAAAGTTTATAATGAGGATAAAAATCAAAATTTCACACATCAGATTTCTCTTGTAGACTATTTCTTCCTGTTCAGTCTTACCCTATTTTAACTGGGTAACGATTTAAAATTTGATTTCAGCATAGTCCATTCATTGTGCAGGGTTTTGATGCCTAAGGGCACTTGTTCTCTGCTCTGACTTTAAAGTTTCTAAACGGAAACTTTGCCTGTGTCACGTTCCAGCAGCAGTCCTCTTTCCGGTCAAATTCCCAGGGTAAACCCCAGAAGAACCTCCCCGCTTTCCCTGTCTCCGTTTCACTTGACTTCTGAGATTTTCCATTTTAAAATGTGTGCTGTGCTCTTGCTCCCAACATAAATGTTCGTGATTGTCCTTAGGAGTAAAGGTCAAGTTCAAACCCCAGATACCAACACGCACTGGAGGAGCCACAAGAACAGTTCACTGAATGACCAAAGCCAGCCAGGGGGCAAAAGGGGCTTTGCCACTTCCAGCCGAATCACCATGGGCCCCAGACTGTCTGCTTTTTCCCTGAAAGTGCCTTCCTGTCTCTGCTCACTGACTCACTCCATCACAAATGTGACCCAGTTTGTTTGGCAAGCTGTGGATTTTTTTAACTCCTGCTGCTTTCCCTGGTCACGACTCTCTCACAGGCGCTCAGCGACTCCCTCTCGGCATCCGTCTGGTCTCACCGCCGGGCTGGTGCATGGCTTTCTCCCCAGCTGTTCCCTTCCAGCCCTCTCTCCTCTCCCGAGAAAATCCATATTCCGTTTGCTTTTCTACAGCATTCTGGTATCTCCAGAGTCTCCCTAAAATAAACACTCAGCTCCAAGGGAAGCAGCAGGCAGAACCCACGGAATTGTACCAGCTCAGGAATCTGCTCTGAAGGCAGAGTGGGGTGGGGAGCTGGACAAGGGAGGTTATCAGCGTTTAAGGCTGTCCATTATCTCCAAGAGACTTGGATTCACGTTGTCTCATTTAACGTCCTTGATCGCCCACGGCACAGGTGTAAATGGTCCTTCTGTTTCATGGTAGGAAAGCAAGGTTCAAAGAGGCAGAGAACCTGGAATTCCCTGGCGGCCCAGTGGTTAAGCATCCGCCTTCCAGTGCAGAGAACGCTGGCTCAATCCCTGGTCTGGGAACTAAGATCCCGCTCTGCCTTGGAACAACTAAGTCTGGGATGCAACAAAGATCCAGTGCCGTCAAAAGAAGTAAACAACTTGTCAATACTGAGATTAAGAGAGAGGCCAGGAGCTGAACTTATGCTTTTAAAAACTGCTGTATAATTTACATTCAGTAAAATACACAGGGACTTCCCTGGTGGCACAGTGGTTAAGAATCTGCTGCCAATGCAGAGGGCACAGGTACAATCCCTGCCCCAGGAAGATCCCACATGCCACAAAGCAACTAAGCCCACGCACCACAACTACTGAAGCCCATGCTTTCTAGAGCCCAGTAGGCACAACTAGTGACCCCTGTGTGCCACAGCTCCTGAAGCCCATGTGCCTAGAGCCTGTGCTCTGCACCAGGAGGGGCCCCCGCAATGAGAAGGCCACACACCACAACTAGACAAAGCCCAGCAGCAGCAACGAACACCCAGTGCAACCAAAAATAAAAATAAATAAAATACACAGATCTTCAGGGCTGTTTGATGAATTTTGACAAATATATATACCTGTGTAAATACCCCCCTAAAAGGATCTAGAACATCCCCATAGCCCACCAACTCTGCACCCACACACACCCCTTTCCTAGGAAACCTGCCACCACCTTCTGGCTTCTCCATCCTAGATGACTTTGCCTTGAACCCGTCTTCTGATGCCAAACTCCATATTCCACGTTCTGCCCTTTTTCTATTACACCATGTGGGTCTTTGCAATGAACTCAATCGCACCCACCTGGCCAGCATATCTATAGACAGAGGACTGTGGGGAGCCAGGCCATAACCTTTCAGCTGAAAAAGTAGATGAGCTGGTGGAGTGGACCCTGGGGCTTGCAATCTGGTGGGGACATAGGGAGCTCAATTTCCAAACCACACAAAAGGCCTCCCTGCAAAGTCCACTGTGACGTTTGGCTCACTCAACAGCACTTGGCACTTGATCTCCAGAGGGTTTCTGAAGGAAAATCATCATAGGGTTTAAATAAGAGGGATCAGAGTTCAGCTTTGAGATCAAGGACACCAGACTCCACTCTGGTGGAGAAAGATTGCCAGGAGAAATATCAACAACCTCAGATATGCAGATGACACCACCCTTACGGCAGAAAGCGAAGAGAAACTAAAGAGCCTCTCGATGAAGATGAAAGAGGAGAGTGAAAAAGCTGGCTTAAAACTCAACACTCAGAAAACTAGGATGTTGACATCCTGTTCCATCACTTCATAGCAAATAGGGAAACAGTGGTAAGAGTGGCAGATTTTACTTTCTTGGGCTCCAAAATCACTGTGGACGGTGACTGCAGCCATGATAATAAAAGACACTTGTTTCTTGGAAGAAAAGCTATGGAAAACCTAGATGGTGTATTAAAAAGGAGAGACACTACTTTGCCAACAAAGGTCCTTATAGTCAAAGTTACGGTTTTTTCAGTAGTCACGTATGGATGTCAGAGCTGGACCATAAAGAAGGCTGAGTGCTAAAGAATTGATGCTTTTGAACTGTGGTGTTGGAGATGACTCTTGAGAGTCCCTTAGACTGCAAGGAAATCAAACCAGCCAATCCTAAAGGAAACCAACTCTGAATATTCACTGGAAGGACTGATGCTAAAGCTCTAATACTTTGGCCACCTGATGCAAAGAGCTGACTCATTGGAAAAGACCCTGTTGCTGGGAAAGATTGAAGGCAGGAGGAGAAGGGGATGAGAGAGGACGAGATGGTTGGATGGTATCACCAATTCAATGGACATGAGTTTGAGTAAGCTCTGGGAGTTGAAGGACAGGGAGGCCTGGCATGCTTAAGTCCATGGGGTCGCAAAGAGTCAGACACGACTGAGCAACTGGACAATAACAAGACTCCAGTCCACACTTCCAGGATCTCCCCACCTCCGTGAGCTGCCACCGCGGTGTCTGGGGCCACCGGTAACGGGGAACACTCTGAATTTTTACACTCATGGGCTTTTCAAGACCATCAGGTACATCTGTCCACTGGGAGTTTTGTAGTTAGGAGCCTCTGTTTTGGGGGGTGGCGAGAAAAACTTGAAAGAAAGGAAATAACTCTAAAGCCCATTTGATTACACGGTAAAGGGAACTCACTGAAAGTCGCTTTAGGTCAAATTCCTATCAGGTTTTCATTAATGAAGGGACACATGATACAATTAACCTTATCTGCTTATCTGCCCACAGTTCTCCGTTCTCTTTGTTCACTGTAGCAGGTTAACTGGTTTCTCTTGGTCCGTGTTTATACACAGCAGCGGATTGATCAATGTTTAACGGCTGATCCTCTGGGTGGGGACAACAGCCCTGATTTTGCAGAGTTTGCTGGTTTCTGCCTGGCCTTGACGGTGGGGTTGGGAGACAGGCTGTGTGATCAGGCCGCTAGGCCTCCCAACACACACAACACGTTCTACCGATGAAACACATGTTTCCCCCAGGTGGCGTGGGCAAGTAGGGGTGGCAGAGTGGCCACTGCCCAGCATGCCAGCCATCTCCAGGGTGAATGGTGTGTGTGTGTTGGGGGTGGGTGTTGGGGGCGGTAGTCTGACTTCTGTACCTGCTCTCTCAGGCTCCTCCCCTAGTGGGCTCCAATCTTCAAAAGATATATTTTACAGTCAAGGTTTTGCATGGGATGCCTCTCCTGGGCTGGACTTTCCAAATAAATCTTCAGATTCATTTCAAAGTGCAAAATAAACATAAGCTAGCCTGAGACGAATTCCCACAAGTCATCAATCCAGTGATTTTGAGCAACCAGCCTCCACTTTTCGTTCCTTTGCCTGAATTACTAGCCGGTCTTTAATAAAAGTTTTTGGACTAACCCTAACCATCCATCTTTCTTGTTTGGTTTTGTTCTTCCCCTTGGAAGACTAACTGCAGAAGAGCAAGCATGCCATCATTTCCTGCTCGCAGATGAGGATCTCTGGGCCAGCAGAGAGGAAGGGAGGCAGGAAGGGGCTTGGCCTCAACAGCTGTCTGGGGTCGGCTCTAATAATAATTCCCGTCGGAGGCCCCCACCTGCCATCAACACCTCATCCACAAAGTGATGATAGTTGGAGAAAAGAGTCCTGGATGTTCGCAGGTTTATAAAATGACTTGGGTGGTGGAAAAACTGTTCTCCTTTTTCATCAAATTGAGTCAGGTCAGCCGAGCACCCCGCTCTGTTAGCATTCACTGCACCACACAGTCTCTTAACCCCTTTAGCGAGTGCTCACCCCGTCCTCCAGAACTTGACCTGACCCTGCATGACCTTTCCCAGCCTCCCCTCCACTTCCTGTCCCAAGGCTCCCTTGCTCTTTGCCTTCTGCGCCGCACGTTGCTTTTACAGGAGCACTGGCATTGCATTTGTGAGCCTTCAGATGACTTTACGTACTTTGAAAAGTTGTCTTGGCTTCCTGCCTCCTGTTAAGCCCAGATTCTTTCATGTCATATGGTCATTAATGGAGGGACTCAAAGACATCCTAGAAGAGGTCCTCTGCCTTCCGTGATGCTGTAATCTAGGAGAGGGGACACCGATAGTAATATCAAAGCAAAATTGACAGCTGTTTCCTTCAATCACCTTAGATCTCATAATAACCCTCAAAACAGACACTAATGCTCTTTCCATTTGACATGTGATCACTAAGACTCAGAGAAGTTACATAACCTGCCAGAGTCACACAGCTCATAAACAGTGAATGTGATTACGACCTGGGAGTTCCGGCCCAGGTGATTCAAAACCTTGACACCTTATCACTGTGTCATGTGCTTACTCACTCAATCGTGTCCAGCTCTTTGCGACCCCATGGACCGTAGCCCGCCAGGCTCCTCTGTCCATGAGATTCTCCAGGCAAGAATACTGGAGTGGATTGCTATGCCCGTCTCCAGGGGATCTTCCTGATCCAG
Organism: Moschus berezovskii; assembly: GCF_049115385.1. Lineage (NCBI taxonomy): Eukaryota > Metazoa > Chordata > Mammalia > Artiodactyla > Moschidae > Moschus > Moschus berezovskii. Next base: position 56,304,510 of record NC_142472.1, read on the forward strand.
GGATCGAACTTGTGCCTCTTACATCTATCTCCTGCATTGGCAGGCCGGTTCTAGCACCACTTGGGAAGCCCTGTGTCTCGTACTAAGTATCAAATAATGATAATATGAGGAGAGGAAAGTGCTGATGGCAAAACCAGAGCAGAATTTAAGAGCTGGGTGATCTTAGAAGATGAGATAAAAACCAGAAGTGCTAGATGAGAACCTTCCCTGTGGGCAGGACTGGGCTCCCTGGCTCCAGGGTACTCTGGCAGAAGCTGGAGCCATCTGTGATGCTTTGGGCCCATGCCAGAGCCCAAAAGAGACCTCTGTAAGTCCTTCAGCTTTTGTGTGATGGTTTTAGCAAATGGCCTATGAGCTCAGCCTGGAAGGAAGGCTTCTTGTTGGTGTGAACAGAGGGGAGAAGGCATTTGGGGTGGAAAGAACCTAGGGGTGGATCTCCAGATCCACAGCACATAAGACATGCCTTTCATTGTGACTAGAGTCCCCAAAGGACACAAAGCATGCCCGTCACTCAGGTCAGGAGTGTATATAGAAAAACACTGCTGCTGTTTGATAGCTAAAGAATCAATAAATGTGATCACTGAAGCGAGTGATCCTCAAACTATGCTCCTGAATTTATTCCGTAAACTAGACTCAGGAAGTCTACTGGTAAAATTAAATAATTGCAGTTATTATCAATTTGCCTGGAGAATCCCATGGACAGAGGAGCCTGGCGGGCTACAGTCCATGGGGTCACAAAGAGTCGGACACAACCGAGCACAGCACGGCACAGCACAGAAGCACCCAGGTGTCCCAAAGGCACCTCAACCTCAATATAAGCATTTGAAATTGAGCTCTTAAATTTTTCTTCAAACTTTGGCAACCGCTACCCCTTATCTGCCAGTGAACAGTGATACAATAAAACAAATAAGTGAGCAGAGCTAACAGAAATGAGCAGAAAAACAGAAATAACCAATTAGGCTTGGTATGACAGCCTGATTTTTTTTTTCATAGACAGTTGGTGGTAATTTTAGATTGCATACATACATTATACAGTCATCCTTTCCACCCATAAAATTGTTCTTAGATCATTAATAGAAACAACTACATCAATATTTCATGGTGTTCTACAAAGAGCATGGCGGCTTCAGGGGCCCCCCTTTGCCTGCTGAATGTCTCGTGGCGGAGTGAAGACTGTATAATTACTGCACTGCCCTGCCCTGTGGATGAGGGTGGAGACATTCTAAGAGTGGGGCAGCACTGTTAGGCAGGGAGAGGACATTTAGAAGGGCTGGTGCAACACAGTTCAGTTTAGGGATACAAAACCCAGGAGGGTCCCAAGCCTCCTCACCCATTCTTTGTGATTCCCCCCATAGCATAAGCCCCCCATCCATGAGACTGTATTGGAATCACCCTCCAGGAGCTTCCTCCAAATGGATCCACACCACCACCTCCCCTAAGGATAGCTCAGCCCCAGGGCTGTCTCAAGCCTCTGGCTTGTGAGAGCCTCAGAGGCCTGGGGGAGGCAGAGGCCACATGTGTATGTGTGTTAAGTCACTTCGGTTGTGTCCAACTCTATGCGACCACGTGGGCTGTAGCCCGCCCACTGGCTCTTCTGTCCATGGGATTCTCCAGGCAAGAATACTGCAGTGGGTTGCCACGCCCTTCTCCAGGGGATCTTCCTGATCCAGGGACTGAACCCAAGTCTCTTATATCTCCTGCATTAGCAGGCGAGTTCTTTACCACTAGTGGCCCCTGGGAAGCCCAGAGGAGGCTATGCACAATGTGGAAGGTCCTTGCAGGCTATCCTCCCACCCATCACCTGCTTAAGAACTTCTGCCTGGACCCCACGATCAAGACCTTTAAAGACCTGCCTCACCAGTGGTCTAAACGCTCCCATGTTCAACAGTCCTTGTGGCCAGCTGGGGGCTGTGACTCACATCTCCTCCCCAAGCCCACCCTTCTCCCCTGTCCAGCAAGAGAACCAGCCTTGGGATACGATGTCCCAAGCCCTGAAAGAGACCCCTGCACCAAGCTGTTTCCCAGGACCTGAAGCCGCTAAGGTGCTCTGTCACCTCCTTAGACACCCACACACAGGTCAAGTGTCTCCTCTCTGCCTAGCTCTGCTCCCACGCAGCCCCCAACCCGCTTTCCCTCATGGCCTGAGGTGTCCCAACACTGGCTTGGCCCCATTCAGCAGCCACCTGGTGGCATCTTTCCATCCGTGGACTGATGACTGGCTTGGCACCTTGCAAGATGTCTGCTTGCCCAACCTCCACGTGGCCTCAGAGAAGGAGCTGACCCTTCAAGAAGCAGACAGTACAGTCAGGCCTTCAAAGGGCCGCCCATACCTCTTAGCATGGTGTCAGAGACGAGAAACACAGCTTCCAGCGTGGAAACCAGTCCTGTTCCCCCTCTCTGATTTTTAGCTGGTATTTACCAAGTGCATGGCTCTCACCAACCACCTCACAAAGGGTGACTCAGTGTCATGGGTGAGAACCTAGGCTCCATAGCCAAGTGAAAGTGAAACTCGTTCAGTCGTGTCCAACTCTTTGCAACCCCATGGACTATACAGTTCAGTTCAGTTCAGTCGCTCAGTCGTGTCCGACTCTCCGTGACCCCATGAATCACAGCACGCCAGGCCTCCCTGTCCATCACCAACTCCCGGAGTTCACTCAAACTCATGTCCACAGAGTCGGTGATGCCATCCAGCCATCTCATTCTCGGTCGTCCCCTTCTCCTCCCGCCCCCAATCCTTCCCAGCATCAGAGTCTTTTCCAGTGAGTCAACTCGTCACATGAGGTGGCCAAAGTATTGCAGTTTCAGCTTTAGCATCAGTCCTTTCAATGAACACCCAGGATTGATCTCCCTTAGAACGGACTGGTTGGATCTCTTTACAGTACAAGGGACTCTCAATAGTCTTTTCCAACATCACAGTTCAAAAGCATCAATTCTTCGGTGATCAGCTTTCTTCACAGTCCAACTCTCACATACATACATGACCATGGGAAAAACCATAGCCTTGACTAGACGGACCTTTGTTGGCAAAGTAATGTCTCTGCTTTTTAATATATTGTCAAGGTTGGTCATAACTTTCCTTCCAAGGAGTAAGCGTCTTTTAATTTCAGTCTTTTAATACAGTCCATGGAATTCTCCAGATCAGAATACTGGAGTGGGTAGCCTTTCCCTTCTCCAGGGGATCTTTCCAACCCAGGGATCGAACCCAGGTCTTCCACATTGCAGGAAGATTCTTTACCAGCTGAGCCACAAGGGAAACCCAAGAATACTGGAGTGGGTAGCCTATCCCTTCTCCAGAGGATCTTCCTGACCCAGGAATCCAACCTCAGTCTCTTGCCTTGCAGGCAGATTCTTTACCAACTAAGCTATCAGGGAAGCCCATAGACAAACCCGGGTTCAAATCCCAGGTCTGGCGCTTGGTGGTTGTGTGACCTTGGGCAAGTCACTCTCAGTGCCTTTCTGTGCCTCAACTTTTCTCATCTGTAAAATGGGATGAGAGCAGCACTGCCTCCATCAGAGGGTGACTCTGGGGAATGAACGAGCTAATGCAGAATAGTGCCAGGGATGCTGTTGGGGCTGCCCAGGTACCACTACCGTCATGTGAGTGTGCATCTCAGCAAACCCACTTTACAGATGAGGAGAGAGGGGACTGAGACACGAGCCAGGCCGGGGCCGGGGTCCTCCAGATCCACATCCTCACCCCAAATGATGCACGCGGCCCCGATGCCTTCCACCGAGGAGCCAGGCCTCCGCTCCCAAGGGTTAGACTGGGCAAGACAGTCTGCATCTTCATACACACATTGCTTATCTTGTTCGTAGGAAACGTGCTCCAAATTAATTCAAAAGTAGGAAATGTCCCATACTAAGAAACAGTTCTTTTTATGAAAATTAAGCAAAGGAACAAACACCCTTGCCAGTTAACACTCAACCAAGCCACTGCATGAGCCAGAAAATGATAGGGTAGCAGAGCAAGGGCTCAGAGTTTTGAGTCTTGACTTGATGCTTTCAGCAGACAACTCCACGGTCCCCCCGACCCCCCGGGAACATCAGAGACCTAGCATACAGACCGCGCCTGCAGGTGGGCCTCTTCTCCTTCAGCTGCCCAGGGTCGTTTGGCAGGAAGCATGTTGGTGCCCTGGCGGTTTCTAGGGCCGCGGGAGCTAACTGCCAAGTTAGACTTCTGCAATTAGAGCCCCCAGGGACCAGCTGCCTGAAATAAGACATTGTTGCTCTTATTTAGAAAGGATCAGGCAGTAGCCCTTCTGTTGTAGTTGCTAAGTCATGTCCGACTCTGTGACCCCATGGACTGACTGCAACACGCCAGGACTTGCTGTCCTTCACTGTCTCCCCAAGTTTGCTCGAACTCATGCCCACTGAGTCAGTGATACTATCCAACCATTTCATCCTCTGTCAACCTCTTCTTCTTCTTCTGCCTTCAATCTTGCCCAGCATCAGGGTCTTTTCCAAATAAGTCAGTGCTTTACAACAGGTGACCAAAATATTGGAGCATCAGCTTCAGCATTAATAGCCTTTCTAGTACAAGGGAAAACTTGGGATGGAAAAATTGACTTGAGTTCAGGTTTTGTGGTGACAAACAGTGAGATAAACAGGAGTGCTGCAGTTGGATGATTAATGAAGCACATAAGCCCTTGTGCTTGGCTTTGAGAGATTATAAATACATGAGTCTCATTGAGCACAACCCGTCGGTTACAAATTGCAAGTCATCTTTCAGTTGTCGTCCCTTCCTGCCTCTTGTTTTGAACAGAATGAGCACACAACCTTGAACCCACCAGCTTCGGAGTCCCAGGTGCCCCGGAATCTGGAGACACACCTGCACATAGACGGCTCTGCAGGAGTTCAGTTAACAAGACGTTCAGCAAAGCTTTGACCTGCAACGTCCCTTCCCATCACTGCACGCTTTGGTGTTGACTGGGAGGCTTGGTTCTCACTGCTCTGTGTTTAGGGGTTGTTACTTCATTAACATTTCTGAGATCCCATTTCTGCACGTCTCACCAGTCACAGAGACAAAGAGCTGTGCGGGCCATTACTTTTTAAAATGTAGTAGATGTATTTGTGTTCGGAGAAGCTTAATAATACTCTCAAGCATCCACTGTTAGAAGCTGCTTGCTTTCAGGAAGGGAACATCATACCTGAAAGATATGTTTGAAGAAAACAACCATGTGGTGACCATCCACAGTATGCCAGGGCATTTGTAGTGAAATCATTACATCCAGTATAACTGGGGCTGCTTCGGGATTTCAGCCTTTGTTGTGATACACACCCACACACACCCCAACAGCAAGCATATATGCTCCGCAGATTAAAATCTCAGCCTCAACAGTACAAAAGACACTTGAATCTTCTGTCTCAGACTCGGCCAGAGTCTGCATCTCCTAACACGAATTCCCTTGTTGTTCAGTTGCTCAGTTGCGTCCGACTCTTTTTCTACCCCATGGACTGTAGCCCTGCCAGGCTTCTCTGTCCATAGGATTTCCCAGGCAAGTGTATAGGAGTGGGTTGCCATTTCCTTCTCCACAGATCTTCCCGACCTAGGGATTGAACCTGTGTCTCCTGCTTGGCAGGCAGATTATTATTTTTAACCACTGAACTACCAGGGAAGTCCCATAATTTCCTTATCTTCTGAAATTCAGGACAATAGATATTTAGTTTACCTGGGCTCTCTGTAATTAAACTCAACTTCATGCTTCCCTGGTGGCTCAGATGGTAAAGAGCCTGCCTGCCAATTCAGGAGACATGAGACGCAGGTTCAATCCCTGGGGTGGGAAGATCCCTTGGAGGAGGGCATGGCAACCCACTCCAGTATTCTTGCCTGGAGAATTCCATGGACAGAGGAGCCTGGTGGGTTATAGTCCATGGACTCGCAAAGAGTCAGACATGATTGAGAGACTAACACTTTCACTTTTTACTTCATCTTAATTGGAAGAGAAATTTTCAAACTGAGAAAGCAGCCTCCCTCCAAGTTTACCCAAATATGAGAAAAGCACAGTTTGATTGCTTTTGTGTTCATTCCTTTTCCTTAAATGCATCTGCCAGAATGGTTCCTGTTCTTCAAGCCAACCAGTTGAGCGATATTTGATCAGGTTCCCTTTACAACACATTTCTTTCTCCTCACTGTATTTCTCCCAAACAACTGAAGTATTAAATATTTCATAACCTGTGGGGCTTGCACCTGGCAGAGTGGCTCAGCCGGAGCAGTCTAGCTTCACACAGTACTGCCCTTGCCAAGCGCTCCCTCATCCCCTCTGTGCTCCAGAAGGCTCTGTGAGTCAACAGATACACTACCTGAAGTGCTTCCTCCTTGGGGGAGAAAACAGGCAAAGACTCCTGCCCTTATCCTGCTCTTATTCACCATCCCTGCGAGTTATGGGATAGAATTTCATCAGAAGAGATGGGACAATTGACTAAACTCTGGTTCCAAAATCAACCCACAGGAAATCAGAGTTACAATGAATATCCCACGATTTGTGTGTGTGTGTGTGTGTGTGTGTTCAAAGGCAGGGTGGACTCAAGCATGATCACCCACCCAGTCACCTTAAAGTCCCTCGTGTCCTCACCTGTGGGTTTATCCTACATATAGTCAGTCACCAGCTTCCCAGGTGGTGCTAGTGGTAAAGAACCTGCCTGCCAATGCACGAGACTTCAGAGACAGGGGCTTGATCCCTGGGTTGGGAAGATCCCCTGGAGGAGGGCATGGCAACCCACTCCAGTATTCGTGCCTGGAGAATCCCATGGACAGAGGAGCCTGGGGTCTATAGTCCATGGGGTCGTGAAGAGTCCGACATGATTGAAGCGACTTAGCACTCAAGCATGCAGTCGGTCACTTCGTGCTGTTGCGTGTACCTCTCGCCAGCCTGGAATCCCCTGTGGTCTTTTTTGCTCCCTCATCCTGCCCCCGCACCCCCGCTGGGCTGGTGGTCTCTGGGCTGCAGTCCTGCCTTCCCTGTCCCTCCAGCCACGCTGCAGCAGTGAGGGCTCCAAATGCAAATTCAACCAACTCTCCTTTCTAGTGGGCTCCCCACCACCAGCAAAATAGAGTCCCAGTGCCTTCACAGGGCATGCAGAGACCATGCACTGGCCACCCCTCTTCTTCCCCACAACCACACACACCTCACTGTCCTGCAATTAGGTGTGTGTGTGTGTGTGTGTGTTGGAGTCGCCCCTTCACTGTGAGATCTTGACGGGCAGCCCTGTCTCTTTCAGATCTGGACCCCCAGTGCCTAACATGGGAAGAGCTCCCTTACTAAATGAGCATATAACCGAGAAAATAATTTTTATACCTTGCCTTATTCCAGACACGATTTGAGCTAGCAACTGAGGAAAATTTACAATCTCCATCCCAATCAGACTGTAAATATACTGAAACGAGCACATGGGTTTGTGAACACATCAAATAAGCTAGGAGGTCTGTGACCTTGGGGGGTGGGAGGGGCTTCACTATAAATGTTAATAATGGCTATCATTTGGCCAGTGTATCAAAAACTTTGTGAGGATTTAAACTCCTCTAATGCTGATCGCCGAAAAATTGATGCTTTTGAACTGTGGTGCTGGAGAAGACTCTTGAGAGTCCCTTGGACTGCAAGGAGATCCAACCAGTCCATTCTAAAGGAGATCAATCCTGGGTGTTCATTGGAAGGACTGATGCTAAAGCTGAAACTGCAATACTTTGGCCACCTCATGCGAAGAGTTGACTCACTGGAAAAGACTCTGATGCTGGGAAAGGTTGGGGGTGGGAGGAGAAGGGGACGACAGAGAATGAGATGGCTGGATGGCATCACCGACTCTGTGGACATGAATTTGAGTGAACTCCGGGAGTTGGTGATGGACAGGGAGGCCTGGCATGCTGTGATTCATGGGGTCGCAGAGAGTCAGACACGACTGAGCGACTGAACTGAACTGAACTGAACTGAATGTGGAGCTTTCTCTTCTTACAGGTGAAGAAGGAAAGGTTAAGAAACGTGTCCAGAGTCATATGATCAACAACGAGTGAAGATTTAGTGCTGGGAACCTTTTATCTCCACATCCCAGGCTCCACCCACTGTGCCACGCCCCCTCTGTTTAAAGCTTGGCTTCTATCCCTGTGAGCACTGCCAACATCTTAAAACAGTTTGCTTATGTCATGGTCAGCAAAGGGACACTGCAGCGTGGCCTTAAAGGAAAAGGTTAGAATTCATGCTGAGAGGTAGTATTGACCGAACCCTGATCGCATCTTTATTTATCCCCAACCCACATCTCCAGAGATCTTCCCCAGGGGCTCAGATAGTAAAGAATCTGCCTGCAATGTGGGAGACCCAGGTTTAACCCCTGGGTCAGGTAGATTACCTGGAGAAGGGAAGGAGGACAAAGGAGCGACAAAGGATGAGATGGTTTGATGGCATCACCGACTCAACGGACAGGAGTTTGAGCAAAGACAGTGAGGGACAGGGAAGCCTGGTGTGCTACAGTCCATGGGGTCGCCAAGACTTGACACAACTGAGTGACCGAACAACAACAATCGTACTCCAGGCTCCTACTCAGGAGCCTTAGAAGCTGCCGAAAAGACACTTTGACCTAAGCTAGTCACCAGGCAACCTGACCATTGGCATCAATTGCCCAAAGGGTACCTTGGAAATGACCGTGAGACTTGCAGGTGAGAGGGTTCGCTGCAAACCCCTCTGCAACTCCTCTGGGTGGTAGGATGTCAGGTCTGCTTTCTAGGGATGGAATCAGTCTCAGAGGCTAGAGACGGAGGCGGCACACCTGGGTTCCAGGCTCTGAGGCTGAGGATATGCAGAGAGGATATTCGGAGAGATGTCTCTGAGGAGAGACGCAGTGACTTAGATGCCCGGGAGCCAAGTGGATCCCCCTCCTAGGTGGGCACAGTGTCTGGCAGACTTGTTCCCAACATGCTCCTCCCCTGGATAGCTAGCGTGTTCAAGGAGTCCACCTTATCACTGGAACAGGCAGAGAGAAGTCCCCAACAGGGAAGCAGGTAAACCCTCCACCAAGACCCAAAAGCACATTGCAGAGGCGTGACTGAGGATAGCAGGTATGGAAAGGAGGCAGCAGAAGGGAGCTGGAACCAGGCCCTGAACCAATGAAAACTACTGTCCTCCAGCTTCCCTGGGGGTCCAGTGGTTAATAATCTGTCTTGCAGTGCAAGGGACCCTGGTTCCATCCCTGGTCCGGGAAGAGACCACATGCCTAGAAGCAGCTAAGCCTGTGTGCCACAACTACTGAGCCAGCTCCCTAGAGTCCTTGAGCCACAACTACTGAGCCCAGGAGCAGCAATCACTGAAGTCCACACATCCTAGAGCCTGTGCTCTGCAACAAGAGAAGCCACCAGCATGAGAAGCCTGCACACCGTGAGGAAGAATAGTCCCCGCTCGCCGCAACCGGAGAAAGCCAAATGGACTCATCCTCTATTGCTCTTCTCCAGAACATCCTGCTGTTTTTTCATCATTGATTATGTTCCTCATGGACAGCATGAGAGCAAGGACTGTGATTCCGCGTGCAGCAATAAAGACCTACCTCAGTCAAAATAAATAAGTAAATAAATAAATCTTTAAAAATATATTTAGCAGCCACAGCACATGCTGCTCCTGCCTCCCTCAAAACCTCTCCAACATCTTAGGGAGACTTCCCGGGCGCTCAAGTCTGCAACACTAGAGATCTTCCAACTCCCCTGCCCTGGGGTTTTTCTAAGTAACCTCCCAGGTCAATTATCAGAACAGTAGCATCTTATTCCAGGTTGACTTCCTGCTCCAGGAGGCATGTAAGCATGTCAGTGGCCTCCGGAAGCACAGAGGTGGGGGTGCTTTGGAGCCTCTCCAGCAGGAGTGACAGAGGCACTAATGTCTGGTCAGTCTCCAACCTCACGAGTGCTGAGTGGCCCAGCACAGTTTCCTGTGCAGCAGCCTTCCCGTCTGCAGCAGACGCAGTGTGGTTTGGGCAGCAACTACCTGCCCAGGCCAGTTTTGCAGCTGAACCTGGAGGCCTAGTCTGCAGCTTCCCTCTCCAGCACTCATCACCATCCTGTAACCCAGTGGTTCTCAAAGACAGGGGTCACTGGACCAGCAGTATGGGCAGGACCTGGGAACCCATTAAAAATGTAAATTCCTGGGCCTCACCCCAGACCTACTGCCTCCGGCAGTGTAACCCAGGAATCTTGGTTTAGCAAGGCTTCCTGGTGATTCTGATGCATGCTAAAGTTTAGGAATCTGTGCTACAAGCCAACAGCCTACAGTAAGTCCACTTCGGCTAAAACTAACTGAAGCGGAGTCTGTTGTCTGCAACTTAACCCTGACTGAATCACAGTCCCTGCTCTCATGTTGTCTATGAGGAACATAATCGATGATGACAAAACAGCAGGATGTTCTGGAAAAAAACAAAATAGGGGCACTTCATCCAGCCAAAAATGGTGATCCCTCAACTATTTTGACTATATGTCCATCTCAAAGTTTTTGAACGTCTACCTTCAATGGTTATACTTATTCCTAAATTTTATGGACAACACTCATTCCTAAATATTATGAACACTCTATTAGTATATCATAAAACACATATAAAGAGAACCACAGCAGGTGAGATTTTTAAATGAACAAATATTAATAGTCAAAATAAACACAAATTCTAACATCTGCATCCTGCACCTCTGTAGGTGACACTTTAGTGATCACTGGTCTCGAGTGCAGGAAACCTTCCAGCAGAATAGCAGAATCGAAGAAATTTAAAAGACAGTGCATGATGCATTTACGGAACCAAGTAGGCAACAGTGACTAGAAAGAAGGAGAGGGGTAACCAGAGATGACAATGATGATGATGACAATAAATAACATTATTGAGCAACTTACATGGTCATTTAGCGCTGAAAGCAACCCCATAAAGTAGATTTATTATCTCCATTTTTCAGGCTGGGAAATTGAGGCTCAACTGTCTCCTACCTAGTAAGTGGCAGAGCTATTATAATTATTTTCATATTTTTTAAATAAAATAACATGGATAAGACAGTAAAAACAATGCAGCACTTAATCACCTTATGCTCCTATTAATAAGTGAAAACATTAGAAAGAAACTATAAATAAGCCTTAATGAGTCCTTTTGCAAATAAATGGATAAACTGTAGTGGTCCATCCCAAGGAATACTACTCAGACATGAAAAAGGAATGGATTATTGATACATACAAAGACCTGGATGAATTTCCAAATCATTATGCAAAGTGTAATGAGTTAAAGAGAAAAAGAGTCACACTATATGATTCCATTTCTATAAAACTCTAGAAATGGCAAATTAATCTATAGTGACAGAAAGGAGATTGAGTGATGGCCTAGGAATAAGGGGAGAAAGAGGGAGGGACAGACAGACAGCAAAGGAGGAAACTTTTGAAATTGACAGATATGTTCATTATCTTGACCATGATGATGGTTTCATGAGAGAAGATATATGTCAAGTTGTATCAAATTGTATATTTAAAGTGTCAATATACACAGATAATTGTATGGTAAATACCCCTCAATTAAGCTGTTGAAAAAATAAAACAAAAAGCACACTTAATTTACATGGCAATTTAAAAAATGTTATTCACAATAACCTTTGCAAATTGATTGATTAAAATCACAGCTATGATTAAAGCCTGGAACGGTCTGCTACTCCCATAACAAAGAACCACAGACCTGGAGGCTTAAACAACAGAATTGTATTGTCTTTCAGTCTGGAGGCTAGAAGTCCAAGGTCAAAGTGTCAGCAGGGCTGGTTTCTTAGGAAGCCACTCCCTCTGGCTTGCAGATGCCACCTCCTCCCCGTGTCCTCACATAGTCTTCTCTCTGCGTACGTTGATGTCTGTGTCTTAATCACCTGTTCTCATGAGGACATGAGTCATATGTGATTACAGCCCTGCCTAATGGCCTCGTTTTCATTTAATCACCTGTTTAAAGACTCTGTCTTCAAATACAGCCACGTTCTGAGGTTCTGGGGGTTAAGGCTTCAACACAGGAATTGGGGAATAAGGTACAATCCAGCCCATAACAAACCATGTCTCTGCATATATTACAGCACTTACCACACAGTTCATTTAGACACAGCCTACTGCAAGGAGATCCAACCAGTCCATTCTAAAGGAGGTCAATACTGGGTGTTCATTGGAAGGACTGATGCTAAAGCTGAAACTGCAATACTTTGGCCACCTCGTGCGACGAGTTGACTCACTGGAAAAGAGTCTGATGCTAGGAAGGATTGGGGGTGGGAGGAGACAGGGACGACAGAGAATGAGATGGCTGGATGGCATCGCTGACTCGATGGACATGAGTTTGAATGAACTCCGGGAGTTGGTGATGGACAGGGAGGCCTGGCGTGCTGTGATTCATGGGGTCACAAAGAGTCGGACACGACTGAGCAACTGAACTGAACTGAACTGAACTGAATTGCTTTTAGGATATTCTGGTTATGTGAATCGCATGATTCAAAAAGAGATTTTCTTCTTTTTTTTTTTCAAGTCCTTATTGAGTTTGTTACAATGTTGCTTCTGTTTGATGTTTTGGTGGGGTCTTAGTTTCCCAACCAAGGATCGAACTAGCACCCTCTGCTTTGGAAGGTGAAATTTTAACCACTGGACTGAATACCAGGTAAGTCCCAAGAGATCTTCCTGAATTAGCATTTCTATTAAGCTAGCAAAAGCCATACTTGAGCTTTTGGTTTTGAAAAAAACCCACAGGGACAAGAGATAAACAGGCAGGAGGAAATGTGATCTTTCGGGAGATGAAGAGGGTTGGGAGTTGGGGGAGACAGGGCTGAAAACAGAAAGAAGGCCTGGAAGTTATTCCTTCCAACGACGTCCCGTAGGAAAGAGAAAAGAGACAGGATCACCGAGTTGCTTTCTCTTTATCTCAGGTCCTGTCTTACCATCTGCCTGCCTGGATGGACCCACATGAAGTTTTTGTCCAGCCAGGTCTGAGACCTATTTGTCCTGGGTCACTGGAGAAACACCCCAACCCCAAAGGAAAATCATGACTTTACGACTTAAATGACCGCATTTCCAGGCAGAGCTCCTTCCTTGTTCTGAGGCCAAACTGGTAGCTGCTGCATTTGTGAGCCCCTCTTGCCAAGGGCAGGAAATTCAAGCCAGAGTCAGGCAGGTGGGGAGCTCAGGTGTGGTGGGAATCAGGATGCTCGGCGGATAAGCACCTTCCAAGTGAGGCCTTTGTGTTTTTGTTCAATCTAATAAAGTTCAGTTTAGAAGTGTGCACAGGTTTCTAGATTGCAAAGCATTCTTACTGGGCCTGTGATGAAAATGTCCCCTTTGGGGTGAGCTTCTTGGACTTCTATGTGCAACTGGGGAGCAAAGATCTTTTTTAAATGTTATTTATTTTTTACTGTGCTGGGTCTTCACTGCTGCCCGGGCTTTTCTCTAGCTGCGGCAAGTGGGGGCTACTCTCCAGTTACGGGGCATGGCCTTCTCACTGCAGTGGCTTCTCTTGCTACAGAACACGGGCTCTAGGACAGGTGGGCTTCAGTAGCTGTGGCTCCCGGGCTCTAGAGCACAGGTTTCAACAGTTGTGGCGCTTAGTTGCTCCACATCATGTAGGATCTTCCCAAACCAGGGATCTAGCCCCCCAGGCTCCTCTGTCCATGGACTTCCCCAGGCAGGAATACTGGAGTAGGTAGCTACTCCTTCTCCAGGGGATCTTCCCAACCCAGGGCTTGAACCCAGGTCTCCAGTATTGCAGGCGGAGTCTTAACTATCTGAGCCACCAAGAAGCCCCAGGGGAGCAAATACCTTACCTCAGGCTTGAGGGGAACTGATGACATGAGTGTGACCTGAGCGTCGTCCTGTGACTGTCAGATACGCACCCGGCCTTGTACTACACCTGAAAGAATCACAGTCCCTTTTCCAGAGGTTTCTTTAAAGAATAGGTAAATGACTTGCATTTAGTTACATGTTTGACAACCTCCCATGCATTATTTCAATGCTGAGGTGGGAGGTGGAGGATCTGAGGAACCACCCGCGTTATCGATTTGGGGAAGTCATTTTGTCCTCTCCGGGTGTCCCTTTCTTCACGAGGAACTGCTGCTGATTCTTTGATTTCCACCGAAACCCTCACAGAGTAAATCAAGAGGGAGGAAGATCTACACGGTATCTGAGCTGGACTCAAAATCGAGTGGGCAACTAGAAAATTATGATTATTAAAGGATTATGATTTTTTCCATAATTATTATGTGACCATTTATTGGTTATCTACCACATGTCAGGCACTGTTGTAGACTATAATATATATATAACTTAATTCTCACCACAGTAAGAAATAAATAATAATAGTTACCATTTTTATATCAGTAAAATGAGGTTCAGGAAGCAACAGTTAGAACTGGATATGGAACAACAGACTGGTTCCAAATAGGAAAAGGAGTACGTCAAGGTTGTATATTGTCACCCTGCTTATTTAAGTTATATGCAGAGTACATCATGAGGAACGCTGGGCTGGAAGAAGCACAAGCTGGAATCAAGATTGCCAGGAGAAATATCAATAACCTCAGATATGCAGATGACACCACCCTTATGGCAGAAAATGAAGAGGAACTAAAAAGCCTCTTGATGAAAGTGAAAGAGGAGAGTGAAAAGGTTAGCTTGAAGCTCAACATTCAGAAAACTAAGATCATGGCATCTGGTCCCATCACTTCATGGAAAATAGATGGGGAAACAGTGGAAACAGTGTCAGACTTTATTTTTTTAGGCTCCAAAATCACTGCAGATGCTTGATTGCAGCCAGGAAATTAAAAGACGCTTACTCCTTAGAAGGAAACTAATGACCAACCTAGATAGCATATTAAAAAAGAGAGACATTACTTTGCCAACCAAGGTCCGTCTAGTCAAGGCTATGGTTTTTCCCGTGGTCATGTATGGATGTGAGAGTTGGACTGTGAAGAAAGCTGATCGCCGAAGAATTGATGCTTTTGAACTGTGATGCTGGAGAAGACTCTTGAGAGTCCCTTGGACTGCAAGGAGATCCAACCAGTCCATTCTAAAGGAGATCAATCCTGGGTGTTCATTGGAAGGACTGATGCTAAAGCTGAAACTGCAATACTTTGGCCACCTCATGCGACGAGTTGACTCACTGGGAAGACTCTGATGCTGGGAGGGATTGGGGGCGGGAGGAGACAGGGACGACAGAGAATGAGATGGCTGGATGGCATCACCGATGGAGGTGAGTTTGAGTAAACTCCGAGAGTTGGTGATGGACAGGGAGGCCTGGCGTGCTGTGATTCATGGGGCTGCAAAGACTGAGCGACTGAACTGAAACTGAACTGAACTGAAAATGAGGTTGGGGAAAATTCCTTGCCCAGGGACTCACAAATCTGAAGCAGCAAAGCTGAATTCAGACCAAGATTTATCTGATTTAAAAGCCCACTCTTGCTTCTCCACCACTCCTCACTTTTCTGAAAAAAAGGCCCTAAAACTCATTTGGGATTGTACCTGAGTGCTGTTATTTGGTGAGTTATCTTTGTATGTCTATTCAGAACGCAAGGTTCTTAATACAGAAAGAACGGGTCTTTTTCTGGCTTTGGTTTAGCAGAGTACTCAAACCTGTGTCTTTAAAATGTGACTTGAAGGTCAGTATCTGACTTAAGATATTGTACCAACATCAGGCTCCTGGTTTTGACAATGAACTGTTGTTATATAAAGATTGCAGGCGAAACTGAGTGACGTGTACATGGGAATTCTCTGAACTATTTTGCAACGTTTTATGAATCTTAATCTAGTTCAAAATAAAAGTATTTTAAAAATGTTACTTGGCAATGATGATAAGGAACACTGTGGTGTACAGAAGAACAAAGAGAACCTGGATCCCAGGTTCTAAAGCTGACCTTCAACAACTGCTCTGAATGGCTCTGCAGAAGTCCCGTGTCCAACTGAGGCCTGAAAAAGTTCAGATGGTGTCCAAGTCCCATGTGAGCCCCGAATAGTAATTTCTGTTGTGAAATATATATATACAATGTATATATATATATGTTCTACAGAAGTTATTAAGTGACCAGGTTGGGATTTGAACTCTTGATGACTGGGTACAAAACCTATTTTCTTTCTTCTATAAAACACTGCTGTAGAAGTTGCACTGACTGCAGAGATGATTTTTGGTTGTTCTAATTAATTGGTTAATATTTTTTTCCTTTCACCTTGTTGAAATAATTGCTAATTAGTAAACTGTAAAACTAACACTTTAGATTTCCCAGGTCTGTCTCACTGGAAATAAAAGAAATTTTAAATCTTGACTAGGGAAAAAAAAAAAAATTCTAGACCTCCACTTTTGGATGCAAGAATATATATATATACATCTAACTTGCTTCCTCCCAAAACACACTAAAACTGTCGCAAAGGGATGCTTTAAAGACACATCCCCCAAAGGACAGGGGGGCCAAGAGGAGATGACAGCAACAGAACGACAGAAGCTGGGAGGCAGATGAGTGAGTGACGACGGGCCGACAGGCCTGGAGCTGGCTGGAGGTAAAGCTGAGGGTGAATGCCCTTCACACGCCGGGACCCTCACAAAGCTCAGGCACCAACAGCACCAGTGTCCCTGGAGATGGAGACACAAAGAGGGCGGCTAAAGGAAGGCCTGGGTGAAAACCCCAGAGATACAGATCTCTAGATTGCTCCCCCTACTCAGGGCCCCTGGCAGACAGCTTTTCCCCTATCTGATCAGACTCTAGAGAGTTCCCTCTCTTAGGAGGGAAAGATAGAAGCTGAAATTGTCACGTCAAAACCAAGAAGAGCAAATGACTGCTCACACAATGACCATGGAGTGCTGAGACTTCCCACCCTCCTCCTCCAGCTTAGCTCCCAGAACGCAGAGCTTAAGCTTCCAGGCAGGAGGCTAAAGTTCTGCCATGGAGAATCTGACCACGCCAAGAGAAACAAGCCAAAAATACTGAAATTAGGAAATGTGTACAACCAGCTCACCCTGCAGGAAAGCTCACTCTCCACCAGTCCAGCCTGGAGCTCAGAGTTTCCAGTTAGATTTTTTGGTTCTATCATAAAGACAGATATTAAACAAGAGAAAAACGCAACTGGGAGGTTACGTAGGGAGAAAAGAACTTTCCCCCAAATAATTAGTATCCTCAGAGACATGAGAGAGGATGTATGCAAAAGAGAGCTATTTTAAACAGAAACATGTAGAGAACAACAGCAGAAAGAGCTCTGGGAATTAAAAACATGAACACACAGATGACAAATTAAAGAGGCAGGAAAAAAACGTTAGTGGGAAGTATCTCAGAAACTAGAGCAAAAAACCCAAAAACATTAGAGAAAAGAAAAACAGCGGGTAAGTCCAGTAAGTGTGATGTTTAAATAATGGAAGTCTACGAAATAGAGGAAAGAGAAATAGAAAAGAGTCAACCAGCAACAAAACTATTCAAGAAAATTTCCCAGAACAGAAGTACATGAGATGCCAGAATCAAAGTGTCCACCAAGAACCAACACAATGGATGAAAACAGACCGAGGAACATCACTGGGGAACTTCTAGACTCTGGGACCAAACAAGACCCAACGGGTTTTCCATAAAGATAAAACAGGTCAAACACCAGGATCAGGAAACACACTGACCTCAGACTTTTAAGAGCAGAAAGACAACGGACAGGGGGTCCAGTTGTAGGTAAGACAGTAAGCGGATCCTTCACCCAGACTCTCCTGTGGACTGCCCTTATAAAACCTGGACAGAAGGACACAGCAGCTGTCTGAGGAATTCGAAAAATAAACAGGAGCAGACAGACTGATGAAGACCAGAATCCAAAGTACCACTGAACCAGCGATGCAGGCATCGTTTTTTCCTCTGTAATATCCGGCTTTGACTTTCGGCAGTGTGACAGTTATGGCAGCTGCAGCCTGAGGTGCCAAGGGTGGAATATCACTCAGCAATAAAAAGGAACAAATTATTGATCCATGCAATAGAATGGATGACTCTTAGATGCCTTCGGCTAAATGAAACAAACCGGATCCAAAAGACTATTATGTTTCCGTTTATTTAAGATTCTGAAAAAGGACACACTTTGTGCAGGGACAGAAAATAGGTCAGTGATCACTACGTGACAAAGTAGAGGGAGGGGCTGACCATAAAGTGGAAGCTTCAGGGCATTTTTGTGATAGAATTATTCTGTATCATAACTGTTCCTTGCATTTGTCAAAACCCATAGATAGACCTGTACATCACAAAGAATGAAATTCGCTATGTGTAAATTAAAAAAAAACAAACAAACCAGGATATGGAAGAAAGCCCCCACCCAAAAAATGTAAGTGGTAACAAATTAACCTAAATGTTAACAATGAATAATATAACCACAGAGGAAAGCAGTGAAGAAAAAACTTTGGAGCTTTGAAGACAGTATTTAGCAGGGTAGTTTCAAGTTTAAGACAGCATTTCCCACCCCACCCCCGCCCCCCACCCCCAGCCCAGGATGTGTATTAACTGAAAAAGGAAAAATAATAACTTTACCTCGTCTGTTAGGCAAAGGAGGAAGGTAAACCTCACCAGTAATGAGAATTCTCAACACCATGAATCTCTGGACATGATACACTGAGAAGGGTACATCATTTCTGTTGTATCCTTGCTACAAACTCATCATGAACAGACACACCAACCCAAATAGAGGGTTGGTTTTATTCTACAAAATAACAGATGGGTGTTCTTCAGTAGTGATAAAGTCATGAAAGTGAACAGGTAAACCCCAAGGAACTGTCACAGGCTGGGAGAAACTAAGCAGAAGTAACCTCTAAACATGATGTGGGATCCTGGGACAGAAAAGGGGCATTTAGTAGAAAAACTGATGAGCTGCAAATCATAAACCCATAGTTCGACGTTTTACACCAAAGTTAATGTCCTGGTTTTGATCATCGTACTATGATTATATAAGACATAAAAATTAGGGGAAGCTGGATGAGGGAATATGAAAACCCTCCATACTATTTTCAGTTTTCTGTCTCAAATTATTCCAAAATAGAAGGTGTTTTTTTGTTTGTTTGGACCACGTGGCTTGCGGGATCTTCATTCCCCAACCAGGGATTGAACCCTAGCCCTCAATACTGAAAGCGTGGAGTCCTAACCCCTCCAGGGAATTCCCCAAAAAGGTGTTGTTGTTGTTAAGTACATACTATGTTAAAATGTCATCTTACATCCAAAGCTGATCTGTCCCAGATAATTGCTGAGGTTCCCCAGGAACGACGTGCGTTGAGTGCCAAGTCTCTCAGTCATGTCCGATTCTTTGCAACCCTTTGGGCTCTAACCTGCCAGGCTCCTCTGTCCATGGGATTTTATAGGCAAAATACTGGAGTGGGTGCCATGCCCTCCTCCAGGAGATCTTCCCAATCCAGGGGTCAAACTGCATTGCAGGAGGATTCTTTACCCACTGAGCCATCAAGGAAGCCCCAGTAATGATGTGGATTTATAAATCACACAAGAGCTCAACCCTAGTGGACGAGTGAGTTGGTGTCCGGGATCCTCTTACCCCTTTTTCTACATCAGCCCGTAGGTTTGGCTACAATTCCCAGGCCTTGGCCTTTGCTGAACTAGAAAAAGGAAGAGGAAGGGGAAGCGAACAGCCCCTGGGGTGGAAGCTGTCTTCCTGTGCTCCTCTAAGCTCCTTTCTGCTCCAGCTCTCCAGTTCTCGAACCCCCAAGGAAGCTACTCTTTCACCGTGTCCAGAAGACTACAGGATGATAGAGTGTAGGTTGGATGGGTGATGCCTGTTTATGCCCCTGGAATTTTTCAAACCATCTCCATGCTTACAAATCTGAGCTTTTATGTCACATTTGTGGGGAAATAAGCAAGCAGCTGCCAGCCGGTAGCAAGACTCTTCATGTTCAGAAGCTCCTCCGCGTAAGCAGCACATTAAGTCCTGAAAGGTTTTCTTAAGAGCACTATTTGTCCTTCCAGTTGCCTGGGAGGGGTTTACCGTTTGCAGCCCTCAGGTTTATATACTTCCATCAAACCGGAGGGTTTCAAAACCAAGTCTGTGCTGCTCCTCTGAGCTGGTGTCTGTCCTCCCAGGCATATTTTCCCAGCACATTTCCCCAGCACATTTCCCAGAGCTTTTCTACGGCTGCAGTGCATTGAGAGACAGGCCATCTGCAAGGACTATAAGACTCTCTCCCCAGCTGTTTCACAGCTATCACCCCACCCTACTTTGAAGTCAGGGAAATTCAAAGGAGCCTCGAACGGAGGAAGTATCCGTGGCTGGGGGCCAACGTTTCATCACTTCAGCCTCCGAGTCTTCAAACAAAGTCCTGGCAGGCTCCTGGGGGGAAGCTGGGAGGCTGTCCATGTGGAACCTCCCAGCCCGGACGCTCCCAGGCCTTTGGGTTCTGTCCATCACGCGACCCGTCTCTTGCTGGTTATCATTGGCTGTTGAGCCAAGGCAGCTTCAGACACTGCCTTTTAGAACCTTTCCTAACACTGAATGACTTGGTCACACCCAAAGCCAACGACATTCAGGATTTTTTCACTGCTTTTCATTTTTTAAAAATTACCTCTCGTTTGTACTTCACACTCGTAAACTACTCATGGACACGACATGGGGTTACAAATATTCGTCAGATACCTCTGGCTCAGCATGAGCAGAGCAGGCACACTGCAAACCAAGGTGGCTGCGGCCAAGACCTTGACCCTGGTCACCGGTGGCGAGCAGAGCCTTCTCGGGAGAGCACAGCTTTGCTGTAACCACGGAGAGGGCCTCTGTATCTCCCACAAAGAACAAGGAGATTCCAAAGCTGGTGCTTGGTACACTGTTTCCAGAATCAACAGCAGCAGGAGGTGGACACAGTGATGTGGAAGGTTTGGGCAGAAATCTATTTATCTACATAATTTAAAAAAATAATCAGGGGCTTCCCCAGCAGCCCACGGGTTTATACTCCACGCTTCCAATGCAGAGGCGTGCGTGCATGCTTAGTTGCTTCAGCGACCCCATGGACTGTAGCCAGCGAAGCTCCTCTGCCCATGGGATTCTCCAGGCAAGAATACTGGAGTGGGTTGCCACATCCTCCTCCAGGGGAAGTTTCCCAACCCAGGGACTGAACCAACGTCTCTTTTGTCTCCCCAGTGCAGGGGGTGTGGCTTCAATTCCTAGTCTGGGAACTAAGATCCCATATGCTGCGCAGCCCAGCCAATAAGTTAAAAAATAAGGCCTAATTAAGGTAAGTAATTAAAAAAAAATAGAAATAATCAAAGATTGCTTCAGAAATTTTTTAAAGGGTTACATTGTTTAGATGTTTACTCTGTGTCAAGCACACGCATCAGCTCACTGAATTCTGAGAACGATGCCACAATACAGATGTTATTGTTCCCAGATGACAGACTAGGAAACCAAGACACTGACTAGTAAAGGAACTTCTCCAGAGTCGCACAGCTAATTAGGGGCAACACTGAGACTCAAACCTGGGTCTCTGACTGCAGAATTCAACCACCAAGGCCCCTCAGACTCAGGGGCCTTGGGTCAATCCCTGACTGAGGAACCAAGATCCCAGGTGCCACCTCAACACAGCCAAAAACAAAGAAACATTCTCTCCCGTGCACCAAATCCACTAATATGCATCACAGACACGATGACAGGATTAAAAAAACAACAAAAAATAAATAGAGTAGAAATGAGCGTGCTTCTCTCCTTAGGAGTATGACCCTTTTCCTCACGACACTGTCACCTAGGAGTGCTGGCCTGGGAGCCCTGGGTCTCCTCCTGTGGCCATCTCTCTAGATGGCCTGACCCCACACCTGAAGAAGCCTCACATACTAATAAAAAGAAAGATACCAGAACACATTAGCTAACAAACAAAAGGATAGAAGAAAGAAAAAGAACCCACACAACTGGAAGCTGATGGTGGCCCTCAACCAGGGGTGATGTGGCCCCCAGGGGACATTTGGTAACGCCAGAGGGTACTGTTGATTGCCTGACTGGTGTATCCATTGCAGAGTGGAAACCACTGGGTAGCAGTCAAGAGGCTAATAATCAATTCTACAGAGCACAGGGTGGGGGTGGGGGGTGGGGGGAGTCCTCACTGCCCTACCCCGCCCAGTCCTCAATTACAATGGTCTGGGGGAGGTGGGGCCCCAGTGGAAGGACCAGCAATGCTCCCGAGCCGTTGTCCAGCAGAGGAGGATGAAGGGTCAGGAAGCTGGAAGCTGGGTCAAATGGCAGCTCACTGGTGGGGGCTGGGGGGGGGAAGGGAGGTGACCACTCACACTCAGGCTCATTTTACCCGGCTAATTCGTGCATCTACTGATCATCAGAACCGCCAGCCTCCTCTCCCCAATAAGCAACATGTTGGAAGCCTTCCCGAATTCAAAATACTGCCTGACAAGCTAGGCACATGATTTGACCAGGCAACTTTCCTCTGTGCAGCGGTGTGTCTCAGGGGAGTCCATGGGAGAGAGAGATGTGGCATAGACAAGGTCACAGAGGCCCCGGCAGGTGACAACGCCAGCGAAGAATGTTACCACCAGAGGAGGAGAGAGGCCCTGAAGGCTGGTCAGGAATCCTGGTCCCCACTTACCTGAGCAGAACAGGTGATCAGGCTCTGCAATGGGGAGGGAGGTGAAGGCGGAGCTATGACCTGATATCGCTGCAAACATACCTCCACTCGAGGAACTAAAACGAGATGTGTGTTACGCTCACTTCACGAGAAGCTGAAGGTCAGAGTTCTGCCAGGGGCTTCCCTGGTGGCTCAGAGGGTAAAGTGTCTGCCTGCAATGTGGGAGACCTGGGTTCGATCCCCAGGTCGGGAAGATCTCCTAGAGAAGGAAATGGCAGCCCACTCCAGTATTCTTCCCTGGAAATTGCCATGGACAGAGGAGCCTGGTAGGCTACAGTCAATGGCAACTTCACTTCTGCCAGGAAGGAACCAGCCTGCAGTCAGACACAGCTGGTTCTGAGTTCCAGCCTTGAGATGCTGTCACCATGTGACTGCGGCCAGGAAACAATCTCTCTGAGCTTCCTGGGTCTCTTGTCTGCAGCAGGACTAATTATCAGCCACTCCTGAGGTGTGACATGTGGAACGAGGCACGCGGTGGTGCTGGGCGCAGAGCGAAGGCAGTACCGCGTTCTGCCCTCTCTACCTGCTCCCTGCACTGGCACATGTGATGGAGATTGTTTTTCCCTGAGTGTGACTGGGAGAAGGGACCCTGGCCAAGGCTTTTTATTAAATGGAATTTACCTCGATGAATAATTCCATGCGAGATGTCCAGATAAGCATACTTGTCTTTAACAAGTATTTGTGAATCTAGGACCCAGAAAATGACTCCTTGAGATACACTTACAATGGAGCCAGAAGCAGATAGAGCCTGAAGCTAATGGAAATGAAACTTCAGGCCTCTCACTTTCCAGCCCCCAGTGGAGGCCCAGGCAGCAGCCCCAGACACACATTCATGGTCATTTGCTTCTGTAAACTTGGCAGTGGTGAGATGCTATGACCTTCATCGCTTAAGATAGCTGCTTCTTTCTACTCTGACTGCTCTTTGGCCATATTCCTCCTCTTTTTGGGTGACTCTGGAGTGGCCGCGGATATTCTGGGTCTGGCAAAGAGGAACCTGAGCTAAAGATACCTTTACTTTGGCTTAAGATAGACTTATACATTTACAAACTATATTTATAGTCGAGTTACTGAAAGCTGCTCTGGAGTAGGGAAGATCTCCAGAAATGTTCCTACGGCTCCCTCCCCCCCGGTCCCCCACCCTGCATAGAGATGGGAAGGCTCAGATCCAGAGGGCGGGGCACAATTCGAGCATGTCCTGCGGGGTCTGGCACCAGAAGTATTCTGGGCGGGGAGGAGAAACAAGATTTGAAACCGAGCCAGAAGAGACCAGTCCAAAGCTGCTGCTGCTAAGTCACTTCAGTCTGGAGGAAATCGTTCCAATCATCAAGCTTGTACAATTATAGGCACACTTAAAGCTGATTAAGTGCACAACAATAAAGTTCTCTCCTTTCAAGAAGATGAGTCTATCAAAGAATATACACCGTCAAAATGCAAGTTTAAAGAGGTGTGTCAAGCAAGCAATAAGTATTTTTATGAATTTTGTGATACTTCAAAAAAATATGTGTTTACTGTCAATATTTGGCTGTACCCAGTCTTAGCTGTGGGCTTTCCTTGAAGCTCACTTGGTAAAGAATCTGCCTGCAGTGCAGGAGACCTGGGTTCAATCCCTGAGTTGGGAAGATCCCCTAGAGAAGGAAACGGCAATCCACTCCAGTATCATTGCCTGGAAAATCTCACGGACAGAGGAACCTGGTGAGCTGCAGTCCATGGGGTTGCAAAGAGTCGGGCACGACTGAGCGACTAACACTTAAGTCTTAGTTGCAGGAGGCAGGATCTTTGATCTTCATTGCAGAATGTGGTATCTAGATCCCTGACCAGGGATCAAACCCAGGCCCCTGCATTGGGAGCCTGGAGTCTTCACCACTGGACCACCAGGGAAGTCCTCTCTGATACTGTGATAGCTAGTTTTCTCTCTAATTTTCTATTCTCTTCAAAAGGGCCTCTCAAACTGTAAAAACTTCATGCCCTACAAAAACTGGATCCATCCATACTTTTTGAAGAGAGCAGAGTGAAGGAAAAGTGAAGAGGGAGTTAACTAAATGTCCTGCAATAACTATATTCCAGTGATACAGTGGATCTAGAAACCTGGACATTTCCTTGTGTATTTGTTCCTTCTGAATACCCTGCTTATTTAACTTATATGCAGAGTACATCATGAGGAACGCTGGGCTGGAAGAAGCACAAGCTGGAATCAAGATTGCCGGGAGAAATATCAATTACCTCAGATATGCAGATGATACCACCCTTATGGCAGAAAGTGAAGAGGAACTAAAAAGCCTCTTGATGAAAGTGAAAGAGGAGAGTGAAAAGTTTGGCTTGAAGCTCAACATTCAGAAAACAAAGATCATGGCATCTGGTCCCATCACTTCATGGGAAATAGATGGGGAAACAGTGGAAACAGTGTCAGACTTTATTTTTGGGGGCTCCAAAATCACTGCGGATGCTGATTGCAGCCATGAAATTAAAAGACGCTTACTCCTTGGAAGGAAAGTTATGACCAACCTAGATAGTATACTAAAAAGCAGAGACATTACTTTGCCAACAAAGGTCCATCTAGTCAAGGCTATGGTTTTTCCCATGGTCATGTATGGATGTGAGAGTTGGACTGTGAAGAAAGCTGATCGCCGAAGAATTGATGCTTTTGAACTGTGGTGGTGGAGAAGACTCTTGAGAGTCCCTTGGACTGCAAGGAGATCCAACCAGTCCATTCTAAAGGAGATCAATCCTGGGTGTTCATTGGAAGGACTGATGCTAAAGCTGAAACTCCAATACTTTGGCCACCTCATGCGAAGAATTGACTCACTGGAAAAGATTCTGATGCTGGGAGGGATTGGGGGCAGGAGGAGAAGGGGACGACAGAGAATGAGATGGCTGGATGGCATCACCAATGGAGGTGAGTTTGAGTGAACTCCGGGAGTTGGTGATGGACAGGGAGGCCTGGTGTGCTGTGATTCATGGGGTCGCAAAGAGTCAGACACCACTGAGCGACTGAACTGAACTGAACTGAACTGAAGACGGTTAAGTAAAATATCAATTTAAGGCTCCAGATTACATCAGTGGATTTTCCTTCAGGGCTGAGTCTGTATCACACAGTGTTTCAGAAATTACTTTATATATAATGTGAAATAAAATAGGTAATTTTTGTTTGTTTGTTTAAAATGTTGTCAGTTTCTGCTGGGGCCTTTAATCTGTATTTAGCTTTCCCTCCAGTCAAGACTCTATAAAACTCTACATTCACTCCCACCATTGTCACCTCTAGGCAAAAATCAAACTTAGCTTGATAATTCCAGTTTCTGAGAGCGAAAATAACACGAGACAAGCTCCAGAAAGTGAAAGAACTTCTTTCTAAATTCAAACAAGGAAACATTCAGGTGGGCAAGAGTCCTTGCAGCGTGTGTTGCAACCGCAGGAAGATTTAAAGGAGCCACACTGGGGATGCTGGCTGGCACATTACTGAAAAACTCCAGAATCACCCAGGGGCTCCCCGTGCCCCTCCCCACTCCTCCCCTCCCCGAACTTCACCCACCCAGGAGCAGAAATTCCAGAAGAAACAGAAGAGGGGGATTTCTGCTCCTAAAGGATGCGGTCCACCACCAGCGCAAGAACGGCCCGCACCTCCCGCCCCGCG
Organism: Moschus berezovskii; assembly: GCF_049115385.1. Classification (NCBI taxonomy): domain Eukaryota; kingdom Metazoa; phylum Chordata; class Mammalia; order Artiodactyla; family Moschidae; genus Moschus; species Moschus berezovskii. The sequence continues at coordinate 56,330,698 of NC_142472.1, forward strand.
GCCCGGCGGGCCGAGTCCTGGGAGCAGAGCAAAACCAGCGGGTATTTTCGGCTCTCTTCTTTCCCTTGGAAAGAGCTTAGCAAGACATCCCACCCACCCTGTATACCTTTCGTTGCAGTCCTGCTTGTTTTGTTTTTTTTTAATTAAAAACAGAGTTTGTGTCTTTAAAACCTTCATTTCCCTCCCCCCTCCCGGTAGTAAGCTTTAGTTAATGATGGCCAGGCGGCTTCTGTGTCTCCGCACCACGTGACTGGGGCACGTGACTTGGAGCGGGCAGCGGTGGTGGTTCCTTGCAGTTGAATTTAAAAAAAAGATCAAGCTTATTATTGCATGAAAAAGCCTGGGCAGCTCTTCAGGGCAATGTGATGCCCGGGCGGGTTACACAATGCGCGGCAGCGCTGGGAGGCGTTTTCTAAAGAACACAAGACAAATACGGGTTTTATGGTTTCCAGAGCGGCGAGAGTCCATTTTCTGCTCGGAAAATGTAGGGTGAGCCTGAAGCAGGAATGCACCCAGTTTCTTCCGAGCCACGTTCGTCCTTTACTGGGATGAGGCAGGCGGACCGCGGGGCACACAAATAACGCAGGAAAAGAGGAAACCCAGTCCCCTCCTCAAGTGAAGATTCAGGATTGACTAAGTTACCTTTCTCCCTCCCGGGAAAGTCTTCAAAATATGCTCTCCTTTATTTATACAGGGCTTTCCTGGTGGCTCACAAGGTAAAGAACACACCTGCAATGCGGAAGACCTGGGTTCGATCCCTGGTTTGGGAAGATTCCCTGGAGAAGGGAACGGCTACCCACTCCAGTGTTCTGGCCTGGAGAATCCCATGGACAGAGGATCCTGGAGGGGGTGGGGTGGGGGCGGCTATAGTCCATGGGGTCACAAAGAGTCGGACATGACTAAGCTACTAAGCACAGCATTTATAAAGAATAAAAACTAGAAATGACATTTGGAAATTCAAATTTTAAATGATGTGTTCATTTCACATTCCCCCCGGCCCTGAAGATTGCTAGAACCTTAGCAGTTAAATTTTGGTTCAGCACATCCTGAAGAAGAAAGCCCAAGAAAGATTAGTCTTTCTACAGGTGGGAAGAGCTAGGCGGGCCCTTTGCAGGTCAGGCTGTAGGTGGGCCTGGATGCAAATATATGCAACTCTTCTCCAAAGGGCCCCGCCCCTGCCCCCCCCACCCCCGCCCCCCCCCCCGCCCCCGCCCGGCAGGTGCCGCCCTGACTGTGCCCGTCTCCTACTGTCCTCCCCGGATTCCCCTATCTGAAGATGCCCTGCAGCATTTTGCTTTCTCTCATCTGTAGGGTAGTCTTTCAGTGATGACTCAGTTACAGGAGAGAGAGATAAGGGAGGAACAATAACCATGGTTCTCGCCTTCTCGGAATAGCGCTGCTTTAGAGCCACAGAGGAGAACCACAGTCACTTTCCCACCCAGGCCTGTTCTGGAACAAGAGGCAAGCCCTTCCCCAGCTCAGGCCAGACTTCAGTGAGGCATTCATTCACTCCACCGATGTGGATGGGGTGACTCCTCCGCCTGGCACTACCCAGGTGCTGAGAAAGCAGGAGTGAGCAGGCAGACAGATTCCCGCTGCCTGGAGCCTGGCCCCAGTGAGGGCAGGTGGTCTCCCAGAGGCCAAACCCAGGAGTCCTGGTGGGGCCTCCTGCACCGCCAGTGCTGGGGCCACCAGAGACCCTGCCAGTGGATGCTTTGGAAATCAGAGCTACATGTTTGCCAACAGGTTGGTGTCACCCTGTTTCCTAGACACCTGCCAAGCTGGCACTGAGGAATCTTTGCTCAGTGTCTGATCCTGGTGGTCAAGAGTCTGTGTAGACGTCTTATTATGGCTCGAAGCAGGACTTCAAATACAACAGGGCTTCTGGGGAGTGATGGCTCCCCGAGCTATAATCAAAGCACTGTACGGACATCCAGGCAAGCCTCGAAACCTTCCCCGCCCCGCTTCCCCACAGCCCTCCTTCAGAGGACACCTGGGTACCTCTGCCTGAGAGGCCAGACGGTCCAGAGTGCCCAGGGCCAAGGTACAGCCTCGGGTAGCCTTCCAAAGGACAGGATTCCAATGCCGCTGGTATTCCTCCATGAGAGATGGGTATGAGCCTCCCGACTTGTCAGACCCAAGGTGGATACAAGAACCAAAGTATGTTCGGAAACTGGCAGAGCTTCCGACATCCTGAAAAAGAACTGGCCAGGGAACAGGTGGGAGAACCTGGGGGAAAGGAGGAGTTATTACGATCTTAGAAAAATCGTGGTTGGACTCTTATGGACACTCGGTGAGCACTCCTTTCTCTAGAACTGGACAGTCACCCTCTGTATCTGGAGGTTCCACATCCTTGGACCTAACCAACTGTGGATCCAAAACACTCACACACACACACACACGTACACACAAACTCCAGAGACTTCCCTGGTGGCCCAACACACACACACACACACACACACGTACACACACACTCCAGAGACTTCCCTGGTGGCCCAGTGGCCAAGACTCTGCGCTCTCCATGCAGGGGGCCTGGGTTCCATCCCTGGTCAGGGAACTAGATCCCATATGCCACAACTAAGAGTTCACAAGCTACAACTAAAGATGCTGCATGCCACAACTAAGACCCGGTGCAGCCAAGTAAATAAATATTTTATATATATGTATATATTCTATCCTTCTATAAAGCTTGTCAGTTGGCACTGGTGGTAAAGAACCCACCTGTGCCAGTGCAGGAGACATAAAAAACATGGGTTTGACCCCTGGGTCAGGAAGATCCCCTGAAGGAGGGCAGGGCAACCCACTCCATGTGGGCTGAAAAGTATTCTTGCCTGGAGAATCCTGTGGACAGAGGAGCCTGGCGGGCTACAGTCCATAAGGTCGCGAAGAGTCGGACATGACTGAGGTGCCTTAGCACACAACACACATGCATAAAGCTTATACTTAATAATTCTAAATAAACAGGATCTTTTGAGCTGCTTGAATGGGATAGCCCTCATTTGGAAAAGCCACAGGCCTCCTTGGAAGAAGTTAAGCTGGTGGTTAGAATGGCCAAGAAGTGCTTTCTGGATTGACAGCTGACAGTCACCATCAATAATTCATAAACTTACCAATGGGCCAGGAATGGGAGCTTTCTACTGCAGCTCCCCAGCAAACTCGGCCCCAATTTCCTCCTTCAACAAGGCAGGCCTCAAGGAGGCTGAAAAGTCATTTGAAAAAACTGAGATGACAAAACCATAAATAAGAACACTACGTTAACATCCCTCACATACCAGCCCCATTTGGCTGTCAAGCAAGAGTGCTTACTTAGCTCTGTGCTTGTCATTAACAAACATTTGATTTCCTGGGTGCCATTATTATTATTATCACTTTCTGGATAGCCCACTGATACAGCAGTCACATTTTCCATGTCCCAAATTAGGAACTTCTGGTGTAAGATTTGTACGGTTTACTCAAGCAGAGAGTAAAATAGATTATTTCAATCCCAAACTGTCTGGAAAATTCCAGGCTGTGTAGCCCTTCCTATGGGCCCACCATTGACAGATACTCTGACTTAACGATGAAACTTACCCAAGCTCCTGTATCTTTAGGGGTATGTGAAGGGAATGGTTCATCCAGCTAACACAATTCTCTTGAGGCCTCTTGTGGTGTGTACGGGCACCAGGGGAAGCCCAGGGTATTATGGTGGCAGCGAGGGGGCATCTCTTTCTCTGGCTGGGCCAGGGAAAGCTGCTGACTGGAAGAGGACTGGATATTGAAGGACAAGTGCAATTCACGAGATGAAATGAAGGACAGCAGCCCAAGATGAGGCATCCACGTGGGAACATCAGGCACGGACAGTCCTACAGGGCTGAGAGGCTCCCATCCCAGGCCGCAGTCCTCGGTAGGGTCACCAAGTAAAACAGAATTCTCAACACAACGCGGTCAATCAACTACACTTCAATTGAAAAAATAAAAAACCACAGGGACTTCCCTGGTGGTCCAGTGGTTAAGGATCCATCTGCCAATGCAGGGGACATGGAAGATTCTACGTGCCGTGGGGCCACTAAGCCCGTGAGCCACAGTGACTGAGCTCGAGTGCCCCAGGGCCCGGGCTCCTCACCACTGGAAGAGCTGTCCCCTAAGCAGCAACCAAGACCCAGTGCAGCCAAAACATTAATAAATAAAGAAGTGAAAAAAATTTAACCCACATAATTCTCAACTTTCATGTTGTGCTTTTCTTTTTTTTTTTTCAGTCAACACACCTTAAATTATGACACTGAACTCTCGCAGGTATGGTCTGCCAAGCAGGTCATTCTGAGACCACATCACCCACCCTAGTCGTGTTGGTAAGTCTCAAAGTTGCAGCCTCCCAAGTCCCTGGGATTCTGATACGTGACCAAAATTCACCTTTCACCCCATCTGGAATACTCTGTAGCTGCAAAGGACAGAGTGGCAGGTGCCAGCGCTAAAGCGGAGAGTTGGGGACCAATTTCAGAGTCTCCTAGGCCATGCCAACAGGTCGCCACATGTCTCATAAGAAAGAACTGTCTGTATGTTATCAAATTGTTCCATTTTCAGCTTGATGCAAAAAGGACATATTCACGCCTGAATACTCATTGTTGAAAGTGATTTGCCAACCACTCCCCCGCACCCCCTACCCACCCCCGGACAGTGCACAGGGAGGCATCGGTGGACACATTGTTACTAAAACCCCACAGAAATCAAAGACTGTTGTACATTACTTCATCAGCTTTCATCTAAACTCATAGAAAAAGGTTACTTGTTCCCTTGACTCTTAAATTTTACCTTTGGCTCCTTTATGTACCTAGGTTGAAATCCCAGGTGGGGAGGTCTTGTTCAAGGGCGGAACTCGCTTCTCAAGTCTCAGTTCCAAGATAAATACGTCTTTCCTGCCATGCACTTAGCTTCCAGAATCACAGCTGAGAGGAAAAGTCTTCACGCACTGCAACGCCAGAGGCGCGATCGAACTTCCAAAGGGGATCGACTGCATCGTGTTAGGAAAAGTGTAGAAAAAGAAAAGCGTCTCTAAAAGAAAATCTGAAATACTCCACCACCCAAATTCATCTTAGGGAGAAGGAGGAGAAACGGAGGGGGTTTCATGGGGCACTACGTTTTTTCTAAGAGGCCGTCTGTTCACACTGTGCTGGGAAGGCAGTGTGTGAACTTGCTCCAGCCATGTCCAAACCTACTCTTTGTAAACAAGACAACACTCAGGATTCTAGTTACCATCAAACCTCCAGGGCAGAAAAGGTACTGAAACATTTAAGAAAAACAGGAATTTACCTGCAGTGCAGGAGACCCAAGTTCCAGAAGATCCTCCGGAGAATGGCAACCCATTCCAGTATTCTTGCCTGGGAAATCCCATGGACAGAGGAGCCTGGTGGGCTACAGTCCATGGGGTCACAAAGAGTTGGACATGATTGAAAGACTTTCATGTAATAATCACACGCTAATATTATTCATGTTTCTTAGATCATGTCTTTTGGGAAAAAGTTAAAGGCCAGGACCCTAGAGACAGATGACTTGTTGCAAATTCTAGTGGAGTCTTTCTGTTCCACGACCTTGGGTAAAGTAACTGACCTCTCTAAACCTCTTGTTTCCTCAGCTGTAAAACAGAAGTGGTAAGTAGCACCTACCCCTTCTCTGGTGATCCAGTGGCTAAGACTCCCAATGCAGGGGACCCGGGTATAATCCCTGGTCAGGGAACTAGATCCCATGCAGCTAAGAGTTTGCATGCCAAAACTAAAAGATCCCTTGTGTTGCAGCTAAGACTTGGCACAGCCAAATAAATAAATAAATATTAAAAGAAAAAAAAAAACTGTGGTAAGGGTTAAGTGAGTCATTCCACAGGAAAATTCAGGACTTATATTGGCATGTACTAAATAGCCAATAAATATTAACACTTCTCATGGTTTGATTATTTCCACCAGGAGTCAGAGTCTCGGGTTCTGCCTGGGACATGCCAGTTTGCTTTGCAAAGACATACTTCTGCCCTGTAGCTAAAATTTCTGCCTCTCACCTCAGCTAACACCTTTAAATGCATGTTTCTAAGGGCCTCAGCAAGAGGGTGAGGATGAGTCAGCTACCAAACCTCAAATTAAAGTCAGGGACAGCTTCTCCATATTTAAAAAGCAGCACTTGTACTATGAAATAATATGGATTCTTAAGGAAGAACCATGCCAGGATCATTCCAAATCCGACTTCAATAAAGATTGGTCAAGCGGAGATGCAACCTACATCACCATTCAAAATCCCAAAAGTCACACTTTGGGTTTCCCTGTTGGCTCAGCGGTAAAGAATCCGCCTGCCAGTGCAGGAGACGGGTTCGATCCGTGATCTGGGAAGGTCCCACATGCCACGGAGCAACTAAGCCACAACTGTGAGACCAGGCTTCAGAAGCACTGAAGCCCACACACCCGAAAGCCAGGGCTCCATAATAAGAGAAGCCACTGCAATGAGAAGCCTGCACAACCCAGCTAGAAAGTAGAGAGTAAGCCCCACTTGCTGCAACTGGAGAAACGAAGACCCAGCATGGCCAAAAATAAGCAACTAAAAACAAACCAAAAAAAGTATTTTTAAGTCACCCTTTGCTGAAACTTCAAATCGCTAAAGACAAGATTGATACCATCTTTCTAAAAATAGAAATCCCAGGGAAAAAATGAACAAAATTAAAAAAAAAACCCACCTTACAAAGGAAAACCCAGCTCCTTCTATACCTGTTCGTAGCTGTCCAGGCTTGCTTAACACTGAAGTACTGTTTAAGAAAAAAAAGCCAAATCAGGTTTCATGAACTAATCTTCGTGGTTTATAAAAAGGCAATCATTGAGTTTATTAAACAGTGAGCAGTCGGACTTCCAATTTTAAATGCTGCTGCTCTGAATAATTAACATGGAAGGAAAAGTTGAGACAAATCCTGGACTTTTTCTGGGCTCCCTTGCCCTTGTGTGCTTGCAGTGAGGCTCTATTTAATACCTTCAGCATTTGCTCTTGCCTTGAAGCAATAGACAAGTATGTGCCGCTCTGTTCTAAATATGGGAACAGCGAGTACAAACAGAAGATTGAAGATTGCTTTGAAGCTGATGTTGCCAGTGCAGAGCCTTCCCCAAATGCTGGGAGCAGGCAGCCGGGCCCTGCAGAGGGAGAGCTCCCTGCTTTTAACTGTAACATATTAATTCCAGGTGGTATCTGGTTAGACTGAAGGTCAAGAATCTGATTTTGACTTCAGTGCTCATTGGAATCTCATGGGAATCCTGCAAGTGGCTGAATAAATGCTATAATATAACTAATAATTAATGATGATGATAATGTCCCCAGATTCTTGTTTGAGTGCTTTCTATCTCCCAAACGGATGCCGGGAAAGACTGAAGGCAAAAGGAGAAGGGGGAGGGCAGAGGTTAAGATGGTTAGATAGCTTCACTGACTCAACGGATATGAATTCGAGCAAATTCCGGGAGATGGTGGGGGACAGAGGAGACTGGTGTGCTGCAGTCCATGGGGTCGCAGAGAGACAGACACGACTTAGAGACTGAACAACAACAATCTCCCAAAGGTTTCAAATCACTTCACAGACCAATTGCTTCACCTCCTATTGACCTGTAACCGACTCAGGCACAGACTACTGCCCCACTGTAGAGAAGACAGGGGCACTAAGCCTGCTTAAGCCTGAAGAAAGATACCCACTGAAAATTAAGGTGTAAATTTTAGGTAGGCAGGTTATAATTATCCATTGTAAGTCAGGCCAAGAAATGACGTTTAATACTCTTCTTTTGTGAAAAGCACCCAGGCAGCTTTCCCAACTATAAACAGACCTCAAATCTTCATCTCCTCTAACTTAAGGTTTCTCAGCCTTGGCACTACCGACATTTGGGACTGGATCATTTTCTTTTGTGGGGTGAAGTGGCATCTTGGGCACTGTAGGGCTTAGCAGCATCCCTGGCCTCTACCCACAAGATGCCAGTAACACATACACACACAGTTGTGACAACTGACTGTGTCTCTGTGCATGCATGTACAGTTCAGTTCAGTTCAGTTCAGTCGCTCAGTCGTGTCCGACTCTCCGCGACCCCATGAATCACAGCACGCCAGGCCTCCCTGTCCATCACCAACTCCCGGAGTTCACTCAAACTCATGTCCACAGAGTCGGTGATGCCATCCAGCCATCTCATTCTCCGTCGTCCCCTTCTCCTCCCGCCCCCAACCTTTCCCAGCATCAGAGTCTTTTCCAGTGAGTCAACTCGTCGCATGAGGTGGCCAAAGTATTGCAGTTTCAGCTTTAGCATCAGTCCTTCCAATGAACACCCAGGATTGATCTCCTTTAGAATGGACTGGTTGGATCTCCTTGCAGTATAAGGAACTCTCAAGAGTCTTCTCCAGCACCACAGTTCAAAAGCATCGATTCTTCGGCGATCAGCTTTCTTCACAGTCCAACTCTCACATCCATACATGACCACGGGAAAAACCATTGCCTTGACTAGACGGACCTTGGTTGGCAAAGTAATGTCTCTGCTTTTTAATATACTAGCATGCATGTACAGTCACTCAGTTATGTCCGACTCCTTGCGACTCTTTGGACCATAGCATGCCAGGCTCCTCTGTCCATGGCATTCTCCAGGAAAGAATACTGGAATGGGTTGCCGTGCCCTCCTCCAGGAAATCTCAACCCACGGATCGAACCCGAATTTCCTATGTCTCCTGCATCACAGGGGGATTCTTTACCTTCTGAACCATCATGGAAGTCAGACATTGCCAAATGTCTCCAGGGAATGAAATCGCCCTCAGTTAAGAACCGTGCAGCTCTAAGTCAATACGTTGCAAGGGAGGTTTGAAGCTTCTGAATTACCAGGACCTTCCATTCCCTCAGACTGCTTAAAGGATTCCTTGTGGAAGAGAGATACTCACTTGCTTTTAGGATTCAGAGAAACTTAAATTATGAAACAGGACTTTGATTATGAAACAGTGACTTGAAATTAGGTCTCCCATCCCCCCTCCAAATTAAAGAAAATACACAACCTTAGACTATCAAATGCAACCTCCAAGCTCACGAACCCCCTCCCAGCTCACATCTACAAAAATACACTTTATACTTCTTAAACTTTTTTATCTTGAACTAATTTTAAACTTATAGAAAATACACAACCCTAGACTATCAAATGCACCCTCCCCTGCATAGCAGGGGACCTCTTTCTTCCTGGCATGTGATTTCCCCCAAAGGGCTGTCTGTTGTACGTTGTAACAGGATAGTGCTCCAACGTCCAGACATCCACAGCTCCCACCCAGCTCTCAAACTTCCTAGGATCACAGATCCCCTCCCTCCTGGAATCCACAGTCTCTGTCAAGCTGCACAACTGCGCCTGCATCCAATCACCTGAAGACACTGTGATAACACCAGCCCCCTCTCTGACCATTACCCCTGGCTGGGGCTCCTCATACGCCCCCATGGCACCCACAAAACTTCTTGGGACCTCAGCTCCAGGAAGGCTCCCTGGACCGCCTGGTCCACATGCCCTCCACACCCCAGACAGTGGGGACCTCAAACCTTCTCATTGTATTGGGTTGGTCAAAGAATTCATTGGGTTAGGGATTCTATTGTTCAATAAATGCATTTCCTTTTTACTTAAAACCAAATGATTTTTTTGGCCAACCCAAGAGTCTATATCACAAACTCCCTCCCAGCTCACATCTACAAAAATACATTTTATACTTCTTAAACTTTTTATCTTGAACTAATTTTAAACTTACAGAAAATTTGTGAAAATAGTACAGATTCCCATATATCCCTTGCTATGATCTGAATGCTGTGCTCCTACCCCGCCCCCACCACCAACTTCACATGTTGAAACCCTCTGCCAAATGTGATGGTATTAGGAGGTGAGGTTTTGGGAGGTGATCAGGTCATGAGGGTGGGGGGCCTCATGAATGAAATTAGTACCTTATAAAAGAGGCTGGAGAACTCCCTGGCCCCCAAGACACAGCAAAAGGGCAGCATCTGTGAACCAAGAAGCAGGCTATCACCAGACACACAATCTGTCAGCACTATGATTTTGGATTTCCAACCTCCAGAACGGTCAGAAATACATGTCTGCTGTTTACAAGCCAGCCAGAACAGACTGGCTCCCCCTGGAAGAGATCCTCACTCAGCTTCTCCAAGTGTTAACATCTAATCGAACCACACTGCAATTGTCAAAACTGTCACCTGCAAAGCCCACTGGGGTCCTGGGGGAAAACAAGATGGAATCTATGTAATAAGGCCTAACCTCTTCTTTCATGCTTAATGTAGTTTCACTTGCCTGTGTCCAGCCATTTGCAGAGGGCTCACATCTGAAGAGTTGCATGAGGGTTCCTAGTGAAGGCCAGCTGCTGTCAGACACCTCTGCTCCTGGCCACTTGCAGAAGCACCCTGATGGCTACCATGATTCAAGATGGTGGAGGTGGCCTTGGGCAGAGGCTACGGGGCACAGTTGCGCGTGGGCAAGCCTCCCCACCCCGACTACCCCCCACCCCCCCCCCGAGACCCTATAAAGCAGCCCCACCCTATAAAGCAGCCCCACCCCATGGCCTGCTGGCAGAGTACATCCTCTAGAGCCCAAGTTCCCACCTCCCCATTCCCTGATCAAAGGAAAAAACTCCTTGGCTTCTGAGCTGAACTTGGTGTTGTTCTATTGGCTGGAATGACCCAGCCAGGACCCTTGGGCCAGGAGGACTCTTACTGTGGATGGTCTTGGGAGAGAGTAGGTAACAAAACCAGGAAATTAACATCTGTGCAATACTGTTAACTAAACCAAAGGCCCTGGTGACTCAAACAGTTAAAAAAATCCACCTGCAATGCAGAAGACCCAGGTTAGATACTCTGGAGAAGGAAGTGGCAACCCATTCTAGAAGTCTTGCCTGGAGAATTCCATGAACAGAGAGACTGCTGGCTACAGTCTATAGGGTCTCAAAGAGTCGGATACGACTGAGCGAATAACACAGCAACAAAAAGTCCCCAGTTTTTCGCTGATGTCCCTTTTCTGTTCCGGGATCCTATGAAGGATCCCACATGGCATTTAGTTGTTTCTCCTCAGTCCCGTGAGACTGTGACAGCGCCTCCACCTTCTCTTGACTATTAAGATCTTGAGGTATTTGAATAGTATGGATGAGTTTTTTTGTCAAATGTCCCTCAATTTTGGTTTCTTTGATGTTTATTCAGGTTGCCTTGAGGTTATACATTTTTGGCAAGAATGACACAGGAATGATGTTGTGCTCCCACCCCAAAAAACATAAATTTCAAACAGAAATTCCACAGAACTATATCTCTGCCATGTTAAATACATGCTGAGATTTTTCTATTATTGTTTGAAATGTTGGTTTCACGATATTGCTTCACAGCCATCTAATGGGTCAGAAAACACTGCCCTAGGCCAGCTTATGTTTGAGGCCTTCTCCTCCTGCTGGTTCTTTCTTGAATATCTTTCCTCTCTGAGACTCAGTGGCACTGCACTGACCAGGTTTTCTTTTTTCATCTCCGAAGAGCTCTTCCCTGTAAATTTTGGCCTTTTTGCCCCACCCCCACCCCATGTTCTACGTGATGGTGATGGATGTAAACACTCAAATGTTCTATCTGATGATACCGTGCTAGACATATTTCCTCCGTGAATTGACCCATTCCTTCCATTCTGGCTCCACATAGTTGACCCCACCTCTGCTCTCCCACCCAGGCTCTGCCTTCCTGCTGCCTCTAGGAATTCCCAGGTGGGTGCCCTGCCCTCCTTTCGACAGGACCAAAATAACATTTATTCAGGGCTCTCCCCCTCTGATCCTCACCAACTGGATCGCCTTCCCTCCATCCTATGCCTGTCAGCATTATACCCCTATTCCTCCTGTCTCATTTCTGCCACAAGCCTGGCTTTCACAGTCTAGCAACTGGGAATGCCACCGGGCTGGTTCCTTTACTATCCATGTCCTAATCGGGGCATTCTCAATGTAGAGAACACTACTTTAGAGAATACCACAATCACCTAGGGGGCTTGTTAAAAACTGATAGCTGGGGCCCAACCCCAGAGACTGTAATTTGGGATGTCTAGGGTGGGGCCCTCAGACTGGCATTTCTAGCGAGTTCCCAGGAAAGGGTGATGCTCCTTTGAGAACCACTGCTTTTACCACCCCAGACAGTAATTCCAGACTCCTGAGCACTTCCAGGTGGCAGACAGTATTCCATCTCCCCAACCCAGCCAGGCGGAGAAGGTGATGGCACCCCACTCCAGTACCCTTGCCTGGAAAATCCCATGGACACAGAAGCCTGGTATGCTTCAGTCCATGGGGTCGCGAAGAGTCGGACACGACTAAAGTGACTTAGCAGCAGCAGCAGCAGCAACCCGGCCAGGATCGGCTCATAGTAAGTCAGGGTTTTCAGGACATGGAGGGCCCAGTCCATCCCCTTGCCTTCCAAGGACTCCAGTCTCCCCTGCTCCACGAGGATTCGCTCCAGATCAGCAGCCCCCAAGGCTTTGTTCTTCTCCAGCCTGCATGCAGCTGTTTCTCCTAGTGCTTGGTGGTAGGAAAGGGGCGATTACAACTGCAAGGTTATTAGTCCTGCATCTGCCAACTAGACGTGCTCAGGAAGTCCCAGGCTCATAGGAAGCTGTTTTTCCTCTGTGATCACCACCCTTTGCACGCTTCTTTTCATTCTGATTTCTAACACATTCCGTCTTCACCTTGCACACACTCCCAGACACGCTCAGGCACATACAAGGGCGCGCGCACACACACACACAGGCACAAGCACTAGTTTACGGCTTTGCCTGCAACTGTTTGCCCAAGAGCCATTTGGTGAGCCTCCATGAACTTGAAAGAAACCGAGTGAGACCTCGCCCTTTCTTTCAGGGACTCGGTGAGTGAAGGACAGCGGCTCTCGGGTTCTCTGTGCCCAGCCGTCGGTGCGGGGGCAGGGCGGGGGGCGGGTGGGGGGCCCTGGGTGGCGCGAGTGGTGGGGGGGAAGGGGTAGGCAGGGGGTACCTCTGGGCCTCCCTATACGGGCACACACGTCTTTTAATATCTTTCGGAAGAGATCACGCCGAGCCCTTTGAAGTGGGACAAGGACAGGATCGCAAAGGCCAGGAGCGTCGGGGCTCGCGCCCGCTGCCCGCCGTCCGGCGCGGAGAGGGTGGGGGCCGCAGTGCCGCGCCCGGCCGGCAGGGGTCTCCGTCCCGAGCCTGCCGTGACCTACCCAAATGGAGGCTCCCGGGGCGGAGCGAGCGCGCCCTCGGCGCTCCCGTGCTCACCTTTGAGACACTTGGTGGCCGCACGGGTCCGGCGGGAGCGGAGCGGGGGGCGGGGGCGGTGCAGTGACCTCGTCACGTGGGGAGGACGTGCCTTCCTGCCTCCCGGCCTGCCCGCTCCGGTTCCGGGGCTCGCCCGACCACCCCAGGCCAGCGGTCCGCACAGGACCGGGAGCCTGGAAAGCTGCATCCCGGCTCTCTCCTCCTCTTTCCAGACAGCGGCCGGGACCGGGCCGCTGCCCTGACATCTGTGCCCTTCGGGGAAGTTCTGTTTCCTAACCTGCCTCTTGTGAAAGAGGTCCCTTTGCTGGGTAATGACAGCGGCCGAGGAGGCGCAGGTCGGGCCAGGAGCGATCACTTTATTCCTTCATCTAACAAGTGCTCGTTGGTCATCTCCGGGTGCCAGGCACAGTGGCTTGCGTGAGCAAGGACTCAGACCCTGTCCTCACTACCCGGAAAGCCAAAGAACTGAGTTTTCAGGAGACCAGATGGACTTCTGGTGCCTATTCCTTTAAGCATTCGGACCACATGGAGGAAGAAATCCCACTCTCAAACCAAAGTGAGCAGTCTGGGCCACCTTTAGAAGCTGGTTAGTGCAGGCTTGCGATAACCTTTCAGACCGTTCACTTCATTTAATAGTGAAAAAACAGATAACACCTTGACTGACAGGTGACCTAGGTGCTGGGGATATAATGGTGAATAAGATGTATCTGTGCCTGCAACCCACGACACAGCAGCGGGTGGGTAAATCATAAACAAGAAATGGCCAGCTTGCCTCCTGGTCCAGCAGTTAAGCATCTGCGTTGCAATGCAGGGCACACATGGTCCATCCCTGGTTGGGGAAGATCCCCCATGTCCTGGAGCAACTAAGTCCTCTTGCAACAATAAAGACCCAGCACAGCTAAAAATAATTAAATAATTGAATTTTTTTTAAAAAATTGCAGTGTGGCTGGGACCCTGGTCCACTGGTTATCTGGATGCTACTGATTTATTACATAAGCACAAGAGGACCCAGAAGAGAGAGGCGTTGCTGGGTGAGTCAGACCCACAGACCAACCCCAGTGATATGGAGCCCCACAGGAAAGCCACCATCTGGTGCTGATACCCAGGGACACATCAGTTGTCCTGTATCCCAGGACCAAGTAACAAGAGTATCCTAATTCCTGATCCTAGGTTTGCTCTGGCTTCACTCAACTCATTTCCCTTCATTCATTCCCTGGGAAGTTCCTAAGAAACTAGTATTCAGCAAACAAATATTTGGCTTCCCTTCTCGTGAAACTCATGAACCTGGCTAGTGTAGGAAGAGGAAGAAGTTTCACTATTTCTTTTTTTAGCTGCATCCTGCAGTTTGTGGGATCTTAGCTCCCCCACCAGGGATTGAACTCAGGCCCTCAGCATTAGGAGCTGTGGAGTCCTAACCACTGGACCACCAGCGAATTCTCAAGTTTCACTCTTTATATAGCTTTTATATAGCTCAGTTTTGGCTATTGTTTTCCTGTGCTGAAATTATCTTTGGGCTCTCTTGTTCGCCTTCTGAGATACGTTTTAAAAACCCAGACTTCCAGGAAAGACTCTCTTTTTCTACATATTAGGTTAACAGAACACTAGCTGTGGGGTTCCAACCTCCAACGTTTCTAGGCAGCAGAAATCTCATCGCATAGCCAGAGAAACAGTCACAAATTCCCATGACACACTTTCAGGCCATATCTCTGCTCTTGGCCTGCTTCAGGGCTGTGGGAGGAAAGGCAGTGCTCCGAAGATCAGCCGGGAGTCACTTGGAATCCCTCCACACTGATATTTTGTGCCTTCTCCCTTTGAGTGAGAAGCACAGAGTACTCTACAAGCACTATTATGTGTTTGTTTGTTTGATTTTATGAAAATACACAGACCTCTATGTTCCTGTTCTCTGAGCGCTGTGTTAATATTCAACATTTAGTGCTGTAAAAAAGGAAAACTTTGGCTCGTTAAAGGAGCATACCAGAGTCCTGTTTACTTTTTTGTCTGTCTGTTCATACCAGGATAATTCCTGACTGACTACCTAAAGTGCCTGAGCAGTTACAAAGGGATCATTCATTTCCTTTCTCAGCTGTTGAGTGCTAAAATCATTCTCCTTAAAACAGATGCCATGACTTATCTAGAAAGATACTCGGGAAGCAACATTTATGATTATTTACAAGGGTGGTAAGCACATCGGACACATGACTAAGAGAAATTAGGTACGTTTTGCTCATTCTTAGGATGCCCTCAGAGAATGACACACATTTCCCACAATATCAAAGCCCTTTCCTCTAAATCTCGTGTATTCCCTTCCATGTTTCAGAAAATGAGCATCGTTCTACAAATCAAATCCCATTATCACCTGTAACACCTGTAACACGGAGAAGGTGTTCACATAGAAAAAGCTATTTCAGTAGACTGAATTCAAAGTTGTTTTCAATAACAGGCCGACCTGTGACCACCTCACAAAATTTTGGAGTGGAAACCAAGTCTTCAGTATTAGCGAATGCAACTTCCAGACAATATCTCTGGCAAGCAGCATGCTTCCAGAGGCAAAGTCTTCGGCAACAGTTCTTCCCTGGAGCCTGAGATTCCGGAAGCTCCTCTCCTCTGCGCCCACTCACCTCTCCAGACCGGCCATGTGGGAAAAGCCTCACCAACAAGTAGCTCCTTCAGTGTCTGAGTAGCTCTCAGAGGCTGTACTCTTTTAGGTTTACAGTGCATGCTCAGTCGCTCAGGTTTCCATTAAAGCCTTGCTTTCTTCATTTCATGTGTGCTTAGTCGCTCAGTCGTGTCCAGCCCTTTCCAACCACATGGACTGTAGCTCTCCAGGCTCCTCTGTCCATGGGATTTTTTTCAGCCAGGAATACTGAGGTGGGTTGTCTTTTCCTTCTTCAGGGGATCTTCCCAACCCAGGGTTTGAACCTGTGTCTCCTGCGTCTCCTGCACTGGCAGGCAGATTCTTTCCCCTCTGAGCCATCTGGGAAACCCTTTTATTCACTGAGTCTGTTACAGATTGCTCATTGAGGTTTATCAGGAGAGAGAGATGGAATTGGGAACCAGACAAGACCCTAGCCCTCCTGGGACTTCTACTGAGGAAGACAAGATCCATGGTTAAACAAGTGAATGCATAATATTGTGGCAGGTAACAATAAAAGCACTGATGGAAAAGCAAGTTCCAAGACTGGGGAAGGGGAGAGCTTCTTTAGGTTGGGAGGCAAGGGAGCCGCCATGAGGAGGCGACATTTGACACAGGCCTGACTGAACTGAGGGGATGAGCCCTGTGAATGGGGGAGGGGAGGGAGCAAAGGTCCTGCAATGATAAATGTGCAATATGTGAGGACTATCGAGGAGGTCAGAGAGGCGAAGTGCAGTCAGGGGAGAGGGGTAGGAAGTGAGGTCTGAGGGGTAGCCAGGAGTTCTGTGGTCTTGAAAGGGCCTCGTTCTGCAGGATTGAGAGCAGGGATGTGATCTGATTTCAAGCCCTCACCCATCTTAGTTGCTGCCTTCTCTTTTTCTGGTTGGTCAAAGTCTCTGTCAGAGGCAGTAACCCAGACTTGTCTCCAATGTTCCAGGTGAAGCCTGACTTGAAGAGTAGAGCAGGGCCAACCCTCTTTAATTCTGGACATACTGTTCCCCTCAATACTATCTAAGACCTCTCAGATTGCATTTTAGGAAGCCATTTATTGAATTTACTATTTTAGCAGCACTGTTAAAGCACACACCCCATCTGAGTATCTCCCTCATTCTCACCCTCATCCACCTT
Source organism: Moschus berezovskii (assembly GCF_049115385.1). Classification (NCBI taxonomy): domain Eukaryota; kingdom Metazoa; phylum Chordata; class Mammalia; order Artiodactyla; family Moschidae; genus Moschus; species Moschus berezovskii. The sequence goes on from NC_142472.1 coordinate 56,347,717, forward strand.
GGCCCAATACCTTCCAATATCATGGAGCTTCAAGGAACATCCTAGAACCCAAGTGGTAGCCTACTCAGAACAGACTTTACAGACACATTTTTGTATTTGCCTCATCCTGGTTCCATTTTAACATGCCAGGTTCCAAACACCCTAGGCTTGTTTGGATGGCTTTGGGGGGTCCAATGGTGTGATTACCTCTCTACTAAATTCTATCTTCTAAGACTTGGCATCTAGTTTTAGTTTTTAAACATATTTTTGGACCCTAAAGTGACAGCATCTTAATGTATAAGCTCTCCTTTCCAGATTTCTTCAGGATGTCACTTATAAGAAGACTGTATTGCAGAAGGCTGAGACAGAGCCCTGGGGCGAGGCAATAGAGACCTCCGTCAGAGTTGGAATGTATCCATTACCAAGGCTTTTGGGAAGTGGTTGTTCAACCAGCTACAAATCAATCTAATTGGCCTTATATCTACCCTACATCTCTTCATTACTCAACAAGGAACTAAAAGATTCTTGTCTAAGATACTGAGACATACACGCACCCACCACCTTGACCTTCCAACCCAACCCTGCTGTAAAACAAAGAAATGAAGTCCTACGTACACCTCACATTTGTATTTTCTTTGGCATCTCTCTTTTGCCTGCTCTGGACTTTTCCTCCTGGCCTGAGGCTCTCCTAACGTCAGACAGTGGCCATACCTAGAAGCTTGCTTCCTTCTTTGTTACTGTAATTGTACAATGTAGTTTTGTCTTCCTAAACGCATTATACATGCACTGAAAAGTTGTGTTAACTTGAATCATGTTTTAAGCATCAGTTCAGTTCAGTCGCTCAGTCGTGTCTGACTCTTTGCGACCCTATGAACCGCAGCACGCCAGGCCTCCGTGTCCATCACCAACTCCCAGAGTCCACCCAAGCCCATGTCCAGTGAGTCGGTGATGCCATCCAACCATCTCATCCTCTGTCGTCCCCTTCTCCTCCTGCCCTCAATCTTTCCCAGCATCAGAGTCTTTTCCAGTGAGTCAACTCTTTGCACCAGGTGGCCAAAGTTTTGGAATTTCAGCTTCAACATCAGACCTTCCAATGAACACCCAGGATTGATCTCCTTTAGGATGGATTGGTTGGATCTCCTTGCAGTCCAAGGGACTCTCAAGAGTCTTCTCCAACACCACAGTTCAAAAGCATCAATTCTTCGACGCTCAGTTTTCTTCACAGTCCAACTCTCACATCCATACATGAACACTGGAAAAACCATAGCCTTGACTAGACAGATTTTTGTTTACAAAGTAATGTCTCTGCTTTTTAATATACTATCTAGGTTGGTCATAACTTTCCTTCCAAGGAGTAAGCGTCTTTTAATTTCATGGCTGCAATCAGCATCTGCAGTGATTTTGGAGCTCAAAAAAATAAAGTCAGCCACTGTTTCCCCGTCTATTTGCCACGAAGTGATGGGACCGGATGCCATGATCTTAGTTTTCTGAATGTTGAGCTTCAAGCCAACTTTTTCACTCTCATCTTTCACTTTCATCAAGAGGCTCTTTATTCCTCTTCACTTTCTGCCATAAGGGTGGTGTCATCTGTATATCTGAGGTTATTGATATTTCTCCCGGCAATCTTGATTCCAGCTTGTGCTTCCTCCAGCCCAGCATTTCTCATGATATACTCTGCATATAAGTTAAATAAGCAGGGTGACAATATACAGCCTTGACATATGCAGTGAACTTTTCATTCCATCAATAAAATAAAAAGTGTTAGTTGCTTAGTTGTGTCTGACTCTTTGCAACCCCATGGACTGTAGCCCGCCAGGCTCCTCTGTTCATGGGATTCTCCAGGCAGGAATATTGGAGTGGGTAGCTGTTCCCTTCTCCAGGGGATCTTCCCAACCCAGGGACTGAACCCACGTCTCCTGCATTGCAGGTAGACTCTTTACTATCTGAGCCACCAGGGAAGCCCAATGAATAAAGGTATTGATCATTTCCTTGAAAAGTCTAACATTTCCAAATTGAAAACTCTTTTTGAAATACAAATATAAAAACAAAAGAAATAAACAAAAAAAATGAAATACAAGTATAATACTAATTTAGATTTTTGTTTACCTATACTCAATTTGCTCAAAATATATAATATCTTCAAACACAATAATAACAGGCCAAGGCTGCTGTAACTTGAAACACATGATGTGATTCAATATCTGGCATGTGATGTCCTCCTGCCAGGAAATTCTTTAACCTCAGATCTTCAGACTCAGTAAAATAAATAGTATTTTTTTTTAATTGGTAGTTCAGTGAAAATAAACAAAAGCAGTTTCTATCTGGTTTGACATTGATCCTGAATTATTTTCAAGTCATCACTGTGCCCCCTTTTCAAACTAGATCACAAATCTTTTATTTTTATCGTTTAAAAGTCTGATTTATTTATTTAAAATAAAAGTTAACTTTTAAAAGCAAGCAACACTCCTTTAAATATTCACATACTTCTTTTCCAAACAACAAATCAAAAATATAATTCCCTAAACTTTCATACTTTGATTATAAACTTAAACATATCAAAATGTACATTAAAAGCATATCAGATTTTCTTGGTAGCTCTCTGTAGTAAGCTGAATGATGACCACCTAAAGATATCCAGTCCTAATTCCTAAATCTTGTAAATGTTACTTTATAAGGAGCAATGGCCTTTGTTGGTGTGATTACGGATCTCTCTTTTAAAAAAAAAAAAAAAAGCAAAGGCCTTTTAGTGCCTTTAATTGGCTATATCTAATCTTTTATATTTCAATTTTTGTTTTTTTAAATTATGAAAGTATGATAACAATCACAGGAGACTTGGAAAATACAGAACAAGGTTACATACAGTTCTATTATATATTACAATTATTTTTTTCAGTAGATAAATTAAGATTTTTAGTTGGAGTTTCAATATCAAACTCCCAAAAATTAACACAATGAATATACAGAGAAGTAGGCGGATACAGTAGAACTGAAAAGCAATATGAACCAGTTTAACACAATTAAGATTTACACATTTTCATAGAACAGTAGGATACAAATTCTATTCAAGTTCTCGTAGACTGTAAACTAGGAAACACTGGAACATATTCAGGGACATAAAGCAAGGTGCAAAAATTTCACGGTCTAAAGGTATTGAAATCATACAGAATCTGTTCTCTTCCCACTGTGGAATTGTTAGAAATCACTATCAAAAGATATTTGAAAATAACCCACATATTTTCAAATGACATTGCCAAGAAAGATCTTTGACTTAGCCATCAAAAATGTCAATAAAGTCAGACTGAAAAAAACACATAGGGTGACTGCAGAGAAGAAAGCCTTTAAGTGAGAAATTAGTATCAAAAGGAGAAATTAATAGTAAAGATACTTTAAACAAAATCCTATGTATTTAGAAATTAAGTGTCCACTTTTAAATGATAGGTGTTAGATCACAAATCTTGAGGAGGGCAGAGGTCACGCTGGTCTCACCCCTCACACCATCACGGAGTCCAGCACTACACCTGGAGCATATATAATAGGGGCTCAATACATATTTCCTGGACAGATAAAATGAGCAATAAATGGAAGTTTGTGTACAAAAATAGTAGTCACAGTTTTGCCCAGAATCAAACAGAGACACGCCCAATGCCTTCTAAAAGAGAAATTTGGGGGTAAAAATCACCATTTCAGATAGATAAATGATAACAATAATCTCAAAGTGCATGAGTGCTAGGTCGCTTCAGTTGTATCCTACTTGTTGCAACCTTACGGGCTGTAGCCCACCAGATTCCTCTGACCATTTGATTCTCCAGACAAAGAATACTGGAGAGGGTTGCCATGCCCTCCTCTAGGGGATCGTCCCAACACAGGGATCAAACCTGAGTCTCTTATGTCTCCTGCATTGGCAGGTGTGTTCTCTACCACTAGCGCCACCATTTTGGTCTCAGTTCACCTTTACGCTATTAAAAATTATCAAGAACCCCAGAATTTTTGCTTATACAGGACACACTCATCAATATTTTGGACTTCCCAGGTGGCACTATCGATGATAGGGAATTTGTCACTCAAGAATTGAGGCAAATTCAGCCTCTAGAGTAACCCCGACTCACACCTACACTGACCACTTTTCTATAAGAACAGTTAATTGGAACGAGTCCTAGGAAAGTCACCTTGGGAAGTGACTTTTCACTGCACTTCATTCTCCTGTTTGGGACCCTCAGCCTGCTCACGGGCCTACCTGTGGCCACCTTGCTTGGATCAGTTTGTGTACCTGATCCAGGCTGGGCCAATCGCATCTTCCCTCCTGAGAATCTGGTACTGGGCTGAGGACAACCAGTTGCTTGGCTAACAATCTCTGTAGGAGGTGTTAGTGGTCATAATAGTGGTCATCATAGAGGGATCATCTCCCACCCGGCCCAGCTGCCCACCAAGAGGAAGAAACAAAGTCAACTGCAGAGAGAGACAGGCATCAGGGACAAAGCTGGAGAGGGGTCCTGCCTGGCTGGGTGGCAGCCACCTGTCCTGGGCCTCAATGAGACATGGCTTTATCTGTGTACTTCCCTTCCCGCTTCAGCCAGTTTAGGTTGGTGACTTGCAACCCAAAGGTCTTAACTGAGGCAAAGACAGAGCCAGAAGCATCCATGGGTCTTTCTCGACAGCCAGGTGCCTTAAAGCATTCTGGAGAGCTCTGCAGGCCCTCAATACACATTTACTCTCTGAAGACTCGACCGGACAAAAACATCTTTCCAATCCAAGGCCAATGAGATTAGGAAATAGCATTTCCTCCAGCTTTCCATCCCCCGAGGGCAAATGTACAGACGACTGCAGTTGGCAATTGACTCTGTGGGTTAGTATTTGCTGAGGGCACACACCCAGGGACTTGAGCGACAGAAATCCCCAGGTGCCAGGCAAGAGGCTGGCCCACTGAGCTTCCAACCGCTGGCCTGTCCTCCCTCCTCTAAGTCAGCACTCACCGGAGCCCCAACCCACCATGACCAGTAGGATGACCCACTTTTAAAAGTGCCAATTTTTAGCAGCTGGAAACAATGAACATAGAGGTAGGTAAAGATGCCAGAGGATGGATTTCTCTCTGTGCGTGTGTGCTAAGTCACTTCAGTCGTGTCTGACTCTCTGTGGCCCCATGGAATACAGCCCGCCAGGCTCCTCTGTTCATGGGATTTTGCAGCCAAGAATACTGGAATGGGTTGCCATTTTCTCCTCCTGGGGATCTTCCCAACCCAGGGATTGAACCCAAGACTCCCACATCTCCTGCATTGCAGGAGGCTTCTTCACAGCAAGGCCACCAGGGATTTATCTTTACCTGTTTTCAAAAGATGCTCTAGGACCAGGGACCCATTCCAAGGATGTAACGCGACAGCCATGCAAAGCTGGTGCAGCTGGAGCAGTTGTGTGACAGTCGGTTAGTAAACACAGCTCCCTGGGCCTCGGTTTTTATGGCTACAGAATGAGGAGGTAGATGTAGACTGTATTTAATATCCTTTTCATCCTTAACTTTCTACAATCTTTGTGCGCTGGAGAGATTTACACAGAACTTCATCTTGCTTTTATTACTCATAGTTCATCTTCCTCTGACAGAGCCAGCGGCAGCGACAGAAGTAAGTGGCTCTCTCTTCCAGGATGATTTAAGAGGCGTTGACAACCCCAAGCACCTTCATCACGCTCTGCACAGCCCAGGCCCACAGCTTGCCCATCCCAGAGCCAGCCCTTGGGATCTGAGCATGGTCTGTCAATTGTTCAGTCACTCAGTTGTGTCCAGCTCTTTGCAAACCCATGGACTGCAGCACACCTGGCTTCCCTGTCCTTCACCATCTCCCAGAGCCTACTAAAACTCAGGTCCTTTGAGTCGGTGATTCCATCCAACCATCTCATCCTCTGTTGTCCCCTTCTCCTCCTGCCCTCAATCTTTCCCAGCATCAGGGTCTTTTCCAATGAGTCAGCTCTTTGCATCAGGTGGCCAAAGTATTGGAGCTTTGGCTTTAGCATCAGTCCTTCCAAGGATTATTCAGGGTTGATTTCCTTTACTGGTTTGATTTCAAGAGTCTTCTCCAACACCAGTTCAAAAGCATCAATTCTTCGGCGCTCGACTTTCTTTATGGTCCAACTCTCACATCCCTACATGACTACTGGAAAAACCACAGCTTTGACTAGATGGACCGTTGTTGACAAAGTAATGTCTCTGCTTTTTAATACGCTGAGTAGACTGGTCACAGCTTTACTTCCAAGAAGCAAGTGTCTTTTAATGGGATCTGTTGATGGTCCCCATCAAAAGGCAGATACCTACATTCCCCATTGTTTCTCAGGGAGTGTATTAGCCTGGACTTCCCTTTGGATTCCCTAGAAACGGCACTGAGAATGGGATTTGGCAGAGGCGCTGTGGCCAGAAGGGTCTGGGGCCCAGGGCACGGTGGTTGCAAACCTGCCTGGGCAGTCGAGTGTGCAGGCAGCAAAAGCTCCAAGGGTAGATGAGGAAGCAGTTCTGAGTCAACTGTACTGGCCATTGGCTGGGACAGGAGGGTGGTCAGGTTCATTTCTCTCGCCTGAGTCTCTTCTCTTCAGGGTGCCCAGCAGGAAGTAGAAGAGTCTCCGATCATCCTCCACAGGTCCCTCCTCCAGTCAGGGAACACCTGCCCTTAGGCTCCGAGAGATCATCCTGACAACAAGACAAGGGAAGGTGGCCACCCTGGAGACAGTAGCCTGATTCTGCTGTGGCTCAGTTGCCTAGAACCACAGGTGCCCCTTGCATTGCAGGGGTTCATGGCTGCTGCCTGCTGGCCCGGTGGCACCGGCTTCCTTCCTGTCCTGGCTGTCTGCCTAAGAAGACACAGCCCACTATGGCACCCGCCCACCCAAAAGGCAAGGCTTGGGTACAACATCGCTGGCAGTCCAGTGGCTAAGACTCCGCGCTAACAATGCAGGAGACCCGGGTTCCATCCCTGGTCAGGGAACTAACTAGATCCTGCAAGCTGCAACTAACAGTTCACATGCCCCAACTATAACCCAGCACAGTCAAATAAATAAATACACAAAAATAAATTAAAAAAAAATGGTTTGTGTGTCAGGTTGTACTAATCCCCATTTCTGGTGGTTTCAGCTCTTAAAACATAAAAAAGGAGAAAGGATAACCAGGAAGAGAACTTCCTAGTGCTCCTATGGGTGGATTTATTTATCAATATGGGAGCTGTATGAGGTTTAGGAATAAATGAACCATCAGATAGCACCCTGAGGCATTATTCTTCGACACAGTATCTTAAACACGGATTCCCTGCACCGTATTGGAACAGATGTCACACATTACATTAGAGAACCAAGCTTCCCACGGACTTTCTTAGAAGGCTAGGCTTGTCAAATCTTTTATCTCATTTGTGGGTGAGGATTAGGGTGTGTTCTGGTAGTTTATGTGTGTGTGTAGATATTAAGTAGAAGTAAAAACAGCAACTGAAGCAAAAGCCATCCTTAGCAGTGTTCTGAAATCTTCCGAAAAGAAACTGTGGAAGAGCCCGAGAGAACCAGGTGTGTTTTATATTTCCTGGGGGTAAACAGGAAAGAATCACATGTGTATGGAGGACCACAAGCGTTCCATCACCACCTTTCTCTTTAGTCTCCAGAGCAAGCATCTTGTAAAGTACCCAGAGGGCCAAAATTCCAGTTATTCCCAGGGGTTCTCCATGGTCCAGCAGAGGTTTCTGGGTATGTTGCATGAGTCCCATTAAACCTTCAAATTTAACTCACCTTGGCTGGTTTCCCACTACTGTAGATATCCTTTGCAAGAGAACAGGAACTGGGGGGATTGAAGAACTCTTATTGGGTAGTCTAGCGATTTTGCACTGGGACACCAGCCTGGGGCCTAGGGAATTTCCCTAATGAACCCCAGGGAGACTTGGGTTAACTGCAGGCAGGCACAACTCCTCCAGCACTCAACTCTGGAGAGGGTCTAGGAATCCAGAGACTCCTGCTAATGAAAGGTCTGTTCAACATCCTGGGGCTAAAGATGAACCGATTACCTCCACTGTGAAACAGGAATCTGCAAAGAATTCTGAGTACATACCTTCCTGCAAACCTACCTGCCTGTCCTGCAAACAAGGTGTGCTAAAGCCGAACCGTTTGTATGAACCAGCCAATCAATACTACCTCACAGTAGAATACGGGTTAGGAGTCACAGACATCTAGGTTTGAACCCTGGGTGGGCTACCAAGAGCTGTGTGACCGCGCCAAGACACTCAGTCTGTCCCCTGCCTCAATGTCCTCGTGCGCAAATGGGAATAAAACAGACTCACACGATGTGGAGCTACTGAGTCTGAAGAAGTGGGAAACAAGTACGTGCGGCCCCATTTCTGCAGGCAGAACTACCACACACTTCTTTCCCTGGGGTTTCGAGGTCTGGGCCACCTGGTCGGTACACCGACCGGCACTTGCAGCGCAATTCCGCCCTAAAGGGCCCTCCATCCCCAGCCCAGCGCACCAGCTTGCTCGCCGCTCTCTCTGGCCTCCCTCTCTCTCCCATCCGGCGCTCTCACAACACTTTCTAAAACAGAAAGTACTACCGCCCTTTAATCCGTGCTCAACGTCAAGGGCAGAATCGTCACGAAAGTGAGCAGCCCGGCTTTCCGGGCGCGGACGGGGCAGGGCTAGAGGGCGGTCCCGGGCAGCTGGCGGGGCCCCAGCCGAATGCCAGATTCGGAGCCTGGGGACCACACTCTGCCCGAGCGCGTGTGGGGCGGCCGACACCCGGGGGCCGCCCGCAGCGCTGGGGGCCGGGGGCGCGGAGATCGGGGAGGAGGGGTGGGGAAGAGGCGAGGAAGTTGGAGAAAGGGAGGCGGGGTGGGGGAGGGAGGGAGGAGGCTGGGGGAGGGGCGCGGGGGAGGGAGGGAGGAGGCTGGGGGTGCGCGGGGGAGGGAGGAGGAAGTGGGGTCCGAGGAGGGGGAGGGCGCGGACCCCTCCCCGGCGAAGCCCCAGGACCAGTGGATGCGGCCGGCGAGCGCTGCTCCGGGACAGCGGACCCACTTGGGAAGAGTAGGTAGCACGGCGGGGCTTCCCTGGAACAAGCAAAAACAAAACCAAACAAAAAAGCAAAAAACAACCACCGCCAAACCAAGCGCAGGCCGCCACGCCCCACCCCGCCAGGGCCTCGGCGGCAGCAGCACCGGCGGCGGCGGCGGGGACATCGGGGAGCGGGGACCGTGGCCCTCCGCGCGCAGGGGGCGCTCCCCGGGGCCCGCGGCCGCACAGTCCGGGAACTGGGCTCCGTCAGACTTCCGGGAGGCAGGAGGCTGCTCTTCTCCAAAATCCACCAGACCCCTCTGATGCGCTTTTCTTAACAGTGGAAAACTACAAAAAAAGAAAAACATAGCCATGAAAATAAGTGAGAATAGAACCCGCCGGCTTCACTTCCATGGAGGCGTTGAGTCTTGAAATTCAGAGTCTTTGCGGGTGAGCCTTGAGAGCGCCTTTCTAATCCGTCCACACTGATGGGTGTGCGTCTCTGCTGTGTTTAACACTGGGTGTCGGTGACGTGGTGACATCGTGTGAAGTTGATTTGGTGATGATTTCTGCTTTGGTCCGGTTACCTTGCTTCATTTGATAACACGACGTAAACGCATACACGTTGCAAAAAGAAAGGCACAGAAGGAGCAGTATCTTTTTAACTCTGGCTTAAAATAGATGAGACGCCCAAAGGCGCTGCCAGCGCTGAAAGAATGAAGGGTTAAAAACAACAGTTATGCATTGGCTCCTTCATAGTCATGCTCCATAAGTTAACATTGTCAATCATTAAATAAAAGGGACGAAAACCGTATTCGTTGTTATAAATTTACAGTTTTAGAAAGTGCGTCATTACATCATATGTGCTGAATCACATTATCAGGTCTGTATGTGAGAAAGAATTTCTGCTCTGAAATAGAGCAGCTTTAATGCTTAAGTGCCAAGCAGTGCTTCTTAGGAAATTTCCAAATGCAATCAATTAATTCAAAACATGCAGTAGGGAGTGATTACTGAAACTGAAGGCTCTTCTCCCAAAGAATGCACCCCATTTTCCTTTCAAATGAGCCTGGAAATCATTCATTTTCAATTGGCCAATGAGGATTGACTATCACTCCAAAATCAGAATGGGGCATCTTTTCCATGGTAGGTTAATAGGCCCAATTCAGTTTACAAAAATGTGTTTGGGCCAGGTCTTATTCACCCGCATAAAATCAAAGACGCGGTGATGTGTGTTTTATCACATTGAACAGCAGCACTGATAGGGTGGATGTTATGGAAGCAGGATGCCCAGAGATTTCACTGAACCACATCCCAGCTAATGCATGCAAAGCCCCTGGGAGGTGGTTAGGCTGGTGCTCCATCCTCCACTCCTTGTTTTCCAGGCCTGTTTGTTTGCCCTTTGAAGTGTGTTTTAAACTTTTGAATTCGTTATCTGTATTAAAACCCAGGATATTTCACAGGGAAAGCTGGACTTTCGGCTTCTCTTTGAAATCTGAGAAGACCTGGAGCAGAGTGGCAGTGTCATAAGTGACCGTTTGCATGCCCACGAGTGCACACACACATACACACACACACCACTGTTGTCCTCTTAAAATATTTGTTTGCCCTGTACCCCGAGTTTTCTGACCCCGAACAAACTACTTCATCTAGTGTTCAGTCGTTTTATAAGGATCATTAAAGTCATAGGTAGTTTCAACACTCTCTGTCCAGATCTAATGCATGTATAATTAAAACCTCAAATCTTGACTTCCAGAAATTCATCTTGACAGATTCAGCAAATCAGAAACTGAATAAAGACAGACACAACGGAATGTCCCAACTCCTCCATGGGGCATTTCCCCAAAATGCAGCAGGACACAGGTGAGCGTGTGGTCTCAGCAATTAAACTACGTACTTGCTATGCAATGTTTGGCAAGTTACTTACTATCCTAACCAGCGCAAGTTATTTACTATCCTTACTTCCCTGGTGGCTCAGATGGTAAAGAATCTGCCTGCAGTGCAGGAGACCCAGGTTCAATTCCATTGTCAGGAAGATCCCCTGGAGAAGGGCATGGCTACCCACTCCAGTATTCTTGCCTGGAGCAATCCCATCCATGGACAGGGGGGCTTGGGGGCTACAGTCCATGGGGGTCTCAAAGAGTCAGACACAACTGAGCAATTAACACACCAGCATGATTCTGTAAAGCAATTATCCTTCAATTAAAAATAAATTTAAAATAAAAAAATACATACTAAAACTACCCTTTGAATTGTTGAATATTGAGTTATTATATGTGAAAGAATTTTGAACAGCCCCTGGTCCATAGGAACTACCCCAAATATTAATTTCTCCTGCCCTTGGGATTTCAGTTACTAATGCAGGCTCTTTAGAGAGAATTATTATTAGATTCTACTTAAGTAGAATTCAGCCTTTGGTACCTGCAGGAGATTTATCTGGAAACTCGCTTATAATGCTAGTTTCAGGGTCCTGCTCCTAAGATTTTGATATAGGAAGTCTCAAATAGGGCCCTGGGGTTTCACATATTAACATTTAATTCTGGGGCACAAGTTCTCAGCCCTCAGTCTGACAGTCCCTGTCCTGGACTTGCCCTTGGCTTTTGAGGGAGAGAGGTGGGGATGGAGGCCTGGGCTGAGTCCCAGGCTGTCCAGGCCAGCCTGCTGGTCCTGCAGCCTAGACTGGACCCCTCCCTGGACCCCTCTTGCCTGCTCCTGGACTCCCAGGCATTTACTGAGCAGCTGCTGGAAGCACCCTGAGCTGGCACCAAGCATGCAAGACAAATGAAGCGGTTCCTGTCCACGGGGCACCCAGGGCACAAAATTCCAAGGTCAAGCCTGGCATTTGGGTCCCAGTTTCTTCCTCTCCCTGGTGGCTCAGCCAGTGAAAAATCTGCCTGCAATGCAGGAGACCTGGGTTCGATCCCTGGGTCAGGAAAATCCCCTGAAGAAGGGAATGGCAATCCACTCCAGTATTCTTGCCTGGAGAATCCCATGGACAGAGGAGCCTGGCAGGCTACAGTCCATGGGGTTGAAGTGAGTCAGACAGGATTGAGGGACTAACACTTCCACTTCTGCTTCTCCTACAGCCCAGCATGTAATGCACACCATTCCAAGAGACAGAGTTCCCAAAGATGCTCCCCAATACCATCAACACCACCCCTACCCCAGCACTGCACTCCACACCACGATAGAGCGACTTCTGTCTTACCCGAGGACACTAAGCACAGCACTGCTTAGGTGCTCATTAGATATTCATGGAATCTAATTTCTTTGGACAAATCTGTCTTCTGAAAGCTGGTTGATGTTCATTCACTCATCAAATATTTATGAGCCAGGAACTCTTCCAGAAACGGGATAATAGCCATGAGCCAAATGTAAAACCCCTGCCCACGTGGAACTTCCATTCCAGTTGGGGAAGAAAGGCCATATAAACAAGTGATTTTGAATGCTGGTGTTGGGGGTTGTGGTCTGTACCCTGACATTTGCTGCAATCTTGTTTGCTCTCACTAATAGCTCCATTCCCTGCCAAGTGGCCTTCTTTCCCAATCCCAGTCTACACAACCCTTACTCTGGCGCAATTCTGTCTGAGGCCAAAGAGCAAACTGGTTATTTTATTGTGTCTTGAATCAAAGCGTCTGTATATCTCCTCTAGGCATGAATCAATTTCAGCCATTCATTTCCAAATGCCAGAAGCTTCCACAAAAAGTGAAACTTGTAAATTCTCTTAGAAAGTCTTAGGAAGAAGACTTGATAGAAGCCCGGTGACTCTGCTGTTCCATTGTTTGGTCCTGTTATAATTATCGCTTTTCTTTTTAAGCTTCTTAGCTATTAGTGAAAGTGTTAGTCATTCAGTTGAGTCTGACTCTTTGCAACCCCATGGACCTGCCAGGCTCCTCTGTCTATGGAATTCTCAAGGCAAGAATACTGGAGTGGGTAGCCATTCCCTTCTCCAGGGTATCTTCCTGACCCAGGGATTGAATCTGGGTCTCCTGTATTGTAGGTGGGTTCTTCACCATCTAAACCACCAGGGAAGCCCTTATTAGCTATTATGCCAAATATAAAAGTAACTCTGACTACCTTGCATTCATATTCTGTAGCTTCATTTGAGTAGACTTTTAATAATTTATCAGTATAAGGTAATCTTACCTTTAGATATGTGATTTTGTAGAGAACATTTTGCTGCATTCTTACTGAGCTCTTTGTATTTTTCTGGGTCTTACACTTATTATAGAAAAATACAAGCCCAATTTTGTCATAAAATGATAGAGGATTTCAGTATTCTATCTAGTGAGTTACATCTAAAAATTCAGGTAAAGAAGTATAATTTTCATTTCTTCTCTAAAGAGGCAACTTTTTGTGAAAATGCCCCCAAATGTATTATTTCTATCTCTCCGAATGTGTATACTTTTATTTATTTTATTCTGCCCCCCCACCCCCACACTATGTGGCATGCTGGATCTTAGTTCCCCAAACAGGGATTGAACCCACGCCCCCTACAGTGGAAGAACAGAGCCTTAACCACTGGACTGCCAGGGAAGTCCCTGTATATTTTTATATCTGACCTCTATCTGGGATCATCTTTGGCTCTCAATTGCATACATTTTATCATTTCCCGAGTCTGTAAGACTTCCTGTTGAGAAATATGAACTGGGTCAGTGGAAATTCTTTGGGAAGCCAACTCAGACACATAGGATTTCCTTTATGCTATGAAATGCAAGATAAACAATTTGATTTGGACATAATATCACTCTTTAGTCTTGCAACTGGTGAATAAGCAGGTAGAATTAAAATGTGTTGGACCATGGATGATCATCTAGCGAGTGGCCAGTTGCTGCGCTTCGCACAATTTCAGACTGCTCAGTCAGAACTGAATTTGAGAGTCTATATATGTGCACTATTGAAAGTGGCCATTAATAGATTCAACTACCATCAGAGCCACTGGAGTGTTGAAACCATAAGACGTGGCTACTCTGATATCAGAACTCAGGCTATCAGAATTATTATATCAGGATAGTAACACATGGTCCAAACCAGAACCCAAAGTTTACTAAGAGACTCTGAAAGGAAAGAAATTACATGCTCTGTTTCTTTCTAGGCCCCTTTTCTCCCAGCTGGGAGTGTGGGTGGAGAGGCCAGGTGGAATAAGAGTGAAATTTTTTTTAACATGTGTCTATTTATTTATCACGCCAGGTCTCTGTTGCAGCATGCGGGATCTTCTTTAAGGCACGCTGGATCTCCCGTTGAGGCATGTGAACTCTTAGTTGTGGCACGTGGGATCTAGTTCCCTGACCAGGGGTGGAACCCAAGCCCCTTGATTTGGGAGTTCAGTCTTAGCTACTGGACCACCAGGAAAGTCCCCAAGGGTGAAAATTTTGAACCTAGGCCATGCAAGCCATGATAATAATTGTGAGAAATCTGTTTTTATTTTAACCGATGTTTCCCCTCGGTGAACTGAAATTTAGTGATTGAAATATCTGGAACGCACACCATGACTTGGGTGTCTTTAGGCTAAAGGCTGAGACAGTAGAAGGTAAGGTACAAAGGGCTCAGATGACACTTGTAAAGGGAACAAAACAGATGCAAATTTCACAGGCAAAATAAGGTAGCTTTTCCAGCTCAAGACTGTGCTGAGCTGCTCTGGAGTAAGGCATTATCAGGTCTAGCCTTTCATCCCCCTTAATAACATTGTCAGGGGTTCCCCACCACCTTTTCAGTAAGAGCGGTAACAAGCACGCTGGGACTCCTGCACTCACTGTTAGTGACTGGTGATAGGATTTCTCCTGTGGTACAGATGTGCATAGATTTCTTCACTCTCCCACTCTTATGATGTTATTTTAGAAACTGAGCTGTTCAAGGTTGTGTTTGAACACTTTTTGAACAAGAACTTTAATCAAGCGATCAAAAAGCTTAAGCTCACAGTTTTTAATAACTGAAACCAGTGTCTATAATTTTTCATATCTAAAATCTATAGACACTGTTATCAGCCTCACTAGCTTCTTTTACTTTCAGCTTGCAGAGAAAGTTTTCCCTCTTCTTCACTTGTCTTTTTCACATCCGGTAGAACCAGCTCTTGTGATTATCATCAGTTGGAGGAAACCCATACACCACAGAGGGCAACATGAACTCACCAAGTTGCCAAGAATTCTAGGGATTTTCTTTCTTCCCTAGTCATTGTCACAGCCAATGCCCCCCCTTTTTTTTGGCTGCATTGGGTCTTAGTTTTGACATGTGGGATCTAGTTCCCTGACCAGGAATTGACCCTGGGCCCCCTGCACTGGGAGCTTAGAGTCTCAGCCACAGGACCACCAGGGAAGCCCTGCCAATGTCTTCTTGAAAGATGTGTCTTCATTTCATTGCCATACTAGGTGGCTAAGAGTTTTCTGGTCAATTTGGTAAATTTTGGACTATCTTAGAATTTAATTGGCTCAATAAAATGGCCAAAGGATCCATATTTGTACATATAGATGATCATATGTACAAATACATGTGAAATCAATGATACAGGCTGATGGTAGCAGGTGGGCCAATCCTCCTGTTAGTCTGGGGATGTGTTTGTGTGAGCTGCTTTGGTTTTGTTCTGTATGGTGAGGGCTACCAGTGTGGGTACATTTCCAAACTGCCCGAGAAAATGGGAGAACGTAATCCAAAAACACACAGCTCTAGCTGAAAAGGGAGCTTAAAGGAGATTGGATTCTTAAAGGAACTACAATTGTTTCACATGCAAAGCATAAAGCAGGGGCAAGAACTAAGGCGGTTCCAACCAACTTCTGTGATTATTTTATTGAATTGGAGAGACTATGACTAAGGGGAAACTTTTGTCTAGAGCCGATCATTGCCATGCAGTGATTACTAGCATTAGCTGGTATAAGGGTGCATCCCAGGCTGCCAGTGTGTGGAACAAGCTTGTTCAATCACCCACTGTACTCCCTTCCTTCTCTACCATTTTGTCTCCAGTACAAGCATCTAAGTAAAGACAGAAAAAAGTGAATACTTGGAAAGTCAGCTTTCACCCAAACATAAGAAAAAAATTTAAATGTCAAGTGGGCTTAGATGTGAGTCTTGCCACTTGGGGGCATTTTTTTCACAGTTAGGATGGAGGTGGGGGTGGTCAGAGGGTCGCAAATCTACTTCATGAATTTCACCTCAGAAGCTAGAGCTAGCTTTCAAATAGACTTTTCTGCTTCCTAGTAACTGGACTGTAGATTTATCGTGGGAAAAATTTCTACAAGGTTTCCCGAATATATATACATATATATATATTTTTTAAAATTTTTATTTATTTATTTTTGGCTGTGCTGGGTCTTTGCTGCTGTGCAGGTTTTTTTCTCGTTGCCATCTTCCTGCACCAGGGATCAAACCCATGTGCCCCTGAATTGGCAGGCAAATTCCTAACCACTGGACCTCCAGGGAAGTCCCCTGAGTATATTTCTATTTTCACTTTGTTGGCTTGGGAACAGTGAGTTAACACTAAATGACTTCCCCCCTTCATCTAGATTGTGGACCATTTGGTAACAGAGCTTAAGAGACTTCCAAAATGAATAAACACCTACTGCTATTTAAATAGACAACCTTCAAACTGATTCAGAAACCACCCAGGCAGGTATTCTGAGTCCCTGTGTGATTCTAGACGTGGCGCTGACCTTTCTTCAGGCCAAAAGGAAGTTAATGTTTCTCCCTCCCATTAGCTCGTGGCGGTGCCTTGAGAGTAGAAAAAAATAGATATGACAAAGTCCAGTGCAGAATTTTTAAATGCCACAGGAAAAACCAGGTAAGAAGCACTCATCTTTTGTGAAATGTAGCTGCCATGTGAAAGATGCAGGGCACGCGGTCTTCTTGGCTCAGGGACACACAGATCTGACTTCCTAGAATTCAAAACCAAAGGTAGGAACAGCACAGTGGAAGGTTTTAAGAAAGGACACAGGATGTCCTTTTTAGACCCATGAGGCAAATCCTGTTCTTTTCTGATGTCTCTGGAAAGAAACTGTGGTCTACATGAAGATATCTTATTGCTGATGCTGCCAGAAAGAGAACTCCGTGTTCACATGGCAAAATGTGTTTTCAGATGCAATTTCACCTCGAAAAGTGAGCACTCCTAAAGGAGGCTTTGGCTACGTGTCATTACAGGCTTTGGGAGGGGACCCTGGCTTCGTCTTTCGTCCTTCTCTCCTGTTGCTCCTTCTCTAAAACATGCATACTCGTGCCAGGTGAGGTCTCTTGCTGGCGGGACATGTGCGTGTGTACTCTGGGCTGGAGCGCCTGTCCCCGAGCATGAGTCCTTTGATGACACACAGTTGTCTGATGAGCCAGTTGGAAGCACCTTCCACCACTTCACAGACATACTTAATCTGAAGTCGGCCTGGCTAGAATTCTAGCCACAGAAAGACCAAGCCTTCGTCAAGGAGGAATTGTCTAAAAGGCCAGCAGGCAAAACTTGAGGGTTCATTTCTTCTTGATGCGAACACCATGCTAAACACAAAACCCCACAGAAGTAAGAAAATGAGAAATGGGCTTTGCCATGGATGCACCTTAAAGAGGTGATTAAGGTGCTGCAGGCGGCTGGCCAGCTGGTCTTCATGGAAAACAGGAGGTGGAGGGGGCACTTCCCTTGTGGTCCAGTCGCTAAGACTCTGGCTTCCAATGCAAGGGGCCCAGGTTCAATCCCTGGTCAGGGAACTAGATCCCACATGCCACAACTAACAGTTCATATGCCGCAACTAAGACCCAGTTCAGCCAGATAAATAAATAAAAGATATTAAAAAAAAAAAAAAAGGAGGTGGTGGGGTGTGGGAATGCATTCCCAAGTCACCCTTTAGAGTTTAAGTCTGCCCCTCAGATGTGGGAATGTGCTTTGCAGTAGCTACCAGAGGTGGACAGAAAAGTTTAAAGGTTTGTTTGGGGTTGTTTAGCTGGTCGGTTGGTGGATCTTGCCAAAGCAGCCATCTGGTTTGAGCTGCCTCCAGATTAAGGTACTGTTAGATTCTCATGGAAGTTTTGGAGAAGCAGACATTTAATTTGCTTATTATGCTTTCATTAGATTATCCAACCAACTTCACAGAGCGCCTATGATGTCCCAAGGCACTTGGCTTACTGCTGGAGACACAGCCTCATGGAAACCCTAATCCTGGCCTAGGCAACCTCTGGCCTGTTCTCCATGAAGGTTCTGCACTTGTGGTTCCAGGTGAATTTACCCATTTTGAAAATCAGAATCAGAGACCACTGATTTCTTGAACTCATCAGCAACCTATTCTCACCCACAATGCTGTCTAGATATGAGATTCCAGTATAAGACCTATTTTCAAAGACTTCATTTAGAAATACACTTGGAAAAATAAATAAAAATACACTTGGAGGATTTCCCTGGTGGTCCAGTGTGAAGAATCCACCTGCCAATGCAGGGGACACGGGTTCGATCCCTGGTCTGGAGAGCGTCCACCTGCCTGGGGGCAGCTAAGCCAGTGTGCCACCACTGCTGAAGGCCGCATGCCTAGAGCCTGGGCTCTACAAGAGAAGGCACCACAGTGAGAAGCCCTCACATCACAACTGGAGAGCAGCCCCTGCTCTCAGCAATTAGAGAAAGCCCGTGCATCCAGAACAATAATAATAAATTAAATAAATAAATTTTTAAATACATTTGGAAAACAAAAAGTAAAACAGCAGACTTTTTAATTCTAAAATGATGTGTGTTCCGGCTCACCTGTCTCTTTTAGGGTATCTGCTACAGCAGAACAGAAAAGGGGAGGCAGAGGGGAGCCCTGCTGGGGTCCTCAGTTTATCATCTTATAATCGTAATTCCACTTCTCCACCTATGAGAGGCTTAGGAGGCCACCACGCACGAAAGGCCACAGAGGCAAATCCAGCTGTCATGGCTCCTCACAGTGTAAGCAGATAGACTCGTTTTTTCACAGGAGAAAAAGCCTTACAGATAACAAGACTAGCCAGAGCCTGGATGCGGAGGATCCAGTCTTGAGATGACCCCTCTGGGATTGGCCGTGGGCTCTGGCCAGTCACTTTATGACTTTGGGCTGCACTGTCCTCACTTGTAAAACGAGAGCTTCGTGCTGGATGACACCTGACAGCCCTTCTCATTCGAACTTTCTGGCATCTGTGAAAAAGGGGGCACCAGGCAGGGTGTTTTGCAATTTTAATTCGTTGATTGGGCAGTCCATCAATGATTGAAGTTGCTTCAATGCTGAGATTAGAATAGCTGAGATTAGAATAATTGTGGTGAGGCTTCGAGGTTAATGATTAACTAAAATAAATGAGCCATTCACACCTCTGCCAGCGATCTCCTTTCAACTCTCAACAGAAGAACAAACAGCAAACAGTGATGAATTAATTCACAAGCTAAGATTATTTTTGGCAATTAGAAGAGTCAGACGCTTCTATTTACATATACCCATTACATAGGTAAATAGGTGTATACATTTATAACTGGGTATCTCCGTGCTCCCATTTGTCATTAAATGTGAATTTCCCCCAAAATTTATAAATAATAAAATTATAATAATATGTGTTATATTTATTGAGCACATATTATGTATCATGCACTGTTGAAGAACGTATTTACATTGTCGATAACTCCTTAAATAATATCTACTTATTTATTTTTGGCTGTGCTGGGTCTTCGCCGCTACCCATGTTTTCTCTAGTTGCAGCGAGCAGGGGCTACTATCTAGTTGTGGTGCATGGGTTTCTTATTGCGGTGGCTTCTCTTCTGGAGCATGGGCTCTAGGGCGCGTGGCCTTCAGTGGCTGCGGCGCATGCGCTCTAGAGCACCAGCTCAGTAGTGGCGCACACCGGCTTAGTCGCTCTGTAGCATTTGGGATCTTCCCGGATCAGAGATCAAACCCATGTAATCCCTTGCATTGCAAGGCAGATTCTTAACCACTGGACACTAAGGAAACCCTGTCAATAACTTCTTTTCATTAATTTCTTCTGTTTCCAATCTTAACACCCACAGTTGATTTCTCAAAATATGGAAGTTCATAAAGTTTATTGCAAACATCTCACCTGGCAGGCATAACTGTTCTAGTATAGAGAAACGACGTTTCATAAAAAGGCCTTCCAATTTTTCTGAACGTGTGGGCAAAGCCTTGCTGGACAGGCCCGAATTTGATGGTGTTTATGTCTAGTGGTGGCCAAAGTATTGTCATGGGGTCGCGGAGAGTCGGACACGACTGAGCGACTGAACTGAACTGAACTGAATGTCTAGTGGTGGCGATTCTGCCTCTAAATAACTGTCTTTGGGAGAGAGAGAGAGAGAGAGAATCTTGGAGTTTATGGAGAGTGGGAAATATTTTCATCTCTACTGAGACCGGGAGAAAAAAAAATCTCACTAAGGTTCAAGGAAAATTTTCCCGGCAATAAGGGTTATATTTGATAAGTTATTATGATACTTGAATCACAGCTTCTGGACACAGATTATAAAATAAATTTTTACAGATCTGAGACAATTCAGGTGTGTATCTTTCTGGCTGGATCATACACAATCCATACTAGGACTAAAACTTCATGGGATTACTATTTTCCTTTCTGTTTGCCCAAGCAGAGCACCCAAGCAGTAATGAAACATTCAGTAGCATAAGGGACGTGTTTCATATTATGATGATTATAATTCTACATGTTTTCCCAAAATGTACAAATATAAAATGTGCTATGTTCTACTCATATGCTTGCATATGGAAAACAGAAATAAAAATTGTTTACTCTGGCTACAACAAATGTCATTCTCTTGCTTGGTGGCTTTTGAGTTTCTTCAGCCAAACCAAACACATAGCTTCTCAAGATACCAGAATCTGCATTTAATCCAGTAATGAGTTTCTCACTTCAAGTATCTCTCTCTTTTAATGACTGCATTGTTAAATAAGAAATGGATAATGTCAACTTTCCCAATAGCAGCAGTAGTAGTTGTTGCTGTTTCATAAGTAATTTAGAAAGCAACTGAAGCATAAAGAAGCTAAATTATTTATTACAGTAGTCTCCTCTCCTGGACATCGTAATAATCTTCAATATTAATGCCTTCCTTACAAGTATGTAGTTAGGAAATTGAAATCAAGGGGTTAAATTGATAAATTAAACAATTACCAAATGTTTTCACATGAACAGTTGATTTTATCATCCAACCAAAAGACTGCCTCATTTCCTGCATGCATTATCTAAATATTTATCTAACATGTATTGATGTATTCTTAACTGTTTAGTGCATTCATGCATGCTAAGTTGCTTCAGTAGTGTCCTACTCTTTTGCGACCCCATGGACTATAGCCCACCAGGCTCCTCTGTCCATGAGATTCTCCAGGCAAGAATACTGGAGTTGGTGGCTGTGCCCTCCTCCAGAGGATCTTCCTGACCGAGGGATCAAACCTGAGTCTCTTATGTCTCCTGCATTGGCAGGTGGGTTCTTTACCATCAGCACCACCTGGGAAGTCCAATTGTTGTAATGTCTTTTTTAAATGATTTGCTTTGAGAGTTATACACAGCATGATTCAGTTTTCCTAAATCAAGTGCAAGCTTCAGTTCAGTTCAGTCACTCAGTTGTGTCCGACTCCTCATGACCCCATGGACCACAGCATGCCAGTCTTCCCTGTCCATCACCAACTCCCAGAGCTTGCTCAAACTCATGTCCATCGAGTCAGTGATGCCATCCAAGCATCTCATCCTCTGTCTCATCCTTCTGACAAAATGTGGTCCACTAGAGAAGGGAATGGCAAACCACTTCAGTATTCTTGCCTTGAGAACCCCGTGAGTAGCATGAAAAGGCAAAAAGATAGGACAATGAAAGATGAACTCCCCAGGTCGGTAGGTGCCCAATATGCTAGTGGACATCAGTGGAGAAATAACTTCAGAAAGAATGAAGAGGCAGAGCCAAAGCAAAAACAACAACCCAGTTATGGATGTGAGTGGTGATGGAAGTAAAGTCTGATGCTGTAAAGAGCAATATTGCATAGGAACCTGGAATGTTAGGTCCATGAATCAAGGTTAACTGGAAGTGGTCAAACAGGAGATGACAAGAGTGAACGTAGACATTCTAGGAATCAGTGCAGCCTTCAGTCCAGTTCAGTTCAGTCGCTCAGTCGTGTCCGACTCTTTGCGACCCCATGAATCACAGCATGCCAGGCTTCCCTGTCCATCACCAACCCCTGGAGTTCACTCAAACTCACCTCCATCGAGTTGGTGATGCCATCCAGCCATCTCATTCTCTGTCCTCCCCTTCTCCTCCTGCCCCAAATCCCTCCCAGCATCAGAGTGAGGTGGTCAAAGTATTGGAGTTTCAGCTTTAGCATCAGTCCTTCCAATGAACACCCAGGTTTGATCTCCTTTAGGATGGACTGGTTGGATCTCCTTGCAGTCCAAGGGACTCTCAAGAGTCTTCTCCAACACCACAGTTCAAAAGAATAAATTCTTCTACGATCAGCTTTCTTCACAGTCCAACTCTCACATCCATACATGACCACGGGAAAAACCATAGCCTTGACTAGACGGACCTTTGTTGGCAAAGTAATGTCTCTGCTTTTTAATATGCTGTCTAGATTGGTCATAACTTTCCTTCCAAGGAGAAAGCGTCTTTTAATTTCATGGCTGCAGTCAGCATCCGCAGTGATTTTGGAGCCCAAAAAAATAAAGTCTGACACTGTTTCCACTGTTTCCCCATCTATTTCCCATGAAGTGATGGGACCAGAGTCCATGATCTTAGTTTTCTGAATGTTGAGCTTCAAGCCAACTTTTTCACTCTCCTCTTTCACTTTCATCAAGAGGCTTTTTAGTTCCTCTTCACTTTCTGTCATAAGGATGGTGTCATCTGCATATCTGAGGTTATTGATATTTCTCCTGGCAATCTTGATTCCAGCTTGTGCTTCATCCGGGCCAGCATTCCTCATGATGTACTCTGCATATAAGTTAAATAAGCAGGGTGACAATATACAACCTTGACGTACTGCTTTTCCTATTTGGAACCAGTCTGTTGTTCCATGACCAGTTCTAACTGTTGCTTCCTGACCTGTACACAGGTTTCTCAAAAGGCAGGTCAGGTGGTCTGGTATTCCCATCTCTTTCAGAATTTTCTGCAGTTTATTGTGATCCACATAGTCAAAGGCTTTGGCATAGTCAATGAAGCAGAAATAGATGTTTTTCTGGAACTCTCTTGCTTTTTTGATGATCCAGTGGATGTTGGCAATTTGATCTCTGGTTCCTCTGCCTTTTCTAAAACCAGCTTGAACATCTGGAAGTTCACGGTTCATGTATTGCTGAAGCCTGGCTTGGAGAATTTTGAGCATGCCTTACCCATGATGAATTCAGCGACTACTATGGTGCTGGCAAGACTGCCAGGATTCAGCAGTGCCCTGCAGTAATGAAAACCAATGGTAAGAACCCCACCTTGCCTGGAGCTGGTAAATTGGGCAGATTATAGGTTAACTCAAAACGTATGGTTAGTAGAGGGCCTTCCCTGGTGATCTAGTGGTTGAGACTGTGCTTCCTGTGTGAGGGGCACAGCTTCAATCCCCGGTCAGGGAATTAATATCCCACATGCTTCATTTTAAAAAGTAATACAATTTTTTTTTAAAGATATGTTTACAAGAAAAAAAAAAAAAAAAAACTATGGCTAGTAGAGATGTGTCCGATGTGTTGTCTGGGAGTTAGGCCATTGGGCAGCCAGAGTAAGTCAGAAGAGACACTAGTTCTAGTATGTTTCTTTTCAGCCAAACAAGAAAGAGTTTAGGCAGAGATCATTAGGCAAATGAATCAACAAAAAGAGCGTAGGAGATTCGTTGCCTGGTTCAGCTATCACTTCTGTAGGGCGTTCCACATAAAATCTGCACAGGTAACCCTGATTTCTCACCTGCTCGCCCAGAAAACATCTTGATTCAAAGAAAGTGAAAGTTGCTCAGTCATGTACGAGTCTTTGCAACCCCATGGACTATACAGTTTAGGGAATTCTCTAGGCCAGAATACTAGAGTGAGTAGCCTTTCCCTTCTCCAGGGGGTCTTCCCAACCCAGGAATTGAACCCAGGTCTCCCACATTGCAGGCAGATTCCTTACCAGCTGAGCCACAAGGGAAGCCCATCTTGATTCAAGGAGTATGAAAATACCTGAAGTTTTTCAGTTTTTTCAGCCATCTTCATAAATGAGCATCACCTCTTCCTATGTTTTATGAAATTAGTGACACTAATGTCATCCTCCTGATGCCTGGGGAATTTTTTTGGACTCTGTCCCTTACTGTCCATTTCAACTAACACTCTCTGACTCAGCCTCCCAGTTCTACCTCCCTGACCACCAGCAGGACACCCTGCCTGCATGGCCATTTTGATCACTGCCCATCTCCTGTTCAGAATATACAGCGGCTCCTGCTTGCTTTAGCAACTGTGCCCTTCGCCTGACCCCTCGCTGTCTCCAAAGGCTGAGCACCTCTTCTATTCCTGAGCTAATCTATTTATTATCTCCCTCTGTGCTTGGCTTATAAATAAATCCTGAGCCCAAGTCTTACCAATGGCTATTTCCCCCACCCTGGAAAATTTACATTTCCTACCCCCACCACACCGAGTCCTTAAGCCACGCCCATTGTTCCTTTTGCATCTGACTCTGCCGTTTTGCACCTTCTCCAGTGCGGGGCATATCTGCGATGGGGGCATGAGGTCTTGAGAGGCCCCTCTCCATCCCCCTTGAAGGGTGAATAAGCACCCAGAGAGCAGATGAAAGCACCCGTGAATGAATACTGGAATGGCAGAGGCTGCTCCGGTGCTAAAGTGACATTGCTTTTCAGTATAGAAAAAGCGAGCAATATTTTTCCAGCACGCAATAAAGAAACTGCTGTATTGAAGCAAATGAATATTTCTTAAGATTTTGTAGAGTGCAATAGGAATTGCTCTCTAAATGATGTTTGGAAAGAGAAGACGCTGAAAAGACTGTGGAGATATGAATGTGACTAATATTTCCCAACAGACAAGGAAGGGGATATAAATTTGTGATGGGAGATACCATACCGCCGCCTTCACACACCCACACATGGTGAGATCTTTGAGTAGGATTAGAAAAGCCTGACTCTGTAAGCCAAAAGAGGAGGCAGGCTAACTGATGAATGCTGCTGCTGCTGTCACGTCTGTCGTGTCCGACTCTGTGCGACCCCATAGATGGCAGCCCACTAGGCTCCTCTGTCCCTGGGATTCTCCAGGCAAGAATACTGGAGTGGGTTGCCATTGCCCTCTCCAACTGATGAATAG
Source organism: Moschus berezovskii (assembly GCF_049115385.1). Classification (NCBI taxonomy): domain Eukaryota; kingdom Metazoa; phylum Chordata; class Mammalia; order Artiodactyla; family Moschidae; genus Moschus; species Moschus berezovskii. The sequence continues at coordinate 56,372,902 of NC_142472.1, forward strand.
GGTAGACCAAAAGACAGCTCCCAATGGCCCACCGGCCCTACCCCCAATTAAAGTAACTTCCAGAAATAATTCTTCTTCAAATTGAATTATCTATGCAAATAATTTTTTTTTAATTTTATTTATTATTTATTTATTTATCTGACTGCATTGGGTCTTAGTTGTGGCATGTGGGATCTAGTTCCTTGACCAGGGATCAAGGGCCCCCTCATTGGGAACTTGGAGTCTTAGCCACTAGACCACCAAGGAAGTCCCTCAAAAGATTCTTTATTAATAATCTACATCAGGGTTTGGCAGACTCTCCATGGGCCAAATTCAGCCCACCTCCCACCTCTGAATGGAACACAGCGCACCCCTTCATTTTTGTATTGTCCATGGCTGCCTCCCACCATAAGGACCTAGCTGAGTAGTTTTGAACAAGACCCTGTGATCCACAAACTAAAAAATGACCCTTCAGGGGAAAAGTTTACAGGTGCTTGAGCTCCGTGATCTAAGGATATAGTAATCTGATCAGAAGCGCCATTAACTTGCTTTCTCCAGTGGGAGTGTAATATGGTTGGATAGATTATTTTCTGAAATAAGTGAGGGATTCAGACCTCCCTTCCTTCTTACCAGGGGTAGACCTGGGGCCTGGAATCTGGTTGGCTGGCTAGGGGAGCAGTAACCTCCAGTTACCAAAGAGAGTAACCAACTTGTCCTGGTTTTCTGGGAATTGTCTTGGTTTTCAAACTGAGCCCTTTGTTCTGGGCAAACCAGGACAGTTAACCACCCTGACATGGAGTGAACAGTGTACAGCGTCTGGGGCAGACTGACGGGGTCAAATCCCACTTCTGTGACTTTATGCTGTGTAGCTTTGAGTAAGTTACTTAACCTCTCTGAACCTCAACTACCCTATCTGTGAACTGATTCTATTCTGAGGAGAGATTGTAAAGATTAAAGGACTTTATACACAGAAAGAGCCCAGCATAGAATAGGCACTTATTAAATATTCGTTCCCTTCCTACACTTCAGACGATTATCAGCTAATATTTTTACCCAATCTTTTTTTTCCCCAATCTTTAGCCAAAATTCATTTTTTCATAAAATTATCAGAAGGGAAAATTTAAAATACTGTTCTATGCCCTCTATTTTCTAATGATATTGTTTCTTTGTGCCTTACAAATAAATACCCAAATAAACAAATAATTTGTATGGCAGTGAGGGAATTAGCCCACCCATGCAAAATTGCCTGGTTTTCAATTTGATAACTGTTCTATATTTTAAACATAAACACCTGGAGACAAGTGGTGGTTGAATTCTGTTTTGTCCAATTATGGATACATCCCAGGAAGGTCTGCTGTACCCAGCCAGTTAAAGTAGCTTGTGATAGGAGATCCCTGGTGGTCCAGTGATTCGGACTCAGTGCTTTCACTGTGGGGCCTCAGTTCAGTCCCTAGTCAGGTAACAAAGATACTGAAAGCCACACGGTTCAGTTCAGTTCAGTTCAATCGCTCAGTCGTGTCCGACTCTCAGTGACCCCATGAATCACAGCACGCCAGGCCTCCCTGTCCATCACCAACTCCCGGAGTTCACTCAAACTCATGTCCACAGAGTCGGTGATGCCATCCAGCCATCTCATTCTCCGTCGTCCCCTTCTCCTCCCGCCCCCAACCTTTCCCAGCATCAGAGTCTTTTCCAGTGAGTCAACTCGTCGCATGAGGTGGCCAAAGTATTGCAGCTTCAGCTTTAACATCAGTCCCTCCAATGAACATCCAGGATTGATCTCCTTTAGAATGGACTGGTTGGATCTCCTTGCAGTATAAGGGACTCTCAAGAGTCTTCTCCAACACCACAGTTCAAAAGCATCAATCCTTCGGCGATCAGCTTTCTTCACAGTCCAACTCTCACATCCATATATGACCACGAGAAAAACCATTGCCTTGACTAGACGGACCTTGGTTGGCAAAGTAATGTCTCTGCTTTTTAATATACTATCTAGGTTGGTCATAACTTTCCTTCCAAGGAGCAAGCGTCTTTTAATTTCATGGCTGCAATCAGCATCTGCAGTGATTTTGGAGCCCCCAAAAATAAAGTCTGACACTGTTTCCACTGTTTTTCCCTCTATTTCCCATGAAGTGATGGGACCAGATGCCATGATCTTCGTTTTCTGAATGTTGAGCTTCAAGCCAACCTTTTCACTCTCCTCTTTCACTTTCATCAAGAGGCTTTTGAGTTCCTCTTCACTTTCTGCACGGTTCAGTTCAGTTCAGTTCAGTCGCTCAGTCGTGTCCGACTCTCCGCGACCCCATGAATCACAGCACGCCAGGCCTCCCTGTCCATCACCAACTCCCGGAGTACACTCAAACCCATGTCCACAGAGTCGGTGATGCCATCCAGCCATCTCATTCTCCGTCGTCCCTTTCTCCTCCCGCCCCCAACCTTTCCCAATCAGAGTCTTTTCTAGTGAATCAACCCGTCGCCCCCCTCAAAAAAAAAAAAGTAGCTTGTGATGCCTTGGGTCCATGACCAGATCCAGAACTTCTGGAAAACAAGATTCAGGGGCTTTTTCTAACCTAGTATTTGTGCCTCTAAGAAAGCAAGTTGATAGAGGTTGTGAGTGCCACCTCACTCATGGCTCCTCTGATGGATCACTGTGACCCGAGTGCTAAGTGGACCAACGCGCTCATTAATTTTTTAAAGAGGTTAATAATACACAGACAGCGGTGTCAAATCTGATAGCAACCTACGTGCCATCAAAAGTCCCCGAGATGAGATCAAAGGAACGAGACAACATTAACCTCATTCCAACTCTCAGCATTTTGATTTAACATCCAGTGGGTCAGCAAATGTGCAGGATGGAATTCAATAATGTGTACTTCTGCAATAGTTTATACTCCCAATTACACTTAAAATCCTAGTTGGTGCCCAACAAATTCAATTTCTTTAACCTGTAGTTATAGGACTTTGAGAAATCAAATTTTATTTTTTACTAAATGAATTAGTCAAATCAATTCAAAACTATCAGCATTTTAATTTAATAGCCAGATTCTTAGTAAATGTACAGAGTGGAATTAAATAATGTGGACTTCTATGGTAATGTGTAACCTAAAAACTTCCAAATACATACACAATCCTAGCTGATTTCCAATAAATTCAATTTACTTGAGGCTGTGGCCATGTGATTTTAATGAGTCAAACTTTTTAACCGAATTAATTGGTCAAATCAGCCAAAACTTATAAATTCCGTGAAAATACGTCAGGGGATTGGCTGATCTGAATGGCTAATGCAGCAAAATAAGTCAGATTAGTAGCTCAGAATACAGACTGCTTTAAATTGATTTAACCTATAGACATCTGTTTGCCTTTTTGATTGGGACAACACCAAAAAGCACTAGTTTTCAAACTTTGCTGATTCTACATTATAATCACCTGGGGAGCTTTCAAAAGTCCAAAGCCCAGGCCACACCACAGACTGTTAAATCAAAATCCTTGTGGGTGAGACTCGTGCATCAGTCCCTTTGTAAGTTCTCCAGGTGACTGGGAACCACTGGCATCAAGTTCAAATAATTAGGGGTGAAGCCACCATAATATGTTTTGGATTAAAGTCCAAGTTGGAGGAGAAAAGACTTTGTAGTAACATACAGTAATTATATTAATAACAAGCAAATTGTTTATTATAGAATTTTTGTTATGTAAAAATAGCTCACTATTTATTGAGTTCTCACCAAGTGCCAAACATTGTGCCGGATTTTACATGGATTATTTTATTAAATTCTCACACGTGACTGAGAAGCCTTATGAAGCTGATTATTTTACCCATTTTACAAATGGAGAAATTGAGGCACCGGAGGTTAAATAACTTGCCAAAAGACACACATCTAGCCAGTTGTCAGGTGAGAGCTGGACAAAGCAGTGTAAGTCCAAAGCCTGTACTTGAATGATTTTTGAAAACCGGTGACTTGAAACTCTGGGCTCTGTAGGTCTTTGAACTTCACATTCTTATTTCTTTGCTGGCATTGCTTTGGGAATTTGTTGTGTTTTTCACTTTTCTTTGTTTCTGGATGCAAAGGCCTTTCCAAACAGTGCACAAAAGCTATTTCTGATGCCCCCGGGGAGGGAGGTAGCCTGACTTTATGCATATAATAGGCAGAAGAGTTAATATTCCACCTTAGAGCTCCTCTCAGGGGAGTTTCTAGCAGACTTAAAGCTCTCTCAGGCCACAGAAAGGGAACCTGAAACAAAACCTCCACAGAAACGGACGTATTTGCTAAAGCATGTTTAAATTTTAATCTAAAAAGAGTAACAATAAAATGGGACTTCCCATTCACTGCAAATCTGGTTATTTCACAAAATCTTCACTGTTGACCTGTCAACCTGGATGGGTTTGTTTCAAATTTTTTGAGTTTTGTTTGTTTTTGAGGCCTCCTAAATAACATCAAATAACATCCACTCTGTACCAGCTGAAATCTTAACATTTAGCTGATAAACGTTGACAGTTTTTGGTTGCACAATGAAAAAAAAGAAGAAAGATGAAAATCTAATGTCACGGTCATTGGCAGCCATTTCCTGTCACAATTATGGCGCTGTACACTCATTTCTGAATGGTGTCTTCTCTGTCCTTTGCACACAAAAGCTGAGAGAGGAGCTGAAACTACCCCCAGAAGTTCCCCCAGGACCAAGGCCAATCGTCAGAGCAGAATCTGGGCCAATCTCAGCAGTTGTGTTTTTTTTTCCTTCCGCCCACTTACCTCAGGAGAGCAATTTGTCTCCTTCCAAGGACCTGCCCACCCCCAGCAACATCTGGGTCGTGTTCGGGCTCTGCCTGCAGCCCCCAGGTTTACTGCCCTGGTGGAACCAGACGGGTTCCTGCCACCCAGACAGGGCAACTTGAACTTGACCTTGGAAGGGACCGGAAGTTCTTCTGGCAGCAGGCACCAGGGTGGGGCTGGGGGGAAGCGACCTGTCCCTTGGAAGGCTGGGTCCTGGCAGCCCAGTGCTGCCAACTGTACCCACCTTCGAGAAGCGGGAGGACCCTGGGCTCCAACAACGCTCTGCGCCCCCAGTGTCACCTCTCACTCTCCTTTGTGGGAGAAGAGCCCGGGGCTGGGGGCAACCAGGATCCATCCCTGTTTCGACTGTTTGTGGGCAGGGTAAGGGGTCCGTTTAAATTTCCTTTCAGAAGTCCAGTGGTTAGTAGGACCCGGCGCTCTCACTCCAGCCTTGAGTTCGATCCTTGCGGGAACCAAGATCTTGCAAGACGCATGGTCAAACAAACAAACAAAAAAAGATATAAAAAGGAATTTGTCATGGTTCTGTCTAAATAAGACTTAGGTTTTCAAGTTTTAGGAGTGTGGCCAGAGGAGAATGTGAGTCTTGTCACTAGCAGGAAACTCAAGAGAAAAAATATTTTAAGGCGATGATGTCAAAAGACTGAACGACTCTCTGGGGTCAGGCCAGGCAGCAAGACCCCCCGAGAGGTGGAGTCAGCTCTTGCAGAGGGGGGCCCGTCCCCCCTCACCTCGTGCAGAACAGAGGATCCCTGGTGCTGGCCGTCGTGGAGGTGGGCAGCGATCGGGCTCCTCCATCGCCGCGGGGCGCACGGTGCGGGGGCTCCGCGCAGGCAAGGCGGCCTCGCGGGGCGCGGGGCGCTCCGCGCGGCGGCTCCTGCAGGGCCCGCGTGGCGGCGGCTGGCGCGCTTCCCGGCGGCTCCCGGCCGCAGCTGCCGAGCTATTTGCAGCCTCCACATCCTGAGAGCAGAGACCAAGCCGCTCCCCCGGGCGACTGGGAAGCGGGAGGCCAGGCGGGGCCTTCCTGGATCAGGGGTGGGGGCGGGGGGAGCGGGCAGGCAGTTCGGAAATAGCGACCTGCAGGGTCCGCAGGGGCTTCTGCTGGGGCTGCCCGGGGGAGTCCTGAGCCTCAGCCGCCCCCACGCCTCGTCAGAGCCCCAGAATGAGGGTCAGCAGGTGGGTGACCAACCCAGCTGGAAAGTGAGCGAACTTCCCGCTGCAACGCCCCAGGGAGGCCTTTCCAGACGGTCCCCCGCCCCCGCCCCCGCCCCGTTCTCCCACTTCCATCACTCACCTTTATCAGCATATCCTGAGCAGCATCCGAAGTGCTCTTTCTTACGTGTTTGTTTACTTGGTCATTGTTGGCCTCCTCCAGGAACGTGCAGGCTCCTAGAAAGTCCTGTGGAAGACGCCTGTCTGTTCCGCTGATCGCTGGTCTCCAGGGCCAAGGAGGGGTGCCTGGCTCCTTTGTAAGAGAATGAAGGGATCCAGAAAGAGAGGCGGCCTGCTGAACCATCAACGAGCTGGATTTCTCACCTTTGCATTCCGAGGAGATGTTGTCATCAACCTTTAGAGAGAAACTGGATTGATTTGGGGGGTAAGGAAGTTCATTCTCCCTGGCTTTATATATATTTTCCAACCCACTGCTGAATGTTAGTCGTCTTTAGTGTCTTTATGTGATGTATACCACTTGTCAGTATTTATTTAATGTAATCTGTGTCATTTAAAGAAGGTTAAATTATAGGGTAACTAGAGAGCGACAATAATACAATTTAAGCACAATCATTTAGAGGAAGATTTCCGCCCTAAAACTTGGTTAAAATACATTTGAGACAGACACTGTTCAATTCATTGCACAAATTTGACTTTGTGACAGCTCCAACATAGTCTGTTGTATTTAATAAGAATTCCTGCCCATAAAAGATTTAATGACATTAATGAAATTGCCTTTATGTATTAATGGAACGAAGGACTCTTAACTCTAAAAGCGAATGTTCTTTAAACCTAAATATTTGATACTCAAGAAAATCAGCTGAGAAAAAACTTGCCGAAAGTGATGGTTCTATCTGATAATGGTATCCACATCTGGAGATACTGTGAAAATTACTTTATGCAGTGGACAAATTAGTTTCCATTCTTCTCAAGGTCTCAGAGTTCATAACTTATTTTTTATACTTACAGTGAAATGTCCCCATTTTTTTGCAAACTTTATCCCAGATCCCTCTAGGCAATTGGGAGGTAGGGTACGTCAACCTAAATTTCTAGAAATTGTATCCTATTTGGTATTAGAACCCACATGTTAGAATTTGTAGTTTGCCACCTGGGAGAAAATGAATTAATTCACTCCCGAAGCACTTATTTAAGATCACACATGTGATCCAGCAGTCAAAGGAGCATCCCCCCCACTAGGACTGACAGCCCTAGTAGAAAACCATCACCCCATCGTTTGAACGGAGTGACAAACAATTGTTTAATTTGAGTTGCATTCTGACTGCCCCTCTTTTTAATGGAAAATAGAAATCTTGTGCAGAAGAACTTGGCTTGAAGGTCACGTGTCTAGACATAGGGAACTGGGAATCCAGCACCCTTACCTGCAGATTTGGGGGGAGGCTGCCATAGTCCCACTGGGGATATGCACTGACCCTAGAGGTGTTGGAAGTCCTGAGTAGCCCCCTCCAGGGGCCACAGGTACCCTGTTTCACTGGAGATTTGGGTCAGGAGAGGAAGGAACTAGTGGGATGGGCAGAGTCCACCTGGGAGTAAAGGAGAGACTTGGGCTGTCTTATCCCATATTTTACAGATCAGGGGTAAAGATCCCCAAGAGGTTCTTCCATACCTTGGACTCTCTCTCAAGGAAAGAACGTTTGAGTGTCTGCCCTATTTTTATCATTTTATCATATGTTAGAAGTCATGCTAACTAATTGTAGTGGGCCACCTACACACAGTAAAATCATATGTTGAATGGTACAGTATCTTATACTTGTAGCAGCCACATTTCAATGAATAAAATTTCTTTTAAAATTCTTGTATAAAAAAAATTGAAAGACTTCTTTATACTGGGTGAAAACTTAGAGTTCAGACCTAATTTTGATCAGCTTTATCATGAATACATTTTGTGAGTTTATTCCTTAAAAATCTTTCTCAGGCTTTCTCCTCTTAACTCTCTAAAGTGATACCAGATGGGTTTTATTTTGTTTTTAGCTAAAATTGGATCCTGGAAAAGAATCTAGTGTAGATGTAAGAAGATGACTGTCATTTGACAATTTCTATTACTTACCTAACTGACTGCCTCCCTGGATTTAAAAGAAACCAGAAACTTTATGGAGACCTGCATCCCCTTTGGGAGGAAGAATAACAGTTCTGTGTTTCCTTGTAAGTGGATTGCAGTGCAATCACAAAAACCTGCCTATCTCTAGGAAAAAAGTTTCCAGATTTCCTTTCCCTGGAATGTGGCTCCAAAGAGGCTATTTCCTTGCACAGAGGTGCTTTGACTGGGTGCTCAGCAGGTCCCTCAATGAGACAATGTCAATGATTGTAAGCAAAGTTCCCTAGAACTATTGAGGGTATAGGCCCTCCATACCCATTAACGGGAGCGCCTGTTTAAGTTTTTGGCCGATTACCCTGCTACAGGCTGCCACCCTTGGCCCAAGTGTTGTGTGCTAACTTGCCATCAACAAGTCACTGGAACAGCATCAGACTCTCAAACAGTATCCCAAGCTCCCGGGCAAGTCCACTTATTTATCGCATGCTTTCCTCTTGGTTTACAGCTTTACATAAAAAGAACTAAAGCACATATTAAACTCTGTCATCAGCATTTATTCATTTTGTGGGTTATCCTTTCATCCTATTTGATGGTGGAGGCATGAAAGCTAATAAAGATATATTTTGAGGTTAACTTCTATTTGTACTAGCGGTTTCTAAATAATTTTCCCATTTAGAAAATATATTTATAGTAAAACAAAAGAGAAATGTTTTGAATGATGTTTTAAAATTTGTTGTTATTATTTTTGGCTGCATCACGAGGCATGTGGGATTGTGATTCCCCCATCAAGAACTGAACTTGTGTCCCCTGCACAGGGAGCACAGAGTCCCAACCACTGGACCATCAAGGAAGTCCCATTTTAATGATTTTTTTAAAGTGAGGTTTTAAATATTATTAATAATAGCCTACTAAGACTCCTTGGTTTTAAAGGTGAGAAAAAACTTTATTGGGCCTTAAAATGAAGACATAGCAAAAAAACCCAATAATAATAAAACTATATCTCTGTTGTGTTTTCCGAGTCAGTTTGATTCTTAACTGTTATTCTTTAAAAATTCTCAAGACTTTAACAATAAAAAAAAAACCCTTCAAATATTAGATTTACAATAACATATCTCTTACCTAATTTTAAAAAATAAAATCAATATTACTTCTAATGGTTCATTATTATAATTATCTGTAGAAGCTCAGTATATATAAATTCATGATATAAGGTTTTGCAGTGTTGATCTCTAAAGTTTTGGTCCTTAAAAGAAGTGAAAAATTTATATTACTTTTCAGGTTTGATCCATATAGTGTAAAATCCAATACTTATCAATGTCTGAAATAAATTCCTATGGGACTGACTAGAATATAATTTTTTTTTTATAATTAATCCAATTTTAGGTTGACCTGTTGACCACTATTTGATAAGACATGTACTCCCTAGAAGAATTGTTGGCCTGTATCTTGGTATTAAATCACATGTGAAAACACAGTTAACTGTATTTAAAGAAAATAATTCTGATACAAATGACTAGTAAGTTTTGGAAATCATGTAGATTATTATGAAGAATACAATTAGATCCAATGAAACGAAAAGCAAGAAGCTCTAATGGTTTTGCAAAAATTTCAAAATTTTTTCACCCATTCCAATTGATCCACACGTTATCTTTTTGCAGTCCTGCAATCACTTGAATATAAAAGTGCTTTCTGTTAATCTTCAACCTGAAAAGTAGTAAAATAACAGAAGCATAAAGGGGAATGGACATTTCAACCCAACAGCTCTCCAGGTTTTTCAGGCTTTTAATCCGCTTGCTTTTGAAGGCTTACCCCTTTCACAATTTCCCCCACTGCTTTATAGAATCTTAGAAATCATGAACCTACATATCTCTTATATGTAAAATTGTCTCAATAGCCTTTTAAAAAGATATTACATTTGGGTGCAAACTTGCTCAAGGCAGCTAGGTAAAACCAAATTAATTGTTTCACTTCATTCAAAAACTGACTTCAAATTCATCCATTTAACTTTGAGGAATATATATAATCTAACAAAATAATCATAGACACAAAAGTATGGGTATAAGAAAAGATGAGTCATCTTAACCTTATTCAAAATACTTAAAAAATCAATAAACAAGGTCATTCCTACAGAAGGGAAACACAGGGAACTTTATTCAATATCTTGTGACAAACCATAATGGAGAAGAATATGAAAAAGAATGTATACGAATGTATGTATCACTTTGCTGCACAGCAGAAATTAATACAACGTTGTAAATCAACTATACTTCAATAAAACTAACTAAAAAATCAGAAACCACACAAATGTCTAATGAAATGGGATTGACTAGATAATTTATGGTATTTTAAAAAATTAATTTATTTGGCTGTGCCAGGCCTTAGTTGTGGCACATGAAATCTTCAACCTTTAGTTGTGGTATACAGGATCTAGTTCCCTGATCAGAGATTGAAGCTGGGCCTCCTGCATTGGGAGCTCGGAGTCTTGGCCACCCGACCCCATCAGGGAAGTCCTCCAGCAACATCAATTTAAGATACATTTGGCACAGAATGTATGATATTTTACATTTACTCAGTGGAAAACCATGGAGGCAGTAGAAATGTGCAATGCAGAGCACAATAAGAATATATGATGACAACGTTAGTTTAAGAAAGATTGTTTTCAGTAAAAGTCATTTTCAAATAGAATGTTTGTAAATATGCTACCATTTTTTTGTAAAACAAATAACAACCCAATTTGAAAATGGGCAAAGGGGACTTCCCTGGTAGTACAGTGGATAAGCATCCACCTGCCAATGCAGGGGACATAGGTTCGATCCCTGGTTTAGGAAGATTTCACATTCTGTGGAGCAACTAAGTCTGTGCGTCCACAACTACTGAGCCTGTGCTCTGCAACAGGAGAAGCCATGGCAATGAGAAGCCCGTGTACCACAGTGAAGAGTAGTCCCCACTCTGCAACTAGAGAAAAAGCCCAAGCACAGCAACAAAGACCCAGGGCAAGCAAAAAATACGTAATTTTTAAAAAAATTAGCAAAGGACTTAAATTAGTACTCCAAAGAAGGTTTGCACATGGCCAATAAGCACATGAAAAGATGCTTAGTATCATTAGTCATTCAGTTCAGTTACTCAGTCGTGTCCAACTCTTTTCGACCCCATAAATCGCAGCACGCCAGGCCTCCCTGTCCATCACCAGCTCCCACAGTTCACTCAAACTCATGTCCATCGAGTCGATGATGCCATCCAGCCATCTCATTCTCTGTCGTCCTCTTCTCCTCCTGCCCCCAATCCCTCCCAGCATCAGAGTCTTTTCCAGTGAGTCAGCTCTTCGCATGAGGTGGCCAGAGTATTGGAGTTTCAGCCTTAGCATCAGTCCTTCTAATGAACACCCAGGACTGATCTCCTTTAGAATGGACTGGTTGGATCTTTTTGCATTAGTCATTAGGGTAATACAAATCAATACCACAAGGAGATACACCTACTAGGATGGCTATCATAGATATATATGGAAAATAGGAAGTGTTGGTGAGGTTGTGGAGAAATTGGAATGCTTATCCATTGCTAGAGGGAGTGTAAAATGGTTCAGCTGCTGTAGAAGAGTCATCTTAGCCATCGTGGGCCCTAAAAAGATTAAACATAGAATTATCACGTGATCCAGTAATTCCACTCTTACATATGTACATGGAGAATTGAAAATAGGTATTCAAAACAATACATGAACATGCATGTTCATAGGAGCACTGGTCAAGGGTCCGTCAATGGATGAATGAATAAACTGAATTGTGATATACACTGGCAATGGAATATTATTCAGCCACAAAAATGAATGAAATACTGGTACATACCACTATGTGGATGAACCTTGAGAAGCAATGCTCAGTGAAAGAAGCTAGACACAAAAGGTTACATATTGTACAGTTCCATTTATATGAAATACCCACAATAGACAAATCCATGGAGACAATGCAGATTGGTTTTTGTCAAGAGTCAAGGGGGAGGGGGGAGTTGATGGTACAGGATTTCCTTTTAGGGTGATGAAATTGTTTGGAACTAGTGGTGTTGCACAACACTGTGAATGTACTAAGTGCCATTGAGTTGTTAATTTTATCTTATGAGAATCTCACCTCAGATTTTAAAAGTAAATATATACACATATATTTTATTTATTAATCATATGTATATGCCTTGCATTTCCCAAGTGGTGCTAGTGGTAAAGAATCTGCCTGCCAATGCAGGAGAAGAAAGAGATGCAGGTTCAATCCCTGGGTCAGAAAGATCCCCTGGAGGAGGAAATGGCAACCCACTCCAGTATTCTTGCCTAGAGAATCCCACGGACAGAGGAGCCTGGTGGTTATGGTCCATAGGGTCGAGAAGAGTTGGACACAACTGAAGCGACGACTTAGCCCCAATATACATGTTTGTATCATGTTATATATATAAAACTAGAAGGGCACATAATATGTTAATTGTTTTTCTGGATAGAATTGTAGATTTTTGGTTTCTTGGTTGTTTTCTTTCAATGAATGTAAATTTCATTCACAATAACAGTTTTCCAAAAGAGATTGCAGTGCATTGCAATCCTTCCTTCTTCTGGAGTTCAGGCTGCAGCTCTAAGAACTCATAAGCAGCACACATTCTTCTGGGGCTTCCCAGCCCTTTAGAATCAGGCAGCTTATCACTTTCTACATGATTGACAGTATTTTAGTTTTGTTTTGCCTGAAAGTGTCCTGAGTCCAAGTAAACAGAAGGAGGAAGGCCAGAGAGGAATCACAGGAATCACAGCAGTGTGCTGACTTGCTGGAACATACATAATCGTAGCCAAGACAGGGGAACCCAGGCAGAAAAAGGAGAGTTAGGGAGGAAGGCTTCCAGCTGTGGCACCCCCGCTACCCCGTTACTGTCCTTATAGGGAAGGGGAAGAAACTCATAAATTTTTTTGCACCTGCTCTTCGTCTGGTGCTGCTAGATTGTTTTGATACTGCTTTCAGTTCATTACCTAGCCTTTGAATTTTGGTGGGCCTCTACCAACTCACTGTTCTGTGCAAATACACCAGCTGGACTCCAAGAGCCTAGAGCCTTTCACTTCTAATGTACTAGGCCCCAACACTGGCGCTATGCTTTAGCCTTTGTTGTCATTCCGTCGGCAAGTCGTGCCTGACTCTGTGACCCCATGTACTATAGCCCACCAGGCTCCCCTGTCCTTCACCATTTCCCAGTTTGCTCAGATTCATGTCCATTGAGTCAGTGATGCTATCCAATCATCTCATCCTCTGTTGACCTCTTCTCCTTTTGCCTTCACTCTTTCCCAGCATCAGGGTCTTTGCCAATGAGTCGGTTCTTCACATCAGATGGCTGAAGTATTGGAGCTTCAGCTTCAGCATCAGTTCTTCCAATGAATTTTGAGTTGATTTCCTTTAGGACTGACTGGTCTGATCTCTTTGCAGTCCCAAAGCAATGACACCTCTTGTTCCTCTTGTAAAAATAAAAAAAAAGACTTCTCAGCCTGTGTGTGTCTAGCCCACTCACCATGCCCAAGTCCCAGCCAGGTGGACTCCAAGTGGCAGAGCAAGACTTGAGGTTGCCTGAAATTTAGGCCGGGGAGTAGGGAGGAGGCTGCCACATCCTTGCTCTGAAGAGCCCCAAGTTCTTACTCTTCACAGTATTGAGTAACATACAGCTCACCCCCAGCCCATGCTTATTTGCTTTAGGACTTTTCTTACCTGCTTATGTTCAGAACACTTTATAGGATGATCCCTAGTTGAAACCCAATGAAGGAAAAGTATGATAAAGCCTATAATTGGAGATTCTATGTAATTCTAAGGAACTTGGTTTAATTCCACTTTAAAGTCTATTAATACAATTGCACTTATAAATGCATTTGCAGTGTGCCCTTTTCCTAAAGTACCATCTTCAGCAAAGAGGTGAAGCAGTGGTCATTTTATCCCATTTAAGGCAGATCCTCAATATCCATTCCTCTTTTCCAAATAACCTATCATCTCCTAATGCCCGGAATCCGGCCCACACAATCCTTGACTATAGTTTGTCTCCAAAACTATTGGTTACAGCTTCTGTAAAGATTGACACACAATCTCTGCTAGAAAAATCCCTCCCCAGGTAAAGCTCCTGGATCCAAGATGCCAAAATAGGAGGTTCCTCATTTTCACACAATGAATTCATTATTGCAGTAACTTTATAGAGAAATAACTTGTTCAGTAGTTTAAATAGTCTGAATAGTCAACCCAAGGGTCTCTCATGTCTGATTCTACCGCCTTGTGTTTGGGTGGCTCTGAACAAACGACAGTATTTCAGTATTTTAATTTCTCATCTTTTAAAAATGGAGTCTGTAAAGCAATTATCCTTCCATTAAAAAAATAAAAAAAATAATGCAACAAGAAAAAAAAAAGGAGGGGGGGAGGTCATTTCATAGAGCCAAAGAATAATCAGTAAAAAAAAATCCTGATTTATCTTAGAAATCATTGCTAAAAACTTTCACAGTAAGGATAGCCTTGGGGAAGGGGTCATTTTGTCAGTATCTGCCAAATTTTAAATGAACGTATCTTGACTCAGCAATTCTATTTCAAGGTTTTCACTGTGGTAGTTAGGAATAGCAAAAAATAGCGAACATGAATGACCATCGGTAATTATCAAATATATTATGGAACATCATACCATGGAAAATCACTTGTATGTTTGAATTGTGTGACTGAAGAGAAAAAAATAGTACAAGTCTCTTTAAGCCTTTTTCACTGATTTTCTCACCACTGTTGATTGACTTTCATTCTCTGAATCCTGGATCCTATCATTGTTCAAACTACCGTAATTCCTCCTATCATTCCGGATCTGTACTACTACTTCCTCCTTTTCAGCTAGTTACATACATAGTGCAAACCAATGACATGACTCAGGCTTCCCGGTGGCTCAGATAGAAAAGAATCTGCCTACAATGGAAACCTGGATTTGATCCCTGGGTTGGGAAGCGCCCCTGGAAAAGGGAATGGCTACTCACTCCAATATTCTTGCCTGGAGAATCCCATGGACAGAGGAGCCTAGTGGGCTATAGTTCATGGGGTTGCAAAGAGTCAGACACCGAGGACTTTCACTTTTACTGGTAGCTGTGATTCCAGACCAATACCAACTAGAAGGTGGGGGCATATTCTGGAGTATGGCCCATTAAATTATGCCTGTCATCCCATGTCCTGCGCCAGGGTATATTGTTAAATAGTAGTGTTCCTAGAGCAGAGCCACGTTTTGCCTTGTTACTCTAGGGAGCAACTTGGCTTAGACCCAGGGAACTTCCCAAGTTCTGGCAAGTGTTAGCACTGTTCATTCTTCGCTGTAACAAGCAGGCAAGTGAACCAGCTTGCATCTCTTGTTGCATAGGTATCCAAAGAGTTTCCTTTTATGTTGTTTTAAAAGCATTTCAAGAGTCAATTTTTAGAAAATGACAATGCATCAATGTTAAAAAATTTTTTAAAATAACTTACCACTTAACAGACTAGTTACTAGCCAATGGTTCACACTTGAGCAGCAGTTAATCCCAAAATTTAAACTGTAATGGATTTGTGCTAATTTATAGTTATACCATCCTATGCAAAAAGTACCTGGCAAGTATTGAAAGAGGTTCAGGCCCTTTCAGAAGGCATGTTACACTGCACACACCTGAATTTGAACTTGTGTCATGGTTTATATGAGGCCAAAAGGGAGTTGCCCACACTTCCCATTCAGAAATTTCCAGTGCATCTTCAATACAGCTGGATACTACCCTAATGTCTAACAATAATGAAAAAATCCCCCAGGCTATGAAGGAAGTATTTGCTGAACATCTTGTCACTCAGGCACTTTTCATCTTTATCATTTGTCTTACCCCTGTGGTGTACAGGACACGATTTCCAGATTAAGAAAATTAATACAGCAAACATCAGTAACTGATAGCAAGACCACGAGGACAATTATAGTATCTAAGCAGCCAACAGCTCCCAACCTTTAGGAAAATTACTTTTTAAATCAGTACGCCAATTTTGTTATCAATTTTTAAAATGCAGAAAATACTATTTATAGTTTAATCTGATGTGAAGAAAATCTTCATAGCCCATAGTGCTGTAACTATTTCTAAACACTGAAATAGTTCCTCTGCATTAACTTTTAAAAAACCATCTCCAGTTAAACAACGGTTTTCCACTAAATTATCTAAATTGCCTCCTACCTTCATTTACTTGTGTTTTGGATACCCAAGTTTCAGGGTGTACTTTTGAATACTGAAGAGCTAGTATGGCTGAAGATTTAAGAGGGTTTTTGTCCATGTCTTCCTGTCAAGACCTGAATTCAGTTACTTAACCTGAAAAAATCCTTGTTCCCATTCTCAACTTCTGCCACATAATATCCACTGAAGTTCCTCAGGGCAGAATTTATCCATTTAGGATTGCCTACTAGCAATATTTCTATAGCTATAGGAAACCTGCATGTAAATCAGAGAGAACGCCTTGTTTCTCTTGACCAAAAATTTGATAAATTTTGATAATTTCAGCCTTCCTTTGATGTCCTCTCCTTTAGTTTAGGAAAGGGAAGTTTAGATTTATAATCACTACTCTCCTGCTTTTCACTTACATGTCTTAATTCAGTAGTCTGAAAGCAAAATTAGTTTTTTCCTATTTTATAGATATAGCAGCCTGAGAACACATGGACTGTCTCATGAAAATCTTTTTTTATCAGCCCATTAACCTATTTATAAGGGTGAAGTGAGTATTTTTAAAGGGATAAACTTTGGCAGCCCTTACACTTAAAGAATATTGCTAAGAGGTATTAAGATAAAATATGTATATAACAAATCTTCAGTGAAAGCCATTTAACTAATATTTAAAACCTCTGCAATTATTAGTTTATTAGTATCATCCAGGACTCAGATGTTCAGTATTCCTCCTGAAATTACATAAACAAATGCAAATGGAAAGAATCCAAGTCAAAATTATATAACAAAACAGCACTCCATCACAAAAGCGTGTAAAATTACAAGAACGCTATTTTAAAACACTGGCACTTTAAGAGAACAATAATCTCAAAAACCACAAAATCGCCAAATTGTTCCCTAAACTGCTAAGCAGATAAACATATGACCCTAATGAATGAGCTGGAGTTTTGTAAAGAAAAGTCAAATTCAAATAAATCAATTCATAATGAAATACAAAATGTCTTCCTCCCTCGTCTATACGATTTATAAAGGGGCAGCAAACCATAATACAGGAAGATATACCTGATTTAAAATGTGGTATATAACTTTAAAAGTCAGCCCAATTAATTAAAAATACTTTTAATCAAGGGTCTCAAGTTTCCTAAACAATCTCTACTTGGATAAGCAGGAGAAGACATTTACAGCCAGCACTTTTTTCCCAGAGCCTTTGCTGGGACAATCATCGCCAAAAAAACAATATGGCAGTCTTGTATTTTAAGCTCACGCTTTTGGGGATACATTCTCGGGTCTTTAACGTGGGAACTGCAAATATAACTGCCATTACATGGTAATGGGAGTTAAAGAGTGTAGAGTCCTCATGTAAAGATTAGAACATACTTTTCTATTAGTCCTTCAAGGACAGACTTTCAAAATGTTTGATTCTAATAATCCCGTGCTGTGAGTAGATTTGTTACTCTTCACTTGGTAAATGTAACTGGGCTATGTGAAATCCACTATCAACTCGTCAAGATTTTAAGTTTCAGTTATGGATGAAAGCTGTCTCAACTCAACTTTTATTACCCTCATCATGGGTATGCAGGGTGCGCAGACAAAAGTTTTTATTTATCAGCTAACTATATGAAAGATAAACAGTGTAATAATTCGTGTGATCCAAAATGGGCAAAAGCAAAAGACTAGCTTCCCCTTAAGAAAAATTTTCAGACCTATGAAAAGGACAACAATACTAATAAAAAAAATTGTATTTACTTAGAAGCATTCAGAATGTCAACAAAACAGCTGCAACTTTTTTTTTCTTTTTTTGCAATTACAGAGTGGTATTCAGTTAACAGAACAACAATTATTCGTATAAGCTGCATCAGAGACAACTGAAGATGAAAAAACTACCATCCCCATATATAACTAATTTGTGCTGTGCACCAACAAGAACCTGCTTTAAATTTCCATGCCAATTTACAACCCCCATACTGTACCAGGCAAGGTTAGTGGCTATTGAAAATACCACCAGGACAGGGCTATCTAAAGACACATTCGGTAGTGTGTTAACTATACAAAAAAAGACACTGTACAGTTTAAAAACAAATCTTACACAGCCTTACATTTCAATTTTTTTTCTTTAAAAGGAGTGAGTTGTGTACAGGGGGGTTAAATGCTTTATAGACAAGAAAAAAAAAAACTGCGCTAGAACCAACTTATTCATCATCATCATCTTCTTCCTCCTCCTCATCCTCTTCATCTTCTTCCTCCTCCTCATCCTCTTCATCTTCCTCATCTTCCTCCTCTTCCTTCTTTTTCTTGCTTTTTTCAGCCTTGACAACTCCCTTTTTTGCTGCATCAGGCTTCCCTTTAGCTCGGTATGCAGCAATATCCTTTCAAAATAAAGGCAGGAAGAAAGTGGGACCAAAGACAAAACAGTTAAGTAAGGGGAGAAATAAAAGTAACACGGCAAAGCTTTATGGAAAAAACAAGGACTCAGATACACTAAAATACCATATAGCTGCAGATTCACACCAACTTGCACTTTCACAAACACTCATAAAAATATTATGAGATAACTGTAAATAATCCAGAGCGCATGGTATGACATTGTCTAATATTTGCATTGCTATGTGTCACTGAAGTACAACTATGTAACACATCCAAACTTTAGTTTATTAAAACTAGAATGTAGAGACTGATTAAAGGGTAGACACTGCCACCTTCTGAATGCAAAAAAGCATTCTACAGGTTTATACTGACAGACCCTAATCCATAGCAGGAAATCTTTCCTTAAAAAAAAAAAGTTATCTGCCACCAAGCATGAAATTAGGTTCAGAAACATCTAGAAATGGATATATTTCTCAAGAATGACTAAATAACCTAAAATCTAACTTTACTTAATATTTCAATTAAAAGTATAAGGGGGGGTTTATACCTTTTTCTTATATCAATTTACTCTACAGATCAAAATATTTTAAACTTTCTAACTTAGTCATTTTTAATATAAGGGAGAGAACATAAGTGTTTCAGGGTGTTTATGAACAATATAGATCTGTATTACTTGGCCCAGCCTATTTTTATGTTGTGTGCCTGATCATTTAAAATAATGACATCTGACTCAAAGTGACTACCAGAATTTTCATAAATTCACATGGTGAACAACAAAACCAGCTTAAGTATATATGCCCTCCTCCAAGACAAATTATGTTAAGTCAAACAACTTTAACTATTTAGTTGATCTACATTCTTTGAAAGATGGACAGGGACTTGCAGACTACAGCTAATGGTGCACTGAATAGTTGTTATACTCAAAACTGCACCACACCTATTAGAAATCATAAAATAGGAAATTAAGATGCAGTACCAAGTACAGTTGTTCATCTAACATCTGCCATACTCTTTTCACCACTACACCAAAGCCGCACTGCTTACCTTTTCATACTTTTCCTTCAGCTTAGCAGCCTTCTTCTCATAAGGCTGCTTGTCATCCGCAGCAGTGTTATTCCACATCTCTCCCAGTTTCTTTGCAACATCACCAATGGACAGGCCAGGATGTTCACCTTTGATTTTTGGACGATACTCAGAACAAAACAAGAAAAAGGCCGAACTAAAAGGAGAGATTTAAGTTTAGAATTGCAGTTTTACCAACAACTGTGTTGTACTGCTATATAAAAGCCGCTTCTAATTTCTACCATATTTTTGACAGAATATAATGTTATAAAATGCTAAATATCCCTCACTAAATTTAATTTACACAATTATTTTAACTTATAACATTACTAGTTGAACATATGCTATTTATTAGTGTTCCAAATGAGTATGATTTCTCAAGAAATAAAAACGAATCAAAACTACATTTAGGAGACATATTGGGTGAGGTCAGTATCTAATTCCACTGCTCTAACTGCCACCCAACACAAATTTTACAAAATTTAAATATACCAATACCAGTTAGTTAAGAAACTTTGATTACAGACTGGAGATCCACAGGGTGGCTTGCTAAATTTGTCTACTATAAAATACTTACTGAAAAATCAAAACAGGCAAGATACTTACGGAGGCCTCTTGGGTGCATTGGGATCCTTGAACTTCTTTTTTGTTTCCCCTTTAGGAGGGATATAAGTTTTCATTTCTCTTTCGTAACGGGCCTTGTCCGCCTTTGCCATGTCTTCAAATTTTCCTTTCTCTTTAGCAGACATGGTCTATAAAAAAAAAAAAATTTGTAAACTAAAATCAGTTAACAAAATTTTAACCAGTTGTGAAGTATGGAAATGAATAAAATCAGTATCCTTCGCTAAATATTTAGTAACCTGTTCCAATACTAACACCCACATTATGCAAATTGTACCAAGGCTTAAAAAAAAAAACCCAATTTGGAATTCAGTCTTTATTACCTACTCAGTAGGTTTTCAGCCCTCTTACCTTCCACCTCTCTGAGCACTTCTTAGAAAACTCTGAGAAGTTGACTGAAGCATCCGGGTGCTTCTTCTTGTGCTCCTCCCGGCAAGTTTGCACAAAGAATGCATATGATGACATTTTGCCTCTCGGCTTCTTAGGATCTCCTTTGCCCATGTTTAATTATTTTTCTAAAAAATAAAAAAACACAAGTTTAATGTTAACAATGAAATTTATGGCACCGAAGAGCACTCTAACTCAATGTCACTCTAAGTCAATGAACAGTGTGGCACTGGTTATTAAACACGGTATTGGCATTAACCCCTCACAATATCAAAGAAAATGTCAGGGATCGACAATTCCTAGAAGAGTCTGCACCAACCCAATAAATGGTCCTTCAGTGCGATCTCAAAAAGAGTGTAGACACAATGGTACACTCATACCGTATTTGTGACTGATCTCCCCGCATCTGTTTTGAATGTAATACCCAAGTGGTCATTAAATTTTTTTTTCATGTAAGAAATCATTATTAATCAACAAACCCAAAGGTCAGAAAAGGAATGCTGCCGATTCATGCAGCTACATAAGGAGTAGGTAAGAGCCAAAGTTGAGTAGACCTTTCCGGATTACGGGCCAGATTCCCCGATCGTCTAAAGTTTTCCCCATGATTGCTTTAAAATATTCTCTTCTCGGCACAAAACTTTGCCGGGAGGAGGGAGCCGTGGAAGCGGCAGCTCGGACCCAGGCTGGGGGTGGGGTGGGGGGGGTGGCGGTGCTATTTGCGCGGTTGCCACCGCCAGGCAGCCTCGCTTCCTATCGGTTTGGCCCCGAGATGTATTTCGGTTCTGACTAAACACGTCCGGTCTGAAGTTTCTTCGAGTAAACAAGGATGAGGGACAAAAGCCACTCCTGCTCGTGGCTCGGGCTGACCCCCGCCCCCACCCGGGGAGTGTGCATATATATATTTTTAAGCCCTGAAAAGTTGGGGCGCCGCGCGGGGCGGGCTCCGCACACCTTCCCGCCACCCGGGACCCCCAACTCCCGCCCGCCCGCCAACTTCGGGGCCGCGCGCTGGGAGGCCGCCACCCCCCGCCGGGGTGGGGGCGGCGACCGGGCCTCCAGGCCCGGCTCCCCGCGCGCGGGGCCCGCCACGTGCGCCCGCCGCCCCGCGCAGGCCCGCCGGCCTCCCCCATTTTGTCGGCTCGGCAGAGGGAGGCAGCCCCGCTCGAAATGGGGGCTGGCTCCGCCCGCGGCCGCCGGGGCCGGCGCGCACGGAATGGCCGCTGCGCGTCTTCGCCGCCTGCGCCGCCGCCGCCGCGAGGGCGAGCGAGAGAATATGGCTCCTTCCCTTTGTGTGTGTATGTGTGTGAGTGTGTGCGCGAGAGTGAGTGTGCGAGTGAGTGCGAGCGCCGGCGGGCGGGGTGCGCGGCGCGCTCTGGCGCACACACTCGGCCATGACGGCCGGGGGGAGGGGCGGGGGGCGCGCGGCCGGACCCTCCCCCTCCCCCGTCCGCGGTGTGTGTGTGAGGGGGGGCCCCGCCTCGCGAGGCGCCCCCGGGCCGCTGCTCCCCGTCTCCCTCCGCGCGGCCCGCCGCCCCCGCACACGGGGGGACGCGGGGCTGGCAGGAGAGGAAAAAAAAAGTTGCCTCGGAACTGCTGCGCCCAGCTCCCCCCCCCGCCCGCGCCCGCCCGCCCGCCTTGTTTTCTCTCCAGCCAGCAGCGCCGGGCCGAGTCAGCCATGTTATCCAGCGAGCGCCGCGGCGCCGCTCCCCCCCGCCGCCCGGCCGCCGCGCCCGGCCCCGGGCTCGGGCTCAGGCCGGCGGGCCCGGCCCCGCGCCGCCGCCGCCCCCGGCCCCGGCCCCGCGCCGCCCGCCCGCAGCGCCCGCCCGCCCGCGCTCGCTCGCTCGCTCGCTCGCCGCCGGCGCCCGGCTCTGCGGCGGCCAATGCAGCCGTGAAGCGCCGCCCGCCCGCCCGGCGGCCCGCCGCCCCCCGCGCACGCCGGCCGCCCGAACGCCTGGCCCCGGGGGTTCGAAAACACGTTAAAAAAATTTTTTTAATGGAAAAAAAAATTTTTTTTTTTTTGCGCCAGTCAGCGCGGACGCCGCCGGGGGTGGAAACTCGCGGGGCTCGGGGCTCGCGGCGCCTCAGGCGGCCCCGGGGGCCGGGGCTCCGGCGCGGGGCAGGGCTCCCGGCGCCCGAGGGGAGGCTCGCTCCGTGCGCAGTTTCCCCCCACGGTCCCCCCTCATTTGCCTTTGTGTGGATCCTGACCCGCCGGCTCCCGGCCGCGGGGATCCGGCCGCCGCGCGGGCTGAGGAGCTGCCAGAGGCGCTCTCCCCGCCGCGGCGCTGCCCCGGACTCACCCTCCGCGAGGCACAGAGTCGCCCAGTGCCCGTCCGGCTCTCACTTGCCCCGGCGCTGTCTCTATGGAGCTCAATGTACTGCAATGGCTGTGAGAGCGGGAGCCAGACGCAGCCTCCTCACTCTCTCCGCTCTGTAACATTACTCTCCAGCCAGCGCCGCGCCTATTGGCTACCGCCAACTCACGGGGCTCGCTCATTGGCCCGATACCTCCCATTGTCCTGACCAGAGCCCGTCTGCTATTGGCTGTCTCCGGGGACACGTCATCAAGGATTGAAACAGCGCGCAAATCTGAATGTGTGTGTGTGCCGGGCAGAGAGGCTGAGGCGGGAGAGGCAGAGGCAGAGGCAGCAGCTGCTACGGGAAAGCAGAGCTCTATGGTGTATGTGTGCATGTGTCTAACCCAAGCCAGCCCCACACCCGAGCGGCCGCCGGAGCGAAAAGGGCCTGACTTTTCCACAAGTGTCTCCAACTCCTCAGGCAAAAGAGACACCCACAGACCTCCCCCCCCTTTCTTACCCCAAACTCACTTCCACAGCCGTTGAGATAAGAGGCCCCAGACTTTTAACAGACCTTCAAAAGTGAGAGCGACACGAAGAGATCACGGTCCCCGAAAACCGGGGTTTCTGCTTGTGCAGAGGGGCGAAGGCAGCCAAGATTGGAACTTCTCAACCACATGCGGTTGCATTACACTTTAGATGTCTGGAAAGGCAGGGCTTTTCCTATAAGAAAGTGACAACGATCCAGTCAGCCGCTTTTAAAACATCCCTTTTCTGGGCTCTTAAGCCCGTACCGTCAGGTTTGCAGAGCAGCTGAAACCTTGAGTCACCCAACAGGCATTTAGTTTCATCCTTTTTCTTGGTTTGCTCGAGTTTCAGAGCTTGTCTGGAACTTTTTATTTAAATACAAAGCCCTGTCTTAACTTCCTGGAAATCAAACGATTCTTCCATGAAATTAAAGTACAGCCACTTCATTTCGATACGGGGTACTCTAGCAGGAAATGTTTGGGAGGGCCTGCTAGAATTAGCAAATTCATTAGAGACCACATTTTTAACTGTTGGGCTGTTTTATTTGACTTGGTGTGGATTACTGTGATAATCAAACGAATCCTTGTGATGCTATCTTTCCTTCCCATCGCACCACTTAGTGCATCCATGTAACTGCTCTAGGGTTACAGGAGTTGTTGGTATAGTGTTACCCGGAGGATTAGATGGAGGCAGAGAGTGCCCATGCCCAAATCCATAGGCTGTGGCTTCCCTAACCCACCAAGTTGGCTGGTTTTAACAGACAAACTTATATTATGTCTGTGAGGAAAATGTGCAGGCTCTAATAGCCAGTTCTGGAGACCATATGGTTATATCGGCCCTTTATGAAACTATTATCTGTTGCTCTGTACTCTGAGCAGACCACACCCCTATTCAGTTACAACAGACTTCCCTTTTTTTCACTCTCTAGTGGTATGTTTATACACTTCTAAACCCACCAGCCAATTCCTCCAAATTTAACAGACCAAAGTTTAAAGAAATCATTTTGTTAGTTTTTTTCATACATCCCATGTAAAAAACCACAACGTAATATGCTTTCTCAAATTTATTAAACTACATGAGAATAGACAGATAACCTCTCCTATGATTTTAATGCTTACTCCTTTTTTAAAAAAAATACATAATTGGTATCAGGGTTTATAGTCTTGGTGAGTGGACAATGCATGCTCTATGAACATGAAAAAAAATAATATTAAAAATATATAAACTAGTATAATGTGCTTAAAGTTATTGGTGTTTAAAAAAGCAAACATCTAAAGTTAACTTTTATACTGTTTTCATACATATATGCTCTTTACTTCCCTCTATTAATCTAATTTTATGCTTTATTTAAATCTAGGTTATTTTAATTGTTTTATCTTCTCAATGACTATATTACAAAATATTCATGAGAATGATTACACTTTAAATGGCATCCATGATATCATGACTATTACTTGAAGATTGTACTATCAGTATTTTCCAGGAGCAATGTTGGGTTTGCTCTGGATCAACCACTTTTTTAGATATTTTTACCAGTTATTTCTAATAGCTTACTCCTTCCAGGGTCAGTTTATGGTCACAGAAAAACAAGAGAACAACTGGCCCAACATAGGTTTCTATTTCAGCAGGATGCTATGGTAAGTAACAGGCACTGGATTTAAATATCAATAGACCTGGGTTCAAATCCTTGCTCGGCTACTTACTAGCTCTATAATCTCAGACAAGTTTTTTTTTTTTTTAAACTTCTTTCTGCTTCAAATCGTTCAGCTATAAAATGGAAGTTATCACTAAGTGGTTGTAAAAATTAAACATATTTTTCGAAGATTTAACATTATGCTGACCTCTAAACTCATGACTTAGAAAAACTCAAGTGCAATTAGCCTTGAGCTTTCCTTCATATTTTAATTTTATATGAAGGCAATGGTTGCAAATTAAGCTTTTTAAAAAAATTCTATCCTCAAACAGGACTATTCCTCATTCAGTCTAGTGATGGTTGCTTCATTTACTCCCAAGTAGTTCAGGGGTCATGTCACAAAGAAGGATATTAAGACCTCCACTTACAGGTACATTTCTCATATTTGCTTTCTGTGATACAAAGGGAGGAACATAAAAAGGAGAAAAACTTTCAAGTAAACCCTACAACTTCCAACTCTAGCCCTGCAACTTTAATGTTAACTTATTTATGATATTAGACCCTCTCCTTCAGTGTGAATCATCAGTTACAAACTGGCATATATTTTACTTTAGGGTTATTGAGGGTTTTATCCTAACTTACAGAGTTATCTAATTTAAAAAGCTTGATCACTCTCTCCATACCCAATTTAGGTAACTGAATTTTATATCTTCATTAATGTAATTTATGCCCTTCCTGGAGCCGGCCTCTAAGACAGGTGAAGTGCCTCTCTTCTGGGATCCCATAATATTATGCACATTAACTACTACGCTCACAATTGTAATTATCCAGTCTGTTTGTCCCATTGCACAGCACCCCTTATAGGCAGGAATTTTATTTTTGCATCCCAAGCACCTAGCAGGGTGCCTGACATATAGCAGGCACTAAATAACGTCTACTGAAGAAATGAATTAATAGCTGAAAGAGTACTTACTGCAAATTATTGTTTTAATCTTCCTCTTCCATCTTTGGAGATAAACATTGGGGTTTTTCTAAATCAGAAGGCAGGAAAACAGAATAATCAGTAATAAGCACATGTTAGGATTCTAATATTGAGGATAGATGTCAATGGCACCTCGTTCTTATGCCTTAAAAAGAGGAAGATGGAGTTGGGGGCTGGAGGGAATTGCAAATATAGACAGACACATATATTTGTACTATTTACCAGCTCCCAACTAGGCCAAGGTTATTCCTAGTTGGATACAATGAACTATGGCAAGCCAAATAAGAATTTATCACAGAAAACTGCAAGAATGTCTGCCCAAAGGTTGCTTCCAATGGGCATTTGAAACTTTAATGTAAAAAAAAAAAAAAATACAAAAAGCAGACAGGAGCTCTGGGTGTTTGGCTGCAGGATATTGATTCCTCCCCATACAATGAATCCTAAAGTCAAGTTATATGAATTCTCTTGTTGTCTGTCCTTCTCAAAAAGGGCCAGTTTCTGAAAAGGAGGAGAAACAGTAAACCAAAATGTCTGAGGAGATCAACCATACTAAGGATCCTGTACACTTAAAACCTTTTATTTCTGGATGCTGACAATAAAGGGGAGGAATTCAGGAAGAGAAAACAGTACAGGTTGTAAACTAGGTCACTGAGTCCCACCACGTGTGGCCTCTGGTAGCCATTAAGGTGTGTGCTTGTTTCCCTAACTCTTGCTTAGGGGCTGTGATGTCTTATCTCACTTGTGAGGATATTACAGGATTAAACAGACGGGCCAAAAGAAAGACCCAAGGAAGGCAGAGGAGTGGTGTTACTGTCGGCGAGCATAGAAGGGAAACTTTGGCTGCTTAAGTACTTCTGCCTTGGCCCGAGTCTTCTGTCCCAATGTGGCTTGCAGGTGGAGAAATTAGTGGTTTCAGCTGTGGGCAGATAGGTGGCTATGCCAAAAAAAAAAAAACCCACCAACAACAAAACAAAACCGTATGTAAGCAAGTTTTTGTGTGTTAGGGGGGCATGCTGGGCAGCTTGCAGGATCCTAGTTCCCCAACCAGGACTGAACCCAGGCCCTCAGCAGTGAAAGCAATGGAGTCCTAACCACTGGACTGCCAGGGAAGTCCTGGACACAAATTTATACCAACAATATCTCTAGAATTGGAATATTTCACTGGTGAATAAGGAAGAAAAATTACACTTTTTTAAAGATAAGGTGCCTGGTTTCTGATTAGCCAAAGAATGGTATACATGAGGAGGGGAAACTCATTAGTAAGTTTTTATAAAATGGTGGTCTAAATTCAGAAAAGATCACTCCTTTAGGTCTTGATCTCAAGAACCACGTCAACAGGCCAAATTCAGCTGCCCTATTAGAAGTTCCGTAAACCTTGAGATGGAGAAGGCAATGGCAACCCACTCCAGTACTCTTGCCTGGAAAATCCCATGGACGGAGGAGCCTAGTGGGGTGCAGTCCATGGGGTCACTGAGAGTCGGACACGACTGAGCGACTTCACTTTCACTTTTCACTTTCATGCATTGGAGAAGGAAATGGTAACCCACTCCAGTGTTCTTGCCTGGAGAATCCTAGGGACGGGGGAGCCTGGTGGCCTGCTGTCTATGGGGTCGCACAGAGTCGGACACGACTGAAGTGACTTAGCAGCAGCAGCAGCAGCAAACCTTTAGAACAAATGTCTTAGCACACCTGCTAGGCAGGATGGCTTATAATAAAACAGACAGACATGGCAAGTGTGAGTGAAAATGTGGAGAAATTGGCACCATCATATACTGGTGGTGGGAATGTAAAACAGCGCAGCTGCTTTGCAAAACAGTCTGACAGTTCCTCCCAATAATATACCTAGAGTTACCATATGACCCAGCAGTTCCACTCCGAGGTATGCACCCAAGAGAAACAAAAACGTCCACACAAAAACCTGCACATGATTGTTCATAGCAGCATCATTTGTAATAATCAAAAAACAGTCCAAAGGTTCATCAACTGATGAGGGGATAAATAAAATGTAGTATATCTTTATGATTGAATATTATTCATTGATAGAGTACTGACAAACGTCACAACATGGATGAACCTGGAAAACATTATGCTAAGTGAAAGAAACCACATACATAAAACCCCACCTATTGTACAATTCCATTTATATAAAATGTCTAGAATAGGAAATTTATAAAGACAGGAAGTAGGTTAGGGGTAACCAGGTGTGGGGGCCTGTGGGGAAGGGGGGTGACGGCTAATAGGTTTTCTTTTGAGAAGATGAAAATGTTTATTATAATAATGGTTGTGTGACTCTGATGATACCAAAAGTTATCAGATTGTATGCTTATTATAATAATGGTTGTGTGACTCTGATGATACCAAAAGTCATCAGATTGTATGTATGTGAATTCTGTCTCGATAAAGCACTTTTTTAAAAACAGAATTAATGTTTTATGAAACAAACACAGAAAGAGACGACACATCACTACCCACTTGTCAATCCTGTCCAGTACTTTCCTGCTCTTCCTCTTCATTTAGTGGAAATTTCTTCTATTAGTGGAATTATATGTTCTGCGCTTAAAGTGTATTTTTGCTACAAAATAATGTTAAAAGAGCATTCTTCTGGGGTACCTTGGGAGGTTTTCCTTGAGCTCCTGAGATGACTGTACTGTCGGCTGAGCCTCAAAGCATTGGGTCAGACTGTGCAAACTGGCAGGCCTCTCTGGCTTCCATGATACGCAGATGCTCCATTTGGTCAGCACAGTGTTTTTAAAAAGGTGTTTTTTTTTTTTTCATATAAAAAAAAAATCCAGATTTTGAACAATCTGAGATCTGATCAGCTTGGCTCCACATGTAGGCAGGTGACGATCCTGTGGTCGACCCCCTCGAAGGAGGTGGGTGTTCTGTCGTCTGCCGCAGCCCCACGGTTCCAAAGCACCTGACCTGCCTTCTCATCTGGCTGGCCCCTGCTGACACCTGGGTTGGCAAGTCCCGAATTGGGTCCTTAGGATTTCAGGACTACAACCTGTGATTCTGAAATGTTCTTTGCTCAGAGGTTCTTCTCCTGAGAAACACTGCCATCACACAGAACAGAGTGGGAAACTGAGCCAGAGCGGCCCCTCGGGTGAGGAAAGAACCACGTTTGGCACTATCACAAGTAGCAGGTACTCCTGACGAGAAACAGAGAGCCTGGCTGGCTATTTGTCAGAGGCTGTCCTACAGCCCAGACAAAAGACTAGAAATTGAGCTTTATACACTGTACTTCTGTGTGCTGGGCTATACAGAGATGATTTCATCTCATCCGCACAGGATGAAAATAATGGTACAAATAATTCTAAGGAGGCTTAGAGAGATCCCTTCAGTTGTCCAAGGTCACACAGCTAGTGAGAAAGTAACAATATTGACCCACTTCTGACTCCAAAGCTGAAGTTTTCTCCACTAAGCCTCATGGCCTTTCAGTTACTAGCCCAGCTAATAAAATTTTAAAGACAATCACATTTTCCCACCTAAATATACCCCATATCCTCATGGGGATTTGATGTGAGTTTACACCCTTGACTTTCAAGGTTTTTGAATAGGGCCCATACATTCTGCATATATAAATCTTGAAAAAAGTTTCATGAAACAATACCTACCGTTGTGATGGAGTCTGACTTCTTTTCCCTTAAAATCCTAATTTTACTTTGCAACCCACAAACAGGCCCTACAGTTTGCAGAACACTGCAATAAAGTTGGGAGTCAAGAAGTCCGTCTTCCATCAAGGGTAATGATAGCTCTAAGAGGCAAGTGTGGATGCTGCCTACTGATGGGATGGGACTGAAGGGAAGAAACGCCAGGGCAGCTGCTGCATCCAGGTACCTGCAGCCAGAGACCCCCACACAGCCAAGGAGGCTGCTGCCAAATCTGTGGGGCTGAGAAAGATAAGAGACAAGAAGGAAGAGTGCCTTGCTCTCCCTGGAAGATCAAGACAAAAGCAGGTGCTCCAGGCCTTCTGGAGAAGCAAAGAAGATGCTTGAACATCCCCAAGGCCTAGGAGAGAAATCCTAGCAGAGCTGATACATATGAGGTTCATCACCTTGGATCTGTCTTTGTCAGAGGCCAGGCAGAGTCTCTCTTCGAGCAGAAGATAGGCTTACCTTGCCACAGGACAGCTTTTTTGCTGAAAAAAAACAAAAAATGCAGTTGCTCAGTCATGTCCGACTCTTAGCGACCTCATGGACTGCAGCCTACCAGGCTCCTCCATCCATGGGATTTTCCAAGCAAGAGTACTGGAGTGAGGTGCCATTGCCTTCTCCGTCAAGTAAGTTTAGACCATTTCAAAATCAATGACATCACCTCAGAAAGTTAGAAATCTAAAATTTTAAGCCTCTGACAACAAATCAGCATTTCTGAGTAACTACTTTGAAGGTGGCAATGGTTATATGTCTTGGGTATGTTCATTAAAAGCCATCACTCTATAACATACTCAAAAGTATCAATGAATAAAATGCTGACTCCTAACTTCATCCAGTGCTTCCCTGGTGGCTCAATGATCAAGAGGCTTCCCAGTTGGCTGCTGCTGCTGCTAAGTCACTTCAGTCGTGTCCAACTCTGTGCAACCCCACAGACGGCAGCCCACCAGGCTCCCCCGTCCCTGGGATTCTCCAGGCAAGAACACTGGAGTGGGTTGCCATTGCCTTCTGCAATGCATGAAAGTGAAAAGTGAAAGTGAAGTTGCTCAGTCACAACCCCATGGACTGCAGCCCACCAGGCTCCTCCGTCCATAGGATTTTCCAGGCAAGAGTACTAGAGTGGGGTGCCACTGCCTTCCCAAAATGACTTGTGGGGCTAAATAGAAGGTGACCACCAATCCATACCTGTTGTTCATGAAGCTGTTAAAAAAAAAAATCAACAACAGAAAACCTGTGTGCTTTTTTCCCCCGAAGGTTGCTGTTGATCCTTGTTCTAAGGCTTCCTTTTGATTTCCAAGAACAGAAATAAGCAAGTAGGAAGGAGACAGCATGATTTAATATATTCTAACATATGTACTATCAGCAAATTGATAGCCACATTCTGAAACAGAACTCTGCCTGAGAAACATTCATGGCATTTGACCAGTGATTTTACTTCCAAAAAATACTCAGAAAGTAATCAGAAACAAGTAAAAAGCATGAAAATTTGAATAAAAATATTAATTACAGAATTATCCATAACGTGTCAACAACCTAGGCATTCAATGAGTGGCTTGGCTTGGTAAACTGTAGGCCATCCTCATGGAAGAGTATTATTAGGCTATAATCTTATGTAACAGGAGGGAAAGGGGCAGGGCACAACTTTTGAAAGAATAACATAGCCCAAGGACACAACACAAACCACATAAACCAATTAGAATCAAATGGGACCAAGATGGCAGACAAGACTAGACCTTGATCCTCAATCAGCAAGTGAAATGACACACCCAGAGGTGCCATGCCAGTTCCAAGGCACTGTCAAAAGACCAAGGAGTGGGCCCAAATCCTGAAAATCTCCATCCCTTCCCCAAAATAGTTGGAATAATCCTCCCACTCATTAGCATATGAAATTACCGAACCTATACAAAACTAACTGGGCCACACTTTGGGGCCACACTTGCCCTCTGCGATGGCCCACACTCTGTCTGTGGAGTGTGCTTCTCTCCAAATCTGAACAAATCCACATCTTACCTATCACTTTGTCTCTCAGTGAATTCTTTCTGGGATGAGACATCAAGAATCTGAACTTCATTAGGTTCTGAAACCAGGTACCAGAGGGTTTTGACTGGGTTCAAGTCCCTAGCAGGGTTGATTCTAATTGGTTTATGTGGTGTCCTTGGGCTATGTTATTCTTTCAAAAGTTGTGCCCTGTTACACTTCCACTGCAAGGGACACAGGTTCAATTCCTGGTCGAGGAAGTTCCACATGCCATGTAGTGCATCCCCACCCCCCCAAAAAAATTAGAAACAAGAAACCTCTAATTTCTTAAGATAAGAAATGTGCTAAAGAAGACTCAAATATTTAGATCATTAAAAAAGAGTTAGACCTCAAAACTCTAGAAATTCTTCCCCCAAAACAAATATACAATCTATAAAATATAAAAATCATGTACATTTAACATAGCCCTAAAGTTAAGCTGTCTTGGCAGGGGGTGGGTAGGAGGGAGGCTGGAGGGAGGGGATGTATGTATGCATATAGACGATTCACATTGTTGCACACCAGCACTGTGAAGCAATTATACTCTAACTGAAAAAATAAATAAAAGTTAAGGTGATTAGATAACAATGGAGATTGTCATCTAAATCTGACCAACCTGTTAACGCAGCTCAGAATCAGGTATCTGCTAGAAGGAAAACTATCAGTGTTTACATGGAAAAACTTTTGCCTCACCACTGATGTATCTTCTTTAATGACTATTCGTTTGTTTCCCATAATTCAGTCCTGAGTCATCTTCTTTTTGCTTCTCGGCTCTCTTAGAGACCCCAGGGACCAACTCCATGTGGAGTTTTAACCTCCATTTCTATGTAAATGACCCCAAGTTTCCCTTTCAGCCTTTGGTTCTGTCCAGGATCGCACTGGGTCCCAATGTCTCAAGCCTATAAGTCTGCTTAGGAGCCACACTCCATTCTCATTTCTCTATTTGCCAACTTCCTATACCAGCTCCAATTCTAAGAGTCTCATTCCTCCCTTCTGCTTTCCTCACATCAAATTCTGTAACATTCATGTCACAGTACTTTTGAATCATTCCCCATCCCAATTGTTTTTTTCACTTCTATTGCCCCCAACTGTAGTTCTGGCCTTTATTATTTTGTGGATAAGCATGGAGGCTTTGGAACCAGACACTCCAGAGGTGAAAATCCTGGCCTTGGCACTAACCAGCTGTGTTACTTTGGGCACAGTGAACTAACCTCTCTGAGCTTCAGTTGCTTTGGTAAAATGATAATGCCCCTTTCAAAGGGAAGTTGTGGGTTTAAATTAGCTCATATACATAAAGAGCTGAGCCTAGTATGCAAATTTCTTAGAATTCTGTAAATGAGCACCAGATGTTGGCTGTTTATTTTAGATTATTTCAAAAACTGGTATTATTAATATTTTCCTAACGCACAAAACTCCACTGCTTAAAAACTTTCCATTTAATTACATTTTCTTCCCAATTAACTGCCAAATCCTCACTGGGCCTCCGAGGCCGTCCGGGATCAGGGAAAACTCGTCCCCTTCTCTCTCTCCCACGGCTCCTAATTTCCAATCAAACTGGACCTTGCACTCTCCTACCTTCGAGCTTTTGGTCACACTGTTTCTTTCGCTTTGGCGTGTCCTCCCCCAACCTCCACTAAGTCCAACCTGTCCTTTAAAACTTCCCCAACTGTCTACAGTTCTCAGCTTGAGCTTTTTCGTTTGTGAACTCTGTCACTTTTGGTTGTACCTTTCTAATGGCTTTTACAGTATTATAAATAGAATGACCATAGATTATTACATATTTTATAACCTATATAAATACATTACACATTATGTTGCCTTACTCATCTTTGTTTCTCAGCACTCTTTGCCCATCACAGGTATTTAGTGAATGATAGCTGAATGTCAGGTGAGGTTCAATTTTCTGTCCACACCTATCACAATGCTGATACTCAATTTTAATAAACCGTGCCTACAATTTCCTTCTCTTTGTAGAATAAATTACACTCTAGTATGCTGACTCAAGGTAGGTGGAGCAAAACCTAGTGTTGTGTTGTCATCTTGGCTGGTCAAAATCTGTGGATACTGGCAGCTTTATGTGGTTAAATTCTGTTCAGGTTGGTCCCTATTCTGATGGTTTGGGGCAAAGGTTTTTATGAACTAGTGTTTTAACAGATTTTTTTGTTTGGTTTTTACTGTGGAAGGTGTTGTTATAGTTCAGAAGCATGAAAATATATTTATTTTTTTAAATTCCCGGATCTTATTAAAAGTCCTTAAAGTCAAAACAATACCACCAATAACTAATACTAATTGATTATTTATGTGCGTGTGCGTGCTCAGTTGTGTCCAACTCTTTGTGACACTACAGATGGTGGCCCGCCAGTCTACTCTGTTCATGGGATTAACAAGATTACTGGAGCCAGTTGCCATTTCCTCCTTCAGGGGATCTTCCTAACCTAGGGATTGAACCTGTATCTCCTGCACTGTCACTCAGATTTTTTCACCACTGAGCCACCAGGGGAGTCCAATGGATTGTATGCATGCAGCAAATTTTGAGGTTAATGCAGTTTATTTTTTTTCCTGCATATTGCCAGTTATCACAATTCATAAGCTCCACCCAAATAAGTCCTTCCTGTGTAGCAAATTCATTTTGGCACCAAAATGTGTGCCACTGAATAGTTCAACAAAGGTCCCGGGGACGGGGGAGCCTGGTGGACTGCCGTCTCTGGGGTCGCAGAGTTGGACACGACTGAAGCGACTTAGCAGCAGCAGCAGCAGCAAAACGAGGTTACATTTGCATGAACCGACTCCAGGGTTACTGGGAGCAGTGTGGGTGATGAGGGTTCCTGTGTGGACCCAGCAGCGGTAGAACAGAAATGGAGCAAGGTGGACCAGACCTGCAAGGCCCCAGCGAGGACCGACCCTCCCCTCCGTCTTTCGGTCCTTCCCACACTGCTAGGGCTCCTAGTACCGGGCTCTGCTCCCCCTCCCTCCACCTTCTCCCTCCCCCCCACCTCACTCCTCCCACCCTGTTCTTTCTCAACAATGGCTCCTGCTTCACAAACACAGTGCTTAAAGCACCTAGTTCCTGGGATTTATACTTGCCAAGTGCTGTGGGGAACAAGTTTTTCTCAAGCCCAGGAATCAAAAGGCACTTATTTCAACACTTGAGTGAAAAATAGTAACTAAGAAAATCAATAATCTCATCCCAAGCAGGAGAACGGAGTTTTGTGAGGCCATCTCTATGGTTTCCTGCACATCTTTTTAAAAAAGTGTAATATTAGTCTCTTGAATCATTTATCCTCTTGTGTTTTCTTACCTTATCTAAAGAAATGTAAACTTTTTGCAGGTAGAAATGTATGTGAACTGGCAATCACTCAGTCATGACTCTTTGTGACCCCATAGACTGTAGCCTGCCATGCTCCTCTGTCCATGTGATTTCCTAGGCAAGAATACTGGAAGTGAAGTGAAGAGAAGTCGCTCAGTTGTGTCTGACTCTTTGCGACCCCATGGACTATAGCCCACCAGGCTCCTCAGTCCATGGGATTTTCGAGGCACGAATACGGAGTGGGTTGCCATTTCCTTCTCCGGGGGATCTTCCTGACCCAGGGATCGAACCTGGATCTCCCTCATTGCAGGCATATTCTTTACCGTCTGAGCCACCAGGGAAGCTCAGGAACATATATCCTGACCTAAATATTATGTGGCAATAAGGTGTCTTCAAAAGCTATATGTTTCTTAAAGATAATTAGAAGACTCGAGGAATATCTTTACGTGGCTACAAATTCCTTGATGGTTAAAAGTGAGCCTCTTATCTTTTTCAAAGTTTTTTTTTTTTTTTTTTTATGGAGCAAAAGAACACAAATGAGATTAGAGGAGGAACTGCTAGAGCAACAGAAGAATGCCAAAGAGGGGAAGGGAGAAGCCAACCAGAGTAGAAGCCAGTGCCAGAGTGTTCCACTCTAAAATGTTTCTGAATCTATCCAACATCTAAGAAACGTGGCCCAAGGCGGGCTGTGAGCCCTAAATGTATGGGTTAGATGCTATCTAAATCCACACAGAGCAGTAAGAAAGAATGTACTGCGTATCTCCCAAAGAAGAGGACCCAAGGCAGAAGACCTGCATTCTTCTAAACTGAGATGCCGACCACATCATTGCTTGGAACTCTTAAGATTCAAGGACAGACCAGATGAGTGGAGCCAAGAGAGCCTGTGAAGGAAAGGAAACCACTGTCTTACTCTGTTCCAGCTCAGTTCAAGTATTCTTAGTCTTAAGTGTGCTACCAAACACATACGATTGTCACAGTCATAGGTTAACATTTGTAGCTGAGAAAGAATCCACGTGAAACACTTGAAAGAGCTCTTTTAGGCAAAACTTTCACTTAGAAAAGTTTCCAAGTTTAATCAGATCCCTTCCTCTTCCTCTGGTCTCTCCTTTACTCTCTGTTGTCTAAGAAACAAAAAAAAAAGGATCCATCCATTTGTTAGTGAGAGAATAAAGGGAAGGGCAGCATGGAGCTTCTTGCTTCTTCCATCAGAGTGAGAAGGCATGTTGTTCAGCTGAAAGTGTCTGTGGATGGTAGGTGGGGGAAGGGGGCAGAGACTAATATTTATTGGACGTTCACATATACTAGGTACCAAAAATGCTTTGTACGTAGCATGCGAAAGTGGCTCAGTAATGTCTGACTCTTTGCAACCCCATGGACTGTAGCCCTCCAGGCTCCTCTGACCATGGGTTTACCTCCTTATAATTTTCTGCTCCTTGGAGTGGTTGCTATTTCCTTATTTTACAAAGAAGGAAGGTAAGGTCGCCTGCTGCTGCTGCTAAGTCACTTCAGTCATGTCCGACTCTGTGTGACCCCATAGACGGCAGCCCACCAGGCTCCCCCGTCCCTGCGATTCTCCAGGCAAGAACACTGGAGTGGGTTGCCATTTCCTTCTCCAATGTGTGAAAGTGAAAAGTGAAAGTGAAGTCGCTCAGTCGTATCCGACCCTTAGTGACCCCACGGACTGCAGCCTACCAGGCTCCTCCATCCATGGGATTTTCTAGGCAAGAGTACTGGAGTGGCTTGCCATTGCCTTCTCCTGGCAGACCCAATTAGCCCCTCTGGCTCCAAAGTCCAAGTCCTGTACATGACATCCTGCGTAGATGTCTCCTTATAGACTGCTTTGGCACCCCAAACCCAACAATCTCAAAAAAGACCCATTTCCTCCTTGGTTCCTCCCTCTCCCTAACTCCCAACAATCAACAAATCATCGAGTCCCAAGGTCTCCACCTCTTTCATCTATGTCTCTAGTCTACCTCCTTCCCTCTTTTGGAACACCACCATCTTAGTTCAAGCTGTGGTCTCCTGCTTGGGTTTATTCCAACAGTTTCTAACTACCTAACCTCTCTGGGCCTCAGCCTCAGAAAACTCCAAGTGATTTTTCTAAAGTAATTAAGATAATAAAACCCTTCTATGACTTCCCACTGCCCTTCAAGAGAGTCTTCAAACATCTTAGCGGAGCATCACAGTCAGTGTCTGCCACTCCCTACCGCCCGATTCTCCAAGCTCCCAGTTGCCCGGACACTCACCATTCCCTCAATCAGGATGACCCTCCACCTGCCCACCTCCTGCCTGACTTTCAGCTTAGACGTCTCTTGCTCTCAGAAGCCTCCCCTTAGTGCCCACACTGAGCCCACGCCACTTCTGGCATCCTCACCAGGCCTGTAACTGCCCACACACGTGG
Source organism: Moschus berezovskii (assembly GCF_049115385.1). NCBI lineage: Eukaryota > Metazoa > Chordata > Mammalia > Artiodactyla > Moschidae > Moschus > Moschus berezovskii. The sequence goes on from NC_142472.1 coordinate 56,410,351, forward strand.
CCTTCTGGTCTACAAACCCCTCAAGTGCTGGGTGAGCTTTATTCGCCATGCTTCTTGGCATCAAGCTGAGCGCGTGGCCTAATGCTTAAACAGAGCGGGGAAAGTAATGAAGAGCCGTGGGTCTAATCATGACTTTGCTACCAACTCCTGTATAGTTCAGGCTTCCCTGGTGGCTCAGTGGGTAAAGAATCTGCCTGACAATGCTGGAGACACAGAAGACTTGTGTTCGATCCCTGAGTTGGGAAGATCCCTGGAGGAGAAAATGGCAACCTACTCAGTGCCTGGGAAATCCCATGGACAAAGAAGCCTGGTGGGCTACAGTCCATGGGTCACAAAGAGCAAAACACAGCTTAGCGACTAAACAACAAAACTCACATGAAAACAAAATGCTAATGACACAAACTACTCTGTATAAAATAAGCTACAAGAATCTATTGTACAGCACAGAGAATGCAGCCAATACTTTATAATCACTATAAATGGAGTTGCTGCTGCTGCTAAGTCACTTCAGTTGTGTCCGACTCTGTGTGACCCCATAGACGGAAGCCCACCAGGCTCCCCCGTACAATCTATTAAAACTTTGAATCACACACACACACATGAAATGCTAAGTTTTACCATCCTTCAGGTGGAATCTGCATCTCACTCCTCACTCTCCATCCCCAGCCCTGCAACCTTCTCCCAGGGATCAGGATAAATATGAGTGGGTTTGTTTTTTTTTTAATATTTAAAAAACTGACATGGAGGTGGAAATATTTGGTATGACCTTTGATTCTGTAGAAGACTCTTCTTCCAGGTGATAAAGATCCAAGAGGATTAAACAGCCAAAAGATCTCACGAAGCTCATGACTGTGCAAAATGTGGGAGATACGTATTCATGTGGCAAAGAGGAAAATATCAGGGGGCAAAGTTTCAAATGTATTTATAAGGTGATGGGCTCTGAACTTCTATTTATAATATAGGAAAGGCATCTTGGGGTAGACAGTGGGCAGCCCCCCAAAGACACAAACTCAGTGTGCTGTGGCCGTCACAAAGCTACCAGACTGCAGGGTAAACAGAAAACACCATTACCCTGCCTTGAGTATACACTACTTCCTTCAGGGCTGAGGTCTGTCTGGAGATGGGTAACAAAAATAATCAAGAGCACTTCGAGTTTATAAATGTGGACTTATAAAGAGAAGAAAGGACAGTAGATCTGTAATTAGTAGAGCTAAAGAGTAAAGGAGGAGTACGATGTAGGAAATTCAGTCAAAAACACACAGTAGGGTAACCCTACACACCTAGAAACAGCGGTATTGCCTTAAGGTTGAATCAAAGTGAGAGGTAGGGACAATTGTGGGTGGAAAGTGTCATACGATATTATTTTAAGTGCTATTTTCTACTTACTATACTATTAAGTAGTAGTTTAAAGAAGAGTCATGGAGTTTTAGAACATGGTTGTAATCAGCCCCCAGTGTTTTAAATGAAGGTCCAGAGAAGGCCAAGGTCATAACATTCCGTTACGGCGGAGCAATAGAAAGAACCCACCCCTCCTGACTCTCAGCCTAGCTCATGCTCTTTTCTTAATTTTATACAAAAAGAATGTGACAGATGATTGAGACCCAAAGTATTCGAGAAGTTGGAGACAAGGCCTGATAAATAATGTACTGTTAAGGAAAACCTGAATCACATGTGCAGTAACCCTCAACATTGGAGGCTGACATGGTAGAGTGCAACAATGTTTTCTCACAAAATAGCCCTTTGTGTCACTGTTGGAGGCAGGAGACTGGCCTGGGTGACCTGCTGAACTAAACCCATCTGGCTTTCTCACTCAGAGCACCTATCCTCTGAACTTGAACGACGACACACTGTCCACCAGGGCAGTGCCCAGGCTGCTTCCCACTGCTGCATTCCCATCAATGCTGGACGTCCAGGCCAACCCCAGCCCCTCCAGGAATGCTGAGGTCAGTGGAATTCTACCAGCACTTGCTGGGTGGGGAGGGCAGACAGGTGCCAGTGGAAGTGGCATGGAGGATGCGAGGGTCAAACATCCCAGGAAATCCGACTGCTGCGTCTGCCGGGAGCCTGCTGGTCAGAATGCTTGGAACTCAGGAAGGCTGGGAGCGGGAAGTATCTCAGGTATTCCAGACCTCCCCTCTTGGCACTGCGGAAGCAAGAGAAAATAAAGCGGGGAAACCTGTTGGACTAGACCGTCAGGGCTGCTCTCCTGAAGTTGGCGGTTGCCTCCTGCTAGGAGGAATCTGATGGTTTTTCCTTCTAAGCAGGGAAGACGTGAGGACCAGAGGGATCCGAGAGAGCGAGATGCCTTTTTGCCAAGATGTGTAGGAAAGACCTGGGAGGTGTGAAGGAGCAAGCTTCAACCTAGTCCTTCCGGGCTGAGGTGACGCCTTTGTTGTTGTTTAGTTGCTAAGTCGTGTCTGATTCTTTGCAACCCCATGGATGGTTGCGTGTCAGGCTCCTCTGTCCATGGGATTTCCCAGGCAAGAACACTGGAATGGGTTGTTGTTTCCTCTTCCAGGGGATCTTCCCGACCCAGGGATCGAATTAATGTCTCCTGCATTGGCAGGCGGATTCTTTACCACTGAGCCACCAGGGAAGCCTGGGGTGATGTGTACAAGTGTGCAAACAACATGCTTGTGGGAAGAAAAGGAAGCTGCTTGAACAGATACATACTTCTTCGGCAAAGGTATGCAGCTGAGAGATCAGTTTCCAAAAGTTTGTCTCAGCAGAGAAAAAAAGAACCCCAAACGTTTCACCTTTTTATTCAAGCTGGTCTTCCTTCTCCTAGTCCATCTTATGTTAACGAAAATATGTTCTAATGGGAGAAGTAAGGAATACCAGGAATGATGAAAGAGAAAGATCTGAGCATGAAGCTGGAGGACAGATAAATGCAGGTGAGTGAGAGACATGTGGGCGCCTGTGTGCGGGGGGAGATCTTGGCATTCTTCCCTCTAACACCTTGCAGGACGAGGAAGTGACTGTTTTCAACTATGTGAATGCGTGCGTGCTTAGTTGCTTCAGTCGTGTCCAACTCTGTGACCCTGCGGACTATAGCCCGCCAGACTCCTCTGTCCATGGATTCTCCAAGCAAGAATACTGGAGTGGGTTGCCATGCCCTCCTCCAGGGGATCTTCCTGACCCAGGGATCGAAACCTCATCTCCTGTGTCTCCTGTATTGCAGGTGGATTTTTTACCACTGAGCCCCCGGGTAAGCCCTTTTCAACTATGTACCTGTCCACTAATAACCTCTACCTCCCAGAGGCCAGCACTACTGACTCGCCAGGCCCACAGTGAGGCTTGAGTTTAGCATTTTACCTCTGTGTCTTAACCTGCAAGGAGTGGGATTAAATATTCAGCAAAGAGCAGACCACAAGAGTTGGCTTTGCTGGACATGCTTCTGGGGGTGATGACCAAGAAGGAATGTACTTTTATTCCACATTTTTCTCTGGGAGGGGCAGAGACTCACGTGGATTTATGCAGACATTTGCAGAAAAAAATAAGTATTCCAACTGAATTCTGATTTGGTGATTTTGAACAACCTATATATAAACTTCGTGTAAGGCGATATCTGAGACATAAGGTATTTATCTTTTCATTGTAAGAAAGAAGCTAAATTACCTTTTTCCTCCTTACCGTTCCACCTCCCGCTCCGTTTTTCCTTCCAAAAGTTGCCATATCTATTTTATTTAATGGTCTCAAAAGGGTGCATCACATTTGGTATTCCACAAAGAGGAAATGGAAAAAATTATTAAAAAGTGAAGAAAGACGGCACTGCTTGCTTAGAAAATAAGATGTATGAACCGTTAAGAATGGGAAAACACCAGCTACTATGGCAGAGAGAAGACATTTTTGCCAAATTTAGAACCCACTTGAAAATCACGGGTTCTAAGTTTAGAACTGAACTAAAAAACTTGAGCTCACATTGCATTTGGCATTCGTTTAAAAAAAAATCTAAAATACTAATTAAAAGAAAAAAATTATTCTCTTAGTAGTTCTAGAAGCATGGAATTATTTTCAAACAAATTCTTTACTGCCTCAATAGACTGGCCTGCACTTAAAAAAGAAACACTTTTTTTTCTAATTAAATTTTCCTTACAAAATAATGATTTAAAATCAAGAGGAAAAGCAGTTTGCCAAAGTCTTTAAAGAGCTACAGAATTGTTGGATCCAGACCTTGGACCCAAACAAATATACCAGGTGGTTGTACAAACTTTGTATTTATATATTAGTTGGTGTCCAAGATAGAAGCAATTACATCTACTGCTGGTAAACTTTAACTAATAAAAATGCAGTAAAACTGGAAAATATCACTCTAAACAAAACAAAGACAAATGCTTAACAGCATTATTTTTATTTTCTAATTTAGTTTTTTAGTTACTAACTCATATCCAACTCTTTTGCGACCCCACGGATTGTATGTAGTCCGCCAGGCTCTTCTGTCCATGGGATTTCCCAGGCAAGAATACTGGAGTGGGTTGCCATGCTAAGCTAATTATTGCAACATCACTAAGAAATGGATCAGAATTGCTGCTCTGGTGAAGACTATAAAAAGTTTCAGACTCAAAAGGTCCAAAGTAGTAAAATCAAGAATAGTGAGTAGACAGTGTTTAAAAGGCATCCACTGGCTTAACATTAGTTCAGACCGCCAACAACTTTCATAGTTAAAGAAAACTTAAAGCTGACTTGCGGCATCTTACACATGCATACACAGACACACACACAAACACATATCTATAGATAAATAGATAATAGCCTGAGAACCTGAATTCAAATAATTACACTAGAGGCTAAACATGAATTTTCAGTGCAAATATTTGCCACAGCAAGTATTTAAAAACACAAAATTTGGGGGAAAAACTTGCTTTCTGTTTATTGCCATGGAGTCTGAATACATTTCTGAGAGACCTTAGGGAGCAGGCTTAGCAACTGGTGCATTTGACACTCTTCCTTCAACAAGATCATTAACTCAGCAGTTCAAAACCCTGTAACTTTAATTTCAGGCACCTTCAAAAACTCCTGTTGAAGAATGTAAGATTAGTTCTTGAGGTGACTGACTTTATTTTTCTTACCAAGAAGGTGCAGTTTGTACTGGTGGAAACAGGGTCAAAATTTTAAGTTGTAAAAGCAAAAAACACTGCATGGATAAATGGAAACGGATTTGTCTAGAATATATATTAATTTTATTTATTTTTGCTGTGCTGGGTCTTCGTTGCTGTGCAGGTTTTTCTCTAGTTGTGAGCGGAGGCTGCTCTCTACTTCTGGTGTGTGGGCTTCTCATTGCAGTGGCTTCTCTTGTTGTGGAGCATGGGCTCTACGGCACTCGGGCTTCAGTAGTTGCGGCACGTGGGCTCAGCAGTTGTGGTTTCCCGGCTCTAGAGCACAGGCTCAGTAGTTGTGGCATATGGGCTTAAGTTGCTCCATGGCATGTGCGATCATCCCAGATCAGGGACTGAACCCATGTCTCCTGCATTGGCAAGGGGATTCTTTACCACTGAGCCACTAGGGAAGCCCCTAGAATATATTTTTAAATTTACTTATTATTATATAAACATAGTTAAGCAGATATTAAGTAGTCACCAAAAACAAAACCGGGAGCTGACTGTGGCTCAGATCATGAACTCCTTATTGCCAAATTCAGACTTAAATTGAAGAAAGTAGGAAAACCACTAGACCATTCAGTTCAGTCGCTCAGTCGTGTCTGACTCTTTGCAACGCCATGGACTGCAGCACACCAGGCCTCTCTGTCCATCACCAACTCCCGGAGTTTACTCAAACTCCTGTCCGTTGAGTCGGTGATGCCATCCAACCATCTCATCCTCTGTCATCCCCTTCTTCTCAGACCATTCAGGTATGACCTAAATCAAATCCCTTACGATTATACAGTGGAAGTGACAAATAGATCCATGGAATTAGATCTGATAGAGTGCCTGAAGAACTATGGATGGAGGTTCGTGACATTGTACAGGAGGCTATGATCAAAACCATCCCCAAGAAAAAGAAATGCAAAAAGACAAAATGGTTGTCTGAGGAGGCCTTGCAAATAGCTGAGAATAGGAGAGAAGTGGAAGGCAAAGGAGGAAAGAAAAGATATATCCATCTGAATGCAGAGTTCCAAAGAACAGCAAGGAGAGGTAAGAAAGCCTTCCTAAGTGATCAATGCAAAGAAACAGAGGAAAAGAACAGAATGGGAAAGACTAGAGATCTCTTTAAGAAAATTAGAGATACCAAGGGAACATTTCATGAAGAAATGGGCACAATAAAGGACAGAAATGGTATGGACCTAATAGAAGCAGAAGATATTAAGAAGAGGTGGCATGAATACACAGAAGAACTATACAAAAAAGATCTTATTGCCCCAGAGAACCACAATTATGTGATCACTTACTTATAGCGAGACATCCTGGAGTGCAACGTCAAATGGGCCTTGGCAAGCATCACTACAAATGAAGCTAGTGGAGGTGATGGAATTCCAGTTAAATTATTTTAAATCCTAAAAGATGATGCTGTGAAAGTGCTGCACTCAATATGCCAGCAAATTTGGAAAACTCAGCAGTGGCCACAGGACTGAAAAAGGTCAGTTTTCATTCCAATCCCAAAGAAAGGCAACGCCAAAGAATGCTCAAACTACCACACAATTGCACTCATCTCACACTCTAGTAAAGTAATGCTCAAAATTCTCCAAGGCAGGCTTCAACAGTATGTGAACTGAGAGCTTCCAGATATTCAAGCTGTATTTAGAAAAGGCAGAGGAACCAGAGATCAAATTGCCAACATCCGCTGGATCATCAAAAAGCAAGAGAGTTCCAGGAAAACATCTGCTACTGCTTTATTGACTATGCCAAAGCCTTTGACTGTGTGGATCACAACAAACTGTGGAAAATTCTTAGAGATGGGAATACCAGACCACCTGACCTGCCTCTTGAGAAATCTGTATGCAGGTCAAGAAGCAACAGTTAGAACTGGACGTGGAACAATAGACTGGCTCCAAATCAGGAAAGGAGTATGTCAAGGCTGTATATTGTCACCCTGCTTATTTAACTTATATGCAGAGTACATCATGCGAAATGCTGGACTAGATGAATTATAAGCTAGAATCAAGACTGCAGAGAGAAATATCAATAACCTCAGATATGCAGATGACAACACCCTTATGGCAGAAAGCGAAAAGGAACTAAAGAGCCTCTTGATGAAAGTGAAAGAGAAGAGTTAAAAAGCTGGCTTAAAACTCAATATTAAAAAAATGAAGATCATGGCATCTGGTCCCTTCACTTCATGGCATATAGGTGGGGAAACAGTGGAAACAGTGAGAGGCTTTATTTTCTTGGGCTCCAAAAATCACTGTAGGTGGTGACTGAAGCCATGAAACAGCCATGGAAGAAAAGATATGACCAACTTAGACAGCATATTGAAAAGTAGAGACATTACGTTGCTGACAAAGGTCCATATAGTCAAAGCTATGGTTTTTCTAATAGTCATGAGTAGATGTGCGAATTGGACTATAAAGAAAGCTGAGTGACAAAGAATTGACGCTTTTGAACTGTGGTGTTGGAGAAGACTCTTGAGAATCCCTTGGACAGCAAGGAGATCAAATCAGTCAATCCTAAAGGAAATCAGTCCTGAATATTCATTGGAAGCACTGATGCCGAAGCTGGAGCGTCCAATACTTTGGCCACTGGATGCGAAGAACTAACTCACTGGAAAAGACCCTGATGCTGAGAAAGATCGAAGGCAGGAGGAGAAGGCAACAACAGAGGATGAGATGGTTCTATAGGATCACTGACTTGATGGACATGAGTTTGAGCAAGCTCCGGGAGTTGGTGATGGACAGGAAAGCCTGGCGTGCTGCAGTGCATGGGGTCGCAAAGAGTCAGACACGACTGAGAGACTGAACTGAACCAGATATTATGTCATTCTCATAATAGCACCTGTAGCTCTCATTAAGGGACAGAGGTGAACATTTCTAAGGTGTGTGTCAAAATCAGAATATGAACTTACATCCCCAGCCTCCACTGGCTCACACACTTCTGAATCCATGTTCTTCAACAAATCCTTCTCTCCTTGTAAGTGAGCTACTAACACTGAATTTCATAGTCTGTCTTCACTATTGCCCTCATATTTATTTAAAATTCTTGTTTATAATTAAGTTAATATTTTGGACCATTTACTTCTTTGCTCAGGTCTTGATACTGAGATAAACAGAAGGAAATAAGAGAGAACCTCTGGATAACAAAAAATATTTCTTGAACCTCTAGGAGGTGGGATGAACACCATTCTCAGATGGTGGTTGATTCCATCTCTGTGAAGAATTTGCTTTTCTTGGACTCTAGAGACAGAAAGGCCCACACACTTGTGCCAATGCCAGGAATACATGGCCAGTGACACTGGTGCCCTGGAAGATGACTCTATAATGCATGAATAGGAGCAAGAAAAAGCTGAGTGGTCTGCCAACATCCAGATTTCTTGATTGTCTTTGCAGAGACAGCTCCCAGACTCTTAAACTGTCTTCCAGAATTTTCAGTTCTCCTGTAATTCTTTTCCCACAGAAATAATACATGAATAAGTTTAGCATACAATTAGGGAACCCAAATACTTGGTGCCACTGTGCGTTTGTCCAAGTCTAAACCCAAGTTTTCATATTTTCTTTTGCTTTATAATTGTAGGACTTGTCTATGATTCTAATCCTATGTCTATGAGAAATATGTATTTCAATCCAGAATTTAAAGAATGGATGAGCAAACTAGACAGTGGTAGGTAAGCTTTCCTGAAGAGAAATGCTTTTCTCCATGTGCAGGGCAAAGATATATTGCTGATATTCAGGAAACAAACAAACAAATAAACAATGAAATAGCTTTGATTTTCTGTTTCAAACATTTCATTAGATACTTCCACCTTGAACAGAACAGACTCCAGAAACAGACCCACATGTTTGTATACGGTTAACTGATTTCCAGCAAGGGCAGTGAGACAATTCAAAGGGAGAAAGGAAAATCTTTTCAACAGATTCTGCTGGAACAACTCCAAACCCATTGGGGGAAAAATGGATAACTGACCCTTATGTCACATAATACATAAGGATTAACTCAAAATGAATGATAAACCTAAATGCAAAACTCATGGGGTGACAGAAAAGTCTGATATGACTGAGAGACTAAATAACAAAACTAGTAAAAGCTTAATCAGAGGGAAAAAAAATCTATTCCTCATTGAAGGAGGCAACAGTGTCTTAGAGAGGATACAAAAACGAACATTCATACGATAAATTGAACTTCATCAAAACTTTAAAATTTGCTCTTAGAGAGATAATGTTAAGAAAAATGAAAAGATAAGGCACAGATTGGGAAAATATTTATAATATATACATTTGATAAAGGACTGGTGTCCAAAATATACAAAAAACTATTACAGCTCAGTAAGAAGACAACCAAGGCAATTTTTAAAATGGGCAAAGATTTGAACAGACACATCACAAAAGAAATTATCTAAATGTCTGATAAGCATGTGAAAAGGTGGTCCACATCATGAGTCATCAGGTAACTACAAATTAAAACCACAGTGAGATACTACTACATGTAATTAGAATGGCTAATGTTGAAAAATTGACAATACCAAGTGTTGATGAAGATATGGAACAACTTCTGGTACATCACTTTGGAAAACTAATAAGAGTTTCTTAAAACAGTAAACGCACAGCTACCATTCAATCTTGTTATTCCATTCCTAGGTATGTTCCCAAAAGAAACAAAAATCGGTGTTTATACAAAGACTTCACTGGAATAGTCACAGTAGCTTTATTTGTAATAGCCAAAAAGTAGAAACAAACCAAATGTCGAATAACTAATAAATGGATAAACAAGTTGTGAAATATCTATCCTGTAGAGCATCAGTTAGTAATAAAAAGGAATAACTACTGATGCAGGCATGAGAGGGTCTGTATCTGTATAACACGTGAAGTGAAAGTCGCTCAGTCATGTCCAACTGTTTGTGACTCCATGGACTGGACAGTCCATGGGATTCTCCAGTCGTCCCCTTCTTCAGGGGATCTTCCCAACCCAGGGACTGAACCCAGGTCTCCTGCATTGCAGGTGGATTCTTTACCAGGGAAGCCCATGATATAATGAGAGTGGGTCTCAAAATAATTATGCTGGGACTTCCCTGGAGGTCCAGTGGCTAAGACTCCATGATCCCAATGTAGGGGCCCTGGGTTTGATCCCTGGTCAGGGAACTAGAGCCCACATCCCGCAACCGAAGATACCACATGCTACAATGAAGATCGAAGATCCCCACGTGTTCCAACTAAGACCTGGTGCAGCCAAATAAATAAATAAAATATCTTTTTTAAATATGGTGGTCCTAGCTATTGTTTTCTGCTTGTGATCCAAAAGTGGTCAGTGTCCCTCTTAAAATGGGATGCCTAGGACGGTATGTGGAAGATCGGTTACTGGCTCCTTTCTTCTGTGCCTCTACTACTATAATGTAGCCTGATGTGCCACTAACCTTTTAGCTCCAAAGCTGATGTATATTAACTTGTAGTATATTCAAATATTCAGATTTTTTATCCCATGTAAATTCTAAGGACTCACTGGAAAAGACCCTGATGTTGGGAAAGATAGAAGGCAGGAGGCGAAGGGAACGACAGAGTATGAGAGGGTTGGATGGCATCACTGACTCAATGGAAATGAGTCTGAGCAAACCCCAGGAGTTGGTAATGGACAGGGAAGCCTGGCGTACTACAGTCCATGCAAAGAGTCGGACATGACTGAGTGTCTGAAGGACAACAATGAATTCTAATGACACCATCAGGCATCTGAAGAAGGGGTGGCTAAAAGAAGGAGGAGGGTGAGAGTGGAAGATAGGAGAGAATTAAGTCCTTGTAGATTCTGCCAAGTTATTAAGTGTTCACCGCCCCTGATAGCAAATGGAGGCCATCTCCGCACCCACTCCTCCCTTCAAGGCCTCCTATCAGTTACCTACCAACTCCATTCCCTAATAAGTAACCGCCTGTTCAACAATCTGCCTCGACACACAATCTGACACCCGGCCTCCTCCTCCCACCATCAGTTCTACCCCTGATAGCTGCTGGGCACTTGTGGTGAGTGATTAGAAGCAGGGCATTTTGGCAATTGCTGTAGAATACATACATCCAGGAAATGCATTTATGTTAAAGTTCCTGGCAGTTCAGATGCTGAGCATCAAGTAAAAGCCTTACCAAAACGTATGTCGGGAAGTGGATCAGGAAACCAGTCTCTTGGGGACTTCTCTGGCAGTTCAGTGGTTAAAACTCTAGGCTTCCACTGCAGGGGGCACAGGTTCCATCCCTGGTCAGGGAACTAAGATCCTGTACGCTGTGCAGTGTGGACAAATAAAAAAAGAAAAAGAAAAATAGAAACCAGTTTCTTATCTTGCCTTTTTCCATGTAGATTCTTCATAAAAGAAACGGTGCATGTTTGTTGTTAGATTTTCTAAAGTAAAGTACAATATATTCAATGGGTGAGGACAAGGATTGTTTTCCCAGGCAATTTCCTTAAAACTTCAAGTCATTTAAAAGGAAAGACAGCTGAACAAGTTTTGGTACTTTTTTCTCCCATAGTCAACTTCAGGCTGATGGTCATTGAACACTCCTCCATACAGACATTCCTTCCATCAGATCAGAGACCCTCACCCTCTTAACATATACACCACCAGCACTCTTGTCATTCTCAGAGCCTCCTCTCAGCAATTCAGAGCTAATATTCCTCCACATGGGAAAATCATCCCTTCTGTGTCATTCAGCCTTCTCTCTCTTCAATCCTAGACAGGGCCCATAAGGTCCTCGGTCACCTCTTCTTTTTCCAAAATTATCCTCAGGCTGTTTCCACTGGCTTTTCCCTCGCCTCCTTTACATACAACCAGGGCCCTCCAATATGGAAAACATATTTGTTCAATACCACTATAACAATTCATCTCTTTTTTTTCACTCCCATCTGAACACCTCAAATGATTATTCAACATTTTTTCCTTCCTTGGATTGACCACTTAACGCTATTTTTCTTAATCTGAAAAAGTATATCCTCCTAAGGTCAAGGACTTCCCTGGTGGCTCTGACAGTAAAGTGTCTACCTACAATGCGGGAGACCCAGGTTCAATCCCTGGGTTGGGAAGATCCTCTGGAGAAGGAAATGGCAACCCACTCCAGTACTCTTGCTTGGAAAATCCCATGGACAGAGGAATGTGGTAGGCTACAGCCCATGGAATCGCAAAGAGTCGGACATGACTAAGTGACTTCACTAAGGTCAATAAGGACTTTGAGTTGAACAAATTTAATGGTCTTCACTGGGAATTTATCTTCTCATATACTGCTCCTTGGGGCTTCCCAGGTGGCTCAGTGGTAAATAATCTGCCTGCTAATGCAGGAGACATGGGTGCAATCTTTGGGGCAAGAAGATCTTCTGGAGGAGGAAATGGCAACCCACTCCACTATTCTTGCTGGAGAATCCCATGGACAGAGGAGCCTGGTGGGCTACAGTCCATGGGATGATAAAGAGTTGGACATGACTGAGCACGCATCATCGTACTGTTCCTTATAGTATTGGGATCCAGCAGGAGTGGGAGAGACTGGAGAGGAGTTATACCTGCTGGGGGAACTGTGGAGGTTGCTGGTGTGGTTTTCTCTATGAGACTGTCATTGCTCACTCTATCCCCTTAGGGACAATTTCTTAGTGTAGGAAACCAGCAAATTCTTTGCCCTGAAGTTGGGGTCAAAAATCACCCCAGCCTCTTCCTCTTCCCACTAATATAACTGAACGGCAGGTGCTTAGGTCTGAGAGGGGCCCACTGAGTCTCTGATCTCCACTCTGGGTGGCTCTTCACCAGGAAATCTCTTGTGCTCAAGAATTGCAGCTCTCACCCATCCTCAATCCTTAATTCAATTTCTTCTCCCTTTCTCTTTTCTTGTTTGACACTGAGTTTCTCTCAATATCGCGGTCTTTCACACAGCCTCATGGTCTGTCCTGGGACTGACCTTTTCATTACAAGGAGCATCCCCTAAACCACACTCAGAAACCACAATTCCCTTCTCTTGTCCTTGCAGAGGCACTAAGTAGAGAAATAAGCCTTAATTAATTGGAGACTCCCTCTTCTTTAAAAGCCATCATTGCTAATCTTAAACTTCTCAGTGGAATGGAATCTTGAGGTCAGTCCTTTAGTTGTTGCTGTTCAGTCGCTCAGTCCATGTGACCCCATGGACTACAGCCCGCCAGGCTCCTCTGTCCATAGGACTTCCCAGGCAAGAATACTGGAGTGGGAAGCCATTTCCTTCTCCGGGGGATCTTTCCACCCCAGGAATTGAGCTGAGTCTTTCGCATTGGCAAGTGGATTCTTTACCACTGTGCCACTAGGGATGCCCAATCCTTTAGTTATGTCACCATTAAATAATTATGTAGTGAGTTTATCCGAAGAACTCAGAATTCTGCCCCAAGTCACTGGGGTTTGGTTAATGTGAACCTGCAGTCCATGTGCCAATCATCCTAGCGTTACCTGAGTACCTTATACCTTGAGAAGCAAGAATGATATTCTAATAAAGGAATTTGATGGCTTAAAGAGCCACAGGTTAAATGTGAAAGTCTCCATCAGTACAAAAGCTAGGAGCCTTGGTCAAATTACATGCTTTTAAGTTAAACACATGGATGTGAAAATACCTATGAAAATCTCCATGCATTTTAATGACTTAGAGTTATCAACCTGAGGTTTGAAATCCTCTTCAAATGTGTACATTTTTCTAGTGCAAAGGTTCATCACTTTCATCAGCTCCTTAAAGGGTCTGTGGCCTCCAAAAGGTTTAGGAACCTCTAAGTTAGGGGAGGGCTTCCCTGGTGGCTCAGAGGTTAAAGCATCTGCCTCCAATGCGGGAGACCCGGGTTCGATCCCTGGGTCGGGAAGATCCCCTGAAGAAGGAAACGGTAACCCACTCCAGTATTCTTGCCTGGAGAATCCCATGGACGGAGAAGCCTGGTAGGCTACAGTCCACGGGGTCGCAAAGAGTCGGACACGACTGAGCGACTGAACGGAACGGAACGTAAGTTAGGGGAAAGATAAGATTAAAATCACAATATTATTATTTCATGTATTTCTAAATGTAATACATAAAAAGAGCAAATAACTTCCATTTCAGCAAACAGCAAAAAAATTGTCGAATACTGTAAATAATCACAATATGATTAGTAATTATGTTTAAACACTAATATAGACAATATTATTCTAGCATTTTACCTGTCGATAAGTATTTACCTGAATATACATAAAACAAGTTTATCAGGAAGAGGGAAGTTCATATACAGATTTTAACCTAGATAGAAAATTACCAATAGACTTATTTCCACTATTGTTTAAAAAAAACTTCAATCAGGTAATTTAAAGGCAATATGAATACAAATCAAATCAGAATTTAAATAGTTCCTCAGTTACAGCACCTATTTTCTTACCCTGGATAAGAAAGATAAATTATTGTACCTGATTTATAAAAGATTGATTAAAAGATACACTGTGGAAACTCCTTTCATAGTCAATTTCTGCAGCCAAAACCCAAATTCAGAGCTCCAATTTTTAAAGCCACGTCCCATTCAGAGTATTTCAAGAATAGTTCTTCAACTACTGAAAAGCATCACTTTCATCAATGTGTCTTATAAATGGATTTTTAAAATTAGCAAGTTTGTAAGAGCAAACCTATCATTATTGTACACATGGTTTTTATTAATATTTGAAATGTAACTCATTTATCCAGTCATTCAATAAATATTTATTGAACCTCTGCTATATGCAGGTACTGCTCAAGGTGACAGAGTTATAGCAGCGAACAACACAGACCAAAAATATATAATAATACATAAACATATCTTCATTAGAAAACATTCAGATACAGAAGCTCATAGGATTAAAAAAATCAAAGTTGTCCTCCTGGAGGCCTGCTCCATCTCAGTTCTTCTGCAATAACTACTACTAACAGTACTTTCTCCAGACTTTTTATTTACATAGAATATCTTAGGTGGTAGAACAGCTTTACTGTACAGACTGTATATATGTATATACACAATGGGAATTCCCTGGTGCTCCAGGGGTTAGGACTTGGTGCTTTCAGGGTTTGAGCCCTGCTTGGGGAACTAAGATCCCTAAGAGCCAGCAAGCTGTGAGATGCAGCAAAAACAAACAAACAAAAACCACTTGTGTAAAATGTACAATTCAATGATTTTGAGTATATTTGTAGTTTTGTGTAACCATCATCATAATCTAGGTAAGTGTTTATATGAATTGTATTATAATTTAAGATCCACTTACCTAGATTACAGTGTTACACAGGTATAAATGTATATGACCGAGGAGATCAAGCCAGTCAATCCTAAAGGAAATCAACCCTGAATATTCATCGGAAGGACTGATGCTGAAGCTGAAGCTCCAATACCTTGGCCACCTGATGGGAAGAGACGACTCATTGGAAAAGACCCTGATGCTGGGAAATACTAAGGGCAGCAGGAGAAGAGAGCAACAGAGGACGAGATGATTGGATGGCATCACCGACTAGATGCACATGAGTTTGAGCAAGCTCCAAGAGATGGTGAAGGACAGAGAAGCCTGGCGTGCTGCAGTCCCTGGGGTTGCAAAGAGTCAGACACAACTTAGAAACTGAACAACAACAACAATTTTTCACTTTGGACTAAACCTTGAAGGTGTTCTCTCAAAATTGGCATAGACAAATTTTGCGATTACTTTCTGCAAAGAGAAGAACGTGTCCTCTCTTCACCTCCCTTGTCAGATTTCTTAGAAGAAGGCTGCTGACAATGGCAATTAGATATAACTGAGAATGGTAACCCATAGATGGAGAGAAGTTAGCCAATACATAGACTGTCTTGAGAGTCCAAAAATGAACTGGAAAAAAAAGGTATAGAAAATAATGTAAAACACACCAAAAGCTGGCTATTTTGAGTATCTTCAAGTAATAACAACATTAATAGCTAACACACACACAGTAACTCTTTAAGTCCTCACAATTCCATGAAGTAGGTACTGTTATGATACCCACTTTACAGATGTGGAGACTAAGGCACAAAAGATCATCTCTCCACTAACTAAGCTGAAAAGAGGCTGCGTAGGGCTTCACATCCAGACAGACTGGATTCAGAGTCCACGGTCTTAACTGATTTGATGGAATGTAGGGGAGGGAGATGGTTAGTGAAGGACAGGGAGTGGTTTAGGATAAAAGTGAGATAAAGCAGGAAAAGGGTTTAGCAGAGGGTCTGGTTCCCAGTCTCAGTTGCTAAGTCCTGTCTGACTCTTTTGTGACCCCATGGCTGTAGCCTGCCAGGCTCCTCTGTCCATGGGGTTTTCCAGGCAGGAATACTGGAGTGGGTTGCCATTTCCTCTTTAAAGGGCTCCTAGTGAGCACGCAATAAGAACAAACAAAATAAAATAAAAAGAATAATTATTATATTCTGTGCTCCGTTAGGGAGACTGTTCCTCTACAATTAGAAAAGTAACCTTTCTATAACCAGTCTAAGGGTTTGCTTAATTAGCTGCCTGGTGGCTCAGTGCTAAAGAATCTGCCTGCCAGGAGATACAGGTTCAATCCCTGAGTCAGGACGATCCCCTGGAGAAAGAAATAGCAACCCACTGCAGTATTCTTGCCTGAAGAATCCTATGAACAGAGGAGCCTGGTGGGCTACAGTCCATGGGGTTGCAAAGGGTTGAACACGACTTAGTCAACATCTCGAGCTGCTACCATTCTGCAGGGTGATGGATGACTCAGGCTTTCTTGGGGAGCCCCCCAGGTATGATGCACAGGTACTATGAAGCTAAAGCTGAGCCCAGGGAGGGAAAATGACAGTTGAGGTGCTCTGGAGACTGACGCTGTGGGAGCCACCAATGGAGAAATCAGAATGACTGAGGCAGTAAGGAAGCCTCGAGATAAGAGCTGAGAGATGGGTCGCATGAGAGTGAAAGAGGAGAATGAAAAAGTTGGCTTAAAACTCAACATTCAGAAAACAAAGATCATGGCATCTGGTCCCATCCCTTCATGGCAAATAGATGGGGAAACAATGGAAACAGTGACAGACTTTATTTTTTGGGTCTCCAAAATCACTGCAGATGGTGATTGCAGCCATGACATTAGAAGATGCTTGCTCCTTGGAAGAAAAGTTATGACCAACCTAGACAGCATATTAAAAAGCAGAGACATTACTTTGCCAACAAAGGTCCGTCTAGTCAAAGCTATGGTTTTTCCAGTAGTCATGTATGGATGTGAGAGTTGGACTATAAAGAAAGCTGAGTGCTGAAGAATTGATGTTTTTGAACTATGAGGCTGGAGAAGACTCTTGAGAGTCCCTTGGACTGCAAGTAGATCCAACCAGTCCATCCTAAAGGAAATCAGTCCTGAATATTCATTGGAAGGACTGATGTTGAAGCTGAAACTCCAATACTTTGGCCACCTGATGAGAAGAACTGACTCATTTGAAAAGACCCTGATGCTGGGAAAGATTGAAAGCAGGAGGAGAAGGGGACGACAGAGGATGAGATGGTTAGATGGCATCACCGACTCGATAGGCATGAGTTTGAGTGAACTAGACAGGGAGGCCTGGTGCGCTGCAGTCCATGGGCTCTCAAAGGATCGGACATGACTGAGTGACTGAACTGAAGAAACTGGGTTTTATCCTGAAGAAAATGCAGAGTTGCTGAAGTTGGAAGGGAGCAGGGAGGCCTGGAGGGGCTGCTTTGGAGGCTGGATGTGAATGACTCCGCCTCCAGCCGGGACACAGGCTCCACCCAAAACATCTGCTGCCATTCCCAGGGGGCTCCTTATCTTTTGACTCAGAAAGTTACTTGTCTTTGAGTTTCTCAATCACATTGTGGTCACTGCTGAAAATAATCTTCTATCTTGGGTTTGTGCTTACTATTGAAGCATCTTGTCATGCTGGAGAACTTTCCTTTTAAAAACATCAGAGACCTATGAGAAAGCTGGACAAAAAATGGATTTTAGAGTCGCCCAAGGGAGTAATTTAAAAACAAGTATGACAACCAGGAACGCCCTGTCACATCAAAGTCAGACCTGTTAGGTTTACAGGCAACTTCCTTACTATCAGGGTAAGGCTTTCAAAACACAACAGAGATAAAGGAAGATGCCCTTTTGCAAGGATGCACAGACAGAATGAATGAATTCTGATTAAAACCAAGGAGGGAAAATACCAGCTTAACACACAGTCAAAGGCCAGAGCTTGCCGTGAGAGGGAAGGAGAGATACAAACCAGCAATCGTTCTTTTTTTTTTTCAACAATATGCATTTTTTTTAAATTTTTTTTATTGGAGGCTAATTATTTTACAATATTATATTGGTTGTATTTGCCATACATTGACATGAATCCGCCCCAGGTGTACATGAGTTCCCCTTCCTGAACCCCCCTCCCAACTCCCTCCTCCCCTTATCCTCCCTCTGGGTCATCCCCGCATACCAGCCCCGAGCATCCTGTAACATGCATCGACCCTGAACTGGTGATTCGTTTCACATATGATAATATACATGTTTCAATGCCATTCTCCCAAATCATCCCACCCTCACCCTCTCCCACAGAGTCCCAAAGACTGTTCTATACATCTGTGTCTCTTTTGCTGTCTCGTATACAGGGTTATCATTTGCATCTTTCTATATTCCATATATATGCATTAGTAAAGCAATCGTTCTCTTAAGAAAGCTCCTGCAATTTTTTTTTACATTGGTAAATAATATATGCTTATTCACATGAACTGGCAAAAATGAAGTATTGCTGTAAATTCACAATATTTCCAAGTGCCAAGTATTTTATTATATTTAGTATATCTCAACTTTTTATTATGGAAAATTGCAACCATGCAAAAGGAGCAAAGAGAGTGTAATAAAACGTAGTGTACCCACTGTCCAGCTTTAACGGCTGACCCTGTTTTCATCTGCACTCCGTTTTACTGGATTATTTTCAAGCCATCATTTCATCTGTGATTCCCTCAGTGAGCACAATCATTGCATAGTCTGTTTTGGTTTTGGTTGTTTGCTTTTTAAAAAAAGGCTGCACATCATGTGGCATGCAGGATCTCAGATCCCGACCAGGGAGCGAGCCTGCGCAGTGAAAGCACGGAGTCCTAACCACTGGACCGCCAGGGAAATCCCTGTCATTTTACAGTCAAGCCTGCTTTTCAATCCCGCCTTTCTCTTCACTCACTCCTGTCTACTCTGGGCAGTGATCTGAGGACAAGGGGACTGATTTGAGGAGAGAAGAAAAGTCCCCATAGAAATACCCAACTGTCCCAAAGGGAGAGAGGGAGAAAGAGCTCTGAATCAGGAAAAGATCAGAAGGAGATGGAGCCAGGCCCTTCCCCAGCACCTTCCCAGATGGGGACGCCTGGGGCCTCCAGGAGCTGGAGCCAGGCCTTTGAAAGGCAGAGCCTCGAAGATCTGCTGACTTTCCTTTTTACAATTAATTAATTATTTATTTTTGGCTGCGCTGGGTCTTCGCTGCTGCGAGGGTTTTCTCTAGTTGTGGCGAACAGGGGCTACTCTCGAGTTGCGGTGCACGGGCTTCTCACCGCAGTGAGTTCTCTTGTTGCAGAGCACGGGCTCCAGGGCGCATGGGCTTCAGTAGTGGCAGCTCCCAGGCTCTGGAGTGCAGAACTTGATAGTTGTGGCTCTCAGACTCAGTTGCTCTGAGGCATGTGGGGTCTTCTTGGACCAGGGATTGAACATGTGTCTCCTGCATTGGCAGGTGGATTCTTTACCAGCTGAGCCACCAGGGAAGCCCAAGGTCTGCTGACTTCCACTCTGGCCTCTGGACTAAAAAGCACACACCACTCATCGTGGAGGGCTTTAGAAGGAGAGGAAGCCGGCACTGCCCGAGGACAGGTCAGCTGCATTCCCAGAACCACCCAACTGTGCTGCAGGACACACGGTACTAGGAGCTGACTGACTGAACCAACCTTTCGTGAAACCCTGTCTGTCCCCACCTCTCTTTCCACCAACCTGCTGGCTCATCCACCCTGACTCCTTTCCTCCCATCTTGCAGGAGGATGAGTCCTTTTTGCTCCTGGTCAACGTGTCTCCTTTTACCCTTCGCCCTCCTGCCGCATCCTCCAGGCTCGCCCAGGGGCCATTCTGCCTCACAACAGGCACATTTTCTGCGGGCTGCCAAGGGCCACCCATTCACCCACTCTCATTCCAGCCATCCTTCTCCTGCCCTCCACACTCAACTGCTTCCCCAGCTCGCACTTCTCCAAAGCCTTGCCATCTTCAGGAAAACTTCTGGAATTGCCCCCTTCACATCTCCCTGTGTGGACTGACCAGGCAGCATTTGTGTGCACCCTCTCTGGGTACCAAGTGTATCCCCCACTGGGTGGAGTGCGGGGGTGCATTTCTCTCTCCCAGCGGGGCTGAGGCCCGAGGCCAGAGGCCAGGTCTTTATCCTGCAGCCCTGGCTCTCAGGGTGCTCACTCAGAAGATGCTCAGAAGTGTTTGCAGGAAGACAATGGGGACTCACAGATCAACAAACCCATCCCTGCTCTTGGGGTGGTTGTTGTTTAGCTGCTCAGTCGTGTCCAACTCTTTGCGACCCCATGGACTGCAGAATCCCAGGCTCCCCTGTCCTTCAGTCTCCTGGACTTTACTCAAACTCATATCCATCGAATCGGTGATGCCATCCAACCGTCTCATCCTCTGTCGTCTCCTCCTCCTGCCTTCAATCTTTCCCGGCATCAGGATATTTTCAAATAAATTGGCTCTTCATATCAGGTGGCCAAAGTATTGGAACTTCAGTATCAGTTTTTCCAATGAATATCCAGCATTGATTTCCTTTAGGATTGACTGGTTTGATTTCCTGGGGTAGTTCCATCTATACAGAGGCCATTCTCCAAAGGTGAGGGGTTAGAGTGCCTGCATACTTCCTGTTCATCAGGAGACTTCTGGTTACATTTACCGAAGAACTCCAGATTCTTCAGCAGGATGTACGAGGCCGTCCTGAGCCTCAGCGGCTCTCAAGCAGAGCTCAGAAGGGCGCCACCTCCCACTATAACATGAACTTCTCTTAGTGCCTGCTGAGTTCTCTCTTGCAGTTCTCTCCATTGCCTGGGATCTCAACTCTTAACCCCACCGGCCACTTGCTGCTGACCCTGGAAGACTCACGTGCAATGTCGCCACCTGTGGGAAGTGTGCTCTGGCCCTGACCCTGGTGTCACCACTGGACTTGAAGATTCCTGGGAACAAAGACTTTTTCTTCATCTATGCCCTGTCCCTACTCATGAGCACAAAGTCTGGCACAGCCAGAGGCCTCAATAAACGTTTGATGAATGACTGAAAGAGGGGGAAAAGGAGCTGATTCCTTCAGTTTCTGTCATTGCAGAAACACAAATTGACTCTTCACACCAATGACTGTGGACTGAGGAAGACTACTATTGCAGTTTGAACTTTTGAGGCTTTAAGAATTAAAATTTCAGGAAACAACCCCACCTTGCTTTGCAAAGAGTCCGTTCCGTTCTGTCACTCAGTCGTGTCCGACTCTTTGCGACCCCATGGACTGTAGCCTACCAGGCTTCTCCGTCCATGGGATTCTCCAGGCAAGAATACTGGAGTGGGGTACCGTTTCCTTCTCCAGGGGATCTTCCCGACCCAGGGATCGAACCCGGGTCTCCCGCATTAGAGGCAGATGCTTTAACCTCTGAGCCACCAGAGTAGATTAAGCAAATTTCTAGCAGGAGGTGATCCATCTTTCTCCCCTTGTTTAACTTCTGAGACATGGGGGTATCGGCACAGTGGATGTACCTACACAACACTAACACAAGCCAGAAATCTCAATGACTCATTGGATGTGGCACTGAGCCACTGCTCCCATATCCTACAGTATGAAAACTTTTAAATTGAATCTAAATGTGTCCCCTTCCTATTCCCAGTCAGCTCCTAACCCATGGAGTTAGTCTTACTAACATCATCCACAAAATAAAGATTAATCTGTGAAAGTTGCTTTTAATCCATAGTCTCACAGAGCTGCAAACGACCAAAATGTATTTTTTCTTAAAAAACAAAACAAAACAAAAAAAACCTCTTTGACACCTATTACATCCTTGTACTCAATCAAAACAGCGCTCCTAAATTTTAGGAGTGCTAACAGTGCTCCTCCAATTTTGCTCTGAATATTTTCTAAAGGGATCCTGGCTTTCCCCTGATCTTTCATTTTAACAATCAGGGGTCAGAAATTGAATTTTCCTCTCAAATTTCTCTAAATTTCCCCTTCCCCTCACTTTTCAATGGTCAGAATATCTGAAAGTATTTTTTGCCCATGAATGATTGATTAGCTGTGTTTTTTAGAAATCAGGCTGAGCAACAGCACAACCGTTCTGCTTTGCATTATCTTCCTGCTTCTCAGTTCCTGATCAGATGCGCCTTTCATACCTAACATACACTGATGAATTAGTCTAATATTCTTAGTTTCTATTCAAAGTCCGGATATCAAGACCTATTCTTATTTAGCTCTTGACCTCTGCCTGGGGGGGAGGGGTGTTGTGTGTGTGTGTGATGATAATAAGGTAACAGAGGAATATTAGTGCAAAAGTCTGGTCTTCTCTGAAGAATTTGTTAGAGAAGATGCTGATGCTAGAGTGATGAGACATCAGTAATAATACTTTCTGTTTTTGGCCACACACCTCTCGGCTTGCGGGATCTTAGCTCCCCAGCCAGGGATTGACCTCTTAGAGTGAGAGTGCTGAGTCCTAACCACTGGACCATCAGGCAAGTCCCAATAATATTTTCAGTTTATGTAATGCTTTGCTGTTTCCACGTTCATTTGATCTATGATAAGACTGCGTGGTAGACACGATCTTCCTCATTTCCCATAGAAACTAAAGCTCATCGTTGTTAAATGTCTTAACCAAGGTCTCTCCGGTCATCTAATCTGCTCTGTTTTAACTCTCACCTAATAATAATAATTATTCACCTATAGTAATAATTATTAACCTATAGCTAATTATTAACCTATAACCTACAGCTAATAATTCCAAATTGGGTTCATATCCCAGGCCTTTTCCCTGAAGAACCAAACTTCTCTGCAAAATTGCCTACTTGTCAGTTGCACCCAGGTGTCCACAGGCAACCTGAACTCACAGCCAGCATTGGGTGCTCTTCCTATGTAGGCTGAGGCACCAGAATCTATGTGGCAGCCCCAGTAGGAAGCTGGAAACCCAGCACCAGTGCCTGGACGGGGTGCACTGCCAATCCCCGAGGAGGATTTGTTGTCTGAACGCTTCTGTGAGTGAATGAGTGAGCGGGGAGGGTGGGTCATCGTGGCTCTTCCCTCACCCTCAACCAGAAGATTAATTGGTCATCAAATCCTGCCATTTCTACATCATAAATCTCTCTCAAATTCTTTCCCCCTTTAGAATCCCCACCTTGCCTCCCCTGCTGGATTGTGTCAGGGCTAAAATGAGATTAATACACATGAAAGTGTTTGCAAAGAATAAACCTCTGGGGGTGAGGGGGTGGGGAAGGATAAATCCTCTGGAAGCTGTTACTAAACTTACTGGCTCCAGTTTGCCTATTCCTTTCAAGCTAAGCTTTTTCTGCCCTCCTGACCCTGTTGTTTTCTTTGCTGCAGCTTCCACAGGCCCACTGCTCAGTTTGTAACCTAAATACTGCTGCTCTCTACACACAGGCTTAGCAGCTCAGCCATACACCCTTCTATGTTACTTGCTTCTGATTATTTCTTACAGTAAAATCTGGCTCCTCATTACATAGCTTTTGTAGCCTCTACTGCTCCTCACACAACCTCAGGCAGACGTGCTAAGTACTACGTTGCTTCAGTTGTGTCCGACTCTTTGCAATCCCGTGGACTATAGCCCACCAAGCTCCTCTGTCCATGGGATTCTCCAGGCAAGAATACTGGAGTGGGCTGGTTGCCATTTCCTCCTTCAGGGGGTCTTCCCAACCCAGGGTTCTTTAGCACTAGTGCCACCTGGGAAGCCCTAAGTGGTGTACAGGCATACAGTAAGTGCTTAATAAATGCTTGTTGAGGCAGACAGCTGCTCTCCTCCACACCCTTCCCTCCTTCCTACTATCCTGAGTTTCCCTCACAATTCTATTCTTTCATCTTCAAAACTCCCTGCCTCTATCAGGAACATTTCTTCCTAAGAGATCCAAGAAAGGAAAAGAGTCTAGATCAGCCTACAGGTTGGAATTTTAAGGAAGTTGGTCACTCTTCACTTTGTTAAATGTACGCAGTGAACTAGGGTGGGAGTGCCAGACTCTGACAGGCTGTTCACTGTGCTGGAATCATAGGTTTTTTTTTTAAGTTAATTAATTTTCTAATTGAAAGATAATTGCTTTACAGAATTTTGTTGTTTTGTGTCAAACCTCAAACTTGTTGGATTTTGGATGTGGACGTAGGAGAGCATTCTGGTGGGCTGAGTGGGTGGATGTTGTCTGCTTCTTGCTCCCCAGGCCCCCTTAGCTCGCACCTCTGATCACGCTCTGTCTCTAAACCAGGTTTGCTGTTTGGTCCTGCTTGTTGAGCAGCAGCCACTATTTGAAAATAATAATAATATTTATTTGAGCTTCCATGGTGGCTCAGTGGTAAAGAATCCACCTGCCAACGCAGGAGATGCAAGATATGCAGGTTCAGTCCCTGGGTGGGGAAGAACCCCTGGAGAAGAGAATGGCAACCCACTCCAGTATTCTTGCCTGGAGAATCCCATGGACAGAGAAGCCTGGTGGGCTACAGTCCATGGGGTCACAAAGAGTCGGACATGACTTAGTGACTAAACAACAACAACAATAAGCAAAATAAATCAGATTTCTGAGGCTGAGGAAGTACATCAGGACCACAGGGAAGTGACCAAGGTAAACGTGCTCTGGGAAGGCCTTGCGGTGGTCACTCTGCTCCCCTCGCCGGCACGGTCCCTGCACTGCTTCGTGCAGAGTGCACCACTGGAAAACCACACAGCCAAATACGATACTGTCTTCATCTGGACTCCATTTTCTCTCTAGCTACCCCAACTGTTGGCTCTCTAGGCATTTGTCATTTGCTCTACAGATGATGTCTTTCACTATTCCCTCCTGGTTTTACTCCCATTTCCCCAGAATCATCTGCTGAGGGAGTTACCCCAGGGATACATCACACATTTGTCCATCACAACATTGCTAGGTCTGCGCATGTGTTTGGATGTGTCTCCATATGTGGACATAATACAGATGATTCAATCTTGATTTGGACAATACTGAATTTTCCCTCCCTCCCAGTGGCAATCAGTGGTAACATCATCCCAACAAACTGAATCAGACCCAGAAGTTGTTCAAAATCTCCTCCTGTTCATGCTCTAGGTCTCACCGGTCAGCAGGTCTCCTCCATCCATTGTGCCTTCACACTGTCTGCTCTGCCTCTCATCCCAGGCCCTTGACATCACTCATCTAGGCTGTGTGTGGTCTTCTATGAATAACTGGTACCCCTGCTCTCTTCTTGGTCTTCTCATCCTCCACTTCAATGTTAAAGTTATCTTTTTTGGGAGTACAACTCTGTCCATATTATTCTCCAGCTTAAAATAGTCAATGGGGACTTCCTTGGTGGTCCCATGGCTAAGACTCAGCACTCCCAATGCAGGGGCCTGGTTTTGATCCCTGGTCAGGGAACCAATTCCACATGATGCGACTAAGACCTGGCATGGCCAAATAAATAAATATTTTTAAAGTAATAATAAATAAGGAAAGTTTAAAACGAAGAAGAGTCAATGGATTCCCTACATATGGGATAAATCCGAAGTGAAAGTGAAAGTTTCTCAGTAGTGTCCGACTCTTTGCCACCCCATGGACTATTCAGTCCATGAAATTCTCCAGGCTAGAATATTGGAGTGGGAGCCATTCCCTTCTCCAGGGGATCTTTTCAAACCAGGAATTGAACAGGGGTCTCCTGCATTGCAGGCGGATTCTTTACCAGCTGAGCTGCCTGGGAAGCCCTTCCTTACCCTACGGCAACGATTTGTTTCCTCTATGCTTTCTTTTATTGTGAAGTCCTGAGGGCACGGATTGTACCTAACTTTTGGTTTCCCTGAAGCTCAGTTGGTAAAGAATTTGCCTGCAATGCAGGGGACCCTGGTTCACTTCCTGGGTTGGAAAGACCCACTGGAGAAGGGATAGGTTACCCACTCCAGTATTCCTGAGCTTCCCTTGTGACTCAGCTGGTAAAGAATCCACCTGCAATGCGGAAGATGTGGGTTCGATTCTGGGTTGGGAAGATCCCCTGGAGAAGGGAAAGGCTACCCTCTCCAGTATTCTGGCCTGGAGAATTCCATGGACTGTGTAGTCCATGGGGTCACAAACAGACATGAATGAGCAACTTTCACTTTCACTTTGTTTCAGAAGGACCTAGCAAAGCACCTGGCACAGATAACAAAGATCTGTTACACTCAATACTGAGGGGTCCACTGGCTTGACACTGGTCTTGGTGTCTCTGGCCAGCGAGTTCACCTCTCTAAATTCTGTTTCCTGAACTGCAAAATGGGAATAATTACAGGATTTTTGTAAAGACTGAATAATATAGTACAAGTAAACAGCACAGAACCTGGGCTCATAACTCAATAAATGTTAGCCATTGCTCTTAGTACCCCTCAGGGCCTAGTACAATTTAAAAAACAAACCAACCAACCCCTAAGCAACTTTTTATTCATTATTACTTTTTATTATTATTTAGTTTCGTTTTTGGTTGTGCTGGATCTTCATTGCTGCCTGCAGGCTTTCTCGAGTTGTGGCAAATGGCGGCTACTCTCTAGTAGTGCACAGGTTTCTCATCTTGGTAGTTTCCTTTATTGTGGAACACGGGTTCTATGGTGCTGGGGCTTCGGTAGTAGTGGCACGTGGGCTCAGCAGTTGTGGCTCCCAGGCTCTGGAGCACAGGCTCAGTAGCTGTGGTACGCGGGCTTAGCTGCTCCCAGGCATGTGGGATCTTCCAAGATAAGGGACTGAACTCATGTCTTGTACTGGCAGGAGGATTCTGCACCACTGAGCCATGGGGGAAGCCCTCAAAGTGACTTTTCTAACCAGTTGATTCCACTGATGTCATTTTTTTTTTTTAAATCTCACCACACTGCATGTAGGATCTACCCAGACCAGGGATCGAAACTGAGCTCACTGCATTGGGAGAGTGAAGTCTTAACCACTGGACTGCCAGGGCAGTCCTGATGTCACACTTCTATAAACTGCTGTGACATTAATTGGAGCAGTCGTTTTAATGTTTATATTCTGCTCATATTTGTATATCTAGCTCCTGGCTAATTGTTAAGCTTTGGGGAAAACTGGAATGTGTCTTTATACTTTGTGTAGGTAGAACTCTAAGATGATTCCATGTGACTCTCATCCCTGTGGGATCCTCTCCCCTACAAATGTGGGTGGAATCCATGAATGTGGGGTTACCACCACGATGAGTTATGTCAGATGACAGCTGCTGCTTTTAACAAAGGAAGCTTACCTGGTGGGGCCTGATTTAATCCTTTCGAATCATAAAAAGCAGAGAGTTTTCTCTGGTGAGAGGCAGAAGAGGCAGAGATTCAAAGCACAAGGAAGGACTGGACATGTCCTTACTGGCTTGAAGGCAGAGGGGGCCACGTAGACCTGGAACCAGCCTTGGGGTCCACAGAGCAACACCCTACTGACAATCGGCAAGAAAAAAGAACTTTGGTCATCCAGCTGCAAGAAACTGGATTCTGCCAATGACCTGAATGAGTCTGAAAGTGAAATCTTCTCAGAGCCTCCAGACAAGAGCTCACGTTGGCCAATACCTGGATTTAAGCTTTGTGAAACCCTGAGCAGAGAACTCAGCTGTGCCTAGCTAGACTTTGGATCTATAGAACTATGAACTGATACGTTGGGTACTGTTATAGAACTATGAGCTGGGTGTTGTTTGAGGCCTCTGAGAAAATGTTTATTATGCAGCAATAGAAAGCGAATACTTCTTTTAAATGCCTTAATTATTGAGCAAAACATTATTTAACATTATATTCAATAAATATTCATTGAGAAAACATTAATAATTGAAATAACTATCACAAGGTCAAAATGTCAACAGGATTTCTCTTTAATCAAAATAAAAAAATTTTAACAAAGATCTTAATTTGAATATTTGTCATGCTCATTTTATATTTATTAAATTGCTTAAAATACTTAATATTCCAGAAGCAGTGTTTTTTATAAAACCTGAAAAGAATTACTTAAAGCAGAGATGCACCCAGAGACACAGTGCATATACCCATAGATTACACTGTGGCTTGAGGACCTCAAAAATCAATTGGTAAGATTATTGTGCAAACTAAGGTAATCATCAAAAGAAGGCACAGGCAAAATTTCTCTGCATAAATTACCATTATAAAGAAGAATTCTATATAACAAATATTTCCATGTCAATGCGGAAGGTTCTTGGAAACAATGCTTTATGGATTTGTTCCTCCCCAATTTTTATTAAAAAATCTGGCAAATGCATACCCCCTGGAGATTCACAGTATGTATTACTATACTAACAACTTAAAGAAGTCATGAAGGGAATCTACCTATTTAATTTTTTGGCCTTGCGACTTGCGGGATCTTAGTTCTCCAACTGGGGATCAGTCAAACCTGTACCCCCTGCATTGCAAACATGGAGTCTTAACCACTGGACTGCCAGGGAGGCCCTCCTAATTAAAAAAAAAAAAAAAAACCACCATCCTCCAGACGTATTTGCCACAGAACCTTTGCTTTGAGAAACCACCTGACATCTTTCAGGAACTCCATTTGGGAAATGCTGACCTAAACAAAATTTTCACTTCCCCAGACAAAACATCATATCAAAATATTAATAGGGGAAGAAATGTTTCAGAGATTGAATTTATAGAAGATATTCAGGAGCCAGAAAGGTGTCGCCCCTCTTTCCCTATTGGCTATAGCAACTTGTCACTTTTTTTCCTAGAGTTAATACACTGGGAAAGTGACTCTTAACAACTCTATTAACAAAATACCTATTCAGCAAAGGAAATGTGCCAATGAATTTTCTAGAATAGTTTAAGTGATATCCTTTATCTATTTGTGCATTACCGAAGTGGATATATTCCAGAAGTAATTGAAACAAGGTGATTTCTGTCATCAAATACCCTACAATTTAATGCAGACAACGCTTGCTGACAAATACCTTAACAAAAGGTGTTTTTAGTCAATGTTTAGTCAATGCTCATTGCTAAAGAGGAGAGTAGAATAGGTTCAGGGTTTTTTAAAAGACTTTTTTATTTTATATTGGAGCATAGCCAATTAACAATGCTGTGAGTTTCAGGTGGACAGTCAAGGGACTCAGCCCTACACATACATGCATTCATTCTTCCTCAAACTCCCCTCCCATCCAGGCTATCACATAACACTGAGAAGAGTTCCCTGTGCTCCACAGTAGGACCTTGTTAGTTATCCATTTTAAACATAGCTGTGTATATGGGCATATAAATATATGTCCATTCCAAACTCCCTAACTATCCCCTCCTCCCACCCTTCCCTGCCGGAATATGTTCAGATTTTGGGGCTAGGATTCTCGTGCTTTGAAATACTATAAATGCTAAAAGAGATTTTAAGTACAAAATATGAAAATTTTTTTTATTGAATTTGAAATAGAGTTGTGATCGACTTCCAAAAAAGAGGGATAAGCTTAGGATTCTATCCACATTTTTGCTCTAGTTTAGGGGTTCTCAGACTTTATCAGGCTTCAGGAACTACAGAAGGCTCTGTCCAGCACAGACCGCTGGGCCCATCCTCAGAGTCCCTGGTTCAGAGGTGTAGGGGTGGAGTCCAAGAATTTGCGTGTCTAACAAGTGATGCAGGTGATGGAAGCCTATTTTGAGAACCACTGAGAATCTAGTTCTTGTACCCACTCCCTTGAGATTCTCACTCAAAATATCTGGAAGAAGCTTCCTGCATGGTTTTGGTGTATGCTCATCTGAGAGATCCTTTTTAGCTCTGAAGTCCTGGTGGCTGGGGGTTTTGGTTTAGGATATCCATGTTCTGGTTCTGCACCTCAAATTCTTTGTAGTCTCTCCATGGGTATTTCAGCACACAGAGGTAAAGGCAGAATGCTTGGAGAGTAAAGGTGGGAGACAGAGACATCATTAGTTTTACAGTTGATCGGCAGAATTTACGGGAGGAGAAAGTCTGGAATACATCACTATGGATTCTTCTCTTTGCTCTTACCTCCTACCTGTAATCTGAAAAATGCAGGGCTGACCGAGCTGACCATTAGTGAAATCAGAGAACGCCTAGAAGTCTGCAGCTACCATGTAACCTCTACATCCATCTTCCTTTTCCTATTTCGTTTTGCATTTGTTTAATTTTCTGTGATTTTAAGACAACTGAGATAAAGGTATTCCAGTAGAGCAACCAAGAGTCAGCTGGATTCCACTCCTGGCTCTGTTGGTTAGTTGCTGAAGGACTCTGGAAGAGTGATTTAATATTTCCTAACCTCAGGAACGCTGGGCTGGAAGAAGCACTAGCTGGAATCAAGATTGCCGGGAGAAATATCAATAACCTCAGATATGCAGATGACACCACCCTTATGGCAGAAAGTGAAGAGGAACTAAAAAGCCTCTTGATGAAAGTGAAAGAGGAAAGAGGAAAGTGAAAAGGTTGGCTTGAAGCTCAACATTCAGAAAACAAAGATCATGGCATCTGGTCTCATCACTTCATGGCAAATAGATGGGGAAACAGTGTCAGACTTTATTTTTTTGGGCTCCAAAATTGCTGTGGATGCTGATTGCAGCCATGAAATTAAAAGACGCTTACTCCTTAGAGGAAAGTTATGACCAACCTAGATAGTATATTAAAAAGCAGAGACATTACTTTGCCAACCAAGGTCCGTCTAGTCAAGGCAATGGTTTTTCCCATGGTCATGTATG
The DNA here is from genome assembly GCF_049115385.1 of Moschus berezovskii. Classification (NCBI taxonomy): domain Eukaryota; kingdom Metazoa; phylum Chordata; class Mammalia; order Artiodactyla; family Moschidae; genus Moschus; species Moschus berezovskii. The sequence continues at coordinate 56,441,257 of NC_142472.1, forward strand.
GATGTGAGAGTTGGACTGTGAAGAAAGCTGATCACCGAAGAATTGATGCTTTTGAACTGTGGTGCTGGAGAAGACTCTTGAGAGTCCCTTGGACTGCAAGGAGATCCAACCAGTCCATTCTAAAGGAGATCAATCCTGGGTGTTCATTGGAGGGACTGATGCTAAAGCTGAAACTCCAATACTTTGGCCACCTCATGTGAAGAGTTGACTCACTGGAAAAGACTCTGATGCTGGGAAGGATTGGGGGTGGGAAGAGAAGGGGACGACAGAGAGTGAGATGGCTGGATGGCATCACCGACTCGATGGACATGAGTTTGAGTGAACTCCGGGAGTTGGTGATGGACAGGGAGGCCTGGCATGCTGTGATTCACGGGGTTGCAAAGAGTTGGACACAATTGAGTGACTGGACTGAACTGAACCTCAGTTTCTTTTCCTATAAAAGAGGAAATCTTTCACATCATTGCTATTAGAAGCCAATAGGAAAATGCATGATAATACTTAGCCAGTGCCTGGCACAGAGTAAGGGGGCAATCGCACACAACTCATACTACTAGCAAAAATTCTATGAGAGTCCTAGAACACGTATCAGTTTCAATCTTGAGAAACAAGAATTATATTATTTTCCTTCCTTCCTCCTTTCTCCTCCTTTCCTTTTTCTGATGGATGACAAGGTCGGCAGGGCTGGGCCCTGGCCCCACACGGCTGGAATCACTGTAATATTTTTCACTGAAACAGATATGTCACTTTCTATGTAGAACTTCCTGCCACTCTCAGGAACTACTTTTTTTTTTTGGCTGAGCCATACAGCTTGTGGGATCTTAGTTCCTCAACCAGGGATTGAACCTGGGCCCTCAGCAATGAGAGAGCAGAGTACAAACCACTGACTGTCGGCCTGCCAGGGAATTTGCAAGAACTGCCTTTAGTAAGTACCGAATAGTACCAAGTATAAGACCTCTGATTCTAAGATGCAACATTGTGTTATACAGCACCCGGAAAGAAAAAAGGCTACCAACTAAACTATGATATGATATCATTTACAATTTTTATTTTCTACTTTATGAAGCTGTCCTTAGACTTAGATTTTTTAAATATCTATCATTCTCTTGCAGACACAGAAAGGAAGAATACAGGCCAAACAAACTGATTTCTAACATTCCTAAGTCATCGCCACATTCAGCATCCCAGGCTTTTGAATGCTTGCTTGACTCAGAGTCCTGTCACTGCCTATTCACTCAATGTCGTCCTTTGTACCATCAAGGACACTGGCAATGTGGCATTTCCTAACAGAATCTGAAAGTACTGAAAGCTCTTGGGGCTGGACTCTTGGCTTGCCTATTTTTGATTTCTACTTCAAGAACACTGCCAAGCACGTGGTGATTTATCAATTCCCCCACTCCCTTTCCCATAAACATTTGGTTCCGAGGGATTAAGAGTGCTTCACTCTTCCTTCGGGGATTTTATTGCCAGCAACTGACACCCATTTTTCAAGTCTGCACACTGGTTTTGGATGTTCGTGGATAAGTATGCAATGACAACTGTAGCCTGGCCAACAGACTGTGAGAATCTTCATTTTATAAGAAGCATCTTGATTTCATAGATGTTGGTAATAAGTCAGCTAAGGTCTGAATTGATCCTTGCTAGAATTCATGGGGTCGCGGAGAGTCGGACACGACTGAGCGACTGAACTGAACTGAACTGAACTGAGAGTTCAGCTCTGTTTGGTTTCATTTGTAGGAAACACAGTAGTAGTATTATTACTAATAGCCTTTGCGTTGCACTGATTTTTCCCCCCATAATAGCCTGAGATAAAATTACATACTGTATTTACTCATTTAGTACAGAATTCTAGGATTTCCCTGGTGGTTCAGTGGTTGAGAATCCACTGTCAATGCAAAGGACAGGCAGGTGAACTCATATGCTTCTATTTTAGATTCTGGGACCATGGCTCTTTTACAGACCAGGCCAGTCTAACATCAACATAGCTATCTGCTACAGAGTAAGGTCAAGAATGACAGTGGATTATTGGTAAAATACAGAGGGTGCGAGGAGTCTGGTACAGGACGTAGTACTGCCATATCCTTTTTGGTGATGTGACATTACTAGTTTTCATAGAACAGTAATAGCTCGTGAAACTTATTGACCTGAGACAGCTCAGTAAAATGAGTCTGATTTTGGGAAAAGGCCCAGTTGCAGCTTGGGAAGTACAGAGGCAAAAAAAAAAAAAAGTCTATAATTTGCAATGAAGTCTATAGATTTGCCTTCACTGCTTATAGTAAAAGGCTGTGCAGTCCTGGTTAGTTGCTTTTCAGCACATCTGTTTTTGGAATTGTAACACTAAGGAAGAATAATATTCTAGGTCTGTCTGCCTCCCAGTAGGTATAGTAGATGGCAGCTTTGGTTGGTAAGGTGGATTCATAATTTTTAACGTTCATAAAACTGAGAGACTGGAAGAATTTTTGCTTATGCTTACATTTTCTATTCATGAACTATCTCCTTTATGTGTAAAAAAATCAATATTTTATGAAATAATCTCCTTGGAGGTTAAGTGCTATAGCAGCGCTCTTTTCCAGTTAGAGAAAATCTGCATGTTACTGAAGAGAAAAGGCCTTTAAATGAAGGTTTCCTTCCTCACTAGGAAAGTCTACTTCCAGTCACTGGACCATGAAACATTACTGGAGTTATAGAGTGCAGCAGGTTGACTAGCATGTGGTATGTCTGCTGAAGCCAAGGTTTTTTTTTCACAATTCTTCCCAAAGATGTGTTACATTTTTAGTATAACAACAACAAAATGATGCTACTGGCAGGGCCCACTCTGCAGATGCTGGAGTGTTGAAAAGGATTGGTGTAGAACTTCCCTGGTGGTCCATGGTTAAGAGTCTGCCTGCCAACGCAGGAGACACAGGTTCAATCCCTGGTCTTGGAAGATTCCACATGCTTTGGAACAGCTAAGCCCATGTGCCACAACTACTGAGCCCACGCACCGCAACTACTGAAGTCTACACACCACAACAAGAGAAGCCCACACACTGCAGTGAAGAGTGGGCCCTGCTTGCTGCAACCAGAGAAAGCCTGAGAGGCAATGAAGCCAAAAATTAATTAATTTTTAAAAAAGAGGACTGGTGTCCTTTGCACATCACTGAGGTTATCCTGATCATGCTGACAGCGGCTGGTACTTGTAGCTCCTGGCACTGGTTTGTTTCTGTTGTTTTTTCAATGGGAAGGCAGTCCATAAGCTCCGATACTTTGGCCACCTGATGTGAAGAGCTGATTCACTGGAAAAGACCTTGATGCTGAGAAAGACTGAAGGTAGGAAGAGAAGGGGATGACAGAGGACGAGATGGTTGGATGGCATCATCAATTCAATGGATTTGAGTTTGAGCAAGCTTCGAGAAATAGTGAAGGACAGGGACACCTGGTGTTCTGCAGTTCATGGGGTTGCAAAGAATCAGACGTGACTTAGCAACTGAACAACAACAACATAACAACTCCAAATAACCTATGTCTAACAACTTTTAATTATTATAGTTTTCTTCCAAACCCTTTACTTTACTTTATGTAGTCTGTTTTATATTGTTTTGATCAACATGCATATACTATTTTTTATATCTTTATTAATCTAACATTACAAAACTTTCTACTTTACATTGTTTTCATGAATATTTTAGCTGCTGTATAATATTCAGTTATAAAGTGTTAAACCTTTTCTTACTGTTGGACATGAAGTTGGCTTCCAGGTTATATCCATACCAAACGAGTATTTAATTTTGGAGTATAATTTTCGAACTACTCTTATGTGTCTGGCTTCTAAGCTATCTTTTAAAGCCATTTGAAGTAGTTGCTTTTCTTTTTTAAAAAATTATATTTATTTTTGATTGCTTGATGATTGCTGTACAATATTGGTTTGATTTCTGTCATACATCAACATCAATTAACCAGAGGTGTACATATGTCCCCTCCCTCTTGAATCTCCCTGTTTTATTTCTTAGTGGCATGTTTTATGTTGAGGTTAGAGATGTTGTGCAGAGAAGGCAATGGCAAGCCACTCCAGTACTCTTGCCTAGAAAATCCCATGGATGGAGGAGCCTGGTAGGCTGCAGTCCGTGGGGTCGCTAAGGGTCGGACACGACTGAGCGACTTCACTTTCACACATTGGAGAAGGAAATGGCAACCCACTCCAGTGTTCTTGCCTGGAGAATCCCAGGGACGGGGGAGCCTGGTGGGCTGCCGTCTATGGGGTCACACAGAGTCAGACACGACTGGAGTGACTTAGCAGCAGCAGCAATGCCTTTTGCTCCCTTTTTTTAAAAAAATTATTTCGTTAGGAGTCATTCTCATGGAGGAAAATTTACAGTTACTGAACATCCACTGTATACACCACAGATTTGATGTGAATTATTCATTATTTCTCCAGCTCTATTAAATTCCCATTTAGCAGGTCCTGCTAAAGTCTGTGATGGCTTGGGGGGACTTTTGGCAAGAAGTGAAGGTTGAGAGAGGGTGGATAAGAGAACAGTGATACTAGCTCCACCTATGGGCATCTAATTTGTATGTATCAGATTCCTCATCTATAAAATAGAAATAACTGATCTTTCCTGGTGGTCCAGTGGTTAAGACTCTGCACTTCCAATGCAGGCGACATGGGTTCAATCCCTGACTGGGGAAATAAGATCCCATATGCCACATGACGTGGCCAAAAAACAAACAACAGTGACAAAAAGCCCAAAACGAAACAAACAAAACAGAGATAACAACAGTAACAACCTCACAGGGATGTTGGAAGACAGTGGCTACAAAGCACCTGAAGAGCTTGACACAGTGAGATCTCAACACTCCTGAGCAGCAACAACGACTGTCCCAGCCTTCCTGCAGCGGTCACGACTCAAGTCACAAGACAAACAAGACAAACACCCAGAAAGGGGGCTGGTCTGTCTGACACCAGAGCTCATGCTTCCCCTACCACCCGCCTCCAGCCGCCGCTATACATCACACGCCTCCCCGCGGGAGGGCTGGGTCAGAGAAGGCCTATTATTCTTGTGCCGTTTCCACAGTGTTCCAACAATTCAGAAACACCTGGCCCCATTCTGCCCCAGCTTCTCTGATCACGATTAGTCTTGAAGTCTTCACTCCCATGAGCCACTCGTTTCTGATCTCAGCATTTCCAACACCTTGCTGATGGTCCTCTGCTTTGCCTCCCACAGCCACGCAGCCTTCTCAGCCGGAGAGATCACCAAGGGCCCAAGGGCCTGTGTTTCCAGCAAGCAGTCTGAGTACTAGGATCGTGTAGAGCAGGATCCACTGCGGTTGTGGACCAATGCGGTGCCTTCCCCTCTCCAAGGAGGCAGGGAAGACGGCAGGAAGGAGCAGTTACGCCAGACAGGAAACAACAGGACCCTGACTTGCGGGGGCGGTGATCCTCGTGCTGGGGCTCCTGTTTGCTTCGGTTCTGAGAGACTTTGAGGACAGGGAGCACTGGCAGAGATGGGAGGACGGACAAAGACTTCAGCCTCCTCTCTCCTTGAGTGCTCAGTTGCCTCGGTCATGTCGGACTCTTTGGGACCCTATGCACTGTAGCCCATCAGGCTCTTCTGTCCATGGCATTCTCCAGACAAGAATACTGGAGTGGGTTGCCATGCCCTCCTCCAGGGGATCTTTCCATCCCACGGATCAAACCTATATCTCTTGCTTTGGCAGGAAGGTTCTTTACCCCTGAGCCACCGGGGAAACCCTCCTCCCACCTTGCCCTTCAGCTAATGCAGGATGGAGCTGCTCCCCTTCCATCCAGGAGGTGATGGGGCTCCAGAGGAGTGCAGTTGGGGGAGTGAAGCCTGAACACTGGGCGAGAGCTCCCACCACTGGGCCTCTACTCACCCTCCCCAGGGGTCCGTGAATCTGAGACGGCTCAGAGGTGACTTGGCTCTATGGGTGAAACACGACTGTCTTCTAGCTCCTTCTCCCCCATGGACAGTCCCTTCCTGAGGGCCACCATAGCCATGTACCATCCAGAGCTCCCTTAAATACCTCTGGAAAAGAGGCTCCAATTCATTGTGATATAAAAAGACACAGGACAGGAGATAAGTAGGTACCCTTTACTGAGCCAGGACCTGTGCTGGGTGCCGTGCTGTTGAGCCTACAACGTAGTAGTATTCCTTTCACCTGTGTGTGAATCAAGACTTAAAAGTAACTTTTAAAAAAATTACACAACAGCCAAATATTTGGTGAAGTCAGGGTTCAAAGTCAGACACATCTACTGATGAAAACCTCACATTCTTCCCCTCACACTGGAACATCTTCTGAAGCCCCCAGACCTACACTCTCCTCATGCCCTACCTCAGACAGCAAAAATTTTTAAAAAGCAAACCAGGTGTTAATGAAAAAAAAAAAACAACAAAAAGCCTTTCTTTAAGGTTGAGAAGAACAGTGTACAGAAACTGTCAGAGGATTTATGGACTCTAGTAAAACTAAATGGAGAAGGCAGACACTTTTATAGCATCTCATGCCCCTGTGATCTTAACAACCTGATCCCAAGCAGGGAACTCCATGTGCTGTGACACCAGCAACTAGGCAACTCACTTCCGAGGCTGTATTCTGCATAAAACTTTGGACTCAGGGCTCCGATCGCTCGCCAAATGTGAACGTGAGATATCCTTTTTCAGGCGGGGGAACGAGATGGGTGGTCTTAAACCCCTTATCCTCTTTCAAGACCAGCCATTGACTAACCAGGAAAGCCAGAGGGCTGGGGTAAAGAAATCCACACCATTTAGAAGGGATAATTCCCAGACCAGAGCCCTCTCCTTTTTAGAAATATAAAGAAATTAACTACTGTGGTGGGGGGAGAGTCAGATCATGTTTATCCACAAAAGTACTAACACATTACCTTCTCTTGCTGGTGAGTTTACAAAAACTGATGAGGTAACACTAGTTGCCAAAGATTGACCAGAAGCCCCATGTGTAATCATGTACATATTTCAATAAGACTTAAAAAAGAAGAGAAACAGGGGACTTCCCTGGCAGTCCAGTGCTTAAGACTTTGCCTCCCCTGGTGGCTCAGTGGTAAAGAATCTTCGGCAATGCAGGAGACCCCGGTTGGATCCCTGGGTTGGGAGGATCCCCTGGAGAAGGGAATGGCTACCCACTCCAGTATTCTTGCCTGGAGAATTCCATGGACAGAGGAGCCTGGCAGGCTACAGTCCATGGAGTCACACAGAGTCAGACATGACTGAGGGACACACACTCACTTTTTTCCACTGCAGGGAGTGTGGGTTCAATCCCTAGTCAGGGAACTAAGATCCTACTTGCCACAAGGCATGGCCAAGAAAAAAAAAAATCCATAACAGAACAATGAGTTTCTTCTATACCAGTGTCTTTGATTACCTAATTCTCAATAAGAAAAACATTTCACCTTGTGACCCGGCATGCATGCACACATACGCCACTGAAACAGTAGTGCAGTGACACAATACTTAAACGTTTGCTACATGCAAAACATTGTGAAATTTTCTTTCATAAAAAAAATAATGCCATCAAAACCCCAGTAGGAAAACTCTGCACTATATCCTGGATAAGATCATCTTCATACCTTCAGGTGGATGGCCAGAAAAAAAGATGAAAGTTCATCCAAATTCCTTACTCTGTATTCAAGTTCCTTCATGAGCTGCTCCCCTTTCACCCACTCAGTCTCAGCCACTTCACAAGTCTTCAGTCAAATCCTACCCTACGGCCTAGGCCAGGTTCAGTCCCGCCTCTCATCGTTCCTTCACAGGGCTCACGTCTTTAAGTGAAAGCTCTGTTCATTGTAACCTCTAGGCTATCTGTGCACAGAATAGCATTCCTTACAGGCCCAGCTAAAGTGCAACCTGTCTTGGACATTCTGCCCTACACAGACCTCTTCCTTTTCTGTCCCTTAGCCCTTAATGTTGTGTTGTGACATAAATCCTGTCCTGTGCTGTTCCACGTGAGAAGCCAGACCTCTTCAAAGAGTTTGTGGGCATTCTGGTGGCCATGTCTGACTGACAGATTGATTAACGTGACTGATATGATGCTTTATTCTATCTGGAAAGGATATGAACTTCATGGTAAGAACTTCTCACAGGGGACTTTCCTGGGGGTCCAGTGGCTAAGACTCGGTGCTCCCAATGCAGAAGGCCTGGGTTTGATCCCTGGTCAGGGAACTAGATCCTATATGTTGCAACTAAGAAGTCTGCATGCCACAAGGAAGATCCTGACCAAGAGCCTCAACTAAGACCCAGTGCAACCAAAATAAATATTTAAAACAAGAACTTATCACAGCATATTAATAAACAGAAAAATAAAGCAAGATTCCGGACCAGAGAAAACTTAAATAAGAGAAGAAGTTCAAGGTGGAGGCAGGAAACAAAGAACATAAACTTTCAAATCATGAAGGTCCACAGAAATGTTGCAGTTAAACCCTAAATTTAGCCTGAAAGCTTCCTGACCATCAAAGGCAAAAGGGAATTAAGGAGAGACATATGGACCAAAGGAAAAGGATAGAAAGTCCAGAAATAAACCCTTGCATAAATGGTTAAATGATCTTGAACAAGGGACTCAAGACTACCTAATGGGGAAAAAACAGTACCTTCAACAAATGGTGTCAGGAAAACAATATTCACATGCAAAATAATAAAATTGGACCCTTACCTTACACTGTATATAAAAATTAACTCAAAATGGATTAAAGACCTAAATGTAAGACTTAAGACTATAAAATTCCTAGAGAAAAACACAAGGGAAAAGCTTCATAACATTGGATTTCTTGGATATGCCACCAAAAAAAAAAAGCACAGGCAAAAATATATCATCAAACTTATACAGTTCTGTACATCAAATGTCACAATCAACAGAATTTGCAAATCATATATTTTGTAAGAGGTCAATATTCAGAATATATAATGAGCCCCAACAACACAACCACACTAGAAATCAAATAACCTGATTTAAAAACAGGTGAAAGATTTAAATAGACATTTCTACAAAGATAATCTACAAATGGCCAACAAGCATATGAAAAGACACTCAGATTCTCACCATTATTAATCATCAGAGAAATGCTAATGCAAACCACAATGAGATATCACCTACCAGCAGAGAATGACTACTATGCAAACAAACAAACCCAAAAAAAACCCAAAACAGAAAATATCAAGTGTTGATGTAGAGAAACTGGAATGTTTGTGCACTGCTGGTGAAATTGTAAAATGGTGCACTCTCCATGGAAAATCCCACTTCTGTGTATACATCCCAAAGAACTGAAAGCACTACGCCAAAGAAATACTTTCATTCCCATGTTCATAACAGATTTATTCACAACCACCAAAAGGTGGAAGCAACCCAAATGTCCATAAACAAAATGTTTATACAATGGAATGTTATTCAACCTTAAAGAGGGAGGTTTACTGACACCTGGTACAACATGGATGAACCTTAAGGACATTACACTAAATTAAATAGGTCAGTCACAAAACAACAAATACTGCATAAAATGGCTGTCTGAGGAGGCCTTACAAATAGCTGTGAAAAGAAGAGAAGCGAAAAGCAAAGGAGAAAAGGAAAGATATACCCATTTGAATGCAAAGTTCCAAAGAATAGCAAGGAGAGATAAGAAAGCCTTCCTCAGCGATCAATGCAAAGAAGTAGAGGAAAACAACAGAATGGGAAAGACTAGAGAGCTCTTCAAGAAAATCAGAGAAACCAAGGGAATATTTCACGTAAATATGGGCACAATAAAGGACAGAAATGGTATGGACCTAACAGAAGCAGAAGATATTAAGAAGAGGTGGCAACAATACACAGAAGAACTGTACAAAAAAGATCTTCACGACCCAGATAATCACGATGGTGTGATCATTCACCTAGAGCCAGACATCCTGGAATGTGAAGTCCAGTGGGCCTTAGGAAGCATCACTACGAACAAAGCTGGTGGAGATGAAGGAATTCCAGTTGAGCTATTTCAAATCCTGAAAGATGATGCTGTGAAAGTGCTGCACTCAATATGCCAGCAAATTTGGAAAACTCAGCAGTGGCCACAGGACTGGAAAAGGTCAGTTTTCATTCCAATCCCAAAGAAAGGCAACGCCAAAGAATGCTCAAACTACCACACAATTGCACTCATCTCACATGCTGCTGCTGCTGCTCAGTCGCTTCAGTCGTGTCCAACTCTGTGCGACCCCATAGATGGCAGCCCACCTGGCTCCTCTGTCCCTGGGATTCTCCAAGCAAGAATACTGGAGTGGGTTGCCATTTCCTTCTCCCATCTCACACGCTAGTAATGCTTAAAATACTCCAAGCCAGGCTTCAGCAATACGTGAACCATGAACTTCCAGATGTTCAAGCTGGTTTTAGAAAAGGCAGAGGAACCAGAGATCAAATTGCTAACATCCACTGGATCATGGAAAAAGCAAGAGAGTGTTCCAGAAAAACATCTATTTTTGCTTTATTGACTACACCAAAGCCTTTGACTGTGTGGATCACAATAAACTGTGGAAAATTCTGAAAGAGATGGGAATACCAGACCACCTGACCTGCCTCTTGAAAAACCTGTATGCAGGTCAGGAAGCAACAGTTAGAACTGGACATGGAACAACAGACTGGTTCCAAATAGGAAAAGGAGTACGTCAAGGCTGTATATTGTCACCCTGCTTATTTAACTTATATGCAGAGTACATTATGAGGCACGCTGGGCTGGAAGAAGCACAAGCTGGAATCAAGATTGCCGGGAGAAATATCAATAACCTCAGATATGCAGATGACACCACCCTTATGGCAGAAAGTGAAGAACTAAAGAGCCTCTTGATGAAAGTGAAAGAGGAGAGTGAAAAAGTTGGCTTAAAGCTCAATATTCAGAAAACGAAGATCATGGCATCTGGTCCCATCACTTCATGGCAAATAGATGGGGAAACAGTGGAAGCAGTGTCAGATTTTATTTTTGTGGGCTCCAAAATCACTGCAGATGGTGATTACAGCCATGAAATTAAAGGACGCTTACTCCTTGGAAGGAAAGTTATGACCAACCTAGATAGCATATTAAAAAGCAGAGACATTACTTTGCCAACAAAGGTTCGTCTAGTCAAGGCTATGGTTTTTCCAGTGGTCGTGTATGGATGTGAGACTTGGACTATAAAGAAAGCTGAGTGCTGAAGAATTGATGCTTTTGAACTGTGGTGCTGGAGAAGACTCTTGAGAGTCCCTTGTACTGCAAGGAGATCCAACCAGTCCATTCTAAAGGAAATCAGTCCTGGGTATTCATTGGAAGGAGTGATGCTGAAGTTGAAACTCCAATCCTTTGGCTACCTGATGCGAAGAGCTGACTCACTGGAAAAGACCCTGAAGCTGGGAAAGATTGAGGGCAGAAGGAGAAGGAGACAACAGAGGATGAGATGGTTGGATGGCATCACTGACTCAATGGACATGGGTTTGGGTAGATTCCAGCAGTTGGTGATGGACAGGGAGGCCTGGAGTGCTGTGGTTCATTGGGTCGCAAAGAGTCGGACATTACTAAGCAACTGAACTGAACTGAACCACTCATCTAAAATATAATAAGGTATCTAATATAGTCAAAATCACTGAAACAGAAAGCAGAATGTCGGCTGCCAGGGGCTGGGGTGGGGGAAATGGGCAGTTGTTGTTGACACAGAAATCACAAAGTTTCGGTTCTGCAAGATGAAAAAGTTCTGAAGAAATCCCTGCAGAGTGACCTGAATATACTCAACACTACTTAAATTGTACACTTGAAAATGATTGCGATGGTAAATTCTGTTATGTGTATTTTACAATTGAAAAAAGAAAGAGGTGAAACTCGGTCAGATACATAATTTTCTTATCAGATAGAATCAGACACTTTCCTCAAGGGTATAAGGTTTTCCCTAATGCTAAATGGTTGGATGGCATCATCAATTCGATGGACATGGGTTTGGGTGGACTCTGGGAGATGGTGATGGACATGGAGGTCTGGCGTGCTGCGGTTCATGGGTTCACAAAGAATTGGACATGACTGAGCGACTGAACTGAACTGAACGCTAAATTGTAAAGAATCATAAGCAGTGAGCTATTGTCCCTTCCCATCTGGTCTACAGCTACAATCAGCCACAGGAGAAAGAGCCACAGTTACCTCCATAGCTGAGAAACTTGCTCTCAGTGGTCTCTAACCCTTTGTGAAAACTTTTAAACTCTTCACTGGGTTTCCTTATTGGTCCCTCCTTGGCTTGATAGTGTTTTCATCCTTTCCTTAGCCTTAGGACCAGTGACATTCACTCCTGCATTCAGCCTGGCTTCCCTGTCCACATACCTCTGGGCAAGGTGCCCAAGTCTGGGATCCTACTTGCATGAGGCAGATTTCATAAAAGTGACAGAGAAGACAATGTTCTAGACCATGTTCCTACTGCAATTATATATATATAACAATACATATATAATTATATATGAAACACATAATAATTATATATATAATTGCTGTAGGAACATGGTCTATATATATATAGTTGTTGTTTTATATATATATACACAACAATATATATATATATATACAGAAAGTATCTGATTCTATCTGATATATATATATATATAAAATTGCTGTAGGAACATGGTACGTATATATATAGATAGATAGATAGTTGTTCAGTCACTCAGTCATGTCCAAGTCTTTGTGACCCCATGGACTACAGCATGCCAGGCTTCCATGTCCTTCACCGTCTCCCGGAACTTGCTTAAACTCATGTCCATTGAGTTGGTGATGCCACTCAACCATCTCCTCCTCTGTCGTTATATATAAAATAAATAAATATAATTTACATATTAGTAGACATTTACATTGGAGAAGGTGATGGCACCCCACTCCAGTACTCTTGCCTGGAAAATCCCATGGACAGAGGAGCCTGGTAGGCTGCAGTCCATGGAGTCGCTAAGAGTCGGACACGACTGAGTGACTTCACTTTCACTTTTATGCATTGGAGAAGGAAATGGCAACCCACTCAAAGTTCTTGCCTGGAGAATCCCAGGGACGGGGAAGCCTGGTGGGCTGCCGTCTATGGGGTCACACAGAGTCAGACATGACTGAAGTGACTTAGCAGCAGCAACAGCAGCAGACATTTACATAATACATTTATATAAAATTATGTAATAAATTTAATAAAAATTACACAATAAACTATAGTGTATTTATTAATATACATCTATTAATTAATATATGTAATTTATCCTATATAATTATATACAAAATAAACATACATAATTTATTTCTCATAGGGTTAGTGTTGGTTGCTAGGTCATGTCTGACTCTTTTGCGACCCCATGGACTGTAGCCCACTGACCTCCTCTGTCTGTGGGATGGATTCTCCAGGCAAGAATACTGGAGTGGGTAGCCATTCCCTTCTCCAGGGGGTCTTACTGACCCAGGGATTGAACCCGGGTTTCCCACGTTGTGGGCAGATTCTTTACTGTCAGAGCCACTAGGTAATGCCCTTTAATTAAAGCCAAGGGCAGAATATCAAAATGCAAATCAGCAGTGAGTATAATTCTTTGGTGGGTCAAAATAATACGCAAAGATCTGTGTTTCAAAGTCCCTCTTCTCTAAGGAAAACACTTCCTTTAAGCCCTGAGGTAACCTCTTCTTCTGTGACATCCCTGTACATTTTATTGAGTTCTTGCATTGCTGCTGTTTCTATCATTTTGTTTTCCCTGCTAGACTGTGAGCTCTAAGAAGGCAGGAAATACATCTTATTCACCTCTACATTTCTAATATTAAGTAAATAAAAGGGTATGTTTAGTGTTGGCTGCGCTCTTTATACAAAAAGTGTTAATTTTATTATAGGTTGCACTATTGAGTCATGTATGGATGTGAGAGTTGGACTATAAAGAAAGTTGAGTGCCGAAGAATTGATGTTTTTGAACTGTGGTGTTGGAGAAGACTTTCGAGAGTCCCTTGGACTGCAAGGAGATCCAACCAGTCCATCCTAAAGGAGATCAGTCCTGGGTATTCATTGGAAGGACTGATGCTGAAGCTGAAACTCCAATCATTTGGCCACCTGATGCAAAGAGCTGACTCACTGGAAAAGGCCCTGAAGCTGGGAAAGATTAAGGGCAGGAAGAGAAGGAGATGACAGAGGATGAGATGGCTGGATGGCATCACCGACTCAATGGACATGGGTTTGGGTGGATTCCAGCAGTTAGTGATGGACAGGGAGGCCTGGTGTGCTGCAGTTCATGGGGTCGCAAAGAGTCGGACATGACTAGCGACTGAACTGAACTGAATAAATCATTCTGTATACTTATTAAGCATAAACATTAATTGACGTGAAAAAAAACAGAAACACTTATAAAATACATTTTAAAAATACTAGAGGAGGGGCGAATTCATGTCAATGTATGGCAAAACCAACCAATATAATATTGTAAAATAATTTGCCTCCAATAAAAAATAAATTAATTACTTTAAAAAAAACAACAAGAAAAAATAAATAAAATACTAGAGGAGATGCTTATACCTAAGGAAAAAACTGATATCAGAAAATGCCACTTAAAATGAATTCACTTGAATCAGGGCTAAATTTTGTAATAAATCTTTCGGGGAAAAAAAGTTTAATAAACTAAATATAATGAAAATGTTTATTTCAAAAAAAAAAGCCAGTTCTCAGAATAAACAAGGTGAATAAATTATTAACTTTCAAGAGTGTATTTTTTCTAATGAAATGTTTGCTACCACAATATAGCACTCTCTACTTCATATTTTTTGAATTGCATAGCTTGATCATCGAAATGATCAGTTTTTCACAAAGGGAAGCTGATCAATTTTCCCAGAGCCTCCCAAATTTTAAAATATTTCCATCATTCATTTTTGAAGCATGTTATCACCTTTATCAATTCTTTTATAACTGTTTGTCTACTCTTACCAGTGTTTCAAGCTGTTTCCTAACATCATTTTCATAAACTCCATGATATTTCTCTATCTTTTCAAAGACTTGCATTTTTGCTCTGCTGCTGACTTGATGTACACCGTCTAATGCTTACAGCACTGCAGAGGCTGTTCAGTGGCTTCCAGGTGTTACGAGCAGAGAGATGTTTAAATGAGGACTGACTTCCCAAATCAGCATTCCATTCTTTGCCAATTCTTCCTGTAGGCATTCCGATAATGACAGCTTGGCTAAAGAGACTCCTCTGTACAACCTTTCCTGTTTGGGCTTTCTCCTTCTGTCCTCTCACAGAACGATCACAAACTTTAGACCCCCGGCCTTGATAAGGTTCTGGTAGGATTTGATGGAGTTCATCTGAACTGGTGCTTTGTCAGCACACAGGCAAGATCAGGGGCATCTTCCATGTTTACATTGTTCATTCTGAAGGTCAGAACTGTCAAGATCTGGAAAATAAAGTGCGTATCCTGAAAAGGATAGGGAATTTCTTCTGAAATTCAATAATCTGAGGAATCAAAGACTTCATTGAAAGGAGGTGTGCGTTCCTACTTCTCTAAGCCGGAAAGAAGAGAATCGCTAGTCACAAAAGAGGAACATGAACACTGTTTCCCTTCATGATTATTTCAATCATTTGGGACTTGGAAAAACAGGATTAACTGCTTTAGCAGGAAAACCACAAAGATGTTCTCATCTGGGTACCAAGCTTACTTGATTTTATCCTCTCATTTGTTAGAATATACACTTTTTCTATTCCCCACCCCCACAATTATGACCAGGAATATCATACTATGGGCAGAAGCTATGCAACACACTCAGTCTAAATCCACTCTTGCAATTATTACAAATAACAATTTAGAAAACAGAAGCACATTTTTAATTTGATTTTCTCACATTGTGCTTTCCAGAACTGGACCAAAAAAAGTACACTAAAAAATTTCCTTTCTGAAGGAAAACTATTTTCTCCAGCTAAACAGAAGTTAAGACAATAAACAATTTCAGTGTATTGCAGATGGACCAATTACTTTTCTTGTCATAATCAGTATTTTAAAAAGTTAATTATCAAAGTAATGTATGTGTGTAGTGCATATATAGTATTGACTTCCTATCACAGGATATTAAGACTCACTTTTTTCCCAACTTCTTCCTCTTAGTACAAGGCACATCTTTCTAATCTCCTAGTAAGAAGGTTTTAAAAAATTAAGTCAATATTCATTATTTAGATTCTTTTCTTAAATGCAGAACTTTTATTTTCATTCAGCATGCCAGATTTACTATTTTATTTTTAATTAGTTACTCTACATATTTTATATATTTATATTCTTAAGTGTCTATGTAAATAACGTTCACTGTAGTGTACCATCATGACATCTCCTTCCTTGTACATCTTCTGCTTTTGTTTGCTTCGATTTCTATGTGTCTGTCACAATTTTTCACTCTGTTCTCCAAGTGAGTAAACCTGCTCCCACAACTCAGGCTACTCTTGTTAGTTTTGGACCGCTGTCCATGGTCCAGATTCACTGCCAAGCCTGCTGCTGACTATGGTTTTGGGCTTCTTCTTTTTTTAAAATCATCATCTCCCTCTTTTCTGCCTCCTGGATCCTCTGTCTTCCCTGTTCTCTGTTTGTGAAGCTTATTTTCTAGAAACGTCCTGTGGAAGGGTGCATGGGTGGTAAATTTTTTGACACTGTGCTTTGGTGGAAATTGATTGACATGCGGGAAATAATCTTCCCTCAGAATGTTATGTCTGTTATGTATTTGTCTGTTGTCTTGTGGTTTCCAACGTTACTTTAAAGAAGTAGAATTATTTTCTGTCTTGATCCTTTTTTATCTCTTCACTTCTACCCAGTTATACTCAGAGCTTTTAGCATCTCCTCTCTTTCTGGTCTAAATTTCATTATGATGTGCTTGGTCATGGAACTTTCAGAAATGTAAGCTTTTTACTGAAGAGAAGAGACCATAGATCATAAAGATCAACTTGATGAATTTTTACAAAATGTCAAATATATTGTATAACTGGGGCTTCCCATGTGGCTTAGTGGTAAAGAATCCACCTGCCAATGCAAGAGACACAGAAGACACAGGTTCGATCCCTGTGATTCCCCTGGAGGAGGAAACAGTAACCCACTCCAGTATTCTTGCCTGGAAACCTCCAGAAGAGCCTGGTGGGCTGCAGTCCATGGGGTTGCAAAGAGTCAGACAGGACTGAACAGGCAGGCACACTGTGTAACTAGTACTTAAGATTAAGAGACAGACTACTACCAAGGGCATGCTCCAGCCACTACCTCTTGCCTGAAGGGTAACCACTCTCATTTCTTTTTTTTTCTATTTTTAAAGGTTGGTAGGATGTTAAGGATTTTTTCTTTTCCTTTTCCACATTTATTTTTATTTATTTGACTGTGCTGGGTCTTAGTTGCAGCAGGAGGGATTTTTAGTTGTGGCATGTGGGATCTAGTTCCCTGACCAGGGATCGAACTTGGGCCCCCTGTGTTGACTAGGAGTACAGAGTCTTAGCCAATGGACCAGGGAAGTCCCACCACTCTCCTAATTTCTAACATCATACATCAGTTTGCCTATTTGAATTTTTGTATAAATGAAATCAGACAACATGTACTCTTTGGCTAGTGGTCTACTTTATTCGCCATTAAGTTTGCAATATTCATCTATGTAGCAGTAATTCATTCATTCCTGCTCCACTATATAACATACTAAACTTTGTTTATCCAACTTTAATGTTGATGGACTCTTGCTTTTCATTTTTTGGCCATTACACATGATGTTGTTACAAAGCTAAACCTGGCCTTTGATGAACAGATGTAGGTACTTCTGTTGGCTGGTGTGATCCTCTTTTTCATTTTTTGCCTGGTGACTCTGTGAAACTTTTCAATCTGAATATTTACCTTTTCAGTTTAGAGAAATTTTTTTCTTATGTTTCTGTACTATTTGGTTTCAGTTCATGTCTTCCTGTTTGTATTCATCCTTTTTGGCCAGGCAGCTTTTCCTTGGCTGCCTCATGATATTTAAGAGTGAGGCACTTAAAACCAGAAAGATCCGTGTGTGAGGGAGCGCTTGTTGTAGGGTCATGAGATTGCCAGATATGCCGGAGGTGGACAACAAAATGTCAATCTATAGACGTTTCCTCTTTGGCAGGTATCTCCTCAAAAGAAAGCCTTCACTCTGCGCTCCAACCAATAGAAAGGGTTGAGAGATCTCACGATTCAGGATGAAGTTTTCTTATTTTCCATGTTTCTCAGCAAGATGCTCGTCCTTGTTCTCAGCAGCGTTTGGTGTCCATGAGTCTAAAGCACTGTCCACTACGGAAGCCACCAGCCACATGCAGCTACTTAAATTCAAATGAACTGAAATTAAATGAGAAATACAGTTCCTCACATTGACTGCTTAGTCATCTGATGATGGATGACTGATATAAAACATTTCCATCACCACAGAAAATCAATTAGGCAGTGCTGGAGAGTGAGCCCAATGTTTCATATTTGGGGAGAAGTAGTTTCCTAATTATACTGCTGGATAAAGGGTCTAAAAATTTGATTACTTTTTATATAATCTTTTAATTTACAGTAATTATTTAATTTTTAATCTCACCAAAAACCCAGTTTCAGAGGTACTCCAAGATCCCCATTTCTTGAAATTTGACTTAACCAATACTAAGAATCTGCCTGCAATGCAGGAGACCCCAGTTTGATTCCTGGGTGAGGAGAATCTCCCAGAGAAGAGATAGCCTACCTACTCCAGTATTCTGGCCTGGAGAATTCCATGGACTGTATAGACCATGGGGTTGCAAAGAGTCGGACATGATGCGACTTTTAACTCATGGCATGAGCGATTTTTGCTTTCACTTGGCCAATACTTTGGCCACCTGATGTGAAGAGCCTTGGAAAAGACCCTGATGCTGGGGGAAGGAGATGACAGAGGATGAGATGGTTGGATGGCATCATTAACTCAATGGACATGAGTTTAGCAAACTCCGGGAGATGGTGAAGGACAGGGAAGTTTGGCATGTTGCAGTTCACGGGGTCGTAAAGAGTTGGACAAGACTTAGTGACTGCACAACAACAACAATCCCCACTGCAGCAAGCACTCTTGTAGGCAGTAGGTTTCAGCTTTCTACTGTTAATTACCACTCATCCATCTGTCTTCCATCTTCCAAAATGTATTTATACCTATTCTACTCCTTTACTGTCTGTTTACTGCTGCTGCTGCTGCTAAGTCACTTCAGTCGTGTCCGACTCTGTGTGACCCCACAGACGGAAGCCCACCAGGCTCCCCTGTCCCTGGGATTCTCCAGGCAAGAACACTGGAGTGGGCTGCCATTTCCTTCTCCAAAGTGTGAAAGTGAAAATGAAAGTGAAGTCGCTCAGTCCTCTCCGACCCTCTGGTCTATTCCTTTACAATGGGTTTTAGGCAGGGAGCAGAAATAAACATGTTCTAACTGCGAGGTTAAACTGGAAGTCCTCCTGAGAACATTCTTAATGTGACTAACAACACAGTGAGTGGGTAAAAAGTAGTCTGTTGTTAAGCTTTGTCAAGCAGAATTTCCCCAAGATTTGCTCTTAAATGCTAGTTTTCATAAAATTTTATCATCTCTGATTTTTAAAATAATCTATTGCTTTATTCTTTTTCTGAATATTATTTGAGAACTTTCTGCAGGTAAGACACTCATTCTAGTTATTTTCTTACTTTATCTTTTCATTTCATGAAAAATATTGCTGTTGAACTTTCTTAGTGCAAGTTTAATAATTATGTATAGGGCAGGGTTAGCGCTTCCCATGTGGCTTGGTGGTAAAGAATCCACCTCCCCAGCAGGACATGCAGGTGTGATTCCTGGGTCAGGAAGATTCCCCTGGAGAAGAAAATGGCAACCACTCTAGCATTCTTGCCTGGGAAATCCCATGGAGAGAGAAGCTAGGTGGGCTACAGTTCACGGGTTCACAAAGAGTCGGACACGACTAAACAGCACCATAAGGCAAGGCTATTTTCAGCTGACTAAATGTTAACATCCTTTACCCACAGCCTGAAGCAGAGCAAACCAGTTGAGCCCACCTATACAAGTTAGACCCTGGTCAACCTTAAGAGTTGTATGAGAATAAATAGATATTTATGTAAATCACTGTGTTTGGGGTGATTTATTACAAGGCATTATTATTGCAATAGCTGCCTAATATCA
This sequence comes from Moschus berezovskii, assembly GCF_049115385.1. NCBI lineage: Eukaryota > Metazoa > Chordata > Mammalia > Artiodactyla > Moschidae > Moschus > Moschus berezovskii. The sequence goes on from NC_142472.1 coordinate 56,461,354, forward strand.
TGAGAAAAGAGTCTTTACAAACAGGATTTAAGCATCTAAAAAAAAAACAACAAGGTATTGTGTTTAGGAAAAAGTAAAAATTTTCACTCGACAATGGAAAGCCCTTTTCTCATCATTTGTTGTATTTTTATCTCAAGGCGTTTTCCTAACAGAATTTGCCAGAAGAGCGCCACTAGGTTTCAAGTCTCTAAATCGTGACATAAGCACTAGTCATGGAAAATCAGGACATCACAAATATTCTTTTCTTTCCACCAGGAAGGATATTTTATTAATAAGCAGTGACTAGCAGTACTCTTGCCTGGAAAATCCCATGGACGGAGGAGCCGGACGGGCTGCAGTCCATGGGGTCGAGAAGAGTCGGACACGACTGAGCGACTTCAGTTTCACTTTTCACTTTCATGCATTGGAGTAGGAAATGGCAACCCACTTCAGTGTTCTCGCCTGGAGAATCCCAGGGATGGGAGGAGCGTGGTGGGCTGCCGTCTATGGGGTCGCACAGAGTCGGACACGACTGAAGCGACTTAGCAGCAGCAGCAGCAGTATGCAAATTACATGAAGATCTGTGTACCTCTTTCCCCAAAGATAAATTACACGCATTGTAACAAAAAGAGACTATGTATTGTTTGCAAAATTCTTATGAGAGTAGTCCTTCTTTGCCCAGAATTACGCTTGCTTGCTTCTCAGTGTTTCCATCGACTTGTGAGAAGGTGTCACTCAGGACCTGGAGTTGTTGACCCAGGGGACATATAAGAGTCAGAACACTTCTTCCAGGGAAGCAGCTGCCCGCAGAGCCGTGCTGTGATCATGGACTAAATCCTCAGGGTCCCTGAGACTGAATGAACCACTGTTTTGGAAGTGCTGACCTTGGACAGCCATGGCCATTGTTCAGAGAGCTGGAAGCGGTCACTATTAAGAGTCCCTAATAGTAAATAAAGGGGACAGTGTGAGCCCCTTTCAATCCTTTCTCTTTCAGTATCACAGAATTTTAGTTTTACTGAAATCAAAAGAACTGGAGAAAGATCTGGCCAGACTGGGGCTGTATCTTTGTATCTGGCTGATACTAAAACAACACTTGAATGCATGCTGCTGCTGCTAAGTCGCTTCAGTCGTGTCCGACTCTGTGCGACCCCATAGACAGCAGCCCACCAGGCTCCCCTGTCCCTGGGATTCTCCAGGCAAGAACTTTGGAGTGGGTTGCCATTTCATTCTCCAATGCATGAAAGGAAAAGTGAAAGTGAAGTCGCTCAGTCGTGTCTGACTCTTAGCAACCCCATGGACTGCAGCCTACCAGGCTCCTCCGTCCATGGGATTTTCCAGGTGAGAGTACTGGAGTGGGGTGCCGTTGCCTTCTCCGTGAATGTATGCATGCTCAGTCATTTCAGTCCTGTCCAACTCTTTGTGACCCTCTGGACTGTAGCCCGCCAGGCTCCTCTGTCCATGGACCTCTCCAGGCCAGAGTACTGGAGTGGGTTGCCACGCCCTTCTCCAGGGTGTCTTCCTGACTCAGGGATGGAACTCAAGTGTCCTGTGGCTCCTGCACTGCAGGCAGATTCTCTACCAATGAACCACCAGGAAGCTCAAAACACCTGAGTAATAAACACTAACCTTGTAGAGCATGTGCGCTTAGACGGTTCGACAAGTTAATATTCATATTTACTGGAAAGACTCCAAATGGAATATGTGTGAATACTATTTAAAAATTTCATGTTTTCTTTAAAACACTAAAGGGAAAGTCGTTACAAAGAAAAGGGTTAACACCAGTCCTATTACCACTGCAGGGACCTGTGATGTGACCCTTGTGGGAAGTCGTACATGTTCACTGGTCCATATTTCATTCATGTATGTAAAAGCTACGGAGTTCTGGTCTCGCACTAGACTCTGTGCTAAATGCTAGGGACACAGGGGGTGACTCTCACAGGGCTTATGTAAAGTCAGAGGAGGAGAGCAAAGAGACAGGTGAAATACGTCTGTGGCCAAGTGGGAGGAGAGCACATGCTTTCCTAACAGGATGGGGGAGGGACGTCAGGGCCAGAAAATCTAGAAATCTAAAACCTGGCTTCTTCCGTGTTTCCCTGGCTTAGGGAGTCTCTTTCAGAAACTGCCTCTCATTTACCCGCTTCCTCTGTTCAGCTTGGGGCTTCCCAGGTAGCGCTAGTGGTAAAGAACCCACCTGCCAATGCAGGAGACATAAGAGACATGGGCTCTATCCCTGGGTCAGGACGATCCCCTGGAGGAGGGCATGGCAACCTACTCCAGTATTCTTGCCTGGAGAAGCCCATGGATAGAGGAGTCTAGTAGGCTGCAGTCCATGGGGTTGCACAGAGTCAGACACGACTGAAGTGACTTAGCATGCATTTGTTCAGCTCAGTACCCACCAAAGGACTGCTCCCTCCTCTAGGGACCCTCTGGTGTTACACCCAGGCCACCTCTCCCTTTGCCAGAGCATGAGCAATATCTAGGTGAGCTTGGCTTCAGTACCATAATTACTCTGTCACCGCTTCTCAAGCATAAGCATCACTTCTGAGAGGAAATTTTACATGGAGACTTCATGTTATGTGAAATATAAAGGTTTCCTACTTTGCAAGTTATATGTAAATACACATTTCATGTATTAAGAAGTAGAAAGACCTGTAACTTTTTAAACTGAGACAATAAACTAGCTGGTGGAAGATAAGTCACAAGTCTAGACACAGCTGTTAGATTTTACAAAGTGCAGGTACTTTAAGTGGCACTACCCTGGCATGTGCTCAGTTTAGACTGCATGTAAACCAGCCCAACAGGTGTTAGGAGACAGATGTTCACCAAATGCTTAGCCCTCAGGCAGAAAACATGAACAAAATATAGAGCACATGCCCCCTGAGTATCAGCAACTGAAGAAACCATTTTACTATCCACTGTCCTGATTTCTAAAAACAACTTCAAAAGTTTGTTGAATCCTTACTATATGCCAAGCACTATCAGATATGTTGTTGAAAGATAAATAAACCCAGAAGTTCTAAAACTAATTTTATCCTTCACAAATCTTGCTTTTTCCTTTGGGTTTAAAAGATTCATAGAACTGAACCAAGTTGGCTTTCTCATGAACTTGCTGAAATTGATTACCAAGTCCAGGGATTCTTCTGCCCTATGGAGTCTCAAAGTGGTCTTCTCCCCTTTATCTTTGGCACCATTTTCCTTCAGGCCTACAGAATTTTGTCATCTGAACTAGTTCATGATTTCTTATGAACTCATCTTTCCGCCAAAATTTTGCCCTGTTCTAATTCATTCTTGTTAACCAGCCGCTAATGTGATCACATAAAACACAGATGGTGGGTGGCAACTTTTAGTGTCACCCTGATGCCTTCAGGACACAGCCCAGACAGTTCCACATGGCTCCCAGCTTCTCTGGCTTCACTTGTCATTCCTCTCCCGTAAACATTCTGTTTTCCAGTCACACCTAACTGCTTACAGTTAAAGAACAAAAAAAAAATTTAGTGTGTGTGTGTGTATATTTTTGCCACGCCAAGTGGCATATAGAATCTGAGTTCCCAAAGCTGGGATAGAACCTTCACCCCCTGCATTGGAAGGTGAACTCTTCAACCACGGGAATGCCAGGGAAATACATGATTTACCTCCTTTCTTTCTTTCTCGCTCTCTCTTTATATATATATATATATTTGGCCACACTATGGCATCGCGATTTTTGAAAAGCCCCAAGTTTCCTCCTGCCTTGGTGTCTCTGTCACAATCTCAGATTGCTCCTCCTCACATTCTCCCAACCTCTTCGCACGGCCCCCAATTGATTAACTTTTCCCTCCAACTTTTTTATTTGGAAAATTTAAAAAAGTTTAGTACAATAAACACTTATACATCCTTCACTTACATTCATGAATTGTTAACAATCTGCCACATTTGTGTTCCCTTCCCCCCTGTGCCCCCACCCACAGGGGTTTGCTTTTGCTGAATCATTTGAGAGGAAGTTGCAGACATTAGGACACTTTATACTAATTAAACAGTGGCAGACTTTATTTTCTTGGGCTCCCAAATCACTGCAGATGGTGACCGCAGGCATGAAATTAAAAGACACTTGCTCCTTGGAAGAAAAGCTATGACCAACCTAGATAGTTTGACATTAAATAAACCAGAGACATTATTTTGCCAACAAAGGTCTGTCTAGTCAAAGTTATGGTTTCTCCAGTAGTCATGAATGGATGTGAAAGTTGGACCATAAAGAAAGCTGAGTGCTGAAGAATTAATGCTTTTGAACTGTGGTGTTGGAGAAGACTCTTGAGAGTCCCTTGGACTGCAAGGAGATCAAACCAGTCAATCCTAAAGGAAATCGACTCTGAATATTCATTGGAAGGACTGATGCTGAAGCTCCAATACTTTGGCTACCTGATGCAAAGAACTGACTCACTGGAAAAGACCCTGATGCTGGGAAATACTGAAGACAGGAGGAGAAGGGGATGACAGAGGATGAGATGGTTGGATATCATCACTGACTCGATGGACATGAGTTTGAGCAAGCTCCGGGAGTTGCTGATGGGAGCATGGTGTGCCATAGTTTATGAGGTCGCAAAGAGTCAGACAGGACTAAGCGACTGAACTGAAATGATATTCTTAAACTGCTCAGCATGTTAAGTCCTAAAATGAAAGCATTCTCTTACATAACCACAACACAATGAGCACACGCAGGAAAATTAACATCAAAATACTAAAGTTTAATTGGAATATGCAGTCAATATTCAGATTTCTCCCAATTCCCCAACTAGCTATCATTCATCATTCAAGACTGGGCTCAAATCAACTACATGCCAATAAGGGGGACTTCCTTGGTTCAGTGGCTAAGACTCCATGCTCCCAATGCAGATGTCCAAGGTTTGATCCCTGGTTGGGGAACTAGCTCCTACAGACCACAAGTAAGAGTTCATAGGCTGCAACTAAAGATCCTGCGTGCCATGACAGGATCCTGTGACACAGCCAGATAATTATTTTTAAAAAGTATACTCCCAATAAAAATGTTTTAAAAAATGACTAAGCTTTAGAAGAAGGACATGCCCCTCTCACACACACAATGAGTTGGGTGTCTCTATTCCTTGTTTTTACTGCCCTCTGCATATTTTTATGGAAGCAATTCCATAAAACACTATCACACTGTCTCTTTCCTTTCTACAGTATTTGAAGCTCATCTAGATTCATTTCAACTTCTCTTGCGCGCCATGAGTACCTGGCATTCAGATGAACGAATGAATGAATGAGCATTCGAGATGCGCATTCCACTCTCATTTTAACAGGTCAATGTGTCTCACAGCCTCTGGGCCCCACTCATGTCTCCTCAATTTCACCACTTATTTCAAAAGCTGCCACTGGTGCCCGTCCTGCATAAGCTTTTACTAGCCTTGTGCAGATACAACCTGACAGCACCTTGCTTTGAGCCTGTGCTGTGAACTCCCGGTTCTGGCCCCAGGGTTATGCTGGAGTGGGAGTAAAGGATTCCAGTGAGAACCATTTGGCCTTCAATCTGGCACGTACAATCTGGAAACCAGGCTGTGGAGCTCTCTAGGGCTGCCCTTGTCCATTGAGAGATAGGAGCTCATGGAAAAATGCTTCCCCCACTTCTGACCCCAGGGTGGCTCATTCTGAGGTGTATTCTGTAAGGTGACTCAAACACTCCCACAGATCCAGTAGCAGATACTCAAGAGTGCGTACATGCTCAGTAGCTTCAGTCGTGTCCAACTCTTTGTGACCCCATGGACTGTAGCCCACCAGGCTCCTTTGTCCATGGGATTCTCCCAGCAAGAATACTGGAGTGGGTTGCCATTTGTTCCTCCTGGGGATCTTTCCAACCCAGGGACTGAACCCACATCTGTTGTTTCCTGCATTGGCAGGCCAATTCTTTACCACTAGCACCACCTGGGAAGCCCAGTAGATCTAGACAATGGTTGCCATTTGAAGAGGACCCATGGGTGGGCTTTCCCTCCTTGCTGGGGTCATTCCCCTTGTCTCTCACAGTCTGTTCCCTGGGGTCAGTTCTCAAACTACCTGCACTCAAGTCTTTGGGACAGTCTACTTTCAGGAGAGTCCAGACCAGCACTGTATTGGTAAAGGGACAAGAACACAGGTTTGGGAATCAAGACAGATTTGAACCCAAATTTGGTCATTCACCAACTACGATCTTGAGCGGGTAATTTAACTTCTCTCAGTCTCACTTTCCTCAGCTTATAATGAGGGTAATAATACTTTGTAGGATTGTGATAATTAGAAATTAAAAGTTTCTTCCTGGGACTTCCCTGACAGTCCAGTGATTAGGACTCTGTGCTTCCACTGCAGAAGGGAAGGGTTTGATCCTGGTCTGGTGGCAATAGTGGTAAAGAGTCCGCCTGCCAGTGCAGATGTCAGAGACGCAGGTTTGATCCCCGGGTCAGGAAGATTCCTTGACGAAGGGCACGGCAACCCACTCCAGTATTCTTGCCAAGACAATCCTATGGACAGAGGAGCCTGGCTCAGTCCATATGGTCGCAAAGAGTCAGACTTGACTGAAGCGACTGAGCACACAGTCTGGGTTTGTGATCCCACAACTAAGATCCCACATACCATGTGGCTAAAAAAAAAACAAAACTCCTTCCCTTCCTCACATATAGTGTGTCTGTATATATACATAATCTCTAGACTAATAACAAACATGAAAAACCATGCTGGATATCTGTTCAGCCTAGGAAACAGCATCTTCCTTTCCATTTCTCTTAAAACTTAACACTCCTCCCCCGCCTCAGTTTCTCGGGTGTGGGCTCATGTGCTCACGTTTTTACTGGGAAACTTGGTGACCCTCCCCTCTAACTAGAGCTGACTGGACTGTGAGTAGATTCTCTATTTCAGGAAACTGAAATTCAGATTAAAAAAAAATAGGTAGTTAACTTCTCATGTGACTTTAGCTATAAAATATAAACCCAGGCTGTGTGAATTGGTCATACTCAGCCATGTGGATGAAGAAGCACAAAAATCTAGTCTATAGAAAGAAGCAGGACTTCCCTAGTAGTCCAGTGGCTAAGACTCAGGGTTCAATTTCTGGTCAGGGAACTAGGTTCCACAAGCTGCCACTGAGAGTTCACGTGCCGCAACTAAAAACGACCCCTGTGTACCGAAACTAAGACCCAGCACAGCCAAGTAAATACATAAATATTTTTTAAAAACAGAGAACAGGTTTTTTTTTTTAAAGGAGCAAATGTGAAGCATAGTGCTTCATTATGGTATGTCATGAAGCAGCAGAAAACAAGCAACAGACAGGACTCAGAGCTTCCTGGAGCCTTGGTGGCCCCCAGTCCAGCATCCAGGCCCTTCTTGAGGCCCAGCTATATTCTTCTGTTTACATCTCTGTTTTTACATTGGCTAATTTTAGTTACTTAGGTTTATTAGCAACCAAAGTTTTAACGAATGCATTGAATATACTAATACCCGAAATAAACAACGTATAAGATCATTTTTGAAAATAACCATCCAAAATTCAGGAAAAGACAAACCACATTTCACAATATAATGTAACCTGTGTGTGTGTGCTCAGTTGCATTTGATTCTTTGCGACCCCATGGACTGTAGCCCTCCAGGCTCCTCTGTCCATGCAATTTTTCAGGCAAGAATACTAGAGCAGGTTGCCATTTCCTACTCCAGGGGAACTTCCCACCCCAGGGATCAAACTCGAGTCTCCTGGGTCTCTCGCCTGCATTGGTAGGTGGATTCTTTAACACTGACGCCACCTGAGAAGCCCGTAACTTAGTAAATATAAATTTCAGGAAGAAATTCTCAATCTGGAGATGAGAAACTTAACAAGTATAGCATTGATATCTTATAGGAATATGTTGTCTTAAGATTTTCAAAGCACTGGGATCTCAGAAGTAGTCCTAATCAAAACCTCTATTCAGGGACTTCCCTGGTGGCCTAGTGGTTAAGAATCCACCTTGCAATGCAGCGGATGCAGCTTCAGCCCCTGGTCAGGGAACTAAGATCCCACATGCCACAGAGCAACTAAACCCGACACAGCCAAATAAACAAATATTAAAAAAAAACCAAACCTGTAATCATTACCATAAAACCATAGTCAAACCAGAAAGTATAGGGATTACTATGCTTGAAATATTTATCTGTATCTCACAAAATACTCCAGGTGGCTTATACACCTAGTGGGAAATGAGAATTATTCAGAAGAAAAATTCTACTTTCTCAACAGGAGAAGTGTCGGAAAGTTGCAAAGACCTCAGAAAAAAAAGCAACTTTTAGAAAGAGCTACCACACTTGTCAAAAATCAGGAGGCACTAGGATGTCTTCAAAGAGGGAATTCATTAAAACAATTTATTGAATTCTTAAGGCAGTCAAATTAACTTACTTACACAACAGATTAAAAACAAATTCATATTCTAATGTTTTTAACATCATAGCTTTTAATGATTTCATGTAAATATTTTAAACATACATAGTAGGGGAGAGTAATAATTATATAACATGATTTTATAGGCTAATAAAATTTCCATTGAATTTCACACTTTGCCAGTTTATCTTTTTCCCACATTTTCATCTTTATTTTTATACAGGCAGTGTTCTAATGGAAGTAAGTCCCCCAACCTTATTAAAAAAAAAAATCCTTCGGTTGCTGAACATCAGTCTAAATAATCTCTAAGAATTTAACTCTAAATAAAATCATAGTGATCCTCAACCCAAGTTCTAGGGCTATAAAAACTAATGCCTAGTCTGTATTATTTTGTGCTGTTATTTGTTACGTGTGCGTTGAGTCTGAAGGGCAAAGATCATGCTTTATATCTCTTATATGTGTCCAATGCCAAGTTGATCAAAGAATCCTGGGTTTACAGAATCACCTTGAAATTAAAGGGTTTTGGAGGTCATCTAGCCCAATCCTCTACCATCCTACTTTATCAACAGCCTGCCTTTGCAAAAACACTTCTAGGGAAAAGATTGCCTCCATGCCAGGATAAACAACTTCTTTAACCATGACAAAGCTAATTGATACATAATTATTTCTTTTAAAAAATATGTATTTATTTGGCTTTGCCGGGTTTTAGTGTTGGCACAGAGGATCTTTGACGTTCCTTGCGGCATTCGGGATCTTTAGTTGGGGCACACAGGATCTAGTTCTCTGGCTAAGAACTCAACCCAGGCCCCCTGCACTGAGAGCTCAGAGTCTTAGGCACTGAACCACCAGGAAAGTCCCCATAATTATTTCTTGTTGTTTAGTTGGTAAGTCATATCTGATTCTTTGCAACCCCTTGGACTGAAGACTGCCAGGCTCCTCTGTCCATGGGATTCTCCAGGCAAGAATACTGGAGTGGGTTGCCATGCCCTCCTCCAGGGGATCTTTCCAACCCAGGGATGGAACCCACGTCTCCTGCATTGGCAGATTCTCTACCACTGAGCCACCAGCGAAGCTCTTGCTAGCTCCATAAAACAACTGGACTTTGAGAAACATAAAACAACTGGGCTTTGAGCAATAATACTAGTTCTCAGTGAAACATTAAGTCTATTTCCAGCAGCCATGGGCTATGAATTCTTCCTCCAAAGATGATCTGACATATACAATCAAATCTTAGTGTCCCACATATACTCCTGATGTTAATCCTTGAAACTGGTTTTATAGCCTGGGTGGTTTAGACAACACTTATTTTTCATAGTTCTGGAGGCTGGAAGCCCAAGATCAGGGTGTTAGCATGATAAATTTCTGGCAGAAGCCCTCTTCCTGGTAACAGCTGGTCATCGTGTACCCATGCTCACAAGGAGAAGAGCAGAGAGAGAGAGAGAGACACGAAGCAAGCTCTCTCATCTTATAAGGGCGCTAACACCAATAATGAGGGTTCCACCTCCTGACCTAACTACCACCTACTACTATCACATTAAGTAAGGTTTCAACCTATGCATTGTGGGTGTCCACTGCAGAACTACGGGTGTTCTCTTCTCTGTGTCCCCTCGAGCAATGGTTCCCAAAGTGTTACCCTGGACTGGCTTCACTGGCAGCACTGCGAAATTTGTAGAAATTCAGATTCTCAGGCCCCACCTCAGACCTACGTACTGAATCAGAAGCTGGCAGTGGAGCCCCACAGTGGATTTTAATAAGCCTCCAGAAGATTCCGCTGCATCATTCAAGTTTAAAGATCACCACTGCAGACTGGATTATGTCCTTGAGGGTAGGGACCAAGACTTGTTGAAAGTTGAAATCGTGACACACAGCTCATTGTTGAATACATGAATAGCCTACGCATTTCCCCAGAAAACTCAAATCTATCATTATGTTTTAAAATTAAAAATATATTTTGAGTACTTCACTAGAAATAGGTGAATCTGTTTCTGGCATCTCTCCTAGGTGCAGTCACTAAATTGTTGCAGCTGTTCTTCAGTCACGAAGTCGTGTCTGACTCTTTGTGATCCCATGAAACACAGTATGCCAGGCTTCCCTGTCCTTTACTATCTCCCAGAGTTTGCTCAAGCTCATGTCCATTGAGTCGGTGATGCCATCCAACCTTCTCATCCTCTGTTGCCCTCTTCTCCTCCTGCCCTCAGTCTTTCCCAGCACCAGGGTCTTTTCCAATGAGTCAGCTCGTCACACAGGTGGCCCAAGTATTGGAACTTCAGCTTCAGTCTTTCCAGTGAATATTCAGCGTTGATTTCCTTTAGAATTGATTGACTGTCAGCTCCTTATTGCAAAACTCAGGCTTAAACTGAAGAAAGTAGGGAAAACCACTAGACCATTCAGGTCTGACCTAAATCAAATCCCTTATGATTATGCTGTAGAGGCGACTAAATTGTTACGTTTCCATTCTCTCTTAGATTAGGATTTCTCAACTTTGATACTATTAGCATTTGGACCAGATCATTCTCTGTTATGGGGGTCTATGTGATGTTTGGCGACATCCTTGGCCTCATGATCACTAGATGCCGGTAGCACCTACTCAATTGTGAGAATCAAAAAAGTCCCCACACATTGCCAGATGTCCCCAGGGTTTGGGGACAAAGCTATTCCCTATTGAGAACCACTGCCTTAGATCATTCTGTACCAATGGAGATGAGGTACTCACCTCACACCAGGGATGGTCGCTTTCTGTGCTCGTGTGTGTGTGTGCGCACAGGTAGGTGTGTGTGTGTGTGTGTCTGTGTGTGTGTGTATCTGTGTGTGTTGGTTTCTCACCTTGACAACAGTCATTTACAAAACAATGGACAGTTTTACAGGTTAAGGCCCTAGTCCCAGATGGCCAGAGTTTCAATGGTGATTTTCAGTGCTTTCTCAAAGAACAAATACAAATACTCTGTCAAAATTATGAAATGATGGAGCCTCCCCTGGAGGTCAGTGGCTAAGATTCTGAGCTCTCAATGCAGGGGTCTGGGTTCCATCCTTGGTCAGGGAACTAGATCCCAAACGCTGCAGCTAAGAGTTTGAGTGCCACAGCTAAGGATCCTGCATGCCACGATGAAGATTGAAGATCCTGAGTGCTGAAACAAAGAACCAGTGCAGCCAAATAAACATGTGTATTTTTTAAAAATATGAAATGATGGTCAGACTCAAACCAACTGTGTACTCTTCCACAGCATGGCACACCAAAGAGGAGTATTCATCAATGTGCTTGTGGTAGAATGCCTACTCTTAACACATGAGATCTAAATTTAGATAGCTACATGTGAAAAATATGATCTCTAAGACCGTGAAATGGAATTCTGTTTCAAAAAGATGGGCACCTGGAATGCTGTGAAGTTCTGCTGCTGCTTGAGTAAGGCAAAACTGAAGAAATTTTACAAAAATGTACTTAAGCCCAAGACTCTATATCACTACTAACAGGAGGCTGAGGAGACTGTATATAAAAAGGCTAAAAATACCTCCATTTGGAAATAGCAGATTGTGAAACAGTATATGACTGACAGATATTAAATATTAAGGGCATGACTAAGATGTGTATGCATTCGCTCACCAAAGTCTCACATTCAAAAAGGCAGGCAGTGCAGTCTGATGGATAACTCCAGCTTACGTGTTAAAATCTCAGGTGCCCTAAGGGCAAGCCCCTAACACAGGCTCTGACAGTATTCACCAGAATTCCAAAGGACTTAAGAGTTATTTGTGTGATTATTTGATTGTCTCTCTCTTCCGTGAACCCTGGAAACCCCATGAGGGCAGGGATTATATTCTGCTCATCACTGCAGCTCCCGGTGTATGTAGCTCAAGAAATATTTGTTGAATGAATAAATGAAGAAAGCGGGGGAGGGCAAAGAAGCTGCAAAGGAAAAAGCTAGAAAGATGGGAGAAGTGCTTGGGGCAAAATCGAATCAGGTAGATCAAAGGAGAGAAAAATCTAAGGAGGGTGATCAGCAGTGTCTAATGCCACAAAGGCTCACTGAAAGATAAAGACGACAAACCATTGATTGGTTTTGGCAAACATGAAGCTTGTTGGCAAGTCAGAAAGAACTATTTTATCGGTTTTGGGAAAAGAATTTAATGGTAATGGACTGAGGACAGGAAGTGGGGATAGTCAATTATTGGCCACCCTTTCAAGAAACTTGAACCTGAAGGGAAGTAGAGCTGAGTCCACGGCTGTAACAAGAGGTGGAGTCAGGCACTGTCTTTTCTAAAGAGTGTAACAGTGTAACACTGGGTGAAACTAGTTGAGATAAAAGCCAGTATCAACAAAGTAGTTAGTTACAACACATTCCTGAAAAGCTGGGAAGGAACTGGATTGGGCTTAAAGAGGTGGAGGCACATTTCTTTCCCTAAAACAGAAAATAAGGAAGATTGGCTGGGTTCTCAAATAGGTAAAATTTTAAGTGTTGAGGAGGAGGCTCAGAAAGTTCTAGCGTGATGCCCTTATTCCCCAATCTCTATCCTCCTTCCAAAAAAAATTTTTTTCCTCAATTTTGGTTGAGCCTTGCACTTGCAGGATCTTAGTTCCTCGACCAGGGATTGAACCCTGGCCCTCAGCAGCAAGAGCTCAGAATCCTAACACTGGACTACCAGGGAATTCCCCCACCCCTCTTTATTAACATAAAACAGGTTGCAAAGTCAAGAGCTAGGAGAGAGGACTATAAAAGGATTAGAAAAGTGCTAAAAATTTGGAGTAACTACTTAGACCAGGAGAGGTTGGAATTCATAAATTGGAACTGGCTTCTGGTCACAGTTATACATGTGGAACAAGAGACAGGACAGCAAGGCATTGCAGTAAGTTGAGGACAGCTAGAGCTGGTGTGAGGAGGGATGCATCTAGGCAAAGAGGGAGGAGGAATGACTGGGTTTTTCAGCTCACACTGAATTCAAAGAACTGAAGTGCTTTAAGCAGGGAAGTGGCATATTTAAGAAGACTGAAAAATATTTGCCAAAAAAAAAAAAGAAAGAAAACCAAGGCATTCTGGAACCAGGGGAGCCAAGAGAAGAGAGCATTTATGAAGGTGGAAATGGCCAACGACTTCCTTGTCTGGAGCTCAGAATGAGGAGGCCACACTAATCTGGTGGTATTAAATCCTACAGGTAGCTGAAATTATCCAGCCTGTGTGTGTTGAACGAGAAAAGGGACCAGGAGGGGCTCCTTAATGCTCTGGACATCATATGGGGCAGTGGTGGGAATACAAGAAAAGTTTCAGAGGAGACTGGGCAACGGTCACCAGAGAGGTGGCACCGGACTTAGGGAAGCTAACAGAAGAAGTTTCCAGAAGGAAGAATGAATCAGTGACAGTGAGATTGCTGCCAAACACTGGTGACAAGGAAATCTCTGAGGACCCCACTGAAAGTGGTCAGTGAAGTTGTAGGAAAGAAGACAGATTACATTGGATGAAGATGGAGAAGAGTGAGAAGTGTGTGTGTGTGTGTATGTACACAGAGCGGGCTCTCTTCTAAGACCTTTACGAACTGCAGTTAGAAAGAAGGGGAGTAGCCCGAAAGGAACACGTGGCTGAGGAAGATTTTATTTTTATCAGGCAGAAGATAACTTAAGCATATTGAAATGTTGGTGGGACGGATTTATAGATCTGAAGGGAGATCTCTTTCTTGGTTGACAGTGGGGCCAGGATATGACCAATACGTTTAAACAGGATAGAACCGCTCCTGGGGTTGGCTGGAGGAGGTGCTGCTGTTGCAAAAGGAGGGGCTTAGCCCTGATGATAGGGAGCAAACTGAGGAGAATTTCTGCTTTCTTCTGTTAGCATCTAAACTACGGGATTTCAATATGGTTATGGCTAAGGTTTATAGAAGGCTTAAGATCATGAGATGAGCTCCAGGAGAGAAAAGGAAGTCAATTAGGCGTTGATGATGTCCCGCGTCTGAGCCGGAACTGGGGTGGACGTCCCAGTCTGGAGTCAGCTCAGCGCCCAATGCTTCAGGCTTCACGTAGAAGTGGGAGAAGAAGTCTTCTGGCCTTGCATTCTGAGGGCAACTACTCAAGCACATTTCACTAGAACAAGGAAGATTTGATGCAAGGTCAAACTGACTCCTGCATTTAAAGAAGCATCTAGAATTTCTCTTGTTTCAAGAATAGGGGGAAGTTCCCACACATTTCATTCTGATGGAGTGTCTCCTACACTGCCTGCTGCTGCGGCTGCTGCTGCTGCTAAGTCACTTCAGTCGTGTCCGACTCTGTGCGACCCCATAGACAGCAGCCCACCAGGCTCCCCCATCCCTGAGATTCTCCAGGCAAGAACACTGGGGTGGATTGCTATTTCCTTCTCCAATGCATGAAAGTTAAAAGTGAAGACACTCAGTCCTGTCCAACTCGTAGTGACCCCATGGACCACAGCCTACCAGGCTCCTCCGTCCATGGGATTGTCCAGGCAAGAGTACTGCAGTGGCTTGCCACTGCCTTCTCCCTACACTGCTTGGCCAATATTAATAATATTGCCTGGATATTAAATACAACATTTTCTTTCATTTGGTACCTTTTAGCCATGTGCTTCAAAGCCCAGGGGGGATTTTTCTGCAAACTTACATTTAGATTCTAGTCAAAAGTAACCTGGGACCTTCTATGTTAGAGATGTCTTTAAAACAAGTGTACATGGGAGAAATATATTAAGCAATTGAGGATAAAGCCTGAGATATGGTTTAAGAATTTTATGTATCCAGTTCACTTATTAACAACTTGTTCACGCTTTATTAGCTGGTCTTTGACTCTATAACTGCACTCTTCCTTAATTTACAAGCCAGTAAAAGTTAAAATAGTAACTGGAAAACCCATCTTGCTTTTCAATAAAGAGTTTATTTTAATAACTTCAGGGGCATTGTGCCCAAAACGTTTTAGCTGTGGAAATAAATTCAATTCACTTTTTTTTAAAAAAGAATCAATTTTACTGAAGTGATAGCTTCTCAAAGGAAATGTAGAGAAGTGATCAGGGACAGCACGTGCTTAAGATGCTAACCACTTCCCTGTGCTTATGAAGATGTTTTTCTTCCATTCCAAAGATGGCTGGTAGTAAATTTCAGTAGGTTTATGATAACTAAGAGTAATCATTTTTGCCCTACAGAAAGGTTCTGCTGAGATTTTTCAACTGTGGTCAGTAGGGGCAATATTCCAGAAGTCATATTTTTAAAATATCCTTAGTACACTCAGCAGTTTTTCAAATATGTACTTTCATCCCTCTAATATTCATGATAGCAATTTATCAAATTGTCCTGATGGTATAAACAACTCTACTCGATGATGCCTCTTGGTGACAGAAACTGGAGGCAGAAATAGAAGCTGAATGCCTAAATCTGTAATCCTAAAACTCAGCACAGATCACTCAGCGTCAGTAGTTGTAGCAATTCTACTGCAAAATGAGTCAGTAAGCTCTAACATCCTGCTTAACTAAAGTATAATGTCTCTGAATGAAGCAAATTAAAATGAATAATGATAGCTGTAATAAATCAGTACACAGTTCTTACTGGGCACTGTGGCATCCCTTTACAAAGATTATCTTGTAGTCACATTATTAACCTCGTCTTAGAGATGAGAAAATTGTGGCTCAGGATGGTTACCTAAATTATACAAAAATCACAAAAAATACGTGATAGAGTCTGGAACCTGAATCCAAGTATGAATGGGTTCATACTAAGCTTCCATTTCTGAGTTTATATTAGGTCAATAAACTCACCTTTGGCCCTTTAAAATATTACTTGGCCCTGTGACCTACACAGGCAAGATTCACAAACCTACCACATTTAAATGCCTACTCTCCCACTGCCCACTGTTACTGTTGAGGCTTCTCGTATGTGGCATGGGAAATGCTATATACTTAGAGGTTTTAAATCTGAGGGCTTGAGAAAGCGAGAAACTGAAAAGCAGGCAGAGCCTAGGGGAGCAGGTTCCTAGGTAACCTCCCAGGGCCCAAAATACATGTCACTTAAACTGCTGGAATATTTCCTTTCACTTCATAATACTGCGTGAAATTCTGCCAAATTAGGACTTTATTTGGGCATCATCTCAATTTCTAATATACATGCAAATCACCTGGTGTGTGTGTGTGCTTAGTTGCTCAGTCCGACTCTTTGTGACCCCTTTGGCCGTAGCCTGTCAGGCTCCTCTGTTCATGGGATTCTCCAGGCAAGAACACTGGAGTAGGTTGCCATGCCCTTCGCCAGGGGATTTCCTGACCCAGGGATCGAACCCGTGTCTCTTGCATCCCCTGCATTGGCAGATAGATTCTTTACCATTAGTGCCACCTGGGAAGCCCAAAACACCTGGGGATCTTCTTAAAATTCAGAATCGGATTCAGCAGGTCAGGAGATGAGCCCAAGAGATTGTGTTTCAAATAAGCTCACAGGTTTATGTTTGTACTGCTGGGCTTAGGACCACACTTAGAACAGCAAAAATGCAGAACAGAGGTTCCCAACCTTTTTGGCCCCAGGGACCAGTTTTGTGGAAGACAGTTTTCCAACAGGCTGCGAGAGGGGGCATGGTTTTGAGATGATTCAAGGGCATTACATTTATTTTGCACTTTATTTTTATTATTATTGCATCAGCTTCACCTCAGATCATCAGGCATTAGATCCTGGAGGTCAGGGGACCGCTGCTGTAGAAGATGTTTGATTTACATTCTCTGAACGCCTGCCATGGTGTCTCATTTGGTCTAAACCTCCGCTTTGTACATAATAGTGCAAGGGATGAGTTGGAAATTAGCAAATCAGAAGGAGGACCTCACTCTCCTCTACCCTATTAGATGTGGGCATGTGGCTTGGGTCCAGACAACCACAAACTTCTTTCCAGGTTCATGATCCTCTTCGAGGCCACACTGCAAAGATGCAGTTAGACAGTTTAGAGATAATTCTCAGCAGGAGTGATACTGAGAGTTCAGTGTCCATGCTGTCAGGGGCAGTGTCCTGTGCAGACTGCTTCTTGGCTTGCCTGCCTCACTCTGTCTGGTCATTTCCTGAACGCTGTGGAGTGTCTGCCAGTTACACGTGCCTGGACATTGCCTTCAGCCCACAGGAGGGAAGCTGGGCAGCTATATGACATTCCTGCTTTCCTCGGCTCACAATACAGACTGGGGGGAGAAGCTCAAGTCATCGATATTCTGAATTCCAAAACTCAGCATTTTGATAAACACTGCACTATAGCAGGAGTCAACATACTTTTCCTGGAAAGAGCCTGAGAGTAAAAGTTTCAGGCTTTCTCGGCCATAAACGGACCCTATTGCAACGACTCAGCTCTGCCATTGGAGGGCATAAGTAGCCATGGACAACAGATAAACAAATGAGCTATGTGCCAATAAAACTTTATTTGTGGGAATTTCATATACTATTCATGTATTGTGAAATATTATTTTTCTCTTGATTTTTGTCCAATCATTTAAAAAGGTAACCACCATTTTTAAGCCTGCAGGCCATAAAAAACCAGGATTGGCCCACAGGCCACAGTTTGATTCCCAATGTTTTGAAGCAGTAGTAACTTGATCCAATTTATACCAACAAACTTTTTCTCCTTGAAACAGTGCATTTATTTATTTTTACCAATAAAACAGGTAGTATCTACACAATCCAGCATTTAGGTGATACTGCTTACTTTCTCAATATTTTGATCTTTATGGAAATCAGTAATAGCAACTTAAAAGGTGAGCAGTGACAGACTGAGTAGTTGGCTGATTAAACATCTCCTAAAGAGGCTAAAGCTGAAACTGCAATACTAAGACTCTGATGCTGGGAAAGGTTGGGGGCGGGAGAAGGGCACGACAGAGAATGAGATGGCTCGATGGCATCACCGACTCTGTGGACATGAGTTTCAGTGAACTCCGGGAGTTGGTGATGGACAGGGAGGCCTGGCGTGCTGTGATTCATGGGGTCGCAGAGAGTCGGACGCGACTGAGCGACTGAACTGAACTGAACCGAACTGAAAGAGGCCCTGGAATAGGAACCACAGACATGCAATGCCCCTTTTCTGGGCAGCTTGCTATGAATATTGGTGGGAAATTTTATCACAGTTATGACCCTCTACCAGCCCGGGGTTTTCTTGAACTAACCATCATTTTAGGTGGAACTACTAGGATCAAATTCTAAGCCTCAGCTAACAGTTTTAACAATGTCCTTTTATAAGTCACAAGTCACACTCTTATAGTGCACAAAATTAGGTGACTTGCTTATCTTTCCCTTCTCAGCCCTTGCAGCCAACGTCCAGTGCTCCACTCAGACCAAAACCAAAAATGTCGAGAATACTAATCTTTTCCACTTACTTGTTAACCAAATTTCCAGTTCCATACACCTGAGATATGGTTGGTGGCACTGGTAGTAAAGAACCTGCCTGCCAATGCAGGAGATGTAAGAGACACAGGTTTGATTCCTGGGTTGGGAAGATCCCCTGGAGAAGGAAATGGCAACCCACTTCAGTAATCTTTCCTGGAAATTCTATGGACAGAGGAGCCCAGCGGGCTACAGTTCATAGGGTTGCCAAGTCTGACACGACTGAAGTGACTTAGCACACACGGGGTCTGGTATATTCCTGCTAAAAATGGGTTGATGGTAGTGAAGTGACTGAAGGGGCTTATACTGAGACCTGTGGATGTCTTCTTCTGCTGGTGCTCTTAGAACATTCCACCATGGCTCTCAAGCCCAAATCACAGGCATGCATTTCTAGCACCCCTGCTTGTTCTTTACCCAAACAGAGTTAATAGGCTTCGGAAATTAGATAGCACTGACATACTTGGAAAAGAAGGGGAAACGACATGCCCATTTAGCAGTTCACTGCAGCTGAAGATGAAGACCTGCCAGGTGGGCAGAGGTTTTCTTTACCTAGAAAACTAATCTGCAGTCCCGTGCCCACACTGGCAGGGAGGCTCCAGTATTTCCATTCTGTGGAATCTTCAGGAAGTATGGTTTTCCCTTCCCAGTTCACTCTCCCATTCTCCTGAGTCTGGTTCTCTTCCAAAGTACACAGTGGTTGCATGGTGGTTCTCCAAAAATGTATGGTGGTGGTGGTTCAGTCGCTAAGTTGGGTCCAACTCTTGCGACCCCATGGACTGTAGCCTGCCAGGCTCCTCTGTCCATGGGATCTCCCAGACAAGAGTACTGCAGTGGGTTGCCATTTCCTTCTCCAAAAAGGTGGTCCATGTCCTAACCCTGGGATTTCTGAATGTGACCTTATTTGGCAAAATGGTCTTTGAAGATATAATTAAAAATCTTGAATGAGATAATCCTCAATTTAGAGTGGACCCTAAATCCAACGGCAGGTGTCCTTATAAGAGAGAGGCAGAGGGAGACTTGAGATAGACATGGGGAAGGGCATGTGAAAGACAGGCAGAGACGGGAGTGATGCAGCTCTAAGTCAAGAAATCCTGGCAGCCCTGGAAGCTAGGAGAGAGGTATGGAACGTTCTTCCCTCAAGCCACCAGAGGGACCAACCTGCTGACACCTTGGTTTTGGACTTGTGGCCCCCAGGCTGTGAAGAATAAACATGTTGTTTTAAGACACCAATTTTGTGGGTAATTTGTTATGGCAACATTAGGAAACTAATTCTTGCATAAAAAAGCAAAAATGCTTCATCTTGGACACAGTCAAGCTTAAAGTAGCAAAAAGAGGTGGATAAAGGTCTGTATTCCTGTATTCAGCACAACAAGCATGTGCCTATGGTTACAGGAGCACTGGGATTAGCTCTTTTAAAATAAAGCCTTACCCACCAGCTGTGTTGTATTCCTAATTTCGTATTTAGAGATTATTTCCTTACTCCATGTTGAAAAAGCTAATTTTTCTGAGAGAAGTCACACATTATCTTATGTTAAATCCATCAGGATCACTGTAAACAAGTCCAGTTCCTTTTTCATTTTTAGCTATTTAGTAAGCATTTCTACGGAGAAGGTAATGGCAAGCCACTCCAGTACTACTGCCTAGAAAATCCCATGGATGGAGGAGCCTGGTAGGCTGCAGTCCGTGGGGTCGCTAAGGGTCGGACACGACTGAGCGACTTCACTTTCACTTTTCACTTTCACACATTGGAGAAGGAAATGGCAACCCACTCCAGTGTTCTTGCCTGGAGAATCCCAGGGACGGGGGAGCCTGGTGGGCTTCCGTCTATGGGGTCACACAGAGTCGGACACGACTGAAGTGACTTAGCAGCAGCAGCAGCAAGCATTTCTATGTGATTGGCAGTGTACTAAGCATCTTAAATGCATTACCTTGTTAAACCTCAACAGTATTCTGTGAAGAAGGTGCTATTCCTATTTTATAGATGAGGAAACTGAGAAAACAACGTCATTCAGGGTCTCACTTGTCTGAAATGGTATATTTATTAAGTGGCTGAGCCGGGCTATGAGCTTCTGAGTCTGGTTCCCCAAGCCTTTGTCATTAATTACTATAATGCCTTTTCTATATTGCCTTCAGAGTGTGGTTTGATGGATAAAGAGCAGAAAAAGCACAGGTCATAAGACAGGGAAGGAATGTGGAGTGGACAGGGAAAGAAGATGAGAAATAGAAGAAAGGTTCTAAGACACCAAAACCACATCTCTGTACAGATACTTTAGAACTTCAATCAGTTTTTGTGTTAAAGAGGCCAAAGGTCATGCCTTTCACCTCTGCATGTTTTATCCTTGCTCAAGTCCAGAGAAAGCTTAGATTGTCGAAGCAGAGTCTGTAGCCATCCATGGCTCTCTAACAAGCTGCCAAGGGTTCACAAATGCATGGACTTCAATAGGCGGAATATGAATAGGGCAGAACATGGACGGTTACAGATGCACTGCACTCCCTGATGATGGGCGTTTGTGTTCCCCTCCTCCGAAATCATATGTTGAAGCCATAACGCCCAACGTGAGATTTGGAGATCCCCTGAAGCAGGGAATGCAACCCACTCCAGTATTCTTGCCTGGAGAACCCCATGGACAGAGAAGCCTGGTGGGCTACAGTCCACGGGGCTGCAAATAGTCGGACATGACTGAGAACCCATGGACATACCTTTGGGAGGTAACTGGGTCATGTGGGTGGAGTCTTCACGGATGAAATTAGTGCCCTTACCAGAAAGATACAAGAGATGGTCTCTCTCTCACTGCCATATGAGGAAATGGCAAGACGGTGGTCTGTACACCAGGAAGAAGGCCTTCTCCAGAACCTGACCACGCTAACACCCTGATCTCAGACTTCCAGCCACCAGCAGCCACTGGAACCATGAAAAATCAGTGTTTGTTGCTTAAGCCAGTGGTAATTTATTACAGCAGCCTGAGCAGACCAAGACAATGGGTCAACGGCATTTTCTTTGTGTGTGGAGGAAAAAAGCACTCTGGTCTTGATGACTCACAAGCAGAAAGAGTAGGAGTGAAAAAGAAGCCTCAAGCACTGCATAGAAACAAGACTTCTGCTTAAACCAGTACACTAATAATACAAGCAACAGATGATTCAATTCTCATTCTTTAAAAAAAAAAAAAATCACCTGTGAATTTCTAGCTGTTAGTGAAAACTTTTAAGTATTGCAAAACTGCTTTGGTACATAATTGGGTTCTCATTTTACTCTTAGTCTAAGGCAACTTTCCCACATTGAACTTCTGCATCTTATTTTATGATCACTTAAGTTTTCAGAAAGCAATTTCAGTAAGTGCTTAACTTAATCAGTTTACAGCCATACAATGACACATGTGGCTCTACTAACATATCCTTCAGACAACTGGGCCTCTGTAAACCTTGATCCTTCTACATGGTATACTTCTGATTCTGTGTGTGGCTTTCTTGTCCAAGCTCTGTATTAAAATGCTCTGCTTCCTACACGTTTAGGGACAATGAGAATAAAAGCAGTTTGGATTACTTCTTATCTAAGGAAATTCATTCCCTGATTATTAAAAGCTTTTTGTTAAATGCCCATGTGCAACTGTGTTAGGTATTCTACCAAGACATATCAAAGAGGAAAGGCCCATTCTCCAAAGAGATAGTTCATGTTTTCCTGAGTTCTGATCTCATGTAATTCTCTCTTCTTAAAGGCAAATTTTCATTTCCTCATAACATCTTTCAAATAAATTAATTCTCAATAAATAGTATCATGGATCCTTTAGTTCAAGTCTTGTTCAAAAGTCAGCCTCATGAATGTGTGGATTCATTATAAATTATATTTTCATAAAGTCAAATGTGAAAGAGCAAGAATAGCTGGAAAGTGGTGGAAAAATTCTATTCTGAATAGAAATGCACAGTCATAAGGAAATTTTTGGCATATATAGATAGACATTTTACTCTGTATTGTTTTACTTTTGATTACTTTTGATTTTGTAAGGGAAGCACTCTTACAGGATTAGCAAAAATGACTGAGTTCTTTTTAAAGACAACAAGCACAAGAATGAAATTCAACTTTTAATAGATGGTACAGTCTTGTGTTTATGAAGCCACAGCAGATTAATGGAAAACATAAATCTAATCAAGTTTGGAGAAAAAGAGGATTGTCAAAGCAGAGAATAAAAACGGCTTAAGATTAGCTAAGAAAAATAAATTTGAGTATTTTACAAGTATTGCTTTATTTTTTATATTACAGTAATAGTAGTTAATATTTACATTCACCCATTTTAGTGAGCTTATAAATATATAATATTTAAAAATTAATGGAAAATGGCTTCTATTGGCTCTCATTAAATTTAGTGTAACAGAAGTCTAGCAGTATGGACCACTGAGGCTATTTCTGTATTCATATGTTCCTGGATAGCAGATGTTACTTTGGAGGAAAGAAAATAGCTGCAGGTCTAGTTCTGCAGTCTTATGATGTGAGAGTAAGCTTGACTTCAAGAACTGACCCTGAGTTAAAACTTAAAGGATGAATGTGATGTCACCAGGTATGAAACAATTCCAGGACTGTTCATGAGTATTAGGTGGTGTTGATAAACACTCCAATTAGGAAGTACTGAATACCTTTCTTTCCTCACACACATCAGCAACAGACTGCAAGGACAAATCAGAAATAAAGTGTTCATCTCGGCCTTTAGAGACCTTTCGGTTACATTTTGTAAAGGCATTAAGAATTTAATTCTGAAGGCAATTCTAATTGCAAATTTTCCATTTTATAGATTGATAGAAATTGGCTATTTACCATAAAATTTTAAAAATTAAGTAAAATATATAACTAGCATTTATACTAGCACAGGCAAATTTAGAATTTAAGACTTCACAATCACGGTAAGATTATTTTAATCCAACTGTTAATTAACTAAAATTTCCTTTAACTCTCACATCTGTCTTTTATTTCTCAAAACATTTTTCTAGTATTTCACCAGAGCAAGTTATCAGAAGGATATATCTTGTATCAAAGAACTCTGCTAATTCTTAGTAACTCTGGCATAAGGTTTAAGAGAAAGATAATGAAATTTTCATAAACTTCTGCTTTCCCTAACTCCTAAGACCACTCTAGAGAATAAGTATTTATGGATATTTTTAAAAATTTGGATTGAAAGAGACTGGGACTTGCATCATGGATTTTATCAAAACTTAAACAGTTTCATTAGAAAAGCACAGAGGCCTCCCACACTCGTGGTCTAATCTCACAATTACCTAGATATCCATCAACAGATCTCTAAGTACTTGTTCACTACAGATGCCAAGGTCTGACAGTTTCACTTTCAGTTTTCAGAATATCTATTGTTTTAGTGGTGTAAAAACATCATTAGAACCTCTACAAAATAATTAGTTATAACTGTGCCTTCCACTAAATTTAGTACTAGAGAAATCTGGAAGACACAATTCACTAACTATGGAATTTGACTAAGAATTCTTCTGGGGGGATGTCTGAATTTCAAATGAAGGCACATCAGACTCAACTCCTCCTCCTGACTCTGTGGTGCTGCTGCTGCTAAGTCACTTCAGTCGTGTCCGACTTTGTGTGACCCCATAGACGGCAGCCCACCAGGCTACCCCATCCCTGGGATTCTCCAGACAAGAACACTGGAGTGGGTTGCCATTTCCTTCTCCAATGTGTGAAAGTGAAGAGTGAAAGTAAAGTTGCTCAGTTGTGTCCAACCCTTAGCAACCCCACAGACTGCAGCCTACCAGGCTCCTCCATCCATATGTATTACTGTCTAGAAATTCTAGAACAGTACTAACGTTTTATGGTTCTGTGGAGATATGGACAAATTAAAGAAAGATACTCTTAGCATAATATTATTATTTAAAATAAAAATGCTGTCATGACTGCTTACCAGGGTAACATCTTTAGAACATTTAAGTTCTTTAGGATTTTCAGTATATTACTTAGATAGTAGAATTGTATTTTTCAATGTGGAAAGAAGTGCACTGTTTCAAAATACGACATCTTTGGATATAATTCAACAAAATTAAAATATGCAATTAGCAGACTGATATGCTCAGATACAAATTTTGATTAAGAACAAAGTATACTTATATTTAAAAACTCAACTATTCAAAACTTCAAGCAACCACAGTGACCAAATTTAATACTGAAGGGGAAAGAAAGGGAGTCAAGTGATGCCAGCATTTTCCATAGGGAAGGACTCAAGGATGAATGGTAAAATCAGTTATTATGTTCAAGACTGTCAGATATGTGGGTCTGGGACAGGTGAGATGTGTGGAATGGGAAAATAATGAATATAGCAACAGACACAATGGATCTGAGATATCCAAGAGGCCAGTGGGATATTCTTCAAAGTTCCACTCACAGGTCACTTTCCCTATAAAACCTTGCTGAATACTCCCGCCTCCAAATGGAATTAATTTCTCTTTTGGGATCACACAGCACTTTGTATTTTGATAATATCATATTTTGTTTGTAGATATTTTTAGGATTGTACTATTTTATAGTTATTTGTCTTCATGTTTCTCCTGGGGCACCTTTTATCAGAGCTCTTTACAAGTTCTTCCACAATCTCACTGCTTGAAGGCCCATTTTATTTATTTTTGTATTCCTAATGCCAACGCAGTGAGAGTCAACACTATATTGGCCTTATAGATGATGCACAATAAACAACTGTTAAATGCATCCTCTTCTGATGATAGTACAATGTTAATATAACCGTCAAAATTTCTTAATGTGTCACTTAATGAACAGAATGCAATTATTTAATAAACATTTACTGAATATTAATTTCCAAGAACCATGCTAGGATCAGACTATTAAGATGAATATGATAAGCTCCTCATTCTACTGAAAGTCTTGAATAGTGCAGCGTTATAGATTATAAACTTTTCATTAGATGCCTTCAGTAGTAAGATTTCATATTTGGAATAACATACCATGGGTTGTGCCAGGATTCTGATCCCTCTGAAGCTACGATCTGCCTAATTCACAACTTGGCTGAGGGCTGTCCTATGCAGGACCTTACCCTACTATAGCAAACACAATAATTTTATGATGCAAACTGCAGGTTACCTAGTCCTTTTATGTAATGCTTACATATACCCAGATTGGTTTATTTTCCACAAAGTGTTCTCTCTGTAATATGCATATAACATATAAAAGTTCTGTTAATGGCCAAGTACCAAAGTTGTCTCTGCTGGTCAATCACTTATTTTCTGTACAATTCTGCCTTAATTGATATGCTGCTGCTGCTGCTGCTGCTAAGTCACTTAAGTTGTGTCCGACTCTGTGCGACCCCATAGACAGCAGCCTACCAGGCTCCTCTGTCCCTGGGATTTTCCAGGCAAGAGTACTGGAGTGGGTTGCCATAATTGATATGCTAAAACCTACCAAAAATATAAACATACAAGAGTATCTTTATGGTATGTATATATTAATTATTTTGAATGTTGGCTTACACGATTTCAAACTATAGAGTTATAAAATGGGAAAAAAAGTCTTGTCATATGACAGGAAGCTCAGTGGTTAAGAATCCTCTGGCCAATGCAGGAGACGCAGACTTGATACCTGGGTCAGAAGGCTCCCCTAGAGTAGGAAATGGGCAACCCACTCCAGTATTCTGGCCTGGAGAACTACAGTCCATGGGGTTGCAAAGAGTCAGACACAACTGAGTATACACTGTGTTACTAGTCAAATTCATGTTTGCTTAGTTGATGATAAAAAAAAAAGCCAAGACAGTGACTAAATCTGCTTTAGTTTTTTTAAAATTTTGAAAGTGGTTAAGTACAAACCAAAGGCAAATCATATTTACAATAATAAGTGCTGATGAGGACACACTGGCACTATTGACCCCACTGACCCCACTGAAATATTTGTGAATCTAAAGGTTTACATGACATCATTTGTACCTACAACAGATTCAACATATCTTATAGATCAACCTACAAAACTGAAGTAGTTAGCAGAGTGCTTTATTTATAATTCTCAACATAAATTTCATTAACTGAATTATAAGACGCATGGTCTCTGTTACCAACAGAAATTTTCACTTAGGGGAGTCCATTAGGCTGAAGGCAACTTTGAAAGACTGTAAAAGAGTGAGCTATTTCTCTCCAAAAGTAATGAAGTCTGACAGTTTGAAGCCTGTAATAAGATACTGACTTAATACTAATTTTCTAATAATACTGTATTGCTAAACTCCTAATATGCGGTTAGTCAGTGATAGGAAAAACATAAAAAGGAGTCACGTTCATAAATGTGTGCCAGGGCCTAACACATAACCCTGGTGATGTTTCATTTCTACTCTAAATACAGTAGAAACAGAATCCCTGCCCCTAGGCCCCAGTCAATTTCCTTATCAGGATTCAAGGCCAACACGATTGGTCTCTCTTTTTCAAGTTTTAAGGGGCTTCCCCATAGCTCAGTTGGTAAAGACTCTGCCTGCAATGCAGGAGACCCTCGTTTGATTCCTGGGTCAGGAAGATCCCTTGGAGAAGGGATAGGCTATCCACTCTAGTATTCCTGGGCTTCCCTTGTGGCTCAGTTTGTAAAGAGTCTGGCATTTTAGGGAATTCCCTTGGTGGTCCAGTGGTTAAAACTCTGTGTGTCCATGCAGGGAGTGCAGGTTCAATCCCTGGTTGGTGAACTACGATTCCCTTGTGCCACTCATCATGACCAAAAAAACTAAGTTTTAGACATTTTAAAATGTTTTAAATGTCTTCCTTCCTTCCATTTTAAATATCTTCCTTTGCCCAAATGCATACAATAAAAAAAATTCTGATGCTTCTTTCTCCATTTAGTGTAATTTTTTTTCTTTTTTTTTTTTTTAACAACTTAAAGCCACTTTTCAAACCCCACAAATTGATTCAACTTGATACATCGTAAAAAGCACTGAAGTCAAGAGGCGTGGGAGACCTAAATTCTAGCTCCACCTGCACCATGAGACAAACTCTAGGCTTTGTGAGACTTCAGCTTCCTTGTTTCAGAATGAGGGGATTGGAAAATATTCTCTCTGGTTCTATTAGGCAATAAAACACAATGATTCTACCATTATTCCCTTTTCTCACCAAAGAATACAAATCTGATGCACAAGAGGCTAAAGAATTTGAGTGTTAAGGATTCCTTGCTGCTTGAAATTCTTTCCTCCTTTGGCTTCAGGGTTGGTATCTCCTATTTTTTGACTCTCCCTTCACTCTTTGTCTGCTTAGCTCTTAAGCATAAGTATTTTCCCGTCTTTTTTTTTTTTTAACTACCTCTTTTCACTGCACATTTCTCTAGGTGGTTTGACCCAAACCATGGCTTCAACTCCCCTCAGATGCTGATGTCCCTCCTCATGTCAGTACTGCCGACACCTCTTGGATGCTTCCCAGGTGCTTCTAGTTTACTAGAATCCCAAATGAACTGCCATTCCCCCAAATGTGCTTTTTCTGTGTCCTCTGTTTGAAACCTGCTGCTGCTGCTGCTAAGTCGCTTCAGTCGTGTCCGACTCTGTGCGATCCCATGGACTGCAGCCTACCAGGCTCCTCCGTCCATGGGATTTCCCAGGCAAGAGAACTGGAGTGGGGTACCATTGCCTTCTCCGGTTTGAAACCTGAGTCATCCTAAATTCCCCCTTCTCCTTTGCTTTCCGTATCAGTTCCATCACCAACTTTTTGTGCTGATTTTATCTCCTAAATATTTTCTGGAGTGTTTTGTGCCCCATCCCCAGCACTCCCCCCCACCCCACCATATTGAAGCCCTAAATCTCAGGGCAACTGTCTTTGGAGACAGGGTGCCTTTAGGGAACTAGTTAAGGTTAAATGAGGTCACAAGGGTGGGACCCTGTTTGATAGGGTTAGTGTCCTCCTAAGAGACCCCAAAGAGCTGGCTCTCTCCACACGAACACAGAGAGGAAAGGCTAAGTGAAGGCAAAGCAAAAAGGCAGCCCTCTGTCGATTACAAGCAAGAACCCAGAACCCAAATCTGACAGCATGAAGGTCTTCTAGTCTCCAGAGTTGTGAGAAGATAAACTTCTGTTGTGAGGCAACTCAGTCTGTAGTACTGGGTTATGGCAGCCCAAGCAGACTTCCCTCCATTGGCTACCTGTACCCAGGGCAGCTCATCTCTTCCCTGTAGTCTGGCCATGCTCTCACCTACTCAGCAGCATCTCACTGTGAGTTAGAGTCAAATTCCTGGGATTGAGTCCTGGCTCTACCACTTGACTGTGTAAACTTGAGCAAGCTACTTAATCTATGTGTCATTAACATGAGACTATTAAGAGTAGGATGGTTTCAACATGTTGTGATACATGTAAAATGCTTACAACAGTGCTTGGCACATTAAATGCACTCACTCAATGAAAGTTAGCTGTTACCATCCTCTACAATATCAGAATAAGCCACCTCAACTACAGAGTGGCCCATGTCAGTCCACGGGTTCCCCACCAGTGATAGGATGAAGTCTAGACACCATAGCACAACTTAGGGGCTCCATACAAACTTGCAAGCTCCACCACAGCAACTCAGGTGAACCTTCCACTCCTACTCTGGGCTCACTCATATCTTTCCTCACCCACCCGTACTCCAGCAGTACTGAATTCCGCACAGTTTCCCTTAGTTCCTTAATTCTCAGGACTAATTTCCTCTACCCGTAATGCCCCTTGGCCTTCACTTCACCTGGGCAACTCCTACCCATTCTTCTGGATTCCACTTGGATGTTCCCCCCTCACCACAGGAAGTCTTCAGGAACTCAGTCTGAGTTTTGAACCTTTCTTTGTTCTTTTCATACTTTATACAAGGCTTTGTCACAACACTTCACCATTATAATACCAAGCTGACCAACTTGTTGTCTTTGTTTTCCACTAGACAGAAACTCAAGATCAGAGAGCAGATTTTATTCTTTTTTGTACCACAGTATTTATTAATAACAACCTGACACACAGTTAACATTCAATAAATGTTTAACATTCGATAAATGAATGGAACTGAACTCTGGAATTTAGGCCATATTTCCCATACTTACCATTGCTATCTAGTTCAAGTTTTTATTTCCCATTTGAAGCAATGCAAAGAATGTCCTGTCTTTAATCTCTTTTCTCTTTATCATCCTTTAAGCAGCTGGCAGAACTTACCAAAACACAAGTATCTTATCCTATAGATTCTAGATTCAAAACCTCTGGGCTTCTCACAACAAAAGAACAAAGTCTTTTCCTTAACAAGGCACGCAGATGCTTCAATCTATTGATACTTCTCTGCCTCATCTCTTTATGCTTCTGAACTCTTGCTACACCGAACCTCTTACTGTTGCTAGAAGTTCCACCTTTTCAAATCTCCTGCCTGTGCATACACAGGTCCGCTTGCCAGGAGTGACCTTCTCTCTTACACCTGGAAAATTCAAATTCATTTAATATAACCTAATTTCTTATGTCACCTCTTGTACCAAGTCTGCTTTGGATTTCTGCTGGGAGAATCAGTTGCTTGCTTCTCTCTGTTCCCATGGTATATTTCTTTTTTCTGATATAATACTTACTAAAAGTTGTAACTTTGTCTTACCCTTTAAGCTCAAGGGCAAGGACTTAGTCATACTCATGTCTGAATATCTGAGGACCTAGAACTGCCTCTGACCTACAGTAAGAACGCCATAGGCTTCCCTGATAGCTCAGTTGGTAAAGAACACGCCTGCAACGCAGGAGACCCCAGTTTGATTTCTGGGTCGGGAAGATCCCCTGTAGAAGGAATAGGCGACCCACTCCAATATTCTTTGGCTTCCCTTGGGGCTCAGCTGGTAAAGAATGTGCCTGCAATGTGGGAGACCTAGGTTGGGAAGATTCCCTGGTGAAGGGAATAGTTACCCACTCCAGTATCCTGGCCTGGAGAATTCCATAGGCTGCTTATTCCATGGGGTCTCAAAGAGTCAGACACAACTGAGTGACTTTCACTCACTCACTCAAGAACTCAGTATGTACAAACATTTAAAAATAAATGAACAAAATGGCTAGAAAAAATGAGATAGCTTATAGAGTATCATACTGTCATACTAAGAATACATACTGAGTAAAATCATATTAGATCACTATTTTTCAAATCGTAGGTCATGATCTATTATGAGAAGACTTCAAATACCTGAAAACATGTAAAATGCTTTTGCCACTGTGGAGTGTGGTTTTAAAAATCAGCTTTGAAAAGCTGCATATGACCATGTCTTAGTTTAGTATGATTTATTTTTTGTGATGACCCCAACTCTAATATAATGCCCATGACGGAGTTTGGGGAACATTCAATAAGATATAAAAATGTTAGGCAGAGTGGGTTCATAGCACAGCTCACGGTGATACCTTATAAAACTTTTCCTAAAAAAATGTATTTATTTAATTCAATTACTTCCTTTTATGTATTTCAGTGTTTTATGTGGAAGTGTAAGAAGAGATAGTTCAGTAACCTTGTTAAAATCCTCAGACTGCCATTGTTGCTCAGTAGCTAACTCATGTTCAACTCTGCAGCCCTATGGACTAGAGCATGCCAAGCTTCCCTGTCCTCCACTATCTCCTGGAGTTTGCTCAGATTCACATCTGAGTCGGTGATGCTATCTAGCTATCTCATCCTCTGCTGCTCCCTTCTCCTTTTGCCTTCAATCTTTCCCAGCAGCAGGGTCTTTTCAAATGAGTTGGCTCTTCCCATCAAATAGCCAAAGTACTGGAGCCTCAGCATCAGTCCTTCCAATGCACATTCAGGGTTGATTTTCTATAGGATTGACTGGTTTGATCTTTTTAGATATCACAGGATATTTACAATCACCTTGGGTTCATGTTTGGACATTAGCTTTGGCTTGTTTTATTTATCAATTCATCCACTGATTCAAGTTAATTGAATCCGTAAGACAGTAAATTTACAAACAATACCAATTTATTGATTTATAATAGGAGGTACTAATTCCACCATAAAGATTTATGAAGTATCTCATTCACGACAGAGAGCGAGGTATATATGAGGGAAAGTGGATGCCAGTGGTTTATACTAGGTATCCTTTCCTAGTAGAAGGACATTCCCAGAAGACATTGCCTAGCACTATGCTTGGCACCTAACAGCGACACTTAACATCTCTTAGCTGAATAAAATTAGAGACTAGAATGACACCCAGAGGCAAGAAAAAGAGTTAAGTTGGAGAGACAATGATAGGTTTTTATCTATTTCCCATTTTTTTCCATGTGGCTAGTCACCACTGGTCATAATTGAGATATCCTTTCCCCAGAAACTACAGACTACCTAAAGACACTCTTCCTCCTCAGCTTTTCTGTGGCAGATGAT
Source organism: Moschus berezovskii (assembly GCF_049115385.1). Classification (NCBI taxonomy): domain Eukaryota; kingdom Metazoa; phylum Chordata; class Mammalia; order Artiodactyla; family Moschidae; genus Moschus; species Moschus berezovskii. The sequence continues at coordinate 56,493,305 of NC_142472.1, forward strand.
GAACTTAAAGCAGGATGTCCACCTGCCTAACAACGAAAAAAATTTTTAAATAAACACAAGAGAGAATCAAATCAATCTTACAATTTACTTAGAGGAGTGGATATATGGTGGCTCCTTCTGATCATATTTCATAAATAGCATAGCCCAGCTCTCATGAGAGCTGAATAGTATAACAAGTTGGTCTTACAAAGGCCCAGAGAAAGGTTCAGCAAAGGCCCATGGGCGAACTCTTACCTGCTGCTGGTTTTCATAAAGTTTTATTAGCACGCAGCCATTCCAACTCATTTTTCTATTGTCAGTGACTGCTTGGACACTACAACAGTAGAGTTGGATAGTTAACGGCAGAGACTGCATGACCTACAAAGACTAAAATATTTATCAACTAACCCTGTTATTAGTCAGCTCAGACTGCTGTAACAAAATACTACCATAGACTGGATGGCTTATAAACAACTGGAACTTATTTATCATGGTTCTGGAGGGTGGAAGTCTGAGCTCCGGGTGCCAACTCTGGGGAGAGCCCTTGCCCCTGGGGGCAGACTGTTGACTTCTTGCTGGAACCTCACATGGCAGACAGCAGAGAGAGGGAGGCGGCTCTGTGGCCCTCTGTTGTTCAGTTGCCCAGTCATGTCCCACTCTTTGCAACTCCATGGACTGTAGCCCGCCAGGCTCCTCTGTCCACAGGGATTTTCCAAGTAAGAATACTGGAGTAGGTTGCCAAATCATTCTCTAGGGGATCTTCCCAACCCAGGGATTGAACCCATGTCTACTGCATTGGCAGGCAGATTCTCTACCACTGAGGCACCAAGGAAGGCTCCTTTGACCCTTACAAGGGCACTAATCCTAATTACTTTCCAAAGGCCCTACCTCCCAATTCCATCATGTGCAGGGTAGGGGTTTCAACATATGGGTTTGGAGAACACAAATATCCAGTCCACAACAGATCCTTTACAGATACTTTGCCAACCCTTAGAGAGTACTAGTACTGTATGTTGCTAAGAGTATAGCTACATGTATTAGAAGCAAACGAGCAAGTGACACGGTTACTAAACTATAATGGGAACTGAAGTTCCTAATCAGGACTCCTGCTTTGATAGAAGACCATCTTAACTCAACGAGGAGGGAGACACCTGCAGGCAAAGTCAGAATTTTCCGCAGGAAAAAGTTTTGAGTTCAACACGTGAACAAGTGCTCAGTTACGTATTTAATCTGTTAACCCATGCTTCTACAGATGGTTCTCTCTGGCAAAGACTGCTTTTTTCAGTAAGACCCGAGACCTTCTGGGAGAAATGAAGTCTTAGGACTTCCCGAAGGGAGCATTTTATGATTTGCAACAGAATCACCATATCACGCCAGAACAAATGGGCATCACAGCTGGAGCCAACACAGCAAGAAGGTAGAGTAAAACAAGACATGAGCAAAAGAAGTGAGGTGTTTATTTAGAACAATGGAACTCTGATGTATGTTTCAATACATGAGGAGCTGGACATGTAAGGAGACATACATGAATGTCAGTAACACAATGGCCTTTGTCGGAATTAGCATATCTTTGTTTCTTTCATTCTGTAATCAAAACTCTTGAAAAATGTTTGAAAAATACAATTTTTCAAGTAGGAAGGAAATTAATTTTATGATATCATTTAGTGAAAAAAACACATTAACCAAAGTGATGAAGAACTACTATCCAAGAAGGGACGTAACTGCTTAAAATAAAAGTTCATTGTCTAACATGGCACTGCTGAACATTCTCATTCTCTTTCCCTTACACCCCATATCCAATCCACCAGTATGCTCTGACTCTAGCCATTTCCTACCATCTCTGGCTGAAATAAGAGGCTGAACTACCAGCGTCTCCCTTGGATGGCAGATGCCTCAACCTGAGTGTCCCTGCCTCTGTTCCACACAGCATTCAGGCTGACCTTCCTAAGCACAAATCTGATCATGTTCTTTCCCTGGTTAAAACCTTTCAATGGGTTCCTTACAAAAAAAAAAAAATTATTTGGCTGCACCAGGTCTTTGTTGTGGCATGTGGGAATCTAGTTCCCTGAACAGAGAACTAGAACCCAGGCCCCTGCATTGGGAGCGTAGTCTTAGCCCACTGGACCACCAGGGAAGTCCCTTGATGGATTCCTATTATGGAAAAAACCCAAATCCAAGTTCCTTACCTCCTAGTTAACAAGATTCAAATAATCTGAACTAACTCTCAGAACATCGCCTACCATTCTATTCCGAAATGAGTTCACATTCTGGTCATAGGAACCTTACCTTCCTGTTGCCCGCCAAACAGAATCTTGTCTCAAGACACATAACTTGCTCTTTTCTCTGACTCTAATCTCCTTCACCTATTATTGTCTTAATTCCAGTTACCTCAAAGAGGTCTTCCTTGATCACTCAGCAAAAGCAGTTATCTCAGTCACCCTCTGCTACATTTTCCTCACAGTATTTGCTCATACCATAGGAAGTACTAAATAGTACTATACTAGGTGTCAGCACGTACTACTATATTAAGTAGTATGTGCTTGCTGTCTTCTGCTCACCTTCTGAAATGTAAGCATTCCTTGAGGGCAGACATCATTTCAGTTCCATATTATCAGTACTGGGAACAGTGTCTGGAACGTACAAGTGCTTAATGCAATTTTATTGACTAGCTACAAAACATTCGACAGATCATTTCACTTTCTCAGCAAAGCACATATGCTTTGAAATGTAATTAATTAAACACTGCTATTTGGTAAGTATTTTCCAATTATTTAAATAAAATAGTTACTATTTTGGTCAATCAGAGGCATCGCATTAGAAAGTGTTTTATTTTTAGCAACTAGATAGCTTCTAAAAATGCTAACATTAACACTAAGTTTGCAATGATGGGAACACCTGATACATGCACTGTCCAGTAAGGTAGACTACTGAGGACTCGATATGTGACCAGTGAAGCAAGAGTTGGATTTTTAATTTCATATCAGTGAATTTGAAGTTAAAATTAAATGGCTACATGCAAGTACTGGCTATCAGGCAGGACAGTGCAACTCTGTGAAAGTTAGATGTGAGCAAGCAAATGACAGACTGCTAAATGCTTGTAGAAAGAAGATGAAGTTCAAGGTGAACTGAGGCAGAACAGGAGGTTACAGAGGGAGGCAGAAGCCATATAACAAAGAAATCTATTTTAAGGCTGAATCATATAAAATTTCCAATATTTGATCAGTTTTTATTTTTAACTTTATATACTATAATGTGTTACGGAATTTAAAAAGCTTTCTAAACTCTGTAAAAAGCAACAGGGATTTTCAAATTTAAGACAACATGCATTGGAGAAGGAAATGGCAACCCACTCCAGTGTTCTTGCCTGGAGAATCCTGGGGACGGGGGAGCCTGGTGGGCTGCCGTCTATGGGGTCACGCAGAGTTGGACATGACTGAAGCAACTTAGCAGCAGCAGCAATCAATTCCTAATTGATACTAAAAATATAAACAAGAAGTAACCTCAAGGTAATCTACATTCCATTTATAATCATATTCAGAGTTTACCTTATGCTTCACAATATGGTTCTACTGTGGGCAGCCTAATAACTAAGGTAGTTTGAAAGATCAATTAAATTTATATACTAACGTTAACTGTATCTAAACTGCATTGGTGAAAAGCATCTGTGTTCTTTTCTCTCAATTTTTAAAATTTTATTATTTTTGCCACACTTGTGAGCTCTTTTATTATTTTTGCTCACAGCTTGTGAGCTCTTAGTTCCCTGATCAGGGATTGAACCTGGACCTTTGGCAGTGAAGGTACACAGTCCTAACCAGTGGATGGCCAGAGAAGTCCCTCGTCTCAATTTTAAGAGAAGAAAAATTGTCAAGATTGGTTAGCTTATTTGAATGTCATATCAGAGAATTATTCTGATTAAAATACATATTTATCAATAAAATATTTCTCTTTGGTCAATATTCACCCATACGGATGCCAGGACACATATACAATGACTTTAAAAAATAAAATCTTTCTCCATCTTTTATTAGATTTTCTGATCTTCTTGAATTCCTTTCTGATCTCTAGGTGCCTTTTAAAAACCTCATTTTCTGACAAAATAAAATCATAGCTCCTTTGTTTTAGCCTGGTATTTAGTTACCGTCTTAGCAAAATATAATACAGAATTTAGAATATATTTTCCTTTATTTTTATATTAAGAATTACATGAAAATATCAATTTTTCAGGTAATATAATTTAAAGATAAAGAACATCTTCTGCAATAGTACAGCCATATCCATTATCCTACATTATATTTGAGGTAAGGAATTATCTTTAGTGGTACTCTTATTAGAAGTTATTCCAGATTCAGCATATTAGCACTTTATTTCCAAGTTTAAATTACAGTATTTTAGGCAGCCATGTATAATGACATTTCCCTACACCAGAATCACAAAGTTGATTGGCTGAGAATGCATTAATCTTCAGATGAAATGAATTGCCTAGGACACTGCCACACAGGAAGAGTCAGGAACAAAACCATAACTATGATCACAGCATCAGAAGGTTAAACGTTGTTTTATCTTCAGAATTTAAAAACATTTTTCATCTCAGAGTAATGTTTTAAGCCTTTACACTTGTGATACTGTTGGGAATAACGCATGCAAAAATAGATATACAATAAAAAATTTAGTGCTATTATTTTTTTAAAAAGTGAATTCCCAGGTATTTTATATAGTACAAAATGAAATGCAACAATTCAATATTTTAAGCATTAGAAGAAATAATCTAGCTTACCCCCCAGTCTCTTAAAGGGATTACTTGCACTAAATTATTCAACATGATCTAGTCATTTTTAATACACCAGAATAGGTAAAAATGTCACACAACAGCAAGATAAGTTTTTCTAGCAGGTGGATGTGACTATTACAGGAGCAACAGCAATTTCCTTTTGAACAGAAAAGGGCATTTAGGCTTTCCCACTCTGGTGTGGTTACAACTATCCCCAGGCAGAGGCTCCTCCTGACCTCTATGGCATACCAGCCTCTGTGATTGTCTTTTAATATACAACAGGGCATACGAAGTCTGTTATATTCTTCTTTGTATTCCCAGGACTCACTCCAGTGTCTGGCAGATAATAAGAATTTAATAATGTTTGTTAAATAAATTTAGCAATAGGTGGAAGAAAATCCTTTGTTTCTAGGGAAAGATACCACTAGCTTTTCTGGGGAGGCAAATTCATGATGAAACTAAATAAAACCACCTAAGGTCATCCCAAGGCCAAGACATTTCTTTACTTTTAAAATCCATTTGTTGAGTCAATCAATACTATTTACAGTAACATGAAAAACAGAAAACTCTCTTATTGTAAACATTTTCTAAGATTCTACAACATGTTTTGCTTTCCCATTTTGGCTTCTAATAATTCCTTTGAACTAAGTTTAACCTAAATTTTGCTTTGTGTTGATCCATTGAACGGAATACTGTTTTCTCACTTTAGAAAATGTAAAAGGATACTGAATCTAATCACAAGGAAACACCAGACAAATCCCAAACAAGGATCATTCTTCTAAAAAAGGGAAGGCCTGTGTTCTTCCAAAATTTCAGTGTCATAAAAGACAGTCTATGGAAATGTTACAAAAGAGACTAAAGATACACAACTAACTGCATAAGCCTATACTCAATCCCATACTGGGAAGGAGCAAAATGGCATAAAATATGTTACTGGATCAACTGATAAACTGGAATAAAAACAGTGAAATATCAAGGTTAAATTGACTCAACTGTAATTTTCAAGAATTACACACTTAAGAATTTAGGGATAGAGGGTTATGATGTATGAACTGCCCTTGAATGATTTAGAGACAACATTGTGCATATAGACCCATACATGTGCACTGAGAGTGAACACATGGGAGCATCAAAGATAAATGATAAAGCTAATGAGACGAAAATCTTAATAGACAAATTGAGGTAAAAAGTATACAGGTGTTGTGTTTTTTTCAATTTATCAACTTATAAGTTTGAAATTACTTTCAATTGAGTAAGAAGAGGTAATCAGAAAAGGGCATTCTCTTTTTCTCAGTATATTCTTTCAAGGTAGCCAACTCCAACGGTCCTTCCTGGTTCTGCTGTCTCTTCTCCAGTTTGTTTAGATACTCGTTAAGATGTCAATTCTCTCATACGTAATTGTGTTCTTGTTTATTTTCATTGTTTAAACAATCTAACTTCTTTTTTAGGGAAACCTATTGAAAATATTGCATTTACTCCAAAATAAAATAGCAGAGGTAATTTACAACCTTTCTGAACAGAAACAACAGGTACAACCCAGGTGTTCTAGGTTTTAAGTTCATCATATATAATTAAAAATATTTTCAGAAAACCGTAATCACCTCTTTAAGGCCTACAAAAGTGGATTAAGACCTGAACTCTGTCATTTGGTAGATTAAATTCTAACGGGAGATAAAGATATAAACTATGATCTGAAAAGAGTCAGAAACAACAAAGATGGTATTTCTACTGTTACATATTTCCCCAAACTTGGTAGCCTAAAACAATAAACATTTATTGTTTCATAGAGCTTCTGTGGCCAAGAACCCAAGAGGACTCAGTGGCAGGCAAGATGTAGGCGGGGCCTCCAGTCCTCCCAAGGCTTGACTAGGGCTGCAAGGTCTACTGCCTGGGTGGCTCACACACATGCAGACCAGTTCGTGGGGAGGAAGCCTGAGTTCCACATCTCACGGACTTCTCCACAGCGCTGCTCCAGTGTACGCAGAACATGGCAGCTGGCCTCCATGGGAGTGAGCAATTCAAGAGAGCACAATGGGAGCCACAATGTCTCTTCGGACCTAGCCTCAGAAGTTACACACTGACATTTCCACAGTGTCCTACTGGTTACACAGGTCAACCCTATTTAGTACAGGGCGGGGGCGGGGGGGGAACTTCACCAGGGCATGATTAACATGGGGCAGGGATCACTGGGGGCTGTCTTGGAAGCTAACTGCCACAAAAGATAGAAGATACCAAGGGAGGACAGAGAAGGTACAAATAACTCCATTCCCTTGGCTACCAATGACAGAAAACTATTAAGTGATTATCTCTGGGGTATAGTCTTCTAAGTTTAGTTCTTCACTCAGCAAGTATGCCAAACTGTGACAGAGAATGTGACAGTACGGCAATATTCCTCCCTCTTTTAACTGAGCACATGGTAGAATGTATCCAAAGAAAGCTTCACAATTGTTATACTCAGATACTGGGAACCCACCATTCACTTATTCCACTCCAGACCGGCACATCTTGGTCTCAGCCTGTACAGATGTCTGATACATACTCCTTAGTATGATGTTAAATGTAGAACTGCCCCCAACCAATGGATACCTCAAACACAAGACAGTCTTACCCCATTCACAGAATTAGAAGCTCAAAATCCTTGAATTACAGGGGATTTTACTGTTTAAAAAGTATGTATTTATTCATTCACCTCAGCAGGTCTTAGTTGCAGCACACAGGATCTCTAATCTTTGTTGGAGCACTTTGTGTGGAATCATTAGTGGCAGCATGTGAACTCTTAGTTGCGGCATGGGATCTAGTTCCCTGACCAGGGATCAAACCTGGGTCTCCTGCATTTGGAGCATGGAGTCTTGGACTACTGGATCACTGGGGGAAGTTCCACAATGGATTTTAGAAAACTTCATCTCTTCTAAAGAAATGGGGATGAAAACTTTAAAAAGTGGATTGTCAATGGTAAAGAGGGAGTGAGACTTGTAGAAGAGTTGTGACGAGAACTGCAGGACACATCCGTTCCGTTCCGTCGCTCAGTCGTGTCCGACTCTTTGCGACCCCGTGGACTGTAGCCTACCAGGCTTCTCCGTCCATGGGATTCTCCAGGCAAGAATACTGGAGTGGGTTACCGTTTCCTTCTCCAGGGGATCTTCCCGACCCAGGGATCGAACCCGGGTCTCCCGCATTGGAGGCAGATGCTTTAACCTCTGAGCCACCAGGGACAAATGCTACTGAAATAGGCAACAGACATCCAGACCAAGGCACGTCCCCATGAGGTTCCAACCACCACGAGGGTATACTGAACACATACACTTCCATTCTCTCTAGTAACCACTGACCTCTGGCAAACTCTTTCTCCACCAAATGTACAAAAAAGGCTTCAACCCAAAATAGTGCATCATGTGCTTGTTTTTCTAATGGAAATGTTGGATTAAGTCTGATCCACCTATAATTTATTGTTCTGTGATCAGTAGAAGGCACATAAAAGATGACTGGAATAACGCAGCTAGCATAAACAAGTACTACGTTTGATATGAACCTCATTATATAGTAATACACAATTGATTATAGAGTAATGAGGTTCATATCTAGTACTTGGGTTAAAGCCATCTTTCCCCATTTTTCCTTCAGTTACTCTCCATTAAGGAGGAGGGGGCTTCCCTGGCAGCTCAGAAGGTAAAGAATCTGCCTGCAATGTGGGAGACATGGATTCGATTCCTAGGTTGAGAAGATCTCCTGGAGAAGGGAATGGCTACCCACTCCAGTATTCTGGCCTGGAGAATTCCATGGACTGTATAGTCCATGGGGTCACAAAGAGTCGGACATGACTGACTTTCACTTTCAAGGAGGAGGCATGCACATGCAAATTATCTGTGACTGGCAATTAAGCACTCTCAGAAGCACTAGTGCCTCCCATGTTATTTCCTGGGACATTCCCCATGAATACCCCCAAGGATATGCTGCTTTTCACAAAATGATTAACATCCAGTGTTAAATAGTTAAGGTACTTTTCATAATCACCAGGCATCACAGGCATTGTGGATCTGATAGCAGAGCTAAGTCTATAGAAAGCAGGGCAAAAGCAAGAGATGCGAAGTTCCAAAATGATGTCACAGGCTATTGCGTTTCCTTCTCTTTTTCTAAATTGGGCCACTGTTGCTTCCTCACTAAAGGAGCTGGCTACTGCAAAGTGAACAACATAGTAGTACCTAGCACAAAACAGGTGCTCCAATAAATGCTAAGGCCCTCTCTTCTTTTTCAACTGGACTTCTCCTGTGCTTTATGAAGACACAAAAACAAGATGGAAGATTTTCCTGTTGCTTAGGAAAAATAACTAAAGCTTCTTTAGAGAATATACCTACAAATACAACATTAAAGAAGCCAGTTATCTGGGATGTGTGAGTGCTGGAATGGCATAGAGTAATGTAGGGTTGGGTGAAAAGGATTGAGAAGTGGAAGGAAAATCTTAAGAAAAGATTCCTATAACCCATTCCTGACTTCTCCCATAACAAAAATTTTGGGGTTTGAAATGATAAAAACAGCAACTATAAAGGTGGGAAAAGGGCCCTGTATCAGTTCATGTGGGCTGCAGTAACAAAATACCACATCAATGATTTAGTTCTTCACAGCTAGAAGTCCAAAATGAAGGTATCAGTAGGCTGGTTTCTTCTGAGGCCTTTCTCCTTGGTTTACAGAGTTGCTTTCTCACTGGGTCCTCACATGGCCTTCCCTCTGCACACTGGACATCTGTGTCCCTATCTCCTCCTCTTATAAGAACACCAGTCATAATGGATTAGGATCCACCCTAAAGATTTCATTTTAACCTAATCACACCTTTAAAGAACTTATCTTCACATACAGGCACATTCTGAAGTACTGGGGGTGAAAAGTGTCAACATATGAATTTTGGTAGAGGTTCAGTTCAGTTCAGTCGCTCAGTCATGTCCGACTCTCTGCGACCCCATGAATCACAGCATGCCAGGCCTCCCTGTCCATCACCAAATCCTGGAGTTCACTCAAACTCAGGTCCATTGAGTCGGTGATGCCATCCAGCCATCTCATTCTCTGTCGTCCCCCTTCTCCTCCCGCCCCCAACCTTTCCCAGCATCAGAGTCTTTTCCAGTGAGTCAACTCGTTGCATGAGGTGGCCAAAGTATTGGAGTTTCAGCTTTAGCATCAGTCCTTCCAATGAACACCCAGGACTGATCTCCTTTAGAATGGACTGGTTGGATCTCCTTGCAGTCCAAGGGACTCTCAAGAGTCTTCTCCAGCACCACACTTCAAAAGCATCAGCTTTCTTCACAGTCTGACTATCACATCCATACATGACCATGAAAAAACCATAGCCTTGACTAGATGGACCTTGGTTGGCAAAGTAATGTCTCTGCTTTTTAATATACTATCCAGGTTGGTCATAACTTTCCTTCCAAGGAGCAAGTGTCTTTTAATTTCATGGCTGCAATCAGCATCTGCAGTGATTTTGGAGCCCCAAAAAATAAAGTCTGACACTGTTTCCACTGTTTTTCCATCTATTTCCCATGAAGTGATGGGACCAGATGCCATGATCTTAGTTTTCTGAATGTTGAGCTTCAAGCCAACCTTTTCACTCTCCTCTTTCACTTTCATCAAGAGGTTTTTGAGTTCCTCTTCACTTTCTGCCATAAGGGTGGTGTCATCTGCATATCTAAGGTTATTGATATTTCTCCCGCCAATCTTCATTCCAGCTTGTGTTTCTTCCAGCCCAGCATTCCTCATGATGTACTCTGCATATAAGTTAAATAAGCACGGTGACAATATACAGCCTTGACGTACTCCTTGTCCTATTTGGAACCAGTCTGTTGTTCCATGTACAGTTCTGACTGTTGCCCAATTCAGTTCGTAACAGGCCCACACATTGTCAGCACTGTTGTTTCCATTTATAGTGCAATAACTGCATCTCTATTTATTTACATGTCACATATGCAAATGAAGTAATACAGCATGATGATCGGAATTTATTAAAAAGCATTTCTTTTCTGCAGAAACCCAAATCTATAAACTGCACACAAAGTGTGGTGATTTATTTGATAACTTGCCAGGCCTGACCAGCCCAAGGTGGTGGGTGGACCACAAAAAGCACCAAAGATCTCTTTGCTAATCAAAGCTTCCTCACTGGCTTGCCACAAACCCTAAAATCCTTCTATTCCTTCACTGGCACTTTGTTTCCTCTGAAAATGTAAATAATCTCTGGAAGAGTAATATATTAACTGATCATTAGCCACTAACATCTTAAGGTAGAACAACTAAGATTGCAGCCTTAAAATATTATAAATTCCACCAAATGGAATTTTATTACTGCTCTGCTACTGGAATGTTAACAACAGTCTTCTTTAAAGGTAATTCTAGTCTAGGCCATTCATGCTTTTTTTTTAAAAGACAGTGAGACAAATATGTATAAAAACATTCCCTCACCTAATAAAGAAACCAGAGAGGAGTAAGAGGAAGGTGATGAAATTAACATATTTGAGTACCTGCTCTGTATGATGTACTGTTATAAATTTTAGAAAGCAAATTATTCATTCTTAAAAATAATTCTATGTAGTAGTATTAACTAATTTACAGATGAGGAAACGGGCTCAGATAAAGTAACATCAGAGTTTGCTGTTAAGTAAGGAGCGATAACCTCAGATATGCAGATGACACCACCCTTACGGCAGAAAGTGAAGAGGAACTAAAAAGCTTCTTGATGAAAGTGAAAGAGGAGAGTGAAAAAGTTGGCTTAAAGCTCAACATTCAGAAAACGAAGATCATGGCATCTGGTCCCATCACTTCATGGGAAATGGGGAAACAGTGGAAACAGTGGCTGACTTTATTTTTTGGGCTCCAAAATCACTGCAGATGGTGACTGCAGTCATGAAATTAAAAGATGCTTACTCCTTGGAAGGAACCTAGATAGCATATTAAAAAGCAGAGACATTACTTTGCCAACAAAGGTATGTCTAGTCAAGGCTATGGTTTTTCCAGTGGTCATGTGTAGATGTGAGAGTTGGACTGTGAAGAAAGCTAAGCACTGAAGAATTGATGCTTTTGAACTGTGGTGTTGGAGAAGACTCTTGAGAGTCCCTTGGACTGCAAGGAGATCCAACCAGTCCATCCTAAAGGAGAACAGTCCAGGGTGTTCATTGGAAGGACTAATGATAAAGCTGAAACTCCAATACTTTGGCCACCTCATGTGAAGAGTTTACTCACTGGAACAGACCCTGATGCTGGGAGGGACTGGGGGCAGGAGAAGGGGACAACAGAGAATGAGATGGCTTGATGGCAACACTGACTCGATGGACATGAATTTGAGTGAACTCTGGGAGTTGGTGATGGACAGGGAGGCCTGGCATGCTGTGATTCATGGGGTCGCAGAGTCGGACACGACTGAGCGACTGAAATGAACTGACTGAAGGAACGATTAAAACCCATGTCTGGTTCTGTGGCTTGTTTGGTGGGTACATGTGGTCAAACTATTAGTGAGGAGCTCTAGTTTCCTCCTTTTAAAAATAAAGGTGATAACGGAAGATAACCCTATTTTTCATAGCACTATTGTGAGGTTTATGTGAGTTGATGTGCACATAAAACAGTATGGTGGAAGGCAGCAGAACTGATGTGCAGCTTCTGAGACTAGACCTTGTCGCCTTCTGCTCTGTCCCCCTGGAACATTTCCACTGCCTTGTTAAAAAGTCCAAGGGAGACTACGAATGAGGAGAGAGAGCCTGGAGACAGAGACAAAGGCCCAGCTGACACACAGTACCTAGGCCTCAGATCCTTCACCCCAGGCCAGCTGCCAACTCACAGCGCCTGCACGAGTGGGCCCAGGTGAGACCAAGAGAACTTCAGTCACCTACAGAATCAGCACAGATGATAAAGCATTCTGGAAATCCAGAGTACAGCAGAGGCTAGAGACACTTAAGCATCCTACCAAGCACAGGAAGGCCCACTCCTCCCCAAAAGAATTCCAGTCCTGAATGTCAATAGCACTGAGGTTCAGAAACTCAGTCACCTGTAATGGAATGGTGGCTAGCATTAAGATGGTAGTGGGGAGAGGTGGACAAGTGCTGAGATTCTGGATGTATTTTTAAATATTTTTCAAGTAGAGCTGACCATATTTGCTGAGGGATTAAATGGACAGTATGAAGGAAAAAGAGGCATCAATGATGACACCAAAGTTTCTCACCTGAGCTATCAAAAGGATGAAGTGCCTCGTACTAAGATGAGGAGGGTGGTGGAAGCAGCAAGTAGGGGAACAAGAGCTTTGTTTTCATTTGGGAGTGAGAAGTAACAGATGGAATTCAAGCATCAAGTTTTGGACATACTAAATTTGAAATACCTATCCACTTGGCATCAAGTGAATAAATTTATCAAGCAGGCAAATGGATATGAGTCTGAAGTTCAGGGGTAAGGCTGGGGTTGGAGAAATAAACCTGGAACTCTTAGCATCTGTACAGTATTTACAGCTATGGCACAGGCTAATATTATTTAGAGAGCAAATATAAACTGAGACAAGATCTGAGCTCTGAGGCATTCCAATGTCAAGAGGAGGAACCAGTAAAAGATACTAAGATAAAGAAGACAACTTGAGGTAGGAGGAAGAGAGAAAAGAATGATCAACAGTGTCAAATGCCGCTCAGATGTCAAAAGGAAAATGAGGGCTAAGACACGATCAAATCAAGTCACAAGGAAGCCAACACTGGTGTGGAAATGAACAGTTTTGGTGGGGCTGTAGGAAGGAAAATTTGAGTCGCCTGGACTCGATACTAGCTTTAAACAATGATCCGCTCTTTTGAAGCCTTTGTAAAGCTAAGTAAAGAAACAATAATATCTGGAGGGAATTTTCTTTTCTACCAACTTATTTTATATATACGCACATGCATAGAAAAGTTTATAGTGTGACAATTCCCTTATAGCTACCATAGAGATTCAAATTTTAACACTTTCACATTAGTTTTTCCTATACACACACACACACACACACACACATATACACACAAATACAAACGTCTGAATATTGAAGATAACTTCACCTCTAAATACACTTCAGACACACCTCCTTACAAAACACCTTTCTCCTGCAAAATAACCGTTAAGTTCAGTTCAGTCGCTCAGTCATGTCCGACTCTTTGTGACCCCGTGAATCACAGCACGGCAGGCCTCCCTGTCCATCACCAACTCCCGGAGTCACCCAAACCCATGTCCATTGAGTTGGTGATGCCATCCAACCATCTCATCCTCTGTCATCCCCTTCTCCTCCTGCCCTCAATCTTTCCCAGCATCAGGGTCTTTTCCAATGAGTCAGCCCTTCCCATTAGGTGGCCAAAGTATTGGAGCTTCAGCCTCAACATCAGTCCTTCCAATGAACACCCAGGATTGATCGCCTTTAGAATGGACTGGTTGGATCTCCTTGCAGTTCAAGGGACTCTCAAGAGTCTTCTCCAACACCACAGTTCAAAAGCATCAATTCTCTCCAACACCACAGTTCAGAAGCATCAATTCTTCAGCGATCAGCTTTCTTTATAGTCCAACTCCCACATCCACACATGATCACTGGAAAAAACCATAGCCTTGACTAGACTGACTTTTGTTGACAAAGTAATGTCTCTGCTTTTTAATATGCTGTCTAGGTTGGTCATAACTTTCCTTCCAAGGAGTAAGTGTCTTTTAATTTCATGGCTGCAATCAGCATCTGCAGTGATTTTGGAGCCCAGAAAAATAAAATCAGCCACTATTTCCCCATCTATTTGCCGTGAAGTGATAGGACCAGATCCATGATCTTAGTTTTCTGAATGTTGAGCTTTAAGCCAACTTTTTCACTCTCCTCTTTCACTTTCATCAAGAGGCTCTTTTAATAACCATAAACACACTCAGAAAAATATATTCCCCAATATATTCTATAGCTAGGCATACTTGAATTTTCCAATGTGTTTTATTGCAGGTTCCCCCCCACCCTCAAACCAAGACTTAATCCAAGTCCAAGCACTGCAATTGGTTATCAGGTTTCTTTGGTCTCTCTCGAAGACTTTTTGACAAGATCTGTTTTACAGAATGGATTGGATGATTCTGTTATGACATTTAACTTGTTCTGTCCTGGAAGGGAAAGTTTTGAGGGTAGTAAGTGTATTTATTATTTTTGGCACAATATCCTAAAATTAACATTTCCCAACTTTCTGATCTCTCTCTCTGCAAAGTCTTTTAGTTTCAGAAAATTCTCAATTTATTCCAAGATTTTTTTCATACTCAACTGAGCAAATTTCAGGGCTTATATACTCCATATTCAGAAAAAATATACTATCATCTCCATTTACTGTAAGAATTCATGGGAGATCTCATCTTAAAGCTAATCAGTACCCAAACCAAATATCATTTTATTGATTAATCATGACAAATTACATTTGGAAAGTAAAATGAAGCCTCTGAAATTTCTTTGCTGATTAGCAAAACAGTGCCTCCTTATACTTGAGGGTGAAAGCTGCTGTCAAAGAATGCCTACATGACTGGAAATTATAATAGCCAGATGAGTTTACTGGGTTGGTGCTGGTATGTTCTGTACATTCCTCCGTCAATGTAGTTAACAGGTTAAATACAGATGAAAAATTTAATTATATTCATATTTGGCTTCTTTAACTGGTCATTTATGTACAAATTCTTTAAACAACTTAATGAATGTTCTTTAAGCAACTTAAAATGAAAATTGACACAACAATGTTTACAGCTAGAATTTCAAGGAACATTTATTGTTGCTATTGTTCAGTCACCCAGTTTTGTCTGACTCTTTGTGACCCCATGGACTGCAGCATGTCAGGCCTCCCTGTTCCTTACCATCTTCTGGAGTTTGTCCAAGTTCATGTTCATTGCATGGGTGATGCCGTCCAGCCAACTCATCCTCTGACCCCCTCTTCTTCTACCCTCAATCTTTCCCAGCATCAGGGACTTTCCCAATGAATCGTCTGTTCACATCAGATGACCAAAATACTGGAGGCTTCAGCTTCAGCATCAGTCCTGCCCGTGAATATTCAGGGTTGATCTCTCTTAAGATTGGCTGGTTTGATCTCCTTGCTGTCCAAGGAACTTTCAGGAGTCTTCTCCAGCACCACAGTTTGAAGGCATCAATTCTTTGGTGTTTTGTCAATTCATCTTAAAACATTTTCTGCCATAATATTCAAATTATCATCTTTTTCATAGTGTTGGAAAGCATTAAAAGCAGAATTTTTTATACAAATCAATTTTATACTCTTTAATTCAATGAACATAAATTCCCTCTACCTTGCATTGCAATTCTGTTAGCTTACAAAACTGAAACTATTTAGCATGTTATATGAGATTTAAATTATGATGAAATGAGTAAAACAGAACGGTTAATGATTTTTAACCATTTTATTTCATTTACTTGGACTTTAATGCTTTGACACTGGAATATTAATCAAATCATTGACACTTATTTAGAGTGGTCTTCAATTCCTTTGGGCCTACAGACTATTTCAGTGAGGTAAATGACCTTCACTAGTCATCTAGTCCACCTCACCCAGATTACCACTGCAAAAACCCTTCACTTGAATAAGTTAGAAGTTGGGACTCAGACTTCAAGAAGCACTATCCCTAAGACCAGAACTACTGATTCATATAAAGATAAAAACTGTAGCTATTATTACCTTATAGTAAGTCAGCCTGTAGCTCATTGGAACTTTCACAGACTAGCAGGAAGACCATGATCATACTAAATAAACTTTAGACACAAAGCTAGACAGGAGGGCAGGACCAACCAGTAGAAAACCATCCTCTCAATTCTCCAGCTAGGGTATTATACAGTAATATATACAAAAATACAACTGTTCCACACAACTTAGTATTTTAATAATTTTAATGGGATATTAAACATTACTGAATTACTTGCTGTCATATGAAGCAATGTGAGGCAACAAAATCAAACTAACATGTTACATATTTGCGGTAGCTGGTATGAGGTGGGCTCTAGTGGGCCTGGTCTCCTGCTTTTTACACCCTGTGTTCATCCCTCCCATTACATCAAGGTGGGTCTGTGCAACAGTGATGAGATGTCACTCCTACGGCTGTATTATCAAAGATATTGTGCTCTCTGCCTTTTTCTCAGACACCTGCTCTGGAGGAAAGCCAGCTGCCATGTTGGGAGGACACTCAAGCAACCACCTGAGACCCTGAATTAGAACCACGCAGCTAAATCACTCCCAATTTCCTGATCATCAAAAACTGCATGAAATAATAAATGCTGTCTTTTAGGCAGTTTTGGGAAAATTTCTTACAGAACCAGGGATAATATAATAATATGTATTAATTTAACTAGTTGAAGTTATAAGTCTCTTAACTTCTCATTTAGGTATTAAAAATCACATTATGCTGATGCAATGTAAGGTAGTTTTAAAAAAAAAATCTCACTAACAAATACCTACTGAGTACCACTGAGGGCAAAAAAGCTCTCTCATACTCCACATGAAACTTCATTAGGGTAATATTCATGCTGACCTCTAACTTCTTGCTAATTCCTCCCTAATTAGGAGGGAGTAACTGGTCTGATAACAAGTTTGAGAGAAGAAATTCTGAGGCTCACCTAAAAGTGAAGTGAAAGTCACTCAGTTGTGTCTGACTCTTTACGACCCCATGAACTGTATAGTCCATGGAATTCTCTAGGCCAGAATACTGAAGTGGGTAGCCTTTCCATTCTCCAGGGGATCTTTCCAATCCAGGGATCGAACCCAGGTCTCCTGCATTGCAGGTAGATTCTTTACCAGCTAAGCCACAAGGGAAGCCCAAGAATACTGGAGTAGGTAACCTATCCCTTCTCCAGCAGATCTTCCCGACCCAGGAATCGAACCAGGGTCTCCTGCATTGCAGGCGGATTCTTTATCAACTGAGCTATTAGGGAAGCCTACTTGTCTAATACTTAGTCTCATCTCATCTACGTGATCAAATTATGATCATCTGTGAGAATCAGAACATCTGAAAGAGAAAGGTAAAAACATAGACCTAACCCATGCCAGGGCTTCCCTGGTGGCTCAGAGGTTAAAGCGTCTGCCTCCAATGCGGGAGACCCGGGTTCGATCCCTGGGTCGGGAAGATCCCCTGGAGAAGGAAACGGTAAGCCACTCCAGTGCCTGGAGAATCCCATGGATGGAGAAGTCTGGTAGGCTACAGTCCACGGGGTCGCAAAGAGTCGGACACGACTGAGCGACGGAACGGAACGGAACCCATGCCAAACCTATAAACTCAGGAATGGGACCCAAATAACTGTGCTTTTAATAAGTTCTCAAACGAATCTAGTCAAAGTGAAAGTCAGTTGCTCAGCTGTGTCTGACTCTTTGCGACCCCATGGACTAGCAGCCCTCCAGGCTCCTTTGTCCCTGGGCTTCTCAAAGCAAGAACACTGGAGTGGGTTGCCATTCCCTTCTCCAGGGGATCTTCTCAACCCAAGGATCGAACCTGGGTCTCCTGCACTGCAGGTAGATTCTTTACCATCTGAGCCACCAGGTAAGCCCCAACCCAAGATATACATGGCAGGTGCAATGACTTTGGAAAAAAGGAGCCTGCTATGAGCTAGCAAAGGAAAGATGATAGCAAACAAAACTTGAAGCAAACTTTTAAAGATATACAGGGTTTAGATGAGGTGGAAGAGGATGAGGGGAAAACATCTGCTGAGGGCTTCTTAACTGCAGACACTCTCCTATATATTACCTCGTTTAAGACAATTTCATCTCATATATGGAAAAACTGAGGCCCAGACAGATTAAATAATTTGCCTGAACTCATGAAACGAGTTAAATGACAGAACGAGATTAGCAGAAATTTTCATTTTAAAGATGAAATTGAGCCTCAAGGGGGTAAAATATGTCAGAAGTAACAACATTGTAAAGGGACAGAACTGTGATTAAGAAGTGAAGTGGCCAAGGTGAAATCAAGTCTGTGAATCTAAAGGCTCTGCTGCCTTTTTTTTTTACTAAGTGGGGAAGGAGGTCTATCTTGCTTAGGAAAACACACAAAAGAAGGAAAACAAAAGCAGACTTAAAAAAAATATTAGACCACTGCAAAACAGACGTACATTTTAACTTGTGATACAGTCAGAGAATCATACATTAAAGGCCACCAATGGCTTAAAAATCACTCATAAATAACTGTTTAATCATTATGGTTTTGTCTCAATTGTTTAGTTTACTAAATAATTACTAACTGCCATTAGCAGTCAGTCAGGAACCAACTGTTAAAGACTGATGACTTATCAACTAGTTGGAAAGCACAAAACTAGTCAAAACAGTCAAACTAATTGTATAGCTAGCCTTAATTTTAGAAATATAACGTTAAGGCCAGAATAATTTTATTAAAAATTGCTTTGTTGTTATTGTTCAGTCACTATGTCCAACTCTGTGCAACCCCCATGGACTGCAGCACGCCAGGCTTCCCTGTCCTTCACCATCTCCTGGAGTTTGCTCAAACTCAAGTCCATTGAGTCAGTGATGCCATCCAACCATCTCATCCTCTGTCACTTCCTTCTCTTCTTGCCTTCAATCTTTCCCAGCATCAGAGTCTTTTCCAATGAGGCAGTTCTTTCGCATCAGGTGGCGCAAGTATTAGAGCTTTGGCATCTGTCCTTTCAATGAATATTCAGGGTTTATTTACTTAAGGACTGACTGGTTTGATCTTGCAGTTCAAAGACTGCTTTACGACAATGTTTTATAAGACTGCTTTGTGGTCCATGTTACAATTTTAAGGATTTTTAAAGTGAAAAACAGTGAAAATAAGTCCTTAAAATATTTGTCTCTATAAACTTCAGCTCCTGTTTTCTATCTCAAGACCAAAATAAAAATTCAACTCTGTAAGGCCCTTCCTGTAATTAATCATTTTTTCCTTCATTGCTGCTGTATCGTTGCTTGTACAAATTTAGCATTTATTTCATTTTGCCTTGCCTTAAAGCTGTTTGTTTAAAAACGTTTCTACTTCTCTTTAGGGAGGACTATGCCTTGTGGCAGAAAGTGAAGAGGAACTAAAAAGCCTCTTGATGAAAGTGAAAGAGGAGAGTGAAAAAGTTGGCTTGAAGCTCAACATTCAGAAAACTAAGATCATGGACTCTGGTCCCATCACTTCATGGGAAATAGATGGGGAAACAGTGGAAACAGTGTCAGACTTTATTTTTTTGGGCTCCAAAATTACTGCGGATGCTGACTGCAGCCATGAAATTAAAAGACGCTTTCTCCTTGGAAGGAAAGTTATGACCAAGCTAGACAGCATATTAAAAAGCAGAGACATTACTTTGCCAACAAAGGTCCGTCTAGTCAAGGCTATGGTTTTTCCAGTGATCATGTATGGATGTGGGAGTTGGACTGTGAAGAAAGCTGGTCACCGAAGAATTGATGCTTTTGAACTGTGGTGCTGGAGAAGACTCTTCAGAGTCCCTTGGACTGCAAGGAGATCCAACCAGTCCATTCTAAAGGAGATCAGTCCTGCGTGTTCATTGGAAGGACTAATGATAAAGCTGAAACTCCAATACTTTGGCCACCTCATGTGAAGAGCTGACTCACTGGAACAGACCCTGATGCTGGGAGGGATTGGGGGCAGGAGGAGAAGAGGACGACAGAGAATGAGATGTCTGGAGGGCATCACCAACTCGATGGACATGAGTTTGAGTGAACTCCAGGAGTTGGTGATGGACAGGGAGGCCTGGCGTGCTGTGATTCATGGGGTCGCAAAAAGTCGGACACAACTGAGTGACTGAACTGAACTGATGCATTATCCACCTTTGTATTCACCTAACATTTAGCACAGAAAAGGTAATGGCAACCCACTCCAGTACTCTTGCCTGAAAAATCCCATGGACGGAAGAGCCTAGTAGGCTGCAGTCCATGGGGTCGCTCCAAGTCAGACATGACTGAGCAACTTCACTTTCACTTTTCACTTTCACACATTGGAGAAGGAAATGGCAACCCACTCCAGTGTTCTTGCCTGGAGAATCCCAGGGACCTGGGAGCCTGGTGGGCTGCCGTCTATGGGGTCACACAGAGTCAAACACGACTGAAGTGACTTAGCAGCAGCAGCAGCATTTAGCACAGTGCCTTGCACATTCAATAAAAGCTTAAGAAGATGAGCACATAAATTACATATATTAACACATTTCCTGTATCAACCTTGAACTAACAAATATAAGAACACAGGGAAATACACTGTTGAAAACATTTCCATTTTTAAGCAGGTTTGGTCAGCCATGTAATTTGAGAACTGGGAACCACCAAAATAATTTATTTATCAACAAATATGCAGCATGTACCATGCAATGTATATGCAACAATGGAAAAAAAAAAGATGTAGTCTTGACCTCATAAAGCTTACACCTAGTAGGAAGACAAACAATAGCATACAAATATATGTTATGAAGAAAACAAACAGTAGGTGAAATGAGGAATTAGAGTAAGGGTGGAGGGTTAGGGCAGCATACATAGGTGCACAGCCTGACAAGCGAAGTCTAAGCTGAAATTGAAGGGTGAGAGTCAGTTATGCAAACAGGAGACTAGTCAGCAGTTTCACACACTAGCAAAGTAATGCTCTAAATTCTCCAAGCCAGGGTTCAACAGAATGTGAACCGTGAATTTCCAGATATTCAAGCTGGATTTAGAAAAGGCAGAGGAACCAGAGATCAGATTGCCAACATCCACTGGATCATCGAAAAAGCTAGAGTTCCATAAAAACATCTACTTCTGCTTTTGACTATGCCAAAGCCTTTGACTGTGTGGATCACAACAAACTGTGGAAAATTCTTAAAGAGATGGGAATACCGGACCACATTACCTGCCCCTTGAGAAACCTGAAGCAACAATTAGAATCGGACATGGAATAACAGACTGGTTCCAAATCGGGAAAGGAGTATGTCAAGGCTGTATATTGTCACTTTGCTTATTTAACTTACACGCAGAGAAATGCCGGGCTGGACAAGGCACAAGCTGGAATCAAGATTGCCAGGATAAATGTCAATAACCTCAGATACACAGATGACAGCACCCTTATGGCAGAAAGAGAAGAACAAAAGAGTCTCTTAATGGAAGTGAAAGAGGAGAGTGAAAAAGTTGGCTTAAAACTCAACATTCAGAAAACTAAGATCATGGCATCCAGTCCCAAGACTTCATAGCAAATAGATGGGGAAACAATGGAAACAGTGAGAGACTTTATTTTGGGGGGCTCCAAAATCACTGTAGATGGTGACTGCAGCCATGAAATTAAAAGATGCTTGCTCCTTGGAAGAAAAGCTGTGACCAACCTAGACAGTATATTAAAAAGCAGAGACATTACTTTGCCAACAAAGGTCCATCTAGTCAAAACTATGGTTTTTCCAGTAGTCATGTACAGATGTGAGAGTTGGACTATAAAAAAGGCTGATCGCCGAAGAATTGATGCTTTTGAACTGTGGTGTTGGAGGACTCATTAAGTGTCCCTTGGACTGCAAGGGGATCCAACCAGTCAATCCTAAAGAAAATCAGTCCTGAATATTCATTGGAAAGACTGATGCTGAAGCTGATACTCCAATACTTTAGCCACCTGATGTGAAGAATTGACTCCTTGGAAAAGATCCTGATGCCACGATGATTGAAGGTGGGAGGAGAAGGGGACGAGAGAGAATGAGATGGTTGGATAGCATCACCAACTCAATGGACACGAGTTTAAGTTCCTGGAATTGGTGATGGACAGGGAAGCTGGGTGTGCTGCAGTCCATGGGGTCGCAAAGAGTGAGACGCGACTGAACTGAACTGAAGGGCCTAAAGGTGTGTGGGTCATGTGCTGCAATGCCAGCTTCAGGGGAAAAGTTACCACAGCACATTCCCCAACCTTTTATTTTTCAATTCTTTTGCTGTTGTTTCTACCAACACTTCTTATCTGATAAGAATTCTCCTGCCTAAATTAAATTTACGCAGATTCTCTTGCCTAAATTAAATGACAGTATTAACTCTGGGGAATGCAAGATTCCTTCCAAATAATACTAATTTCCTTTCAGTCCTTATGACTATTAAATTCATCTCAAAGTGACAACTCTTTCCCAATTAGGAAAGAGTGTTTCCTCTAATATCAGCTTTCATTTTTTGATGTGAAGCCCTCCTGATTGCTAATCAACGTGCTGTATGATTACTTCAACAATTACTTATAGAATGTTATTCTGTCATCAGAAAAAATGCACTGCTGGCTTTCGGAACTGTATGTTGCTCCGGAATATAAGGTGACACAGCAGAAGAATTAAGATTAGAAATCCAAAATTTCAGCATCTGCTCTAGGGCTCTTCCTTACCTTCTGTCTTCTCATTTTGTGAGTGAAAATCAGAGCCAAGTTAAGTTTAGGTTACATAATGGGTTGTCACCTTCTGTCTAAATTATAGTCTAAAAGTACAAAATAATATCAAACTCTCATACTACTTCCTTGTGTGGTCACTATATGGCTATATTCACAAATAGGTTGTGTACATTTCTATCACTGCACATATTACAGTATGCTAACTATCCTCCTAACTGAACTGAATTCACTGAGTCCAAGAACTAAAATTTCTTATATTTTTATATATGCAAATACCTGGCCTAAGTGTACTGCCAAAAATATTAATATACGTTCACATTGCTTAACCAAAACCCACGGGCTGGATCTGTTTTAGAAACAAGAATTTTCATGAATTAAAAAATGTCACAAGGCACACAAACCATTTCAAAACACCTTACATACCAGTGGCCAAGAGCAGCATCTCATAATCAAGCATATTAATATTTCTTCAGCAAAACATAATGGATAATGAAGACTATAAATACCTTTTCATTAGTTCAGGTTGCATTTTGCTCCCAAATGAATTCTATCTCCAAGCTTAAAATGTTTTTGCTTTTCAAAGCCTTTTGAATGTTGGTATTAGAGATATTACGGACTGTATTCACAACAGTGCTGCTAGAAGATGCGATTAATCACTTCGACTCTCATCTTTTTGATGAGACCAGAACAAGCAGTTATACCAGGCAGCTTTTATATCCCATGTTTGGAGACACTTGTTTTATCACTAAGGAATCCAACCTAACAGAGAGGATCAAAAGTTGAGAATGGGGTGGGGGGGGAAGGTGGGAATCCTAATTGTACAATACTGTATTCTTATCGGAGCTGCTCATTAATTATTAACTTAACAAGGAAGTTCCATTTGACTAGATCATGTTAGTTATTTTTTAATGAAAATGGGTAAATAAAACTCCTGTCCCATTACTGCTAACAAGATTATGGAGGCTATCAGCTTTGAATTCTATGGGAAGATAACTGCACTCTTTGGGGACCAATGTTCATAGAAAGAGGGATTCCAAATACAATGGTGAGAAGTAAGCAGAAATGTACACATTTTTCTCTAATTATAATTACTCTAATATAAACCAGGGGAAAATTTCTAGTCAACCTCTCCTGATTGACTTTTATATTATCAGCCATCTTATATAAAGTCTCACATGTTTTTTTCTACTTTTTACAAATGGAAAAAGCTCTGCGATCAAAACCGAGCACACTAAAATCCATTCTTTTCTTTGCATAACTCAAGCCCCACCTTCACTTTGCTTCTGTTACTATTAGATTTTTTTTTCCTCGGCAAAATACCCAATTTGCACTAAAAGACTACAAATCAACTCTGCAGACAACAATGTCTGATAGGATTCAGTCTGGGGATGTTGATTTTCAATCTTAAAATTGCATGGACATTTTAACTGAATCAATTACTTTGTTCACTGTATGATATTAACATTCAGCAAGTGTTTATTACAGAAAAGTGTATTCCATTCTAAAAATGGAAATACCAAGTGTGAAAATGAAATAAATCTTGGATTTTGGCTACGATTTTAGAGCGAAATACTACCTTCTCATATTTTCCTAATTTGTTAAAATAAGAAAAAGAAAACCTAACAAGCTAGATCTTAACAACAAATAAACCAGCACGTTACTTACCTAGTACAACAAAAAAGGTGAACAAAAACTAACCAGACTATTTTTCAGTCTGGAGAAAAACAAACTCCCTGGTCCATTTCTTAGCTGATAACATTCAGTAGGAACGAAAACTAAAATCCTTCTCACTCGATTTCTTGGTACAGGGGACTGACTTCCTCTATACTATCTTATCAAAACGATCAGCATTAAATATTTAAATTATTTAGCTTGAGACCACTTATTAAAAAAAAAAAGCCCCACAGTACAAAATGCCAGTGGTGACTATTCTGTAAAGAAATGGGTCAGAAACATGTTGTTATTCTAGGACGCAGGATCAATCGAGCCAAGGACTTCTGGAATATGCTGCCCCCATGATTCAGGATGCAAGACTCAAGAAACAGCACGCGCGGTCACGACATCCCTGAAGCCACATGACCTTCCTACGAAAGCGGAGCCTGAACACTCATCAACTCATGGAGAACTCCCCCTTTCTCTGAAGTTACAACAAGCAGGGCAGCTGACAGGAGCGCGCTAGTGACATCTCGGCCCCTGACTAGCTAAGAATGGGGTCCCCGTGCTGCGGCTACTCCCCTTACCGTGAGAAGATCTGAGAGGGAGGAAAGGAGGAGAAATAGAATCCTGGTGAAAAAGGCCCTGGCGGGGGTCTAGGGAGACAGGGAGGGACAGCTCCGTGTGTGTGGTGACGCTTTGTGAACAGCTCTGTGGCAGCTAGGCTCTCACCGAGGCTTCCAAGAGAGCGGACTACGGGGACCCCGCGCCGCCCGCCCCGACGAAAAAACCTCGGCGCGACGGGCGGGCGCCGGCCAAGAGCCCCTCCATCGCACCCTCCGACAGCTGTGTGGGCCTTCGCTCCTCGCCCGCCCGCCGGCCCACCCAAGTCACTCAGGGCGCGTCGGCTTTCGACCCGGGCTTGCCCGGCCGAGGCGAAACGAGACGCTCGCCGGATTTTCCTCAGCGTAATCCCTCCGCTGCCGGCCGCGCACTAGTTTTAATCACGCCCCACTCTCCCCCGCCTTCCCCCGCCTGGCCGCCGGCGTCACCTCCGCCACCCGAGCGGTTTCCAGCAGCTTCCAGAAACGTCGCCTCCCCGAACCCAGCCACTCACATATGGCAGGCTCTTACAGTCACCGGCCCCGCCCCTAGTCGTCGCCGCAGTTACAACTGCGGCTGCGGCGGCCGAGCGGAAAGCCACGCCTCTCTGCGGAGGCCGACCGGAAGTGCTCCAGTCTTCCCCTTCCCTGCCGGCTTACGCCCTTTCAGGGCCCCCACGCAGAGCCGGAAGGGGAAGTGTTTCGCCGAGGACTCAAACCGGAAGTTGCTTTCCTAGCGGAGGAGCTCGGGAGGAGGAGCGGGCCGTGGAGAACGTGGGTTGAACGTCGCGCTCTGGCGTGGGAGCCTCAGTTGGAACGGGAGTTCCGAGCGACCCGGACGCGAGGAAGGGCCGAGCCGGCGGCAGGTAAGAGAAGACGGAGTAGCTTCCTTCAGCTTCTGAAGTAGGAAAAGGGGGTGGAGCTGGGGTGATCTGTGGGGATACTTCGCTGATTGAAAGGAGGGGCTAGGCTGGGATGGGGAAAGGCTTGATGAGTAAGGTATTAGAATAGAGTCACAGATTCATTAGCTTGGACTCAGAGAGGTAAATGCTGAAGAGAAACCAGAGGTTTTCCCTCACCCCTCCTTCATAAGGAGCGTGGATTAACGGAACCCTGCGCCTCCTCGGGTTTCCAAGGTTGGGTTTTGAAACTGACGTCTCCTGGTCTGTGATTCAGGACGGCTGGCTTGGGTACCAGACGGGGCTGGGCGCCGAAAGCCAGCCTAGCCCTCGGCTTCAAGTCTGTTGTGGCCTCACCTTTGACAGCTCGCGTGCCGAGCCCGCTTCCTTGGAGGGAAAGCTTAAACGGGTGTAAGGCCTTCTTCGAGCAGTTGGTTCTCTGGGTTTCCCCATTTTGCGCTGGGCTGTGACTTCAGCTTAATTGCTGCTTTCGCTAGCCCCAGGGCCAACTTGACGCTTTGTTGCTGTAACTGGGTCCGTGCTGGGTTAGTACTTGACATTTGGGCTTCTGGAGAGTCGGTGGCTCACAGAAGTGATGAAAAGGGTGGGAGAGGGGAGCGGCTCAGAAAAAAAAAATTGCGGAGGGTGAAGTGGAGTAGATGGTAAGACTGAAAAGCCAGTGGTCTCACAGTGCGGTGGTATTTAGGTCTTAGCATTGCCCTCAGGTAACACTGAACACACGCACGGAGCTGTTTGGACTTTACTGTAATCAGACTGGAGTCATTACTTGATTTTAAGCTGAGCAGCGACAGACTCAGACTTGTTTTTCTTCAATAAAAGCATCACTTTGGCAGTGATAGGGAGTGGAGATGGAGATGAAGACAGAATTGGGGGTTTGAGATGCTTCCAAAGAACTGTCCGCAGAATTTGACGACTTTGACTAGAGAACCACTCAAATTTTCTAGTATGTGTATTTGTAAGCATAGAGGTGCCAAAGTCTAGGAGAAATACAAGCAGCAGGAGCAGGTGGTTTTTTGAAGGGAGGACAATGAGGGCAGTCATTCAGGGACAAATTAAGTTATAAGAACTACCCCAGGGTTTCCTATCTAGGACCAAGTAAGTTGTATTTGAAAGACCTGAATAGCCTACCTCTGTGTTTTTTTTTCAAATGAATTTTCTGTTGCGGCTTCTGCATATTCAGGATTTCAACCACCAACCTACCTGTTTTTTCCATTGAAATTGTTGGGTGATAGGATCAGGAGAGCAAATTTGAATTCTTATCGTGTTTTAACTTTAGTAGAGAGAGAGAGAGAGAACCAACTGGAAAAGTTTTCTTAATCCCTCAGGCAGATGGAAATTTTCAACAGGGAAGATTTGTTCCAGATACGTGGCTTACCAGCTTTTTTTTTTTTTTGAGAATACTGCAAAATGATCCAAGCTATGCTGCCTATTTTCTGCATAATGTATAAAATAGCCCTAAATAGTAGTTAAAATTTGCTGTATGTCTGGTGCTAAACATTTTACACGCATTGCAATTAATTCTTAGAAACATCTAATTTTCCAAATACAGTTTTGAACCTAAAGCCTGTACTTTTAGCCACTCTTGAATCCTAGAAGTTTGACTCTTCCTGTATAGTTCTCTTCTGTGAGTAGGTAATAAACAGAACCAGCCAGAGTTAACAAATTGGTGTTGTCCCTGAGTACTTAAAAGGAAAAAGCACTGAATTTGTTTTTTTACCCTTTTGGCAGTGATACTCAGTAGACTGAATTTGGCCCCCTACCCCCACCCCACCCCTCAGGTTGGCAACATTTGACAGACATTTGGCAACATCTGGAGACATAGTCACAACTGAGGGGTGGGTGTTGCTGGCATCTAGCAGTTGGAGATCAGTGATGCTGCTGAACATCCCCTCAACCCACAGGACAGCCTCCACAACAAATTGATATGGTCTGTGATGTCTGTAATCTTGTGGTTGAGAAACCCTGCTTATGGATGTTTCTTCAGAAATAGCAACTTGAGATCCACTGATGCTTTTCTAAAGAGCATTTTTATTTTTGGAATTATTCCTTGGCTTGAAAGCTGTGTAAAGTATATTCCTCTGAAACAGAATAGCATAACTAGTTTCTAAAATGAATCTGTGAGCCTGTTTCCCAGGAGGTGGTTGTCATAGAATCATGGGTTCTTAGATTTTGGGAAAACTTTTTTCTTGCAAGTGTTCTACAACATCCCTGTGAAGTGGTGCTTCAGTCTGTTCAGAGTTCTCCTTTATCTAGTTTTCCTTGTATTTTAAATCTAAACTACTGTTAACAGTTACTTTCCCTTACACTGAGCTCCAGTCTCATAATTTTGACTTGACTGAATGTGATTCTACTCCAGGGGACTACACTCAAAAAACACTCGTTACATGTGTAATTTGTACTATGACAGTGTTTATATTTCTGTTCTGTTACAAATTATTTAATGTAAAATAAAGTACAGTATTGTCAGCTTTTAAGAAGTGGCACTGTTCTCAGCTGGTGATGTATTCTTGGTAGTTGAAAGCAATAGGAATGTAGGGGGTTCTTTTGTCCTTGTCAGGTAATAGCACAATGGATCTGGGTTTTGTAAAGTACTATCTTAATATAATGTTTATATATTTGTTTTAAATTGTATATAGACTAAAAAGAGGTTTTCAAACTCTGGTCAATATAGTTAAATAATAGCTAACTTTGTTACAAGTTTTGATAAGTTTGCTTTTAAATGAGTCTACTATGAAGACTAGCCCTATTGCTGGTTTATGCCCTTTTCCCACAAATTTGCTAGATTTATAAATAAATTTAGGTATTTTGCTTTCATTTCAAAATAACAATTTTAGAATCTGTTTAACCTAGGGTATATAGTTCTCAAAATATACTTAATGTATATCCATCTTCTAATATAGCATAGCTCTTTTTCAAAGTAAATAGGATTTTTGTTTAATTGTCTATTGACTTTTTTTTTTCCAGGGTTCATTGAGAAATCCTTAGTGCTATTGACATGTTTCAAGGGACATAAATTAGCCAATGACTCGGAATGACGGATTCCCCGAAGAGTGGAAATGGTTTGCCAGTGATTGGACCAGGGGCTGATATAGGGAAATCTTCACTCCACATGGTGGGGTACTTGGGAAAAGTTAGTGCACTTATTTTTTGCCTCAGTGCAAAGTTGGTTTTTTTCCCTCCTGTTTTTGAGACTTAAATTTGGTTTTAATTTTACCAATTAATTCCTAAAAAATTGTATCTTCCACGGAAATCTTAACAGTAATGGCGAAAGACTGTTTTCTGTTTACCTCTCTGTTTCATTGATATGTGAAAGTAGAAAACATAGACCTTATGGTTTACTGTTTGAAAATATTGAACATATTTTCAGTGGTAACTGACGTTAGTTTTTCTCTTGCAAATAAAACTAATGCTATTCTTAACACCTAATTTAACATTTAAAACTAGAATATATTCTTTTTGGAATAAAGCTGTATTAAAGCCTGTATGCATTTCTTTTATTTGCTGTCTTTTAAGATATCTTGCCAGGATGCTTCTAGGTGAAAATTATAAAAAAATTTTTCTGGTTACTTTTCCATTTAACTGTTTGTAATTTGGTAAAATCTGTGAGTGTCTCTATTTTAATTTACTTTTTTTCTCTTTTAGAATTGTGATTCAGCTAAAGTTTTGTCAGATGGGTATTGCCCTGCTTGTAGGGCGAAGGGAAAGTTAAAAGCCTTAAAGACTTACCGAATTAGTTTTCAAGAATCTGTCTTTTTGTGTGAGGATCTGCAGGTAAAGTATTAAGCTTAGATGGTATCAAAGTTTTAGCCTTTTCCTTTTTTGTGCAATGTTTAAATTTATGCTCATTTTGTAGTTTTTAGACTGTATGTTTTTTAATATGTAGATAGTCAAAGTTTCTAGATCTGTCTGGTATGCAATTTTAAATATTCTCAGTTATTTTTCCACTCAGTTTCCTGAGTTATTACATGAAGATGTTAGACTTGTTAGAGGAAGGAATATATTTCAAGATTTTTTTTTTTTAAACCTCATGGGGGCCCTTTAGATGTTGTCACTCTTATCTGTTGGTTAATTAACTTTGGGACTCACTGAAAAAGTTATTAACCTCTAAATATTATATATTTAAGAACTCTAGAACTTCATCTTACAAAACTGAAATTCTGTACCCATTGAATAACAGCTTCTCCCCGTAGCCCTGGCAACTACCATTCTAATTTGTCTATGAATGTGACTATCTCTAGGTACCTCATATAAGTGGAATCATACAGTATTTGTCTTTTTGTGATTTTGCTTAGTGTAATGACCTCAAAGTTTATCCATATTGTACCATATGACAGGAGTTCCCTTTTCTAAGGCTGCATAACATTCTGTTGTTTAATGTGTATATACCACATTTTCTTTATCCACTTCTTTGTACATGGACATTTGATTTGCTTCTACTTCTTGGCTATTGTGAATAATGCTGTAGTGAGTATGGGTGTGCAAATATCTCTTCAAGGTCTTGCTTTCAATTTCTTTGGACAACTTTTTGAATACAAAATTACTGCTATTGATTTTAAAATGTCAATGTCATCTGACATGTGGTAGGGTTAAGGAAGTAATCTCAGGGTATAAAAGTTGAGGATCAAGTTGTTAGTTAATGGTGACTGCACAACTAGTTAGTAATGGAAAAATGAAGAACTTGTCCTGTTAAACTAAAGAATTTCTAAATAAGTGCAATATTAGGAGTATACTGTTCACTTGTATAGAAGATGCTATATTTTAAAATGGAGGATTTAATGCATTTCAGACTTCCCGCATAGCTCAGTCAGTAAAGCATCTGCCTGCAGTGCAGGAGACGTGAGTTCAATTCCTGGGTCAGAAAGTTCCCCTGGAGAAGGAAATGGCCATCCATTCCAGTATTCTTGCCTGGAGAACCCTATGAACAGAGGAACCTGGCGGGCTCCAGTTCATGGGGTCATATAAGAGTTGGACATCTTTCATTCTTAGTGCGTTTCAGTTAGTTGTTGCTGTAAAATGAACCATTTCAAAACTTAGTGAGAGAGTGACTTAATTGCTCACTCATGATTCTGTGGGTTGTCAAGGCAGTTCTTACACTTCCCATTTTCTTGGCTGGTACAGCTAAATTTACTTTATATGGCAGACTGTGGATGCCAGCTCCCAACGGGAACTCAACTCAGGTAGTCAGCCAGGATCTCACTTCTTTTCCACGAGGGTCACTCCATAAGGCTAACTGGGCTACTTACAGTGCAGTAGCTGAAACTAAGAAAGTGTCTTCCAGAAAGAGGGCAAGTCCAGTCAGCCAGTGCTTCAGGCCTCCGTGTGCATCCTGGTGGTTCATGTCCCATCACAGCTAGGCACGTGGCCAAGCCCGAGGCTGTGGCAGGGGGCTGACTCTCGGGCCTGACTACCTGGAGATATAGTTCTTTAGTTCACTAGAGGCCAGTGAGGTGGCTGTCTACCATGCCTGTATAGAAGAAGGCATGTTTTAAGTGAAGGCACATAGGATGTAGATTTCTTGGATCTGTCTTATAAAGTGTTTTGCTGGTGTTCAAGCTTAGGGAAAATTCGTTGGTTATTTTAGTGATTTGTTTACACTTTTGCTATTTGGCTAAAATTGTGTTCATGCACGGTGAAGTCATTAAAATTCAGCCAGTTTGATTCTGAGATCCAGTGTGGTTGTAAAATTGGTCCACTGATGTGCTCTCGAGTTAATACTCAGTGTCAAAACTATGTAACATAGACATTACTCTTTGCAACTTTTTACATTGAAACTACTTTTCTAGTTTTGAATGCCACACAGTATACCTATCCCCCAAAGAATAGTACACTCATCATAAAATTTTAGAATTTTTAATTCATTCAACTTTGGATTCTTTGTTAAAGCAAAAACATGTATGTTTTCCTTGTTAGCCTACACTTAGTAGAGGTAACTTAGTATGGTGTAGCTTAGATTAAACCCTTGACTATTCAGATTAACTAGGAAAAAATTACTCTTTTGAGGACTAAATTTTTGATTAGTTGTTTATCCTTGTTCAAATTTAGATTGATAATATTATATACTCTCTCATATCAAATTAATGCTAACATTTTGTACATATTTTTCATGACATAGAAATGGTAAAGTAAAGCTTGAGCTTATTTGAATTATATTTTTTCTTTCTAGTGCATCTATCCTTTGGGCTCTAAATCACTTAATACCTTAATTTCTCCTGGTTTGGAAGATTGTCACTCTCCAAATAAGCCTCAAAAAAGAAAGATCTTAGAAACCAACTGTGAAGATTCACCTCTTGTAGCAGGTTCCAAAAAGACTAAAAATCGAGGCATTGACGGTGAACAAGTTTTGAACAGTAACCATAATGGAGGAGAATTTGATGGAACCTCACCAGGCTTACCTGGTTCACTGTACAGTGGACAGCAGAATCCAGTTAGGACAGCTGATTCCTGGGAGCCGAATGAGGCTTTGGAAGCTGATACTGTTGACATGGCTCCTGAGAAAGATGCTACCATGGTTGATGTTTCTGGAACTGAAGGGACTCGCCCTCAAAATGAAAGGTGCACATCTGAACTGGAAAAGCCACTGGAGAGCAAACATACCTCATTTTGCCAGTCTTCATGTGTCCAGTGGAAAAATGCACATGCTCTGTGTTGGTTAGACTGTATCCTGTCAGCACTGGTGCACTTGGAAGGGCTGAAAAGCACTGTGACTGACCTGTGCTCTAAAGAGGAGTCCGTGTTCAGGCGGTTGTTTACCAGGTATAATCAAGCCAATAAGCTT
Organism: Moschus berezovskii; assembly: GCF_049115385.1. NCBI lineage: Eukaryota > Metazoa > Chordata > Mammalia > Artiodactyla > Moschidae > Moschus > Moschus berezovskii. The sequence goes on from NC_142472.1 coordinate 56,526,302, forward strand.
CTGCACACCAGTCAGCTGGATGGAGTTAAAGGTTAGTAATAACATTTTATTTCTGTTTAGTTTTTAGAGAGACTAATACTGAACTTATCTCATAGCTCATGAAAAAGATGCCATTAGTACCCGTTGTTCTGTGTCGAGACCTGGGAGCAGGGACCATATTATGAAGCTTAAGGTAATACCAGTTGTGTTACCACGACTGCCCAGAAGGCAGTCTTTTTCAAAAACTAAGAGTAAGGAATCTATGACTATATCTTATCTGTTGGTCAGTGGTGGTCGACATAGAGTCCATCAAAGTAAAACTTTGTAAGTTTTTGAGTTGCTGTAAAGTGGAATAAAGAAGTAAATAGATCACCCATAATCCCACAACTCTCAAAAAATCACTTCATGAAATAGGATACCCAGGAACCACCTCCAACCCAAGATAAAATATTTGCAGTGATTTACATGTACCTTTGTGTTCCTCCCTGTGCCATCCTCTACTTCCCCCGAAGGTAATCATTATCCTAAAATGTGTTTTATCATTTTTTCTTTTTAATAGTTCTTCCTACGTATATATGGCTAAGTAACGTATTGCCTAATTTAATGTTTTGAACTTTATAACATAAGATACACAGTATATTTTTTCTGGGACCTTTTTTTTTTTTCTTCTATAAAGATTTATCTGTAAAGTTGCTTGTATCTGTGGCTCACCAATTTTAATTGCTATGTAATATTTCCAGTTTGTCAAAATACCAGTTTGTAAGTATAGCAGTGCATTTATTCATCTATCATTGGGTTGATTCTTGCCATCATAAATACTGCTGCTGTGACTGTTTTTAGACCAATCTCTCAGGGCCCAAGAGTTTCCCTTGGATCTGCCTTAGGACAGACTCTGAGTTCACACAGACTGGATAAAGGCTAATGGTTTTCCAGAGTGGTTGTACCAGTGTGTCCTCCCATTAGCAATGTAGATGAGATCTTCCTCATCCATATTTCCTCCCTTGGCTATTTTCACACTTGGAGATTTTTGCTATTTGAATGGTATAAAATGGTTCTGATTTGCTTTTCCCCAATTTTAGAAAGGTTGAACAACTCTTCCTATATAGATTGACCCTCGGTTCCCTCTGTGAAGCCTGTTTGTGTCTTATACCTGTTCTGTTGTCATGTGCTTACTGATTTGAGCTTTTATATGTCCTTGTTGCTCTATTTATTTATGTCAGATAGCTTGCTACATCTCCCAGTTTGTATCTTGTGCTTTTGCTTTTTTAAAGATGTCTTTTGATGTACAGAAATTGTTCATCTTTCTTTTTGTAGCTAGTAATGTTTGTGGCTTTAAAAAGAAATGTTTCCTTTATCCAAGATGAGAAAGTCATTCACCTGTGTTTTCACTGAGAAGTCACAGAGCTTTGCTTTTTACATTGAAATTCTTAGTTCAATGGGAGGTAATTGGGTATGGTGTGTGGTAAGGGTTCATTTTTTTTTCCCATTGCATAGCCAGTTTTTCTAGCTCCACCTTTTTCCTCAAGTGATCTGCCATGCCCCCTTTGTCATATTACAGTCTGTGTGTGCAGCTCCTTAGCACTCAGTTTTGTTCTCTTAGTCACTTTGTCTCTGCACCACTACCACACTACGTTAATTATTCGGGCTTTTTAGGTCTTGCTATCCTCATCTTTACTCAACTTGACTTTGATCTTGCAATCTTTTATATAAATCTTATATTTTGTTTCCTGATCTTTGAATATTTTCCTGTCTCTGTACCAGTGCTGGGCTGTTTTAACTATTATGGCCTTTCAGTCTTGGTATCTGGTAGGGGAGAATCCTTACTTTATGCAGTTTGACTTTGGATATTCAGTATTTTATTCATCTTTTACAAGATAATTGTCGTTTTTATAATTGTAATTATATTTGTTCCAGCTGCATTACTGTTGATTGTAAGTTTTCTCTTTTTTTCCAGTGTGATCAGATACCAAAAATTCTGGTCAGTGCTCACTTCATATTACAGGAGACTCCAGATGTTCTCATAGTGAAACGCACAAACTGTGTGTGATCAGCCTTTATGAATTATTTACTTGTAAGAGATTTGAGTGAAAAAATCTAGTAGCCTAAGAGTAATTAGAGTTAGGTGCATATGGAGGCTTTTACTCAGAATAATTTTAGTTAATCTTAGTTTCTTAATTTTGTTAATCTTAGTTTTCTGTCAGTAATTTTGAGGACTTTTGCCCTAAAGAATGTCAAAAACATGGACAGGTATGTGCCCAAAGATGTTCATGATAATAGTATTTATAATAGTTAAAAAAAAAAAAAAGAAAAATCTTAAACGTCCAGTGATAGGGAATGGCCAATAAAACTATGGTTCAGTTGGAGTGTAATAACTAGCCTGCAAAGTTTTAATGAAGCACATTTGTGTCAAAAAAGCAGAATGTGGAGTTGTACAAAATGCAATGATGTCAGTGAAGACCCCTTCATGCCCTTCTTCCTTCCCCTCCCCCAAAAAAAGATGTAGAAGGAGGGAAACATACCAAATGTTTGTTTGGGAAGTAATCATAATATTAAGACTCCTTATAAATTTATCTGTTCCTGTGATCTAGTTAAGTTCAGTAAAAGTTATAAAGAGAAGATTAACTGATTAGAAGTTGTCTTAGCATAAGGAACAATTGCATTGAAAGAAATGGCGTCAGATGTTTCAGAGATGGGCAGAATATTAACATGTAGCTCTTTAGCTAGGCCTGTGATTATTTGGGTAAGAAAAACTCACTGGGATTTTACTTGGGCAGAATGACGTTGAGCCAGGCAGTCAGTACTAACGATACTGTGCTGTTAAAAAAGACTTAGGGAATGTATGGGACTTCCCTGGTGGCTCAGATGGTAAAGCATCTATCTGCCTGCAATGCAGGAGACCCTGGGTTCGATCCCTTAGTCAGGAAGATCCCCTGAAGAAGGAATTGGCTACCTACTCCAGTATTCTTGCCTAGAGAATCCCATGGACACCCCATGATGGGCTGCAGTCCATGAGGTCACAAAAAGTCAGACACAAGTGAGTTGACTAAGCACATAAACACATGATATACTACAAAGAGAAGAAGAATTAAGGTTTTCTATTTTGTCTCTAGAAAATTTGTTGACTAAGAAACTTTCATTTTTGATAATATGTTAATTGTCTATAGAAAGATACAGGTTGGTGAGAAATCAATGATGTTCTATATTTTATTATTAGATGGAGATTGTAAAAAGCTTCCTTCAGAAATATTTGCAAAGATAGAGACCTGTCTGAATGAAATCAGAGATGAAATTTTTATTAGACTTCAACCTCAGCTTAGATGTACATTAGGTAAGTAATTTGTGGAATTTAACTGTATTACTCATCTGCTGTAAAGACATACTTATGTCATAAGGAAATACAATACTGTTTTATTACTTGGGATGATCAGATTCTTGGAAGGGAGAATCTGGGTAGAAACGTATCACTGGTTAAATCATTCAAGGATGGAGTTGTTTTATATAAATATGCACGCATGTGTTTCATCCCTTCAGAGTGGATGCAGTTCTCAGAGCCAGGTCAGCACTCAGGGGTTACACCATTGGCTGCTTTCCCTGTCCTTTCCCCCAGTAGACTACTCCAGCCACTCATCTGTGGGGTGGGGACTCATCCCAGAGGAGCCTTGTCCATAAGATCGCCAGAGTGTAGATTGAGGGACTCCCATGTTGCATTTTGAGGCTATCAGTTCCCTCCTAGAGTGACCTGAGATGTTTTATTCAGGTTCCCAGTTGAATTTTAAAGAGTGGTTTCTTCCCCAGTCTGAATCACCACCCTGCTTATCCCTGCTCGTTATAAATATTTGGCAGATTGTGTCTTGCTCTACTGCTGCCTTGGATGTGGATTTCTGTATAACAGAGAAGGGATGTCTGAAAATTGTGCACTCATAGCAATTGGGTAGGCATGTAGCTCTTCCTATAGAGTAGCCTCCTCTCTGTACCTGCACTACTCAGTCAGCAGTGAGAAGGGGCTACGTTAGTGCTTAAGGTCTTACTAATGAAACCTAACATTTGCTTCTGGGAGCAGGTTGGAATCTTAAAATGTGTGTGTCCTCATTCTGAATAATAGCATGTATCCTAAACCACTAAAGAAAGAGAAATAGAATCTGTACTGGCTTGGAATGTTGGTTACATTTTTAAGATCAGCCAGACACTTCATCATTTTCATTACTTTTTTTAAAAAATACATTGTAAGCTATCCTCTCTGCTCTCCCTCCTCACAGTTTAAGAAATCTTACAACTAATACCCTTTTTGTACTCTTTACCAATTATTCCTTACCTCACCACAAAGGTAACTGCTATCTTCAATTTGATATTTCTTTTCCTTCATTGTATATATGTTTGTTTTTTTTTAGGAAAAAGCCAGTATTTTATGGTGTCTACGTATTTATGTAAGTGTAGAGAGTAATTTAGTCTTTGAGTGTTGTATAAGGATAGACAGACCAATAGAACAGAATAGAAAGTCCAGATCCAAACCCACCCCACCCCCCCCACCCCACCCCCAGCACCCCATTTGGTTTCTTCTTAATGGTGATGGTTGGTTCCTGATTGGGGGGAGGGGAGGAGGTGTGGGTGGGATTAGAGCCCTTCTTTACAGCATAATTAGAAAGAAACTTCCAGTATTCACATATTTAAAGACCTAAACATGAAAAGCAGAATTGTAAAACTTTGGAAAAAATATAGGTCTCTATCTTACTAGAGATTGGTGACTGCAGTTACATCAAAGTTTAAAACCTCTGTGTAAAGATAAAACAAAGAAGTAATATCCAGGATATCTTATGAAAAATTCTTGTACATCAGTTTAAAAAAAAAAGAAAAAACCTGATAGAAAAGTGGCCAGACACATTAATGAGCCAGTAACAGAAGAGGAAACCTGAATAGCTAGACAGGAAGGAGTCACTGAAAAGCTTGCATCCTGATGAACAAGATACTTAAGGGAAATATGCAAACTAGGTACGATGGTCTCCCATCTTTCATTGGTCCAACTTTTGATTTTTTTCCAGTTTACAATGGTGTTAAAGAGATAAATGCAATCAGTAGAAACTGTGCTTCAAGTTTTGAATTGTGATCTTTTCCTAGACTAGTGATAAGCCCTATGATACTCACTTGTGATGCTGGGCAGTGGGAGTGAGCTGCAGCTCCCAGCCAGCCATGCGATCACAAGGGTAACAACTGATATGCTTACAACCATTCTGGATCCAGTCCAGCATCCTGCTTTTCATTTTCAGTATAGTGTTCAATAAAGTACATGAGATATCCAGTACTTTATTATAAAATAGACAGTTGTATTCAGTGATTTTGCCCAACAGTAGGCTAATGTTAAGTGTTTTGAGCACGTTGAAGGTAGGTTGGGCTAAGCTTTGATATTTGGTAGGTTAGGATTAAATGCCTTTTCAACTTACGATATTTTCCATGATGTATAGGTTTATTGGAACATAACCCTGCCATGAGTTGAGGAAGATCTATAATTGAGCAGGAGTTGGGGTTAAGAAAGTAGAGACAGAGAAACCATTTAATTTAGACAGGAGGTTATTAAAATTAGAAGTAAACTTTGGTATTGTATGTTTCTCTAATAGGATGCTTTAGACACGTAAGACTGATAAAGGAAAAATAATTAAGATCAATTTAGGAGCTGTGTACATTACCTAAATGTACATAAAATGGTCTATAATCATATAACTTATTCAATTGTGTTTTGAGCTCTTTTGTGATAGTTTGATTTGTTGAGAACTAAATATTTTTTAGAGCTAAAGATTATGTTGTCATAATGCAATATAAATTAGGCTTCCCTGGTGGCTCAGAGGTTAAAGTGTCTGCCTCCAATGCGGGAGACCCGGGTTCTATCCCTGGGTCCGGAAGATCCCCTGGAGAAGGCAATGGCAACCCACTCCAGTATTCTAGCCTGGAGAATCCCATGGACAGAGAAGCCTGGAAGGCTACAGTCCACAGGGTTGCAAAGAGTCAGATATGACTGAGCGACTTCAATTGTGTTTTGAGCTCTTTTGTGATAGTTTGATTTGTTGAGAACTAAATATTTTTTAGAGCTAAAGATTATGTTGTCATAATGCAATGTAAATTACTTACTTTTTCACTTGATATTAGTTTCAACAGTAATTAAAGGCTGATAACTAATTACAGACTCATGCTATACTACACACTCTTTATGCATATGATGTTCATTTTTAGGAGATTAACTTATTATTTCATTCTGTTTATGAAAGTATTTTGTTTTGGATTTCTGTTTTTTTGTTTTCTTTTTTTTTTACAAAAATAGCAGTGGGACTATAAAATAACCTTTGTGACCACTGATACTGATAGAGTGGTGCCTAAGACCACTGATTCTGAAGCAGGAAGATCCACTGTTCTGCCTTTCAGTGCAGCCAGCCAAGATGACTCCTCTCGACTGTGTTCCAGACAAATGTAGTTCCAGGGTTGGGGAGAAGCGAACGTCAGAAGTGAAGCTGTCCCAGGGGAGGGAGGCGATGGCAGGGCTCGGATTAGTCCTTGGGCCAAATCAGTAAGGCAGCATCTAAGCTCCCCAGAGGATAGAAAGGAGGGAAAGCAAATGGAGGATATGTGTGAGGAGAATCTAAATCCTCCTCCTAACGTGCTGCTCTCCAAATTGGAAGACAGAATCCACAGTTCAGCTTTTGTTTTAATGGCAACAAAATTCAGATGTTCTTTAGTTTTAAAGTTGTTGAAGTTTAATTGTTAAAAGATTAAGAAGAGTAGTGGCTGAGGAGTCTGGTCCTGTGAGCCTGGTACGTCATGGCCTCACCACTTTGTAGAACAAGAGAGTCAGAGTAGAGATGGCTTTTTTTCATGGTTTTGTCCAACTCGGAAATTATTATCCTACAGTGTTTCTCCAGTTATATTATTTTTAGCATCTGTACCAGACACATCTACATATTTTTGCTTTGTTTTTATGATGCTTTAGAACTGTCACAGTTCTGAGGATTTCTTTTTTCCCTGAGAAAAGCTTATCTGAGGAGACAGTATGAGTCTTTTGTATCTTTATCTTAGGTGTTTTCATAAGTGTCACCAAGACAAATGAAAGATAGTGAGTGTCAGTTAAAATGATGGACATTTTTAGAAAGTGCTTCGAAAACTTCTCTTGCCCAACTGTGAATAACTTACCCTGTTATATATACATATTCCCATGTAGTCATACTGTGAATATAGTGAGAAAAGACAATTTGTAATTTTTTTCAGTTCATTATGAGCAATAATTTTTCTTTTTCTTCTTCAAGGTGATATGGAAAGCCCTGTGTTTGCATTTCCCCTGCTCTTAAAAATAGAACCCCACATTGAACAGCTCTTCACATACTCTTTTTCTTGGAATTTTGAATGTTCACACTGTCGACACAAGTATCAAAACAGGTTAGTGTTTCTATATTCTTTAATGGATTCATTCTGTTGAAAATGTCTCCAAGTAATGAAATATGAAGAAAACTTGCTTCCACTTGTAGCATTGCTGTCTTTACCCTTGATAAAATTTCCTTTTGTGTATTGAAGTTTCTCCACCATTAAGATTAAAAGGAAAAAGTTGAGCCCCCAAAACTGCAATATTTACTTGCTTTTTCATACTAAAAGAGTACCAATAATAATAATAATAAACAAACATAAATGGTTTGATAGATTACTAGAAGGAATTTTGTTAAGTTCTTTAGTGGGAAGTGAGGACTAATGGTGAAGTAGCACAGTCCCTTGCCTCCCCCACTTCCGCTGGATTCCCCACTGAGTAAGTACATCTCTTAGAATTCTTTGCAAAGCCATATGTGTTTTGTTTACTCCTATATTAGAGACTAGGGCTTTTGTTTGCTTGTTTTCAACATTGTGGAAACTTGATTTTAGGCTCCTAGAGTCTGGCAGCAGATCTCAGAGGTAACTTATGCTCTCCCATTCCTTCCCTTAGTCCTATGAAAGACCAGCCACCACCAGAATCCTTCTACACGTGAACTGTCTCAGCCATGCTTTCTACTTCCCTGCTGCCTCTAGGTGAGGATTAGAGAGATCACGATTGTTGTACATGACCCTGAGATTGGTACTCAGGACGAAACATGGAGAAGAAAGAAGCTGCAAAGTTATTTTGCTTCCATACACCTACCATATTAAAAAACATAGAGAAATTAGGTTTTGGAAGAGGAGTCAGGGAGAGAAAATTTATCAGACATGACACCTTTGCTGTGTCCATATATGAGAAAGTCACTGGCTGGCTGGCAATTAAAATATGACCACGCTGGTTCTGTTGGTCATTTATTCAAACTGTTACAGTAGAGGTAAATCCTTTCCTCTTTCCTTGAATTCACCTGTTAGTAAACTAGAAAATTTGGAGTCTCCAAGTTATTGAATAAATATATATGAAAAAATACTACTTTAGATATTCATTATCTTAATTGAGACTATTTTCAGGTATTTAGGGATTAGTTAAGGAGAACTGAGTGTGAGAGAATACTCTAGGAAATCCAAGCTGTAGAACTGGGAAGCATTTGTTTTTTTTTTAAATCAGTTAAGTCAAAAGGACTAGAACAGAGTTCAGTCGCTCAGTCGTATCTGACTCTTTGTGACCCTGTGGACTGCAACACACCAGGCTTCCCTGTCCATCAGGGAACAGAATAAGACTTAGCATTTCACTCATACCTAGGACTTAAGTAACTTTGTGTGAGTATTAGAACAAACATCTGCTTCTAGGTCTTCTGGCATTGAGTTCTATAGATTATCTGACTTTCTCCTCGTTTGACATGTGTGGAAACTGAAACTTGAAAGGGGTTAGATTGATGCCTGAGGTGACAGACTAGTAAGTGGAACAACTCAGGCTTAGGTTTTCTGTTCCTTCAGACTTTCCTGCTCACTGCGGTATGGTGCCTAATCTCCACCTGGGTCTTAAATAATATAAATAACAGAAACAAGCCTGAAGACGACAGTCAACTTGATGATAGCTTTTCCAGAATCTGTATCTCAGTTGTTTGACAGCTTTTCACTGAACATATTCTCTGTGCCAGGAACTCAGCAGAAATCGTCTTTATTCTGGCCAAATTCAGAGTTAGGGAAGTGATATGGAAACCTAACAGAGGGCCAGTGACTTAGCAGGTATTTTGATCTGTTGGCTTTGAATACAAAGTGAAAAGTGCATTTTGGAGCCATATGGAAAAACTCCTGAGAGCTCAAGGGAAAGAATCCACCAACCACTTGCCCCCCTCCCTTTTTTTTTCAATAAAAGTTTTTTGCTCTAAAAGTAAAAGTAGTCAGAGGGGAAAAGCTTAAAATGAAGTGGCATTTCATCGAAACTTACTTTCACTTAATCTGGTGGAAGAATATCAGCAAATTTGTTCATTTGTGTGCTGCTGTTTTTAGTGCTAGTTCAAAGAGTTGGACACGACTGAGTGACTGAACTGACCTGAAGAGCTTTTGACTTGATTCAGAAGATAGTTTCTGCAGGCAGTTAAAGACCCTGGAGTTGGGCTCCCTGAACTCATTTCATGTCTGTCGGGTTTATCATCTGATGTGCCTCATTTTCCTCATCTGTAAAATGGGGATGAAAGGCGCACCTGCCACAGGGATGGTTTGGTAGATGAGTGTTTGGCTTGGTGCCTTATATGCAGTACGTGCTCAGGAATGTGAGATGTCATGTGGGGCATTAATGCTTATTTGCTAAGACAAACTCCCTTTTATTAATGAAAAATAGGAGCCTTTACTTAATACTTATCTTTGGAAACTGAGAATGTAGCAGAAATAACAGTGCGTTTGTTGATAACTTTATGTGGTTTTGCCTTTAAAATGTTAGCTTCCCTGAGAATTGATCTATTTGTAACAGCCTGTGCTTACCTGACACATAAGTTACTGGTATTCGTTGTTATTTATAAAAGAAGGTGGTGTCTCTTAGATAATAAATAATTGCTCTTTTAAAGATACTGTTAATCGAGTTGAATTGTAGTGTGCAACTGTAAAAATCATGTTTGCAGATGCTGTTGCTATCAAATATTCAGGCTTAAGTGCAAAATTTAGAACTCACGTAAACTGTGAAAACCGTATTTTTTCACAACTGATATTCTTATAGTTTAAGAGTCAAAATAGTTTAAATTGTTGCTATTCCCAAATATATGTTTTTGTAAGTGCCCCTTTTCATTTTTGGTTGTTAGTAATGGATAGCCAGATGGTGAATTTTTTGAGTAAGGATGAACTCTTAATACATTTGAAAGCCTTAAAGCAGTGGTCCTTCACTCGGGGCTCTTTCCTGCCCCGTGGGACGTTTGGCAGTGTCTGGAGATAGCTAGTTGCTGCAGCTGGAGGCTGTTACGGCCTCTCGTGTGTAGCGAGGCCAAGAATGAGGCCCAACATCCTCCAGTGCACAGGTCAGTGCCCTCCAGCGAAGAATAATCCAGTGCAAAATATATAGCAGCAGTATTGCCCTTGAGAAAACCTGCCTTTAACATTTTCATCTCATAGCTGAGGAACTATAGATAATTAATGTGGAGACTCCTTACAGAGAACTTTACTAGGGTAGGGTTAGGAAGGAACGTTGACATTCATTTGCAGGAATAGGAAAATATGAATAAATAAAGGAAAGTGCCTTCTGTTTTAGACATTGATTTAAGGTAATATGAATGAATTTAACTTAATCAAAATTATGTCTTTTTTTTTTTTCAATAGATGTATGAAGAATCTGGTCACCTTTACAAATGTCATCCCTGAGTGGCACCCACTTAAGGCTGCCCATTTTGGCCCATGTAACAATTGCAACAATAAGTCACAAATAAGAAAAATGGTGTTAGAAAAGTGAGTTTAAATTCCCTTACTATTTTTAGAACAAAGTGAATGTGGATTTACTTTTTCTTTTTTTTCCAGTGTGTAGTAGTGAAAGTGATGACTGCAACTTGCTTTTCAGAAGTTTGAGTTAACATAGGTTTATGAATTGCCAAAGTGCTTCTCTCTGTCAGGAGCTCTGGTAAGCTGTTCAGGTGACACACCACTGCAGTTGACTTAGGGTAATTGCCTGACCCCACACCTACTATCTCTCTTCCTTTTTTTCTTTATCTTCTCTCTCTTTTTAAGCTTATTAAACTTCCATTTCCTCACCTCTATCAAGTGCCTAGAGTCATTAGAATTCTGGGATTTCCTTAACCTGATTTCAAGAACTAACATGATTCAAAATGAGCCATAGGCTCATCTGTCTGAGTTTCCATCTTCTCCCAGACTTCAGCGTGCTAATTCTTCATCCTTCCATAAGCTTACTGCTGCCATTGAGCAGATGTATCAGTTCCACGTTCAGAGAAGGCAATGGCACCCCACTCCAGTACTCTTGCCTGGAAAATCCCATGGATGGAGGAGCCTGGTGGGCTACTGTCCATGGGATCGCGAAGAGTCGGACACGACTGAGCCGACTTCACTTTCACTTTTCACTCTCATGCATTGGAGATGGAAATGGCAACCCACGCCAGTGTTCTTGCCTGGAGAATCCCAGGGACAGAGGAGCCTGGTAGGCTGCTGTCTCTGGGGTCACACAGAGTTGGACACGACTTAAGTGACTTAGCAGCAGCAGCAGTTCCACGTTAGGTACTTTCTCTCTGTTTTTTTGTTAATACACTCACACATATGTACCTCCTCTGTAACTTTGTCCCCACCTAAAGGACATGTTTTGAGGTTTCATTTGATGTAGTAAAGAACCAGTGACATTAACCTTCTCCTCCCTTTTCCCGATGGCCTTGGATGTGCCAAGAAATCCCTCACAACCTTTCCTAATGGTTTTGTTTTCATCTAAGTAACAAAATCTCAGTTAATCTACTAGTGCCAAGACCTAAAAGGAGAAAAGAACAGCGCCCCTCCTAGTCCATACCAGGCACCTGCTTTAAACCTTTAAGGTAGCTTTCACTTTGACATTTCAGTACAGTGTACCTTTGCCACCTTTTAAAATAGTTGAGGACTGGGGCTCTCACACCATCACCTGGGCCCCACTTGTGTTTAACCTCTCCCTGTCCTTCTAATTGACTACATTTTTTGGTTAAATCAGTACTTCAGTGTTTATTATGAGTATACATACATCCATTCTCCTGCCAAGGAGTATATGTGGTTGTATTTCATCTCTTTCATAGCTCTTTATTTTTCCTGGAGTTATTGATTGCCTGTGTTTTCATTTGCTTTGTTATATATGCATTGTGAATTTTCTCCAAATGCCCATTAATTTTCTAAACACTCAAATGCTTCACAATTTTTAAATTCTCCTCCCCACTTTTGGCATCACAGGTCAATATGTGGCAAAAAACAGAATTTATTGATATAGACAGTTTTTCAGGACTTTTTATTTATAGTTACGTAAAGACTAGATTATTCTCTAATAGAAAGATTGACAAGGGATAATTTGTAAATTATCCCTTGTCAGTTTGGATAATCTACATTTATGGACACTGATTCAAGTTTATTTCAGCTGAATAAATGTTGATAAGCTAAGTAAGTTTTGACATCTGTTTAAATATTGGGAAAAGAGATATTCAACTCTTTTTGTAAATCCTGAAAGTTCTGTTAAATTTAGTTATTTGAGGCCTATTCTGGGTTCTGTTCTCTGGTTTGTCATGTTATTGTAATAATGTATATTTGAAATTACAGATGTTTTGAAATTTATAGTAAATCAACCAGTATGTTTTCTTTTCTACTTCCTTAGAAATAAACTTTTTGTAAGTAGAATTTTAACATGATGGGTCTGTTTACTTCCTGAGAAAACAGAGAAATAGGCCAAATTATTAGCTTATTCGATTTTTTTAAATGTTTAATATCTTAGGTTTGTTATTTTATTTCGCGTATTACCTGTCCCATCTAACAAAAAAGCAGTTAATTTGGGCACTTGGTGCCAAAGAAAATTCTCAAAGGTCTAGATTTTTTTCTTTTGATTCTGTGAAGTAGTTTTCAAGAGATCTTCTGTAAGCCAAAGCAGTGTTGCGGCTTACAGAGCAAGTTTTGTTTAATGGCCTGTGTTAGAGCTTTACTGCATGATGGCCTCCAACTGTCAGTGACACCATTCTGAGAAGGGTGTACTGTTACACACGTCTTCGAATGAGTTCTCCATTTCTAATTAAGGCACACATCTGGAGGTTCTCAAGAAAAAGCAGTGCAATTGGCCTTGGGAGTGTTATGTGTGACTCACTTGCCTCAGACCATCTTTTGTGCAGCCGGACACATAGCATCACATTCATTTGACTTCTCTTGCCTTTCTCCCCTACAGAGTCTCTCTCGTATTCATGTTGCACTTTGTGGAAGGCTTACCCCATAATGACTTGCAGCGCTATTCATTTCATTCTGAAGGCTGTCTTTATCAAGTAACTTCTGTAATTCAGTACCAAGCAAATAATCATTTTATAACATGGATTTTAGATGCTGATGGTAAGTGCTTAAACGTTTTTCTTTCATGGTAATAGGCGTAGGGACTGAACTCTAGTTTGTTGTTCTTTTAAGACAGACATTGCCTTGACATTCTTTTCTTTCTTCTTGTCCTTGCCTGTTACAACCCCACCCTCTCCTCTACCCCATCACCCTGCTTTAGAATCACTCCTCATGGCTGCCTTTGTTTGTTTATATCAGCATGTTAATGAGTATACACATGCATATGCATATTTCTTTTTTAAACAGAGATTGAGGTGAGAGACTACTGTTGGTTTATAGTTTGCTGTTTTTCACTGAATGTTCTTCCTGGGGATAGTTTGGATACGTATCACAATATGCTTATAAAGGCACTTTGCAAATGGAAACTCATAGATGTTGCCTTAAAGTTTTACCCTACTTCAGAATTTAGGGGGGGGATTAGTTCTCAATAACTTAAAACTTTGAAAAAAAATTTTGGTTTTCTAATTGCATTCTAAAGAATCAAAAATCCTCTTCAGAGAAAAGAGGTTAGGTGTTTTCCAACTTTGACAAGTATATTAAAATTGTATGGTTAGCTTATAAAATATGTCCTGGCTCTTCTCTAGAGCAGTGAATCAATCTCTGAGGGTTCAGCCCAAACAGTAATTAGATGGTTCTAACATGTTTGTGGTGGAGATCCACTGACCTAGGCAAAGAAAATATTCTCAAAGTTTTAATAGGTATAGGATAAGAAGTAGTGGGTTCAGATTGTTTACAAGGCTGTATCGACATACACTTATTTAGCCGTTAGTTTTGTTTGGGATTTTTTGGTGTTTTAGAGGGGGTACTTAATGTCTTTCCCTGTCATTGATCATCTCATCCCTACTTGACAAATGAGAAAACAGGAGCTCAGAAATAAGAGCAGACACCCAAAAACCTAAGCTTTTATTTTTTTCCTAACTGCCCCCCCCCAATAAAATAATCAAATTAAATGTTGGTACTTGAGGTAACAAGCTTCATTTATCTTGAAAATTCATATATATGAAAAATTTAAATCTGTTTTCTGATATTGTTAGATAATCAGGTGATTTTGCACTCTCAATTCCAGAAGTTAAAGATACTTCTGTCTTGATTTTTATGAGCATTTTAGTAAAGAGTACACAATGCCTCAGTTTTTCACATTTCTGGATGTTAGTCCATAACTTTTGTTATCCAAATTCAAGGACTTGACATTCGGCAGAGAAAAATGGTGACATAAGGGTAAGGCCATGTTTTCAAGTTCTCTTTTGGTGGGTATTCAGTAGTAATAGCAGTTTAAAAGACCAGAAGAAAGTTAACCTAGGATAGTGGTCTGTTTGAATGTCTAACCTCTTTCACTTTCATTCCCCAGGAAGTTGGCTAGAATGTGATGACTTAAAAGGCCTGTGTTCTGAAAGGCATGAGACATTTCAGGTTCCTGCTTCAGAGATACATATTGTTATTTGGGAAAGAAAAACATGCCAGATGACAGATAAAGCACCTGCCCACCATCCACTTAAAAAGACTAGTGACCAGTATGCTTTTGGCGACGAGAAACAAGAGTCTCCAGCAGCATGTTCTGCAGGTGAAGCTGCCTCAGCTGAACCGTCCTCAGGAACGCACCCCACAGATGTGACCATGTTTCCTAATACCCTCTCACAGGATGAAGTCGTAGCTTCTGGACATCATTCCCTTCCAGATCCGAAAGGTTCAGTTGACAGCAGTATCTTACCTTTGACACTTGAAGAAGTACAGTCCAACTCTGAAGGTGTTTTATTAGAACACAAACCTGTGGCAGAAAATGCTGGGGTTGTTGAAGCAAACATTTTGCAGTTAAAGGAGCCACTCACAGCTTTTTTAGTGGCCCCATGCGAGGACAAGCTTACCCACAACCAGTCTATGGATTTAAGCTTTTCATCCCAACTCTTAACTATGTCATCAGTACAGGTGACTACAGAAGATACTGTAGTTACTCAGCCTGTGAATGATACTCATGCTGCTGACCTTATACAGCAAGTAAAGTCAGTGGACACTGAGGGTGCAGTTGCCCTAGAGAGGAATGCTTCATTGAAACAGTTTCTTGCACCAGAAACTGAGAAGTTAAATCCAGAACAGCATGTTACATCTCAGGTATCTGATTGGAAGGAAAAAGAAACCACAGCATTTCCTCACACTGTAACAGCTAAGCTGTTACAGAATCCACCTCTGAAAGAGAACCAGAAGAAACCATTTGTGGGAAGTTGGGTTAAAGGCTTATTAAGCAAGGGTGTTTCTTTTATGCCATCTTGTGTTTTAGCTCATAACAGAAACACTGTGACTGATTTGCAGCCTACAGTTAAGGGGGCAAGTAATTTTGGTGGCTTTCAAACTAAAGGTTCAAGACAAAAGGCCAGCCAGGCCTCCAGGAAAGCTCACAGGAGGGCAGCTAAGCCACCTCTGGTGAGTAACTCTCCTCCAAGCCATCAGTCACCCGCCAGCACAGCTTCCCCTCCCAATGCTGATGGCATTGGTGATTCAGAAGTTTTGAAGAGAGGTAAAAGCGCCTCCTGTGGAGCTCACCTCAACCACAATTCTCATGGAAATGAAAATGGTATTTCTTCAAACCATGGAGACACAATTGAGGGTCAGATTCATAAACTCCGTCTGAAACTTCTTAAAAAACTTAAGGCAAAAAAGAAGAAATTAGCCTCTCTGATGTCTTCCCCCCAAAACGGAACACTTCCAAGTGAACCTTCCGAACAGGTGTCCCATTGTGGGTCTCCAAATGACGGTGAGTCAATAGAAGGCTTGCTACAAGAACTGCAGCGTCAAATTGACATTGCCGATAATAAATCAGGGTGCACCACAGCTCCTGGTGTCTCCCCGTACGGTGGTCAGACGCATGAAGAAATTCTAGCAGAATTACTGTCCCCAACCATTGTGGTTTCAACCGAGCTCTCAGAAAACGGGGAGGCTGACTTCAGGTATTTAGAAATGGGAGATAGTCACATCCCGGCACCAGTTCCCAATGAATTAAACAGTATTCCCCACAACACACATCTGAGGCAGGAGCATAATTACTGCAGCCCCACCAAGAAAAACCAGAGTGAACTTCAGCCAGATTCACTCACAAATAATGCCTTTATTAGAACATTGAACTCGGAAAGTCCCATGAAGACTGATATTTTTGATGAGTTTTTTTCTGCTTCAGCGTTAAATTCTTTAGCAAATGACACATTAGACTTACCTCATTTTGATGAATATCTGTTTGAGAATTGTTGAATGCTTTTGGCTCTAAAATTTTTAGTTTAATATTTATTACTACTCTTGGAAAAATTGTATTTCTAGGTAGTGTTTGACACACTGGCCTTGTCACAAACAAAATATAAGCTACTGAAGGTTTTACCTCTCCAGTATCCTTACCTGGAGAATCCCATGGACAGAGGAGCCTAGCGGGCTATAGTCATGGGGTTGCAGAGCATTGGACACGACTGAAGTGACTTATCTGTAGCAGCAGCATGCCCGTGAATCCTGTGATGTGTTTCATGAGTGTAAATAATGATGAATGTGTTCTCCTTTTTGGCTTCATTTTGTGGTTGTAGGTGAATGAGGATTTGAAAATGTTAAAAATGAAAAGTAGTGTATAGTTTCTAGCAATTTGTACAGTTGGGTACACTAAATTTCTTCATTTCATATTTTAGTTTCATTGGTTCAGGAAAAACGCTAGTTGATACAAACTTAAGTGACTATATGGTATGTGAACATGTGACTGTTTTTGCTAGTGGTGCTGTGGTCTTAGACAAGAGCCTAAGCATGTTTCTTGTACCAGTAGAGTGGTATACAATGTAAACTACCCCCTCACCCCCCATATAATTTGTCTCCTCTTTCTCTCCTTAAAAAAGATGGCAGGAAACTCGTAACTAGAATGTTGCATAATGTTGTGATCAAAAAATGATCTGTAAAAGGAAAAAGTAATGTATTTTTGTGTTGATGTGCTAAGAGATTATAAGTATCATCTTTCTCCCCTAAGACACTTATTTCTGTAACCAAAATGGAACACACCATCTAACAGTTATGTTTTGGCAGAAATAGCCAGTACTTACGGCTTGCATACGTTGGGTTCTCTTATAAATGAAATGTTAATTCATTTAAACCTCAACGTTCCTATGAGCAAAGTACTCTTATCACCTTTAACAGTTAAGGAAACGCCATCAAGCTAATAAGTTGTAGACCTGGCAGTGAGTAGAGTGGTTACTACAGCAGTAAGAGGTGCTGAATTTATATGTTCCACCTGTAGCTTCATTTAAACTTTGGGTGCCCAAACAGCACCTCCTTCTGTATTAATTTGAATTAGTAGCAGATTTACTAAGGTTTAAGGGTGGCCATCTTGGGGAAAGAATACTTTGCTAGGGACTCAGAACTTTAGAATTGATTGGTCAAATTTACTTCCAAATCTCCCTCCCTTCCCTTTTTTCTAATTACAAAAGTGACATGTTTATTATAAGCAAAAACTGGGAAAATACAAGAAAACACCAAGATTTCAGAGAATTCATCTTAACATTTAGTGATAATAACTACTGCAGACATTTTCATGTTTTTATGCATTTAGACTTTTAAGAAATGAAAGCTTCTGTTGTACCTGTTTGTTAATGATCTGTGTTCATGTTTAATGAGCATTTTTTCTGTCTTTAGTTTTTGACACCTTTTGGACAGCTATGTAATGTTACATTGTATTACCACTGTTTCATCAATTTATATTTTGAAGTGATTTGTACTGTTTTGTTATTGTTTTTTTTTTTTTTTACTAATTTCAAAACATTTTATTTGGAGAATATTTTGTGCACAGACTGAAAAATCTAAATCAACTTATTAAGATATCAATCATTAAACCTAGTACCAGGAAATTAAAAGTCAGTATTAGAAGAAAATATGCTTATATGAGTTGTTTTAATCATGGAGAACCTGTTGTTTTGTTATTGTTAATTATACTTATTGACAAAAATTTTCACAGATCCGGGTTTTATTTTCTGGAAGTGGAATTGCTGGGTCGAAGAATATGCACTTTTATTTTTGATCTTTTAATAATGGCTTGAGTCATTTTGCTGAATCCTCATCAGCACTAGGAAGTAGCACTGGTTGGGGAGGGAGAACCTTGGCTGATTTTGGTTACATTTCCATGATGACTAGTGAGGCTGAATATTTTCTGTAACTCTCTCAGCCATTTGAGTGTCTTTGAGGCATTGCTTATCCATCCTTTACTTGTTATTAATTATTCATTCAAATATTTCTAGGTTTCTGCTTAATGTCAAACATTGTTGTAAACCTGATATAAGGCAATTAAAAAATAATAATAATAAAAGGAAATTCTTGCCTTTCAGTCATTTGCCTTTTAAACAAGAAGGTAAATCTATAATGTTAGGTGGTAATAGGAAATAGATGCAGTTGACTCTTGTTATTTGGTAGTTCTGTAAAGTTGCTGTGAACACTGCATTAGCAATTACTGAACCACTGCTTCTGGCAGTAATACAGTTAGGTTCCTGTGAACCTCTGCTCAATAGATATTATTGCTTCACTAACGTTGAACACTGCCAACAGTGCTGTAGCTCATGCCTGAATGGAGCTTGTCCCGCACACACATTTTCCTCCATAAGGCACATCACACCTTCCTTGAGCTTAGGAACAGGAGATAGGACTTGAGCACCACGCTTCAGGGCTATTTTAAACCACAAAATAACCAACAAAAAGCACAAAAAATGTCCATAAGTGTTGGGTCCATGCCAGCAGTCCTTGAAGTCTGGTCCTATCCAAGATGTACATGAGCATATTCAGTTCACGCCAAGTGATCTGTACCACACATCGAGGACCTTGTGGCACAGACCAGATGTTCTGCAAGGGACTCAGATTTTTCACTGCTGTGTACACATCCACAAATGACCACAAAAGCACTGCAGGTATTGATTTTTAGGGTTACAAATTTTAGCAAGTAGGCAAATTCACAAATACAGACTAATAATTGATAAATGTCAGATGGTACTAAATGCTATGGAGAAAAGTGAATTGAGTGATGGGTGGATTATTTTAGATCAGGTGGACTTGGAGTGGGAGTGAAATTTGAGCAGGTCCTTCAGTGAAGTTAGGGAATTGACCACGTGACTGAATCAAGGGCATTATCCAGGAAGAACAAAAGCCCTGAGGTGTGAGGGTGCGTGGCATGGTTGAGAACAGGGAAGAGGCCAGTGTGACCAGAGTGAGCAAGGGAAGGAGAATTAGAACACCGGGTTAAAGAGGTCGGCAGAAACCAGGTCACGTATGGTTCCCGAAAATAACGAAGCCACCAGAAGTTTCCAGACAATAACACAATCTAGTCAAGAGGTTTTAAAAGATCACTACAGTTATCAGAATGGAAGTGCTAGTGTGCGACCGTCTCAGCCGTGGAGGTGATAAACAGCTGAACGACTGTTGCATTTCAGAAGTGGAGCCAATAGGTCGAGCTGTTGGTTGACTAGGGGGTAGAAAGAGGAGGAAACGGAGCTCAGATTTCGTTGCCTGAACACATGGGTGGTTCTGTCTACTGAGATGGGACAGACTTGGGAAGGAAAACCTTTAAAGGAAAGAATTCATTCAGTTTTGGATGCGTTCCCTTTCCTGGGTGATCAGAAGATAGGGTTTCCTAGCCGGGAAGGCAAAACATCTGTGATCGTGGGAACTGTAATCACTGATGTGCATGTCCAGGAAGTGCATGAACAAGGTGTGTGCTCTGTGAGTGAGCAGCTGCACCCGGAGTCGTACCCGCAAGGCCAGGGAGCAAGATCCTCACCTTTGACCAGCTGACCCTGGACTCCCCTAAGGGCTGTGGCACTGTCCTCTCTGGTCCTCTCCAGGTTGGAGAGAGGTGTACAGGCATTTCAGCAAGACCCCAGGAACCCTGCATAGCCACCCCAAACCCTTTGTATACTCCAAGGGCTGGAAGTTCGAGCGCACCAGAGGCCAACCGTAGCTACAAGAACTAACCCCGACTCTACTTTGCTATTAAAAAGATTTTGGATGCTAAAAAAAATAAAATTGGATGCATTGAGTGTAAGATCCCTATTAGACTTCCAAGTGGGGAGAATAGGAAAGTGGATCTACAGTACTGGGGCTCGAGAGGGGACCGCTGGAGACAGCCATCTAGGAATGATGGGTGCGCAGATCCTATTTGATGCCATGATGTAGTGCGTGCCTGCTAAGTTGCTTCAGTCATGTCCGACTCTGCAACCCTATGGACTGCAGCCCGCCAGGCTCCTCTGTCCATGGGATTCTCCAGGCAAGAATACTGGAGTGGGTGGCCATGCCCTCCTCCAGGGAATCTTTCCAACCAACCCAGGGATTGAACCCACATCTCTTAGGTCTACTGCATTGACAGGCAGGTTCTTTACCACCAGTCCCACCAAGAGAGCGGGGTCATTTAGGGAGTTAAAACAGCTCTGGGGAAAGAAGAGGGGCGGCTAAGAGGAAAACCAGATGAGTCGTGTCCTGAAAATCAAGGGAAGAGCTGTCAAGGGAAGGCTGCCGACTTGCCAGGTGCCGCTGAGCAGTAGAGAAACATGAAGCCTGAGACCTGACATTGGCCTCGGTACCAGGGACGCCCTTGGTAACTTTGCCAGGACAGTTAAATGCAGCTGTGAGGACAAGAGTGAATGGGTTCAAGCGAGAAGGGACGGTGAGAAAGGGCAGATACACATCCCATTCTTTTGAACCATTTGCTTGACACCTGGTGAGGGAATGCAAGGTCAAGGGTTTTCATGTTTTTAAGATGGAAGATGTTAGCACATGTTTAAGTGAGAGCCCAAGTGTTCCAGAAAGACAAATGTATGTTGTAAATGAGAGAAGGTACAATTGCAGGAGCAGATTTCTCTGGGACAAGATCCAAGATCGGAAGAGGGTGTGACCCGAAGAGCTAGAAGAGTTTATCCATTTTAGTACCAGGGAAAACAAAGTATATAGGTACTGTCATCAGAAGATTTGAAGATTCGGGGATAAGGAAGGTCTTGTGATTCTTTTCTCGAGACAGTAAAAGCTGCGGGCCTGAGGGGAGAAAGAGTTGAAGATGGAAGAAGAGATTTGAGTCTCTGGTGCTAAATGAACAGGACCATGCAGTAGGCTCACTAGGCAGTGCTCAGAACCCTCCAGAAGTCTACGGTTGTAAACTCTACTGAGACCAGCTAAAATATTTGTCTATTTTTCTCCAATTGTGTGTGTGACTCGGGTGCAGGACTGAGAGAGTAGATGGGAAATTAAAGAGTTAGCTGAAGTTAGAGGCTTTGTCAGACAAACTGGACACAGAAGAGAGAGGAGTTCAGGTTTTAGGCAAGAAAATGATTATAGTAAAGGATGAAGAGGGAGGATTAGGAGGGACATGGGATAAGGGATGGTCATTCAAAAAGTGGTGGCGGACCTCCACGGACTGGAGGTGGGTTCAGAGAATGCCGGAGTGGGACTCATGGAGCTGGTTAGAAAGTGGTGTGCTTGAACCTGAGCTTTCAGACAGTGCACTGACCTGTGATGACAGGGTCTGAAGGATGACAAGGGGGGTGCAAGGCCAAGGCTGGGTGAGGAGCTGAGGAAGAGTGAGGAGACACAGGACCCAGGAGGCCAAGATGGTGTGTGGACAGTCTCCAGGTGGTAAAGGCATCTAAATGGTAGGCTGTCTTTCTGGCCCTCTGTTGCTTTTTGCCTCCGGGAGATCCTCACCCCACTTTCTCCCAACCATGTTCCCTCCAGAAGCACAGAAGAGACACAGGTGGCTGACAGGCACACCAGGACATTTCTGGGTAAAGCAGACCCACAAAAGACACTTATATAAATAACTTCTTCACAACAGCCAAGTGCCAAAGTGACAAGGAATCTGCAACTGGAGAAGTTTAATCAGGAGATTAAATGTAACCAAGAAGCAAGAGGTCATTGGGAGAAAAGAGGCTCCTATGAAATACTTCAAATCTCAAAATGAAAATGCGTTTTCTGTTTAGTTACTGCAGGCACTTAATAGCCGGGTCAAGCACCCTTCTTGCCAGTTTTCTCTTTATTATAACCTTCCCGCTGGATTTGGAGGCAGAAACGATCTAAATATGCTGAGAAGTTCAAGTGTGTCTACAGCTCACCTGATATTTAAAGCTCCCCCAAGGCCCAAGACGATGTAAGCCTGGCCTATTCAGAAGGATGGAAAAATGTTTGAGCTGTAATCTGGAGTCCCACGGATACAGACCTTGTCATTACCGTAAAGCATCTCTGTGGATGGTCATTAATGGAAAAATTCTATCTTTAAAACTTTAATTCTATATTGAGTTCTTATCCATAGCAGACTGTCACCTCTGTAGTAGTATTATAGTGAATTCCAATTATCAGGTCAGCCTATATATGCTAGTAAAGTGACTATATTACATAATTAAATACAAACTATCATTACACTCAACATGTGCATATAATAATCTATGCTGTACTTTTTCAGCTTATTACTAAGGCAGTTGAGGATATCCTTATTTTAAAGTGTGTATTTGATTTACTTATTTCAGAATAACTACTTTGAGTCATCTTTGACAGACAATAGTTTTTGGTTTGCTTTTACTGCAAAAAAAAAAAGCTCAATTCCTATGAGAGGGTGACTCATGACAGCAAATATGACAGTTTGCTGGGAGTGATTAAAGTAACTCCTAAGGAAAGAAATGTAAATTGGTATCTGGTGAGACTGCAAGGAGATCCAACCAGTCCATTCTAAAGGAGATCAATCCTGGGTGTTCATTGGAAGGACTGATGCTAAAGCTGAAACTCCAATACTTTGGCCACCTCATGCGTCGAGTTGACTCACTGGAAAATAATCTGATGCTGGGAAGGATTGGGGGTGGGAGGAGACGGGGACGACAGAGAATGAGATGGCTGGATGGCGTCACCGACTCGATGGACATGAGTTTGAGTGAACTCCGGGAGTTGGTGATGGACAGGGAGGCCTGGCATGCTGTGATTCATGGGGCTGCAAAGAGTCGGACACGACTGAGCGACTGAACTGAACTGAATGGTATAAATCCCTACAGAAGGGACCCTGAAAGCCTCAGTATATTAAAGCCCTTCGCAGAGTACGTCCAGTGGTTCCAGAGTGTTAACAATAAAGTATGCATGCTCAGTCATGTCTGACTCTTTGTGACCCTATGGACTGTAGGTAGCCCACTAGGCTCCTCTGTCCATGGAATTTCCCTGGCAAGAATACTGGAGTGAGTCACCATGCCCTCCTCCAGGGGATCTTCCTGACCCTAGGATCGAACCCGCCTCATCTCCCGCATTGGCAGGCAGATTCTTTACCCCTGAGCCATCTGGGAAGCCCCAACAATAAAACATTAAGTGTTAAAACCTCAAGACAGCTCTTTTTGTCTCAAGTCCTTTATTACTAATTTTACAAATGTACTTAATTTCTCAGCAAGAAAAAAAAAAAGAAACTGGCTTCTCTTTGTGACTTGTCAATACTATTAGACTCTTCTAGTTCTTTGTGTTACCTTAAAATCTTCAGTTTAGTAACTTTTCCATACCTAAGCATTTTGGATTTGACATGCTTTATGACTTTTATCAGTAATTAGAATACAAATTGGATAAAATACAAAACAGGGCCAAGAACCTACTGCAGAGGCTCTGTGACTCCCTTGGATGCTGTAAATAAAAATTTCCCAGTGAATGTGTACATTCTGCGGAGAAGAGCTTTAGCTTCCCATTCAGATTTTCACAGGGCTCTGTGAAACCCCAAGTGGTCTGCTGGAAACTATCTTAAATAAATCAAAGTGAAAGTGCAAGTTGTTCAGTCGTATCCGATTCTTTGTGACCCCATGGACTATACAGACCATGGAATTCTCCAGGCCAGAATACTGGAGCAGGTGGCCTTTCCCTTCTCCAGGGGATCTTCCCAACCCAGGGATCGAACCCAGGTCTCCCACACTGGAGGCCAATTCTTTACCAGCTGAGCCACCAGGGAAGCGCATCTTAAATAAATGAAGTTAAACTTTTTTTAAAAAAAGATTGTTTCTGAGACTAGGTTCTCAATGAACTTCATGGTGGTGAACTGACCACAGGTTAGATAAGCTAAAAATATGGACAATTTAAAATTTTTTTAATTTCAAGTTTTCTTTAAGAATCCTCCAAAGTTCCACATCAAGCAAAGGCATCACCATTTTTCTGGGTCCCCCAGGCTTTGACCCTAAAGGAAATCAACTTTGAATATTCATTGGAAGGACTGATGCTGAAGCTGAAGCTCCAATACTTTGGCCACTTGATGCGAAAAACTGGCTCATTGGAAGACCCTGAGGCTGGGAAAGAGGGAGGGCAGGAGGAAAGATGGAAGGCGGGAGGAGAAGGGGACGATAGAGGATGAGATGGTTGGATGGTATCACCAATTCTATGGACATGAGTCTGAGCAAACTCCAGGAGATAGTGAAGGACAGGGAAGCCTGTGTGCTGCAGTCCATGGCATCACAAAGAGTCAGACATGACTTAGGGTCTGAACACAACAAGCTTTAAATGTGGACTTCACCCTCACACTTCCCTCCTGTTTCCGTTCCAAAGTTTCAACCAGTCTTCCCTTGAATTCATCTATGCCTTCTTGCCTTTACTCACCTTAGCCCAGAGCCTCAATGCTTCTCCTTTGAAACATAATTGCGTCTCAGCTGTTCTCTGACCTCTTATTTCTTATTGATGGCTGTTGTCAGCCTGACCACCAAAAGTAGATTTCCTTCTGTCCTAAAACAGAGACCTTTAACAGTGACTCCTTTACAGAGTCAAGCCCAGCCTCTTCCCTCAGTCTTCAGGGCCCTTTTACAAGCTAAGAACATTTTCACTGCACCCTAAGTACAAATAGCCCACCCATAACCCCCACCACCCCCTCATCTTGTCCTGAAATCTCCCCAGCCTAAAATGTCCCTCCCCTCCCTTGTGCCCTGTCCAGATCTTTCAGGGTCATTACAAGTCCTCCATGAAGACAGTTCAGCCCATCTAAGTTGACTTCTTTCTTCAGGGCCAGGGAACATTTTTCTGTGTTCCTCATGCTGACCCTTGGCCATATGCATTTTTATGTGACGGTCGGCCTCTATGAACCACGTACCCAGGAAGGCAGGGATGGCTCTGGTCCTGAGTGTGTGCCATGGGACAGGCCTGTGCTAGGTGAGTGAGCAGCATGAATAAAGGCATGGTTCCTCCTCTAAAGAGATTACGGTCCCGTTCAGGGGACAAGTAACTCCCTGGTTGCAGGGTGCTATGATGAATCGTGGAGGACGGGCGTCTATATCAGATGGAGGCAGTGTCAGGGGAGGCTTCCCCAGGGGTAGCTTCTCAGTAGATGTGACCCAGGTAAGCAGAGATGGGGGAGGGCACGCTGGGCAGACACCTGGCCAGGAAGAGGGTGTAAGGCAGACTGGACCTTTCAAAGAACTTCTGTTAAGTGCTTATAACCTTTAAAAGATTTCATGCGGAAACAGGGTGAAGGGAATCCTCTGGATCCTAAAATGATCATTAATATGGTCTCTTCCTTCGAGGAGCTTAGAGCCTAGTGTAAATATACTCAGCTTCAAAGTGGAAGGATCCGTCACTTCAGTTAACAGCAAATATTACAGCTTCTTCATCTTGAAATGTGAGACTCAATTTGTCTGTAAATAAACTTATGACACAATTCCACCTCCACCCCGCCATTCTCTTGTTTCCACTGTAAGCTATCCTGAAGTGTAGGTGAAAGTCTGGAATTTCCAGGAGCTTCAGAAAGGCTCCTATCTAAGAACAATTGGGTGGGTCGGGGGTTAGGGGTGGGGGGGGAAGGGGATGGGCTACTGTTATTCTGTCCGGAATTCCACCAAAAGTGCAGTGTTGTGTCTTCTTCCTGAGGGCTCCTAACAAGGCAGTAGAGGATATTTTATCATCAACAGTAACTTGATAAATAGTTGCCAGCCAGCATTTGCCAAAGTATTCCCTAAGAGACACCCTAGTGAGATAGTTTAACGATTCCTTCTTCTGGGTCTCTAAAGTCTATACATGGTAGGTACATCTCAGAGAAAAAGCACCTACCTACTAAGCACCAGGTGACCTCAATCTTGGCAGGAATGAATTACAGCCTCATGTTATATTGTCATGTGGTTCCCTATCTTTATAGAAAATCGTATGTATACAGTGACATAATGTCAATTATTTCTCAATAAAATCAGGAAAAAACAGGAAATCGCGTGTGAATCGTCTGCTTGAAAAATATTTGCGTCTTCTATGAGATGAGTTGAAAACACGTCGTAGGAGATTTTTTCACAGGAACCTCTACACTTTCTAATTTCCGGAAAAATTCAGGTGGGAGTCTAAACAAAGTGAACAGTTAAGGCCTTTGCCTAGATTGGAGTGCTGAGTCCAAAAGCTAGATAGAACACAGCTTAATTCAGCCCACAATGGCTTGGAATGAATTGTGCCTCCACAGTCTGAGATGTCTCCTCTTGCCTGTTTGCATCTGCACGGCTCCTCCAATCTTTCTGGCTGCACATAAGGCAGAACTGCATAACCACTTTGACTTTAAGGTGGTATCAGGTTTTCCTAGAGAAACCAATTCATTCACCTGCCAATGAGCAACTGCGTGTTTGGGGTTTGTTTCTGCCATTGCAGTGTCTGCTGTTGATGAACAAGGTCAGGCAGGACTCCTGGACCATGGGTGCACATTTCCCCCACATATTCGTTTGAACTAGAATGAGCAAACCACGCCGCAGCAGCGTCGCTCTAGGATTCACCGGCACCGAACACCATTAACTGGAAGTAGTCTTCCTCTGTCCTAGAAGCGTCGCAGTATCGTACTCTTGCTCCATTAAAAAATCTCCCTGTTGCCATTTTAAAACGAATTTTCCCGTAGAGGAAAAACAGAACGCTGCCGTCCCTGGGTGGGCTCGAACCACCAACCTTTCGGTTAACAGCCGAACGCGCTAACCGATTGCGCCACAGAGACCCAGCTACTGGGGCTACGCTGCGGTGTGTACAGATTTCCGCGGCCGCAGCGGCTCCCTAGCTGCCCGGGGCGTCGCCGCGCGGGCACCTCCGAGAAGCGCGCCGAAGAGGCGGCGGGAGGAGCCGGGCGGCAGGCGGACGTTCGGGCGGAGCCGCTGGGGCTCCTCGAGGGGCAGGGCGCCGCCCGCAGACCCCGCCCCCGCAGCCGGCCCCGCCCCCGCCCTCCCGTGAGCCGGCCCCGCCCCCCGGAGCCGGAGCCGGCCCCGGCCCCACCTCCCGGAGCTGGCCCCGCCCTCCCGTGAGCCGGCCCCGCCCCGGCGGC
The DNA here is from genome assembly GCF_049115385.1 of Moschus berezovskii. Taxonomy (NCBI): domain Eukaryota; kingdom Metazoa; phylum Chordata; class Mammalia; order Artiodactyla; family Moschidae; genus Moschus; species Moschus berezovskii. Next base: position 56,553,936 of record NC_142472.1, read on the forward strand.
TCCGGAGTCTGCCGCGTCCCGTTCCCTCTCCCTGTGCGGGCGGGAAGGTGGCGGCCGCGCGCGGTGACCGTGACCGCGACCCCGGCGACAGGGCGCCTGACCGCGGGGGCTGGACCGGGTGAGGTCGCCCGTGCTCCCTCACCGGAGCTGTGAGAGGAGCATGGAGGTCCGTGCGGACCCCAGGGATGGGGGGTGGTCACATCCCTCAGCCCTACCCCTAACTTTAGGGTCGTGGTTCTCAGCCTTGGCGTGCTTTCTCCTTCTCCACGGGAAATTTTGCCCCCCCCCCCCAATTATGACACCACTGATCCGTGGTGTGAATTTGCCATATGCACTTCTGTGTTTGGTGCATGGAAAGATTTTTCCACCTGCAAGAACCACTGTTTGCCCTCTTTGGGTTGCGGGGGAGGCTAGGGACCGCGCTGAGAATGCATGGTTTGGGGGACATCAGTTCAGTTCAGTCGCTCAGTCGTGACCGACTCTTTGCGACCCCATGAATCACAGCACGCCAGGTCTCCCTGTCCATCACCAACTCCCGGAGTTCACTCAAACTCATGTCCATCGAGTCGGTGATGCCATCCAGCCATCTCATTCTCTGTCGTCCCCTTCTCCTCCTGCCCCCAATCCTTCCCAGCATCACTCTTTTTCCAGTGAGTGAACTCTTCGCATGAGGTGGCCAAAGTATTGGAGTTTAAGCTTTAGCATCAGAACGGCCTTTATGGAGGGAGTGGCAATTCAGATATGCCCTGATGCTTGAAGTGGTCACTGCAGGCTCCCGGCTTTCCCTGACTTCTGCACTTGAGCTCCACGGAGGAGGGGAGTAGGGGCTTTAGCTTGGTGCCACACCCTGAGAACTGCCTGGTTTTCATTCTACTTTTGCCGGAAGTCAGATCTCTAGAGCTCCTTTGGGCTCAGCTCCCCTGTGCCCTCAGCCCACAGAAAAGGAAATTTCACTCTAGCTCTCCACGTGCCAAATCCAGTCTAGTGTGTGTTCCTGTTTCTGTTCCGTTTACCTGGGAGGGGCCTTCCTCCAACACTGGCTCCTGCTTTCCTCTCCCATCTCTCCTCCCTTCCTCCTAGTTCTTCTTTTCTCATCATGTTAATGGTGTTTGTTTGTTTTAAAGCACACAGTTCAGTGACAATAATACACTCACACTGCTGTCAACCATTACCATCACCTATCTCCAAAACTAAAACTCTGCACCCAGTAAACACTCCTGTGGAGTATGTGTGTGCTCAGTCGTGTCTGACTCTTTGCAACCCTGTGGACTGTAGCCCGCCAGGCTCCTCCTTCCAAGGGATTCTCCAGGTAAGAATACTGGAGTGGCTTGCCCTTTCCTGCTCCAGGGGATCTTCCTGACCTCTGGATTGAACCTGCATCTCTTGATTCTCCTGAGTTGGCTGACTTTTTTTTTTTTAAACCATTGAGCCACCTGGGAAGCCCAAACCTGGCAACCACCATTCTACTTTCTGTGTCTAGGAATATGGCTACCCTAGGTCCACTCCAGTACTCTTGCCTGGAAAATCCCATGGACGGAGAAGCCTGGTAGGCTGCAGTCCATGGGGTCGCTAAGAGTCGGATATGACTGAGCGACTTCACTTTCACTTTTCACTTTCATGCATTGGAGAAGGAAATGGTAACCCACTCCAGTGTTCTTGCCTGGAGAATCCCAGGGACAGGGGAGCCGTCTATGGGTCACACAGTGTCAGACACGACTGAAGTGACATAGCAGTAGCAGCAGCAGGTACCTCTTGTGGTGGAATTGTACAGTACTTGTCCTGTCTTGTTTCACTTAGCATGTCTTCAGAGTTCATCCATGTTGTTGCATAAGTTGAAATTTCCCTCTTAAGGTGGAATTCATCCCTAGCCTTTTTTAAGGCTGAATCATATTCTGTTGTGTGTATGCACTGCATTTTCTTTACCCCTTCCTCAGTTGATGGACGCCTGGGTTGCTCCCACATTTTCGTTGTGAATAATGCTAAAGTGAACACAGATGTGCACGTATCTGAGTCCATACTCTTATTTATTTTGGGTAACATATCCAGAAATACAATTGATGAATCATACGGCAGTTCTGTTTTTAATTTTTCATACCATTTTTCATAGCAGCTGCACATTTCACATTTGTCCACCAACAATGCATGGAGGTTTCTATTTCTCCACATCCTTGCCAACACTTGCTGTTTTCTTTCCCTCTTCCTTTCTCCTTTCCTTCCTCCCTCCCTCTTTTTTTTCTTCCTCTTTCCTCCTCCCTCCTTCCTCTCTCCTTCCTTTCTCTGTCTCTCCTTTCTCCTTCTTCCTTCCTTCCTTCCTCCATCCCTTCCTTACTTTTGGTAATAACCATCCTGATGGATGTGAAGTATTCTCATTGTGGTTTTGATTTGCATTTCCCTAGTGATTAGTGATGTTGAGCATATTTTCTGATCCTTCTTTTGGGTTCTCTGACCCTTATTCTGCATGCTTCCTCCTATCTAGAGCCAGCTTTGCTCCTCTTAGGAGAAAGCTCTGAGTGATGGAGGCCAGCTTCTGATAAAGGGGGTAGGGAAAGGCTAAGGGAGGCTGCAGAGTTGAGCCTGTGCTGTGCAAGGAGAGGAAGTGAAGGAGGAATCTGCTGAGTAGGACTGTCTAGAGACCTTGTTTTGCTTATCTCTGTTGGGAAACTTTTGGAGTCAGTTATGTTTGATCTGGTTCTGTTTAGGTAAACATAACTGCCTGCTGCTGCTACTGCTGCTGTAAGTTGCTTCAGTCGTGTCTGACTCTGTGCGACCCCATAGATGGCAGCCCACCAGGCTCCGCCATCCCTGGGATTCTCCAGGCAAGAACACTGGAGTGGGTGTCTATTTCCTCTATATTGAGGAAATAGAATATTAAATATATAGACGTTAAAAATAATATTTTGAAATATATAGTCAGTCATGGTAAGTTGTTGTTTAGTCAATAAGCCATGTCCGACTCTCTGTCACCCCATGGACTGTAGCCTGCTAGGCTCCTCTGTTCATGGGATTTCCCAGGCAGGAATACTGGAGTGGCTTACCACACCCCCCTCCAGGGGATCTTTCCGACCCAGGGATCAAACCTGCATCTCCTTAGTTACAGGTGGTTCTTTACTGCTGCACCACTGGGGAAGGATATAGTCTTGGTAAAGTGTTATATTAAAAAATAATAATAAGCTACAGAACCCTATAATTCTAAGAATAGTATTTTCAAAGAATGTTTGACAACAGGCTATGATGACATGTTAAGTGAAAAGGTCAGATGAAGAACTGTGTCATTGTGATAAGTCACAGCTGCATATTCTATGTGCCTCATGCTATTAGACACACATATATAACATCTCATTTTAGCCCATAGCAATCCTGTGGGCAGACATCTTTACTTATTCTAATTTTGCAGGTGGGGAACTGGAGCAGAGAGCTTCTGTTCAGGTTCTAGAGCTTGTGAGTGTAGAGCTGGGTTCCAGACCCTGTCACATTCCATCAGTCACACTTGTAACTTGACCCACACAGCCTCTCACATTGCCTACACAGTACGAGCACAAATTGTGTGTGTGTGTGTTTATACATGAGTGGTGGTTATGGTTATCTCTGAATGGTGATTTTAATTTTCTTCTTTCTCCCTTTCCACTACGTCCTCAAGCATTTGCAGCCAGCAGTACTTATAAAGGGCCAGTGATGAAAGGCGGCAGAAGCAGTTTCCTAAATTGCAGATAGAGGGTGGTAGGTGGTTATTCTTGGCCGATCTTCTCCATCTGGGGGCAGAGGAGTGCCAGCCTGTGAGGTGGTAACTTGCATAGTCCTGTGTCTGCACACGTGGGTCTCTGTCAAGCCCCGTATGCCCGTCACCTGGTCTCTCTTCTCCAACTCTTTCTCCACTCTTTGCCTCAGAAAGAGTGTCTGAGGGACAGTAGATTCCTGTGGGGAATTTTACAGTGTGCAACTCTTTAGTAATGAATATAGTTTCATTTAAGAACTGGTCCCTGAAATTTTGGGCTTCCCAGTGGTGGTGGTGTTGTTCAGTCGCTAAGTTGTGCCCGACTCTTTGTGACCCCATGGACTGCAGCACGCCAGGCTTCCCTGTCCTTCAGTATCTCCGAGAGTTTGCTCAAATTCATGTCCATTGAGTCAGTGATACCAGGTGACCATCTTAGCCTCTGCCACCCTCTTCTCCTTTTGCCTTCAGTCTTTCCCAGCATCAGGGTCTTTGCAGGTGGTTCAGTGGTAAAGAGTCTACCTGCCAACACAGGAGACTAGGTTCGATCCTTGGGTTGGGAAAATCTCCAGCAGGAGGAAATGGCAACCAATTCCAGTATTCTTGCCTAGGAAATCTCATGGACAGAGGAGCCTGGTGGGCTACAGACCATGAAGTCACAAAAAGTTGGATACAACTTAGTGACTGAGCATGCATGCACTTGAGATTTTATATGACTTTTACATTCTTAAAAAAGTTTTTTTTGCACTGATTTTTTTCTTCTTTTACAATGAATTAATTTCATTTGGGAAGGATAACCCAACCTATAGGAGAATATTAAGACTTTTAAAAATGTGTAAATTTAATATGAAATATTTAATGCATTTAGGGCTACATGGAAGTTCGGTTCAGTTCAGTCGCTCAGTCATGTCCGACTCTTTGTGACCCCATCAATCACAGCATGCCAGGCCTCCCTGTCCATCACCAACTCCGGGAGTTCACTCAAACTCATGTCCATTGAGTCAGTGATGCCATCCAGCCATCTCATTCTCTGTCGTCCCCGTCTCCTGCTCCAAATCCCTCCCAGCATCAGAGTCTTTTCCGGTGAGTCAACTCTTCTCATGGGGTGGCCAAAGTTTTGGAGTTTCAGCTTTAGCATCAGACCTTCCAATGAACACCCAGGATTGATCTCCTTTAGAATGGACTGGTTGGATCTCCTTGCAGTCCAAGGGACTCTCAAGAGTCTTCTCCAGCACCACAGTTCAAAAGCATCAATTCTTCGGCGATCAGCTTTCTTCACAGTCCAACTCTCACATCCACAAATGACCACTGGAAAAACCATAGCCTTGACTAGACAGACCCTGGTTAGCAGCCATTTATTGAATCCCATAAGGAACCGGGTTAGTTGCTTCAAAGATTCTCCTTCTTCCAGAGATCTTCCAAGACATCAGTCCTTCCCACAGATCACTTTAATCTACTTTGGCAAGTAGGAGATCTATTAAAAAGGCTCAAGGCAGTAAGTGAAAACTGGGGGTAAGTGTTTAAGGCATCTGAGGCAAGAGTAACCACTGAGCGATCAGTAAAGAGCCTTGGGAGGAGCTGGGTCCTGGGCTGATCCTTGGCAGGATCCTTTAGATGGTGAGGAGAGGGAATGGAGATGTGAACCGTGAGAGTGTATGATTGACCCAATCAAAGAAGAATATTTACACAGACCTTAGTAGGACATGAAGAAAGCTAAATTCCAGTCTGCTGCTGCTGCTAAGTCACTTCAGTCGTGTCCAACTCTGTGTGACCCCATAGACAGAAGCCCACCAGTCTCCCCCGTCCCTGGGACTCTCCAGGCAAGAACACTGGAGTGGGCTGCCATTTCCTTCTTCAATGTGTGAAAGTGAAAAGTGAAAGTGAAGTCGCTCAGTCGTGTCCGACCCTTAGCCACCCCACAGACTGCAGCCTACCAGGCTCCTCCATCCATGGGATTTTCTAAGCACTCCAAGCGTGCTGGAGTGGCTTGCCATTGCCTTCTCCAAAATTCCAGTCTGGAGGCCTTTAAATACCTGGTTAGAAAGTTTGCATTATTTTTTTAAATTTTATTTTATTGTTGAAGTATGATTGCCTTACAAGTATGTTAGCTTCTGCTGTACAACATGAATCGGTTATATGTATACATGGGTCCCCTCCCTCTAGAGCCTCCCTCCAAAAGTTTGCATTATGAATAATATTGTTTATAAGAGTATTGTTCATAATGGTGGAAAATTTTAAATGACTTAAATATTCATCAAAGGAACAATGTCTGAAGTAGTATGTTCCATGTATAGTGAGGATGCACTGAAAATTTTGAATGAAAGAGATTGGATAACAAGGTGATGAGTAAAGTTAACCTGGCAATCAAAGGAGGGGAGAGAAACTAGTGGGAAACCTAGTTAGGAGACTGTTTCGATAAACCAGGTGTGAAGTGAGGAGGCCTTGTTGGGATGGGGTGGTGGAAAGTGGAAAGGAGATTTAAAAATATTATTTGGCTGTGCACTAGCTCTCAGTCGTAGCACGTGGGATGTTTGATCTTTGTGGCATGCAGATTCTTTCATTTGCATCATGCAACCTCTCAGTTGCGGCATGTAGGATCTTAGTTCCCTGAGCAAGGATGCAACCCAGGCCCCCTGAATTGGGAACGTGGAATCTTAATCCCTGGACCACCAGGGAAGTTCCTCGACAAAGGTTTTACAAAGGGAAAAGCAGTGGGATGACACTGATAAGTTGGAGTTATTGACTTGGTGCCATAGATGGCAATAACTTTGGCATTAAGAACTTTATTGTGCCACAACACCCAATGATTACATTTTTTAAAGAAAGAAGTTCTACAACTCTCCTTACATAATAGATGCTCAACACAATTTTTGACTGTGTGGGCTGTTCTAGGTGCCTTGTTCTATTGCTGTAGCCCTCGCTAACAAGGCTTACTTTCTGCTTTCTAAATATTGCTATGTTTAAGAATCCTCTTTCTCAACTGTATCTCTTGAGAAGAAGAATGGTTATTTTTGCTGGTGTATTACAAAAGGCAAGCTTGCAGGAGAAGAGCTAAGAAGTAAAAACTTTTTAGTTAAATTAAAAAACAAATTTAGCTTTACTGAACTATAAGAGAGATATATATATCCTTTCATCTGTTGACAGACACATATTTGTTTTCATGACTTATCTATTGTGAATAATGCTGCAGTGAACATGGGAGGGTAGATATCTCTTGGAGATCCTGTATTTAAATCCTTTGGATATATTCCTAGAAGTGAAATTGCTGGATTATATTGTAGCTTCCTTGATGGCTCAGCCGGTAAAGAATCTGCCTGCAGTTCAGGAGACACAGAGGATGCAGGTTCAATCCCTGGGTCAGAAAGATCCCCTGGAGGAGGGCATGGCAACCCACTCCAGTATTCTTGCCTGGAGAATCCCATGGACAGGGAAGCTACAGTCCGTAGGGTCACAAAGAGTTGGACACAACTGAGTGACTAACACTTTCACTTTCATGGTATTTGTATTTTTAATGTTTTGAGGCATCTCCATACTATTTTCCAAAGTGACTGCCCAAATGTATATACCCACCAACAGTGCGCAAGGGTTCTCTTTTCTCTACACCTCTGCTAACACTTGTTATGTTTTATCTTTTTGATGATAGCCATTCTAACAGATTCAAAATGGTATCTCATTGTGCTTTTTGATTTACATTTCCCTGATGATGAGTGATGTGGAACACATTTTCCTATATCTCCTGGCCATTTGTTTATCTTCTTTGGAAATATTTATTCAGATTCTGTGCCCGTTGGGAAAAAAGGCGTGCTTCCTCTTGGCCTCATTAGGACAAGTGGCAGCACCACCTTTTACATGTCAGTCCAATTTTGCAATAAAAGATTACTTATATGAGCATAGGGCTTATACAGAATAAATTAAAAGTTGGATTTGTGAAATTTTCTAGAGACCAAGAAACTAGAAATAATTCACTTATTCAGTCAATATTTACTGAATCATCACCGTGTTCCCCAGCGAAGACAGAAAAGTCTCCTTAGGGTAAGAAAGGATTTCATTAACACAACACAATAAATATAAACATAAAATAAAGAGTTGATGTATTTGAGTCTAATTAAAATGCAGAAGAACTTTTGTTAAACCAATAAACAAAGAATAAATACATAAATATAAAAGACAAACCATGGTCTGAAAAGAATTTGCAACTCATGTAACTAGAAAAGCACTAGTATCCAGAATTCATAAAAATGCCTTCCAATCAGAAGACAAACAACGAAACAGAGAAACAGGCAAAACATCAGTGGAGAGGAAACCCATCATCAATAAACTTGTGAGAAGACAGTCAGCTCTTCTAATAACCTGGGACACATAGAATCACAGTGAGATACTATTTCACACCCAGCATACTGGCAGACTTGAGGAAGCCTGACAGACTCAGTTGGTGTGGTGGGAGCGCTTGGTGCTTTCGTCTGCTGTGGGTGGAATTTGGGGGCACACGCCCTGGAGAACCGTTTGTCAGTATCCTGGTGATATTGGATAGACTCACTCCCTTCAGCGCAGTTTTTCATCCTAGAGACGCGTAGACAAGGATGTACACAAGACGACTCCATCCAGTATTGTTCACAGTAGTGAACTATTTTGTTTATTTTATTTAAATAAACAATAATTCATTTAAATAATTTAAATTTAAATAAATTATTTGATACATTTAAATATTAATATTTTATCATATGAGTCCTTGGTGTACATCGTTTTAGTTCAACATCTCTGTGCCCTCCAGAGTGATCACACGAGTCTAGTTACCTTCCATCACCATGTGCTTGGCCCCTTTCACCCATTTTGCCCACCCCACAACCCCTTCCCCTCTGATAACCCCGAATCTGTTCTCTATGAGTTTATTTTTATTTAATTTCATTTACTCATGATTTTCAGTTCTACATATGAGTGAAATCTACATATGAGAAATGATAAGGTATTTACCTTTCTCCATTTGACTTATTTCACTTATATCATCAGGGTTGACCTGCATTGTCACGAATGGCAGGGTTTCGCTTTTTTTGGCTGTGTGGTTTTTCCACTGTGCTGTATGTATACATGTGTATATCTTACATCTTCTTTGTCTATGTATCCACCAGTGGACCCTTAGGTTGTTTCCATATCTTGGCTATTGTGAATAATGTGGCAATGAACACAAAGGTGCATATATCTTTTCAAACTAGTATTTTTGTGTTCTTTGTATAAATACTCAGAGGTAGAATATCTGGATCATATGGCAGTTCTATCTTTAATTCTTTGAGAAATCTCCATACTGTTTTCCATAGTGGCTGCACCAATTTACATTCCTACCAGCAGTGCATGAGGTTTCCCTTTTTTCCATATCCTCTGCAACATTTATTCCTCCTTGTCTTTTTGATAACAGTCCTTCTAGCAGGTATAAGATGATATCTCACTGTGATTTTGATTTGCATTTCCCTGATAATTAGTGATATTGAGCATCTTTTTGCGTGCTTGTTGGCCATCTGTATGTTTTCTTTTGAAACATGTCTATTCAGACCCTCTGCCCGTTTTTCAATTGGGTTGTTTGTTTTTTGTTGTTGAGTTGTCATAATAGTGCAGCGTTTGAAATGAATCAACTACTCGTCAAAATGATGGTGGGTAAGTAAACACAGTATATTTAAGCATTGCAAATACTGTACAGAAGTTTTAATAATGAATTGGGTCTTTATCAGTGTGCATCAATTTTAAAATGTGATGCTGCACAAAGGATAGGTCCACCACGGTTGTTGTTCAGTAGCTCAGTTGTGTCTGACTCTTTGTGACCCTGTGGACTGCAGCACGCCAGGCTTCCCTGTCCTTCACTGTCTCCTGGAGCTCGCTCAAACTCATGTGCATTGAGTTGGTGATGCCATCCAACCATCTCATCCTCTGTCACCCCCTTCTCCTCCTGACCTCAATCTTTCCCAGCATCAGGGTCTTTTCCAATGAGTTGGCTCTTCGTATCAGGTGGCCAAATTATTGGAGCCTCAACTTCAGCATCAGTCCTTCCAATGAATATTCAGGGTTGATTTCTTTTAGGATTGACTGGTTTGATTTTCTTGAAGTCCAAGGAACTCTCGAGAATCTTCTCCAGCACCACAGTTTAAAAACGTAAATCCTTAAGAACTTCACCTTCTTTATGGTCCAGCTCTCACATCTGTATACAACTACTGGAAAAACTGTAGCTTTGACTCTGTGGACCTTTGTCAGCAAAGGGATGTCTCTGTTTTTAACATGCTCTCTAGGTTTGTCATAGCTTTGCTTCCACGGAGCAAGCGTCTTCTAATTTCATAGCTGCAGTCCATGTCCGCAGTGATTTTGGAGCCCAAAAAAATAAAGTCTGTCACTGTTTCCATTGTATTCCCATCTATGGTACCATTTCGGAGAAGGCAATGGCAAGCCACTCCAGTACTCTTGCCTAGAAAATCCCATGGATGGAGGAGCCTGGTAGGCTGCAGTCCATGGGGTCGCTACGAGTCAGACATGACTGAGTGACTTCACTTTCACTTTTCACTTTCACACATTGGAGAAGGAAATGGCAACCCACTCCAGTGTTCTTGCCTGGTGAATCCCAGGGACTGGGGAGCCTGGTGGGCTGCTGTCTATGGGGTCACACAGAGTCGGACACGACTGAAGTGACTTAGCAGCAGCAGCATGGTACCATTTATATAAAAGTAGTAAATAGACAAAGCAATGCTATATATTATTTATAGATATATTTACATGCGGTCAGAATATCAGACATGCACAGGAAAGATTTAAAAAAAAAGTTCAGGAAAGTAGATACCTCTGAAGAGGGAAACAGGTCATGGAGACAGGAGTCCCCCGCCCCCCACACCATTGTCTGCCACCTTTTGCTCCTGGATAAAGTCTGAAGAACTTATAGTAAAATGTTAGTATTTCATAATGTTCCAGGATGGGTACACAGATTTTTGTTACTTTTTTTATTGTGGGGAAAAAACATACAACAAAAATTTATTATCTGAACCATTTCTGTGTTCAATAGTGTTAAGCATATTTGCCTTATTGTGTGAACAGCTCCAGAACTTTTTCATCTTGAAAAACAGAAACTCTATACCCATTAAACAATACCTCTTCATTCCCCAGTCCTCCCAGTCCCTGGCAACTACCACGTTTCTTTCTGTTTATATGAATTTGCTTCCGACTCTTCATACAAGTGGAATCATAACAATATTTGTCCTTCTGTGACTGGCTTATTTCACTTAGCATAATGTGCTCAAGATTCATCCATGTTGTAGCATATGTCAGAGTTTCCTTCTTTTTTTAAGGCCGCATTATATGTATATATGTATGTATATCTGTATAGACCACATTTTTCCTGTCCATTCATCTGTCAGTAGATATTTTGTTCGCTTCCACTTCTTGGCTATTGTGAATAGTGCTACAACAAATAATGTGCAATGGACATGCAGATATCTCTTTGAGATTCTGCTTTGAATTCTGTTGGATAGATACCCAGGAGTGGGTTTTCTGGGTCATATGGTAGTTTCATTTTTAACTTTTTGTGGAAGCTCCCTACTGTTTTCCATAATGGCGGCACCATTTTACGTACCTACCAACAGTGCATGAATGTTCCAATTTCACTCCATCCTTGCAGACACTGGGTATCTTTTGTTCTTTTTATAGTGACCATCCTGAGTGTGAGCTAATACCTCATTGTGATTTTGATTTGCATTTCTTTGATAATTAATGATGTTGTGTATCTTTTCATATGCTTCTTTGGCCAATTTGTATATCTCATTGGGAGACCTGTCTACTGAAGTCTTTTGCTCCCCACTTTTGAAATGTTCATTTAATTGTTTTGTTTTTTTTGGTTGCACTGAGGTCTTCATTGCTGCATGCAGGCTTTCTCTAGTGACGGCGAGTGGGGGCTACTCTCTAGTTGTGGTGCACAGGCTTCTCCTTGTTGCAGAGCACAGGCTCTAGGTGTTCAGGCTTCAGTAGTTGCAGCTCACGGGCTCTAGAACTTGGGCTTGGTAGTAGCAGCGCACAGGCTTAGTTGCTCCACTGCATGTGGAATCTTCCCGGTCTAGGAATCAAGTCCATGACCCCTGCACTGGCCAGGTGGATTCTTACCCACTTCACCATCAGGGAAGTCCCTGCCCCCTTTTTAATTGCATTCAGTTCAGTTCAGCCGCTCAGTCGTGTCTGACTCTTTGTGATCCCATGAACCTCAGCACACCAGGCCTCCCTGTCCATCACCAACTCCTGGAGTTTACCCAAACTCATGTCCATTGAGTTGGTTTTGCCATCTAACCATCTTATCCTCTGTCATCCCCTTCTCCTCTTGCCTTCAATCTTTCCCAACATCAGGGTCTTTTCAGATGAGTCAGCTCTTTACATCAGGTGGCCAAAATATTGGAGTTTCAGCTTCAACATCAGTCCTTCCAATGAACACCTAGGACTGATTTCCTTTAGGACTGGTTGGATCTCCTTGTAGTCCAAGGGACTCTCAAAAGTCTTCTCCAACACCACAGTTCAAAAGCATTAGTTCTTCTGTGCTCAGCTTTCTTTATAGTCCAACTCTCACATCCATACATGACCACAGGAAAAACCATAGCCTTGACTAGACGGACCTTTGTTGACAAAGTAATGTCACTGCTTTATTGTTTTTGTTGAGTTGTATGAGTTCCCTAAAAATTCTGGATATTAGCCCTTTATCAGATATATGATTTCTTAATATCTTCTCCCATTCTGTAGGTTGTTATTATTTTAACTGATCTTTGTGTTTAAAATATTTCATAATAATATTTACTATGTATATGTATTTATTTATTTGGCTGCACTGGGTCTTAATTGTGGAACACAGGATCCTCAGGGTCTGGTAGCATGCAAACTCGTAGTTGTGGCATGTGGGAGCTAGTTAGCTGACCAGGGATCGAACGTGCACCCCCTGAATTGGGAGCATAGAGTCTTAACCACTGAACCACCAGGGAGGTCCCCCATCTTAACCAGTTTTAAATGTATGGGTCAGTAGAGTTGTCTGAGACACACGCATGCAACACCTATATATATAGAAGAAATCCTGAAACTCCATCCTGAGGTGATAACAGAGGTAATCAGGGGTGTGATAGGTGTTTGTTGATTTGTTTGTTTATTGATTGTATCTACTTTCCAGTTTTACTGTAATAAACATGCACAATTTCATTATCAGAAAAGTAAATTGCAAACATTAGTTTTAATTTAAAAAACTGAGTCCAAGTCTCTCCTCCCAAGGCCACACCCTTCCTGCTGTCCAGGGATGCCCTCCCTGGCACCACCTCACTATGTAGGAAGGTGTAGTCCACACCTCAGCTGCCGGCCTCAGCCTGTGGGGCCTCTCTGGGCAGCCTGCGACCCTCTGCTCTGGGGTTTTGCTGCACACGCTCACTCCCAAGAGGACCAGATGTCCACCTTGCCTTGGACATGGGTGGTGACTCCCGGAGTGTGGCTGATTTCACAAGGCATGTAGGATCTTAGTTCCCCAACTAGGGATCGAACCCATGCCCCCTGCATTCAGAGCACGGAGTCTTAACTACTGGACCACCAGGGAAGTCTCGCCACAAGGACCTTTATACGTCCTGTTAGATGTCACCAGGTCACTAACCAGTCTTTAACCAGATTACAGCATCCCTCCAATGCTGTCCATGCACACTCCTTTCCTATGATCGTCTCCATAAAGTATTTTATCACCTTTATTGATTTGTCTTAATATAATACACAGGCTTCCCAGCTGGCCTAGTGGTAGAGAATCCACCTGACATTGCAGGAGATGTGGGTTCGATCCCTCGGTCACGAAGATCCCCTGGAGAAGAAAATGGCAACCCACCCCAGTATTCTTGCCTGGAGAATTCCATGGACAAAGGAACCTGACAAGGCTACAGTCTGTAAGGTCACAAAGAGTCAGACGTGACTTAGCGACTAAACAACAACAACCATGCAGTACACATGTCAGAATATCTTCTCTTTCTAAAAGTTTGCATTTCTTTAATTGCCATGGAGCCTGAGAATTGTGTACCGTGGTGATTTACTCTGCCAATAAACATGCAACCCTACCGTGAGCATGTTTTATTTGTGTAATAGATCAAAATAAAAAATAAACAGAATCCGCTGACTATGAATTAGACATACTGATAGGTACCAGGATGAGAGAGGTGGATGAGATGCAGTTCCAGGCTCGAGCAGTTTGCAGTTTGGCTGGCAGACTGGACGTGCCCTTTAGAAGGATTAAAGTGATAAATGTGTTTATGAAATCCTGAGTAAGTGCCCCAGAGCACAAAGGCTGAAGGTGCTTCATGCAGGGAGAGCTCAACACCAACATAGGTGATAGGAATGTCATTATTGTTCAGTCCCTCAGTCATGTCCGACTCTTTGCGACCCTGTGGACTGTAGTCCACCAGGCTTCCCTGTTCTTCACTGTCTCCCGGAGTTTACTCAAACTCACATCCTTTGAGTTGATGATGCCAGCCACCCATCTCATCCTCTGTCGTCCCTGTCTCCTCCTGCCCTCAATCTTTCCCAACATCAGCGTCTTTTCCAGTGAGTCAGCTCTTCTCATCAAGTGGTGGAGGTATTGGAGCTTCAGATTCAGCATTAGTCCTTCTAGTGATTATTCAGGATTGATTTCCTTTAGGATTGACTGGTTCGATCTTCTTGCTTTCCAACGGACTCTCAAGAGTCTTCTCCACCACCACAATTTGAAATCATCAGTTCTTTGGTACTCAGCCTTCTTTAGGATCCAATTCTCACATCTGTACATGACTACTGGAAAAACCATAGCTTGTATGGACCTTTGTTGGCAGAGTTGTCTCTGCTTTTTAATACTCTGCCTAGGTTTGTCAGGGTTGTGGTTTAGTCGCTAAGTTGTGTCCAACTCTTGCAATCCCATGAATTCCTTTTGCCAGGCTCCTTTGTCCATAGGATTTCCCAGGCAAGAATATTGGAGCCAGTAGCCATTTCTTTCTCCAGGGGATCTTCCCAACCCAGGGATCGAACCCACATCTCCTGTATTGCAGGCAGTTTCTTTACCACTGAGCTAGGTGGCACTAGTGGTAAAGAATCTGCCTGCTAAAGCAGGTTTGTCGTAACTATCATCTATGTGATAAGAATAGATACATTTATTGCATGCATTTAACATCCACTCCTTGTGTGGTGGGGTGTATCTCTGGGGATGGGGGATGGGGGCTCTGAGGGGCAGCGGCTCCTCAGACTGGTTTCCAGGGAGGCTGAGGAAGAGGGAGTGGCGGGGGGAGGGCAGTGGGAGTAAAGGGGAACACGGTCACCTCAGGCCACCTTCTCTCCTCTGTGAGCCCTTCCAGTGTGAGGGTTCAGTCTGTGTTCTTTCAGGATCCACTCTAGGCCAAAGAAGGCAGGAAGAAAGCTCAGATCAAAAAGATCCAAAGGGAGATGTACTTTACATGCATAGCATTGTTTCTGCTGTCTTCCCAGATGGAGTGTCTCCTAAAAAAGCCCATTTCTCTGACAACGGTTCTAAAAGGGAGCAAGCGGCTCTGCAGCAGACGGCTGCATCTCACTGCATCCGCTGAGCAGACCCTGTTCCAGATGCCTCCTGGCTTCCGTCTCACAACGAGCGTGGCTCATGTCTCAGCAAGGAGTGTTTTTTTTTTTTTTTTTTTAAAGAAAGGAGGCTCTTTTCTCCACCCAGGTCTGCCCGCCTTTCAGAGATTCTAAATTCACTTTTGCAAGTCAGGCTGGGGTTAATGGTTCTTGCTTGCCGCCACTGAGAAATCCGAAGTCTGTCTGGCAAATGCTGAGCAGACAGTTTGAAAGGCCCACTTCCTGTCTTGTGTGTGTGTGTGTGTGTGCGCGCACGCGCGCGCACGCGCTCGTCTGCTGGAGAGGAAGGAGGGAAACCTCAGAAAAGCCAGCCCCAAAGTAGCAGCTGTGTGCACCGTCCTGTCTGGCTACTTCCCCAGTGAAGCCCGAGCAGGGGAAGAAAAACCAGTGTTTTGAGATAGAATGAGCAAGGGAGGCAGGCACTGAGAAGAGCAGAGACCCCAGGAAGGGAGCGAAAGGGAAGGCAGGGGAGGAGGCATGGAGAGGAGGCCAAGCAGATGCGGAGAAGGGCTCCAGAGACAGGAGACAGCCCATCTTATTGGAAGAGAAGGGCATCCTGGAGGAAAGAGGGCAGGAAACAGCCTGTCACGCGGGAGCCGGCAAAGGCCACCTGTCTCACCTGACCGATGAGGAAACTGAGGTTCAGGGAGGGGAAGTGGTTTGTGCAAGGGCAGGTCCTGGAAAGACTCATCTCCTTTCTGTCTCTCTGCACTTCCTTACCTCCCCTTCTGCCCCGAGTCAGTTCTGATGGGCAGGTGGGTTGGAAGCCCTAAACAGATTGGCCTGGGGCAGCCGTATAGCCCAGGAGGGTTCCCAGGTGAGGTTCGAGTCTTGATTCCAGGTCAGGGAAGGGAGATCTTTAAGATCTCTGCCCTCCTTCTGGTCGTCTCCCTCTGAGCTGTAGGGGGATGTCTGAGCTGGCTGCTGTACCTTCAGATGAAGATCCTGGAGAACGTGAAGCTGAGCATGAGCTGGGGTGTGTGCAGAGCTTGGGGCCCCCGCAGTTGTGCAAGTGGGTGCTGAAACTCTCCATCAACCCTCTGTGAAGATCTGCACATCTGTTCTCTAACTTTTCTGTTTAGCATCCTCACAGGGAACCTCAGAGCTAAGAAATGCAAGCCCCTGTCATTTTGTTCAGTTTCTGTCTTCCCCAGGAGTTTCAGTTCAGTCGCTCAGTCGTGTCCAGCTCTTTGTGACCCCATGGACTGCAGCACGCCAGGCCTGCTCCAGGACCACCCTGTCTATTTTTGGAGTTCATCTCTGTGCCCCGTTGCACCTGCACACCAGTAATTTTATCTCTACCTTTCCAGTACCTTAGCTGGCTCAGCCTGGATTTCGGTTATGAGGACCTCTATCTGCTTCCTTCTCTGGCCTGGCCGTTCTCCAAGGCTGGGAGGTGCCCGCCTTGTTCACACCCATACGTCGCCCACCTATGTCAGGGCACAGATATTGGATGCTTGGAAATTTGAAAACAGCTGTCAACACAGAAGCGTTTGCCATGAGCTCTCCAAGAGTCCCAAAGGGTGGAAAGAAGAGGGATTTGGGTGTTGGCAATGGAAGTTTATTCTAAGAGCAGGTGTGGCAGGAGTGACAAATATAGCCAGTGGACAGCGAGTGGGAGGAAAGGGGAAGGAAGTGGAGACACAAGCCCACAGGGCAGTGGCCTCCACACTCACCCCTTCCCCCCACCCGAGCTCGCCTACTGTGGACGTGCAAACCTCAGCCTCCAACCGTCCTGCCTTTTGTCTGCCATTCTAACGCTGGGTCCTTGAAGAAGATCTTTTGCTTAAGTTCCACCGATACTCTGACTTCGGTTGTTTGGTAGTAAGAGGTCATGGCCCTTGCATGCTGTCCTACTAAGATGAAAATAAATACATCAATGGGAACAATTTTTCTTTCTTGAAAGTTCTTTCGTTGAATTAAAAATTCCCATGATTGTTCTGGCTTTAACATCATCTTTGACCCTTAGGGATAAGGTTTGCCATTTGATACAAAATAACCATGACACAGGGCTTCCCAGGTAGCACAGTGGTAAGGGATTTGCCTGTCGATGCAGGAGACACAGGAGACATGGGTTTGACCTCTGGGTAGGGAAGATCCCCTGGAGAAGGAAATAGCAACCCACTCCAGTGGACCGAGGAGCCTGGCAGGCTGCAGTCCATGGGGCCCCAAAGAGTCAGACACACCTGAGCGACTGAGCATGCCACCGTGATGCACGGGAGTGTGTACCTGTCTCGTTACCCAACCACACACATGGGTACTGAGTTTTGACGTCTTCTCCTGCCCCGTGTTTCTGCCTTCACATTCTTTACATTTGCTGGTGTTTGGCAACTGCAGCCTGGATCTGGTTTCCCAGGAGTTTTCTGGGAGGAGTGAACTGGCTCTTGGCTCTGGGATGGGGCCCTGGGCCAGCTCAGGGGAAGGCTGCTGTTGTAACATCTGGACCAGCCCTGCCTGGGGCAAGAATCGCCTCCACCTGCTCTTCCCTTGGTTTGAGCCCCCTCTAGAAACATGAGGATTTTCTTGCAAGTTTCCTAACCACTGATCCTCATTTGTTGAAATGTGCCCCAAGGAAATTTTTCTGAAAGTGGAAACAGTCCATAAGCTCTTCTTCCCACAGAAAGTGTGTGGCTACCCTCTCCTCCACCATCGGACATGCAGGTATGTGGAGTTCTCTTAAAGATGGCTCAGGACCCTAGACACACAGTTCTCTGCGACTCCCTGGATGCTGGCTGGAAGCATCTCGGCCACCCCACCCCCATCCCTTTCTCATCATCCCTTCCTCCTCTCCTGAGTGGCCAGCCATTCCTGTTCTCCGGCGCCCTGCTGCAGAGGAGAGCTTCCCTCTTGTGCTGGGCTCATCTTCCCTTCAGACAGACAGCGGCTTCTGTGTGTCCAGAGAGTCCTGTCACAGAAGATGCAGCTCCCCTGAGACACAGTCTG
The DNA here is from genome assembly GCF_049115385.1 of Moschus berezovskii. NCBI lineage: Eukaryota > Metazoa > Chordata > Mammalia > Artiodactyla > Moschidae > Moschus > Moschus berezovskii. Next base: position 56,572,192 of record NC_142472.1, read on the forward strand.
GTCCCACATCCTGGTGATAGGGAGGGCATCACTTTCCTGTACAAGGGTTCCCACTGGGCCCTGGGCTCTCAAGACGTTGTACCTTCAATGAAGACTGGACAGGGCTCAATGGTGAGCTCCCTTCCCGGTTCCCTGCCTCGGGCCTCCCCAGTGACCCTGGAGGGGTATGAGACCCAAGTCATGAATCTCTGCTCTCACAACCCATCACCACGCCGTAGAGTGGGTGGACATTAATTCCAAGGATGCTGTTAACTATTCCAGGGACTTGAACTTGACTTTTTCTATGAAGGTGATTTCTGCAAGGAGGGGAACAGAGAGGACCAAGTTCCCCAAAATTAATCTTTATTCTCAATTATTGGAAATCCATCCATCCTGCATCGCTTCAGTCATGACTCTTGGTGAACCTATGGACCTATAGTTCTCCAGGCTCCTCTCTCCATGGGATTTTCCAGGCAGGAATACTGGAGTGTTTTGCCATTTCCTTCTCCAGGGGATCTTCCCAACCCAGGGGTCGAACCTGCATCTCTTAGGTCTCCTGCACTGGCAGGCAAGTTCTCTACCACTACCTCCACAGGATGCCCCCCCCTCCAATTACTGGTAGGGAATGTGTTAAAGAAAAAACGTTGGCATGGATGTTTTACTGAACTGTTGTATGCTGGAGCCAATATACAGAGGTGAATGGGCCACATTGCCAAAAATTCATTTCCCTTCAACTCACCCTATGACTCTTTGAAAGCCTCTTTGTTCACATGTCTTGGGGAAGGACAGCGTGATGCTCTAGTCTGTGCAAAGAGGAGGGTGTTGGGGGCATTTCTGGGGGCAGAAGTCAGAAAGGTCTGGGGATAATTTGATGGTTTTTCAAGCTAGTAGACACAGATCTTACCTTTTCATGGGAATCAGGACATAGTCTAAACAATTCTGGCATCTATGACGGGACCATGAAGAGAAAGGGAGAAAGATGCAACCTGTGTTGAACCACTGGTGTGTCCACGCTTCTCCAGGTCCCTCTCTCTGTCGGCTGCAGAGCCTGAAATGAGGGCTTCCTCCTGCCCCTCCTCCACACTGCTCTCTTCACCTGACCGGTAAGGCCATTGCCAGGACCCATCTGATAATATATGTAAAATGCTTAGAGCAGCGCCTGGCACATGATAAGGGCTCAGAAATATTAACTCTTCTTATTACTAATAATCTGACATATATTTCTTCAGCAGGGTAGTGGGTCCATGGTGTTCATTTTATTAAGCTTCAAACCGTGCATATATCTTATGAATCCTTTTTATGTGTATCATATATTTTGCATACATTAAAACACATGCATTAAAAATAAATGAGCATTTATGAGGTTTGCTTTAGCAATCATGCGTCCCAGGGTTCCAGGGCAGCTATGAAGGAAAATATTCCACCTGATTACTAACCCATGTGCCAAACAGCAGGACTGCCCAGGTGTTCTTATTCAGGGATCAAAAGAAATATGGTAACAATAAGAATAGTCCTGATTCCCTGGGAATTAATTTGAGCACATTTTTGTTTTTCCCTTTTTTTTTTTTTTTTTGCTTAGAAGATCGGTAGGTTCTAGATTCCTTGGAGCCTCTAGCATTGAATCACTGGTGTGCCCATCCTCTCCAGGCCAGCCAGCATGGTCCAGAGTGGGGACATCCAGACCTGGGCAGTCCAAGGGGAGGACTGGCCTGCTTGCTTTCCCAGAGAGAGCACACAGATGGACTTTTTACCTAGAGAGCATCAATGAACCTTTGATCCTATTTCCTTTCCTGGCTCTCAATTCCCTGCATAGAAAGAGGCAGAGATTGGCACGGATATTTAGTGCTGTGGATCAGGGAATGATCCAGATCTTGCAGGATGAAAAAGACACAGCCTTTTCTCTCTGATGAAGTTTGTGGAGGTTACTGTGCTCTCAGCAGCTCTTACAGCCAAAGCCAGAGCCCTGCCCCGCGCACACTGGCAGAAGACCGTCGCGTGAATCATTGCTGAAATTTGCTCCTGCGGTGCTCCTGGCTGTGTCGGAGTCATCTCTGCACACTTTTGTCTCCTCCCCTGGATTACAACGGTCCTAACAGGAGAAACTCCCTTGTTTATCTTTGAGTCCCCACAGTGACTTCCTCAGCATTTTTTGAGTGCGTAAATGGGTGAGTAGGTGGAGGAACGAGGGAATGAACGAATAGGAACCATCACACACAAAAAAAGGCTGAGAATTAAGTGGAAGGACTGGGGCATAAAATCTTTATGAATCTTATTCTAAAATACTTTCAGGAATATTCTAAGGCACCGAGTTGACAGAATAGAGATTTTTCAATGTGGGGGCCACCTGTCTGGTCATTTGTGAGAATTTATCAATGTTTCACTTGACTGGAAACTCCGAGGAAACAAGAACCATGTCTGTCCCCAAGAGCTGGCACCTAGTAGGCACATAGTACGAAGTCAAATGAAACAGTCTCTTCCCAATCAGCAACCCTGGCAGGAAGAAAGACACATTCAATTCAATGCCATATAGTTTTGTGTAGAGCATCTTCTTCAGATATTTTGCCAAGGATAGGTGAAAATGTGAATGTCACGGATTCTCTCTGTAAGAGTTTTCAATCTTTTGGTGGTAGATACATTTGTACCCAACGATGGATAGGGAGGCCTGGCGTGCTGTGATTCATGGGGTCGCAAAGAGTCGGACACGACTGAGCGACTGAACTGAACTGAACTGATAATACAAGGTGGAGCTTCCCAGGTGGCACTAGTGGTAAAGAAAATCTGCCTGCTGATGCAGGAGTTGTAAGAGATGTGGGTTTCATCCCCGGGTCAGGGAGATCCTCTGGAGGAGGGCATGGCAACCCACTCCAGTATTCTTGCCTGGAGAATCCCATTGACAGAGGAGCCTGGAGGGCTACAGTCCATGCGATCTCAGAGAGTTGGACACAACCGAAGCAACTTAATAGCCAAGCACATGTAATACAAGTCAGAGCATGATAAGTGCTGTAGCAGAAGTAACAGTGCCACGGGAACCAGGAGTCCATCAAAGCTGGTGAGCTCTGGGTGCCTATATGGAACAGTGAGTTCTGGCAGGACTGGAATGATTTTGGTGGCCAGGAGTGGAGGAGGGTCATTTGGAGTGGCTACCATGCAGGGTGCATAGGACCGAAGCTGAGGGTCAAGATGGGAGATTACAGTAGCTGGCCTCCAACGTGGTTCCCAGTGATCCTGGCCGACAGTCATTCATGCTGTCAAATAGTCCCCCCAACACTGTGTGAAAGTTGGTCTGTGTGACAAGTTAAATACAGCAGAAGTGATAGTACATGGCCTCTCGGACTAGGTAGGTCACAGAAGATGTTGCCACTTCCCATCCTGGAAGATCCCCTGGAGAAGGGACAGGCAGCCCACTCCTGTATTCTTGCCTGGAGCATCCCGTGGACAGAGGAGCCTGGGGAGCTACAGTCAGTGCGATGGCAAAACAGTTGGACACGACTGAGCGAATAACACGCTCTAGCCAAGTGGCCGGGTTCTCTGAGCTTAGTTTCCTCCTCTGTAAAAAGGGCAATAACAATAGGGTTTTGTCCGTGTTAAACGAGGCGCTGGATGCAAAGCACTTTGTGAGGCATCTGGGGCATTTGCGTGTGTAGCTGTTGTTATGACGAAGGTTCTATGACCACATAGCTGTCCACGTGGCACGGCCAGAGTGAAGGTGGTAAAGCCCCCTCATGCACTAGGGGTGGCGAACATCTCCCGAGCTGAAGGCCTCCCTGTCAGCACACACAGAGGAAAAGGCAGCAGAACCCCCAGGACCTGTCGGCAGAATGGGGAGACAGGGCCATGCTAATGGGGTCAGAAATGGTCCAGGTGCCCCGCCCTGGGGGCCCCTCCTGGTGTGAGCCTCCGTGGAAGCTGCCCTCATGATGGGACGGGCCCATCCATCAGGATGTGTTTAGAGCCCAGAACATTTGAAAAGCTCCCCATCGAGCTTCCTTCTATCAGACGTTAGCATCCCTTTCCGCTCTTGGGCTTCTTTTCAGGAACCAGGGTTCAGGAAAGTGGCCCTTTGATTTCAAGGGTGATCCCTTCCTGACCATCAAATCCAGCATTCTTATCCAGTGACAAGAAAAAAAAAACAACTTTGGTCACAGTCAAACAGGAATGTCTGCATTGAAAAGACTGAGCATCACTGTGAGGCTGAGTTGGGGGCAACATCTGTCGGCTTATGACATTGAGCCCTCTTCCCCCAAACCCCGCCCCATCAGAGCCGAGCTCCTTCCAGGGGTCGGAGTCACTGGGTGTGTGGCACTGGGGTGATGGGAGCTACCAGCCTGGGGCAAGCAATTGGCAGGGGCCAGGGAGCCCCAGGTGGAGACACACTCCTTGGTCAGTTTCACAGGACCTGGGATCGTTTTCACGTTTCCCAACCATAAGCAGACCTGTGGGGCTACGGTGGGGGTTTGGGGTCATACCAGGAGGTGGGGGAGTCAGGATGGCCCTGGCTTCCCAGTGCAGCTTCCAGACCTCCTGTGAAATCCCTGGGTTGTGAGGTCACGACAGTCCCTTCCTCCGATGTTCCTGGCTGCCCCCCGACCTCCCAACTCTTCCTCCCCCAAGTTCACTGCTCATGTGGCCACAGACTTCACAGTCTTCTCCTCCTGCAAGCTCCTCTTCCTGAGTGACAGCAGCATTTTTTGGACACCCTCAGCCTGGGCAGCTTTATTTCTGTGTTCTGGTTGCTTCTTGATTTTTTTTTTTATTCTCCCTTGCTATCAAGTTGCCCTTTCTTACTGTTGCCATGGTACCTGCTTCCAGCTGTCCCTCCTCCTGGTCAGTGCAGAAACCCAATGGGCTTGGAGTCACATTGTCCTGGATCCGAGGCCCATCTCTGCTCTTGACTGTTTGCATGATGGTAGGAAAGTGAAACTTTGCAAGCCTCTGTTCTCACCTCTGTGACACGGTTACAATAAAGAAGGTTCCCTTAAAGTTCTTTTGTAAAAGTTAAGGGTTATAATGGATATAAAGTGCTTGGGACCATATCTGGCACTCATAGAAAACATCCAGTAAATGTTAGCAATGACAGTTATTACTGTCGTGATTCTCTAGGCTCCAGCAAACCTAAGGCTAGGGTTTCAGCTTTACCATGTGCTTGTGTGACCTCTCTTACCCTCAGTGTTCTCAGCTCTAAAATGGGACAAAAATGCCTCTTCCGAGGGTTCTTGTCAAGATTAAACAGTGTGCTGCTATTGCTTCACTTAGCTGCTTTTGCTCCCAAAGCCTCAGGCTCCTTCCTCCTGGTTTGCTCCCTGTAGGTGTGGACTTCAGAGAAAGTAGAGTGTTACAATCCTGCGTACAATGACCAGGCTCTTTAGGGCATTTCAAAGAGTCAAATGGCGTTTAGTGAGTATTCTCTGTTAAACCTGCTCGAATGGCTCAGGGTTGTTCAGTGTGGGGTTAATGGGCAAGTTCCAGGCGGGTGAGGAGTGACTGGGATGTTTTGCTCATGAACTCCTGTCAGTTCTAACTTGAGACTGTGATTCAAGCACAGTCAGAGAACAATAGTGCTGTGGTTCAGATGCTTTGATTTTTCTCAAGGATGCTTTTAAAATATGTGCTTGCACTTAGAAAATGTGATTGGCATATTTTTCTAACTTTATATTACTGATTTTTTTTCTAACTTTATAACATGACAGAAAATCAGATGCTGAGGATTATTGAAGCCTTGGCCACCTAAGAAGATTTCTAAGTGGTTCTCAACACCCCTCATCTACAATGTAAATTGTAATATCTCTCAGGATATGTGAGAACATCTGTTTTTCTTCTAATGCAGTAAACATATAAGGGTCCCTTGGGATATCTTTTAAATAGACTTAATGCAACATTCAGGAATGATAAGCAAAATATAATCACAGTCGTAGGGGAATGTGAATATTTTATATCAATAACGTTGGAACCTTATGTTTAATGCAGTGTTAAAAGTTGACAGTTAAGCGTGTAGGAGTCAGGAAATTCAATTAAAATGATCACATAATATGAATTTAGCCACATCCTGTATTAGTTATGAAACCCATTTAACACCACAAACAGTAATGTTTTCAGCTAGTTTATGTGAAAGAAAAACAGGAACAAAAACACTTTAATGCTACATATACTCTGTTAATGTGGTCAGGCTAATTTTGCCAGAAGAAGAATCTTAACTTTTGAATCTTTGAATGCCCAGTCATTTAATTTGAGTTCCATATACTTGCATGTTGCATAATTTCTGTCAATAAAGAGAGAACGACAAACAAACGAGTTTTCCTCCCTTCTGTCTGCTGCTCCCGAATAGAAGGGGGAGTCTGCATCCTGAGGGCCCCCTCTGGGGAGCAGAAGCATCATTCTGATTTCTCCCCCCACTTCTCTGCTGGCACCGATGCTCTTTGGTTGTGGTGGGTGTATTTTGGTGTGGATGCTGTACCTCTAATCCAGAACTGGGAATCCCCTGTGGCTGTGTATCTGCGGTGAAATGAAGCTTGTAATTCAGTTCTCCAGCCATCACACTAGGCTCTTGGCCCCTGTTTAGTCTACTCCATACGCCTTCTTTCTGCTAGCTGGGCACACCTCCCCCGACTCTTCCTTTCATCAGGACACCACAGGAGATGAGCATCCATTTTTAGTACATGTACATCTGCACTGAGTCTAATTTTTGCTACATCTCAATAGTACCGTCAGGTGGATCCTTTGGGAGCTGTGATGCTTATCAAAATTCACTCAAAAATGGCCAAAGTCAGCCAAGCAGTGGGGCCTTCAGCTATGCACCCAAATGACCCCTGACGAGGTACCGTAAGAATGATGATGTTTCGTGAAAGGGTCTCGAGAGGAACTTCTCAAGGAGTTGAGTCAACCGCTCGTCCAGATCCAGAGTGTCATCAGAAACCCGAGAATCACACTTGTTCTCTCTGCCCTCCCTGCATCCCTCAGTAACCCTTACAGACACTGTTTAATTGCAGTAGCAGTGTTAGTCGCTCAGTCGTGTCCGGCTCTTTGCGACCCCATGAACCATAGCCCGCCAGACTCTTCTAGCCATGGGATTCTCTGGGCAAGAATACTGGAATGGATTGTCATTCCTTTCTCCAGAGGATGTTCCTGACCCTGGGATCGAACCCAGGTCTCCTGCATTGCAGGCAGATTCTTTACCATCTGACAATCAGCCCTCAAATACAGCAACTTCTGCCCAATTCCATTGCCACCACAGGAGTCTGGTCGTCATGTTTTCTCCATAGATCTCTGGAATGGACCCCGGCTGCTTTCCCATGCTGATGCTGGCTTCTCCAACTTGCTCTCTACATTGTGGCCAGTGTGATTGTCCGAACTGCAAATCCAGCCGTGAGACAACTTTTTAACATCCCCAGTGGCTTCTCTTTGCCTTCAGGGTCATTTCAAACCTTGTTGAGGGCACATACATGGCCCTTTGCCATGTGGCTCCCCAGGCCCCTCCCTCACCATCTCTCCTTGGCGGATATGGTGTTGAGCATCTCTTCATGCACTTATTGACTATTTGTCTTCCTCTGTGAAATATCTGTTCAAGTCATTTACTCATTTTAAAAATGAGTTGTTTATATTCTTATCACTGACTGAAATAAGTTCCTTATATATTCTGAATAATCTGACTATATAGTCTGATCCTTCATCAGATTTATATATTATACACATTTTCTCCCTGTCTCTGTGTGGCTTGCCTTTTTATTTTCTTAATGGTCTTTTAAAGTGCAGAAGTTTTCAATCTTGATGACATCTAATTTAGTGATTATTTTCCCCCTTATCTAGTTCACCATTTTTCTGTTTTGTCTAAAAATTCTTTGCCTTCCTCAGTCACAAAGACTTTCTCCTATGTTTTCTTCTAGAAGTTTTATAATTTTAGCATTTATGTTTAGGTTAAAGACTTATTTCTAGTTATATTTTGAGTGATTTGGGGATGGGGTTGTAGCCACACGTTCTGGGAAACAAACTCACTCAGAAGGACAATGCAGATAGTGGAGTGCAGTTTATTATACCAGCGGGCCCAAAGCAGAGTCTCCTCTTAGCCAAGGGCCCTGACCAGCATTTGTGAAAATCTTTTATACCCCATGCCTACGTGTCCGAACCCACCACCCCAAATTCCTTGAGATTTACATAAACAAAGGAAGGGTAAATATAATCACAATAATCCCATCATTCATGTGCTAGGTATTCAAATAGTTAATAATCAATAAGCCTGGTTACACTACCGATAGATACAGAAAGAATTGATGATCTGTCCAGAGTCAGGGGTGATTAGAGTATGTTTTCTCTTAGGCGATGAGTGACCTGGATGTGATCTTCAAGACTCCCCTGTCCAGAGGGGGTCTTAGCCTTCTACTGTAGTTTCCATGGGCACTAAGTACAGAGTTCAGAGTCCTTTGGAGAGGTGGCCAAGCATGATCAGCATGAACAGGCCTAAGATGGAGTCCAGGCCCTATGAATTCTTTCTTCAGGGTCAGGGTTTATTTTCCCCACGTATGAATATCCAGTTGCTCTAGTATCCTTTGTTGAAAACACTTTTCTTTCCTCATTGAATTACTTTGTAAAAAATCAGCTGAGCATATGTGAGCATCACAAGTCTCAGTGCTGTTAGAACTGAATATTTCCAAGTCGGTCATACTGTTTTCTTGTTTTTTTTTTATTGGAGGCTAATTACTTTACAATATTATATTGGTTGGTTTTGCCATACACTGACATGAATCAGCCCCGGGTGTACATGTGCTCCCCTTCTTGAACCCCCCTCCCACCTCCCTCCTCCCCTTATCCTCCCTCTGGGTCATCCCCATGCACCAGCCCCGAGCATCCTGTATCATGCGTCGAACCTGGACTGGTGATTTGTTTCACATATGATAATATACATGTTTCAATGCCATTCTCCCAAATCATCCCACCCTCACCCTCTCCCACAGAGTCCAAAAGACTGTTCTATACACTGTGTCTCTTTTGCTGTCTTGTATACAGGGTTATCATTACCATCTTTCTAAATTCCATATATATGTGTTAGTATACTGTATTGGCGTTTTTCTTTCTGGCTGACTTCACTCTGTATAATAGGCTCCAGTTTCATCCACCTCATTAGAACTGATTCAAATGTATTCTTTTTAATGGCTGAGTAATACTCCATTGTGTATATGTACCACACCTTTCTTATCCATTCGTCTGCAGATGGACATCTAGATTGCTTCCATGTCCTGGCTATTATAAACAGTGCTGCAATGAACATTGGAGTACATGTGTTTCTTTCAATTCTGGTTTCCTCGGTGTGTATGCCCAGGAGTGCGATTGCAGGATCATATGGCAGTTCTATTTCCAGTTTTTTAAGGAATTTTCACGCTGTTCTCCATAGTGGCTGTACTAGTTTGCATTCCTACCAACAGTGTAAGAGGGTTCCTTTTTCTCCACACCCTCTCCAGCATTTATTGCATGTAGACTTTTGGATAGCAGCCATTCTGACTGGTGTGAAATGGTATCTCATTGTGGTTTTGATTTGCATTTTTCTGATTATGAGGGATGTTGAGCATTTTTTCATGTGTTTGTTAGCCATCTTTGTGTCTTCTTTGGAGAAATGTCTGTTTAGTTTTTTGGCCCATTTTTTGATTGGGTTGTTTATTTTTCTGGAATTGAGTTGCAGAAGCTGCTTGTATAGTTTGGAGATTAATTCTTTGTCAGTTGCTTCATTTGCTATTATTTTCTCCCATTCTGAAGGCTGTCTTTTTACCTTGCTTATAGTTTCCTTTGCTGTGCTAAAGCTTTTAATTTTAATTAGGTCCCATTTGTTTATTTTTGCTTTTATTTCCAATATTCTGGGAGGTGGGTCATGAAATCCCTTGCATTCCTATACACTAATAATGAGAAAACAGAAAGAGAAATTAAGGAAACCATTCCATTCACTGTTTCAACGAAAATAATTAAATACTTAGGAATATATTTACCTAAGGAAACAAAAGACTTGTACACAGAAAACTATAAAACACTGGTGAAAGTAATCAAAGAGGACACTAATAGATGGAGAAATATACTGTGTTTGTGGATTGGAAGAATAAATATTGTGAAAATGAGTATACTACCCAAAGTAATTTATACATTCAATGCAATCCCTATCAAGCTACCAATGATATTTTTCACAGAGCTAGAACAAATAATCTCACAATTTGTATGGAAATACAAAACACCTCGAATAGCCAAAGCAATCTTGAGGAAGAAGAATGGAACTGGGGAAATTAACCTGACGGACTTCAGGCTCTACTACAAAGCTACAGTCATCAAGACAGTATGGTACTGGCATAAAGACAGAAATACAGATCAGCGGAACAAAATAGAAAGCCAGAGATAAATCCACGCACCTTTGGACACCTTATCTTTGACAAGGGAGGCAAGAATATAAGATGGAGAAAAGACAGTCCCTTTAACAAGTGGTGCTGGGAAAACTGGTCAGCCACTTGTAAAAGAATGAAACTAGAACACTTCCTAACACCATGCACAAAAATAAACTCAAAATGGATTAAAGATCTAAATGTAAGACCAGAAACTATAAAACTCCTAGAGGAGAACACAGGCATACTGTTTCTGACCTCCTTTCCCTGGAGAGTTCATAAGGCAGATAAAGCTGATACTTGGGTGACAGAACCTGTGTCTAACGTCTGTTTTTGTGCACAGAACACAGCATGATATCTTCTGCTCTCATGGGCTGTTGTTGTTGTTCAACATGTCTGAACATGTTGTTGTTCAGTCATGTCTGACTCTTTGTGACCCCATGGACTGCAGCATGCCAGGCTTCCCTGTCTTTCACCATCTCCTGGAGCTTGCTCAAACTCATGTCCATTGAGTCAATGAAGCCATCCATCCATCTCATCCTCTGTCGCCCCCTTCTCCTCCTGCCCTCAATCTTTCCCAGCATCAGGGTTTTTTCCAGTAAGTTACCTTTTTGCATTAGGTGGCCGAACTGTCAGAGCCTCAGCTTCAGTATCAGTCCTTCCAATGAATATTTAGGGCTGATTTCCTTTAGGATTGACTGGTTTGATCTCCTTGCTCTCCAAGGGATTGTCAAGAGTCTTCTCCAGCACCACAGCTCGAAAGCATCAATTCTTTGGTGCTCAGCCTTCTTTATGGTCCAATTTTCACATCTGTACATAACTACTGGGAAAACCATAGCTTTGACTAAACAGACCTTTGTCGGAAAAGTGATTATCTCTGCTTTTTAATATGCTGTCTAGGTTTGTCATAGCTTTTCTTCCAAGGAGCAAGTGCCTTTAATTTCATGGCTTCAGTCATGAGTTACTTGCTTAATTTTAGTTTTTAACTTCTGTTTCTACTTGTTTCCTTGCACTGATATTATCATCCTGTAACTTGAGCTTCTAGAGAACTGAGGTCATATCTGCCCATGTGATTTTTATTTGAGCCATCTTGCTGGTTGTCCTGAGCACGCGTGGACTTTCATCAGGAGCACTGGGGTTGCAGCATACGCACTACCCCTCAGTTTCCTCACCCTTCAATGGCATGAGGGTTCATCTCTATCCAGCTCAGTTCAGTGCGGAACCACAGGCTGTTCATGTAAAGAAAGGCCATCAGGTTGTAGCCGGGGAAGAAGACATGCCACTTTGACCAGGCTGGCTGGTTCTCTAGGCAACTATCGCCATATGACATCTGTAACAGGCTGTGGCCGGGTCTTTGCTCCTATCACTTATTGTTCAGATCAGTATTGGTCTGAATATCCTTTAGATTAGCTGAAATTAAAAGAAAGTGCTTGACATAGAGAATAGGCTTATGGTTGCTTGGGGGAAGGATGGGGCAAAAAGATAGCTAGGGAGTTTGGGATGAACACGAACACATTACTATATTTTAAATGGATGACCAAGAAGGACCTACTATAGAGCACTGGGAACTCTGCTTAGTGTTATGTGGCAGCCTGGATTGGGGGTTCAGGGAGAATGGACACATGGATACATAGGGCTGAGTCCCTTTGCTGTTCATCTGAAACTATCACTTGTTTTGTAATCAACCCAATACAAAAGTGTTTCTTTCTTTCTTTTTTTAAAGAAGCGCTCTGTAACCACTTCCAGTGTGTGCCTACAGACAGACCCGACCTATATCTCCATGCTGGTCTAGGGCTGACCTGTACCCCGGGAGCATTCTGCACTCTCTCCCTCACACCCAACATCTATATGCAGGGAAATCCTCCTCCTAACGGACGCTGAGGGCAACCTTGGCCGGAGAGCAAAAGGAAGAGACGTCATGAACAGGCAACACGCCACTCGAGGTGAGATGAAGGATGCGAGAGTGCTCTTGTCTGTCGTGGACCCCTGTTGCCATGGTGACGGAGGCGCTGACGCTAAGTGGATGAGCAGCAGCTCCCGTGGATTTTAATAGCAGCTGGTCACTGCCAGCACCTTCGCTGAATTGCTGCCCCCCTGAGTCACTGCTTGGCCCTGGCTGTCCTGATCTCTGTTGACAAATGGTTGTCCTTCACAGTCAAACTACTAACAGTGCTCTAATTAATGAACGTGCTAATTATTCTTCCCTACTCCCAGCACATTTGTCTAACTAAGCTGTCACACGAGGATAAGTGCAGCGTCTGCATGAGCGCTGAGGGCACTGAGAACAGGGGTCTGGGGAGCAGTGGGCTGCTTCTTGTTAAATTACCTTTACTGAACGGTCAGGTGTCCAGGGAATACACCATTTCCTGCAAAATGTATACATTTTCTTTTCTTTTCTTTTAAAAAACCATCTCTTTAGGGATTGAGCAGCTGTTGGTCACTTCACTAACCCCTGAAGGGGTTGCCAAATAGGTAGGGAGGCAGAAGGGCCAGGAGCCCTGAGCTCTGAAGACTATTCCAGAAGCAGCATTCAGGGTGGTTAGAGCCTCAGACATTGGAGCTAGACAGGCCTGGATTTGAATCCCAGGTCTGCTCCTTGCTTCCTGTGGTTTAACCCCTCTGCACCTCTGTCTCATCTTTTGGGCAATGGGAGGGATAGTTTGTCCCCAGAGGGGTGTTTTGAGGAGAAAATGCACAAACTAGGTCCCCAGGACATGGCTACACAGTGCCTTGGGTCCTGGACTGGGTCTGGTCTGGTTTTGGCTGGGCCAGGGCGGCTTGCAGGCCAGGAGACTGTCCTGTTAGGAATCCGAAATCTGGCCCAAGCCCCCTCCCCCCCATGCTCCGGCACCCCTCCCTTTTTGTTCTGTCTCAGCAGCTCTCTGTTGAGATGAATGGCATTTCCAGAGGCTTCACCTCTGATAAGTAAGTGCTCCTCTGCAGCTGCAACCAGAATCCTAATGTGCAGCTGTAATTTAATGGCCATCTCGGCTGACTATTAAAACACTCTCTTTCAGGGTGAAGTGGACTCAGCCCAGTGGCACGTGTGCCCCATCCAGGCAGGGTGACTCCAGGACCTCAGATGTGGGAGGTCCCATCACGGGTCCCTCATTGCAGGTGCCTTCTCAGCTTTCTAAAGTGGGGCTGGCTGGGCATCCCCCCCAACCCTGTTTGCGGGGCTCCTGAGGCTTGGGAAACCAGCAGCAGAGGCTGCTCCTTCCTGCATTCCTGGGGTCTGATGAGGTTTGTACAAGTGCCCTGGGCAGACCATGTAGGACTATGTTGATAGCGTGTCCATGTGCCTGCACGTCTTGGCACAAACTTACCCACCACAAACAGGAAGGAGATTAGAATAAATCTTAAATACAGAAACTTCTTTAAAGCTGGGCATTTTAATGTGGGATTATGAGTCCTGAACAGTCTCAACAGGACAGTAGACATACCCAGCACTCCTCTCCCCCCACCGACCCCTGTCTTTCTTTAGGTAACAGTTTTCCTCAACCATAGGAGACAGTGGAAACCCCCAGGTTCTCTCATTTTTCTGCCAGCTGGTTGTCCCAGCAACCCCATGGACTGTAGCTTTTCAGGCTCCTCTGTCCATGGGATTTCCCAGGCAAGAATACTGGGGTGGGTTCACTGAGAAAAGTCAGTCCTTTACAGATGACAGAGCTGTAAGATATAAAACTCCAGAGGTGGAGGTGGAGATATTTTCCACTGTGTGGAAAAAGCTGGTCTGCAGAGTGAAGAAGGCTGATAAGCTATAAGAAAGTGGAGAGAGAGAGAGACTGAGACAGCAAACTTCATCTGAGAGGCCCAGTCTCGTCTCTGCTCGTTTCAATCTTGGCTGTTCAGTTCCGTGGAGTCTTTGAGTCAATAAAGACTTCCTTTTTGGCTCAAACTAGCTAAAGCTGCGGAGAAGGCAATGGCACCCCACTCCAGTACTCTTGGAAAATCCCATGGATGGAGGAACCTGGTGGGCTGCAGTCCATGGGGTTGCTAAGAATCGGACATGACTGAGCGACTTCACTTTCATTTTTCACTTTCATACATTGGAGAAGGAAATGGCAACCCACTCCAAAGTTCTTGCCTGGAGAAACCCAGGAACGGGGGAGCCTGGTGGGCTGCCATCTATGGGGTCGCACAGAGTCGGTCATGATTGAAGCAACTTAGCAGCAGCAGCAGCACCAGCTAAAGCTGAGTTTCTATTGTTTGCAACTAGAGAACTTTTCAAGGGTCTGACCTTCACCTCTGATGCACTGTTACTAAAATAGGAGGAGTCTTAGAAGGGCCAACTGTATGGGGGCCAGACCTCTTGTTGGCTGGGAAACCAAGTGTTCCCTGAAATTTACACATCAGGTCCCATTGAGGTGAACACAAGCCTCTCGCTAGTGCTGAGCCCCTAGACAATCATGTAATGACTCCACATGGTGCAAAGTGTTCCAGGCGCTTGGTTCTTGGGAGCTTTGTGAACTGGCTCAGGGCTGCCCTTGTAATTGGCTTCTGTGCATCCAAGCTCCACACACCACCTCCAAGGACCTCTTTCCCTCCAGCCGGCTGCAGCCACTCAAATACAAGGCCTGTGTGATCTCTTCCCTGCACCAGCCTCGCCCACACGGGGATGAAAACCCCACCACCAAGTAGAGTAGCCAGTGTTCTCTTTCAAAGTGAGGTTTTGATAAACACTTCTCTTTATCACTGCCAAATAGATGTTGAGTCTGGGATGAAGATCACAGAATCTTGCGTGTTCTGTGTAACTTCTAAGTGGTTGCTGTTTACAGGGAGAAACCTCCTGTAAAATAACAGGCTACTTCACTAGTTCACTCAGCAGGTTCCCCTTTTACCTTTTCTCTACTCATCGTTATGTGAAGACGATTCCAGGAGAGCATCTCAGTAATGACCTCAGAGAAGCCAGTTGAGGTGTTGAGCAATCCTTCCTGTGTGGAGGTTTTCCTTGGGAGTCGCCTGTGACCTTCTTTCTGCTCCTTATTTTTTAAAACGTAATTTTATTTATTTACTTAGCTGTGCTGGGTCTTCACTGCTGCTCAGGCTTTTTTCTCTAGCTGTGGAGCGCAGACATCTCATCGCAGTGGATTCTCTTGTGGAACACAGGTCTAGGGAGTGTGGGCTTCAGAAGTTGTGCCTGGTGACCCCTAGACCACAGGCTCAGTAGCTGAGGTGCACGGGCTTTGTTGCTCCGTGGCATGTGGGATCTTCCCAGACTAGGGACTGAACCCGTGTCTCCTGCATTGGCAGGCAGATTCTTTATCACTGAGCCACCAGGGAAGCCCCCTTGGTTAGTTTTCATCCTCTTGTTGCTTGTTACCCATAGAAACATCATCATTTCTTCACTCGTTCGTTCATTCATCCAGGGCTTATGCGGCTGCTACTCTGCACCCCGCCGTGTGTCAAGCATTCATTTATTTTCCTAGGAATTCAAAGAGAGAAAGAAAGACGGTACCCTGGACACAGACCTTTTAGGTGCTCCATTAATAAAAAACAAGTTTCACTTTTTATTCCCTTCCTTCTCTACTCCTGAGCCCTGCTTCTTCTGGCAGGAGAGGCTGAGCCCGGGGCACTTCCGTGGCTAGTTATTTAAAAAAAAAAAAAAGGAAGAAGAAGGCCTGTAATTGTGCTGGGACCTTCGGAAATTCTAATGATGAAAGGCAGAGTCCGGCTCCCACTTCCCTTTCCTGCACAGTGAGGGTGTGGGGTGCCAGGGAGCTGAGCGGTCCTGCTAGAAACCCAAAACAACCATGGACCAAGAAGCCGTGGGCAATATCGTCCTGCTGGCCATTGTCACCCTCATCAGTGTGGTCCAGAATGGTAAGGGAAGCCCCTCCCTCGGGGTCGGCTGGTGTCTCGGTGTTTGAGAGTCAGGCTTAAACACTTGTGTGTTTGTGTGTGTATATGTGTGTACACTTTTTTCTTATCTGTGTTTGTGTCTTTATTTGACTGTACAGGGATGCATGCACTTCTCTGTGAACTGGGAGTTTTCCTTCTCCCCATCTTTCTTTTGCTTTAATGGGGATGATTAATCATGTCTGTAGAGCTGGAGCAGCAAGTTGGTTGTACAGAAACCATCACTGAAGTGTTTGCAATCAGCACTTTAGCTATTAATTACTGTGGCCAGTTGGAGGGCAGGAAGCCTGAAAGCGACAATCAGATATATGTTCACTCAGACACTGGGTTATACCCGGTACAGCAGGCTGACTTCAGGCAGTAGGAGTTACCTGTTACCTGTAGGCTAAAAAAAAATAAATTTGGCCAGTGTGAGGGGGGACTTCACTTTTTCATTATTTTACCTCTGTACTGCTTTTTAATTTCTTTTGACGAAATATGTCCTTTGCAATACTTACTTTTTCTTTAGCAATGTGTAATTTTTGAAGCATTCTTTGGTAGACATCATGTACTTACATAAAGGGAGAGAGGGTCAGAAGGATTTCCTTGTTTGAGGGTTGCATTTCCATTAACCCTGTGCTGTGCTTTCGCTCAGTCGTGTCCGACTCTTTGAGACCCCATGGACTGTAACCCACCAGGCTGCTCTGTTCGTGGGATTCTCCAGGCGAGAACACTGGAGTGGGTTGCCATGCCCTCCTCCAGAGGATCTTCCTGATCCAGGGATCAAAACCAGTTCTCCTGCATTACAGGCAGATTCTTTACCATCCCAGCCACCAGGGAAGCCTAAGAGTACTGGAGTGGGTAGCTTATCCTTTCTCCAGGGGATTTCCATTATCCCTGGTGTCACTTAACCCAGGCAAGGGACCTAGAACTGAGAAAGGCAGGACAGTGCGGAATTTCTCTTTCAATTCCTACATTAGGACTGTCTCAGACTCTTTTTATCAGCATGGCTCGTATCTTTGGGATTTGCAGTTTATGAAGACAGAGAAAAAAAGGGGAAGACTTACTCTGTAACTTAATGGTAATTTCTGAATGTTCATATACTGTTACACTTTGGAAATGTGGGTATTCACTCAATTTGGGATATCCTGATATTTTCCCCCAACTTGAGTGTGGTCTTAGGTTGGTGATGAGCCTTCTGGGCACAGAGTAAGGCTCCCCATGCCCTCCTGGCACCAGAGAGACCAACTTTGCATACTCCAAGTTTGTTTCCTCTGTGGAACAACACTTGGTAGCTTTCTGACCCAAACATTTTCATAGTAAGTGTCATACAACAGAGCTGCAGCTCTGAGAGGGGACGAATGGCTCTGGGTGAGGCTGCCATGGCCCTAAGCCACTGCTGTTTTACGCAGATGCCATGCTGGGACTCTCTTAGTCTCTGTAAATCTTCAAAAGATCATTCATTCAACCTGCATACCCCCAACGGGTTCTCTGCCTGGTCCAGAAAGGGTCCTGAATCCATGGGGATGTAGCAGCAAACAGGGAAACCAGGTTCCTGCCCCCAGGAAACGGGAGGGTAACAGAAGAAGATGGGCGGGCAGGAAGCAGGAAGCCTGCTGTGAAGCCTCGAGTCCCTGTGGAGGCAGCTGCATGGGTGCTAGTTGTTTGGGTGCCCTCTCCGGCCCTCCCTGATACCTGTCAAGATTGGTGACAGGGGACGGGAGCCAGGGTCCCCTCAGCCGCCCATGCAGAGGTCTGCATCCACCCTGAGCTGCAGGCCCCCGGTCCAGAGCTGAGTGGGGGGACGCCGCGTGGTGCCCCCCACCGTGAGAACAGAGTCTCTCCCCCTCCCCCGAGATGCCCTGGGACCTGGCTCTGGAGTGTCCGGTGAGTCCTGGGCTTTTCTGTAGAAGCACGGGGAACCCTGAGCAGACTTGAGGCAGACGATCAAATTTCTAATCATTTTTGTCAGATGAGATTAGGTCGTGGGGAGGAGAGAGGATAGATGGCCACATGTCTGAGCTCTAACCACAATCTTTCGGCTGGCCATCTTGGATAGGTGACAACGGGATGCGATGGCCTTGCTGACACGGTCCCATGAGCTGATGACGCTTCCTGGGGGGAGGGAGACGAGAGTGGACCAGCTCCTGCTTTGGGCTGGAGACTTTTCATCCTGGACACATTGTCGATTGGGGTGTGTTTGTGGTGGTGTGGACAGCATGGTGCCCATGTCACGGCCTCTGTTCCTCCCCGTCCCCGGCCCTGTGACCAGCAAGGGCACCATGTGGACAGAGTGATTTTGCAATGGTTGGGGCAGTTTTGAAGCCACAGAAGGAGTCCTTGGCTCCCTTCAGAGGCAGAGGATCAGCCCTGCTCGTCTCTGAGGCACACAGCAAGGTCATGCTGAGACTGCCTTTTAACCCTGTTCAGTGTGCTGGTGCAGGGGAATGAGAGAAACTCAAGTGACTTGGGAGATAACACCTCTACCTGTTTTAACCTTGAGCTTTTAGGCAAACACAAAGGTCCAACCGAGGTCCAGAACCTCTCTTTGCAATTCTAATTAACCTCAAGGTTGCAGCCAAAGGTCTACCTACCTACTGTACTGAGTGCAGAAAATATGCAAAAACTCTGCTCCCACCTCAGTTACATTCGAAACCCTTCCTGTTAGCTTTAGGAATGATTTACATGCTGTTGCCAGGCACTGTGTATTTGTGTTTGTCCCAAGACAAGGAGTTTCGGCCCCTGTGTCTGTGACAGTATGGGGGTGAGGGGGGCTCACTCTGGCTCCCAATTTCCCAGGGGACAGACAGAGCCCACCGACCCTGTGAACTTCCTCCTCTGCCTTCCAAACACTCAGGAGTCATCAAGATCATTGAACCCGAGGCCCCCTCCCAGCTTGATCCAGCATAATGCATGTTTGGGAATGCAGACCACATTTAAAGTTTGAGGGACCTGGACCACAACTACCAAAGCCTGGTTTCCCAGGTCGTGTAGACAGATGCATTTCCTCTGCGTAGCATCCAGAGGGCCTCCCACTTCTCAGCCAGGGTGCCAGCAGCTTTGACATGAAGCAAACCTGGGAAACATAGCTTTGGAGAAAATGATTCCCACGGGAAGCCAAACTAATTAGGTTGAAGGGGGAGAGAGTGAGCTGAGGGGAGGGACCCAGGGCCTTGTGCATGAAGACCTTGTGAATGGTGACAGCAGAAGTCTAGACTGCATCCTCAACAGCCCCTACTGAACACTCCCAGGACGGAGCGCTCACAGCGCACTGGGCTCACTCTTCCCATTGTCAAGCGTATAGAGAATTTGCTTTGTGTCGTGTATGGTGCTTCGTGCTGGTCATAACATGATCTCATTGAATCCTTGCACCCTATGAAAGATTCTACTATTATTACTCTTATTTCACAGAAGAACTAAGTGGAGCTTAGAGAGCTTAGAGAGTTAGTTGGAGATTCCAGAGTCGGTCGTGGTGAAACTGGGATTCAAAGCTACTTCAAAACATGGAAGTTTATATGATGTGTGTTGTCTTGGATTCATTCATTCAAACACTCACTGCTCGGGAAGTTCTCTGTTACATTGAACTGAAACCTGCTGTCCTCTGATTTCTATCCACCTGGTGTGTCTGTTCTTGGAAAAGCTTAGAGTGTGCCTGCAACTTCTGTGTTTCCAAAGTCACCTGTAATATCCCTGGTCCAACATATAATTTCTCAGCCGACTTGGTTTCCAGAGTCCCTAGTCATCAGATTACTCCTTCCCACCCCACCCACCAGCAACTTGCCATCTTCTTTCTAAGATGCAGGTGGGTGTTTTTCATGCAAGAAATCTGTTCCTGAACTCCAGACACCAGTTCTGTTAAAATGATGGAGGTGTGAGCTATTCTTGTGTATCACAGGGCTGACTCATACTAAATGAAAATCTCAGAATCTTTTTATGAGATCCTGAGAAAGTTATTCACCTTTTCTGACCTGCAGTTTCCTCAACGGAGAGGTGGGGTTGCTAATACTGTCCACGTGTGGTGGCTGAAGGTGTTGCCTGAGATAATACCTGAGTCGCTGGCAGAGGCCAGCATGTGGTAGTTTCTTGGTGACCGTTTGCAGCCTTCTCCCTCTGGTCTCTCTCCGTCCCTCTGGTTTGGCCTGATGTTAGCAGCCAGCCAAGAGCAGCGTGCGAATACTCTCTGCATGCATAGTTTCTGTAACATGGTCAAGGATATGGAGTATGGGGTGTCAGTATTTGGAGGAGTGGACAAACGTGGCCCAACTCTTTCAAGTTCAGCTCGGAAGGAAAGAGAGGTACACCCTAGTGGGGGTTCAGGGCAGAGGGGCTTGTTTTTATTCTGTTTTGAGGTTAGGAGAGATTTGAGCATGTTTCAAGGGTAAAGATTAGGAGAAAAACAGAGACCAAAGATTCATGAAGTAGGGCAAACATCGATGAACGAAGACCCGAAGAGGCTAGCCAAAGCAGGGTCAAGGTTGCAGGTGGAGGGCTAAGACTTAAAAAAGAGGAAGGGGCTGTTCTTGGGCAAGGAGAGGAAGAAGAGCGGCAGGCTGAGAGAAGGAGGGCCCCACCGTGCAGCTGGTCGCAGAAGTAACCTCGGACTTTCTTAATACCGTCCCTGCTTAAGTGTTCAGAGGCACGGGCATCACCTTGGGTTCTGGAAAGACAGTGATCAGAATTTCCACTGTATTCTATGGGGAGAAGAGATGTCCAGAGCAGACAGTTGGCTATTCAGACCCCACATTTCTGATGGAGTCCCTGTAGTGAGCTTCTGTGTGATGATAACAGAATGACCACACTCTCGCATGCCCAGCTGGACTCGAATGCCAGCACCCCTCCTGCTCCCCAGTGGAGGAACTGAGAAGGTTATTCAACCTCTCTGAGCCACAGTGCCCTTGTCGACAGCGTGGGGATGTGCTTCACAGAGCATGTGTCCGGCGTCCACCAGAGTAACATCATGAAGCCAGCCCTGCGGCTCTGTGCGGTATGGGCACAGCCCTAGGAGAAGAATGTGCTTTCACCAAAAAGCAAATCACGAAGGCTTTTATCCACGGACACAATGGATGAGGCATCCTTTTCAGGTCTTTTCGAGGAGGCTAATGTGAAGTTGATAAAAAGAAATCCTGTGAGTGGGATACCTGACTGTCACCCTTTTTCCTTTTTTCACTCTTGAAATAGGAGGAAAGGAATAAAATAGGGGGGGTGGGAGAGAGAGGGAAGGAGAGACTGTGTTCCCCCCTCCCCCCCATCCAGCCTGTAGACAAGACAGACTCTGTCTCCCCAGCTTCTCTTCATCCCACAGCCATCACCCTAACCAGCTCCCTGCTGTCTTTCCCCCTGTCCTGGGTCGCACCCCTCTAAGCCCTCACCGCGCTAAGACAGAGTGGCTTTCTGGCGATGCCATTCATCAGCCTACACCTGTCAGTAACTCCATGTTTCCTCAAGATGGCAATAAATTCAGAAGTTCTTAACGTGGCTCTCCTCAAGGTCACGGTCACGCTGCTGGCCTGAGGGCTACGTCCCTGCCACCATCTGCTCAGCCTTGGCTCACTGACCACTTTTTCCTTGAGGCTCCCTCTGGTCACCCTGACCAGCACCCCTGGAGGCCCCTGCCCTGCTCTGCCTTCGCTTTTGTGCACAGCTCGGCACACCGTGTGATTTTAATTCTTACATATTGTTTCCTGTGTGTGGTCTGTCTCCTCTCCTTGTATGCTTGCTGGAACATAAGCTCCTGAGGCCAAGGCTCTCTGTGTGTGTTTTGTTCTCTGACACAAGCTGAGTGTCTGGCGCATGGCGAGTGAGAACAGAGAAATGGCATTGAAAGAGCAACTCACTGTCTACCTCTCTTCCGCCTCATTTGTAATTCTACCAGGTTAATACTCCCCATTACCGAGCCCCTCCCCCGCCGTCTCCCAGTAAACTGGATGTACTAGCCCCAGAGGGTCTTGCTGCTGGACCTCCGGGTACTCCATTCCGATAGAGTGAAGTGGTCTCCCCAGCTGTCCCCGGCCCCCTCCATCTGCTCGTCCTTCAGGTTTTATCTTACACGTCACTCTCTCTCGGAGTCCTTCTGTGACCCAAACGCTGAATTGCTGCCCCTCTCTGACCCTCGACGGCTCCGCGTTCTCAGTCTCAGCGCGAGTCTCTCTGCAGGCCTTTCTTTCCTTGCTGGGCTCTTTCTTCTGGTGGTAGCATCCTTGAAAGCTGGGGGCGTGTCTTGCTCACAACTGCCTCACCAACAGCAAACATAGCAATTAGTCAAGAGTAGCGGGCTTCCTGGAGAAGGCAATGGCACCCCACTCCAGTCCTCTTGCCTGGAAAATACCATGGACGGAGGAGCCTGGTAGGCTGCAGTCCATGGGGTCGCTGGGAGTCGGACACGACTGAGTGACTTCACTTTCACTTTCATGCATTGGAGAAGGAAATGGCAACCCACTCCAGTGTTCTGGCCTGGAGAATCCCAGGGACGGGGAAGCCTGGTGGGCTGCTGTCTATGGTGTCGCATAGAGTCGGACACGACTGAAGTGACTTAGCAGCAGCAGCGGCAGCTGAATACCTTTGTGCTCAGTGACATTTGATGGAGGACAATTAGGGCTGTTTAGAGGTCGAGAGAAGGAAACATTTAACCTTCCAGGAAAAATATGAAGATACCAGGCTCGGGATACGTGCTCGTTATAAATCCAAACCTTTCCTTCCGGCAGGGTTCTTTGCCCACAAGGTGGAGCACGAAAGCAAGACCCACAATGGGCGGAGCTTCCAGAGGACCGGGACGCTGGCCTTTGAGCGGGTCTACACTGCCAAGTGAGTCCAAACTCTGACACTGCTCTTTGACCCAGAGTGGGTCTGGGACAACCTTCTGGAGGCTGGGGTGTGGCGGGGCGGGGGGGTGGGGGTGGTGGTGGGTGGGTTCCAGGGAAGCTTGAACTTCCCCTGGGAGACTTTGGGGGTACTTTTCATCATCTTAGCAGGTGCTGGTGTTTGAAGAGAGGAAGCAGAGGTGTTGAGGATGAGGAAGTAGACCTCACAACTCCTGCCTGGTCAGGAAACCTGTCAACCAGTCATCTGGTCAAGGAATTGACCAATTTCCTGGGGGGTTAGTCCCGAGGTGCCACCCTGCAAACCAGCCATTACTCACCAGCTGGCATCAGAAGCAACAAGCAGGACTGGCAGGCAGCTGCCTGCTGCCCCGCGGGCACCTCAGCCTGGTCTCCTGGAGCAACCAAGACAGACAGCATGAGGGGACTGTGCATTTGCTTTTCTATCTCTCCTTCGTTACTTCTGCAGGGAAAGGTTGCTAGAAAACACCTGAACTCAGAGAAGAAGGAGGGATGCTATTTGGGATGCAAATCTGAACGGTGTTATTCAAACACTCATTTTCCTCTCTGCCAAATGCATTTAGACAAAGGGTTCAGCCATCAGCCTGTGGCCTGCTTCTCCATGCCTGTGACTGGAGGCTTGTTAGAAAGGGTGGCTGTAGCCCCAAGCTGCCAGGGAGCTGGCCTTCAGTCTTGGCATGGAGGTGACTTTGATGTTCCCCAGAGAGCCTTCTAAAACGGGGCTTAGGGCCACACAAGGAAAGTTCTAGAAGGGTAGGGAGAAGTCAAAAGGTGTGGCTTTAAGCCATGTAAGATGTTCACATTTATGGGAGAGGGGGATCATGTGTGGGGCACCCCCAGCCCTTCTGTGCCATGTGCAGGGGTCAGCGGAGAGGAGCAAAGACAGGATGCTCCACTGGGGATGATGCCAGAACCTCCCTGAAAATGGAATACAAAAACCAGGAATCCAGACCGACTGGAATGGGAAGCTTCTTCCCACCCAGATCACTGCGTTCTCACCAGCAGCACTGTGTTCTTATGAACACAGCTGGTCAGTATTGGAGAAGTTGGGGCAGGGGAATTTCTCTGTACCAGGTGGGAAGCTAAGCTTCCATCATGCCAGCAATGAGGAAGAGCCACAGCAGGCCAGGCCGCCTGGTTTTTGCCTTTTCTTCCAGGAGTGAACCAGCTCTCCTTCTCAGAAGCTGCCATGGGACTGCCCTGGTGGTTAAGACTCGGCACTCTCAATACAAGGGGCCTGGGTTCGGTCCCTGGTCAGGGAGTTAGATCCCACATGCTGCAACTAAGACCCGGAGCAACCAAATAAATAAAAATAAATTAAAAAAAAAAGAAGAAGACGAAGCCACCGCACTGACACCTGGTTCCCATGGCCAGCCTCCAGATTGTGGAAGTGCCCTGTGGGGGTGGCTGTGCTGTCATTTGAAAGACAGTTTGGAAGTTCTGCAATGGCGTGCAGTCCCTGAGATCAGAAGATGCTAGAGGAGAGTAGTGGGCAATCAGTGCTGCCTGGGGGTCCTGACTTTCCTACTTACCATTCAAGAGAGGGGAAGGAGACCGAGGGGAGGAGAGTGAGCTGTGGAGAGGTTGGACCTATGGCGGGGGTGGAGAAGAATTTTCTGTAAGATAAAGGTCATCCAGACACTGCCTTGGTTCTGTTACAAAGACCACTTCCTCCCTGACCAGCTTGGAGCAACCTGTGTATGCCTGATGTGGATTGTGGAAGGCTCTGGAGATAACGCAGCAGTTGTTACTGCCCAGTGGCCATCCCCAAGGCCTCCGGTCTGAGCGCCTCAGCCAGGAAACTACCAGGAAGAAAGTCATCCCCAATGAGAGCTTCCCCAGGGGCCTCCAAAAGCACCCAAGAGGGGTGTGAGATGAGCCTTGGGGATGTAAGAAGAAGAGAACATGTATTTACTGTTGCTATCCATAGGAAACTAAGCTTTACTCAGTTTTAATATACAGATCGAGAGGCACATGTGTGTATGATTTGTACATAAATGTACCTGTCATAGGCTTATGCCATTAAAAGTCTTGGTTGATGAAGTGTGGGATTATAAATGTTTAGAGCCATAGAAAGGGAAGATAGCATAAAGAATAAATGATGCTGGCGAACTGAAAAGACTAATGCATGTTTTTCAGCATAAAATAGGACTGTGGGCTGATACAGACCGTTCAAGATTTGGGGACTGTCGATAAACAAGACGTCCCAGCCAGGTTATGTCATTAGTTCAGACTGGACTTTGGTTAATCGGCTGCTCTACCACCTGTCTCTCTTGAGGGCAGAGCTGAGTCTGATTTTGAGAGAGAAAAGGACCTTGACTGTCTTATCTTGTGTCTAACACATAGGTTGATGCTCTGTTCTCAGCTGATAAGAGCAGGCAGAGCAGTCAAAGTTTGCATTTTGGAGAGAAGTCTCAGTTAAGGGACCTAAGACTCTTCCCCAGGGGTGCAGGTGAGCGAGACTGTGGAGAGAAGATGGGTGTCTGGACGTGTGTAATTTTCCAAAATGGGTCCCATAGGTTCCAAGTTCGTGGGCTGTTAACAGGTGTGACAGGGTAACAGGTTCCCCACAGCAAGACTTTGGAGACCCTTTAAAGTGCTAAGAGACACTGTGATGCTTGGTTCTCCAAGAAGGGGAGGTCTTATTGAACTATAGGAAACCCTCCTTTAAAAAAAACGCATTAAAGGTTTGGTGTCTCACAAAAATGCATTCTGGTAAATGACACCCTGAGGTTTCTTCTCCCCTGCTCCTTTCACCCTAGGCTCACTTCTAAGTAGCATGGACTTGTCCAGTGATTTGAACGTGATCCATCTGCATTGGTTCTATTGATTGGCATTGATCCTATTACTGTTATTAATGATATTTGCTTCATTAATTAATTAACTTAAAGTCTTATCGAAATAGAGTTGATTTACAATGTTGTGTTAATTTCAAGCGTACAGCAAAGTGATTCAGTTACATGCATGCATTCTAAGTTGCTCAGTTGTGTCCAATTCTTTGTGACCCTGTAGACTGCAGCACACCAGACTTTTCTTTCACTCTCTCCTGGAGTTTGTTCAAACTCATGTCCATTGAGTCTGTGATGCCATCCAACCATTTCATTCTCTGTTGTCCCTTTCTCCTCTTGCCCTCACTCTTTCCCAGCCTCGGGGTCTTTTCCAGTAAATTGGCTCTTTGCATCATGTGGTCAAAGTATTGGAGCTTCAGCTTCAACATCAGACCTTCCAATGAATATTCAGTGTTGATTTCCTTTAGAATTGACTGGTTTGATTTTCTTGCTATCCAAGGGACTTTCAAGAGTCTTCTCTAGGACTGAAGTTCATAGACACCAGTTCTTCAGTGCTCAGCCTTCTTTATGGTCCAACTCACATCCATACATGACTACTGGAAAAGCCATAGGTTTGACTAGACAGACCTTTGTCGGCAAAGTGATGTCTCTACTTCTTAATACAGTGTCTAGGTTTGTCATAGCTTTTCTTCCAAGGAGCAAGCGTCTTTTAATTTCACAGCTGCAGTCACCATCCACAGTGATTTTGGCGCTCAAGAAAATACAATCTGCCACTATTTCGACTTTTTCCCCATCTATTTGCCATGAAGTGATGAAACCAGATGCCATGATTTTCATTTTTGGAATGTTAAACTTTAAGCCAACTTTTTCACTCTCCTCTTTCACCCTAATCAAGAGGCTCTTATTCACTAAGTGCTTCACCCCAAATGGTAGATCTTTAAGGGGCTCTTGTCCTTTGGAATTATTACTGTGTCCATAGATCAGTGGAAGTTCTGGGTGTCCAGAGCACCTGGTGAGTCAGCAGACTTTGTTGGTTCCCCCATGCCCATATCCCAGGACAGGGTACATTGATTTCTTATCTTTTCCACTTGT
This sequence comes from Moschus berezovskii, assembly GCF_049115385.1. Taxonomy (NCBI): domain Eukaryota; kingdom Metazoa; phylum Chordata; class Mammalia; order Artiodactyla; family Moschidae; genus Moschus; species Moschus berezovskii. The sequence continues at coordinate 56,599,072 of NC_142472.1, forward strand.
CAACTTCTCCAGTAAAGAATTTTTGACCATCAGAGAGACATGAAGTCCCCTGTGGCTAGGGACACAGTCCAGCTTCCCTGGGGGCTCTATAAGGGACAGACCAAAAGCTGGTCATTCCAGGGTTCTCAGTGGTACCAACTGAATCATGAGACCCTATCAATTTGAAGGTTGATATTTAGGAGAAAAGTCACGAGAAGCACATCAAGAAGCTGCCAAAGGAAGACTCTAAGAAAGGAATTTGGATAAAAGGCCAAATGTATTTTGAAAATTACATTTTTTAATACCTTTTTGGCTGCATCACACAGCATGTGGGATCTTAGTTCACTGACCAGGGATTGAATCTACAACCCTTGCATTGGAAGCACAGAGTTTTAACCACTGAACTGCCAGGTAAGTCTGAAGAAAATTGAGTTTACCTCTGTAGTTTGAATTACCTTAGACCAGTGGTTCTCATGGAGAAGGAAATGGCAGCCCACTCCTGTGTTCTTGCCTGGAGAATCCCAGAGACGGCGGAGCCTGGCGGGCTACCATCTATGGGGTCGCACAGAGTCGGACATGACTGAAGTGACTTAGCAGTAGCAGCCGTGGTTCTCAAACTTGAGCATGTGTCAGAATCACCTGGAGGGCTCTTTAAAATCTTACCGGGCAGACCCAAGAATTTTTAATTCTGTAGGTCCAAGGAAGACATTAACATTTACATTTTTAAGACGGTCCCTGGTGATTCTGATACAGCTGATCCAGGGACCACACCTTGAGAACTGGTACATTAGACCATCAACTCTTAGAGCTTAAGTGGATTTCAGAGTTATTCATTATTCGTCTCTTGGTTTTACCAGTAAGGAAACCAAATCCAGAGAAATTGCTTTGCCAATGACAGACAGCTGGTTAATGTCAGGTTGGGGACCAATCCTCATCATGTGCCCCTCCCGCTTTGTTGCATCGCCTTTCCCTGTTCATCCTTCTGTGTCTTGTTATGTTGTGTTTCCATGGATGTCTGGATAGATTGTCCTGATCTCAACTGAAGCTTTTCAAAAGGATACTCACTATTTAATTGAGTGCAGGCATACCTCATTTTATTATACTTCACAGATACTGTGTTTTTCACCAGCTGAAAATTTGTGGCGGCCCTGCATCGTCAGATGATAGATAGCATTTTTTAGCAACAAAATATTTGTCATTAAGGAATGTACCTTGTGTTTTAGACATCATGCTATGGCGCACTTATTGGGCTGCAGTGTAGCATAAACATAACTTTTATGTGCACTGGGAAACCAGAACATTCCTGTGAGTTGTGTTATTGCAGTGTTTGCTTCATTGTGGTGGTCTGGAGCTCAACCCACGCTGTCTCCAAGGTGTGCCTGTAGGGTTGAAGAGGAACAGTCCTGGTTTTAGAGTCGTATTAAGTCCTGGCTTTGCTACTCTGTAGCTGGCTGATCCTGGGTAAGTTATCTTCAGCTTCTCCAAGATTTAGTTTCTCATCTGACACATGAGAAAATTGTGGTAGGCAGAAGAATGACCCCTAAAGATGTTCACATCCTGACCCCAGGAACACATGAATAGGTTATGTTACATGGCAAGGGGGAATTAAGGTTGCTAAGCAGTTGAGTTTAAATTAAGAGACTTTGGGATTATCTGGGTGGGACCAACGTCATTGCAAAGGTCCTTCAGATGTGCAAGAAGAAGGCAGGAGAGCTGAGTTTGCAAAGACGTAATCAGCCATGGCTGGCTTTCAGGTTGGATGGGGCTTCTAGTTAAGGAACACAGGTGGCCTCTAGGAGCTGGGAAAGGCAAAGAGACAGAAGCAGTGCATCTCCAGAAGGGATGTAGTGATGCTGACATCTTCGTTTTGGTCCCTCGAGACTGACTTCAGACTTCTGACCTGCAAATAATACATTTGTCCTAACCCTTTGAGTTTGTGGCTACTTGTCCCAGAAGCCACAGGAAACCATGCAGTTTCCATGTGTACTGGCGGAATTGCCATGAGCTTAAAGGAGACCAAGGGTGTCAGACCCCGGCGCGGGGGCCAGGACTGCGCCCTGACAAAGCATCAGCAGGATAACTCCCTGAGCACCACCTTTGCCTAATCCACCCTGGCTCCTGTAATGTGGAGGCTCACCTGTCCTTCCTCAGCTTGGCCCACGTGTCTGAGCTGACTTGTGTGTCTGACCTGAAGGTCTGCTTAGCTGTGTCCCTCTCTTGACCCCACCCTGACTGCCACCCAGCCATGCTGTCCGTGTCACTCACTTTTCAATTCCAAGAAGTGCTTTGGCATAGCCGGGAGCAGGACCCCTGCCAAGGAGAATCCATCAAGAAATGGCTTCACTGGGGAAAGGAGTAGATGGATTCCAAGCTTGTGTCCGCTTTACCCTGCTCTCTGTTTCTGGAGGTCAGAGGAATTATGAATGGAGTCCATGCCTTGTGAGACGTGTGCGCGTGTGTGCTAAGTCACCACAGTCATGTCCGACTCTGTGTGACCCTATGGACTACAGCCTGCCAGGCTCTTCTGTCCATGTCTGCTAGGCTCCAGGCAAGAATACCAGAGTGGGTTGCCATGCCCTCCTGCAGGGGATCTTCCTGAGCCAGGGATCAAACCCGCATCCCTTATGTCTCTTGCATTGGTAGGCGGGTTCTTTACCACTAGGCCACCTGGGAAGACCACCTTGCAAAACAGTGATTATTATTTAGGGTTTCAGGTAATTTTCAGACTAAACTGCGTCCTCTGATATTTTTCCCCTTGTTTATTTGTTCTGCAGCCAGAACTGTGTGGATGCCTACCCCACCTTCCTTGTCATGCTCTGGACCGCTGGGCTTCTCTGCAGCCAAGGTAACCCGGGCTTTTCTCCTTGTGTGTGCTCTCTCCAAAACGTGTGTCACCAGGAGGTGCGAGTGTAGGCTTTTTTGTTGAAAAGATTTTGCTTGCCCTCCAGCTCCAGTCTGCAAAGCCCCGGAGAGGTGAGACCCTCCGGAGGTCATGAGCCAGCAGGCAGGGTGCCAGCGTGAGGCCCAGTGGTAATGTATCGCTAATGCTGGCTCCCTGGTGGCTGGTTGAGAACGGCTGCGCTGACAAGGGTGGTTTCAGGCTAAATGTGACTCAGAAGCCTTAAGCAGCATGAGCTCAGACATAAGGGCATTCTGAATGAGAGCACAAGGTGTCTGTTCTGGGCGATCGTCACCTGGCTGACTGCTCATTGCCTATTGCATGGTGCTTCTCCTTCTGGCATGGGTCGAGGTCTCCAGCCTCCCTGGTCCTCAGCAGCCCACAGTCTTGACTTCAGCAAGTTGGAGTCCCAAAACTGATTGAAAATTAAATGGAAACCGAGTGGTATTTTTGGTCCACTTTGGAGACTGGCCTTGTGTCTGCTGAAGGTTTGGTGTGACCTGGCCACACACTGTGGCCCAGCCACAGCCGTGCGAGAGAAAAGGCTGCTAGTGTCCTGCGATAGATGATTTCATCCTTATTGTGGTCACTCACACCATGAAGTAGGTAAAGTGGACGTTGTTGCCCCCTGTTGTTACTTTTGAGGATCCTTTGATTCAGGGAGATAAGTGACTTATTCAAGGTTGTTCAGCTGGTGGGTAACAGAGCCAGGACGGACTCCCAGGGGTTTCAGGATAAATTCTGGGTTTTTTACATGTGTCCTCTTACTTTATTAATTTCCATAAAAGTATACACTGAACATCTACTATGTGCCAAGCCCTGTTCCCTGGATACACAGCAGTAAATACGACAGAGATGGTGGCGAAGCACACAGCAGTTGGCAAGATGGACCACAGAAAATAAATGAATGGATAAGTTCGTTGCCAAGGGTGAGACACGCCATGAAGGAAGAGAATCAGGTGCAATGAGAGAGGAGAGAGGTGAAGGCTGGGAGCAGAAAACACTTCAGGAGCACGAGGTGATCCATAAGGCTGTCAGGAAACGTCTTAATCTCCCACTTTCTATCCTCAGTTAAATAAGAAACATGTCTGGCATCACCTGAAAAATGAAGTCAAACTACACTTAGAGTAGGAGTTATGATTCCTTTTATGTCTTCTTAGATGATACTTGATAGAGATGAATCTGGAGTTATTCTGGTTGGATAAAGGGAGTTGAAAAGGGTTTCAGGGCCTGGAAGTAAGCATTTTCTGCCAAAACAAGTGTTGGCATCGCCAGGAGAAAAACTGTCAGTCACTCCTGCTTGGTGTAATAGTCATTTCCTATAAATATGGTAGATTGGATAATTTTTCAGGTGAAAGGAACCAGCCTAAACCCATCACATTACAGAGCAGGAGCCCAAACCTCAGTGGAACCTGCTCAAACCCGAGAATTTCAGACCCTGGTTTTGAATGCACGACATCCCTCCTGGTGTTTCAAGGCAGTTCAGGTCCATGCCAGAGGCAGGCACCGATCCCCAAATACGGACAGTGAGTTCAGTCACTTTGCACCCTGATTTCTATCAGCTCACGTTTAGTTCAGTTTCCGGTGACAGGTGGGCCAATAAGTTAGTTCAGAGCCATCTGGAAGGGACCAACCAGGAAAAACCTTGTCCAAGGCAGCTGTGAGTTGTCACAATTTTGAAACCATCAGAGAAGAGAGGATTGGAGACCTGAGTACCCAGAGTGCCTGGAGCACTCGCTCCCTGACACATAACAAGTGCTCGGTTAATGCACTTTATTTGGTATTTGAATAACACTGTGGGGGGCAGATTTTGAAGAACTTTTATACCTGTACTTCTGTTTCAGTTCAGTTCAGTTCAGTCGCTCAGTCGTGTCCGAATCTCTGCGACCCCATGAATCACAGCACGCCAGGCCTCCCTGCCCATCACCAACTCCCGGAGTTCACTCAAACCCATGTCCATAGAGTCGGTGATGCCATCCAGCCATCTCATTCTACAGTCTCATAGTATTCCTGATAGGTGGGAAAAGTGTAATCAGCCCTTTGTCAAATGTATTAATAGAATGAGTTAAGCATTAGCTCCTGATCGTAACAGTCCTGATGGGGCTGGGTTTCTAACTCTTGGCTCCAAGCGTTCAGGACTCCATGGGGTTGTTTGACTTGTGTGTATTCCTCACAGGGTTGGAATGCAAAGGGCACTTCTTTCCCTGGAGATCTTTCCTAAACCGTAGCAATTGTTCAGAAAAGGTTGAGCATCATGATTCCCGGAGGTCCACAGGTGAAGGGTGTACTTTGTAAGGACCAGCCTCAGAGTAGGGCTCTGGGAGCAAGTCTAGCTTTCCTCTTCCACACTCACAAACACACGCATACATGTACATGCACCTACCAGCTGACAATCTTACACAAGTCCCTTGACTGCTGGAATCCATGATTCCACATCTGGAAATAGAAAAGACCACACCAAGACTTCCCTGGTGGTTCAACGGCTAAGGGTCTGCCTGCCAGTGCAGGGGGCACAGGTTTGATCCCTCCTTCAGGAAGATCCAGCACACTTCAGGGCAAGTAAGACTGTGTGCCTCAATGACTGAGCCCACGTGCCTGAAACAAGAGAAGCCACCACAGTGAGAAGCCCATTCACTGCAACTGGAGAGTAGCCCCCACTTGCCACAACTAGAGAGAGTCCAGGTACAGCAAGGAAGACCCGGCACGGCCAAAAATCCAATAAATGCATAATAAAGAAAAAGATGGCACCAGTCACGTGAAAAGGATTCAGACCAGATGACGGGTGTGAAAAGACTGTATGAAACGACACTGTGATGCCAGTACAAGGTAGCATGACTAGTCTTAAGGATCTCAGGATGCTTCCTGTCCCTGGCTCTTTGCTGAACCTCGCGTCAGCCCTGACTGGCAGAAGCTGAGGCCTCTGCTCGGTTTTGTGACCAGCACTGATTACCTAATGGCTGTATTAGTACTGGGTTCACTTAGTACTTAGTTTTGGCGTCTAGGACACTAACACGAGTGTTGCCCTTTCTCCTCTTAGTTCCTGCAGCCTTTGCTGGACTGATGTACCTGTTCGTGAGGCAGAAGTACTTTGTTGGCTACCTGGGGGAGAGAACTCAGAGGTAGGCCGCTGGGATGATGTAAGAACCACGGAGGGAGTGGCGCTTTTCCAGCTGGAAGAGTGGTCATTCAACAATATTCTGCTGACCTGGAGGGACCACGAGGGGTTGGAGGTGGGAGGGCGACTTCAATCCCTCATCATTTTTCCTCCTTGAACTTTGCTGGTTCTGGAAATACAGCCAGGGCCCTTGACTAGTTTTTCCATTAAAAAAAAAAAAAATCCTCCACATGTTGCTGGGCTCCCAAAGGATGCTTTAAAAGCACGCCTTGCAAAACCACAGCCTCTCCTCCCACCCTGCCGCATCTGGGCCTTGAATTATGTCCCCCTGTCTGGCTTCCCAAAGCCTGCCATGAGTGAAGCATGCCAGGGGAAGGAGAGCTAAAGCTTGCACCTTGTGACAAGTTCTCCTGAGTAACAGACATCAGGGACCCGTGGAAAGAATGTTGCGCAAGTCAGACACAATCGCCGATGGCAGACAGAGACAGTGTAGGCGACGACTGTCCTTTCCTTAGACCTGGGTTGGGAAAGCTGGGTTTTAGTAAAGTAAATGATGATACTTAGAGAAGAAAGGTTCGAATTACACTTTGCCACCAGTTCCGGAGCGATCAGAATCGCTGATGGGTTCCAAGGGTGGGGAAGATGCTGCAGGGGTTGCTGCCCACCTGCTGGCCCCAGCGCCCAACCCCCCTCCATTCCGCTTCTTGTCCCTCTCCATGTCTCATAATAGCGCCCTCCCCCTACCGCCGTTTGATTCCTGGATTGGGAAGATCTGCTGGAGAAAGGATAGGCTACCCACTCCCAGATTCTTGGAATTCCCTTGTGGCTCAGCTGGTGAAGAATCTGCCTGCAATGTGGGAGACCTGGGTTTGATCCCTGGGTTGGGAAGATCCCCTGGAGAAGGGAAAGGCTACCCACTCCAGTATTCTTGCCTAGAGAATCCCATGGACAGAGGAGCCTGGTGGGCTGCATTCCATAGGGTTGAGAAGAGTCAGACACAACTGAGTGACTTCAATTTCACTTTCACTTTCTGGTGGATAAGGCCGCCCAGTTCAGAGAGCCTCCTCTTTTACTTGATCTTAGCCAAAAGGCCGAGAAGTGATCAGAGAGCCCTCTTCAGCGGCGACAAAGGCAATGACATCCCTGGAGAAGTTGTCTGGGAAGAGTTAGACCCAGAGGACTGCCTCCTTGAGGGGTGCTACACCTCGAGTCCTTAGAAACATCCTGCCCAGACCAAGAACACCATTATTTCATCGGGAGGCACTCCTGTTTCATCCTTCACTGCAGATTTATCTTGAACAGGTTCTGAAATAGCTTCACAAATCACTTTCCCTCCTTTCTGTAATGAGCATATGGTGGCCTCATTCATGTGATAAATCTGACTCACTACAATATTTGACTTTTAACAATTTAATTTCTCTGAAGCCTCTATTCTCTGGCTAAAAAAAAAAAAAAAAAAATAGACTCCTTTACTTTCCACTTCTTTACCAACATTAGCAGGTAATTCTCTGTATTTGTCTTTGAGGCTGCCAGAACAAAGTGCTCCATGCAGACCAGGGTGTTTTAATAACAGAAATGTGTTTTCTTATCGTTCTGGAGACTGGCAGTCCAAACTCCAGACAATGGCAGGGCTGTTCTTTCCTGAGGCCTCTCTCCTTGGCTTGTACTTGGCTGTCTTCTCCCTGTGTCCTCCAGGGTCTTCCCACTGTGTGTGTCTATGTTGTAGCTGTCTCTGTAAAACATTTTAAAAAATGTATTATTTATTTTGCGCTGTGCTGCGTCTTTGTTGCTTCACGGGTTTTTCTCTAGTCGCAGGGAGCAGGGGTTACTCTAGTTGTGGTGCGTGGGCTCCTCATTGCGGTGACTCCTCTTATTCTGGAGCTCAGTCCAGCTCTAGGGTGTGTGGGCTTCAGTAGGTGTGGTGCTTGGGTTCGGTAGTTGTGGCTGCTGGGCGCTAGAGCACAGGCTTCAGTTGTTGTGACACATGGGGTTAGTTACTCCACAGCATGTGGGATCTTCCCAGATCAGGGATCGAACCCCTGTCCCCTGCACTGGCAGGTGGGTTCTTTATCACCGAGCTACCAGGGAAACCCCGCTAACCTTCTCTTTAAAAAATACAGTTTTTGGCTGCGTGAGATCCCAGCTCGCCTGACCAGGGGTCAAACTTGCACCCCCTGCATTGAAAGCAGGATTTTTTTTTAAAAATTTATTTTAATTGGAGGCTAATTACTTTACAATATTGTGGTGGGTTTTGCTATACATTGATATGAATCAGCTGTGGGTGCACGTGTGTTCCCCATCCTGACCCTCCTTCCCACCTCCCTCCCCATCCCATCCCTCGGGGTCATCCCAGTGCACCAGCCCTGAGCATCCTGTCTCATGGATCGAACCTGGACTGGTGATCTATTTCACGTATGATAATATACATGTTTCAATGCTGTTCTCTCAAATCATCCCACCCTCGCCTTCTCCCACAGAGTCCAAAAGTCTGTTCTTTATATCTGTGTCTCTTTTGCTGTCTCACATATAGGGTCATCATTACCATCTTTCTAAATTTCATATATATGCATTAATATACTGCATTGGTGTTTTTCTTTCTGACTTACTTCACTCTGTATAAGAGGCTCCAGTTTCATCCACCTCATTAGAACTGATTCAAATGCATTCTTTTTAATAGCTGAGTAATATTCCATTGTGTATATGTACCACACCTTTCTTATCCATTCGTTTGCTGATGGACATCTAGGTTGCCTCCACATCCTGGCTATTGTAAACAGTGCTGCGATGAACATTGGGGTACAAATGTCTCTTTCAGTTCTGGTTTCCTCAGTATGTATGCCCAGCGGTAGGATTGTTGGGTCGTATGGAAGTTCTATTTCCGGTTTTTAAAGGAATCTCCACACTGTTCTCCATAACAGCTGTACTAGTTTGCATTCCCACCAACAGTGTAAGAGGGTTCCCTTTTCTCCATACCCTCTCCAGCATTTATTTTTTGTAGACTTTTTGATAGCAGCCATTCTGACCAGCGTGAGATGGTATCTCATTGTGGTTTTGATTTTCATTTCTCTGATAATGAGTGATGTTGAGCATCTTTTCATGTGTTTGCTATGTCTTCTTTGGAGAAGTGTCTGTTTAGTTCTTTGGCCCATTTTTTGATTGGGTCGCTTATTTTTCTGGAATTGAGCTGCAGGAGTTGCTTGTATATTTTTGAGATTACTTCTTTGTCAGTTGCTTCATTTGCTATTATTTTCTCCCATTCTGAAGGCTGTCTTTTTACCTTCCTTATGGTTTCCTTCATTGGAAAGCACAGAGTCTTAACCACTAGGCCACCAGGGAAGTCCCTGACCTTCTCTTTTTATAAGAACACCGGTTATAGTGAGTTCAGGTCTACCTAGTGTTCTCATTTTACCATTATCACCTCTTTAAAGAGCTTCTGTCTAAATGCAGTCATTCTAAGGTACTGGGGTTTAGGACTACACCATAAGAATGTGGGGGCGGAGCACATGCGCCTTTCAGCTCAGAACACTCTCTTTGGGGACCATACTTTTTTTTCCTAACAAAGAGCTAGAATGGGTCACTTCATGAGCAGGACTGTGAGCAGGAAACCAAGGAGAGAGGCACACACTGGCCTAGGAGCAGGGAGCTGTCAACTGGGGGTGCCTCTCAGATCCTGCTGTGCCCACGAGTCCCACGGGGAGCTTGCCCACAGTGTGGGTTCTGATCCGGTGGACCTGGGCATCTGCATTTCCAACAAGCTGCTGTGCTGCTGGTCCATGGAGCACTGTGAGGAGCGAGGAGGTGATACTCGGCTGCGAAACTATTTTCAAACTTGACACAGGAAAACTAGGAGTTGCATCATGAACCTTTGGGGTCCCTTTCAATAAGATAAAATTTCTAACACTGAACCTATGGATACCACATTTTACTCTCTAGATTATAGCAAGCAAGGGCCTGGTAGCCTTAAAGAACCTGTTTAGATGAGTTGGCTCTTCTTGGGGAGCCCTCCTGAGTGCCAAGGAGTCCCCTTGCTGGGGTCTTTACTAACAGCCTTAGCAACTAACAGCCTTGGTGACCCATGGGGCTTCCCTGGTGGCTCAGATAGTAAAGAATGCTCCTGCAAATGCAGGAGACCGGGTTCGATCCCTGGTTTGGGAAGAATCCTCTGGAGGAGGGCATGGTGCTCCACTCCAGTATTCTTGCCTGGTGAACCACAGTCCATCGGGTTGCAGAGAGTACAACACGACTGAGTAACACTTTCACTTTTCACTTGGTGACACACTTGGCTGAACTTTCAAAACATACCAGTGCTGCAGGAACGGACCATCCAGAGCCATCACAGAAGGATGCTGCAGAGGAGGGGAACCAGGGCGGCTGCTGAACATAGCTGTGTGGTCACATGTCACTGGAGAGATGCCTCCTGACCCCAGTGGATGCTCTGTGGAAGCAGTGTAGGATTTAGAGCCAGTGAGAGGAGACGAAATCATCCAGTACTAAAAAGTCTCCCTTCCTTGATTTGCTTCGTATGTAAGGGCCTGCCTTCCAGCCCTGGAGGCCAGCTCTCATTAGTGGGAACTTGAGTTATTCCCAGGCATCCTCAGCAGACTGAGCCCTCGGATGCGAGAGCATCTCTTAGAATCCACCAGGCTTCTTGGTTCATGTATACCATCCCTTCTCACACAGAGGCACTGAAAATCCTGCATTACATACAGCTGCCAGCATGGCTCTTACAGGCACTCCTGAGAGGGTCTTCATGAATCCATGGGTTCCTAATATCCGGTCAGAACCCTGGAAGCCACCACCTTCACACCATCCGGGTGCTGGCATTCCCATGGCACAGAGAAACCAGAGAGCAGAGCCCTGATGGTGATGGGTTCAAGGCTCTTTTTGCTTGGTTCTCAACTAGATTCAATGACTAATACTAGCTAAGACACGTCCATCCTTCATATGAAGTAAATGGAGCATTCTTGAGTAAAAGGAGGTATCCTTTAAACCCCATGTATTTCAAAGTGATAATATTTTTTGTTAAATTGGTGTCACTTGTGCTCTTCTCCAGTTTTCCCTCTCCTTCCTTTCCAGCACGCCTGGTTACATATTTGGGAAACGCATTATCCTGTTCCTATTCGTCATGTCCCTCGCTGGGATACTCAACTATTTCCTCATCGCCCTTTTCGGAAGTGACTTTGAAAACTACATCAAGACCATCACCACCACCATCTCCCCTCTCCTTCTCATCCCTTGACTCTCTGCTGAATTCCGGGTGGGTGTGCTCAGCTAATCGATACCTAGAAGCCATCATAACTCAACCCTTTTAAAGAGGCTGTAAATCTAATGACCTGCTGGGTTTTGCAGCTTGAGTGAACCTCGCTTTTCCTGGAAGCGGAAATTTTCACGTCAGCCTCGCCCTCTGAACAAGGCCGAGGCCCCACATTTGCAAATTCAGATCCCTTCTGTGTGTTTCGTGACTTATCCTTCTTTCCGAAGATGTTTTGTGACCCAGTTTATGTTTTCCTAAAATAAAATGCAGACATATGTTTGAGGCTGGTGGTTGAGTTTTGGGTGGGTATATTGCTACAGTTGAATAACTAAGCCGTTTTCCTCAACCTTAATGATGATAATAAAAAATATGCTATCTACACACACACACACACACACACACACACACGCACACATACACTCCTGGAAGGTCACCAGTGGTCAACTGTGAGTATCTCTGGGTGAAGAGATTTGGGATATGATTTTTACTTTCTTCTTTATATTTTTGCATATTATTTGGAAAAATTTAAGGAGCAAATAAATACCACTAAACAAAGTAGTAGGACACAGCTGAAGACTGCCTTCTCCATGATGCCTTCCCTCACTCCAGATTGGCCTAATGTTGCCCCCAACCCTCCAGAGCACCCTGTGCACGTCTCAGCGGCAGCAAATTCATACCATGATGCCAAGCTGTTTCTTAGTCTGTACCACTGGTCCCCACTAAATCATCAGCTCTTGAATATTGTGCTGTGCTCAGTCTTTGGGGCCCCATGGGCTGCAGCACACCAGGCTTCACTGCCCTTCACTGTCTCCCAGGGTTTGCTCAAACTCATGTCCATTGAGTTGGTGATGCCATCCAACCATCTCTTCCTCTGTCGTCCGCTTCTCCTCTTTCCCTCAATCTTTCCCAGCATCAGGGTCTTTTCCAATGAGTCTGCTCTTTGCCTCAGGCGGCTACAGACTTGGAGCTTCAGCTTCAGCATCAGTCCTTCCACGAGGGGCCCCTCTCTGGATAGGAGGCGGTGTGGCACAGTGACCGGACTCTTCAGAGTTCCAGCCCCGGGCTGGACCCCTGCCCCGCATCCTCAGTCCTGAGCCAGCTTTTACATGTGCTAAACTGCGGTAATAACAGTGCCACACTTAGGAGGCGCTGTGAGGAATAATGAGCTAAAGCAATTGATTATGTTTCGCACGTAGTAAGTGCTGAATACTACGATCTGTTATTGTTATATTTATTATTGGGATGTTATTGCATTCATTTTCTGTTGAATGAAATCCCACACACTTTATGGCTTAAAATCACATACATTTCATTGCAGCAATATTTACAATAGCCAAGACATGGAAACATAGATGTCCATTGACAGTGAATGGTTAAAGATGATGCGGTACATATATACAATGGAATATTACTCAGCCATAAAAGGGATGAATTTGAGTCATTCCCAGTGAGATGGATGAACCTAGAGCCTGTGATACATAGTGAAGTAAGTCAGAAAGAGAAGGAAATGGCAACCCACTCCAGTATTCTTCCTTGGAGAATTCCATGGACAAAGGAGCCTGGCGGGCTACAGTCTGTGGGGTCTCAGAGTTGGACAGGACTGAGCAACTAACACTTTCACTTTCACACATCAAAACAATAATCTTGTGGATGCTATTGACACTAAGTTTCCTCAGTCATGTCCTACTCTTTGTGACCCCATGGACTGTGGCCCACCAGGCTCCTCTGTCCATGGGATTCTCCAGTCAAGAATACTGGAGTGGGTTGCCATGCCATCCTCCAGGGTCTTCCCAGCTCAGGGATCAAACCTTCATCTCCTGTGCTTCCTGCATTGGCAGGCAGATTCTTTACCACTGCGTCACCTGGGAAGCCCAATATTGTGAATATGTTGTGTTAAATAAAATGTACTAGAAAAATTAATTTCACCAATTTATTTCTACTTTAATATAATGACAAAATTTTTAATTACATGTGCAACTTGCATTGTATTTCTATTGGACAGCACTGATCCAGAGATTCTGTGGATGCTAGCAAAATCCCCTAACTGAAAAAACTGCTGGACCTCACCCCAAGCACATGTCTCTGGGTAATGATTCCTGCAGAGGATACTGAAAAATATGCTGCTAAAATTGTCACAAGAAGCAAACGGATCCTGCCTAAATCTGGGAAAGAGTTCTTTGAAGCTTGTTACCATACGATCATCAGAGTGTTTCATTAAGTATTTCTGATCACAGATGTGGCGCATGATTAAAATATCATTTTTCTGGTCACCCTAGAGGCGAGGGTTATCTGAATATGGAGAGCAAAACAGCTTGTGGAGCTGTTGTATAAATGAAACTACTAGAAAGCAGTGCACTCGATTGCATATTGGCTTGGGGGCTTATTCTTATTAAAATGTTTAGATAGCAGTTTCTGTTCATTTCTGCAGAATTGCTCTCCAAATTAAAAACTTGGCTTGGCACACCAATAGACCAGAGTCCCAGGGGAGGTTTATCCCCTTTTTTCTTGTTATCCTGGCCTAAGCGTTTCAATGCTGGGCTGATAGGTAGTGCAGATTGACTGTACAGAGCAAATTATTAAAATTTACCGCAGTCCCTCAAATTGGCACATTCCTGCCTGCCTAAAGAAGTCGGCACAGGCTTCAAAGAAATCAGAAAGTTCTGTCTATGGAAAAGCACCAACTCTGTTTCCCTCTGGATAATTTTTGAAAACAATTTTTAATGGAAATTGGCCTTCATGGTTGAAGAAGTTTGCTGCAAATAATGGACTTGCTATTAATAGACTGGAAAACACAAACATAAGGAAAGGAAATACAAGCCTTCTCAGAATTCCAACTAATAACTGCTCAGCCAGTCAACAAGAGGGCAAAAAATGAAGATGTGGTGTGTGATTACTTGATTCTGTATGTATACATTCGGGTTCTCATCGTCAATGCTATGGCCACCTGGATGTGGCCACATCACCAACTAGAAAGGTCGATTCTCACCTGGAGCCAGGCGACCATGCCCACCGGGCACACAACCTCCCTCCCCCACCCCAATTATGTACTCACTGATGCACCCAGCCAGTGACAGATGAAAAGAGTGCTGCTTGCACGACTGATGCCGTGAGGCTGGAGGTGCTTGTTATTTACAGCCTCTGAAAAAGGCTGGGGGTGTGGGGGGAAGGTTGGAGGGAAGTGTGTGTATGTGTGTGTGCATGCGTGCGTGCCCACTAAGAGGAAGAAAGCCACAATAGCATTCTGTGATTCAGCTGACACATCCTTTCTGTCACCCTTTCAATCACCTGGTTAATGGGGACCACAGAGAACAGAGTTAATGAGTGACCCTCGTCTCATGTTAACCCTCTGTTTCAAAGCCTTTCCTCTCTTGAGTTCTCTGCCTTCATTCTTCCCACTTGTTGGGGCTGTTACTGAGACAAGAAGTGGGTCTCCAGGAAGCTGAGAGTTGCTTTTCTGGAATGTTCCACGTTTCCTCAGTGAGGGATTCTCAACAGGCGTGTTATCATGAAACAAGTCAAATAAATCTCTGAGCACAGGGCCTGACTTTGCTAAAATGCTAAAAACAAACAAATACATTTATAAGCCAATCTTTGTTACTCTTGTCACTCTGTTTATTGTTCTGTTGGAAGCATTTGAAAGCATGGCACAGAAAAACTCCTACCATTGAGAAATGTCAGTGTTTCGTTCATTCAGACCTGAAACAGGAGAAAGAAGGAAAGAAATGCCATCAAAAGACAGGAGAGAAAGAAAAGAGAAGAAAGAAAAAAATCAGTATAAAACGAAAATGTTAAGAGACACTTTAAAGCATTTGAGGAATACAGAAGATGTTGCTGAGAGCCATTTGTGCTTAGAGCTTCATGCAACACCCAGGGAATACATACTGGTATAACAGAGACTCTTAGTCTCAAAGAGCTTACCTTTTATTTGGGGGAACAGAATTGTTTTTGAAAAGGTGGTCCATAGTTTAAGCTACAGTGGATAGGATCAAAGAGGAGGTGGTGACTGCCGTCCCAAATAGTCAGGGTAGGGAGGAGGGAACCCAGTAGGATTGACTGTGGGTTTGTTGCGGGGAATGGTGCTCTGCTCTGTGGTGAACTAGAGGACCCACAAACCATCAGCTTACCTGGATACATCTTACCAGACCCTGGAGATTGGACTCATCTAGTTTTACAGAGTAGCTATGATCTAGATCAAGATGTTTATATATTGAGACAAACACGGATGGATATATTATGTTAGGAATGCAAACTTTTGTATGAGTTCTTAACATAAGACACACAATTTGAAATCAACATCTCCTTCTTTGTACTTGAGTCACCCTCCTCTGTAGTTTAAGGAGTCTATAGTGGAGATGTTTGAGAGACACTGGTCTGTGAACATAGGGGATCAGCAGAGATAATGAGTAAACCATTGTGACCAGAGAGAAAGATTTCCTGAAAGGAAGGTCCATGGGTTAGGTCGTGGAGACTCAGTTGCCAGAAAGTCTGTGGGATCCGGATGATCTCAGAGAGTTGTTGAAAAAGGGGTTGTTTTTTTTTGTTTGTTTGTTTTTTGAGAGAGAGAGGGAATGATGACCTGTGCAGAGTTTTAATAGACTAATCTGGCTGCTTTGTAGAAGACAACTTGAAAAAAGAACCAGCTAGACATGGGAGGAGAAACAAGCTGGAAATAATCAGTAGGTAAGGATGTCAATGGGCTTCCCAAGTGGTGCTAGTGGTAAAAGAACCTGCCTGCCAGGGAAGGTAGACATATGAGACTCAGGTTCGATCCCTGGGTTGGGAAGATCCCCTGGAGGAGGGCATGGCAACCCATTCTAGTATTCTTGCCTGGAGAATCTCATGGGCAGAAGAGCCTGGTGGGCTGCAGTCCAGAGGGTCATACAGAGTCAGACACGGCTGAAGCGACTGAGCACGCACACACACAAGGGTGTCAATGGTCTAAAGGTAAGATGGCACCTGGACTAAGATGGCAGCTGAGGGGCTGGAAGATGTAACATCATGAGTGAAAAATGGGAACCACGGATGGTGAAATGAGAGCAGGGAATGGAGAGGGAGAATAAAGAGCTCCTGGTTTTGAGTTTGGATGAAAGAGGACACACAGTTCAATCAGGTCCCTGTCAATCCCCCACCACATTCCAGGTCTGAGTCTAGGTGCCGGGCCTCAGCAGTGACTAAGAGACAAGACCCCTGCCCTCAAGGGATGTCCATCCCAATGGGAATCTTAAAGACCTGAAGGGGTAGAAGAAGCATCAGAGCAAAGGATAGGTGTTACTCGCTCAGTCGTGTCTGACTCTTTGCGACCCCATGGACTGTAGCCCACCAGGCTCCTCTGTCCATGGGATTCTCCAGGCAAGAACACCGTAGTGGATAGCCATTCCCTTCTCCAGGGGATCTTCCCGACCCAGGGACCAAATCCAGGTCTTCCATATTGCAGGGGGATTCTTTACCATCTGAGCCACCAGGGAAGCCTGGAGTACAATGGGTCACAAAAGCCCAAGAGGGGGCAGTTTCAACTTACAGTTGTGTGTAAAACTGTCATGAGAAATAAACATCAAAAGACACTGGAAAGCCACTTATAGGAGAAACAAGAATCCCTAAATACCCCTGATCACCTTGACGACGTCTTTATCACTCTCTCACTGTGAGCCAGGTACTGTGCATGTGCTCTGTAGGCCTGATCTTATTTAATCCTTTAATGACCCACAGGTGAGGACATCTGCCCAAGGATAAATGACTAGAGAGTAGCACATCTGGGAGTCAAATTTGTCTATCTTATCTTAAAGCTATTATGGGGAATTCCCTGGTGGTCCAGTGGTTAGGACTTTGCACTTTCACTACTAGGCTCCTGGGTTCAACTTTGCTGGGGAACTAAGATCCCACAGGTCTCACAGTGGGGGTCAAAAAAAAAAAAACTATTGTGAACTGAATTTATCCAATAATCCTGAGCACCACTCCAGTAATTTGTGTTTATGACGTCACTGAGATATTTAAGGTGGGTGAGAGTTAGCTATATCCTCAGACCCCATTATCATGTTATTAAGAAAACAATTATCAGGCCAAATATGGACTTAAGTACAGACTTTTATTAAAGTTCTGTTGGAAGCATTTGAAAGCACTTGAAAGCATATTGCTTCCCTGTCCTCCACTGTCTCCCAGAGTTTGCTCAGGTTCCTATCCACTGAGTTAGCATTAGGCAAGCAGAAATTTTAACCAGCGGCCGCTCACAGGACCATCTTTGGCTTCAGGGCTATCTCTATGGACATGACCCCTGGCTGCACTAGACACTACAGCATGGATTGGGAGCACCTACACAGGTTTTTACCCAGTCCTCCAAACTGGAGTACGTTTAATTCTACCATCGAGTCTATTTCTGACATTCATCATGTAAACTAACAAGTCTCTCATTTTTGCCAATAAAAACTCATTTCTGACATTCACTATCTTAATTCACAAAGCCTCAGGTGATGCTGGAAATGTGAAGAGCCAACAGCTTTCTGATATGTTTCCAGCTGACCACTCCCTTAGGCTGAATTTTCTATTAGAGCAACTTAATGCCCTGCGAGTTAAGGCTTTAACTCATCCAAACTCATGTTTCCGTTCTCAGTGTCAAGCTCTTTTCAAGTAACTTATGGACACTGTAAAACAAACTCATGCTCTTAACTGCTACTCTGTAAAAACTGCCATTTAGATTTTTTTAAATTGATAGAGATAAACTATAAAGTACCTGTATTATTTTTTTTTGACCAGGGAATCTTAAACTCATAGCCCAGGCAAGAAACTAACAGATAACGATGACCAGCTTTTGTTATGGGCAAGACATTGCACCGAGAGCTTCATATTGTTGTTGTTTAGTTGCTAAGTCATGTTTGGCTCTTTTGTGACCCCATGGACTATAGCCCGCCAGGCTCCTCTGTTTGTGGGATTCTCCAGACAAGAAAACTGGAGTGGGTTGCCATGCTCTCCTCCAGGGATCTTCCCAACCCAGGGATTGGACCCGCGTCTGTCTCCTTCATTGACAGGTGGGTTCTTTACCACTGAGCCAATGAGGAAGCCCAGAGGGGTTCAGATACATCTGCTCATTTAATCTTCAAAATCAGTAGATGAGTGAGATGTCATTAACCCACACCACTTTACAACGGAAATGAATCTTAGAGAGATGTGATCCTGATCTCAGAGCTCAGAACTGATATATGTCTTTTCATGGTCTGAATCTGCAGGGTGGGAAAGCTTGAAAACCCTGAAATTATGCTCAAAATGTGCATCTGTGGACATCTGTGTTGTTAATGTTGTTTCTGGGTATGGCTTCCCAGGTGGCTCAGGGGTTAAGAATCCACCTACCAGTGCAGGAGATGCAAGAGACACAGCTTTGATCCTTGGGACAGGAAGATTCCCTGGAGGAGGGCATGGCAACCCACTCCAGTATTCTTGCCTGGAGAAGCCCATGGACAGAGGAACCTGGAGGGATACAGTCCATGGAGTATAAGAGAGTTGGACATGACGGAGCACACACCCTGATTGGGGCTTGGTAATGGTCCATGACTTTGAAAGGGGTCTCTAAGGCTTTCACCACGGGGTCTGAATTGGTTCAGCCAGGATCCAGCTGCCCATTGTAAGTCATCTTCCTAATGGAGGCTCAAAGCAGATGCTTCATTTCCTCTTCCGCAGACAGACATATTAATCTGGGTCTTTTAATCTAAAAACCCAGCATCATTGTCCTAATTTATCGAAAATATGTCAGGTAAGAAAAATCACATTCATAAGAAGTCAATTGATTCTTTGTATTTCCCAGTGTAGGACCTTACTCAAAGAATGGGATGGCTCCTCACAGGTGAAAAATAAAAGCCAGGGTCTTTTTCTTACTGTTTTTTTTTTTCTTACTGTTTTTTAAGGAAAGGGACTTGAAGGAATTTTCCTGATAATGACCTTGCAATCCTTCCAGACCTGATAGGGATTTCTAACTTTATATGGTTCTTGGCTGTTTGAGAAAATAACCTATTCCCATATTTATTTATACCAAAGCAAAATGATCATGTTTGCCTTCCTTTGGTGAGGTATTGACAGATCAGATAATTGAGATATCTTACTGTCACTAAGGGCTTCCCTGGTGGCTCAGATGATAAAGAAGTCACCTGCAATGCAAGAGACCTGGGTTTGATCCCGCAGTCAGGAAGATCCCCTGGAGAAGGAAAAGGCAACGCACTGTAGTATTCTTGCCTGGAGAACCGCATGAACAGAGGAGCCTGGTGGGTTATAGTACACGGGGTCAGAAAGTGTCAGACACGACTGAGCGACTAAGCATGCACTGTCACTAAAAATCAAACCGACTTGAAAAAGAAGACAAGTAGAAATAGAGGAAGTAAACTTTTTGAAAAAGTACTTTATCCTTCGATCTTCCTTCTGAGGTCTCTTGAGTCTTCCTGAAACAGTATTTCAGGAATTAGTACAAAAAGAAAACATATGGTTTCTTTGATCCCTTCTCAAGTTATACACATTTATCTTAAAAATTGCCAAAGATTTTTTATAAAAAAAGGTGTATAAATTTTGCAAAAATTTGAAGAATATTGCCCAGCAATCCACCACTTTACCACGTGGCTTATACTCTAGAAAAGAGGCTAAAACAAAGTAAATGCCTGACTGTCCTTTGAGGCTCATCGACCCCTTATACTGAGAATTCCTGTGAACACTGGAGGTTTGCTCCTTATAATATGAGGATTTGGTTATATTAATGCAGAAATTCATGAATTTCCTACTCTAATACTGGGGTGTGCAGAATTGAAAACTATTTCGGGTTAGTAGATTAGACCTGAGAGAGAAACTGGTATGGAAATCGATTTTTCCAAAGCCTCCACATTTCAAATGCAAAACTGCTATTATCTGGTTACTTCTGGGGAAATAACAGCTGGGAGTAATGAATGGGAAGAGACACAGAGATATCTAGGCTCCGTGTTGGCGCTAATTCCCCTGCCACCACCAGCCCTAGGGAACGCTGGTCCTGAGTCTGAGCTCCTGGGAAAAGTCTCCTCCTACAGTCAGCCCGTGGCCAGTGGGTGTCAGGGTCACTTGCTCAGAGGTTTTCATGGTTGTTGCTGCTTCATGCACATCCTCTTGATCCCCAACTTCCTTGGGACCCTCAGTCCCTACACATATGTGAACCCCAGCAAAAAGGGAGACATTTCAGGCTGGAAGACAGTAAGAGGGCCTTTCAAAATGAACGGCTTCCTCCTTCTTCCACCACTTAGAGCATCTCCATTCCCCACGATGTCTCCTCTAAGTATTTCATTTCTGTTTATACCCAAGCTCCACAACTAGACTGTAAATTCCGTGAGACAGAAGCCTTTATCTGTCCTTTCTCATGTGTTATTTCAGCCACAAGCTGTGAATACAGCAGACACCCACTGAGCACTGATAGATTAATTCCTTCCTTTGATGTGGCAGGAGCTTTTGTGCATGTTGTATATTCCTTAGCAGATGGAAAGCTTCATGAGGACGGGAAGTATGTATGAATCATTTTTGCATCTTGTACAATATCCAATTTAATTATCTATCAGAATAAGTGGAGAGACTGCAATGGATAAAGAAGTGATGAGTGGACCGAATTGAGGCAGACTGCACCAGATCAATTTCTAACTTTGGGCAATGGGGAAGGGGCGGTTTTTAGTTTTTCTTCCTGGCATGGGAGTATTTGCCTGACATGGTTTGATTATGCTCGTCTCTCGGAACGCTTTCTTCTCGCTTCATCCTGTCCCTCCCCAGCCTCTGCAGGGTTGGAGGTTAGCTGCTCTCAAGAAGGAAAGCTCAGTCTGGTGGGAGAATCTCCTGGATGTACTCTTACATCTACACTTAATTCCTTGGTGTGCTTATTTACTTTGGTCAATTTCTAAAAAAATTTTCCTACCAAAAAAGACCCGTTTTTTTAAAAAAAGAAAAACCAGGTTTAAATCTCCAGTTTCCCCCATTTCCACCTAACACATCCACAACAGCACTCCTGATGTCCCCAACCCTCAAATCACCTCCCCAACCCCACCCCACTCCCATGGGCCTCACCTCAGTAAATGGCAACTCACTACTTACTTCTCAGGACGAAGCCTTGGGATCGCGTTTCACTCCTCTTTCTCTCATTCTGCACATCCTCTCCTTAGAAAATCCTGTTGGTTTTTGCCTTCAAAAGAGAGAAAACCTGGGCCATTTTGTCCCCTCTGCCACCTCTACTCTGTTCGAAGCTTCCACTGTCACCACACTGTAAACTCCCGAAGGCGAGTTTCTGAAACATCGCCCAGCACATAGTAGGCGCTCAGTCACTATTTAATGAGTAAATCTCTCCCCTGGATGTTTGTAGTAATCCCTTAACTCTGGATTTCTCAACCTTGGCACAACTGACATTTGGAGCTGGATAACTCTCTGTTGGCGGGGCTTCGTGTGCAGTGCAGGAGGGTTGGCAGTGTCCCTGACTGATCCTCACCCAGCTGCCAGTCGTCCACTCCCCTCCTCCCCAACTTGATGACCTAAACCTGTGCCCAGATGCTCTCGGGTGTCCAGTAGGTGGGCAGAACCATCGCCCTGGCCGGTCTTCCCCTTGCATGCTCATCCCCTGCAGTCCCTGAGGAGCCAGAGTGACTCTCGAGAAAACTGTCAGTCAAACCATGCCTTCCTGCTGACTCAGAGTGAAATCCCAACACCTCACAGCACCTGCAAGCCCTCTCTCTTCCCTGACCCCGGCCCTGCCCACTGCTGCCCTGTCTCAGACCCAGTCCTGCTGTCTTCTGGACACACCAGACACGTTCCTGCCTCGAGACCTCACCACTTGCCATCCCACAGCCTGAACACCCTGCTCTTGGGCTCCCTCTGGAGCCTGTGGAGCTTCTGTTCTATCCTCAGCTCCTACCCCTTTCTCTGTGCCTCTGCTGTTCTCACCGCCTCTTCATAGACAGATGCGCCCAGAGTGGTGCCTGGAGGTGGTTAGGTGTTGAGTGAATGGCCAGTGGATGGATGGGTGGACACAAGAGACAATGGTTCTATCATGGGTCCTCCTCCACCTTCTGTCTTTGACTCGCTCCTAAGTCTTACCAAGTCACTCCCTGGTTCTGTTTCCTCTTGACTCTGAAATATGACCAGAACTCAAAAAATGGAATAAAAGAAAGAATACAGACAACTGAAAGCATCGCGGGGAATACCTTCCAGAAACCTGGTCCCTTTGTGGCCCCCCATACCATGTGCATGCTCAGTCGTGTCCGACTCTTTGTGATCCTATGGACACTAGCCCGCCAGGTTCCTCTGTCTGTGGGATTCCCTAGGCAAGAATACTGGAGTTGTTGTCATTTCCTTCTCCAGGGGATCTTCCCAACCCAGGGATCGAACCCGTGTCTCTTACATCTCCTCCATTGGCAGGCAGGTTCATTACCACCAATGCCACCTGGGTTTTTGTGTCCCAGGATTTGGGTTTATTTGGAGTCATCAGCACAGCTTAGTGAGTGTGGAGTTGGATTGCCAGGGTCCATCCAGTCATCCTCTGACCCCGTGTGTGCTCATGCGCAAGGACATCTTCTCTCTGTGCCCCAGGCCCTAACCTCTGACATGGAATGATGACATGACAGAATTCCCAAGGCTGATGCGAGGATTAAGGGACTGAATCACACATGTAAAGTGCTTAGCCAGGTAGTGAGCCCTGGATAAATACTGTTCCAAGTCTGTGTATATGAGGATTTGGTGCCTGATGCTAGGACAAGCTTCCAAAACTTCCTGCAAAACCTTCGTCCAGTCAGTCTACAGGTATTGACAGCCTGCCATGTGCCGTGTTGTTCCAGGTGCTGGGGAAATGGGTCAAATAGGACAAACAGGGTCCCTGTCTTCTTGGAGTTTGCATCCTGTTTTGAGGATATAGCCAACAAGCAAATAAACAAAAAAAGATCAGATGGTGGTAAGTGCTATGATGTAAATAAAACAGGGTGTTGGGGGAGAATGGCCACCTGTATATGTATGGCTGAGTCCCTTTGCGTCTCACCTGAAATGACCACAACATTGTTCATCGGCTATACTCCAGTACAAAGTAAAACGTTTAAAGTTTGGGAAAAAAAAACAACCAGGGTGATAACATGGTGAGGGATGAAGGGAGAGGGTTGCTTTAGGTTTCGTGATCTGGACAAGTAACTTCGAAAGGCAGTTTTTGTGCTGTTACCTGCATGACAGCAAGGTAGCAGCTAGGCAAACACCAGGGTGTCAGGATTTTCCAAGGACAGTAGCCAGATCATGGGGAGCCCTAAGCAGGGGTGGAGCTTCATGTATTTGAGGAGCAGAAAGAAGGCCAAGGTCAGTGGCGTGGGTGGAATGAAGGTGATGGGGCAACTGGGAGGGAATGAAGTCAGAGAGACGGAGTCGGGAGGCACCAGAGACCACAGTAGAGGGATTGGTTATTTTGTTCAAGGGCTGGGGACACTGGAAGCTTTATAGCAAGGAGATGGCATTTTCCAAAGGCTACTCTGGCTGCTGGGTGGGGAACAGACTGCAGAGGGGCACATGTGAAAATCGGGGCTCCCATGGGGCACCGTGAAAAGGAAAGCATGTAAGCAGCGGGCCCGATGAGGGTGGAGTCCTGTCTGTGAGACGCTCAGAGGCTCTCAGTCCTGTTGTGGACAGGAGCATCAGTGCCCAGTGAGGCTCTGGAACAGGTACCTGACTTGTCCTCTCGACCCCGAGGGAGTTGGACTTAGCCCAGCCGGCCTCTTGCCTTTTTTCTCCCCAAGAATTTTAAAAATTTATTTCCTTTTAATTGGAGGATATCTGCTTTACAATATTGTGTTGGTTTCTGCCGTACATCTGCCATGAATCAGCCACAGGTATCTATATGTCCGCTCCCACTTGAACCTCCCTCCCACCTCCCACCCCTGAGAAGATTTCCATGTAAAATTATAATGTGATCAGTATTGGGAAAAAGAGTGCAGCTAGACTCCCTTTACTTCTAGAACTTTCTCCCATGGCTCCCAGGACTAATAAGAAAATAAACTAAAATAGTGTTGAATCTAAAGGGAGAAAAAAGCATTTTTACAATCGCTGACCAAGAATTCTGTGCTGACAATGGATTTGTTTATTAAATAGCAAGTTTTTGACAGTGACAATAACTACATGTAGAAAATGTTTGTTTTAAAAATCTTGAAAAAAATACACAGAGACTTCTTCCAAAGGTTATAAGCAGAAAGGCTACTTATTCTCCCCATTTTATAAATTCTATTCTGAATAAGAGTGTACATTTCACATTTAATAAACAGTCACTGGGTTGGAAGGATTTCTTTTCTGGATCTAGTAGTGGTGGTGGTTTGGTCGCTAAGTCATGTCCTACTCTTGCGAGCCCATGGACGGTAGCCTGCCAGGCCCCTCTGTCCGTGGGATTTCCTCCTAGTAAACCAAAGGCCAAAGGGATTTTTTAGTTTTGCTTTGTTTTGGTTTGTATGGGCTTCCCTGATGGTAAAGAATTCACCTGAAATGCAGGAGACCTGGGTTTGATCCCTGGGTTGGGAAGATTCCCTGGAGAAAGGAATGGCTACCCACTCCAGTATTCTTGCTGGAAAATTCCATGGACAGAGGAGCCTGGTAGGCTACAGTCCATGGGGTCACAAAGAGTCAGACATCACTGAGTGACTTTCACTTTCATATGAGGTTTTATTTTTTTCTGTTCTAAGTTACACCACTATTTATAGACCAGCCATTTTCTGTACTTAGAATACTTTCCAAAATTCAGGGAAGAGGTCCAGTGGAGTTGCTAGAGGTCTTCTGCTTCCTGGCTCTTGAGACAAAGTGAACTGCTGCTGATCTCTGAAGCAGTGGTCTTGGATCAGCTCACGTCAGAGGTCTCCCCCATTTGTCCCTATAACATCACTTACCGGGCAGCCAGGATGAGGGTTGTCAGGTCAAATACAAAAGTTCAATTTGAATTTAAGATTTTAAAAAGTGAATAGTATTTTAGTATAAGTGTGTCCCCAACATCACAAGGGCAGATAATAGTCATTTATTTGAAATTAAAATTGAACTGGGCACCCCGTCTGTGCTCTTATTTGATTAAGTGGCATGTTGAGCCATGGTTGGGGCTGGGTGGGAAGCATTCCCAGCAGCAGCAGACACTCATGCCACATATCTGCTGCCTCCTTGAGCCTGTCCATCTCTGCTCACCTGTTCTTCTCTACCCAGCTGGTCTTGCCAACATACAACAAGAGGCTGTTGTCACTGGAGTGAGCAACCCTCTCTCTACCATTTTTCTTGTGTCTCAGACTCCCATGTCTATATTTAGGACATTCCCTCCTTCTCTGCCTGTAATAAAAGCCATTATCCACCCACCCATCTATCTATCCATTCATCTATCTGTTTATCCATCCATCCATCTATCTATATATCCATCCATCCATTCATTAATCTATCCATCTATCCATCCATTTATTCGTCCATCCATCCATCTATGCAGCCATTCAACAAGTATTTACAGAACATCTTTTAAGTACCAGCCGTCATGCAGCAAAGCCGTAATCTCTCTGGGGACACGTTATGTGAACAATTAATGGTCTGTCTTGGAGCTAACTTCTTGGATGCAGCTGTTGTGAAGAACAGAGAAGCTCTGATCCCAGCATCTCTGGACCTTTCCAAGTGAGTCTGCATACCTCAGATGCTACCAGTTGCCCTGGCACTCGTCCTGTGAAATGGAGTACAGAGAACCTGAAAGTGCCCTATCCTATCGGATCAGTCAGGGAAGGCTACTCGTATCAAACAGACCTCAACACGTGTAGCCACACGAGAAGTTTGCTTCTTGTTCAGGTAGTACTCTTGCGCAGGGGCAGAGGTCGGTGGGCAATCCAATTCAGCACAGTTATTCAGGGGCCTGGCTTAGCAGAGTCCTTCCCTCTTTATCAGGTCAGTGGTCACTTCTAAGCTTGCCCAGAGTCATCATCATTCCAGCCAGCTTGGAGAGCATGGTGGCATGCATGGGAGACTTTGAAGACCCACTTTGGAAGAGGCTCACATCGCTTCTACTCAGATCCCTTAGCTACTAGCCACATGGCCACGCCTACTTGCAGGGGACACCAGGCAGTGTGTGCCCAGGAAGACAATTAGAACATGGATTTGGTTAACTTCTTTGAACCTTGGCGTCCTCATCTATGAAATACTCCACTGATGTTCCTCAAAGTCGGTTGATAAAATCTCTGCTGGGACCCACAATTGGCAGGTCTGACAACAGTCCCTGGTATCCCTTCCCCGATGTCAGACCTCCCTACACCCAGCCAAAGCCACTCTGTAGGTGAAGGAGAACTGAGCCCTGTTCTGTTTCCCCATTCTGCCGGCTTCTTGGTTCTGCCCTTTTCAACCTGCTGCCGAGACTGATGACCCTTCATCTAACACGGTGTGCTCCAGCAGTGCATTGACTGGCTGGTGTCTTGGGAATGTTGAGTGCTTTTCTCTAGAGAAGCAGCTATAGGTGGGGTGGTTAGATGCCCACCAAAGCCCAACCCCCATCTTCTGGCCTAAGGGGTGGGCTGCAGGGAGGCCCTGGCACCTGGGCAGTTCCCATGGCAGCATCTCAGGAGGCTCAGCAGCAGGGAGTGGGGGTGGAGTACAGAGTCCCCCGCTTCAACCGCCAAAGCTTTGTGAGTGGCTGGTTCCCATGGCAACTGTGGGGTGGCCTTCACAACAGCCAGGAACTGTGGCCCTGGCTAGAAGCTGACAGTGAGTAAGCCCGGAGCTGCCTGTGACCACAACGTGGAGCAGGGCACCTTTCAAGCCAGGCTGTCTCCATTACCAGCAGGCCCTGAATAGCTCTGTTTCTGTCTCATTGAAAGAAATATTTACTGAGCGTCTGTACGCCAGACACTGTTGTGGGTGCTCAGAACCAAGAAGAAGATGGTCACTGGCCCTGGCTGGGCAGGGCTCCCGGCCTGGAGGGGTCGTTGGACAAACCTCCACGCAGAGAAGCAGTGCCCATGTGACCCAGGCAGGAAGGAGGGGTGGGAAGACTCTGGGAAGACTAGAGGCAAGAGAATGAATAGGTTTCAGGAGGAAGGGGGAAGGTTTGGTCTAAACAGCACCTTCAGGGCTTCCCTGGTAGCTCAGTGGTAAAGAATCCGCTTGCCAATGCAGGTTCGATCCCTGGGTTGGGGAGATCCCACATGCTGTGGAGCAACTAAGCCCATGCACCACAGTTATTGAGCCTGTGTTCCAGAGCCCAGGAACCGCAACTACAGAAGCCCACACTGCAACTACTAAAGCCCACGTGCTGCAACTACTGAAGCTGGAGCACCCTAGGAAGCCTGAGTGCCCTAGAGTCTGTGCTCCGCAACAAGAGAAGCCACTGCAAGGAGGCTGGGTGGGGAGACAGCTTATTAACAAGGCCAGGTCTGGATCTTCTGTCCTCCGGAGACTGGAATAGTGTTCTGCCCGGCTTCTCCACTGGGCCATGTTTCCACCCCTCACCTGTGTGGCCCTGATGGTTAAATGTCATCCCTAGGGCCACTTGCATCCTCTTCACCTGCTGGGCCTCCGCCTGGAGTGGCCACTGACTGGACAGTGACGACAGGCATTGCAGACTTAAGTTCTTTGTCCTTGACAGTAACATCTCACCAGAGCGTCCCAGGTAGCAGGTGAAGGCGGATTTGTGTGCTTTGCAATTTTCTCTGCACACTTTGCGTTCTTAACAAATGCAGTAAATTCCCAAGCAGGGCCCCCCAAACTCAGTCTCATAAAATGCAGGCTTGTGTTATAATGGGGTAGGTGGAATGATCAGGTGAGCTTGGTGCCAAGGGCAAGAAATCAATCACCCCTCTCTCTATAGCCATCTGACCTTCCATTATGGTAGGTGCGTTATCTTGGGACTTCATTATGTATGGAATAAAGACATCATCTCTGCCAAGTGCAGAGGGAGCAAGCTCTACCTGCAGATCTTGCAGACACAGTGTTGTGATGAGAGATTCAGATGGTTGGGTCATGGTTCGAGCTGGGGAGGTGGTCCTGGGGAAAGTCCCGACCTCAGTACTACACTGGTCCTATGCTCTGAGCCAGGTGTCCATGGGTGGGTGCAGCTGCCTCTGGTGCCCACCGACAGAGCCCTGGGGTTAAGCAGTGGGGGTGTCAGCCCCCAGGCTGGCAGGGAGCCCCTCAGGACAGTGCCTGGATGCCCCCCCTTCCCCAAGTGCCCTCCTCGATCCACGCAGGCCTCCTGGATCTCATCAGGTCACAGCTGCATGGCAGACTGGACGCAAGAGCAGAGCGTGGCCTGGTTCCCATCGCTGAAGTGCTGAGTCAGCCCGTAATCATTGTCAGAGGGCACATTCCAGGTCCGTGGTTTAAGAGGAGAGCATACTTTTGTCTATAATTGAGGAGCCGCCCCCCTCTGGGTATTTAATGCTTCTCTGAGGCTCAGAACCACTCCTCCTCTGGTCTAGATCTGACCGTCCGGCTTTGATTTCAGACCCAGGCTGGCAGAATGCTGGGAGGGGCATGGGGCCCCCTTCTCCCCCCACCGCTTCGCCAGTCTGGATCTGCCTCTGATCTTAAATGTACAGATGTGGCCAGATGAATGTGCACAGTGTGTATTCCCCAAGGGAGTGCAGGACTCTGTGTCTTTGCTGAAAACACCCAATAAACTGCTGGCCTCAAGGCTCTGTTGTTTCAGGGCAGGGCTTGAATGCAGCCCCCTTCAGCCTGCCAGAGTGCCTCTGACCACATCACTGCTTGTGGTCCACACAGACACGACTCCCTAAAGCCCCAGAAGGGAGCAGAGGTGGGTCCAGTCTGTTCTTTGTGTGCCGGGTGGGTTCTCTGCAGTAAGCACTCTGCTCTGTGTACCAGGTGACATGGGGATCACCTGTCACCAGGGATGGGGAGGCAAATGAGCTATAGATCCCAGCCAGGCATCCAGTCACCCACGGGAGGCTCTGAAAGTTCTCTGGCTGAGGCTCAGGGTGCACCCTGGCGTGAAAGGAAGAGTCTGTCTGAGTGCGGTGAACACTTTTCTAGGTTACAGCCAGCCCAGTGGTAACAGCCCATAAGGAAGCGCCGAGAGAATTTCTATCAGCCAGAGAGCCAGAAAATGAAGGCCCATGTGTTAAACGGCTTCACCAAAGAGGAGATGCGTGTTGGAGCTACAGGGAGGTTGTGTGGTCCCTGAGACCAGGAGAAGGCAGGCCCAGGGCTGGGCTGACTCACGCTCGGAGGGCGGCCTTTGAGCCGATGGACACATGCGCAGCTGGCCAGTCGGCCACAAGTCAGGGCCGCTCTGGGTGCTCAGGAATCTGGGGTCAATTAGGGATCCATGGTGCCAGAGCATCTAAAACAATTGCAGACAGCAGGGCGGGTTCTGCTGTAACAGCAGAGGAATGCAGAATGCACGGGTACAATTGTGTGGTTCCTAAAGTAAATCAACATTCTCCGTGCCCCCACTACCATCCCTGCAAGGCCTTTTTCTCCACAAGCGCGATTGCCTGTGGCTAAGTCTGAGCCACTGGTCCGTACAATGACCACCAACTCCATCACTTACCCTTTGCCACGGGTGCAGAAGTCATAGTCCTTTAGGGGAGGTGTCTGTCAGCTTCGGAAGGGCCACTGATAACTCTCCTCTGATTTCACCCACATGGGATGTTGTTAAGCTAGAGGTTTCCGTGATTCTTTGACCAGAATGTGAGGTCTTTATTTGTCTCTCCTGTGGTTTCTCATTGCTGTGTCAGCTGTTATCTCCATGGTTGGGGGGGGCGCTGACACGCAGACTGACTCAGGCTAGTGGAGGGTAAGTGGGATCACTTGGCAGAGCTCAGGAGCAGCGGGACACAACCTGGACCCCCAGGCGGCGACATCTAGGAGATGACGGACCCTCCCAGGTGTCCCTCCCCCACAGGCTGCTGGGCCTATACTGAAGCTTGCATCCTGGATTGGAATGTCTCCTTCCTGCTCCCGCCTCTTTGAGGGAACTGCCTCTGGTGCCCCGACTCCAGCCATGTGGTCCCCGAATGGGGCTGTCTTCCCTCTCGTGTCTCTGCCTCCTCGGCCACAGTCCGTGCAGGGGAGGACGCCGGAGCCAGCCCCTCCCTGGGGTGCATTGAAACGACAGCTGGTAGGGGAGAAGTCTTCCTTTTTGGGAGATGGAGAAGAACCAGGGGGCTGCTGGTGGTCACGGCCCCCACCCGCAGGAGAAGAGCGTCCACCACCTTTCGACGACAACAAAGCCCAAGTGCAGAGCGCGGCACGTGGCGACAGCAGCCGGCAGGTTTGTCTGAATTTGAACCCTCTTCCCATGGTCCCTGCGGGCCTCCTGCATCACTGGGTTCTGTGAACCGATATTCCTCCTGTCCAAGTCACGTTCGTGCTGTTACGCTTGTGAACAGTTTCTTAGTTCTGCATCATATTGTCACTATTATTTCTGGTGCACAATTTGGGGCACATTTTGGCAGCTGAGCACCCATTCAGTTCGCACCTCCCAACACATGGGGTGGGCTTGGGAAGGGGTCATCCCAAGCGAAGGCTCAGAAGACAGGCAAGACTTTGCTTCTTCCCATCAGAATCCGACATTGAAATAACACGTTCAAGCTCCTGTTTTACAACTGGGTCAAGACTCAGTTATCTTTGGTTATAAATAGCCAGTGCTCAGTATCACGAGGGTTATTTCAATTTGCACTTAGTGGAACATTTAGTATTTACCGGGAAAGATGAAAGGCATCAACAAGAAAGATAAACCCGAGATGACTCCACAGCCTCTTGTGAATACTAGGGTTTGCGGTCGGTATGGAGGTTGGCAATCGTGAGCTTCCTTTTCCAGTGAGGAGTTAGCACGTAGGATTTAGATCAGATGTCAGATTTCCCCGTTCTTGAAGTCCATCCTGCTGCTGCTGCTGCTAAGTCACTTCAGTCATGTCCGACTCTGTATTCAGTCCAATGGAGCAAGTACCATTAAGGCAAGTCTCCGTCTTACAGTCTGACCCATAAGTGATCCTAACACACTGATCTCATCCTGTTACTCAAAAACCCTTTAGCAGGCCAACTAAATGCCCTCAGTGTGAAGCCTTGGCTGTAGGTAGATTTCAGGCCCTACAGGACCTCTGCACCCAGCCTGCTACCCCCACCATACCTGGAAATCACTGGGGCTCTGCAGAGCTGCTCTCTACAATCCCCCAGCTGCCAGCCTCTGGGAGGACCAGCCTCCATGCTGAGAAGGTTCTTCCTTTGCCCCCACCCCCAGCCATCTACATTCTATCCACCCATAATGGCCAACTCACATTCCTTCCATCTTGACTTCTTCCCCAGTTTCATTCTTTTGCTTGAACCTGGTGGAATGGTAGAATTTCTCCACCATTTTCTTTTTCTTTTTTTTGGCTGCAGTGCTTGGCATGTGGGAATCTTAGTTCCCCGACCAGGGATTGAACTTACACCCCCTGCATTGGAAGTACAGAATCTCAAACACTGGGCCACCAGGAAAGTCCCCTCCACCATTTACATTTAAACTCTCTCAAACAGAAACTTCTGCAGTTGGTTTAGACTGGGCATGTATCTGGCTGCCCTTTGCAGACTGTACTCCTTGAGGGTCACCGGCAGCTATGTCCTATGGGCAGTGTCCTCAAAGCAGAAGAAAAGGCAAGGGACAGAAGGTCTAGGTCCAGTCTCTGCTGTGGGACCTTGGGCCCATTCCCTGCTCTATGGGGTGTCCCTGGCTCCCCTACCTGCTGCACCCTCCCCTGGTCTGCCTGGTGGCCTCTGCTGTCTGCCGTTTCTAGCTCAAGACTCACCTCATTAGAGAGACCTCCCAGTAAGCTCCAGTCTCCTT
Organism: Moschus berezovskii; assembly: GCF_049115385.1. Lineage (NCBI taxonomy): Eukaryota > Metazoa > Chordata > Mammalia > Artiodactyla > Moschidae > Moschus > Moschus berezovskii. Next base: position 56,631,098 of record NC_142472.1, read on the forward strand.
CTTTTGGGTCCCCTCCCATCCTGGGCACACCCCTAACTGGTCTTGTCACCCGTGCTGGCTGTCTTTGCTATGCTGTCTGCCTCCCTGTTTGTCAAGAGCTCCCAGATTCCTCTTAGGTTCCCAGTGTTACTGCAGGGCCCTGTGTCCAGCAAAGACTTAACACAGCTCATTTCATGAATTTGAGGTGAATCTGAGAGTTAAACTGTGGAGAAGGCTGATCGCTGAAGAATTGATGCTTTTGAACTGTGGTGCTGGAGAAGACTCTTGAGAGTCCCTTGGACTGCAAGGAGGTCCAACCAGTCCATTCTAAGGAGATCAATCCTGGATGTTCATTGGAGGGACTGATGCTAAAGCTGAAACTCCAATACTTTGGCCACCTCATGCGACAAGTTGACTCACTGGAAAAGACTCTTATGCTGGGAAAGGTTGGGGGCGGTAGGAGAAGGGGACGACAGAGAATGAGACGGCTGGATGGCATCACCAACTCTGTGGACATGAGTTTGAGTGAACTCCGGGAGTTGGTGATGGACAGGGAGGCCTGGCGTGCTGTGGTTCATGGGGTTGCGGAGAGTCGGACACGACTGAGCGACTGAACTGAACTGAACTGCTTACCTCACAGGATGATGGTGCTGGTTTAGTTGCCCAGTCGTGTCTTTGCAACCCTATAGCCTGCCAGACTCCTCTGTCCATGGGATTCTCCAGGCAAGAATCCTGGAGTGGGTTGCCATTTCCTCTCCAACCTCACAGGATAAGATCTCCCAAATAAATAACAATGAAATAATAATTCTATGATAATAGCAAGTAACAAAATGGCTTCGTATTTGTCACATGTCTCATCTGACAGCACAGTCCATGAGATAAGGACCATTGTTACTTGCATCATAAAGATGAATGGATTAAACCATAATAAATCACCACAAACCCAGTGGCTTATAACAATACACATTCATTACCCCTTGGTCCTAGATGTCAGAAGTCTAAAGTCAAGGTGTCAGCAGGGCTTCAGTCCTGAATGATCTGAGGAGAATCCATCTCTTGCTTTATTCAGTTTCTAGAAGCTGCCTGTGTTCCTTGGCTCACAGCTACGTCACTCCAACTGCCAACTTCCCTCACCTCATCTCTTGGGACTGACTCGAACCCCCAGGCTTCCTCTTACAAGGACCCTGGTGATGATGCTGGGTTCATTTGGATAAATCAGGATTATCTCCATCTCAAAATCCTTAATCATATTTGCGAAGTCCCCTTTCCCCTGTGAGGTCACCTAGTCACAGTTTCCAGGAATTTAGAGAGGGGCATCTTATGGGAGCCATTACTCTGCCAACCACAATGAGGAAACTGAGAAATACAGAAGCAACTCTGTGGAAGAGTGCTAAGTGTAAAGCATTTTGTAAGCAGGAGATTATAATAGTGTTGCTCATAGCATCAAGCACTTGGGAGATATTCAATTAACACTTTGAAGTGAAAGTGATTCCTTTAAAGTGAAGTGAATTGTCCCAGCATCTATTAAAGTGCCTGTTTGAAGATTTTAACATTTAGTTTTCCAATCTTGCAAAATGATCTTTGAATTCTAGGGTCTTTTTATTCTCATTTTCTTATGATCTTGTGAACATTAGGTTATCACTTAGTTCTTGCTTATTCCTTAGGCGATCTCTGTGAGGCAGTGTAACCTTACTTACTATCTGAAGAAGCAAAGTCATTCTATCTTTGAGTGAGTCAATACCGCATTGAGATTGCAATGAAAGCAATGATCAGACACTTCCTGTCACATAATATGGATTGAAAATACACAGTCTCTCTTTCCAGGCCAAATCCCACGGATGGAGGTGCCTGGTAGGCTGCAGTCCCTGGGGTTGCACAGAGTTGGACATGACTGAAGCAACTTAGCAGCATCAGCAGCATGCATACATTTGGGCTTCCTTGGTGGCTCAGATGGTAAAGAATCTGCCTGCAATGCTGGAGACCCAGGTTCGATCCCTGCGTCAGGAAGATCTCCTGGAGAAGGGAATGGCTCCCCAGTCCAGTATTCTCGCCTAGAGGATCCCATGGGCAGAGGAGAGTGGTGGGCTACAGTCCATGGGGTCACAAAGAGTCTAAGTGACTAACACTCAGTTTTCACTTTCATGCATGCATTCCTCTGCCGTTTGGCATCTATAGGGTGTCTTTCATGCGCCAAGCCCTGGATGACATACGCGAGGAACACTGATGGATATGAGAAGTTCCATCCTCTGACAAGCTTACAGTTCACAGAGGAGGACAAATGTACAAACATGCAATTATGATGCCACACGAAAGGAGTATAAACCAGGAGGGAACTGCAGGCTGTACTCCTCACCAGGGGTGTCCAGGGAGCCCAGGTACCGAGACGTGTAAGAAGGGACTGTGGATGCAGACGTGGCTGTGAGCGATGCAGGGAACAGAGGCTGGAAGGGTCTCCTGTGGCTGGTGAACCCTGAGGTCTGTGAGGAGCAGAGGGAGGGTGCCCAGGAGCAAGTGGGTATGGGGGGCAGGATGTGGGGGAGATGAGGGTGCAGTGGGTGCTACCTCTTACAATTTGACTTCCTCGGTTCTGTACACTGCGCATTGTCCTATTTGCTTTTGTCCCTGATGTCTTTCAAGCCTTTTAGTCTTAATAAATGCATACGTTGAGATAAGACACAATGTGTTTGCCCAGGGGGCACCAGGAGGCATCAGAGGTTTAGCACTGGCCTGGGAGATAGCTGGAGGCGTCCGCCCAACACGAGCCTTCGCTCTAAGTCTCTGAGAGTGAGTCACTGATGAGGCTGCAGGGACAGAAAGGGCCGCACCGGTTCCCTCTCTCCGTCAGTAGAGCTCCCGACTTTGGCCTCATCTTCAAGCCCCTGCTCTAAGCAGATCATTTAACCTCTTGGAGCCTTCATTTCTTGGTGACAATAATGCACATTCCCTCATCTCTTGTAAGGATGAAAAGATTCAATGCAGACAGTCCCCAACTTGCGATGTTTTGACTTAATGATTTTTCTTCTTTCAGTTCAGTAGCTCAGTCGCATCTGGCTCTGCGACCCCATGGACTGCAGCACTCCAGGCTTCCCTGTCCTTCACCGTCTCCCGGAGTTTGCTCAAACTCATGTCCATTGAGTTGATGATGCCATACAACTGTCTCATGCTCTGTCGTCCCCTTTTCCTTCTGCCTTCCATCTTTCCCAGCATCAGGGTCTTTTCCAGTGAGTCAGCTCTTTGCATCAGGTGACCAAAGTACTGGAGTTTCAGCTTCAGCATCAGTCCTTCCAATGAATATTCAGGACTGAAATTCCTTAGGATGGACTGGTTTGATCTCCTTGCTGTCCAAGGGACTTTCAAGTCTCTTTTTGTCTTTACGATTGTGCAAAAGTCGGATGTATTCCGTAGAAACCAGCAGAAATTTTGAGCATGGCTCTTTTCCTGAGCTAGTGATATGTGGTGCGGGCCTCTCTTACGATGCTGAGCAGTGGCAGCGACCACAGCTCCCCATCAGCCATGCGATCCACAGACTGACACACTCACAACTTTTCCAGACCCAGACAGTCACTCTGCTTTTCACTGTCAGTACAATGTTTGATCAATTGCTTGAGATATTCAACACTTTGTTATGAGATGGATTTAGTGTTGGGTAATTTTGCCCGCCTGAAGGCTGATGTAAGTGTTCTGAGCACGTTGAAGGTAGGCTGGGCTAAAACTGTGAGGTTAGGGTACTAAGCGCATTTTCGTCTTAAGATTTTTTTCAATTTACAATGGGTTTACCCAGACGTAACCCCACTGCAAGTCAAGGAAGTTCTGTATATGTAAAGTTCCCAGCTCAGTGCATGCCTGGAGCTTAACAGGCACACAAGAAATGTGCCAATCATTGGAAAATTGTGCCCAAGGGAAGCTTTAATTACAGTTCCTTTTTCTCTCTCCCAACTCAAGGATTTGCTTCCAAGACAATTAACAGGCCACAGAATTCTGCCACCTCTCAGCTGCTGCTGATAGCCAACAGACTTCTGGAAGGGTCTCTCGAAGTGGGGACACTCAGGCAGGTGCCCGTGTGTGGCTTCACGTGCATCCAGATTGGTGACCATTACACAAGACATGTGCTTAAATATTTACTATGCGCAGAGTACCCCCAGCTTGGCGGGGCTCAGGAGAAAGTCCAAGAAGCAAGACAGCTTTGGCATCAACCACTCCTCGCCTGGTGGAGCAGATGCCTTGACGGGAGGCATTGTCAACAGACGGGGCCACTGTTGCTTAAAAAAACTAACAACAATTATCGCCCCTCAAACTCAGGAATAAATATCAGGCATGACAGATCGGATGTCAAACGTAGGCAATTAGAATGGCTCCCTGGTACCATTTCACTGAGTATTCCAGAACGTAAGTTCCTGGCGTGGATGCCTGGTGAGAATGCTACAGGCAAGGAGGAGGAGGAACAGACATGATTCAGCATCATCTCAATGCTGCAGGAACATTCTTATAATCACTATTATTTCTCTTTTTTTTATTTTGGGCTGTGCTGGGTCTTCACTGCTGTAGGGGCTACTCTCTAGCTACTCTCTGCTGGCACACCGGCTTAGTAGTTCCACGGCATGTGGGGTCATCCCGGATTAGGGATCGAACCTGTGTCTCCTGCACTGGCCGGCAGATTCTTTAGCTCTGAGCCACCAGAGAAGCCCCCTTATTTCTCTTTTACAGAGAAGAAAGTCTCTGGCTCAGAGAAGGTGAGTAATGTACCCAAGGCCACACAGAATGAGAGGCAGGGCCAGGATTTGGCTCTTGGCACCTGGCCTTTACAAGCATGGCATAGAGGAAAGACTCATACAAGAAGAGCTTCCCAGCATCCTTTCAAAAATCTCCTTGAGAACACGGGCCTCAGGAGCCGCCTGGGTGGCCAAGAGGCCCTGGTTTTATTTGACAGTCAGAGGAAGGAAATTCCACCCACTAAAAGCAGCCCAGATCCTTAGGCCTCTCTGTCAGTTTCCTTCAGAGACAGTCATAGCAGTGTGTTCAGGGAGGCGGACAAGATAGGGCCAGAGCCAATGCCAAACAGGCAAGCAGGGGGACCACGGCCATTGCCAGGGTAACCGAAATCCACGCTATCGAGGGATTTCTGGAAGGATTCAATTCTCTCTTGGATCCTATCCAGGGACATCGAGTGCAAACAACATACAAGAAGATTTCAGAGTTGGGAGGGGAGGTAGGCACCACCTGCTGACTGCTGCATCTAGAGGGCACGCCTCCGGGGCCCCCTGCGGCCCAGGGAGCCCACATCTCTGCACCTGGAAAGAAAGTCTGCTCAGATTCTCATGGGAATCCAAGAGGGCAGCCTGTTTCAGGGGCCTGGAGGCCGACGCAGAAGCCCTTTAGGTCTCTTCCCTGCATCACAGACCTGGGGCTCCTCAATCCTGGGAGGAATCTGATTTTGTAGGCAGTGGGGAAGGGGCTGGTGGGGGTGGGGGCTAGTGGTGGTGGGACTGGTGGTGGGAAGGATGGTGGGGGTGTTTGTGGGGTAGGCTGGTGGGGGGGCTGGTGGGAGTGGGGGATGGTGGTGGTGGGGGATGGTGGTGGGGGGGGATGGTGGTGGTGGTGGGGGATGGTGATGTTGGGGGCTGGTGGGGGTGCTGGTGGCAGTGGTGGGACAGCATCTGCATTTCTCCTGGTGGTTGGACGTGGGAGGTCTGGGGCCGGATTTTGAAAACTATTGCTTTTCCTGCCAACACAGCTTCCACTGCAGGCCTTCTGACCGCCTGGAGTCTCAAGGCATTCTCCAGAAAAGGCGTCCACACTGGAGTCAAGAGAAGTCTTCCCTGGGTTCATGGTTGAGCTGTGGGGGCCCGTCAAGGCTCAGGGGAAGGGTTGTCCCTGTGACTTTGCTCAAGTAGTCCCCCCACCCCAGAAGAGTGTCCCCCTGGAGTGGGCGGCCTGGGCTCACCCAGAGATGGACAGACAAGAGCTCAGAGCTGGCTGGCTCCCTGCAGCCCTGTGGCCCCGAAAGGGTTAAGGGTCTGCCTGGAAGCCTGGATTCCAAGGAGTAATTTGAGCCCCTGGAAAACAGGGCTCTTTCTGTCTGGCACTCTGGCACCCCAGCTCTGGTGCTTGTTCCTGGGGGGGTCCAAGACCTCGAGACTCCTCTCCTGCCTTCCCCCTCAGTGAGGGAAGAGATTAGCCAGCACTCCCTGCCCCCCGCCCCAGGACAAAGAATGCACATGCAAGAGGGGGGCTCCATCTACACAGCACTTCTGAATGTTCTGGAGTATAAAATAAACAAGTGTGTGAAGTAGTGACTGAAAGATGCAAAATATGTCCCTTCAAAGCAGGAGAAGTCTGCCTCCTTCCTCCTGCTTTACTGTAGGCCCTCTGGCTCTCTTGATCTTGCAGGGTTATAACCGCTATTTTGGTGACTGGTAGAAAACTCTTTCTTTAGGAAGGGAATTAATGACTTTGAAAATTTAGTGCTTTGTAAACACAGTACGGAAAGCATTTCCCCTGGGCTCGCCTTATTCCTTGGCAGGGAGGGAGGCTGGACAGGAGAATAAATGGTTCCAGCCCGTGAGAGGCCCCTACACCAAACGCTGTCTGCTTCTCGTAAAGCCCAGCCCCACGACACTGGGGTGCTCCAAACCCTGAGAAAGGAATGTTAGAGAAAGCAAAAGAAGCAGGGAGAATGAGATCCATCCATTCCATTGAAAAAAATACCAAAAGGTGAATTTTTCTAAGATAAATGCATATTTCAGTAAAAATGTATGTCCTTGGCAAATCCAGCTTTTGACCTGAATTAGAGGAATCTGTTGTTTACAGAGCCCAAACCCACAGACTAATTATTCTCTTTGTTCTTTTAAACTTTAAAGGCTGGGCCAGTGACATAAAACCCGTGGAAATAAAAAACCTCTCAGGACAAGCCTTCAGCTGTAGGCATGGGATCGTGATGGTGGGGTCGTATGGCTGGCATGGATACAGCAAGTCACTAACACAACTGGGCAGTGGGGAGGGTGGTGGCTCATTGGATAAAATAGCAGCCTTCCAGGCACTTTCCCAGAGATGTTTCCTGGGCCCCAAGATCTTTCTCCTTCAAAGCTGCCTTTCCCACAGGCTGGCCTTTTCCTGCCTAGTTACTTCCTCCTCGAGAAAACCAAGGCAACCTCGTTTTAGCAAATCTTCACACCTCTGAAAGTTAGCCAGTCCCTCTTGGGGCCCCAGCGTGGCGGTCTGGGGTGGTGGAGGGGATGGGGTGGAACTGCCCAGGTCTGATCAGGGGATTCATTCATTCTTCCCCAGCATCTTGGTTTGGTTGTGTAAACTCATTTATTCTTTGAACAACCGTATTGAGTACTGAGCATATTTGGATTTTTTGGTTGAATCCTTGAGATTTAGGAATTGTCTCAATACTTGTCATAGCAACAGCAGCCAAAGAGGTCTATGACTTTGGGGATGTCTGAGTTTTTCAGTCAGCCAGCCACGACTTTCTGTTTCTTCCTATGTTTCCACACACAGCACCAGCCAGACTAGTGAAATGGTATTGCTGGGTGTCTTCTGGGCCTTGGGGTTCAGAATGATCATTCCTATTATTTCAACATCATAAGGAATTGCATAGATTTTTGAATCTGGGAACTGTGTATAATAAAATTGTAAACCAACTTAAAATTTTTAAAAATGAATCTGCTACTGAAGTCCTCTGAGAAGTAAGAACATACTTTCTGAGGTCAGGAAATCAGAGGAATTGGGCTTTGAGAGTCCCCTGGACAGCAAGGAGATCAAACCAGTCAATCCTGGTTGAAATCAACACAATATTCACCGGAAGGACTGATGCTGAAGCTCTAGTACTTTGGCCACCTGATTTGAAGAGCTGACTCTTTGGAAAAGACCCTGATGCTGGGAAAGATGGAAGGCAGGAGGAGAAGCAGGTGACAGAGGATGAGATGGTTGGATGGCATCGCAGACTTGATGGACATCAGTTTGAGCAAACTCCGGGAGTTGGTGATGGACAGGGAAGCCTGGTGTGCTGCAGTCCATGGAATCATAAGGAGTTGGACACGACTTAGAAACTGAACAGCAACAACAATTGTGTACATAAGAGCAAAGTCTAGAAGAAACAACTTGGAGGTGTCCAAATTAAAGGCTAAGTAGAATTAAATTAAGTAGCTAGTTTTGGAAAAATACCACCACACAGGCAGGCTGGCAGAGAATTTTAAAATTCTCTTTTCTTGCGAAAGATTACAAGTACTCAGGAGCCCTTTGACCTAATGTTGTGCCACAGAAAGATTACATCTGATGTCTTATTTTATTTGCATTTTGCTCTGTTTTGCAAAGGATTTAAGGGAGTTTACAAAGGAGACACAAAGTATAAGCCTAATATACACTGAAAGTAAGAGCAAGGGAAAATGGAAAGATAAGGGTGGCAACATACAGTGGAGTCAGGAGCTGTGCAGATTTATAGACTTCCCTCCAATGGGCCGCCAGTTTGGCACTAGGGGTTACAGAAGAAAGGGAAACGGATGGGTGTTTAACATGAAAGTGATCAATTACTTCGGAAACCACTGTGTTTGGAACCAAGGAAAGACAGGCATTTCTCCTGAGGGCCTTTCCTCGCCCACATGTGTAATGTAATAAACCACAGCCTTAATAGCAGCCTGTACATGCAGAGTACATCATGAGGAATACTGGGCTGGAAGAAGCACAAGCTGGAATCAAGATTGCTGGGAGAAATATCAATAACCTCAGATATGCAGATGACACTACCCTTATGGCAGAAAGTGAAGAGGAACTAAAAAGCCTCTTGATGAAAGTGAAAGAGGAGAGTGAAAAGGTTGGCTTGAAGCTCAACATTCAGAAGATCATGGCATCTGGTCCCATCACTTCATGGGAAATAGATGGGGAAACAGTGGAAACAGTGTCAGACTTTATTTTTTTGGGCTCCAAAATCACTGCAGATGCTGATTGCAGCCATGAAATTAAAAGACGCTTACTCCTTGGAAGGAAAGTTATGACCAACCTAGATAGTATATTAAAAAGGAGAGACATTACTTTGCCAACCAAGATCCGTCTAGTCAAGGCTATGGTTTTTCCCGTGGTCATGTATGGATGTGAGAGTTGGACTGTGAAGAAAGCTGATCGCCGAAGAATTGATGCTTTTGAACTGTGGTGCTGGAGAAGACTCTTGAGAGTCCCTTGGACTGCAAGGAGATCCAACCAGTCCATTCTAGAGGAGATCAATCCTGGGTGTTCATTGGAAGGACTGATGCTAAAACTGAAACTGCAATACTTTGGCCGCCTCATGCGACGAGTTGACTCACTGGAAAAGACTCTGATGCTGGGAGGGATTGGGGGTGGGAGGAGACAGGGACAACAGAGAATGAGATGGCTGGATAGCATCACCAACTCGATGGACATGAGTTGAGTGAACTCCGGGAGCTGGTGATGGACAGGGAGGCCTGGCGTGCTGTGATTCATGGGGTCGTGCAGAGTCGGACACGACTGAGCGACTGAACTGAACTGTACCTGACCTTGCCTCAAATAGTTCAGAACCAAGAAACTTGCCTAGGACTTCAATTCATTTTTTTCTTGGTGCATAGTCCATTCCCAAATATCCTATCAGTTCAGTTCAGTTCAGTCACTCAGTCGTGTCTGACTCTTTGCGACCCCATGGACTGCAGCACGCCAGGCCTCCCTGTCCATCACCAACTCCCAGAGCTTGCTCAGACTCATGTCCATCGACTCAGTGATGCCCTCCAACCATCTCATCCTCTGTTGACCCTTCTCCTCCTGTCTTCAATCTTTCCCAGCATCAGGGTCTTTTCCAATGAGTCAGCTCTTCAAATCAGGTGGCCAAAGTATTGGAAGTTTCAGCTTCAACATCAGTCCTTCCTATGAATATTCTGGACTGATTTCCTTTAGGATGGACTGGTTTGATTTCCTTGCAGTCCAAGGAACTCTCAAGAGTCTTCTCCAACACCACAGTTTGAAAGCATCAATTCTTCAGCGCTCAGCTTTCTTTCCCTCTGGAGAAGGGAATGGCAAACCATCTCAGTATTCTTGCCTCGAGAACCCCACAAACAATATGAAATACCCTATACCTGTGCACATACTTCTTCAATTTGGATCTGTGACTTTGGCCCACATGATGGAATCTTCCAGAATCTGCTCCACAGATCAAGTAGACAGGATAGAAAATATCCCCAGTGATCGTATTTTTTCAAGTTCCCTATTATAAGGAACATCCTGACAAGACGAGTGTCCACGTGGGACTGATAAGAAAAATGGCTTTGAGGCAAAGATAACCTGACCTGTGGGGAGGATTGGACAAGCCCCCAACCTTCAGCCTGCGAGGGGACGGGGCTCCCTGGGATCCAGACACACGACACCCATCCCAGGTCCAGTCTGCACACCACGGAGACCAGAATGGGCGGTTTGATATGTTTACAAGGTAACAACCCTGTACTCCATCCCTTAGATGTTTTCCTCCCCTCTGGTCACGTGGGAGCCTGGTAGGCTGCCGTCCATGGGGTCGCACAGAGTCAGACAAGACTGTAGCGACTTAGCAGCAGCAGCAGCGGTCACATCTAAATGTGTTTAATTGATGCTTCTCCATGTTAGAGGATAAATAAGCCTCTCCCTTTGATAGAAGCCTGCAGCTTTCCCTAGGAGGAGGACACCCTGGGATCAGCCTTCTCATTCAATGGCAATTAAACTACCGGTTTCCTCGCCAGGTGCCCGGGCTCCCGCGCTCCGGGAGTAGGAAGGGCGGACGCGCCATCTAGTGGCCGCTCTCAGAGCGTCCCCCACGGGCGCGCTCCTGACGCTCCCGGGGCTCCCGGATGGGAGGCACCGGCATCGCAGGGGTTAACCACGAGCTTGTGCGGGGTGGTGTCCCGTTCTCCTTCCAGCCAGACTGAGCCTTCCCACTAAGAGGGTCGCAAAGGGGCCTGGACTGGCCTGGGCAAGAAACCCGGTTAATAAAGATGCGGCGTATCTTCCCTCCCTGACTCAGACCCCTCCTTGCTCTGCATCCCTGGGCTACGTGGTCTGTTTAGCCAGGGACGCCCCGGCCAGCACCGCAACCCCCACCCCTTCTGCCCTCTGATGCTGGCAGCTTTCTCCTCGTCCTCCTCTGTGTAGGGTTCCCTGACAACTCACAGGAGCTCCACCTCAGGGTCTTGGAGCTCAGGCTGACCCTTCCTACTCTTCCAACATCATCTGCTGTTAAGTCGCTCAGTCGCCTCCCACTCTTTGCAACCTCATGGACTGCAGCATGCCAGGCTCCCCTGTCCTTCACTATCTCCCAGAGTTTGCCCAAACTCATGTCCATTGAGGCAATGATGCCTCCCAACCATCTCATACTCCGCCTCCCTCTTCTCCTCCTGCCTTCCATCTTTCCCAGCATCAGGGTTGATTTCCTTTAGGACTGACTGGTTTGAGCTCCTTGCAGTCCAAGGGACTGTCTAGAGTCTTCTTCAGCACCACAGTTCCAAACTATCAATTCTTCGGCACTCAGCCTTCTTTTTGGTCCAACTCTCACATCTGTACATGACTACTGGAAAAACCATAGCTTTGACTATACGCACCTTTATTGGCATCATAGGTTTTTGCAAACAAGCCCCAGCAGCCATTTATGATAGGATTTCCATGAGAAGATGTATTCCAAATTCCAAACAACCTACATGTTTGAAACTATTTGTAAGATAGGGACTTTTCCTTGTTTATAACTTATGCTACCCAGTACCCCACCCCCCACCAGTTCTCCTGCCAGGTCAAAATCAGGACCCAGGATTCTAGGACCCAGTATTTACCAAGTCAGAGGTGAGGGGCCCCAGTTTGGCTTAGACTGGGCCACTTGTAGGATTCAGATCTGCCTGGGCAAATCTGGTGGGCTGTGGAGTGGACTGGCCAGGAGCTGTGTGCAGTGGCCACTCAGGGCACACAGCAGGCAGAGCGATGCATGGCCTGGATCCCTGTCCAGAATGGACATGAGGCCCAATTACCAGGAGCACGGCTGGCTGACAGTCTCCAGCTGCCCACTTCTCCAGGCCATGCCTTGGCTTCCAAGCCTAATTCCACACATACCCTTCTTAGGGTGACTCAGACCAACTTCAGAGCAAGGGTGTGGTCCAAAGGCCCAGCATTTCTGCCTAACACCAGACTCTTCCACGGTGGGCTGTGTCCCAGAAAACCTGCCGAGAACCAACCCCCCTCCCCACCCAGCCTGGCAACGCCCCCCTCCCTTCCCACAGGAGTCACTGGGCTGTGTGTCTGACTTGGCCTCTGGGTCTGGAGGACCAATGCAACAGATGGCCTGACTCTGGGGAAGCTGGCATCCTTGGCATCTTGGGGCTCTTGGCCCCCATTTGAGAGCATGCCAATAACTGTAGGGGCCTTCTCAGGAAATCTACACCCACATCCACCCCCCCCACACACACACACACGTGCGTGCACTCACTCAGTTTCACCAAGTGCATACCTCCCAGGTCATCCCAAGGAACTTTGAGTCGGGTTGAGAACCCCTGCCTTGAGGGAGGGGAGGGGGATGGAGGAGGTGAGAGTGGGAGTTGATGAGAGAGCTTCCGGCATTGGCAGAGAAGGCTTAATTCTAATTTCTGCCTCGGATGTGACCCTCAGCCCAGCCTCCTATGAGCTCATGGACTCTACAGACGAATCGGAAGCCAATTCCCTTAAGTGCTGTGCAAGGCCCTGCAGGCAGGCTGCCCAGCCGGCCCTGTACAGCTCGGCTCTGGCACAACGAGGCCTCAGAGAATAGAGCTGGGCTGGCCTTGCAGCTGCCCATCTGGCAGGGGCAGGGGTGGGCACCACCTTGTCTGGGAAGACCACCAGGCCCACCGGGCCCTGGAGACGAGGTGTCAGGCACCTGTGAAGGTGGACATCACCGAACAGAGTCCAGCTGGAGAGAAAGAGATGGCAGCTCGGTCGTGGCACATTCCAGGGCCTCCTCCAGAAAGTCATTGGGGTGGGGTGGCAGGGGGATAGGTGTTCTCCATGAGCGGGCGGAGAAAGGAGCCAGCAAAACAAGATTCTTCAGGAAGGCCAGAGGTGCTGTCGGACTTAAAAAGACACACACACATCATTTATTATCCATCAGGCCCCACTTAAGCACTGACATATAGCACCTAATCTCATTCACACATAACCTCGGGTGACAGGGCCTATCCTGAGTTCCGTTTGACGCTCAACACCACTGATGCACAGAGAGCTTGAGCAATCTGTTGAAATCACACAGCTAAAAACCGGCAGAGCTGGGATTTGATCCCAGGCAGTGGGGGGCGTGGCGGGTGGTGGTCATCTGTGTTTTTAATCTCTGTGCTAGCTCTGTGCTCCATAAAGGTCAGGAACTTGGACTTTGGTGCCAAATGGCTCCGGGTACATTCCCAGCTCCCCCTCTTACTGGTTGGAAGATGTCAGGAGGTTTCAGGCCTCTCTGTGGCTTCCTCCGCTGGGTGTAAAATGACGTTAATCCCACCGCACAGAGATCTGTGAGGTCCAGGTGAGCTAACCATGTAGAGGGATTTTGCTGGCACCCTGAGAAACGCTCAGAGTGACACTGCATGTACACGAAGTCTACGGACATATGTCAGCCACAGAATTCAAAGTGGCTTCTTCAAAGAAACTTGTGTTCCAAACCGCTCAGGCCAGCCAAGTCACAGCAGGCCTTGAGGTTCGGAGGCCTGGGGCCACCATGGAGCTGAGGAAGCCAGGCATGTCTTTCCCCATGGGTCTCTTGCTGGGCATGGGGCCCGCGGTGCTCCTGGTTGCCTGGCGCCCTCCGTCTTCAAAGGGTTTACGTGCTGGGCGCTTGCCCAGCCCCTGCTCATGCCTACTAGTGCTTGAATCAATAATTCCCTTGTTTCCCTGAGAGACAAGGGGTGTGTGGGAGAAGGCCCAGGGGACCCCGTCATCTGCCCAGCTGTCTGGAAGGTTGGTTGAGCCTGGGGAGGAGGGCATGGGCTGCACCCATGTGGGTCTCGCCTGTTTTCCGTCAGGCCTGCCTGGGGCTTCCACAGAGCGGTTCCAGGGAGCCCTGCTTGCTTTGGAAAAGGACACACTTCCAGGGAGTTTAAAAGCCTCTGATTAATACACATTTAACCAACATGATGCTCTTCTACTACACGTGCTTGGTGCAAAACAATATGTACTCATATTCAGGAATACCGAACCCCAATTCTACAAGGGAGAATGTGGTTTTAAGACTGGGGAGGTTGTCCCGGGGTTGCATAGGTGTAGAGTATGGGGCACAGCCTGGGGAGAAAGCAGGATTTTTTGAAATGAATTTTTACTGATTTATAAATGATATATTTGTTTTAAAGTAGGATATGAAGCAATTAAAAGCACAATGTAGTTTCACTTGCAATTTGCATTCCATCAATTGGGATCCCCAAATACTCAAAGGCCTTCAATGAGATGTTTCTAGAATGAACCTAGAATTTTAATCTTTTACTTCTCATTTCAGAATTCATTAGTCTTATCTCCTTAGAGGCTTTTTTCCCCCCTGGCATGGCGTGGCATTAAGAGCTGGAGAGTGTAGTCTCATCACCTAAATCAACTTTATAAGCCACCAGTGGCTCTGTCCTCACTTTAACTGGAAGCATGAGCCTCTTGCCAGGACTGAAAATGTCATTTTACCCCTTGACTTTCTTTCTCTGTCTGCAGCATCAGAACTCAGGTCACTTTGGGACTTACTTAGTAGTCCAGTGGTTAGCATTCCACACTTCCACTGAAGGGGGCACATGTTCAATCCCTGGTCAGGGAACTAAGATCCTGCAAGCTGTGTGGTGCAATAAAGCAAAACAAATAAAAAGCAAACAGAAAAACCCAGATCACTTAGTATCTTTTACAGATATAGCAAAAAGAAAAAAAAAAAGAGATGGGTTTTTTCCCCATACAGATTTGTATAAATATAAAAATGATGTGTGATTAAATCTGTTAATTTAATGATAAGAGCACCAGGAAAGTTTATTTAAAAAAAAAAACAAAACTGCCCTGAAGTTGTTACTTTTCATTCGTCAGCTTTGCTCAACAAATAGTAAGTGTTTATTATAAACCAAGCACATGTCTAGCCATGGGTTTATAACACTGAACAAAATTGACAAAGATTCTGCTTTTCTGGAGCTTGATTTTAGAATAAGCATATTTTTCGAGAGAGTGAATAGATTTCGGAGTGTTAGGGTAGCGGTGTGATGGAAGGGCTCACTGGCGAGGCCTTTCAGAGGTGGGGGGAGTGTTTGAGTCGAGATGTGGATGCCTCAGAGGTGGGGGGAGTGTTTGAGTCGAGATGTGGATGCCAAGGCAGAGGCGGCCACAGACAGTGGGACGGTAAGCCGTCTAGGGAGCAGGACGCACATGCAGAGGCACGGAAGTAAGGGTCCACAGAAGGGCCTCCAGGCTGGAGCAGGACGAAGAGGCCATCAGGGTGATTGGCAGGGCCCCAGTGAGTGGTTGGGCTTCCCTGCTGATGCCTTAGGAAGCCACAGTGGGACATTTGGCTCTTCCGAGAAGGTATGAGAGGTGGTGGGAGGTCAAGAACTATGGGAGTTTTCTTCCCTACGGTCTATGACCTACTGCCTTGACAGTGGTACTCATAGTCCCCTGGTGAGAGCTATTGCTGGACAAGGCTGCCAGTCCCCATGGGGCTGTGTGACCACCTGGCTGATGGAACCAAGTGGAAGCTGTGTGGGTCACTGTTAATCAAGTGGGTGACGTGTCCAGGTGTCTTCCCACAATCTCTTGGTCATCAGGGTCATTTGGGAAGCCAGGTGTTGAAGGTGGAAGTGTCATTTGAGAGAAAGATCCTTGAGAAACTCTTTGGAGAAGAAGATTCATGAATGAGGAATAATTCTTGCATTCATTTGAGCTTCTGATATTCAGGGGTTATTCGTTACAGCAGCTGGCCTATTCTGACCAGTACAACTGCCTTCTCTGAGTAGACAGAAATCTCATGGATAATTGTAGTAGTAAATAATCCCCATGTGATTTAGCCAGTAATTAGAGCTCTGGCCTGATGAAGTCTTGTGTGGACTCAGAGAAAGAGAAGCAAATGACTTTTTCTGTCTACTCCATGATAAGGATTGTTAATGAGAATCAAAATGGCCAACAGTCTGAGACCAAAAAACAGGAGACACGAAAACCCTTTAAAAAATGCACAAATCGAACAACCAAACCTGAGAACATCACTTAGCCCAATTGTAGAGGGAACTGTGAATAAGAAAAATAAGTCAGTGCAGTGACTATCAAATTAATCATTTATGCAGCAAATATTTAGTGAGCACTTGCCATGTCCAGGACTCGGGGCACTGTGGAAAACAAGTCAGACAGGGTGCCTCTCCTGAAGGAAATTACAGTCCAGATGTAGAAGATGGAGACAAAAATGAATACATAAAACAGTGTTGTTTTTGTTCAGTAGATAAGTCATATCCGCCTCTTTGCAGCCCTATGGACTGCAGCACACCAGGCTTCTCTGTGCTTCACTATCTCTCAGAGTTTGCTCAAACTCATGTCCAGTAAGTCAGCGATGCCATCCAACCATCTCATCCTCTGTCACTCCCATCTCCTCTTGCCCTCAATCTTTCCCAGCATCAGTCTTTTCCAATGAGTCAGCTCTTCGCATCAGGTGGCCAAAGTATTGGAGTTTCAACTTCAGCATCAGTCTTTCCAATGAATATTCAGGGTTGATTTCCTTTAGGATTGAGTGTTTGATCTCCTCGCAGTCCAAGGGACTCTCAAGAGTCTTCTCCAACACCACAGTTGAAAGCATCATTTCTTTGGCGCTCAGCCTTCTTTATGATTCAACTCTCATATCCATACATGACTACTGGAAAGACTATAGCTTTGATTATACAGACCTTTGTTGGCAAAGTGATGAGTCTGCTCTTTAATAAGCTGTCTAGGTTTGCCATAGCTTTTCTTCCAAGGAGCAAGTGTCTTTTAATTTCATGGCTGCAGTCACCATCTGCAGTGATTTTGGAGCCCAAGAAAACAATATCTGTCACTGTTTCCACTTTTCCCCTATTTGCCATGAAGTGATGGGACTGGATGCCATGATCTTGGTTTAAGTGAAATGATTGTGAGTTCTATCAGGGGCTTTAAAGGACTAAATGCCATGATCTTGGTTTAAGTGAAATGATTGTGAGTTCTATCAGGGGCTTTAAAGGACTAAAAAACAAAGTCTGAAACAGAAAAACCATGGGAAAGTGTAGGGGAGAGGGGAGAACTCTCCCCCCAGGGCCAAAGAGAAGAGAAGGGTAGCCTATAGGCTGAGCAGGGTGGAAGTCAGGATTAGGAAAATGAGGAGGGTGGAGAAGGGTAGCCTGAAGCATTCTGGGGTGCAGGAGGCGGGCTGTGCAAAGGCCCTGAGGCTGTGGTTGTACACGTTTGAGCAGCTGAATAGAGACCATTGTGAGGCAGGGTTGGGGTGTGGGAGGGGAGTATGAGATGAGGTGGAGAGAAAGACAGACTGGATTAAGCTGGGCCTGGGTCCTTCAGAGCATTTCGACCTTTATTCTTGTTTCAGTCTCCCACTGCTTCCCGGACTTTCTGTTTAAAAGGACCCACCTCCGCCTTCCTCCAGACACTCTGCGAGTTTCTTTCCAGCCTCTTCTGAGTGGGTGGCCGTCTGCCCTAGTCTGAGCGCAGCCCAGTGCGGGCTTCATTTTCTCCACCTCCTCCAGCTCCCTGCTCCAGCCCCAGGGCAAGGCTTCCGGCCACATTAAAGGCAGGAGCCGGGCTTCTGGGGAATCAGACCTGGTCATCGCTGCTGGAGGCTTTCATCCAGTCTCCGAGGACCAAAGTCAGCCTGCCCATTGCTGCTGGGGAACTTCACATCCCTGCATGCTTTTGGGACCAAAGGAAACACACACAGAGAGAACACCCTCCTTCCAGGGTCCCATCCTGAAGTGTGGGTGCTGGAGCAGGTGCTGGAGAGCAAGGAGGGTGGAGAAGGGGAGCCTGAAGCATTCTGGGTGCAGGAGAAGGCCCTGAGGCTATGGCTGTACATGTTTGAGCAGCTGAATAGAGACCTTTGTGAGACAGGATGGCGGTGAGGAAACTACAGGGTGGGTGTCGGTAACTACAGAGGAAACTGATCGGGGACCGCCCTGGTGCCCCGAAGGGCAGGGCTGGGACTGCCTGCCCCTGGAGGAAATAATGCCTGGTGAGTGGCCCTGGCAGGGAGTGATGAGGTCAATGCCAAGGCGTGACCTGTGCACCTTCTGACACCAGTCAGCAGTGAGCTCTGCCTGGACGCGCACTCACATGATGTCCAAACCAGTTGTGGTCAGACAAGCCACACTACTGCTGACAGGCTGCTGCTGACAAGCTGCTGCTGACAAGCTGCTGCAGCGGGGCAGGTGATGGCCACAGGGCAGGTGATGGCCACAAGGCAGGTGTGGCGACTCCATCCTCTAGCTCCTTCCACCATCCTTCTTCCCACCCCAGAAATCCATCAAACAAAGTTCTGTAGACTGGCTGAGGCTGGGATCCTGGCCGTTCTTTCCTGGCAAGTCCACTGCCCTGTCCACTGCTTGTCACCTGACTTCAGCAGAAATCCACAGCAGAGGTCCAGCCCTGCTCCGGCACCCGCACTGCTGGAAGCACAAGTAACGGATCTAAATTGACAGGCTTTCATGAAAGCCACCCCCCGAACCCCCAGCCTTCAAGGGCACAGCTGTCAGGGTCACGTAAAATGTACATAGCTTGAAAATACAGTTTTATTTGGTTGACTAGCAGCCTGGGTGTGGATCGTCAAAGACTGGCTTAGGCTGGAGAATTTCATATGAGAGTCTGTTCAGCCAGGACTGCCAAGCTAGGTACGTGCTAATGTTGCAATTTCCACTCTGGACTTCAGGTCAAGATTAATTCAGTAAAAAATACAATTTCACAAGATAGTAGACACTTTCTGAGTTAGAGCGTAGGAGGGATCCAAGGGCATAGATGAGATAGGGGGTGTCTTTTGCTTCCCAGGTGGCACTAGTGATAAAGAACCTGCCTGCCAATGCAGGAGACATAAGGGATGCGGATTCGATCCCTGGGTTGGAAAGATCTCCTGGAGGAGGAGATGGCAACCCACTCCAGTATTCTTGCCTGGAGAGTCCCCATGGACAGAGGAGGCTAGCAGGCTACAGTTCATATGGTTTCACAGAGTCAGACATGACTGAAACGACTTAGATCTCTTCTCCATCGTATTGTTTCACTCCTTTATCAAAGTTCAATTGACTGTATTTGTGCGGGTTTACTTCTAGACACTCTGCTACTGCTACTGCTGCTAAGTCACTTCAGTCGTGTCCGACTCTGTGTGACCCCATAGACGGAAGCCCACCAGGCTCCCCCATCCCTGGGATTCTCCAGGCAAGAACACTGGAGTGGGTTGCCATTTCCTTCTCCAATGTGTGAAAGTGAAAAGTGAAAGTGAAGTCGCTCAGTCGTGTACGACCCTTAGCGACCCCACGGACTGCAGCCCACCAGGCTCCTCCATCCATGGGATTTTCTAGGCAAGAGTTCTAGACACTCTATTCTATTCCATTGGCCTGTTTACTTTCTCACCAATTGTCTTGGTAAGTACTGACGTCAGGCAGCATCAACCTTCTAACCTTGTTCTCCTTCAGTATTTTCTTGGCTGTTCTGGGTCTGTTGCCTCCCCATAAAAACTTGAGTTTTTAAAAAATCAGTTTTTTTGATACCCACAAAACATTTGATAGAATTTTGATTGAGATAGCATTGAATCTATAGATCAGGCTGGGAAGAACTGACTTAATAATATTGCCTTATCCATTTGTTTGGATTCTCTTTGATTTCTCTCATCGGATTTTGTAGCTTTCCTCTTATTAGATCCTTTACAATATTGTGCTAGATTTATACCTAAGCATCACATTTTTGGATGCTAATTAAATGGTATTGTGTTTTTAATTTCAAACTCAATCCTTCATGCTGGTGCCGATCCATTCATTTTTTAAAAGTCACCAAATGATGATATGCTATTTCATCTTTTCTTCGTTAGCTGACCAACTTCTATATTAAGAAATACCCCTATGTTTAAAAATACCCCAACTCCGGGTATTCAGAGGAATGGGTCCTTCGGGAAAGGACGTATCTTTATGTGATACTTAAACTATCATTATTGAAAATATTTCATGTGTTTGAACCTATTGTATTTTGCGTCCTTGTGTGCACACATACTAAGCTGCCTCAGTCGTGTCTGACCCTTTGCGACTCTATGAACTGTGGCCCGACAGGCCCCTCTGTCCACGGGATTTTCCTGCCCCCTTAGCACTGGGGCCTTTTCAACTGATATCTGACTTGACCTGTGGCCTCTGACGGTGTCTTTCTTTCCTTCTGTGACAAGGTGGCCCAGGCTCATCTTATACACGTCCTTGCTCTGATCTATAACCAGCCATTTCCCCAAGGAGCCCAGGTCCCTTTTAGTAGGAAATGGTGCTTGGAAGCCACTGAAATGCACACCAGTCTTTTCAGTGGTGGGAGCTGGCAACTGTACACTTCATTTGTTTAAGGTAAAGTATGTCATGAGTTTATGCTGATACACTCCATTTACAACAGTGAGGTTTTCACTCAGTGCTGCTGGTTTCGTAGCATTTTGCTTTCTCGCGTGCTGTAATTGCTTTATTGCACAGTACACGTACGGCGGTCTCAGAACGTAATGCCACTATTAACACTGACAATGTATTTATTGAAAACAGTTCAGTTGGTTTTTTCCTTCATTTCTGGCCCACGTCCTTAGGGTATATCCCATCAGAAATATGCAATAAAATATGGTGGTTTAAAATTTCCTGGTATCGTTCCTGTTTGTGTGGTTATGCCACCAAGAAGTCATGGAGTGAAGTTTATTTGTTTCAATTTGAAGCTGCTTTTGAAAAATTTAGGCATTTAAAAATTGTTACGCCCACTTGTCTTTTCATATTTCTGCCAGTTTATCTTTGGAATGAATTCTTAGAGCTGGGATTGCTGCTTCAAAGGGCAAATACATATGTAATTTTGCTAGATACTGCCAAATTCCCCTCAGCAGGAGTGTATCGTTTTACATTTTACTGGCAAAAAGAACCTGACTGCCCATCTTAAAGGTTCAGCCCTTACATTTATAAAGCATGTCAGGACATGTTAAGTGTTCTGTTACAACATATTTTCTTTTATCCTGGTAACAACCCCAGACTATTGCTTTCTATGAGTTTTGCCTGAATTTGGACCATCCCTGGTGCAGAGCGGGGAGGGAAACAGTCTTGGCCCCGGGCTGACCTCAGCATTCCTTGGTTTAGAAGACGTTTGCTCCTGATGCTGTGGTCTTTCCTCGGTGTGTGGAAGAGGGCCATTGGACACAGGATGTTTGAGGTATCAGAGTGTCTGTGTATTAGTCACTCAGTCATGTCTGACTCTTTGTGACCCCATGAACTGTAGCCTTCCAGGCTCCCCTGTACATGGAGTTCTCCAGGCAGGAATACTTGAGTAGGTTGCTGTTTCCTTCTCCAGGCGATCTTCCCAACCCAGGGAGTGAACTCATGTCTCCTGCACTGCAAACAGATTCTTTACTGTCTGAGCCACCAGGGAAGCCCGCTGGCAACGCCAGTACAGTTGCCGAGGTGGCCCTGATGGTCTTGATGCCTCTGCAAAGGTTACGTGACCCAAGAGGCCTTTGCTTGGAATCGTCCAGCTGAATGGAGGCTGCTTGATTCAGGGAGGAGCCACTTCTCCATGGTCCAGCCACATGCTCATTTACCATGGCTTGGCCTGGGGGTTCCCTGTGGGGCTTCACACTCCAGGCCCTTCACTCTCATGGGAGCACTCCTCACCTAGGCTGCACGCAGGGTTTTTCCATCCTCCCACCTCGCACTGTCTGCAGCTCCCCTGGCCCTTCCCTCTTGGGTCACACCTGTGTCCTTCACATCACATCACAGGGCAGTGTGCCTATGTACCTGCCACTCTAGTGGCCCTCCTGACTCCAAGCATCCCTCACATCTCAACTCAGGTAGGTCCCTTTCTCAGCCACACCTTCCCTGAGCCTCAGCTTAGACCAGGTGTGTGGTTACTTGCTCTCAGAGAGCCATTCCATCTGTGCAGCTCAGGATTATCCATCGCGTTATGTCATCACCCAATCCCCTGTGTCTCCCTCACTAGCCCAGGGCTTCATGAGACAGGAACAGTGTCTTTTTTTACCATCGAACCCTTAGCCACTTGCACTGCTGTGTCTGGCACAACATGCCTGCCAGATCCATGCTCATTGGGTGAATAAAGAGACTGAAGCACCTCCAGGAAGGGCCTCTGATGTCTGTGAAACTCACCAGAAAAATCTAAAATACCCAGCTCTGGAAAAAAGTATACGTTTGATCCTACAAAGCAGAATACTAACCGAAAAGAATGGTCTGAACCTTCCACACTGAATATACTCGGGAGACAGGGTCTTGTTTAACAATGAGTCTGATGTTTGCTTTCCTCTAGGATTGTGACTAATGTAACATGACTGTAAGTGTGATTAGCCCTGGTGTTTGGGTCTTGCCTTTTGCACCTACCAGTTTTCTTGGAAGTAAATCTTGGCTCCTAAGCCAAACATCGAAGTGGATGCTGAAATTGCAAAGACATCTCGGTGATAATAGTGTGGGATATTTATGACAGAGCTCTTTGGTGTGTGCGGTTGTGATGTCTCTTCTGCTCGGTGTTACTGTGTCTCCATGATAATTCTTCGGCTGGTTATTTGTTAAAACAACACAAACACGCACTTCAGAGAAGAATTTGGGGCCGTTGCGTGATAACCTGCTCTAAGCAGAGGATGATGAAAATGCTGAGATTTGCTCCCAGCGATTCAGAACTAATCCTGAACGAATACCAAACTAGGTCATAGAGTTAGGTCTACGGAGAATAAGTACCTCCTCTGAGCCATTAAGACCTCGGAAACCCATTCAGCTTCTGAATGGGAGGAACTAGTTCATTTCCACATACTGTGATGACCTCAGGGAACCTCAGGCAGATTTTAGAAATGTCACAAATAAATTGAACTCTGGTATCCTGGATTAAGCAAGGGTCAAGAAGACAGCGGGTTGAGGTGGAGCACACGTCTTATGCGTGTATATGGGCCAGCCAGGGAAGAATTTGCAGGTATATTTTAAGCCTTCTGTTTGAGCACATAACTCCCATTGACAGTAATAGGAATTGAACATCCAGACCAAGAGAGCAAAATGTAAACCAATCCCCAGGGCAGGGTGTAAATTAGCCACGTAAAAGAAAATGGAACCAGGGATTCGCTAGGTGAGTCTAAGAGGGGGGAAACATCTTGAAACATTAATAAGCCTCACCTATTAAAAACTGGTCCCAAACCATCCTCTCAATCCTCTTAATGCTGACGGATGTAGCATTCCTCTCCGAGCAGTGTGTGTGACCAAGGAAATACACCGTTCCTGGTTTTCATGCTCAGAACATCTTATAAACAAACGGACATTTTTCAGGAATTGGACATACCAACTGACACAGCTACACAAGGAAAGTCAGTACATTCATCTAGTTTAGCTTCAATTCACTGAAAGCTTCAGCTCCCCACTCATCTAAATAAAAAGAAAATCTCTCATGTTCATTCACCAGGCTGTGCTGACGCCATAAAGGCAAAATTTAATTCATTTTGGCCAGATTTTGACCATTTTGACTCATTTAGGAAGTCAAGGAAGTAGAAAATACTGGGTTGATTCCTTTCTCCTGTGAATTCCTCAGGTCACCTCTTAGCGGGATTTTCAGCCATAAATCACACCTACTTCCCTGGTCATTATATGCGTACCCTTTCATCCTAATCTTTGAAATAAATCCAAGAGGGTAGTTCTCAAACCAAGCTGATTAACAGAATCCCCTGGGGAACTTAAAAAACATACAGATTCCTGGATCCCATCCCAGATCCATTGAATCAGAGAGGGGTGGTGGGGCCAGGAGCAGAGGTTCCTCAGGAGATGTGACTGCAGTCAGCCTGGGCCAACAATCAGGAGAAGTTCCAGCTTCTATCCCAAGAGAAGGAAGAAAATAATCATAGGGTCGAGTTTTAGAGGAAGGACAGTAGCCTTTGTGGCTGCAGCTGACTTATATCTCTAAGTGCAGCTCAGTTGTGTCTCTAAGCCCAACTCAGACCCTCCTAAGTACTGAGAGCATTTCCAGGCCCTTTACTTGGGAGCGGTCTTGGTCTAGTGTTTGCCAGTTTTCCTTGAGTGGCTCCTGGAAGGAACATTCTGCTCTGTCCTCTTGCACTGCTTTCCCCAATCCAGAGTTTTCCAAAGCCCAGCCAGAGATCCACCTCTTCCGTGAAAGCAACAATGACTACATTAGCTTCTTCTCCCTCTGAATATCCCCTGGGCTAGATGGAGGCATAAAATTTAATACTTGGTTATTTTCTAATTGCATCTGATCTGTTCTGTTCCCTCAGCCTGTTATAAGCAGCTCAGGGCCGGAGACCATGCTTCCTTATAGTGTCTTTAACAAGGCTGGCTCACCATGGTGGCCTCAGAGCTCCAGACTGGTCTGGAGTTGGCATTCCAAGAATATTTGTTGAATTAAGGAATTTGCAGATGGAATGCTTTTTGGAACATTCAGTAAGGAAACCACAGCCTGAAAGCAAATTACCTGTAACATGCTCCATTCTGTCCCATTCAATCAGCACTTAGCAGACATGTGCCCACTGCCCGCTGCGTGCCGGGCACTGTTCTGTCCTGGGTGCTGGGGATATAGCAGTGAACATCCCTCGTGGTGCACCAAGTGCTAAGTTGTAAAGGAGAGTAAACTTGAAGCTCTTGAAATTGCTCTTACAGTCCCGGAAACTATGAAAAACAGGACACAGACCCATTTGTTGAAAAGCATATCTCCCGGGGTGGGTTGAATAAGGAGAGTAGCATGGAGACATATGAACTACCATATGTAAGTTGATGGCCAGTGGGAATTTGCTGTGTGACTCAGGGAGCTCAAACCAGGTCTCTCTGTGACAACCTAGAGCAGTGGGGTGGGGTGGGGTGGGGTGGGGGGTGGGAGGGAGGGCCCAGAGGGAGAGAACATATATCCACCTATGGCTGATCCATGTTAATGTATGGCAGAAACCAATACAATTGATAAGCAATTATCTTTCAATTAAAAAAAAATTTTTAAGAAGTTAAAAAACAAGAATCATATCTCCAAGAAACATAGGACAATCCAGTGCCTTTAATTGGATTTCGCAGTATTATTGTTGAAAGTAGCCCAATGACCCCTGAATCTCTTCCCTTTCAAAGCCCTCCTGATAACTTTTTCAGAGTGATCAAGGCCTCTACAACATAGGCCTCGTTGCTCATTTTAGGTTTGGTATATTTCACGTTGAAAGTTCTGCTCGTTAGCAGGATCTTGTCTTGCCCATTGGTCGTTGGTGTCCTCTGATGCCATCTCTTCCTGTGACAGAATTCTAGAGCCAGTATGTCAAGACTTCACTCTGGAAAAGTTGATCTGAAGCCATCCTAGACTTGGTGATTTGGGTCTCAAGGGGAAAAGGTGTTTGTCTTGCAGAAACACATTCTCTTTTTCTATTCAAGGTGACTTTGTTTTTTAAAATGTGGTGAATCTGTCTGTCCCTCCTGTTCTGTGCTTCCCCTGTTGTTCAGTTGTTAAGTCATGTCCGGCTATTTGCCACCCCATGGACTGTAGAACACCAGGCTTCCTTGTCCTTTGCTATCTCCCAGAGTTTGCTCAAACTCATGTCCATTGAGTCGGTGATGCCATCCAACCATTTCACCCTCTGTTGCCCCCTTCTCCTTCTGCCTTCGATCTGGCGAAAGTATTGGAGTGTCAGCGTCAGTCCCTCCAATGAATATTCAGGGTTGATTTCCTTTAGGATGGACTGGTTTGATCTCCTTGCAGTCCAAGGGACTCTCAAGAGCCTTCCCCAGCACCACAGTTCAGAAGCATCCACTCCTCAGCACTCAGCCTTCTTTACAGCCCCCTGTAAGGGTCATCTTTTGTGTACACGCCAGCGTCAGCAGCCCCAGCAACTCGGCCTGACCCGCCGCCCCTTCCTCCTCTCGGGCTCGAGGTACTTACTGAACGAACTGATAGCAGCAGGAGATTTCTACCACCAGGCAATTAGGACCAGAGAAGTTCCACAGACCATTAGTGTCACTTTGGGGAATAGTATTTTACAAACATTGTGATGGGCGCTTGATCTGAAGCCCCATGTCTTTTCAAGTAGGAATGAACATCAGAGGAAGAAAGGAAGGGATGGAAACGTGAATGAGAAAACAGAGGGAGAGAACTTCATGCAGACAGGGAAGAGGAGGAGGGGTGGAGAGAAAAAGAGACAGGTTAGGCCAGGGCAGTTTTCCATTTATCAAAGGAGACAGCCAGGGTATTCACTTAAAGGATCAATGAGCTGTTTCGACCCTGCGGCTGTCTCTGTATAAAGGATGATTGTCCCGTGGGAAGGCAAGTTGCTGTGCAAATGACAGCACTGGTGTGTCTCCAGTCAGCTTCCCCAGGGTGGGAGCTGTTTGCCCCCAGGCTGTCCCTGAGCCCCCGGCAGGTGACTTCCTGTAACGGGGCACCTGGTGCTTCCTCTCATTCCTTTTTCCTGGAGTCCAAGGCATTTTTCCCAGCCAATGTAGGTTGTTGAAGATTTGGTCATTACTTTGTGACATCAGTAAGATGGATTCGGTTTCAATGAATGGTCTATCTCGTGATGTAGGATGGAAGGCAGGCTCAGAGAGGCAGGAAAATAGCTTGTGTTCTCCTACCATGCTCAAAATACCTTTGAATATATCAGTTTTCTGGTTTCCTTGAGTAGAGGTGCTGTTGTAGTCCACCAAGGCAGGGGTCAGACCTGTCCCTGGGAGTCCAGAGTGAATTTCTGATTTGATGTTATTTTGATTTCTGGACTTCTTGCTTTGATGCCTTTAAATAATTTCAGTTAAGAGCAACTATTAAATGAGAAAATAAACAAGATTTCATTTTGAAACTTTTGTAAAACCTGATGATGAAATAGGCTTCCCAGGTGGTGCTAGTGGCAAAGAACCTGCTTGCCTATACAGGAGACATAAGAGACACATGTTCAATTCCTGGTTGGGAAGATCTCCTGGAGAAGGGAATGGCAACCCACTCTAGGATTCGTGCCCCTGGACAGATACAGTCCATAGGGTCGCAAAGAGTTGGACATGACTGAGCGACTTAGCACGCCCACACAATGAGAAAACAAATTAGAAAAATAAAATGATGGCGGTCTGTGCAGAAAATTTTGCTTTAAAAACTGGGTCACTCTGAGAGACCCAGAAATCTTGAGCTACATATGCCCACCTTGGCTGGCTATCTATCTATCTAATCTATCAACCAACTATCTGTAGCTATATCTTATCTATCTAAACTATATATCATCTATCAATTACTGTAAAGCGTCTGCCTACAATGCGGGAGACCTGGGTTCGATCCTGGGTCGGGAAGATCCCCTGGAGAAGGAAATGGCCACCCACTTCAGTACTCTTGCCTGGAAAATCCCATGAACTGAGGAGCCTGGTAGGCTACAGTCCATGGGGTCGCAAAGAGTCAGACACAACTGAGCGACTTCACTTCATTTCATCTATCTCTTATCTATCTAATCTAGTAGTCACCTATATGCATATCCTACCTTATCTAGCTAATCTTCTTGATCTAATCCATCAATCACCTATGTATCTATATATGTATGTATCCATCTATCTGTTATCTATCCATCATCTGTCATCATTTTTCTAGCACATGTTTGCTCACAGTCTCCCTGGGTTTTGGGCAATTTTGCACAATGTCTTCACATCACAGCTCAGAGTCCAGCATCGGTCCATGATCCTTAAGGTTATATGTCCAGACTGTGGGTTTGTTCCTGTCTTTAGGATTCCTGAAAACTCTGAGAGCTGCAGCCCAACCAGGTTGTGCTAGAAGTGCCTCTGCTGAGCATGGTCAATGTACCTTGTCTTGGGAACAACCTGTTAGTCCCCTGGCTTGAAAACAATTCTGCTCGTGAAGTTCCCGCAGACAGGCTGTTTTCTAGCACAATGCCAGTAGCAGCCCGCAGATGACATCTGGGGCAGGCCCTGTGTTAGCTGTTGCAGGCACTCTGGATCCACCTGGGTCAGTCTGGTGTCACCTCCCTGCTGCTCTGGCTCCCGGGTGCAGGTAACCACGTGGCTCCCGGCTGGAGCAGAGCAGAGAGCTCTCACCCCCACACCTCCCCTCCAAAGGCTCCAACATGAGTGCAGACCCCTGGGTCCCTTGCCACTTAGGACAGTCAGCTTGATGTTGGCTCCTTTGTGCCCAGGGCAGGTGCTGCCCCATCACTGGCCCTTCTCTAAGGATGACTGACTTTCTTACCACCCCTAGGCTTCCATAGTGGGGAGACAGGAACCACGTTTGCCTTTGGAAGTGGCGGGGGGGGCAGTGACAATCAAACCGCTCAGCACCTGGGTTTGAGACAGCCCTGAACCATGTGGGCTCATCCTCCAGAAATCCTGAGATCTGCATCAGCAGCAGCACTGGTGGTGGAGAGGGGAAGGTGGACCCCAGGGTGAACCCAGCCTTGGCCCCTGGGGGTGGTGAGGTAAGCCTGGGGTTGACTAAGATTTGAAGCCGGTTGTTGGTACAACTGAGAATTGGAGCGCGCTGACGGAGGTGGTCTTTCTGGCTCTTCAAGGAGCTTTGTTCTTTTCTCTCCCCCCGCTCCCCTGGGCACATAGGAGGATGGCATTTTCTCATCTCACTGAACTCGGGCATTTGCGTGCAAGTGGCTGCGTTGCTTCTGAGTGAGTTTTAAAAGCCTAGGCTGTGCAGCACCCTCTTCCTTTGCCATGGCAACTGGCAATGTCCTAGATCCTGGTCTCTCCCTCCCACTCCCCCTCCCAGACTGGGTCCTGGAGTGAGGACGTGAGCGCCTGGCATGGGGTTCGTGTGACGTCTCAGTGTGACCCAGCCCGTGGGGATCGTGGCGCTGACCTGCCCCTGTCCTGGCCGCCATGGTGACAGGTGGGAGACAGCACAGCTCCTGTTGCCTTGTGAGCCCGCAGTTTCTCCTCCTGAGCACGTGGAGAGGCGCCTCTGCAGGGGTTGAAGGGCATGTGAGAGTGTGGCAGCCGTGGCCTGCCACACAGCCGCTCGCTCTCTTCTCTGAAAACTTAGGTGAAATAATGTTTACTCCATGAAGTCTTCCATAAATAGGGTGGACAGGTTTACCACATAAAAACCCAGGATGCACAGTTAAATTTGCATGCTAGACAATGCTCAACAATGCATTGTTTTGCTAGTATAGGTACGTCCCAAGCAATATTTGTGACATACTTACACTAACAAAATGATGCATTGTTTATCTGACATGCAAAGTTTTAAAAAATCTTTATTTTTTTTAATGAAAAAAACCTTTTTTTAACCAGCACCCTGCGGCATGTAGGAGCTTAGCATCCTGAGCTGGGAATCAAACCTGTGCCCCCTGCATTGGACGGTAGAGTCTTAACCACTGGACCACCAGGGAAGTCCTTGACATGAAAATTTAACTGGGCTTTTAGTGTTTTATCTGCAACCCTCGGGTTAAACCTCTCTTTCCTCCAAACTGCATAGAATCTGTTTATCACCTCTGCCTAGTGTTGTAATTACCATGACCCCACCTTGTCCTGTTGGACTTTCAGCTTCTTGAGGGCACCCCCAGATCTGATGCACCTTTGTATCTCCCGAGGCTCTAAGCGGTGACACCCACCCCAACACACACACACACACAGCACAGGTATTCATTCAATGAAACAGCTGGTTTTGATGCAGCAAAAAGCTTCGACAGGACCTCAAAGCAAAAAAAAAAAAAAAAAAAAAATCAATAGTGCAATATATTAGACATTTCTGTACTTTTCTGTTTTCCTTCCAAAGGCAAGGAGAATCTAGTATTTTACATCCTGCCTCGAGAGCGGTTCCAGCAGCTGGAACAAAAGCTTGGCTTCTTTTCCAGGTTGTGCTCATCTTTCCCAGCAGAACCTGTGCAGGAAACTGACCCATTCCTCCAGGGACCTCTAGGCACCTCCGGAGTCCCTGCACGCCCTGGGAAGGCAGGCAGCAATGCTGTGTCCCAGGGCTGGAAGCACACGTGTCTGAAAAGCAAGCATCTCATGGAGGGTCACATGCCCAAAGGCCTCCTGGGACTCCAGCAGCTAGGTGACCCCCGAGCCACCTCTACTGATGCGGGTTCCACTAAAGACCCTTGGGAATGAAGCTACAGTGACCACAGGGGAGGCTGCTGGGCTGAGGGTCCTGCTGGTCTCCAGCTGATCAGGGCTGCCTTTGAGGGGGCACACTACCCCACTTCAGCAGTGTTAAGGCCCCTGCAGGTGTACTTCCGCCACTTAGAGAACTGTCACGGCCAAGACCCGGCTGAATGGTGACCTGTCTCTTCCTGCCGAGTCTGGGCTCTGGGGTGAGAAAGCACATGCCTTCTCTGTTCATCCTCCAATCACAGACACTGCATCCAGCATTGAGGCCCCACCAGCGGGCTGTGTCCTCCCCAAGCTCCTGGGACCTTAAGGGGAAGAAGGAAACTAACTTGATTTTCAGAGTCTTATAAAATTTTAGACTAAGACTACAGCCAGCAGCAGATCCCTCAAACCCAGGTCAAAGCCGTGAATCCTCAGAAAAGTTTAGGCCCCTGTGCCTCCCTCCATGTTGGAACATCTCCCCCAGATTCGTTCCAGTTCAGTTCTCCGTCGTCTCCATAACAACCTGCATCCCAGAATAAGTGGGGAGAGAGCCATGATTAACAGAACTGGGAGGAGAGTGGGCTAGGTATTTCTTCATGGGGTTTCTTCTCTTTTCGGAGGCCCTGGATGTGTAGCTCTTGTATTTAGCCCCCACATAGGCCCCAGTGGATTGAGGGGACACCAACATTCTTAGCACTTAGGTCCATGCGATGCTGTCCCACAGCCAACATCAATACAATGTGTGGGCATAAGGCGGGTGCAAGAACACACAGCCTCCAGACAGAATGGGGCGGGGGGGAAGATAGAGCTCGCCTCACCCGCTAATCGCCTGTTCTCTCCTCTCACACGTACCCTGTGTGATCATAAAGGGAGGAAAGCAGTGACAAGGTCATGTGACCTGGTGGAATTAGCATAAAATAATTCCCAATGAAATCTAACACACTATCCAAAAGACCCAAAAGGGCAAGGGGGAGGTTCCTCCTGCAGTGTGGCCGACATGCCCTCCCCACAAAGGCCCAGGGGAGGGGTTTAGGGAGCTCTGTGTACACAACAGGGAGGCGTGCGGGAGCACAGACACCCCCAGAACAACCCTCGTGAACACGCGGCATGAAGAGCCCCCACGGAACCCCAGCCTTAGCACAGTACCCAGCATGCAGCATGTACTTGCTGAATAAATGAGGAAGGAAGGAAAGAACGAAGGAAATGCATTTATCCCTTTTGTTCTTTTCCTTC
This sequence comes from Moschus berezovskii, assembly GCF_049115385.1. Taxonomy (NCBI): domain Eukaryota; kingdom Metazoa; phylum Chordata; class Mammalia; order Artiodactyla; family Moschidae; genus Moschus; species Moschus berezovskii. The sequence continues at coordinate 56,662,495 of NC_142472.1, forward strand.
CTGAGCTCACCTGTCCTCGACACAGAACAGGACTCATTCAGAAGGTGAGGGCAAACGTGGTGTGGGGAGAGGCACCCAGGATGGACGGCCCCCCACTGGGTGTTCATCCACTCCCAATCAGACCGTAGGACCCAGTTTTCCTTTGAATTTTCATTTTCCTCTTGGCATCTTGCAGAGACTCCTTGATCTCTGCCCCAGGTTCAGCCCGAGCACAGGTCAGACCCGATCCCCTCAGTGTCGGTGTGGCACCCCCCCATTACAAGATACAGAGAAACTTTCTACAGGAAAGAGGCTTAGAGGCAAAATGGCCCACATGCCAGCACCACGCATCGGATCACTGAAACACGAATACTAGGCTTTCAGTCCATAAAAACCCTCTTGGCCATTGCCACCAGTTCCTGCTCTGGTCTGCTCTCATGTCACCTCCCCACCACTGCGTCCTTTCCTCCAATTTCTCCCCACCCAAAACTCCTGCCCACAGGAAGCTGTGCCCAGGAGGGGCTCACAAGGGCAACGGGCAAACATATACAAGTTAAAATACGTAGCTACACACTGTGATAAGGATGATGAAGGAAGAAGGGAAAGCTATGAGAGAATACCAAAGGGGTGCTGTGCGTGCGTTGTGTGCGTGCGCGTGCATGTATGTGGTTGTGTAAGCAAAGTCCAGGAAGACTTCTTCATGGAAAGTTGACAATGTCTCAGCCAGGCTGTGCTGGGCAAAACAGGTGATAACAGCTGTGGCGCAGCCCATTCAAGTCTGACTTCTCTCTCACATTAAATCAGCTGAGGTTCTGGGCTGCTCTCTGGCAGCTGCCCTCCACATGTGGCTCAGGGTTTAGGAGGCTTTGATCTGACGGCATCGCCCTGTTAACTTGTCTCCTGTGAGCATCGCACGCGGAGCGGAGCGTGCAGGAATGCGCTCCTCCCTTAAGGCGTCTGCTGGGGCATGGGGGTAGGGGGTGGTGTGTGTGACACATATCATGGGCCACAGCAAATAGCACAGTCAGGCCTCATCTCAAGGGGATGCGAGCCCAGGAGAGAGAGCGAGAAATCTTGGTGAGTGATAATAACGCCTGCCAGGAGTGGGGAGAAGGGCGTTCCAGGGGGAAGGAGCTCAGAAATGCGGGTGGGGTGGGATGGAGGGTGGAGAGCAGAGGTGAAGTGGTGAGAGCTGATTAAAGAGATGTTCAGGGCTCAGGTCCCATAGAGGAAGGGTATGCATTCCTTCCTATCCTGTCCTGTTCTATTACGTACAACGGAAGGCTTTAACGCAAGGAGTGTATGATTTATTATTTTAAAAAGGTGGTTTCGGTTCTTGTATGGAGAAATGAATGAAGAGGCCTTTGAAATAGTCCAGGCTAGAAATGATAATGGCTAAGACAGAGATTGAGATGGCTGGATGGCATCACCGACTCTGTGGACATGAGTTTGAGTGAACTCCGGGAGTTGGTGATGGACAGGGAGGCCTGGCGTGCTATGATTCATGGGGTCGTGGAGAGTCGGACATGACTGAGCGACTGAACTGAACTGAACTGAACTGAAAGAGCAGGGTGAAGAGAAGCAGTGTGACTGAGAGATAATTTAGGGGTAGAATGGATGGAGTTGGATGATGGTCACCCTGTGGAACAGATTCCCACACTGTGGCCCTCAAGAGGACCTCAGGTTCAACCAGGCTTAGAGGAGGACTGTTCAATGCCCTTTGTTATCATTGTTATTCTAACATGCCTCTGACACCTTTGTTGGCCGTCTAGTCTCAGAGTTCCACAGAACCACAGTATATATATTTTATATATATATATCCCAACTCCCAGCCAAATACCTTTCCTGGCCTCTGTGACTCTGTAAATGAAGTCAGCATAGCCCAAACACAGGGAGAAAGATGGAAAAACCTTGCTTTTCTATTTAATTCTAATTTGCTCTTCTGAGAAGTGGTGTGTTTTTGTGAGAGAGATGGGTTGCCTGGGAGATACGGTTCTCAGGGCAGGATTTCAGCTGTCTGCAAAGGAACATGGACATTCTTTAAGATGTTCTTGGACAAGGGAGTGATGGAAAAGAGGCGCAGCCTGGGTGTGATGGCCCAGTGCGTCCCCGCCGTGTGTGCCCACAGCAGGGATCATCACACAGACACCTGAGTGGGTCAAGGTGCCCACAGTGACTGCCCTGGCACCGCTCACTCCCCAGGAGTGGGGCGTGGGGGTGCTTGCCAGCTCCCAGCTGCAAGGTTTTCTGTTCACGCAGAGAGCTCAAGCCTGGACCCTGGGTTCCCGAGCTGTGGGGTGACGGCTCTTGTCTGGGCTGGTGGTGTAAGCTCTGTGGACTTGCGGCAGGGGAACCAGGGCAACCGTAGGGACACTCGGTGAAGTGAGACTGCCGCCGATCGTAGTTTTTCATCTCTGATCCCGGCATCTTGTGTCTGTGAAATGTCTTAGCTTGAAGGTGAGGTGAAATCTCAGAACTGCCTCAGGTCTTGACCTAAGAAAGCTCTGTCACATTCAATTATAACCGGTGTGAGCTACAAAAGCACTGAACAAGGGGACCAGGGCTGAACTCAGAAAGATTCCTAAACACTGTGGCTTTTTTACCAAAGAGACCAGCACCTGTTTCATTAGGATCTAAGGCTGTTGGGCATAGATGACACGAATCTGAAAGAAAGAATCAAAATGTAATCAGAATACACCTCCTTCTCCTTTCCCTGTGATTACAATGTTTCTGGCCCTGAAGTCGCTTGAAAACAGAGAAACAGCTTTAGCACATTGCTTCCGCTTCAGTATCTTACCTAAACCTTCAGTAGTGCTATAAATAGACCCATTTACAGAAGAGGAGTTGAGGCTCACAGAGATGAAGCTGCTTGCCCAGATAGGAGGGACCAAAGTCCTCCTTTCGTTGAGCTGAATGTATTCCATTGTACATGTGTGCCACCTTTTCTCTTATCATTTCTCTCTCAGCAAACCTTTATGTTAGATCCATATCTTGGCCCTTGTGAACAATGGTGAACATCGGTGTGCAGTTATCTCTTTGAGATCCTGATTTCAACTCTTTTGTATAAACACCCAGAAGTGACATTGCAACTCTATTTGCAATTTTTTGAGGAAACTCCATACTGGTTGCCACAGTGACTGCACCATTCTGTATGCCCAGAACAGTGTATCTATACACTAAGAGTCCTGCATCCTCACCAATATTTGCTATCTTTCTTTTGAAAAAATAATAGTCATCCACATAGGTATGAAGTGATAGCCCATTGTGATTTGCATTTGCCTTTCCCTGATGGTTACGCTCAGATATGTTCCCCTGGTGGCTCAGAGGGTAAAGCGTCTGCCTGCAATGCAGGAGACCTGGGTTTGATCCCTGGGTCAGGAAGATCCCCTGGAGAAGGAAATGGCAACCCACTCCAGTATTCTTGCCTGGAGAATTCTGTGGATGGAGGAACCTGGTAGGCTACAGTCCATGGGGTCACAAAGAGTTGCACATGACTGAGCAACTTCACTTCCCTGATGGTTAGTGATGTTGAGCTTCTTTTCATGTACCTATTGGCTGTTCGCATGTCTGCTTTGGAGAAATGTCTATTCAAACCCTTTGCCCATTTTTCAATGAGGATTATTTTGTTGTTGTTCTGGGGAGATTTCTTCTGTTTGTTTTGGGTGTTTTTTGTTTTTACTACTGAGTTGTAGGAGCAAATCTGATCTCTTCTTACCCCTGACTCTGCATCTTGGTGTCATGACGTCTTGCCTGGTGACGAAGACTTCTAACTGATCTCCTGGTTTTCACTTTTGTCCCCCTTCAGCTTATTCTCTTCACACTGTTCAGTCCAGGGTGACCCTGTTAAAACGTAAGTCAGATCTGGATCCTCTAGTGTTCAGAGAATGCCCATGGCACCAGACCTTATTACTCAAGATAAATATCAAAGTCCTGACAGTGGGCCTCTCTGACTAAACAAACAAAACAGTCTAGGTTTTGCTGTGAAGGAATTTTGTAGATGCAGCTAAGATCTCCTATAAGTTGATTTTAAGAAAAGGAAATTACCCATCGTAAGATGGGTGGGCCTCATCCAATAGGTTGAAAGGCCTTATGAGTAAAAACTGAGATTTCCTAGAGAAGAAGAAATTCTCCAGAGTATCAGCTCCTGCCTGAATTCCCAGCCTGACTCATGGCTTCTACTTGCTAGGCCCCATAATCGTGTGAGCCAATTCCTTAAAATAAATCTCAATATATACAAAGGATGCATCTATAAATAGAGACAGAGATAGTCTCCTTCTCTGGAGAACCCTGATCCATCTTCTAACAACTCTATGTTTACTCCATTTTACACTGAGGAATCTGAGTCTCAGGTTGAGTTAGGGTGTTTACTCCAAGTCAAAGTTAATAGCGCTCCCCAGGTGGCAACTCGCCTGCCAACGCAGGCGTTTAAAAGACTCAGGTTTAACCCCTGGATCAGGAAGATCCCCTGGAGAAGAACATAACAACTCACTCCAGTATTCTTGCCTGGAGAATCCGATGGACTGAGGAGCCTGGCAGGCTACATGTCCCTAGGGTCTCAAAGAGTTGGACAGCCTGAAGCTGTCCAACCTCAGATGACTGAAGTGACTTAGCATGCATGCACACACAGGTGGTAAGAGGCAGAGCTGGGTCTGTTTCCAAAATCTGTGGTTTAAGCACCATATTCCAAGGCCTCACCAGGGTAGCTGGAATAAAAGAAATCCAGCCAGGGAGTCCTAGAGAATGAGTTGTTGCTGTTTTTGTTTAGTCAGTCAGTCTGACTCTTTGCAATCCTGTAGACTGTACCCTGCTAGGCTCCTCTGGCCACGGGATTTTCCAGGCAAGCATCCTGGAGTAGGATGCTGTTTCCTCCTCCAGGGGATCTTTCTGATCCAGGTGTTGAACCCATGTCTCCTGCATTGGCAGGCGATTCTTTACTGCTGAGCCACCTGGGAAGCCTAGAGAAATGAGTGCTGGAGTGTATGTGTCAGCTCTGTAGTTATTCCTGGAGGCTTTCCAGCAATCTGCATTGAAGACAACTCTTGATTCTCAGAGTACCAATTCTGTCACGATCTTGACATTGCTAACAAACCAATTCTGGCTGCTGCTTGGTGCCCTCAGCTCTTTTGGCCACACCTTACCGTGTGTGTGTGTGTGTGTGTGCGTGTGTGCGTGTGCGTGTGCGTGTGTGTGTGTGTGTGTGTGTGTGTGTGTGTGTGTGTGTGTGTTCTGGCCAGCTGGTCAACCTGCCTTTCTGTGAACACCTGGGCCTGGCCTTCACCAGGGAACGAACTGCTCCTCTGTAAGCAGTGTTGAAGGAAGTGGTGAATGGCTCTGTGTGTGTGTGTGTGTGTGTGTGTGTGTGTGTATATATATATATATATATATATATATGTGTGTTCTGGCCAGCTGGTCAACCTGCCTTTCTGTGAACACCTGGGCCTGGCCTTCACCAGGGAATGAACTGCTCCCCTGTAAGCAGTGTTGAAAGAAGTGGTGAATGGCTGTGTGTGTGTGTGTGTGTGTGTGTGTGTGTGTGTGTGTGTGTGTGTGTTCTGGCCAGCTGGTCAACCTGCCTTTCTGTGAACACCTGGGCCTGGCCTTCACCAGGGAACGAACTGCTCCTCTGTAAGCAGTGTTGAAGGAAGTGGTGAATGGCTGCTGTGAATGTTCCCACTTTGCAGGGGGATTGGAACCTGTCTCCATCATCCATTTCCAGGAAGCTGCTGAAAAGGGGCCAGTAGCCCTGTGACCTGAAGTTGTGATGGGGCAGGTCTCAGATTTCAGCAGTGGGACAGGCTGCCAGTGATGAACAAGCAGCCTGCTGCTGCCCATTCTAGGTGAAGACCTTGCCTGGGGCCTCCACTTGCCAGGAGGGCAGAGAATCCAGAGAAACCATCCTGCTCCTGGGTGGTCATCGCCCAAGAAATCCACACCTGCTGCACCCCCGGTGGAGTGTGCTGTCAGAGTCAATAAACGAGAGACGGATTTGGAAAGGCCTGTCAACGCGTATGTAACAAGGGCAAAGCTTTAGAAAATGAGCATTCCCTTAGACTCAGTAAACATCCGCAAGACAGGCAGAGACTGGCCCTCAGGATGGAGTGGGCTGGGCCAGATGGGGGTGGGGAGAGCTGGGTGTTTGTCACAGGACTGGCAGGCTGTCACCCAGAGCCAGCTGGGGAATTCTCAGAGTCAAGTGATCTGGTGTAACATGTAAAATTGTGCTACAGGGCAAAAAAAGAGCATTGACTTGGGAGTTTGATGATCTGGGCAAATTCTTAAACCCTCAAGGCCTTGATTTCATTGTTAGGGGAATGGTCATCAGGGGCCTCCCTGGATTTTGAGTCAGGATTGCGTTGAAGCTCTACCTGGACAGTGTGGATGTCCAAAGTCCTTGCTGACTTGATGCAAAGCCCTGGGGCCTCCACCCTCGTTCTCTGTCCCTTTCCCATCCTGCACCGTCTCCCGCTCACCAGGCAGCATTCTGGATTGCAAACTTAGCATCTTTGCAGACGTCTAAGTTCTGGGCACACAATTTCATAAGCATTAGAGTGGTAACCGACAAAAACTCTCCTCGTTCTAGTATTAGTTGGCCACCCAGAACCTTCTTCTCAACCAGACCTCAGGCTTGGCCTCTGTCCTCTCCTTGCTGGGCTTGCCTTGCCCTGTCTTAGCAAGAATCCTGCTAAGTTAGTATAGTGAGACTCCCCCTATCCTTGATAACTGATCCAAGATATAGGATTGAATTCCTCATCTCCCACTCTTGATACCTGACCATGCTGGCCTGTTTTCAGCTAGAATCCTGTAAGCCAGTTTAGCAAAACGTCCTTTCCTTGATGTCTCCTATTAGTCTTCCATCTACTTATCCCCTCACTCTTCTCGTTGCCTATAACCCCCGACTTGTCTTCATGTTGGGAGCTGAGCCTTGTCTCTCTTCTATTGCAATAGTCTCAACATCTATTTCAATAGTCCAGAATAAGTCTTCCTTATAATTTTTAAAATAGTTTATTTATTTATTCACCTTTATTTGCCACCTCTTATTCTTTCTTTATTCTTATTTATTTTAATTATTTATTTATTTATTATTTGTTCTTTTATTTATCTTTCTTCTTTCTTTCTTTATTCTCCCAGCTGTGCTGGGTCAGGGATCAAGCCCGTGTCTCCTGCATTGGCGGGTGGATTCTTTGCCACTGAGCCACTGGGTGAAGCCCCTTTAGCAGGTGCTCAGTATATATTTGTATGAGAATCATGCTTTGAATGATTTTTAAAAGCTACTTGGTCAGAGATGGGTGGAGGATAGCAGAGAAGTCTGGTTTGTACTTATCTACTGGGGACCAAAAACCTGGACTCTGAGAAAACTTGGGGAGATACAGGGATGTGCTCATTGGGTTTATGGAATTCCTGGACTCACGAGCAAATAAGAACATAACTAGGTTGTCTACTCAGCGAGGTGTCTCACTGTGAAGGCCCCACTGTTTCTTTTTTCATATATTTATTATGTGCTTATTTGGCTTACATGTAGCACACAGGATCTTTGATCTTCATTACAGCATGCAGGATCTTTCACTGTGGCATGTGAACTCTTAGTTGCAGCATGTGGGATCTAGTTCCCTGACCAGGGCTGGAACCTGGGTCCCCTGAATTGGGAGCATGGAGTCTCAGCCACCGGACCACCAGGGAAGTCCTTGCACTGTGTCCTACTCAGGAGTCACTGGGGATTATCAGCGTCCATCACCAGTTCATAGACCTAAACAAGTCTCCCTGTATCTCTTCCCTTCCCATCTTTGCTGTTTTTGTCAGGGAGGCATTTTCTCTCCATCCTCCAGCTTCTGAGTCCCGATGTGGCCTTGGGGGGTCCTTCTCCCTCCTCTTCCTTGGCTGGTTGGTTACTCAGTTCCATCAGTGCTTTCTTCAGCCGTGACTCTGGGAACTGCTCCTTCCTCTTTTTTCCCACACTCACCGCCCACTCCAGGTGCCTGAATCTCTGAAGTCCCAGGTGAAGATTCTCCTGATTCTTCACTTTTCAGGTTCTTCTCTCTCCAATCCATTCCCACTTTTTATGCTTTTTTTTTGCAGTGTCATCTTTATAAAAACACTGTTCTCACCTGTCATCACCATGTTTAAAATCATCCTCAGGTGCCTCTGCAGTGGTAGCTCAGATTCACACCTGGCCTTTCAGAAGTTTTAAATAGTAAAAGCCAAGTGAGGTGCTGGCTGGGTGTATTTTCTCCTTCTGGGACCCCTTAGGGTGTACCTGCCCACCCTGAGCTCACCCACCCCCCATCAGTGGGCTCTAAGCACAGCTTGCCAAGACATGAGACCCGCTGGTAAATTGGTTAGCCTGTGAATGGGTACTTACTAGACTCGTGAGCAGCCAGCATGTGTGGCCTGGCAGAAAGATCTGCCCAGTGGGAACAGTTGTGCTGGACAGAGGTCACTGGACCAATCTGGTCCTTTCCTTGGAGTCTGACTCCAGACAGGGCAGTGGAGGAGAGTCAATAAGAGTCCTGAGGAGAGTCCAGAGTCAGGCAATCTGGAGCTCTGCAGTGGCAGCCACAGGGGTGGCAGGATGACTGAACTGCTCAACCCACATGAGGTCCTGAATGATCCCCTGGTGTCATAACCATGCGTGTCTAATTTTCTATATCCTGATGCTTTGATGTCTGGGGCTTTGCAGGCCCTGCAGGGACCGCCTCTGCTAGGCTTAGCCAAGACCTAGAGCTGCCCAACAACCCATCCAAGAACATGCTCTCCAAATGCAAACCAACCAACCCAGAGCCCATTCCCCACCAATTCTTTATGGCTCTCACACTCTGCCCCGGCCACTAGTCCCCCACCCCAGCCACCCCAGGACACCCAGCGACCTCACAGCTAGGGCCAACTCTACACCCCGGGGGCTGCTGAAATGACTCAAACCAGCCAATCCCAAACCTGCTCACCATCCTCACCTGCGCCTTCTGCCTGCAGCACTGTGCAGGCTCCTGCCCCTGCTCCCTGCTGCAACTCCCTCCATCCCTGGTGCTCCCCGCAAGGCCCTGTGTGGTGTGGTGTGGCCGTCCTCTTAGGAACTGTGAGTTATAAGCTATCCTTTCAGTGGAAATCATCTCCTGATCTGCTGGACTTGTGCATGTGCTAAGTCACTTCAGTCATGTCCAACTCATTATGACCCTATGGACTGTAGCCCGCCAGGCTCCTGTGTCCATGAGATTCTCCAGGCAAGAATACTGGAGTGGGTTGCCAGGGATCTTCCTGACCCAAGGATTGAACCCATGTTTCTTGTATCTCCTGCACTGACAGGTAGGTTTGTTTCCACCAGCACCACCTGGGAGCCCCTGTTGGATGTACTATCCCTCAGTTTTTCTGTGAATAAACTGGACCTTCAAACACTCTGTTCCCACACCGTTCTCCTGTCTTGTGGAGCTCAGCACCGTGGCTGACCTGCTTTCCTTGGAGGCAGGACTGTGTCCTGCCCTCCTGTCCTTATCCGTCACATCTTAGATTCAACTCCTTCACTTCAGGTAAATTAAGTGACTCTGTTCCTTGCAGTCTAAAAATACCAGCTGCAGAGATTCCAGATCTGACCTGTACCTACTTCTCCTGCCCTTTCTCCTAGTGTGCTTCTCAGACCCTTCAGCTGTAACCACACAGGGTACCTTCTTATTCTTGAATGTTCCTGCTTTCTACACTGTGTTCGTGCAAGGTTTCCATTAGGAATACCCTCCTCCTTCCCTCTGTAGGCTAAATCTACTCTTCCTTCAGGGTCCAACTCCAGTCTCACCTCTCCTTTGAGGTTTCCATGACTTTATCATCACAGCAACCACGTCCTTCCTAGGACACCTGCACCCCCTACTGCCTGGGACATTTATAGGACAGCCCATGCCCCTCACACGGGCAGTACTTGCCCTTCAATGTTCTGGAGCTATCTCTCCCTAAGGTTTTACATCCTCTGGATGCACAGAGCAAAAACTTGATTCTGTGCAATGACAGGATGCATTTGATACCAACTACATCCTCCAAGCAGGAGAGGCGGGTTTGATTCCTAGGTCAGGAAGACCCCCTGGAGGAGAGCATGGCAACCCACTCCAGTATTATTGCCTGGAGAATCCCATGGACAGAGGAGCCTGGCGGGCTACAGTCCACGGGGTCGCAAAATCATGACTAAACACCACCATCACCACTCACATCCCCCACATCTTCCTTCTCACTGAGTTGAGGTATAAAATTCCTGGATGTGACAACAGGTGTCGCTGTGTTGAGCAGGGTCTGGCTGGGAGGAGAAGTCCGAGATCTACCTGTTCAGCTCTCCATCCTGGCTTAGACAACCTGGGTGGTGAGGCTGCCTGCTCTCAGCTTTCCCAGAGAAGACCTGCCTTCTCCTGACACTTCCTGACACTCAAGGTGAGCTCCTTTCCTTTTGTTTCCTCTTGGGCCTGGGAGGGAAAGTGAAATGTAACTAAAAGAAATGAGAACTAGAGGAACTAGAGAGGAACTAAAGGACACCAGGCATGCAGGGACTCTTTCCTGTGAGGAGGCCGGGGCTGGGGCAGGAGGCCTGGAAATCAAACGGGTCCTTCACAGTTTGGTCTCAGGCTGACTTGTTTATAATAAAAACATTTGGTTTGACTTCCACAGAATCCAGCCTATGATGTAAATGCTCAAGCGTTTTAGCCCACATTCCTTGTCGTCCCCAGAGAAGTTCTGTTCAGAAAGCGAGAGGGGTGGAAACAAACAGTTCCTGGGAGTGTCTCCAGTCAGTGCCCTTGCATTTAGAGTCTGAGCCATGCAAATAATTTGGATACTAAAACTCAAGCCCTACACGTACCTTTTAAATGACAAAGCAATTATGTGTGTCCGAGGAGACGGACAGTGTCTCTTTAAATGTTCTTTCTGTTTCTCGGGTGTGTTGTAATCAGCAGATGGCTGGCCCTACCTTCCCCAGGGCCCCCCTTGCAGCAGACTCTTCTAATAGCTAATATCCTGCAGCGACCAAGGCCATTAGAAGGATTAAGCCATTACCCTCCTGTCCAGCAAACACACAATGCTCACAAGGGCTGCCTTTTCCCCTTTGGTTGTTGTTTTCATGGATGAATCAGGGCCTGATGATTGGTTGAAAAATCATAACAGGGAGGACAGAGGGTTATGGTCATTCTTTTTGAGGACACCTCCAAAATAGCCTTGGGATTTGAAGATCCTTTGTTAGAAGGAGGGCAGGAGTCAGTTTTGTGGCTTGAGCAAGCTCTGAAAGTACAAACAGCACTCAGACCTGTGCCCTCAACTCCAGAATATCTCATCCTCAATTTCTCGAGCATCAGGGTAAGCCTCTTTGCTCTGTCTGTTCACACGGCCAGACTGGCTGGGCTTGTTCTGCACAAGACAAACCACCAGCCCAGCCCAGAGCCACGTCGCAGGCTCAGGAATACTCTGAAATATTGCCACCCAGTGGCATTTCCAAGGCATAACAATTCATAGCCAGGCAGCAGGGAACCGGATTTCAGGAGCTGAAGGACTCAACCGAGAGGAGGCTGTGAAAACTGGTCTATAACAAGCTTCACAAAAGCATCCATCTAGGCACAAAAGCAGGAAGCTAGTTTGGAACTGGCTACATCGGGACTGTGATGGAAACATGGAAAGAGACACTGGGGATATAAGGAGAAGAATGACGGTAAAGACGTGGTACAGCTGAGCTGCCTTTTTCCAAATGGAAGAAATACACACTTTCTCTAAGTGGGAGCTGGAGAAGGATGACAGGGAGATGAATCAATGGAGCACCCTTTGGAGTTGGCCTCAATTTGGATGACTCAGTCTCTCACATGTCTGGGTTTTTAAGGATCCTTTGGCTCTACTGATTTAGGGGACATCGCCAGACTTGTTTCTTTACCCAGAGAACAAGATCTCTAAATCTCCCTGCAGCCCTAACATTGTGAAACTTTATTATCCCAGAGAACAAGCAATGCAGAAATACAGGCAATATAAGCTGTAGGCAATCCATAAATCATGGGTGTCTGACTTCCAAATGCAAGATGGGAGAACATAAAAGATGCATCCATTTTCACCTTTCGGTGACTCCCTTCTGGGACAAAGCTTGGAAGTTTTCCCTGCAGGACGCTGGGTGAGTTTCAGTAAGAACCTGCTGTCTCACCTCCCAGCATTAGCAGAGAAAGGCCGGCTCCCTGGGATCTGGATCCTTCTAGCACTTTCTATAGGGTGGAAGAGAGGTTGAGAGAGAATGGGATCAGAAGGGAGGCTCCACTCTATTAAAATGGAAGCTAAACCAGAAACGAATCAGTTAGACATTTAATGTGTGTGTGTTCAGTCCCTTTGGTTGTGTCCAACTCTTTGTGACCATATGGACTGTAGCCCTCTGGGATCCTCTGTCTGTGGGATTCTCCAGGCAAGAATACTGGAGTGGGTTCCCATACCCTTCTCCAGGGGATCTTCCCAACCTAGGGATCAAATTCATGTCTCTTGCGTCTCCTGAAGTGGAAGGCACATTCTTTACCACTAGTGCCACCTGGGAGGTCCTAGGTCACCCTTTTCAGTAATATTTTTATTCTGCTTTTGTCAGAGGGCAAGATATTCCAAAGAAGTCAGATTCTTCTGGTTGCGATGTAAGAATGCAGGTGGGAGGGAAGGGAAAGGCATTCAGACTCCTCTAAACTTATCTGATAGCTCTCAACTAGCCTCTGTTGTCAGGATTTCTTGGGAAAAGGCATATGCGATCACGATTTTAAAAGACCATTGGAATCCCTTCCCAGCCAAAGTCTGAAAGAAGATTTGGGTTCAGGCTCTATTTGAAGACACCCAGGTTGCACTTTCCCCTCAGCATTTAGGGCGCGGAGGTTTCTGCTTATCTAAAGTGCTCACATTGCAAATGTGAGCAGGAGAGCTGGGGATTTAAAAGTCTGTCCTGATGGGAATTTGAACCGAAATATTCTGCCCACTGCCACTACATAAGCTGGGAATCATCAAGCCGCTACAAATACCTTGAGGGGGCCTTGCAGTTGCTCAACATAAATCAGCAGAATGACAGGCAATTGACTTTGAAGACAGCTCTCACATGGCTGAGTGGCTGGAGCTGCTGGAGGCCGATGAGGGCATTTTCCTGTAAACATGACTGTGATTAGCACCCGAGTAAATAGGCAAACGGGCTCTATCTGTCAGACCCCAGCCTCCTGCTCTGGATTTTTCATTAGGCAGAAATCATTGTGTGATCCTGTGCAGCTAAGTTGGTGATTCTGAGAAAGAAGCTTGTACTTTAATACCTGATGAAACCTTTTGATTTCCCCAGGAGGTAAGTAAGATCACTTGATCTAGCTGTGTTTTTCTGGAGCAATAAAATGTGTGTGTGTGTGTGTGTGTGTGTGGTGTGTGTTCAGTCGCTCTGTCATATCTGGCTCTTTGCAGGGAATGCAGCCCACTGGGCTCCTCTGTCCACGGAATTTTCCAGGCAAGAATACTGGAAGTGAGTTGCCATCTCCTTCCCTAGGGCATCTTCCCGAACGAGAGATCGAACCTGCCTCTCGTTCATCTTGTGCACTGGCAGGCAGATTCCTTACTACTGAGCCAACTGGGAAGCCTGGAATAATAAAATAGGAGTATGGAAACCAGACCCTTCAAGGCAAAAGGAATTTGGCTTGTGGCCCACACTCTGCCTAACAAAGTTTGGCATAGCTCAGATTTTGGCCAAGTGGAAAGTACACCTTTGAAAGGCTGGCCTTCCTACTGCCACCCGAGATCACTCACAGCCCTAGGGAGGTCAGGAAGGTGACATCAGTAGCTAAGCTGGCTGGGGGCTGAGGCCACCTGGAGTGTGCAGGACCCTCCCAGGGAAGCCAGCTGACCCTGCTCCAATCAGGCTTTTGCCAATGGAGGCAGAGAGCCTGGGGTTGGCACACCAACTGATTTTTCAAAAGAAGCCAGAAATCAGGATTCTCATGAAACACTGTGCGCCAAGGCAAATATGCCTACAGCCAACAGCAACCTGTGGTGAAAGGGGAACCCTCCTACACTGTCAGTAGGAATGTAAATTGCTGCAGCCACTGTGGAACAGTGTGTAGGGTACTCAGAAAACTACATGGAGTTGCCATATGGGTCTAGCAATCCCATGCCTGTGCATATACCCGGGCCAAACTATAACTCGAAAGATACATGCACCCCTATGTTCATAGCAACACTATTCACAAGAGCCAAGATGTAGGTGCAACCTAAACGTCCATCAGCAGATGAACAGATAAAGAAGATGTGGTATATACATAAAATGGAATGCTGCTGCTGCTGCTAAGTCACTTTAGTCGTGTCCGACTCTGTGTGACCCCATAGATGGAAGCCCACCAGGCTCCCCCGTCCCTGGGATTCTCCAGGCAAGAACACTGGAGTGGGTTGCCATTTCCTTCTCCAATGTGTGAAAGTGAAAAGTGAAAGTGAAGTCGCTCAGTCATGTCTGACTTGTAGCGACCCCATGGACTGCAGCCTGCCAGGATCCTCAGTCCATGGGATTTTCTAGCCAAGAGTACTGGAGTGGCTTGCCATTGCCTTCTCCGAAATGGAATGCTACTCAGCTATAAAAACGAATGCAACAATGCCATTTGCAGCAACATGGATGCAGCTAGAGATTATCACACTAAGTGAAGTAAGTCAGAAAGAGAAAGACAAATACCACATGATAGCACTTATATGTGGAATCTAAAGTATGGCACAAATGAACACATGCAAGAGAAAGAAACAGACTCAGAGATGTAGAGATCAGACCTGAGGTTGCCAAGGGGGAGAGGAGGTGAAAGAGGAATGGATTGGGAATTTGAGACTAGGAGATGTAAGCTAGTACATATAGAATGGATAAACAACAAGGTCCCACTGTATAGCACTGTAATAAACCATAATAGAAAAATATGAAAAAGAGTGTGTGTATATATATATTAATCACTTTGCTCTACAGCAGAAATTAACACAGCATTGTAAATAAGCTATAGTTCAGTAAAATGAATTTTTTCAAAAAACAACTGATCATATCTAGCAGGGCTACCTTCATTTTGGTTCCTCCAAACTCATTCCAGTTATACCAAGACTTTGAGTTGTTTGTTGCTGTTGTTGTTTAGTTGTTAAGTCGTGTCTGACTCTTTGTGACTGACCCCATGGACTGTAGCCTGTCAGGCTCCTCTGTGCATGGGATTTCCCAGGCAAGAATACTGGAGTGGGTTCCCATTTCCTTCTCCAGGGGATCTTTCCGACCCAGGGATGGAACCTGCGTCTCTTGCATTGGCAGATGGATTCTTTACCACTGAGCCAGCAAGGAAGCCCTCTGAGCCATTTAAAAGGATTTAAAAGGAGAGAGAGGGGTCCCATAGACCCCCTTACAAGAGAATACACAGTCCACCAGCTCTCCGCATCTAGTTTTTTTTTTTTTTAAATTTCAAATTCAGATCTTTCATGCTGAAACTTCAAGCCCTTCTTTCTATTCTCAGTGGAAATTCAGCACAACTGACCATCCTTGCCAGAATAATAACTCACACAAGAATTTTAAACTCAACGGGCAGTTAGCAGAAGGTGGTAACTGTTGGTGGCTCTGGAGCCCGTTCCCTCGCAGGTAGCGGGTGTGGTGAGGGAGCAATAAGGCTCTATTGAGCCTGGGTCTGGTCACCAGGTGCTGGTCACCATGGCCGCACCATGCAGCATGTGGGACCTTAGTCCCCCATCCAAGGATGGAACCTGCTCTTCCCGCATTGGGAGGTGGAGTGTTAACCACTGGACCTCCAGGGAAGGCCCCATTTTCCTTTTATAGAAAGACTGCCCTCTGCCTTGCAGGTCCTTTCCTGAGAAGGACAGGTTCTGGCTGAGTGTAGGAAAACGTGTATGTCTCCGCCGGGTTCTGCTCATCTGAGTCTCAAAGACGCTATTTGTCATTTGTGTGCCTTGGGGCAGATTTCTAAATCTTGGTGTCCTCATCTGTAAGATAGGGATGAAAATAGTGCTTGACAGATAGCCTTCTGGTGAGAAAAAGGAAATGGTCTAAGTTAGTGCCCATCTCTGGTCCTGACCTGTGGTGAGCCTGGAAAGACCAGCTGAGGTATTGAGCTGGGTGCAGTAGTGACGGTGATGGCTGGGGTGGGGGAATCTAGGGGGATTCCAAGTTTCTGGGTGACTGGGTGGGTCATGGAGCCATTCATCAAGACAGGTGAGACCAGAGAAAGACCAGGTTGAGAAACACATAATTTGCTTAGCTCATGACAAACGGAAACAGAGTCACCTCAGAGCTTTGAGGCAGAGCCATCCAGCTGGAAGCTGAGATGGGGCTTTGGATTTTCGGTTGGGACTGTCAGACTTGCAGGCAGCAGTGGCAACTGTGTATGGCTGATGTAGCCCGGAGAGAGTGCAGCTTTAGAAGGGAGAAGGGACCATGAGAGGACTGAGGCCCCAAACCAGAGGTCCAGTGGAAGGGGGGACAGGGAAGAGACCTGATAGGGTGCATCTCAGAGAGGTGGCGGGAGGAGCCCACAGAAAGAGTTTCCTGGGAGCCATCAGAGAAACGGAGGACGTGGTGCGTCCTCAAGAGGTTTCCAGTGTGATGACAAAGCCAAAAGAAGCACTGAAACAACCTCAGGACTTCAAGATGGTGCGTCCAGAGTGGTGGTGGGGGAAGAACCCCCAGAGAGGAGTGTCACTAGAGCCCAGATGCACGCCAGTAGGTGTTCCTGGGGGCCGAGCGCTGTCTGAGGTCATGGAGGTGAGAACAGTGACAGCAGAGGTTTAGGGAGTCCACAGAGCTCAGTGGCCCACACTGGGGGGGCTCTGGGAGGGGGCCCTGGGGGCCTCTTTGGGGTGGAGTCGTGCATGTGCCTTCTGTCTCCAGTAAGGGCACTCCAGGGTGGCATTTGCTTGCTCCCTGCTGAGCACTCTGGGGCCCGAATGGTGAACAAAGTCTGTAGACCCCCATCTCCCAGGAAGGCAGCAGTCTCTCTCTGCCTGTTTAGGACTGACAGCAGGTGCCACAGAGGCTGAAGGGTGGCGGGGAGCCTGAGCCCTGGGAGGAGAGCCGGGGCCTTGGCATCACTGCTTGGTGCTCTGTGATGGTTCAGGGGCCAGGAAAGGGGCCAGGGAAGGGGCCAGGAATAGCGGGAGCTGAGGACCCCAGCATACAGATGCAGGAATGCAGGGAGGGATGGGAAACACCAGAAAATGGAGAGGTTTCATAGGGGAAATACTATCTCGTCATAGGAGGCAGCTGTTACATTTTTGCTGAAAGGGAGATGAACCCATCAGATACTGCTGGAGGCACTGAGGGCCAGCGAACACGTGCCCGCGGCCCTGAGCCTGCCCTGGTCCTTCACTCTGAGGCCGGAACCCTGCCTCCCTGGGGAAGTGGCAGCTGGGGGACACCATGCTTTGGGGAAAACCCAGGGACCTTGCATGGGCACACTGGATGGAGACACAGGCCCGAACCACGTGGCAGGGACCTGCCCTCCCCAGGTGTCGGCCCTGCCCACGGAGGCCCCGCCAGACAACCCCAGTCCTTCCCAGGCTGCAGCGACGCCCCAGATGGGGAGGCTCCCCAACCAGCCTCTGTTCTCTGTCTCCCTTTGAACTTGAACGCCGCAAAGGCAGAGCCGCAAGGAAACAGCAAAGGGAGCAGGTGCCACTGCAAAGGGCAGGGGACGGGTCCCCGGCTCTTCTTGCCAGGCCACCCGTCATGTCTGAAGCAGCCGTCTTTGTTCTGCGTCTGCTGCCTCCCTTCTCCCACATGAAACTGCTCAGGAGCCACGTCAGCTCCCAGTTCCGACTGGGAAAATATAGCAGCACACAATATGTTGTTTTGGCAGAAAGCTATGAATCTGAGTATGGAATGTCTGTCACGGGGGCCCATCCAATTAACTCACTTGTCGGGAAATCAGAATAAATCGTTGAGAGGAGTCTCTGCTCAGACCTGTATTTCTTCCTCTTTCTCCTGGTTCAGCAGGTGTGGTCCCCCAGGCCTGGGCGATTCAGGGCAGAGGACAAATACACGTCTTCCCTGTGGTTTTCCCCTTCGAGGGAAGGAAGGGGCACCGTTTCCATGCATCTCAGACCCTGGAATTCTGGTGACCAGTTTATGAAAGCATGGTGGGGGCAACCCCAGATTCCCAGCCTCACTGCTTTTGTTCAGTCTGAGACAAGGCCTGGGCCTGACCTCTGAAGGTTTTCTCTCTCCTTAGGTTTTCCTCTGTGGCTGGTGGACTTGGCTGTAACCAGAGAGCGGGGTGGGAAGGAGGGGACAGCCAGCCTGACCAATGTGCCTGCAGGGGCTGGGACCTGAAGGGGACACTGGTCCCATCCCCACTCCCAGTTTGGGAACTGATGTGGCCCCCAGGGTGGGTTTCTCAAGTGGCTCAGTGGTGAAGAACCTACCTGCCAATGTAGGAAATGCCAGACATGTCGGTTCCATCCCTGGGTGGGGAAGATCCCCTGGAGGAGGAAATGGCAACCCACTTCAGTATTCTTGCCTGGAGAACCCCATGAATAGAAGATCCTGGCGGGCTACAGTCCTTAGGGTCGCAGAGTCAGACACAACTGAGCACACACGTCTCACGTGACCCCAGGGTAGCCTTCTTTTGCAAGAGGATCTGCTACACAGGCAAGGAGGCCCTTGAGAGAGAAGCCCCCTGAGCACATGCAGGTCATTCTGTGTGGGTTCCCCAGAACCCTGGGCTGGTGCTTTTCCAGTGCCACAGTTGCCCCGAGGTGATTTCAGGGGTGTTCATCAGACAAAACTCTGCACAGAAACCGGCTTCCTTTGAGCTTCCTCCCTCCCGGGGCTCTCTGTCTTTACATCCTTGCTAAGGTGGAGGTGAAGTCCAAGGCCGCTCGGCCTGGCGCCTGCATCCCTGAGTTCTGAGGCACCTAACATGATCGCGTGTCCCGCAGCCATGGGGGCAGCCCCGGAACCAAGCTTCAGCAGCCCCACGGCACCCGCACTACCTGTCCCCAGCCTGGAGCTTCTGAAAAGCACCCTGCCACCATCCCGGGGCACCTGTCCCTGGCCTCAGCACCCCACACGGCAGCCTCGTCTTCCTAGCATTCACACAGTCGGGTTTTACTTCCCTGCTCCCCCCACAGTGGTGCCAAAGTCCCATCCCAGGCAACCAGGCAAAAGTATTTTCTTGACCTTTGCTCTTGGAGGCAAGAACCCTTCCACCTCCCCCTCACCGCTCCCACCAATGAGGACCCAGAAGAAGCAAAGGGCATCTTGTCAGCAGTGCTGCAGCCCAAATTCCACATTCTGGGCATCAGTCAGAAGTCAAAGGCTCCTTCTTCAAGGGCTGCAGACTAAGTTTGCCTTTGTGCTGCGGTGTTGCTTCCATTTCAAAGTCTCCACCAGCGAATCGCGTGAGTCATTCCTGGAACCTTCAGGAGTCTCCATGGCGACAGGCTTGAGTGGGCCCAGAAGCCAGCATTCATTCCACTTTCCAACTAGTTCCTCTTCTCTGATTTTTTTTTTCTTCTTTTCTGTTCTTTTTCAATAGAGATTGTGGCTGAGGCTTTAGCTTTTTTTGTTTCTTAAGCAAATCATAAAATGGGAACTCTCAAAGCTCCTTTTCTATTTTGTCAAAAAACATTCTATATAAATATGTATTCTTGTCTCTACCTGCCGTTGTTGAGGCCATAAAAATCAAAACAAAAACTATGCATTTGTGGGTTTTTTGCTTTTTTTTTTTGTCTAGTGTTTTGAGAAAGGGTCTGATTTTCCTGTTTATCTCAATGAAAAAAGGCTCTGGACAAACCTGGAACAGAGAGCGGGGCTAGCAGCATCAGCCCCAGCAGGTAGAATACCTTCCTAGTCCATAGGCCACACAGCAGAGGTCGACCAGAAGTCTGAAAATACCACCCAATCATGGTTTTCAGAGATGTGCCCCCAGTTCTTTTTCTGCGATGCTCAGGGCAAACGGTACTCTAGGCCCATTAGGGAATGAGCATGGACATCACTATCTTGGTCACAAGAATCTGAGCAGGAATCTAGGGGATTTCTTTTTTAAAAAATGACTAAGCATTAAAACTTGTCCCCAGTGTAATGAGCACTGGTCAACCTAAATATATTTATATAATATTGTGGGGTGCAAATCCTGTGTCATAGCAGTATGTCACCTGAACACAACCACATCTGCAGGTGGCCATGAGTTTGCAGCACACGACCACCTGAATATGGCCACCTGAATGCCACTGCGTCCATTGTCCCCTTGGCTGTGGCAGGACACTCAGCCCCGCTGAAGCTCTCCCACCATCTCTGGGGTCTCCAGGGCCATCGCCTGTGTGCTCTGCTCTGTAGGTGCAGCCAGTCTCCATGGCGGTTACCAAAGGCTCCGTGTGTCAAACCTTTGTAGGACGCTTGGCAGGGGGGATGGACAATGGCCTTCCCTGCTGCATCAGCTCCTGACGGGGTCCTGAAGCAAGGCCACTTGGACCTCCACACACCAGCCTTCCAGTCACTGCTTGCAGTCTTCTCCCATCACCTTGAACCCAACCTTGCCTCCAGGAGCCCTGCGGAGTAGAAGCTGTGTCTTTGGAACTAGAATTTCTCTGACTGTTGAGGCTGTTCTCATGGGTCTTGCTAACTAAGTCTTCCTCTGGTTTCTTACATTTTTGGGGGGGAGAGAAGGCATGGTCACAGAGTCTTTCAAAAGGGTAGCATCAATAATAAGCCCTGAACTCTCTCTCAGAACTGTGCATGCACACATGCAGCATTTCATAGACAAACGCTGAAGTTTACAGATGTGGGAAGTCAATGCCTGGGCCTCTGGGTAAAAATTCTGCCGAAGGAGGAATTTTCTAGCAAGAATTTTCACAGCACTGCTTTGGTCTCCGGTCCAATTCAACTCACCAGTGTGCCAGACACCCCCAGTACAGCTGAACCCCCGCCGTGGGTGCACCTAGGCCTACGCTGAGGATCTTCACACATGCACATGAATTTCCAAGTCCCTTATCCCACATATGCTGTCTATAAATAAGCATGTACAAGAAAGTATTTCCTACTCAAGCCTACTCTTGGGGCCTCTTGTAAAGATGAGTCTGGCTCCACATGGAAAGGCAGAAAACCCAGGCTGCGTGCCAAGCCCGACAGCCCAGGACTCCAGCATTTGAGGTTGGAGGATCCAAATGATACATGTGTGGATCCTGAACTGGCTTGGTTTTTTTTTAAAATCACACATACAATTAATTTTTCTATTTTTCTGCCTGTTGTTTTCTTTGCAGTGAAAAAGGTACTTCTAAAGTAAATTTTTTTTCTATCCTCTCCCTGCCTGAAATTTGTCCTCAAGCTCCAAATGTTGGTTGGGAGGGTGCTTGTATTCATTTCCCAGGACTGCTATAACAATGGCCACAAACTTGATGGCTTGAAACAACATTTATCCCCTCACAGTTCTGGAGAGCAGATGTCCAAACTGGAAGAGTCGGCATGGTCGCACTCCTGTGGGAGTCTTCAAAGAATATCCCTTCCTTCTTCCAACTTCTGGTGGCTCCCAGACTCCAGTCTCTACCTCCATCTTTCCATGCCTTCTCCTTCTTGCTGCCTGTCTCTCCTCTGTGTTTCTCTCTTTTTAAGGTCTATCATTTTAGTTTTTTTAAAATATTTATTGATTTGGCTATGTTGAGTTTTAACTGCAGCATGCAGGATCTTGGTTGGGTCATGTGGGATCCTTCATCACAGAGCACAGACTGTCTAGATGTGGCACATGGGCTCCAGAGGGCACTGGCTTAACTGCCCCAATGCATGCAGGATCTTAGTTTCCTGACCAGGGATTGAACCCAAGTCCCCTGCCTTGCCAGGTGGATTCTTAACTACCGGACCACCAGAGAAGTCCCTGTGTGTTGCTTATAAAGTCATTTGTCACTGGATTTAGGGAACAGCTAGCTAATCCAGCGAGCTACAGTCCATGGGGTTGCAGAGTCAGATACAACTAAGCAACTAAGCACAACCACAAACTAATGCAAGATGACCTCATCTAAAGATTCCCAACATAATTATTGATATAATAATCTTTGCACAGACCATTCTTCCAGAAAAGATCATATCAAATCCCTTTGGGGCCACCACTCTAGTCCCTATGGTATGGTTCATTAACATAACCAGGATCTCACGGTACCTGGCCCATGATCATAGCCAGGCATCTGTGCATCTGTGTTTGACGGCTTGGGATTGAACTTGGCACCCAGGTGTTCTATCTGTCTCATCCTGAATAAAGACGGTTTGTGCTGGGATGAAGCTTAGCGTCTTCAGGTTTCCTTGACTATGAAAATAGATACTGAATGAATTAGAGCATATACTTTCTTGCTTTCTCTGAGTGATTTCTGATAGAGTATTTGATGTCATTGTTTCCACCTACTACATTTAACATGTGTAGGAATTATCTGGGAATAAAATAAGTTTGCAAGTCTTTTTTGTTTTTCTCCCCTGAGGGTCTTCTCAGATCCTCAGCGTCTGAAAATAAGTTGGATTTTATTTATAAGAGAACCTTTTCTGTATATATTTAATAACATTTATTAGGATAAAAGAGATACTCATTTAGAAGAGTGCAACTATACGTTTTCATGTAGGTGATCTCACTTGTCATCTGGCATTTCACTGACACCTAATATTGAGTTCGTTTAGATAATACACATAAAAAGGAAGTGATCAGCCTTTTCTTTCCTTAAAAATACATAATATATGCCATAACAGAGCATAAATGAATATATGATTTCTCCCTACCATGGAGAGTCAAATTTTAAGCTTCCAGTATACCATGACGTCTCGCCAACCTCCCTACCTGGAATGGTTTTATTTGACAAGGTTAAAGGTGGCGGTGAGAAGTCTGGCTTTGCCAGCAGGAACTGTTGAAAACAATGTCTCCCTATGAATATAATTCCCACAGTACATACCTTGCGATTTCACGCAGCTGGTCATATTTTATGAAATGTTTGGAATCTGGAATCCAAAATTAGGGCAGGTCCAAAGTCATTGTTCCCTAGTCATAGTGGAAATGAGTTCAAGTTGCTTTATTTGTGGCTTTGGTTACACGTTATTTTAAATCTCAGACTTTAGTGGGGGGCTTTATTAACATTTGTGTTATCATTTACTCACCTTCCAATGAACAAACAACCAAAGAATCAGAAGAGAGCTGGAAAGAAAGCGGGTTCATTGCCTCAGTTGTCACATCATGTGCTTGGGGAGCAGCAGAAACACACAAGCCAGACGGCCACCCGATCAAAGCACACTGCCCAGCACAGTCAAGTTTAAAACAGCAGTGCTTGTGTTGAGGCTTGAAGTTTAAGATGCACTAACATCAAGCCTTTCAACTGCACATAGTAATTAACCTCAGCAACAACACAGCATCAATCAACTAAATAAGACTTTGCTAAAAAAAAAGCCTACACGTACCCCCAAGGGAATCCCTATAGGCAAATTCCATGTCCAAGTTGAAAGGACGATTAGAATTGCCCCCTTCTTGTCCTGCCCTCTGCTCTGTGAACACTCTGTAATTTTCTTTCTTTCCTGAAAGTGTTTTAGCTCATCTACAAATAGTCTGGCTCCTCTGGCCGACTTGTCTACCACAATTAGTAAGTCTCATTGTTTCAAAGTTACTGTGTATTTGATTTTTAAGCTCCCTGACAACTCTATGTGGTTTTAATTAACTTCTTGGAATACAGTTGTTTAAGCTCAAAGGTTTCTGGATAAAAGTTAGCACTATCAGATTGTGCCAATATGTGTTATAAGCCTTTGGTAAGCTTTCCCTTGCTCTAATTGGCTGCAGATAGACAGAAGGCTATTTATTTATCAAAGGCTGGCTTTTCCTGTATATCTTTGTGATAGATACCAACTGAGATTATTTTGTATTGAGTTGGGCCCAGACCAAATAAGGTGCAGGAAGAACAACTGACTCCAGCTTTCAAAGCTATTTTTCGTTGCAATCGCTTACAAGTTTGATATCTGAGACCCATCTTCTTTACAATGCTTAGCTAGTGTTTGTGACATAGGCTTTTAAAAAACACAGTTTCTTGAGCACTTTCAATGCACCAAAGTGTTGGGCCCTACCTGTAGGCTCTTTGAATTTGTCAGATAACAAAGTAGCCATATGATTCTTTGTCCATGAAAGCGGATGGGAGGTGGGATACCAAGACAGCAGGTGTAAACCAGGACATCCTGGAAAATAGGTACTCAGGGTCCCTGCAGAAAAATTGAAGTGGACCCCCGCTGGGCCACTACCAAGGGCTTTTGAAGGCCCTGTGTGGGCTGGAAACATTGCCAACCTTCACCTGCTGGTCATTCTCATAAATCCAGGCATCTTCTTTTCCGGAATCATCCATTACTTCCTCCTTGGTCCATGGATCTCAGTAACCACTTCTGCACCCCAGGACACTTGCACCAGAAGCCCTCCTTCTCCAGAGAGTGTTCCCAGCCATCTTTCCTATCTCCATCCATGGAGATACTAGATCCTAGTGATTGTTTGAGACCTAACTCAGTGGTGTCTCCTGTGGGCAGGAGCGGTCAGGGAGCATTGTGTTACCTAAGCCCCCACAGGACTGTATTCGTGTCCTTCTTAGGGCACTTGTCTCTTCCAATTTTGTTACAATTTATGCGCAGTATCTCATTCTCTGCTGAACCGAGAGGAGGGACCACTCAGAAAACCTGAACTCTGCAGCCCTCCCTGGATTTGAGTCCCTCCTCTTAGCTGCTTCTCATCTTAATTCTGATATTTTTGGTATATTCTTTTCTAAAGTGAGATAAGAAGCAAGCATACAAGAAGATTGAAAGCTTTGTTGAACTTAGCATTTGCAAGGAATGCTGCTAAGTCGCTTCAGTCGTGTCCGACTCTGTGCGACCCCATAGACGGCAGCCCACCAGGCTCCTCCGTCCATAGGATTTTCCAGGCAAGAGTACTGGAGTGGGCTGCCATTGCCTTCTCCATTTGCAAGGAATGCTGCTGCTGCTGCTGCTAAATCATCTTAGTCGTGTCCGACTCTTAGCGATCCCATGGACTGCAGCCTACCAGGCTCCTCTGTCCATGGGATTTTCCAGGCAAGAGTACTAGAGTGGTGTGCCATTGCCTTCTCCATCGACTCCCATTATTGCTGGATTTGAATGCTGGCTTCTCCAATGAAGAGCTGTGCAATCTTGGGCCAGTCACTTAACCTCTCTGTGCCTATAAAATGGGAATAATAGTGGTTCCTACTTCCTAGGGCTGTAATGAGGACTGAGTCCTCACAGAACAGAAAATAATGATATTAAATACCCAGTATGTTGCAGGAAAGGGGACCCTTTCCAGGACCTGAGAGTGGGCTCTTATCTAACATTTCAAAATGAATTGTCCAAGGAAATGCACGTACTGACAAAGCAAAAGACTGTGTTGGGAAGGGGCGCCCAAATAGAGAGCAGGATGGTGAGGGAACCCAGAAGGACTGCTCTGCCATGTGGCTCGCAGTCTCAGGTTTTATAGTGATGGGGTTAGCTTCCAGGTTGTCTCTGACCAATCATCTTGCTTGGTCTGTATTGATTTGACTCAGGGTCCTTCCTGGTGGCACATGCACTGTTCAGTCATGATGGACGCTGGCGCAAAGGATTCTGGGAGGTTAGTAGGACATATTATGGGCTGGTGCCTTCTCCTTCCTTCTAGCCCCTCCTGCATTCTCCCAGTTAGTTTCAGCACTGTGTTCCTTATCGGGACCTCCTGTTATGAGACAACTCATGCACGTGGTTATCATCATGCCTGGCCAAGGCAGGTGGTTTCAGTCAATGGTTCCCTAATAACTATTTAAGCTTTTGTTATTGTTCAGATTGCATCTTCTATTTCTTGAGACTTTATTCATATTTTCTTAATTGCATTGTAACTAAAAGAAAACCAAAGCTATCAACACATGTAATATAATGAAGCCTGATGTCCACTGGAGAATCATGGCCTTAATGACCCAAGGGCACCTGATGTGACACAACAGTGAAAGTGAGGGTTGGTTACAACAATGAAGCAAAAGCAGACCAGGCCACCTCCTACCCTGTCACCTTGAGGTCAGAGAGTTGAGGTGCTGGGTCTCTGCCAACATGTAGAATAGGAACATGATAGTTCCTACCTCGGAGGCTCAAAGCAAAGGTCAACTGAGTTAATGCATGTAAAGCAGTTGGCATGGCCTCTAGTGCATAAAGGCACTTGGTATAGATTGGTTATTGTTCTCAGCATCCGTATTGTTTGGAGATGTGTCAGGAGAAAGTGTCCCCATATACACCCTTCAACTGTGGGAGAACCTGTGTATCTCCACCAGCGGAAATTTGACCAGAAACCAAGAAAGCAGGGCCCCTCTTTTTATTAGAAACACTCAGCACCTCCTCCTCTTCTGTGAACCTCCCCTGAAGGAATGCCAACATCAATGACTGGAGAGCCATCAGGTTGAGACAGATACAGGAGTGACCATCAGCAACACAAGAGGGGACAGATTAAGGCCGTTAAGTCACAGGCTGGAAACAGACAGGAAATCTGTATTAATCACAAGGAGATGTGACCTCTCAGAGACTCTGCTAGGAGGAAGGAGGTCAGAGCTCCCACAGTGAGTCTGGATTGGGGGCTAACAGCCAGTGGGTTGCCTCTAGCATGGTTTCTCCATCATGCATCCCTAGAATGACTCAGACTCTGGTGGCCCAGAGAACTAGGGGTTACACAGAATCACATTCTCAGGGGAAGAAAACCATTTCCACGTGCATCTGTACCTAACTCATGCATCTGTCCTGTTCTAAGAATCCCTATGGAAGGGAAGGCCACCATTTTTTCTTGCCATTCCATGCCAATAATTAGCACTTTTTCTTTCTGTTTATTCTTATTAATGCCTTTTCTTTCCTCATCTATGCTCATGGACAGAGAGATAGCTAAGAGGGTTTGCATTCTCCTACAGCCAAGCACAACTCAGAGAATCCAAAAGGCAGAGTTGCCTCTTGAGAAACCTGTATGCAGGTCAGGAAGCAACAGTTAGAACTGTACATGGAACAACAGACTGGTTCCAAATAGGAAAAGGAGTACGTCAAGGTTGTATATTGTCACCCTGCTTATTTAACTTATATGCACAGTACATCATGAGGAACGCTGGGCTGGAAGAAACACAAGCTGGAATCAAGATTGCCGGGAGAAATATCAATAACCTCAGATATGCAGATGACACCACCCTTATGGCAGAAAGTGAAGAGGAACTCAAAGGCCTCTTGATGAAAGTGAAAGAGGAGAGTGAAAAGTTTGGCTTGAAGCTCAACATTCAGAAAACGAAGATCATGGCATCTGGTCCCATCACTTCATGGGAAATAGATGGGGAAACAGTGGAAACAGTGTCAGACTTTATTTTTTTGGGCTCCAAAATCACTGCAGATGCTGATTGCAGCCAGGAAATTAAAAGATGCTTACTCCTTGGAAGGAAAGTTATGACCAACCTAGATAGCATATTAAAAAGCAGAGACATTACTTTGCCAACCAAAGTCCATCTAGTCAAGGCTATGGTTTTTTCCGTGGTCATGTATGGATGTGAGAGTCGGACTGTGAAGAAAGCTGATGGCCGAAGAATTGATGCTTTTGAACTGTGGTGCTGGAGAAGACTCTTGAGAGTCCCTTGGACTGCAAGGAGATCCAACCAGTCCATTCTAAAGGAGATCAATCCTGGGTGTTCATTGGAAGGACTGATGCTAAAGCTGAAACTCCAATACTTTGGCCACCTCATGCGAAGAGTTGACTCACTGGAAAAGAGTCTGATGCTAGGAGGGATTTGGGGCAGGAGGAGAAGGGGACGACAGAGAATGAGATGGTTGGATGGCATCACCGACTTGATGGACCTGAGTTTGAGTGAACTCCGGGAGTTGGTGATGGACAGGGAGGTCTGGCGTGCTGTGATTCATGGGGTTGCAAAGAGTCGGACACGACTGAGCGACTGAACTGAATTTTCACTTGGATTGTAACCTCTCAGTCTCTCTCACTTAGACTCTGGATATTAAAGTACAAATAAAGCTTTGTGACCTTTAAGCAAGGCAGCAGCTGCTCCTCCACCCTTTCCCCTGTGGTTTTGTCCATTTCTGCAATATCCTTATTTCTGGACTTCGAACTTCTTCCCTAGCAGGGAGGTGACTAATGTTAAAAGCCACAAATTACACCATGGTTTGCTAGGCACACCAAATGCTCCCTTTGAGACATCCTTTCAAATGGAAATATCTGTCCTCAGAATCAAGGTTAAATTTAGTTAAAGACCGAGGTCCCGACTTGGTCCAGATCCCTTTTCAATCCTGGCCCCTTCCCCTCCCCAAGGATGTGACGAGAAAGATTCCAGAGGTGAGCAGGCTGGCGGGTCTCAGTTCCATGCAGAGGGAATTCCAACGAGGGTGGAGACTCTGATGCAGGTGTGGCAGAGGCATGGGCTTACAGCTCTTGAGGGAGCTCTGCACAGCATCACTTCTGCTCTGATGAAGTAGATTTCAAGGGCAGCATAGGGAGGGACTGCAGTGGGAGATGGGGAAGCAGTTGTTGTTCAGTTGCTCAGTCACATTCAACTCTTTGCAACCCCGTGGACTGCAGCACGCCAGGCTGCCCTGTCCTGCTCTAATGAGGAGGCAGTAATGAGAACTTTCATTCTTGTTCTCCAGATTTCTCAAATCTAACTCTACTCTGTGCTATCATCTCCCCCACCCTCCCCAACACACAGCGGTCTGAGTGATAGCTCAGGCACTGAAGCTGTCATGATTCCCATGCTGATGACATGGAGAAGGCCAAGGGATGAAGGGAACTCAAGGCAGGTATAATCACGGTGTGGGGACAGTGTTCATGGCCTCCACCCCCTCAGCCCACTGAACACTCCTGACTTAACCCTGCCTGGCACTGCCCGTGTGTGCAGTGTTAAGTTGCTTCAGTCATGGCCGACTCTGCAACACTTTGGACTGTAGCCCTATGGACTGTAGTCTGTATGATGAACAGGCAGAATCCCATCTGTCCATGGGATTCTCTAGGCAAGAATACTGGAGTGGGTTGCCATGCCCTCCTCAGTTGGGTTGGCTACTTTACTTAACAGTCTTCTGCCGTGAAGCTGGAATCCTGGCGTCCTGACTGGTGGGTTGTAGGTGGGGAACTTCCCCTCGCTGTGTCTTCTGAGCTTTCTGTCCTTGGCCACCGGAAATAGGAGGCACCATGAAGAGCATACTAAAGTTTAATGTCCTTTTTACAACCAATTTTTGTGGCTGACACCTTCCTCTCAGAACAAGACATTGATTCATGACTGAACAAGCCCTACACACAGAGAAGAAAAAAAAAACCTCCTTGGAGTCTCTCAGTTGATTTCTGTTTACAAGAATGGATGGTTTCCAAAGGCTCTTCAGAAAATGGCTGAGAGAAGTCGGAGCAAAAAAGTTAATGTTTTTATTTCTGTCTCTTTCTCCACGGAGGAGTTTAAAATTCTTGCTTTGGGCCATATGGAGTGGATATTCCAGAAGGAAATTATATACAGCTCTCTGTTTCTGCTCAAATGCTTTTCACTTTGTCAAGTGGACCCTTTGAAGCAGCCTTCTCCTTACCTCAGATTTTGACATGAATAATTGTTTAATTGCCTTTCAGTCTACCCGAGATAAGGAAGCCTGTCTCAAAATTGTATAATTCTCTTAACCAAACAATAGGCGAACCTCCCAGAGCAGTTTTCAAAGAAAGAGAAGAATTCCTTACATATGTTAAGCATTTTATTCTTTGCAAAGTGCTTCGCTCTGGAGTGTTTTGTTAAATTGGATAATGGTATGAAGCGCTGTGTAAAGTGTATCACGTAACAAAAAAGTAAGATTTTATAACTATATGACTATTATTTGGAGTAAAATAGTGAACTATGTCAGTGAATCTGTTAATTATCTTACTTATCAGAGTCCTATTTATGTTTCTATAACTTTATGGGCATCATACACTTTATTCATGCCTCTTGTTTTTCCAAGTATTGGGATTTTTTTTTTTAGTTCACCTGGGACTATAAAATGGATTTCAGGCAGCATTGTTGACTGACTCTTGCTTCGCATTCAGCTAGCAGAGCAGTTAGTTGGCTGCGTATTCTCATCTATTTCCCTCCATTTTCATTCTCTACCCAGGAGCCTACCACTTTTACCGGGGGAATCCATGAAGTTCGGAGCAAGGCAATTTCACATCCAGCTTCAGGTTCGGGGCGTGTAGTCTAAGTTTAGCCAATCAGGGCCTTCCGTCTCTCTGGACACAGAGGTTGGTTACAGAGCGGGAATGTGCCCTAAGGAGGCCCAATCAGAATGAATCTTATTTTTATTTTTTGGAAAGGCTGGGCAGGGATGCTTCCTCTTCTCTTTGAACCAGAATGAGGAAGTACGGAGCCTGAGAGCTGCTGGAACCTGCAGGAGACCATCGGGGGAGCCAGCCTTAGAATTCGACACGGAAAAGGGCAAAGTGAAGAACTGGAAAGAAACTGGATGTGACATTGTTGAGCTACTGGACCAAACCTTGTGTGAAGCTGATATTACCTCTAATATTTTCAGTTACTTCAGCTAACAAATTTCCTTGATGGTTTAAGCCATTTTGAGTGAAATCTTCTGTTACTTGCATTCTGATAGCGTTTATTGGATGATATATTAATAGACAACTACTACTTTGGCCACCTCATGCGACGAGTTGACTCACTGGAAAAGACCCTGATGCTGGGAGGGACTGGGGGCGGGAGGAGAAGGGGACGACAGAGAGTGAGATGGCATCACCGACTCGATGCACATGAGTTTGAGTGAACTCTGGGAGTTGGTGATGGACAGGGAGGCCTGGCGTGCTGTGATTCATGGGGTCGCAAAGAGCCGGACACGACTGAGCGACTGAACTGAACTGAAACAGTTTATGAATCATCTTATCCTGCTTCATTTTCACAACGTATTCAGAGAAGCTGTAATTCTTCTCATATGAAGAAAAGGACCATGAAGGCATTGCCCTAGGTTAAACAGATGGTTAAGTTAAAGAGGACAGGCAGTGTGCTGTATTCTCAGCACCTTTTACCATACTTGTCAACTGGGTAGAATAAATGTTGAATAAATAAATTGAAGAACAAAACTGAAATAGTATAAAGAGTAATAATCTTTGCTCACGGGTGGTGGTGGGAGAGAGGCTCAAGAGGGAGGGGACCTATATACCTATGGCTGAACCATGTTGATTGTACAGCAGAAACCAACACAACATTGTAAAGCAATTATCCTTCAATTAAAAATAAATTTTAAAAAAGAGCAATAATCTTTGTTTTAATTATTCATTCCTTTTCCCCAACAAATATTTATCAAATGCCTACTATGTACCAGTCATGAGGCTACCTGTTCAAATGAAATACTCTTTGTGCCAGCACCTCCCGCATGAAAAAAATGAGAAAATTGTTGAAGTATTTCTTATTCTTTTTCAAAAATTTCAAATGGTTAAGAGATTATTTAAAAGCCTGCAATGATTTGCTAGAGAGGAATCTTTGTGTTTTAAAATCTCTTTTCTGTAGCTCATATCCACGGCTTCTGCCTCATTGAACTCAGGAGTACATACCTCTTGGGTGGAAAGAAACGTCAGTGGTTGTATGTTGTAAGTGTTCTGTGCAGCTGAATATTTCACAAATACTGAATTACAGTCTCCTCAAAGTCTGAGTCTCTTTCTGACGGTTTGTTAGAAATGTCCATTCATACAACTCTCTGGGGAACGATGAAGATGGACTTTTCCTATTTTAGTGTATATCACAGTAGATCAGAAATCCATACTTAATGGGAGAAGGCAATACATGGATTTGAAACTCTGTCAGATTTTAGAGTAACAAGAAAGTAGAAGGAAGATTACCCTGCGGAAATGAGGCATTCGCCAAGTAGTCAGGAAAACAGCCTGAACTGTAATTCCCCAAGGACAGAATGTGGAACAGAAAAAAGACACAACCAAGAAATGTAATTTCTTAATATCTAATAGAAACCTCAGAGAATTAAATCACAGAATCGATGATGAAAATCATTTCATGATTTAAGGACTCAGCAAGGTTTTTTCCCCCTTTTCCTGTCCTTCATGAGAGTGGAGAAAAGAGAAAGCTGTCTGTTAAATGCATTTTGTAGATCAAGTTTAGGAAAGTCAGTCCTCGGAGAAGGCAATGGCAAGCCACTCCAGTACTATTGCCTAGAAAATCCCATGGATGGAGGAACCTGGTAGGCTGCAGTCCGTGGGGTTGCTAAGGGTCGAACACGACTGAGCAACTTCACTTTCACTTTTCACTTTCACACATTGGAGAAGGAAATAGCAACCCACTCCAGTGTTCTTGCCTGGAGAATCCCAGGGACAGGGGGTCTGGTGGGCTTCCATCTATGGGGTCACACAGAGTCAGACACGACTGAAGTGACTTAGCAGCAGCAGCAGCACCTGATTGGAAGTAAGCTTTTAATCCACGCTGTAATCCTGACCCAAGCTGTTCATCATTTAGGTCGATTCTATAACATGTGTAAGCATGAGCCATGTGATGAGCCTCAGAGAGACGCATCAATAAATATGATTATATTCTTGCTCTCAACTGGTTTATAAGTGTTTAAAATTTCAGATGACTGCTTAATTCACTTTAAATAACAATAATTTTCTTGATTAGAAATGTTGTTACTTATGTTATCTAACAGGATAAACAGAGAATACTGAAATTACATGACTATATATTTGATTTAAAACAATATGTACACAATATAGTATTTAAAGCTCTTAAATAAAAATTTCTATAAAATATTTAAAACTTTTAAATAAAATCTTATGAAAGATTTGACAGGGAAAAAAAAAAAAGGAAAGTCAGCCCTAAGCAGTGAGTGGGAAGAGAAAACCCTTTAGAGGGAGACTGCGCTCAAATCCCCTGGCAATTCAGGCTGGTTACTTAATCCTTCTGAAATTCCTTTCCTCACCTGGAAAACAGTGATAATGTTTACCTTAACAGGGTGTGAAGTGAAGTGAAGTTGCTCAGTCATGTCCAAATGTTTGCAACCCCATGTTTGCAACCCCTGCCAGGCTCCTCTGTCCGTGGGATTTTCCAGGCAAGAATATTGGAGTGGGTTGCCATTTCCTTCTCCAGGGGATCTTCCTAACCCAGAGACCAAACTCCGGTCTCCTGCATTGCAGGCAGACTCCTTACCGGTGTATACCAGGCATGCAGGAAATGGCAGCTGTGTTTTTTGTACTTTTTATATAAGGAGGACAAACTCGGGCTCATTAAAAAAGTGTTGTCACACTTATTTCTTGCTTTTCTTATCAGAAAAAGATTTCAGAAAGTGTTCAATAGCACAGAAAAGAAAAAGCAAATGAAGAACGTGTGGTATTTTCCAGAGCACCAAAATTTCTTACCCCAAATTCAATCACAGCTGCATAATGAGGGTGCAACACAGCCCTTGTGTACCTCTCATTGCTCAATTTACTACCTCCATCCGAGAAAATGAGAGAGGTTTAGCTCACATCCTTGAAAACCACCAAAGTGCCTCATGTTTCTGGTAGCGTCCTGCAGAAACCTGAGCAAAGGAACAATAAAAGAGATGAATGACTGAGGATTATTCAGCGGGTTCTCGGAAGCCGTTCAGAAACGCTGAAAACAGTTTTGTAACTGTTTACTCATGAACTTGTGCTGTGTCCCCTTGGGTAATGCGTCTCTGAAGCTGAGTCCACATCAGTTGTCAATGGCATGATTTATTCCTGTTAAGGACGAAGGATAAAGCAGAAAGGTGGGTGGCTGTGGGCTCCCCCTCCCCGACACTATTCCTTCCCCCTTTCTCGGGGGATGAATCCTGGTGCAAAGTTACTAGGTGTGGGTGGAGGCAGCTCTGAACAGAGCCCAAAACACAGAGGCCGAAAGGGATGCCCCCACCAACCACCTCTGACCTATCCCTTATCTGCACTTTTCTGATTTGGAGAAGGAAATGGCAATCCACTCTAGTATTCTTGCCTGGAGAATTCCATGGACGGAGGGGACTGGCAGGCTGCAGTCCATGGGGTGGCAAAGAGTCAGACATGACTGAGTGACTGAGCGTACACATTCTGATTTAGAGAAAATAACAAGGTGAGAGTTTGCAAATATTGAGCAACAAAAGTGACAGCCTTGCATAACACTAATAAATTTGCCATGAGGTTTATGGAGAATCAGATGGAGGTTTTTTGGTTTTTTTGGTGTTGTTTTTTTTTCTTTAGCTGAAATATGTAATAATAAGAAAGTGAAAAGTGTTAGTCCCTCAGTTGTGTCTGACTCTTTGTGATCCCATGGACTGTAGTCCACCAGGCTCCTCTGTCCATGGGATTTTCTAGGCAAGATACTGTCTCCTGCATTGCAGGCAGATTCTTTACCATCTGAGCCACCATGGAAGCCCATGTAATAATAACTACTTCTAATTCTTTAAATTATAAAACTTGAATTTTGTTTGCTTTTAGACAGCATATAAAGTCAGTTCTGTGATATCTAAAGGCATAAAGTATCAATTTACATATTTAAGCCATATATTTATGCTATAAAATCCCAAATGCCTCCCTGCTCTGGGCTTTTATAAGCTTATTGGTCATTCAGAATCAGGGAATCTTAGAGTTGAGGATGTTTAACTTCCCCTCAAAGTCTTGAAAGAAATTCTCAAACCTTTCTTCTGTGTCTCACGCCTTTCGCATCTTCAAGGTGAATTCGGTTATAATTATGCACACCACTGTGTCATTTAATACTTTTCAAAATACACACAGTCACAATCACAAGCAGAGGCTATTTCATAATTTTCAGTTTTTGCACGAGAACACTGATGTTCAAAACAATCAAGCACATTGGATGATGACCAGTCTATCTAATCACTGAATCTTCAGGAGAAACCATACATATTAGCTACAAGTTGCTTGATATAAACTTAATTTTCAAATGTAAAAATGAAATTTTAAGTGTTTTGGGAGAAAATAGATTGTTGTAACTTGAGAAATGATAGTAGAGAAGGATTTAATAACAATGACTTTTAGGACAAAAATCATAGAGGAAAATATTGCTGGATTTGAGTACTTAAAATACACATGCACAGAAGAAACTCCTGAATGATAAAAAATATACTCAGATATGCTTTGGTATTTAACAAAATTTAAAGACAGATGATAAACTTAAAAATATAAGGAACATTTTGAATATATAAAGAGTGCTTACAAACTAATAAGTAAAAGATGAATGCATATGTTAACATGGACATAAATAGCAAATTTCCAAGGGAAAAATGAAGTAGCTAATAAATATAAACAAAAATGTTTAACCTTCCTGGAAACAAAATAAAAATTAAAACAATAAAACTCCCCAAACTTATGGGGGGAAAAATGGAATAGGATGAAAATATCCAGTACTTTCAAGAATTTAGGAAAAAAGTCACCTTCATACTATGCTACTGGGAATTTAAAGGGGTAAAACCTGTTGTAGAATAATTCAGCATTATGTATCAAAATCCTTTTAAAAAGGCAAAGCATCTGACTCAGTTTCTAGCAATGAATTCTAGGCAATATTAGACAAGTTGCCAAAGATTTAAGTGCCAAAACATGGCAGTACCTTTTTTTTTTAATAATAGTGAGAAATAAGAAACAACTTAAAATACTGACAATAATTATAATATTGTCATTATAATTAACCCGTAAAAAGAAGGGTTCCAAATACCATGAATAGTTTGATGTAATTTTATTTAAGATAAATGAGTGTATATATTAATGAATACACACACACACAATGCTAGTCACTGTCTTAATTCTTTACATATAAAAACTCATTTAATCCTCACTATGGGTTTTCCAGGTGGCTCAGTGGGTAAAGAATCTGCCTGCAAATCAGGGGATGCAGGAGATGTGGGTTCAAACCCCGGGTGGAGAAGATCCCCGGGAGGAGGGCATGGCAACCCACTCCAGTATTCTTGCCTGGAGAATCCCATGGACAGAGGAGCCTGGTGGGATACAATTCACAGTATCGCAAACAGCTGGACATGAATGAAGTGACTGAGCACACACACACACATGCAGTCCTCAGTGCAACCCTGTCAAGTGGGTGCTTTAAAGAACTCTGCTTCACAAAAGAGGAAACTGAGGCAGAAAGAGGGAAGCACATGCCTGACGCCACACAGCTGGTGAGGGTAGAGCCTGCTTCCAGACCAGGACGTGTGGCCTCAGGGAGCCTGGTCTTAACTACCAGTGCAGCTACACTGGGTGAAAAAGTGTGTTTTACACGCTCCCTTTACACGGGAGAAAGGCATCACACACTGACCAGCTTTCAGTGCTTACCTCTGGATGGGGGAAATTCCAAACGGGAGACTTCTGTGTATTAATTTAAAAAATCAGATCAATGTCTTCTGATTTTTCTGCATTTAGCACACATCGCTTACTGGTAATGAATTACAAGTTTTTCAAAGCTGTGGAGTTGTCCAAAGTGATAAGGAAGTAGCCATTCTCCCCCTCCTTGGGCTGTTTTGGTAATTTACAGGATTAAGAAAGGGCGGCTCAGCTTTCCTAACCCCCGTCTCTGCTAAGCCCTTGATTGTAAAGCCTCCCAAAGACACAAAATATCTTGTGTTTTTTTTTTGTTTGTTAAGTTTCACTTCTTTCTGAACATCCTGTGCTGGGCCTTTTTTTTTTCTTCTAAAAGGATTACTGCACTAGGGCCCAGCATTCCAGAGGCCTGACGTTGGGACCGGCAGCTGGCTCCCTCTTCCCACTGCTGTCAGCCCGGCATTGCCAAGATCCTTATTATTTCTGCTCCGCATTTTCTCAGAATCCCAGAGGTGAGTGGTGAGAAGAAAATTCTCATTTTTTTGTAGTTGACTCAAATCATTTTGGCTCTTGAGATTGTAACAAATATCAAGGGACCTAGAAATAGCGTAGTGTTTCCCGGTATTAAATATTTTTAAAAGACAAAACAACCCCGGGGTTGTTTTCTCTAAATCTGTGTTGGCTTTATCAATGGGGAGGTGCGGCTGGCTGGATTCCTGTCTCCAGGGATGGAGATGACAGTTCTCCGGGGTGGGGCTTGTGCGCCCCTCCCCCACCCCACCCCTCCGCTCCCCCACCCGATTTCCCACCCCATGCCACCCCCCACCTCCCACCCCTGCTGCCCCGTGCCAAGGGCTCTCAGAAATGAGAAGGGGTTAAAGCGACTCCACCCTTTCATTTCTTCAGGTCTGGCTGGTTTAGTCACTTTCACGCAGGCAGAGTTTGCAAGGGGCCCGAACCAGGGTCTTAACCCAGGTCTACCCAAGTGCCAAGTCTGTGCCTTGACCATTCAGATCAGAGTCTAAGACTGGAGGTAACTATTGACTCTGTGGAGGCTGAAGGTCTGCTTCTCACTCACCCACCCTAGAAAGCACCAGGGCCAAGGGGCTCAAGCAGTGTTTATGGGATGAATGAACGACTCGGTGAATGAATGCGTGGACCGAACTACCAAAGAAGGTGAAAGTGGCCATGAAGTCAGATTACTTTTTTTTAATTTGAGAGAGGGGTTGGGGGGTTGAAGATCTGGGTTTGGGAACTAGCTTTTATTCTCTAGTGGTCTGGAGTCTTTTCCATGGCTGAGGGGTGGGGGGTGGGGGTAGCTCTGGCGAGATTGTGGGAGAGGTGGGGGGCAGAGAGTTGCCTCCAGGAGAGAGAGGTGCCCTGGTGAGGGGAACTCACTCCAGACCCCAGTCTGGACCCCAAGCAGGGACTGGCATGTGTTCTCTGTAAGGGGTCAGGCAGTAAATATTTTATTATTTTCTAAAAATAAATATTTCTTTTGAATTGAGGTAATGCTGGTTTGTAACATTACGTAAGCTGCATATGTACAGTATTATATTCCCACTTCAGATGTAAGTATTTTAGGCTTTGAATACTCAGAATTGGCTTGGTTCGAGGTCCCTGGAAGCAGGGAACAGGTCTTAGGCGTCTTTGCCTCCCAAGCACCTAGCCCAGGCAAGCCTTCAGTCAGCGTCTGTAGAATTGAGTCGGCCCTTTGTTCCCACACTTGGTTCTCATCAACACAGTACTCTTCTCCAGTCATCGCCCTTCCTCCAGCCTCTCTCCTGTGCTAGATGCTTCCGGCTGTTACAGCATCCTAACCCACATTTGCCTCATTGCCCACATCACTGAGTGCCCCACCAGCAATTAAAGAGGTTTTAACCAAAGCTCCAAAGAACGTAACGGGATGAACCAAC
Organism: Moschus berezovskii; assembly: GCF_049115385.1. Taxonomy (NCBI): domain Eukaryota; kingdom Metazoa; phylum Chordata; class Mammalia; order Artiodactyla; family Moschidae; genus Moschus; species Moschus berezovskii. The sequence goes on from NC_142472.1 coordinate 56,700,611, forward strand.
TGGCCTGGGTAGGCTTGCCTGTGAACTCTGCTGTGGAAAGGGAATGTTTATTTGGGCAGACAGTGAACTCAGAGATGAACACAGTCAGAGCCCAGTGAGGTCAGCATACAGCGAAGGAGGTAAAATTTTCCATTCTGGTTCAGCCATGACTAAAGTTGACAAGAATCAGTGTAATAACTATGAGTTTGAACTGCTTTGCTTGAGTAAATCTCTTTGCAAATCTTAGCTTTTATTTTCCCGTATGTTCTTAGTTTAGCTCTCATAAGACTTCAACTGATACAATAGAAGAAAAAGTGATTCAAAGCATGTTCAGCATTTTTTTTGTCCATTTATTGAGCAAACTCTCAATAGTACGTATTCAGCGTCAGGTACCATTCTGAGAACTTTATGTATAATGACATGGCGCTGCCTTTCATTCACGTATTCATTCATTCAATAAAAATAAATTGGATGTGTTCTGTGAAACCACACTGTGCTAGGAATGAAAAAGTCATTGGATACAGTTTTTTGGGTTTTTTTCCTCTCTGTCTCTCATGGGTTTAGTGGAAGAGACAGACAAGGAAATCAATAGCACAATGCCTGGCGTAAGGGCACGCACAGTGGGTATCATTTGTCCTGGGGATGAGGAGGAAGCACATGTAACCTGCCCTGAGGAGGTGATGTTTAAGCCTGAGCTCAGCATTGAGGGAAAGCCAGCCTGTGCTCTGGGGAGCAGCAAGCCCAGCCCCACCAGCCTAGAGCAGGGGGCCCAGGCCTGAGGCTGAGGTGGGGTCTCAGTCTGCTCAGGATGCCCTACAAGATCCCATGGGCCGGGGGAGCTGAAACAACAGACATTGGTTTTTCCCACAATTCTTTAGTCCAAGGTCAAGGTGACAGCAGTTTAGTTACCTCCTGTGTTCTCTCTTGGGCTTATAGATGTTACCCTCTTGCTCTGTCCTCACACAGCCATCCTTCTGGGGGATACCAGTCCCATTGGATGGGGCCCCTCCCTAATGCAGGGGAAGCAACACAATTCATCTGAATGCCATAAGGTGGAGGGGGGATGGGGGCTGAGACCAGTGCGGCAGTTACTCAACCAGTCCAGGGGAGAGTGATGCAAAGTTAAGTGAACAACTGCAGCGGGCCTGGGGAGAAAGCAGGGGATTTCTGGGATTTGCATCAGAACCTGCAGGCGGAAGCAGCCAGTTGGCGGGGAGGACTGGGCAGAGGGACAGTGCAGGAGGGTGTGTGGGAAGGAAGGAAGCAAGAGGGTGGGATGACTCTGAAGTCTTGAACTGAAGGATGGTGATGCTTCCTGGAATGAGGAACAGGGGAGGAAGAGCAGGTCTGGAGCAGGGTGGAAGTAGATGAGTTAGAACTGCCAGTGGAAAACCACCAGGAGAGTTCAGCAAGGAGTTGGGGATGTTGGTCAGAGGATCTGAAAACGTGTCTGGTCTGGAACTAGAGATTCGAGAATCATCAGAGAAGTTGGGGCTAAGGATTTGGAGCCAGGGTTTGAACCAGGTCACCCAGGTAAAGAGAAGGTGGCCAGGGACAGAACCCTGGGACTCTGGAAAAGGAGTGGCCTGAGTAGTGGGAGGAAGACCAGCAGACGATGGGGAGCTGGCATGACCATCCGTGCTCTGCTAACAGATGCAGTGACAGCATCTCATGTGACTCTTACACAAGTCTCCTCTCACAGGCATAAAGCACACTCTTAAAGGGCACTTATTGAAGGCTGGGCACTGTTGAGAAGACTTGGCGGTAGTTCATCGAATCCTCACAAAGTCCCACCATTTACCCAGGAGGAAACTGGAGCAGAGAGGAGCCAGATGCTCAAGATCACATAGCAAGCTGGACAGGGAACTGGAATCCAGGTGATAAGGTGGCAACAGCTGAACTAGGAGTCACATGACTGTTCTGCCTCCTCCCGCCTTGCATGAATTTTAAGAATGAGGACGTCAAGCACCAGAGAGGTGAAGACGACACGGCCAATAAGGGTCAGCACTGAGTTTTAAACTAAAACCTTTGCACTATCTGCTGTCTGGGCAACTTTTTCACAAGCTAAGGGAGGGGAGAATTGCAGCAAAAGTGTTGTCTAGTGAGGTTAGGACAGAAAGCATCTGTTAGATTTGGCAGCATGGAGATCCCTGGGGAGTCAGGAAGGTCAGTTACAGTGGTGTGATGGGGGGGAGGTCTGGTGGTAAAGTCTTGAAGAGTGAATGGTAGGCAGGAGTTTAGATGGTCCTTTCAGGAAGTTTGACTAATGAGGGAAAGTGAGATAGGAGAGCAGCTAAAAAGAGAGAGAGAAAAATGCTCAAAAATTATTTTTTTGTTAAGAGGGGAAAACTTGCATGTCTTTGCATGCTGACAGGAAATCCAAGGATGGAGGTTATGCTGGTGGAGAAATGGCTTTCAGTCTGCTGTGAGTTTGGTTCATTGGAATCAAGGTCTCTGGGTCTGGATGACTTGAACCTCCAAACCTTAGGAACTGAGCCAGTGAGCCGGTGACATCACCCCAAAGGGAGCATATGGGGATGGCAAGATCTTGATTGGCTTGCTTGAACTGCAAATATAGCCACAGACTCACCCATGGGTTATTGTTCTGCTATGAACTGTCTTCTAAATTTGAATGATAACATCACATCAAAACTTATCTTCATTTGTAATCTAAGAACTACAAATATAGATAGCTGAGGTATCATACTCCTAGGACCAAGGATTTGAAACTATGAGAATTCACTGCTGGTGAGAAGATAATTGGGTACAATTCTTTTGGAAAACAATGGTACATGTTTCAAGAGCCTTGTGTATTGTCATATCACTTATCTCAATAATTCCATTTCTGAGAGTTTGGATTAAAAACTTAATGTGCAAGGATGTTCATTGCATTATTGTTTATAATAAGAAAAAACTGGAAATAACATGAGATTAATACCAGACCACCTGACCTGCCTCTTGAGAAACCTGTATGCAGGTCAGGAAGCAACAGTTAGAACTGGACATGGAACAACAGACTGGTTCCAAATAGGAAAAGGAGTACGTCAAGGTTGTATATTGTCACCCTGTTTATTTAACTTATATGCAGAGTACATCATGAGGAATGTTGGGCTGGAAGAGGCACCAGCTAGAATCAAGACTGCCGGGAGAAATATCAATAACCTCAAATATGCAGATGACACCACCCTTATGGCAGAAAGTGAAGAGGAACTCAAAAGCCTCTTGATGAAAGTGAAAGAGGAGAGTGAAAAGTTTGGCTTGAAGCTCAACATTCAGAAAACGAAGATCATGGCATCTGGTCCCATCACTTCATGGGAAATACATGTGGAAACAGTGTCAGATTTTATTTTTTTGGGCTCCAAAATCACTGCAGATGCTGATTGCAGCCAGGAAATTAAAAGATGCTTACTCCTTGGAAGGAAAGTTATGACCAACCTAGATAGTATATTAAAAAGCAGAGACATTACTTTGCCAACCAAGGTCCATCTAGTCAAGGCTATGGTTTTTCCCGTGGTCATGTATGGATGTGAGAGTTGGACTGTGAAGAAAGCTGATCACCGAAGAATTGATGCTTTTGAACTGTGGTGCTGGAGAAGACTCTTGCGAGTCCCTTGGACTGCACGGAGATCCAACCAGTCCATTCTAAAGGAGATCAATCCTGGGTGTTCATTGGAAGGACTGATGCTAAAGCTGAAACTCCAATACTTTGGCCACCTCATGTGACGAGTTGACTCACTGGAAAAGAGTTTGATGCTGGGAGGGATTTGGGGCAGGAGGAGAAGGGGACGACAGAGAATGAGATGGCTGGATGGCATCACCGACTCAATGGACATGAGTTTGAGTGAACTCCGGGAGTTGGTGATGGACAGGGAGGCCTGGCGTGCTGTGATTCATGTGGTCACAAAGAGTCGGACACGACTGAGCGACTGAACTGAACTGAACTGAAGAGCAAAAAATGTCAAGACAAACTATAATATATCCACTTGATGCAAAAAACAGTGGCTTAAAATAATACTTACAAAAAAATTTTTGAAACAGGATATATATATACATATAAATGGTCTTAAACAAGAAAAGCAGAATGAAAATTCTACCATATGAACACAACTGTGTAAACAAGCCAACAATATAAAAAGACTGAAGATATCTTTGCTAGACATGATTACGTTTGCCTGGTTAATATTTTTTAATGAAAAGGAAACAACACATGAAAAGATCTCTCTAACTCTCCACTAGTTAGCAATGTCTGGCATTACAATGAATGCTATTCTTTTCTGTTCACTTTTTCATGTCTTTCTCTGTCATTCTGGTAGTGCGTAAATTATCCATTAAGAAATGCAGGTGTTTTACTGAAAATGCATGAAACGAAGCCTCTAGATAACATATCAGGAAAGTCTCTTTAAAATATTTTTATTGTGTTCCACATCATTTTTCTGTTCAAAACAATATATACTCATTTGGAAAATACAAAAAATTGGCAAATCAGAGAATTATGGAAAAACAAAGAAAAATCTCATTGAATTCTTCTTTTCAGGTAATAAATATTGATATTTTACTGCAACACATTTTGATGGACTCCCTGGGCTGTAGCCTGCCAGGCTTCTCTGTCCATGGGATTTCCCAGGCAAGAATACTGGAGTGAGCACTGTTTCCTTCTCGAGGGGATGTTCCTGACCTAGGGATTGAACCCAGGTGTCCTGAATTGCAGGCAGATTCTTTACCACTGAGCCACCTGGGAAGCTGGGAGAGCTGCTATGTTCATTTTAACCAAGTGAATATAACTCTGACACAAAACACTTCACCTCTCAACAAAGCCAAACCATTTATAGAGAGTAAAAGTTTAAGGGTGATCAGTAGTATTGAACTTGGTCCATGTGGGGCTGGATGGAGCTCTGCCATAGACATGCACTCATTGACCTGATAATTGGGAAAGCGACTTTTGGAGCTATTATTGCTGTTGCTGCATCAGAGACCTGCTGTAAGCAAAAGAAATAACTAGGCTTCAGCAACAAGTCTGGACGTGGTGCCAGAAAATTAGCCGTGCTGATCCCTACGTTTCTCCATGACCTGAGGAAAGGGCCCTTGTCTATTTATTCACCTTGGAATCATCAGCAAACCACTGCCCCTGGATCAAAGCAGGTGCTCAACAAACATTTGTGGAAGTGAGCTAAAGGCTTGAGTTCAAACCCCTACCTTCTCACTTATTGGTAGATGTTCCCATCCACTTCTCCGCCTTTGATCCCTGTCTTTGAGCTAATGGCTTTCAGATTTCAATCATTAGCAATGTCTTCTCTCCAAAACTCCAGGTCCCCCTCACTGACTGCCTACTGGACTTGTCCAGGCGCGTGTTCCATACGTAGCCCAAAATAAGGATGTTTCCTCCTGGACTCATCAGTTATCATTTTTGTTCAGCTACCCAGTCGTGTCTGACTCTTTGCCACCCCATGGACTGCAGCACGCCAGGCCTCCCTGCCTGTCACCACCTCCCGAAGTTTGCCCGAGTACAGGTCCATTGCATCGGTGATGCCATCCAGCCATCTCATCCTCTGATGCCCTTTTCTCCTTCTGCCCTCATTCTTTCCCAGCATCAGGGACTTTTCCAATGAGATAGCTGTTTGCATTAGATGACCAAAATACTGGAGTTTCAGCTTCAGCATCAGTCCTTCCAAAGGCTATTCAGGGTTGATGTCCCTTAAAATTGACTGGTTTGATCTTCCTGCTGTCCAAGGGACTCTGAGGAGTCTTCTCTAGCATCACAGTTCGAAGGCATCAATTCTTCGGTGCTCCATCCTCTTTACTGTCCAGCTCTCACAACCGTACATACTCATCAGATTCCCTCTCAAACCTGCTCCTTCTCCCACAACCTCTGACTTCATTATTGTCATCACCCTCAAGTAACCTAAGTGAGAAACTAAAACATCTCTCTACTCCTTTGCCTCGCACTTTCGTCTTCTGTAGATTAGCTCATGAAATCCTGCTGACTCTAGTTAAAAAATGTCCCCAATTCATCCGGTCATTTCCATTTTCACAGCTGCTGTGTCAGACCTTCATTAAATCTTACCTAGACTACTGCATCAATCTCCTGGTCTCTTTGCCTCCAGTCTTCCTGTTTCAAAACCTCTTCTGTGTGGTCATAACTGGAGGCACCTATTTAAACTCAGGCATAATTATGCCACTTCCCTTCTTCAGAGCACTCAAAGGCTCCTCAGTACCATAAGAATCCTAACTCTTAGACAATTCAGACAACCTATTGCTATTTGGTTCCACCTTCCCTTTCTGGTCTCATCCCTTACAAAACTCACCTTCTCACCCTAAAATCCTGGAGGAGAAAATGGCAACCCACTTCAGTATTCTTGCCTGGAAATCCCCATGGACAGAGGAGCTGGGTGGGCTACAGTCCATGGGGTCACAAAAAGTCAGACACAACTTAATAACTGAATAACAAAAACAGCACCCTAAATAGGTGTCACTTTCTTTGGTCACACAATTTTCTACTTTTCCCCTAATTTCTCCTTTGCATAGGGTTGGCCCAGGATCTTCTAACTTCTTATTGATGATGCTCTGTTCCTGTATTCAGAGTCCAGCCCTTTGGTCACCTCCTCTCATAACCCTTCCTGGGACCTTGCCAGGTAGAATCAACCCCTCTCTTGATCTTGCCCTCATCCTTGGTCCATACATCTAGTACAGCTCTCGCCTTCATCAAGTCCTTTTTGTTTTTTTTTGGTGCCTGGTGGGCAGCAGTAACTACAGCAGTGTTTGGGGTGAGAATGAATGAACACCTGAGCAGGGTGTGGTGGGTCGACTCCTGGTGCCACCTCCCTGTCTGTGAAGACAACCCCAGGCTCTGGGTCTCACCTACAGCCTCAGCCTCCTCCATACCTACCTCCTGTGCAGTGATCCCCAGGCTTCACTCTGTGAAAGAAGGCCCTCAGGTGCTTGTTTCCCAGGCAGACGCCCCCTTCTCCTGCAGAAGACTGATTCAGTATCAATGCCTGCTGGACAAATTAGATTTGCTCAGGAAGACACAGCCATAAGGACAGATGATGGGGCAAAGGGACTCTTGTCTGGAGGAAGGAGTGAATGGAGCTTGTTTATATTCTGAGATTCAATGAGATGTGACAGAAAGACCTCATTTCACATGATTAACCCTATGCAGGGTCCTGGTGGAGGCACACAAAGACAAGTTAAAGATATTCTCTAAGTTCTACTCAAACTTTGGGAAATGGCTGAGAGTCAGTCCTAAATTACAGTACTTGAGGAAGTCTTCCCAGCATCACAGCGCTAGACTGGACTCTCCTCCCATAAATTCAGGTTTATCCTCAACAGAGATTTTCATTCAGTGTCGTAGAATCGCTGAAATGCTTGCTTGTCCACCTCTCTATTAGACAGTAAGTTGAGGTTAGTGGTAAAGAACCTGCCTGCCAATGCAGGAGACATAAGAGATGAGGGTTTGACCCCTGGGTCTGGAAGATCCCCTGGAGAAGGAAATGGCAATCCACTCCAGTATTCTTGCCTGGAGGATCCCATGGACAGAGGAGCCTGGTGGGCTACAGTCCACAGGGTTCCAAAGAGTCGGATTCAACTGAAGGACACGCACACGCTAGGCAAGGGCAGGGCTTATGTCTATTCATTCTACTTTTCTCAGAATTTAGCTTTCTGCCTGTCCCCTAGTAGACAACTTGGAAACTTGGAAATAGTTGTACAATTAAACTGAATGGGAAACGCCTCCTTTCATGCCTTGCACAAAATGAGCCACACCTAACTCTCAAGTATCTCCAGATTGAACACACGGAGGTGTTCCAGGACTCGAGGGGCTCAGCCTCTGGGGAGGCAGGGGAGGAGAGGACCTCTGGGTCCCTTTGGTTCCCCACCCCCGCTCTGGACACACTGCTCCCCGTGGTCTGCCGTGTCAGAGAAGCAAGCAGAACAAAGTGATGGAATCCACGGGGGATTCACGAAACCATTGTGGGAAAGTGACACGATGACCAGTGGAATTTCCACATGGAAGGGAATCCAGGCGAAGGAAAGGCTGAGCAGGGGAGATTCACGAAATAATCTAGAAGGGAAAAAACAGAAAGCAAGGAAAGGAGACGATGGTTGGCATCTGACTCCTGCTTGGGGGCGGGACATGGGAGTAGAGATCAGAGATCCGGCACTGCTCCAGGCCCCAGGGCCCCAGGTGGGGAGCCGGGGGAGGGATGCATGCCTCGCTCCAACCCGTGCGCAGAGGTGTGATGCCTTGGGCGAGCTGCGCGCCCTGGCTGGCACCTCGGGCCTGACTCGGCACCCTCGGTGGACGCTTCCCTCCCTCCTGGCACTGTCCCCGCGGCAGTGTCCCCTGGCAGTGTGTTCCCTTCCCCCCACCCCCCGCCGCCACAGTGTCCAGGCAGGGGCGGGCTCAGCCCCAGGCGTGGAGCGGCGGACCCCAGGGCGATGAGTAAACCCTTGGCCGCGAGCGGGCGCGGCCGGGCGGGAGCGTGCCAAGTCCTGAGATGCTGTAACGCGCCCGCCCGGAGCGTCTGGGGTCGTGCCCGAGGGCCGGGAGGGGCGCGGCGCGGGATAAAAGGGCCGCGCGGCGCCCGGGCTGTTTTCTCGGCAGCTCTGCGCTCCTCACCCGCGGGGACCCGAGCGGCGTCCCGGGGTCCGGGCGGACCGAGTCGGGGCGTCGGGGCCTCCCCGGGGGCCATCAACAGCGAGAGCACGAGCGCGGCCATGGCGGGGATGGAGAGCGCGCCCGCGGCCAGGCCGAGCCTGACGTCCATCTCGTCGGGGGAGCTGCGCAGCCTGTGGACGTGCGACTGCGAGCTGGCCCTGCTGCCCCTGGGCCAGCTGCTGCTGCTGCAGCCCGGCGCTTTCCAGCTGCGCGGCGACCAGCTCGTGGTGCCCGCGCCCGCGGAGCCCGCCGCCGCGCGCGGGGGCTTCAACGTCTTCGGAGACGGCTTCGTGCGCCTCGACGGGCAGCTCTACCGCCTGAGCAGCTACATGAGGAGGTGGGTGGCCTCGCCGCGCACCCCGGCCCGCCGCCTGGTTCCCGCCGAGGCCTCCACGCTGCCCACCCCCATCCCCATGCCTCACTTCCAGAGATCCAGCCTGGACCCCCCCACCCATCACACTTCTAGATTTTTCTCATTGCTAACATCACGCAGAGGTGCGGAGCTCCCCCTGCCCTGGCTTTTTCTGCCCTTTGCACCGACATTTCACAGCTGCCCAAGCCGCCCGTGAGGGTGGTAGGGGCTGGGCAGGGAGGGGAGCGCGGAACTGGCTGATGATTCTTCCTTTCTGGCTCCTTAACGGGGTCAAATGAGCTCAAACTGGGGGCACACCCTTGCTAAGCAGAGAATCACACCCTGGCTCTAGCCTGGGGCGGGGGGGGGGGTTGGTGGTGGTGGAGGAGAGAGGTTGTTCTCTTCTGCGCTATCAGCTGGATCCGGAGAGGAGACCCGGTGAGAGCAAGTAGAAGTTTACAGTTTCCCATCCTTATCCTCACTGCCTTTTCAAAAAAGAAATTAATAAACCGTGTCTGAGAAGGAACCAAAGCCCGTGAAGTCCAACCCAAGGGCCACGTGGGCTGTCGAGCGGGCAGTTCCGTTCTGGGAAGATGAGTGCAGTGAGTGTTGCTTCCGGGAACAGAGCTGGGGCCAAAACATCTTGATGGAGGGTCACTGAATGTTTGTTTAAGTGCGGTGGAAAAGTGTCTGAAGCACTTCCTGGGGGACTTGAAGGCAGCAGGATTGAAGCCCATCTGAGGTGGGCTTTGGAGAGGCAAAGGAGGAGGGAGTTTCACCCTGGGTTCTGCTGGGGTCTCTTGCTTCCAGAGGTCACCTGCAGGGTGGGGCGCTTGCGTTTGTGCTGTGGAGCTGGGTATCAGGAAGCGGGACAGGTTGATTCTGAGATGAGTGAGCAGACAGCTATTAAGCTAGAAAGCCTTTGCTCCAGGGAGAGACAGCAGCCCTGGGCACGTTATGGGTGGAGTAAAGTCAAGAGGGGCAAGCAAAACAAAGGAGATATTTTAAATGCCTTCTTCAAAGCTGCTGGGGAACACCTTGCTTTTCCACTCAAAAGATAGTACGGACTTTCACTGAGCTCCTGATACAGGATTCCCCAGCAAAAATCTCTCCCTTTCTGAGCGAATTGAAAATTCCAAGCCATAAGCAGGGGATGGTGGTAGGAACTGAGCTAGAAATCAGATTTGCAGAGATTTTAAAAAGAAGATAAGCATTGTATTTGGGAACAGAGTATGAAAAATAAAAATGTCCAGAGTTAATTGAAGCTACAGGTTAGGTCTTAGGCAGTCCCGACTCCCCTGATCTCAGCCAACAGCGCTGCAAAACTTGAACTGGTTTTGAAGTCTGGTTGTTAAACTCTTGTTTTGAACACCTCCGCCATAAAGGAAAATTAAATAGCAGTGGTTCCCCCGGCAGTTTGGAGTCCAGAATAAACAATGGTGAGGTAACAGAGACCAGGGTGCAAAGAAGAATCAGCAAATACAAGGTTCTCATGGGCTCAGCAGTAGTGTGAGGGCTTTTGTACCTGGGAATGGCAAGGTGCACTTGAGAATAATTCGGGGTGGAACAACCTGCCTTCCTCTTGGGGGACAGACCGTGGCAGGTGAGTGTGCAGTCCTGAAAGAGGACTGGGAGGGAACCTGGTCTGAACAGAGGGAGCCTTCTAGAAAGAAGAGGAAGACAATTGTGGGCGGCAGTGAGAGGTTTTGCTCTCATGGATCAGGAGTGAGAGGCACAGTCAAAATTCAGGTGTCTGAAATTGCTGCTTCTCAAACTGGCACAGATTTACCCAGTTGTCTTTGGTTTGAAGATAGATGCAGCTTCCTGTCTCAAAATAGTTGCTCTTGAGCTATCCTTCACTTCTTCCTTTCTTCCTTCCTTTGGTGATCTCTAGCCAACTTAACGGAAGAGGAATTTTCATGATTTACCCTTTTCCAGTAAGTTCTACCACACTTCTAAAGATCTCAGAATCAAGCTCAGAATTCCCACCCATGTTACAAATGAAATTTGCTCAGGGTACCAGGTGTAAATCACCGTTAACTATCACACATGCATACACACACCTTTCCCTTTTTTCCCCCTATAATGAAGCTTGTTAGTGTGATGTAATGGCCAACATTTGACAAAGAGGAGCTCTAATGCCTTGTTTTCAGTGGTCTTCTAGCATGTAAGAAAAAAAGCAAATACATTTTTCTTTAATGGTTTACTTGAGTCTCAGCATTGGTGCAAAGTATTTCACAGCTGTTGTCTCACAAAAGCTGGCAAAGTTGGTGCCGTTGTTTGCTCCTCATTTTTACAGATGAGAAAATTAGGACTCAGGTTAAGTAATTTCCCCGGGTGAGATGCCGGTGAGCTGCAGGGCCAGGGCCTCTCTGCAGAGTTGCCTAACTCTACAGCCCAGGCTGTCAGCTAGCTGCTTGCAACCTGGAATAATTCTGACTTCCTCTAGGACACAGCAGCACGCTCATAGATTTCCCGAACCTCAAATAAATGACTGGGATTACATCGGCCAATACACATATAATCAGCCTAAAAGAGAAAGCAAGTCCAGTGGTATGAAGGAAGCCACTGAAAGTAGCACTGTGACCTGCTTCTGCTCAGATCTGAGCATCTCTTAGCTGGGTCATAGTCTCAACCCCCTTGAGGTGAGCCGCCGGGGCAGGAAGTGCAGGGGAGGCAGGGAGGAGACACATGGGGGTAAAGACTCAGGGGAGGATGCGTCAGGGTTGGACCATACTTAGATTGTCACTTGGGGGGAGTGTCAGCTCCATCCACGGTGGGTGGGAGGTGCCTGGGCTGTCTGCGGCCTGGGCCCACTTCTCAGAAGCATCTCCGCATGGAGCCTGGCCACCCTTACTGTTGTGCTCAGTAGGCTCCTAACACGACCAATCCTCTGCTCTGGCCCCAGGTCTGAGTCTTGTATTTAATGACCTGCCCAGGATAGCAGCCCCTTAAACAGGACGCATAGTGGTATTGACGAAGTAATAACCTCTCATGTGTTGAACTATGATTTTTAAGGAATTCAGTTCAGGGTAAGTGTGGACACCTGATGCAAAGAGCCCGCTCATTGGAAAAGACCTTGATGGTGGGAAAGACTGAAGGCAGGAGGAGAAGGGCATGATAGAGGACGAGATGGTTTGATGGCATCACTGACTCAGTGGATGTGAGTTTGAACAAACTCCAGGAGACAGTGAAGGACAGGGAAGCCTGGCGTGCTGCAGTCCACGGGGTCACAAAGAGTCAGACACAGAGCAACTGAAGAACACCAGTGTGGACGAGCATGAGCGCCGGGACCAGGCTGCCTTGGTTTGTACCCTAGACCCGCTGCTTACTAGCTGAGTGACTGGGGAAAGTTACCTCGTCTCTCTGACTCAGTCTCCTCTGCTGTAAACTGGGAATAATAATGCCAACAGCTTTATAAGTTGTTCAGAATTAAAATCTGTTAAGTCCTGGAGATAGTCAGTGGTACATCTTCATCACGGGACCAGTGTCAGCTTATGTTCTCGTCAAGCAGCCCCAATGCCAAATGCTTCACATGCTATTTAATCTTTCAGCCTCCTCATGGGGCACCTCTTGTCAGCCAGATTTTATAGGTGAGAATATGCATCTCAACAAGGTTAAAATACTTGCTGAAGTCACAGAGGCAGAAATCAAACCCAGATGGGGTGATTCAAAAGCCATGAGCCACAGAACTTCCCTGGTGGTCCAGTGACTAAGACTGTGAGCTCCCAATGCAGGGGACCTGGGTTCGATCCCTGGTCAGGGAACTAGATCCCATGTGCCTCAACTAAGGGTATGCATGCTGCAATACTTTTTAAGACCAGGTGCAATTTTTTTTTTTTAATAAAAAAAAGCCACGAGCCATCGCTGCTTTCTTCCTTGGGGGCCTGGCTTTGTCCTTCCAGCCACACTCCAGTCCTTGCAAACACACACCTGCAGGTCTGGATGCAGCTACCCACAGTCCCTAAGGCTTAGCTAAGCCATGACTCCTTGCCCAACCTGGGCTCCTGTCTCCTGCTTCTGCCCACCCATTGGCAGTCTATTCGGCCTGACAGAACAACCCTTCTGCTATACCTGACTCAGCTCGGTAAATGGTTCTAACTCCAGTGCTTGGCTTTGCTTCTTCTTATTTACATCGCTAGGACATAGCCCTGTGGACACAAGGAAGCACTGTGCATTTCTCTGGTCAGTGTGCGTTTGAATGATTAACTAGTTTGTAAGCCTCTGAGTAACAGGGGTTGTGTCCTAGGCCAAAGCTTCTCAAACTTTTAATAAGCTTGCAAATCTCCTGAGGAACTTGTTAAAATACAGATTTTAGATTAGATACAACTGGAGAGGGACCCAGAATTTTGCAGTTTTACAAGCTCCCCTGTGATGTCAGTGCTGTAGGTCCAATAATCAGACTATAAGCAATGAGATCTTAGTTGTGAATCCTTTCATATTGAAATGGTACGTTTTCTTAGCCCTCTCCTAAGGGCTTCTGTATGCTTCTAGAAAGCAAGACTATTTTCTTTGTTAGGTCCCCAGTGCCAAGCACATAGTAGGTGCTTTGTCCTTCAGTCAGCAAGTCGTGTCCAACTCTTCTCAACCCCGTGGACTGCAGTATGCCAGGCTTCATTATCCCTCACCATCTCCTGGAGTTTGCTCAAACTCACGTCCATTGAATTGGTGATGCCATCCAACCATCTCATCCTCTGTTGCCCTCTTCTCCTTCTGCTGTCAATCTTTCCCAGCATCAGGATCTTTTCCAGTGAGTCAAAGCTTCAGCCTCAGCATCAGTCCTTCCAAAGAGTATTCAGGGTTGATTTCCTTTAAGACTGACAGGTTTAATCTCCTTGCTCTCTAAGGGACTCTCAAGAGTTTCCTCCAACACCACAGTTCAGAAGCATCAATTCTTCAGCACTCTGCCTTCTTTACTGTCCAGCTCTCACATCTGTACATGACTACTGGAAAGACCATAGCCTTGACTATACGGTCCTTTGTTGTCAAAGTGATGTCTTTGCTTTTTAACACATTGTCTAGATTTGTCCTAATATTTGCTTAGTCAATGTTTATTGCAGAAATGAATGATTGAACGTGCATATCAATGATTAGAGTCACAGACATTAGAGTGATGAATCTGAAATTTTTGTTTATTTCACAAGAGTTGGGCAGAAGCAGAAGGTGAGATGATGAACGGAAGGAACTGTTTCGAGTGTGTAGGGGAGGTTTGACATAAAACTAACAAGTTGACACTGGAAAGAATGTCCTTGTAAGCTTTTGCTTAGTCACAGCAAAGAATTGTGGAAGCTATTAGCAATTTCTGAGCCTTTTACACAAGGACTATCCAATATATTCCTCTTTTTCTCTATTCCTCCCTACATATTTTAGAAATGAACACAGATGTGAGCCATGTGTTTGAATTTCTGTTTGTCTTTGAGTATTAAATTGTCAGTTGTTGTTTAGTTGCTAAGTTGTGTCCAAATCCTTGTGACCCCATGGACTGTAACGCACCGGGCTCCTCTGTCCATGGGATTCACCAGGCAAGAACACTGGAGTGGTTTGCCATTTCCTTTTCCAGGGGATCTTCCCGACCCGGGGATTGAACCCAAGTCTCCTACATTAGTAGGCGGATTATTTACTGCTGAGCCATGAGGGAAGCCAGTTTAAATATTCAGGGGCCAGGAAAATTTGGAGTGACTTTTGAATCATTCCAAGATGATGTAAAATCTGAAGGAAACTGGAGAAAAATAGGTATCTTTGGGGTGGGTGATCTTAGCTACCCCTGATTTGCTAGAAGCAAAAATTCTATGTTCTTTCTTGGTCCCATCTTTCAGATAGTGCCTTCATTAAGCAGTTCCTTTTAGCTTTCCAAACTAAAAAGATGAGGAAAGAAATTGGATCAAGGAAGGAGAAACTCTTACTTATTTATTTTTCAGATACTTACATAGTCCTCTTTTCCTGGTAACTTGATTGAACTGTGGTGTTGGAGAAGACTCTTGAGAGTCCCTTGTACCGCAAGGAGATCCAACAAGTCCATTCTAAGGGAGATCGATCCTGGGTGTTCATTGGAAGGAGTGATGTTAAGCTGAAACTGCAATACTTTGGCCACCTCATGTGACGAGTTGACTCACTGGAAAAGACTCTGATGCTGGGAAAGGTTGGGGGCGGGAGGAGAAGGGGACGACCGAGAATGAGATGGCTGGATGGTATCACCGACTCTGTGGACATGAGTTTGAGTGAACTCAGGGAGTTGGTGATGGATAGGGAGGCCTGGCGTGCTGTGATTCATGGGGTCGCGGAGAGTCGGACACAACTGAGTGACTGAACTGAACTGAACTGAATGAACACAGCCCTGGCTGTGCGTCAGAAGCTTACAAAATTTCACCCTGCGGCCAGCAGAGCTGGCCAGAATTAAAGACAGTAATAATGTTTGTTTAGCATCTACTATGAGCCCACGTCTGTATGTCTATGTTATTGGCACTTCATTACATCATTAAATGGAAGGTGATTCTGTTATATCCCTTTTATAGATGAGAGGACCGGGTCAGATGGGTTAAGTAACTCACTCAAGGTCATGATGAGCTGTGGTTCTGGGACTGAGTTCACATAGCCAATCAGGATACAAATTAAATCTTATTTTGAATCTTTCCACTATGCTTTCCACTGCGTCTTCCCTCATAGCTCAGTTGGTAAAGAATCTGCCTGCAATGCAGGAAACCTGGGTTCAACTCCTGGGTTGGGAGGATCCCCTAGAGAAGAAAATGGCAACCCACTCAAGTATTCTTGCCTGGAGAATCCCATGGACAGAGGAGCCTGGCGGGCTACAGTCCATAGGGTCACAAGAGTCAGACACGATTTAGCGACTAAACCACCACCACCATCACCATGCTTTCCCATCACAGTGTTCTGCCTTTCAACCCCTGGATGAAAGCCAGGTGTAGAAAGTTCCAACCTAGGAGCATTCTGGGGCCAGGATAAAAGCACTGAAGAAATCAGAGTTTAAAGCAGCTCTCTTCAACTGTTTGCTTCTCTTCCCTAGGGATAACTTCAGCAAATATAATAAATATCCAGGACACAGGAGCAATATCTGCATTAGCAGTTCAGAAATATGCATAATGAAAGATGAGATAGCTAGTCTCATCAGACTACGGTAGTCTAGTCAGGCTCATCTTAAAACTGTTAGTTGAATGTCAGGTACTTGAAGACCTGTGCGATTTAACAATTAGGTCCTCAGTCTTTTTTGTATCTTAGTGACTTGCATATACAAATTTCATACCAGCAGGCCCCTGAAGGGCAATGTTTGTGCATCTGTCTGAATTCAAAAGGGATGTTCCCATTTATTTATTCCACTGTGATTCTGAGGTGTTTAACAATTGGACCATATCTGGGAGGCTGGGAATGGATGAACGTAAGGGGATATTTCTTCTTTGCAACCTGGTTTCAATAGAGCATTAAGCAGGGATCTTGCCACAATCTCGTCTGTAAATTCTGTTATCAGAGCTCTCGCGTGAGCAGCATTCTCTCACATCTGTGGGGCAGCGATAACTGGCACTGCTCTGTGAGGCTGTTGACAGCCCGGGTAAGATCCTAAAAGTGCCTCTAAATCATCAAAGGAAGATTAAATGATGTTGAGAGTTGTCTTATTATTCAGGATATCTTATTAAATTCAGGCTGCAGAAGAAGTGACTCATGTTTAAGTTATGCATTTGACTCAACATGTGACTCTCCAGAAGACCCCCCCTTCCCCTCCCTCGTCCAAGTCTTTCGTCTTTGATCAGGGCTAGTAGCATTCAGAAAAAGCCTCTTCCGCGGAATTTTGGGGGAAACCAATTATTTTCCCAAGCAGTGATTGTTTCCAAGTTGAGATTTTTATCTTTTCCCTGCCAACAATACCTCCAATGAGACGTCAATCGATTTTGTAGGCACTGTCATTTGGGTAGTCCAAACTGTAGGCTTTCTGAATGTATTACACACACACATGCACGCACACATGCATGCATGCACGCCCTAGAGAGTGACCATAAGACCATGGCTATTGAGAGCAGCGGAATCACCTTGAGGGAAATATTAAGTGCTTAAGTGACTATGAATTCACTCCATGATAATCAAGGTAGGGGGAGAGTGCAAATTGCTTTGGATGGATCACAGGTGGTACTCCCGGCCCAGCATCATGCTCTGTCTCTCTGATGTTTGCTCCAATCAGACTTGGTCTTTGCTTCTTTTGCTATAAGCTTTTCCTCCTCTTTCTCCCTCTACCCTGTCTCACACCCCCTGAAATCACAGACCTCACTGGCTGGCCTCTCTTCACCTGCTTCCCTGGTCACCGTCACCTGCCTGTGTTAGGTCCTTGGCAGCCGAATAGATGGATGGCAGAGCGGTTGGGGAGCACAGGGGGACCCCTGTACTGCTGCCCTGCGACCCCACCCCCACTTACTGGGCCCTGAGCGCCTCAGCTGTATAAGGCACAGGCTTAGTGAATGAGTGAGTGAGAGAGAAGGAACCCAGCAAAGGGTCGTTCCCTTCCTCCTTCCTTCTCCTTTGCTTCCTTTCTCCAGGACCTTTTGGCAGTTCGTCAGCTGGGACAAAGAAGAACGGTGACACTGCCCTTCAGGGGCCCATTCACCCCACGCTCACTCCACCCTGTTCTGCCCAGGAAGGGTGGGGGTGGGGGAGGCGCGGAGGAAGAGCCATGCCAATCCCAGTCTGCAGCTGTGTTAAATCACCCAGTCCATTCCGTGGCTCCCCCTTCTCCACGCCAACCCTCCTCTCCCCAACCCCTGCCCCCTCGCACCCACACCCCTGAACAGGGACATTGGCCCCCTCTCGTTGTCTGGATGCACCAGTCTGTGTCCCCCTCACCCATCACGGGAGCAGCCCCCTAACCACCACCTCGCTCCCATGCCCAGGGTTGGGAGGTGGAGGCCGCATTAAAAGCCTGGTGGAAATAGAAGGCAGGAAGCATTCCAGGTGCTCCGTCGGGGGGTCAGGTTTTAAAAGCTCTCGATATCGGATCCAGAAAAAAAGATGATGACACAGATTTCTAAGAGATGGAGCTGGAGGCAGACAAGCGGAAGCTGTGTTTTCCTGACTCGGGGGTAGATAAATTCTCCCACTGCTCTTGACCCAGGGTTCTGTCTGGGTCTCCAGCTCCAGCCCCTCTAAGCGGGTTGATGGGGATGGAGGCTGCGGACTGTGTGGCCAGAGCCCCCCAGCTGCAGGCGGTCCCCAAGGTGGTGATTTTTCAGGTCAGGTTCTGGAAGGACCACAAGCCAGAAATGCAGGAGCAGTGTCTGCCTGGGACTAGAAGCCAACGCACAGCCCTATAGCCAAAGCCCCCCACTCACCCCGTGCAGACCTCATGGCAATGCCCATCAGTGGGGAGGCCACTGTGTCTTGAAGAGGGCCCGGGGCAGACGCGTCCCCCAGCCCGCTGGGTACCTCTCAGCCCACCCGTGTCCACGCCACTTCTGAACTCGGGTTTGGCTAGAAAATTAGCCATCTTCTTGAAAGAAGCCCATTTACATCTATCTTCTTTTAAATCAACAATGCAGGTAGAGACCCAGAAAGGCGGCTTGGAAAATGTGTAGAGCAGGGAGAGGAAACTGACGTGCTGGAAGACACAGTCAAAAAGCAAAAACATCTTCCTGGGTTGGAATAATGAACTAAGACCAAGGAGGCTAAATCGAATAGGGCCCTGGGCAGAAATCCTACATTAGCTTCTTAAAACTTTTTAAAACAAGCTCACAATTAGGGGAGATGTGAAGTAGTTCATGTGACTATTGGTTGATTGTGCATCTCTGGAGGGGGCTGGGTTTATCTCAGGATTAGAAAAGGGAAGAGAGGAAGAGAAGGAAAGGAAAATTTCAGATCCATCAGTTAGGATGACTGCACTGGAGAAGACCTTGAGAAGTCCGCTTATTAAGTATAATTCATTCTCAATTCAGGGATACGTAGTGCTCTGGTAGCGCTATCTTAGGGGCTTCCTAGGTGGCTAGTGGTAAAGAATCCAACTGCCAACACAAGAGATGAGGGTTTGATCCTTGGATCAGGAAGATCCCCTGTAGAAGGGCATGGCAACCCACTCCAGTATTCTTGCCTGGAAAATCCCATGGACAGAGGAGCCTGGTGGGCTACAATCCATGGGGTCGCAGAGAGTCGAACACGACTGAGTGCACACACACACACACACCACACTCTGCTATTTTACCGCCCAAACAGATGGTAGTGGTCATCATCTGGTAAAGGCTGCCCCTGAGAGCCGAGTTCTGGTGCCAGGCGCCCCCAGGCCCAGGCCGCCTTTGGGTGGCATGTTGATCTGTCACCAGGGGAGGGGGAATTACTTACTTGATACAAGATATGGCTGCCCCCCGAAGAATACATTTTAGAGGACTTCCCTTGGAGCGTCTGTGGATATAGCAGGCACGTGTCCAGTACATGCCTGTCCTGACTTCAGTGGGAGGCCACATAGCATTTGTAATCATTTCTGCTTTTTTCACAGATATGTGGAACTGACCAACTACTGCGATTATAAAGACTACAGGGAAACTATATTGAGCAAACCAATGCTCTTCTTTGTTCATGTACAGACCAAAAAGGATTCCTCAAAAGGTAGGTGTATAAAGTTTGGGTTTGGGTCTGCCTTTCTGGGCTGTGGACTGTGGCCTGTTGATGAGGCAGAAGTTGGACGTGGAGAAAGCAGAGAGAGTGTCAGCTTGTGCAAGGCTGGAAGCTTGATGGGTTAGGCCATCAGCAGAGGACTGCAGAGCAAACCTCAAAATGACCCTGTGGCAGAAGCCATCTGTCTCTGAGTTTTTTTTCATACTTCCTGTCTTGGCAGGAAGTGGTCTCTGAGCCTGCAGGGGTTGCAAAAATGACTGGAGTGATGATGATGATGATATATCATACTCTCTGCCCCGTATCAAATACTCCTGTGAGGAATGAGCTAATGTCAATAATTGGGCAGCAACCCTGTGGGGCATGTCATCCAAAGGAGAACACGTTTGGACCTGAAAACAGGAACTGTAATAATTATGCTGGGACAAAGGTATAAACTAGAACTGACTCGGTCATAACTAGGATGCCCGGTCACCCTGCCTATGTGGTACTTATACCATCCCCACTTTACAGATGAGACAGTGATAGTGAAGCTCGCTCAGTCGTGTCTTGACTCTTTGCGACTCCATGGACTATACAGTCCATGGGATTCTCCAGGTCAGAATGCTGAAGTGGGTAGCCTTTCCCTTCTCCAGGGGATCTTCCCAAGCCAGGGATTGAACCCAGGTCTTCCGCATTGCAGGTGGATTCGTACACATGAGAATCCTAGTTTTTTCTCTCTCTCTCTCACAGATGAGAAAACTAGGATAAAGAAAATAAATGTTATTTGCAAAGCTTGGTCTGGACACCAAGCGGTGAAAGGGAGGGTGGCATGAATTGGGAGATTGGGATATTATGTGTAAAATAGGTAACTAATGAGAACCTACTGTGTAGCTCAGGGAATTCTGCTCAGTGCTCTGTGGTGGCCTAAATGGGAAGGAAATCCAATAAAGAGGGGAGATATATATATATATATATATATATATATGTATAGTTGACTGACTTTGCTGTACAATAGAAACTAACATAACACTATTAAGCAATTATTCTTCCATAAAAATTAATTTTAAAGAAAAGAAAAACGCTTGTAGATGCTTTCATGTTTCATGCTGTGGCCTTCAAGTTTCAAAGATATCCCTTTATTGTTTCTCCCAGGAAATCAAACTGATAGCAACTAAATTAACTCAAATTCCAATATGAAAATATCTCCATTTGCCCATCTTCCTCTTGCTCAAAGTGCCATGTGGAGAGTCACAAGCATAAGTTCTGTGATAGCGTTAGAATTTCTTAAACTTCTAAAATGTTCTTAAAAATGAGTCCAAGAGAGTAAGAATGGGCCTACAAATTCCAAAGAGACTTCCTCACACACGCCCTTCCTCATTCAGATTCATAGAGTCGATTTTCTGCTCATCTTGTTCGGAGTCATTCAGATCCCCTGCTCACTTCATAATTCAAAGTCAAGATGCCCTTCTCTGCAGGAGGGGCCAGGAACAGATCACAGTGTAACAAGGAATGCTTGTTAGCGCATCTGAGCCCTCAATGTCATTTGGCTTGCTGGTGACCAGAAAGCTGCGAATTCTCTAAGAAGTAGGTCTAGGTCACAAGTGCACCCTTGTTTTTGACTTGTGCTTCCTCATTTCTAGAAAGGACATACGCATTTCTTGTGAACACAAGGCACCCCAAGATAAGAAGACAAATAGAGCAGGGGATGGACATGGTCATTTCCTCAGTGATTGGAGAAAGCTACCGGCTCCAGGTGAGTTGGCCTGTGTTAATCTAGGGCTGCCAACACAGAAGGGGGTCTGGACATTTCAGGCCAGGATGGAGTCCCTAGAGCTTAACTCTCACTTAACTGAATCCAGACTGTCATTTTCTGTTGCTGCATTATCACTACCAATAAAGTGAACTTAGTTTCTAGCAACTTCTGAGAAATGGGGTAAGAATAAATATCAGTTTGACCAAGCAGTTCAAGGTCTTTACCTTGAACTTGATAGAACTTGGTGCAAAGGCAAAGATTTGTTTGTTTGTTTGTTTTTAAATCAAGGCAACTATTTAAAATTGTGTCAGAAAGAGAAATAAAGGGTATGATATTTTGGACATTTGGACAGCTGTTAATTCTATAATATAATTGTATGGTAATGTATGTCTATAATATAATGTTATAGTCATATCCATGTAATTAATTAAATGCTTCTTTCTCTTTCAGTTTGATTTTCAAGAGGCAGTAAAGAATTTTTTCCCTCCAGGAAACAAGATTGTTAATGGAGAAGATTTGAGCTTTGCGTATGAATTCAAAGCCGATGCATTGTTTGATTTCTTCTATTGGTTTGGGCTCAGCAATTCCACTGTAAAAGTGAATGGAAAAGTTCTAAATTTGTCGAGTACAAGCCCAGAAAAGAAGGAGACCATTAAATTATTTCTGGAAAAAATGAGTGAACCTTTAATCCGAAGGAGCAGTTTTTCTGATCGAAAATTCAGCGTGACTTCTAGAGGTATGTTAAAAATTCTCAAGTAGGGGCTTCCTTGGTGGTCCAGTGGTTAAGATTCTGTACTTCCACTGCAGGGAGCGAGTTTCAGTCCCTGATCAGGGTACTAAGATCCCACATGCCATGTGGAGGGGCCAGAGAAATTTTAAAAATGAAAAAATAAATCTGACCTTTAAAAAAAGTTCTCAAGTACCCCCAGAACGATAGTTAAAGGGTAGAATAATATCACGGGAGAAGAGAATCAATTAATGTAAAAGGAAAGGCCTCTTGATAAAGGGGAAATATAATATCACATTTTTCAGAAAGTAAGAAGTGAGAAACATTTACTACCAAGAGGAAATATAGTAACCTAACACAGCACTGTAAATCACCTGCACGCCAATAAAATTTTTTAAAAAGAATACAGTGACTTTTCCTTTTAGGCTCCTTAAGGTTTTCTGTCAATGGTTTCACTGTGCAGCACACTCAGAAAATAATTTTAAAATATATTGTTAACATCAATGCATATTAATGCTCATTGAAGTATTTTTAACAATAATTTAGCTGAAGAAGAATGATGCGTTCCTGATGTGCATATTCATGGCAACAGAATGTTAGGGAAACGTGTTGGTTAGGGGAGGAAGACCCATGGTCGAGACATCCATCTTTAAAAATGTTTGAGGGCTTCACTGCTGGCTAAGTGGTAATGGGTCTGCCTGCCAATGTAGGAGACATGGGCTCCATTCCTGGTCTGGGAGGATCCCACATGCCTCAAAGCAGCTAAGCCCTTGCGCCACAATTATTGAACCCGTGCCCGGCAACAAGGGAAAGCACTCCAGTGAGAATCCCCCCATCATAGCTAGAGAAAAGTCCACGCAGCAGCAAAGACAGCACAGCCAGAAAACCAAGAAAGTCAATAAAATTATAAAAAAAGATATTTGGAAGGTTCTCCAGGGTTTCTAAGACCACTAAAGAAAAACCCTTGAGAATTCTTCTCTTAACAAACTGCAGCTCGTATCTGGTGCGTTCTGGATTTTCTATCCAGTAGCTCCTCCCCAGGATTTGGCAAGACTTTTCAGGTGGTGTGGCTAAGGCAGTGACACCAGTCAAGTCTTGTCTAGATTTGTCTTCTGCTGAGCCTGCCCTCTGTCCCAGGCTAGTCTGTGCTGAAAGGCAACTTCCTTGAACCAGGACTCTGGTGGCTAATTGCCAACAAAGAAAAACACTCAAACAAGCTAAAAATCCACCAGTCTCTATGAACCTGCAGTTTAAAAAAAATGTTTTTTAAAGAATACAGATGCTTCACTAATTGTTTTTAATGACAGTTGCTTTCTTCCAATGTTTCTAGCAAAAATGCTTGAAGTGTATATTAATTGTTTAGTCCTGTCTGACTCTTTGCAACCCCAAAGACTGTAGCCTGCCAGGCTCCTCTGTCCGTGGAATTCTCCAGGCAAGAATACTGGAGTGGGTTGCCATTCCCTTCTCCAGGATCTTCCTGACCCAGGGATCGAACCCAGGTTTCCTGCATTGCAGGCAGATTGTTTACCATTTGAGCCACCAGGGAAGCTTACTCCCATTTATTTCTTATCCTGTCTCTGTGTGTCTCTCCCTCCCTCCTGCCTTCCCCGCTCCTCCTCCTCTCTCCCTCGTGTTGCTTTATGCTCTCTGGGTGGTCCTTACAAAGATGCCTTTCTGTTCTGTTCCATTGCAGCCATGTGTGGTGGTGGGGAGAGGGGGAGGTTTATATGCTTATCCTTTTGGGGGAAGATTACCTTGCCTGGTTGTGCCCAAACCAGATGCCCGGTCCTTCCTTGGACGCCCTCCAGCCTCACCCACTGGCCAGGGCAGCCTGGGCAGGCTTTCTCTGTTTTACCATCGCTCACTCTCTGTCCTACAGGCTGCCTGGGCATCCACTGGTTATCCCAGGGACACCAAGGGGCGTGTGAAGGTGGGCAATGCTTCCTTGCAAGTTTACTCTGAGCCAGCCCTGGGGCCGCCTTCCACTCCAGAGCAGGGGAGGGAGGATTCCTCAAGGCTCATCTGAGCCATAATTATACACCTCAGGTGGTCTAGCCACAGCACATCAGTGGCCAGGCAGGCATCTCCACTGGCTCTGCCCTGGTGATCAGTTAGAGTCTCCTTCTCAGAAACTGACCTTTGTCCTTGGCATCTGGTCCCCACCTGTGGGCCTTCTGTCATCAAGTGAGAAACAGTACCCGCATGCCCAGTCCATGGAGAGGCCAGTGACCGCCCGTGTCCTCTTGGTGAACAGCAAGTAGCATGTTTCTGTCTTTTGAGTTTTTCTGGGGAAGCCAGGATTCTCTGTTCACATTGAAATGGTTACATTTGGATGTTGTGTGGGTTTTAAGTACTGTTGGGTTTTGGTTTTCCAGAGATGGATAATGCAGGCCCTTTTTACTTTTTTTTTCAGGTTCAATAGATGAAGTTTTTAACTGCAATCTGTCACCCAGATCATCTATGATGGAGCCTTTTGTGGCAGAATTGCCATTTCCATGCGTTCTGGAATCTGAGGAGACACCAAACCCATTTATCTGAGTGGGTTGGATGTTCCGCAGTTCCTCCTACACCCCAGGCCTGTGCGAGCATCGAAGGCTAAGGGGACGTGAGAGAGTGGGGAGGCAGGTACCTCCAGACCCTCTCCTCTGACAGGGGCCCCTTCCTTGCATTTCCGAGGGCGATGCCTTGGCAGCCCGATGCAGCTGACTTCAGGATGGGAGGCTTTGGCCCCATGGCTGGGAGATTCCTCTCCTTTGAATGCTTCTGCAAAGAGCCAGAAGGAAGCAGCAGGCATCATATCCTGGCATCTCATACCCTGGCATCCTAGGGGCTTCCCAGGCAGAGCCATCTTACCCAGGTTTTGCACCAAGATGCTTCCTATTTCCAGGTTTGGCCCTCTGCTTGGGGACATCCCTGTCTGAACCTAAACCCAGCAAGTATGAGGTTAGCAGTGCCATTGTCTTGCAAACCTGGCTGAGCAAAAAGTCCAGGACATCTTTCTCCAAAAGTCAAGTCTGTTTTTCATCCTGCTGGTAGGATGAAACCTTAGGACAAATATCGGAGGTGAGGCTTGATGGAGGACTGGCCAGGCTGGTTGGATTGCAGCCCTGCCCCCCGCTGCCTGAAATATGAACTCCCTTGGCTTCCCTCTTAACAAAGTGGCCTGTGTAGAAAGAGGCCAGGTGATGCGATACCAAACATGACGGGAGAAGGATAATGTATGCAGCCGTGTCCTCTCTATTAAAAGCACATAATGTCAGTTGGGTATTTTATAAGCTTTTAGCAATCCTAACATTAAAAGCAAAATAGAAGAAAGCTATACATTACCATAATACATTGTAGTCACATCAATACATTTTTCATCTCATAGCTACAGTGGAGTTCTTCAAAAAGAAGAAAAGAATCATCCTATCTACATATAAAAACCTGCATGAATGAATTGCTATATAGGCTTCTAATGAGAAAGATTTATGAGTCCCAAGTATAATTTTCTTATCCTTTTAAACAATGTTCCTGTATGATACATTTTGATAGCACCACCGATTGTCCTTTCATTTGTATTTGAAATGGTATGTGCCATATTTGTGCAATTAAAATTTTCCTTAGCCTTCAACATAGACTTGATTAAATTTGTGATCAATATGTGTGACCATTCCATCATGCTATGCAGGTGGTATGTTGGCCTTGTAACTTACTAACTTACAGTAAGAATTGTGGTTTTATAGTTACTTTCTCAGGAAGAGACTTTTGTGGGGCTTCCCCAGTGGTCCAGTGGTTAAGACTCTGTGCTTCCAATGCAGGGGGTGCAGGTTTGATCTCTGGTTAGGGAACAAGGATCACACATGCTGCAGGGAACACCCAAAAATAAATAAAAATTTTTAAAAAGAAGAGCCTTTTTTGAATAACAAATCTATGAAGCATTTGGAGGGAAAAAAGTGATGCTGATGTTTCAGAAAAGGGGAATCTTCCCTAATAACAGAAAATGATAAATGTTTATTATTCAAATCCAGTGCAAAATGAAGAGTTCAGTTCAGTCGCTCAGTCATGTCCGACTTTTTGCGACCCCATGAATCACAGCACGCCAGGCCTCCCTGTCCATCACCAACTCCCGGAGTTCACTCAAACTCACGTCCATCAAGTCGGTGATGTCATCCAGCAATCTCATTCTCTATCGTCCCCTTCTCCTCCTGCCCCATTAACAATCAAATAAGTTTTATACCAGAGCAAACAAACCTTAGATGGATATCCAATAGTATATGCTTCCCAAAGGGAATAGAAACTCTATTCATAAAAATTGACAAAGTCCATTTTTTGAAAAGCCATCAGTCATCACTCCAGGAATGGACTAAAGATCTAAAAGTTTTCTTTTATCATTAAAATTTGTTATCATTTGACTCGGAACCAAGTGCATTCACTCATTCGATACTCACTTAGCAAAGTTTTATCCACTGCCTCTAAGGAAATGTGTGTGTGTGCTTAGTTATTCAGTCGAATCTGACTCTTTGAAACCCAATGGACTTAGCCTGCCAGATTCCTCTGTCCATGGAATTCTTCGGGCAAGAATACTGGAGAGGATTGCCATGCCCTCCTCGAGGGGATCTTCCCGTCCTAGGAATTGAACCCAGGTCTCCCGCATTATAGGTGGATTCTTTACCATCTGAGCCACCAGGGAAGCCGAGGGTGGGTGGGTAGTGGTGCCTAAAACATGGCCCTTGCTTTCAAGGAGCGTCCAGTCTTGTAACAGACGGGTGCTCAGCTGGTAAGAACAATAGTTCTCAGGGACCGATTCAAAAATGAAAGCATCTAAAATGCTTATGATCCAGTTTTGGTGATAAAATTAATGACACGTAAGTGTAAATTTTAGTTTTAAACACGTAATGATTGATTTATCCAAGTGACAGATTACAGAAGCTCTCAGTGAAAGAGTCACCTTCGAAGCTGTTAATTTGTTCCAAAAGAATGCAAATCCGGACATTATCTACAGGAGGGAATTTTTCTCTTATTACCTCATGGTTAGAGTTTGAATTTTGGCCAAGGGATAACACTGCCTAACTCGATTGCCTCCCTTAATTATCAGCTCAAACGTCTTCTGTTTCAAGTACTCAGTCTGTCTTCAAAGAGCAAAGTTATACCCGTATTTAAGAAATTCAAAAGAACGTGCATCAATTTCTGAATGGAGTTTCTAACGCATTTCAAAGATGCTTTAAGCAATAGCAGTGTCATTATAATAAATGATTACTTTGAAGAAGAGAACATTCATTTGGAAGGGTAAATGCTGGTCCAACAGATTTTAAATGAATGTTCACACTTGATACTCATGGCTTGAATAAACTTGAGAGAACCAACATGAAAGGCGTGAATAATTACTCTTAAGAGTGCAGAGGAGACAAAAGCTCAAGAATCAGAGACAACAGAGATGGCCCAGGAGGAAGGTGACATGTACGTAAGATTGACAACGTTTGGATAGAATCAAAGGTCTGAACTTGCTGTTATGGCTTTATTTGAATAAAACGTGAGTTTGTTGAGTGGCAAGTTAGAAGCAGAGCTTAGAATTTACCCTGTTAAACTGGACTGTCCTAATAGAGACTAGTATGGGATTTTCTTTTCTGGATTTTTCAATGGAAGGATAGCAGTCATTCCTGGATTGCTTAACCACAACCCCTCTTGGTGGCAGACAGGAACCAGGTGACCTCAGGAAGACCTGGACCTTGTTCTACCCCAGGCCATCCTAGGCCTCTGGCCTGCTGGCCTACTTTGCAGATTTGGGAATTGCCAGGCCCCACAAGTGTGGGAGCCAATTCCTTAAACTAAGTCTCTCTGTACACACACACACACACAATTGGTTCTGTTTCTCTAGAGAACCCTGAATAACAGAGTCCATCACAGAAATTGAGGAAATGTTTTACAAGGTAATCAGCTAAAAGAGAAATGGCAGTATTTTTTTTTTTAACATGAAGAGACTTGAATAAAAATAAAAGCATTGCATACCACAGAGTAACAGGAAGTCTTTTGCCCAAATATAACAAGCAAGTCAGAAAAACCCCACTCATCATATTGGTACCCAAAGCACTGGGCATCGCTGAAGAATATCTGTGACCTTTTCTGGGCTTTTGGAAGCAACCACCAGCCGAGTTTCCCACCAGCTCTTTCCCACTCCCTCTCACTCCAAACTCACATCGCATGTTAACCGAAGCAGAGCTCCTCAGGCTGGAATGTGCCCTGGAATATCTTGAGGGCGAGGCTGCAGATCCTGATCCAGGAGGTCTGGATGGAGCCTGAGCGTCTGTGTTTCTAACAAGCTCCCAGGTGATGCCAAGGCTGCTGGTCCTAGGACAAGGCTCTAGATCTATCCATCTCAAATGTGACTCACCTGCGGGTCTTGTTAGAAAAGCAGAATCTTACCCTCTCCCCACCCTCTGCCCTGACTTGCTGACTCAGAACCTATGTCCTCACCAGATACCCAGGTGGTGGCAGACATGCTCAGTTTGGGGACCACTTCCTGGCACATCTACTTCCTCCAGGCTGGGGCCCCATCCACCCTCCCTGGAGGGTCAATTTCTCTCTCGCAGCTCCTTAGCCTTGGCCTATGAACTTGGTTACTCTTCTCTCCTTTCAGGTAATAACCCTCTACCTGACCCGTTCCCTCCTCAACCACTTGACTCTCTTCTCTTACACGGGCAAAATTCAAGTGTTCTTTCCTTGCTGTCTCCTCCCTCCATCACCCACCCCTGTCCTTACTTCTTCATCTCATGCTCTTCTGTACATGTGTGTGGCAGACAGAAATTGACTGTAATCATTTAAATTGGGAATAACCAATTAACATTTAACCCATTCGATGCAACTACTCTCAACTGGTTTTGTGTGTGTGCCAAGTCGCTTCAGTCGTGTCTGACTCTTTGCGACCCCATGGACTTCAGCCAGGGAGAATCCTCCATCCGTGGGATTCTCCAGGCAAGAATACTGGAGTGGGTTGCCATTTCCTACTCCAGGGGATCTTCCTGACCCAGGGAACAAACCTGCCTCTCTTGTCTCCCGCATTGACAGGTGGGTTCTTTACCACTAGCACCACCTGGGAAGCCCCCATTTGGTTTTGATCAATTCAAAACTCTTTCAAAGGTGTATTGGAAGGCTCGATGTCTTCGTTTCTGTGTGACTGACTCACTTTGGCAGGGGATATGGAACCTTGCCTCTCTTACTCTTGGAAAAGAGGATTTACTTAAACTGCTGACCTGACCCTTCACACTGTTGCCTAATCCACTTCAGTGCATTCTTCTCACTTTCAAGTGGAGACCAAGTTTCCAAAAGTGGCTGCTGGACCTTCTGCTAGGCTCTCCCCTTCATCTTTCATAGAATGGCAACACCAAGTTCTCAGGGGTTTTGAAGGACACAGGCCGTTCCCCGCTTCTGGGACCTCACTCAGCCTTTGGGCACCACTCCCTCTTCACCTGGTTGCCTTCTGCGTGCCCTTGAAAGCTTGTTCAGTCACTCAATCGTGTCTGACTCTTTGCAACACCATAGACTGCAGCACACCAGGCTTCCCTGTCTTTCACTGTCTCCTGGAGTTTGCTTAGACTCATGTCCATTGAAGCAGTGATGCCATCCAACCATCTCATCCTCTGTCACCCCTTCTCCTCCTGCCTTCAGTCTATCCTAGCATCAGGGTCTTTTCCAGTGAGTTGGCTCTTCCCATCAGATGGCCAAATTATTGGAGCTCCAACCTCAGCATCAGTCCTTCCAATGAATATTCAGGGTTGATTTCCTTTAGGATGGACTGGTTTGCTCTTACTCTCCAAGGGAGCTCAGCTCAGTCAATTTCTTTTAGGTTGCTTTCACTGCCTCCCACCCGGCCACCCACCCCAGAGCTCCAGTAATAACCCTTAATGCCTCTAATATACATCATACGGCTCACTTTCGGTGCTTGGTCAGTACCTGTTAGGGGAAAGAAGAAAGGGAAACATTTGTACTTAATCCTTGAGTGGAGTTGCCTCAAGTGAAAGTGAAAGTGAAGTTGCTCAGTCGTGTCCAACTCTTTGCAACCCCATGGACTGTAGCCTACCGGGCTCCTCCGTCCATGGGATTTTTCAGGCAAGAATACTAGGATGGGTTACCATTTCCTTCTCCAGGAGATCTTCCCAGCCCAGGGTTTGAACCAGGGTCTCCCGCATTGTTGGCAGACGCTTTACCGTCTGAGCCACCAGGGAAGTCTCTAGTTGTCTCAAGGAACCCAAATTCAAAGGCAAGAAGAGCACTGTACTGCTCACAATGAAATGGACCTGTAAGAACCATCCATTTTGAAGCAGAAATGAAAGACTACAAAAAGGAATGAAGATCAGAAGAGCAATAAGATAAAAGAGCAATACCATAGGTGTATATGGCTTTATGATTTATAAAGTATCATTAGAATTATTAGTTTTTACAGCCCAGTGAGGTGGGTACTTGTATATTCACTGTACAGATAAGGAAGCTCAGACTTGGAGCTGTATCTGCTTTATGCCCAAGGCCCCTAGGTAAAAACTGACAGATCTTCTGGCTCTCAGTTTAGCGTGGACCCAACCCACCCCACCCCTTGCCCATTTCACAGCTTGCCTAGGAGAAGACAAACAGAAGATATTAATAAAAATTCACTTTTAAAATTCTATATACTCACTGCTCTATTTTTAAAATATACCTCTTTTAAATTATACTATGCTAATGAGCTCTACTATTTCCAGACAGTAATCTGTTATTGGGTGTTACTTGCTTAATTTAGACTCCACTACTAAATCTTAATTTAGATTCATTCCTGCTAATAACATCGACAGAAGTCTGTGTGTCCCACCATTCATTGCAACAAATTTCAGAGTCTAAATGTGTTATATTCATTCCATTACATGGATGGGACACTACTCTCAGAAAATTCTTGTTTAGCACTTCATTTTTAGGCTAAAAATGAAGACTTTTTTTATTAGCATTTGCATGTAAACATGTTTACCTAAGGTCTGTGTTAGAATAACTCCTTGAAAGGATAAGGGATTGTCATAAATTGCTTTTTAAAAGTGGAGCTGGCAGTCTCCAGTGCATATTTACTGTTTTCTCTTTGCACCGAAATGGGTGCTAAGTCACTTCAGTAACATCTGACTCTTTGTGACCCCTGGATTGTAGCCTTCCAGGCTCCTCCATCCATGGACTCCTCCAGGCAACAATATTGGAGTGGATAGCCATTCCCTTCTCCAGGGGATCTTCCTGACCCAGGGACTGAACCCCAGCCTTTGGCATCTCCTGTATTGGCAGTCAGGTTCTTTACCACTAGCGCCACCTGGGAAGCCCTAAGTGGGTAATGATAGTGAAAGTCGCTCAGTCATGTCCAACTCCTTTCCACTCCATGGACTATACATACAATCCATGGAATTCTCCAGGCCAGAATAATAGAGTGAGTAGCCTTTTCCTCCTCCAGGGGATCTTCCGAACCCAGGGATAGAACACAGATCTCCCTCATTGCAGGCATATTCTTTACCAGCTAAGGAAGTGGGTAATAGCTGTATCCTCACTGGAAAAGACTCTGATGCTGGGAAAGGTTGGGGGCGGGAGGAGAAGGGGACGACAGAGAATGAGATGGCTGGATGGCATCACCGACTCTGTGGACATGAGTTTGAGTGAACTCTGGGAGTTGGTGATGGACAGGGAGGCCTGGCGTGCTGTGATTCATGGGGTCGCGGAGAGTCGGACACGACTGAGCAACTGAACTGAACTGAACTTGGAGACATTCAATATTACTAAACAGCTAGTATGTACCAGATAACCAGGTAGCTGCCAATAATATAAAACCCTGTACATACTGTGAAAATGCTAACATACCTGGGGGAGAGAGACATAGTCCAATCTGTGGGGACAGAAGAACAGTTAAATCAACAAGTACAAAACACGGTTTTTGGTGCCAGGAATGTGGCCTGGTGAGGAGAATGGGGTCGCACACATCCCTGCTCAGTCCTCTTTCCAAGCACACTTTCCACCTTCCCACTGTCCCCTAATTCCTGTGCCGGGGTCGCCCGTTTGATAGCATGGAGCTATGTCGGAGACTCTGGCTCTGGTTCCACTGACACACATGATTGTGATTTTGTCTTCTTGCTCGATTCCTACTTCTCTTGCTCAGATCCTGCAAGATCCCTGACAAGTTAGCCTTTATTCGCTTAAGCTGAAAACTGTGCAAAGACGAACATCTGCAGTTAAAGTCGGACAATATTACTTTCTTTTCAGTCTAATCCCCTTTTGCTCCTCTCCCCAAATGTATGACAGTGCTCAGGAAAGCTCACTGCATGAACTACACAAATACACGAAAGTAAGGTACCCATGGCACTAGAAACACATCTTTTTACCATCGTGCAGTGTCCTCACCCGGCCTAGTAAAGCGCTCAGCACCTCGGGGCACCGGGGAGGAGCTGTCGGGAGCCTCCTGCGTCTCCATGGCGACGCGTCACAAAACAGCCTCCACCGCAGCACCCAGTCGAGCTGGTGGAAAGCGCCCCGCGACGACGGCCTCTTGGAGCAAGAATGGCAGAGCCTGGGCCGGAAGATGCGTGCCCTTCTCAATATGGCAACAAGAGACGGCCAAGTAAGCCTGTGGACCCTGCCGCCTGGCCCGGCGAGGTTCGGGGGCGGGGTCTCCCCTGGAGCTGGAGTACCTAGGGCGAAGGCTGCCTAGGTCTTCAAGATGCCGCCCTCTTATGGATGGAACTCAATTTAAATAGAGGCTGGGAATTCAGGGAGAATGAAAGGGCATTCATGACCCTGCGTCCCCCCAGCCCTTCGCCCTAACTCCTGCCAAACCCCTCCCTAAAACGCTCAGTTGCTTAAACGCCCCATGAAATGCCTAGGAGGATTCAAGGGAAAGACTGACGCCTTTGGGAGAACAAGGCTAAAGACAAAGACGGAACGCTGGTGGGGAGCTCTGAAGAGAGCAGACCCGGGGGAGCCCTGATCCCAGGCAGGATCTGAGAAACAGCCCAGAAAGCGAGGCAGGGCCGAAGAATGCAGAGACGCGGACCCCCAGGCGCATAGGCAGCAGAGGCTGGGAACTAGAGCCTTGGTGCTTGCTTCTAATCTTCGCTTCCCTTTCTTTCAAAGGGATTTTGTATCTAACAGAGGCAGTGCTTTTAATACTAATTCTGCATGCAAATGCCGCAGGTTTACTAACTCAGCTTTTTGTGTCGGTGGAGGGAGAGTCACTCTAGCTGTGATGCTAGGGGCATGATTACTGTGTAGTCAGCTCCATCCTGGCCTTTCTCATGGCAATAATAACCCACTGCAGCCCTCTAGCTGGGTAATTGTGGTTCCCTGGTGGCTCCAGAGCAGTGGGGATTGTTCAACTGTAAATTCCCTAGGATTGCAGTCCCAGGAGAATGAATGAAATGTACACTTTCATCCCATTCATCCCTTTGTAAATTACAAACAGCAGATGCAAAAAAAATTAATACAAAAATATTTACAACGCCGAGTTTCTCTGTGGTGTCCGGGCAAACAGGAGAGGCAGAGGAAGGTGAGTGTGTATGTGGGGGGGCGCTCCTCCCCAGGGTCTCCCCCTTTGCATTCCTCTTGAATCTCGTCTCCCTGTCTAGCCACCCTCTCTTGGTTTCTTTCACTGTCTGCTCTCCCCTCTCTTGTCTGGGAATGTTGTGATCCTCCAAGGTGTATCCCTCTTGGTTTACGTACTCTATCTGAGTGGCCGCATCCTGCCACAGGGCTTCAAGTCTACACAGAGCTGCCAATTTGTGGCTCTCTAATTTTAGCTCATAAACTCCTCCTCAATCTCAGATCAAAATATCCATCTGTCTACCACATGCCTTTGGATGTCACAGGAGGGCCTCAGACTCATGTACAAAATTATACTCTTTGTCCTCCTAGACTTGGAAGTGCAGTGAGGAGGATTCCAGCTGCTCAAAGTAGAGGGGAGGGCACCGACCCCTCAAGGTCACCACCAGGTCTCATTGATCCTGCCTCCAAAGTGCCTCTTCCCCTGGGGGAGTTTGCCCCTTCACACCCAGTCTCAAATCTCTAACAGTCACTCCATGCTGCGCCATCCTCCCTTGCTGGAAGGGTCACCCTCCAAAAGGTGGGTCTGATGTGTCACTGCCCAGGTCTGGTCTCAAAATAGGATGAGGTCAATGATGACCACCGTGGGCTGATTGCTATCGAACTATTACTATCGACTGGACTCTTAAGTGCTGGATTTGTTCCAAGGGCTATCATAAATTAACATGAACGGGTGGCTGAAAACAACCGAAATTTATTTTCTTACATTTTGGAGACCAGAAGCCTGAAATCAAGCTATCGACATGGCTGCACCCCCTCTGGTGGCTTCCGGGGAGAGTCCTGCCTTGCATCTTCCAGCTTCTGGTGGCTGTTGGCCCTCTTGACCTGTGGCCCCATCACTCCAGTCTCAGCCTGCTTGCTCACCATGGCCTTCTCAACCTCCCTCTGCCTCTCTCTTATGAGGATGTTGAAATTGCATTTAGGGTCCAACAGATAATCCAGGATGTTCCTCACTTCACATCCTTATTGCATCTGCCAAGAGTGATGGGGCCCAAGTTGGTGTTGCTTGCTTAGAAAAAACTTCCTGATTTCTCTAAGAGTCAAACTCAGAGCTTCAAATCAGGCTCAGTGATGGTTCTTTAGAGAGCAGCACCACCTCACAGTTTCTCCCCACCTACTTGTCTATGCTTGAAATTCTCTCAACAAAGAGCATTAATTCTGCAATTGGGATAAAATGCTTTAAAGTGTAAAGTGATTCCCACTAAAGCAGGAGAATCAAAGGATAATGTCATTTCTCGTATGATGGAATCAGAGAGTAGACAGGAGTCTGCAAGCAGAGGGACAGAGCATGACAGGCAGGGGCTAAGCCTTTCAATAGATTAGGGGAGCCTCAGGTGGAGGTGAAACTCACCAAATGTGAAGGGATCATCTCACCCAGGTGTTAGTGAAATGTAAAAAGCCACAGGTAACTGTCAAGATATGAAGGAGCAAATGACCACTGAATTAAAATTTAAAACTATATTCCCAATTAATTTGGTGGTACTCTGTTGGCAGAGGTTGGGCAGATCAGTTCTAGGGTCTGCCAGTGCAGGAGACCTGTGTTTGATATCTGGGTTGGGAAGATCTCCTGGAGGAGGGCATGGCAACCCACTCCAGTATTCCTGCTTGGGGAATCCCATGGACAGAAGAGCCTGGCAGGCTATAGTACATAGGGTTGAAAAGAATCAGACATGACTGAGTGACTAAGCACAGCAGTGAATTCTCTGTCCACACTCTCCCGGGTCTGCCAGCAGCATTTTCCTTGTAGGTTGTCCCTCCCTCCTCCTGGAACCTCCTTTTTCCTTCCACCATCCACAGCCTCCTGGTTCTCTGCTTATCTCACACTCCTCTCAGCCACCTTCTCCAGCTGCTCCTCATCTCCCAAACCTCTTGACATTGGGCAGCCCTGGGCTTAAGCCTTCGGACATCAGCTCTTCTAATGACACTCCGTCCCTTGCTGAGCTCACCCACTGTCATAGCTTTAAAGAACATCTATACCATACAATGGGATTCCCTGGTGGCTCAGTTGGTAAAGAGTCTGCCTGCAATGCAGAAGACCCTAGCTCGATCCCTGGGAAAGGAAGATCCCCTGGAGAAGGAAATGGCAACCCACTCCAGTATGCTTGCCTGGAAAATCCCATGGATGGAGGAGCCTGGTGGGCTACAGTCCATGGGCTCGCAAGGAGTTGGACACAACTGAGTGACTTCACCATACCATACAATCTTGAGCAGTCATTACGAAGAATGAATTGGAGCTGCACCAGATGAGTTGGAGGGATTTTCATATCATGCTATTAAGTGACAGATAAAAGAGATACACAAAGGTTACTTTGTGTAGGATGAGCCTGTTTTTGTAAAACAAAATAGGACTAAAACCCAATACATTGGGATCTCCCTCGCAGTCCAGTGGTTAAGACTCCACACTTCCAAGGCAGGAGGCATGGGTTTGATTCCTGGCCAGGGAACTAGATCCCACATGCCATGTCATATAGCCAAAAAATTAAAAATAAATAAAGAATAGTGGAAATTTAAAAAATAAAATATTTTACAAACCAGTTTGTTACCGAATTGATATACATATATGTCAATCTGTATATGATTGTATCTGCTGGTCTGAAAGTCTGCAAAGAAACAGGCACAATCGTTAACGTGGGAGGAGGGATGGGTGGAGGCTGAGGACAGCATGAGCAAGAAGGAGTCAGGAGAAGGGGTCCAGGAGAGAGCCTGACTTACGAACTATGACCCCTTTTGTGGAAGATCAGTTCATGCATTTACAGATGTATCTAATATGATGCATGAAAAGTCAGGCATTAAAACAGTGATAGTGCATGTATTAAGATGATAAAATTTCAAATGAACTCCCTTTATATTTTTATGTATTGCTCAAATTCTTGAAAACAGTCTATGTGAATTCTCAAGGAAAACAATAGACTTATTCGAGTAACTTAAAGGAGGGCTGCCCAGGTGGCTTGGTGGTAAAGTATCTGCCTGCCAACGTGGGATATATGGGTTGGATCCCTGGGTCGGGAAGATCCCCTGGAGATGGAAATGGCAAACTACTCCGGTATTCTTGCCTAGGAAATCCTATGGACAGAGGAGTCTGGCGGGCTACAGTCCATGGGGTCTCAAAGGATCAGACATGGCTGAACACATTTTTATTTAAGGGGGAAACTCAGATAATTAAATTGAGCTTCCCTTCTTCCCTGGTGGAGCTCACAAGTTGGCCTTCATTCCTTTAGACTCTACATTACCACTCAAAATGTTTGTCTCGTAAAATTGCTTTAGGTTTTGAACTAACATTTGATCAAAATATGCTGTCTGCCACATTTAAAACCAGTTTATTGTACTCTTAGCAGGTGATACCGGTTGGGATTCTTATGCCACCACGATGAGGACTGCATTCACACCTAAGACAGGAACAGCACCTGCTTTGTTTCGGTACATCCCTATTCGTGCCAGATTGATGTACACGCTTGAACTTGTTCACCTGTCTTTTATTATTCAGTGTCCAAAACTGATAGAGAGCAATCAGAGAAGGCTTATAGAAAATGCATTCAGATAAGACCCAATGCACACACAGGTCTCCTCCAAGTGTCAGAGAGGGTTTTCACCTTAAAACAGTATCCCAAGCCCCTATAGGGAGATTTAGAAATTTAATACATGGATCCTTCATAAAGCCACTGTATGTCATGCTTTACAACAGAGTCAGTATATAGTTAATATAATTGTGCTACCTAAACATGGAGCATGAATTGAGTCCATTACCTGGTTTATAGGAGGTAGGCAATAACAGCTGAATAAGGAATTGTTAGCACTTCCACCCAACTATAGTCTTAGAAGGTCGAACAAGGTCAAAGTCCGCTTACCTTTACCTTCACCCCTCCAACTATTGGTTTCTAAAGCAATATTGCCTTGCAGATTCTCCCCAGCTCCACCTGAACCGAGGGTGGTGGGAATTTCTCTCGATCAGCTGCCCCTCTAAGCTCATTGGTGGGTGAGCAAGCGTGAGGCTGCCATCTTTCATTGCATCAGTGGTCGATGGGAAATCAGCATGGAGGACCCCCCTTGCCCGTATTTACTCTGTAGATTGCTTCGAATGTAGAGGATCTTTTCACCTTAGAAGTGCACATTGTTGAGAAGTCCAATGGAGTATTGGCCAGACTGCGGCAGTGCAGTTAGGCAGAAATGGGTTCTGAGCTGAACCTCAGCTCCCTGTTCTAATTAGCCCTTATTTTCTCCGCTACCTTAGACAAGTAACAAGCCCAGTTTTACTTCGGCTAAAAGATTTAAGGTTGGCAAAGTGGGAATGGTGACTCCTGACTAACGTGTTTGTTCTGAGGACAAGTTGAACACACTAGCCTCCTGGCTAGCATGAAGAAGTTACCCCCAGATTTCCGTTCATTTTCCCCCAGGCTAATATTTATGACAGACTTCCAAAAAGCACAGGGCTACAAGACTCTTGATTTCCGAGTTGCTTGCTATCCCACTGAGTCACATTATGTCCCCTACGGGGAGATTTACCATCTGACAGTAACGGTTGTCTGAAGAGGAAACATTTGGGATGAAAGCCAAAACCAAATGGGTACTTATGGAGTCTAGGTCAGTGGTCTTCAAATTCAGTCTTTTTTAAAAGTTCACAGGAAAGTTCTCATCATAAATTAAAATAACTGTAAAACATAAAACTTCCAACCCATCCTGAATATTGACATTTTAAAACAAGACCATTAAATCATTTCTTTACATATAACCAGTTAATAATCTAACCACCTTAGCAAATTGATACTCTTTGACCTTTTAAAAAATATATACAAACAAACTCTTCGTTAATAGATTATTTATTTCATTCTCTTTCCTTCTTGAACTCTTACTCCTAGTCCATTTCCTCCATAGAATTTTACCCTGCTCTAATATATTTTGTGTTTGAAAGCAATTTATTGATCACTCCATTATACCTCTTTGCAACTGTTTCAGTATATTAATTGAAATTAATTTTTAAACATGTTATGTGACTCTGAGTATTGAGTTATCACAATTATTTTTAGTACAGAATTGCTGAAAGCAATAAACACATTACAAATTGTTGATAATTACTAAATACAAAAAGTAAATTTTTTTGAATTGCATCTTAATGAGATAAATGGGGATGTTTTGTTTTCAATTACTTTATGTCTCCATATTTGAGTGTTATTATTTTTGGAATAAGACCATACTCAGCATCAATTTTTACTGCTTACTTTTTTTTTTTTAATAAATGCTCGTATTGAGAAGCCTTGTTCTCATAATTGAGTAGATGTGAATGAAAGGAGTTTTAGTGAAGCATTGCCATTCAATACTCTGAACTCTTCAGGGTTTTATGGCAAAATCACAGGTAATTTTTAATGATTGATTGGCTGACAGCTTGGTTGGGTACTCCTTCACTTTTATTGAAAGCAAACAATTAGATGATTTGTCATCCAGTTACTGAGTTATTCCCTACCTCATTTTCTGAGACGTGAAAAGGCACGTCTTAACAAATGATTATTAAATTATATCTGTTACTCCTTCACTTGGAAGAAACTTATTTCATATTAGATACTCAAAAAGGACTTGGAAAATGGCAACATTAATTTCAGTAAATGTTTTCCAATATAATATTTTTTAATCATTACATACTTTAAATCTATTTTTATCCAAATCTTTGAGCTAAAGATTTAACTCATGCAATTTATACCAGGCTTACATAGCTGGTAAAATCAGTTGTTGTCCAACCAGCAAGTGAAATTAGGTTTATTTCCTGTCAAAATAAAATCTGGCTACACTTATAGTTCAAATAAATGTTAAAATATGTTTTGAGAAATATTATGAAAACTACTGATAAATTATGGAATGCATATTTTAGTGAAGATTATTAAAAGTAGACAGGGGAAGTGTAAAGTGATTAAAGTCTAATATGATTAATTATATCCAAGTAATATAAATAATATAGTGAAATGTGTAAGCTATCTTTGAAGTGAGGAGTATGATTTAAAAAAAAATGAGGTTTCTTAGTTAAATATGTTCTCGTATGTGCAGAACTCTGGTGCTTGACTTTGGGAAGTAGATAATACCATGCATAAATATCAGAAACAATTTAATTGATTTCTTTAGATACCAAACATTTACTATGCATTTAATGAAAGAAAAAGTTATATAGTTTAACATATAGTTATACAAGTAAAATGAACAGTATGACAAGCTAGCATATACTTTCATGTATTAAATATTTTACATAATAAAATAAAATGAGGATTGGTTATATTGAAGTAAATGTTTCATAATACATATGGGTTTAAAAAGTAGATTTAAATATCTTACTGAATGATGAATAAAAAAATCTGAGAAAAGATCACAAGATTTTCATGTACCAGTTTTATACAGTAAATCTTTGAAAATGTGATAGTCTCAGAAAGATTCCAGTTACACTGAAAAGAATCAGCATTGCCATCCTGTACTGTTTCATCTTCACAGAGATGCTCTTCTTTCCTGCTATCGACATATCCTAGGGACTTTTTTAAAAGCTGGAAAAATGCTTACATTTAAAGATGTGAGTGAAAGAGCCATTTTCAGCAATCTATATTCTCTGCTCTCTTAGAAGCTCTCCTTAGAGAGGGATGAACATTTGATAGTTGTTAGGAAAGGGAAAACTAGCAGTTTCTTTCAGCCACACCATCTACAGCATACCTACATTCAGGACATCCCCACACAGGCCGTAATACTCTGGTTACAGTCCCACCCTTCACTCTTGACCTAGAACAGCAAGTCCTGGCTAAGTGTATGGAATCTGGGTTACAAGAGGGTTCCCTGAAAGCACTATAATGAAGTTTCCCTTTGCCAGGCACCCTTCTCACAGTTAGCAGCTTATACCCTAAAGTATAATGATGAAGAAGAATGCGGGGAGCAAGAGATGGGAGATGTGGGAAAGTCCCACATAGATATGCAGATTTGTACTTGGGGAGACACGTTAGGAATGAGTATACTGAGAAATGCATATGTGCAAATCTATTCCTTTAATCTGTGCTGTGTTCCCTTTGCAAAAATCTTCATGTACCTTTGATGACTTCAGTTTGATTTAGGACCACAGTCATGCTTGCATCTGCTCATCTGAATGACAAGTGAAACAGTCCAGCATCCAGATGGATCCCACTTTCCAGATGTTTGGTTTCTTACAAACATAACCTGAATCTAACCCATCCCTCTTTTTTTTTAAGTCAACATGAAATATTTTAGACATAGAAAAAGGAATATACAATAAATTCCCAATTATCATCCAGCTATAATAATCAATAACACATGGACATTTTTAATGTATATTCTCCACTTAGCCTTTCCACTAAATAATACTGAAGCAAAATCCAGGCATTATATCATGTTAATTCTAAATATTTGGGCTTCCCTGGTAGCTCAGATGGTGACGAGTCTGCCTGCAATTCAGGAGACCCAAGTTTGATTCCTGGGTCAGGAAGATACCCTGGAGAAGGGAATGGGAAAACACTCCAGTATTCTTGTCTAGAGAATCCCATAGACAGAGGAGCCTGGTGAGCTGCAGTCCATGGGGTTGCAGATAGTTGGACACAACTGAGTGACCAACACACACACAATTCTAAATGTTTTTATGTCTCTCTTAAAGATAAAGACTATTTAAAAATATGTAACAATACCATTATATTACCTAAAAAAGCAATTCCTTAATATCAAATAGCCAATCAGCAGTAAAATTTTCCCCAATTGTCTCATAATTTAAAAAAAAAAAGTTGGCTAGAAATTGAATCTAGACAAGGTCTACACATTATATTATCTTTATTCACTTAATCTATAGGTTCCTCTACTTTTCTTTCTTTCTTTCTTTTTTTTTTTTTTGAGAATATCTTTGTCAAAGAAACAAGTTATTCTTCTGGATTTTTCTGACTCCACCCTCATCATGTCATTTAAAAACATCCTCTTTTTCATGTATTTCCTGTAATCTGATATTCCAAAGACTTCATCTGATTCAGGTTGGGTATTTTGACAAAAATACTTAATAGGTGGTTTTGTGTGTGTGTATTCACAGTGGCAACCACTGATCATTTCATTATTTCAGTAGGGACTTGAAAACCATTGGTATCCTAATTCTTATATTTCTTCCTTTTATTAACTGGAATACTTTTCATAGAAACTTTTCTTTACCAAGTATCTGGTTACACTGAACTACTAGTTTATACAGAAGAGTACTCAGTTCCTTAAAAAAAAAAATTGATTTAAAAAATTAATGAGTTTCAGATTATTCTTTTAAATTTCATATTAGGACTCCCGTACTTTTGTTAAGGGCCATCCTAAGATACAGGATTGTTTTGTTTCAGGGAAACCTAGATATTGAATTATTTCTGGCATCAAGCCTGAAGCCAGCCAATCTTTGAAAAATTATTTGACATGTGTATTGTTGTGAAATTTGGTATGTAAATCTTAGTTTGGTTTCTACTCTTTTCTTGTAGTCAGAAAAGTACCAGAAGGCTAGGATATACATATTCACTTGGTGATCCTATTCCTAATCAAACACAGTACAATGATGAGTATGTCTGGAAACCATATTCTAAAGAGGATTCAGTCAATGTTGGGACTTCAAGAGGAATCAAGAACCACAGATTTTACCCTAGTCAGGTAAGATACTATCTACATATCTTTTGACTTTAATATTGTATCCATAATCCAATAATAATCTCAATCCATAAGAATGAGAGTTTGGATATATCCCAAAGATCCTTCATCATCTACAGCTATGGTCCTTCTTAGACTATTTTTTGCTCACTTTCTCACAATTGTTTCTACTTCTCCCTTATCCCCCTAAATAAGAAGTATTTTTTAATTAAAGTGAAATTCATGTAGCATGAAATTAACCATTTTCATGTAAACAAATCACTGGCAATTAGTATTCATAATGTTCTACAACCACCATCTCTATCACATTTCAAAATATTTTCATAATCCCAAGAGGAAACTCTGTATCCATTAAGAAATTACTTCCTGTTTCTCTCTCCCCTAGTCTCTGGCAACTATCAATCTGCTTTCTGTCTCTATGGATGATATTCTGCTACTGCTGAGTCACTTCAGTCGTGTCCGACTCTGTGTGACCCCATAGATGGCAGCCCACCAGGCTCCCCCGTCCCTGGGATTCTCCAGGCAAGAACACTGGAGTGGGTTGCCATTTCCTTCTCCAATGTGTGAAAGTGAAAAGTGAAAGTGAAGTAGCTCAGTCATGTCCGACTTGTAGCGACCCCACTGACTGCAGCCCACCAGGCTCCTCCATCCATGGGATTTTCTAGGCAGGAGTACTGGAGTGGCTTGCCATTGCCTTCTCCGGATGATATTCCAGATATTTTATTTGTGGAATCATACCATATGTGACCTTTGTGTCTAGCTTCACACTCCAGTTCAGTTCAGTTCAGTCGCTCAGTCGTGTCTGACTCTTTGCGACCCCATGAATCACAGCACGCCAGGCCTCCCTGTCCATCACCAACTCCTGGAGTTCACCCAAACTCATGTCCATCGAGTCGGTGATGCCATCCAGCCATCTCATTCTCTGTCGTCCCCTTCTCCTCCCGCCCCCAATCCCTCCCAGCATCAGAGTCTTTTCCAGTGAGTCAACTCTTCGCATGAGGTGGCCAAAGTATTGCAGTTTCAGCTTTAGCATCAAGTCCTTCCAATGAACACCCAGGATTGATCTCCTTTAGAATGGACTGCTTGGATCTCCTTGCAGTCCAAGGGACTCGCAAGAGTCTTCTCCAACACCACAGTTCAAAAGCATCAATTCTTCGGCGATCAGCTTTCTTCACAGTCCAACTCTCACATCCATACATGACCACGGGAAAAACCATAGCCTTGACTAGACGGACCTTGGCTGGCAAAGTAATGTCTCTGCTTTTTAATATGCTATCTAGGTTGGTCATACTTTCCTTCCAAG
The DNA here is from genome assembly GCF_049115385.1 of Moschus berezovskii. Taxonomy (NCBI): domain Eukaryota; kingdom Metazoa; phylum Chordata; class Mammalia; order Artiodactyla; family Moschidae; genus Moschus; species Moschus berezovskii. The sequence goes on from NC_142472.1 coordinate 56,744,149, forward strand.
GAGTAAGCATCTTTTAATTTCCTGGCTGAAATCAGCATCTGCAGTGATTTTGGAGCCCCCCAAAATAAAATCTGACACTGTTTCCACTGTTTCCCCATCTATTTCCCATGAAGTGATGGGACCAGGTGCCATGATATTCGTTTTCTGAATGTTGAGCTTCAAGCCAACCTTTCACTCTCCTCTTTCACTTTCATCAAGAGGCCTTTGAGTTCCTCTTCACTTTCTGCCATAAGGGTGATGTCATATGCATATCTGAGGTTATTGATATTTCTCCTGGCAATCTTGATTCCAGCTTGTGCTTCTTCCAGCCCAGCGTTCCTCATGATGTAACTCATAGGCTTAGTTTAAAAAGAGCCAGCTAGAATTCCTTCTCCACTAAATGAAAGTAGCTGACCTTCTCTCTGTTTTCTAGGTACTATGTACCCTTCTCCCATCATAAAAGGCAAAGCTCAATTTTAGCAGAGGATTTCATTTATTGGGTTGCCACATGGCATGGTGCCGCCTGGGATGGAACCAGGACATGTTCAATGGGTAATAAGGTAGTAGAATTTGATGGTCAGGTCAGTAGAATTTAAGGTCAGGATTTGATGACTGAAATAATGTAAAAGACAAGGTGGGCAGTGAATGAAGGATGCTGTTCCTGGTTTTTACTTGGATGGCTGGGTCTGTGCTGATGCTATTTACTGAACTGGAACTTTCAGGAGGACCATGTTTGGTAGAGAAAGGTTTAGGGGAAATGTGAGCTCAGCTGAAGGCATGTTGGGTGAGAATATGTCCAATAGGCAGTTGAATGCACGAATCTGTGACTTGAATGGAAAAGGTGAGCTTTAGATGTAGACTTTGGAGTCATTAGAACACACACACATATGCCCCATTTAATCTGGTTCCTCATGGCACCCACATATAATCTATTTACCTCTTGAGTATTTTCCTTAAAATTTATAATTAATGCCAAATAGTTACAATAATACACTGTATATGTATACATATAAAATACACATACATACTGGACAGCATTTATTTTCCCTTTAAGTGTTATTGAAGGCTCTTAACAAATGACAGCCAGGGTGGCAGGGTGTCCTGTGCTGTCTCAATGAGAGCCAGAGTGGGAGGGTCCTGTGCAGTCTAAGCCAATGAGTATTCCTCTGCCAGCCTGTAGACTCTCCCATCACCTAAGTTGAGGGTCTATTGCATTATTTACTCTTCTGAGGCCTTTCTGCCATTTTTGGCCCATTGTTTTGCTTCACATCCCACATTCTATGTATCAGGAAACCTTATTTACCTATAAAATATATTTAGAATATGATCACTTCTCCCAGTCATATTTTCTTGTCTTCCACATGAAAAGTCAAAGAAATGACAAAGCTCCATGTTATAGCTGGGTCAGATGATGGCTCTGCAAGACACTGCAATTTTAATGTGGTAGCTGGGTATAAAGAACTCAAAAGAATGTGTATACAAAAACACTTCCCAGGTGGCACTAGTGGTAAAGAACCCACCTGCCAATGCAGGAGATGTAAGAGACCTGGGTTCAATCCCTGGGTTGGGAAGATCCCCTGGAAGAGGAAATGGCAACCCACTCCAGTATTCTTGCCTGGAGAACCCTATGGACAGAGGAACCTGGAGGGCTACAGTCCATGGGATCACAAAAGTTGGACACGACTGAAGTGACTTAGCACATACATATAAAAACACATGTGTTCTTCATTCCATGAGGTGAAACCCTGTGGATTTTCTTGAAAATTGTGTTTCTATCCGTAGGACTTCTTTCTCTGGACACTACCTCAATCGACAACCTCAATAAAGAGCTACTTTCCTTGGAAAATTGCTGCATCAATGGAAGAGGTTCGGAAGGCAATAGGAAATCAATTTATTTCCATCACAAAGAGAGACTTTGTGGACCGATCGAAGGGTAAACATTCATTTTTCTCCTTTCCCTGGTTAAAACATTAGGCACCGGAGTCTCCATGGTGAGCAACACAGATGTGGTCTCTTCCCTCAAGACACTCACAGTATAGACGGGGAGAAAGGCAATTTTGCAAACAAGAGTTGACCTAGTGAGCACCTATAAAAAGGTGCACATTGTGGGAAATGCAGGTGCTGTGGGTGCACAGTAGGACATTCAGCCTAACACTGGAGGAAGAGGTCAGGAAAGGCTTCTTGGGTCCAAAGGACAAGGATGAGCCAGGAGAAGATGGTGGGGTTGAGTTAAGCCTGATGTTTTCAGTTATTTACTGCTGGTTTACCATTTTAAAAACACTTATGTTAAAATCCCTTTTATTAAACTGATATGTGCATAGAGTGAAATCTAATAGTTACCTAAAGGCTTACAGTGAAATAGCAATGACCCCTCCCCCATCCACTCTTGGTCCTACTCCCACTGACTATCAATTTCCATCCTTTCAACTATTTATTCTTATGGGATCCTCCATATTTTACAATCATATCCTCATGCTACTATTTCTGATTCATCAGTCTTAGGCATTATGATTGACTCCAGTTATAGTAACTGAGGATGTGGTCCTCCTACAATTCTTTCAGATGTCCCCTCCATCCGTTCTCTCAATATAATTATATTACAAATTTGGTGTTAATGCAATTGCTAGTGTTTATATTATGATTATGATCATCTGATATATTATAATTATATTAACACTGCTTGGGCTTCCCTGGTGGCTCAGTGGTAAAGAATCCATCTGCCAAAGCAGGAGGCACGAGTTTGATCCCTGAGTCAGGAAGATCCCCTGGAGAAGGAAATGGCAGCCCACTCTAGTATCGTTGCCTGGAAATCCCATGAACAGAGGAGCCTGGCAGACTACAGTCCATAGGGTCACAAAGAGTTGGACGTGACTTAGAGACTAAATAGCCACAACAACAAACACTGCTGAGCCAAATGATATTCTATGGGTATGTTTCCTTTTAGTTCTCTTTTGCTTTTTTTTACCATAGTTAATAATTAACTCTTTTCAAATGCTTAGTTTTCTATGTGCCTGTCACACTCACTGAATCCATTTTTACCTGGTCCAGCATCTCAGTACATCACCTTCTGCTGTGCCTGGTGTCCCTTAATCCAGAGCTTCTTTGGTTCAGTTTTGCTCCAAGAACCTGGCTAGGAAGCGTAATCATGTGACTACCATGAGATTAAGAAGGTGATCCAGGGAATTGTAACCACTCTGTATCCAAGTTTTGACCAAGATCACCTGTTTTCTGCCGTGAGCCTCCATACCAGCCTTCCACTGAACCAATTCCCTCTGACTTTGAGCCTGCTGGAGTTTTGCTGTGTGGATTAGCTCACGTTTTTGTTAACCCCTTCTGCAGTCCCTTCATTTAAGCTTTCTCTACTTTGCTAACTCAATTGCTGCATCTCTATGTGGTTTCCATCTTCTAAAAATGTGTTAACCTCTCCAATCTGCTCTCAGTCTGGTCAAGTGTGGGGAGAGAGGAGTCATTTGCATGGATACCATCCACTGGGTTTCATAGGAAGCACTGCTAATTATTTTACTTCCAAACCCTTCCAATCTGGTCTTTGTCCCCATCTGGTCATTGAAGCTACTCTTGTCAACGTGCCCAATAACCTGGCAGCATGAAATGTCGGTAGCCGCTTGCTCCTTCTTGAAACACTCTTCCTTTGAACTTCTGTGACACCAAACTCTCCTGGTTTCCCCTACTTCTTTGTCTCCTTTTTTTGGTCTTTTTTTCTACTTGACCTCTAACAGAGTTCCTTAGGGTTCCTGGTCCCTTTATAAAAGCAACTCTCCATCATCCTGAGGATTTCTGCATTTGTATCTCTTCCTCAAGTCCTTCCTTGGGCCCCTGATTTTGTGTATTGGGGGATCAAGTAGAGGCCTCATTAGGGTTCCAAGTCATCACCTTCTTCTTCCCCTAGCACTGAACTTCCTGTATCATCTACAGACCCCTGCAATTCCATCACCACATGGCAGCCAGAGACTCTTTCACAGTCTAAACTGGATCGAATACTTCCACTGCTTCTTTTCACTGTCTTCCTTTGCACTTTGAATAAAATCCATGTTCCACTTCCTTCTCTTGGTTCACAAGGCCCTGCAAGCCTGGCCTGGCCCTTGCTTTCCTCTTCACTCCAGCCCTCTCATTCACTAGTCTTCAGCTACATGAGCCTTTTTTCAGTTCCTTTACCATCGCAACCTCTTTCGCACCTTCAGTCAGCACTCAGCCTGCCCTCTCTGCCTGAAAGGTGCAGTTTCATTTTGTCACTCTCTTGACTGCAGCTTAAATGTCACCTTGCCTGTGAGACCTTTCCTAAATTTATCTGAAGAGGCGTGCTGTCATCTTGTTTGTCTGTCGCCTTTGCATTTTGCAGTCATTTGTTGATTGATTCTTGTTTCCTGTTGTTTGTGCTTTACTGTTTCCTCCACTACTCAGTATGACCCCCAAAGCTCTTATTCACTCAGGGCCTAGTACAGTATGTAGCCTCATTCCCTGTAAATATTTGTTGAGGGATGGAGAGAATGTTTGGGAAGTATACTTTCTGAAGCTGGATGGGAACAGAATCAAAAGACCTCCATACTTGCAGATAAAGGGTCATGGAAAAACATGTGAAATGTCAGCATCCTTAAAAGATGTCTTTGAGCTTCCAATTAGAGTTGTGCTTTCTGCAAGCACAAATTACCATTTCCCCATGTGTGGATAAATACCCCAGACCTGTCAAGACTCCCTCCTAAATCTCTCACCTCCATCTGCTTCTTTCCCTCCCCACGGCCACTGCCTAAATTCAGGCTATCATCATCTATCTCTTGGATGACCTCTAATCCACTCCCCTCTCCAACTTTGTCTTCTCAAGTCCATGTCCATACTAGGGTCATAGTAAGTTTCCAGATGTGCCAATTGACATCACTTACCAGCTTAAAACCCCTTCAGTTATATCCCCCTCCCCACCTTTATCCCCAGGATAAAAGCTAAGTGCCTTAAGGTGAATGCTGTACAGTCTGTTCCTTGCCCACCCCCGCAGCATCCTCCAGCTCCCACGACTGCCCCCTACCCTCCAGTTTTACAATGCCTCCTGTAACCTTGTACCCTTTGCCCTCTGCCTCTTCTGTGTGAGGACCTCTCCCTCCTTTTATTTTTAATCTATCTCTGTCCATGTGTGCTCAGTCCCTCATTTGTGTCCGACTCTTTGCAACGTTATGGACCGAAGCCCTCCAGGCCCCTCTGTCCATGGGATTTCCCAGGCAAGAATACTGGAGTGGGTTGCCATTTCCTCCTCTAGGGGATCTTCCTGACCCAGGGATCAAAGCCATGTCTCCTGCGGCTCTTGCATTGGCAGGCAGTTTCTTTACTACTGAGCCACCCGGGAAGCCCTATCTCTGTCCGTAATTGAAGTCTAAATGTAAACTTCATTTCTCTCCCAGGAGTCTTCTCTGATCCCCCAGATTTGGATCAGTGCCCCTCCCATGTTTTTATAGCTCCTGTTCTTTCCTCTTCCACAGCATTTATCAAATAATATTGTGATTCCCTTTTATGTATCTGTTTCTCTATTACTTTAAGCTTCTGAAACACAGAGACTGTGTCTTATCTTTGAATCCTCATTATTGAATTAAGGCCAATGAGTGAGAAGCAGTAGGAGGGGCTTGTTTACACATTCAGGCTTGAGAACTTGGCTTTGATGAATTAGAACGGCAGAACTAGCTTTCCCCGGGCCACAGATTAAGTGCCCATAGTCTTAGTAGTTTTGAACAGTCCTTGCTGTAGATTTACAGGGGCCTTTCTGCAGCCATCATGTGCTATGCGTGCTAAGTTGCTTCAGTCATGTCCAACCCTGTGCGACTGCATGGACTGTAACCTGCCAGACTCCTCTGTCCATAGAATTCACCAGACAAGAATTCTCAAGTGGGTAGTTATTTCCTTCTCCAGAGGATCTTCCCCACCTAGGGATCGAATGTCATGTGCTGTGCTTAGTTGCTCAGTCATGTCTGACTCTTTGCAATTCCATGGACTATCTCAAAGGGGCAGTTTCTCCCTTTGGGCTATAACTACTCTGGTATCACCTTTGTGAAAGTGTGAAAGTGGTAGTCGCTCAGTCGTGTCTGACTCATTGTGACCGCATGGACTGTAGCCCACCAGACTCCTCTGTCCATAGAATTCTCCAGGCAAGAATACTGAAGTGGGTAGTCATTTCCTTCTCCAGAGAACTTCCTCACCCATGGATCGAAGCTGGATCTCCTGCATTGCACATGCATTGTTTACCAACTGAGCCACCAGGGAAGCCCTATCACCTTTACCAACTGGAAAAGAAAACCAGTGGGAATTGGTCTCTTGAGGCACAGGGATAGTCCCTCAGGGTGGGGTTGGCATTGGGTCAGGTTATCGTCTCTGTTGGGACTTCAACAACATTATGGCTGCACTTCAGCACTCATATGGTGTTCCTCAGATCCTTTTGTATAAATGAGTGCCAAGTTTTATAAAGACTATAAAACCATTAGTTAAGGATTAAGAACTAAGAGTTACTGTAAGCATATATCATGTAGGCAGTCACTAGAGTGTGGTTCAGATTAATTACTAATACATAGCGATTATGTTTCTTTTTTCTCTTTTGTTCACTCAATTTAGTAAATATTTAATAAGGTCTATTATGGTGATATGGACTAAGGATCAATGAAGACTTACTCTTTCTCTTCAAAGGAACTCAGAGTAAATCCAGAGCCTGATTTTTTTCATCTCTGGGTCTTCCTCTCCAGTTGCTGTACTTATGGACAAGTCTCTCAAGACCCTTCACAGTGTGGATCCTAACATTCCCCTCCTGCTTCACCCTCAGCTACTGCTCCTCCCTACCCTGCGTTCTTCACATTCACACCAACTAGACTGCCTTTGAGGAATGCACTGTGCATTCTAGCTTCAGTGCTGACCATTCGTCAAAACATACCTTCTGCTGTGTCTGCCTTTCTTTTTTAATTTTTAATTGAAGGATAATTGCTTTACAGTATCGTGTTGGTTTCTACCAAACATCAACATGAATCAGCCATAGGTTTACCCATGTCCCCTCCCACTGTATCTGCCTTTTGATTCTTGCCTTCCTTCCACCTCTGGGTTTCTTTTCTTTTCCTTTTTTAAAAGATTTTTCATGTGGACCATTTTTAAAGTCTTTATTGAATTTGTTACAATGTTGCTTCTGTTTTTTATGTTTTGGCCACGAGGCATGTGGGATCTTAGTTTCCTGACTAGGGATTGAACCTGCACTCCCTGCATTGGAAGGTGAAGTCTTATCCGCTGGGCCACCAGAGAGGCCCCTCCCTCTGGGCTTCTGTAGCACCTTATCCAAAGCTCTGAGTCAGTGATTCTTAAGCATATGGGAAGCTTGTTCACAGTATAAGTGCCTGGGTCCCTCCCACATCTAGAAATGCTCAGTGTCTGGGATGAGGTTCAGCAACCGTCCTAGTAATTCTGATGTATTATCTCCATTTGTTACGGTTGCGAGACATTACATTCTGTATCTGCGTCTCCTGTCTATCTCTCTCTCATCACACTCATTTGAGGTTGTCTTAAGGTCGAACAATGACGTAATTATCTCTAACTTTGGCACAGAACACATGTAGGAACTGAAAGCATTTGCTTTTGAGTTGTAGCTAGGAAAAAGGGATAGACATCTGCAACAAATGGGAATTTGCTTATGAATAAAACTATTAGTAATTCACAAAGTCCGAGTTATATGGATGGTGCTTACTAGCAACAGTGCCAGACGGTTGTCCAAAATATCTTAAGGAGCATCCTGATTTTGGAGCCTTAGAGTTTTCTCCTCTCTATAACCTTATCTTCTCAGGCGGTTTATGAGGTCATTATGAGGGCCATTGAGTACCCATGTCCCCTCTCCCTGCAACCTCTAAATTAAGAGACACCATGCAGTGAAACCCTTTCCCCCTGAGCTGTTCTGGACGGAGATCATTCTTTAAAAAATCAATATTAACTGCTCTTGGGTGCCAGTAGATGACATCACATATTGCTTGATATACAATGTACATTGGAGTCTATTTCCAGAAGACCTATTGAAAAACTATTTTGGAAGAAGAATCAAGGTTAGTGTCAGTAGTAATTAGCACTGTTGTGACATTGCTCATGATACTCCTGTTTTTAATATTTTTGTTCTGATTAAAGCTGGTGTTGTCTGATGTGCCTCTGAACCAACATTTTGTAGCGAGAATTAGGGGTGAGTTCATTCTAAGTGAGATGATGTGATTCTCTCCTTCGTTAATCTGGTAATGCTTGTGGAACCTGGCTTTAGCTAGTGTGTCAGAGGTTTTAACGTTCATATTAGTGAATATTTCTTAGCAGAGTTATTTCCAAAAATAATATTATGACCCACTAATAACAATGATCTGGCCTAACTATCCATCAGTAAGGTCCTTTTTCGAGTGGTTCTTTTCCAGGTAATGGGGATGATGTGTACTGCCCATCTAAGGTTGCTGGATTGGGCAAATAAAAATACAAGATGCTCAATTAAAACTGAATAATGATATTGTGTTAGTGGCTCAGTTGTGTCCGACTCTTTGCGATCCAATGGATTGAAGCCTGCCAAGCTCCTTTGTCTATAGGATTTCCCAGGCAAGGATACTGCATTTGCAGGCAGATTTTTTTTACCATTGGAGCTACCAGGGAAGTCCTAATAACAGGTAAAAAATGAGTACTTATACAGACACAAAATATTATTCATTATCTGAAATTCAAATTTAATTCCACATTTCCATTGCAAGGGCCTTGTGCAGCAACCAAAACAGCAACTACCACAAATTTAACTGAACTCTTATATTTTATATGGCAACCATAGCCCTATCTAAAATTTCTCACTCTGCTTCCTAACCCCAGCCCCAGGGCCTAGGCAGGACTACTGGAGTGAGGCATGCTTTCTGAGTCCATGAAGCAGAAACAAAAGAACACTCCTAACTGATGAACAGTATATTCATTAGAAACTACTTCTGATCATTTTAGCCTATGCTTCCTGTGCCTGATAAAGCAGAAAATTATTTCTTGGTTGGAACGTCCATAAAAAGTACATTGACCATACCTCTAAATGCAAGAAGAGAGGGTTCTGAGTGTGATAAATTGGAAGCTACTGCCAGAAGCAAAATGGAATGAAAATATGATGCTATTTAGAAATATCTTACAAGGAGTAATTATTGCCTTTCATTTGTACCTCCGCCCCAGATCAGAAGGATAAACAGCATTCTCAGATGTTTCTAGAATGGAAAAAGTTAGTTCCCCGACCAGCAGACACAGAATTTCGACGGAATTATCAAATTCCAGCTAAAATTCCTGAGTTACAGGATTTTAGTTTCAAATATGGATGCTACTCGAGCCTACCCATTGCTTCTCAAGGTCTAGGTGAGTACACCTGTAGCTTTTTAAACAATTTTGTAGACTGTTCTTATTCCAAGATTCCTCAATACATTCCACAACACATTTGTAGGGCCTGGGGAGTCCCACAAATAAAGGCTGGGATTCTCTGCTCAGTGACAGTTTCTTGTCTTCCCTTCCCTGTGTCTCTCTAGTCCCTTCTGTGCTGTACAGCCACATGAGGAGCCAAGAGCGCACGAAGAAGCAGTCCATCTACCAAAGTGATTACGGGAAAGCCTACCTGGATTTCTTGATGATTCTGAACTCATTCAGCCCCTCTCAAATCACAGAGTACCTTCAGGGTGTTTCCTACAAAGGTGAGATGAGGTCTCAAGTTACTATTTGATAAATTACAGATCATAATAATACGTGGCTTTCCACCAAATAGAAACTTTGCCAACTTCTAGCCCCTGGTGTTCAATATATATGTATGTGAATACAAAAAGGTAGCACAGTGGTAAAGAATCCACCTGCCATTGCAGGAGATGCAGGTTCGACCCCTTGGTCAGAAAGATCCCCTGGAGGAGGGCATGGGAACCCACTCCAATATTCTTGTCTGGAGAATCCCATGGACAGAGGAGCCTGGAGAGCTACAATCAATGGGGTCACAAAGTGCCAGACGTGACTGAGCATGCATGCAACATATATAATTTTGTGTAAACCTCAACCCATTGAAAATAAATTTTTCTTCAAAGAGGCCCCAGTGAATATATCCCCACTTATTAAAAAGAAAACATCTAGCTTTTCACTTACTTCTGATCTCACTTGGCTGTGGTTGAACTGCTCCAGGGCGACTTCTCTTTTCCTTACGGTTAATTGATTTCTCCAGTGGAAGTCTGTACTCTCTCACAGCTTTGTTTTAGTTTGTGTAGTCTTTATTTCCTGTTTGGTGTTTTTTTTGTGTGTGTGTGACAGTCTTAGGGTACATGCAAATCTTCATGTACCTCATCCTCAAAGAGATAAATGTCATTCAGGACTGGTTGGGTCACTTTCTAGGACACATATTCCTATATCACCAAACTAACATGTTACGTACATTATAAAACATTCAAAGTTAAATGTGAGATCACAAAAACAAATGCAAACTTAGGTGGAGAGTAACTCAGGCATGCACGCGCGTGCGCGCACACACACACCCTGATCTCGAGCCCTTGGGTGGCATTTGTCACACTGAGCACAAGGACAGGTAACATCACTTGCATTCTTCCTTTCTCTTAGTTTTGGCTGCATAGATGGTAATTTTTAGGAGTGACAAAGCTTTATAGCTCCACCAGGTACAATTTAAAAATATGTAATTAGGATTAGGGGACCATAGATGTTCATAACCAGACAAGACTCCTTCAATTTCCAGATGAGGAAATGGAGGCTGGGGAGAGAGGGGCCTCCCATGGTCAGTTATCACTCAAAGACTGCAAAGCCTACCAATACTGGTGGGCAGAAAAGCAACCCTGGCTTTCATGAAACTTTTGGAACAAAAGTCTCTACTGTTTTGTTTATCATCGCATCACCCAGAACAAGCACTGTCTAGGTGCTTCACAGATAGCACTCTTCATCCATTCCAGCAACTGTGCTGGGTAAGTACCAGTACCTTGATTCAGAGATGAGGCAACGGATGGATAGAGATGACAGATGTACGTCCTGTGTGCTCAGTTGTGTCTGATTCTTCGCAACCCCATGGACTGTAACCTGCCAGACTCCTCTGTCTAGGGAATTTTCCAGGCAAGAATACTAGAGTGGCTGCACAGAACAAAAGCCTAAGTCTATTTCATTCCACAATCCACGCTTTTTCCGGGAAGTCTTGCTGACCCCTTGAATATTGTTTGCTCTTCTTAGTCAATAATTACATTCAAGAGATGTTGAATATTGAAGAGTCTTTTTAGCTATTAGACATAATAACTTTGATTATCGTGATTCTTTTGATCTCATTGAATTCATATTTAGAGTACTATTGTCAGATATTTGTCTCCTTAGAAATTTCTCTATTTAGCCCTGAAATAGTTAAGTGGAAAATTTCATCCTGTTTTTCTTCATAATTTTCAGAAAGGCAGATTCTTGATCGCTTTATTCGTTCTTACTGTGATGCAGGCCAAGGGATGGATAAAAAAGAAAAATAGTTCAAATGAAGAACATCTGAAAGTAACTGAGTTGTTTTCTCAATAATCAAGAAAAAATAAGATCCAAATTGTTCTGAATTATAATTTCATCATGATTTTGTGTAATTTTGTTTGTTTTATTTTTAAACAATAAAATCATTTAAGGCTGAAAATCACCCCTTGCCTCCCAACCTATTCCCACCCGATTTTAACTGTATCCAGTGGGTTTTGATATAATGTTTTTTCACCATTCTCTTTTGGATACTTACTTTGTGTCTTCAATTCTGGTTTCCTCTTTGAACCAGGAATTATGTGGAAGAGTTTTCTTAATTTTTCAATAATTAGGGGATTTAAAAATTCATTATTGTTGATTTTGAATTTGAAAGTTAAAAAACAAATCTCTGCTTTGGGAAAATTAGCAAACATTTTTTATGCCAAGTATAAGAATGATTTGTGTATTACATGAATAGCAGAAGAAAAAATGTATAGTTAATTGTATTTTTAAGCCACTTCTTTGTCTTAATTGTTTAACTGTCATATTCTGAGGCAAAAATATTAAAAACATTCCACAATAGAAGTGTTTTCATCAATGTCTCCTAGTATTTCTGGGATTTTTTGCTACATATTTTTGGCTCCTATGTTGTTTATCAGTGCTTATGACTTATACAGAGCTTCTTCATTTTCCTATTACCTGTTATTCTTCTTTAACCATGTTAATGGTTTTGACCTTGAATTATGTTTTAATTTATATTCATGTTGCCATTCATGCTGGGTTTGTTTTTTCTGTGCATTAACTTAATTCCAAATTTCTCTCTCTCTCTTTTTTTTTTTTTTTTGCTGTTTATGTCTTTCTTGGTGTACTGGGGACTGTAGCTGTGGCCCACGAGTAATTTTATATGGATTCTTTCTCAGTTTAGTGTGTGCAGTGGGACTTCCTGTCCTCCCAGCACTCTCCAGAGCAGGGCCTATATTCCATCAGGATCTTGAACCAAATATTAAACATTGAAGAGCCCTTTTTTCAATGAATATTTATTGAACACCTTTTATTGCCAGGCAGTGTTGTAGGTCTTGGGGATATACTAGCAGTGAAAAGACATACATGGAGCTTGTATTGTGGAGAGAGGGACAGATAATAAACAAGTGAAAAAGAACAGGAGAACTACAAAGTGTAAGTGCTACACACAGCATAGGGCTTCCCTGGTCCCTCAGATGGTAAAAAATCTGTCAGCAATGCAGGAGACCTGGGTTCAATTCCTGGGTCAGGAAGATCCCCTGGAGAAGGAAATGTTGGAGAAGATTACCTGCTCCAGTAATCTTGCCTGGAGAATTCCATGGACAGAGGAGCCTGGCAGGCTACACAGTCCATGGGGTCACAGAAAAGTCACACACGACTGGGCAACTAAGCATGCACGCAAACACACACAGTGTAAGAAGTGTTGTGATAGTCCAAGGCTCCTATAAGGAGGCCTGGTTTAAGCTGACCCATTAAGAAGAGGAAGGGCCAGCCGTGCTAAAAGATGAGCAATAGCTTTCCAGGCTTGGGGAACAGCAAGCCATCCAAGTAGGAAATAACTTGAAGTGTTTCTCAAAGTGTTCTGGAAAGAGTCAGAAGGCAGAGTGGCTGAAGCATAGTCGGCTGGGGACATGGAGCAGAGGGTCTGTCAGACAAAAGAGGTCAAGGAGTCAGGAGTCAGATCATGCATGGAGAGAGTGTCATCAGCTCTTGAGAGCATGGGCTCTCTTGTTCTAGTTTCTGTGTTCCAGAATAGTCAATAAACTTTTGCTAGTACAAGTTGTGTATACCTGTGAACGTGGTTTGGTTTTATGTTAACCCACTTCCTCAGACTGTGCTAACAAAGCTTCGCCTGAGGCTGAAGGTTTCATCTCTCCAGACATATTATAGCTGGATCTTCAGCTTTCCACCATCCTCCTTTCCACAAAGGTCCATCTAGTCAAAGCTTTAGTTTTTCCAGTAGTCGTGTATGGATGTGAAAATTGGATTTAAAAAAAAAAAAGAAGGCTGAGTGTCAAAGAACTGATGCTTCTGAACTGTGGTGTTGGACAAGACTCTTGAGAGTCCCTTGGACAGCAAGGAGATCCAACCAGTCAATCCTAAAGGAAATCAATCCTGAAGATTCATTAGAAGGACTGATGCTGAAGCTGAAACTCCAATACTTTGGCCACCTGATGCTGAGAGCCGACTCATTAGAAAAGACCCTGATGCTGGGAAAGATTGAAGAGGGCTCCAGCCCCTGGGAGTCCCAAATGGGATCACTGACCTCTTTTTTAAATTTTTTTGGCCAAGTTGCCTGGTTTATGGAATCTTAGTTTCCCAACCAGGGATTGAAACTGGGCCCTCAGCAGTGAAAGTGCAGAGTCCTAACCACTGGAGAACTAGGGAATTCCTGATCCTTGACTTCTTAAATGAATTTTTTTTAATTTACAGATATTAAATTTGACTCATCGTGCTGTGACATTCTATGGACTTTTACAAAGGCATAGTATCATGTGCTTATTCCAGTATCATACAGAATAGGTTCGCCACCCTAGAATATCCCCTATCTGTGCCTAATCCACCCTTCTCCCAAACCTCCCTTTACTTCTTCGGAGATAGTTTTGGTGGTCTAAGGGCAGCACAGGCAAGAAAGCCTATATCACCTCCATTGCCTGCAGCAGACAACCAGATGGTTTGCCATCCCTGTGACTGGAGACAGAAAAGCATCCTACCTCCAGAACTGCAGAACAGGTAAATGACTGCCACCCTAGAACTACAAATGCTACTTAAGCACAGTATTGGGATGCACTCTTTGATAGACTTTTTCTTTGGGCACCGTGGTAAACTGAAGTATCACCCCCTATTTCTTCATGTCTCTCTGTTTCCACATTCTTGGCTATGTAACTTTGCAAACCCTCCTACTAAAGATGGGAGGTGTTTCCCCAGATTTTGACTATGAACTTAGTCATGTGACTCGCTTTAACCAATGAGATGTTAGCAGACCCAGGTTCTGGCCACCCACTGGTCCCAGGAGGAGGATGAGAAGTGTGGGGAGGAGAGCTGCTGATATGGTCTATTTGCATCTTCCCAGATTCTTCTGAAAATGATTGCAGCCACAGAATTAAAAGACAATTGCTCCTTGCTATGACAAACCTAGACAGCATATTAAAAAGCAGAGATGTTACTTTGCTGACAAATGTCCGTCTAGTCAAAGCTTTAGTTTTTTCAGTAGTCATGTATGGATGTGAAAGTTGGACCATAAAGAAGGCTGAGTGCTGAAGAACTGATACTTCTGAACTGTGGTGTTGGACAAGACTCTTGAGAGTCCCTTGGACAGCAAGGAGATCAAACCAGTCAATCCTAAAGGGAATCAATTCTGAAGATTCATTGAAGGACTGATGCTGAAGCTGAAACTCCAATACTTTGGCCACCTGATGCTAAGAGCCGACACATTAGAAAAGACCCTGATGCTAGGAAAGATTGAGGGCAGGAGGAGAAGGGATTGACAGGAAGAGATGGTTGGATGGCATAACTGACTCAATGGACATGAGTTTGAGCAAGCTCTGGGAGTTGGTGATGGACAGGGAAGCCTGGTGTGCTGCAGTCCACGGGGTTGCAGAGTCAGACATTATTGAGCAACCGAATGACAACAACAAAGATTCTTCTATTGAAATCCTAATCCCCAAAGTGATGGTATTAGGAGGTGGTACCGTTGAAGGTGACTAGATCTTAAGGCAGAGCCCTCATGATTGGGATTAGTGCCCTTATAAAAGAGACCCCAGCGAGCTTCCTTCTGCCACACAAGACACACAGAGAAAAGATGGCTATCTGAGCCAGAAAGTCCTCACCAAACACCAGACCTGTTCGTGCTGTGATCTTGGCATTTCCAGCCTCCAGAACTATGAGAAACAAATGTTTGTTGCTTAAGAACTACCCAATTTACAGTGTTTTGTCATAGCAGCCCAAATGGACTAATACAGTTACCCTAGCTGATCTACCCTTGTGATCCACAAAGTGAGAGATAAATGCTTTCTGTTGCATGCCACTGAGATGAGTATTGCAATGGCTAACAGTGGCGCTAGTGGTAAAGATTCTGCCTGCCAATGCAGGAGATGTGAGAGACTCAAGTTCCATCCCTGGGAAGATCCCCTGGAGAAGGAAAAGCAACCCACTCCAGTATTCTTGCCTGGAAAATTCCATGGACAGAGGAGACTGTCGGGCTACAGTTCTTGGGGTCATGGAAAGTCAGACATGACTGAGCACACAGACACACACACATACACAGAGGTAACTGATAGGGTCACAGGATTTATTTAGATGAGACTTCTCTGAAACCCTCGAAATGAAAAGTTTGGTAGAATCCATTTTTCCTCTTAAAAATATTAAATCTGATCACCACTGACACATGTGCTTAAATAGAGATTTTTTTTAAGACAGGAGAGAGTGGTTGTGGTCCTCTCGTTATTTTAAAATCTGCGAAGGCACTTTAAACCTTGAACACTACAAAAGTTCTCATGCGGCCAGTGGCCACTACTTATTCTAGTGTGCCAAAGGATGTGAAAGAGTGCTTTAATACGGTTCCTTTTTTCAGAGCAGATTGTCAAGACAGATCAGTCAATGTACATGATGTGAGTTAATTATGTAGCACCATTACCTTCGCTATTGTATTTCAAAGAGAGCAGTGTTTCAACACAGAAAATTATTCTGAAATTTTTTCTCTTCTGGTATCCCCTGATGGCTCTTTTGATTCTCTTTCTAACCTCCTGCAAACCTCACTACCCGCCCCCAGCTACACACACACACACACACACACACATCCAATCCAAAAAAGTATATATAGCAGATTTCCATGCTTTCCCAAAACATCCATTCTTTGCTTTTAACCTCTTGAAAAAGCTGTTCTACAAATAAGTTTAAAATTGTTCTGTTTCGTTAAAAAATGCTTTCACAAATAGAAGAGTAGAAAAATAATATTACTTTAAACTGAAGACATGACTTCCCTGGCTGTCCAATGGTTAGGATTCTGTGTTCCCAGTACAGGGGACAGGAGTTTGATCCTTGGTCCAGGAACTAGACCTGGCACAGCCAAATAAGTAAATGTTTTAAAAAATAATATAGTGGGTTTCATATATGTATAATGAAAGGTAAAAGTCACTCAGTCATGTCTGATTCTTTGTGACCCCATGAACTGCAGCCCGCCAAGCTCCTCTGTTCATGGGATTCTCTAGACAAGAGTACTGGAGTGGGTTGCAGGAGCTTCCTGACCAGGGATCAAAGCTGGGTCTCCCACATTGCAGGCAGATTCTTTACCGTCTAAGCCACCCGGTCTCCCATACATATAATACACCATGTAAATATATAATATGATGTTGAATTCAGGAGTAGGAAGAAAAATACAGCAGGCTAAGGATAGAGAGGCATGAGAGTTGCTATTTTTTTTTTCATGTTTTAATAAACACTTCGTCTTTTTGTATTGCTTTTTTTTTCATCACAATAATAGAAATATAACATCATATATCACTGTAAAACACATTTCCACATAAATGCTGATAAGCACAAAATATTTTTCATCATTTACATTTTAACTGTAATAATATATGGCAGAATTAAAGCTGCATCCATCATGTGTTTAACTCACCTTGCTGTAATGAATTTTTAAATGTAATGGTTTCTGTCGCAAAGTAAAATCGTACATAATGTCTAGTGACACAGTACGCTGGTGGATGGGTGGATTTGGAAAATGGAAATGCAACTTCATTTTTAATTAGATTTATAAACTTGACCACCTCTACCTCCAGCCAGCTTCCCAACCCTCCCTCCCACCACCATTATTTATTTATTTATTTATTTTAAAATGAGGCTTTTAATTAATGTTTGACAGAGCTGATTCAGGTTGAATAGACTAAATTTCTTTAAACAAACTTACTTATACTCCAGAGCCCTTTAAAAACTTAATAGCATTTATACATTGAAGGTATTTGATTTTCCTGTAACTAGCACTTCAAATGCAACAAGCATTTGAAGCAACAAGCATTTGACCCAACAAGTAAAACTTTCTACAGTTCATAACTTTTATAAATAAAATAAATGTACAGTGAATAAGTTCTCTGAAATATTTCAATATTTCTGCAGGTTTAGTAACATCATAAAATACATTTCAACTAAAATTCACAAATCTAAAAACCTGTTAGGTATTTTTAGGCGTTTTAAGTTGGAAATGAAGACCAATGTTACATCGTAATATGCCAATTACAAATAGTACTTCAAATAGCAAATACTACAGTTTGTCCCAAACTTTAAAAACTATTCATGAACTCAGCACTGAACTATTGATGGCTATGAGAATTGTTTCCTAGCCTTTTTGAAAATTTCAACCCATTTACGTTTAAGGTAATTATTGATAAGTACGATCCCGTAGCCATTTTCTTTATTGCTTTGGGTTCAAGTTTATACACTCTTTCTGTGTTTCCTGTCTATAGAAGATCCTTTAGCATTTGTTGGAGAGCTGGTTTGGTGATGCTGAATTCCCTCAGCTTTTGCTTGTCTGTAAAGCTTTTCATTTCTCCTTCATATTTGAATGAGATCCTTGCTGGGTATAATAATCTGGGCTGTAGGGTATTTTCTTTCATCACTTTAAGTATGTCTTGCCACTCCCTTCTGGCCTGAAGAGTTTCTGTTGAAAGATCAGCTGTTATCCTTATGGGAATCCCCTTATGTGTTATTTGCTGCTTTTCCCTTGCTGCTTTTAATATTTGTTCTTTGTGTTTGATCTTTGTTAATTTGATTAATATGTGTCTTAGAGTATTTCGCCTTGGGTTTATCCTGTTGGGGACTCTCTGGGTTTCTTGGACTTGGGTGATTATTTCTTTCCCTATTTTAGGGAAGTTTTCAACTATTATCTCCTCAAGTATTCTCTCATGGTCTTTCTTTTTGTCTTCTTCTTCTGGGATTCCTATGATTCGAATGTTGGAGCGTTTAACATTGTCCCAGAGGTCTCTAATATTGTCCTCATTTCTTTTAATTCGTTTTTCTTTTTTCCTCTCTGTTTCATTTATTTCTACAATTTTATCTTCTAGTTCGCTAATCCTGTCTTCTGCCTCTGTTATTCTATTGTTTGTTCCCTCCAGAGTGTTTCTGATCTCATCTATTGCATTATTCATTGTATATTGACTCTTTTTTATTTCTTCTAAGTCCTTATTAAATCTTTCTTCCATCTTCTCAATCCTTTTCTCCAGGTTATTTATCTGTAACTCCATTTTGCTTTCAAGATTTTGAATCATTTTCACCATCAAAATTTGAAATTCTTTATCAGGTAGATTCCCTATATCTTCTTCTTTTGTTTGTGTTGGTGGGCAATTATCTTGTTCCTTTACTTGCTGGGTATTTCTCTGCCTCTTCATCTTGCTTATATTGCTTTGCTTGGGGTGGCCTTTCCCTCTTCTTGCAGTTTGTGGAGATCTCTTTATTATGTAGTTTCTTCGCTGTGTGTGGGGTTGGACGGGTGACTTGTCCGGGTTCCCTGGTTAGGGAGGCATGTGTCAGTGTTCTGGTGGGTGGAGCTTGATTTCTTCTCTTTCCTTTAGAAGACAATGGCTGCTTTTCTGGGAGCCTGATGTCCTCTGCCAGTATTCAGAAGTTGTTTTGTGGACTTTACTCCGCATTCAAATGTTCTTTTGATGAATTTGTGGGGAAGAAAGTGGTCTCGCCGTCTTATCCCTCCGCCATCTTGTTCCTTCCTCCCCAGAACACTGGATTCTTATATTCCACTTGATCGTGGAGTACCTCTTCCCAGCTGCTCCAGCAAGGCGCAGCCGCTGTACCTTACCTTGGACGAGGGGTATCTCCTCAAGGCCGCCCCTCCTGCTTTGAATGTGGATCAGCTCCTCTCGGCCCTCCGGTGCCCAAGCAGCCACCGCCTCCTGGACGTGGTACAGCTCCTCTCGGCCACCGCCCTAACCCTGGGTGCGGGGCAGCTCCTCTCAGCCACGATTCTGCACGTGGTCGGTTGCGCCGGGAGCCGGGCGTCTCTCGCGCCTGCGCCGCCGGGAGCCGGGCGTCTCTCGCGCCTGCGCCGCCGGGAGCCGGGCGTCTCTCGCGCCTGCGCCGCCGGGAGCCGGGCGTCTCTCGCGCCTGCGCCGCCGGGAGCCGGGCGTCTCTCGCGCCTGCGCCGCCGGGAGCCGGGCGTCTCTCGCGCCTGCGCCGCCGGGAGCCGGGCGTCTCTCGCGCCTGCGCCGCCGGGAGCCGGGCGTCTCTCGCGCCTGCGCCGCCGGGAGCCGGGCGTCTCTCGCGCCTGCGCCGCCGGGAGCCGGGCGTCTGAGAGTTGCTATTTTAATGAGGGTGGTCTGGAAGACCTCTCAACACTGCACTGAACCACTTGTGACAGAAGTGAGGGAGCAGGGGAGAAGTTTGTGGCTGTATGGAGAAAGGACTTCTAGTTAGAGGGAACGAGGGCAGAAACCCTTTGTGTTTTAAGAGAAGGGCAAGGTGGCCCTGGGGAAGCAAGGCAAGAGCAGTAGGAGATGAGGTCAGACATGTAGAAGGGCAGGTCAGGGAAGCTTAAGGTTATGAATTTTACTTTGGATGATATGAAAAGCGGACAGATATTTGAGCCAAGGGTTGCTGCTGCTGCTAAGTCACTTCAGTCGTGTCCGACTCTGTGTGACCCCATAGACGGAAGCCCACCAGGCTCCCCCGTCCCTGGGATTCTCCAGGCAAGAACACTGGAGTGGGTTGCCATTTCCTTCTCCAATGTGTGAACATTGTCCAATTTTTGTTTTTAAAAGATCACTCTCTACATAGAATATTTTGTACTGGGTAGGCTGAGTGACAAAGAATTGATGCTTTTGAACTGTGATGCTGGAGAAGTCTCTTGAGAGTCCCTTGGACTGCAAGGAGATCAAACTAGTCAATCCTAAAGGAAATCAATCCTGAATATTCATTGGAAGAACTGATGCCGAAGTTGAAGCTCCAATACTGTGGCCACCTGATGCAAAGAGCTGACTCATCGTGAAAGACCCCGATGCTGGGAAAGACTGAGGGCAGGAGGATAAGGGGATGACAGAGGATGAGATGATTGGATGGCATCACAAACTCAATGGACATGCACTTGAGCTAGCTCCAGGAGATACTGAAAAACAGGGAAGCCTGGTGTGCTGCAGTCCATGGGGTTGCAAAGAGTCAGACACAACTTAGTGACTGAACAACAGGGCAGAAATGAAAACAGGGAGACCAATCAGGATGTATAGCCAAGGTCCAGGTGAGAAACACGGTGGTTTGGACTTGGAGGTGTTGGTGGAGGAAGTGAGGAGTGGCTGGAATCTGGAGACACTTCAAAGGTAGAATCAGTAAGATTTGTTGGTAGACTGGACGTGTGTTTGGGAGGGGTAGGAAAGGAGATGACTCCAAGGGTTTTTCCCTTAAACAACTGGAAAAAATGGAGCTGTTATCTGAGATAGGGCAGTTGGAGGAGGTGTGAGATTGGGTTCCATTTTGGACTGTGGAATGCACCCACATATAATTACTATTAACGGCAAGATGATAAGGGGCTTCCCAGGTGGCTCAATGGTGGTGAATCCACCTGCAATACAGGAGACATAAAAGATGTGGGTTCGATCCCTGGGAGGGGAAGATCCCCTGGAGGATGGCATGGGAACCCACTCCAGTATCCTTGCCCAGAGAATCCCATGGACAGAAGAGCCACGGGGTCTCAAAGAGTCGGACACCACTGAAGTGACTTAGCATGCAAGATGATAAGACAGCATTTTAAATACTGGAGTTATTTTCCTCTTTTTTCACTCTCTGGTATTGTCTTCCCACCCCTTCTCCCGGCTTTATGTTAGCATCAGTTACCTTCTGGTGTGATGGGATTAACACACCCCGGGGAGGAAGGGAAAGAGGAGGAACGTACCCAGGTACTCCAGTTACAAATCCCAGGCACAGTGAGGTGCAAGCCAGTGCCGCGGGTACAGCTCAGCAGCACTGGCTGCTCCCAGCAAGAAAGTAGCAAGATTTTCTTCACCTGGCATCCCTTTGATCATCAGTAACTGCCCTTGGGGGCCAACCAGACACCATTCTAATCAGCACAGGAGTCCCTGGCAGGTTTGGCCGCCTGATACCATGAGCTGGAGAAGACGAAGAGCAGGTACTGCTTTGGGAAGGTTAGAAACATCTCATGCTGACAGGTAAGGAAACATTCTCTTCATTCTTTGCTTTTCTCTTTTTTAAAATCTTGAAGAATTTTCTAGAATTTTGCTTGCGAGTACAGGCAGAGAGCTGTTTGCAGTAAAAATAGGTATTATAAAGTAACTATTTACGTTGTCAAGGAAGCCGGTTTTGCTCCTCAGAAGGAAGGTAAAGGGAAGTTGGTCCCATTCACTGTGCAGTCTGACCACATGCCCCCCCAACCCCCGCAGCCTGGCACAAACATGGGATGCAGCAATGCCCCAGGTTTAGTGTACTCGACTGTTGCTATGGAATTTTGTCCCTGCAATCAGAGCCTCTGCCTTGATAACTTAATTGCACTTAAAAAAAAAAACAACCTTGAATTTGAGTAAATCCTGAGAATATCATGAGGGCTTTTGATTAATGTAAAATTAAAGCTCTTTCAGAAGCATTAATTGAATAAAAAGAACACTATTCAAAGAGCTTAAAGGACAGCCTAAACCATTTGAAGATATACAGTCATTATCTTAAAATCTGGTTAATTAAGGTACTAAGTGTCACCAAACATTTTTACTTCAAGCACTTTATTTGTATTTAAATCTCTATCTCATTTCTTGTTGTCCTAACCCTTCGGTATCTATTTCTTCCTTCCTGTGTTGCCCTATTCTGAATCTTTTCCAAGTTAGCTGGAAAACAAACTCTAGACTATTTCCAGCTCAGTTATTCTCAGCATCCTTCCTACTGACCAAGTGAGGATAACATGTCATAATTAAGTGATCCATTTCTTCTGAGATGACTGAGATAAAATATGCTTTTAGCTTGGCAGAAGAATTTGGTTTTTGACTGTTTAAAGAAATAAACTGTAAGCATAATATTAAATTAGCATTGAATGACAAAGAATACACAAAAAAGATTGGGAAATTGCTAGTCCCCCCCAATAAGGTAGAAGAAACCATTAAGTTCTGAGCTGAATATCACCCTCAAGCCCTTGGCATAATCGTACTACTAGAGGGCATGAGCCACCTTGCTCTGTCGTGTGAAATCATGAGTATTATCTAGGATGCTTAGAGCTACGCACAGGTCATGGAAGACCCACAATGCCTAAACCTTTAGAAAAATGATTATCTTGCAAAATAAATCTGTTGCTAAGGAGAGCTCCAAATTTGGTCAATCCAACAATTCAAAGATGTCATTTAACACAGATATCCTTTGCATCTTTATTGTTTGGGCTTTGAGGCTCACATTTGTCCTGGTTGCAAGAGGGCTGCAGAGTCTCCATCCAGAGGCCACATCTGGGGCATGAGAGGATCCTTCACATGGGAACTTTACCCAAAGCTACCCAGTGGACTTTCACTCACACCTGATTGGCCAAAGTTGTATCACATGCTCATGACTAACCCAAACCAGCAAGGAGGGTGATTACCATGGATGTCTTAGGCCTTATGATTCACACCTGCCCCTGCCCCGCCCCCCATAAGACTGGAGAGAAGACCTCCAACAGGTCTTGAGAGGGCATGACCTCCAAGAGGTCTTGAGAAGGCATGACCCCCAAGACCCAAACAAAGCAGAGTTTCAGCAGCAGCGGAGGGTGGGGGAGATGGCTGCTCGGAGGGAATGACAAGCAGACACCAACATTGTCCACCCTCATCTATGGTTTTCTTCCTATCCCCCTAGCTGCACCATTACAGCCCTCATCCTTACTCCTCTTCTCTCTGCCTGTCCTTGAAATGCTGGGATCCTTATCACTCAACTGGGCCCTCTTCTTTTCCTGATGTTTGTTTTCTGCTCAGTCTTGTGGTATTAAATGCCATCTACATGGGAAATAGATGGAAAAACAGTGGAAACAGTGTCAGACTTTATTTTTTTGGGCTCCAAAATCACTGCAGATGCTGATTGCAGCCAGGAAATTAAAAGACGCTTACTCCTTGGAAGGAAAGTTATGACCAACTTTGATAGTATATTAAAAAGCAGAGACATTACTTTGCCAACCAAGGTCCATCTAGTCAAGGCAATGGTTTTTCCCGTGGTCATGTATGGATGTGAGAGTTGGACTGTGAAGAAGGCTGATCGCCGAAGAATCGATGCTTTTGAACTGTGGTATTGGAGAAGACTCTTGAGAGTCCCTTATACTGCAAGGAGATCCAACCAGTCCATTCTAAAGGAGATCAATCCTGGATGTTCATTGGAGGGACTGATGCTGAAGCTGAAACTGCAATACTTTGGCCACCTCATGCGGCGAGTTGACTCACTGGAAAAGACTCTGATGCTGGGAAAGGTTGGGGGCGGGAGGAGAAGGGGACGACCGAGAATGAGATGGCTGGATGGCATCACCGACTCTGTGGACATGAGTTTGAGTGAACTCCGGGAGTTGGTGATGGACAGGGAGGCCTGGCGTGCTGTGATTCATGGGGTCGCGGAGAGTCGGACATGACTGAGCGATTGAACTGAACTGAACTGAACATGCTGAAAAAAGAAAGTGAAAGTGTTAGCTGCTCAGTTGTGTCTGACTCTTTGCTACTCCATGGACTGTAACCCACCACACTCGTCTGTCCATGGAATTCTTCAGGCAAAAATACTGGAGTGGGCTTTACACCTGTGTCTCTTTTGCTGTCTTGTCTATAGGGTCATCATTACCATTTTTCTAAATTCCATATATATGTGTTAGTATACTGTATTGGTGTTTTTCTTTCTGACTTACTTCACTCTGTATAATGGGCTCCAGTTTCATCCACCTCATTAGAACTGATTCAAATGCATTCTTTTTAATAGCTGAGTAATATTCCATTGTGTATATGTACCACAGCTCTCTTATCCATTCATCTGCCGATGGACATCTAGATTGCTTCCATGTCCTGGCTACTGTAAACAGTGCTGTGATGAACACTGGGGTACACATGTCTCTTTCAATTCTGGTTTCCTTGGTGTGTATGCCCAGAAGTGGGATTGCTGGGTCGTATGGCAGTTCTATTTCCAGTTTTTTAAGGAATCTCCACACTGTTTTCCATAGTGACTGTACTAGTTTGCATTCCTACCAACAGTATAAGAAGGTTTCCTGTTCTCCACACCATCTCCAGCATTTATTGTTTGTAGACTTTTTGATAGCAGTCATTCTGACCGGCGTGAAATGGTACCTCATTGTGGTTTTGATTTGCATTTCTTGATAATGAGTCATACTGAGCATCTTTTCATGTGTTTGTTAGCCATCTGTATGTCTTCTTTGGAGAAATGTCTGTTTAGTTCTTTGGCCCTGGACTCTGTTTGAGAGGGCAAGGGTGGGATGATTTGAGAGAATAGCACTGCAACATGTATATTATCATATGTGAAACAGATCGCCAGTCCAGGTTCGATGCATGAGACAGGGTGCTCAGGGCTGGTGCACTGGGATGACCCTGACAGATGGGATGGGGAGGGAGAAGGGTTGTGTTCAGGATGGGGAACACATGTACATCCATGGGTGATTCATGTCAATGTATGGCAAAAACCACTACAATATTGTAAAGTAATTCAGTTCAGTTCAGTTCAGTTCAGTCACTCAGTCATGTCCGACTCTCCGCGACCCCATGAATCACAGCACGCCAGGGCCTCCCTATCCATCACCAACTCCCGGAGTTCACCCAAACTCATGTCCACAGAGTCGGTGATGCCATCCAGCCATCTCATTCTCTGTCGTCCCCTTCTCCTCCCGCCCCCAACCTTTCCCAGCATCAGAGTCTTTTCCAGTGAGTCAACTCGCCGCATGAGGTGGCCAGAGTATTGGAGTTTCAGCTTTAGCATCAGTCCTTCCAATGAACACCCAGGATCGATCTCCCTTAGAATGGACTGGTTGGATCTCCTTGCAGTCCAAGGGACTCTCAAGAGTCTTCTCCAACACCACAGTTCAAAAGCATCAATTCTTCGGCGATCGGCTTTCTTCACAGTCCAACTCTCACATCCATACATGACCACGGGAAAAACCATAGCCTTGAATAGACGGACCTTTGTTGGCAAAATAATGTCTCTGCTTTTTAATATATCATCAAGGCTGGTTATAACTTTCCTTCCAAGGAGTAAGCGTCTTTTAATTTCATGGCTGCAATCAGCATCTGCAGTGATTTTGGAGCCCAAAAAAATAAAGTCTGACACTGTTTCCACTGTTTCCCCATCTATTTCCCATGAAGTGATGGGACCAGATGCCATGATCTTCGTTTTCTGAATGTTGAGCTTCAAGCCAACCTTTTCACTCTCCTCTTTCACTTTCATCAAGAGGTTTTTGAGTTCCTCTTCACTTTCTGCCATAAGGGTAGTGTCATCTGCATATCTGAGATTATTGATATTTCTCCCGGCAATCTTGATTCCAGCTTGTGCTTCTTCCATCCCAGCGTTCCTCATGATGTACTCTGCTTATAAGTTAAATAAGCAAGGTGACAATATACAGCCTTGATTAGCCTCCAATTAAAATAAATAAATAAATTTTTTTAAAAAAGAATATTGGAGTGGGTTGCCATGCTCTTCTCCAGGGGATCTTTGTGACTCAGGGATTGAACCCAGGTCTTCTGAATTGCAGGCTGATTCTTTACCACTTGAGCCACCAGGGAAACCCCAGTCTACATGCTGGCAACTCTTCCAATGGATATCCTCTGCCCAGACCTCTCTCCTCTGAGCTCTATGCTGTACATCTAACTGCCCACCTGACAGCTCTACATGTCTCAGAAGCATCTCAAACATATGCACATAAAACTGAACTTTTCATTTTCTCTCAAATCAGTCCTTCCCCAGGTTGTTCCATCTTGGTAAACAGCACTTCTACGTGCCCTGTGTCTCAGAACAAATGTCTAGGAGTGAGGCTTGACTCTTACCCTCCCTAACTGCCTATCACAGCCATGCTTCTTCTATTCAACAGGGCATCTAGCACTTCACTACTGCAGCTGGTGTCCAGCCCACAGTAGGTGCTCCATAAATGTTTCATGAAAATGATTGAGTGTGCTTGTGTGTACATCCCTAGATTGAAGAGTGGAAATGTAGAGGTTTATAAAGAGCTTGAGGGTAATAACAACCCAAGCTGTAAGATCAAAGATAAAAGTGTTCATTTAGGGACAGATTGAAAGGAACAATGACAGTGCTTTCTGAGAGTTACCATGACACTCTTCCTCTCTAATCAGACACAAGCCCACTAATCTTTTGGCAGGACTTCCATGAGCACTAAAGGAGGAAAGATGAAACCTTCCAATTTACTTGGAGCTTCTCTCAGGTGCACTGGTCTCCTCATGACTCCTGATAACAATGCCATTGTTGATGGCACAATGCACAATGAGAGACCAAAGTGAATTAAAATTGTGATGTATGATGTGCATTTTCTCCCTAAAGGCTTGTGATCAGTGACAGCTGAAACAGAGAGTGAGGGATGTTGTTCTTTTCTTTTCCAACATTAGTGACACTGATGGCCATGATGTTGAAAGGATGGAAGATTGTAACAGTCAGCTACTGCTGCGTAACAAGCATTTATAAAATCTTGGTGGCAGTGAGGATGTATTTCCCAGACATTTGCAGCTTGGCTGAAGTGGCTCCTCTGGGCTGGGTATGGCTGGGGTAGGGCTTCAAGCCATCAGTCTGGCTGGGTTTGATGGTGGAGGGGTGACTGTTCCACATGTATTCTTTCTGGGTCCCAGCTGAAGTGGCAGCAGCTACCCAAAGGAAATTCTCCTCGCACTGATGACAAAAAGCACAGGTGGGTAAGTGAAAACTCTTGAAGCTTCTTAAAGCATAAGTTCAGACATGGCACACTGCCACTTTGCTAATTAGTCAACACAAGCTGTAAGATCAAGCCCAGAGTCAAGGGCATCACACAATGCTTTTTGTGGGATGATCTACAGAGCTACAGGGCAAGAAAAGTGGATACTGGGAGGAGAGGTGAATTGGAACAATACTTTAATCTACCTGAGTATATACTGCACTTCAAAGAAAACAGAAGAGAAAGCTTGGGTTCAGTGTGAATCGATCAAGTCCAAGGTGGGGTTGCCTCTCCCTCTGCTCCTGTCTGCTTTTCAGTGTACTTCAAACTATACCTTATGGCACCTCTGAAAGGGACTACCCACTATTAGCTCCATCCCTTCCAAATCCATTCCATCTTTTAATCTCTTCAGTAACAGCCAGACTACTTCCCGGGACGGTGCCCTGGATGTTGATTTCATAGGATGGTTGTTATGAGAAGCATTTCATTTCACATCTGCTGACACAATTTGCTGTCTCTCTAAAATTAAAAAAAAGGAGGAGGGGGGAAGAGACTCATACTCTGATGGCTGTAAAGGATAATGAGTAATTTATTCAGAGCTATATACAAATCAGACAACTGTCTTCCAGACAGAATCAATAATATAATTTTAAGCCCACACACATTTATAAATGTGAATGCACCAGTGCAGCTGGGTTGCCATGGGCAACTGGGGCATGCCAGCTCGTGATCTGAAACAGGCCCATGTCTCCCAGCTTGGGAAGCACATTCTGCAGACAGACTCCAGGGGAGCAGAGGATGTTAGTGTTGGCTCTGATCTGGCCACCCCACAAATGCACTCCTGTGACAGTTTGGATTCATTCTCGTCTGAACTGTGCACTTTTTAAAAACTCCTATTTGCACAGGATCTCTTCAGTATCCTTCTGTGTCTGTGTTCAAGCAGGCTGGAGGATGGAGCAGGGAGAGTATGACAGAACTAGAGAAACAAGAAACTCCACCTGTATCTACTGACAGCAAAGGGGGTGCCCAGGTCAGAGTCTGGGAGCAAGCTGGTTGGTCAACTGGAAAGTGGATCTAATGGGTTCAGTTCAGTCTCTCAGTTGTGTCCGACTCTTTGCAATGGTTTAGTCTTCCCCAAAAGAGGGCCTGACCAGTTGTTGATGTATGTTGGTTGGAAAAATAAAAGCAAGAAACAGGAAGGCATGAAGAAGAAACAGAAGGTGGCTTGGGCAAATATAAGCACTGGGAGTGGGGTGACGAGTGGGTAGATCCCATTAAAAGGGCTAAGGGGAGGGGTGGGCACACAGGAAGGACCCATGGTGATTTTATTTAAATATGGCAATAGAAAGTGAAAGTCACTCAGTCACGTCCGACTCTTTGAGACCCCATGGACTATATACAGTCCATGGAATTCTTCAGGTCAGAATACTGGAGTGGGTAGCTATTCCCTTCTCCAGGGGATCTTCCCAACCCAGGGATTGAACCCATATCTTCTGCATTGCAGGTGGATTCTTTACCATCTGAGCCACCAGGGAAGCCCAAATATGGCAACATAAAAGCTAAATTCATCGTCAAAGCAGCCTTAGTCAGCCTGGGCTGCCATAGCAAAATAACTGGCTGGCTTCAACGACAAACATTCATTTTTCACAGTTGTGGAGACTGGAAGCTCAAGCATGGTAGGTCCTGGCTGAGGGTTCTCTTCCTGGTTCGTGGACAGCTGACTTCTCGTCTCCTCACACTGTGAAAAGACCTAAGTTTACATGCCTGCCACGGTGGGGACGTGCCTCAGGTGGGAACAGTGTGAGCTGAAGCTCTTAGATGAGACTAGCATTGGGTGTTCCTGGACTGTGGAGAGACCTGGAAGCCTCAGGGCTTGTGCAAATTGGGTGGGAACCCACCAGCAGAGACTTTTTCTTATCCTTTTTTGGTGAGAACATTTAAGTTATTCTTTCTGAGCAAATTTCAATTATATTAATTACAGTACGGTGTCAACAACTGCACTCACCAGGTTTTCCTTTAGACCCTCAGATCTTATTCACCTTATAATGAAAAGTTCACACCCTTTGACCAACCTCTGCCTATTCCCTCACCCCCAACCCCTGGTAACCACCACCACTCTGCTCTCCATTTCCATGAGTTTGACTTTTGTTTTTAGATTCTACATGGAATTGACACCATGCAGTATTTGTCTTTCTCAGAAAGGCTTGTTTCATTAGCATGACGGTCTCCGGTTTCATTATTCATGTAGTTGCAAATGACAAAATTTCATTCTTTTTTAAGGCTGAATAATATTCTATTAAAAAGATATAATATATATGTGTGTATATAAATATGTTATATATATATATATAATGTTTTCTTTATCCATTCATCCATCAACACTTAGGTTGTTTCCATACCTTGGCTATGGTGACCAGTTCTGCTGTCAACTAGGATCTCTTTGAGACAATGATTTATTTCCTTTGGATATATATATTCCAGAAGTGGAATTGCTGGTTTCGTTATACTATTTTCCATAGTGGCTGCACCAGTTTGCACTCCCACCAAGAGAACACAAGGGTTCCCTTTTCTCCACATAGTTGCCAGCACTTGTTATCTCTTATCTTTTTGATAATAGGCATCCTAACAGATGTGAGATGAAGAGAGTCTTCAAAGTGCAGCAGAGAAATCATAAAAAGACTGACTACCTCACTTTACCAACACAAAAATTAAAGTCACAGAAGTTAAATGATTTGTTCAAGGTCAGAAAACCAGAGAGCGGCGGGTGTGGGGCAGTGGGGAGCCACTGGGCTTCACGCAAAGGGAAGGGGTGAGAACAGCAGGCTGCAGGAAAGTGGATCTGGAATCCAGAAGGGTCAGGGATGAGAGCAGGGAAAGGCAGGGAGCCAGAGGCATCAGCCGGGTTGGGGTCATGATAAGAGAGAGTAACAGGAGCACAGATTGACTTGGTGACTGGGGAGGGAGAGGGAGAAAGAGGAAAATGATGACTAAGCTTCTGAGCTTGAACAGTTTGTCAAATGGTGCCTGTTTCCAGGAAAGTGGAGTAGAAAGAATGATAAAGGACTCGGGCTCTGAGGCTGGTTCAAAGGTGGGGTCATTCCGAGGAAACCAACAGGAACCGTGTACGGCAGGCTGGAACCAAGAGACAGGAGGAGAGACTCTGCCCCCAGTGAGGGCTGCCCTGGGTCTTTAGAAACAGAGAGACTCTCACCTCCTCCTCCTAAATCTCACTGGGTGAGACTGGAGGTCTGGCTCCGGAGTTTGCCCTTGCTTGAATCTCCCTCATTCTTAAATCCTCGGGCCTTATCTTTCCTATTATCGGCCCCAAGCTCTGATCCCCTGTTAAGCTGTGTGCACAATCTCCCCTGCATTACTAACCTTGAGGATCACTCCCTGTGAGCGTGGGCTTCAGTGACATTCACATTTCTGCATGAGAACAAGACGCCCTCCACCCAGGTCTTCTCTGG
Organism: Moschus berezovskii; assembly: GCF_049115385.1. Lineage (NCBI taxonomy): Eukaryota > Metazoa > Chordata > Mammalia > Artiodactyla > Moschidae > Moschus > Moschus berezovskii. The sequence goes on from NC_142472.1 coordinate 56,774,929, forward strand.
GCCCCTTATCCTACAGCAACCCCTGTGGCGACCTCGTTTGACAGACGGCCCCTGCGGTGATGTGTCCAGATCTCTTCTGTGCCCCTGACCTCCATTTCCAATTGCCGGTTGGACCTCTCTCCCTGGATATCTCAACAGGAGCTTCAGTTCAATATGCCCCCAGTGGAATGATTTATCTTAAATTGCGGGTCAGTTTTCCTTTCTGTTTTCCTGATAGCCTCTTCCCATTCTTGTCCTCCAGAATCCTGGTCCCATCTCCCCCAGCCTCCAGAGTCACGGAAGTCTGTTACCAGCCCCCACTCCACACCTCCATTCCCACTGCTGTCTTGGTTCAGGCCTCAGCAGTTCTCTACAAGACTCCTGCAAACTGTCCCTATCCCTCCCAATCTCTCTCCTTCATGCTGCAGAGAGAAGGTTCTTCTTCAAAGGCTTGTTGAGATGGCTTTTCATTTCCTTGAAGACGAAATCCAGCCTCCTAAACATGACACGCACTAGATACACAGGGGTCGGGAGCTGACACCCATTGTTTTATTTGCTCTGTCTTTTCCTGCAAGGCACTGTCCCCTCTAGTCTGCCAGGAAAACTAATACTTATCTTTTTGGTGACTTCTCCTTTGAGAAGCACCTCCCTACCCTGACTAGTCACAGTTAAGTGCTTTCTCTCTGTTTAATGCCAGGGCTCCAACAGACTTGACACTTAACAGAGTATTAAAATTATTGGCTCCCCTAACAGCCCTCTGTTTTGTGTTGATGGTCCCAACGTCTAGCTCAATGTCTGGTATGATCACGAACTTAACAAAGTAGATCAAAGTGAGAGAATGGATGAAGAAATGAAACAGTGCTTCACACCACCATGCCACTATTTGCTGTCCAGTTGTTCAGTCATTAAGCTGTGTCCAACTCTTTGCAATTCAGAGACAACTTGTTCTTTCAATTTGGCTTTTTGGAAGAAACAGAAATCCCCTCAAGGTGAGTCAACCCAAGGGGCTTTGTGGTGGGGACACACATGCAATGACTGGGAATCTCATGGAAATCTTGGAAGGGGAAGCTGTCTCTAAACTGGGCCTTCATGGGGCAGAGTCGGGAGTGGCTTGGACTCTGAGGGTATTTGGGAGCCAAGGAGCAATAGCTCAAAAGCTCTGCTCTGGAGCCTCCCTGCTCATATACCTCAGCTCACTCCACTTGTCTGTGTTTTTGTCTGTCCTGCCTTTATTTTCTGAACATTTTCCCCACCATTTCCTGAACACTTTTCAAAAGTCCTAGTTAAACACTGAGAGAGAGACTCACACCGACCAGCTCATCTTTTCAACAGTCCTCAGGTTGATGGACATATTTTACTCTTCACCTGTGCGCAAGAGTGTCAAGGGTATTTGATTAGCATTTTGTAGGATAGAACGAGGCAGGATCAGCCTTAATAACAACAACAATAATAGCTAACCTGTCTGGAGTACCTACTGTGTGCCTTACACAGATCTACGTACTTGACATACATTGTAACATTTACTTTACTTTTTACCCTATGAGGTGGGCACTATAATCACAACTTTTTCAGTTGGGGAAATTAAATATTATAAGCCGTGGAGCTGTTTCTCTATACTCTGCCACCCCAGAGAAAGGTTGTGTGTCTGCAATGCTTCTATTTCCTAACCTCTTTTCTCCTCTTCAGCCCCTCACCCTGCAGAGATTCATGCTCTCATTTTAGTTATACAAAGAGTTTAGTTTAAATGTTCCATGGTCCAAACAAAACCATCTCTACTCTTTCTCCCCTCCCCAACCCGCCCAAATCCTGCCCCACTCACTTCACCCCAGCTCCCTGCCTTTCTGTTCACCTGACCCCAGAAAGTCTCATTTGTTGGGTAAGGCCTGCCATTATTAGAGGAGTCTTTCCTCCAGAACAGATTTTATGTTCTTCTGGTCACAATAGAATAAAATTTCAAGGCATCAAGAGTGAGAGATTCTTCAAAGGGTTTCACAGTCTCTGAAGACTCAGTTCCTACAAGGAGCTTCCAGGATGCCAAAAGGGGGCCCTCTTAATCATCCAATAATCCTAAACCCTGATGAGGACCCATGGTCTTCCCCAGAACCTACAGCTGGGCCTCTGATGGGATAACCTTTTTGTTCCTTTTTGTTCCTTTTTCCAGGGCCCAAATACAAGCCCAGTTAATTGAAGTTCAGTTCAGTTCACTTCAGTCGCTCAGTTGTGTTAGACTCTTTGCGACCCCATGGATTGCAGCAAGCCAGGCCTCACTGTCCATCACCAACTCCCGGAGTTTACTCAAACTCATGTCCATTGAGTCAGTGATGCCATCCACCATCTCATCCTCTGTCTTCCCCTTCTTCTCCCACCTTCAATTTTCCCCAGCATCAGGGTCTTTTCAAATTAGTCAGTTCCTCACATCAGGTGGCCAAAGTATTGGAGTTTCAGCTTCAACATCAGTCCTTCCAATGAATATTTAGGACTGATTTCCTTTAGGATGGACTAGTTGGATCTCCTTGCATTCCAAGAGACTCTCAAGAGTCTTCTCCAACCCCATAGTGCAAAAACATCAATTCTTCAGTGCTCAGCTTTATAGTCCAACTGTCATATCCATACATGACTACTGGAAAAACCATAGCTTTGACTAGATGGACTAGTTGGCAAAGAAATATCTCTGCTTTTAAAAAAGCTGTCTAGGTTGATCATAACTTTTCTTCCAAGGATCAAGCATCGTTTAATTTCATGGCTGCAGTCACCATCTGCAATGATTTTGGAGCCCCCCAAAATAAAGTCTGTCACTATCTCTACTGTTTCCCCGTCTATTTGCCATGAAGTGTTTGGACTGGGTGCCATGATCTTAGTTTTCTGAATGTTGAGTTTTAAGCCAACTTTTTCACTCTCCTCTTTCACTTTCATCAAGAGGCTCTTTAGTTCTTCTTCGCTTTCTGCCATAAGGGTGGTTTCATTTGCATATCTGAGGTTATTGATATTTCTCCCAGCAATCTTGACTCCACCTTGAGATTACAAACTTCTTTTGCCTTATTTGGCAACCAAAGAGATGAGTTTCTCCCTAACCTATTTATTAAAAAAAAAAATCCAATAAACAAGATCTTTAAATCAAGGAAATTTAAGCAAGAGTCTAGAAAGTGCTACTCTGAGTACAAATACAGAAGGGCAAAGTAGTTTTTTTTTTTTATTTCAAATCTGTTATTGCTTTTGTTTCCCTAAGATGGAAACATGAAAAAAGCAGCCATCCCAGGCACCTTTGGGGCTTTCCTGAGCAGCCCCCAAAACAGTGTTGTCAAATTAATAGCAATTAGAATCATTGCTTAAACAACTTGTCATTTATATCTAATTACCATGCGCTACAATAAAAATTATCATGACACATTCATTTTGTTGTAAGCTTTATTTAATTACAATCATTAACTTCCATTTTTTTGTCTTAGTTTACTGTTTGTTACATATATTGCCTGTTCAGAACTAAAAACATTTTAGAAACTAGTAGTTCTAGGGCTGTATTGGGTTCTCTCCCCCTCACCCCTTTCCGGTAAAGTCTTGCTGCCTTCTGTCTTGGTCAGTTTATAAGAGTCCTGTGGGATGCAGCCCTTAGCATGCAGCCAGTGCTGTTGGCCATTATCCTGCAGCCCGGTACCCTTAGTGGCCCTGCTTAACCATTGGTTGGTGCCACAGTGGCCCCTCCCACAAGCGACCAAATGTCAGAGAGCAACCATTAGTGGTCCTGCTCAGTCACTGGTCAGTACCACAGTGGGCCCCTCCCACAAGCAACTGTCAGTGAGCAACCATTAATGGCCTGTTCAGTCAACTGTAGTCAAAGCGGTGGTCCTCAGGCGAAGAGTGAGGTTAGAGACGGATCCTGGCTTCTCCCGGGGCTCACCCTGCCTATTGCCAGTGGGTGAACAGGCTGGCCCAGGAAACAGGCTGAAGGTGGTGTTCTACAGGGTTCCAGAGCCCTCACCAAGGCTGCCCACTGGCTGGGCCCAGGCCCTGAGGTGGCAGTGTACCTCTCCCCCATCCCTGCCTCTGCTACCTCATGGAAGCCACCGTCTGCATAGAACACCGTCTGTGGGATTGGCCCCTGCCTCTGGGCAGCCTGAGGAGCCTGCGAGAGGGCTGTGTCCCAGGCGTCTCGCTGCTTCATGGATGCTGTTTGGTCAGGGTCTGGGGACCTGGCCCTGAGGGAACCGCCAGCTGAGCTCTGCCTCCTCTCAAGCCAGGATGGGACCTCAGAGGATGAAAGTCATGCCTGTTGTGCCTGAGGCCCTGGTCATTTCTCCTGAGAACCAGGAATGACACTTATTTAGTGCAGATTTACAGGAACATCATTACCTGACCAGGACTTGACCTCGGGAAAGGCTGCACGACACCAAGGAGTTTAGACACTTCATCATGCCCCTCCCTCCCCTTTCCTAGAAAAGGGCTCTGCTGAGCGCTTTTGCGGAGTCTGGGGTTTAGGAGCTGAGCCACCTGTCTCCTCAGGGGCCCTACACTAAATCTTCCTCTGCACCAAAAGCAGACATTTCAGTATCTTTTGGCCCCACTGGGCCATGGGGCACAGAGACTTGTGTTTCAGTAACACATGAGGGCAGAGACCCTGCCTCCACCCCCTAAAGTCCTTTCCCCACTCTGGGTCCTCCTCTAAGAATGTGGCTTCTCAAAAGGGAAGGAGACCCAGGGTGACGGGGCAGCATGGGTGGAGTGGGACCCACTCTTCTGACCAGACTCAGACTGACGGGCCTGTGTCTGGGGATGGGATCGGGCCAGCATCCTAACCAAAGTCGCCATCCTGGGGGAGCCAGTCACCCTTCGAGCTCAGACCTGCCCCGCGGGACCTCGGCCTTCAGGGGAACAGGGCCGGCAGAATGCAGATGCCCCGTCCTGGTTGCTACGGGCCTGCCTCACCGGCAGAGGACACGCAGCTACTCGGTGGGAACTGAGGACCCCGCCCAGCCGAGGATGCTGCCTCCCCACGCGGACCTGGAGGGGAGTCTGCCAGCGGAAAAGGTGAGGGGGCGGCGAGCGGATGGCCTTGGTAGGCCAGTCGGGCTCTGGGGTAAGGCTGGGGACAGGGCTGGAATCCCCTGGGGCCCGTGGCCAGTGACCCTGCTTAAAGTGGGGTCCATATGGGGGATGCTGTGGCTTCCTCCCACGGAAGACCCATCCGGACCTGCCCCTGTTCACTGGGCCTTAGCTGGCCCACAGAGCAGGCACACCTCAGGGAGCATCACTCTAACCCGTTGGGGTCAGCCTCTCCAAGTCTCTTCTCCTGCCCTTTCAGTGTCCATCAACGTTTTCCCTCTTAGGTCCAATTCCTTTCCAGTCTCATTCTTTGCTTTCCACGGCCACAATTGCCTCTCTGGATTCATGCTAATATGTTAAGAGTATGAATACATTCCATTTAATCCGTTTCATTTGAGTTTAATTCAGCAAATATTTATGGGGCAATAGCATATACCCAGCCCTAGAGAAAAACTCCAATTTAAACAAAATACAGCCCCTCAAGACTTTACACAACCAGCACGGTTTTTCCTCAAAGGAAAAATGAGATTTTTAAAATTTTAATAATAGTATATGTATGTTAATGTTCTCTGGAAATCTAACAAGCACAGCAAATCGATGATTTCATGATTACTGTTGTTTAGGATGAGGCGGAGAAGGCAATGGCACCCCACTCCAGTACTCTTGCCTGGGAAGTCCCATGGACAGAGGAGCCTGGTGGGCTGCAGTCCATGGGGTCGCTAAGAGTCAGACACGACTGAGCGACTTCACTTTCACTTTTCACTTTCATGCATTGGAGAAGGAAATGGCAACCCACTCCAGCGTTCTTCCCTGGAGAATCCCAGGGACGGGGGAGCCTGGTGGGCTGCCATCTATGGGGTCACACAGAGTCGGACACGACTGAAGCGACTTAGCAGCAGCAGCAGCAGCAGGATGAGGCTAAAGAAGGAAGCATGTACAAGTCTATTTAAAGAAAAATATTAAACAAAAGAAATGACAAGAATCTGTGCAGGTGATGGACTCATGACTAATTGTTAAGAAACAGAAGCTCAATAATAGAGAAAGATGTGTATCCAAAGGCCTGTACCCCATCCAAAAGGAGGGGGAAATGACTTCTGGCTTTGGGGATAAGGAAGGCTTCAGGGAGGAAGTGTCATATGAGATGGGCCTTCAAGGATCTCTCAGAGTTTTTCTAAGATGATATGAAGTGGAGGCCACCCCACATAGAGGAAACTGCATACTAAGTCACACAAGTGATTAAAGTAAACAGGGTCTGAGGAGCAGGAATGGGATGGATGCTGGACAGTGAGGTTGGAAATGGATGATGAGGAGTTAAAAATTAGGGACTTCCCTGGCAATCCAGTTATCAAGACTTTGGACTCTCACTGCCAAGGACCTGAGTTCAATGCCTTGTTGGGGAACTAAGATCCCCTAAGCTGCGTAGTGGGGGCGGGGAATTCAGTTTTGTTCTTTTTGCTGTTGTGACCTATGCAGATAATATATCAAAAGAAGCTTTCCTCAGAGTGCGGATCGGCATAGTGAGGGCAAGAGTAGTTGATGGGTCAGGAGACTGATTTGCTGGAATATGGCTGGCATCTAAAACAATGACAGATAATAATATCAGAGAGCATCTTCCGAATAAGCACAATTAGTGCATTGTGAAACTTTTGTTACCTAAGTGTGTACTGAGTCATGATGTCAAATGATTCAGAAAAGTCTGAAACGAGTTGACTCCGTGTGATGAGACTTCCCCATGTGATGTCACCTGCAGTGCAGGAGACACAGGAGACTTGGGCTCGATCCCTGGGTCAAGAAGATCTCCCAGAGGAGGAAAACGGCAACCACTCGAGTATTCTTGCCTGAAAAACCCCATGGACAGAGGAGCCTGATGGGTTATAGTCCAAAGGGTCACAAAGAATCAGACATGACCGAGCGACTAAGCATGCACACATGATAAGACTTTCAGCTTGTGAGGACCTTCACGAACAGTCTATTTCTGGTCACCTCTCAAGTCTGTTCAGCCATGCAGGTTCTACAGTCACCTTCACCTTGCCCATCAAACCCTTTTTCAGTCTTCCAGGCTTCTGTGAGGAAGTCTTAGGCGTTGTCAGAGGTTGTGGGACATTTCCTGGTTAAGGGTGAGTTTTTCACTGACTGCAGCCAGCCGGGTGATGCTCCTTTGCTGACTGGAATAGCCAGCTTTTTCATTGGAATAGCTATTTCACTGGAATAGCCTGCAGTGACCCAGGCCATACTACTTGTGGCCAGGCGGCTGCCTCTGAGGCGTGAGGCTCCCTGTCACTCTCTGGGAATAGTGACAGGCTCTGGAGCTCCTGGTGCAAAGTCTGTGTGGGCTGGTGCAGAGTCCAGGCTATACAGGAGCATGTTGGATGCTGCCACTTCAAAGTAAGAGGCATGGCTTTAATGACACATATTTAAATGAGTTGTGGGAAAACAGGCACCCAGCAGCTATTTTTAATTTGTGTTAAAACTAGAAGAACCAGAGTTGCTCATAGAGTACTGGCTTTGGATACAGGAGATGAAGACTTTTTCGGCTCTACCATGGACTTCCTTGGTGAACTGCCTTCTCCCATCCTCAGCTTCCCCACTGTAAGGAAAACGGGTGACTGTTGGGGTTCTAAGACCCTTTCCGGCTCAGTCCTTCTCTGTCTCTTTCTCCATCGCCTTGCTCTTGGTACAGCTTTGTTGCTTGTTGCTTATGTTCTCACTCCTCCCTTTAATGCTCGTGGCAAACAGAGCAAATCCATCCTGGCTTTTCCCTGCTGAGAGCCTCAGAATTCTTCTCAACACAGTACTCGACCGCTGCAGCTGATCTGCTCTCTGCACATGCAAGGTCAGCTTTGCCATTCTGATTTGCTAAGGCTGGCAGAAGCGTTTCTCTTCTCTCTCTATTTTTTAACCACTAAGAGGCTATAGAATCTAACCAGGCAGCTGGAAAAGCAGCGAAGTACTCATTTTAGATTAATTTACAGAAGCAAACTGGGAAATGCTTGGGCCGCTCCTTGCAACAAATTTGGATCTCTTAAAAGCTTGTATAAGCTGTAGAATATCCCCGTGGTAGGAAGTCTTTAATACTCACTGAAGGAAGGAGGAGGTCTGACTCTTCAAGTGTCACCATACTTTTAGCCTTATAACATATAATACCTCCAAATAAAGTAAAAGTAACTCCAAGTAAAGAGGAATTTAAAGTTCACTTTTATGGAACCAGTCACTTGGGTTGAAACAATTCACTCTGATTTTTAGACTCTGTGGAGAAGAGACATGAGTGACGTGGCCGTTAGAGTGGCCATTAGAAGTGACCATTAGGGGTCTGGAAGTCCATGTCCCTCCTGTCAACCTATCTGCCTGTGTTCTCTTGGGAGCTGGCTAGGGACCACGGGCAGAGGTGGGACAACAGAAAAGAAAGCCGGTACCAGGTCCTGGTGCCAGGATTTGCTTGTTGTAGGGAGCCAGGAAAGTTAATTGACCTCCCTGAGCCTTAGTTTCCTGATCTATAAAATGGGGACCATACTAGTATCTCCCTCACAGAGTTGTTATAAAGATGAAGGGAAAATATGCATGCAAAGTACCCAGCAACTGACACATAATAAGCTCAATGAAGGTTAGATGCTAGTGGCAGCGCTGCCTAAGGCTATATTAATTGAAGTGGAAGCCACTTTCTAATATTCCTGCTCCTTTTTGTAATTGTTCAGTTGTTCAGCCGTGTCTGACTCTTTGCGACCCCATGGACTTCAGCAAGCCAGGCTTCCCCGTCCTGCACTGTCTCCTGGAGTTTGCTTTAACTCCTGTCCACTGACTGGAGTGATGCTGTGCAACCATCTCATCCTCTATCACCTCCTTCTCCTCCTGCCCTCAATCTTTCCCAGCATCAGGGTCTGTTCCAGTGAGTTGGCTCTTCACATCAGGTGGCCAAAATATTGGAGCTCCAGCTTCATCAGTCCTTCCAATGAATATTCAGGGTTGATTTCCTGCTCCTTAAATGGCTAAAAAGACAGTCTTTTTTTTAAAGCCTCAATTTATTGTGGATTTTAAAGTTTCTGGCAGAATCACACAGGCCTTTTTTTTTTTTTCAAACTCTTCTTCCCATGATTATGATCTGTGTCACACAAGAAAAAAACTGCTTTCACAATGTAGGCTCCCTGGAGAATGCCCTATAGCCCTGCTGTTTCCTCTTCCTTAGGACCTTCTACCATGGGAGCCCCTAAATTTCAACCTGGAAAACTCCTCAAATCTTCTGCAATTACCATCTTCTTTAGAATCTTAAGACTACAGGATTGTAACTGTCTGTTTTCTGAAGCTATAGAGACAGCAACTCAAGGAACAGATTTTCAAAAGGATACTTTATTCGATTAATTAGTCAATTCCCTTGTCGTAGATGTGAAATTACCCCTAAACCATCCAGACTGAGGAGACTCTACAGTGAGAAGCAAAGAGCTGCTGGGGTGGAACAATAGGAGTTCTGATTTGCATTGCAAATGAGCAACCAGCAGGCAAATGAATCCTTATGGGAAAGCCACTCTTATCATAAAAACTGCTTGCTTTGGGGAGACTGCAGTGTAAGGACAAACAGATCAGAGCTCCATGAATCCTCCCCAAAACAGGATCTTAGAGAATTATCCAGGTAGCTCTCTCCGAAATTGCATATGTACACACCAAAATGCATTGCTGGGCAATAGATAATATGTTTAAAACTAGACGCCACAATTATGGACTGAGTTATTTATGGTTGTCACTATAGCTACGATAGTTTGGAAATAAAATAGTCCGGCTTTTCTCTGTTTTTATTTGTAGGAAAACAAGTCATTCAAGCTTTTTAGTGATACAATGCAACTGGCTGTCGATGGCAGTTACAAATTTTCAAGCCCTGCCAAGCACAGGAGTACCCAGAAGGGACATATGTTTTCTCTGCTTTGTGTTCCAAATCTGCCTTAAAAATATGCAATTAAGTGAAGGCCTGATTTATATTTTCAAGGAAAAACACAATAATGGCTCTGTTTTGTAGCTGTATTTCTACTGCTGCCTTTTCAAAAGAAATTGGCTAATGATCACTGGGTCTTTGCTCTCGGTCATGACATATGAAAATTTGATGAGGTCTGTGAGATTTAAGAACTGACTTCTAAAATGCAATGGAAATTCAGTGAACATCGTTTGGTACTGCCACCCTGAAAAATCTTCTGTGGTTAGAGTGTTCATTCACTTCCTTATTTTTGTGGACAGTGGGAGAAGGGAGGCAGGAAGCAGGTGTATTTGTAACCAGGACGCAAAGATGGAATGGAATGACCAGGATAAGAAAGAGCAAACCTTTGAAGGTACCAGAGTCTATAGGTGTGTCAGGAAACTAAGTAGGAGGAAGGGTGAGTAGGATATTTTGGGGAGTTGAAGGGATGGCTCTGGGGAGAAGTTATGAAGGGGGAAAGCAAGGCTTTTCAGTCACATTTTATACTTAATTGAAAATTGCTGTAAAACCTTTTATAAATTATATAATCACCAGCTTTGATTTCACACTCTTCATTACTATTACTAATGATGGCATTCACTTTATTTTCTCAGAAGCATTTCTAGTAAATTTAAGATGAGAAGATGAGTTAGTCTCTCTCTGGATTGGGGAGCCCCCTCCTGAGAAGGAGGCAATTTTTTGTTATTTGTTCTTTTTCAGTAATGGAGGCAGAAAAAGATGAAAGGCCAATTTCACATAATAAGGTGGTTAGTGGACAGATCATGATTATGGTATAGATTTCAGGAAATTCTGAAGCTAGGGAGAAAAAATATTCAGGAGCACTAGAAAGACAGAAGTTATGCAGTAAGGATAACATATCTGCAATATGTTTTGATTGCTGTGTACAAATCTAGAGCCACCACTTTCTAGGGATATGTTTTTAGGATTATAAATTTGAGAATAAATGGCTTATGTAACATATAGTCTCATAATGTATATTGTATCTTAAATACAATTGTAAAGGTTTAGAGAATATAATATGAAAATTTTAAATAATATCAAGTTTTTCCCATAATATTCCAACCTTATGGGGAATAATTTTCAAATCTTTAAAAATTGTTTCACGCAAAAGACACATGTACCCTAATGTCCATCACAGCACTATTTTCAATAGCTAGGACATGGAAGCAACCTAGATGTCTATCAACAGATGAACGTATAAATAAGCTGTGGTACATATATACAATGGAATATTACTCAGCCATTAAAAGGAACACATTTGAGTTAGTGCTAGTGAAGTAGATGAACCTAGAGCCTATTATGCAGAGTGAAGGAAGTCAGAAACAGAAAGACTAATATTGTATATTAATGCATATATATGGAATCTGGAAAGATGGTGCTGATGAATCTATCTGCAGGGCAGCAGTGGAGATGCAGACATAGGAAACAGACTTGTGGACACAGGCAGGGAAGGAGAGGGTGGGAGGAGCTGAGAGAGTAGCATTGAAACATATACATTACCATATGTAAAACTACACAGCCAGTGGAAATTGCTGTATGACGCAGGGAGCTCATATCCAGTGCTCTGTTACAACCTAGATGGGGGAGATGGGGTGGGAGGTGGGAGCGAGGTTCAAGAGGGAGGGGATATATATATACCTATGGCTGATTCAAGTTGATACATGGCAGGAACCAACACAATATTGTAAAGCAATTATCCTCCAATTAAAGATAAACACATTTTAAAAAATTGTTTCACCCTCTGGAAGTCCCATCTTGGGTGGAGGATTAGAAGTCACATGCTCTTAGAGGGCACTATCTTCTTGTTTGGTCTTGGGTGTGAGCCTGGTACACTCTCACTGCTTTTGTGGATGCTGGAGAAGGCTTAATCTAAGCAAGTGATGAATTAATTCAGGGTAATATCTTTTATTGGGGAGGAGAAATAGCCCCTCAGTTTGATGGAATCATCCTTAACATGTATTTGAATACTGTTAGGGTCTTTCTCTTGGTCAGTTTTTTTAAACATTACCTCCAAGGTTCTGCTCTTGCCAGAAGAGCCTTATAGGGAAATTTTAAGTGGAAACTACAGTTGGAGTGTTTTCCCATTCTAGAGGTAGGTTTCCAATTTTGTTCCTCAGTGAAACAAGTTAACAAGTAATTATTGAGTCCCTCAAGACAGAATTTGGCAGGTACTTAAATTTTACAAGATGGTGGATCTCCCTGTAGCTTTGGTGTCAGTCTGAGTTTTATGGTAAAGGCCACCACCCTGGAAGCTTGAGGTGATCATAGAGATTTCAGAAGATGATCCTATTGAGGACATGCTGATTTTCTGCTTTGCTATCTTCCTCTGGCCTCGTGAGACCAGAGGAAGAACATAAGAGCAAGAACATAAGAGCTTAGTTTGTCTCTACCCACTATGACAATTTATTCATTCTTTATAAGCCAGAAGTTTAAGGATTTTTATTTATAAAGGCCAAACTCTTTGTGAACGTATGGACTGTATCCCACCAGGCTCCTCTCTCCATGGAATTTTCCAGGCAAAATATTAGAGTGGGTTTCCATTCCCTTCTCCAGGGGATCTTCCCAACCCAGGGATCAAACCCAGGTCTCCTGCATTGCAGGCAGGTTCTTTACTGTCTGAGCCACCAGGAAAGCCCCAGCCGAACTGTTGAGATAATAGTTACAAGACTTGAAGGTGAGGTAGAGGCATTGGAGTCTGTTTATTGAACTAAGGATGGCCTCAGTTCAGTTCAGTTCAGTTCAGTCGCTCAGTCGTGTCCGACTCTCCGCGACCCCATGAACTACAGCACGCCAGGCTTCCCTGTCCATCGAAGGTTAATGAAATCCCCTAACACCAAGAGTACCAAGAGTCTCTGGCAATAGCTTCAGAGAATTTACCGCAGAAAAAGGGGCCGTAGGTCAGTTCCCCCAGGGTCTCCTCCTGGTTCAGCCTAGATGAGATGGACCAGGGAGCAGAGGATGTGACACAAGGCAGTGCTAATGCGTTGGACTCCTGAGAGGGAAAAGAGCATCTTTGGAATGTGATCTGGCAAAATATTTTCAGTCTTCCTTTTCTGGTGTCAGTCCAGTCCCTGCTCTTTTCTCTCCCAGTTCAATGCCTGTCCTCTTCTTTCCTTCCACCTCCTTGCCACCTCTTCCTTCCAGCCCAGCTGGGCCAAGCCTGCCCCAGAGCTGGGGGCTGAGGAATCAGCTGAGTTGGAGTCGAGACGGGAACAGTGAAGGTTGGAAGAGCCTAAGTGTTACTCACAGGCTCAGCTACCCATTGGCCTCCCATAGAGGAAGGAATCACGGCTTTCCAGAAATTGCATTTGATGGGCATTCCTATTATCATTATATGTGTTTAATTTATTTTCTTTTTGTTTTGAGGAGATTGAACATCAAATGACTCCTAAAGAGTTACAGCACTTAAATGCACTCTTTCAGGTAGGACCTGAGCAGGTGAGCTTTCTGATTCTTTTTTGGATGGTTGATTTTTCAGTGAAAAGTACAATCCTTTTAATTCCTATAGAATAGCATTGAAGAATAAATTCTCTGTAATTGTCACTTCTTAATGAAATTAGAAACAAATTTTGAATGCATCAGAGAAGTGAACAAAAGGGATAGCATGTTAGGAATTGACAGAGTTCAAGGTAGGTCCAATTAGACATTCCATTTTTTGGACTCTTGCTCCCAGACTAAACAAAATGCAACTTGTTCATAGCTAATTATTCTTTTTCCCTCCTAGGAGTTTGAGACGAGAGGAAGACAGCTGCTGGATATGGAAACTTTCAAATGCATAATGAAGCAGAGCATGAGGTCACAGAAGAAAGTAAATGGGTTTTATAAATGTTGGATCATTGAAACCACAGTTAAAACTTCAACTGTAGAAACCAATTAGGCTTGATGATCTATCTGCACAATCACTCTCAGCTCTGAACTGTGATTTCTGCTAAGATCCAGCTGACTTACTGAACAGTTTATATGGGAAAATATTTCTAAATTACTTAGTACCCTAGGCCAACAAGACACTTAGAGACTTTTCTGGAAAAGGAGAAAAAGGCTCTTATTAGATCACTGGTTCTTTGTATATGTGTGCTCAGCCGCTTCATTTGTTTGACTCCTTGCGACGCTATGGACTGTAGCCTGCCACAGTCCTCTTTCAATGGGATTTTCTAGGCAAGAATACTGGAGTGGGTTGCCATTTCCTCCTCCAGGGGATCTTCCCAACCCAGGGATCAAATGAGTCTCCTGCATCTCCTGCACTGATAGGCAGATTCTTTACCAATGAGCCATCAGGAATATGGGTTGTTCCCAAAGAGTTGGGCGTTTTTCCCACCCTCTCTCAGCCATCTTAGTTGCCTGGTTTTTGGCCCAGAGTATGAAATCTTATTGAATATTTTAGTCTGTTCAGGCTATAAAAATGCCATAAAAAGAGTGGCTTATAAATGATAAGCCTTTATTTCTCACAGTTCTGGAGGCTGGAACAAGGTCAAGGTGCCCAAAGTCTCTGGTGAGGGTCCTCTTCCAGGTTTCAGACTTCTCGTTGGATCCTCCCAGGGAAGAAGGGACAAGGGAGCTCTCTGGGGTCTCTTGCATAAGATCACAAATCCTATTCTTGAGGGTTCCATGTTCATTCCCCAAGCATCAACCTCCCAAAGGTCCCACCTCCTAATACCATCTCACTGGGCATTAGGGTTTCAATATATGAACTGGAGTGGGACACATTCAAGCCATAGCAATGAATAGGCTACACTCATAAGATAAAATACAGGCTATATCAAGAGAGGCTGCTTACACTCTACTTTCTAAGGTTTCATTGCATCTTAAACTGTAAAAAAAAAAAAAAATTCAAGGTAAAGTTCTATAGTCTTGTCCCTGGAGTTTGAACAAAACCCCACCATTGTCAGACTGTAAGCAGAAGAGGTCCCCAATGCCCCTTCTAGGTTACAAAGTGTCCAGTTTTGATGGCTACAGTAGAAGTTTAAGTGTGCTTAGAGTTTCATCTGCTGTGAAGTGATCATTAAATAGCACCTACCTTTTAAAAAATATCTACTCCATATGCATAATGTTAAACAAAAAACTTACTCTGGGTAGACAGAGGAGTGTTTTCAATAAATTTTTATCAGGTGCTTTAGATATTAACACACTGTAAATGAGCTATACTTCAATAATATAAATTTGAAAATAAATATATAAAGTATTCGGTGTTTTAACAACATCCCAGATCTTTTTAATCAAAGCAGTCTGGCTACCTACATTTTTAGCATGCCTGCTGGCCTAGCCGGTCGTCTCATTCTTTTCTCCTCTGATTCACTCACTCACTTATTCTTTCCATAAATATTTACCTGTGGCGCACAGAGTCAGCCAAGACATGGTCTCTGCCCTCAGGCAGGTCAGAGCTGGCCTAGAACTCAGTCTGGGTGCTGTGGGAACATCTAAAGCAGGGCAGGAAGCCAGGAAGTTCTCCTGGAAGAGATGAACCGTGGGCTGAGTTTTCAGGGGCCCAATGTAAAGGGTGAGTATTTCTGAAATGGGTGGCATTGAGGAATGGTGGTCTCACACCAAGCCCTGTGGTTGCCTTGGGGAGCAGAGAAGGTGATGCTCTATTTTCCTATTTCCGTATCTTCCCGTGTGCTGTTTCCTTATCCAGAATGCTTCCCTCCCGTTTTTTTTGCCAGAGTAATAATCCTCTCTGTTTCCTGATTTTTCTTTATATTCCCAGAATTCAGGACCATGCCTGGCACATTTGGTTCAGTTCAGTTCAGTCGCTCAGTTGTGTCCGACTCTTTGCGACCCTATGAATCACAGTATACAGGTGCCCAAATAAATGCTGCTGCATGAGTGAATGACTTCAAGGCAATGTAGTCATCGTGGACTCAGTTGAGTCTGTCCTAGCTGAAGGAGAAGGGGATAACAGAGGATAAGACGGTTGGATGGCATCACCGACTCAATGGACATGAGTTTGAGCAAACTCCGGGAGACACTGAAAGACAGGGAAGCCTAGAGTGCTGCAGCTCATGGGGTCACAAAAAGTTGGACACGACTGAGCGCCTGAACAGCAATTTTCCTAGAAGTAGCTGCTGCTTCTTTTAAGCTGATAGTGATCTGCAGTTTCCTGTAACACAGAAGTTATTTTTTGCACTACATTGCTGACTCACCATAAGCCCAATAGACAGCAAATGCCATGAGGGCAAGTAAGGTATCTTTCAGCTCTGAAGCCACAACATCCAGCACAAAGCTTGGCACCCGACTGGTGCTCAACAAGTGAGCAATGTGAGGCGGCAGTGGTCCAGTGTCCCTCACATAGTCGTGCTGAGAAGGCAGTTCCCCAGGCAGGGGCAGAGGTTATTCATGTAAACACAGGCTCCCCAACTCAGCTCTGGCTGATGGAAGAAGCTGGGCATCTCTAGGCAGAGTCACGATGCTGCTAGGCCAAGGGGTGGTCATGTGACAACCAGTGCACTGCCTGAGGGCCCACTCCCACCGTGGCCCTTGCCTGCTGGTGGTGGCCAGGCAGACCCATGCCTCTCCCAGACTCTGTTTTGTGGTGACAGGGGAGGCCCGGGTGGGCAGCCTGAGCCCAGGCAGTGATGGCCCTCCTTTTTTGTTTTCACGTCCCTCTCTGGTCCTAGTCTCTCAGGAAGCCACCCCTCTGGGTGTTTTGGTTTGTTTTCATTCTAAAAGTATTTGTTACAAACTTTGTGCATGGTATTGTCTTGTTGCCATGGTAATGTCTGCACTGGAAGCCACACCCAGGAATGCAGAGCATGTCTCCTTGGGAGCATGACTTAGAGGGCACTGGGCTGACCTTAGTCCACAGCCAGGGTCTCTCCTCACGACCCCTACACTGGCACTGGGTTTCGACTCACCATGGGGTGATGCCCTGGAATCTTGGGGATCAGGCATCATCTCTCTTTCTCCATTTTGTTGTCATTACTGTGCAAAGGCAAACACCCCTGAGACTTGTAAGAGAAAAGCCAACATCTCACTCCCCAAAATAGACATAAAACCTGACCATCTCTAGTGAAGCTGCAATTATGGAATCCTTTGAGAGGACTTGAAAGGTCACTTATATATAACCTCTTCAGTGCACAAATTCTCTCTTCTGTGAGACAAGAGCCAGCATCTGCTTGAATACCTTAAGTTAAAGGCAACTTCAGCTAAAGGTAGCCCACTTCCCATTTCAAGGTTGGAGAGCTCTGACCTTAATTTTTTTCTCTTTATGAACTGCAATTGGTCTATTTTGACTTTCTACCCATTAGCCCAGTTTCTAATCTTTGAACCGCTCTATAAGAATACACAAAAGAACTGTACAAAAAAGATCTTCACGACCCAGATAATCACGACGGTGTGATGACTCACCTAGAGCCAGACATCCTGGAATGTGAAGTCCAGTGGGCCTTAGAAAGCATCACCATGAACAAAGCTAGTGGAGGTATGGAATTCCAGTTGAGCTATTTCAAATTCTGAAAGATGATGATGTGAAAGTGCTGCACTCAATATGCCAGCAAATTTGGAAAACTCAGCAGTGGCCACAGGACTGGAAAAGGTCAGTCTTCATTCCAGTCCCAAAGAAAGGCAATGCCAAAGAATGCTCAAAATACCGCACAACTGCACTCATCTCACACGCTAGTAAAGTCATGCTCAAAATTCTCCAAGTCAACTTTCAGCAATACGTAAACAGTGAATTTCCAGATGTTCAAGCTGGTTTTAGGAAAGGCAGAGGAACCAGAGATCAAATTGCCAATATCCACTGGATCATCAAAAAAGCAAGAGAGTTCCAGAAAAACGTCTATTTCTGCTTCATTGACTATGCCAAAGCCTTTGACTGTGTGGATCACAATAAACTGGAAAATTCTGAAAGAGATGGGAATACCAGACCACCTGACCTGCCTCTTGAGAAACCTGTATGCAGGTCAGGAAGCAACAGTCAGAACTGTACATGGAACAACAGACTGGTTCCAAATAGGAAAAGGAGCATGTCAAGGTTGTATATTGTCACCCTGCTTATTTAACTTATATGCAGAGTACATCATGAGGAACGCTGGGCTGGAAGAAGCACAAGCTGGAATCAAGATTGCCGGGAGAAATATCAATAACCTCAGATATGCAGATGACACCACCCTTATGGCAGAAAGTGAAGAGGAACTAAAAAGCCTTTTGATAAAAGTGAAAGAGGAGAGTGAAAAGGCTGGCTTGAAGCTCAACATTCAGAAAACGAAGATCATGGCATCTGGTCCCATCACTTCATGGGAAATAGATGGGGAAACAGTGGAAACAGTGTCAGACTTTATTTTTTGGGCTCCAAAATCACTGCAGATTCTGATTGCAGCCATGAAATTAAAAGACGCTTACTCCTTGGAAGGAAAGTTATGATCAACCTAGATAGCATATTAAAAAGCAGAGACATTACTTTGCCAACAAAGGTCCATCTAGTCAAGGTTATGGTTTTTCCAGTGGTCATGTATGGATGTGAGAGTTGGACTGTGAAGAAAGCTGATCGCCGAAGAATTGATGCTTTTGAACTGTGGTGTTGGAGAAGACTCTTGTGGGTCCCTTGGACTGCAAGGAGATCCAACTAGTCCATCCTAAAGGAGATCAGTCCTGGGTGTTCATTGGAAGGACTGATCTGAGGCTGAAACTCCAATACTTTGGCCACCTCATGAGAAGAGTTGACTCACTAGAAAAGACCCTGATGCTGGGAGGGATTGGGGGCAGGAGGAGAAGGGGACAACAGAGGATGAGATGGCTGGATGGCATCACTGACTCGATGCACATGAGTTTGAGTGAACTCCGGGAGTTGGTGATGGACAGGGAGGCCTGGCGTGCTGCGATTCAATGGGTTGCAAAGAGTCGGACACAACTGAGAAACTGAACTGATGAGTTATCCATTCCTAGCTACTCAGTAGCTTAAAGCTACAAATTATCTCACAGTTTTTGTACGTTAGGGATCCAGTTGTGGCTTAGTTGGACTCTCTGTTTCAGGGTGTCTCATGGGGCTGCATCAGGGTATTAGTTATGCTAGGGTTTCATCTGAAAGCTTGACTAGGGAACAGTGCACTTCCAAGGACACATGATTGTTGCCAGGATTCAGTTTCTTGCAGGTTGTTGGACTAAGGCCTCGGTTTCTTGCTGGCTGTTTGTCCATTTCCAGGTAGACATCTCTACAAGGCAGCTCATAGCATGGCCACTGGCTTCCTCAAAGCCAGCAAGGGAGAGAGAGCCTACCAGCAAGACAGAAGTTATGATCTCATATAATCATAGAGGTGACATCCCCTTGGGGTTGACGTATTCAACTAGCTACCAGCAATTACTCAAGGAGAGGGGGTTAGTATTCATCAGGCATGAATACCAAAAGGCAGGGATCATGGGGTCCATCTGCCTGGACTGCCACACAGAAGAAATCTACTCTCTCTCCCATAGAATCATCCTTCTAATACTTGAAAGTAATTTTCACATCTTTTCATCTTGGCTATAGTCAAGTGAGTATCCTTAGTATCCCAGCCATTGTCCTCAGAACTTGCTATGCTGCTTATGTCAAAGTGGAGCCCCTAAACAGAGTTCAGTTCTCTGACTGGAACTGACCAGTGTGGAGTGGGACCTCCTGGGAGCATGAGCACTGGGAGACCCACAGCTCCTTCTACTAATTAAGGCTTGATTTCAAAGATAGAAGTTCTAGAAGCCAATCTTTCACTGCAGAAGAGTTTTGGTGTCAGTGCACTAAATTCAGATTAAGAGTCCTATAAATGTTTTAGAGCAAACATTCCAGAGTTCTTTGAGTATTATGTATTTTTGAATATGAAATTTCATAAATTGGAAAAATGAAAATTTTCTCCTCCTTCTATATCCCCCTACCCACCAACCTAGTGAATAGTTTACTCTGAAAACATTCTTTTTTCTCTCTAGAGTGTTAAACAAATAGAGCAACTTTTCCTGAAAATAGACTATGAAGCAGTGGGCAGAAATCAGTGGGTAAGTTGGGTTGTGTTTTGTGAATCAGACTTGAAGTTACTGAGGAAAGTGTATAAAATGTTTGTTTCCGAGCCTTTCTGGAGTATGCTATGCCCCTTAGTACATTTGCCAATTTGAAGGTGAACCAAGGGGACATACACGTTTACAGTTTTCAAGCTCTTGTATATCAGGTTAACTAGGAGTTTCAGTAGCTCAGGCAAGTCCTGAGAAGGCTTTCCTAAAACCAGGGAATGAAGGACATAGTTGCTACATTGCATGCATGCGTGCTAAGTCGCTTCAGTAGTGTCTGATTCTTTGCAACCCCATGGACAGTAGCCTGCCATTCTCTAGGCAAAAAAACTGGAGTGGGTTGCCACGTCTTCCTCTAGGGGATGCTCCCCCAACCCAGGGATCAAACCTGTGTCTCTTATGTCTCCTGCAGGTTCTTTACCACTAGTGCCACCTGGGTATTTGCTACCTTTCATGCATGCTAAGTCACTTTGGTTGTATTTGATGCTTTGTGACCCTATAGACTGTAGCCTGCCTGGCTCCTCAGTCCATAGGGATTTGCTACCTTACGCAAAAGCAAAAGTGAAACACCAGTGAGCAAGAAATCCTATGAACAAGCAACACCTAATGATAATCAGATCCCTGACACACACGGAAACTATTTAGAACAAGGACAGCCACAGAGTAATTTTTCAACAAATACTATCATCATCATCGTCATCATTAATGTTTCATCATCATCGTCATCATTAATGTTTTCCAATTTGGATTGTACAATAATGAGGAGCTGAGACATCTGCCAATGACATTCTCTGCCATTGTGAATCAGTAGCCTCCTATTGCTCTAGGATGAATTAAGTTCTAAAGTGACAAGTTGAGTCATGTTCACCTCTATTCAGACCTTGGACCAATCCCCTAATCAAAGCAAATACAAGTGTTTTCACTGTCATCTGATTTGAAAGGGAATAGACAGGATTCCAGGGAAGAGAAAGAAAGACTCTAGTGAGTTATGGTTTTGGGGGAAGTGGAGAGAAAATGGAGATGTTCCCAGGCCTTTGGGGCACTCCCACTCCTTCCCTGTGACCACCAGTCTGCTCTTCCCTACGTGCACTGCTGAGATTTGAAATGAAGCCTATGTCCTGGTGGGTCAGAACTGTGCAGTCAGACCGACATGGGCTCAAGTCTCAGACAAGCCACTTACCAGTTGCTTGATCTGTGTGTATGTGTTAGTCGCTTAAGAAAGTGAAAGTGAAAGTCAGTGGTGTCAGTGGTGTCCAACTCTTTGTAGCCCCATGGACTATACAGTCCATGGAATTCTCCTGGCCAGAATACTGGAGCAGGTTGCCATTTCCTTCTCCAGGGATCTTCCTGACCTGGGGATCAAACCCAGGCCTCCTGCATTGCAGGCAGATTCTTTACCATCTGAGCCACCAGGGAAGCCCCTGTTTGATATTAGGCAGATAATTTAATCTTTCTAGGTTTGAGTTTCCCATTTTGCAAAATGAGAGCGATAGTACTTATCTCATCCAGTTATGGCAAGAATGGAAGTGAAGGTCTACATTAAGTGAAACGGGGTGTGATCTCAATCACCACCACCATCATTATCATCTTTAGAGAGACTGGGCAGGGAAGTGAGCCCAGACATTCGGTAGCACACTTCCAGCCCCAGCCCAGCTAGTGCACCCCAGTTATTAGTGGCAGCTAAGTTCATACCAATGACCCAGTTCATAATAATATTTACGTCATGTACATGCCCTGATGATAAGGAGAATTTTTGAAAGCCAAAAAGGCAGCAGACATTTAATGAACTTCCCCTTCTTCCCCAGGATGGCTTCTGCACATATTTGCAGGTAGTATATTTGGAGCAGACTGATGCTCGGGCTTGACAGCAAGAGGCTTCCTTCCAGCTGCCTGCTGTGCTGCAGGGGCTGTTGTATCGGGGTCCCGTCCTGAGCATTCTCGCTGTGCCTGATGACACCTTAATCATGATCAGCGAAGATGGAGCCATTTATTTCTGGTCCCTGCAGCTGAAGTTGAAAAGAAGAAAGCGGGTTTTTGTATGTGATTCTCATTTGATAAGGATGCTGAGTGCTCCAGTTTGATTTTATTTGCTATTTTAAACTGCTCGTTGAGTGGCATGATTACAGAAATTGTGTCCTTGAATATAATATATTCATGTTGGATTTTGCCAGTCTATGGGATGCAAATATGATCTCTGTATGTAGGACAAGATAATTCTTCATTCTGCTGCTAAAATCAGATGGAGTGATGAATCGCACATGATTCCATCATGTAATTTATCATGTCTTAATGAATGACAAATGGAAAAGAATTGTCCGTTTTTCTCCCTGTTAATGGTTCTTTCAGGTTAGGTAGTTCTGAGAGAACTTACAGAATCAGAAATTCAGAAGGCAAGAAGCACTGGGGAGGTACACTTAGGAATAACAGTACCTGACCCATTACAGAATAGAGTCTAACTTTGAAGTCTTTCTTTAATTACATCTTTCAGCAAATAGTTGAGCCCTTGTCGCTGCTCAGGTTCTATGCTGGGTGCTGTGGATAGACGCCCATTTCTGCCCTCAGTAAACTTATCATCCACCCTACTAGTTACACAGCTAAACTATACCCCTCAGGCTGCCAAATAAACCCTCAAAGATCCGTCTAGTCAAGGCTCTGGTTTTTCCCGTGGTCATGTATGGATGTGAGAGTTGGACTGTGAAGAAAGCTGATGGCCGAAGAATGGATGCTTTTGAACTGTGGTGCTGGAGAAGATTCTTGAGAGTCCCTTGGACTGCAAGGAGATCCAACCAGTCCATTCTAAAGTCCTGGGTGTTCATTGGAAGGACTGATGCTAAAGCTGAAACTGCAATACTTTGGCCACCTCATGCGACGAGTTGACTCACTGGAAAAGATTCTGATGCTGGGAGGGATTGGGGGCGGGAGGAGAAGGGGACGACAGAGAATGAGATGGCTGGATGGCATCACCGACTCGATGGACATGAGTTTGAGTGAACTCCGGGAGTTGGTGATGGACAGGGAGGCCTGGCATGCTGTGATTCATCGAGTCGCAAAGAGCTGGACACGACTGAGTGACTGAACTGAACTGAACTGAGAAGTGAAGTTGCTCAGTCATGTGCGACTCTTTGCGACCCCATGGGCTATAGCCTGCCAGGCTGCTCTGTCCATGGGATTTTCCAGGCAAGAGTACTGGAGTGGGTTGCCATTTCCTTCTCCAGAGGATCTTCCCGACCCAGGGACTGAACCTGGGTCTCCCGCATTCTAGGCAGACGCTTTACCGTCTGAGCCACCAGGGAAGGAGAGAATAAAGTCATCCCTCAAGTCTATGCAGCAAGTTCTCTGTACAGGCAAACTTTGTTTGACTACATTCCACAGATACTGTACTTTTCGTAAATTGAAGGTTGTGGCAACCCTGTATTGAGTAAGTCTGTCAAGGCCAACAGTATTTTCACACTTTGTGTCTCTGTGTCACATTTTGGTAATTCCTGCAACATTTCAAACTTTTTCATTATTATTTTATCTGTTGTTGTGATCAATGATCAGGGATCTTTGATGTTACTACTGCAGAAAGATTACTACTCACTGAAGGCTCAGATGGTGACTAGCATTTTTAACAAGAAAGTATTTATTTATTTTTAATTGAAGTATAATTACTTTACAGTACTGCATTGGTTTCTACCAAGCATCAAAATGAATCAGCCATAAATTTACCCATGACCCCTCCCAAGAAAGTATTTTTTAATGAAGATATGTACATTGATTTTTTTTAAACACTGCACACTTAATAGACTATCAGCATAACGTAAACATAACTTTGTATGCACTGGGAAACCAGAAAATTCTCATGACTCACTTCATCACAGTGGTCCACAATATCTCCAAGATATACCTATACTTGAGGGTGGAAGTAAACCGAAGAAAAGTCTACAATGTTCAGTATGTGTATTATGGACCAGAGTGGCTTGAGACAACTGAAACTGTCTTATCATTAAAAAGGTATATTTTTGTACATTTCCATCCTTCTACCCTTTAGGACAAGCCCATTATTCGGAAGTCCAGGTGGGTGACGGATGTTACCATCATGCCCCAGTACAACAAACAGATCCTGGGGACTGGGTGAGTGTCTTCGGCTGTTCAACTGGGACAAGAATCATCATTGTTCTATGAAATTCATTTCCATGTGTGGGTTTACATAGACATATCCACGTTTATGATAATAGGATAAAAAATGAAGACCTTTAAAAAATATACTAGAACTCATACATCATCAAAGCTGCTGTGTAAAGAAAGTTATCAGTTTGGCCAATTTCAATGATATTGTCATTGTCTCAAATTGATAGTCCTCTTTTGGAATACTTCCAGAGTGAGAAAAAAATGTCATTACATTTTAGCACCCTTTATTTTAGATTCAAAATAATACTGCTATTTTATCAGCCACCAAAATTCAGTCCAAAAGACTTTGGACTGATTCAAAAAATAAAATCCACAGTGAAAACAAACTATACTCACTAGTGGAGAGCCTTCAAAGAACAGGCCTTGAAAGAATGGACTCAAGCTGTGAAGGAAGATACTGAATATTTTGATAAACGGCAACATAAAGATTGAAGGCAGGAGAAGGGGACGACAGAAGATGAGATGGTTGGATGGCATCACCGACTTGATGGATATGAGTTTGAGCAAGCTCCAGGAGTTGGAGATTGTCAAGGAAGCCTGGCAGGGAAGGAAAGCCTGCAGGGAAGCTGCGGTCAGTCCATGGGGTTGCAAAGAGTCAGAAACCACTGAGCAACTGAACTGAACTGAACTGAACATAATGAAAGCAGGGTTCCCTGGTGGCTCAGCCAGTAAAGAATCCACCTGCAGTGCAGGAGCCCTGGGTTCCATCCCTGGGTCAGGAAGGTCCCCTGGAGAAGGGATTTGCTACCCACTCCAGTATTCTTGCCTGGAGAATTCTATGGACAGAGGAGCCTGGAGGGCTGGAGTCCACGGGGTGGCAAAGAGTCGTATACGACTGAGCGACTAACACTTTCAAAATAACGAAAATGAATGTGCAGCGTACTGGGCGCTGCTTGAGCAACCTCAGTAATGCGCCAAGGCAAGGGCGTGTGCAGCTTGGGGGGAAGGAATTTTGGAAAACTCCAAATTAAGGCAAAAGCAACCTGGGGAGTGTGAACTGTAATGGGAATGGTGGGTGTGTCCAGCTGAAGCCTGTTTAGCATGGGGCCGGGGGCGTGGCTAGATGAAGGGGCGTGGGTTGAACGTGGTTCCCACCGCCCTGCCTGACCCTCTTCAAACTCCTCCCTCCACCTCCGACTCCTCCCAAACCCAAACTTGCCTCATTTAGGTTCCCTAGGCTTCAGTGATGTTAGCTAACAGGTAATATAACCCCACATCATCCAGGCTCTCAAATACAATTAAATTTAATATTAAGTTTAATTATTAAAACATATTAGCATATTAATATTACTCATATGATTAATATCAACCATTAAAAAACAAAAAATTTGGATTTCTAAATTCAGCCCCGTTTGATTTTAAAAAGCGTGCTCAAATAGCTTTAATTACCATGTCTTTTACACACATAGAAATTCCGAGATTAAAGCAGTAACTTCCTAGAGACTCTCTGAGCTGGCAAATGGGAAAATAAGGCAAGACAAATGTCCTTGGAGGCAGCGAACCACTCTTGACCTGCATGGCAGGTGGAAAGGAAGTGGAAAAACTACATTAATCACTGAAGGCAAGCAAGGCAAGGCTTTGGAATTTACGGAATGACCCCCCACACACACACCCACACACACACATACACATGTGTTCCATGTGAACAGGCTGAAGCAGCAGGCTGTTTTTCTTATACCCACAAACTTGTTCTTTCAGTCAGCTCCTGGGTGAACATAGGAGGAAAGGGTCAAGGACACAAGTTAAGGAGGACTGAGAGGGTACCTGAGTCCTTGACCCTCCATTGTGTGGCTCTAATCATCTGTATTATTAGCAGCAAAAATCAGTTCACATTTCAGGTACCAAGCTAACTACTTTCTCACATATCCTCTCATTTAATCTCAGTAAGGGTCGGACACGACTGAGCGACTTCACTTTCACTTTTCACTTTCACACATTGGAGAAGGAAATGGCAACCCACTCCAGTGTTCTTGCCTGGAGAATCCCAGGGACGGGGGAGCCTGGTGGGCTTCCGTCTATGGGGTCACACAGAGTCGGACACGACTGAAGTGACGCAGCAGCAGCAACTCTCCTGTAAGATAGGCATGAGCCCCATTTTACGGGCAAGGGAACTGTGTGATGAGCTGGGATCTGATGTCCCAACAATTGGCATCCAGAGCCCATGTTGTTGGAAACTGTACCAGCCTCCTGATGGGGAATACGGGTGCCATGACCAGTTCAGAACCAGATGGAAATGATGTCCCCAAAGGGTGGAGCTGGAGAGGAAGCCTCCAGCTCAGCAAGGGGCCATGCTCAGGAAGGCAGGTGTTTCACTGGTCAGTTGTTTCTGTTTTGTGGAATCCGTGCATTATAAAAAATGCTCTATATAAAAATCAAGTGGGGAATTTAAGTTTACTCCAAGTGTGCTTGATCTCTGAACAGAAATCGTGAAATCCAGCTGTATGAACTCTCTAACTTGGAGCCGTACTGTCAGATTGGTGACCTGGAAGCTGTCCCGCTGAAACTGAACTACTGGTGAGCAAGAGGCATCTCCAGCGCCAGGCAGAGTGCCTCTCCCCTGAGCACCAAATCCTTCCTTCTCTCTCTGTGGACAGTTATGTACACTTGTGTCCTATCAGTAGGTGTCCTGGCCCCCATGGAGCCTGTCATGCCTGTGTCACTTGTCACAGTGGTGCCCAGAAAGGAGGGGCCTTCCTGTGTCTGTGGAGGAAAGGGAGGCCCAGAGAGGCGAAATGGTTTCTGTTGATGAGATTATGAACTAATTTATGTTTAAATGTGGATATGTTAATTTTCCTGAAACCCGACTCTGACCTTGTTACTCTGCTCTTGAGTGGTTGCCAAGTCCTTCTCCAGTAATATTCACACCTTTCAGTGGCACCCAAGCCTCCCCTCCCCACTGCCATTCTAGCCTCCTTCAGCACTGGGCCTTCAGGGCCAACCTAAACAAAGACCCTTCAACTCTGGTCAGGCAGGTCACTGTCTGGATGCTCCGGATGCTGTTCCACTCTCCAGCTATCCCTCCCATCATGTTTCTAATATGCGCCTGACCTTGCTGGATATAGGGACACATATGAATAAGACATGGTTCCCAAAAGCTCTCACTGTCTCACAGAGACGGCGGGTTCTGCAGAAATCCTACCATTCTTTACGGCCCAAATGTTATCTTCATGAAGTCCCTGAATCTGCTTCTCACCCAGAAACCAAGTGTCCCCCTGGAAGCATCCCCGGATTGTGGCTGTGGGGGCCCTTACAGACATCACCGGTACAAAGTCCTGAGTATCCCACGGGTGGCACCCACGCTTCAGTCTTTGCCCTGTGCTCTCCAGCACCTACATACAGACTGGTCCATAGGAGGCTCTCAAGAAACACTTGTTGAATAATCACGTCAGAAATCTCTTACTGATTTCAAAAGGAGGATCCAGTTTTATTTTGCCTTTTCTGTCCCTCCCCCCTTTGCTTTTCTTGCTGCTTGATGATTTCTGTAAAATATAACTTTCATTCAGTTTTCTTCCACCTATCATTTTGTATATTGAAAAATATAGAGAAAAGTTGATGGATTTAGAAGGAAGTAACTGAAAAGCACGGAGAAGGCAATGGCAAGCCACTCCAGTACTCTTGCCTAGAAAATCCCATGGATGGAGGAGCCTGGTAGGCTGCAGTCCATGGGGTCACTAAGGGTTGGACACGACTGATCGACTTCACTTTCACTTTTCACTCTCACACATTGGAGAAGGAAATGGCAACCCACTCCAGTGTTCTTGCCTGGAGAATCCCAGGGACGGGGGAGCCTGGTGGGCTTCCGTCTATGGGGTCACACAGAGTTGGACACGACTGAAATGACTTAGCAGTAGCAGCAGCAACTGAAAAGCAAACTTGCAGCCGATTGTGTTCCTGTAGAACAAAGACAGACCCCTTCCCTAGCGCCTCTCCTGCAGAGTTGTGGCCCCTCCTGAGGCCTCCTTCCTTTCCAGAGGGAAGGGTGTGTACACCCCACCTCACCCCCGGAGGTTAGGGTAGGGTAGGAGGCACTGGAGCACTGGGGAATCCAGGTGCCCAGCCTACAGTGAGGGCATCGCCATATTGAGTTGGCTTTTACTTAAGATATCTGAGAGTTGCCTGAAAATGATTGATTATGTTAGCACTGCTTTCAAGAAAGGCCACTTTGATGAGAGAAGAAAAAGGACACCCTTGAGAGAACGTGTGCAGGTCCAGCGAAGCAAGTATAGCTCAGCCTGGCTGTGCATGCCTCCTGCCTCCCAGCTCCTGGGCCAGACCCCAGCTTACCACATCAGAGGATGCTGGGCTCCTCCTGGGTAGGTCAGAGCCTCTGGGGAATGCACGACTTTGTCGTGGACTCAGATCTCAGCAACTTCACTCATCTCTGGGGACACTGTTGTCCCAGGACATCATGAAGACTTTGTTCTACCCCACCTCTCTTGGGACTTGGAGCTGAGGGTGGGGACGAGTCTCTTGCTATGGGCTAGGGATTCAGAAATTGAACTTATAGAGCACACAGCCTCAAGGGGAGCACAGCCTGGTGAATGTGTAAATCTGCTGGGACTTCCATAACAAAATGTCGGGTGCCTTAAAAACAGAAAATAATTTTCTCACAGTTCTGGGGGCTGGCAAGTCCAAGCTCAAGGTGATAACCCCTTCTGTTCTGGCCAGGGCTCTCTTCCTGGCTTGCAGCCACCCAGTCACCTTCGCCCTGTTTCCTCACGAGTCCGTTCCGTGGTGTGTTGTATGGGGGTGGGGTGATGTTGCTCTATGGGATCTCTTAACCCTTTCATGAGAGCCCCACCCTGATGAACTCAGCTAACCCTAATTACATCCCAAAGGCCCCATCTCCAAATACTGTCACATTGGAGGTTAGAGTTTTAACATATGAATTTGGGGGGGACACAAACATTTTATCCACAACAGTGAATATTTACTGACTTGGGTTGTACATTCTAATCAGTCACCCCTCCCTTAATGAGAGTGGGATGGAGCAATGACATTGGTCATGTAATCAACCAATGGTACTGTCTGTTGATGATGTCATTCTCTGAGAGCTTCTCTGTTGGACTAGGGATGGGGTTTAGGATGCCCCACTCCTCTGACGTGTAGACTAGTTTTCTTTTTCTTTCACCAAGATTAGCTTCTGTGAGTGGGTGCTCAGTCATTCAGTCATATCTGACTCTTTGTGACCCCATGGACGGCAACCCTCCAGGCTCCTCTGTCCATGAGATTCTCCAGGCAAGAATACTGGAGTGGGTTGCCGTTTCCTTCTCCAGGGGATCTTCCCAACCAAGGGATCGAACACGCGTCTCCTTCATCTCCTGAATTGACAGGCAGATTCTTTACCACCGAGCCACTGGGGAAGCCCATTTAGCTTCTAGACACACTCAAAGGAAAACCAATTTGAAACAGCACTTATAACTGGCATAGACTGGACTTGGGTGTGTGTTGTGGGGTGGGGTGCCTCTATGTTGCCCTAAAACCTCCCTTAAGGATCGTTGACTTGGTTCCTTACTGAATTCTTGCTAAGCAGCCAGAACATAAACTTTGCATTTTATCTCCATTTCACCTCACCACTACCTCTCACACCCAGACCTGATCACTTTGAGCGATATTAGAACCAGCACAGTATTTATCATAATTTCCTGGGCAAGTGGGGTGCTGATAAGTACAATGATAGCTAGTCATAGAGACTGAGGGCTCCAGGGAGCATTAATCATGGTGGCTGAGTGCATTTGTGGGAGCACATTATAAACTGATTGCCATGTGCGGAGCTCCCTCTGTTATTACCTTTAATACACAATTTCACATACAACTTCTTTTTTGTTGCTTTCACACCACTATAGACACACTCAAAAGTATGTCTCAGCTTTAAAATTTTTAGCTACAAAAGCAAAATAGGAAAATAAGAGCAATATTTCTGATGAGTGATAAATGTATCTGCCTAATAGATCCCTTAGATCATAGAAGACATTCAATAGCTGTTTTTTACTAAATAGATGAATACATAAAAAGTAAGTATTTTTTTAAATCTCAGTTTGATCTACTGCTAATTCATCTACTAACTTAGGGCAAGATATTGTCCTCTTCAAATATAAAATAACAATAGAAGAAGGGGAGAAGAAAACCACTTAGCTAAGAGATATGACATTACTACCCGCAGAGGATTTCTCGGAAGAAAACTTTATTACACCGAGGTACTTTCCTTCTGTTCCTAGTGTGCTGAGAGTATTTATCATGAAAGAATGTTGAATTTTGTCAAACGCTTCTTCTGTACCTATTGAGACAATTAAGTGATTTTTATCCTTCGTTTTGATAATGTGATATATCACATTAATGGATTTCTGTGTCTTGAGCCATCCTTCCTTTCAGCGTGCTGTTGGATTTGGTTTGCTAGTATTTTGTTGAGGATTTTTGTGTCTACATTCATGGGATATTGATGTGTTGTTTTCTTTACTTGTGGTGTCTCTGTCTGGCTCTGATATCAGGGTAATCCTGGCCTTATAAAATGAGTTTCAAAGTGTTCTTTCCTCTTCAGTATTTTGGAAGTTTTTGAGAAAGAGTGGTTTCAATCATTTTTTAAAGTGTTCGATGGAATTCACCAGTAAAGTCATCTGCTTCTGGGCCTTCAATTAAATTTCTGTACTATCTATATGTCTGGTCAGACTTTCTATTTCTTCATGATTTAGTCTTGGTGAAATTTTATGTTTCTAGGAATCTGTCCATGCTTTTAGGTTATCCACTGTGTTGGCATTTAACTGTTCACAGTTACGTTTCTGTTGTATCATTGGTGATGTCTCTTCTTTCATTTCTTACGTTATTTATCTGAGTCTTCTCTTTTTTCTTAGTTCATCTGGCTAAAGTTTTATAAATATTTTAATCTTTTCAAAAAACCAACTCTTAGTTTTGTTGTTTTTTGGTTTTGTTTATTCCTTTTCTGGTCTTTGTTACTTCCTTCTGCCAACTTTGGCTTTTTTCTTTTTTTTACAAAATTAAAAAAATTATTTACTTATTATTTATTTATTACAAAAAAATTTACTTACTTTATTTATTACAAAAAATTATTTCTTTTTGGCTGTGCTGGGTCTTCATTGCTGCCTGGACTTTTCTGTAGTTGCGGGAAGCTGGGGCTCCTCTCTCATCGTGATGCTCAGTGACTTCTCTCGCTGTGGCTCTTAGAGCACAGGCTCGGTAGTTGTGACTTTACAGGATTAGTTACTCTGTGACACGTGGCATCTTCCTGGACCAGGGATTGAACCTGTGTCTCCTACATTGCCAGGTGGACTTTTTACCCCTGAGTCACTGGAGAGGTCCTGTTCTTCTTCTTCTTTTTTTTAGTTCCTTGAGGTTTAAAGCTAAGTTGTTGATTTGAGATCTTTCTTCTTTTTAATGTAGGCATGAACATCCCTCGTAGTACTGCTTTCACTGAGTCTCATAAGTTTTGATATGTTGTATTTTCATTTTATTTGTCATGAGGTATTTCCTAATTTCCTTCTTTATTTCTTTTTGACCCAATGGTTGTTCCAAAATGTAGTTTTTTCCCCCCACATATTCATGAATTGCCCAGTTTGCTTTCTGCTTTGATTTCTAGCTTCATTTCATTGTTATCCTAAAGATACTTAATATCATTTCAGTCTTCTTAAATTTGTTAACACTTGTTTTGTGACCTAAATGGTCTATCCCAGAGAAAAATCCACGTGTACTTGAGATGAATGTATATTCTGTTGCTGTTGGGTTAAATGTTCTATATATGTCTGTTAGATTTATATGATCTATATAGTGTTATTTAAATCATATGTTTCCTTACTAATCTTCTGACTGGATGTTCTATCCATTACTGAAAGTGAGGTATTGAGGTTTCCTACTATTATCATGGCTTCCCTGGTAGCTCAACTGGTAAAGAATCTTCCTGCAATGCAGGAGACCCTGGGTCGATCCCTTGATTTGTAAGATCCCCTGGAGAAGGGAACATCTACCCATTCCAGTTTTCTTGCCTGGAGAATTCCATGTACAGAGGAGCCTGTTGCTGTCTATTTCTCCCTTGTATTCTATATTACTTTATTTATATCTCTATTCCAGGAATTATCACTCTCTAGAGGTCTTGTCGGAGAAGGCAATGGCAACCCACTCCAGTGCTCTTGCCTGGAAAATCCCATGGACGGAGGAGCCTGGTGGGCTAACGTCTATGGGGTTGCACAGAGTCGGACACGACTGAAGCGACTTAGCAGCAGCAGCAGAGGTCTTGTGTTCTAGTCAGCTGGGTTCATTCACTCAACAAATACTCCAGAAGGACCAAGGTGAGCTAGACACTGTTGTGAGTGCAAGGAATCCTTCACAGTACAATATAAATAAGACTTTCTGCCCTCAAGGAGTTTTCATTCAAGAAGGAGAGATTGAGAATAAATAATAAGTTTTATAACTATACATATGATACAGTACATTGAAAGCTGTTAAGTGCTATGGACTTAAAAAAGGAAAATAATGCCAAGGATATATGTGTGTGTATGCGGTGAGAATAGGATGGGGGAGTTATTCGTTGTAGAATTCAGTAAGGTGGTTAGGGGACGCTTTAGTGAAAGGTGACCTTCAAGCTAAGACCCAAAGGGAGCAAGGGAGTGAGCCAAGGAAGCCAAGGGGGATACCTGGGAGACGGCAGCACAGACAGCGGAGCAGCAGGGGCAGAGGCCTGAGGAGGGGCCCCTCACCCCGCATGCTCGGGGACTCGCAGCGTCTGGTCCCTGGCCCTCTGCCCTGTGCCCGCGACACCATCACTACCAGGCTTCACAGCCTCGCTGTTTCTCACTAGACCTAATGCAATGAGATCCTAAGAGGCAGATCCTTCCTTCTGCGGAGTCTTCATTATACCAAGCTGTGTGACATATACGTTTTCTTCCCTTGACTTTTGCACTAGCTCCCCCTCTGGTTCTCCAGTTCCTCCAGCCGTCATCCTGCTCTTCCCTCTTACCTGCTGAGAGCCCTTCAAGTGCTCCCCTTGGCCTTCTTCTCTACCTCACTGTCTCCTTAAGTATTGTCTTTCCTTTTTATGGCTTGGCTACGATTTAAAATTACTTCTTGACCTCTGCCCTCTGAATGCTAGGTTTGTCTTTAAGTAGGTATCCTATAGGCCTTTCAAAACTGAAGTGCCAAAATGCAACAGCCCTGCCCCATTGCTTCCAATGTTTTCTGCTTTGATTATAGCCTCCGTTTCATCATTTGAACTGAGAACCTTGGAATTCCTTGTGGTTGCCGCCTCTCTTCCTCACCTTCTACTTCCAAACACTGGCCACTTCTTGTCTCTTTCTGCTCTCATTATAGAATCCTTGTCCCAGTGTGGGTGGAAACAATTGCTTACATGTTCATGTTGATTGGCTCACAGCCTCCACTCTCTCCTCTTTGTAGCTTGGTCCACAAACTCTGGGCAGATTTATTTATGCTCTGCGTACAATCCCGGACAAATCTCAATGGCATTTTGCCAGTGTCCCAGTGGATCAAGGCCTCTTTGAACACTGATGCTTGTCATATGATCTGCACTCCCTCCCAGCTTCTTTGAAGGACAAAGTGATCAGCATCACCATTGTTTTCTGGTTTACATCCAAGATGATGTTAAGACATTGGTTGGCTCTCTTAAGAGATGGTTCATCCCCTAATGGCATCCCTAAGGACCCCAGAAGAGACTTCTCACATAAATGACAGAATCCCAGCCATGCCTCAGTGCTTTAATACAATCAATTTGATTCAGGTCAAGCATGCACTGAGTGAAAAGAGCCTGCCTTCTTTCCTTAGCCGAGTTATGAATTGGGAGCACTGATGGTCCATTCTCTTTATTCCTGGAAGGCTGATATCTAGAGACAAAGAATCTAGCATCAATAACTAGAGACACATTCAGTGATCTATCTGACTGATCTTTCTCTCTTTTGCCACCTAAAAAAGAGCACTGATGGGTCCCTTGTGAATAGTTGTCATCGGCCTCAGTCTCCCCATCACCTTTCATAACTGAGACCCCACAATCATCCCCATTTTGAAGGGGGAAACCAAGAGATGTATTCTATGCATCATCCTACTGTGACCCAGAAGGAAAAAAATATGGAGATGGTAAGATCATTAGGATTTAGAATACCAAGACTTGTCAGAAATTGACACACTTATCATGAAGCTTTCCAATTCATCAAAGTTCAAAGAAATGAAGTCTGAAGCCAGTCCAAGCCCAGCTAGGTACTTCCAATTTCCTGGTTTCCCTGTCCTTTCTAGCAGCATTTGGGGAGTTTACCCTGGGTCTGGGGCACTGTCCTAAGCATTGTGTGAAAGCTTCAGGTTATTAGATGTGATAGAATGCTCCCCTGAATCTCTGGGCTGCAACTAGTTGGATAAAACTACTCTAAACCTAACTTTTATATGAGATGACAGTCTTGCTGCCCTTACTGAGATTGAAACACACAGATTAGCTTGAAGCATCTCTAGAAAGGGGGGAATTATTGATCCTAAATTGGGCCTTTTTGCATCTTAAAAAATCAGAGATAGCCCCTTTGAAAAACTCTTTCTAGATTGTTATCACCCACATCTATTGCTGTTACTGCAGCACAATGAAATGTTTCAGACGCCTCGAATTCCAGGAATTTGGTCTCTTGCCAGAGCTGCAGAGTGATATGAGTAATTTCTGGGCTCTGATACTCGGGATGGATGTGTTTCTGGGATTTTTTTTTTTTTTGGCAGAAATATCACCAGAGTCTCTCTTTTAGAGAAGTCAGTGACTGCATGCTTTAAGGCAGGCTCCATGTCTCCTTTCAGGGTAAGCAACAGCAGAGCAGAGATTTCCACTCAAGGCAACTCTTCATTTTTCCAAGTCTTGTTGGAAGAAAAATATTCGACATCCAGGGGCAAAGATGTGTGAAAGATAAGCCAGTGGTACATGACAGTTTATTTCCCCTGATTTTAATGTACTTAGAATAATGTAGCAAATGTGAATCTTAGTCTGTAATCTTGGATGTGAAAGAAATATAACTCATTTTACTTTTCAGAACTCCAGTTCTATTTTGAGCACCCACACTATAGTATCAGTCACTGCAGGGGTTCCACCTACATGGTGCCTGAGTTTGGGGGTCCGCTGGTGGGAAGCCTTCACCAAGTCCCCTTTGGGCCTGAGACTGTCTCATACATAAGACTCTGCACTTGGCTGCAGGTGACGTGTCTACCTGGAGCTCCACACAGCCACTCCTCTCACATTGCTGGGGAACCACAGTTCCCTTTGGCAGCCCCCTGGATAGCTGGGCTGTGTACCTACTAGGACCCTCAGCCCTCTCTTCCTCCTCCTTCCTTGTGGTTCTTCTGCTTTTCCTTTTGTTGTTCAGTTGCTAAGTTGTGTCCCAACTCTTTGCAACCCCATGGACTACAGCACACTAGGCTTCCTTGTCCTTCACTATCACCCAGAATTTGTTCAAACTTATGTCCATTGAGTCGGCGATGCCATCCAACCATCTCATCCTCTGTCATCCCCTTCTCTTCTTGCTTTCAATCTTTCCCAGCATCAGGGACTTTTCTAATGAGTCAGCTCTTTGCATCTGTTCAGTTCAGTCACTCAAGCTTGTCCGATCCTTTGCGACCCCATGAATCACAGCACGCCAGGCCTCCCTGTCCATCACCAACTCCCGGAGTTCACTCAAACCCACGTCCATCGAGTCGGTGATGCCATCCAGCCATCTCATTCTCTGTCGTCCCCTTCTCCCCGTGCCCCCAATCCCTCCCAGCATCAGAGTCTTTTCCAGTGAGTCAACTCGTCGCATGAGGTGGCCAAAGTATTGGAGTTTCAGCTTTAGCATAAGTCCTTCCAATGAACACCCAGGATTGATCTCCTTTAGAATGGACTGGTTGGATCTCCGTGCAGTCCAAGGGACTCTCAAGAGTCTTCTCTAGCACCACAGTTCAAAAGCATCAATTCTTTGGCAATCAACTTTCTTCACAGTCCAACTCTCACATCCATACATGACCACGGGAAAAACCATAGCCTTGACTAGACGGACCTTGGTTGGCAAAGTAATGTCTCTGCTTTTTAATATACTATCTAGGTTGGTCATACTTTCCTTCCAAGGAGTAAGTGTCTTTTAATTTCATGGCTGCAATCAACATCCGCAGTGATTTTGGAACCCCCAAAAATAAAGTCTGACACTGTTTCCACTGTTTTCTCAACTATTTCCCATGAAGTGATGGGACCAGGTGCCATGATCTTTGTTTTCTGAATGTTGAGCTTCAAGTCAACATTCTCACTCTCCTCTTTCACTTTTATCAAGAGGCTTTTGAGTTCCTCTTCACTTTCTGCCATAAGGGTGGTGTCATCTGCATATCTGAGGTTATTGATATTTCTCCCAGCAACCTTGATTCCAGCTTGTGCTTCTTCCAGTCCAGTGTGCCTCATGATCTACTCTGCATATAAGTTAAATAAGCAGGGTGACAATATACAGCCTTGACGTACTCCTTTTCCTATTTGGAACCAGTCTGTTGTTCCATGTCCAGTTCTAACTGTTGCTTCCTGACTTGCATACAGGTTTCTCAAGAGGCAGGTCAGGTGGTCTGGGATTCCCATCTCTTTCAGAATTTTTCACAGTTTGTTGTGATCCACACAGTCAAAGGCTTTGGCATAGTCAATGAAGCAGAAATAGATGTTTTCCTGGAACTCTCTTGCTTTCTCCACGATCCAGCGGATGTTGGCAATTTGATCTCTGGTGCCTCTGCCTTTTCAGGTGGCCAAAGTTTTGCAGCTTCAGTTTCAGCATCAGTCCTTCCAATGAATGTTCAGGGTTGATTTCCTTTAGGATTGATTGGTTTGATCTCCTTGCTGTCCAAGGGACTCTCAAGAGTCTTTTCCAACACCTCAGTTCAAAAGCATCAATTCTTCAACGCTCAGCCTTCTTTATGGTCCAACTCTCACGTCCATACATGACCACTGGAAAAACCATAGCTTTAACCATGTGGACCTTTGTTGGCAAAGTAATGTCTCTGCTTTTTAATATGCCGTCTAGGTTTGTCATAGCTTTTCTTTCAAGGAGCAAGCATCTTTTAATTTCATGGCTGCAGTCACCATCTGCAGTGATTTTGGAGCCCAAGAAAATAAAGTCTGTCACTGTTTCCAGTTTTTCCCCATCTATTTTTTCCTTCGCACCGCCCCCAGCTCAGGGAGGATCCCCTTCAGTTCTGGGAGAAATCCTCCTTCTTTTATGCTTCTGCCTGCCAGGCCACTCTGCCCCCACCAGGACCCTCCTGCTTGCCCACCTTGCTCCAGGCCTTTGCACCATTACTTCTTTCTGAACATCACAAGAATACATTTACCTCAGGGCCTTTGCATTTGCTGTCATTACCCCCAGGAGTGACCTTCCCTTCAGAAATCCATGTGGCTCAATCCAGTGTCACCTACTTCTCCAAGAGGCCTCTCTGACCATGAAAATACGCTCTTCCACCCCAAGACTCAGATTTACTTAATGCCCTCACCCTGCCTTATTTACTTCCATAGCAATTAGCATCATCTGACATGTGATATATTTATTTGGCTATTTATTTCTTACCCCCCCCCCATTAGAATATGAGCTCCACAATGGCAAGAGTGTTCTCTGTTATATGCCATCAGCATAAAACCACACTGGGCACATGGTATTATAGTCAATAACTTTGAAGAATAAAAGAATAATGGCTTGGGGGAGCCTAGCCTATGACAGACCGTGGGCGAGTCGCCAGCCTTCGTTCAGCTGGATAACAGAGCCAAGAGTGGGTGAGGAGCCACCCTGCATTTGGCTGGCTGGGCAACCAAGGTTCAGAAATCAAGGAGGCCAAGGGCAGTGGGGAGAGTGTGTCTGGAGCGCTAGGACTGAGACAGGAGCCCTGTGGCCTCCAGGTGAGGCCTCCAGATCTTGGCTGGGACTTGGAGGCCAAGCACGCAGGGTGAGTGAAGGCCACCCTGAGGAATGTGGGCAGAGCACGCAGGCCAGACCCACTGCATCCAGCTAGAGCTTGACTGTCTTCTGGTCCACACTCGTAGTGACAAGTGTGGGAGACGATCGCTCAAAACTTTATAAAGGATGCTTTCTAAGTAAGCCCCTTCCACATACGTGTGCCAGGCACTATTTGGGTGCTGTGGACACAGCAGGGGAAGAAGCAGATAAAAGCTCTGCTCTCAAGGAACTTCCGTCCTAGTGGAAGGAGACAGGCAATAAGCTCAGTGAGGAGTGTGTTAGGAGGTGACAGCAAAGGAGAAGATATACAGCACAGAAGGAACTAGAAATTATGCAGGGGTGGGGGTAGGGCAGTGCTCACGGGCACCACTGGGGGGGACTTGAGGGAAGAGCAACAATGAGCTGCAGGGGTTACAGGTGAGGCCGGAGGCTGTGCGGTAGGCGTGGGGCCTGGGGTTTGCTGGGAGTTGAGCATGGCCAGCCTGGAGTGTATGAATGCATCAACAGCAAAGATCGGTGTAGCTTATTATAGGCCCAACACTGCTTTGAGCACTCATGACATGTTAGCGAGTGAAATAAGCAACAACCTTTGCTCTAGTGGAGCCTGGCTTTCAGATAATAAACCATCAACACAATAGATGATTACATAGGGTGTTGGAAAGTGATAAGTGCTGAGAGAAGCACCAGGGGAGGGCATCAGAAATTTGAGGTGGTCAAGGTGTGCACGTTGGGGGCGTCAGAGTCATCAGAATAAAAAGTGGAGTCAGAGCTCAAGGTGTTGGATGCACTTGTCAGTGGCTCACGTGTAGGCAGTAAGGGCTGAGTCCTGGGTGTTCAAATCTGGGTCACCAGCATCAAGTGCACGCAGCAGCTAGAAAGACGAGGAACACCCAGAATTTCCACTGGAAGTCACTGCAGTTTTGTCCAAGGTGGACAAGCCAGATGGGAATGCTATTGAGTGGGAATAGGAAGAGAGAAATGGAGACAGCAGGATCAACCCCTCTTTCAAGTAACTTTTCTGTAAAGGGAAGGAGAAAAATGGGGTAATATTTGGTAGGGGAAGTGGACTGAGACCAAGTGTTTTTTATCCTCTCCAACGAGAGTAATTAGAACACTTTTTTGTGCTGATGGGAATGATCCAGAATATCAATGGTGCAGAAGACAGAGGGGAAAAATGCTGAACAGCAGGCAGATTGGGTAGGCAAAAAAGGATGGGATCCAGCACACATGTGAAGGGCTGACCCCAAGGAGGAACCAGGGACGCAAAGGAAGCCTAAGTGGATGGATCCATACGCAGGGAAGTGTGTGCATGCATGCTGGGATCTGATGGAGCCTGTTTTCGTTTGTTTGCTCATTTTTAATTTTTGGTTGTGCTGTATCTTCACTGCTGCACGGGCTTTTCTCTGGCTGTGAGGGTTACTCTGTAGCTGCAGTGCACAGGCGTCCCATTGCGGAGGCTTCTCTCATTGTGGAGAATGGGCTCTAGAGTATGTGGGATTCAGTCGTTGGGGCACTTGGGCTTAGTAGTTGCGGTTCCCAGGTTCTAGAGCACTGGCTCAGTAGTTGTGGCTCACAGGCTTAGCTGCTCTGTGTCATGTGGGATCTTCCTTGACCAAGGATCAAACTCTGTCTCCTGCACTGGCAGGCAGAATCTTTACCACTGAGCCACCAGGGAAGCCCCAGTGGAGCCTGTTTTAAGGGTTTCCATTTTCTTGATAACTCAGAAGCAAGATCTTCATCTGAGAATGGACATTGGGAAGAAGCACTGGAGATTTTCAGAGAAAAGAGGAAGTGTGAAATGGTCTTGGAAAGTGGGGGATGAGAATGGCTGCCAGGAAGCACTGAGAACTTATTTGTGGTTTGTGGTCATGGATTTCAAGTCAGACCACTCAGCACGGCGGTGTGGTTTGTCGCCAGCCACATTTTCATGTGAGTGCATGCAGGGGGTGGGTGGAAGTCAGTTTGAATCAGGGATGTACTTTTGCCAGGAAAGAACAGCAGCAACAAAGAGAGAGCTGGGGTGTAAAGGAGGAAGTGGTTATAATTGACTGTGGAATTTAAGCCAGGTATGAAGGAAAATGAGGCATGGAAAGGGCAGTGAAAATGTTTTCAGACCAATGGATGAAAGTCCAGGAGTTAGAGCTGGAGTACAGTGCAGATAAACTAGAAAGACTGGAGTTTGAAATGGAGGTTTTGCCGGGGCTCCAGGTATTACTGAGGACAAAATCAAGGGTACAACCATGGCTGTGAGTGGCTTAAATACGATCGAAGGTAAGACGATTGAGATGGAGGGGAAGGAAATGAGACACCAGTAGACTGGATGGATTATTCATGACTGATATTCAAATCCCAAGAATTATTTGCTGGGAAGAATGATAATGTGTGCAAGGAGTTGAATTTTATTTTATATTTTATAACTTCTATAGAAATAAGAGGTATAGAGAACAATTGGGGGTCTAAACGGGTCTTTTTATAACTTAGTGAAGAGCCTCTGTTCTTTGTCTTTTTGAGGGATGTGCAGGATTTATTATTATTATTTTTGTAATTTATTCAACTGCCCAACTGTTCCTATTATTTCCAACATTATGCATGGGTTGAACTGGTCTTTCCTGGGAAAAGCTATGGCAGACCTTTGCAGGTGAATATGGCTTTGTAAGGGGCTTCCCAGGTGGCTCAGTGGGTAAAGAATCTGCCTGCAATATAGGAGACACAGGAGACACAGGTTGGATCCTTGGGTCTGGAAGATCTGTAGGAGGGCATGGCAACCACTCCAGTATTCTTGCCTGGAGAATCCCATGGACAGAGGAGTCTGGCTGGCTGCAGTCCATAGGGTCACAAAGAGTCAGATACAACTGAAGCAACTGAGCACATACATAGGCACGTGTCTTTGTAACAGGAGTATCTTGGCTGTGAGGAACTTGACTCTTTGCTATCTTTCTCACTTTTTCTCTAAGGAAGAAATTGATTGGTAGATAATTGATTATTCCCAGAAATAACCTTAACAAGAAATGTGTGAGATATATCTAGAGTGATAACTTCCCTTCTGCATGCGTGCATGCTAAGTTGCTTCATCAATGGTGAAGAGTTGCATCCAGCTCTTTCTGACCCTATGGACTGTAGCCCACCAGGCTCCTCTGTTCGTGGGATTCTCCAGGCAAGATTACTGGAGTGGATTGCCATGCCCTCCTTCAGGGGATCTTTCAGACCCAGGGAGTCTCTTACGTCTGGTGCGTTGGTAGGAGGGTTTTTTTTTTTTTTTTACCACTAGTACCACCAACAGCCTTTCTTTAAAAATGTAAAAGAAAGACCAAATAAAAGGAAGCAATTTTGTTCCTGAATGGGAAATTTTAATATTGTGAAGATGTCTCCTCTCCCCAAATTAAATGTCAATTTCAGTGGAATTCCAATGAACATATCTAAGAGATTGTTTTGAAGCTCAACAAGTTGATTCTGAAGTTCATCTGAAAGAGTAAATATGTGAAAAGAGCCCCCCCAAAAAATGTTGAAAATAAATAAGGAGGTAAGATTGGAACTACAGGCTATCAAAGCAAGCTGTTAAGTTATAATAAATGAAAGAGCTAGTGCAAAGGAGAGACAAATAGATTGATGCCAGACATATACATAGGGAAAGTAGTATCTAATAAAACAAGTGTTTCAAATTAGTGGGAGAACAGTCTAACAAATAATTGTTAGCTATTTATTAGGGGAAAAAATTAAGTCCTTAAATCACAGTATACATAAAAATAAATTCAAAATAAAGATCTAAATATTTTTTAAGTAGATACTAGAAGAAAATACAAGAGACCATCTTAATAAAATGAGGGTGAAGAAAAGTCTTTTGCAAAAGCAGAACTGTAAAGACAGAAGTCCAGAAAAGATTAATGGACAGATTTGGCAGCAAAACTTGAGGAATAGTCTGTGCAGTAAAAAGATTAAAGTGTAAGAATTTTCAGGATAAGCAAAATGTATTTATTTGTGTGTTTTTTTTTTTTATTAGTAACTACAATGTCCAAGGGAGAAGGCAATGGCAAGCCACTCCAATACTCTTGCCTAGAAAATCCCATGGATGGAGGAGCCTGGTGGGCTGCAGTCCATGGGGTCGCTAAGGGTCGGACACGACTGAGCGACTTCACTTCACTTTCACACATTGGAGAAGGAAATGGCAACCCACTCCAGTGTTCTTGCCTGGAGAATCCCAGGGACGGGGGAGCCTGGTGGGCTTCCGTCTATGGGGTCACACAGAGTCGGACACGACTGAAGTGACTTAGCAGCAGCAGCAGCAGCACAATGTCCAAAACAGGATGACTCTTGAGAGTCCCTTGGACTGCAAGGAGATCCAACCAGTCCATTCTGAAGGAGATCCATCCTGGGTGTTCATTGGAAGGACTGATGCCAAAGCTGAAACTCCAATACTTTGGCCACCTCATGCGACGAGTTGACTCACTGGAAAAGACTCTGATGCTGGGAAAGGTTGGGGGCGGGAGGAGAAGGGGACGACAGAGAATGAGATGGCTGGATGGCATCACCGACTCTGTGGACATGAGTTTGGGTGAACTCCGGGAGTTGGTGATGGACAGGGAGGCCTGGCATGCTGTGATTCATGGGGTCGCAGAGAGTCGGACACGACTGAGTGACTGAACTGAATTGAACAGCAATGAATATAGAATAGAATAAAAAATAAAACATATGCACGTGCATGAATGAAGGTGACGGAAAAACATAGGGAAACAAAATCAGTGAACAAAATGCACTCTATAATACCCTTAACAATTGTTAGAAATGAATAGCCTATTTTTCTTTGAGTTTCCTAAAAGCCAGAAAAAAGAAGGAAGCAACATCCACTGGCCACTTGGTAGGGTCTATAAGATATCAATTAAGGTGTTTAAGACACATACAGATTTCTGATACTGACACAGGAAAAGAAGTGTCTCTTGTAGGTTCCTTCTGTCTCTGGAAATAAGAGTAATAAATTAATCTAATTCAAAGTGACAAATTATTTGTTAAATTTAATGTAGCCACGTATGGGGACAGATGGTTACTCGACGTATGGTGATCATTTCATAATGTATGCAAATGTCGAATCATTCTGTAGCATACCTGAAACTAACATAATATTGTATATCAGCTGTGCTTCCAGAAAAATGTCATGTAGCCACATAATGTAGCCACATAATGTCAGACAAGCCTTCATCATTATTTCCCAGATACTGGCAGGCCTCCACCTCATGTATCCACTCAGCCCCTTTACTGGTTTGACAAGAAATCTAACCACACCAAGCATTTAGTGATTTTTGCAGACAATACTGAGATTTGAGGGGTCACTGGGAAAGGTAACACACTCAGGGTCTTGCCACTTTTTTGGCCACTGTCCATACTCCCTCCTCCTATTCTTTCTCAGCCCCATCATCCCCTCTTCCAGCCAATTCCACCCAAGCTCACATCTTCATCAGCAACTATTTTCTCTCCCACTGGCCCTGGCACCAGCCGGTGGGCACCCTACCCTTGAAGCCAGCCATTTACCCAAAGTGGAGCGGTGTAGCATTTCCCCATGAAAATCTGGCCACTATCCTTCTTGGACACCAGGATTAGGGCGTCAGTGCTCCTTCTTCCCTACTCCCTCCAACCCCCATCTGATGGGGGAGACGCTGACCATGTCAGGCAAGCCCCTGCCTCTCCTTCCAGGCTGGCCAGTGTGGTTTGGAGGTCTCCTGACCAAGAGGGTTTGTCAGCCCAAGCACCCCCTTTCAGTTAGCTCTCAGCTCTGGCACTGGCTTTATAAGTAAGTTTCTTATTTTAATTACGAACCTACACAGTGGAAGGAGATGATTAAATGAAGAGAAATCTGAAATCACTTCTGATCTGGGTGAAGTAAACAAGTGCCTATGTCTAAGACTGTTCTGCAAATAGAACATAAGCGTGACACAGAGGACAGTCTTTAGGTCCCCCTCCCCCGAGCTGCTGCTGTGCTCCATGTCTGAAGATGTTTTCTTTTTTTCCTTCTTTGCTCTCATTACGAGGATCCTGACAAGTGCCTGCTTCTCTATGGTGATGATCAGGTAGGTGTGGAGGGCAGGCGGGGGCATGAGGGAGCAGTC
The DNA here is from genome assembly GCF_049115385.1 of Moschus berezovskii. NCBI lineage: Eukaryota > Metazoa > Chordata > Mammalia > Artiodactyla > Moschidae > Moschus > Moschus berezovskii. Next base: position 56,819,061 of record NC_142472.1, read on the forward strand.
AGCACTGATTCAGGGGCCAGAAGACCATCTGCTGTCCTTTCAGGGAGGAGCAAGGGGGAGGGAAGCGGGTGGGAGAATCTGTTTCTGGAAGGCAAGGCACAAGTAGAGGAAAAGAGAAGAGGAAATACAGCGTTATGGCAAATGCATAAAATTCTAACAAGTAACGTGTCTGACTGCCGGCCTCTGCCTGGTACTGTGCTTGCGTCTTCAATCCTCTCACCACCGCCATCGGGCGATGCCCTCACTGCCATTTATGATAACAGGGACACTGAGGCACAGAACAGTCACATGGTCTCCCCAGGTTACGTGCTGCTAGGAGGCGACACAGCTGCATTTGAACCCAAGCAGTCTAATCCCAGCCTGCATTTAACTACTGTGCTTTACTGGCTTTCAAGTAAAACGAAAGGGATGTTCCAGGTAAATGTGTGAAGAAACAGGGCTGAGAAGGAAGGAATCACTCGGAAAGCTTTAAAGTCGGAGCACAGTGGGAAACACACGTCTGGTTTAACTCCCATTAAGCAGGGGAGGCTCCTGTTAATCAGGGCCAAGAGGAAGGGTCCAGGAGGGAGGAAACCTTTCTCTGGATTTTGCTTTACAATTAGAAATAAGGTTTAAATGCAAATTCTGGTGGGAGAGGAGACCAAGTGATGTAAACACAACCAAGGTGGATGGTGTGATGTCCTAGAATCTTGAAGAGCATGTTGGAACAGGACAAAGACGCCCATCAGGAAGGTGCCAGAGACTTGGATCGGGGGTGGGACTGAGGAAGAAGGGAAAGGGACCCTGGCCAACTCTGATATCCAGCTGGTTTCAATTTCAAACTTTGCCTATATGTGGCCTTTCTATTTTCCCTAGAACCTTTGAAAGCAGATTTAAAAAAAAAACAAAAACAAAAACTGAGCAGCCAAGAGAGGGCAGGTGGGTGATTCTACAGAGCCCTGCAGTCCAGGGCCCTGCATGGTGGGAGTAGGGACTCTGCACTCACTGCCCAACTCCAGGGGGCGCCATTCACACAGACTGCAGCATGAGTGGTCTGGATCCCTGGATATGCACTGCTGCAGCTTCCAAGGCCTGGAATTCCCCCCAGTGGACACTGGCACGGGGATGGGATGGGAGAGGGAACCCCACCCCACCCGCACCCCCACCATGCTTATCCGTGCCCCCGTGGTCACCAGCCCCAGGCGATTGTTAAATTCAGCTGCCCGGCTCTGTCTGTCCATCGCGCTGCAGTCCTGGGTGCGGTCCAGCCCGGTGACTGGCAGCAGTCCAACAGAAGCCAGGGAGGCAAAGCCAGGGCCCCATCCGGGCAACACTGCCTGTTCATTATAATGCAAGTTCATTGGTAAAAATGCAAATGATCCATTTCACTTCATCCTCCTGACAGACTGTGCTGGTAGCAATAACGGGCTGCTCCTTGCACCTGTCATCACTGCGGCACTGCTCACTTTGTGTAAAAGGCCTGCCACACTTCAGGTGTATATATAGCAACCGTCATTAAAGCTGCCTGGGGGAAACCCGATCATTCACTGCCCCCTAGTGGACCGGAAGTGAATGACCCCATAGACCGTTCCTTTGATTTAGGTTCCAAGCAAATCAGTTGCATTTTGTTTTCAGGAATAGATTGCAGACTATGCTGCTTTAATCCTTGTAGCTGTGGTTATGGTTCTTAATTAACAGCACTTTAATAAGATAAAGAGTCAATCATGGGTGGCTCTTTGTGGAACTATATTTGAATGTTTAAAAGTCTGGACATTTTTAAACAGTATTGAGCCTTTCTTCGCTGGATGTTCATTTTTTAAAAAAATGAATTTTCTTTAGGTGGATAAAAAGCTTACAGTGAAGATATCATTAAGGAGCTCACCTTGCCATCTCACAAAATTATGAGTTGTGCCCAAGAGAGAAATTAGTTTCTTTATGAAGCAGATGCACTGACTCTGGCTGTTTTATCACATAAGGTCCCCTAAGCACTCTTTGTCAGCTTTCAAGGTCTTCACATTTTGGCTACTTCTTGATGGACAAGTGTCCTTGGAATCAGGGACACAGTCAGCATAAAGGAAGCTACAAAGACAAGGGAAGCCTGGTTTATCATCGTCATACCACAAAGGCCGTCTTGATGAGTGACCGACTATTCTTGGGCTTCTTTCTTTGCTTCATCTCATCTAGGATCGTGCACTTAAAGATCATTTAGAAACACTCATCAGTGTTGCATTCGCCATACTAAGAAGCATTAATTTTTTTTAATTGAAGTATAGTTGGTGTACTCTGCTGTGCCTATCTCTGCTGTACAGCAAAGGGACTCAGCTATACACATACAGGCATTCTTATTTTTATATTCCTTTCCATTATGGTTTATCACGGGTATTGAATATAGTTACCTGTGCTATACAGTAGGACCTTGTTGTTTATCCATCCTGTATATACTAATTTACATCTGCTAATCCCAAACTTCCAATCCCTCCCTCCCCTGCCCACCTCCCACTTGGCAGCCACACAACTGTTCTCTGTGTCTGTGAGTCTGAAGAAACTTTTTTCTTAAGGAGGTGAATAATCTACTTTTATACCCTTTCTGAGCTGTTTGAGTATTGCAAGGACTTGAACAGATTGGCGACTATCTTGAAGTTCAGTGAAATCATTTCTCTGAAATTTTGGCATATCTACTACTAGAATATTATAGATACTAGAATAGCTCCCTTTCCATAACCTGGACTCTTGCCACAAAGACCTCCATTAATAAAGTCTAGGCCAGCCATGTCCAAAGCCATCTCTTCTATATACAGATTAGCTTTTCACCTGTATATCTAAAACAATGCTAGTCATGTGCCATCCTTGGGAGAACTGAAAATAATAGTCCCCTGGATCATTTTCTGTGCTTATTGGTACAAATGAAGAAACTGGGCAGTTACCTCAGATGGTTACCTAAGAAGTGGTATCTGGGTGAGATTAGTATGTGGGTAGTGATAAGTTCCCCCCTAGACAGCCTTGTTCATTTAGCTCATTTATTTTGGCCTGACTCTAGGGTAGACATAGTCCTGATGACAAGAAACCTCTAAGAGAGAAAAGCGCTGGTAAGGAAGCCTTAGTGTGCAGACGCAGAGCAGAACTCAAACTTTTCCATATCTGTGTAGATCAGAGTCCATAGTAAGTGAAGTGCTTCGAGTTCTTCCTAAGCAGACTGTAGTTTTCCTGAGAATGTCACAGGAAGAGCTGCTGGTGATTCATCAGGTTAAACTTTTCCTCCTTAGTCAGAAAAAAACAGCTATCCAGTGTGGAAGGCCAGAGGGTTCTAGGACCCAGAGGGAGGGGGTGAAAGGAAGCAGGCTTGTTTACTGACTGGTCAGTACATTCCAACCATGAAACTTGAATGGCTGCTGAAGAACATAGTGAAAGCCTCAACCTATGGAAACTTTCAATCCAATAATAAAAATTAAATAGGTGTGGGGTAGAACTTACCAGAGAGAAATGGGTCAGTAGGGCTGATTCCTGTAGGTCCTCATACCAGTCCAATGAAGCTCTGTGGCTGCCTGTTTTATTAAAACTGGGCAACATGCCCATCAAGTGGTTCCATTTGATTTTGGCTGACCTAGTTTAAATCAGTCAGTCAACATATCTTGTAGAACCAGAGGTCCCAGAACAAGGTGGTCATCTGGTCTACCCCCCAGCCTACTCAGCCAATCTCTTTGATACATCATCTCTAAAGAGGTGCTTGAGTCAGGACTGAATTATGTGCTAGAGGCAGGGAGATGGGAAAACAGAGTAGGGTTGTAGGTGAAAGCTAAGAATATTCTTTCATCCACATTGGAAATTTGACAACCTAATTAGAAAATCCAAAGTAAAATACATGGGAAATGATTATGAAGTACTTTGGCCACCTGATAGGAAGAGTCAACTCATTGGTAAAGACCCTAATGCTGGGAAAGATTGAGGGCAGGAGGAAAAGGGGACAACAGAGGATGATATTGTTGGATGGCATAACCGATTCAATGGACATGAACTTGGGCAAACTCCAGAAGACGGTGAGGGACAGAGAGGCCTGGCATGCTATGGTCCATGGGGTCACAAAGAGTCACATATGACTTGGCGACTCAACAACAACAAAAAAAGAAGGCATGTGGAACTCCACCAGTATTTCTGCTCTCTGACCTTATCCTGGTGCTTCCTCCTATGATGATCACCTGCCTCCCTGCATGTGGGAGGTGGGGGAAGTGGTACAGCAGGCGGAAGTGCACAGTGACAGCCCCCGCCTCTGGCTGGCTGTCATTCAGCCAAGAAGCTGGCTTTCCTTGGGGCCGCACACACGCCCTGCTACCGCGTCTTCTCCAGCTGGCCTCTGGCCAAGCAGCCTCATTGGTGATACCAAGCAAGTTTTATGTACGAGTGTCAAAGCTGCTGTTGCTGCAGTAAGTGTAACCTGGCCTTTCATGCCTCAGTCTAGACAGATGCAGGATTGAATAAAGGCTTCCTCCAAGCCCTGTGTCACGTTGGCCATCTGGAATGCAGCCGACCACTCATTTAGCAAATTGCTCTGTTTAAATGCAGCTGCTGTGTCTCAGTGTTTCTGTTCCTAACACAGATCGCATGATTCCCCTGCCTTCATTTGTCTAGCCATTCCTCTCAATCTGCCTGGCAACTTAAAGAGCCTGTCAATGTATGACAAGGCACTTGACCTGCAAGATTTCCAAGCCCAGGAGGAGCATTTTTATTGTGCTGGGCCATCCTTTCCTCAAAAGCAAGGGCACCTTGCCTGTGCTCCCCATCTTAATGAAAGCCACCTTTATTAAGAATCCCATTAAGCTCCACAGGGCCCAGCTCTCCAACACTGTAAATATTACCCTTTAGAAATGCATCCGGAGGCCCGGTGCAGGCAGCTGGCCCAGGAGCAAGTCGGGAGGTGACCTCAGACCTCAGATCTCTGTGGACAGAAGGGTGTTGTTTGCCAGCCTGCTGCCTCTCCTTTTGGAAAGAGGGATTACAATCATTAGCAGATAATGTCAACAAAGCCCCTGAGATGATTTGAATGAGAGTTGGAAGCAAAATGATTGCAGACTAGCAATGAGTGCTGAGTGCTCAGGTTTGTTTTTTTATACTTTGGTTTTCTTTTCTCCAAAGGAAGAATAAAAAAAGGGGACCACCAAAGCTAAGTGGTTTATTGTCAGTATGTCACTGGTCACTGAAGCCTGGTCTTTATTGTCATCTGCTATTTATCAAGCAAATAATCCTGGTGTGACCACTGCTTTCTTCAGCTGCTTAACTCAATTGGCGTCACAGTACCTTTAAGTCTAGAAGTCGCAAGCCAAAAGAAACGAGTGTTTATTCAATAAATACCTGCTCCACCCTGAGCTAGGCTCACTGGAAAAGAAAAGAATTGTACAATAAATGATCTTTGCCATTGAATCATTTGGAAGATGAAACAAATACAGAGTATTTAGCACAGGACAGATGAGTGGTATGTGGGCTTTGGGATCAGACTTCGTGGGTTCAAATCCCAGATGCAGTATTAGGCAAATTCACCTTCTGAACTTCAGTTTTCTCAAGTGAAAAACTATGTGGGCATTTATCTCTTGGGGTTATTTTTAGGAGAGATTGAATCAATTTTGCACAGTGTAAAAATTCAACAAACCTTACTTATGGTAGTTAAAGAATACACATTCTTGACTATGTATACTAGAGAAATTCAGAGGGAATAAAGAGCATTTTGGACTTGGGGAAGTGAAGCAATCTTAATAGATTATCTAGATCCTGAAGAAAATATAAACTCTGGGTAGAGAGAGGGATCTGATGTGAGCAAATCTTAGAGGTAAGGGCAGAGTAAGAGGGTGGGACAGCTGGTGGTCCAGAGGGAAGAGCTCCCGTTTTGGGGTGTCGGGGTGGAAATGTAGAATGAATGAGGGGCCACGTTGATGGAGGATCTTGAAATTAAGTGAAAGGGTTTTTCCCTAGTCTAACTGGTGGCAGGGAACCTTCACAGTAATCTTAGCAGGAAAGTGGCAGAGAGATAGTCATGGGTTAGAAACACTCACTTGGTGCCAGGAAATCAGTGGTTAACTGGATAAGTCAGGACTGGGGAGTCAGGGTGCAAGCTCTGTTCTGGCCCAACAGACAAGGGTTAAGTGGAGGTGGCCCCAGGGTGGATGGGGTGGAATAATGCTGGGGCTCTCTTCCCCACAAGATAGACCTGATGCCTCGGTAAACACCAGGAGGGAGAGAGGGATGGAAACTGCAAGAAAGCCATTTTTACAGAGCATGATTTCTGTGTTGGGCTTCCTCAGCCCTCACTTTATCCAGGTCCCAGCATGGTCCTCAGGGCACCAAGAGACTCATAGGCTCCCGGGAACTACACAGCCTGACAGAAGAGGGGCAAAGGGGAGCTGTGTTCCAGCCATCGGTGTGGTTTATACAAGTGGAGAGCGTGACGTCCTGCACATTCAGGGTCGTGTGGGAAACTGTGATCCCAGCTCAGGGTTTGGGGTAGAGAGGCAGACATGCACACCACTGGCTTAGGAAGACAGCTCGGCTGTGATGCTCCTGAAGCATGAGAGAGGGATGGAGGGAGGGCGTGGGATCGTACTTTGGAAGAAAAGAGCGGAGGGCTGAGATTCCAACCTTAGGGGCACAAAGAAGGAGCGGAGAGGGCCTAGAAACCAGCAGCAAACGGGGGCAGAGGGGTGTCCGGGAGGAAAGGGCTCCTTAGTAGCCAAGCATCCAGGGAGCTCAGGGAAGGTGAGCGGCTGAGACAGTTGCATTCTATGTCTTAGAAAGGGAGCCTGTAGTGAGAAAAATGTCGGTAGAGGAACAGGGAAGCCAGCCTGCAGGACTCTGAGGAGGGGACGTGAAGGAAGACGATGACGCATGAACTAGGGGAGAGGTGCGGAGAGAGGGCAAAAGGACGCCATGGTTTCCTGGACATGGTGAGTTTCTAAATCACACTGTAACGGCAGGGGGAAGTGACCCGACCCGGGACAGTGATGCGATTCTCGCTAACATATTATGTGCTAGAAAGGTCTTACAGAAGACACGTGACACAGAACTTTTGCTGTATGTCACACTAAGGTTAAAAAAAAAAAGAAAACACAGCATCCTGGGATTCTTTTTGTATCCAGACTGAGCAAGAAAATGACGTTGCCTGCTGCAAACTTCACAGACTGTGATCTAAGACCACAGCCTGATCAGACACTGATCTCCCCGAGCTCAGAGACCACATGAAATGTAATGAGTCCAGAGTTGATGCCTCTCAGGACTCCTCTTACCCTGGACATGCCATTCAAGCTCTTCCTGCCCCAGTCTTCTCATCTGTAAAATGGCAGTAATAAAATCGCCTACCCTAGAGGATCATGTTGAATATTTAATGGATAAGGCATGCAAAGCAGCGAGGTAGAGAAGTGTGTGTGTGTGTGTGTGTGTGTGTGTGTGTGTGCTCAGTCATGTCTGAATCTTTGCTACCCCATGGACTGTAGCTCACCAGGCTCCTCTATCCATGGGATTCTCCAGGTAAGAATACTGGAGTGGGTTGCCATTTCCTACTCCAGGGGATCTTCCTGACCCAGGGATCGAACCCGAGTCTCCTGAGTTTCCTACATCGGCAGGTGGGTTCTTTACCACTGAGCCACCTAGCTAGAGCAGTGCCTGGTGCTTGTTCAAGGAAGTATTTAGTCATGGGACACTGGAACACTATCAACAAACTTGGTTTCGTATGAAAGACAGCGAGTTCTGTTGTTCTACGTGTTTTCCATGTTTTCTAGTGTTTTCCTCGGTGTCAGGTGCTGCTCCCAGTGCAGGTCACTGTGTCAAGTGTGCCACAGTGATCCGGGTCCTCCAAGTATACTGTCCCGTGCAATAGGGAGGGGGCTCCCTGTGACCCCAGTCCGAGCATTTGGACGGGGGAGTCTTGTCCAAGCTCATGCCTCGCTCAAGGTTACACAGCTCCACTTGCTGGATATGAAAGCCCATCTGTTTGGGGAGAAACAGAGATGCCTGAACACTATCCACTCCCTCTTAAGTGGAAAAAGATCACTTGTTGTTTCTGCTGAGAGAACCACAAGCTTTTAGTGTGTGGGAAATAAATGGAATGTGTTGGCTTTTTACTTCTGAAGGGAATTTATTTTTCTTCTCTTTTTTAAACTGTGTTGCAGGGATGTGTGAGCATTCTGTTTTTGGCTTCTGTCGGTGAACTATTAAGGTAAATATTGACGTTCAAGTCTAATTTCTAAATGAAGGGGAATAACATGTTTTTTTAAAGCAAGGACATAATCTCTTTATGTAACTGTTGCCATGGGGTAAGAGAATAAACCCAGAAAAATGCTCTTAAGATAGCTGAGGGTTTGGCTTTGTTTTTTCTTCTTTCTAATTTTCTCTTTCCCACCCACTACTGTACTCATTTGTCGACTCTTCTCTGATGTTCCCCTCTCGTGGATACCACTATGGACCTCCAAAGTGGGGACATTTATTCATTCATTCAAGAAATGTTTCCTGAAGATATATCAGCTCATTCTGCTGGGTTCAGAGGACAGAGCAGTGAAACCAAAACTAGTCATGGGAAAAAGGCAGTATGGACATTTTAAGTAAACATAAAATCTTCAGAGAGAATGGTGACTGCCACCCGGCAGGAGCTCGAGACCTGGCTTCAGGAGAGGAGAGTCGGGTGTGAGACACGCCGTCCCAAGCTCTGCCCCCCTGGCTCGGCCATTGCCAGACCCCACGGCTGCCTCGGCGTCTTCATCCATAACCCAGATGGTACTGCCTGCACCCTCTCTCCTCTCAGAAGGGGTTCTGAGGTTTGAACGAGGTCATTCAGGAATATCTAGAAGGAGAGCAAGGAAGGTTAATCACCAGGCTGATCTGACTGAGGTCACACCTTAGGTTCCTCACAGGGGGGAGGTCACACCCCAGGTCCCTCTCAGCGGGGAGGCCACACCCCAGGTTCATCTCAGGGGGAAGGTCACACCACACCCTTAATCACTCAAGGAAGACGTCACTCTAGATCAACTGTGCTGTCACTGTTGGTGGCTAGGGACCTTGAGAAAGTACCTCCCTTCAGCCTATCACAGTGACACTGGGGAGAGAGAGGCTTGCAGGTGAGAACAGTCCTGGTGGAACATGCAGAGGCCGTCACACTCTCAGGAGTGGTGAATCCAGATGCAGAGCAGGCACGCAGAGATATGCAGACGTCCCCAGACACCAGCAGGCCCTCCACCAACACTGTCCCACAGACAGACATTCTAGAGGACCACTGACACAGTCCCACAGCTCCCCCCAAACCTTCAGAGACACCTTCACATTCACCGCATAAATGGTCTATAGATATCAGTAGTCACACTCACATTTTGCCACACATTTCCCACTGTCACCACACAGAGACTTTGTAGACACCCACACATATTCCACAAACACTTCAAAATATACCCCCAAACCCACGTCAACAGCCCTCCACAGTTCTCCCACAGATTTCCCACACAGTCTCTAATTTCATCCCACAATCTCCCAAGGAGACACTCAGGAATTCCCTAGAAAGCCACCCTGCCCTCCACACTCGAAAGGCCCAGCACAGTCACCTCCAATACCTCTCACAGGCCAGACCATACGTGGCACCCTGCCCAGACCCTCTGCTCAGGGACAGCCCCGCATCCAGACCTGAGGCACATGCACACACAGCCTTGTCCACACACACACACACACACACACACACACACACACACATACAGGCCCAGCTCAGACACACGAGCATGTCCACCCCTCTCCCTGCACTACCACACCATCTTCACAGACACACTCTCAGGCTCACCTCACAGGAACACTCCCCCAGACCCATGAACGTGGACTCTCACAGGCCCAACAAACACAAACACAGACACCTCAGCTTCCTGTCTTCAGCTTTCATTTCAAGCAGTCTTCCAGTTGTCATCTTAAAAAATCAGTAACAGTCCTTTAAAAGTTGTTTAAGGACAACTGAGAATATGGTGTGACCCTCTCTGGTGCTGGGGAAGGGGACAGAAATCCCCTGAAATGAGGTCAAATGGTGCCCATGAGAAAGCCAGCAAGGGGACTCTTCCCGCTGTGCCCTTCAAGAGTGGCCAGCACCGCCCCTGGGCCGAGGTGTGACTTCTGGGACCTGCTGGTCCCTTTGTCCCCCAGGGGCCTCGTTCAGGAGACAATCTGTCCTGACCCCTTTCTCATGGGAGACGTCGTCCTGCTCCCAGAGACAGCTTTCCTCCCACACAGCCCTTTAGCTGGTCTCCTCACAATATAAAAGCAGAGGAAAAAAGAGGTGACACTCTAAAAAAAAATCCTCAAATTCTCTTAGAAAAATAGGCGCTTCCACAGAGGAGTAGATTGTGGTGGCTGCTAGCAGGAGGAGGGGAGAGACAAGGAGATCAAAAAGAAAACCAAGAGGACGGATAAAGGGATTAGGATGCAAGAAATAGCTCAGGCCAGCTGGTGGCCATCTGGGGGCTGCGGGGAAAGGGAAGAACAAAGTTGCTGAGTTTCCAGCAAGTGGGTGCAGTTTACCGTGAGAGGAGGTTACTGCTTTGAGGAACAGGAAAGAAGCCAGAGCCACTTAAAAACAGTCGAGTGGTTTCCCTAAGGACTGGATTGCAGGCCTAAAGTGTCTGAGGTATGGTGCTATAGAGACCTTGTCTCTGGTTATCAATATAAAAATGGACAGTGGAAAATGGGAAAGAAACTTAGATGTACCTCAGATTAGACTTTTTTTAAAACCTCAAATAAGATTCTAAGGATGGTCAATGACTATAGGATAAGCCATAAATTATTGTAATCAATTATTTTGCTTTTGGTAAAAATTTTAGGTAAATTGAATGTATTTTCATAGAGGCTGTATATAGACGGGGCTTCCCACATGGTAAACAATTTGCTTGCCAATGTAGGAGACACAGGTTCTATCCCTGGCTCCGGAAGATCCCCTAGAGAAGGAACTGGCAACCCACTCCAGTATTCTTGCCTGGGGAATCCCATGGTCAGAGGAGCCTGGCAAGCTACAGTCCATGGGGTTGCAAATACATGGGAAAGAAATAAATTATAAAATCAATATGTACTGGGCAATATAAAAAGACCTGTCCCACAGAGAACTGAAGGTAACCTCACTGTGTCTTTGTCATCCACCAAAAATTAGCATGTCTTCCCTTTCCTCCAGATCCAGCGTTGGTACCACCTAGCTCCCACATCCAAATAACTGGCCACCAAGTCCTGACAACTCTGTTCCCTTAATAACTCTAACAGGGACCCTGCTTTCTCTCCTCATGGTCACTGCCCCATTCAAATTGTCGTTGTCATCCCAGCAAACCCCTAACTGGCCTCCCAAGCCCTAATATCACACCCGTGTACATCAACCTCCATATTTTCATAGGGTGGTTTTGTAAAAAAAAAAAAAAGGAAATCTAATTTCTATTCATTCTGTATTCATTCTAGATGCTAGGTATACAAAGCAAAGACATCTGCCCATAGACAGTTTAACAGGAGGAGAAAGACAGTAAACATAACATTTTATATGATACCTTGGAAATGTATGTGGAAAAGAGGAAATAAGAAGCAACGTACAGAGGGTTGAGAGTACCGAGTGTGTGTGTGTATGTGTGTGGTTTTAAGCAGTGTGGCCAGGATAGGCCTTATAAAGAGGTTGGTATTTACTCAAAGCAGGGGAGGGGGTGAGTTCCATGCATATCTGAAGGGAGAGCATTACCTGCAGACACAATAGCCAAAGAAGTGCCTCATGGGGGAATGACCTGGAAGGCTTAAGGAAGAGCATGGGCCAGAGTACTGGAAGCAGAATGGATGCAGGGTGAGAGGGGAAGGCATGAGTTCAAAGAGCTAGGGGAGGTTGATCACATGGGGCTTGTAGCAGGCAGGTCTACTGCAGGGTTTTGGGCAGTGGGAGACATGCTCTGACTTCCATACGAACAGTCACTCTGGTGATGATGGTGACAGACCAGGGGTAGCAGCAGAGACTGTGAGAGGCCGTGTCGTCTCTGTCTCGCTCACAATCCTTCAGTGACTCCCCTCAATTTCAGATAAAATCGAAACTCTTGTCTGTGAACACTTCAGGATGGGGACCTCACTTCTTTTTCCAGATTTGTCTCTTCCTGGCACTTTCATCCCCCAAGTCCTGACATGTTCTGGTGGCGGATAGGCTTCTAACAAGCATCTCATCTTTCATGGAACCAGGCACCTGTGGAGGTGTTTTTTCCTGCTTGAAGACAGTGCCCTTCTGGGCCTTCACTAAGCGTCTTCTCCTCAGGGGAGCTTTTCTCTCTTCTTGGAACCACACATCCCCAAAGCAGTCTATGCATACTTCAATGATTGGGATTACAGCCCTGAGTCAGAATATTCTGTCCCCAATCTGTCTCTCTCACCAGACTGGGAACTTCTACAGGACTGAGAATAGAACTCTTATTTTTGAGTCCCTAGTGGACGTGGATGGATGGTTGAATGGATGTGTTGGGGGAGTGTGTAATTTCCTCTGTTCTGTCTTGTCGCAAAAAAAATTGGAAGCAACGGATGGACCAGCGTTACAGCCCTTGGACAGACCAGTGTTACAGCTCCATGTAACAGCTCAGTTTTATTTAGAAAGTAAAGGAAAATACATCCTCGAGACATGAGGGAATGCCGACTCAAAAGACGCAAAGAGAAGAGAGGCCCTGGCCCAATTTTGGTTCCTCTTTTCATATGTTTTCTCCTCCCCCTGGGCCTGCCCTGTGTAAACTGGGCCAGCCAGGAGTGCTGTTTGTTTTACCTGAGGTCCTCACTCTGGTCCTCAGACATTCCTTTGTTCTATTTTTGCGTGCTTTTCCCTTCTTTGTCTTTTAACCACCGCCATTTTGGACTCTTTTTCCCTATTCTAACTACCTAACAGATGGATGGGTGGATGGATGCTGGCTCTTTCATCAAATCTTGAATTCTTAGGTTTTGTTTAAAATTAGTTAAGCAATAGAAATGCTTGAAAACTGACTGTAAGACATTAACTCGCTAACTTCTCCACGGAGGATATGGCTGAACTTGAGAGCGTGTTTGCACATCAGCTACACATGATGACTGATGATGACTGATGGCTGGAAAGTTGCATATAAAAACAGTTTTTATAAATTGCACCTAATTTGCCCATTGACCAATATAATTTCAGACATGCTTTACTTTTTTGTTATGCTGTTCAATTAGCAGTAGCTCATGCTGTAGCTTTTAAGTTCCTTATCTTTAACTCATCTTTCCCTGCCAGCCACTGTCAGATACATCGTTCAGCTGAAAATGATTGATTTCTGTTAGCAAATACTGAGGAGAATCCTTTTAGAACATGAGGGTCTTTCCACAACACCTAAGTATCTCTCAGTGCCTTTTGTTTTCTGGTGTGGTCCCTGTCTAGTTTGGGTTGCGCTTTAGGGTCTCCATTTTTATCTTGAGAAACGCTGGAAAATACTGACTGTATGTGTTAGACCAGAAGTGGATTTCTTCCCCACCACTTGCTGTTTTAGGGAGGCCCAGGAAGTAGTTGACAATGACTAGAGACTGACTTCTCATCATCTGTAATCTTTTGATGACAGAACTAGAAGACACAAACTTTCCCCCAGGTGTCACCTCTTCACCAAAACTCTTCCTCCACAAAATACACAGTGGGCTAGGAAAAGGAAACAAAAACGAAAGCACGTTTTCTCAGATATCTGGATATGAACATTACTCCCAGCCTAGAATAAGCACAATGTAATCAGAGTTTTAAATAAGTGGGAAGGTCTCAGGGAGGCACCTTATCTGACTTGTGACCACCCAGAGAAGCAGAAGCCTCTCTGCCACATCCCAGAGAGGCAGACTTCTAAACTGGTCTGGTGGCTCAGTAGTAAAGAATCTGCCTGCAATGCAGGAGACCTGGGTTCCATCCCTGGGTCAAGAAGATCCCCTAGAGAAGGGAATGGCTACCCACTCCAGTATCTTGCCTGGAGAACCCCATGGACTTAGGAGCCTGGCAGGCAAAGAGTCAGACACAACTGAACAACATAACTTTCCACTTTTCAACAACAACTTCCAGGAAAGGGGAGCCCCTGCCTCACAAGACAGCCCCTAAAGCTGTGGACTATTTCCAGATATTAGAAAGAAAGCAGTCCCTTCAGTTCAGTTCAGTCGCTCAGTCGTATCCGACTCTCCGCGACCCCATGAATCACAGCATGCCAGGCCTCCCTGTCCATCGCCAACTCCCGGAGTTCACTCAAACTCACGTCCACAGAGTCAGTGATGCCATCCAGCCATCTCATTCTCTGTCGTCCCCTTGTCCTCCCGCCCCCAACCTTTCCCAGCATCAGAGTCTTTTCCAGTGAGTCAACTCGTCGCATGAGGTGGCCAAAGTATTGCAGTTTCAGCTTTAGCATCAGTCCTTCTAATGAACACCCAGGATTGATCTCCTTTAGAATGGACTGGTTGGATCTCCTTGCAGTCCAAGGGACTCTCAAGAGTCTTCTCCAACACCACAGTTCAAAAGCATCGATTCTTCGGCGATCAGCTTTCTTCACAGTCCAACTCTCACATCCATACATGACCATGGGAAAAACCATAGCCTTGACGAGAGGACCTTGGTTGGCAAAGTAATGTCTCTGCTTGTTAATAGACTATCTAGGTTGGTCATAACTTTCCTTCCAAGGAGTAAGTGTCTTTTAATTTCCTAACTACAATCAGCATCTGCAGTGATTTTGGAGCCCAAAAAAAGAAAGTCTGACACTGTTTCCACTGTTTTTCCATCTATTTCCCATGAAGTGATGGGACCAGATGCCATGATCTTTGTTTTCTGAGTGTTGAGCTTCAAGCCAAACTTTTCACTCTCCTCTTTCACTTTCATCAGGAGGCTTTTGAGTTCCTCTTCACTCTCTGCCATAAGGGTGGTGTCATCTGCATATCTGAGGTTATTGATATTTCTTCCAGCAATCTTGATTCCAGCTTGTGCTTCTTCCAGCCCAACGTTCCTCATGATGTACTCTGCATATAAGTTAAATAAGCAAGGTGACAACATACAGCCTTGACATACTCCTTTTCCTATTTGGAACCAGTCTGTTGTTCCATGTACAGTTCTGACTGTTGCTTCCTGACCTGCATACAGGTTTCTCAAGAGGCAGGTCAGGTGGTCTGGTATTCCCATCTCTTTCAGTTGTCCCTTAGGTGACTCCAAATAGGCCTTCCACACTTCCAGGAAGCAGAGTAGGCTGAATTCATGCACCTACTTTAATTCCCTCCTAAATAACACTGGTCTCAACCATGGAAAGGGATTTTTTTGTCCTGAAGGCACAGTCCCACAAGGATGGGGTGAATGAGAGGAAACAGCAGCAATAAAATTTGCAAGTTGGAAAGCAGATAAAACAAATGTTAAGTGACTTAGGAAGCCCAAAAACATTAAATCCTTGAGATCAACTGTGGGAAAAATTGACAGTCAATTCATTTCATAAGAGAGAACCCACATCCTCACCCCTAAGAATTAGCAGCACTGCCTCCTAGATCACTGACAGCCATACTTTTCCCTTCTAGGCATGAAACAACTATAAAATGCCATTACTGTCTTTGGAGAGACAAGATGGAATCCATTAAATAAAAAGATGCCAGTACAGAGGAAAATCCATAGGGAAAAAAGAATTCTTGGAAATTAAAATTGTGATTTTAAATATTTAACTTAATAAAATGTTTGGAAGATAATATTCTCCCAGAAAGCAGAACAACAACAACAAAAACCGAAAAAAGTGAAATAAAGAGAAAAGATTAACAAAAACCATACGACCAATCTGGGAAGTACAATATTCAAATACTATGCACACAAAAAGAGAAAAGAGAGGGAAGAAAATAATCCAACAGTTTAAGAACATTTTCCAAAACATTGAGAGCAAAGAGAAGATTTTAGAAGTGTCCAGAGGAGACAAGTCAGCTTACCATGCAGAGGATCAGGACTCAGTAATGGATTTGAACTTCACCACAGCAGAACTGGGAGCTAGAAAGCAAAGCAGCAATTCCTTCAAAAATGGAAGGAAAATTGTCTCCAATGTGGCATTCTATATCCTGGTAAACTATTACTGAAATTTGAGGGTAGAATAAAGTTATCTGCAAAGATGTAAAGTTTCAAAAACTACTTCCCATATAGGTATCCTTGTCAGGAAACCAATGAAGGGTTTTCTCTGTAAAGTGAAGGGGAAAACTGAAAAGAAGACCTGGGATAGGAAAACAGGAGATGCAATGAAGCAGAATAGCAAATAGCATCCTCAGGATGATGGGGAAGGAAGGACCTGAAGGGCAGTAAAGTACATCACCCCAAATATGCCTTTTTGCCATAAGGATTATTTCAGGCTGATTATTTTTAAGAAACAGCAGGCACAGGAGGAGCTCTGAAAGCCAAGTAGAAGTTAGCTTTTTGTAAGAGCATTTTACATTTACAAGGGGAATCTCCATGTGTAGGGGTGTCTTCCTGGCATGCTGAAGTCAATGGGGTTGCAAGAGTCAGACATGACTTAGTGACTAGACAATAGCAACCTCTCTGTACGGAAAGGGAGGATGACCCAATCTCTAGAAAGTCATACGAGTGGAGAAGATGATGACTTAAATCTGTCTAATGACCTTACCATTGTTTACTGTGCTTTGCCTGATAATCTCCCATAACTAGCTGCCTCACACACATCTTCTTTACCTTTAGCTGAAGATGGTATTTAAGGTGATGGCTTAGGCCATTTAGGGGAGTTATTCCGTTTTCCTGACTATTTGCCATATATACATGTTCTTTTACTTGTTTGGTTTTCTTCTGCTATCCTTCTATTAGAGGGAAGGTCTCAGCCAAGAACCTAGAAGAATTTAAGAAAAATTACATTTCCTCCCCATCCAGACCTGAGATGGCAACTGTGTACCAGGCATAAGGGTGGCCAGGGCCCTTCGGAAGATGAAACCGATGGAAGGAATAGCTGATGGAGTCGAGTATCTTAAGAAAAGCTTAAGATGGTTGGTAAATATGAATGCTGAGTGCTCAGAAGTCTAAGCAAATGAAAGTCCAGAGTCATAAGATAATATCCCAAACTGAAAAACCAAGAAGAAGCACAGCAAGCAAGCCATTTAGAGACATGGAATGGATACCAAATAGTCACCTAAAAGAAAGAAATGTGGAGGTTTTCAGGGATGGAAATGAAGAAAGTGGTCAGGCTTCTTAAACTTGCAGAACTATTTCATTATTCAAACAACTGCATATAACTTTGTTGTTGAGTTGCTAAGTCATGTCTGACTCTTTTGCAGCCCCATGGACTATAGCCCCCCAGGCTCCTCTGTCCATGGGATCTTCCAGGCAAAGATACTGGAGTGAGTTGCCATCTCCTTCTCCAGGGGATCTTCCTGACCCAGAGATCAAACCCTTGGCTCCTACTGCATCTCCTGCATTGCAGGCAGATTCTTTATCACTGAGTACCCAACTTAAATAAAAATAAAAATAATTTTTTAAAAAAGGAAAAGAAAAATAAGCAAAACGTAAAAACATAACTTCCTCCCAAAATCCACATTTTCAAATATTTGAAAATGACTAGATTTTCCCTTCTCTCAGGTAAACTGTTCTAGTTTTCTCAGCCATCCTTTATCTGACTTCATTTCAAGATATTGTGTCATCCTGGCCTCTCTTCTAAGAGAGGCATCACACAGCCCACCAACACTTGACTCACTGGCATATCATCTTCCCCTTTCAAGCCACGTATTCCTCATCCTTTCTCTCTTTTTTTTTTTAATTTTATTTTTCAGTTCATTTCAGTTCAGTTCAGTCGCTCAGTCGTGTCCAACTCTCTGCGACCCCATGAATCACAGCCCGCCAGGCCTCCCTGTCTATCACCAACTCCCGGAGTTCACTCAAACTCATGTCCACAAAGTCGGTGATGCCATCCAGCCATCTCATTCTCCGTCGTCCCTGTCTCCTCCCACCCCCAATCCTTCCCAGCATCAGAGTCTTTTCCAGTGAGTCAACTCTTCACATGAGGTGGCCAAAGTATTGCAGTTTCAGCTTTAGCATCAGTCCTTCCAATGAACACCCAGAATTGATCTCCTTTAGAATGGACTGGTTGGATCTCCTTGCAGTCCAAGGGACTCTCAAGAGTCTTCTCCAACACCACAGTTCAAAAGCATCAATTCTTTGGCCATCAGCTTTCTTCACAGTCCAACTCTCACATCCATACATGACCACGGGAAAAACCATAGCCTTGACTAGACGGACCTTTGTTTTTATTGGAGGCTAATTATTTTACAATATTATATTGGTTGGTTTTGCCATACATTGACATGAATCCGCCCTGGGTGTACATGAGTTCCCCCTCCCGAACCCCCCTCCCACCTCCCTCTGGGTCATCCCCGCATACCAGCCCCAAGCATCCTGTAACATGCATCGACCCTGAACTGGCAATTTGTTTCACATAATATACATGTTTCAATACCATTCTCCCAAACCGTCCCACCCTCACCCTCTCCCACAGAGTCCCAAAGACTGTTCTATACATCTGTGTCTCTTTTGCTGTCTCGTATACAGGGTTATCATTTGCATCTTTCTAAATTCCATATATATGCGTTAGTATATTGTATTGGTGTTTTTCTTTCTGGCTTACTTCACTCTGTATAATAGGCTCTAGGTTCATCCACCTCATTAGAATTGGTTCAAATGCATTCTTTTTAATGGCTGAGTAATACTCTATTGGGCTTCCCTGGTGGTTCAGAGGTTAAAGCGTCTGCCTCCAATGCGGGAGACCCGGGTTCGATCCCTGGGTCGGGAAGATCCCCCTGGAGAAGGAAACAGTAACCCACTCCAGTATTCTTACCTGGAGAATCCCATGGACGGAGAAGCCTGGTAGGCTACAGTCCACGGGGTCGCAAAGAGTCGGACACGACTGAGCGACGGAATGGAACGGAATACTCCATTGTGTATATGTACCAAAGCTTTCTTATCCATTCGTCTGCAGATGGACATCGAGGTTGCTTCCATGTCCTGGCTATTATAAACAGTGCTGCAATGAACATTGGAGTACATGTGTCTCTTTCAATTCTGGTTTCCTCGGTGTGTATGCCCAGGAGTGTGATTCCTGGATCATATGGCAGTTCTATCCAGTTTTCTGAGGAATCTCCACACTGTTCTCCATAGTGGCTGTACTAGTTTGCATTCTCACCAACAGTGTAAGGGGGTTCCCTTCTCTCCACACCCTCTCTAGCATTTATTGCATGTAGACTTTTGGATAGCAGCCATTCTGACTGGTGTGAAATGGTATCTCATTGTAGTTTTGATTTGCATTTCTCTGATTATGAGGGATGTTGAGCATTTTTTCATGTGTTTGTTAGCCATCTTTATGTCTTCTTTGGAGAAATGTCTGTTTAGTTCTTTGGCCCATTTTTTGATTGGGTGGTTTATTTTTCTGGAATTGAGCTGCAGGAGCTGCTTGTATATTTTGGAGATTAATCCTTTATCAGATGCTTCATTTGCTATTATTTTCTCCCATTCTGATGGCTGCCTTTTCACCTTGCTTATAGTTTCCTTTGCTGTGCAGAAGCTTTTGATTTTAATTAGGTCCAATTTGTTTATTTTTGCTTTTATTTCCAATATTCTGGGAGGTGGGTGTTGGAGGATCCTGCTCTGAATTATGTCGTAGAGTGTTTTGCCTATGTTCTCCTCTAGGAGTTTTATAGTTTCTGGTCTTACATTTAGCTCTCTAATCCATTTTGAGTTTTTTTTGGTGTATGGTGTTAGGAAGTGTTCTAGTTTCATTCTTTTACAAGTGGCTGACCAGTTTTCCCAGCACTTGTTAAAGAGACTGTCTTTTCTCCATTTTATATTCTTGCTTCCTTTGTCAAAGATAAGGTGTCCATAGGTGTGTGGATTTATCTCTGGGCTTTCTATTTTGTTCCATTGATCTATATTTCTGTCTTTATGCCAGTACCATACTGTCTTGATGACTGTGGCTTTGTAGTAGAGCCTGAAGTCTGGCAGGTTAATTCCTCCAGTTCCATTTTTCTTCTTCAAGATTGCTTTGGCTAGTCGAGGTTTTTTGTATTTCCATACAAATTGTGAGATTATTTGTTCTAGTTCTGTGAAAAATATCGTTGGTAGCTTGATAGGGATTGCATTGAATATATAAATTACTTTGGGTAGTATACTCATTTTTACAATATTTATTCTTCCAATCTACGAACATGGTATATTTCTCCATCTATTAGTGTCCTCTTTGATTACTTTCACTAGTGTTTTATAGTTTTCTATGTGCAAGTCTTTTGTTTCCTTAGGTAGATAAATTCCTAAGTATTTAATTCTTTTCTTTGCAACAGTGAATGGAATAGTTTCCTTAATTTCTCTTTCTATTTTCTCATTATTAGTGTATAGGAATGCAAGGGATTTCTGTGTGTTGATTTTATATCCTGCAACTTTACTGTATTCATTGATTAGCTCTAGTAGTTTTCTGGTAGAGTCTTTAGGGTTTTCTGTGTAGAGGATCATGTCATCAGCGAACAGTGAAAGTTTTACTTCTTCTTTTCCAGTTTGTATTCCTTTTATGTCTTTTTCTGCTCTGATTGCTGTAGCCAAAACTTCCAGAACTATGTTGAATAGTAGTGGTGAGAGTGGGCACCCTTGTCTTGTTCCTGACTTTAGGGGAAATGCTTTCAGTTTTTCACTGCTGAAGATAATGTTTGCTGTGGGTTTCTCATATATAGCTTTTATTATGTTGAGATATGTCCCTTCTATTCCCACTTTCTGGAGGGTTTTTATCATAAATGGATGTTGAATTTTGTCGAAGGCTTTCTCTGCATCTATTGAGATAATCATATGATATTTATTTTTCAGTTTGTTAATGTGGTGTATTACGTTGATTGATTTGTGGATATTGAAGAATCCTTGCATTCCTGGGATAAAGCCCACTTGGTCATGATGTATGATCTTCTTAATGTGTTGTTGGATTCTGATTGCTAGAATTTTGTTAAGGATTTTTGCATCTATGTTCATCAGTGATATTGGCCTGTGGTTTTCTTTTTTTGTGGGCTCTTTACCAGGTTTTGGGATCAGTGTGATGGTGGCCTCATAGAATGAGTTTGGATGTTTCCCTTCCTCAGCAATTTTCTGGAAGAGTTTGAGTAGAATAGGTGTTAGCTCTTCTCTAAATTTTTGGTAGAATTCATTTGTGAAGCCGTCTGGACCTGGGCTTTTGTTTGCTGGAAGATTTCTGATTACAGCCTCTAGTTCCATGCTTATGATGGGTATGTTCAGATTTTCTATTTCTTCCTGGTTCAGGTTTGGAAAGTTATACTTTTCTAGGAATTTGTCCATTTCTTCCAGGTTATTCATTTTATTGCCATATAATTGCTGATAGTATTCTCTAATAACCCTTTGTATTTCTGTGTTGTCGGTTGTGATCTCTCAATTTTCATTTCTAATTTTATTGATTTGGTTCTTCTCCCTTTGTTTCTTGATGAGTCTGGCTAATGGTTTGTCAATTTTATTTACCTTCTCAAAGAACCAGCTTTTGGCTTTGTTGATTTTTGCTATGGTCTCTTTTGTTTCTTTTGCATTTATCTCTGCCCTAATTTTTACGATTTCTTTCCTTCTACTGACCCTGAGGTTCTTCATTTCTTCCTTTTCTAGTTTCTTTAGATGTAGAGTTAGGTTATTTCAGTTCAGTTCAGTTCAGTTCAGTTCAGTTCAGTCGCTCAGTCGTGTCCGACTCTCCGCAACCCCATGAATCACAGCACGCCAGGCCTCCCTGTCCATCACCAACTCCCGGAGTACACTCAAACTCATGTCCACAGAGTCGGTGATGCCATCCAGCCATCTCATTCTCCGTCGTCCCCTTCTCCTCCCGCCCCCAACCTTTCCCAGCATCAGAGTCTTTTCCAGTGAGTCAACTCGTCGCATGAGGTGGCCAAAGTATTGCAGTTTCAGCTTTAGCATCAGTCCCTCCAATGAACATCCAGGATTGATCTCCCTTAGAATGGACTGGTTGGATCTCCTTGCAGTATAAGGGACTCTCAAGAGTCTTCTCCAACACCGAAGTTCAAAAGCATCGATTCTTTGGCGATCAGCTTTCTTCACAGTCCAACTCTCACATCCATACATGACCATGGGAAAAACCATAGCCTTGACTAGACGGACCTTGGTTGGCAAAGTAATGTCTCTGCTTTTTAATATACTATCAAGGTTGGTCATAACTTTCCTTCCAAGGAGCAAGCGTCTTTTAATTTCATGGCTGCAATCAGCATCTGCAGTGATTTTGGAGGCCAAAAAAAGAAAGTCTGACACTGTTTCCACTGTGTTTCCATCTATTTCCCATGAAGTGATGGGACCAGATGCCATGATCTTTGTTTTCTGAATGTTGAGCTTCAAGCCAACCTTTTCACTCTCCTCTTTCGCTTTCATCAAGAGGCTTTTGAGTTCCTCTTCACTTTCTGCCATAATGGTGGTGTCATCTGCATATCTGAGGTTATTGATATTTCTCTCGGCAATCTTGATTCCAGCTTGTGCTTCTTCCAGCCCAGCGTTCCTCATGATGTACTCTGCATATAAGTTAAATAAGCAAGGTGACAATATACAAACTTGACGTACACCTTTTCCTATTTGGAACCAGTCTGTTGTTCCATGTCCAGTTCTAACTGTTGCTTCCTGACCTGCATACAGGTTTCTCAAGAGGCAGGTCAGGTGGTCTGGGATTCCCATCTCTTTCAGAATGTTCCACAGTTTATTGTGATCCACACAGTCAAAGGCTTTGGCATAGTCAATGAAGCAGAAATAGATGTTTATCTGGAACTCTCTTGCTTTCTCCAAGATCCAGCGGATGTTGGCAATTTGATCTCTGGTGCCTCTGCCTTTTCTAAAACCTGCTTGAACATCTGGGAGTTCACGGTTTACATACTGCTGAAGCCTGGCTTGGAGAATTTTGAGCATGACTTTACTAGCGTGTGAGATGAGTGCAATTGTGCGGTAGTTTGAGCATTCTTTGGCATTGCCTTTCTTTGGGATTGGAATGAAGACTGACCTCTTCCAGTCCTGTGGCCACTGCTGAGTTTTCCAAATCTGCTGGCATATTGAGTGCAACACTTTCACAGCATCATCTTTCAAGACTTGAAATAGCTCAACTGGAATTCCATCACCTCCACTAGCTTTGTTAGTAGTGATGCTTTCTAAGGCCCACTTGACTTCACATTCCAAGATGTCTGGCTCTAGGTCAGTGATCACGTTATCGTGACTATCTTGGTCGTGAAGATCTTTTTTGTACAGTTCTTCTGTGTATTCTTGCCACCTCTTCTTAATATCTTCTGCTTTTGTTAGGTCCACACCATTTCTGTCCTTTATCGAGCCCATCTTTGCATGAAATGTTCCCTTGGAATCTCTAATTTTCTTGAAGAGGTCTCTTGTTTTTCCTATTCTGTGTTTTTCTCTCTTTCTTTGCATTGATCACTGAGGAAGTCTTTCTTATCTCTCCTTGCTCTTCTTTGGAATTCTGCATTCAGATGCTTATATCTTTCCTTTTCTCCTTTGCTTTTTGCCTCTCTTCTTTTCACAGCTATTTGTAAGGCCTCCTCAGACAGCCATTTCGCTCTTTTGCATTTCTTTTCCATGGGGATGGTCTTGGTCCCTGTCTCCTGTACAATGTCACGAACCTCCGTCCAGAGTTCATCAGGCACTCTATCAATCAGATCTAGTCCCTTAAATCTATTTCTCACTTCCACTGTATAATCATAAGGGATTTGATTGAGGTCATATCTGAATGGTCTAGTGGTTTTCCCTACTTTCTTCAATTTCAGTCTGAATGTCGCAATAAGGAGTTCATGATCTGAGCCACAGTCAGCTCCTGGTCTTGTTTTCGCTAACTGTATACAGCTTCTCCATCTTTGGTTGCAAAGAATATAATCAATCTGATTTCGGTGTTGACCATCTGGTGATGTCCATGTGTAGAGTCTTCTCTTGTGTTGTTGGAAGAGGGTGTTTGCTATGACCAGTGCATTCTCTTGACAAAACTCTATTAGCCTTTGCCCTGCTTCATTCCGTGCTCCAAGGCCAAATTTGCCTGTTACTCCAGGTGTTTCTTGACTTCCGACTTTTGCATTCCAGTCCCCTATAATGAAAAGGACATCTGTTTTGGGTGTTAGTTCTAAAAGGTCTTCTAGGTCTTCATAGAACCGATTAACTTCGGCTTCTTCAGCATTACTGGTTGGGGCATAGGCCTGGATTACTGTAATATTGAATGGTTTGCCTTGGAAACGAACAGAAATCATTCTGTCATTTTTAAGATTGCATCCAAGTACTGCATTTCGGACTCTTTTGTTGACCATGATGGCTACTCCATTTCTTCTAAGGGATTCCTGCCCACAGTAGTAGATATAATGGTCATCCGAGTTAAATTCACCCATTCCAGTCCATTTTAATTCACTGATTCCTAGAATGTCTATGTTCACTCTTGCCATCTCCTGTTTGACCACTGCCAATTTGCCTTGATTCATGGACCTAACATTCCAGGTTCCTATGCAATATTGCTCTTTACAGCACCGGACCTTGCTTCTATCACTGGTCACATCCACAGCTGGGTATTGGTTTTGCTTTTGCTCCATCCCTTCATTCCTTCTATAGTTATTTCTCCACTGATCTCCAGTAGCATACTGGGCACCTACCGACCTGGGGAATTCCTCATTCAGTATCCTATCATTTTGCCCTTTGTTACTGTTCACGGGGTTCTCAAGGCAAGTGTACTGAAGTGGTTTGCCATTCCCTTCTCCAGTGGACCACATTCAGCTGTGGTCCATGTGATCAGATCGGCTTGTTTCCTGCGATTATGATTTCAGTGTGTCCGCCCTCTGATGCCCCCTCGCAATACCTACCGTCTTATTTGGGTTTCTCTTACCTTGGCCGTGGAAAATCTCTTCACAGCCGCTCCAGCAAAGTGCAGCCGCTGTACCTTACCTTGGATGAGGGGTATCTCCTCAAGGCCGCCCCTCCTGACCTTGAACGCGGAGTAGCTCCTCTCGGCCCTCCTGCGCTCGCGCAGCCACCGCCTGTTGGACGTGGGGTAGCTCCTCTCGGCCACCGGCCCTGGCCTCAGGCGTGGGGTAGCTCCTCACGGCCGCACCTCTTTGCGTGGTTCGTTGCGCCGGGGCCGGCGTCTCTCGCGTCGCGTCTGCGCCGCCGGGGCCGGCGTTTCTTGTTTCTTGAGGTGTGCCTGTATTGCTATGCACTTCCCCCTTAGCACTGCTTTTACAGTGTCCCAGAGGTTTTGGGTTGTTGTGTTTTCCTTTTCATTCACTTCTATGCATATTTTGATTTCTCTTTTGATTTCTTCTATGATTTGTTCATTATTCAGCAGCGTGTTGTTCAGCCTCCATATGTTGGCATTTTTGGTAGTTTTTCTCCAGTAATTGAGATCTAATCTTACTGCATTGTGGTCAGAAAAGATGCTTGGAATGATTTCAGTTTTTTTGAATTTACCAAGGCTAGATTTATGGCCCAGGATGTGATCTATCCTGGAAAAGTTTCCGTGTGCGCTTGAGAAAAAGGTGAAATTCATTGTTTTGGGGTGAAATGTCCTATAGATATCTATTAGGTCTAACTGGTCTATTGTATCGTTTAAAGTTTGTGTTGCCTTGTTAATTTTCTGTTTATCTATCTATAGATGTAAGTGGGGTATTAAAATCTCCCACTATTATTGCATTGTTGTTAATTTCCCCTTTCATACTTGTTAGTAATTGTCTTACATATTCCGGTGCTCCTATGTTGGGTGCATAAATATTTATAATTGTTACATCTTCTTCTTGGATTGATCCTTTGATCATTATGTAGTTTCCTTCTTTGTCTCTTTTCACAGCCTTTGTTTTAAAGTCTATTTTATCTGATATGAGTACTGCTACTCCTGCTTTCTTTTGGTCTCTATTTGCATGGAATATCTTTTTCCAGCCCTTCACTTTCAGTCTGTATGTGTCCCTCGTTTTGAGGTGGGTCTCTTGTAGACAACATATATGGGGGTCTTGTTTTTGTATCCATTCAGCCAGTCTTTGTCTTTTGGTTGGGGCATTCAACCCATTTACATTTAAGGTAATTATTGATAAGTATGATCCCGTTGCCATTTTCTTTATTGCTTTGGGTTCGAGTTTATACACCCTTTCTGTGTTTCCTGTCTAAAGAAGATCCTTTAGCACTTGTTGGAGAGCTGGTTTGGTGATGCTGAATTCTCTCAGCTTTTTTTGTCTGTAAAGCTTTTTTTCTCCTTCATATTTGAATGAGATCCTTGCTGGGTACAGTAATCTGGTCTGTAGGTTATTTTCTTTCATCACTTTAAGTATGTCTTGCCATTCCCTCCTGGCCTGAAGAGTTTCTGTTGAAAGATCAGCTGTTATCCTTATGGGAATCCCCTTGTGTGTTATTTGCTGCTTTTCCCTTGCTGCTTTTAATATTTGTTCTTTGTGTTTGATCTTTGTTAATTTGATTAATATGTGTCTTGGAGTATTTCGCCTTGGGTTTATCCTGTTGGGGACTCTCTGGGTTTCTTGGACTTGGTGATTATTTCTTTCCCCATTTTAGGGAAGTTTTCAACTATTATCTCCTCAAGTATTCTCTCATGGTCTTTCTTTTTGTCTTCTTCTTCTGGGACTCCTATGATTCGAATGTTGGAGCTTTTAACATTGTCCCAGAGGTCTCTAATATTGTCCTCATTTCTTTTAATTCGTTTTTCTTTTTTCCTCTGTTTCATTTATTTCTACAATTCTATCTTCTAGCTAGCTTATCCTGTCTTCTACCTCTGTTATTCTACTGTTTGTTCCCTCCAGAGTGTTTCTGATCTCATCTACTGCATTATTCATTGTATATTGACTCTTTTATATTTCCTCTAAGTCCTTATTAAACCTTTCTTCCATCTTCTCAATCCTTTTCTCCAGGTTATTTATCTGTAACTCCATTTTGCTTTCAAGATTTTGAATCATTTTCACCACCAAAATTCGAAATTCTTTATCAGGTAGATTCCCTATATCTTCCTCTTTTGTTTGTGCTGGTGGGCATTTATCTTGTTCCTTTACTTGCTGGGTATTTCTCTGCCTCTTCATCTTGCTTATATTGCTTTGCTTGGGGTGGCCTTTCCCTCTTCTTGCAGTTTGTGGAGTTCTCTTTATTATGTAGTTTCCCCCATGTGTGTGGGGTTGGACGGGTGACTTGTCAAGGTTCCCTGGTTAGGGAAGCTTGTGTTGGTGTTCTGGTGGGTGGAGCTGGATTTCTTCTTTCTGGAGTGCAATGAAGTGTCCAGTAATGAGTTATGAGATGTCAGTGGGTTTGGAGTGACTTTGGGCAGCCTGTATATTGAAGCTCAGGTCTATTTTCCTGTGTTGCTGGAGAATTTGCGTGGTATGTCTTGCTCTGGAACTTGTTGACCCTTGGGTGATACTTGGTTTTAGTGTAGGTATGGAGGCATTTGATGAGCTCCTATCGATTAATGTTCCCTGGAGTCAGGAGTTCTCTGGTGTTCTCAGGATTCAGGCTTAAGCCTCTTGCCTCTGGTTTTTGGTCTTATTCTTGGAGTAGTCTCTAGACTTCTCTATCTGTCATTTCCAAGGTGCTTTCCTCTGTTTTAGCTTCTGTTTGCTGGTCGCTTCAGTGTCTAATTTCCGCCCTGATACTAGGGTGCAGGTGGACACTTTTTAAGGCTCAGTTGTTCAGTCCTGTTCTGGGAAGGGAGGAACGCTGCAGACAAATATCTCTGGCGTCTGTGGGGAGTGCTCGCAGCGTCTCAGCCACACTGGGTTTGCCCCTGCTCACAGCGCGTGTGCTGTCCCAGTCTTCACTGAACAGGCTCTCGGTTGCTCTGCCGGGAACTGTCCTAGGCCGGCGCTGGGTTGTATGCACTTCCCAGGTCTGAACAGCTCAAGTTCAGGTTCTTGGGTACTCCACAAAGGCGCAGACTTGGTTGGGCCTGCGTTTTGTGCCTTCCCCAGTCCGAGCAGCTCAGGTGACCAGGTGTTTGGTGAGCGCGGGTCGCTGCGACTTATCGCCTCCCCAGTCCCTGCCACTCGGTTTTCTGGGTGTACAACTGGCACACCTTCTCAGGCAGATATCGACCAGCCCAAGCCCAAGAAGTCTTGAATAGCAACAAGCCTGCCTGCAGTTTGTATCGGATGCCTTTCTGGGGCTGCGGTTGCCCCCTCCGGCTCTGGTTGACCTCCCTGCCTGTCTCGGCGGGGGATGGGGGATGGGCCGACCGCAGCCGGCTCGCTCTGCTCAGCCCTTTGTTCTGTGAGCGGGGCTGGCAAAGTCTTAGGTTAAAGCTTTCCACCTTTTCATGGGGAAGCTATCCCAGTCTGCTTTGCTATCCCCAGTTAATTCTCTCAGATTGTTCTTGCGGCATTCAAGCCCAGTCCTCTCTCTAAGCAATTCAGCTGGCTCCTCCCTGCCCAACCCCCACTTGGTAATGGCATATGCAGGCGTCTGCGCTGCTTCTCCACTGGAAGTTACCGTTTGGCGGGTAATCTGTGGGTTTTAATTATTTCTTTCTTTTTCCTCCCGGTTTTGTGGCCCTCTGAGGTTCCAAGGCTTGCCACAGACTCGCCAGTGAGAGTGTTTCCTGGTGTTTGGAAACTTCTCTCTTTTTAAAGCCTCCCTTCCCGGGATGGAGCTCTGTCCTTACCTCTTTTGTCTCTCTATTTATCTTTTATGTTTTTTCCTACCTCCTTTCGAAGACAGGGAGCTGCTTTTCTGGGTGCCTGATGTCCTCTGCCAGCATTCAGAAGTTGTTTTGTGGAGTTTACTCCGTGTTCAAATGTTCTTTTGATGAATTTGTGGGGGAGAGAGAGGTCTCGCCGTCCTATTCCTCCATCTTGTTCCTCCCTCTCTTTTTTTTTTTTTAACATTCATTATTTACTTGTCTGTACCTGGTCTTGATAGTACATTAAAAAGCAGAGACATTACTTTGCCAACCAAGGTCCGTCTAGTCAAGGCTATGGTTTTTCCCGTGGTCGTGTATGGATGTGAGAGTTGGACTGTGAAGCAGGCTGATCGCCAAAGAATCGATGCTTTTGAACTGTGGTGTTGGAGAAGACTCTTGAGAGTCCCTTATACTGCAAGGAGATCCAACCAGTCCATTCTAAAGGAGATCAATCCTGGATGTTCATTGGAGGGACTGATGCTAAAGCTGAAACTGCAATACTTTGGCCACCTCATGCGACGAGTTGACTCACTGGAAAAGACTCTGATGCTGGGAAAGGTTGGGGGCGGGAGGAGAAGGGGACGACGGAGAATGAGATGGCTGGATGGCATCACCGACTCTGTGGACATGAGTTTGAGTGTACTCCGGGAGTTGGTGATGGACAGGGAGGCCTGGCGTGCTGTGATTCATGGGGTCACGGAGAGTCGGACACGACTGAGCGACTGAACTGAACTGAACTGAACCTGGTCTTAGTTGCAGCATACAAACTCTTAGTTGCAGCATGTGGGGTCTAGTTCCCTGACCAGGGATTGAACCTGGGCTCCCTCCATTGGAAACATGGTGTCTTAGCCACTGCACCATCAGGGAAGACACTCCTCATCCTTTCTTTATAAATTGAGGTTTAAATCCAAACCCAGGGTTTCATTCTTGCTAAATTTCATTTCATTGATTTTCTTTTGCATCCTAATTCTATTCGGTTAAAATAATTTTAAATACTGATAATACCACCCAGTAGATTGGTGTTCTCTCTCTCTCTCAGCTTTGTGTTGTCAATAAATTTAACAGTATTTCTCTGAATTTATCCAAGTCTTAGAAAAGATCATTGAACCTGGTACAGTGAGAACAGGGTCCTGAGTCATTAAATCTTCCCCAGGGTGGCATTCACCTGACATTTACCTGGCACTTTGCTTTGAGTACAGGTGTTCATTCATTTGCTAAAGATGTAACAGAAAGACACTTTTGGGAGAGGAATGGAAAAGAAAAAGTACTGGTAATGATTCCAGGAATTATGCCTTCTAAAGAGTCACAGCAAGACTGTTCATAGTATCCCTCAGTTGCATTTGGATGAAAGGGAATGAATTTGTTGGAGCTTTGCCCTATAATGGATGGACAGCCTCCCCCCGACACACACACACAAGTACTGCTAGGAGTTAGAGTCCCACGTGTCATAAACCTTCCACAGCCATGGAGCTAGGATGCTGTGCCCTTGTGAAGTGTGGAAAGGTGCCACACTTCACCACTTCTCAGGGGACCTGGATTGAGGGCAAGAGTCTTGAGGTTCCAGTTGCAATGACAGCCTCCTCCAGGCTTCTTTGGCAATTCACGCTGGTGCTTGGATAAGTGTTAGATTATTTTTTGACAAGCTGAAAGATGAAGTTCAAGGTGAACTTCTTGACTGATGACACAAATGTACTCAAAATCATAAAGGCAGCACCACGCAGAACTGTTATTCTGATCTAACCAAACCAATTTCAGAGTAGATGAAAAACTGAAAAAGCAAAGACTATCTAAATCTTCCCCTGCAGATGCTTTCAAAAAGGAATAGCTTGTGTCATAAGTATCCCAGGATATCTGCTTTATGCTTGGTGGAGATTTTTTTAAAATACATGATTCCTGTCTAAATTAAGAAAATATTAGTGGATAATTCTGAAACTATTAACAAAATGAAAAATCACAATCAAGTCCTTGTTTTAAAGACTTTGTCTTCATCAGTTAATTCACACACAGGAGACTGAATTCATGTTTCCAAGCAGTAATTCCTAAGAATTTAAAGATTTTTCCTAAAGTTTTACCTCTTGAGGTGTGAATGCATGTTTTAAGTCAGTTACCTTTGGTTATTAAGTACCATCACCATCTCCTTAATCTAAGTCTGTAAATTTGGCTGATTTTTCTCTTCTGACCTATTTTCTGTCATGAAAATTCCTCCCCAGAAATAAGTGTATCCAGAGAAAGGTAATATTGATGATGAATGGTATTATGGAGCGGCTAATGGAAGTGGGTCAGAAAAGTTCTTATTTGAGGGAAATTTAAATGAGAGAAAATTAATTGACAATAAAAGCGAGTTGCAGGATTCTCAAGGTACCACAAAGAAACATTCAGGCTGAGGAGACGTACTTATTATTCACTTTACTGTTGGAGAACAGGCACTTCTTAAAGTAACAATAGCAGACTTTGTTAACTGATTCTTGAAAGCTGCTTTTTAAAGAGAGAAGTTCCATTAACCAGTGAGATCAGAGTTTGCTATAGAAGCCAAGTGAATCTAAACTGTAACATAAATCTTAGAAAGATAGTACCATGGGCAAAATGGAGATGATCGAGTACTCAGGATTCGTTTCTGAAGTGCCTGTAATCTGAAAGCAAACACAGATGGGTAATGGGTCTTGGGAGTTCTGAAGTGTGGGGATTGAAATCTACTCAATCTAGAATTCTCTGACTCTTGGCTTAAGAGTGTAGGGGATAAGGAGGTTTGGATGGAAAGTTTGAGAAAACTCAGAAATAAAGAGCTTCATCAGGCAAAGACAGATGAAAAGGTGTGTCCAAGACATGAAGTTCAGAATGAACCCTGACAGAAGTTCATTTAGAGAGGAAGTGAATGTTCACGTAGACTGCCCCTGAGCACTCTATAGTGTGAGGCAGTCCAGCAAGGATTATAACCAAACTGAGAGGGAGTCCTTAGTGATCATCAATTTAGAGGGTCTCCTGTTGTTTTGACACGACGACTAACTTGCAAGAGAGTCCCAAAAATAGCTTTAAAATTTTTATTTATTTATTTTTGGCTGCACTGGGTCTATTGTTGCTGCCCGCAGGTTTTCTCTAGTTGTGGAGAGTGGGGGCTACTCTTTGTTGCAGTACACAGGCTTCCCATTGCAGTGGATTCTCTTGTTGCAGAGCACAGGCTCTAGAATGTGCAGGCTTCGACTCGCAGGCTCTAGATCACCAGCTCAGTAGTCATGGCACAGGTCTTACTTGCCCCTTGGTATGTGCAATCTTCCCAGACCAGGGATCTAACCGGTGTCCCCTGCACTGGTAGATGGATTTCTTTACCACTGGACCACCAGGGAAGTCCAAGATATAGCTTTTGAGTGTACTGAAATTTTCAAGTTTAATACTTGGAAAATATTCAAAAGTAATGAGCAATTTAAATGAAAAAAATGTACTGTCATACTAGCAATTAAAAAGTGCAGAGAGAACTTTACTATCATATAACCTATAATAATAATAAAACACTAGATTAAAAAAACAGTTGTGGGACTGCTTTGGGAAAGTTAATGCACTTCTGTAATTCCTAGCAGTATGTATTAAAACATCTTGCCTACAGTTTTCAGTGATACATAGGTCACCATTCCAGGTTCCATCTACTTTAATATTTTCAAGGTCATCTGAATAACACCTCTGAGCTCAAATAGTTCCACAATTCTGGGGCTTGTTAAACAGTGAGAACATCAATAGTAGACTGTTGTGTAGAGTTATCCACTAAATATGCTTCAAACTGCAATCCAAGCTGCCTAGGCTTGAATCCTGTTGCTGCCACTTGCTGACTTTGGCAAATTATTTAATATCTATGTGTGCCTCAGTTTCCTCCCTCTGAAGGAATAATAATAGAGCCTTAAAAAGGGAACAGTAATAGTGCCTATCTCATAAAGTTAAGGAGTAAATGAGTTGATATATATAAGGTGCTTAGAACACTGCTTGACACATAATGAGAAGCTGATAAATGCTTGCTATTATAGAAACATAAAAAACAACTAACAGGATAAAGGAGTTATCTTTCTTTCATTAAAGAAATATCAGGATATAGATGATTGCTGCACTGGTTTAGCTTATCAGTGGTGTCATCATGTACCTCCAATCTCCATCACGTCACTTCACCATCTTTAGTACACTGGCTTTTTGTCCTTCAGCCCATGGCCTCATGGTCTCAGAATGGCTGCCATAGCTCCAAATATCTCACATCTCAACTGTGTTTAAAATCAGAAAGAATAATACCATCCAGGGGAGGGGGAAAAGTGAGAAAGAAAAAGAGACTATCTCACATTATTTTCACATTTTATGAAGGAGCAAAATATCTTCCCAGAGCGCCTCAGTTGATTTCACCTGATCTCGTTGGCCAGAACTGAGTCACAGGACATCCCTGAAATCAAGAGCTCTCTGTCTTGGCTTTTTTTCCCCTTGGCTGTGCTGGGTCTTCATTGCTGTGCAGGTTTCTCTCGTTGCAGCTACTCTTCAGTTGCATGGGCTTCTCATTTTGGTGGTTTCTCTTGTTGTGGGGCATGGTGTCTAGGGTACTTGGGCTTCATTAGTTGCTGCACATGGGCTCAGTAGTTGTGGCTCGTGGGCTTAGTTACTCCACGGCATATGGATCTTCCCAGACCAGGGATTGAACCATGTCTCCTGCAGGTGGATTCTTTACCACTGAGCCACCAGGGAAGCCCTCTGCCATGGTTTTGTTGGCAGAAAAAAGGGGAGAGAGTGACCGTTAGGTAGACAGACATGGGTTCTCCACAGTTAATCATTCCTGTTATACCAGCTGCTTTCTCCCTGCTTTGGCTGTGGGAAGGATGGTGTGTCCCTCAGAGCATTCGTGTGAATTGACCAATGATCACAGAGCTCTTGTAACATATGAGACCACTGATACCACCGCTAAGTTCTTCCCATATACGATGGGAAGACGAGCAAGGCCCACTTCTTTTTGAGATGGACCTTGACCTCAGTATCTTCTTCTTAAAGGCTGTTCAAATCCTGACTAGAACACACAGAGGTACCCAATTGAGTCCCTGTTCTCTACTGAGCCTCGTGGGGCTCCAAAGGAAGCATTCTGGCCTTTGGGTTGTACATACGCGGATGAGAAAATAAGAGCGGCACCCATCAAGGCTCAGTTCCATGCTCAACTCTACTGGAGTCCAGAAAATGGATCGATCAAACGGTCTGGCCTAGAGAGAGGTTCCCATGGAGGAGTCATTGAGGTGGCAGTGAATGAGAAGAATTTATGAGCCACAGAGAGGAGGGTCATTCCTGATCAGAAGGCTAGCCCACGAATAAGCTCCTGGATGGAGTCAGCAGGACATGGGAGGGGCAGTCATTCTTTTTATATTTTTAAGGATCTAAAATTTATTTATACACACTTTGTTCAACAGTGTAAACTGAGTGGAATATGCTCATGATTCCCATTCTGCATATGAAGAAGCTGAGGCTCTAGGCTTGAAATCATAACAGCAGAACAAGGGGGAACATTCATTCCTATTCTTTTGAGATTTTTGTTTCCTCCTTAGAACTTGGAAGAAGCTGCCTGAAGTTGAGAACATGCCAAACATTAACCTTAATAATGCTGTGAACTCTCCAGACATAAACTGTATCTGCTGGCAAGTGCACGGGGACTGGGTTACTCAGGTAAAAAGGAGAAGCAAAAGGAACTTGTGATGCGCCACCCTACGTCTTTCTCCAGGGGTGTCACACACGCCATAAAATAATAGTATATTATTCTTTAGTAAGTCATCACTGGTCCTGAGGTAACTTCATTAACTTAGCTAAAAACAAAAATAAATGTCACGTGATATACCCAGAATGGCACAAAGAATGGTTTCTAGAAGTGAATGAAAATCATCAATTTGAACTTGCTTGCATGCTTGTTCTGGGAGTTTCCACCCGAGAAACCCTATGGATCTGAAGACAGTAGGTGGTTCTCCTCCATCTGGTAGGAGTGAGACTCACTCAAATGACTCAAGTGTCTGAGGACCCACAGTGTGACTTTAGACTTGAGAGTTGTTCCCTGAGGTTTCTACTGGCTCTTAGAAGAAAAGTTAGTGTTTCCCAAGTGTGTCAAAAAGCAAGACTTTGTCCTTTATGTTAAGACAGCCCAGTCTAACCAAGAAAAATGAAGAAAGTGTCCACACAAAAACTATTCCTGAATGTTCATGGCAGCATTATTCACAGTAGTCAAAAGGTAGAAACAATCCAAATGTCCATCAACTGGTGAACAGATAAGCAAAATCTGCTGCGTCCATACAAGGAAATATTATTTGACAATAAGAGGAATGAAGTCGTGATACAAGCTGTAATATGAATGACACTCAAACATTATGCCAAGTCACAAAAGATCCCAAATTATATGATTGCATTGATATGAAATGTCCAGAAAAGGAAAATCCATGGGGATCAAAACAGCAGATTAGTGGTTGCCTGCTGCTGCTAAATCGCTTCAGTTCAGTTCAGTTCAGTCGCTCAGTCGTGTCCGACTCTCTGCGACCCCATGAATCACAGCATGCCAGGCCTCCCTGTCCATCACCAACTCCCGAAGTTCACCCAAACTCATGTCCATAGAGTCGGTGATGCCATCCAGCCATCTCATTCTCTGTCGTCCCCTTCTCTTCCTGCCCCCAGTCTTGTCCAAATCTTTGCGACCCCATGGACTGTCGCCCACCAGACTCTGTCCATGGGATTCTCCAGACAAGAATAGGGATGAGGAAATAGTGGGAAAATAGGGAGTGACTGTTAATGTTAAGGGTGTTTCTTTTTCTTTACTTAAAAATTTTTTTTTTGCCTGGGTCTTCATTTCTGCACACAGGCTTCCTCTAGTTGCTGTAAACGGGGCTACTCTTCATTGCGGCGCATGGGCTTCTCGTTGCGGTGGTTTCTCCTGTTGCAGAGCATGGATGGGCTCTAGGGTGTGGGCTTCAGTAGCTGTGGTACACAGGCTTAGTTGCCCAGCAGGGGTTAAACCCAGGTACCCCGCATTGGCAGGCAGATTGTTAGCCACTGGACCATCGGGGAAGTCCTGGCATTTCTTTTTGAAGTGATGAAAATGTTTTAATATTGAAAATGGTGATGGTGCAAAAATCCGAATATACTAACAAAACATTAAGTTATACACGTTCAATTGAAAAAAAAGAAAAAGCCCAGAAGCCAAACACAGAGTGGACATGCAGAAGGGAGAGCAGCGGTCCTTCGGGATTGATGGGGAGCCTCCCCTGGGGGAGGATGAAGACTCCTCGTCTCTTTATAAACACATCAGGTTGAAGCTAGGTAGTGAAAATGTTTACTGAAGAAGACTAATGCAAGAAAAGAAAGGTAGGGAATGTTATTGGGTGAATGGAAAAGAATCAAACATGTGCTAAGTGAAAAGGAAAATTAAAGGGGAAGAAAAATTGGACCTGGAAAATCTTGTCTAAAAGATTAAGCCAACCAAGTTTCGAGCACAAAGAGAAGAACTAGAATTAAGAAAGCTAGGTACAAAAAAGAAAACAGTAATCTGACTGAGCAAGAACACGCAAAGTTGTAGTGTAATTCAATGTGTTTCTCGAAAGCAGTTGGAACCAGGTTCTTTTTTCCTTCAATATGTTTGAGAAGGAAATGGCAACCCACTCCAGTATTCTTGCCTGGAGAATCCCATGGAGGGAGGAGCCTGGTAGGCTACAGTCCATGAGGTTGCAAAGAGTTGGACACAACTGAGTGACTTCACTTACCTGAGGGCTTCCCTGGTGGCTCAGTGGTACAGAATGTGCCTACAATTCAGGGGGCCTGGGTTCGATCCCTGGATCAGGAAGATCCCCTGAAGAAGGGAATGGCTACCCACTCTAGTATTCTTGCCTGGAGAATTCCATGGACAGAGGAGCCCCGAGGGCTCTTTATCACGGGATGGTAAAGAGTCGGACACAACTGAGTGACTAATACTTTGTCCTTACTAGGACTTCTGCAGGTGGAGAAGGTGACCTAAGAGGAGAGGAACTCCTCAAATCCCTCCCAACCTGTTTCTTTAGCCCCCCAAGAGTGGCCCTGCCCTCCCCACCCCCAACCCCACCCACACCCACCCCCGTTCAGGGTCCTGCCTAAAAGCTCTGCCTCCCCATCCCCAGAGCACCTGCCAATGAGCCCAGCACTTTATTTCCAAAGGCTGAGGAAAAGAGGTCATTACCCTTCCCAGTATGACACAGCATAGCTTCCAACTCAAATTTGATTTACAGTGAAGGACACGCTGCTGTCTTTGTGAAACCCCTGCGGCTATGCAGGGAGCATTCTGATTTTCTTGGAAATATCTAAACGAGGTAGTAGAAAGTTGGGCACAGTCTATCAGACAGGACACCCAGGAATTGCTTGTTCCTGTACTAGTCTTGAGCGAGTATAAAGGCAAATGAACCCCCTGTGAGCTTGTCACCCACCATGCCACCCACACTCAAATGTGGTTTTGTAAAGTCACACCTGTCCTGTGAACAAGAGGTTCCTTTCTCCCTCTTGAAATGTATGTTGAAAGAACACCTTAGATATTGTTATAGACTCTTACTTACCTGGTGTGTGATCTTCTAATTAATATTTCTTTTTTTCATTTCTAGCTGAACTACTACGATTCTGTCAAAGCTGTCATTTCAAGCTCCAACCAGGAGCCCACTGCTCTAGTCCTAGGCCCTAATTGCACATCTCTTAAGTTTGCCATGTTCCCTTTCTGTGTGTCAGACCCTTGACTGTCTCCCACCTTTAGAATTTCTACATTGCAGCAGGCATCCCACACTTGGATAATAACTCCCAGTGCAGCTCAAAATGGGACATCCTCCCACTGCTGAGTTTTATAAGCCTCACTCTCGGCTGCCGGGGAGGCAGAGGGAGGGTGGGCAGGCCTATCCCAGCCTTCGCTCACACCCAGAGCTCGATCCATACTTGTATTTGTTGGGTTGAAATAAAAGCAAAATCCACTTCAGGCAATCTCAGGCCATACCATCTGAGCAGCCCTAAGGTGCTATATGATATTAAATATACGGTGGTATCGACATAAAACAATGGTCTTGGGGGCATTTGTATGAAGTAGGATTTGGAATATTTTAAGAATTCAAAAGGCATGCTTGATGTAACAGCTGTCAGCAATGGCAAGAGGAAGATCCAGAACCTGAAGGCCTTTGGATTTTTCTGGAAGCTGGCCTTTGATCACGTGAATTCAGAGAGAGGAGGACCCCAGCCCCTATCCACCTTTCCCTCTTCCAGGCCCAGATGCATGGCAGTCTGGGCGTGGACTTGACCAGACTGATCTGGGGTCTTTGGAGTAGGAATCTGACGAGCCTGTGCTGTTCGCGTGGGAGTCATTTTGTCTAGGCCAACCAGAGGATGTGTGTCCTGGTGCTGGATGAACTCCAGGAGATTGGCTGATTTAGGTTTGACCCGGGAGCCAGTCTCTTCACCTGGACCATTCCCCGGAGACCAGCTCGTGGTCTGAAGTAGATGCAGCCTCTGACTGGTCCTGGGGCCTTCTAACTAGAACACTTTGCAAGGCTCCACACTAAGTTCCTTCCATGCATTCTTTTATTTAATCTCCATCATGTGCTCACTGCTCAGTGCTCAGATGCTCAGTCATGTCCAACTCGTTTCAACCCCATGGGCTGTAGACTGCCAGGCTCCTCTGTCCAAGGGATTCTCCTGGCAAGAATACTGGAGTTTCCTCCTCCAGGGGATCTTCCTGACCCAGGGAGTGAACCCAAGTTTCTTACATCTCCTGCATTGGCAGGCAGATTCTTTATCATAACCTTGTGAGTAGATCCCACTACAAGCCTCATCTTACAGGTGAGTAAACTAAAGCACAGAATAAGAAACTTGTCCTCAGGTATTGTTCAGGGGTTTTTCTTTTTTTTTTTTTTGTCTGCCCTTGAAAAGAGCTGCAGGGCACTTGTGTACATGTCAAGTCCAAGAGGTATCCTTTAATCACAATAGTATATTTTTTTACTTAATTTTTTGTTTTTTTCTATTTTATTCTATTTAAAATAATTTTTCAAACTTGGCATTTGAAAATCTTCTTAATCCTTCACACTTACTTTGTTCAACTTCATTCTTATTTTGTGAAGCTCTTGAAAGCATGTTGAAAAGCCTTGTCCACTAATTCAGTGTCACTGTCATCATATTTAATTTGTCAAGGTGATACTGGTGATGATTCCTTACATGTGTTTGGCACTTACTAACTTATAAAGAATTTTCACATTTGTCAGTAGTTCTCGGTCTTGGCTGCCCTTAGGGATCTTCTGGGGGTACTTCATCAAATCTGATTACTACCTGGGACTTGCCCTCGGAGATTCTGACCTAACTGGCCCGGGGTGAAGCCTGGGCATTGGGGCTTTTGTAGGGGAAGTGGGCTATGCTGATCTCAGTCGCAATACGCAGCCTTCTCCAGTTGCAATATGCAAGCTTTAGTTGCCCTGAGGCATGTGGGATCTTAGTTTTACAACCAGGGATCAAACCTACATCCCCTGCATTGGAAGTGAAGTGCATGTCACTCTGTTGTGTCCTACTCTTTGTGACCCCGTGGACTATACAGTCCATGGAATTCTCCAGGCCAGAATACTGGGGTGCGTAGCCATTCCCTTCTCCAGGGGATCTTCCCAACTCAGGGATCGAACCCTAGTCTCCTGTATTGCAGGTGGATTCTTTACCAGCTGAGCCACAAGGGAAGCCCAAGAATACTGGAGTGGGTAGCCTATCCCTTCTCCAGAGGATCTGCCCAACCCAGGATTTGAACCGGGGTCCCCTGCATTGCAGGCAGATTCTTTACCAACTGAGCTATCAGGGAAGCATTGGATTCTTAACCACCTAACCATCAGGAAGTTCCTGGGCATTGGGACTTCTAAAAGTTCTCCCAGTGGTTCTAATATGTGGGCAAGATTAAAAGCACTGTCCAGGGACTGTGGCTGAGGCACCAGTATTTCTTAGATACTTCCCAGTGACTTTAATTTGCAGCCAAGGTCGAGAACCACTCACATGTATTTATTATTTGATCTTCACAATAGAAGGTGAGGTATACCTGTGTGCACTCCCGTTTTACAAATGAGAATACATACGTTTAGAGACGTTTGCCTACCAGGTCACTTAGCTAGAAGAGGTGGAATTGTGCCTCGACTTCAGTCTTCCTGACCCCAGGGCCAGTATTCCACCTTTCATTCCCTAGACTTGGACTGGTAAGGCCCTGTCCCTCAGATCCCGGGACTTGTTTTGGGACAGTCTCATTTCAAAAGGACAGGGGAGTCTGGCGTGCTGCAGCTCATGGGGTCTCAGAGTAGGAGACGACTTAGTGACTGAATAAAAACAATGACATTTCCAAAGGAGATTGTGACCCTGGAGCAAAATAAATCTCTGAATCCTCATCATTCACTCTAGGGCGGTGAGAAGGTGTTAGCTGGCAGAGGCTGCCTTTGATCTCTGTGCTCTCTGGGTGGGGTCCCTGTACACCTGGGCAGCAGCAGCAGCGTTTCTACATGAGATCGTCTTTCCTTTGCTGCCATGATCTTCACCTTTTCCTCTTGACCGTCCTAAACGCCCTCTCCCTTTTCCTCCTAGATCCATCCCTGGCCCCACTCCTGGATTTTAACGGCCTGATTTCACCAAGCAATGCATTTGTAATGAATAAAATATTTAACACTGTCTTCAGTGACTCAGAAGTCAGCCACCCACGCCATGATGAGTCTTTCTTTTATGAAGCCTTTCAGCTGAGCTGTGCCTGAGCATTTCTGAGCTTTGCAAAAACTGAGATCTTAGGGTTTTTTTTCCCTCCTTTCCTGTAGAATCTTGTACCAGTGGCCACTGAACATCTTGGAGAATCAGTAATGAGTCATGCCCAAGGTCCCCGCTGCCTATGAAACACCTTCTTGTTTCTTCTTGACAGGAATCTGACAGGAACTCCATCCACCTCTGATTCACAGCCTTGGAACTCATATTATCTTTCAAGGAAGGCTCCCTTTATCAATTTCTGATTCACTGACATTTAAATCACCAAACTGTTAGCAAGAAATGTGCTGTAAGAAGTTTCTTGGGAATTTTCATTAGACTTTCTGGGCACTAGGAAATTATGATTTTCTAGAACAGTAATGGATATGAATCTTAAAAAACTGAAAGTCAGCCTTCAGAAACTGCTCAGAATTCAGTGTTTGTTATGGCAGAACAAAATTCAATGAATCAGAAGGAGGGTCTCTGGGTTCCAGCCCCAGCTCTGCCACTCACAGAGCTGTGACCTCAGGCCTTGGTTCCCTCTCCTGTTCAATAAGGAAGTTGGACACGAGGGTCTGTCCAGCTCAGATCTGAAGATCCTCATTCTCCTGTGAGACCCCTATCCATCCCCTCCTCCTTCTCACGTCATGGAAAGCAGGGGCCACTGCAGTTGCTGACAGTTCTAAACCAGTGTGAAGTGTCTCTAGAGACCTAGATAATGCTAGTGCAGAAAGAAATACTTCACCTCGATCCCCTGTCCACATTGTCAGAGTTTCTGTGTGTGTTGGGCATTTATGATGTGCCTGGGATGGGACTAGGATGAGAATGTGGGCGAATCTTTGGAGCAAAACTTCTGGGAAGAGTTGTTTCTACTTGCCCTCTCTTTTCCCTGTCCTTCCAGTATTTCTCAAACCCACTCCAGCCTGGCTTTGTCCCTGCCATGCCACCAAAAGCACCTTTGTAAGGGCCACCAATGCCCCTCCTGTTGCTGAGTCAGTGACCCGTCCTCATCCCACTTGTTCTCTTAACACTTGAGGCTGCAGGTCACTCAGCTTCATTTCTGTGTGCCTTTAAAACTTATATTTATTTATTTATTTGGCTGCACTAGCTCTTAGTTGCAAGCATGTGGGATTAGTTCCCTGACCAGGGATTGAACCCAGGCCCTCTGCATTGGGAGTGTGGAGTCTTAGCCACTGTACCACCAGGGAAATCGCCTGGTGTTTTGGCTTGAGAGATCCAGCCTCTCTTGGTTTCCCTTCCATTCAGCTCTTTGCTGGATGACTTCTCTGACTTCCTTACTTGCTCCCTCCATGATGTGATGTCCAGGACCTCACGCTGGAAGCCCCAGAATTTGATCCTCAGTTCTCTTCTCTTTCACACCTGCATCACTTTCTTGATGACGTTATCAAATCCCAAATGCACATCCCCCTGAATTTCAGTCTGGTATTTCCCACTGCCTTGGACCTATGTCTGAAGGATCTCTCCAACTAGAGTGTCTCACAGACATCAAAGTTAAGCCCAAACCTGAATCTAGATCATCTCTCTCAGGCCATCTAGCTCATCTCAGCTGGCTCTAAGTTCATCCTTCCAGTTGCTCTGGCCAGAATCTAGTAGTCACCCTTGACTCCTCTCTCATACACACACAACCCATTCTGACCTGTTGATCCCACCTTCATTATACACTGTCATTTGGCCGCTTGTCCCCAGCCCAACTCCTACCATCTCGTGAGTCACTGACTTCTCTCCCCTGGGCCACTGTTTCCATCCTGCCCCTGTAGTCTCCACGCATCAGCCAGAGGTATCCTGTAAAATGAGAAGTCTGATCTGGGCAAATCCTGCAGTGGGCGCCCAACTCACTCAGTAAAAGCCAGGTCCTCCAGAGCCCTGTGTGTCAGCCCAACCTTCACATATCTGGCTTGGTGTCCTATTTCCTGCCCTCAGTCTCTCTGTGCTAGTCACACAATCTCCTTGAACTTATTTAGGATCTTTTCATTGCTTCTTTGTGCCTAGAAAATTCCC
Organism: Moschus berezovskii; assembly: GCF_049115385.1. Lineage (NCBI taxonomy): Eukaryota > Metazoa > Chordata > Mammalia > Artiodactyla > Moschidae > Moschus > Moschus berezovskii. The sequence continues at coordinate 56,861,429 of NC_142472.1, forward strand.
CCTCAAATGTCTGCATTGCTCACTCCTTCAGCTCTTCGAGGTCTTTGCTCAAACTTCTCAGTGAGGCCATCTTGTCCACATTAGTTTATAATGGAACAGCCCAGTCGCTGCCCTCAGCATTCCCTATTTTTCTTACCTTGTTCTGCCCTTGTTTAAATCCATGCGTTTAATCACCTCCTAATAGAGTCAGACACGACTGAAGCGACTTAGCAGCAGCTTAGCAGCAGCAATATACTATATGATTTATCTATTATATTTGTTGCTTGTGGTCTGTCTTCATCAGAAGACAAGAGCCTTGAAGGCAGGAGTTTTGTCTGTGTTATTCACTGTTTTGTCCAAAACACTTAGAATACCACATGGTATATAAGTAGGTGCTCAATAAATATTTCTTGAATGGATTTCTTTGTGAAGTCAGAGTACATAACAAATCCATCTCTTTCCCAAAGCCATACGCAAGGCCATACACACCAGGAAAGCTAAGATTCTGTAGTGTCGAGCTTGTCAACTGTTTCCTCCTGTGCCCTCTCCTCCTGTCTCCCCACCCACCCACCCCCAACACATCCCCACAGCATCCTACACCGGTGTCACTGCTCAGTCGGATATGCATGTGTCCCACACACTCACACACTCTTCCACTGTGCTATAGGATTCGTCCCACCCCACCCCTAAGTGGTCCCTGGAGACAGTAACCCCATCAAGAAGAAAGTAGACGGTTCACACCATCCCACAGTCCCCTTCAAATCAATTCTAGCTTCTATTTCTGGTCTGTCACCTTCCACAGCCCCTAAGGGACCGCCCTTTACATACTCCTGAGCTTCAAAACTCAGCTTCAGGTCAGCCAGCTGTCCCCAGACAGGATCGCCTCCAGCAAGAGGGAAAAACCTTAACAGCAGAGACCAACGTGGCACAGAGGCTCTGCGTGGGGCACAGGAAGTGCTTTCAAGTGCGTTTGCTCCCTTGCAGTGAAGGAAGGCAGGAATTTCTTGCTTGTTTTCATTATTCATGATCACGAAAGGGGACATGCCTTGGTCAAGGCCACAGACAGACCAGGCTGGGCCTCGAGCGCAAACCTGAGCAACGTTAGGTTCCACCTATTGATGGCCGATCTGTGGGCTCCTGCCACACTGAAGAAACAGATGGAGTGAAGCGAATGAAGTACAGGGAGGGATGAGCAGGAGAGACCACCTCAGAACAGGAAGAATAAGGCTCTGAGCTTTGCGGAGGACACACTCATCTCAGTGCTGACCCCCTGGGACACTCTGAGCCCGTGACCATGAAAGTGGCCTATGGGTCAGCCCTGATACTAGCAGCTGCGGTGACAGCCAAAATTCACCAGGACCCCAGTACCTGAAGACTTAGCTGCTACTTAGTGTGCTGAGATCTGAGCCCTCCTTGAATCTGCTCTCAGTTTCCATGGTGACTGCTTAAACTTTTCATCATCCTTCTTTCAGACCTTGGGGGAGAGCAATGCTCTCTGGTTTCCATGACAACCACTTAAACATGTATCTCTTTCTGGCTTGGTTGGAAAAGAACCGCTAGAGATCATGCAAATGAACTGGCTGCTCTCCCTTCGCTTAAAAAAATTAAAAATAAAGTGACACACCTGCTTAGATGTTTCAGATCTCTGCTCACAACAAGAGGGGTGAAAGTTTTGAACTGGTGTTTGTGGAGGGTTTGCTGCGTTGCTTTGACATTTCAAGTGCTCAGATAACGCAGGCTTACGCTGTCGTCTGAAGTAATTATCTACACTCAGCACTTGTCCTCCCCTCCCCTCTGCCTGGCAGATGAAAGAGCTGCAAGTTCAAGGCTGTTTACCTTCCCTGCTGCATGCTACAGGAGAAAGGAAGGATGGGGCCAGAGGGGCCACCCGACCCAGCCCTTGGCCACCATGGGGAGGAGCCATGGAGGGCAGGGTCTTCACCTCAACTCACTGTCCATAAACCATCCAGGGATGACTCTGGACTTGGGTTATATAGCCTCAAATAATGTGGATGTCGGAGACCCCGGCTCAGAAATGACTCTGCTTCCCTATTGGAATTCAGGGAATGGAGAACAGCCATGTGACTCTGAAGAGAAACTCTGAAGTGGAAAGACAAGGGCTCCCTTCCCCCAACCGTGACACATGCCCGTCCTCCCTTGCACAACACGCTCTAACCCAGAGGCCCTGAGAAACAGCCACAGACAGGAGTTAAAGCATGTTTTAAAACTGGCCACCAACATGAAAAGTTCTGGCAATATCCAGTGAAAAATGGAGATTTCCCACTTCTATGGGAAAATGGGCAGGGCTGCCTCATGAGGGTCTTCTGAGTTGCAGTAGCACCATGCCCGGGAGGTGGAAGCCTCCAGTCGCCTTGGGGGAACTTTCCTGAATAGCGTGTTCTTCTCCCTGAATCCTGGAAGAAAGCTGAGTTGTAATTTGTGATAGCAGGCTCAAGACCCAGACCAAACCGATAATCCTTCAGCCAGTTGCTGAAGTCACAGATGATGAAAGAGGATTCTTACTTGGGGGTGGAGGGATTGGGAGGGGGTTGGGGAAGGGGGTGAAGACAGTTGTTCTCCCACCTTCCTCTTCCAAGGTCCTTCAGGCTCCTTGGACGAGGCGGAGGTCAAGGGGGAAGTCAGACAGTTGGATGGGAGAGGCACTGGTGAGTGTATTTCGGATTTCCTTCATGATCATCTTCTGGTGAGACTATTTACCCTCTCGGGTCCTAAGACTCTTTAGTCAATAGGAATTGATAAGAAGCCAGATGAGGAATACAGGCAAGTCTTTACTGGAATTTGTGCTACAGCAGGAGGAAGCAAAAACAAGTCAGGTGCCTTGCTCACTCCCCAGGAGGGGGCAAGCTGGTTCCTTAAACATGGTGAGGGTGGGGCCAGATGGGCAGGTCGGGCAGGAAGGGTGCCTTAGGTGGCCTGCCAACACCCTTAGTAGTGCTGTGTGCAAGGATCATGCACAGTACCCTACTTTTGCTCTCCCCACCTCAGAAACGGCGGTTGGTTTGTGGCCTTTTTGTATCTTATAGTTCATAATTGCTCCAATTGAGCTTTCATGTAGTTATTTTGGGCTTTGCTAGTGGCTCAGTGGTAAAAAGTCTGCCTGCAAGGCAGAAGCCACAGGAGACGTGGATTCAATCCCTGGGTTGGGAAGATCCCTTGGAAGAGGGCATAGCAACCCACTCTAGTATTCTTTCATGGAGAATCCCATGGACAGTGGAACCTGGTGGGCTACAGTCCATGGGATCGAAAAGAGTCGGATACAACTGAAGTGACTTAGCACACATGCACCGACTTAGCACACATGCATGTCAGTTATTTTTAGTCTCTTATAGTTTCTTGTATTTTTGTTGCTCGAGGAGACTTTTATCTAGATGCAAGAACTCTAGTCAAGGGTCCTAGGTCCCAAAACCAATGTCTAAAGCCTACAGGAAGGCCCTTGATCATTTCTGTGTGATGCTTCTGTGTGATGCTACTATTTTATTCTATTCTATGGATTCATACGGAGAAGGCAATGGCAAGCCACTCCAGTACTCTTGCCTAGAAAATCTCATGGATGGAGGAGCCTGGTAGGCTGCAGTCTGTGGGGTCGCTAAGGGTCGGACATGACTGAGCGACTTCACTTTCAATTTTCACTTTCACACATTGGAGAAGGAAATGGCAACCCACTCCAGTGTTCTTGCCTGGAGAATCCCAGGGACAGGGGAGTCTGGTGGGCTTACGTCTATGGGGTCACACAGAGTCGGACACGACTGAAGTGACTTAGCAGCAGTAGCAGCAGCATGGATTCATAAGCCCAAAAGTCATTTGAGTCATTTGACTCAAGTATCTGTCAGAATAGTTGTAAATGAAATTGACTGGTTAGTTGATGAAACCTGGAAGCCCTGATCTAGGAGTTAGATGGTGCTTCCTTGGCTCCAATGTTTTCTTGGTGACAAGTGTTTAACCTCTCTATGTGTAAGCTTTCTTACCCATAAGGTAGCGGTAAAGGTGCTTACCCCACTGAGTTTCTTTGAGGCTCAAAGAAGATCATGTATGGGGAGGCTCTGGCTCAAATCCTGGCATTCAATAGAGAGTTGGGGAAACCTTGCTTTTCTTACAATATCGTTTTCATTCTTCGGACTATCTGTGATTTAACACCTGGGGTAAAAAAGAAGAAAACACCGTCATCACTGAAAATGAGCCTGAGATCTTTAAAAATTAACAACTTGTCCCAAACTTGACTGATCATGTTGCGAAACGGTTTTGCTTTTCCGTGAATATTTTTAGGGTGCACTATGGGAACAACGAATGTGAAGCGAAAGATGAAAGAGATAGAGGATGTTGGGAAAATGTCAAAGCAAGAAACGACCAGGCATTCCTCGGTTTGCCCCCAAGGCGAGCGGAATGTGATCAAACGGTTTTCTGCATCCACAAAGGACTCAAGGCATTTACGTTCTGCAAGGGAAAGAACTTGCTGTTGACAGGTGGAACGGATCGGATAATTAGAGTCTGGAATCCTGATCTGCCTGGGTAAGTTTTCTTTCTCTCTCCAGCCAAGGGTGCCCTTGACCACTAAAATTCCCCTTTAACTTAAGAGCCCCTGTCCAAAACTGATCTCCCAGACACACAACCCAGGAAATCTCTGCTTGTGGCTATAACAAAGTCATTTTGGGGGGTTAATAAGCAACTCATTTAAAATGCAAATAGCTTGCAAAGACACAGAGATCATGTAGAACCATCATTCACTCACAACTGGAAGAATTTTCTTTGACCAGTTTGCTGTCTTCCCTACGATGAATGGTGATCAGTTGCAGAGAACAATTAGGGATTTTGATCTGCAATCAGTGTTTTTTCTGTGCGCCTCACTCAGGTGGCCCTAAGCTAACCCTCACTTCTCTGCTGGAGTTGTGTAGCCCCATCTAATTTAAGGACTCCACGACCCCTGAAATATAGCAGACTTGACAGGGAATCTTCTGGAAAGCCCGGAACTGGGGTAGCCAGGGTAGCAAACTGTTTATTCAGAAGAACAGCCTTTTGCCATCACCCCTTCAGCATGTAATTATCATACTCCTGAGAGCGCCCACCCACCTTCATGTGGGTCCCTGCAGAACAGGTCTCAGTGATGCTTTCTTGAAAGTAACAGAAACTGTCGCTTTACTGAGCACCTACTTGGTACCGGGCACAGTGCCCCATATTTGTTCTCTCTGATCCTCACATCAACTCCACTTACCAAGGAAGAAACTGAAGCTCAGAGGAGCTAAGTGATTTTGGGGTACTAATGGCAGAATCAGGATTCAAATGCAACTTGGTTGCTAAAAGCTATGTCATTTCTGTTACCAAGTGTTGGAGAAGGAAGGAGACGAGGAAAATGGGGAGTTGATATGGGGTTTGGAGTAAGAACCAGTCACCGACAGAGAGTCTAGGTTACTGCTGAGCCTCTGCACAGACATCAGTGGGGCCTGCCAGGTGACCCCTGCCCCTCAGCTGCTGGGCAGTGCTCCAAGGCAGTGAGCTCACGGACCCAGCCTCTGCCCCGCCTCAGTCCCTTTCTAGCTGAATGATCCTGAGCAAGGGCTGCAGCCTCCAGTCCCTCTTCGGAAATAACAAGAATATCCACTCCTGGATTAGTAGTAGTAGCTGTTGTTCAGTCAGCTAAGTCGTATGGACTGCAATCCCATGGACTGTTGCCCACTTGGCTTCCCTGCCCTACACTGACTCCCATAATTTGCTCAGACTCATGTCCATTGAGTTGGTGATGCCATCCAACCATCTCATCTTCTGTCGTCCCCTTCTGCTCCTGCCCTCCGTCTCTCCCAGCATCAAGGTCTTTTCCAATGAGTCGGCTCTTCACATCAAGTGGCCAAAGTGTTGGAGCTTCAGCATCAGTCCTTCCAATGAATATTCAGGGTTGATTTCCTTTAGGATTGACTGGTCTGATCTCCTTGCTGCCCACGGGACTCTTGGGAGTCTTCTGAAGATTAGCAGTACAGATCGCAAATGAGACCATCCATATAGAGCACTCAGTGCAATGTCTGATGCCTAGTGAGAAGGAAAGAAATGGAAGGAAGGAAGGGAAAAAGAAACATGATTTTTCTACCCACTTCTATTACCTTAGCCTCCTGTTTGTCAGAAGACAGAAAAATTTGCTTGCTTCCCAGTGACGTTTTTATAAAAAGACGCTGTCCTCTCCCCGTCAACCTCAGCCCAACGTCCCTTCTTACCTAACCTCACCCTCCCACAGCACAGGCAGCCCTGCGCCCTTCAGGGCCCTGCGATCCCTCAGAACTCCTTAAAATAAACTCTTATTAGAAAGACATTCACGCCAGACCTGAATACTGCATAAAGCAAAAACCTGCGTGGAGTCTCTTCCCACCCCACCCTGCGCTCTTCCGAGCTTATTCCTTTTATAGCAATATTGTCAGCCCTGGGAGAAACAAAGCCCAGGGCTTCATCTCACACCGAGTTGTGTTGCTGTAACTGCATATTATCTGCTTCACTCCTTTTATCACACAAGATATATACGCACGTCATTTCAGAAGGAGACATAACCCTCCTCAGGCTGAATAGAGCTGCCAGATCCGGGCCAAGTTTAGTCGTGCATTTTTATTTAGAAGCCTCAGCTAGAACTGCCTGGTGTTCATCTGTTCTTTTTCCATTCTAGAAAACCAACAGGTATGCTGAGAAGCCACACAGCTCCAGTGATTTACATCCATGTGTCTGCTGAGGATAACAAGATATTTTCCACATCCACTGACAACACTGTTAAGGTCTTTGCCCTGTTATGTTTCGAGTGTTACCCAGTGCGGTTTCAGACAGAGAAGGTGATCCTTTCATGTTTTCATTCCTCTCTCTGGAGCCTCTGGGGTCTCTGATTAGCAGATACTCGGATGGCATTTGCTTCCACGGGTCTGCTTTTGAAAGGGAGACTAGGCAAGGAGGGGAAGGGCAGCCTCTCCAAGAACTTTCTATACCTGCTGTTTTGTTGGGATGAGTAAACATTATAGCACTGAGCCCTCTGCTTACAGAATGCAGGTTGGGGATGGGGGTGGTGGTGCTGAGGACAGAATGGGACAGAAGGAGTCAGCAGTCCTTTGCCACTAGAGGTGGTCATCTTATCTTGCAGAACCCATAGAGCAAGTGGGCCCTTTCTGAAATGCTGTCTCTAAGGCTTAGAATTTAAACCTTTCTGGCCCTGGCAGAGGCAGCAACATCCCTACCTTCATTTTGTTTGCCTTCATACCTCTTTTTATACCCAGGGTCCTGTCTGCCTCTAAAGCCCAGTCACTCTGTTATCTCTGGAATGCACTATTTTTTTAATTAAAAAAGAAGAAAAACCTGACTGATTTGTTTCATCCCTTACCTCATATGCTTTTCCAGTGAATATGACAAGTTTCCATGGCTCATCCACCTTCTTTTCTGGACTGTCACAGGGCCAGAGGAAGGGCATTTAGAGTAATGTGAGTTGCTGGAACCTCAGGACAGAGATCAGATTCACTGCAGATGCATAAACCAGCTCACTGACCCTTCACATAATAAATGATTCATAGATTCTGAGCTGAATTGTGTCTCTTCAAAATTCATATGTCGAAGTGTTAACCCCCAATACTTTAGAATATGGTTGTATTTACAGATAGGGCCTATAAAGAAATTGCTGGGTTTTGCTTAGTCACTAAGTCATGTCCAACTCTTTTGAAACCCCATGGACTGTGGTCCGCCAGGTTCCTCTGTCTACGGAATTTCTCAGGCAAGAATACTGAAGTGGGTCACCATTTCCTTCTCCAGGGGATCTTCCCAACCCAGGGATTGAACCCAAGTCTCTTGCATCCCCTGCATTGGCAGGCAGATTCCTGACCACTGAGCCACCAGGGAAGCCCCTATACAGAAATACTGAAGGTTAAATGAGGTCATATTGGTGGGACCTAATCTAGTATGACTGATGTCCTTATAAGAAGAAATCAGGACACTTAAGACTGAGAGGCAACCTTGTAAGGAAACAGCAGAAAGATGGTCTTCTGCAAGCCCAGGAGAAAGGTCATTGAAGAATCTAAATCTTTCCCTTGATTTTGGGCTTAAATCTCTTACTTCACACTGTACAAAAAGGTTAACTCAAAATGGATCACAGACCTAACTGTAAAAAGAGCTACACCTACAAAACTCTTAGAAGAAAACATGGGAGCAAATCTTCATGACCTTGGTCTAGACAATGATTTCTTAGATACGGCATCAAAAGCATAAGAGACTAAAGGAAAAAATGAGTTGATTTCCTCAAAAATAAAAACTTGCGCTTTAAAGGGCAATATTAAGAAAGTGATTAGACAACCTACAGGATGAGATAAAATACCTGCAAACCATATATCTGATGAGGGACCTGCACCTAGAATACAAAGAACTCAATGCTTAGCAATAAAAGCACAAATAGCTTATTTTTAAATGGGCAAAGGACTTTGACAGGAAGTCCTTCAAAGAAAATATTCAAACAGTCAGTAAACACAGGACAGGATGCTCAACATCATTAGTCACTATGAAAATTCAAACCACGTCCATTAGGATGGCTAACATTAAAAGACAGATGATAACAAATGTTGGCAAAGAAATAGAGAAATTGGAACCCTGGTAGACTGCTGGTGGGAATTGAAACAGTACAGCCACTTTGGAAAACATTTTGGTAGTTCTTTAAATGTTAACCAGAAAGTTAACATATGACCTAGCATTTCCACTCCTGGATTTATACCCAAGAGAATTGAAAACATCTGTTCACAAAAATACTTACATATGGATATTCATAGCAGCATTCATGACAGCCAAAAAAGTAGAAATAAACCAAATGTCCATGAACCAAGGAATGGATAAACAAAATCCAATCAGCCATACAATGGAATATTATTCAGCAACAAAAAATAGAAATGAAGCACTATCATATGGTACAACACAGAAAACATGAGAAGCTCTAAGTGTTAAGCGAAAGCCAGTCACAAAGGGCTGTGTACTGTGTAATTCCATTTACATGAAATGTCCAGAGTAGGAAAATTCAGAGACAGAAATGAGCTTAGTGCTTGTCAGAGGGTGGGGTGAGGTGGCAATGGGGGGTAGTAATTAATGGGTACGGGGTTTCCTTTTGGAGGAATGAAAATTTTTTGAAATTAGTGGCGATGGTTGCACAACTCTATGAATATGCTAAAAAACCATTGAATTGCATGCTTTAAAATGCAAAGTTTGTAGTATGTGGATTAAATGTCAATAAAGCTGTGATTTTTTTTTTTTTTTTAAAGAAGAGAGGGAGTGAGGAGTCAAGGATGACACCAAGATTTTATTTAGGTCTGTGATGAGGAAGATGGTGGGTGAGAGGAGCATAATGTCAGGAGCCCAGTTGTGGATGTGCTGGAGAGAGTCGTCCTGAGAGAGGGGAGATGTGAGGGCTGGAGATACAAATTTGGGAATCAGCATTTAGATGGAATTTTAAGCCATGGGTTTCATGCATTGGAGAAGGAAATGGCAACCCACTCCAGTGTTCTTGCCTGGAGAATCCCAGGGACGGGGGAGCCTGGTGGGCTGCCTTCTGTGGGGTCGCATAGAGTCGGACACAACTGAAGCGACTTAGCAGCAACAGCAGCAGCAGATGAGATCATAAAGGGAGCATGCTTGCGTGCTTAGTTGCATCCAACTCTTAGTGACTCTTTGGACTACAGCCTGCCAGGCTCCTCTGTCCATGGGATTTTTCAGGCAAGAGTACTGGAGTGGGTTGCCATTTCCTTCTCCAGGGGATCTTCTGGCCGGGGATCAAAGCCGAATCTCCTGTGTCTCCTACACTGCAGGCAAATTTTTTACCTGCTATACCATCAGGAAAGTCTCATAAAGGGAGTTAAAGTGGGCAAAATAGAGAAAAGCCCTAAAGACTGAGAATGGGGGCCCTGTGACACTCTGGGATTTTACTGTTTGTGGGGTCCAGCGTGGCTCCTGTGTAATGAGCTTAGGTCCATCTCATGGCAATGAAGAGCATATTATATAAAATTAAGTGTTGAGATCACAGTCAGGGCTACAACCAGGACCCAAACTCAATTCAGTCCTCCAAGGAAAACTGATTAAAATGGTAAGATTTATGGACTTTAGTTTTTTATTTATTTTGAAAATCAAATTCATCCAAAGGCATTCTCCAGGGCCACAAAGTTGGAGATTTCATATTTTTAATTCACTTTCTTTTTCAAAACTTGCCACCATCAGATAATCATAATTCTGTATGTGAGGACACATCTTCTCTCCCATTTCTTTTCCTAGTGCCTCTCCATTTTCCTCCAATCTAAACTCATGATGACAAGATTAGCATCTTGCCTGTGATGATTCAGGCATATCGAATCACTTCCCAAAGTGTGTTTAAAATATATTGAAATCCTATCTTGGAAATAGGGTGTGTAATTTATTTCAGAATACATTATTCCTATCAAATAAAAACTAATCAACTAGGAAGCAAACAGCTAAATTTCTAGCATGCCTGATCAGATAGTCTTCGTTCTTTGGTTGATTTTTTTTTTTAGCCCAAATATTTCATGCCTGTAAATCATGGGGACCCACAAAATGTTTCAGGAGTCTGCTAGTTTCTGGCATTCTCTAAAGAAGAGCAAAGTGACAATTCAGATTTCCATTTTCACTTGTTATTTTTTGTGCATTTAATATTGCACACCACAAACAGAGCTGTTTTATGTCAACAAGAAAGCTATTTCTTGGAAGGAAGAAGCATGGTGTGTTAGTTAAGGTAATGCCACTATAACAGATAAACCCCTATTTTCCATAGGTTGAAACAATGTAAGTTTATTTCTGTCTGTTGTAACAATCCAGCACCAGTGCTTCTGGCTAAGGGCACTTTTTCTCCCTTCAAGAATAGGGCTGTCAGGACTTTCCTGTGTTTCCATTTCAGGAAATGATAGTTCAATCCCTAGTCAGGGAACCAAGATCCCGTGTGCCACACAGTGCAGGTAAAAAAAAAAAAAAAATTAATGATGAACAATAATAGTATTATTCTAGCCATATTATAGGAGAAGGCAATGGTACCCCACTCCAGTACTCTTGCCTGGAGAATCCCATGAACGGAGGAGCCTGGTGTACTGCAGTCCATGGGATCGCGAAGAGTAGGACATGACTGACCGACTTCGCTTTCACTTTTCACTTTCATCCATTGGAGAAGGAAATGGCAACCCACTCCAGTGTTCTTGCCTGGAGAATCCCAGGGATGGTGGAGCCTGGTGGGCTGCCGTCTATGGGGTTGCATAGAGTCAGACATGACTAAAGCGACTTAGCATCAGCGGTAGAGCCATATTATACCATTTTCTAGCACTCATTTATTAAATGTTTAGATTCCTTAAAATAATTCTATAAGGCAAATGCTACTATTATTCTCCCCATTTTATAGATGAAGAAACTGAGGGAAAGCAAATGTAGTTATTTGTCCAACACCACACAGTGATTAGGCAGTACAGCTGGGATTCCATTCCAGGGACGGGGGGTTACGCTCTCCTCCAATAGTCACCTGGAGGTTTCTTGCCTGTGTCCTCCAGGGATGGGTTTTAAGGACCAACAGGAAGAAATGGGGGCATATCTTGGGGGCAGCACTAGCTCTGAGCCACAGATCAGACCCATACGGTGAGCCCCCACCGAGGAAGCTGTGTCTATGGAAGAGAAGCATCTCCTGGTGGGAAAGTACAGCACAGCTCTGGGGAGTTTAGTCTCAGTTGCCAGGCAGCTTCATCCTGGCCAAAGGGCTCAGGACCTCAGTCCCCACTTCCTGCTTCCTTTACAGACAACTACTTTTCCTTTGGGGGAGTGGGAGGAGGGGCAATGCGTGAACTTTGCATAAGCCTAAGAGATCCCCCAACAGCTGACCGCTTTGGAAACCCAGCAAAACAGGCTAGTCAAGAGCTCTGATCACTTTTTTCTCACTTCCTCCTCAGATCTGGGATCTGGAGACCAACAGCTGCTTGTTCACTGCCTCCTCCAAAGCCAGCAGCATTCGGGGTGAGCCCGAGGCCTGCCTCTATCTCCCCGGTCCCAGAGCCCTGTATGTGGCTGCTGATATCCCAGCACTCCTGCACCTGAGGCTGAGGTAGGAGGATGTCCTCTGGGTCCTGGCAGTCAGCTCTCCAGAGGTCCTGCAGAGCCCAGTGCAACTGCATAGGACCCTCTACCTAACAATCTAGAGCTAAGGACTCTGTGAGCCCCCGGCTGTACGCCCCACACCCTAGAGCACAGTGTCTATCTGGTGAGCTCTCCCTAACATGCCCACTGGTAACTCTGACAGCACCTCCCTATATCATCCTGAAGACTGAAATCCACCCCTTGAGCCTATTCCACCCACCAGCCCACCCCCGTAGGAAACTGTCCTAGAAACCCCAGGGCTGCTTACTCAGTCCTAAGGCAACAGCCTACTTGCAGTCCCACGGTCCAGCAGTGCCCATACCTGAAACCCCCGTCCCTCAAGCAGGGCAGCCACTCGAGGACACAGAGGGCACAGCCAGGTCATCCCACCAGCCAGGCCAAGAAGGCAGGCTCTTCACTTAAGAGGCCAAAACAACCAGCTGAAAAACGGGAGCATCTCTCTGTCAAACTGCTGTTTGTTCTACATGGTATCACTGTGTAGAACAAACAGCCTGCTGGGTTGATTTTTTTGGAGCAAAGTGTCTGAAATTCCACCTCACGGCAAAAATAGCCTCTTCTCTAGCACCAACACTTGAATGCCAGATACTGTCTGATGATCCCTGCTCCATCTCTGGGGAGATTGTGATGTTGACCAGGTCAGTCAACAGCCCCCTGTGGTCTCATCTGTGACATGTGGAGACTCTGCTCCCAAAAGTTCTAATCGTCCTTATGCCAAGGCCTGCTTTGCCCACACAGAGACTCTTCTGGCACTGAGCCTTCGGTTTCGGGTCCCCCGAATCTCTGTGAGTGGCCCAGGCTTGGGGCTGACCATCGCAGGGCACTAAGGAGAGTGAAGGCTGGTGACCAACGTGCAGTTCTTCAGTGTCCACTGCACGCCAGCCTTTTACCTCCTTCCCCACACTTTTTCCTCACAAAGTTTCTATAAAGGATTCCATTTTACAGATGAGGCGATGAGTGCAAAGGGATTGGGTGGCTTAAGAGGCAAAGTTCAAGGGCACAGGTGAGCCCTATGCCCCTGGGTGCCAGTGGGAGGCACTCTGCAGGGCCTCCCAGGATCTGGCCTGGCCTTGTCCCTGCTTTGAGGGAAAAGCACTGCCATTCAGGCTTGGGGGCTCAGAATGGGATGATACAGTTTGCTTGTTTGCGGGAAGATGTGAGTTAATAGGGAAGAAGGTCCACCTTGCAGTTTCATGAAGTCACACTCCTTCTTGCCCCATCATGGAGACATGGCATCAGTTCTCACGGTCAGTGGCTGCTCCTCATTGCGGACCCATCGTGTTACGTGAAGTCCTGTGCTAAAGACATCACATCCACCCTCTTTGTCCATGGGCACTGCATCAGCACATTCAACCAGCTGGAGATGGAAGAAAAAAATGATTTTAATTCCAGAATTTCCAAAAAGCAAAAGGACCCCCAAAGTTGAATTTGCCACATATGGCAACTATATACGTAGCATTTAAATTGCATTGCTTTTTATAAGTAATTTGGAGATGTTTTAAAGTATATAAAAGAATGTGCATGGGTTATATGCAAATATTATACTATTTTACATAAGGGACCCGAGAACCTGTGGATTTTGGTGTTCTTGGGGGTCCTCAAACCAATCCCCCCATCAGATACTGAGGGATGACTATATATATGGTTTCTCATTTAATCCTCTAAACAATGCTTTAAAGTAGATATCATTATCCCTATTTAATAGATCGTAAAAGTAGAGTTTTGAGCAGCTAAGTGACTTGCCCAAGGTCACAGGCCCATCATTTGAGCTCAAGACTATCCTCTTAATCAAGGTCATCGATGACTCGTCCCGGGTATGCGTGCTGTGCACTCAGTTCAAGTTTTTATCTTTCTCTCTCTCTGTTTTTCATGAACAAGTTCTCCCCATGAGCCTCACCCAGTGGTTTCCCACAAGGAACCTGTGGTATGCTGCTGGTACAACCCCACATTCAGGCAGGTGGTCAGCTGCTCAGAAGCATCTGCAAGTGTCAGTCATTAGTCTCTTTAGCAATGATGTGTTTGCAAGCTTGGCCCCACTGTCCTCACCTTCACGGGGCAATCTGTCTCTAGAAGTGAAAAATGAGAGGTTCGGGTCTGCTCTGCTGACCACCTGTAGTGCTTGGACACTCTTCCGTGAATTCTCACGTGGACGGAAGAGCCCACAGATTCTGCAGGGGCTTGCAGGGTGAGCCATTTGGAAGGACGGTCTGTCTGATCCTATGGAATGGTTAAGACTTCATGGCAATGCTCTTGTGTGGTATAGGATGATCAATGTACCCCTAACCCACCATAACTCTAGTCTGGGAATGAGGGTTCAGAGCTTGCCGTCTACTTCCCCTCTCACCAGGGCTCATGTGGACCCCGCTGGCCCCATCCTGGAGGACCTGCACAGTGTCTGGCCCACAGGAAGGGCCATAATCAGCAATCATTGCTCCTTGAACAAGGAACTAGAGCAGGGAAACATGGGCATCCCACAACTTATGTTTTTCTGTCCTTGAGGCAATGGGAGGGCACATCGCTAGTACACTGGTGCTGCAGAAATGTTCTGAAATCTTCTAGTATTAGTTCAATCACTTACTTTATTACTGACCTAGGCCCTAGCATTGCAAGTGAGTGTCCCTGGCAGTGTGGCCGTGACCTCTTCCCTCATTCCTCCCAGAGCCTGGTGCACCCTGTCTTTAGGATTTACAGCATCAGGAGCATCACAGCCCGGAAACATCCTCTTCCTGTTCACACTCACTTCAGCTGCACTCCCAGCATCTGTTCTTGCCGAGCTTCTACTCCAGAGATTAGTGGTCACCATGGTCTTATTAAGTACCAAAAGAAGTAGATTACCTGATCTCTTGGTCAAAAAATTTTTATGATGACTCAGTCTCAGATCATCTCAAAGAAAGTGGGTTCCTGCATAGTTTGGGTTCAAACTTACAGAGAAGCATTTATCCTTCAGATTTAGCAGAATCACCTCTGACTCCAAGGAAGTCAGCCTTATCACCCTTCTCAGCGTTCTGCACATTCCTGCCCCTGGCTCTGTGCAAACTTTTCCCATCTCCACCCTGGAATTTCCTTCTTCCTGCTCTTTTCCTACACACACCTAAGCAACCCTACAAGGTACAACTCAAGTCCTGTCTCCACCAGGGAAAATTTGCCTTCTCCACCCTGACTTGTATGGGCACCTCCCTCTTCCTGATCACCCACTGAGCCTTCTGTATGGTGTTCTGCTCTGTTCCATGTGTGTGAGCCTCACCTCTAAACAGTTTCTTCAGATGTTTGAGGGCAGGAATCAGAGCACCTATGTTTCCCTCTTCTTTCCTTCTTAATCTGTCAAAACCCTTCCTATTCCTTAAGGTACAACTCAGATGCCAGCCCCTGTAACAGCCCTAGATCCCCTCCCACATCCAGGCAGAATGAATGGCTCCATTAGTGTTTGGGCTCCTAATTCTATGCTAACACAGTCCGTCTTCCTCAATGGCATTATACTGATATGCAAGTCTCCCCAGTGGTGGGTGGTAAGTAGAGGTTGAATTGAGATATAAATACTCTACAATTATAACTGTATGTATTGGGCACATGCTGGTAATCAATCAGTCAATCAATTCGGTCACTCAGTAGTGTCCCACTCTTTGCGACCCCATGAACCACAGCACGCCAGGCCTCCCTGTCCATCACCAACTCCTGGAGTCCACCCAAACCCATGTCCATTGAGTTGGTGATGCCATCCAAATATCCCACCCTCTGTCGTCCCCTTCTCCTCCTGCCCTCAATCTTTCCCACCATCAGGGTCTTTTCCAGTGAGTCAGCTCTTCGCATCAGGTGGCCAAAGTAGTGGAGTTTCAGCTTCAACATCAGTCTTTCCAATGAACACCCAAGACTGATCTCCTTTAGGATGGACTGGTTGGATCTCCTTGCAGTGATAAACACCCCTATACTTACTGAATTAAATTATTGATTTAAGTATTTGCTCACCTTGCAGATCTGTTGCTATCTGAAATCTTTGTAGCATAGTCATGCCCATCATCACAATCCATGACATCTAGACTCCATTGCCCAAGATCTTGATAAGGCCTGAATTTAGGAATACCACTGTATCACATTGTATTCATTCATTTGTATAAACTGAGCACTAGGGACCACCAAATTTTGACACCTCCAAAATGCTTATAAGCTCCACAATGAAGATTAATAGAGTTCAATCAAATGTTTACAATATATTACTTATGAACTGCAACTTAACACATGCATAGTTACATGTAATACCAAAGTTTATCAGAATAACAATTTTGGGGACTTCCTTGGCGGTCCAGTGGTTAGGACTCTGCTTCCACTGCAAGGGGCACAGGTTCAATCCCTGGTCTGGGAACTAAGATCCCACCATGCCATGGCACAGCCAAAATTTTATTTTTTTAATTTTAAAGATTTCATTCAAAGAGTGCTCAAGAGATGGGGTGAAAAGAAAGTAACTGCAAGGCTGGAACAAGCTGGACTGAGCAAAGCTTTAAAGCTGAGGGTTTATATATCCTTCCCAGAAAATGTGTCATCTTTCCTATTCAGCTTTGCTTTGGTGGTAAATAAATCTGGCTGCTCAAAATTCAGTTCACACCTGTCTTCTCTGAGTGATATGGTCAGGAGATTTTTATCCAATGCTTCTAAATTTTCTGATCTTCTCAGTCAGTACTATGGACTGAATTGTGTTCCCCTCAAATGCATGTGTTGAAGTCCTAATGCTCAGTACCTCAGAATATGGTTGTATTTGGAGACAGTCTTTAGAGAGGTCATCATGTTAAACTGAGACTGTGAGGGTGGGCCCTAATTCTATCTGACTGGCGTTCTTATAACAAGAGGAAATTTGTACACACAAAGAGATGCTGGGGTGCAGAGGCACAGAGGACAGACCATGTGAGGACTCAGTGAGAAGGTGGCCATCCACAAGCCAGAGAGAGAGGCCTCGAAAGAGACCAAACCCTGCTGGCAACTTGATCTTGGACTGTGAGAAAATACATGTCTGTTGTTTATGGCCCCAGTCTATGGTATTTTATTATGGCAGCCCTAGCTAATGAACACACTCAGGTAAGCCAACTTGTATTAAAAGTACAGAAACCTTCAGAGTAAACACTTATCTTTCATATTTATGACGCTAGACCTCTAAATGTAAATTCTCTCCAGTTTAATAGCCAGTCTCCAGGCTACTTTTTTAAACTTCCTGTTACAGGTGGTGAAAGTATGGGACTTTGAAACAGGAAGACTGTTGTCTGAATTTACTGGGGCTCATGGCAATGCTGGAATCACCTGTCTGACCTTTGACTCCAGTGGAAGAAGGTATGTGCTTTCGTCAGAATCTTCTGCTGTCCTGATGGAGGGTTCTGCTTTTTAGGCTGGTCACTGGGGGCAGAGAGCTGTCTGAAAATATGGAGCTACAACCGTGGACATGGTCTGCACACTCTGAAACATGGTGAGTCACCTCCTACCAAGGGTCCCCATAAAATAATGACACACATTAGGCATTTGGGGCAAATACAGGAGAAATCAAATGAGACAGAGTCTAGGATGCATGTAACAATGTTATATCCTTTCTCTCTAGTATTTCCTTGCCACCCACGCTAAACCACTGGGCAGGAGGGACATTCTTCACATGTATGTTTGTGCTCCCATCTATAGCCTGTGCATTTGTTCCCTCACTGCCTGGTATAGACCTGAAATCTTTCAAAAGTTTAACCTGGGACTTCCCTGGCAGTCTAGTGGTTAAGACTTTGCCTTCCATCTCAGGGCATGTAGGTTTCAATTACTTGTCAGGGGGCTAAGATCCCACATGCCTCACAACCAAAAACCCAAAACATGAAACAGAAGCAATATTGTAACGGATTCAACAAATACTTTAAAAACAGCCAGGCTCCTCTGTCTATGGGATTTCCCGGGCAAGCATGCTGGAGTGGGTTGTCATTCCTTCTCCAGGGGATCTTCCCAACCCAGGAATCAAACCCAGGTCTCCTGCATTGCAGGCAGATTCTTTATCCATGAGCTACGAGGAAAGCACCCACCCACCCCCACCCCCCCAAAAAAATCTTTAAAATATTTAATTTTTCTAAGCATTTTAAATATCACATAAGTCAAACATCACAAAGTCTTGATGAACTTAGATGAACTAAAAGCAAGTCTTTTTTATGTGTCATTGTGATCTTTTTTTCAAGTGTGCTTATTCCCTTTGTTCACATGCTGGGTCTACTCCTGGTAAAAATTTCCACAATTCTGGCCTGTGAAACTATGAGGAAGATCAGAGGCAAATGTTCTTCAACTATCGGAGAATATAAACAAAGTCCAAGTAAATAAGATAAAAATTGCTCAGCGCAATGTGTGTTTGGTTCCTAGTTTTGCCTTTGACTTCATGAGTTTGTTGCTGGTTCACTGTCAATAAGTGTCAGACACTCTGCAGGAGAAGGTGAGCCTCTTCCCATGGCTGAGCCAGGGCTGAATCGACCTTTTAGGTAAGAGTGGCATCAGCTGTGTTTTAATGGCTTGGAAAGACAACTAACTGTGGTCTGAAAACCAGAAAGTAAGTGCTGAAGTTTCCCCAGTCATCAGTTGGATTAAGCCAACATGTGTAAACTGATTCAAGAGCTAATAAAGAAAAAAGTTTTTATCTTATTTACTTGGACTTCATTTATACTCTTATGTACTTGGATTCTAAGTTGATAATATGTTTCTAGATGGAGACCAAGGTGAAGTCTGTGATTGCACCTACTTGGAAGTGAACCAAAATAAGTGAGTTACATTCAGCTTGAATGTAAGAGAGACAACTTTGAATATTTGCTTGGATATCCTTTTAGACACAAACTTTGTCCTAGGGAAGGATACTAAAGATAGTAAAGGGAATTTTCCAGAAGGAAATGTGTCAAAGAATTCCCCAAACTGTGGTTGCTCCCTGATGGTAATTTAGGCAACTTGTCTCTCCTAGAATACTGGAAACAATTATCTTCACATTTTGATAGTGGTTTAGAGGTAGAGATAGGAAACAGCGCGTCTTCCACCAAATGCTTTATCAAGGAATAAATCACAAACTAGAGTAGCTAAATTCAGCAGCCATAAGTCAAAGAATAAAAATCCAATAAATTCCCTCCTGAACATGAAAGTGTTAAAAAGCAGCACTTGATCCATTTCTATTTGTGTCCCTGCCTCCATGGTTCAGCCAGGCTCTCGGGACCAAGTAATCCTCAGAAAGGCAGCTGCTCATGGAACAGAACTTGGGAACAACAGAGTATCCTGTTTCTGTTCCTAATCCTTTAAGAGCCAGTTAAAAAACTGACCCTCATTTACCAAATCATGTTTTATCTTGCTCTTCATAAAAAAACAGAAGAGGTGGCTTTCTTGCTCTCTTCATTTGTCACATGGACATGACAAAATCAAGCCACAGTGCTGATTCCATGGAATCCCATCTTTCCTCCCTCCTTCCCTTTAACAAACTTCATTTTTCTCCTTCGGTCTCGTTAGTTCTTTTTTGTGGGAAGAAGTATAATGACACTACATCCAGTTCTGATGTGTGGGGGTTTTCCCAGCAAGTCATTCTCCAACACCAGCTGGTACCCTATGGTTCTGACCCTGTCTGCCTGGGGAGAGCATCAGATTCCATGGGGTAGAGTTCACTCTTCCAAGACACAAGACTCCCGCCCCTCCACTTCAGATACCATTTGCAAGTCCTGTCCAACTGACTATAGACTAGAAGGTCCAACAACCCCCTCCTTGGATTATGTTCATTTTCCCGAGCATCACACAGAACTTAGAGAAATGCTTCACTTAATGGATTATGATTTTACTACAAACGGATATAACTCTGGGCTAGTCAGATGAATGAGATGAGACAGTTAGGTATGGGAAAGGACAAGGAGCTTCCATGGTCTCGTCGCTCAAGAAACTGCAGGGTTTAGCAACTCTGTGCCAGAATGTGGACAAAGCCCAAATGGATATTTCTTATTATAAATCACGATATCACAAAGTACTGGGTATAAAAGCTCTCGGGGGCAGAGGAGGGCATCTCCAGGATCCAAACCTGACTAGCCCTGACAGCTGCAGCTCCTCACACCCTGCAGGTGGCTATGCTCCCCTCTCCATGCAGGGGCTTCCAGCTTCATCTCTGATACCCTCACCCCTAATTGAAGATCAACCAGACTGTCAACTTTCTGGCTCTTTAAATTCTTCCTTCTCTCTCCCATCTTGTCTTTATTCCCTGTGAAAGTATTAATAAGTCAATCGTATCTGACTCTTTGCAACCCCAGGGACTGTATCCTGCCAGGCTCCTCTGTCCATGGAATTCTCCAGGCAAGAATGCTGGAGTGAGTTATCATTTCTTTCTTTGTGCCCCAGTTTCTCTCTAAATGAGAAAGGAAATAAATACCATCTATAAGCATCTCTGTGGGAAAAAATTCTTTTTTATGACTTACAGTTGGGAAAGGGAATTAAGAGACAGGAGAAGATGAAAATTCTGACTTAAAACTGCATTTTAAATCTACCTGTGGCATTTTATTTCCCTTGCTTGCTATGCTGATGGTTCTGGATTTCCAAAGTCTTTAAACATTGTAAGTTCTTTATTCACTTGAAAGTATGCTGTATTTCACAGCCTAAGCCCAGCATCCTCAGATGATCTGCAACATGACTACCTGAGAGGTCTTGGCATTGAATTCGCCCTTTGGTATTATAGATTCCTGGGCTGATGGCTTTTGTTTTAGCTCATGCAACAGCTATGGGTCTTATTGTGGAGGTAAAGTTATGCAGACCATCCAAGGAGAGCTTGTCAGTTGGCATATGATTTGCTGAAATGCAATCACCCAAACGTCAGGAGTGGATTGCTTTTTATTCCCACTAGCACTAGGGGAATTTGCTTTGACATTTTGAAAATCTACATCACTGGTGGAGTGAGGGGTAGAGTTGTAAAATGTGCCAGCACCTCTCTCTGAAGCTGTGAGTGTGTTGGCAGCTCATTTCACTGCTGGTACAGCGTCTCCTATTTGGCTTTGGATGCAGGACACACCGTGTGACTTTCATCACTTCCGGAAGCCACAGCCACACTGGCAAGATGACTTGTGAGCCCTGGTCCACTGTCCGACTCTCAACCCAAACAGTGGCACTTGATGGGGATGTCATTCCCTCCAGAGGCTCACCTGAGTCCCGTGGGCCTGCCTAGGGTGGTCACAGCATCTCAAGAGCCTCCAGTGTGGTGGGATTCATAATTGGGTCCAGGTAGAGCCAGGAGCCCTGAGCTCCAGGCAGCTGCTTCTGCTCCACAGGAGTGATGGCCGGTGCTTTTTTTCGGCATGAGGCCCAGGAGCAAGTCCGCATGGCTCTCCTTGAATTCAGCCTGGAGTCCTATTGTGCAAGAACAGCAGTCCAGGACCTGCTGGGGATGACTTTCTTCAAGCAAGCATCCACTTCCTGCTTCTGCTCCAGTGCAAAACCATAATCATTCACCGTGCCATCCTTGGGTGGCCAGGGAACCTAAGCAATGACATTCCTGCTGCCCCATGGCTTGTTAGGGACCCAGAGCCAGGGAACGTCTTATAATTCTTATTAGCACTTAAAACTGCCCCCAGCCTTCTACAGCTTCCCAGAGCCAAATGAACTCCCTCAAAACTGTCTGGATTCATGTTGTAGTGCAGCAAAGACCAATACAACATTGTAAAACAGTTATTCTCCAATTAAAAATAAATTTACCAAAATGTCTGGATGTCAAGCCATTAAGACAAGTATTAAGAAAGGAACGTCACTGTGCACAAGCATTTCACACCAGCCAACCCCACCTTATGCCCTGTAAATATTCCAAAAGCCACAAGTCACTAGAATACAAAGTCATAAAGACAGACCTCGTCTGCTTTCTCCACTGTATTTCCAGGATGTAGCTCAGTGCCTAGCTTATATTAATAGGCTTTCATTCAACCAACATGTGTCAAACATGTGCCCAGCCTGTGCTGGTCACTGAGCTTACAATGATGAGCAAAGTGGTCATCCCGTGGTCCCTGCCTTTATGAAGTTTCAGATGCGTGATTATTAAGTGAAAGAACAGAGTTTGCAGAAAATGTCCCCAGGAAAGCCACAGCCATTGTAAGGGCAGAAATCATGCAAGAGTCAGGGAAGTATTAGTTCATCCAAATATTTATTCATTTAATTATCAATTCTTTCAGCCCCTACTTATCAAGCACTGACATAGTGCCATCCTTTGTGGGTAGGCGCACAGGATACAAACAGAATAAACTGTGATTCCCAGCCCAGGGTCCACAGGCTGCAAAGGAGATAAACTAAGTAATCATTATACAATGTGACAGATGATGTAATAATGTATGAAATACTAGAGAAACCCAGAGATGGGAACCACCAATTTTGCTTTAATATCATGCTGCTGCTGCTGCTGCTGAGTCGCTTTAGTCGTGTCCGACTCTATGTGACCCCACAGACGGCAGCCCACCAGGCTCCCCCGTCCCTGGGGTTCTCCAGGCAAGAATTCTGGAGTGGGTTGCCATTAACATCATGGAGGATATTAAAAGATTACTAGGATTTTTCTGGGAGGCCAAGTAGGAAAAGGCAGTCTGGATGGGGGAGATGGGGAGAGGCCTGTCTGGAAGCAGGAGAAGCATGTTGTCTGGAAGGACTATGAATAATCTGAGGGGCTGGAGATTCGGGTACAGGAGGGAAATGAGGCTGGAAGTTAAATCAGAGCCTGAAAGCCATCCAAGGCATGTAAACTGCATTCCACAGGTAGTGGGGACCGTGGAGGGAGAACTTCCAGACACCAATGCTCACAGACCTCAGAAGGAGGTGAGATTTGGAGGCAGACTGTCGGGAGGAGAAAGTCATTAACTTTCTCTCCAACTCTCCTTCCCACCACCTCCCTAGCTGCTTTGAGGCAGAAGGGACATCTTAGCCGATAACAGAGAGGTCCTCAAGGGACATTCCGCGGGAAGCACGTGAAGACAAGGGAGAAAGAATATCCTTTACAGCCCCAGGAGAAGTTCTCTTCACAAGGGAACTGCACCCCAGGGAGAAAGTTTTAACTTTCAACCTTCAACTGGAGAATAGTCAGGCACTCTTGGAGCTCTGCAGCTCTGGTCTGAAAAAGAAAAACATTTCTCTTGTGTTTCTTATCTTTCTTAAGCACGCATATACCCAAATTCTCCTTTCAAGGAGAGTGAGTGAAGTGAAAGTGAAGTCGCTCAGTCGTGTCCGACTCTTTGCGACCCCATGGACTGTAGCCCACCAGGCTCCTCTGTCTGTGGGATTCTCCAGGCAAGAGTACTGGAGTGGGCTGCCGTTTCCTTCTCCAGGAGAACTTCCCAACCCAGGGATCGAAGCCAGGTCTCCTGCATTGAAGGCAGACGCTTTACTATCTGAGCCACCAGGGAAGCTCACACTGGTGGGCAGAGGGAAGCCCTGGAGGAACTGAGCTGAGGGACTCCACACCCTGGAATTTAGACCTGGGGCTCATGGGAGGCCAGTGCTTGGGTTCCATTGTCACATTCCCATCAACTTTTCAGCCCCAAAGAGGGCTCCTTGCAAAGAGCCTCCTTGCTAGTACTGGAGGTGGTAAGGAAGCTGATTGAAGTAGTATTTCCCTGGGGAAGGTGATGAAACTGACTCAGAAGGATGCAGCTCCTCTCCGGCTGATCTGTGAGGGTTGCCCTGACCCCCTGGGCTGGGCCACCAGGTTCCAGGGGTAACCACAGGAGGAACCCCTCTTCCTCCTCTGTCCAGGCGTCAAATGCAGGCAAGTGAGCTATGGGTGACTGGGGACTGGGTTTCTCACTCTGTCCCCACATCTCTTTCCTAGAACTGTGGGCACAGGGAAGACATCCTCCGTGTGGCTCATTGTCCACCTTCTCTCCTGGCCACCTCCAGTTACGACGGGGAGACTATCATCTGGAGTGTCATCTCAGGCCACGTGTACTGCAAGCTGAATTCCCCCAGCTCCTCTGATGGCACGGAAGATAGAGAAGGTAGAGGTGGCCTCCACGGCCACTCTGCATGGGCCCGGCAGGCTCAGGCTCCTGACAAGTTGTCTAAAGGGAGTTCATCTCTGGAATGCTTCCCAGTTATAAGGGAGTGGCCTGGTTTCAGGTCTTAACTTGTGAGATGGCGATTTTCAGAGCTGGGGAGGGCAGGAGTGGTGGGGGGAGCTTGAGAGTTCAGTTAGCTCAGTACACGTCCCCGGGCACCTGTTCATCAGAGCCCATCTCACACATACCTGAAACTAACATAACATTGTAAGTCAATTATGTGCTTGTGTGCTTCAGTCATGTCTGACTCTTTGTGACCCCATGGACGGTAGCCCACCAATCACCTCTGTCCATGGGTTTCTCCAGGCAAGAATACTGGAGTGGGTTGCCATGCCCTCCTCCAGGAGATCTTCCCAACCCAGGGATCGAACCAGCACCTCTTATGTCTCCTGCATTGGCAGATGGGTTCTTTACCACTAGCGCCACCTGGGAAGCCCCATTAATTGTATGCTACAAAACTCCCCATTGTCCCACTGCACTCTTCCCAATTCTTCTGCACTGGTCCCAGTTCTAAAAGGCTCTCTCTGTCTGTTGTCTGCTAATGTGATCATGGGTCCGTTCACTCACTTATTCATTCAAAGAATACAGACAAGTTCCTGCTCTGTGCCAGGCTCAGTGCTAGGTCTTGGGCTGGTAATCGCATCCCTCTCTCCCCAGGAGTCCTGAGCCATGTGGAAAACACACGTGGGAGATCCACTTATCTATCAGTTCCATTGCTGGTGGTGCTGGACTGTAAAAGTGGCAGGAACCCAGAGCCATACAGGCAGCTTCTTACCACTGCTCTCTCCCCATGTCCAGAGTCCAGCTTCATCCTTCCCAAGTGGCCATCTGCAGATGCTCATGAGCCAACAGCCAGAGGTCCCACTCCTCACACCCATGAGCCCCAGCAGGGGAGACACAGACAGAAGTGCTGGGCATTTTTGCATAAAACTGGGGAGTTCCTGCATCTTCAGAAGCCAAACCAACCCACCCTTAGAGAGCCATGACCCTCAGACTACGATCCCTGCTTTAGACATGTGATGACTTAGTAGCCAAGGAAAGTCTCCAGTGACTCCTTGGATCAGAAAATATGTGTGAGCCGCTCCCACGGCTCAGATGGGAGCCCATGGGAGATGTGTACCAGAGGCTAGAGACAGATGTGAGACCTTGGGGCTATGCACACCAAGGGACTCACAGTCTAAATTCAGGCACAAATGTGATGCTCAACAGGTAAAATGAGGATAAAGCAAGCAGTCAGCCTGCTGTGCTGGAGAGACGCTCCGGAGGGCAGTGGTTAGAAACTGAAACCTTTGGACGCCATGAGATTAAAAAGAAATTCTTACCTGTAGATTTATGATCCTGTCTATTTCTAGCCCCTTTGCTGCCTATAAAAAAAGACCCTTCTGTGAAGCTGTTTCTGAGAGTGCCTAAGAGTTTAAAAAATCTTTGGGGAAAAAGTGGTGGCATTTCCTTCTAAAGGTTTATTTTCATTGCATTAAATTGAGAATTAAGTCACTGGCCAAGAATGCAGTGTTGACCTTTCAGCCAGCAGTTCTAATTTAAAACCCTCTTTGCAGCAGCATTTATTGCTTCAAGTTATGTGGCCATTGGTTTTTGAAAAATTCCTTTTCTCTCCAAAAATGCAAAAACCAGTCCTAGTTCCTAATTATTCACATTTCAACAGTGCAAAAAAAAATGCACAAATTAGGTGGAAAGTTCCTGCAGCCTTCCAGAAAAGAGCAGCACTGGCTCAGCCTGAAGGTCAAAACAAAGCACGGTGGTCCTTTTCACACGGGATTGGTTAAGAGACTGCCGTCTTATTTGGAAAACCATCTGGACAGTCCTTCTGAAGTCATTCTCAGTGGAAAGGGGAGCTAAGAGAGAAAGGCAATTGTGTGAGCAAAGCTGATAAGCTGAAAATACATTCTTTCTGCCAAGTTTTCTACATTTTAGCTTCATTCTCCCTTATGCATATTGAGAATTGTTTTGTCTTCTCCCACATCAAAGAGAAAGAATTTGAGAGTCAAAGAGAGAGACCAAGGGATTTCAACCAGGCTAAAATCCAGAACATTTGTGAGCTCTCTGGAAGGCTTCTTCTTCTTCTTTTTTTCTTATTGTGGTAGAATACACGTGGGCTTCCCAAGTGGTGTTAATGGTAAAGAACCTGCCTGCCAGTGCAGGAGATGTAAGAGACCGGGGTTTGATCCCTGGGTCAGGAAGATTCCCTGGAAGAGGGCATGGCAACCCACTCCAGTATTCTTGCCTGGAGAATCCCATGGACAAATAAGCCTGGCAGGCTATAGTCCATGGGGTCGCAAAGAGTCGGACACAACTGAAGTGACTGAGCACACGCGAAGAATATGCGTAATACAATATATACCATCTTAAGGTCGCGGAGAGTCGGACACGACTGAGCGACTGAACTGAACTGAACTGAACTGAACTGTTTTTAAGTGCAGTGGTTTTAAATACACTCATATTGTTGTGCAACATACTCTCCATCCTTCCCCATAAATTTCCCTGAAACAAAAGGTCTTATCTATTAAACAATGCCTCCCCCTTCTCCCTTCTCTTCAACCCCTGGCTGCTACCGTCATACTTTCTATCTTTATGGTTTTGATTACTCATGGAAATAGAACCATACAGTTTTTGTCTTTTTGTGACTGGCTTACTTTCCTTAGCACAATGTCCTCAAAGTTCATTCATGTTGTAGCATATTGCCGTTTCCTTGCTTTTAAAGACTAAACAATATTCTGCCATTTACATATGCCACAGTTTGCTTGTCCATTCATCCGTTGATGGGTAGTTGGGTTGCTTCTACATTTTAGCTATTGTGAATAACATTGCTGTGAACATGGTTGTACAAATATCTCTTCAAGATCCTGCTTTCAGTTTTTTTCGGGTATATACCCAGAAGTAGAATTGCTGGGGAAAAAAGTGAAATGAAAGTGAAAGATGCTCAGTCGTGTCCGACTCTTTGAGACCCCATAAACTATACAGTCCATGGAATTCTCCAGACCAGAATACTGGAGTGGGTAGCCAGCCATTACCTCCTCCAGGGGATCTTCCCACCCAGGGATCGAACCCAGGTCTCCCGCATTGCAGACAGAAAACTTGAAACTGAACTGCTGGATCACATGGTAATCCTATTTTTGATATTCTGAGGAACTACCATACTGTTTTCCCACATTGGCCCTGCCATTCCACATTCCCACCAACAGTGAACAGGGCTCCAGTTTCTCCGCATCCTGACCAACGCTTGTTGCTTTCTGTTTCTTCAGTAGTAGTCATCCTAATGGATGTGAGGTGGTACTTCATTGTGGTCTCGTGCTTTTACCTGCTTATGGCTATTTTATATCTTTTTTGGAAAGACGTCTGTTCAAGCTGTTTTGCCCTTTTTTGGGTCTTAGTTTCATCATGCATGATCTTTCATTGCGGCGCACAGACTATCTAGTCATGGCACACGGGCTCCAGAGTGCACAGACTTCAGCAGTTACAGCGTGTGCAGGCTTAGTTGCTCCAAGGCATGTGGGATCTTAGTTCCCCAACCAGGGCTTGAACCCAAGTCCCCTGCATTACAAGGCAAATTCTTAATCACCAGAACACCAGGGAAACCCCCCCTGCCCATTTTTGAATATGATTTTCTTGTCGTTGCTTCTTAGAAGTCTTCTATATACTCTGGATATTAGTTCATCCCCAGGCAAATGATCTGCAGATATTCTCTCCCATTCTGTCGGCTGTCTTTTTACTCTAAAGATGGTGTCTTTTGATGCACAAAAAGATCAGTTTTCTTGAAGTCCAATCTATCTACATTTTTGTTACCTATGTTTTTGGTGTCATATCCAAAAAAATCATTGCCATATCCAATGTCATGAGGCTTTTCTCCTATGTTTTCTTCTAAGAATTATCTTGTTGTAGGTCTTCCATTTAGGTCCTTCATCCATTCTGAGTTAATTTTCCTACATGGCATTAGATAAGGGTCCAGACTTATTATTGTGCAGGTGGATATACAGTTTTCTTGGCACCATTAGTGAAAAGGCTGTCCTTTCCCCACTGAAAAGGGTCTTGACACCCTTGTCAAAAATCATTTGACCAAAAACATGGGGTCTATTTTTGGGCTCTCTATTCTATTCCGTTTTTCTAACTATCTGTTTTTATACCAGTACCACACTGTTTTGATGTCTGTACTTTTTGTACAGTCAGTTTTGAAATCAGGAAGTATGAGTCCCCCCAGTTTTATTCTTCTTTTTCAAGATTGTTTTGGCTATTTGGAGGTCCCTTGAAATTCCATGTGAATTTTAAAATGAGTTTTTCTATTTCTGCCAAAAATGTCTTTGGGATTTTGATAGAAATTGCACTGAATCTGTAGATCATTTGGTTTAGTACTCTCATTTTAACAATATTTTCTTCCAATTTATAAATGTGGTATGTGTCTCCATTTATTTATGTCTTAATTTCTTTCAACAGTGTCTTGCAGTTTTCATTATACAAGTATTACACCTCCTAGGTAAATTCCTAAGTGTGTTACTCTTAATGCTATTGAAAATGAAATTTTTTTCCTTATTTACTTTTCAGATTATTCTTGGTCACGTATACAAATGCAACTGATTTTTTGTGTGTTGACTTTGTATCCTGCTTCTTTGAGGAATTCATTTATTGGTTCTAAGAGACTAAGGTTTTTTACTTAGGGAAACTAATAATATTTACTTCATTTGTAAGTAATAATATTTTATAACAAAACAACATTTAATATAATTTTAATAAAATAATATTTAAATAGTGTTTAATAATAAAATTATAATGAACATAATACAATATGTTAATAATTATATAAATAACATATTTGATTTTATATGTCACTTTCCTGAGTACTTTTAATGTTTTCTCTGACTTAGTGCTCACATTGACCAGAGAGATAAAAAAGTGCTCTTGGACCCATTTTCACAGATAAGGAAACTGAGGCTAGAGACTTAACTAACAGCCATTATAAGTTACCATTTGCTGAGTGTCCGTGTGCTCTGAGTACCTTAGGTTCAGTATCTCCATTCAGCCTCCACTGCAAAGCCATGGAGCACGAGTCTCTAATTTAATCTTCACTGAAATTCTGTGAAACAGTAAGTATTGTCTCCCTATCACAGCTGAAGAAAACAGGTTTAGGGAAGTGAAGCGCTCCCCGAGACCACATATGGGTGAGTGGGGAGGCAATATATGCCCATTTCCCAGGACTCTGCAGCCCCCCACCCAAGACGAAGTGGGCAAGCTGGGGGGGTGATCCTTGCTGCCCTCACCCTACTCATCACTTTCCCTCCTGCCACCCCGTAAGTCAGTTCCCCAAGAGCCGGATCCCTGAGAGTAAGGTGACCCTCAGCCCAGTCACTATGTGTCCCAGGCACCAGGGAGGACACCGTGTAGGTGGCCCTCCATCTGCCCCTGAGGACCGTCAGCTCCCCCAGGGACAACCCTCAGCCCCTCAAGGACAACGCTCAGCCGCCTAAGGACAAACACAGAACCCAATATCAAGGGCACGGGCTTTGGATACAAACACATCTGGGTTTGAATGTCAGCCCCTCAGCTGTATGACCTCAGGCAATGCGGTTCTTTCTAAACCACACTCTCACTGCTTGATAAAATCAAGAGATAAAGTCTAGGATTGTTGTGATCGCTGAATACGGTGGTGTTGAGACGTGCTTAGTTCCAGGTCTGGCCCAGAATGTGTTCTAGGTGGGTAATCCAACTTGTGATCGTGGTCCACCTGAGGGCGGGGCCTGAATCTGCCACGTCCACTGCGGCTTCCCAAGTGCCCAACACAGCGCTGAGCTGAGTCAGGCCCAAACAAACGCTGCTGAACAATGACTATCCTGGGTCGTGGGTGTCCTATGGCGCTGAGACAAGGGAGCAGCACCTCTTTATTTCACTCCAGCACCTACTCTGTTGTTTACATGAGAACTTTCCTTTCACCTCCAGTCGAGGCAAGTCATCCTGGAGCCCACAGACTCAAGGAGGGTGAGATGAAGAAGCTCCTTGCCCATCTCCTAACACCCAAACAGCTATGTCTTTTGTTGCTCTTGGAGGTTTGCATCTGAGTAGGTCTGCAGGACTTTTATGCAAGAGCAAACTTTGAGTTCTATGTGCTAAGCTCTTGGAGAGATTGGAGATAAGTGAGGAAAAACACAAATGTGAGCCCTGGGTTGATGGTGCTTTAAGTCCAGCAGGAGGAGTGGGTTTAGAAGTTATTCCAACACCCTGGGAGACAGTGGAGGACAGCGAAGCCTGGTGTGCTGCAGTCCATGGGGGCCACAAAGAGTCGGACATAACTGAGCAACTGAACAGCAACTAACTCCCATCCAGGAATTCTAGAGAGTGGAGGCCTCCTAGGAAATACCCACAGAGCTCCAGGCAAAGCCCCTGATGGCCCTACCATCTATCTCAGCCCTTCCCTCAAGCCTTAACCAAGTTCCCCATCCCTGACTCTCTGCAAAAGCCCTGGGGTCCTGGGGCAATGCAGGGGTGCTCTGAATTGTCTTCACATCTGACTTTACCTGGGGTGCCTTCACATCTGACTTTACCACCCCAGCCAGGCTGGGCTGCTTCTCAACCAGCGAGGCCATCTGTGCTCCTGCGACCGCTTCAACCCAGGTCCAGGGGCAGCTCTGAGACTCTGGGGCCCCAGGGCAATCACCAGAGAGGATGAGAGGAGAGCTGGGAGCTGTGTGGGGAGCACAACCAAAACCCTCTCCTCGTCTCCAGGCCCAGACAGAGTGTCTCCTGCCTCGCCTTCCTCAAGACTCAGGCAGCCAACTTGGAATCAGCCTCCGCTTCCCTGATGGCCAATGGGCCCCGAGGTGAGAGTGGAGCCCACGCTGGCCGTCGACTCATCTCTAAGAAGCGGCCACTGCAGGCCCGTGTTCCAAAAGGAAGGACCCCCAGGCATTCGGGGCTCACCAGGCACTCCCTGGCTGACTCAGCCTAGTCTTCCATCTGGGGGAGGGCAGCTTCCTCCCAGTTCAGGCTCCCTGCCTGCTGCCTCCCCAGAGGCCCCTGGTGATTCCTGCAAGGACATAGGGCTCACAGGATGTCGTTTAGTGAGGTTAAACAAATATCAAATGTTTATTTAGACAGGGAGGGGCAGACTGCCACAGCACCCACGGGAGGCCTGACAGAAGAGCCGAGAGTCATGTAATGGGGGTCAGCCTGCAGGGATGCAGTCATACCCAGCCTGTTTTGGCACCAGGGACCGGTTTTGTGGAAGACAATTTTTCCATAGACTGGGAGGTAGGAGATGGTTTCGGGATGATTTATTGTGCAGTTTATTTCTATTATTGTTACATCAGCTCCATCTCAGAGCACTAGGCATTAGATCCCGGAGGCTGGGGTCTCCTGGGGTAGAGGACGTTTCCTGAGGCCGCCTCCACCACTAACTAGCTTGGTGATGTCACATAGATGACAGGACCTCTGGCTTCAGTGAACTGTAAGGAGTGGGCCAGCGTCCTGCTCCAAAGCACAGGAATTTTATTTTAAACAGTGAGTTAGAAGCGGCCACCTGTGTTATTCTGATTGCAAGAGCCCAAGTCCTAGGGCATTCGGTTGTTTGTAGTTTCCTCACTAGAGAGGGATACTGACTCCCCGCTCAGCTGACACTCTCCAGGGGACTGCCTCCTCCCGATGCCCGACCTTGGCCCAGCCCCGAAGCTTCTGGCCTATTGGCACCAGGCGCCCTCCACCCTGGGCATCCCTCACTTCTGCTTTACCTGTCAGCAGCACAGGACCCCCTCCCCTGAGAGAAGAGGAGGATCCCACAGTCTGTGATTTAGGGAGCTCCTGAGGCGAAGAGGTATGCATGAGGTTCCCACTTCACAGGCTTGCTGTGAACACCCACCGGCAAAGCACTCAAGAATTGTGACTGACAGGCCAAAAGAGGTCCCAGAGAATTCCTTCAACTAGGCAAGTCCTACAATGTGTTTAAAAGATGTGCCTACACACACAAGTGCCTGCATGCACACATACACACACACATTAATTGTTGCCATAGCACAAACTTCCATATTGCCCCTCCACAGCCCAAGGAAGCCTCCTCTGTCAGGAAGTCTGCCTGGAATAGTGGAGAAAGGAGAGGCTATTAAGACATTTAATCCAAAGCCTCCAAGAGGAGCCCCTTACCCAGATACACACGGATCTGTAATTCAGCTGGTCAAATTAAGCCAAGCAATCCAGGCACCACCCTGGAGTCCTGAGACTGCGGTCCCTCTCAACAGAGACTCCCAGACTCCGCCCGGGAGCTCCAGAACTGCAAAGCACCAACACCCAAGTGCCCTCCCTTCTGCTTCCCTCCTCCCAGGTTCTGTCACCTTCTGGAGGCTGTTCGGTGGGGCCAGCCCCATTGTAAACTTCGCTCCTGTAAGTTGGGTAGTGGGTTGGAAATAAGTTCCATACCTCACGCTTGGGTTGGTTTGTGTTTTGACACTGCTGCTGATAAGTCGCTTCAGTCGTGTCCAACTCTGTGCAACCCCATAGACGGAAGCCCACCAGGCTCCCCCATCTCTGGGATTCTCCAGGCAAGAACACTGGAGTGGGTTGCCATTTCCTTCTCCAATGTGTGAAAGTGAAAAGTGAAAGTGAAGTCACTCAGTCGTGTCTGACTTGTACCAACCCCATGGACTGCAGCCTATCAGGCTCCTCCATCCATGGGATTCTCCAGGCAAGAGTACTGGAGTGGGTTGCCATTGCCTTCTCCACTAGCCTGTGTCAAAAAACTAGTGTCTCTCTCATTAAGGAGAATGTATTTCACTTGCTATTGTCTGACAGGTAAGCTTTACTGCTGATGGACTGTGTGTGTCTATGTCTGTCTGTGATGGACCTTGTGTGTGTGTCTGTGTGTCTATGTGATGGACTCTGTGCGTGTGTGTGTGTGTGTGTGTAATAGGCCCTCTATTGTGTGTGTGCATGTATCTGTGTGTCTGTCTGTGATGGACCTGTGTGTGTGTGTGTAATGATCCCTGTGTGTATGTGTCTTCAGTCCAGAGGCAAAGCCCGGGTCAGCAGCATGGTGGTGACAGCGGGAGATGCCTGTGCCTACGTGGCTGACCAGCGCGGCTTTGTGCACGTCTATGACATTGAGGAGCATGGCCTGCGGGGACAGGAGCTGCAGCCTCCCAAGAGTAGGCATGAGCTCTCCGCGTGAGATGCTATGATGAGCATAGCTTCAGTTTTACTTAAATATTAGATTAAATGAAATTTAATATTTTTCTAGAGAAAAATATTTTCATGAAAGTATTCAATATTGGCAAGGTGAGGGAAAATGACACTCACACGCTTTTGGATGGAGGGTGAGTTGGTATGTACTGTCTGAAAGGCGTAAAGGGCAAGTTGACAATGTGCATTAAAGCTTTGAACCAGCAATTCTACTTCTAAGCATTTGGCCGAAAAAAAGAGTAAGAAGCATAAACAAAGACTTAGTTATAAGGTTGTGAATCAGCATATTGTTTATAAGAGAGGCAGAAGAAAATAATAGAGAAACCAAACTGTCCAGTGTAAGGGGAATAATTAAATATGTGATGGTATAGAATATAACATATTGAAATATCATTGAGTCTTTGGGTAAGGATGCCATATATGAAAATGTATTTACAGGGAGACTATTCATGATAAAATTGTTCAATGAAAAATTAGGTCACAAAACAATAATGCAACCCTTGTTAAAACGAAGACATACATGGAAGATTGAAAGTGGGAAAATATACATCAAGGATGTAACAAATCCTTATCTCTTTGTACATGAGGTTTTGAAAAGTGAAAATCACTCAGTCGTGTCCAACTCTTTGCGACCCCATGGACTATACAGTCCACAGAATTTTCCAGGCAGGAATACTGGAGTGGGTAGCCTTTCCCTTCTCCAGGGAATCTTCCCAAGCCAGGGATTGTACCCAGGTCTCCCACAAGCAGATTCTTTACAAGCTGAGCCACAAGGAAAGCCCACATTGAGGTTTTAGTTATGCTTTTATTTTTTTAATATAAATTTATTTATTTTAATTGGAGGCTAGTTACTTTACATTATTGTATTGGTTTTGCCATACATTAACATGAATCTGCCCCGGGTGTACATGTGTTCCCCATCCTGAACCCCCCTCCCACCTCCCTCCCCATCCCATCCCTCTGGTTCATCCCAGTACACCAGCCCCGAGCATCTTGTATCATGCATCGAACCTGGACTGGCAATTCGTTTCATATGTGATAATATACATGTTTTAATGCCATTCTCCCAAATCATCCCACCCTAGCCCTCTATCACAGAGTCCAAAAGACTGTTCTATACACCTGTGTCTCTTTTGCTGTCTCAAATACAGAGTTATCTTCTTTTTAAAAATCTGTCTTTTCTAATTTTTCTGTAGATATAATGCTTTGGTAATAACAGAATATGTTTAAAGTGTTAAAAGCCTTTCGTGCAGTTGTAGAAATGCTCATGTTTAGAAAAAAAAAATGAAGCAGCGTGATAGAATATAAAATGAAAAGCAGTAGTTGTTTCTCTGACCTCCTCCATCACCCAGCCTGACTTTTCTGCATCCTAGCAACACTATTAATGAATTTCAATTTCCTTCCAGAAAGTTTCTATGCATATATATATACAGAAACATATACACACACACCCACAATACATCACTTTCAGGACTCATTTTTTCCCTTATATCTTAGCCAGCTTTACATACAAGCATATTTAGGGTTTATTTTTTTAGCATATTTGAATGGCTATATAATATTTAATTAAATATATTTCTGTAAAGCCAATTTAGAGGCAAATATTCACCTACCTCCCCTTATTCACTTTTTCCTGTTCTACCACAGGAGAAGCTTAAATGCTCAAGTGTGAGAAGCTGGAATTTAGAAGTAAGAGTGATCAGCCTTGCATTGGTCTTTATTCCGAGTACTGGGAATGTAGCTTTCACCAGGCTGTATTAAAAATTATTTTTTGATTACTTTCCCACTCCTGCATGCTTAACAAACCCTAAGTACTAAAGGAAACTATAGGCTGAGGACCTTGAACAGGCCCCATTTTATATATGTTTGGAGCTGGCATAGGGTCTTGCACATCGTAGATGCTGGATAAACTTGTATCAAATTAATGTAGCAAGACCAACGACTTGTCACACCGGTACCTCTCTCCCTGCTGGATACTCATCCAGGTCCACTCCCCCCGTAGTGACTGTTACACAGCATCTAGCATCAGGGTGTACTTCTCCACGTACTCAGATATGCTCTTCCCTCTGATTTAGATGTGACATTCTGGCGGGCCCACGTCAGCATGGTGACATCGTGAGTACCATCCATTTTAGAGTTTAAGAATGTATGAAAGAGTCAAAATACTTTTCACAGCTTTGAGTAAGTGGGTTCTCTCAGAAGCCTTCTGAATTAATCAGAAGACGAGGGCAGTGTTATAATTCTGCTGCTGCTGTGAGAACTGGATGTTTATGTTCCCTACACAGAGTAAAGGAAGAGATCTGAAGTCATTTTTCTTATAAATGATGATAGTTTTCCTTGAATCGATCCAGTATTTTAGTGTAAGTGTAGATGCTTAGTTGTTTAAGATTTTTTTCACTGGAGTTAAAAGGAGTCAGTGCTGGCATGGGGCCTGCACCCTGGTCAGAAGTTTCTTTCCAACCTCTTGGTGTTCCCACAGACCCATCAGTCCCCACAGTCCATAAAATGGTTCCAGTATATCTTGTCTGCTATCTTGGGACTGGGGTTGGGGAATCTGAAGGGGCTGTGGCATGGTAGGAGGCAGGGAGAGGATGGTACTGAGAATAATCCAGGAGATGAACCTGGCTTCTATGTTCCAGCTGTAATTCACGCGGTGTTGACACACTGAGCATTTCTTGCTGGGGCAGCCTCAGGACATCTCCCTTGCCCTTTCATCTCATTAGTTTGGAGCTGATAGAAGAAGAAGAGGTTCTGCTCTCATCCTCCCTGGACCACACTGTGAGCCTGTGGAGCAGGGATGGGGCATTCATCAGTAAGGACCGTCCACCCGGCCATCAGTTCAGTCCCAGTGTGGGGCCTCAATTGAAGCCTCCATCGGGTTGTGAATTCTCTGAGGTCCAGGGTGTTAGATTAGGCTGACATGATGAAATCTACTATAGACTGGGCAACTTAAGCCACAGAATTTTGTTTGTCACGTGTGTGCTATCCTGGAAACTGGAAGTCTGAGATCAGGGTCCCAACATGGCTAGGTGCTGCTTAGGGGGCTTTTCCTAGTTTGCAGATGGGCTCCTTTTATGGACATCTTTTGCTAAGTCTTTTTATGGCCTGGGGGCTTCCCTGATAGCTCAGTTGGTAAATAATCTGCCTGCAATGCACGAGACCCCGGTTTGATTTCTGAGTTGGGAATATCCGCTGGAGAAGGGATAGGCTACCCACGCCAGTATTCTTGGACTTCCATGGTGGCTCAGCTGGGAAAGAATCCACTTGCAATGCAGGAGACCTGGGTTCGATCCCTGGGTTGGGAAGATCCCCTGGGGAAGGGAAAGGCTCCCCAGTCCAGTATTCTGGCCTAAAGAATTCCATGGACTGTATAGTCTATGGGGTCATAAAGAGTCAGACATGACAGTGACTTTCACTTTCACTTTATGGCCTGGAGAGAGAGGAAGAGAGAGAGAAAATGTGGACACTCTGGTATCTCTCCTTATAAGAACACTGTTCCTATTGGATCAGGGTCCTACTCTTAGAACCTCATTTAACCTTTGCTGTTGTTCAGTCGCTAAGTCGTTTCTGACTCTTTGTGGCTCCATGGACTGCAGCACGCCAGGCTGCTCTGTCCTCCACCATCTCCCCGAGTCTGCTCAGATTTAAGTCCATTGAGTCAATGATGCCATCCAACCATCTCATCTTCTGCCACCCCCTTCTTTCCTTGCCCTCAGTCTTTCCCAACATCAGGGTCTTTTCCAATGTGTCAGCTCTCCGCATCAGGGGACAAAGTAGTGGAGCTTCAGCTTCAGCATCAGTCCTTCCAATGACTATTTCAGGGTTGATTTCCTTTAAGATTTACTGGTTTGATCTCCTTGAAGTCCAAGGGCTTCTCAAGACTCTTCTCCGACACCAAAATTACTTCTTTAAAAGACTTATGTTTTAATACAGTCACTAGGGTTTAGGGCTTCAACATAAGAATTGTGGGGAAGGGTACCAAAACCAGTTTACTTTCACAAAATTTATCAAAATTAGATACATTTAAATTTAGAGAACTCTGATAGACTGGTGACAGTGAATTTGGTACAGAAACATGTTATGATGTTTTACAGGAAAGATTCAGGACTAGGGAGCTGTGAGATGGGAAAGATCTGGCCTGAGTGGGCTGTGGTGATAAGATTAACCCAAGTTACTGCTCAGAGGGATTCTACCTGCTTCAGTAGGCTCTCTTGTCTCCCTAGCTGATGTTTCTTGAAGAAGTTACCAGAACTGTTTTGGATTTGTCGTGCAGGTTCTTAGTACATACTGAGTCGCTTGTGCCCTGATGTGATACATTCTGTAGGAGGTGTTTCTGGACTGGAACCTCCAGGGCCAATTTCCCTGGAATTGTTTCTTATGAAACTACAAGACCAGAACTGAATTTGATTAAGTGGATCTAGCAAGAGTTATGGAGAAGGCAATGGCACCCCACTCCAGTTCTCTTGCCTGGAAAATCCCAGGGAAGGGGGATCCTGGTGGGCTGCCGACTATGGGGTTGCACAGAGTCAGACACAACTGAAGCGACTTAGCATCAGCAAGAGTTAAGAGAAGACAGGTTACCTCCCATCATATGCTTCAGTTCAGTTCAGTTCAGTTCAGTCGCTCAGTCGTGTCCGACTCTTTGCGACCCCATGAATCACAGCACGCCAGGCCTCCCTGTCCATCACCAACTCCCGGAGTTCACTCAAACTCATGTCCATCGAGTTGGTGATGCCCCCCAGCCATCTCATTCTCTGTCATCCCCTTCTCCTCCTGCCTCCAATCTCTCCCAGCATCAGAGTCTTTTCCAGTGAGTCAGCGCTTTGCATGAGGTGGCCAAAGTATTGCAGTTTCAGCTTTAGCGTCACTCCTTCCAATAAACACCCAGGACTGATCTCCTTTAGAATGGACTGGTTGGATCTCCTTGCAGTCCAAGGGACTCCCAAGAGTCTTCTCCAATACCACAGTTTAAAAGCATCAATTCTTCAGCAATCAGCTTTCTTCACAGTCCAACCTTCACATCCATACATGACCACTGGAAAAACCATAGCCTTGACTAGACGGACCCTTTGTTGGCAAAGTAATGTCTCTGCTTTTTAATATGCTATCTAGGTTGGTCATAACTTTCCTTCCAAGGAGTAAGCGTCTTTTAATTTCATTGCTGCAGTCCGCATCGTATGCTTACCATTTACCAATTAACTTTTCCAGGGACCTTTGGGCAGAGCAGCCCCTGGGACATTTTCACTCCTGCCTCTTGGAGCCACCCTAGAGTGCCCCATGAAGTCCTGACAGATCCCCAGAGCATGCCTGCTCACCCCGTGCTAGAAGGAGGTGTTCCTGCCACGTGCAGAGGAGAAGAGCAAGACAAGGTGGTGGAGGGCAAGGCCCATGCTGAGGTTGGTCCCGGCACATACAGTTCACCTGGGCTTGCTTGCTCATAGGTCCAGGCAGATCGGCACAGGTTATAAACTGCACCCTGAAAGGGTCGAGGCATGAACCAAGTCAACTCAGGAATAAAAGCATATCCCAAGATCCAGCTACTGACCAGGGCCGGGGGGCTTACTGGTTGGAGCTGATCTCCCAGCATCACTTGACTGTCCCTCTTTCTCACCAGCAAAAAGGTTGTTGTCTGTGGCCTTGGAACACAGAGAGACTCAGCACCATGCTCAACCCCCTGTCACATCAGACACAGACGCTGAAACAGCAGCCCGCAGCACACGGTCCCCATTAGGAAATACATTTTAACACAGGGTTTCCTGAGTGAAAGGAAGGAATAATGGGTTTAGTGCCTGGGTTCATGAAAGTCAATGTCAGAGCAAGAGATGGTGAAAAGACCCTGGTAGATGCAGTGTTGATTTAGAGCTCAGTGAAATATATGAATTTCCAGGAAATGCTTGCCCTTTAATAAGCTGAAAGAAAGGTCATTTCATGAACTATTCCTCACTGGTTATGTTACAACTCAAGGCAGAACACCTGCTCTGCCCACAAAATAATGTGTCTTGGATTTTGTATCTTCAGCCTCTTGGAATACTGATCACACATTGGATCCTTGTCACTGACGTCTTCATAGAGACACACTCAACGTGGGGAACAGAGGGACCAGGCAAGCACTGATCAAGAAAGCCTTCTGTCTTGTCAGGAACTCCCTCATTTCCCCATGGTGCGCCCATGAGCTTAACATGGTGCTTTCATAGCTCCGGGGAGGCTCAGAATCTGTCTACATGGTACTATCAGCCTATTTAGAAATACAGTCATTTTGCTGTGCATTTGATACAGAGAAAACAAATGAGTTCATTAATTTAGATAGGCCCACAATTTGGAAACTAAAAGCACAGAGAGGGGTGGGAGGAGAGGAAGGAAGAAGCAAATGAGGAAAATATGCTGATCAGCACAAAAACCAGGGTCCGTGCTATACAGCACAGCAGACCTGGAGAAAATCAGACTGTGATGTAGGAAGCATCAGGCAGAAGCAGAGAAGGGAGATGGAGGAGGAGGAGGAAGCAGCAGAAGGGGAGGGGGAGGAGAGGAAGGATACCCAGTTCAACACAATCCAAATACCTAATGCCTATGATGTGAAAGAGGGTCCAGCAACAGACTTCATGAGTGACCTTGACCTTGTGTAGGGAAAGCTGCTTCGACGTTTGTAGTTCTGTCCAGCTTGACTCCAAATGCCTCAGGAAACACTCTGTAAGTTCTTTCCAAGAAAAATGAACACACACACAAAGAACCTGAGGAGCTCTTACATAGTATATCTGGAGGGGACTTCCCTGGCAGTCCAGTGGTTAGGACTCCACACTTCCACTTCAGGGGGCACTGGTTTGATCCCTGGTCTGGTAGGGGAACTAAGATTCCCTATGCCTCAAGGCACAGTAAACAAAAAACAAAGCCCTACCCCCGAAAAAAAAAAAAAAACCCAAGAAGCAAAGTGTTTGAAGCGCTGTTAATGAGTTAGGGTTATCTGATCACACGGACCACAGCCCTGTCTAACTCAATGAAACTAAGCCATGCCGTGTGGGGCCACCCAAGACGGGCAGGTCATGGTGGAGAGGTCTGACAGAATGTGGTCCGCTGGAGAAGGGAATGGCAAACCACTTGAGTATACTTGCCTTGAGGACCCCATGAACAGTATCAAAGGGCAAAATGATAGGATACTGAATGAGGAATTCCCCAGGTCGGTAGGTGCCCTGTATGCTGCTGGAGATCAGCGGAGAAATATCTCCACAAAGAATGAAGTGATGAAGCCAAAGCAAAACCAATACCCAGTTGTGGATGTGACCAGGGATAGAAGCAAGGTCCGGTGCTGAAAAGAGCAATATTGCATAGGAAACTGGAATGTTAGATCCATGAATCAAGGCAAATTGGAAGTGGTCAAACAGGAGATGGCAAGAGTGAATGTAGACATTCTAGGAATCAGTGAACTAAAATGGACTGGAATGGGTGGATTTAACTCAGATGACCATTATATCTACTACTGTGGGCAGGAATCCCTTAGAAGAAATGGAGTAGCCATCATGGTCAACAAAAGAGTCCGAAATGCAGTACTTGGATGCAATCTTAAAAACGACAGAATGATTTCTGTTCGTTTCCAAAGC
Source organism: Moschus berezovskii (assembly GCF_049115385.1). Taxonomy (NCBI): domain Eukaryota; kingdom Metazoa; phylum Chordata; class Mammalia; order Artiodactyla; family Moschidae; genus Moschus; species Moschus berezovskii. Next base: position 56,902,332 of record NC_142472.1, read on the forward strand.
AAACCATTCAATATTACAGTAATCCAGGCCTACGCCCCAACCAGTAACCCTGAAGAAGCCGAAGTTGAATGGTTCTATGAAGACCTACAAGACCTTTTAGAACTAACACCCAAAAAAGATGTCTTTTTCATTATAGGGGACTGAAATGCAAAAGTCGGAAGTCAAGAAACACCTGGAGTAACAGGCAAATTTGGCCTTGGAGCACGGAATGAAGCAGGGCAAAGGCTAACAGAGTTTTGCCTAGAGAACAAACTGGTCATAGCAAACACCCTTTTCCAACAACACAAGAGAAGACGCTACACATGAACATCACCAGATGGTCAATAATGAAATCAGACTGATTATATTCTTTGCAGCCAAAGATGGACAAGCTCTATACAGTTAGCAAAAACAAGACCTGGAGCTGACTGTGGCTCAGATCATGAACTCCTTATTGCCAAATTCAGACTTAAATTGAAGAATGTAGGGAAAACCACTAGACTATTCAGATATGACCTAAATCAAATCCCTTATGATTATACAGTGGAAGTGAGAAATAGATTTAAGGACCAGATCTGATAGATAGAGTGCCTGATGAACTCTGGACGGAGGTTCGTGACATTGTACAGGAGACAGGGACCAAGACCATCCCCATGGAAAAGAAATGCAAAAAAGCAAAATGGCTGTCTGAAAAGGCTTTACAAATAGCCGTGAAAAGAAGAGAAGAGACAAGCAAAGGAGAAAAGGAAAGATATATGCATCTGAATGCAGAGTTCCAAAGAATAGCAAGGAGAGATAAGAAAGCCTTCCTCAGCGATCAATGCAAAGAAATAGAGGAAAACAACAGAATAGGAAAAACAAGAGATCTTTTCAAGAAAATTAGAGATACCAAGGGAACATTTCATGCAAAGATGGGCTCGATAAAGGACAGAAATGGTGTGGACCTAACAAAAGCAGAAGATATTAAGACGAGGTGGCAAGAATACACAGAAGAACTGTACAAAAAAGATCTTCACGACCAAGATAGTCACGATGGCGTGATCACTCACCTAGAGCCAGACATCTTGGAATGTGAAGTCAAGTGGGCCTTAGAAAGCATCACGACGAACAAAGCTAGTGGAGGTGATGGAATTCCAGTTGAGCTGTTTCAAATCCTGAAAGATGATGCTGTGAAAGTGTTGCACTCAATATGCCAGCAGATTTGGAAAACTCAACAGTGGCCACAGGACTGGAAAAGGTCAGTCTTCATTCCAATACCAAAGAAAGGCAATGCCAAAGAATGCTCAAACTACCGCACAATTGCACTCATCTCACACGCTAGTAAAATCATGCTCAAAATTCTCCAAGCCAGGCTTCAGCAATATGTGAACTGTGAACTTCCAGATGTTCAAGCAGGTTTTAGAAAAGGCAGAGGCACCAGAGATCAAATTGCCAACATCCGCTGGATCCTGGAGAAAGCAAGAGAGCTCCAGATAAACATCTATTTCTGCTTCATTGACTATGCCAAAGCCTTTGACTGTGTGGATCACAATAAACTGTGGAACATTCTGAAAGAGATGGGAATACCAGACCACCTGACCTGCCTCTTGAGAAACCTATATGCAGGTCAGGAAGCAACAGTTAGAACTGGACATGGAACAACAGACTGGTTCCAAATAGGAAAAGGAGTACGTCAAGGTTGTATATTATCACCCTGCTTATTTAACTTATATGCAGAGTACATCATGAGGAACGCTGGGCTGGAGGAAGCACAAGCTGGAATCAAGATTGCCGGGAGAAATATCAATAACCTCAGATATGCAGATGACACCACCCTTATGGCAGAGAGTGAAGAGGAACTCAAAAGCCTCTTGATGAAAGTGAAAGAGGAGAGTGAAAAGGTTGGCTTGAAGCTCAACATTCAGAAAACAAAGATCATGGCATCTGGTCCCATCACTTCATGGGAAATAGATGGGGAAACAGTGGAAACAGTGTCAGATTTTATTTTTTTGGGCTCCAAAATCACTGCGGATACTGATTGCAGCCATGAAATTAAAAGACGCTTACTCCTTGGAAGGAAAGTTATGACCAACCTAGATAGTATATTAAAAAGCAGAGACATTACTTTGCCAACCAAGGTCTGTCTAGTCAAGGCTATGGTTTTTCCCGTGGTCATGTATGGATGTGAGAGTTGGACTGTGAAGAAAGCTGATTGCTGAAGAATTGATGCTTTTGAATTGTGGTGTTGGAGAAGACTCTTGAGAGTCCCTTGGAGACTGCAAGGAGATCCAACCAGTCCATTCTAAAGGAGATCGATCCTGGGTTTTCATTGGAAGGACTGATGCTAAAGTTGAAACTGCAATACTTTGGCCACCTCATGCGACGAGTTGACTCACTGGAAAAGACTCTGATGCCGGCAAGGATTGGGGGCGGGAGGAGAAGGGGACGACAGAATGAGATGGCTGGGGGGCATCACCAACTCGAGGGACATGAGTTTTTGTGAACTCCAGGAGTTGGTGATGGACAGGGAGGCCTGGCTGTGATTCATGGGGTCGCAGAAAGTCAGTCACGACTGAGCGACTGAACTGAACTGAACTGAAAGTCTGCTCTGAAGTTCGCCTTCATTAGCTGTCTTAGCTCCAGGAATCACTTCTGCTGATTTATAAAATGAAGAGTGGGGTTGGCTGATTTTCCAGTTTCATTTCAGCCCTAAACACGTGTTTCTCTGCATGTCTGTTTTGATTGGATTCTGGATTGATTTTTCCAACATACCAGCCTATCAAACACAACCACAAACTAAGTTGACTGAACGCAGAAAACAATTCACGTGGAAAACATCACAAATGATTTTGAGAGTCGAGTGAAAGCTCAGGGGAAAATGTTCTTGTTATCTCATGGATTCAGCCAGCCGGGGCCTTGTTCTAACACAGAAACTCCATGTAACTGGAGTTAAACTTGCTCCCCGTCACAGTGTGATCCTGGGTTCCTCTTCCTAAATCTGTTCCGTCTCCTTCCAACCTGAAAAGACCTCTGATCCTCACTCTCCAGGAGACCGCGTCCTTGAAGTGAAGGAAGACTCCTGCAGAGGGGGTGGATTCGGCAGTGACAGGTGAGCCAGGCTGAAGGTGAAATAAAAGGCAGCCTTTCCTGGCTGAGGGATCCAGGCCACTCTGTCATCATCATGAGTCATCTGTCCCTAAGCCCCACAGCCTGTGAGTACAGCAAGGTCACAACTCAAATCTCACCAGTTTGATGTCCTGCCTGCTCAGCTCAGGACACTCTCGGAAGTCCCTGTGTTGTCTGGCCATCACATGCAGTCAAGGGCTACCTCACAGGGTCTTTGTCTTGAGCTTTGTGGCTATTGTTAACTGCCCACCAGGCTGTGTGAGGCTGGATCATCTCACTGTCCCTTCCTTGGGAGCTCCGTGCAACCCCTGAGAGGGTGGGGGGTCTGGGCCTGGGCTTCCACAGCTGCTGGGGCACCACCTTCTCCCCAAACTGGAGCCTGGCTTCTCAAGAGAAGTGAGGTGAGTGAATAACACCTCACTCCAGTCCCCCAGGCCCCACACCAGGCTTCTTGAGGTCCCATCACCGAGGCAGCTATAGAAATGATCCCTTCAGTGTTCCCTGCCACTCCTCTCATCACCGGGCTAAGATCGAGGTCGTGCACTTGCATGAGGGATGACCCCTGCCCCCCGCCTCAATGTTCCCACTTTCTTGGTGCAGTGGCTCTGTGGTCATGAGCCCAGGCCCCTTCCATATGCTTCTGACCCTTCTCAGCTCTGGCTTCCAAGTTCACAGTGCCATATGGTCCAGACAGTTGCTGGGGCCTCCTGCTTCCACCCACACTCCAGGCAGCAGGAAGAAACGGGCGTGCACATCAGGGGTCCACGACAGACAGTGTGCACGTTCCAATCAGATCAACCCCCTTCACAGACTTTTCCAGGATGTCCTGAACACTTCTGCTCGTGTCTTGGTGGCCAGAACTTAGTCACATGGCCACACCTCCCTGCAGGAGAGGTTGGGAGTTCCGTAACTAAGGAGGAAAGCAGGAGATTAGGGTAGACAACTAGAAATCTCTGTTCTGGGAGGTCAAATAGTTAAATGCTTTGGAGGCCATTAGAGTCAGAGGGTATCACACATAGAAACATCACTCATCATGCATTTCACGGCAGAGAGTCGTGAATTTAAAGTTTTATTTGGGAGACCACTTGGCTTATCAGAACGTGTCATGGGCTCTGGTTACAGTCACAGGTGTGTCTTTGAAAACAGTGTGACCTCGGGTGAGACATATAAACTCCCTGATTGTACATCTGCAGGCCTCCCAGTGGGTCTGTGGTCTCATGAGAAGGTGAGTGTTGGTGGTGTGTTGGAGTCTGAGAAGGAAGGGGAAGGAAGGAAGGACCCTCGGGGTTTGAGGGTATGGCATCATCGACAGCATCTTCCTCGATGGCGGCAGCAGGATCATAGACATCCTCTACACGCCTTCCCAGGACCTGCTGTGGTCTTGGTGGCCTCAGAGTGTTAGCCTGCCCTGGCTGCTGTGACAAAATACCAGAGACTAGGCGGCTCAAGAAACAGACATTAACTTCACACAGTCCTCAAGGCTGGGAGGCCAAGGTCATGGTCACCGCCAATTCAGTTCTAGGTGCAGGAGGGTCTTCTTCCTAGCTGGCAGGCTGGCACTTTCTCTGTGTCCTCACAGGGTGGAGAGGGAGCAACCTCTATCCCCTCCTCCTCCTGTGAAACCACTATTTCTATCAGAAGGGCCCCAGCCTCATGACCTCATCAACCCTAATTACCTCCCAAAGGCCTCCCACCTCCAAATACCATCTCATTGGGGGATAGGGCTTCAACATGTGAAATTGGGGTGGGAACCAATTCTCTCCAAAGCGGTGGGATGTCAGGTGGGGAAAGACTCTGCAACACCGTAGACAAGCAGTTCCCACACTTCAGGAGGGGCCACAGCACACTCTCATACTCTCTTGCTTCCACCCTCTCCAGGTAGAGGCAGCACGGGAAGTCAGCTCTGAATTCAGAGCTGGTTCTGATTCACAGTCACTCTTGAGTGAGGGCCTAAATGAGTGGAAGGGAAAGTGGGAGATGTGTGCAGTGAATGAGGCCAGAATGGGGCTGCTTGGAGGGCCCCAAACAGGAGGCTGAATGGTAGAAACCCTCTCACCCAGCTGGATCAACACCAGTGCTTGTTGGGTTAATTTAAAAATACAGATTTTAAAGCAAGGGGCCATTAAAACATAATATGTACATCCTGTAAACATTTTACTTCAATTTGCAAGAGTAGAATGTACATTCATCCCCAATCTTTTGATGTAGGGCCAAGGCTTTTTCTTCGCATAAGAGGCAAGTTCAGCACAGTTTGCCATAAATGCGTTATTTATGGTTTTCGGTTTCTGCTTTTTTTAAAGTAGAGCTAGAACTTAAAGATATTTGCAAAGCAATGAGAGCGCACTAGACTTCTGGTTTTTTCTTTTTATAATTTCCCCCCCAAGCTTTAACAGTTGTCTCATCTATCCTCAATTCAACATGACCCTTCATCTAGTCTTTTCCAAGTATTCATCTTGGTTTTCACAAAGTTCTTTCACACTAATCTCATCAATTTTCATTTTGTTTAAATAAGTTTATGATCACAATAAAATGTACAACTGGCATTCGCGAGTTTGGGAGCAAACACAGCTGATTCTTGTTAAGTACACGACTCAACCCCCAGCCTTTGGGAGCAGAAGTGCCATCTAGCAGACGTGAGTGTCTAGAGCATTCTGCAGGCATTTGGCAGGGTGTTTACAGAGTCAGTCAGTCCATCAGTTCAGTCAGCAGAGTGTCCGCCACACGTGATGCCCTGAGCAGCAAGGAGTCCCTAGAAATCAGGTTGGTGCTTTCCTTGGAGAGCTTGGCCACAGCACGGAGGCCAGGGGGAGCACGTGGGAGGAGGAAGGTGGTGTCACCTCCCCTGCATCGCCTCCGCCTGAGGGCAGCCCACCCTCCTCCAACAGCACCAGTCTTATTCAGTGCTGACCACCGTCTAGAGTCTTCCACCAGGTCCATAACTGACAGCAGAGTGGAGAACTGCTACAGGACTTGGCTTCATTCTCCCAGGCTTCTGAGGATGTCCTCCTGTTTATCCTTAATTTTATTTTTGCATTGGAGTATAGCTAGTTAATAAACAGTGTTGTGATAGTTTCAAGTGAACAGCAAAGGGACTCAGTCATACAGGTATCCATTCTTCCCTAAGCTCCCCTCCCATCCAGATTGCCGCATAACATCGAGCAGATTTCCTTGTGCTATACAGTCGATCCTTATTGGTTACCCATTTTATTTTACTTCATTTTGGTTTTTGATTTTCATTTATTTTTGGCTGGACTGGGTCTTTGTTGTTATGCGCGGGCTTTTTTCTAGTTGTGGCAAGTCAGGGCTACTCTCTAACGGTGCATGGGCTTCTCACTGAGGTGGCTTCTCTTACTGCAGAGCACGGGCTCTAGGGTGTACAGGCTTCAGTAACTGTGTCATGTGGGCTCAGGAGTTGCAGCTCCCAGGCTCTAGAGCACAGGCTCAATAGTTGTGGCTCACAGAATTAACTGCTCCGTGACATGTGGGATCTTCCTGGATAAGGGATTGAACCCAAGTCTCCTGCATTGGCAGGCAGATTCTTTACACTGAACCACCAGGGAAGCCCCTGGTTATCCATTTTAAATACAGCAGTGTCTACATGTCCATCCCAAACTACCTAACTATCCCTGCCTCCCATCCTTCCCCTCGGCAATCGTAAGATCATTCTCAACGTCTATGTGGTACATACTCCTTGTTACCTCCATCTACAGATGAGGAAATCAAGCCTTAGGGACAAATTGTGATTTGCCTAAAGTCAAACCACTGGTCAGTGGGAAGGCAGGAACATGGTCCCACCATCTGTCCACTCCCCCACAGTGAAAGGACCAGGCCTTGGAGAAGGGCTTCTGTATGAGCATAGGAGAGAAGGAAGTAGAAGCTGTTGGCAATGGGCAGATTACTGTGGAATGAGGACTCCTCCCCAGAGGGTGGGCCCGAGTGATGGCGTCACTGTTACTCCTGAGACACACTGGGGCTGGGGTTCCTAGAGCGAACAGGAGTAGAAAGGTGTCTGGGAGTAGGCACTTTCCAGGCTACTCAGGGTGCAGTGAGGCCAGGAGAGGCAGACGGGGAGACCACCTCCACAAACACACACCAGGAGGCGAGTGGGTGACGGGAAGTGTGCCTGGAACTCAGGGCTGGAGACACCACTGGGCTCCCCAGGAAGCAGTGGGTGCTGACAGAGCAGGGTTGAGGGAAAGGCCGGAGAATCGGTGAGCGGATGGAGTTGTGCCTTAGAGACAAACTCTGTGCTGGTTAAGAGTCCCCATGCTCCTGATGGGTCAGTTCAGTTCAGTTCAGTTCAGTCGCCCAGTCGTGTCCGACTCTCTGTGACCCCATCACAGCACGCCAGGCCTCCCTGTTCATCACCAACTCCTGGAGTTCACTCAAACTCATGTCCACAGAGTCGGTGATGCCATCCAACCATCTCATTCTCTGTCGTCCCCTTCTCCTACTGCCCCCAACCTTTCCCAGCATCAGAGTCTTTTCCAGTGAGTCAACTCGTCGCATGAGGTGGCCAAAGTATTGCAGTTTCAGCTTTAGCATCAGTCCTTCCAATGAATACCCAGGATTGATCTCCTTTAGAATGGACTGGTTGGATCTCCTTGCAGTCCAAGGGACTCTCAAGAGTCTTCTCCAACACCACAGTTCAAAAGCATCAATTTTTCAGCAATCAGCTTTCTTCACAGTCCAACTCTCACATCCATACATGACCACGGGAAAAACCATAGCCTTGACTAGACGGACCTTGGTTGGCAAAGTAATCTCTCTGCTTTTTAATAGACTATCTAGGTTGGTCATAACTTTCCTTCCAAGGAGTAAGCGTCTTTTAATTTCCTGGCTGCAATCAGCATCTGCAGTGATTTTGGAGCCCCAAAAAATAAAGTCTGACACTGTTTCCACTGTGTTTCCATCTATTTCCCATGAAGTGATGGGACCAGATGCCATGATCTTTGTTTTCTGAATGTTGAGCTTCAAGCCAACCTTTTCACTCTCCTCTTTCACTTTCATCAAGAGGCTTTTGAGTTCCTCTTCACTTTCTGCCATAAGGGTCGTGTCAGAAGGCACTGGCAAGCCACTCCAGTACTCTTGCCTAGAAAATCCCATGGATGGAGGAGCCTGGTAGCCTGCAGTCCATGGGGTTGCTAAGGGTAGGACATGACTGAGCGAGTTCACTTCCACTTTTCACTTTCACACATTGGAGAAGGAAATGGCAACCCACTCCAGCGTTCTTGCCGGGAGAATCCCAGGGACGGGGGAGCCTGGTGGGCTTCCGTCTATGGGGTCACACAGAGTCGGACACGACTGAAGTGACTTAGCAGCAGCAGCAGCAGCATCTGCATATCTGAGGTTATTGATATTTCTCCCGGCAATCTTGATTCCAGCTTGTGCTTCTTCCAGCCCAGCATTCCTCATGATGTACTCTGCATATAAGTTAAATAAGCAAGGTGACAAGATACAACCTTGACGTACTCCTTTTCCTATTTGGAACCAATCTGTTGTTCCATGTACAGTCCTGACTGTTGCTTCCTGACCTGCATACAGGTTTCTCAAGAGGCAGGTCAGGTGGTCTGGTATTCCCATCTCTTTCAGAATGTTCCACAGTTTATTGTGATCCACACAGTCAAAGGCTTTGGCATAGTCAATGAAGCAGAAATAGATGTTTTCCTGGAACTCTCTTGCTTTCTCCATGATCCAGCGGATGTTGGCAATTTGATCTCTGGTGCCTCTGCCTTTTCTAAAACCTGCCTGAACATCTGGAAGTTCACAGTTCACATACTGCTGAAGCCTGGCTTGGAGAATTTTGAGCATGATTTTACTAGCGTGTGAGATGAGTGCAATTGTGCGGTAGTTTGAGCATTCTTTGGCATTGCCTTTCTTTGGGATTGGAATGAAGACTGACTTTTTCCAGTCCTGTGGCCACTGCTGAGTTTTCCAAATCTGCTGGCATATTGAGTGCAACACTTTCACAGCATCATCTTTCAGGATTTGAAACAGCTCAACTGGAATTCCATCACCTCCACTAGCTTTGTTCGTAGTGATGCTTTCTAAGGCCCACTTGACTTCACATTCCAAGATGTCTGTGGCTCTAGGTCAGCGATCACGTTATCGTGACTATCTTGGTCGTGAAGATCTTTTTTGTACAGTTCTTCTGTGTATTCTTGCCACCTCTTCTTAATATCTTCTGCTTCTGTTAGGTCCATAACATTTCTGTCCTTTATTGAGCCCATCTTTGCATGAAATATTCCCTTGGAATCTCTAATTTTCTTGTTTTTCCTATTCTGTTGTTTTCCTCTATTTCTTTGCATTGATTACTGAGGAAGGCTTTCTTATCTCTCCTTGCTATTCTTTGGAACTCTGCATTCAGATGCTTATATCTTTCCTTTTCTCCTTTGCTTTTCGCTTCTCTTCTTTTCACAGCTATTTGTAAGACCTCCTCAGACAGCCATTTTGCTTTTTTGCATTTCTTTTCCATGGGGATGGTCTTGGTCCCTGTCTCCTGTACAATGTCACGAACCTCCGTCCAGTGTTCTTCAGGCACTCTATCTATCAGATCTGGTCCCTTAAATCTATTTCTCACTTCCACTGTATAATTATAAGGCATTTGATTTAGGTCATATCTGAATGGTCTAGTGGTTTTCCCTACATTCTTCAATTTAAGTCTGAATTTGGCAATAAGGAGTTCATGATCTGAGCCACAGTCAGCTCCTGGTCTTGTTTTTGCTAACTGTATACAGCTTCTCCATCTTTGGCTGCAAAGAATATAATCGATCTGATTTCGGTGTTGACCATCTGGTGATGTTCATGTGTAGCGTCTTCTCTTGTGTTGTTGGAAAAGGGTGTTTGCTATGACCAGTGCGTTCTCTTGGCAAAACTCTATTAGCCTTTGCCCTGCTTCATTCCGTGCTCCAAGGCCAAATTTGCCTGTTACTCCAGGTGTTTCTTGACTTCCGACTTTTGCATTCCAGTCCCCTATAATGAAAAGGACATCTTTTTTGGGTGTTAGTTCTAAAAGGTCTTGTAGGTCTTCATAGAACTGTTCAACTTCGGCTTCTTCAGCGTTACTGGTTGGGGCATAGGCCTGGATTACTGTAATATTGAATAGTTTGCCTTGCAAATGAACAGAAATCATTCTGTCGTTTTTAAGATTGCATCCAAGTACTGCATTTCGGACTCTGTTGACCATGATGGCTACTCCATTTCTTCTAAGGGATTCCTGCCCACAGTAGTAGATATAATGGTCATCTGAGTTAAATTCACCCATTCCAGTCCATTTCAGTTCACTGATTCCTAGAATGTGTATGTTCACTCTTGCCATCTCCTGTTTGACCACTGCCAATTTGCCTTGATTCATGGACCTAACATTCCAGGTTCCTATGCAATATTGCTCTTTACAGCACCGGACCTTGCTTCTATCACCAGTCACATCCACAACTGGGTATTGGTTTTGCTTTTGCTCCATCCCTTCATTCCTTCTAGAGTTATTTCTCCACTGACCTCCAGTAGCATACTGGGCACCTACCGACCTGGGGAATTCCTCATTCAGTATCCTATCATTTTGCCCTTTGATACTGTTCATGGGGTTCTCAAGGCAAGTATACTGAAGTGGTTTGCCATTCCCTTCTCCAGGGGACCACATTCGGCTGTGGTCCATGTGATCAGATCGACTAGTTTCCTGTGATTATGATTTCAGTGTGTCTGCCCTCTGGTGCCCCCTCACAATACCTACCGTCTTATTTGGGTTTCTCTTACCTTGGGCATGGGATATCTCTTCACAGCTGCTCCAAGAAAGCGCAGCCGCTGCACCTTACCTTGGATGAGGGGTATCTCCTCAAGGCCTCCCCTCCTGACTTTGAACGTGGAGTAGCTCCTCTCTGCCCTCCTGCGCCCGCGCAGCCACCGCCCATTGGACGTGGGGCAGCTCCTCTCGGCCGCTGGCCCTGGCCTCAGGCGTCGGGTAGCTCCTCACAGCCGCGCCTCTTTGCGTGGTTGATTGCGCCGGGGCCGGCGTCTCTCGCGTCTGCGTCGCTGGGGCCGGCGTCTCTCCCTGATGGGTCAGTTCAGTTCAGTCGCTCAGTCGTGCCCGACTCTCCGCGACCCCATGAATCACAGCACGCCAGGCCTCCCTGTCCATCACCAACTCCCGGATGGGTCAAGTATGTGCTAATTTGGTCTCAAAGTTTGTGGGAAATTGTCAGTGAATATTTTAGGAATAGTGTGTTCAGCATTCACTCTGCACTGTCCGTTGTGCTCCGCTCTGCTCTCCCAGGCACGGGGTTGTGATGGGACCCTGGGATATAGCCAGGAATGCAGAGGAGACTGTGCCCTGAGATCTATGCTCGGGAGCACAGAGGCGGCTCTGCGCTCCGCCCCTCCTCTGCCTGGATCCCCCTGAAGGCGGGTGCAAAGCATTGTGGGAGCAACAGTGGCAGGGGTCGAAAAGGCCTCCTGGAAGAAAGGAGTTCACACCCAGACCCTGAAGACAGGTAGGATGTAGCCATTCCAAAGGAAACCTTAAGAGAAGGAAGAGCGGCTACAGCACAGATGCACCATGTGCTCAGGGAGATAGGCCAGTTACAGAAGGACACATGCTGTGCAATTCCACTTACACAAGGTTTCTAGAGTGGCCAAACTCACAGAAAGTGAACAAGTGGAATGGTGGTTGCCAGGGGCTGGTGGGGAGGAGAAGGGCGGATTCCTTTTTACTGAGTTACAGAGTTTCAGTTTTGCAAGATGACAAGTGTTCCAGAGAGGGACAGTGGTGATGGTTGCATGACAACGTGAAAGCACTTAATGCCACAGAGCTGTGCACTTAAGGTGGCTAAGATGGTACATTTTATGTTCTGTGTTGTGTTACTCGCTCAGTCATGTCCTACTCTGCAACCCCATGGACTATGGCCCACCAGGCTCCTCTGTCCATGGGATTCTTCAGGCAAGAATACTGGACTGGGTTGCCAATTCCTTCTCCAAGGTATCTTCCCACCCCAGGGATCGAATCTGGGTCTCCTGCATTGGAGGTAGATAGTTTTACCATCTGAGCCACCAGGGAAGCATATTTTGCTCCAGTTAAAAATTAGAGAGAGAGAAATAAAGGATGAGCATGAGGCCAGGCCCCAGGCAAGGCAGAAAGGGGAGCTTCTGGGAGCTCTGAGTTTGGTTGGCACAGAGCTGGGCGAAGGTGACGGTGGCAGGGACCTGGACATGAAAGGAAGGTGTTTGAGGGGCAGACGTAGATGGCTTTTTGATGTGTTCAGAGATCAACAGGAGGAAAGACCTGGTGATGGGAGGGTCAAGTAGAAAAAAATCAGTGTTTACATGTCTTTGCAAGTGGACAGCATGCTTTGATGATGGGGCCCATGGTGCTCGACCCAGGGCTTACATGGAAGCAGGGGGCAGCAGTGAGCCCCCAGGTGCCTCAGGAATCTGCACTCACCTGCTTCTTTTCCTCCAGGCCGCCCTTGGAGCAGAGCAAGCCTCCCCGGGTCACACCTGTGCTGGGGACCCCCAGCATCTACCAGAGCCTCTGGTGCCACCAGGTCCCCTGCCTATCAGCGCTCCCAGAGAAGCCAGATTTGTCCATCTTTGGCGCAGATTTATTTAACTTAGATTTTCTTACACAAGAAAAAGAAGGAAGTGAAGCTGCCCAGAAAGAGTACTGATCACATAGCAGTTTCCTCGTTTGAGTTCTGAAGAAACCAGCCTGCTGTTTTCTTTCCTTGGCAAATTCTTCTTCCCCGGTTAATCAAGAAGTCTGACTGAGATTAAACTTTGCCCGACAGGGGCCTAAAAAGAACAAAACAAGAAATGATTTCAGCCAACATGGGCCTTTCCCCAAAGCAATTAGAGCTTGGATTTAAGCAAACAAATAAGATTCAAGGTTTTTCTTCCTCAGAAGCCATTATTCCATGGAGTGAAGATTGCCCAGGACAGATGGGTCCTGAAACAGCTCCCCTAGAACCCCGAATATCACAACAGCAGTTGCCCACGGCTGGGCTGAGGACAGCAGGAGAGAGAAGGGAGGTGTTGATTAAAAAAAGTAAATAACAGCTTTGAAAGCCTGCTTTGTACCAGGCAAACCTTGGTTAAGATCTTAGATGGATCATCTCACTCACTCCTAATAGCACTTCCAGGAACGGATGCTGTTATTGTCCCATTTTTCCAACAGGGACACTGAGGCTCCAGGAAGCAAAGTGATTTGCCAGTGGTTCACAGTCAAGTAAATGATACAAGGAAATCAGAGCCCAGGCTCCTGACTATCAACAACAGTGACTCTTCGAGAAGAGGGAATAACATCAGAGGGCCAATGGTTCTCTCCTTTCCAAGCATGGCCCTAGAGCAGTCACTTCAGAGCTGTAAGCCATCTCAAAAATAGTAGAAAAAGAACAACAACACAGCTGCTGCCGGTTCCAGAGCACTTACAATGCTGATCTCTTCATGGACATCATTTAATCCTCAAAGCCGCCTGGAGAGGGAATGTCCGCCCTTTACAGATGAGAAAATCAGTACTCAGAGAAATTAAATATTTTGCCCAAGACCATACAGCAAAGGCATAAAAGCCCTCAAAATTCAAACCTAAGTTTGGCCCCAAACAGTTGATTACTAATCTCTACCTCTGATTTAGAGCCATCATTTTACAAAGACCTTGTGGCAAAGAGAGCCCACAACTGCACAGCTGGGTAGTCTCCTGCCCCCCTCCCCCAATCCAGCATGTTCTAGGACCAACTCACCCGCCTTGGGTCAGTCCATGACCTTATCCTTCTCAGAGGGGCAGGACAGTGCTGTCCTAGCCAGGCCCATTTCATGGACCTGGGTTCTACAGGACCAAGGAGAAGCGTCCCCCCAGAGCCTGCACCCCCTTCTAGACCATGCTGCAGATCCTGGAACTCGAGATCTCATGCCCAGGTGGCCCTGAGTCCATGTTCAGAGCCTGAGCCACTTCCCTGGAACCTGTCATCCACAGAGGACCACATGGTCCCAGGCTCTCAAGGTGGCTGAGGGATGGTGTTTGCTGGGTGCAGACAGATATTGGACATTCTGGCTGGGGGTGCCAGCATATTCATGCTGAGGTCCTCTGGATGCACGGAGAAGGAGGGCCAGCCAAGGGCTGGGAGCCAGGGGCCAGCTGTCCCTGCATTGCCATATCTGCCATGGAACTATGAGGACCCCAAGAATTCTACATCCAAGCTGGCCTTCCGGGGCTTCACGGAATGGCCAAGGTAGAAAGACCAAACACTCGACATGTGTTAAATATTTTATTTCACAGTTTGTTAACTTGTTAGTTTTTAAACTTAACGTTTAAAAACTGGGTCTCCATCTGTACTCTTATCCTGGATCCCCCAAATACTAGGGGCGAGACTGCCTTGACTTCCTGTTCATTTATCGGATTCCTCTAACCCCACACTTCAAGACCCCAGGGACTTCAATCCTCCTTGACAGACCATCCTTGCCAAGACGACTGCATCCTCACTGGGCACGTTTTAGGAGTCCCAGCCCTGCCTCCACCCCCACCGTGACTGACAGTTCACATGTGTCTGAATTGCCAGCTGCTCTGCTACCAAGTTAAATTGCCTGATTTCCCCCAGGATCTTTCTGACCCAACCAGCCAGGAACCCAGAGCTGGGCCCCTCCAGCTGCTGCTTGTGGAGAACCTTCACATCAGTGAGGACTTACCCACGAGGAAATCCAAGCTAAACAAACTTAGGCAAAAAAGAAATGTATTGACTCCTAGAACTTCAGGAAAAACTATGACCAGGAATTTAAAAACCCCATCAGGACTGTCCTTCCAGCTCTCGCCCCTGTAGTGTTGCCTGTCTTCTCTCTGCAAACCAGTTCCCTCCACGTTGCAGGAAACAGGGCCACAACAACCTCCAGGTTTAACCTGCAGCCTTAGCTTCACAAAGTTCTCTCAGGTTCCAAGTCCCAGATTCCTAGCAAAGGCGCTTGCTGGCAGATCCCCAGGTCTGCACTTGCTTCAGCCTAGGCAACTGAAGTCTGGGGCTGGTTCCTTTAGAATGGCTCTTCTGGGGCTGCCCCGGTGGTTCAGCAGTTAAGACTTGGAGCTTCCAATGCAGGAAACAAGGGTTCAATCCCTGGTCAGGGAATTAAGATCCCACATGCCACTGGGCAAAAAAAAAAAAAAGAGCCATGGGGATGAAAAGGCCCTGTGGTCACTGTTACAGAAAGAAAAGAAGAAGACATTGGGTACACAGACAGTCCTCTGCATGACCCTTAAAGTCTAAGATCAAGTCACACTGTCTCAGACTTTGAGACCATTTCTATCTGCCTACCGCTTCTCTCCCCATCCCCCTTGCCCTGCTTTTCCTTCCTTCCTTCCGGACCTGGGTTTGAATCCTGAGTTTTCTCCTTCACACTGAATCCAGGCTCCAGAGACACAGAGGGGACACCGTCCCAGCTCTGGCATCAACTCGCTAATGGGCCAGAGCAAATTATGACTTCCTTCTGCCTTAATTTCTTCAGCTGCTAAAAGGGAGTGGAGGAGCAGACAGTTTTCCCCACTCTTTCTCTAGATTTTTGAGCAATCAGCCTAACTTGTCCAGACCTCTTTTTCCACCCTACTTTTCATAAACCTTTAAACTGGATTTCTATTTTAATGAAATATTCATTTTTAATCCTTGATTTTTAAACCAAAGCATTTAGAGTTTAATCCCTGGGGTCCTAGCCTGCCTGCCTGGTACTGTTTTCAACTGAGAGCTCAGCGTTAACGTTGTTTCGCTGAGGGCTGTGTTGCCTCTCTTAACTAACCCCATGAGGAAATAACGCCATTATACAAAGTCAACAGTGTTCAGAGGGAAACCCATCTTATAAATCAAGCCGAACAGGATTCCAGATACTTCCAGGTGCCGCTTCCAATTGGTCTGGCCTTGTTGGAAGAGAACAGGGCGAAGTCATGAAACAAAGGAGTGAACATCTGACTTTTCTCTGTCCTGGCTCCTGAGTGGGGTCTTGCCTCCTCCTCCCACGATCCAACCCTGAGTTTGTGAGCCTGACGGCCCTGGTGTGAGTGACCTGCCATCAGTGATGAAGTCTAGTCAGGATCCTGGTCGCTAATCAGTGGTATCATAGGATTAGACTGTCTTGTCTCCTCTTGTCTGGACAACCCAAAGGAGCACTTCTTGGCTGAGCCTCAGGACACAAGCTGTTTGTTTTTTCTACCCCTATTTGGTAGAAAATAGGGGCCCATCAGGACTTGCCTGGAGGTCAAGTGCAGCACGGGTTTGATCTCTGTAGTTTATCATACCTTTCTGGACCTCCCATCCTGAAACTCACCCATCAGCTTCCTCTCTTCCTTCTACCTCCTATTCGTAGACTCTCATGACGAATGATGCCATCTATGTGCATCTTTATGACAATCAGAGATGTTACTAGCTTAATTTTCCTAGACAAAACCAAAGCAAGCACATTGTATCCGGGAGATGTCTCTTTGGTGAAGCACAGGTAGGAAGACATTGCAAGAAAGATACAGGCAATATTTTTTTCATTCATGGTGGAGCACTGTATGGACTAAATCATGGCCAGCCTCAGATAACAAGTTCCAATTCCCGGAAGTTGTGAATGTGACCTTATTGGGAAATAAGTCTTTGCATGTGTGATTAAATTCAGGATCATGGGATGAGTTTACTAAGTATTTTCCAGGTGGGTTCCAAAGGCCATTGCCAGGGTTCGTATGAGAGGCAAAGGGAGATCACAGGGACACAAAAGGGAAAAGGTGAGGGAGAAACAGAGGAAGATGGGAACACAAGCCAAGGAATGTCTGGAGCCACCAGAGGCTGGAGGAGGAAAGGGAAGATTCTGCCCTTGGAGGGAACCTGGACCTACCAACAACTTGATTTGAGACTTCAGGCTTCCAAATCTGTAGGAGAATAAATCTCTGTTGTTCTAAGCCACACAGTTTGCGTTTACTGGTTACACCAGCCTCGGGAAATGAATACAGACTCCAAGGTTTCTAGAATGGGACATGGTTTTCCTTCTCAAGAATGTGAAAGGGACTTCCCTGGTGGTCCAGTGGCTAAACCTCCATGCTCCCAAAGCAGGGAGCTGAGGTTCAATCCTTGTTGGGAAACTAGATCCCACATGCCATAACTAAAAAAAAAAAAAATTCCTGTGTGCTGCAACTAAGACCTGGCACAGCCAAATAAATATTTTTTAATAAAACAGAAGGAAAAGAATGTGGTGTCTGGCCAGCACCTGTTATTATTTCATTTATTCCTTTAGTTAACATTTCACCTATGCATCAGGCTGTACCCTAAGCTCTGGAGGACATGCCTAGTGTAAGAAACTCTCTTCCTGTCTCAGGAGCACACAGCGCGTTGGGAGAGAGAAATGTGAAGAGATCACTGTTGTTGCTGTTTGGTTGCTCAGTCATGCCTGACCCTTTGTAGCCTGATGGACTGCAGCACACCAGCAGGGCTCCTTTGTCCGGCACTGTCTCCTGGAGTTTGCTCAGATTCATGTCCGTTGAGTCAGGAGCAGACACAAAGGGAACTCCCCAGGGAGAGTTAAGGGATGTTGGCAGGAGGTTTGGCCAGGATTCCTGGGGAGAGAGAGGTCTAGGGAGGGGGTAAAGGCGTCTGGCTGTGGGAGGTGGGGCCAGTGGGCTGTGTGTGTGTGTTTTTTCTTCTGGGAGCCGCAGACCCTGTTCTGAGAAGTGACCCCCACACCCCACCCACCGCTTACAGGGCAGTGGCCAAGCTCTTACAGAGCCCACCCCGGGCATATTTGGTCTCCAGGAGGGTCCCCATCACAAGTATTCTCTGGACTCTTTGACACAGGGAGGTGTGTGTCTGCTGGGGGCTTCCCATCCCGCCCAGGAAGCAAGACTTCAGCAAGCACAGTGGGGAAGGGCAGGGGGCTTCGTGTTCTGTGTTTTGCAAGCTCTTTAATGATGCGCCATCAAACCTGGAGGCCTGCTTCAGTGTGGTGAAGGCAACGGCCCCTCCAGAGGACCCAGGGCTTCCGGGCAGAGAGAAATTCCAGGAAGACAAGCACTCCTGGTGAACGTGACCAGAACACATTAGCTGTGCGGGGGACGTGTGTAGACCAGTTATGTGCAGGACACACACGTATGTTCCATTAAAACAATAGCAATTGTCAAGCAGAGATCTTCCATTCTAAATAATTTTTAAAATTTTTATTTTATATGGAGTATAGTTGGTTAACAATGTTGTGTTGGTTTCAGGTGTACAGCAAAGTGATTCAGTCATACAAGGATCTATTATTTTTCAAATTCTTTTCCCATATAGGTTATTATAGAATACTGAGCAGAGTTCCCTGTGCTATACAGTAAGTCTTTGTTGGTCTAGATCTTATTTTTGTGGCTGTTAAGCATTGGGACTGTTTATGCCTGGTCATATATTGTGTCCTAGTGGAAGAAAGTTTATGACCCTATCACTGGATCAACCCAGTGGGTTTTATAAAGATGTAATTTAACAAGTACATTCTACAAATTTTATATGAACCTTTTGGTTGATGAGTCACATTTAATGCTGCTTTTTTCTATTTAAAGTGGATACAAGTACTAACAACAATTATTTGATAAAGAGCCATCTGCTAGTTCTTCTAATAAAGCTATCCTTTAGGCAAAATGTTTACATATAGTATTGCTATTTTTGCTGTTGTTTAGTTGCTAAGTCGTGTCTGACTCTTTGCAACCCCATGGTCTGTAGCCATGGTCTATAGCAAGGCTCCTCTGTCCATTGGATTTCCCAGGCAAGAATACTAGTGTGGGTTGCCATTTCCTCCTCCGGGGATCAAACCTGCATCTCCTGCTTGGCAGGCAGTTTCTTTACCACTGAGTCACCTATATATAGTATTGCTATAAAATACCCCAAATCCTGAAACAAAACTGGTTTCATTTTTAAAAAGTGTTGAGCAGATTATGACAACCAAATGAAGCAAATAATCCTTGACTGTACCTTGAATCCAAAAAAATAGTTGTAAAGGACATTTGGGGGACATTGGACCTGATAATACTATCATGCCCACGAGAGGGTCGTGAGACTTGAAACTGGACTTGCCGCTGGGAAGACAAGGTCCCTGTGCTAAGAAGCTTTGTGGTGAAGTTGTTGGGGTGTGTCTTGCAGTGACTGGTCCTGTGTTCAGTGCACTAAGCTTTCAACTTTTCTACATTAAAAGGTGGAGCGTTAAAAAAAAAAAAAAAGAACGCTATTCTGGGACTGTTGTCATTTGAAGGGAAAAGAAGATTATGAAAGCAACTCTTGCAGAGAAGTTTTTTATGTTAATAGACAATCGACCAATTCTGAGAATCACCACATCTTTGGAACTGGGAAGATGTTGTCCCCTATTTATGGACTGTCAAGTCGGCAAGATTCCCCAGAGACATCTATGACCCCCCCCCCATCTGGCTTTCCGAACATTCCCTGGCCTGGAAGTGGTTAGCAGAGAGGTGGCCCTGGGCAGTGAAAGCAGATGCTGCGTTGCACTAAACCCATAGTGAGTGGCTGGTTGGTTCACTGAGCATGAAGAAAGGCGTGAGCTGACTGCCTATGTCATTTAAAAAGCCACACTTTCCACAGAAAACATGAAAGGGAAGAATTTTTTTAAAAAACTGGTGTGTTTGTGTGTGTGCAGTGGTGGGAGGTGAGGAGTAAATAGGATATACACTGACCATGGAGAAGAAAACTACCAAGGGCCAGACAGGAGACAGAGCCCTCTGGTCATCGCTACAGTAACCTTCACTGGGTGTCTGCCCTGCGTCAACATCACCAGTTAAAGACGCTGACTCCTTGGAAGAAAAGCTATGACCAACCTAGACAGCATATTAAAAAGCAGAGACATTACTTTACCAACAAAGGTCCGTCTAGTGAAAGCTATGGTTTCTCCAGTAGTCATGTATGGATGTGAGAGTTGGACTATAAAGAAAGCTGAGGACTGAAGAATTGATGCTTTTGAACTGTGGTGTTGGAGAAGACTCTTGAGAGTCCCTTGGACTGCAAGGAGATCCAACCGATCAATCCTAAAGGAGATCAGTCCTGAATATTCATTGGAAGGACTGATGCTGAAGCTGAAACTCCAATACTTTGGCCACCTGATGAGAAGAACCCACTCATTGGAAAAGACCCTGATGCTGGGAAAGATTGAAGGTGGGAGGAGAAGGGGACGACAGAGGATGAGATGGTTGGATGGCACCACTGACTCGATGGAGATGAGTTTGAGCAAGCTCCTGGAGTTAGTGATGGACAGGGAGGCCTGGCGTGCAGCAGTCTACAGGGTCACAAATAGTCGGACACAACTGAGCGACTGAATTGAACTGAACATCACCAAACACTTCTCTCCTTTGATCCTCATAACCACTTCATGGAGAGACAAACCCATCTCACAGAGGAAACTGCCTGGGGAAAACCAATGCCAAGGCTGTGCTGAGTGTAAAAAGTGGAGCCAGAACATAAAGCAATGAGTGCTTGATGAAAAAGCCACACAAGCACTTACTTTACCATCCAGTGTGTTAGTCTCTGAGTCATGTCCAACTCTCTGCAACCCCATGGACTGTAGTCCATCAGGCTCCTCTGTCCATGGAATTCTCCAGGCAAGAATACTGGAGTGGGTCACCATTTCCTTCTCCAGAAGATCTCCCAAACTAGGGATCGAACTTGGGTCTCCCGCATTGTGGACAGATTTTTAACCATTTGAGCCACTGTTCAGTTCAGTTCGGTCATGTCCGACTCTTTGCGACCCCATGGACTGCCAGGCTTCCCTGTCCATCACCAACTCCCAGAGCTTGCTCAAACTCATGTTCATCATGTCAGTGACGCCATCCAACCATCTCATCCTCTGTCATCCCCTTTTCTTCCTGCCTTCAATCTTTCCCAGCATCAGGGTCTTTTCCAATGAGTGGGTTCTTCTCATCAGGTGGCCAAAGTATTGGAGTTTCAGCTTCAGCATCAGTCCTTCCAATGAATATTCAGGACTGATTTCCTTTAGGATTGATTGGTTGGATCTCCTTGCAGTCCAAGGGACTGTCAAGAGTCTTCTCCAACACCACAGTTCAAAAGCATCAATTCTTTGGCTCTCAGCTTTCTATATAGTCCAACTCTCATATCCACACACGACTACTGGAGAAACCATAGCTTTCACTAGACGGACCTTTGTTGGTAAAGTAATATCTCTGCTTTTTGATATGCTATCTAGGTTGGTCATATTTTTCTTCCAAGGAGCAAGTGTCTTTTAATTTCATGGCTGGCCGTCACCATCTGCTGTGATTTTGGAGCCCCCCAAAATAAAGTTTCCCCATCTATTTGCCATGAAGTGATGGGACCAGTTGCCATGATCTTTGTTTTCTGAATGTTGAGTTTTAAGCCAACTTTTTCACTCATCTCTTTCACTTTCATCAAGAGGCTCTTTAGTTCTTCTTTGCTTTCTGCCGTAAGGGTGGTGTCATCTGCATATCTGAGGTTGTTGATATTTCTCCCAGCAATCTTGATTCCAGCTTGTGCATCATCCAGCCTGGTATTTCGCATTATGTACTCTACACTAGGGAAGCCCAACTTCCTTCTAACTCAGCTGGAGCCAGGACTCAGTACAGAGGGGATTGTTTCCTGATTCTCTGCACTTTACTTATTTTTAATAATAAAAGACAAAACCACATTTGTAGGAAATGTCTGGGATGGAGGATGTGTTTGCACAGAAGTAGTTGGGATGAGGGGTGGTGAACATCTATAGCCAGTGAGGAAAGGCTAACTACAGAAACACGTAAATGGATAAGCACATCAGTTTATCCTTCGAATACAGCATCAATGATCAGAAAATGAAACTTCTAGTTCTTAGGGCTAAGTTGTCAGTTATCACATAGGACGGCTCACAGTCCAGTGGTCCTTCAGTTCATACATTACAGTCATCTGGGAGACTTTCTTGATGCCTCGTTCCCATCCAGACCAATTCAGTCAGAATCTCTGAGGGTGGGTTTATATTTTTATAAGCCCCTGAGAAATTCTGAAACACAGCCAGTGTTGTGAATTTCTAATACAATGGTCAAAGAAAAGGCAAACTTGTTTCCTGTTCTTCAAAGGAACAATTGCAATTGTCAAACAAAAGCATCAATGAATAATTCCTCGCCTCCTTCTGATGCACTGATATTTTACTTTTGTTTTTCTCTAGGAAAGATTCTGATCTTGATCAGGTTTGAAAACAACAGATTAAGAATATTTATTTGGTAAAGAAAGGCTATAGTGTTTCATATAAGTACGGGGTTGGAAAACCGGGTAGAGTCTGGTGAAAACACAGCAAATCCTAACATCATTGACCTTTATGGGTAATTTCAGAGAAAAGATTTGGAGAACTCACATTTAGAGTCTTCAATGAGGATGACAGTGTGTTTTGACAGTGCTGATCAACTTCTTGGCCTGGATAAGCATATGCTATGATCACTCTACCACCACATACAGAAGAACATGGGCTTTGGAGTCTGCCAGAAGTTCCGATTAACCTTTTACCTTGGTCAGATGATCTTTCACCTCGTTTTCCCACCAATAAAAGAGTTGAGAGAATTATCATGACCCCCGAGGAAGAGCACAGAGAAGGCTCACTAGAATGCATTCAGTAAGTGCCAGTATACTTTCTTCTCTTTGTGTAGGATTTTGAAGTCACTTTCCCTAGAGCACTTTCCCTAGAGCAGAAGTCCTCAAGGGATGGGGTCATTTGTGGTTGTCTCAACAAGGGCTTCCAGTGGGTAGAGGGCAGGGATGCTGTTAAACATGCTTCAGCGTTCAGGGTGGCCCCCACAACAAAGAACTACCCAGCCCATACAAACTACTGTGTATAATAAACAAGCAGAATACATCATACAGCACAGAGAATATAGCCAAAATGTTGCAACCTTAAATGTAGTGTAAGGTGCATGTGTGTTCAGCCATGTCCGACTCTTTGCAACCCCATTGACTGTAGCCTGCCAGGCTCCTCTGTCCATAGGGTTTTTCAGGCAAGAATACTGGAATGAGTTGCCATTTCCTTCTCCAGGGGATCTTCCCCACCCAGGGATCGAATCCACGTCTCCTGCATTGGCAGGCGGATCCTTCACCATGCATCACCTGGGAAGCCCCAGGATAAATGGAGTATAATCTATAAACATTTTGAATCACTATGTTGAACACCTAAAACTAATATTGTAAATCAACTATACTTTAAAAATTCAAGTTAAAAAGCCCACGATGAACAGAATATCCCATTTTTACATAAAAACAAGTTGAGTGTTAAAATTTTTAAAAATTACGCAGATTAAAATATCAATAGGAAAAAAAAACCAATGCCTTACCTAAGTTATCCCTCTCTCAAAATAATGCCATTTATATTGTATATTGGGTTTTTTTTTTTTTCTTTTTGCAGCTTGAGGCAGTTGTAAAATAACTTAATGTAGCTTTTTGCAACTGTGTATTCTATAGTACTTTTTTCATCTGGTGATATTTTAACTGTTAATGTTTATGGCATTGTGCTTTGTACCATTTACTAAATTTAGGAAAAATAAAATGAAAAAATAAATAAATAAAATATCAATAGAGCTGAGGCCTGAAAGACCCTGCCTCAGGGGAATCCACATCAGAGACAGGCTCAGTTTATGTTCTCTAGATTCGGACGAGGAAACGGGGATTCAGAAAAGTTACGCGATCTGCCTAAAAACCACAGTGCTGGAGCCAGTGAGGGTGGGAGCAGCAGTTTGGATTCTTGGATAAAAAGCCAAATCTTCTCCCCCCAAAATGTGCTCTTTCCATTATACCGCCACTAGTCCTTCAGCAGAAAAATTAAGGGGCCCATGTTATACTACAATTCTGGGAAAGTAAAACCACCGGTGACCGGCAAAGCTAAGCTGATCCTCAAGTTTTCAGCATAAAATATAAGCACATGCTTATATTGTCCAAAGACCACATGCAGACTCAAAAATAACTGCACTCAGTTGCTTCAGTTGCGTCCCATGGACTGTAGCCCACCAGGCTCCTCTATCCATGGGATTCTCCAGGCAAGAATACTGAAGTGGGCAGCCATTTCCTGCTCCAGGGGATCTTCCCGACCCAGGGATCGAACCTGAGTCTCTTATGTCTCCTGCATTGGCAGGCAGGTTCTTTACCACTAGTTGTCTTTTAGCAAGCACCCAGGGCTAGTAAAAATTAGACCACAACAAAGCCATCGCACATAGCAATCGCATAGGGAAACTTCCTCATCATCCTGCCCACTAGGAGAAAACGAATCTCTCCAAACATTAAGGCTCAGTGTTCCCCATAAAACTATGAGATGACTGTTTTGTGCTATGATTACATAAAGTAAGATATTCCTCCACAGCAAACATAAGCAAGACAGAAGCCTGCATCTAAATTGACAAGTGGTTAATATCGAAAAAATTTCTCAAAAGCTGCTGATAAAAGTGAGTGGTCGTTGATCATGTTAACTGTGAAATTTATTTTTACTTTCAGAAAGTAACTGTCCACAAGCTACTTCATAGAGGGGTATATTACATTTCTTTTTGATAAGGAATCAAGGACAATGGAAATCAAGTCAGTTTTGGGGACATTACCCAAGAAAGCAAGTTAATCGTGGCTTTCCCAGGGTTCAAGATGAACCAGACTCAACATTCAAAGTTCAACTACCAGAAAGACAAGACGTTTTCAGAAACAGTCCTAAAGTGACAATCTAAAGGAAAATTATAAATCTACTCCTTTGTTAAACAGAACATTTATCCAAACTGATCTAGGTCCTGGGGATTCTAGGTGATTACTAAGTATCAAATTAACAAGTACTCAAAATAGTCAATGCATCAATGTGTTCTCCCCACAGCCAAAAATGTGGTTCTGAGGTCTGCAAACTGTAGCAAGTTGAGCCATTTTTTTTAGATTCTGCTTCATATTTACAGAAAAGTGACCTATAGAAAATTTCTGACCATTTACACAGGGTAGCTACTTTCTCCATTATCACCAGGTGCAATTTGGGGATAGATAGAAGGGAAAAAAAGCTTTTCCATTCATACTTTAAAAAAATCTTTTTTATGAGCTTCCTGATTGTACACAGAGAATTGTGTTCACCTCTCAATGGGTAAATGTATACCCACTGAATGTATGTTACCATGCATTAAGAGAACATAAGAAAAACCATGGAAACCCATAGATTACACATTAATGTAAGGTTCCAGATGGCAAAACTTAAGATATTACAAAGCGGTAAAATGTTTAACTACCTGGCAAATGGTTAAGATCCTTATTAAAGAGTTAATCACTCAGTCATATTCAACTCTTTGGTACCCCATGGACCGTAGCCCACCAGGCTCCACTATCCATGGGATTCTCCAGACAATACTGGAGTGGGTTTCCATACCCCTCTTCTACAGGGGATCTTCCTGACCAAGGGATTGAACCCGGGTCTCCTGCATTGCAGGCAGATTCTTTACCATCTGAGCCACAAGGAAGATTAAGAACACTTCATGCAAAAACCGATGTTCAAACGTTAACAAATGAGAATGACTATTCTATTCATGAAACACTAATGAGCAAATTTAGAGTGTGAAAATTATCACTACACAAATGAAGACATGTCACTTAGGGTAGAATGGCTGTCCTGAGTGTAGGCTTTACACTCTGATCAGCTTCCTGTGTGATCTTGTAAATTCACTTTACCTCGTGGGTGGCAAAAGGTAGATTAACTCCACCGTTGGTGAGGGAGGGGACTGCTGTACATTGGTGGGCAGTGTGGCTGTCAGTTATCCATCCTAAGTATGCAGGCCTTCTCCCTACCCAATCCCCAACACAGTCTCAGTTTTGTCCTAAGTTTCACTGCAGCATTGTTTAGACTATGATAAAGCCCAACCATACTGGAACTGGTTAAAATATTTTTATGTATGTATGTTTTTATAATGGGACTCAGTATTACTAACAGTGAAGCGGTTTACACCTGACCAAGAACTTCCCTGGTGGTCCAGAGGTTAATAAGACTCTGTGCTTCCAATGTAGGGGGTGTAGGTTCAATCCCTGGTCAGGGAAGTAGCTCCCACATGCCACATGGCCAGTCCAAAAAAGTATATAGAACACCTGAGCATTTTTTCTAAATCCTCTGATACATCAGTTCAGTTCAGTCGCTCAGTCGTGTCCGACTCTCCGCGACCCCATGAATCACAGCACGCCAGGCCTCCCTATCCATCACCAACTCCCGGAGTACACTCAAACTCATGTCCACAGAGTCGGTGATGCCATCCAGCCATCTCATTCTCTGTCGTCCCCTTCTCCTCCCGCCCCCAACCTTTCCCAGCATCAGTCTTTTCCAGTGAGTCAACTCGTCGCATGAGGTGGCCAAAGTATTGCAGTTTCAGCTTTAGCATCAGTCCCTCCAATGAACATCCAGGATTGATCTCCTCTAGAATGGACTGGTTGGATCTCCTACATGGAGCTTTAAAAAACACACACCACATTCAGCAGAGAAAGGCTGGAAGAATAACCACACAAGTTTGTTTTTCTGGGTGGCAGATGAGTTACATTTAACTCTATAGTTTTAAATAATCAGTACATACTACCTTTTTATCAGGGTGGAGACCATTCTCATTTACAAAAGCAACAGCATATGTAGGAAACAGCAAACAAGTTGGATTTTCACAGTTTATATCATGCTGCCCCAAGCCCGTTTTTAAATTAGTGACAAAACCGTTTAGAAATGACACCATAGGATGAACTTTATTTTAAAGCTCATAAGAGGCTTCACAATATCAGTTACAAACAGAATCAATGTTTCTTCCATGGTACACCTTCACATGACAACGCACTGTATAACGAGAGATATATTTTAAAGATTTTGTTCTGCATGCTGCTAACACATTTCACGAGCTTTTGCTTTTAGGCAATGGATTTTTAATATAATTAATACCAAAGCAAAAGTCATATTCTATTGGACAGAATTAATTTTAGAAAGCCCTTATGAAATCAGACTTAGTCTTGTTTATAAACATCCACACCCACACACATGCTGCAATGGAGAGCAAAATGCAAGAAAACTACCTTGGCAGGAACAAATGCTTAAAGAGATTAATCACAGCCCTCTCGAACAAGCAGTCCACTTTATTTTCTCCAAAGACAAAAGTCAATTTCATCCTCAGTGATGCAAATGGTAAGACTGCACAGAAGCTTAGTATGAATTCACAATTCCACAGGAATCTGAAAGTTACCAAGGCAATTTTCCCTTTTAGGATCATAAAGACTACAGACTTAAGCTTCTTCTTTTTCCATATAATACACAAAATTTCTAAACATCCTTAAAAAAGAAAATATAAATAGTCTCAGTATGTCATGTAGAATCACATACTATGGCAAAAATATTTTATTAATTGAAGGACGAAATCAGTTTCATGTCATCTAGTCCAAGTCCATATTAATGGAACTCTTCTCGTTAGGGTAACATTCTCCATTCTGATGTGGAGGTTCAGCACTGCAATTGTTTTTGCCGTCTAAGTCCTCTTCCTTTTTATCAGTACTTGGGCCATTTGGAGTTCTTTCCAGTTTAGGCGATTCAATTTTTGGTTTGGGTTGTGTTACGACAGGTTCACAAGTGTTATTTAACTCCTAAGAAAGGAAAACAAAATAATCAGACTAACTCCAATATGTTTTCAATTACTTTCCTACATACTTAAACCAGTACTTTTCAACCAACTACAATCATACATATTTCAAAGAATTCTACTTGCTCAATACATCTGCCTAAAACTATAGCCTGATCCCACATATGTAAATATTCTTCTACAATGTGTCAGGGACTTGCTAACTATTCAGTTTATTATTAACCCATTTACTCCTCTTAACAATTATTAAAAGATATCGTCTTCTACGGAGGAGAGGTTAAGTAACTTAACCGTAGAGAGCAAAGAGCTGGAATTCAAGCTTATAGCCCATGACCTCAAAGGCTTGTTAACCTTCTCTGTGTTTGAGTATTCTTCCAGACAGAGCACCTTCCTTGGTTTTCTTACCAACTTTCTTCAAGCCTCATGAACTCAGCAAGACGTTCCCTGATAAAATACCAACCTGGGACTCTGCCCATCACCAAGTTTCCTAGTCCCTTTTGACTATTTTTCCCCTTGGCATTTAACACAACCTGATACCCTTCCATATTTGTTTACTGTCAAGTCTTTACTGCAGAGATCACTGGCAGGTAACCTCCACAGGAGTAGGGACTTTCCTTGTACACTGACAGTTTAACTCCTAGAACAATAGCTGGGCACATGGTAGAAGTTCAACGAATCTATTTGTTGAACTAAATGAATAAATAGAAATTGGACAAAACTTACAAGGCCTTCCCACATTTTGTAATATCAGTAACGAACTATTAATAAGAAATCTGGTCTTGGGATGAGGTAAAAAGATTTAAGGAAAAAATGGCTATTTTCAAGGTTCAAATCATTGCAACCAGAATCCCTAAGAAACCACAGCAATAAACAGTAGACAGTGACACTCACCTTTATTTTTGCTCTAATTTCCTGAGCACGTACAACGGGATCTTGATCAAGACTCTTTTTAGCCTGAGCATTCATGACGTTATTCATCCACTCCATCACTTCATTAACAGACTTCTCAACCTTTTTCATTTCAGACTCATCAATATGGTTGTATTTCTCATCCTAAACAGAAAAACATGGCCATTCTGTAGAATCAAGTGTTTAACAGTAACTAACATCTAATAGGCGGAGAAGGCAATGGCACCCCACTCCAGTACTCTTGCCTGGAAAACCCCATGGATGGAGGAGCCTGGTAGGCTTCAGTCCATGGGGTCGCTAAGAGTCGGACAGGACTAAGCGACTTCACTTTCACTTTCACACATTGGAGAAGGAAATGGCAACCCACTCCAGTGTTCTTGCCTGGAGAAACCCAGGGACGGGGGAGCCTGTTGGGCTGCCGTCTATGGGGTTGCACAGAGTTGGACACGACTGAAGTGACTTAGCAGCAGCAACATATAACAGGACCCAATTTTTCATAACTTAAAATCTATCAATACCATCTCGTCTCACACCCCAAAATCTAATTTCTGACTTAAGACCATTTGTTCACAATGAAGACTCCTCCACTTAAGCAGCAGCTTGTAAATCCAGGGTTCATGTCCTCACTGTGTACAGAGACTTACATTATTTCTAAAGTCAGCTGCAATCTTGGCATAGTGCTGCAGCCTCTGTCCTAGTTCTTCAAATATTTTCGGCCTTTCTTCAGCTTCTTGAAACCGAACTTTAATTGGAGTGCCGATTTTCTAAAACCGAATGTGATAAATTAGTATTTGCAGTAATTATATTTTAGAAGTCTACAGACTGAAACACAAGTCTTCCAGGGGACAGAAGGGCCTACCATTAATTCTTCCAGCTTGTCAACATACGCCTGCTTAGCCTGGTCCTCCCCTTCTTCATAGAGCCAGTTCTCAGTCTCTGTGAGCAGCCTCAAAAACTTTTGATGATCCTACACACAGAAGACGAAAATCAGTATTTGTGGCTACCTTACTTTAAAAGCTTTCATGACAAAACATCCTCAGAAGTGTTCAGTATCAAGCTCATCTTGTTTACAGGATGGCAAACCTGATTACCTGGATTCTCTTCACTGAAAAACATCAAGGTGCAAAAACATGCCACAACTTGCTCCAGACAGTATTTTACACAGGGGAGGGAGTTAGTCTTAGGCAAGTCTCTCTTCAAGTAAGGATGTTTGAAAATTTGTGGTGAACTGCTCTTATGGACTTAAATTTTAGAAGTTCAATTTTGCACAATTTGTACACTAAAATGTCATCATAGAAGCGCGATTTTCCTCCTATTCTCCGGAACAATTAGGTCTTGATTAGTTTCCTACTCACTTCCACAACCACCAAATACTGAAAGGGAACCTAGCCAAGTTCAATCACGGCACACAACTGTCACTCTTAATCAACTCAGAAAGTACGTGGTTATACTCTAGCTTTAGGTTGAGTAAAGTTATACAAATCCACTCTGGATTTCTAGAACTAGCCCAATTTTTCTCCAAGGCCCATCTTCCACAGACATGCTTCTGCTCTGGGATTTATGGTCCCTGACCAACTCTGGAATGACTGGATGAACAAGTCTGATAGGATAAAGCAATGACAGAGCAACCAAGGCTCTGAGGTCTTTGAAAGCAAGGATTTTCTCCTATTTATGCTTCTACCCCGCCAATAACTATGATGTTGCAGACTATGAATATAAGTGCTGACAGGTTCTTTCTTCAATGGTAAAGAGTAAAGTCACTAGGATAATCTAGTATAAAACTGCACACTGCTAGTTAGTGTCTCTCTCCATGACTCTCTTTATACGATATCTATTTCAAGTTGCCTGTTTTCAAAAAGCTCAAGTTACACAATCCAGTAGAGGTTTTAAATGTCAAATTTGGTATTAAGCACTTCAAAGTGAGATTATCTGAATAAAAACACAGCCCTAAACACACCTGTTCGCATATAAACTTTTCGTACGGTCCACACAGCTTGTCCCTGAACTCGTACACGTACTCCTCCACAGCATTCTTAGCGTCATTTCTCTCCTTTTCCAACTTATCCTGCATTATCATCTTACCCTGTCCAGAAACAGAAAAGATTAATTCCAGTCTTCTGCTAAGTGCAACTGAATTTTAACTGTTTAGATTCTGGAGTTAACAAAGTCAACAATTATACCCCCCCTAAAAAAAATTAGTTTTAACAGTTCTAATTTATACTTCATAAGATTCTTCCAACACTTCCTACAAAGTTCTTCATCTTCTTAATGCACAGAATAAGGGTTTTCTTTTTTTTTTTTAACATTATATAATAAATTGTATAGGGCTTCCCAGGTGGCACCAGTGGTAAAGAATCCACCTGCCAAGGCAGGAGATGCAAGCAATGCAGGTTCGATCCCTGGGTCGGGATGATCCCCTGGAACAGAAGCGGCAACCCACTCCAGTATTCTTGCCTGGGAAATCCCATGGACAGAGAAACCTGGCAAGCTACAGGCCACGGGGCCACAAAGAGTTGGACACAACTGAGCGCAATAAGTTATGTAACTTTCACAATTCAGATTAACATTAAGGGAACAAAAATTATCTACTGTTTTTATACAATTTTGTTTGTTTTATGTAGTTATATGGTTGTCTCCTACTGGGATTAATATTGACCAATGTATAATGGCCACACAATTTTGCCACCACATTATTGGTGCTAGTGGTAAAGAGCCCACCTGACAATGTACGAGACACAAGGGATGCAGGTTCGACCCCTTGGTCGGGAAGATCCCCTGGAGGAGAAAACAGCAACCCACTCCAGTATTCTTGCCTGGAGAATTCCATGGACAGAGGAGCCTGGCGGGCTACAGTCCATGGGGTCACAAAGAGTCAGACATGACTGAAGCTACTAAGGATGCACAAACAAATGTACTATTTATCAAACAGAAACAGGGATTTATTATTAAATTTCTAAACACAATGGTCCCATCTCAGTAAAGGAAAACAAGAGTCCCAAGCATTTCACCTATCCAAACTACAGAGAAGCACAATGTATTTTAACAGAAATATTTAGTGTGGCCTGAGATACCAATGGTACTATGCTCTGTGCTAAAAGGTATCAGCACTCAATTGCTTCACAAGAACCTGGACAATCAATTTTACACCAAGCAGAATGATCTATGGTATAGATTTCTTTAATAAAGTTGCAAAAATATTAGGGAAAAAAAACTTGCTAAAAATATTTCACTAAAAACCATTAGTTTTTGGTTTCATTCTGCCCCTAAAAGTTGTATAAAACTTATGAAATGTTAAGAATTATAGCCATATACCTAACAGGGCCAAACAAATAAATACATTCCAAAATAAAAATATTTAAGTGAAGTAATTACCTCTGTTTCAATATACATGTTCAGAAGGTCTTTCCCTAACTGCCAGACCAAGTTGGCTTCAATAGGCAACTCAACATTCACCACCTTTATTTTGGGTTTTTTGGCTTCTGGAGGTTGGTCAACTTTCTTCTCATTAGCCTTGGGAAGAGGGATTTAAAAAAAAAAAAAGAAAGAAAAATGCTTAAATAGTTCTTGAATAATAGAAATATCCCTATCATACTTACTGAGGACTCAGGCAAAAGTGAAATCCCTAAAATCATAAAGCTGGAAGAATGGGTAAAATCATGTAACTCCCACCCACCCATTTTAAATCAGAGCTGCAATTACACTTATACCTGCTGTTCTTCCCCCTTCAAGAATTCACCAGAACATTTTTCATCTCAAATTTAATCTCTCTGGCTAAAGCTTTTCTTCACAGGTCCTTAACTTTCTAATCCCTTTAAGCGATGTCTGTGACTTGGAAAAGTCAAAAATACTATTAAATTACCACTTCTTTAAATTATGGTCTATGATAGTAACCACAGATAAGACTCTGACCAGCTGCTAAGCATGTGAGGATCAACTCTGTTCCTGTAATATATATTTGAGTCCCTATATTCCAGCTACAATCATCAGTGCACTGATGAGTGCCTTTTAAAATTCCCCAAATTTGGACATTATATACACACATATGCATGTGTGTATACATCCATCTCCTTATTTCTACTATCTGCCTTTGAGTTGTACCACTTCTCATAAGCAACTCTGCAAGGTCAAAAAAAATGTTTAAGTCTTAAAACAGTAAATGGAATGATGTAGCAAATGCTACATTTATTGTTAAGTTTTTCCAAAATACGTAAATACAGGGCTAAAGAAGTAAGTATCTCCTATGGCCTTTAATTTTCCAAGATGTTCTTAGCATTTTCATTTCTGCAGGTTCTTCTAGACACAAATGACAAAGAGCACAACTTTAGCAAACTCGGCTATAGAACAGATGAGAAGAAACCAAGGGGCATTTAACATGCACCCCGACTGGCTGCGATGGTAAAACAGCAACGGACGAGCCCATGAGGCCCAACAGGAACCGACACTGGGTAACTTGGGGGAGCCATGAAGGAGGCTAAAATTTCAGACTCTCTGCAGAAGAAACTAGGGCTTGAAAGAGGCTTAATGGCTTGACAATCACAAGGACAGAGACTGTTTTTCAGGCGTGTTTTCCAGGCTTCTGCTTCTGCGTTCCTGAGAGATCACTTGTCCGTGAAGTGCTGAGAGCCAGGTCACTAGGAGGATCCTGTCAGTCAGCCTGCCGCATCCCTGTCTTCTCCCCTCCAGTGAGCATGGGAACTCCCCCCAACCACCCCCACAATATACTGCACATGCTCTGGGGGTCATGAAACACAAGAAAGAAAAGTGACACCTACACCTGGCAAAAACACAGGAGTGCAACAGATACTGGGAATCAAACGGATGACAGTCACAGGTATGGAGGTTAAGCTGCGATAAGACCAGCAGTACATTAAACCAACTGCTGACAAAACCAACGTATCACAAAATGGCATCCGACATGGCATGGGCAAGGGACACTCCAAGGATGTGATAACATCCCAAAAGGTTTGGCACTAGTGGTCCCACTTATAGCTAGGAACGTGAGATGCTACCCAGGGCCGTGTTCTAACAGGCATGGAGACCACTGGCAAGAGCCAGTCAGTGCTCAGCTAGGTGAAGGGGAGGAACACAAGTTAAGGAGCCATCGCTGCCAGACCACCCACACCCAACTCTCAAGAGGCGGTGGCAGCTTCTTTCAGAAATCAGAATCAGGACCCCCGAGGGGATCAGTCAGGGCATGGGAGCTTAAAACCAGATACTTTTACTAACAGTAACATGTATTTGGACCCCAATGGACCACTCGGTAATTCATCTGAGGGTAAAGAATTCTATCCTCAGAGTGAAAGAAAACCAAACTTCTAATGAAAGAATAATTTACATGCAACCTGCACAAAGAACGAAGTTCTGCAAAGCACAGATCTGGAATAACAATGGAAAATTATTACCAGATCGTTGTAATTAATTGATATAAATTTGACAGGCAATTTGAGAGGAGAAAAAAGTTTTACTAGACTCCTGTAGCCCATGTATTTATCATCGGATGACTTCGAGTGAAAACTCATCACACAGCACTGAGATGTGTCTTCTTTCGGATGCTGGCATGTGCAGGCACCTTAAGCACTAGAGAAGACAACAAAAGCTATGCATTCGCCCCTGTTGCCTGGAGTGGCAGTCATTCAAGAGAAGCTTTCAGGTCCAAACATTAGGATAATTCAGCTAGAGTACCTCTCACTGGTTTCAGTTGAAAAACATAGAAAATTAATAGGAGAAAAAAAAATTCTATATAGAATAAGGTAACTTGGTGCTTGCTCTTGAAACTGCAGATTGAATGATATCATTAATGATCACATGTTGCAACATTGTCTAATGGAATGAACTAGAAGAGTCACTCACTTTGTCAGCATCTGGGATTTTGTTTTCTTCTGAGGTAAGTTCAGGTGAAGGGGGAGACTGTGAGGTTTGATGACCATCAGTTTGTACCTGGGGCTGTGTTCCAGCTTCATTGTTGTCTTGCTGGATATTTTTCTGAAATGAAAGCCCAGGCACAAAGGATGTAGAAAGCAGGTGTACTTGTATAAACTGAAAAGATTATAGGGCACCAAAGACAGTACACTCAATTTCTGAAGTCTTAACAGGTGGAGGGGAAAGATACTGGACAAAGCATAATGAACAAGTATTTGAAAACTTCTTAGATATTATAAACCTGTAAGAAATTCTTTGAATGATAACAGTTAATATAATAGTTAAATAACACAAGTAGTAGGCATTTTGACTGATGTGATGACAACTCTCCTTCAAGAAGCTCCCCTCTAGCATTGCACAGATATTAATTCTCAAAAGCAAGTAGGTTTACTCCAGGCCTCTCTCCCAAAAATAAGCTCCCGAAACCTAACTTCACCAGCAGCCATCACACATCTCAACGTATATGCATGTCAGTGGACTGAGGAATTACATAAAAAAGCCAACAATCCGTCATCTGGGGGCTCATCACTCCAGTTTAGAGAAACACAAGACCCTCTCTGTCTCCGCTCTCTTTTCATGACCCAACAGTTTACACCTCAAAAAAATCCCAGGAAAAGAACAAATGCTACATGTTAGTAGATGCCTCAATCCCCAGTAAATCAGAGCTTGTTATGACCTTATCCCATCTTAGGGAGCAGCCTGAAGCATTCTAACTTTAACGACTGAAGTCTCTCATTAATTTTCTTCCAGAGCCTCAAGATCCTGAGGCAGACACTGAAGTACTGGAAGCAAGGCATTCCTGGTGTATATACATCTAAAAGGTACTAAGAGATTGGATACAACAGGCATTAGAATAATGGTGTCTACAGCCAGATGAGAAGGCACTGGTCATTTAATTCATTACACCGAAGTTTTTCCTGATGAGAACAAAGCTAAGGCTCAGATGCTCCTGTTCCTTAAAAGTTCTAGGAATGATCACAGTGGTAACAGTTCTCTGACCACAGGGATGTCACACTTGCTCAAGGGAACTAAAACACTGTAACTGCCTACCGAGCTCTTCATTTAAGCTATTTCTGGTTACTGTCTAGAAGTAAACTATAAGAGCTCATCTATTTTAAAGTTTCTTAGAATTCTTTGGTTGACCATGTAAAACTAGCACTTAGACGAACAGAAGTCTCAATTAACATCATAAACACTTAACAACTTTCTAAACTCTAGTCGGATACTTCACTGCCTTCTTCCCACAACCCAGAAAACCATGTAAATACAAGCAAGTTATAAAATACCAAAACTGATTTTTGCCATATGATTTAAAAACAAAACAAACAAAAAAACAGTTTTAATATCTGGTATATATTTCAATGAACAGTTTTTTAGCCTTTTATTTTTAAATCATCAGTTGGCATTTGACTTCTCAATATGTGGCCTATATCTTAAAAAATATAATTCCAAGAAAGTTTGCCCTCTCTGAATCAAACTGTCACATGCTGGTTCAAACAAAGCTACACAGAATTTAATCACAGTTCATTCACCAAACTCCAGGCTGTACATTACCATCATCTAGTAATTGCTATTGTCATCATTAACAAAAATTTTAATTATCATGAAGTATCCTACCCATCTCTTCATGCTTAGAATTAAGTCTACTATATACTCAATCTCAAAGGCTTACTGACAAACTTACCTCGGCATCTGGGTTTTCTGGTGGCCTCTGATTCTGACAGTCCATGTCGGCTTCGAGAGAAGATACTTCGTTCTCCTCGGCTGGGACTTTCTCCACCATAGATGCTGTAGAGATGGTGAAAATGCCATGGGTATTGACTCGCACTTTGACTTTCACTCGAGATTTTTCTCCATCCTTCTGCGCTGAAACATTCTGAACAATGAAGCGGCCTACAGCAAAAAAAAAAAAATCGACAATTTCAGAACCAAATCTAAATCTATCACGCAAACAAAGGCTAAGAAAGACTGCGATTCCAAAATTCCATTTTCTCTACCAACTGAGTTACACTTAAGTCCTTTAGTGTATACCAGAAACATAACCTTTTAAAATAGACTCATAAATACACAGTATATTTACAATACTTGGGATTAGTCTTAAAATGCCATGAAACCTTCCAAGGCAAGGGCACTCTCGTGAGCTTCTATTTAACACTTCTGACAGACACTGTGTGAGACACACACCAGCCATCCTCACCTCCTCCTACCCCACCTTACAGGGGATCACAACCTCAACATGAAAACCCCAAGTATACGGCCAATGATAGCAAGCACTTGCCTCGTTCTGATTCTGTAGGAACTTCAGGGTAGGGTATACTGTTTTCTGACTGATCTAAACATTTTCTTATGTTTCAAATAGGAGAGGTGAGATAAAACCTGTTATCAAAGCCTAAAATTATGATGCACTACAGAGCAGTTCCAGAGCATAACTGTGAAGAGATCAAGAGTGGTGACTCTGTCCCAGACTCCCTGGGCTTGAATCCTGGCCCTGTGATGGCTGTAAGTTACTTTATCTCTGCTTCCACGGTTTGAGCTCATAAGGGCTTATAGTAGCACTCACTATGGAACCAAGCGCAACGGGTTAGTTATCACCTCCATCAACAGTACTGTTACTACAAATACCACTGGAAAAAACTAAGTGTTTTGAACCTATTATGTGCAAAGCGCTACATGGGGTTTAATAGTCTTGTATTTAAAGTCCTGTTTACGCAAACACACAGCAAGTTAGATTTATTTACTAGGTCAGTGAAATAGGTTGGAATTATCAAATCACTAGGTTCAGAAAGTAACTGTCATAAGATCCAGTTAAAGAAACAGCATTAACCAAAGGGTACTCAAGCAGACTCACAGGAGAGATATGTAAGATGGTTCTGTATGTCTGTGAAGGCTCTTCAGTTTTGGTGACAAAATAAGAGAGCTAATGCCAGGCTAAAGAGCTTAGGTTTTATCCTCCGTTGAATGGGGACTACAATCCAGCCTGTCAAAATTTTAGTCTAGTTTATATTCAATGATTACTTAAACTATCAACAAATACAAGAAAAAGTTATTTTAAAATATAAACCCTCCTGTGTCAGAACATTTTCAGTTTTAAGGATTAAGAACGAAAACTGAAATAATGTTCTGCAAGTAACATTTCACCCAGAGGAAAAGTTAACACTAAAAGTAGGTGATAATCTTCAAGTACAGACTGTATCAGAAAAGGAAAAATACTTGAGTGTTCCTACACACACACAAGTCATTTCATCTCATTTAGGCCAGTTTGCTGCTGCTGCTGCTGCTGCATCACTTCAGTCGTGTCCAACTCTGTGTGACCCCATAGACAGAAGCCCACCAGGGTCCACCGTCCCTGGGATTCTCCAGGCAAGATCACTGGAGTGGGTTGCCATTTCCTTCTCCAATGTGTGAAAGTGAAAAGTGAAGTCGCTCAGTCATGTCCGACCCTTAGCGACCCCACGGACTGCAGCCTACCAGGCTCCTCCATCCATGGGATTTTCTAGGCAAGAGTACTGGAGTGGCTTGCCATTGCCTTCTCCGTTAGGCCAGTTTAGTCATCAATAAAAGAAGAGACTTCCCCATCTTCATTATTCCAAATTGAAACCGTCCTCACATTTTCAATTATGTTCCACTTCACGTTTTCATTGCACTCCACTCAACACTGCTAAAAGCAGAGTGTTTAAGTTGGTACACTAAATCTTCAAAAGAATAAATACAATTAATTGCTTACCTATTTTTGCTTCCGGATATGGAACTCCTTGAGGATCAGAATAGAAAGCTTCCAGCTCAAAAGGCCCACTTCTTAAGAACGTGAGAACTTTGGAGAAAGGAGCAGCATGGTTTCTACTGAACACTTCATGGACACTAAGAGGAAAGCAAAGGTACTCAGTACTTCAAGGGTTCAAGCTCACTGTGCCACACAAACAGAACACAATCTGAAAGCTTTATCAACCCCATCTCACCACTTATAACCCAAAATGAGAGAAGTATTTTGGTCAGTGTGATTGCTAAAAGATCTCAGTTAACCAAACACTCTACCATGAACGTCATACATTCATTTTTTATATATATGTTAAAACCAAGTATATGAACGTTATTTTCTCCTACATACCCTTCAGCATCTTCTGAATCGTGGCTCCAGACCAGAGATATTGGGAAAGGAACTGCATCAGTGACAGAAAATTCTCTAACTTTAAATGCTGGGGAAAGGATTGCACACTTAAAAAAGAAAAAAAGATTATCATGAGCACATGAAAAATTTCACTCAGCTTCTAACATAAATATCAATCCAAATAGGACAGGTAGGTGCAAATTCAAAGCTGCTTACAGTGTATATATATGTCTCATGCATAAAGTATTTATCATCTAAACACTAGATATAAAGATAAACAATAGTGGCATTCACTAGATAAAAAGATAAACAATACAACAAATCTTCCAATACTGGAAGATCCTTGTGTCCCCACAGCCTCATAGATTTATTGAATAGTAACTCCCTGGTGGTGTCTAACTGGGCACAGGACCCTGCCAGGATGAGATAAAGCAGAAGTGGTTTGAGGAATGACTCCCAGAGATGTGAAGACAATACCTGCAGCGCACACCCTCTGGCCACTGCTTCATCTGCATTGAGCGTTGTGCTAACATCTTTTCCAAAGAATTTGGCGATTTTTTCTTTCACAGCTGGAATTCGTGTAGTGCCTCCAACTATCTCGACAGCACTCACATCCTCTACTTTGAGCTGAGTTTGTTCCATCAGCAAATAAAGGGGAACTTCTATCTTCTGCAGTAAGTCAGCACAGAGCTCTTCAAATTGTGCCCTTGGCAGTTAAGAGGAAAACGTTAAGAAAATTGATCTTAAGGCCAATATCCTGCCCTATTTTAAATAATTCTTATCAACCCAACAAACGTTTTTCTTTTCAGACACCCTGAATTCCACATGGGCCAGGTTTAGCCACACCATAATTCATAATATTGAGTATACACTGTGTATACTC
Organism: Moschus berezovskii; assembly: GCF_049115385.1. Taxonomy (NCBI): domain Eukaryota; kingdom Metazoa; phylum Chordata; class Mammalia; order Artiodactyla; family Moschidae; genus Moschus; species Moschus berezovskii. Next base: position 56,941,785 of record NC_142472.1, read on the forward strand.
AATATTTTTTTCCCTAAAAATATACAAAATCCAGATGGAGAAGGGAGAATGAAAAGAAAACTAGTAACTACAAAAGAAATCACTTTTATATTAAGATTTCCATTTTTAGTCCTTAATGTTTTCTGTGATCCCATTTTCATTACTTTGACTATTTCCACTCACTTCAAAATATTTCTGTGAAATATTTTATGAAAACATTTTTCAATCACTGGCCCAGAAATAATACTAAAAAGACTTCACTATGAGAACACTAAGAACAGATCTTCTTAAAAACCCTCTTTGCAGAAGCAATTCTAGTTCTAATGATGCTGACAGTCTTTCAGGTGGTACAATCTTGAAATGTGGGCCAAGACGCAGAAGACCACAGTTAGAACTGACACCCGGACAACAGTTTCAGCAAGAAGTTCCTTCTATTTAATCTGTCAGAATTTGAGACACACCTGTTCATCTTTCCAGAAACGTCTTTGTCATTCATGAAGCACTCAATGTTCAATGGTAGGTCTGTGCTGTTAGAGCTCATCAGCTTTTTCAATTTTTCACACTCCTGATACAGACGAAGGAGTGCTCGAATTTTGGATTTTGCATCCAACTTGTACTTAGTTTTAAATTCTGCACAAAAATGCTCCACTAACTTTGCATCAAAGTTTTTTCCTCCTAAGAAAGGATCAAAAGCTGTTCCCAGTACCTAATTTAGTTAAAACAACAAATAATCTGATTATTTTCCATCATATTTGTAACCAGAATCTTAAACGTTGCTAACTCAAAGACTAATAGGCTCAAAATTTCTATTTAAACTACAACATGAAACCCAAGTCAATTAGGATGTATGTCACTATAAAATCCAAATAAAATGCTACATCCCTATGATATTTTAATTCTAATGATTACATAGAAGATAATCTCAGAAACTTTTTCTTTCCTAAGCAAGAACAATTAAGAGTATTGGAAGACAACTGCATTGTCTCTATGGAGTGTTAATAGCTTTATCCCAAACTCTTCATTACCCAAGAAGCTCAGTAGCTTAAAGCAACAACAATTGTCACACATTAATATCTGGGTCACTTAGTTCCAATTTATGACCTTACCTTCAATTTTCCCTTGTTAAAGGCACAGGCAGAGACTTGAAAAGCTGAATGCCCCATATCAACAAAAACCACTATTCGAGGTTTCTCATCCAGGCTTGGGAGATCCTGCTTATAAATTCCATAATTCAAAGCAACTAAAAGGAAATTAGTATGTTTCAATACTTTGGTTCACATTCTTTCAGTAATTTCATAGTTACCGATATAATTACACATGCAGGGAACCTGACTATACTTCAACCAATTAAAAGTGAACACATTTCTTTTATATCTGACTTCATCCCTTTCCGATTTTAGAACAATGTTCCATCACTTTTAAATATATGAAGAGATGTGACAAAGAAGACATATGTAATGAAAAAACAATGGCATGTAAAAACCACACAAAACCACACACAGACAATATCAGACTCATTATACAATACTTACATTTGAACCACAACCTGCTAGGAGACTGCTTATCCAAAAAAATTTAAGATTTTAATATATAACTATAGCAACTACAGTTCCTACCAACTGGATTCAAGGCAAATAACTGATGTACCTTAAACAGTCTATGGTTCGTTTTTCCTGAATTTTGAAACCACTGTGTATACTCAAGAACACACCTTCACCAATACTTTAAGAATCCTTAAAATATCTATTAAAAATATGCTAAACAAAGTCTTATTTGCTTTGCTTGGTGTTTTTACACTAGGGTGGAACTGACTTTGAGTCCATCCTTAATCACAATAAACTGACACAAGCGTTACTAAGTACTTTGCTCCCCATCGATTCATTCCTAGCAAAGTGCCTAGCAAATGGCAAAGCTAAAATCAACAACTGACATAAGAGGAACGACCGACTCCCAACTCTCAACAATTGGGAAACATATGATGGGAAAAAATTATTTTCTGATAAATCAATGGTCGAGGTAGTTCTAAAACCCCATAATCAGGTTGTGGGAAAACTTGTTTCTCAACTATAAAAACAATGTAAGGAAATAAAAAAACTAAACCCAACACAATTAATTCAAAAGATTAAAAAATATACACAAGTATTTCCTAATGAAAACAGATTCATCCATTTGACAAAGTTCCAACTTCTGACTGAAACAAGCACCTGAAAGATTAGAACTTTTGCTTTCAAACCTAAGTTTTTTAATAGGTGGTATTCCTACATGGAAGTGTTTGATAACAGGACCACGTGTGTCTTAACTTGTTTCAACAGTATGTTAACTTTTACACAAAAACAGTTTTTTTCTCACCAGCTGTCATGTCATTCATGAGTCTTAAGCAGTTTAAGCCAACAATCTGTGCAGCATCTAAGACGGATCGCCTCTCAGCATCTGTAAAGAAAGAAGGGACCTGCAAACAAGAAGGGAAAAGACTTTAACTTACCTAGAAAACCAAAATACATACAAGTCCCTCACACCCACCAGCGATCAATTCACAACAGTCCAGCCAAACAGGTGCCTAGCCATGTCATGAAACAGAAGGACTTTAGATTAAGTTTCTGGCAAGTTCTTTAAGAAACAGTAACTACTTTTGAGAAGATTCCCCTAAAATTTTAAGTATCAGGTTTATTATAACAAAATTTTAACCTGAAGTAAAAACTAATCAAGATATTCATAAGATATACTCAGTTCAGTTCAGTTCAGTCACTCAGTCGTGTCCGACTCTCCGCGACCCCATGAATCACAGCACGCCAGGCCTCCCTGTCCATCAACAACTCACGGAGTTCACTGAAATTCATGTCCATCGAGTCAGTGATGCCATCCAGCCATCTCATTCTCTGTCGTCCCCTTCTCCTCCCACCCCCAACCTTTCCTAGCATCAGTCTTTTCCACTGAGTCAACTCGTCGCATGAGGTGGCCAAAGTATTGGAGTTTCAGCTTTAGCATCAGTCCTTCCAATGAACATCCAGGATCGATCTCCTTTAGAATGGACTGGTTGGATCTCCTTGCAGTCCAAGGGACTCTCAAGAGTCTTCTCCAACACCACAGTTCAAAAGCATCAATTCTTCAGCAATCAGCTTTCTTCACAGTCCAACTCTCACATCCATACATGACCACGGGAAAAACCATAGCCTTGACTAGACGGACCTTGGTTGGCAAAGTAATGTCTCTGCTTTTTAATAGACTATCTAGGTTGGTCATAACTTTCCTTCCAAGGAGTAAGCGTCTTTTAATTTCATGGCTGCAATCAGCATCTGCAGTGATTTTGGAGGCCAAAAAAAGAAAGTCTGACACTGTTTCCACTGTGTTTCCATCTATTTCCCATGAAGTGATGGGACCAGATGCCATGATCTTTGTTTTCTGAATGTTGAGCTTCAAGCCAACCTTTTCACTCTCCTCTTTCACTTTCATCAAGAGGCTTTTGAGTTCCTCTTCACTTTCTGCCATAAGGGTGGTGTCATCTGCATATCTGAGGTTATTGATATTTCTCCCAGCAATCTTGATTCCAGCTTGTGCTTCTTCCAGCCCAGCGTTCCTCATGATGTACTCTGCATATAAGTTAAATAAGCAAGGTGACAATATACAGACTTGACATACTCCTTTTCCTATTTGGAACCAGTCTGTTGTTCCATGTACAGTTCTGACTGTTGCTTCCTAACCTGCATACAGGTTTCTCAAGAGGCAGATCCGGTGGTCTGGTATTCCCATCTCTTTCAGAATTTTCCACAGTTTATTGTGATCCACACAGTCAAAGGCTTTGGCATAGTCAATGAAGCAGAAATAGATGTTTTTCTGGAACTCTCTTGCTTTCTCCAAGATCCAGCGGATGTTGGCAATTTGATCTCTGGTGCCTCTGCCTTTTTTAAAACCTGCTTGAACATCTGGAAGTTCACAGTTCACATATTGCTGAAGCCTGGCTTGGAGAATTTTGAGCATGATTTTACTAGCGTGTGAGATGAGTGCAATTGTGCGGTACTTTGAGCATTCTTTGGCATTGCCTTTCTTTGGGACCAGTTCTTTAAATCTAACAAAGTTTTACATTTAAGTGGAAGAGATACTATTTCTAAAGTGGTCTTATTTCTACTGACATTTGGAAATTATTCTGCTAAGTCATCATTAAATGTAATTACACTATAAAGACTACAGGAATTTAAAGATAATACAAAGTTAACTCTAGCCACTGCTCTTTGGTTTGCTATTTGCTGGGTTTAAGCATTAGTAGATGGGGTACCTTTTAATTCAGCAGACCTGTTAAGATTACAAAAATGAAACTTTTTTTGTCAAAGCCTTTTGATTTTTCTAAGAGGAAGAACAAAATACAGCTCAAGGGATAGTTTTGAACAGTGCTGTCTTCTACCTAGATGAACTCTTTTGATCACTTTCTAGGACACCATTTTAACTAGCACATTCTTCCAGAAAAGCATCTAATAATACATTCACATAATCACTTTACTGGAAAGTACCTAAGAAAAGACTTGGTACAGGAGCTTCCACATTTTCTCCCTAAATATCTATAAATGCTTCAGAAAGAGCGCCAAGAGCCAAGGTGGGTCTCTGCTCACCTTTCCAATCAGAACCCTTCTTTCTGCAGTTTTCCATATGAGGTTATTTAAAGGGAAGTGGGGGAGGAGGAAGGACCACTGACTTAAAACTTTGTGTTAAGTCACTTCAGTCATGTCCAACTCTGTGTGACACTGTGGACTATAGCCCGCCAACCTCCTCTGTCCATGGGATTCTCCAGGCAAGAATACTGGAGTGGGTGGCCATGCCTTCCTCCAGGGGATCTTCCCGATCCAGGGATTGAACCCACGTCTCTTACATATCCTGCATTAGCTGGCAGGGTCTTTACCACTAGCGCCACCTGGGAAGCCCCTCTTTAACAGCATTTCTCTAAGATGTTCCCTTAGTGGAACACTTTCTGTCTTACAAGAGAAACTTCAGCCTTCTGCCTCTCTTATCTCAGGATTCTCTCATATCCCAAGGTGCACAACCATAAAGGCTCCTGATGGGTCTGGGCAGGTCACCCTGCCAATAAAAGATGGCGCCTGTCCACTGCAAATCCTCCTGAAAAACTTAATTATCAACTGTCCATTGAAAGTAGTGAGTTTACCAATGCTAAAAACCTCGGTTCTGTCACTACTGGTTGGTTACATTTTTTTTTTTAAGATATTTTTTATGTGGACCATTTTTATTTATTTTTTATTTTAATAAAATATTCTATTTAACCCAACATATCCAAAATATTTCATATTATTTATTTTATATTAACTCTTCAAAACCTGGTGTGTATTTTATGCATACAGCACATCTTGGTTTTGACTAGCTCCATTTCAAGTGTTCAGAAGCCATGTGTGGCCAATGGCTACCATACTGGAGAATACAGATTTAGAATCCTAGTAATTTAAGGATATAAGAACCTTAAAGTCATTTAATCTTTACCATAATAAACTTCTGATTTTCACCATATGAAAATTCTAACCCAGAGGAAAAAGTAAGTTACTGACTCAGGTCAAATGATAAGTTCTCTTTTCAGAGTACATTACCCCATAATTTTTACATTTATTGGACATCTTTAGTGACCATCAGGCATATCACCATTGTGAAGTATATAATATATTGGAAGACTTGATAAAATTTTGCTAGCAGTTCAAAAACCTTTAAGGCATGAAATCTTTTTTGGGTGATGTAGACCATTTTTAAAGTCTTTATTGACTCTGTTACAATACTGCTTCTGTTTTAGGTTTTGGCTTTCTGGCACTTAGGCATGTAGGATCTTAGCTCACCGAACCTGCATCCCCTGCACTGGAAAGTGAAATCCCAACCATTGACTGCCAGGGAAGTCCCTAGTTGAAACTACTGCTCACCAAGAACTCACTGGTTCTCATGTGTGGGTGAAATCTCTCGTGGACGTATACAATTGTCTCTCAATACAGTAACTAACTTTAGAACATCCTCCAATTTGATCAGCCAGTCTATATTTTCAAAAAGCCCAACAGAAGATTTTGATATGTACCACCGCACAAAAAACTTTGCAACTTCTGGCTAAAGATAGCAGCATTCAAACCTACTCTGCAATGCTGATAAACACTGCAGTGATACAGTCCAGCAGAATTCTGATCTCTGGTAGCAGAACAGCTTTCACACATTTAATACTAAAAAGTTAACATGAAGAAGGCAAATTAAAATAAAACACATTGCCTTGCTGAATTCTACTTACTGAAATAACACAATCTGTTACTGGCTTCTTTAGGTTGTTTTCAGCAGTTTCTTTCAACTTAGTCAACAGCATGGCTGTGATCTGCTCCACACTGAACAGATGTTCTTCATCCATGTACATCACCTGCGTTGAGGAAGGAAAATGCTCTCATTACTGCAGTCCTTAAAGCTACATGCTACTAATATTAACTTCCAAACAGTATTACATATTCTCTTCCAGAAAACCTTTGTTTTGGCTCTTTAAAAGGAGGAAAGGGAAAAGGAAAGAGATAAGTGGATAGGAAAGCAAAACAGAAGGAAAAAAGAAAGATTCTTCCCCAGAGATGAAGAGGAGAAATGAAGCTGGGGCATGTTTTCCCCTACCCAAAGTACTAGACCAAGCACTATACACAGCAGTGAAGGCCAATCTCACTGAAGAGATGAATCACGGAGACAAATATGATTTTGTGTAGATCATAAGACAGGAATACCTCTGTAGTTTAAAAAAAGGTTTCTGCTTGTATTACACTAGAGCTCTCCAAACAACTGCAAATGAGCTACAGTGCAACAGACTGCTTTTGATAGACAACACAATTTACATTTCTTTAGACACCAGAAATTCTACATTTTTCTAATTGCCAAGATGTTATAAGAAACACAAACTAAGTTTTACAGCAGAATATACCATCCAAGTAATTCTTCAAGGATGATTTAAACATAGACCCATAGTTTAAGAGAAACCAGATAAAAAATAAAAGACCACCTTATCCAATTACAGAAACCAAGTTAAATACTTACTAAGAAATCAAGTACTTTGTTCAATTAAATTACCTTTATTCCAACTCCACCATTTTTCATTGGAACCAGATCATAACTTAAGTTTTCCTTCTCCTTTTGAATGAAGGGGTCATTGAATGCTCGGCCATGAAACCTCTTAAAATTAGACACTGTATTGTTTGCATGAGTGATTTGCTGGAAAAAAAAAAATTAAATTCTAATTTCAACATCTATCACCAGTTATAGAAATTAAAAAGCAAGTCACTTGTTCAACTCAAATCACCAGGATATAAGTAACTTGACCCAGGAGCCCTGAATTTCTCCACCAATGAATACACTTTATTTTCTCTCCTTTTCCTACAGAAATGCCAGGAGGAAAGCAGTGACAGGAATACAGACACAGGCTTCCAAATCTGCAAGATGAACTCAAAGGTAATGAAGCTATCAACTGAAACTCCAAACAAGCCCCAAGAACTGTATGTATCCCTTTATTTCATTCCTTTTCTGCCACTGAACTTGTTTTATACCTAATGAATAACTGAAAAAGGGTAATTAGAAAGCCCTATAGTCCAATCACATTTTTCTAAAAAGGAGTTAACTGTTATAGGCTATTAAGTTGCTAAGTGGCCAGGATTCTGAGCTACAAAATGTATGGATTGCTACTTTTCGTATCAATAGCATGGAATATTAATAATCTATACCAAAAAGCAGAAAAGGTAAGGATAGGCCAGTGGTTCCATGGTGTAAGGCTGAGCACTCTGGACTCTGAAAAGGTAAGGATGATTCAAACAGTTTCCATATGAAGAAATGTTTTCAACTGCTTGTAGGTATTTTTGACGGTTAGGCTCTGGATATACAAAAGTCACACTTGATAGCATACTTCACTCAAAGATGTTAGCAGTGGGAACCTTATTTAAAGCACAAAAATAATTACAATAAAAGATGAAAAACTAAGACGTCTAAAGTGACTACTTTGAAAACAGCAAAACAGTTCACTGTTTACTTCTCTCTCTGATCTACTTCTTATAAAGGGGAAAAATACAGCTTGGCAACACTAGTTTTCAAATAATATGGAATATTTCGAACAATGTTTGTGTACTAACATTCCTTGTGATTCTGGAACTGAGATGACAGATGTCTAGAACTCTACAGGCTAGGTCGAAGCCTCAGTGGATTCTCCTTGTTAAGAACAACGCAGCGGATCTCAGGTCTGGGATGTGAGTCTTCTCTACCACCAGTCAGGGAGGCTCTTGCCTCATCAGGCTCTCCCTTCTGAGTAGGTCACCTGAGCGGCATGCCCATTTCTCTTCCCTGCTTTCTCTTTTCTTTCGTTCCTCTCTTCCAACTAGCCATGACACAGAATTCCAGCGTTTATTGAGTTTTGTCTCCTTTGTAGCAATACTATTTTTTGTATTTAAAAGAATCTTTTCAACCTTTTTTAAAATTATGTAAATCTGATGTATAACCTTGTGTAAGTTTAAGGTATACAAAGTATGTTTACTTTGGTATGTTTACATATATAGGACCGCTTTCAGTCCCTATCTTAGATTTTCATATTTCTCATTTATTTTTTCTCCTCAACACCCAAAATTCAAGTTATAATGTGAGCCCTAAATGGGAGTCACATAGGTAAATTGTCAAGTACTCTTAATAAGTAAAATTAATTCCAATAACTTATTTAGCCTAATATATCTAAAATACTGTCATTTCAACATGTACTCATTGTAGAAAACTGATGAGATGGTTTTCTTTTTTCATTTTAAGCCTTCAAAATCTCATGTATTTCATACTTTACATTTTAATCCAGATGAGGCACATCTCAAGTGCTCAAGAACAGCATTTAATGGCTACGCTATAGGACACCACAGGCCTAGACAACAAGTTCTCCTTAATTACTAAGTAACTTGAAAATGCTTTTAAACAACAGAACTTCTTAGAAGTTCCTTTCTGTAAAAGGAATCTTTAACTCTTAAATGAGTATCATGAGAAACTTCACATCAAAGAATTTCATGTATCTCATTTTAAAAAAATCAAATGTCTTAGAAAATAGGAGACACATTAAAAACTAAGGTTGGAAGATTAGAAAGTTAAAGTAGATCTTATTCAATAAAACAAAAGGAAGAGAAAAGGAAAATAAGGATGTAAGGGTTCATAAGTGGAGTAGGAAATGGCAATCCACTCCAGTATTCTTGCTTGGAAAATTCCATAGACACAGAAGCCTGACAGGCTACAGCTGATGGGGTTGCAATGCAAGGACTCATAAGAAATAATTGCATTATAGTTCACAAACTCAAAAACAGATAGTCTTGGGTATTTCATATTCTTGTATGTTTCTGAGATTTTACTTTTAAAACTTCTTTTAAAAATGATCAGAATCATCTTGAACATACCTGATTTTTGGCTGCAACTCCAATTGTTCTGTTTTTTGATCCAAATGATATGACTGACCTAGAAAGATGAAAAAAACCCACGTTATCACAAATGTAAAGAAGCATAAATGTGGATTTTTTTTAACTGACAAGAGGAAAATTCTATTATAAATTTCCATTCTTAGGCAAGGGGAACATAATTTAGCACAATTTTGGAGTCTAAAGCTTTGGTCAGCTACTCCATGAGGGCCCAACTTAACTGCTACTCTGAGACTCCTATCTAGTGGCAGCCATACTCCCACTACTCCAATCTAAGCTCCCACTCCAGACTGCTCAAGGCTCAGAGGACATTTTCCAAGAGCACAAGTACCAGCATAATTCTGCAGGCCCCAATCATTAGGAAGTGGACATTAACTCTGAATATGTTTTGAACAGTTAAAGTGTATTATTAACTTGGTCCTAGACACCACTGACAAAAATATGGTGTACCTACTTGGCAGTTACCAACTTCATAGAAATCTAAACATCACTATCCTACCTACTGCTGTTCTAACAGACCATTTGACTCTAGAAAATTTTTATGTAACAAGAAACAAGTGGGCCTAAATTATGCTTCCAGAATTTAAAAGCACAAAAGACAGTCCTATACAGAAGACTCTACTTGAGCAAGTCAAGTAAAAATGATGCAGAGCAAGTACCACAACAAAACCAAATATAAATGCTCAGCAAAATGAATAATCAGTTACATTTTAAGTCAGCTTTTAAGAGATGAAGTGACTTGTAACTGTGAAATAGCCTTCAGAGCAGTGGGAACAGAATGGCAGCACAGAGCACAGACAGCACAAGAGTCTTGTCACAAGGATGGACGTGAATTAGGTTTCAGATTAGAAGGCAGAAAAAGTAACAGTGCGATATGAGCAAAATGGGAATACATTGACAGCATTAAATACCAAGCCGAATCAAATTCAAATTTGCTATAATAGAGACATCTCAGACCTAAATTATCTGAGCAGGTGCTAAACAGCCTCTGAAAAGCCAGAGAACTGTTGAAGCAAAGGCTGGACCTTTAAAATACCTTCCGGAAACAGTCACTCCCAACTCAAAGTAAACATACAGTTGCCAGACGAATTTACTCATTTTCCAAGGGGAGAATAAAATTAATTACATCAAACAAATTAATAGTAGCCAACACAGTTGAGTCAAACATCTATTATATAAAATATTAAACTCCAATACTGCCCCCACTTGTATTTTTTGAGACAAACCTGTCATCTTTAGTTTCACAGTGATCTCTATAACCACAAATACAATTTTTTCCTACAATAGCTTTTCTTCCTTTTATTGGACGAAAGAGAACAAAGATATAAACTGTACCTAGGCATGAAAACCTGAGATTCTGTCTTTTTCCTTACTATACTCCAATCAGAGACGTTGGCACAGCTAAAGAAAAGACTGTAGATTTATAAAAAGATTGATGCATGAGAAGCTTAAGGAGTAAGTCTTCCCAATGGTACTGACACTGTCTCTCTTTGGGTATTTTCTCATTTCCATTCACTTTTATAAATGTTCATCTGCACTCAAATACTGATAGAAGCCCAATGGGCTCAATGTTTCATTCCTTATACATTATATTCAGAAATTAAGACCCTCTCCAAAAAAAGTTGCTTTTTAAAACGTCACCCTTTGCCCACCCCATGCCGCTGTAGAATATACAGTGACAACTGTATATTTAATCAATTTAATTTAGTGACAACATCCAGTTCTAGTGTACAAGTGTGCAATTTTTATTTTCTCTTTATTTAAGCTGTGCAAAAAAAAAAAAAAAAACTAGAACACGATTCCTCTATAATGGCTTTCATAAAACGAGCAAAAAGGCCCTTTACATCTTTCACGAACGATCCAAGCGTGAATAAGAAGACACACTCATCTTATCAGCAGTGAGTCTGTGGTCGCTAACAACAATCCACTGGCTCACGGCACAAGCAGCAGCATACAGGCTCTGGAAGCTTCCAGCTCATTTCGAGATTCACAATGCGGAAGAAAAGGCTCGGCAGCCCCAGCTCTGCGGTGCGCAAAGACAGGCTCGGAAAGAGGGGACGAGCTGGGGGCGGCTCAGCCAGCTCCGAGAAGCCGGGTGGGGAAACGGGGGCGGCCGCGGAAAGAGCTGGCAGAGACTTCTCGCCAAGAAAAGGGCTTGGCCCCGACTGGCTCCCAGGAGGAAGCCCGCCCGAAGAGACCACCCCGGGGAGACTCGACTCTCGGGGTTCCCTCGGCCCCCGCGAATCCGAGAGACACCCCCTCTCCGATATGCGGCTGCAGGCGCCCTCCCCTAGCCGGCGGCCAGGCAGCCCGCCTCCAGGTCCCCACGGAAGGGGGCGCCGCTCCCCACACCGCGCTCCGTTAGCCTCCGGCGTTCCGCGGCCAGCCGCAAGCCTGGGTTCCCCGGGATCCCAGCCCCCGCCGGCTTCCCCCCACTCCCGCCACCAGGCTCACACTTACGGGGTGCACCGGTCGCTGAACTCGTTGGCGATGGTCTCGATGCCCCCGGCCCGGGCCACCGCGATATAGCAGCTCTGCGAGCCCACGTCCAGCCCCACCACCGACATGGCCGGCTCTCGGTCCGCCTCGGCTCGGTATGAGTCTGGGTCTGCGTCCTCCTGGCCGCCGCTTCCTGCCCCGGCCGCGCTCGGCTCCCGTGGGGTCCGCTCCGGTCACGCGGACGGACGGACACACGGACAGTCTGCCGGTCTGGCGCCGCCGGCTTCCCGGGGACAGTGGTGGTTCGCAGAGCAGTAGCCGCGGGAGAAAGCGGCGCTCGGTGTCCGCGAGTCGCTCCGCAGCTCGGGCTGCCGGCCCGGATCTTCCGCCGCTCGCTGACCGGCGCGCCGCTCAACTACCGACCCAGAAGGGGAGGTCCCAGAGCCACAGCCTTATGTATCGCACTGATCGGAACTTTCCAGAATCTGCGGCATTTACTCACCGGCGCCTCCACCGGCCCCTCCACGTGCTACTTCCGCTTCCTTCTTCTCGAGCCTTCTCGAAAGATTCTACCCAATGAGTGGCTGGTCCCTCTGGGGACGGCCGCCGTTGCCACGGCAGCCAGAATGCCACTCCTGCGCCATTGGCTCAAACTGGCCAGGCTGACCCGCCTACGCCCCCGCCCGCCCTAGCTAGAGGCGCTTTGCCGTCCTAATAAAATGCTCAACGAAGAATGACTCGAAAAAATCGTAATCTTCGTAATGTACTAGTGGGCGATGGTGTCTGACCCTCAGATTGGGAGACGGGGCTCAGGTGACGGAGATACACCCCCGACTTCTGCGGAGACCCGAGACCCCAGTATGCTGGGGAGACTGGCCAGCTGTCAGAGAGCATGTCGGGAACCGTAGTCCAGCTGGGAGTCCGTGTCGCCTTGCATGCTGGGATGTGTAGTCCCGGCCGCGGTGGGTGCTGGGAGGCGGCTTTGTCTTGGGAGTCTCTCGGGAGAAGCCGTGTTTCTCTGCTGCTCTTGCGCGCCTTCTCCAGCTAAAGCGTTGTTTTGTTTGCGTGCTTGCTGGGTATCCACTTCTATTATTGTCTTGATTACGCCACAGCTGGTGAATTATGAATTAGAAGAAGGAAGTTCCATTTTAACTTCTAGTAACAATCCTAGAATTTGTGTTAAATGGTCTCGTATTCATCAGCGGTAGGATATTCTTTTGTGGAATAAAATGTCAGCGTTTTCGTTTTACTTTTTAAAAGCGAATTTTAGGTGTGGCGTAATTTGAAAAGCTATCTGTGGTACCGCTTTCTGCTTAATTTTGCTCCATCTGACTTGAATAGACATTCTGCCCTGCCACTCCCAAGCCAAAATGATAAGTTTCGCTTTTCGCTTGGTCTGAAACAGCTTTTGTTTCTTTCCCTGAAAAGCTATATCCTTATTACTTATTTTTTATTAAAAGGTGAGCTTAAAAATAGGGGGGGGGGGGAAGTGGCAGTTTGTTGCTATTATCGAATCTTTTATACCCTTCGGTGTCTTTTTAAGTTTGGTCTTTGCCGACTCTTAGATACATAAAGATAATGAAATAGGAAGAAATTTAGACTTGAATTTAGAAAAATTAAGAGTAAGGCAGTCCTAGGGGAGCGGGGAGGATATATGTAATCTTACACCCATTCACCTTCTTGTTTGGCAGAAACCAATACAACGTTGTAAAGCAATTTTCCTCCAATTAAAAAAAAACTGTGGCGGTCCTTTAGAGACAAGACTAGAAGGCCAGGTTTACGTTACAAATAAAGTCTGTACCCGTTGGCTCAGACTAGATAATGTTACATGCTGTAGTTAACTCACCTTGAAGGCGGGAAGAATTTAGTAAAGGTGATTGTATTCATACATTTGAAAGTATAGTTAGCTATATTTATTTTTTGTTTTGCCTTCCCTACCTGCCCCTGCTTTTTTCTACATATCAAAACCTTTTATTAAAATCTATGCGGACTTTCTTGGCTGGCCAATAGTTAAAGACTTCCTCTTCCGCTGCAGGGGGCATGGGTCTATCCCTGATCAGGGAACTAAGATCCCTCTTGCCACATGTCACAGTCCCCCCAAAAATTTTTTTTCCCTGGAATCATAGCACTTTTGCGGAGAAGGCAGTGGCACCCCACGCCAGTACTCTGGCATGGAAAATCCCATGGACGGAGGAGCCTGGAAAGTTGCAGTCCATGGGGTCGCTGAGAGTCGGACTGAGCGACTTCACTTTCACTTTTCACTTTTCATGCATTGGAGAAGGAAATGGCGGCCCACTCCAGTGTTCTTGCCTGGAGAATCCCAGGGACGGAGGAGCCTGGAGGGCTGCCGTATATGGGATGGCACAGAGTCGGACACGACTGAAGTGACTTAGCAGCAGCAGCATAGCACTTTTGAACAGAAATAACTTAGAGATTTTTTTTTTTTTTTGGCCTGCTTCCCACATTTATATGTGGAAACTGTTGTGCAGAAAGAAGAAAGGAACAGTTCTAGGTCTTTGGAGCCAGAAGAATTTGGATCAGGTTCAAATCCTGGGGCAGTACTGATATGCTTTATGATACAGCTTATAAGAGCACCAGGCCTCCTGGAAGGTAGACTTTATGGGTGTGAATCCTGGTCGTACATCAGTTCAGTTCAGTCGCTCAGTCGTGTCCGACTCTCCGCGACCCCATGAATCACAGCACGCCAGGCCTCCCTATCCATCACCAACTCCCGGAGTTCACTCAAACTCATGTCCACAGAGTCGGTAATGCCATCCAGCCATCTCATTCTCGGTCGTCCCCTTCTCCTCCCGCCCCCAACCTTTCCCAGCATCAGAGTCTTTCTCAATAATTTGCCAGTTCTGTGACTTTGAGATAATTACTAAGCCTTCCTGTGCCCAGCCCCACAGGATATGTGTAATGATTGAAAGGACATGTAAAGCACTAAACATACGTCATCATTGTTAGATTTTCATTTAATATTCTTCATATTCTCCCTTGGGCTTCCATTTCAATATGGGTAAAATGGACATATTCCTATCTTTTGGGGAGTTTGGAAGGGTTAGTTATAAATAAAGCATCTAGTTTGGTAGTAGAAGTTCAGTTGATGTTGCTTAGTCGCTACGTCTTATCTAACAATTTTGTAGCCTGCCAGGCTCCTCTGTCCATGGGGTTTCCCAGCTAAGAATATTGGGGTGGGCTGTCTTTTCCTTCTTCAGGGGATCTTCCCAACCCTTTTCTTCTGCATTGACAGGTGGATTCTTTACCATTGAGCCACCAAGGAAGCTCAGATATTCAGTAAGTTGTTGTAGTAGTAATGCTGCTGCTGCTAAGTCGCTTCAGTCGTGTCCGACTATGTGCGACCCCAGAGACGGCAGCCCACCAGGCGCCACCTTCCCTGGGATTCTCCAGGCAAGAACACTGGGGTGGGTTGCCATTTCATCCTCCAATGCATGAAAGTGAAGTCGTTCAGTAGTGTCCGACTGGTAGCAACCCTATGGATTGCAGCCTATCAGTCTCCTCTGTCCATGGGATTTCCTAGGCACAAGTACTGGAGTGGTTTGCCATTGCCTTCTCCGTGTAGTAGTAATACTATTCAAGAAAAGCAAGTGCCAGAACTTTGAGCGCAACTCATACTGTTGTTGGTGCCGAGCTGTACATTTGTCTAGCCCTCTTGTATTTAATCAGTCCACTTATTTATTTATTGGAACAGGTGAATGAGTAGGGGCCATATGAACCATCACATGTATCATCTAATGATGCATTTATGACATGCTTGAAATCCTTATCATTTTTATTACATTACTGTATTTTATTTATTTTTATTTATTATGTTCTTTATATTTATAAATTCCTCACACTATTTCTATTATGGTGTGAGAAATTTTAGAATGAAACCAAATAAAAGTAATCCCAACAGATTGTTGTCTCATTGCGGATCCAGAGGTAAACAGGGAATGAAGGTGACATTATCCTAAGTCTGCTGGTGGCTACCACTGCAGTTACTGGGTTCCCCCCCCCAATATGTATCTTAAAGAACAAAGAGGGTTTTCAAATTGGAAGCAGAAACAGCTCCCGAAGAGGAACAATGATGAGGACTTTCTTGGCAGTCCACTGGATAAGACTCAGCACTTCCAATGCAGTGAGCATGGGTTCTATCACTGGTCAGGGGACTAGGATATCACATGTTATGCCACATGGCAAAAAAAAAAAAAAAAAAGATAAAACAAAAAATTCAAACATTAATATAAGCAAAGAAAAGCCCAAATCAAAATGTCAAAAGATAATGTGCAATAGATGTAAAGTGCTGTGACAGACTTCCTTGAAAGGAAGGAAGAGATGGGCAAAGAGTGGATATATAGACAGAATAATATACATGAAAGTGCGCATGACTTTCAGCTTTTGATGTGAGCCAGTATGTTGTGGTCTCCTCTGTATTCAGCGAGGTGCCAAGTGCTGGAGGTTACAGAAGAAGTATCAAAGTTGTTCTAAATCAGGGTGCCTTTGGTAAAGCTTCTCTGTAATGTCAGTACCTGAAATCTTGTCCATTTCAGGCTCTTTCAGTATCTGCTTTCTAAAGGGTTTATTTTTTTCCTTCTCATACATTAACTTGAACTTTATTCTTTAAAAATTAATTGGTACTCATAGATTCTATTTTGTCTTGTTTTAAGTCCATCCTAAAAAAGATCAGTCCTGAGTGTTCATTGGAAGGTCTGATGTTGAAGCTGAAACTCCGATACTTTGGCCACCTGATGCAAAGAGCTGACTTATTTGAAAAGACCCTGATGCTGGGAAAGATTGAGGGCAGGAGGAGAAGGGGACGACAGAGGGTGAGATGGTTGGATGGCATCACCGACTCAATGGACATGAGTTTGGGTAAACTCGGGGAGTTGGTGATGGACAGGGAGGCATGGCATGCCACAGTCCATAGGACACGACTGAGCAACTGAACTAAACTGAACTAAGTCTTGTTTGATCACCTAAAAATAGAAATACATGGAAAAATCCTGAAGGAAACCAAGACTATATGTTTTTTTTTTCTTCTAACCTACAAAGGATCATCATATTTTATAACAAATGTGGTGAAGCTAAAACTTAAATCGTGGGATAATGCTCCTATCTGTCCCTCCAAGCTCACTGAGACCACGTTCCCCTGGAGCACACATGGCCTTTCATCTGACCTGGAGGCTTCTGTGCTTGTCTAGCCTAGAAATCTCTTCCTCAGGTTCCTGGCTAGGCCAGCTCTTTCTCACTCTTCAAGGCTTAGTATAAATCTCATCTTCCACAGAAGTTCCTGAATACCATCCTATAAGCACATCACCCTTCCCCAAGGAATACCCAGTGTTTATTTAATTATTAAGGTGACCCTGGCACCAGAGGGTAGTCACTATTTGGCTTGAGCCAATCAGCACATTCATTCCTCTCAACCACAGTCATTGGTTCAGGGGTAGGTACATGACCTATTCAGTCCAACCAGGTGACTCTCAGTACCATCACTTAGAAAGTAGAGATGGGGGGACTTCCCTGGTGGTCTGGTGGCTAAGACTCCATACTCCCAGTGCAGGGGGCTGGAATTTGATACCTGTTTGGGGACCTGGATTCTGCATGCCAAAAATAAGAGTGTGCATGCCACAACCAAAGATTCCACATGCTGCAACCAAGACCCAGCACAGCCAAATAAGTAATCTTTAAAGAAGAAAGATCGGAGAAGGCAATGGCAAGCCACTCCAGTACTCTTGCCTAGAAAATCCCATGGATGGAGGAGCCTGGTAGGCTGCAGTCCGTGGGGTCGCTAAGGGTTGGACGCGACTGAGCGACTTCACTTTCACTTTTCACTTTCACACATTGGAGAAGGAAATGGCAACCCACTCCAGTGTTCTTGCCTAGAGAATCCCAGGGATGGGGGAGCCTGGTGGGCTTCCGTCTATGGGGTCACACAGAGTCGGACATGATTGAAGTGACTCAGCAGCAGCAGCAGCAGCAAAGAAGAAAGATAGTAGGGATGAGAGCCTTACCTCTCTGCCCCATCCATCTTTGTGCCCTCCACCTCCTCCTCTTTCCTCCAGGCACGATCTTGTGAGGTTATGACATCACAGTGATGTTACCATCCTCCAAAGGAAGCTGCAATGTGGAGTTGGATAGACATTGGAACCAGGGGCCTAAGCCAACCCCAAAACCTACCCCACCTCTGCTGTGAAATTCCATGAACTATACATTTCCTTACAGTTTAAGTCAGCTTGAATTGGGAGTTTGTTGCCTGCTGACAGGCTTTTCTGGTGGCTCAGATGGTAAAGAATCCACCTGCAATGTAGGAGACCCAGGTTCAATCCCTGGGTCAGGAAGATCCCCTGGAGAAGAGAATGGCAACCCACTCCAGTATTCTTGCATGAAGAATCCCATGGACAGAGGAGCCTGGTGGGCCACAGTCCATGGGGTTGCAAGGAATCAGACGTGAATGAGCAACTAACACTTTATCTGCTGACAAAAATACCCTAATCTCCTCTGCAAGGGAGGGGTTCCTTGGCTGTATTACCTGCAGTGTCTCCTGGTTACCCAGTTACCCTCGATTGTTAATCCATTTATTTCCTTTCCAGTGTGCACCACAAGCTGCAATTATCTTGCTTATTCATTTATTCATTAACTTATTTTTTTCTTTTTCAATTGTATGGCTCAGAAAGTCAGTGACCTTGTTTCTCTTATAAACTTATTAGGGAAAAGGGATATGTATCAGCTTTCCTGTAACACAGGCTTTTTTCAACTGTTGACATATTAGACCAGATAATTCTTGGGTGGATGTGTGTGTGTGTGTGTGTGTGTGTGTGCATGCATGTGTGTGTGGAGTGTGTCCTGTGCATTATAGGATGTTTAGGAGCATCCTCGGAGAAGGCAATGGCAAGCCACTCCAGTACTATTGCCTAGAAAATCCCATGGATGGAGGAGCCTGGTAGGCTGCAGTCCATGGGGTCACTAAGGGTCGGACATGACTGAGCGACTTCACTTTTCACTTTCACACATTGGAGAAGGAAATGGCAACCCACTCCCGTGTTCTTGCCTGGAGAATCCCAGGGATGGGGGAGCCTGGTGGGCTTCCGTCTATGGGGTCACACAGAGTCGGACACGACTGAAGTGACTTAGCAGCAGCAGCAGCAGGAGCATCCTAGGCCTCTACCCAGTAGATACCAGTAGTAGCAACTCTTGCCCCACCCCACCCCAAACCGTCCCTGATTAAGACCCGCAGCCGTAAAATTTTATTTAGCTTCATTGGTACAAAAAGGACATAGTCATTTTTTAAAATATTTATTTTATTTGGCTGCACCTGGTCTTAGTTGCAGCATGCAGGATCTTCTGGTTGTGGCATGCAGACTCTTAGCTGCAGCGTGTGGGACTGAGTTCCCTGATCTAGTTCCCTGACCCCAGGGATGGAACCTGGGCCTCTGGGAAGCGCAGTCTTAGCCACTGGACCACCAGGGAAATCCCCAAAAGGCATAGCCTTAGGACATGCTTTTGAGAGAAAACAAACTAATGTTTGATTTCTGAACCACAGAGACTAAGAGATGGGAAGAATGATGACCTCGTTATGAATGAAACAGGCAACGTCAGCTTATATTTGGTTCAGTAGATGAGGAGGGGTAGGCTGCCCCCCATTTAGCTACAGGACATGCTGGTTGTTGTGAAAACATGACCTGTTCACTCCAAGGAGTTCATTTTGACTGCGATTGAGAAGTATTTTTGTGATTATAAATTATTTCCCTCAGGCAAGTATGTATAACTCACCACCTTTCCTTTCTTTAGTTTTTCCTTGCTTGTGAAGTAATAATTTGAATGCCTGCACACTTGCTGAAAATTATTAAATAATCATTTCTGATTACCTTAACCATTCTACTTTACTAGAAAAAAGAAAGAAATTTTGTGTCTGAATAACCAGGATCATTGCTGCCTTACATACCATTCTCATTTTTCACCCTGAAAACTAAATTCACATGCCATAAATAGATCCCTTTTTCTCTTTCCTTTATTTCTTCAACACGTGGGAGAAAAAGCGAAGGAAGAAAGAGGAGCCTGTGTCTGCTCTGTTCTGAACTATAAAGGGGTCAAGCCTTATACTTAAAGATGAGTCATTTCAGAACAGACTATTTGGATTTGCCCTGTTGAAAGGAAGCACCTTCCTTTCAACAAGAAAATAACCACCAAAATGTTGGTGGTGTTTTTCTTTTTTTTTTTTAATCAGATAAATTCTGAAACCAGGATATTTCTGAGCTCCAGAGATGTTAGCATTTATGATGGATGCCATCAGTGGATGGCAGTTAAGTTCTTAAACCCAAGGGTGTATTCAGTTCCTCCCAATGAATTAATAATCCACTCAGGAGGGTGGGAGTGGTAAAGTGAATAGCATTTTTCAGGATTTGTTTTTATCAGTCATGTCGAGCTATTCTTACCTCATTTGTACCACATGAAATGAGATCCCTCCTTCAAGACACTTTGAGAGAGCTGGCCACCTGATGGCAAAGTGAAATCTTGGCAAGAATGGATAGAATCACTAACAGTCAGTTGTCTCATGGTGGAAAACTAGAAAAATGTGGAAGAGAGAGAACTAAGGGTCATGCAAATTAAAATTACTTTGTGTGCAATGCTTAGTCACTCAGTTCAAGGGATCTTCCCAACCCAGGGATTGAACCCAGGTCTCCCGAATTGTAGGCAGATTCTTTACCAGATGAGCTACCAGGGAAGTCCTTTAATTCCCTTTTAATTACAAAGCATAAAAAGCAAAAAGGGTATTTCTTGCAATGCCAGTGTTTGTTTAGTTATTAACAACTAAACCCTGGCACCGGAGGGTGGTTACTATTTGGCTTGAGTCAATCAGCACATTCATTCCCCTTGACTATAGTTATTGGTCAAGCACACCAGGCTTCCCTGTCCCTCACTATCTCCTGGAGTTTGCTCAGACTCATGTCCATTGAGTTGGTGAGGCTATCTAACCATTTCATCATCTGTCATCCCCTTCTCCTCCTGCCCTTGATCTTTCCCAGCATCAGGGTCTTTTCCAGTGAGTCGGTTCTTCGCATCAGGTGGCCAAAGTATTGGAGTTTCAGCTTCAGCATCAGTCCCTCCAATGAATATTCAGGGTTGATTTCCTTTTGGATTGGCTGGTTTGATCTCTTTGCTGTCCAAGTGACTCTTGAGAGTCTTCTCCAACACCACAGTTTGATAGCATCAATTCTTCAGCACTCAGCCTTCTTTATAGTACAACTCACACATCTATACATGACAACTGGAAAAACCATAGCTTTGACTGGATGGATCTTTGTCGGCAAAATAATGTCTCTACTTTTTAATATGCTGTCTAGGTTGGTCATAGCTTTTCTTCCAAGGAGCAAGCGTCTTTTAATTTCACAGCTGCAGTCACTGTCTGCAGTGATTTTGGAGCCCAAGAAAACAAAGTCTGTCATGGTTTTCATTTTTTCCCCATCCATTTACCATGAAGTGATGGGAGTGGATGCCACAATCTTAGTTTTTTTGAATGTTGAGTTTTAAGCCAGCTTTTTCACCCTCCTCTTTCATCCTCATCAAGAGGCTCTTTAGAATGATGAGGCACTCCAAAATTATTGCACCTTCCTTCTGGCTGCTTTCTCCATCAGCAAGTGCAAGGTTTAAGGTATGTTCAGGGGAGCGAATGCTTCCAACCTCCTGGAAAGGGGAAAACACAGTATTGCCCTTAGGAAGCTGGTAGTGCTGACTAAGAACCCTGAAACCAGCTATTTAAATTGTGAAATGTCAAGTCCGTTTTTCCTGAAGAAGTTTGTAAATTGTTATTTTTTTTTTCTTTCCTTTCTTTTTCTTCTTCTTTTTTGGGAGGAGCCTCACCACAAGCCTTGCAGAATCTTGATTCCCCGATCAAGCACTGAACCTGGCAGTGAAAGCACCACCTAGATTGCTGGGGAATTCCCTGTAAACTGTTATTTTTCATTTAAACAAAAAATAAGGACACTCCACAAATACGTTATTGCACTTTGTTTTATGCTTGCGAAATGTCTCTTCTGAGGAGTTCACAGTTTATCAACTCTTTTCATTTTTTGACAGCATGAATTCTTCCCCTTTGTCAATTAAAGAAAGGCATTCGTCATCCAGCTCTACAGGGATTCAGTCATTAACCACTGCAGTTGCTGACCTTCAGTACACCTTGAAAGTTCAGGATAGAGATCAGGATGAAGCCCTCTGTGCTCTGGGAGAACTGGCAGAACAGGCCTTATGCATAGATATTTTCAGGAGAAAATTTCACGAACCCAATTTCTTGCATCTTCTCATACTTAGAAAAGCACTAAAATCATTAAGGTATCTGTGCCTTGTGACTAGCAGTAACCTTCTATCTACCGAGATATGTGCTTAGTTGCACCTCCCCCTTCTTGAAAATGACATGTGTGCTTGAAACAGAGTAGGGCCCTATGGTTCTCCCCACCCTTCCCATGACTTCAGCCAATCTTTTGTGTGTAGATAAACTTTAGCCAAAGAATAACCTTAGTCAGAGAAGTGAGAAAATGCAAAAAAAAAAGGAAAACATTCCAACAAGATTAAATAATAAGAGTTTAGTCATTAAGCATAGTCAAGGACTTTCGTCCCTCCTAAGGGCCACAGATAATATTCTGAGCCATGTCCTGTGAACTGTCTTATAGATACTGAAACCCCCATCAGGCAGAGAAATTAACTACATGATGACAAGACTGTGGACGTGACATAAGCTGCCACTATTCTGAGAATAGGCCTCAAAGAGATGGGAACAAATCAACCCTGGAACTAAAGGCTAACTCTACTGAAAATAGGATGCTGCTGCTCAGGCCACCGATGACTGATTTCAAGACGACTGTCAGAGCTGACTGTACTGTTTCTGCATGCAGCCACCTCCCTCCACCTATAAAAGTTCTTGCCCGGGTTGTCAATGGGAGGGATCAGCCTTTGGATGGAGTCCACAGTCTCCACTGGTTATAGGCCTCCAAACTAAAACAAACTTTCCTTTTCACCAGCCTGGCCTCCTTGTTGGCTTTTGAGTGGTGAGTAGCCGGCCCCCCACTTTTGGTAACATGCTGAGCGCCCCCCACCCCCTTTACCGATTGGGAGCTGTTCCTCAGAGCCCTCTGAGAGGGTGGTTCCTGGGCTGTATTGTCCTCAGGAAGCCCCCAAATAAAACTGAAACTCACAGCTCTCAGGTTATGCGTCTTTATTTCAGTTGACACCTTTGTCTCTGAAAGGAGGGAACAGAGGCAGCCCAAGGCAAAAAGGAAAGTCTGTCTTTAGCTCCTGACTCCTGCCTTTCTAAACCTCTCTCTAGCCTCCTCACCTGCTATGGGTTGTATCTCCTAACTGTCCTGGAATGTAGGTCCCTGACCACCTGTGTCAAGGTTCTCAAGTCCTGTATACATGTCCTGTTCCTGTCTGGTTTCTTCTTGGCCTTACAAGGGCTTGAGGGGCCAAACCAGCAAAAGCCAACCCCTGTCCCATCTTACATCATCAGCTATTAAAAAAAGTGGCCCCTCTCTCCTAGAACAAATCACAGCAGACCGTTTCCCCTGCCTCCAGACCTGCACTGGCTCTGTTTCCTCTTCCAATGATGACGTCACCTCCTGAGGAGAAATAAGACAAATCTCGGCTTATTACCACTGGGGCAGAGATGAAAGAAAGGACATTTTTGTTTCTCGAGAGTAAAGAAGCCCCAGCCTTACTACTGTGACCTATGACATGTCCTTGAGGATGGTGTTTGTCCTTGAACAGAATCAGAACTCTTCCTTGGGCAGAGTAAAATGTGTCTATGCATAATGAAATGAGGGGATGCTTGGCTGTGAAGTGGGAGAGGGGACTCCAATACTGAGGACTCCTGGGCTATTTCCAAGAAGCGTTCCATGTACCTTGTTGACTTTTTTTTTCTTCTCCTTTTTTCAAATTTCATTTTTAATTGGAGGACAATTACTTTACCCTTGTTGACTTTTTTCAATAAGATTGGGGCTCTGGGACAGTCATCACGATGCAGTAAAACTGATATGGTCAGACCTTTGTGCTTTAAATATGTCTTTACAAGTTACATAATGAAAATGCCTGCTAGTATGTAATCTGACAAGTGTTTTCTCCTAACTAGTTGACTCTGCAGTCTTAGCTTCACCTACAGTGGATAAATACCTTCCTCCTGCAAGGCCTTCACTTCCACTTTGGACTGGAGAGGTGGGGATGAAAGGCCTGAGGCCTTCCTGCTCTCAATAAGCTAAAGTAGAAGAAGCTCTTAGAACAAGGTCCAGAGTCTGGCCAGCTGCACTATGGATTCGGTGTTAAGGTGAGGCCTTTCAAGAAAAGACTCTAGGCCCTGTGTCTAAAGTCCTTCTTTGAGATTGGAATGAAAACTGACCTTTTCCAGTACTGTTGCCACTGCTGAGTTTTCCAAATTTGCCGGCATATTGAGTACAGCACTTTCACAGCATCATCTTTTAGGATTTGAATAGCTCAGCTGGAATTCCATCACCTCCACTTTGTTCCATCACCTCCAGCTTCGTTCGCAGTGATGCTTCCTAAGGCCCACTTGACTTCTCATTCCAGGATGTCTGGCTCTAGGTGAGTGATCACACAGTGTTGATTATCTGGGTAAAGAAGATCTTTTCTGTATAGTTCTTCTGTGTCTTCTTGCCACCTCTTCTTAGTATCTTCTGCTTCTATTAGGTCCTTAACTTTTCTGTCCTTTATTGTGCCCATCTTTGCATGAAATGTCCCCTAGGTATCTCTAATTTTCTTGAAGAGATCTCTAGTCTTTCCCATTCTATTGTTTTCCTCTATTTCTTTGCATTGATCACTGTGAAAGGCTTTCATATCACTCCTTGCTATTCTCTGTAGCTCTGCATTTAGATGGGTATATCTTTCTTTCTCTCCTTTGCCTTTCACTTATCTTCTTTTCTCAGCTATTTGTAAGGCCTCCTCAGACAACCATTTCGCCTTTTTGCATTTCTAAGGTCAGATGAATCTGGGGTAAGAACTGACATTTACAACCTCTCATGGGCAAATTACTTAACCTCTGTGAAATCATACCTGAAATGTGGCTAGGAAACCTACCACATCGTGGTTGCAAGGAGACCGATTAAGTAATACAACATAAGTAAAGTGCCTGCCAGCAAGGGGAGCATGCTGAACTGCAGCTGTGGCTGTTATTGCCTTAATGACCTAACCTCCTGTCACCTAAGACACATCCTCGCTTCCTGCCTCTCAGAATCCTGCCCCAGCACAACATGCAACAACATGTAGTTTCCCTACCCTCATCTTTCACAGGGTGCTGCCTCTGTGGCATCGCTGCTTAGACAATCAACTGTCAGGGATTTGTGCACAAAGTACTGCCTCTGGGGATGAGGAGTGAGACCACACACCCCAAGGCCAAGCAACCCAGTCCTCCTGGACATCATGGGAGAGGATCAAAGACTAGCAAAAAGCCCCCGACATCACAATAGGGTTCTTACAATTTTAACAAATAAGCAAATGTTCAAATTTTATTTTGCCTTGTGGTACACAAACCTGCTCATTTCTTCCTGACAACAGTTATAACAAACAGCAGTAAAATGAGCCTGAAATGGATATGAACTCATTTTGCTGGAAATAGGTGATGACCTGGTCCCATGTTTGATTTGCCAACCTTGGGACCTCCCCAATCACGTGGTGTGAAGACAAGGTATTAGTCCAGCCGCCTTGAAGTTCAGGTCAGCGAGCACAGAGGAAGAGGGTGCAGATGAAGGGATCAGATGCTCCGCGGGTTAACAGGGGTGCTAAATGATGGGCTGAGATGCTCAGCACAGATCCATCTCTTCCAGGAACCAGGATTCCAACTGCCATACACTTTAATTCCTTTGTTACACCCTAGAAAATATGCCTACAATGTAATGCATGCTTATATATATATATATATGTATGTATGTATTTTCAGAGTGAGAGAAAATAGAAAAAATAAGAGATTTTTGACTAAGGAAAAAAAAATTCACAGATTTCAAAAAGTTCGATAGATCTGTGTTAATATCTTCACAGATAATTCAAAATCAGAGAACCAGATTTTAGCAGGGAGTTTTAAATGCCTCCTTTCTGCTGTTGAGAGATTCTTAAGAATATTCTGAATGTCGTAGATTTTAATTTTGTCAGTGTCCTGGAAAGATTTTCTTTTTAAAACATTTAATTCTATTACATTTCTCTTAAAGCCCCTTCCCCACTGTTATTTTTTAAACACATTACATTTCTGCTTCACAGGTCACTACAGTGATACTGAAACATTTTCTAAAGGACTATTACAGCACCATGAACTGGAAATGTAGACATTCATCCATTCATCCAATAAATATCTGTGGAATTCCTTCCACGTAAAGCCATTGTGGAAGACTGCTAACAGTTGATTCAAAGATCATCATCAACAAAAAATAGGTAGGTTTGCCTACCTGCTGGGGCAAGGGATGCAGGGAGGAATAAGTGAAAGGCTACAGGAAGTACAGGTGAAAACAAGGACTTAGGGACCGGAAAGAGACCTATGCTCAAACCTCAGTCTTCCTGTGTGACCCCAGGAAGCAGTGTGAGCTCTCTGATCCTCAGTATCTTCATCTTCAGAATGTGGATCCACCATCATTCATACAACGAACATGTCCACTTTGTGCTAGGTACCGGTCCTTGTTAAATTCGCTTACTCATGCTCTCTTGTTAACTGCTGACCCCAGCGCTCCAAGACAGCTGGCCACGAGCTCCTCAACAAATGCTAATTTATGTTCTCCTGTCCGTCTCACCTATATATTCATTTAATAAACTTTGAACCAAGCCCTGTGCTAGGAAGCCCTTGGTTTAAAGAAAAAAGAGATAAAGGCCACACCTCAAGCTTCCCAATCGAGTTGGAGACACAATACATAAACCCATAAACCCATAAATCATCCAGTAATCATTGTAATGAGAGCACTGTTCATGGAATGTTATTGGGAATAGAAGTGAGGCACCTAACTTGGCCCGGGGCAAGGGTGTGGGGGCGGGGAGGAAGCAGGTGACCCCTGAGGCGAGGTGAGGAGGCTGGAGGAAGGATCCTCCCTGTTTCTGCCAAATATGGAAGAACCAATACTTGTGAGGACTAGCAGGTTGCTGCTTCTGAAATAAGGAAGGAATAACAATGATGTAAAACTACAAGCATATCACAGTGACATATACTGAGTGTTTCCAGACTGTCTCTGAGTACGAAACTGCAAGAGTTCCAAGGAATAGCAATGGCTCTTCAGGAAATGGATCTGACCAAAAAAACCCATACGGTCAGACGTTTGTGCTTTTAATTAATTAATTTCTGGCCGCTCAGCATGTAGGGTCTTAGTTCCCTGCTGCTGCTGCTGCTGCTGCTGCTAAGTCACTTCAGTCGTGTCCGACTCTGTGTGACCCCATAGACGGAATCCCACCAGGCTCCCCCTCCCCTGGGATTCTCCAGGCAAGAACACTGGAGTGGGTTGCCACTTCCTTCTCCAATGTGTGAAAGTGAAAAGTGAAAGTGAAGTCTCTCAGTCGTGTCCGACCCTTAGCGACCCCATGGACTGCAACCTACCAGGCTCCTCCATCCATGGGATTTTCCAGGCAAGAGTACTGGAGTGGCTTGCCATTGCCGTCTCCGTTAGTTCCCTGACCAGGGATCAAACCGGTGTCCCTTGCAGTGGAAGCACAGAGTCTTAAGCACTGGGTGGCCAGGGAAGTTCTTTTGTGTTTTTAAACATGTCCTCACAAGTTACATAATGAAAATACCTATCAACTTGACTTTTTTTTTTTTTAATCCTTCACGTTCTTATTCAGAGTGACCTGGATGAGCTCAGTTCACCTGGCTTTTAGAAGCATGATAGAGTCACGTGGTTGGCAAAAGCTTCTAAAGTTATCAAAACGGCGCTTGTGTCCTGACTGCTTCTGGAGGAGGTGGCCCACTACTCTCCTGACCTGGCCAGTCACTATACCCCAACCCAAACCCAGTGCCCACCCCAAATGGGACCAGTGAGTGGAATTCGACAGGCTCACAGCAGACACAGCATGGCCGCATCTGGGAGAGCAGGTGAGACATGAAAAAAAAACCTCTGTCGAAGCGTGTGCATTAAGAGCAAACCCAAGTATATCTGAGACTAGAGGAGTGGGAGTCAAAGTGTAAATAAACTGTAGAAATGAGGATGCTTATGCAGAGAGTAGAAATCCTAGAAGTGTGAATTTATTCTCTTTGCCACCCAGGGGAGCCAGAGATTCATGAAAATCTTACACAGAGCTGCCTAAATTAAGAGCCAGGGACTAAAAATGCACTATTTCAGTTTGGGCTTTTGCAATTGTAGGCAATGAAAAAACAACTAACCGACAACAAAAAAGGAGAATTGATTGATTCACATAACTTAGAAGTTTTGACTGTGTCTGGTTTGGTCTCTCAGCCAGACCCAGGGGCTCTGGTGGGCTCGTCACGGCTTGCCACATCTTCTCTGTCTGTCTCCCAGCTGAGCTTTGCCCCGTGAGGCTTTCCTGCCATCCTGGGCCTTCCTCACTTGGGAGCAAAGCCAGGCCCAGCTCCAGGGGGAGCCAGTACGTACTCCTAGGAGAAGGAGAGAGGTGGGTGTTTTCCAGATAACCTCCAAGGTCCCGCTGAGATAGGTATTTTGTATTTCAACCTCGTTTTACAAACAAGTCTCAGCTGGATTAAGTAATTCTCTGAACTGTTAAGTGATTAAGTGGTGGCATGCATGCTCAGTGGTTCTGTCATGTCCAACTCTTTGCAATCCTGTGGACTATAGCCCACCAGGCTCCTCTGTCCATGGAATTTTCCAGGCAAGAATACTAGAGTGGATTGCCATTTCCTCCTCCAGGGGTGGAGGGAGGGAGAGGGAGGGGGTGGGCGTGGACACAGGAGGGTGTGAGGAGCCTTTAAGTAATTCCTCCCTCTCTTCAAGCACAGCCTAAGTCATAAAACCTTCTGTAGAGGTAAGTCCCAAAGAATGGAACAGAGTTTTCATTCCATGGGAGGCACAAGTTATTATCTGGTGTAGAGCAGTTTGTGGGGATGCACTGGGCGAGGCGAGGCTTCAGGAGTGTGGACGGGACAGCTTGCCTGTCGAAGCCCACATGGAGCAGAGTCCAGCTTTCTGCTGGGGAAGTGGGGCAGAGGTGGTGGTGGGGCGGTCCAGAGGCTACTGTCAGACGCTGAGGCTGACCCAGGAGGCTCTCCTACCTTCTGGGGACTCACAGCCTGCAGACGCTCATCTCCCTGTTAGTTGGGACCAAGTTGCTATATCTTGTGGGGGTTGGGGGAAGGGCTGCCTTGAGTCCAGTAGAGGTGGGAACAGCCAACCAAGATGACTTTCAAGCCAGTGAGGGCAGGGACTTACCCATGGTCCCCGTGGGTGGGTGGGGGGCACAGTTTCGATCCCTGGTCAGGGAACTAAGCTCCCCCATGCCCTGTGGCAAAAAAAAAAAAAAAAAAGTCAGTGGGTCAGAGGAGAGGACTGACTGGAAGAACTGGAATTAACTGTGTATAGAGTGAACGGGAGAAGGCAATGGCACCCCACTCCAGTACTCTTGCCTGGAAAATCCCATGGACGGAGGAGCCTAGTAGGCTGCAGTCCATGGGGTTGCTAAGAGTCAGACACACCTGAGCGGCTTCCCTTTCACTATTCACTGTCATGCATTGGAGAAGGAAATGGCAACCCACTCCAGTGTTCTTGCCTGGAGAATCCCAGGGACGGGGGAGCCTGCTGGGCTTCCGTCTATGGGGTCCCACAGAATCGGACAAGACTGTAGTGACTTAGCAGCAGCAGCAGAGTGACTCAACGGGGATCTAGAGGTCTCTAGAAAGCAAGGATTTTTTTTCATAAGAAAAGCTGGCATTCTAACTTCTCCTTGAAAGGGGGAGAATGTTCAGGAGGACAGGTGTTGTCATTCTTCAGTCACTCAGTTGTGTCCAACTCTTTGTGACCCTATGGACTGCCAGGCTTCCCTGTTCTTCACTATGTCCCAGAGTTTGCTCAAACTTACATTCGTTGAGTCGGTGATGCCATCCAACCCTCTCATCCTCTGTCGTCCTCTTTTCTTCCTGCTCTCAATCGGTCTTTTCCAGTGAGTCAGCTCTTCATATCAGGTGGCCAAAGTATTGGAGCTTCAGCATCAGTCCTTCCCAATGAATAGTCAGGATTGATTTCCTTTAGGATTGACTGGTTTGACAGTTCAGTTCAGTCGCTCAGTCGTTTCCGACTCTCCACGACCCCATGAATCATAGCACGCCAGGCCTCCCTGTCCATCACCAACTCCCGGAGTACACTCAAACTCATGTCCATAGAGTCAGTGATGCCATCCAGCCATCTCATTCTCTGTCGTCCCCTTCTCCTGCCCCCAATCCCTCCCAGCATCAGAGTCTTTTCCAGTGAGTCAACTCTTCGCATGAGATGGCGGAAGTGTTGGAGTTTCAGCTTTAGCATCAGTACTTCCAATGAATACCCAGGGCTGATCTCCTTTACAATGGACTGGTTGGATCTCCTTGCAGTCCAAGGGACTCTCAAGAGTCTTCTCCAACACCACAGTTCAAAAGCATCAATTCTTCAGCAATCAGCTTTCTTCACAGTCCAACTCTCACATCCATACATGACCACTGGAAAAACCTTAGCCTTGACTAGACGGACCTTTGTTGGCAAAGTAATGTTTCTGCTTTTTAATAGACTATCTAGGTTGGTCATAACTTTCCTTCCAAGGAGTAAGCGTCTTTTAATTTCCTGGCTGCAATCAGCATCTGCAGTGATTTTGGAGCCCAAAAAAATAAAGTCTGACACTGTTTCCACTGTTTCCCCATCTATTTCCCAAGAAGTGATGGGACCAGATGCCATGATCTTTGTTTTCGGAATGTTGAGCTTCAAGCCAGCTTTTTCACTCTCCTCTTTCACTTTCCTCAAGAGGCTTTTTAGTTCCTCTTCACTTTCTGCCAGTTTGACAGTAGGTAATGGCAAATGAGGGAACGTCCAGCGCACAGGTGACTTGGAGACAGATGAAAACTTGAAGCCAGGCCTGGCTCTTGAAAATTTAATCTATCTGTGACTTGATTCTAGTTATTGTAAGAGCACAGCCCAAGTCTTACAGTAATTGGTTTTGTGCTTCTGGGGCATCTTTGGTTTCTTTTGATTTTACCTAAGAAAAGGAAATGGTAACCCACTCCAGTATTCTTGCCTGGAGAATCCCATGGATGGAGAAGCCTGGTAGGCTACAGTCCACGGGGTCGCAAAGAGTCGGACACGACTGAGCGACAGAACAGAACAGAAGAATTATAAAATATTATAAATTTTAGTTATGAAAAAGAAGGAAAGAAAAAAAGACTGGGACTTCCCTGGTGGTCCAGTGGTTATACTCTGTGCTTCCACAATGGGAGGTGCAGGTTCAATCGCTGGTTGGCAAACCATGATCCTTCATGCTGTGTGATGCGGCCAAAAATTGAAAAAAAGAAAAGAACAATGAAGCACACGAGACTTTTGTGAGTTGTGTTTGGGTTGGTAATATTTGGGATATCCAGCATTCCCAGGTCCCATCCTGCCTTAGTCACTCAGTTTCTGCAGATAAAAGGTCAGGTGGAGGGGACCCCATTACTATGAGGCTCTCGCTTTAAACTCCTGTATAGAAATCTATCGGTGGTGGGGGAGACCCTTTTACTTCAGCCAGCAGCAGACCTGAGGGGCGGCCTCGCTTTCCCCCCAGCCTCGATCCACACAGATTTGCCGCTCCGCTACTCATTCCACAAACATTCTTTGGGTGTCTCCTACATGCCAGGCACTCTTCTAGGCACTGGGTCCTCATCAGTAAAGGACACACAAAAATTCTTACCCTCATGGAACTTACAGCCTAGGATAAGAAGACTGACCAAAAAAAATGACAGCCTGGGGTAAGCACCGTGAAGAAAACGGAAGCAGAGTGAGGAGGGCACAGGTGGTACGAGGATGTGTGTGTGTGCGTGTGTGTGTGTGTTTCTGTGCGTGTGTGTGTGCGTATGTCTGTGTGTGTGTGAGTGCATGTGTGTGTGCGTGTGTGCATGTGTGTGTGTGCGTGTGTGCATGCGTGTGTGTGTGTGCGCGCGCGTGTGCGTGCGTGTGTGCGCGTGTGCACGTGTGTGGGCACTCCTACTTTAAATAGGGTGGTAACACGTGAGCAGAGGCCTGAAGGAAGGAGGGAGTGACATACAAATATGTAAAGAAAGGATTCTGAGCAGAGGAACAGTACACGCAGAGGTCCCGGGGTGGAAGCCTGGTTCGCATGTTGAAAGCAGAGCAAGAAGGCTAGTGTCCCTGAATGGAGTGGCCAGGGCAACAGTGACAAGTGAGGGGGTCTGAGAGGTATTAGGTGGGTTTATGTATGATTGTCAGAGTCCTCATGGGCTACAAGATGATCTATTATTTGCCCCTGAGGGATGTGTAAAGCCACTGGAGAGTTTGAGAAGTGACAGGAGACTCAGGACTCTCAAAGGACCACTCTAGGTGCAGCCAGACCAGCGTTGTGCAATAGAAATACAACATAAGCCACAAAATGCGAGATATCTGTCATTTAAATTTTTCCTGGTAGCCATGGTAACAAGTAAAAGAAATAGGTGGAAATAGTTTAATGTATGTAACTTAATATATCTAAATTATTAAGAGTACAAGCTGTGATCACTATAAAATTACTGTTGAGGTTGTTAACATTTTTTACATACTAAATCATCAAAATCTGGTGTGTGTTTCACTCTTACAGCATTTCTTCGAAATAGTCACACTTAAAATGCTTAATAGTCCTTTCTGGCTTGTGGTTCAGTTCAGTTCAGTCACTCATTCGTGTCTGACTCTCTGCGACCCCATGAATCACAGCACGCCAGGCCTCCCTGTCCATCACCAACTCCCCGAGTTCACTCAAATTCATGTCCATCGAGTCGGTGATGCCATCCAGCCATCTCATTTTCTGTCGTCCCCTTCTTTTCCTGCCCCCAATCCCTCCCAGCATCAGAGTCTTTTCCAGTGAGTCAACTCGTCGCATGAGGTGGCCAAAGTATTGCAGTTTCAGCTTTAGCATCAGTCCTTCCAATGAACACCCAGGATCGATCTCCCTTAGAATGGACTGGTTGGATCTCCTTGCAGTCCAAGAGACTCTCAAGAGTCTTCTCCAGCACCACAGCTCAAAAGCATCAATTCTTTGGCGATCAGCTTTCTTCACAGTCCAACTCTCACATCCAACATAGCCAAAATTTGGTCTCTGTACCCTCCTACCCCCCGTTCCAAATTGAATTTTGAAACAGAGTTTTGGGGAGAAGTAGAAAAGAGTAGCTTTATTGCTTTGCCAGGCAAAAGGGGCCACAACAGGATAATGCCCTCAAAGCTGTGTCCCAAACCTGCAGGGGGCAGTGAGGAGTTTTATAGTAATGGTTCAAGGAGGGCGTGATCAGCTCGTGGGCATTCTTCTGATTGGTTGGTAGTGAGGTGATGGGACTGTGTGTGAGCTCAGTCGTGTCTGACCCTTTGCAACGCCATGAACTGTAGCCCACCAGGCTCCTCTGTCCATGGGATTCTCCAGGAAAGAATACTGGAGGGGGTTGTCGTTCCCTTCTCCATGGGTAATGGGAGTCAGCATCATCAGGCTTCCGGTTCCAACCTGTTTGGGGTCTGCATGCTGGTGGGCAAAATACAGGTAACTTCTCCCACCTAGCAGGGTGTTTCTGTATCTGCAAAACAGCTCAAAGATACTGTTCCATGTGTCCCTTGAGAGGGAACCAGGACCCCCTCCCTTCCTTGATTAGCACCTGTTTGAACCCATCTGTTGGAACTCAGGGAAGGTCCTGGAGGCTGAATGAAGACAGTTCTTGCAGTGGTGCAAATAAGAGAGAAGGGTGAATAAAGATGAGGCTGAGGGCATAAACACCCCAGGGAGGAGAAATCTAGAGAAATCATGGCTGCTCCCTAGCGCAGAGGGTAGAAGTTGACCAATCTTCCACCCCTGCTCCCCACAGGGAGGAGGAACTTTACTGGGAATAACTCCGGGTCTGACACAAAACACTACATTGCTACTGCTGCTGCTAAGTCACTTCAGTCGTGTCTGACTCTGTGTGACCCCATAGACGGCAGCCCACCAGGCTCCCCAGTCCCTGGGATTCTCCAGGCAAGAACACGGGAGTGGGTTGCCATTTCCTTCTCCAATGTGTGAAAGTGAAAAGTGAAAGTGAAGTCGCTCAGTCGTGTCTGACCTTTAGTGACCCCACGGACTGCAGCCTACCAGGCTCCTCCACCCATGGGATTTTCTAGGCAAGAGTACTGGAGTGGCTTAAGAGTCCAAAAACAGACTTTTGGCTCGGGCTGAGCATTGTAATGCCTTCCTCATCACACTCCAGCACCAGGAAAGCCACACCATCTCTTGATCCCCAAATTATTTTGGAGACATTATTAACATAGTTGGTGTGCCCAACACACTGCCAAACAAACTGAAACATCAGAGTCTGGAGGAGAGAAATGTTTATTACAGGGCCACGCAAAGAGATGAGGTGGCTCATGCCCTCAAAAGTCCCGGGTTTCCCAAGGGTTTCTGCAAAGTATTTTTAAAAGCGAGGGGGCTTCCCAGGTGGAGCAGTGGGAAAGAGCCCACCTGCCAATGCTGGAGACCAGCGTTCAATCCCTAGATCAGGAAGATACCCTGATGAAGGAAATGACAACCCACTCCAGTGTTCTTGCCTGAGAAATCCCATGGACAGAGGAGCCTGGCGGGCTATAGTCCACGGAGTCGCAAAGAGTCAGAGCAACTGAGCCAGAGTGCAAGGAGGGGTTGTGGGGGTTGCAGGGCACGTGATCACTTGGTGCACAGTCCTCTGACTGGCTGATGGTGAGGTAACAGGGTGGTGTCACAGGGGTGAGCATTATCAGTTCTTAGACTCCAGGAGGCCTGGGTCCCCACTGTCAAGTAGTTAACATCTTCCACTTGGTGGGGGGCGGTGGGGGGTGTTATTCCCTGGTGGCTCAGAGGTTAAAGCATCTGCCTCCAATGAGGGAGACCCGGGTTCGATCCCTGGGTCAGGAAGATCCCCTGGAGAAGGAAACGGTAACCCACTCCAGTATTCTTGCCTGGAGAATCCCATGGACGGAGAAGCCTGGTAGCCTACAGTCCACGGGGTCGCATAGAGTCGGACACGACTGAGTGACGGAACGGAACGGTGGGGGGTGTTCATGTCTGCAAAACAGTTGAGGAAATTTGCATCAAATACTGTTATCTAGATACTTCACAGAGGAGCTAAAGTGGAGGATAAGGGGGAAGTCCTGTCCTGGGAAGGCCCCATAGGTCCTATTTGACCATCTTTATCAGCACTCTTCCAGGAGGTGTGCCCTGGGGTGAGGGGCAGGTGGAAGCTCTGTGTTCTCTTTGAGGCCTGAATTTCCTGATTTATGTTCTTTAAATGCATTCGATAGTCAGGCTGGGTCAACCATATTTCTGTTCTTTAGTGGGGAGGCTAGGAGAGAATCCAGGGTTCCTCTTCCCACACCACATTTTGACTTTCATGGGTACAGGCACTTTTGTCATCATGAGCCCTTTTTCTCGTAAGAGATAAAAACTATTTTACTATGACCTTGGTAGAAAGATGAATTTATTAATATTATATATGAAAACATTTCCTTTGACTTAAAAGTTATTTTTTTCTTCTGATTTTAAGACAACATAAAACATTGTCCTGGGCCCCTAAAAGAACTGTGGGCCCCAGATACCATGCCTGCTGTGCCCAGCGGGGGCGTTGACCACTCACCCATCCTCTCCCCTCACCCCCACCCCCAAGAATCATTAAGGGCATTCGAGTCCCTCAAGACCTTTATGATGTGGCCTCTGAGCTGGATCGATCCCTGGGCAAGGGGCTAAGATCACACTGCTGCACGGTGTGGCTAAAAACAAAATTTTCACTTTTTTCCCCCCATAGAGAAAGGGACATGCAAATGATGTATTTCAAAAAAATATATATTTATGTATTTATTTATTTAGGCTGCATGTGGAATCTTTTTTTTTTTTCCTTTAGTTGCAGCATGTGGGATCTAGTTCCCTGACCAAGGAATGAACCCAGGCCCCCGGCATTAGAAGCACAGAGTCTTAGCCAGTGGACCACCAGGGAAGTCCCCAAAAGATGTATTATTTTTTCTTTTCCCCTATTCTTCAAAATCTGGCCTAAGCAGTCACAGGTGTTTGGTGAATTCTGCATTCTTTATTCATTTGCTCAGTTCAGGCCAAGTTCGACAGATGTAACCCCTTCAATACCTTCCATGAGCATTCCTGGGGGAACGGTCAGCCGCAGTTTGGTTCTCCTCCTTCCAGAGATACCTTGTGGGATAGTTCAGTTCAGTCGTTCAGTGACTGAACTCTTAAAAGTTCAGTCTTTTTTGCGACTCTTTGCAACCCCATGGACTGCAGCATGCCAGGCTTCCCTGTGGGATAGTACTTTCCCTTTAAATTTGGGCATGGCCACGTGACCTGTTTTGGTCAACAGAATGGGAGCAGGAGTGTCATGTGTCACCTCGTGGTGAAACACTTTAGGATAGCATGTGTGACCATGCTCTCCTTCTCTGTCCTGGGTCCACCCTGTGGCAGGTGATGAGGTGGACATACATGTCTCTGAGTGAGGACGCCAGAGAGCAGAACCCCCTGCTGTGACTGTGGACTCACAAAAATATTCACAACCTGAAAGTTGAGAGTTATGCCTTGTGAGATGAAAATATCTCCTGCCATATTAATAAACAAGAAATGTCACAGCTATCAGGGATTTCTGCCTCCAAATGTGAAGGTACTATGCTGTGCTTAGTTACTCAGTCGTGTCTGACTCTTTGCGACCCCATGGACTATTACCCTCCAGGCTCCTCTTTCCACGGGATTCTCCAGGCAAGACACTGGAGTGGGTTGCCATGCCCTCCTCCAGGGGATCTTCCCAACCCAGGGATTGAACCCAGGTATCCTGCATTGCAGGTGGATTCTTTACCATCTGAACCACCAGGGAAGCCAAAATGTGATCCAAACTGCGATCCAGCGGAGGCTGCCACCCCCACAGTGATTGCTGAGGAGCTGGGGGAATGCAAGCAGTAAGGTGAACAAAGAAACAGGATTGGCCCCAGATATATGCGGTGCATATGAAAGGAGTGAATTCAGTGAGCCCAGAGGCTTGCATTTTCCCGTACATGAAACATTAAATTCCTTAACTTGATACCTGATCTTTGATGTTCAGACTGCCTACTCCCTTTGTTGCAAACTTATATATATCCTGACGTCCCCTCCTACCTCCTTGGAGCAGTTTTCTCAGAGCTATTGAGATGCTGTCTCCTGGGCTTGGAGTCCTAAACATTCCCATCAAATAAGATTGTGACTATATTTTTTGGTCCAACAGTTTTATTCGGCGGGAATGTTTAGAACTTCAAGCCTGGAAGACAGAGTCTCAAGTGACCCTGAGAGAATAGTTCCAAGAAGGCAAGAGGAGAAGCAGGTTATTTGGCCATAAAGGGCATTAGAAAAAAAAAAAAAGATTGTTAATGAAAGAAAACCAGCTATCCCAAGTTAAGGAATTTAGTGCTTTTCTATATATGGGAAGATGCAAGAGTCTGGGCTCGCTGAAATCCTTCCTTTGATGTGTACCTCAGATATCTGGAGCCAGTGTCCAGCTTCCTCTGGGCTCACGTAGGCAGTGGCTGCAGTCTGATGAATCTTCTGCTGCTGCTGCTTAGTCCCTTCAGTCGTGTCCAATTCTGTGCGACCCCATAGACAGCAGCCACCAGGCTGCGCCATCCCTGGATTCTCCAGGCAAGAACACTGGAGTGGGTTGCCATTTCCTTCTCCAATGCATGAAAGTGAAAAGTGAAAGGGAAGTTGCTCAGTAGTGTCCGACTCTTAGTGACCGCATGGACTGCAGCCTACCAGGCTCCTCTGCCCATGGGATTTTCCAGGCAAGAGTACTGGAGTGGGGTGCCATCGCCTTCTCCACTGATGACTCTAGATGGCAGGAATTCTTTCCTTCCTGAGTTCCCTCAGAGCTAATCAGCTCACCACTCCCAGCGGCTGCAATTGCTGGTGACTATGACATCCTTGCTTATTGATATAGTATGAAAATTTCCATTTCTTCTTACCATTATCGGAGAAGAGGAATTTTCATACCTTCTTATCATTTTCAGCCTCCCTTCCCATAGTGGGTAGAATACTTTAAGTCACATTTGTTCTCATGCTCAAGCCCTTTAGCGCTTCTGCAGAAGGAGAACTTGGTTAGAATTCAAGAAATCCCCTGGCCTGGGCTTTGCTAGTGAGCTGAGCTATTGGTCTGAAAGGTCTGGACTGATGAGACCTACTCTCTTTTTTGTATTCTGCCTCCTCTTGTCATTGCTACCCATTTGATTGCCTTGGCAGGTAGACTTACTCCGTCCTACCAACCTAGTCATCTCAGACTTGGAAGAGACGCATTGGAAGCAAAAGGATTTACTTAAGACTCCTGGCCTGATACATATTCAGTCTGATTTGTCGTTAAGTTGCGACCCCATGGGTGGTAGCCCACCAGGCTCCTCTGTCCATGGAATTTACCAGGCAAGAATACTGGAGTGGGTTGCCATTTCCTACTCCAGGGGATCTTCCTGACATAGGCATCAAACCTGCATCTCCTGCATTTGCAATTGGATTCTTTACCACTGAGCCACCTGGGAATCCCGTTCAATCTTATGCATCCAGCCTAACTCCAGCTCAGCAGTGGGGGGTTGTTGTTCTACCAGTTCTTCGGGTAGTGTTCCTTGGGTATAGGACACTTAGGAATAAATCCTGAGGGGGAAGGATGAATGAACGGTCTATTACCCTAAACACCAACTCAAACCCTAAACAGCTCCTTTAATAGCATACAATCTACTATTAATTTCCTTATTTGTTGAATTTCCCAAATGAAAGCAGCATTCCTAATAGCTCACCCATATTATTGTTTCCGAATAGCCCTTATCAGAAATGTAATGTTGTCCTGAGGGAGAAATAAACAGAGAACAAAATAAAGAATAAGTGCTCAGTCAAGACCCTTTATGCACCTATTCCAAATTCACTTTTTAGAAAAATCATTAAATGGTATGCTTTGGAGGCTTATTGGCAGGGAAATGAAGCCATAGAATAGGGTCTCCAATCTCCGGGATCTAATTCCTGATGATCTGAGGTGGAGCTGATGTAATAATAATAGAAATAAAGTGCACGATAAATGTAGTGTGCTTGAATCATCCTGAAAGCATCCCCCAACCCAGTCCATGAAAAAATCGTCTTCCAGGAAACAGGTCCCTGGTGCCAAAAATGTTGGGGCCTGCTGCTTTAGAACATCATACAGAGTCAACACTCAACATTACCTCCCCATCGGCAGGCACACTCAGGCTCGTCAGAGAACTCACACACTCAAGTGTTAACATTAACAATGCACATGTTAATACAACAATAACATGTCTGATGAGCTGGGCCATCAGTCGTATAATTGAAACAACTAAAATAGACATCATGAAGGACCACAACATAACAGTATTTTTTTAAAGATTCTGTTTTTTTAAAACAAGTATTCACAGTCAGATAATTCTCGTAAGAAAAAACAATAAATCTGGAATGCCCAAACCGAATAAAATGTTCAGAAATGGGAATTGTGACTATTTAAAGTATATTCCTGTCGTTCTGTTTTTTTCTCCAATTCAAGACTTGTGTGAATAACAGGGCTTTTGGCTTGGTTTGGGGAGAGTTTTACATTTGCAAATTAATGACCCAGTCCTCACTGAAATGGTAATGTCCGAATACTTCATTTCTAAAACAAACCCAGATCTGGAATTTTTAATAGCCTGGGCCTGAGATTGGTGTTCATTTGTGCCCTGCGGCATACTTCCAAGACTGACAGGAAAAAACCCAACTGAGCACAATTGTTGGGACCATTTGAATGAAGGAGAGCAATTCATTTGAGGTTTACACTGCATTTTTTCAGTAAGTCATTTAATGCAGCAATGTCTACAATCAGCCACCAGTGAGAAATTATGGGAATTTTGAAGTATTTATAAAAATTGATTTATAATGTTATATGAGCTAATTCAACAGATATTTATAAGCACCTCTTTTGTGTCAGGCACTTTGTGGCTACAAAGACAAACTAGACAGCGTATCTTAACTTTTTATTTTTGTGTTGGAGTATAGCTGATTAACAGGCTTCCCTGGTAGCTCAGCTGGTAAAGAATCGCCTGCAATGCAGGAGACCCCGGTTAGATTCCTGGGTCAGGAAGATCCCCTGGAGAAGGGATAGGCTACCCACTCCAGTACTCTTGGGCTTCCCTGGTGGCTTAGAGTGTAAAGAATCCGCCTGCAATGTGGGAGACTTGGGTTTGATCCCTGGGTTGGGAAGATCCCCTGGAGGAAGGCATGGCAACCCACTCCAGTATTCTTG
The DNA here is from genome assembly GCF_049115385.1 of Moschus berezovskii. Lineage (NCBI taxonomy): Eukaryota > Metazoa > Chordata > Mammalia > Artiodactyla > Moschidae > Moschus > Moschus berezovskii. The sequence continues at coordinate 56,982,039 of NC_142472.1, forward strand.
CCTAGAGAATCCCCATGGACAGAGGAGCCTGGAAGGCTACAGTCCATGGGGTTGCAAAGAGTCGGACACGACTGAGAGACTAAGCACAGCACATGGCTGATTAGCAGTGTTGCGATAGTATCAGGTGGAGAGCAAAGGGACTCAGCCATGCATATACCTGCATCCTCCCCCAAAGTCTCCTCCTACCCAGGCTGTCGCCACCTAACATTAAACAGAGTTCCTTGTGCTATACAGTAGGTCCCTGTTGGTTACCCATTTTAAACATAGCAAGTGTACATGTCCATCCCAAACTCCCTAACTATCCCTCTTCCCATCTGTCCCCCCACCCCGCCCAAGCCTTGCAACCAAAAGTTCATTCTCTAAGTCTGTGTGTCTTGTTTCTGTGCAAAGTAAGAAGGATTTTGAAAAAGAATTATAATAGGAGGTGATAGATGCTATGAATGTGATAGAATTATGCCTAGAGGGTGTGGTCCCAGGGTTGGGGTGGAGGATGGACAGGAAAAAAAAATATTAGAACTTGTCTTTATCTCATACTTTAAGTTTTTCTATTTTTGTATGTTTTTAGATAGACATAATTTGTCCAATGACACACATATAATTTATAAATAGACATAAGTAGCTATGGTATATAATTGGTCATTTAGAGAACATTGCTAAACAAGACCAGAAATAGGAATCATTTGATCTGATGTGTGGAGGACGCAAAATAACGTTCCCAAATGAGCATATTTGATCTGAATGCCCCAGGAAGCCTGGGCAGAAAAGTAAGGGGACCACGTTAGTCAGAAGAAAAGTACTGCAGTGTTTTTCACATGTGTGTGAGCGTGTGTGCTCAGTCATGTCCAACTCTTTGCAATATCATGGCTCCTCTGTTCATGGGATTCTCCAGGCAAGAATACTGGAGTGGGTTGCCATTTCCTCCTCCAAGGGAACTTCCCAACCCAGGGATCAAACCCAAGTCTCCTGTGTCTCCTGCAGTGGCAGGAGGATTCTTTGACACTGAGTCACCCAGGGAAGCCCAATAACACTTTCACAAAATGTGGAAAAGCTAGAGATAGCCCTGCATCCGTGGTGGGACCAGTGAGGGGAGGGAGGGGAGGTCTAGGTAGAAAGATGGAGAAGGACTTTGCCAAGTTCTCAGACCTGTGTTTTACCAAGTGCAATGGACAGGAGGGGTGGAGAGAGCAGGATGGCTAACCCTTGCCCCTGTGGATCAGTCCATGGGGTCCTCTTCCTGGTGATGCTGCTGAATGGGTCTCTCTCTGTGGGAGGAAAGAAGGAATGAGAACACACCCCTCTCCTGCCTCACTGAACCTCTAAAAGGTAGCCCTGAGTAGGAGAGGGTCTGGGTTTTTAATTCTTGAACCATAATGGTCCTCCAGCCATCTATGGCCATATCCCTATCATTGAAGACCACAGTGTTGATCTCAGACTTGGGGTTAGATAAGAATTATGCTTGAACTCACTCTTTTTTTCTTTTGGCTGTGCTGTACAGCATGTGGAATCTTAGATCCCCGACCAGGGATTGGACCCGTGCCCCCTCATTAGCTAATTAATTTTAATTGGAGGATGATTACTTTACAATATTGTGATGGTCTTTGCCATACATCAACGTGAATTGGCCACAGGTATATATGTGTCCTTCCCCATCCTGAACGCCCCCCGTCACCTCCCTCCCCACTCTATCCCTCTGGGTTGTCCCAGAGCACTGGCTTTGGGTGCCCTGAGAAGCAGGAATTCTTAACCACTGAACTTACAAGGGAGGACTCCAGTTATTGAGAGGTCCTTTAGATTCTGTGCCTGCCATGTACCTTTCTGAAACCTCTTCTCTTCCAGCACCACTCCCTCACTTTTTCCCTATTCTCAACCAACCCCTGGGTGCTTCAGTGAGTCACTTTTGCAACTTCTCTGAGCAGAGGTAAAAATGCACTCTCAAGATTTGTGGTCTCCTTTCTTTTCCTTCTCTTCTGTCCCTCTCAAACTAGGTATTAGGGTACAAAGCAGGGAAACACAAAACCAGGGCTTGCCTCCTCTCAAATGCCAAAGAACCTGACTGATTTAAGCAAAGAGATTCCAACATGCACTTGACTTAGAGCTAGTAAAATGCTATTTCTGAAAATTGTGTTTCAATTGTGTGAGACGTTATCAGGCCACAGCTATTGTTATTGAAGTCAGAGAACTGTAAAGGAAGTATATTTTTAGAAGAAAAGAGACATAAATCATGTTTTGGTTCTAGCTTTTTCGATTAAATGATGTCTGTATCGCAAAGCCTAGCAGTTCTCTTGTCGATTAATGAGATGTCCTCAGGGTTCCGTGCCCGCCTGCACCCACCCCACCCAGGATGGGTGGTCAGCTGCACCCACCCCACCCAGGAACATGTGTCCTTACCAGCCCAGGGCCCACTCCTGGGCTTGCTACTCCCCTCTGCAGACAGCTCTCCTGTCTTCTCACCCCCGATGTCATCTTAGTGCCAGAAGGGGTCTCCTGACATGATGAACTGCAGCTCCGCTGTCTTTTCACCTTCCTGCAAGCATTTCTCTTACTTCACTGACTCTGTGTGTGTGTGTGTGTGTGTGTGTGTGTGTTATCCCTCCCCTTTTCCATTTCTATCACTTTGGGTCCTTTCTTCATTTTCCGACTTCTATTCAAATCCCACCTTCTCCCAGAAACCATCCTTGATTATTCAAGCCAGAGTTTTCTTTCTTCCAAGAACACTTGTGACTCTTGGATTCATCTGGATTTCTCCAGGCAACGTCGTAGTTTGACATACAGCAGAAGGACTTTTATGTTATGCCTCAGTTTCCCCCAGAAAAATGTTAGAGAGATGTCTACTCAAGGGTGTAATTTAATAAAATTATTGATTTGTCCTGCCACAGCAAGGGTCCTTTTACGTGACCTGGCTTTTTTGTTGTTGCCACTGCCTTGACTAGTGCTAAGGCAATAATATTTTTTCCCATAAGCAGTTTTGCAAGATTGGTGGAAATTCAATTTCTCCTGTAACCACATGGTGCGCCGGTTATTTGTGTGGTTACCTGGTACCTAGTGAGGAGACACACACAGGTGAGATAACTTACAGTTTTTTATAGTTATACATACAAAACTATATTATAGTTTGCTTTTCTCTTTCTAGATATTTTGTGAGTTTCTGCAGGGCAGAGGCTAAGTTCTAAAAGCTGAACCTTTAGATTCCACATGTAAGTGATATCATACGGTATTTGTCTTCGTCTGACTTCACATAGTATAACATCTAGGTCCATCTGTGTTGCCACAGATGGCATCATTTCATTCTTTTTGATGACCAAGTAATATTCCATTATATATGTATATATATAAACATTATATATCCATATATATGTATATATGGCTAAATAAAAGGACATGTAGAGTTCCCTGGTGGCCTAGTGGCTAAGATGCTGGGCTTTCACTACTGTGGCCCAGGTTCAATCCCTGGATGGGGAATTGAGATCCCACAAGTTGAGCAGTGTGGCCAAAAAAAAAAAAAGGCATACAAATGAACTTATTTCTGAAACAGAAATAGACCCAGCAATATAGAAAATAGTCTGTATATAAAAGAGATAATCAACAGGGAACTGTACTCAATATTCTATAATAGCCTATAAGGGAAAAGAATCTGAAAAAGAATGTATATATGAAGCATCGTGCTGTACACCTGAAAATAATAAGATATTGTAAGTCAACTATACTTCAGCAAAATAAAAAGCTGAACTTTGTCGGTACCCCTCACACCTGGCACAGCATCCTCAGAGCAGGTGTTGGGGCGTTCCAGGATGGAAGTGCAGAGGAAGGGTAGGTGGGGTGTCGTTCTGGGCTCAGCAGTACCCAGCTCTCCTCCCTTCTGGCTACAGACACTGTGCCTTCCCCACTCTGTAATGAAACCCAAGCAGGAAGCGGTTGTCTGCTGGTGCTCTAGCGATGATGGCCGTCAAAAGGAACTTGAGCTGAGATGGCAGTCAGCCCAGAGGTCACCCACGATGTGGAACAGCTGGTCTGGAGGGGCATCCGGGCCAGCAGCAGAACTGGCAGGACCAAGAGCGCCTTGGTAGCGGTAAGCCATTGACATTTGCAGATTGTTGCCTGAGCATAGCATTGCCCATCTAATGGGTACTTATTATTTAAATCCTTGGTGGTTAGGAGGTTAGATAGGTAATTGAGAGCCAAAGTGGGCTGCTTGGAAATTTGGGACCTTAAATGCAACAAATCTAAACTAAAACGGGGAGCAATTCAGGGCAAGAAGGAGGGTTTTTGGATCAGACTGACCAGGGTTTGAGTACTGGTTCCTACAAGTTATATGTCCTGAACTGGTAGTTGTCAAGCTTTTTGGTCTTGGGATCCCTTTGTACTTTTAAAACTTACTGAGGACCCCAAAGAACTTTTGTTTTTATGGGTCACATCTATGAATATTTGCTGTTTTAGATACACGATCAAAGATTTTTAACAGTGATTTATTAATTCGTGTAAAAATTACAGTGGCACTTTTCTGGCTGTAGAGTGCATTTCTACCGCAGGGGGTGCAGGTTTGATCCCTGATCTGGGAACTAAGATCCCCCGTGCCTCAAGGCGTGGCCAAACTGCCCCCGCCCACCCAGGAGACACAGGAGATTCAGTTCAATCCCTGGGTCTGGAAGATCCCCTAGAGTAGGAAATACAACCCATTCCAGTATCCTCACCTGAAGAATCCCATTGATAGAGGAGCCTGGCGAGCTACAGTCCATGGGGTCACAGAATCAGACACGACTAAGCAACTGAGCACACAACCATGGTGCATATCACTCTTATCACATGTTAATATATTTTTGTGAGAAGTAACTATATTTCCCCCCAAATTCTTTAATATCTAGTTTAATAGAAGGTGGATTCTCATATTTGTTTCTTTATCTGTCAGGATATGCTGTTTTGGATGAAGTAAATGAAGATCTAGCTTTACAGGTACACAATTGGAGAATGGGTTTTTAATAATATTTCAGTGAAATTGTGGGCATTATTTGATATTATACCAAGATTCAAGACAATCAGAAGTTTCTTAAAGATTAGTTGCAACTTGAAACTGAAGTCTTATCAGGGAATTTCTGTATGGGGTTTCATTAAAACCCATTGGTCTGTCTTACTTTGAATGAAACTTTTTAAAAAACCCATTCATGATTTTGTAACATCTTACATGGTCCCTTGGAAAATAGTTTCCAGAAGTTGCAGGACTTAGAAATGTTGACTCATGTGGTTATACAATATCAAAACATCACATTTATTAACACTATCACTGATGTCACTGAAAAAATCTTCCCGGATGGGGAGGCTTTGAAGCTTATGGCAGCAAAAACAAATTGTCCAAAATTCAAGTTTCAGGTCAAAGCTTCTATCTTAATAGTTGTCACAATAACATCAGCTGTTTTCTTTGAAGTGGAAGGCTCAGTTTATTTTTGAGAAAAGGTTTGCCTGGTCCCTAGGGGTGAATTACCAGTTTATGTGTCAGTCTGTCAACTAAAATGTTCACATGTTCTGTGAAAAAAGCAGTGAGTTCAACCTGCGACTCAAGCATCACACAGGTGCTTTTCCCTGAGGCAACGTTGTAGTTTGACATACAGCAGAAGGACTTTTATATTATGCCTCAGTTTCCCCCAGAAAATGTTAAACAGATGTCTACTCAAGGGTGTAATTTAATAAAATTATTAATTTGTCCTGCTGCAGCAAGGGTCCTTTTACGTGACCTGGTTTTTTGTTGTTGCCACTGCCTTGACTAGTGCTAAGGCAATAATATTTTTTCCCATAAGCAGTTTTGCAAGATTGGTGGAAATTCAACACAGGAAAAAAAAGGTAACATTGTACTTAGGACTATTATAAAAAGTTTTGACCTTAGGAACCTGGGCATTCGAAAGAGTCCTGGGAACACCAAGAGGATCATAGACCATACGTGAGAAATGCTGTCCTAATGTAAGCTGCCTGACCTCTCTAAAATAGGAATAAAGCTGTTTTGAGAAGTAAATAAAATATTATTTAATAAGAAATAATGCATGGAGAGCACCTAGTATTGTGCTGGTATATAACAAGTGTTTGTTAAATGTTCGCTGCTGCTATTAATCTAATCTACTGATATGTGAGGGTGTAGCTATCATTTATAATAGATGATGATACGCTTTCATTTTTCTCCATAAACTCATTCCTTTGGCAGATCTCCCTTGTAGTTAATGGCTCCATCTGTCTCTTGTGGCCCCTCTCTCCACTCCAGCCAGTGTCTGCGCACTCACAAACACTGCTGATGTGACCTCTGTCAGGTCCTCAAGATGGTCCCTTCTCTGCCATTCCTGCTGCCACCAGCCAGCTTACAGAGCATGGGTTGGTGGAAAGAGACTGCCACCAAAGACAGTTCTGGCTGTTGGTATTTGACCTGCCTAAGTTTACTAATCTGTAAAGTGGGAAAAATAGTCTTTATATATATATATATTTTTTTTTCTAGTGAGGATTAAATGAAATAATAAATTTGAAAGTAACTGATACATGGATATGTATAGCTGATTCACTTTGCTGTAAAAGTAGAAACTAATACAACATTGTAAAGTAACTATATACTCCAATAAAAATTTAAAAATAAAAGTAAAAGATAAAGTATGGCAGAGTGTCTGCTGCTGCTGCTGCTGCTAAGTCGCTTCAGTCGTGTCTGACTCTGTGTGGCCCCATAGATGGAAGCCCACCAGGCTCCCCCGTCCCTGGGATTCTCCAGGCAAGAACACTGGAGTGGGTTGCCATTTCCTTCTCCCATGTGTGAAAGTGAAAAGTGAAAGTGAAGTCGCTCAGTCATGTCCAACCCTTAGCGACCCCACGGACTGCAGCCTACTAGGCTCCTCCATCCATGGGATTTTCTAGGCAATAGTACTGGCAAATGTTCAGCGCATGTTAGTACATTTTAACTGTATAAATTCTTCCAACCTATGAGCATGGAATATCTTTGAATTTACTTGTCTTTACTTTACTTTACTTTAATTTAATTTAATTTACCCTGGAGAAGGAAACGGTAACTCACTCCAGTATTCTTGCCTGGAGAATCCCATGGACGGAGAAGCCTGGTAGGCTACAGTCCACGGGGTCGCAAAGAGTTGGACACGACTGAGCGATGGAACGGAACGGAATTTAATTTCTTTTATTTATGTCTTACAATTTTCAGTGTACAAGTGTTTCCCCTCCTTGGTTAATTTATTCCTAGATATTTATTCTTTTTGATGTAATTATAAATGGAATTGTTTTTTAATTTCTCTTTCTAATAGTTTATAGGAACACAACAGATTTTTGTGTACTGATTTTTTTCTTTTCTTTTACTGAACTCCTTTATTAGTTTTAATGGTTTTCTGATGAAGTTTTTAGGGTTTTCTGTATAGAAAATCATGTTATTCACAAAGAGCACAGATCCCACTGTTGGTAGGAATATAAATTGGTATAGCCGCTATGGAAAATAGTAAAGAGTTTCTTTAAAAAGTTAAAAATAGAACTACCAGATCTGGCAATTTCACTTCTGGATATTTATCTGATGAAAACAAAAACACTAATTTTTTTTCAAAAACTCCAATTTGAAAAGATATGTACCCTATTTTCACTGCAGAATTATTTACAATGGCCAAAAGATGGAAATGACCTAACTGTCCATTGCTGGATGAATAGAGAAATCGTGGTATATATAGAGTATTATTCAGGTATAAAAAAGAAATGAAATCTCGCTGTTTTGTGACAACATGGATAAACCTCAAAGGCCTTATGCTAAGTGAAGTAAGTCACACAGAGAAAGACAAATACTGTACGAACCCTCTTTTCTTTTAATTGGAGGGTATTTTCTTTTCAATGTTGTGTTGGTTTCTGCTGTACATTAATGTGAATCAGCTATAAGTATACGTATATCTCCTCTCTCTGGAGCCCCCTCCCACCCCTGATCTATGTAGAAATTAATACATGCATACTCCAAGCTCAGAGATGCAGGTTGGTGGGTGCTAGAAGCAAGGGGTTAGAGGGAGGGAGAGATGGGTGGATTTTTTTAAAGTTTAAATAAATTGAATTTTAAAAATGGATCATAGAGTAAATAAAATATACAAAATTGCAACAACAACAAAAAAGAGGTATGCTTCCTGTTGCTCTTGTTGATACACCTAAAAGGAGCGATTCTTAATCTTTACTGAGAACCAGAGGTTATGTGATTCAGGAAAGGAGAAGAAAAGAACCAAGTGGATAATCTGTTTCTGATCAGAAGTTTCTAGGAGCTAGCTTTTTTTTGGTAGAGAAGAGTCTACATCTTTTTCTATCTTCAAAAAAACCAACAGCTTCAGAGATTTCTGGGCTTGTCCTGAGGGACTACAGAGATGGTAACCTTGGTTGTATTTCCTGGATCTTGGTTCAGGGCTGATAGTCTGTGGGAATTTAGTCTCTTTGGGTAAAAATCATGGTTCAAAGTGTGGCTCGATAGAATGGGTTTCACTTCTAGTCTTGGAATAGCTTTGAAAGCAAAGGGAGACAAACTCATCAGAGGTGTGGGAGACACCCTCTGATTAATTGTCATCGGGGTGTTCTTCCTGAGCACCTGCTGCCCGGGAGGTGTGGCCACTGGGTCTACTCCAAGAGAAGGAGGTCTCTGCTGTCTCTTCTATAGGCGATAAGATTCCCCTTGTTTCCCTACAGGTGAAGGCCTCAGGTGAAGTGGCTGATTTCTCCCCTACAATCATGTGTGCACTGACTCTGGGGGAGTGGGGCGTGGCTGTGTGTGTGCTCGGTCCCTCAGTCATGACCGACTCTGTGCGGCCCCAAGGACTGTAGTCCCCCACCAGGCTCCTCTGTTCATGGGCATTCCCAGGCAAGAATACTGGAGTGGGTTGCCATTTCCTCCTCCAGGGTATCTTCCTAACCCAGGGATCGAACCCGAGTCTTCTGCATTGGCAGGTGGGTTCTTTACCACCGAGCCACCTGGGAAGCCCATGGGACATGATTAATGGATGGTTATATCATGGGTCTGATTATCACAAAGACCCAGTTTTAGGATTCTACTCCACTGTCAGACCTCAGGGCAGATTTTAGTTTGGGAAAATAACCCTCAAGGTGCATGCATAATTCATAGGGCCACTTTTCTGTGTGCAGAGGAATGGATGGTCCTCCTGATGGCGTATGAGAGGGCCCTGAAAATGGGGAGCTGGGGTCTGTCCCCTGGTCTTTGCTGGCACCAGGCAGGATGCCCACGCCGGGCTGGGCAAGAAGCCTGCACCCTGTCACCACTGCCCTACACCAGACACCTCTGAGCTTTACGGTGTGCATGTCAGCTTCTGTCTGGATGCCCTTCTTTTTTCTCTCAGCCCAGAACCTCCTATTTCCCCTTTAAGACAATGTCCAAAGGTCACGTCCACTTTTCTAATAACCAAATCCTATGGCCCTGGTCGGAGAAGGCAATGGCAACCCACTCCAGAACTCTTGCCTGGAAAATCCCATGGGCGGAGGAGCCTTGTAGGCTGCGGTCCATGGGGTCGTTAAGGGTCAGATACGACTGAGTGACTTCACTTTCATTTTTCACTTCCATGCATTGGAGAAGGAAATGGCAGCCCACTCCAGTGTTTTTGCTTGGAGAATCCCAGGGACGGCAGAGCCTGGTGGGACATGACTGAAGCGACTTAGCAGTAGCAGCAGCATGGCCCTGATAGTCTGTTTTCCCTTCTGTATGTTCTGAAGTGTTCCCACCTGTGCTATAGTGTTTCATTATAGCAGGAACATTACTTCTGAACTTAAAAAAGAAATAGTGTATTTATTTATTTGGCTGCACCAGGTCTTAGTTGTGTCAGGCTGAAGCACGTGGGATCCGGTTTCCTGATCAGGGATTGAACCCAGGCCCCCTGCATTGGGAACCCAGAGTCTTAGCCACTGGGCCACCAGGGAAGTACCACTTCTGAATGTTTCTCTCTTTCTCACTGGACTGGGAGTTCTTACACCTAGGGCCATGCTTTGTGCTTCTTTGTATCTGCCCCAGAGCTGAGCAATGGGCATGCCAGCTAGAAGGTTCAGTGGGTCAGCGTCGGTTGAATGAATGAATGCAGTCCAGCCTTTTGGGCCTACTGTATAGTTATTAAGTGATCAGAAACCACCTTTATAATAATCTCATAAATCTATGAGATTCTTTGGTGATCTATGGTTTTCTCCATATAGTATTATGTTCTCCTTCAGCATTTAGAAAATTCTTTTTAAAAATTACCAGTCTGTCTCAATCATGATACGATAGCCCTCTACCCCCAAAAGAGGTGACTCCCTGGTTCTACCCCTGCAAAGAGCAAGGGCATACTTTCAGGGATGCGTGTGGAGATTGCACCTGGAATTCAGGTGAGTGAAGCCCAGGAAGAGAGTTGTGACCTCCTCATTTTCATGGTCTTACAGTGAATGAGGGACTTCCCTGGTGGCTCAGACGGTAAAGTGTCTGCCTATAATGTGGGAAATCCGGGTTCGATCCCTGGGTCGGGAAGATCCTCTGGAGAAGGAAATGGCAACCCACTCTAGTACCCTTGCCTGGAAAATCCCAGGGACGGAGGAGCCTGGTAGCCAGTCTACAATCCATGGGGTCACAGAGTCGGACACAACTGAGAGACTAAAAAAAAAAAACAAAAAACAGTGAATGAGATGAATTTTTCTGTTGAAAGGTTTCCCCTTAATGGTTAGTGGTTCAGGTGGCAAAAGAGGCACGGAGGTAGATGGTGTGTCACTGTGAACACTGGTGTCCCCATGGGCACGTTTTGTTCTAAGCAACTCTCAATCTGTGATCGGATGGGGAGGGAGCACTCCGAGCAAATCCATTGATCGTGTGACTAGAGTAAGTGAAGAGTAATCCTTTTTAAAACGTGAGTTATGGAGCTCTGTGACATGCCGTTTATCTGTGTCTGCTGTGGGAAGGAAGCATGCCAGGGCAAGTTTACGACTTGGTGCTCTTGGCACCTTGTATTTAGGGCTGCTTCCCACACCTTTACTACACATGGATGAAGATATTAAGCACCTCGAGTTGCTTGTTATCAAACATGGAGTGGATATGTGAACAGGAAATAAGCTGCCTAATTTCTAGGTTCCTGTGTCTGTTTAAACATGCTAGTGTTTTGCTTGTTTTAGTTTGAGTGGATTTTTATGTATGTATTTGGCTGTGCTGGATCTTAGTTGCATCGTGTGGGATCTTCAGTTGTGGTGAACTCTTAGTTGCAGAATGTGGGATCCAGTTCTCTGAGCAGGGACTGAACTCAAGCACTGGGAGGGCAGACAGAGTCTTCGCCACTGGACTACCAGGGAAGTCTCTTGTTTTAATACTTAATATCTAATATACACGAGAAAAGTTTTCTTGGAAGAAAGCTGAACAGCTTTGGAAATTGGAAAACTTCTAGAACTCTAAACCAGGTAGGTGAATTTTAAAGAAGGATGGAAGGGATCGATGCAGTCAGTCATAAATTTGCAAAGCGTCACTAAAAAATGGAAGGAAGGAGTCTTACATTTCTTTTCCCTCCCAGAAAAATGGTGTTGACATTGGGGCCACAAACCTTGGCTGAATGGAACCAAATAGCACTATTTGCATTCACACAAAATATTCAACCCCCAGTTTTAAGACTTCAGTGTAAACCGGAGAGAAAAACAAAACAAAACAAAAAACAAACCACCATTGCCTCCAGACATCTTTTTATGTAGCAGCTGTTTTAAGGGCAGATGAACATACAGGTCCCAGGCACTCAAGGTCAAACCTCCCAGAGAGCATTCACCTTTATTGGTCTAAAGACAGGAAACATTCAGCACCTGCTTCTCTGTCTCGCCCACGTCTTAATGGCATCCCTAAGGCCTGGCACTGGTCCTCACTTGATGTTCAGCAAGTGGGTGGAGAATGTGTGTCCACGTGGAAGATATTGGTGTTCAGAGGGTGCTTGGTGCAATGAGAAGCACAGAGTGGGCATCCAAAAAACATGAAGAAATAGGAATGAAAACATGGACGTGACCTTCAGAAGGCCACGGTCCGGTGAGCAGGAGCACTTGGCAGCAGTGGGTTGAAGTTTCCAGGGGAGGCGTGTGTGGGTGTGTGTGGTGTGGTGTGTGTGGTGCAGGACCCTCAGAGGGGGCTGCAGTTCCTCTGTAATTGCTTCCTTTTCCGCCACCATCTTCCCTGCTGGGGAGGGCCATTTACCTGGGGACAAGAGGGACTTTCCCAAGGAAGTTTCCATGGTCCCTCCACTTTTCTGCTTTCCAATGTAATTTATTTTTGTAATCAGACTTTTGAATAAAATTACACCGTTCCTCTTCCATTATGGTGAACACTTAAAATTACATTTACACAAACTTCTATTACAAGCCAAATTCCAGGCCTAAGCTATTGGCACCATTCCTTTCAAAAGAGAATATGAAGTAAATTAGTTGAGCTGATTAAAAACACCTTCATCAAAGTAGAACTGTTGGTGCCAACAATATTAAGAGTTGAATTATTGATCTTTTTTTTTAATAACAGATGGTACATTAGCAGGGAAGAAAAACGATTCTCCTTCCTCTCCTTCCTTTCTCTGCCGCCCATCCCCCCTTTTGCTTCACTTTGGGGATAAGAAGGGACTGACCTATTGCTGGCAATCGAGGAAAGGGAGGTGATGGAGCAAGGCAGGAGCGCACGAAGGCAGAGGATGGGGCCCAGGTTAAATGCGAGGGAGGAAAAGGAGAAGTGGAGACCGCAGAAGAAGGCCGCTGTCCCCGACACCTCTACCCGCAGCCCGGCCCCGGGGGACCTCCAGGCCACAGCCACTAGCCGGGCGGGCGCGGGAAGCGCGCACGAGGGCGCTCCCGCTACCAGCCGCCAGAGGGCGCGTCCGGAGGCGGCGCGGGGCCGGGGAAGGGAGGAGGGGAGCCGCGAAGACGGGTCAGCCGCGGCGGCAGGGGCGGCGGCGGCGGCAGCGGTGCAGCTCCGCTCCCCGCGCGTCTCCCGTCCCCGCGCCCGCACATGGCGCGCAGCCCGGCCGCCGGGATGCGGCCGCCCGCCCGCCGCGGCCGCCGCCTGGCGCTGCCGGCACTGCTCTCGCTGCTCACCTGCTCCCTGGGTAAGTAGCCGGCGGCCCGGGCGCGCCCCGGAGAGGCGTGGGCGCCCCGCGTGCAGCCGCCCGCGCCCCGCGTCCGCGCCGGGGGAGACGCCGGGCGGCCCAGCCCTGCCTTCCCCGCGCGCCCCGCCGTCCCGTCCCCGCCGCGCCTGCGGCGGCAGCGCCCTCTCCCGGCGTCCCGGCCGGCCCCGGCTCGCCGGGACCCCGGGACCCCGGGGTGCTCCTGGCCGGCCTCTCTCGGCTCGCCGGGGTCCCGCCGCCGCTCCGTTTCGACTCGCGTCTCCGCGCCTCCTTCCGCCGGGAGCGGGCGGCCGGCCGGGCCGCGAGGGCGCGGCGCCCACCCCCACAGGAAGCGCGGAGTGAGTGTGCGACTGCGAGAAACTTTGGAGCGAGGGAAGCGGCGGCCGCGGGCCCGCCCCCCTGCCTTCCGCCCGCGCCCCGCCGGCCCTCCGCGCCCCGCGCCGGCGGCGGAGGCTGGAGGCGGGCGGCCGGGCTCCGCGGCCCGGGCTCCCGCGCGCTCTGGCCCGCCTCGGCCGCCCGACCCGCGCGCTCGGCCAGCGGTGCACCCCCAACCTCGCCCGGGGCTCCCTGTGGGGCTCTCGCGGACCTGCCCGGGCCCCCAGGCTGGGGTGTCCACCGGGCCGCAGACCCTTCTACCGGATCCTTGACCAGGAAGGGAGGACCGGGTGCCAGGCTGGGCCTCTGGGTGTCGGTCGGGGCGCGGGGGAGGCTGTAGGGAGTCTTCCGAACCCTGCATCTTCCTCGGGAAGAATTAGAGAACTCTGCAAACAGTGCTTGTCTGCTGCTGCTGTAATGCCCCTTCCCTTTTTTTCTTCCGTGCTCCTCGCAAGAGCATCACCCCCCCCCCCCCGCGTAAAATAATGTGATAAAAGTTTAAAAAAATCATTGCAATTGACTTTCATGGTTGAGGTGTGTTCAAGTTTGAAGCCTTGGAGGAAAAATATTCCTATTAACGTTCTTGGGGTTGTTGTCATCTCAGACTTTTTGTTTCCAGCCTATTAAGAGGCAGTGATTTCAGATTTTTAGAAATGGCAGAATGGTGCAATTTCGGAAGAGACGTAGCGTCATTGTGTACTGCTGTTTCGGTAGCCCACCGGAACCTTGGCAGCCGTTTCTATTTGGACTTAAAACTCTCGGAATAAGGACCTTGAACTGTGTACCCCTGGCCTGTCTCTAGCAGTTCAGTAAGTGTGGGAAAAGCCAGTGAAATTAATTGGTAATTGTTCACACGCGTGATTAAGTAACAATGTAATTAAAAATGTTTGGGCACCTTGGGCAGCGAAGGCTGTAATTGACGGTGGGGGCGCTACTGAATTTGGCGGGGATCTGCATTAGCAGAAGAGTGCATTGCTGGGGTGGGGGACGCCCGGAGAGGAGGGGAGGTTGGAGGGACTATGAGACTCCCGGCTGCATCAGTTGGCCTGCTGCCTGGACGTTTTGCACCTCACCAAATGGGGTGGGTGGGAGCTGAAATTGGCGTTCTATTTATAGCTCTGCACTTTGTAACTGCTGTACTGGGAATGTAATATTTGTGTGTAATATATTCACTATAGGGGCTGAGGTGCACACTTGTGTTGCTCTGTGGATCTGTTTTTCACTGCAGGAAAGGGAATGTCTGCACTTGATAATATATTACCGGACATTCAGAATGAACTAAAATGTCCACACATTCTTAAAGAGATGTGTTTTAGCCTTGTGAAGTTGTCAGATAAGCACAATAAATAAGACATAAAACCTATTAAAAGGTCCCTGTGAAACATTTGGTTTTGTGAAGGGGATTCATGGATTGGTAGAGACAGGAAGCTGTGTTCTTCCAAATCTGAAGTAAATCATGAGTTCCTTTTACTGCGTTCTGCTTTGATGTTTTGGAAAGACAGGGAGAAATAGAAAGGTGTGGTACCCAGCCTTCATATGTCTTGAAATCAGGGTTCTTGGACTCTTGTTGACATAGAAAACATGATAGGAGTTCCAAGGCATGTGAACAATTCAGACAGTGTAAAAATACCTTAAATATTCCCTGATTAGGGGACCTGACTGTGTATACTGTAGTTCTCCCACAAGCGTAGTGTATTCATTTAAGCTTTCAGAGAAGTCAACAAGAACATTTATTTTAAACACAGATGGTTATACAGACAAAAGTCACTGCAACTTCAGTTCTAAAGTCCACAGCCAAGACTAGACTCAGAAGACTTATTCACGCCTCTGGATCAGCCACTCTGTGGCTTCTCCTTGCTTTGAGACTCAGTTTTTTCCTATAAAACGGGAGGCATAGACTCGATAAAATACTAGAACTTTGCCATCTCTTACAGTGTCAACTGGTTTTCTTGTGGCAGAGTCTATCCGCTATCCCCGAAACCCTTAGTTTTTTCCTGACTAAAAAAACCTCGTAGGGGTCCCTAGTCCCCAGGCCAGGGACTGGTACTAGGCTGCACAGCAGGAGATAAATACCCAGTGAACCTAAAACCACCCCCCTTACCCCTCGCCAGAGAAAAATTGTCTTCTACAAAACCGGTCCCTGGTGCCAGACAGGTTGGTGACCACTGTTGTAGATAATCAGCAGTGTTATGGACTGAGTTTTGTTCTTCAAATACATATATTGAAGCAGATCCTCAATACGACTGTATTTGGAGATGTACCTTTAAGGAGGTAATTGAAATGGCTCTGTTGTAAAGAATCCACCTTCCTAGGCAGGAGATCAGGGTTTCTTCCTGGGTCGGGAAGATTCCCCTGGAGAAAGGAATGGCAACCCACTCCAGTATTTTTCCCTGGAGAATCCCATGGACAGAGGAACCTGGTATGCTGCAGTCTGTGGGTTCACAGAAAAGTGGGACAGGACTTCATGACTAAACAGCACAGCAAGGTTAAAGGAGGTCATAAGGGTGGGGCTGATCTAGTAGGACTCCTTGTAAGAAGTGGAGACTCCAGAAATGCTCACAGAGGACAGGCTGTATGAGGACACAGGGAGAGATCATCCATCTTCAAGCCAAGGACAGAGTCTCAGCAGGAACCAACCCTGCTGTCTCCATGGTCTTGGACTTCTAGCCATCAGAAGTGTGAGAAATAAGTTTCTGTTGTTTAAGCCCCCGGCCCACCCCACCCCCCATGGTTTCAATTATGGCAGCCCTAGCAGCCCTTGCCGACAAAGGTCCGTCTAGTCAAAGCTATGGTTTTTCCAGCAGTAGTCATGTCCGGGTGTGAGAGTTGGACTATAAAGAAAGCTGAGCTCCGAAGAATTGATGCCTTTGAACTGTGGTGTTGGAGAAGACTCTTGAGAGTCCCTTAGACTCCAAAGAGATCAAACCAGTCAATTCTAAAGGAAATCTGTCCTGAATATTCATTGGAAGGACTGATGCTGAAGCTGAAACTCCAGTCCTTTGGCCACTTGATGAGAAGAACTGACTCAATGGAAAAGACCCTGATGCTGGGAAAGATTGAAGGAGGGAGGAGAAGGGGACGACAGAGGATGAGATGGTTGGATGTCATCACTGACTCAATGGACATGAGTCTGAGCAAGCTCTGGGAGTTGGTGATGGATAGGGAAGCCTGGCGTGCTGCAGTCCATGGATTTGCAAAGAGTTGGACACGACTGAGCGACTGAACTGAGCAGACTAATAATACAGGGGATGAGGGGAAGAGTGGAGGAGTGGTGGCAGCAGCAGTGTGTCCGGTGGAAAAACATTTCCAGTGGCCCTTGCAAACAGGGGTAGACAGTGAGCTGTCTGCAGGGAGTTCTGAGTGTGTCTCTTGGTAAAATTTATTAAAAGTGACTGACCCAGCTGTGGTGCAGGCCTTCTGCCATTTCCTCCTCCTCGTTGCCTGTTTTGTGAATCTATTGGCTGGAGCTACAGTGGCCATCTTGTGACCATGAGGTGACCTTGGAAACAGAAACCAGTAGTTACAATGGTGGAGCAGAAAGGATGGTACCACCTGGGTATCAGGTAGATGTGGAGCACTGTGCCAGCCCACCGTTGCCTATTTCCACACATGTATTGCATGAGATAACAATCTGTCTTGTTTAAGCCTCAGTTGCTGGTTTTTTTTTTTTTTTTTTTTTTTACTACATGCAGCCAGACCTAATTGTAATTGATACATCTGTGAAGAAGCTTATTTGCACCAATGATAATAGATGGTAACATTTATCTTTCCTATCCCTGTTTCTACTGAGTCAGGATTATATTTCTTAGCACCTGCCAAAATTAGGGATGATTTTGCACTCTGAGCCAGGTCTTGCTTGGATTCTTTTCATGGCAACGGATCATACACTTTAGGACCCCAAGAGTCACACCTGGCTCCAGGTTGCTTTGTGCTCTTCTGTTTTGGATTTTAAAGCCCGTCTCTTATTTCTTCAGCAGTACTCGGATATTACCAGCACAGATTTTAACCGTCTGGGTGGATGCTTTGTTGTTGGACGCCAAGCTGGTACTGTCCCCTTGGTCACCAGCTTGACCCAGGAGTTTGCCTGTAGCCAGTAGTCAGGCTCTTTGGATGAGGGGGTGGGAGCAGAGGGAGGAAGAGCAGCTGTGTCAAATGCGGGTGGAGGAGGGTAGGAGATGTCCAGACCCTTGTGTTCAGTTCTTCTGAGGGAAACACTGTGGGTCGGGTACTTAAGTCGTGATTACTGACCTCATTTGCACCATTAAGGGCCAGTTTTTTTTTGCTTTTCGTTAGAAACATTATAACAGTTTACAGATGTTACTGATTTTTGGCTTCTTGAGGCAGTACCAAGGGCTTCCCTGGTGGCCCAGATGGTAAAGAACCCTCCTGCCAATGCAGGAGACCTGGGTTTGATCCCTGGGTCAGGAAGATCCCCTGGAGAAGGAAATGGCAACCCACTCTAGTATTCTTGCCTGGGAAATTCCATGGACAGAGGAGCCTGGTGGCCTACGGTCCATGGGGTTGCACAGAGTTGGACACGACTGAGGGGCTGAGTGCACACACACACCTTTCAATATATAAAGGAGAAGTCACAGTAGGCGTCAGGGATTCATTAGACCTCTTATTGATTGAGAGTCTCCCTTAAGGCCACGTCTCAGAGGTCTGATCACTAAGCTGCTTCCAAAGAAACCAGGTAAGTGCTGATTTGAACTACCAGAACATGTTACTAAGTTTTATGTAGTATTAAAAGGAAAAACTGTGCTCAGAGTTTCTTCATCTGTTCAGAAGGCGTTGAGCATCTAGTATGCGCCAGACACTGGGGTTGTTGTAGTAAAAACGCAATCTAGCTGGTCTCTACTCATGGAGCTTGCAGTCTCGGAAGGGAAGGTGACTTTGAACAGGACCGCGGTCTGCCCAGTGCTGTGGTGTTGTCCAGGGCGCTGTGACGGGTGTTTCAGGGACATTGTTCCGTCGCTCAATCCTGTCCGACTCTTTGTGACACTGTGGCCTGTAGCCCTCCAGGCTCCTCTGTCCATGGGATTCTCTGGGCAAGAATATTGGAGTGGGTTGCCATGCCCTCCTCCAGGGGATCTTCCTGAGCCAGTGATTGAACCCACGTCTCTTGTGTCTCCTGCATTGCAGGCGGATTCTTTACCGCTGGGCCACCGGGAACTGATGAGGCTTTACTGGAAGTCTGGAGCTGAGGTTCTCAGTGGGGAGTAGGGGTGGGGGCGGTCACCTTGCCCCCACAGGGAATCCTTGTCCATACGGAGAGATTTCAGGACTGTCACAGGGGGTGGTTTGGCAGGGGTGCTGCTGAGCAACCCACAGTGCCATGGGGCATCCCATTCACCCCTCAAAGAATCAGCTTTCCGGTCCAAACTGGCAATAACGCCAGGCTGAGAAGCCCTGAAGTTTCTCAAGGCAGAGCCTTGGAGCTCAGACCTGAAGGGGAAGCAGAGCTCAACTACCAGGGGAGAATGGAGGGGGCCAGGACAAGGCTCTGGCTGGAGGAGGCTGGTGGAGAAAGTCAAGTGGAGGCCCTGAAACTAGAGAGCGGAATCCCATGAAGAGAAGTGAGGAACCCATAGCGCCAGAAGCACAGAGGACCTCTTGAGTGGACACACTAACGGGACTGGACAGGGGAGGGGGCTGAACGGTCCATGGGGGCCTCGCAGACCAGCGTGGGGAGCTTGGACTTGGTCCTTAGAGCGGTGGGGAGCTGTTGTCCGGCCGTCATAGGGAGTGATGTGATTTGACTTAACACATTAAGAAGCTCAAGCTGGCGGTTCCGTAGAACAGGGATGGGCGGGGGCCGGTGTGGATGTGGGGGACGAGTGAGGAGGCTGCCAGGGTCAACCTGGTGAGAGCTGATTGAGAGTCAGAGGCGCGGCGGCTGACTGGTCCAGGGGGCCAAGAGGAGGACCTCGGATGAGTCACAGGCTCCCGCTCTGAGTGTAGGTGGAGAGCAGAGCTGTTTACTGATTCAGGTGCTGATGGAGAAGGACCAGACATGGTCAAAGGAAAAAGTTGTTTTATTGTAGTTAAATATATATATAGCATAAAATGAATCATTTGAACCATTTTTAAGTGTACAGTTCGGTGGCATGAAGTATCCAGACTTTTTAAAATTTGCTTTTAATTTTAGGGGTAGGCGAAGATGAGGAGTTCTGTTTGGACAGGTTGAGTTTGGGGTGCCTGTGAGATGCTTGGGTACCATGTCCAGTAGCAGTGAGATCCACTGAGGGTCTGGACCTCAGAGGAGAGGTCCGCATGAGAGAGATTTAAGGGGAAATTTGAGTTCATTTCTTTCTTTTTTTTTTTTTTAAGGAAGAGAGCCTTGATTGACAACATAAGCTTATTTATACATTTATTAATACTAAAAATGCCTGTGTACTGAAACTGGAGAAGCAAACAGGCTTTATCTGTAAAGCTGATCTGATGTAGAGCAGCAGGTTTAACCAAAACAAATGCGTTAAAGTATCATCAAATAAGATTTGAATGCATCTCAACTATAGCAGTGCCAGTCTCTCCTAGGGATACAACTTACTTTCACTCCTAAAGGAATATTTTATGATTTTACAGGGTGATATGTTTTGGTTTACATGATTGCTTCCCATAAGAAGCTCAAGGCTCTTTACACATCACACTGAATTTATCTTCTCCAGATCCTCGAGGGTGGATAGGCAGGAGCTTGTTTGTCATTTATGAGATGAAGGAAGCAAAGGAAGATAAATGGCCAAAGCCAGTTGGGGGAAGGAAAAAAAAAAAAACAGGCATTCTGTTCCTTTGAGTGGATGTCAGACTTCAGCACACATGGGAACACTTCGGGGTCTTAAAGAGTCTACTTTGTTAAAATGCAGATTTCTGGGTTCCAGCTCCAGCTTTTTCTGATTCAGGAGAGACAAGACAGGCCCCGTGGATCTGTGTCTTTAACAAGGCGCCAGGTGAGTTGTGTCTGCTGGCACGTTGCAGGGCCCTGCCGGGGCCATCCTGGCCCAGGTGTGAACTGGGACTGGTGCTGGTGGTTTCCGTGTGCGTCTGCAGGATGTAAAGGTGATTGCTGGTTGCTCTGTCTTAAGGTGAAGTAAGGAGCTGTTCTGGGGAAAGCAGAGTGCGGAGGTAAGGCCTGATTCTCGGCGTTCAGGGGCTCTGCCTTCTTGGGAAGGGCATGAAAAACCCCGGAGTTGGAACTCAGAAGTCTTCTTCTGGTTCCAGTATCGTTTGGCAGGTTTATAGATGCTACTGGAGGGACTCTAGTAGTACCTGGAGCATGAGGCTCAAAACCTGGAGTGGTGGGCTGGTGGAGCAAAGGTTTTTGGACTATAGATGAGTTCCTGGAATGTCTCAGACTGTGGGTGCCATGGATTCAGCGGCACTGACCGGTGTGCTTTTGGGGACCCACTTTTTTTGTGTGGCTGTGCTGGGTCTTCGTTGCCACACAGGCTTTTCTCTAGTTGGGGCTTCTCATTGCAGTGGCTTCTCTTGTGACGGCTCCCCGGCTTCAGAGCACAGGCTCGGGAGTTGTGGCCCTTAGGCTCAGCTGCTCTGCGGCATGTGGGATCTTCCCAGATCAGGGATTGAACCTGTGTCTCCTGCATTGGCCGGCAGATTCTTTACCACTGAGCCACCAGGAAGCCCTGGGACCCACATTTTATATTTCAAAACTAAGATACTAAAAGGCAGGCATAAAACGATCCTGACAGTTGACTGCCGAATGTTCTCCAGCAGCGTAAAGGAGTTGGACGGAGCTCTGACTTTTTGTGTTTGCAGGCTTGCTCTCCCGGACCCTTCTGGGTGTTCTGGGGGGTGGGGTGTGTGCGCAGGGTTCTTCTCCCCTCACCCACGAATCCGCCTGTGGACCCTGCTTATACTTTGTTGCCAAACTCTGTTTGAGTTGGAGTTTGCTTCTTTTCAGATCCTGAGTGGCATTTGGGTTTCATCTGTTTAAATGAGATATGACTCAAAGAAGCAAAATATCTTTTCCTTCCTAAAATGTATAATTCTTTCCTTTTTCTCTTTTCCGCCCTCCGTTTATTGTCCTTCCTGTACATATGCTAACCCTCTGGCATGTACAGTATATTGGTCCTGGCAAATGTTGCTGCCGAGTGAGGGGGAGTCTGTGTTCCAGACTCCATTTCCCACTGATTTCTGTGAGGAAACAGGGGACGTGTTTCAGATGGAGTGAGATCCAGTGTGGGCAGCGGGGGCCTTAGGCCGGAGGAAAGCGGGGTCCGTGTGCTCCCTGCCATGGGGGAGCCTCACCCCTCCTGACTTCTCCCAACTGGCTGCATCCTTTGAAAAGGGTGGGAATCCCATGGAACACAGCGAAGAGGTTCCCGACCCTGAATGCCGTGCAGTTCTATACCTGCTGTGGTGGTAGAATGGTGCTGGCGTTGTCCCCAAAGCAGGGGATCTCTTTTCCTGAGAGTTTGCTGTTCATATTTGGTCCCTGAGCAGAAGTCTCTAGCGCTTCCGTCCATCCTTCTCAGGTGCTCTTAAGGAGAGGGCTCAGGAGACACCTCACACGCCTGCCCTCTCTCTGCCGGCCACGCCTTTCTGCCTGCGTGGCAGTTTAGTCCCTGAGATGTTGGGGTTCCCCTGCTTCCGTCTTGAGCAACCAGCTTGGTGCTGTGGTTCCGCCACGCCGCGGAGACGCTGAGTGTGGCAGTTCCTCTGGCGCCTCTGTGCTGAGCTGCACTGGGGACCAGGCCGCGATGGGAGTGTTGCCACTTGAATCCCCTGCAGCATCTCGGGAAACCCGGAACCACGTTGAGTTTCCCCACAACCTGCTCACAGTCCTGTATCCTGTAGCATTTGAATGGCGCCCCAGGCTTACCCCGTCGCTCGGATCCGAAACCTGGAGTCGCCTACACTCATCTCCCCGTCGGCCCTTCCCTGCCCTCATCCACTCGTGGGGTCCGTCTCCAGACCTGGAGATGCTGCTGCTTTAACTCTGCGGCTCGACTCTGGCTGCCTACCTGCTGTGCCCAGGGGTGGCCTCACCTCCATTAGGTCCCTTAGCGCTCAGTGGCTGGCTCCATCACCCTCCTGGCTGGGGTGTGTGTGTGCTGTTTGTCTCTCCACAGCCCACCCCACACTCTGCCTCTGGAAACTGGTCTCAGGCACACCTTTCAGCATGGCATCCCCCTTCTTAAAAGCCTCAGAAAGCTTTCAGTGGCACTCAGAGTAAAACCGGACTGACCCCTTTCAGAATATGGCCCTGCTATTCCAGCCTCACCCCTGGCCCCAGTCATACAATGCCTCCACTCTACCCCCGGCCAAGGTGTCCATGCCCAGGTCACTCCTCCCCTCCCCCCAGGTGCCCATGCTCTGGGCACGCTGGACTGTTGGATGTGCTTTGTGTGCAGAAGCCTGTTTCCAGGCCTCCTCCTCTTGTGCTTGGAGTCTCTGCTGCCTGGCATTGAACTTGGTGCTCTGCCCTCCCTCCTTCTCAGGGGCTCCCTGGGCGGCAGTGCTGTCAGAGGGTGCCCTTCTGCCCTTGGCTGTTGACACAGGACTTGGCTGTGGGGTTAGACCTCCTTGGGGAGCCGCTGCTTCGTCATCGTCACCCGGCTCCAAGCATAAAGCGTGGTGCTTAACTCAGGCAGCCCCTCTTTGATTTTCTGTTGACCACATGAGAGCATACATTAATAATGGTGCTGACAGTGGCTGCTCACACCCAGAGCCCCCAGCACGTGCCAGGCAGGCCCCATTCTGAGCCGTGTGGTGTGTTGCGTGGGCTCACCCCTGGGATCTTCAGCTGCCTTGATTCTGCCCTTCTGTCCTCAGCCCCGAAGGGTCAGCGGGTGCTCCATGCGACATCCCTGGAGACAGCGGCTTTGTCAGAGGAGTGTGAGGAATGCAGGTGCTTGGGCAGTCGCCTTTGTTTCTGTTCCCTCTGCTGCCAGGGATTATCTTCAAAGCAGGTCATGGAACCAGTTAAATTGGCTGCAGGCCTTGCATCCCGGAATCCAGGCCCCTTCGGAGGAGCTGGAATTAAACCTGGAAGCCCTAGGGAGCCCAGGCTGCCCGGGGTGGGCTTTGCCACTGAAACCTGTTATGTGAAGTAGGTCACAGCAGAGAACGGACCAGGGGGAGCCCTGAACCTGGGGGCACCAGCCAAGGCTTCCAGGGGTGGGCTCTGTCCGAGATGGCTGGGGTGGGGCCCCAGGACCACCTGGTCCCACGGTACTCGTTTATTTCCTCCACTGACCCCTCCTGAGCCTTTAGTCCTGCTGAACCTTCGATAAGCCCTTTCTGCCTATCCCGCAGCTCTCCTCTGAGGGGACCACTTGGCATCTTAGTGCTTTCCATGTTTGGTACTTAGTTTGGTTTCTGTGATAAAGGTTACAGGGAGAGTTTGGGAGGGTGAGTTGGCTACAGGAACAAAGCGGAGATGGGAGGCTCAGGGGTCTTTTCTTGCCTGGGCCGGTCCTGCTTCCTCCCTCCCCCAGGGGGCTGGACAGAAGACAGTTGATTAGTGTTGCTAAATGCATCGCAATTAATTCCTCTCCCGTTTCTTACACTCTAGGGCTAGCCTATAAATCTCAGGGCCGGGATCGCTGTAAAATTTGATGTATCTCGGGGTAGGTGTGCTCACACACATTCATTGGCTTGAATTATCTAAAGTTATCATGAGAAAGGTCTTATTTCTATTGCCTGCCCTGATTTGCACTTTAAATATAGTTCCCTGTAGCAGTTACAGGAATGCATGTTGAAGATAGAAAAGGGAAAATTACTTTTTAAACAGCTGCTTGGCATAGAAGAGCATGATTTACCTTTTAGAATATTTCTCCAAGTGTGCATTAAGGCCAAGCTTTCAAGAATATTCCCCCCCCCACACACACACATTGAATCTGGAAATTAGTATGAAGTCAAACAGCCCTCCTTGCTGGGGTCTTCGCCTCCCTCCTGTTGTGGGAGAGTCCCACTCTGTATTCTTATTAGGGTTGTTGAAGGTGACAGATAATTTCTCACCTCACTCACTAATTTTTCTTACTTTCCTCCTCTGTCAGCACCATTTCTCCTTCATTTCCACAAACTGCAAAAGCTGGGATTTTGTTGGTAAGGTGTTCGTCTCTGAGTTGTGTCTGAGTCTTTGTGACCCGTGAATTCCTGTGTCCATGGGATTTCCCAGGCAAGAATACTGGAGTGGGTTGCCATTCCCTTCTCAGGGGATCTTCCCAGACTAGGGATTGAACCCATGTCTCCTGCATTGCAGGCAGATTCTTTACCATCTGAGCCAACAGGGAAGTTGGTAGGAATTCTGTCAGTGATTCATAATTTTATATTTGGATTTGTTAATGAGCGCATATCCTGTGCCTTCAAAATGCATTTGGTTCCTTGATGATTTGCTTTATTTAGATTATGGAAATGCAAAGATAAAACCAACTAGTGTTTTTCTTAATATTCATCTAATGGGGATTATCTTGCCATATTCTGATTTGCTCTTATGCGTGCAAATAACTGCATTTCTTATGTTATTGCTTTAAATATTATATAATTTATCCCTGTCATGGGAAAAAGGAGTTTTTAATTTCATAGAGTGATGGAGAGAAATAAGTTTTGTTTGTTACTTGTTTTTAAAGGGTATTTTAACTTTTTGTTGTCATTTAGTGGCCGAGTCATCTCCAATTCTTTGGGACTCCATAGACTAGCCCACCAGGCTCCTCTGTCCATGAGATTCTCCAGGCAAGAATACTGGAGTGGGTTGCCACACCCTCCTCCAGGGGATCTTCACGACCCGGAGATTGAACCGCGTCTCCTGAATTGGCAGGTGGATTCTTTACCACTAAGCCACCTGGGAAGCCAGTATATTTTTTGCAGAGAATTAAAATCTAGTTTACATTTCCCTCAGTGAAGCCTTGTCTGAATAAAAGGATGGTGTTTTTATTCTATAAAGACAAGGAGGATTTGTGGAATTCACTTGATTTATGGGGAGCATCTTTCCTAAAGGTAATTCTTACTTTAAACAGTAACACTGTCAGCTAACATTAGCTGCTTGTTTATGAAAGGTGATGTGTTAGTAGTATTTAGAACCAATACATACTAAAGACACTTTTTCTTCAGTACAGAGTCTGTTCTGAAGGGCAAGGGCTTTTGTGTTGACACATTCTTCTTTTTCACAAGGCCACCTGGCCTTGGCAGAAAAATGAGGTTAAGACTAACCCTGCTTATTAGCTGAGGAGTCACTGAATTTGTTACATTGGGAAGGTTATTTTTTCTTGATAAAAGGAAATTCTAATCCAGAGAGCTTTGACTGTCTGTGCTCGGAATTAGGCATCATACCAGACCACCTGACCTGCCTCTTGAGAAACCTGTATGCAGGTTAGGAAGCAACAGTCAGAACTGTACATGGAACAACAGACTGGTTCCAAATAGGAAAAGGAGTACGTCAAGGTTGTATATTGTCACCTTGCTTATTTAACTTATATGCAGAGTACATCATGAGGAACGCTGGGCTGGAAGAAGCACAAGCCGGAATCAAGATTGCTGGGAGAAATATCAATAACCTCAGATATGCAGATGACACCACCCTTATGGCAGAAAGTGAAGAGGAACTCAAAAGCCTCTTGATGAAAGTGAAAGAGGAGAGTGGAAAGGTTGGCTTGAAGCTCAACATTCAGAAAACAAAGATCATGGCATCTGGTCCCATCACTTCATGGGAAATAGATGGGGAAACAGTGGAAACCGTGTCAGAATTTATTTTTTTGGGCTCCAAAATCACTGCAGATTCTGATTGCAGCCATGAAATTAAAAGACGCTTACTCCTTGGAAGTAAAGTTATGACCAACCTAGATAGTCTGTTAAAAAGCAGAGACATTACTTTGCCAACCAAGGTCCGTCTAGTCAAGGCTATGGTTTTTCCTGTGGTCATGTATGGATGTGAGAGTTGGACTGTGAAGAAAGCTGATCACCGAAGAATTGATGCTTTTGAACTGTGGTGTTGGAGAAGACTCTTGAAAGTCCCCTGTACTGCAAGGAGATCCAACCAGTCCATTCTAAAGGAGATCAATCCTGGGTGTTCATTGGAAGGACTGATGCTAAAGCTGAAGCTGCAATACTTTGGCCACCTCATGCGACGAGTTGACTCACTGGAAAAGACTCTGATGCTGGGAAAGGTTGGGGGCGGGAGGAGAAGGGGAAGACAGAGAATGAGATGGCTGGATGGCATCACCGACTCTGTGGACATGAGTTTGAGTGAACTCTTGTGATGGACAGGGAGGCCTGGCATGCTGTGATTCATGGGGTCGTGGAGAGTCGGACACGACTGAGCGACTGAACTGAACTGGACTGAACTGAAGGTTGGGGGAGGGCTTCCCCTGGTGGCTCCATGGTAAGGAATCCCCCTGCAAAGCAGGAGCCACAAGAGAGTCCGGAAGATTCCTTGGAGGAGGGCGTGTCAACCGACTCCAGTATTCTTGCCTGGGAAATCCCATGGACAGACGAGCCTGATGGGCTACAGTTGGGCATGACTGAAGCAACTTAGCATGACATGCCCCGGGTTGAGGGAGATGGATTTTTGAGACTCAAGAGTCCTGTGTTAGATCGACCACAGTTTTTACATCCCATAGGTTGACACACTGTTTCGTTTTTCTAGAATTCTGTGATGCTGAGGGGTGTTGATGTGTTGCAGCCTCCCCATAAGATGTTTATTAATCCATTTTTGGGATCTTCTTGAGGATTTTAAATGTGTTTGCTAGTTTGCTGCTGCTGCTAAGTCGCTTCAGTCATGTCCTACTCTGTGACCCCATAGACGGTTCTGGAGTTCTCCAGGCAAGAACACTGGAGTGGGTTGCCATTTCCTTCTCCAATGAATGAAAGTGAAAAGTGAAAGGGAAGTCGCTCAGTCGTGTCCAACTCTTAGCGACCCCATGGACTGCAGCCCACCAGGCTCCTCCGCTCATGGGATTTTCCAGGCAAGAGTACTGGAGTGGGGTGCCATTGCCTTCTCCAGTTTGCTAGTTTCAGTTCAGTTCAGTCGCTCAGTCGTGTCCGACTCTCCACGACCCCATGAATCACAGCACGCCAGGCCTCCCTGTCCATCACCAACTCCCGGAGTTCACTCAAACTCATGTCCACAGAGTTGGTGATGCCATCCAGCCATCTCATTCTCTGTCGTCCCCTTCTCCTCCCGCCCCTAACCTTTCCCAGCATCAGAGTCTTTTCCAGTGAGTCAACTCGTCGCATGAGGTGGCCAAAGTATTGCAGCTTCAGCTTTAGCATCAGTCCTTCCAATGAACACCCAGGATCGCTCTCCCTTAGAATGGACTGGTTGGATCTCCTTGCGGTACAAGGGACTCTAGTTTGCTAGTTTGCTGCTGCTGCTGCTAAGTCACTTCAGTCGTGTCCGACTCTGTGTGACCCCATAGACGGAAGCCCACCAGGCTCCCCCGTCCCTGGGATTCTCCAGACAAGAACACTGGAGTGGGTTGCCATTTCCTTCTCCAATGTGTGAAAGTGAAAAGTGAAAGTGAAGTCGCTCAGTCGCATCCGACCCTTAGCAACCCCATGGACTTCAGCCCACCAGGCTCCTCCATCCATGGGATTTTCTAGGCAAGAGTACTAGAGTGGCTTGCCATTGCCTTCTCCGAGTTTGCTAGTTTAGAGATAAGTAAAACAAAACCGAAATACTAAATACCCAGAAGCAGAATGTAAATGGTGTTTGATGTTAAATCTCTCCTCCCTTCTTAGAACTTTGTGAATGATTTGGGCTTTGCATTTGTCTTGAAGGGGTGTGTGTGTGTGTAAAAAGTGAATTAGGCATCGATCTTAGTGACCATGAATTCGGTGGGGGCACTGAACTCCTTTGTTCCCCAGGGTTGGTGATGCCAGTGTAAGGAGACAGCCCTTAAATGAGGGTTCGGGAAGACTTTCATTCATTTGTTCACTCATTCGATAAATATTTACTGACTTTCTTCTGTGTGCTGACCATGTTGTAGGGGGCAAGCAGTACATAAAACCACATCCCTGCCTTCATGAAGCTCACATTAAACTAACATAGAAGACAAGCAATTAAACAAATAGCTATAGACTGTGTCAGTGGTGCTAAGTGCTCTGGAGAAGAGTAAAGCAGAGTTAAGGGTGGGGAAGGGGTGTCGGGGTTGGGGGGCGCTGTACTCTCCAGAGCCTCGTACAGCGCTGCCTGGGATCTCAGTGCCCACACAGAGGTCCATCTGGATTTTACCTGCCTTCTGAAATGTCATCCTGGAAGTGGAAGTGATTAAACCACATTAGTTATTTGCTTCTGAGTGTGAATATGTTTTAGATTTGAGGCAGTGGATGTCTGGGTCTGGGGTGGTAGGATTCCAGGCATCAGGATGGGTGGTCCTGTCTCCTGCTTCTGAGCAGGGTCTTCTCCGTTACCTAGAATCCTGTCCCCCCATGCGCCTTGCACTGCTCTGTTGTTCCCTGGAATTGTCTGGCCATGCCTTCCTACCTTCTTGCTCCACGGCATTGTTTTCTCTTGGGAATGCTAATTGGGGAAAGCAGACTCTGAAATGCTTTCCTCTTAGCTCTTCAGGAGAAACCACTGTAAAGTTAAGGTCTTATGGTTTTGTCTGGTTAACCTTCCTGACTGGTTTATCATTTTGCTTCCTATTTTCCACGTGTTACTGTCAGATTATTATTATTTTAATATAGAGCCTAGATGTGTCTCTGGGGATATCTTTGTCTATTTATGGGCTCAGACTCAAGGTCATTCTAAATGGGGAACGATTCTACTTCCTCTCTCTCCCCTGGCGCCCTGGCTTTAGCCGGGTTCTGGTAACTCTCCCCATGTGCCTGGAGCAGCCTCTGTACCACAGCGCTGACCCGAATCCATGGAGGACAGCTTGCCCCAGATTTCGCTCCGCTGCCCGCCAGGCTCTGGCAGGGATGTGAGAGTGGGAATTTTCGCTTCTTCCCAGTGGAATCTCAGCAATTCCCCTTTTCTTTGGAAGGCACCAGAATTCAGGTTTCTAGGAAGTTGTACTCCATATGCCTCTGTCTTGTGGTTTATAGCTACAGATACAAATGGTATCCTTTTTCTTTAGATGTAGTGTTTCCTTCGCTGGGAACCTGAGCCTGTTGACTTCACACCAGTGCATGCTCTTAGGTCTGGAGAAATGCGGCCTTTGGTACTAGTTTGCAGCAATGCATCTGCTTTTATTTTTTTAATGCAACTGCTTTTAAAACGAGAAAATTTATTCTGTTAAAGTATAATTTTTTTTTCCATTTTAAGCAAAACTGTTGAATATGAGAATGGATCTTAATTACTGATTTTAATGTACAAATGTTTCTTATTTCTCCCTTCCCCCCCAGCTTTTGCTTTGGTTTCTGAAGATGTGAAGAAAGAGGCCAAACAGTCTAAGGTACTAATTCTAAAGTCAAGTCTATTCTTGCGGTCTGAGATTTGTCTGTCTTTGCTTTAATGGGAGCTATAATGATTTCATCTTTCAACGAATTAATGAAATGTTGGTCAACATCGATTTTTAAATTCACAGCAGCAACTCACAGATAGTCTTGCTGAAAAAAAAACCTTTATTAAGGCAGATCCACTTGGTTTTAAATTTTATCTTAAGAAAAAAGGTATTTGGATGTGGAGCTAGACATTTTAGAAGTCTTAACTTGGATACTGTAGGTTTTTTCTGGTCTTACCACGTCCCAGGTTGTTGTTCAATGGCCCAGTCGTGTCTGACTCTTTGACACCCCATGGACTTCACCTTGGACCTAGTTTTCCCAGCCTGTGAAACGTGTGCTGTGTAGGGGTCACAAGTCCCTGCGTGCCCCTCACCTTGAGGTGACATTATGTGAGAGGGCATCCTGGGGACTGGCTGAGAGACCCCAAAGGTGACCACCAGGCTCTTGTACAGTCGGAACCTGAAATGGAGACGTTGGGGACCTATGGAGAGGAAACAGCATTTTCCCAAATCTCAGAGCTGCTCCTCTCCCATCACCGGTTGCATTCAAGAACTGCATCTAAATTTTACCATTTGGGGTTGCATTAGATCAGTTTAGCACTTGAGAAAGAGAATATTTTTAAAATGTGAGTTGTTTTTGTCACGTTAAGTAAGGCTCAGTTGACTCTCTTTTTTTACCCCACAATTAGTATAAAAGCGTTTTTGAATAGAATGTTTCTTTTACCAACAGAGTGTGATATGTTCTAACTATACCGTGGGGATCCCACACAAGGGAAATGAGGAGAATAATTCCTTATGGTTTTACGATTCTTTTTGGTTAATAAAGCATTTCAGACGTTTGATTCGGTTTGCTTTTCTCAGTGGTTGTGTTATTGCTAAGCAAAGCAGATTCTCGCATACAGAGCAGAGAAAATACACGCTTAGAGAAGTGAATTGATCGAGGTCATGTGACTATTAAAAGGTAGAGGCAGAATCCACACTTTCAGACTCTGTGAACTTTTCATGCTGTAATTTTGTATTGCGTTGTCATGTGCATTGTCATGTGTTTGTTTGGCCATAATGAAGCTCATTATGAATTTAAGGGTTATTAGATTGCTGGGAGAAATATCAATAACCTCAGATATGCAGATGACACCACCCTTATAGCAGAAAGTGAAGAGGAACTCAAAAGCCTCTTGATGAAAGTGAAAGAGGAGAGTGAAAAGGTTGGCTTGAAGCTCAACATTTAGAAAACAAAGATCATGGCATCTGGTCCCATCACTTCATGGGAAATAGATGGAAACACAGTGGAAACAGTGTCAGACTTTATTTTTTGGGGCTCCAAAATCACTGCAGATGCTGATTGCAGCCAGGAAATTAAAAGACGCTTACTCCTTGGAAGGAAAGTTATGACCAACCTTGATAGTATATTAAAAAGCAGAGACATTACTTTGCCAACAAAGGTCCGTCTAGTCAAGGCTAAGGTTTTTCCCGTGGTCATGTATGGATGTGAGAGTTGGACTGTGAAGAAAGCTGATCGCCGAAGAATTGATGCTTTTGAACTGTGGTGTTGGAGAAGACTCTTGAGAGTCCCCTGTACTGCAAGGAGATCCAACCAGTCCATTCTAAAGGAGATCAATCCTGGATGTTCATTGGAGGGACTGATGCTAAAGCTGAAACTGCAATACTTTGGCCACCTCATGCGACGAGTTGACTCACTGGAAAAGACTCTGATGCTGGGAGAGGTTGGGGGCGGGAGGAGAAGGGGACGACGGAGAATGAGATGGCTGGATGGCATCACCGACTCTGTGGACATGAGTTTGAGTGAACTCCGGGAGTTGGTGATGGACAGGGAGGCCTGGCGTGCTGTGATTCATGGGGTCGCGGAGAGTCGGACACAACTGAGCGACTGAACTGAACTGAATAGGGAATTAAAATTTTGTATAATAGATTTAGGAATTATAGCACATACTTTCAGATATAGGTTTTTACTTATCTTTCCAAAAGAGGAAATACATATATTTTTGGCCTTTAATACATATATGAATATAAGTAGAGATAAGATAAGTCCTATATCTTAGTGTCATTTTTTTAATGCAAAGCTGTTAAAAGTCCTTGAAAAGTGTCATTAACCCCATCTGTGCTTGGCAACGGAGCCAAAAAGCCATTAATCCCCTGAGGAGAGGCAGTGATGAAATGTCTACTGTAGCCCATGCCAAGGCTGGGAGACGGAGGAGAATCGGATTTGTCCAAGGTCGTCCGAAGTCTGTCTGTAGATGAACCTGAGACAGGACTTAAGCCCTTGACAATAACCGTGTTCACTGGGGCTGTCCTTGGTGTATCACTCTCAGCAACCTGGGAGCCGTCACTGCTCACTGCAGTCAAGGGCCCTGGTTCCCCAGAACCAGGCCAGTCCTGGTCAGAGCTGGGGGCCTTCCCCGAGCCACTCGGATTCCCTGGTTGGCATCAGGTGGCTCCTCACAGGACTCCCGAGGCGGCCAGCGCCCTGCTATCCCACCGGGGGCCTGCCCTCTGGCCTGGGTGCCCCTCCTGGCTCCCGGGTCCCTGGCTCTGCTGAATTCTGGCCCTCCCTGGCCTTCCATGGAGCCTGCGCTTCCCAGCTCATGCTACGTATGGCCTCAGCCAAGCTATGAGGGTGACTTCATCCTGCCTTCCGTCCTGTGGTGGCCTGTGACACTGGGCCCTGTGAGCATTGGCATGGAGCCAGGCTCTGGAGCCAGCCTGCCTCGGGGAAGGCCCCCACCCTGACCCCTGCAGGACACATCCATGCCCAGGTCCCTCCTCTGTAACGGGACTGCCCTCCCAAAGCGGTTTTGAAGGTTGTGTTGTGTGTCTGCCACATAGAGCGGTGCCAGCCCCTGTTTACACGTTTTCCTGCTTTGACAGCAAGAAAGGTCCCATGCAACCTTTCAAGAAGTTTCCACACAGGGGTGGGTGGTTGGTTGTGACCATGCTGAAGATGCCAGTGAAATTCTTTACTTAAAAGATTTCATAGCAAATTCTTGTGAGGCTTTTTATATTTTAAATCTTCTTCTAATGAAGGATTTATAAACTAAGCATCACATATATGGATTGCAAGTGTTCAAATCTCTTGTGCTTTAAAGATAAAAGCTGCACTGAGGGTTGTCTTAGATCTGTGTTTTTCTGGCTAGGATAGGAGCTGTCTGTAGGGTGGGTTCCCTGGTAGCAGATGTCTTTCCTTTCTGAGTAGCAATTCCGTTGACCAGAGAACTTTTGACAGTGAGCAGGTTTTGATAGATACTGATGGTGTCAGAAACACACAGCAGACGAGATAATAAAACAAACCGTGTGTTTCTTCTTAGGAAGAACTAAGCCTTTTCACAAGGGAACCTGGAGACAGAATTTTAAATGTTCTGTCAATTAGTTCATTTACTCCAATTTTCTTTCTCAAAGGGGAAATTAATGAAGACCATTTTAGTTCCATTTCAGTTCACCTAAATCAGGCTATCCTTGGATATTTTATTTTTACAGTTTACAAATTGAGCCGTTTGAAATGGTCAGTCATTTCCTACCTATTGTATCCGGCAGTCAGAGCTGCAGTGCTTAATAACAGAAAGCTGTGGAATTTCAGTTGATTTTCTTTGGTTTTGCCAAGGCATCTGGCAGAAAGTCTAGTTCCTGTTCCAACTTGGCTGGAATCATTGAGTTCAGGATACTTTTTATGTGCAACTTCTGGTAAAGGTGACTTTTGTTGTAGGTATTATTAATACTTTTGCTGTTCAGTCACTCAGTTATGTCTGACTCTTTGAGACCCCATGGATTATAGCACGCCAGGTTTCCTTGTCCATCACCAACTCCCGGAGCTTGTTCAAACTCATGTCTGTCGAGTCGGTGATGCCATCCAACCATCTTGTTCTCTGTCATCCCCTTCTCCTGCCTTCAGTGTTTCCCAGCATCAGGGTCTTTTCTAATGAGTCAACTCTATGCATCAGGTGACCAAAGTGTTAGAGCTTCAGCATCAGTCCTTCCAATGAATATTCAGGATTGATTTCCTTTAGGATTCACTAGTTGGCTCTCCTTGCAGTCCAAGGGACTCTCAAGAGTCTTTTCCAACACCACAGTTCGAAAGCATCAAGTCTTCTGTGCTCAGCCTTCTTTATGGTCCAACTCTCACATCCATACATGACTACTGGAAAAACCATAGCTTTAACTATATGGTCCTTTGTCGACAAAGTAATGTCTCTGCTTTTTAATATGCTGTCTAGGTTGGTCATAGCTTTTTTCCAAGGATCAGGCGTCTAATTTCGTGGCTGCAGTCACCATCTGCTGTGATTTTGAAGCCCAAGAGAATAAAGTCTGTCACTGTTT
This sequence comes from Moschus berezovskii, assembly GCF_049115385.1. Taxonomy (NCBI): domain Eukaryota; kingdom Metazoa; phylum Chordata; class Mammalia; order Artiodactyla; family Moschidae; genus Moschus; species Moschus berezovskii. Next base: position 57,016,231 of record NC_142472.1, read on the forward strand.
CCATTGTTTCCCCATCTATTTGCCATGAAGTGTTGGAACCAGATGCCATGATCTTAGTTTTCTGAATGTTGCGTTTTAAGCCAACTTTTCCACTCTCCTCTTTCACCTTCATCGAAAGGTTCTTTAGTTCCTGTTCGCTTTCTGTCATCAGGGTGGTGTCATCCGCATAGCTGAGTTTATTGATATTTCTTCCGGTGATCCTGATTCCAACTTGTGCTTCATTTAGCCCGGCATTTCACATGATGTACTCTGCATATCTTTTCGCTTACTCTCAAAGTATGTTTCCATCTCATGATGCATGTTTTCTGAACAATGCCTCTGGGGGAGGATTGGGCATGCGTTACTAGAAGGTGTAAGGAAGGAATGCTGGAAAGGAGCCAAAGACCTGGATTTCAGTCCTGGCCTGTGGCTAGAATGGCTGTTAGATGTTGTGCAAATCCTGTACCTTTTCTGAGCCTCTTTTGTTTTATCTGCAGAAGGGGAATGTTGGATTGGATCATCTCCCATGCTATTTTTAGAAAATTGTAGTAAAAGACACATAAACTTGACCATGGTAGCCATTTTTTAGGGCACAGGTCGGTAGTGCTAAGTATGTTCATACTGTTGTGCAAGCGGTCTGCAGAACTGAAACTTGGCCCCCAGTAAAGCACAGCTCTGCATCCCCTCCTGGCCCCTGGCCCCCCACCACCCTGTTCTCCGTCTCTGAATGTGAGAGCTCTAGGTCCCTCATGTCGGGGGTGTCATACAGTCTCTGTCTTTTTATGACTGGCTTATTTCACTTAGCATCGTTTCCTCGAGGTTCATCCATATTGTGGCATGTGTCAGAATTCCCTTCCTTTTTTCAAAAAGTCGACTTATTTATTCGTTTGCCTGTCTCGGGTGTTGGTCGCGGCACTCGGGCTCTGGGCTTTTTGTCGTGGTGTACGAGTTTAGTTGCCGTGTGGCACGTGGGATGTTAGTTCTCAGCCCAGGGATCGAATCTGTGTACCCTGCATTGGCAGGTGGATTCTTAACCACTGGGCCACCAAGGAAGTCCTAGAATTCTCTTCTTTTTTAAGGCTGATTAATATTCTGTTGTACAAAGAGGCCACAGTTTCTTTACCCATTCCAGTGCTACTTTTGGACCTGAAATTTCCAGTTTTCTGTAATCCGTGTCTAGCAGCCAAAGGTGTGGCCTGGTAAGGAGGAGGCAGACTGGCCAAGGGGAAGCCGAGGGCTCCGTCCCCGGGCCCGGGCCGCGCTCCTGGCCCAAGAGGCAGTGAGTCCACACGTGCCGACCTAGGATGCTAGCCCGGCTGTGGTTGAGCACGTTTAGGGAAGTGGCTTGAGTCTTCCAGTCTTCTTAGTGGCTCTTCTGAAAAGCGTGTGTTTTATCATCATTAGGTCAAGTGTCACTTGACCCCGAGGTAAAGCACGCAGATCAGTACATGACTCAGGTTCTTCTCCACTCAGCGTTATTTCTGTTCCTGAGACACAGAGGATTTCAGGAAATGCTGCTGAAGGTGGCCGCTCCCCTGTGTGCTGTCCCCCATCTGCTGTTGCAGTCCCCCCTGCATCCTGAGAGGACATGTCTCGGTGGCAGTATCTTGGCCTGTAAGCTGCTTATGTTTTGTTGATAACGGCTCACGACTGCATTTCTTGTTGCAGTCGTGAGGGAAATGGAAGGATATTTGCCACCATCCAATTGTCATAATTATAGCTGGTTGTCGTAATTGTGCTGGTTGAAAATGGAAAGGGGCAATTAGAGGGAGAATTCCTTCTGCCAGAGGAGACAGTGAAGATGGCAGATTTAGCTGCTGACACTCTGCGCTTTGTCGGAGGAGTCTTTGAGGAGCTGGTTTGATCAGGATCAGGTACATCCATGCTCATGCGCCCACATCCACGCTTCTGTGTTTGAAGCTCTGCGGCTCTGAGAGGTCCCTTCCATGCTAAGGAAATCTTGTGAGCCCCAGGCTGACCCCCTACCCCCAGGGCTGCTTCTCAGGTAGGAGAGAATACGTGGTGACATTGCTGATGTCTGAGCCCCCAAATGATAAATATGGTATTTGGTAGAGCCCGTCTTCCCAAAGAATGCACAGTCAGAATGGGTACAGTCCTGATGTGTTTGTAATCCTTACCATGTATTAGGTTTTAAAACGACCTCTCCCAGGAACATTGTGAACCATTTTACACGAGAAGAAAGAGCCTCGGCTCAATTTGGTGACTTGCCCAAGATCACGTAGGAGAGTAACGGCCCCATAGGAGTCTTCTGTTCTGATGCAGAAATATATTATTGCTGCTTTTCCTGCCTTAATTTTTGTCTGTTTCTTTAAGGAAGCACTTCCAAGCTCCCATTTTCCATGTCTTACCCCCAGATGTTAATATATACCATACATGTTTATTTCATGTATTGCTGTTTTTTTTTTTTAATGTGACGAAATTGATCTTTTTCTCTTTTATTTAAAATACAGAATTTGGAGAAAAGTGATATATCAAAGAAAAATGATATAGGTAAGTAACGATTTCTTTTTTTTAACTTAAGAGTTGATATCCAGGGGCTATTTCTTGTAAATTACATTTCTGTGAAGTGAATTTTTCTTTCTGATTTTATTTATGTGATAAATATTGTTGGTCAAATCCTTTGTCTTTTGCTTAGCCCAGTGTTTACCGTCATGAAGACATGAGAACACATTTCAGATGGACATATTGGAAGTAATAATTCATAAGCTGGATTTATTTCCCTCAGCCACAATGTATTGAGCTGCTGGTAAAGACAGACTTCTGTGCTAGGGGGGCACTGTGGGGAGTACAGCGGTGACGGAGACAGAGTCTGTTCTCAGGGGCGCACGCACACTCAGTGGGAGGAAGGCTCAGCTGTGGCCTTGGTCATGTCCCCTCTGCCTGGAGCCGGGGTACCACTGCTGACCTGCAGGCAGCCCGTCCCCTGCGGGTCAGCTTGGTGACCACGTCTTCTGTTAAGTCCTCTGGCGGGGGCGGCTCCTGGCTTCTCTGCAGACACTGCACGTGTCTCTCAGCCCGTCAGCTCCGTCTGCACTCGCTGGCTCATAACCCCATCTTTCTCCCACATGTATCGTGAGCATTGTCAGGGTTGTGACCATGAGTTTGTTGTGTTGTTTTTTCTGGATTCGGTTTTGGGAAATAGGCTCTGGGTGTTGACGGTAGGGCGAGGCTGACCTCTGTATGCTGGGTCTCTTCCCCAAGTGTGTGTACTTGGCCGTCGTGGGTCATTCCAGGATGGGCCGTGGAGACTCGGGAGGCAAACCTTGGACGAGGGGAAAGGGACACACTTTCCTTCGTAAGGCCCTCCTTGCCTGGGCCTGGATTCTGAGGAGTCTGCTGGGTGGCGGGGGTAGGATGGGCTGTGCTGGGGCCCAGGTGTTCAGGGACCACAGGGGTGCGGGCTGGAGTCTTGGGGGCTTGAGAGTAGCCATGTTTAAGAAGCCACAGTGATTAACTGCTTGTTTTCCCTACATGACAACACGACAATACCCTGCGTGGTCAGCCACTCCTCAGGAGATTTACAATACAGATTTTACTTCTGCAGCCAACCCTGGTGGGTTTGGGCATTTGTCTGTGGTGGTATTTTTTTTTTTAATTAATTTACTTTTTAATTGAAGGATACTTGCTTTACAGAATTTTGTTTTCTGTCAAACCTCAACATGAATCAGCCATTCAGTTCAGTTCAGTCGCTTAGTCATGTCTGACTCTTCGCAACCCCATGAATCACATCACGCCAGGCCTCCCTGTTCATCACCAACTCCCGGAGTTCATAGGTATACATATATCTCCTCCATGTTTTTGTTTTTTTTTTTTTGTGGAAACTGGTGGGCTTTCTTGTAGCAAATTTTTTTTTCAGATTTATTTATTTAGTTTAGGCCACACGGGGTCTTCGTTGTCACGCTTGGGCTTTCTCTGGCTGTGGCTGCAGGGGCTGCTCTAGTTGTGGAGCACAGGCTCGAGGGTGCTGGGGCTTCAGTAGTTGCAGCACGTGGGCTCAGCAGCCATGGCTCCCAGGCTCTAGAGCACAGGCTCAGTAGTTGTGGCCTGTGGGCTTAGTTGCATCGTGGCATGTGGGATCTTCCTGGGTCAGGGATCGAACCCGTGTCCTCTGCATTGGCAGGTGTATTCTTAACCGCTGAGCCACCAGGGGAGCCTGTAGGTGGTTCTTAAATGAACAGTGGTGCTGGCCTAGAGCATGAGCTTTCAGCGTACCTGGGAAGCTCCCCGAGCAGGGGAATCTACATTCTCGCAGTTGTACATGGCAGAGCTGGAAATACTTGACTTGGTATCTGTTCATCTGAAGAAAGACCCAGAGGGCTTCTCTGCCATACCCTTAGTAGGAGTTGGTGGGGCGGAGTGGGGTTGGGACTCTGGACCCAGCAGAATCCACACCCAGTCACGGCCTCACGGTCCGCGGGTCTGGTGACCGACTCCAAGGGTGGGGTGGTCTTTTCGTCTCTTTTGATTCAGTGCCTAATCATTACATTCACCAGAGACCGTTGTTCTGGCCAGCATCACTGTGTGGCTCTCCGTGTGTGTGTGTGTGTGTAGGCATGCACATGTGTGTATCCCTTTGCCGCACATCACAGGCTGCTTGTCATGTAGCTTTTGTCTGAAGACTATCACGTTGATTTCTCATCAGGAAAAATGCCAGCGTGTGGAAGTCCATGTTTCTAGATACTTTCTGACCGAGACAGATTAGCACGTAGTGTGATGTTTGGTGTGGTGTATACTCAGAAACGAGACTCCCAAGAACCTTGGGCTGCTTTACCTGCACAGAAGAGTTAATCCTCCTGTGTAGCCCTCTCCGGTTCTGTTTCCTGGAAGCTCTCCGCAGCCTCTGTCCGCTTCAGCACCGCCTGGGTCCGCTCTGCACCCGTGACGGATGTCTTCATCGCCCCGTCTCACCCGTCACACTCATCATTATTGTCAGGCACTTGGTGTGCCTCCCATTTATTGCTCATTCCTAGAGGAGAGATAGTGACAGTCTGTCTTGAGTTGTGACAGTGTTTGCAAAAGGCAGATCACAGTGGGTTTCAGGAAGTATCAGCAAAGGGATGGAATCATCTTATTTGACCAGGCTGTGGGAGCTTAAGAGTTGGGGGGCTGAGCCACGTGAATAGAGAAGACGGCTCCCGAGCCCTGGGGTCTGGACTTGGTCAACATGCGATGAACGCAGTCTGCAGAGCTTAGGATGTATATCAGGAAATATTCCTTGGTACTGATACAAAGAACAGCAGGACAGACTTCCCTGTAGTCCAGTGGCTAGGACTCTGCTCTCGCAGTGTGGGGGCCTGAAGTTCAACTGGGCTTCCCAGATGGTGCTAGTGGTAAACAACCTGCCTGCCAATGCAGGAGATCTAGGAGACTGGGGCTCCATTCCTGGGTTGGGAAGATCCCCTGGAGGGGGTCATGGCCATCCACTCCAGTGTTCTTGCCTGGAGAATCCCACAGACAGAGGAGGAGCCTGTTGGGCTATAGTCCATGGGGTTGCAAAGAGTCAGACACGACTGAAGTGAGTTAGCACGCATGCATGTTAGATTGTTGGTCAGGGAACTAGATCCCCATGCTGCAACTAAGAGTTCACATGCCACGACTAAAGATCCTGAGTGCTGCAACTAAGACATGCTCCAGCTAAGACCAGATGAATAAGGATAAATATTTTTTTAAAAAGAAAATACCCCATTTGGAAAGAAAAAGAACAGCAGGAATTTAAGAACTAAACTGGACTAGGTTCAAGATGGTGGAGTAGAAGGATGTGTGCTTCCTTCCTCCTGTAAGAAAACCAAAATCACAGCTAGCTGCTGAACAGCTGTCAGCAGGAGGACACTGGAACCCACCAAAAAAAGACACCCCATGTCCAAGGACAAAGAAGCCACAACAAGACGGTAGAAGGTGCAAGCACGATAAAATCAAATCTAGTTTGGCAACCCACAAACTGGAGAACATTAATGCCAAAGAAGTTCTTGCACTTGTGTGAAGGTTCTAGGCTCCACATCAGGCTCCCCAGCCTGGGGATCCCCAGGGAGTCTGACTTTGAAGGCCGGCAGAATTTGATTCCAGCCCCTCCACAGGACTGAAGGAAACAGACTCCACTGTGGGAGGGCACAAACACATAATCAGACTGGACTCCCCTGGTTCTTGTCTGGAATGGGGGTGGGGCTGAATGCAGTCATCTGTCATTCACTGTATCAGGGTTATAGGGCTGGGCACACCTGGGTACCCCTCCCTCTCTTGCCTCATGCAGGTAACTCCCCTATGCAACCGTCCCTTGCCTCACCGTGCAGCCACTTCTATCTGTAATCTTTTCTGGTGCCCTGTGCTCCACTTGCTGTTGCAAACCTCCGCTGCTCCCTCAGTTGGGAAAGGGCCCCCTGGGGTCCCCAGGACTCGGTGCCCTCATCATGTCCTCTGGGGAGGCTTTGCTGTCTGGGGTCCCAGGTGGCTCTGGGGCCCTTCCCCAGTGTGAAAGCTGTTAATCTATAGACCCAACAGAGGATGAGATGGTTGGATGGCATCATCGACTCAATAGACATGAGTTTTGAGTAAACTCCGGAGTTGGTGATGGACTGGGAAGCCTGGCATGCTGCAGTCCATGGGGTCGCAAAGAGTTAGACACGACTGAGCAACTGAACTGAATCTATAGATCCAGCCTATTTGTGTGACACATAGGTTCTTCCTGATCTGACCTGGCTGACACTGCCTTTTTCTCTGACTTCATCACTGGCTGTTCTCTTCATCCTTTTCTCAGAAATACCTGATAAACTCCGCAGTCACCCATGCAGGGCTGCTGCAGAGATGAGGTGGTCTGCGGGCTCTGTGATAACCCAGTTCTTTCTCTGCCACTCACCTGCTCCCTTCTGTGCCTGCGTCTGCAGAAAATGGCTACATTTCAGTTTTATTTTTTAATTTATATATGTATGTATATATGTATATTGCTGCATCCCGTGGCCTGTGGGATCCTAGTTCCCCGAGCAGGTCTGAAACCTTCGCCCCCTGCAGTGGGAGCATGGGGTCTTAATCACTGGGACCACCGGGGAAGCCCCACTGCTGTGTTTTAAAGGAAACGCAGGAAGCATCCTTCCCAGAAGCTCTCCCTGCCCTTGCTCTCTGCCTCCAGGCCCCCAGTGTCCCCGCCTGGCTCCCAACATGGAATGCTCCGTGTTGTCTTCTGAGCTGGACTCCTGTGCTGGAGCCCGCTTGCTCCTTTTGTACCCTGGACTCTTGTGCTAGGAGACGCTCTGTGTTCGCTGAGTGCACACAGCATATGAGATCCAAGCACGTGATAAAAGGAGGGGAAGTGAATACAAGTCATGGCACAGGACCCAGGAGATGGAAAGGGGGAGAATTTGCTTCCTCTCTTCTTGCCAAGCCTCTTCCCCACGCGAAAGAACTGCTGTGTGTGCGAACGGTGGAAACTTTGCTGATCTGGTAGAGGAGGTGGTGGGAGGTGATTCCTGCAGGGTTAACCTCTTGACAGATGGAGCTTCTCTTTTAAAAAAATTATTGTGAATTATTTTGAACATATCAGGAGCTACAAAGGGTCACATCTATGTATCTACTTCCCAGATTGAGAGACAAAATATTGCTAACATGGCTGCAGCCTTTAAACCAGTATCTTGATTTTGGTGTTTATCACTCTCCTGTAGTCTTCTTTGTTTTTCCAAAAGATTTTTATTTATTTTATTTTTGGCTGTGCTGGGTCTTTGCTGCTGTGTGGGCTTTTCTCTAGTTGCAGTGAGCAGGGGCTACTCCCTAGTGGTGTGCGGGCTTCTCGTTGCTCTGGCTCCTCTTGTCTTGGGGCTTGGGCTCTAGGGCACATGGGTTTCAGTAACTGTGGCTCCTGGGCCCTAGAGCACAGGGTCACTAGTTGTAACACACAGCTTTCTTTGCTCCGTGGCATGTGGGATCTTCTGGATCAGTGATCAAACCCATGTCTTCTGCCTTGGCAGGTGGTTCTTTACCACTGAGCCACCAGGGAAGCTCCCCTGTAGTCTTTTCTACTTTCACATCAGTTAGATATGTGTATACATGCATATTATATAGCATATATCCATTTTATATAGATTTATGTTTATAGTTTGGAAAACCATTGATTTATGCTGAATGGTCATTACCTCCCACATTTTTTGAGCATTCTGTCTGGAGGGTTCATCTCCAGCTTCCATCTGGGTTGATCCATATACAGCCAGTTAATCTTCCTTGCTGTGTGAATACCACTGTGTAGTATTCCAGTTTGTATCTCTTGTTAGTGAGTGTCTGGTTTGCTTCCAGCTTTTTTCTTTTCACACAACGATGCTGCTGTGAGCACTCTTGTTAACACCTACGAGGGCTTCTCAAGGATGACTTATGCCAGTGGAGTTTCTGGGTCATTGCAAATGTGCATCTTCAGCTTTATTACATTTTGCAAAAATTATTCTCTGAGGTCTATTAACTCCGTTCTTGAACAGAAATAAACTGTTTCATTCTGATAAGTGAGTTATGTTACTGTTTCAGATAGAGTGGATCGGAAGTTACATTTCAGTTGAAGTAGAAGACACTTATTTGAGCCTTATCTGTGTGTCTGATTTGTAGAGCCAGGATGCTGACTTAAAATAGAGATAGTTCGTGAAGGTTCGAATTTATATAAACTCCTACAGGGAATTAGGTCACATTCAGCAGGTTGTTCAAAAAGCATGTTGGATCATTTTTAGGATTTGGATGGCTCACTGTGGGGCTGTTTGTTGTATGAATATTTGAGTGAGTGAATAAATGAACAGGACTGTAGAGCTCAACACAAGAATGGTAAAATACAGTGGAATAAATAGAAACCAAGTTAGTGTCCTTGAAGAAAAAGAGTAGCTACTTATTTGTGTCTGACTGTTTGCAACCCCATGGACTGTAGCCCGCCAGGCTCCTCTGTCCATGGGATTCTCCAGGCAAGAACACTGGAGTGGGTTGCCATGCCTTCCTCCAGGGGATCTTCCCAACTCAAGGATCAAACCTATGTCTCTTTCATCTCCTGCATTGACAGGCAGAGTCTTTACCACTAGCGCCACCTGGGAGTTGAGGTGTTCAAGGGAAGAGCTTACAGTGTGGGGAGGGTCCCCATGTTGGTTTATAGTCAACCTTGCCGGAGGCTGCAACTTAATGTGATGTCTGCCTTTGGCCAACACCCCTGTCTGGTGGCAGGGTCCTGACACACCTGCAGTTTCTTTCCTTCATTACGAGCTCGGAAGCTGGGCAGGCCTGACATTCTTTCCCGATGTGGGGTCTGTGCCTCGCCCTCTGCAGGCGAGACCCTCCTCTGGTCTGGAGGGGGTGACAGACCAGGGCTGCCTCCCTCCCAGTCCTGGTCAAGACCCCAACATCCCTGATTCCAGGCTTGATGGGCAATTCATTCCCACCGCAGCCCTGTTGCCCTGCAGTCGTGGCTGTTTTCCTGGAGACGAACTTCACCCTGGCCAGGTGCCCCCTGAGGTCCCTGCTGAGTGTCACTTGAAGGGCCATCCAGAATGTGCTTGCGGCCGAGTGTCAGTTTGCACGGGGCTGCTGAACCAAAGTGGCACAGACTGTGTAGCTTCCACAGAGGTGTGTCTCCGGGTTCTGGAGGCGGGAGTGGTCTTCTCTGAGGCCACCCTTCTCAGCTTGGGGGTGGCTGTTTTCTCCCTGGGTCTTCACAGCAGCCTTCCTCCCTCTGTGTCTCTTGCCCAGATCGCCTCTTTTCATAAAGACACCAGGGTATTGGGTTAGGGGCTTCCCTGGTGGCTCAGCTGGTAAAGAATCTGCCCTCAATGCAGGAGACCTGGGTTCAACCCCCTGGGTCGGGAAGATCCCCTGGAGGAGGACATGGCAACCCACTCCAGTCTTCTTGGCTGGAGAATCCCCCGATCAAGGATCCTGGTAGAGTACAGTCCTCTTTTTATAAAGGTACCAAGGATGTTGGGTGAGGACCTATACTAATGACCCCATGTTAACTTGATTGCCTGTGTAAAGACCCAGTTCCCAATAAGGTCACGTTCTGAGGTCCTGGGGCTGAGGACACTTCGTCCCATGAAGCTTGGGGATCATAGTACAACACCTAACAGGGAGGCACTCTGTAGGATTCTGCGTAATTGTTAAAAGGTTTCTTGCAAACACAGTGGGTTTTCAGTGACTGGGGAGGTGAGTGTTCCAGACATGTTCATACTTTCTCACATTTGCATTTGCATACTTTGTGACAGATGCAGGAACAAATTCACAGTTTGTTACCAGACTGGGTCTAGTAGAGCCAGCGTATTTACTTGCTAACTTCTAGGAAGGAAGTTGCAGAGATCGGTGTAAAAAGAGAGATTTTGTCACTAGAATTACATTTAAATTAATTTTTTCCCCCTAAGAGTTTATTGCCAGAAGGCATGCCTTGTGACTGTTTTTCTTTTTTTTTTCATTTCGATTTGTTTTCAAGTTTATTTCAGTTGTTGTTTTAAAAGAAAAAAAAACTTGAACAAATTTTTTTGTTGTTCTAGATTTAAAAGAAATTGTATTTGTCATCCAGAGTCAAAGTAATTCTTTTCATGTGAAGAAGGCAGAACAGTTAAAACAAAGCATCTTAAAGCAATCTGCAGATCTTACACAGGTATGTAAAGATGACTTGGGATGTCTGATTATTTCTTGATACGTTTATGTTTTCCAGAGAGTCCATAGAGAGTCAGTTCTATTTGGATAGAATACATCTTCTGGGTTGTTTTGCTGGCTTAATATGGACTATTTATTGTTTAAAATGCTCTAGTTAATTTCAAATGCTCTAAGTATCATGTTCTAAATTATTATATATATATTTTAACAGACATGTAAAAATGTGTAGGACTAGCATGGTTTCATCATAAAATATGACAGAAAAAAGTGGAAGAAATCACTTTTTAAAGAGGAGCTTAAAATAGCAAAGATAATTAATGTTCGAAATTTTGGTAACAGGTTCTAAGGCAATTTTTATGTTGAAATAACATTTTCATTAACCTTTGTGCAGTGCTTCCTCTATGAGTTTCTTAATCTGTTTTTTGATTGGATATTATTAGCTGAACTTCTGATTTGATGTATAATGTAATATCCAAGGAGGATTATGGAGAGAAAGATTGACACATCCAGGTATACTTTAATAAAGTTTAAAATAAGCGTGAACTGAATTTAAATCTGTTCTGCATATTGTGGGAGGTTTGGGGCAAAGGAAGATCTACCCACGTATGCAGCCATATAGAAGCATTCCTCCTTAGCCAAGCAGAGACAGTCCTCCCAGCCAACCATACTCCCAGCCCACTGCATGGTTGTGGCTTCAACCTTCAAGACAGAAGTGCTTCTCTGGAGGTAAAAGCCATCAAGAGTTCTCTGACCAGAGACCTGTGTGTTTGGCGGATGATTTGCTTTCTGTCGGTGGGAGCGTGGAAGTAAAGGGTTGGAAATAACAATGGAAAAGTGAACAGCCTTAATGGTGTTCAACATCAGGGCACTGCTGACAGTGAGGTTTATTGTGTTTGTTCTTTAAATGCTGTATGTGAGAAATTCATCCAACCTCCCCATGTCCCCGCAAGGACAGATCCTAGTTCCTCTCCTTGGAGCATCAGATTTTCTCAAGGGAAAGGAAAGGATTGCAGGCTGTAGACAAGTGGGTTTTTTTGGTTGGGGCAGGGCAGTAATTAGAAATAGTAGCTTGATTAAAGTTCTCACTTGTCTGGGCTTCCCCTATGGCTCAGCTGATAAAGAATCTGCCTGCAATGCAGGAGACCTAGGTTCAATCCCTGGGTTGGGGAGCTCCCCTGGAGAAGGGAAAGGCTACTCACTCCAGTATTCTTGCCTGGAGAATCCAAGGGTTGCAAAGAGTCGGACATGACTGAGTGACTTTCATTATTATTTGTCTGGAAACCCAGCTTGGGGCAGTGTTTCTACTAAACCTTTTCAGATTCCATCACAGAGAAACTCCTGTAGCAACCTTGCACAGGCTGGTCTTCCCCCATGGGCTCTGGTAGAGGCAGATGCAGAGCAGTGGAGAGGGTGGGTGTGGGGTGGGGCAGGTGGGGGCGAGGAAAGTTGGGGGGTTGGAGGGGAAGCCAGGAGCCCACATAGCTCCTCAGTGGGGTCCAGGCAAGTATTCGTGGAACTGAACTCAACCAGGCCTTGGCAGTTACCCCAGACTGGAAATCAGTGATAACATCAGGATAGAGTTATTCATCATTTGATTTCATGTATGGATTAAAGGCACAGCTATCTCTGTGTAGCTTGTTCCCAGAAATACCTTCCTTTTTGGAAAGGCAGATTCATGTGTGTTTTCTTTATTTTGTTTTCTTTTTTTGGCTGTGACTGCAACATCCTGGATCTTAGTTCCCTGACCAGGGATTGAACCTGTGCCCTGTCTAGTGGAAGTGCAGAGTCTTAACCACTGGACTGCCAGGGAAGTCTCTAGTGTGCCTTTTAGATTATATACCTTCTGCATTTAATCCATACTGGTAGTTCTCACTGTTAATGTGATTGATTACATACTTTGCCAGCCAAGGACACTTGATTAAGTATACCCCCAGTACTTCCTCTACTAGTTGCCAGCTGCTTTTTTGTTGTTTAATTTTTTTTTTTTTTGCAAATGGGTACTTTTTTTGTGCAAATGGGTACTCATCACTGTCTCCCTACCTGTCTTATCCCCTTTGCTCTTCTGGGAAGAGTGGCTTCCCAGGAACCAGGGACAGGACAGTGCTCCCAGAACTTTGTTTACAGTGGGGAAAAGGCATGTGGGTACCTTTTGGAGGGAAGCAATAGGGATTATTGTTATTATCAACGCTATGGTTTTTCAAGTAGTCGTGTATAGATGTGAGAGTTGGACTGTAAAGAAAGCTGAGCACAGAAGAATTGATGCTTTTGAACTGTGGTGCTGGGGAAGACTCTTGCAAGTCCCTTGGACTGCAAGGAGATCCGACCAGTCCATCTTAAAGGAGATCAGTCCTGAATATTCATTGGAAGGACTGATGCTAAAGCTGAAACTCCAATACTTTGGCCACCTGATGCCGAGAACTGACTCACTGGAAAAGACCCTGATGCTGGGAAAGATTGAAGGTGGGAGGAAAAGGGGATGACAGAGGATGAGATGGTTGGATGGCATCACTGACTTGATGGACGTGAGTTTGAGCAAGCTCTGGGAGTTGGTGATGGACAGGGAAGCCTGATGTGCTGCAGTCCATGGGGACGCAAAGAGTCGGACACGAGTGAGCAACTGAGCTGAATAGGAATTGTAAAATGTTCCTCCTTCTTTCCTGCCCCTTGGGCGGAAGGTGCTGCTGGGGCCGGGGAATGCCTGCTTCTTCAGGGATCTGGGGCTCACATGCAGGACCACTGGGTGCCTAACACTGGCAGTAGACTCTGGGGAGGATGGTTACAGGTTCCTGTCTACACAGAGTAGGGCCATTGCATATCTGGGTGGAGAACGTGTGCGTCTCCTAGGAGTGGAGGCGGGGTGACAGCAGCTGAGGGAGTGGATCTGGCAGAACTGTGGGAACCTCCCGTGCTCCTTACCATTCGCCAAAACGTCACACCAGAGCTTGTTAGCTTTAGTCCCACCTCTGGTGCCAGCTTCATTTCCCACCCCTCGTCCCCTTTTATTTTTTTTGCCAGTAACTGCGAACTCCTTGGAGTCCCTGGGCCTGCCTGGCCATGCCAAGCCTCTGTGACCTTGCACAGGACCCCTTTCATCTTAACAAGCTCCTGGGGATGCCTTTCTGTGCAGTGTCTTGACCCACAGGGCAAATTGCTTCCTCCTTGGTTCTGCTTTTATTGTATAGTTTTCACTTTTGTACTATTTTTGTTCTATCTCTCTTTTATAAATTTTGAGGGCAGAGAATGTCTTATTGGTTTTTGATCCTCAGAACAAAGCACCGAGCTTTCTGTGTTCGGAACCTGAGTCCTCAGTGAATATTCATTAAACTGAGTACCTAAAATTAATCATCCAACTCTTTCTGTATTTTCTTTCCTATTGTAATAGAAGTTTCCTTTAATTTCTCTTACAGTATGGTCACTTTTTTCTTAAACCATTTTTTAAAATTGAAGTTTAGTTAATGTACAATGTTGTGTTTCAGGTGTATGGCAAAGTGAGTCAATTATATGTGTGTGTGTGTATACACACCTTACCTTACACACATACACAGAGATATACATTTTTTTTCAGATTCTTTCCATTATAGGTTATTCAGATCAGTTTAGTCGCTCAGTCGTGTCCGACCCCATGAATCACAGCACGCAGGCCTCCCTGTCCATCACCAACTCCCAGAGTTCACTCAAACTCATGTCCATCGAGTCGGTGATGCCATCCAGCCATCTCATTCTCTGTCGTCCCCTTCTCCTCCCACCCCTAATCCCTCCTAGCATCAGACTCTTTTCCAGTGAGTCAACTCGTCGCATGAGGTGGCCAAAGTATTGCAGTTTCAGCTTTAGCATCAGTCCTTCCAATGAACACCCAAGATTGATCTCCTTTAGAATGGACTGGTTGGATCTCCTTGCAGTCCAAGGGACTCTCAAGAGTCTTCTCCAGCACCACAGTTCAAAAGCATCAATTCTTCGGCGATCAGCTTTCTTCACAGTCCAACTCTCACAGCCATACATGACCACGGGAAAAACCATAGCCTTGACTAGATGGACCTCGGTTGGCAAAGTAATGTCTCTGCTTTTTAATATGCTGTCTAGGTTGGTCATAACTTTCCTTCCAAGGAGCAAGCGTTTTTTAATTTCCTGGCTGCAATATATATAGGTTATTAGAAGGTATTAAATATAATTCCCTGTGTTCCATATAGGTCTTTGTTGTTTATCTGTTTTGTATGTAATAGTATGAATATGTTAATCTCAAACTCCTAATTTATCTTTCTCCCTTCCCCTTTGGTAACCATAAGTTTGTCTTCTGTGTCTGTGAGTCTCTTTCTGTTTTGTAAATAAGTTTGTGTACATCTTGTTTTTTTTGAGTTTGCACGTATTTTGTCTTTGGCTTACTTCACTTAGTGTGATAATCTTGAGATCCGTCCATGTTGCTGCAAATGGCATTTTCTTCTTTATGGCTGAGTAGCATTCTACCGTATGTGTTCCACATCTTCTTTCTCCATTCATCTGTTGATGGACACTTAGTCTGCATCCATGTCCTGGCTATTGTGAACAGTGCTGTCATGAACAGTTTTGACTACACACAAACACACAAAGCACACAGACTCGTATGAAATCACAGATTCTTTGAAGGCAGATGCTCTGGCTCGTTCTGCTTTTAATTCTCTCATAGTACCTTTTGCATAGTGAATATTCAGCATACAACATTTGAATTGAATTGAGAATAAATGGAACAAAACTAAGCATTATTTTAAGTAAATTATTTTATCTATTAAAATTATTTGTCTTAATTTTTAAATTGATTAGAGCCACCTCTTATATTAAATATAACAACTATTTTACTTGTCCCCAGGAAGCCACAGAGTTTAGGGAGAAGAGTAGAATAAAACGAGCATGAGTCGATGCTTGGGAAGTATGGTCTCACGCGTAAGTGGATCTTTGAGAGACAGTATGGAAAAGAACCAGAATGTTCACTGGCTGCTTTCACGCAGCCAGCGTAACAGCGACTAAGGAAGGTAGGAATTCGCTTCCCCTTAAACAGGCCACTTGAGGAGGGCAGTAGGCAGCTCTGCTCGGCTTTCCTTCTGTCTGTCGCTTGCCGTAAGCTGAGGGGTCTTGTCTTACCTGCGTGGTTGAAGCTGACTGACACCCTTACTTTGCATCCTGGTCTGTGGAGGACATGTAGGGATCTTTTAAGGATATGACCTCGAAGTTGTTATTCAGTTGCCAAGTTGTGTCTGACTCTGCGACCCCGTGGACTGTAGCCAGGCTCCTCTGTCCTTCACTATCTCCCCGAGTTTGCTCACATTCATGTCCATAGAGTCGATGATGCCATCCAACCATCTCACCCTGTTGCCCCCTTCTCCTCCTGCCCTCAGTCTTTCCCAGCATCAGGGTCTTTTCCAGGGAGTCAGCTCTTCACATCAGGTGCCCAAAGTATTGAAGCTTCAGCATCAGTCATTCCAATAAATAGTCAGGATTGATTTCCTTTAGGATTGACTGGTTTGATCTTGCAGTCCAAGAGACTCAAGAGTCTTCTCCAATACCAGATTTCATTAGAAAGCATCAATTCTTCGGCACTCAGCCTTCTTTGTGGTCCAGCTCTCACATCTGTACATGACTACTGGAAAACATAGCTTTGACTGTACCAACCTTTGCCAGCAAAGTGACGTCTCTGCTTTTTAATACGCCGTCTGTCTGTCTAGTTTCAGTGTGCTTCTGCTTAATTTGTATTGTCCTTTGCTTTCACTATTTGCTGGTTAGAGCACCTGTTTAGGCCGTGACTTAGATGACCACTAGGTGGCAGTATTGGTTTTACATTTAAAGACACCTAATTAAGCATCATTATCAAGGCACCCCTCTCCCCATCCCGTTTCCATGGTCATACGTGGAGTCTAGACTGAAGCAATAGGAAAACTCCCTTTAATTATCAGAAGGTCTGTTTTTCTTATTCTGAAATTCCTTCCTAGTGTGAAAGCCAGCTATGAGTATTGAAATAGTTATGACAGAACGTTGTTTTAGCACTTGGGTTTAATTTGCTCACAAGATCCAGGGTGTCCTGTTATGACTTAAAGTAATTTCATCTTTGGGTTAACAAGTCTTGTGGTAGTTGAAATGGCTGGAACGATTTTAAGCATTTGTAACTGTACATGATGCTGGCTCATTTTTTTATCTTTGTAGAATTCTTCATGTTACTTATATGATTGAGAGTCAAATTTATTCCATGGGTAGCATTTTGGAGATCCACAGATGGTTGAAAGCTCACATTGGGTCTGCAGACAGTTGTTGGAGCAGTGATGAGCTATCCTGACCTAGAATTCCATGAAAATAGAGAAAGAAGATGCAGTGCAGGGAATGAAGTGCTGAGATGCACAAAATATAGGGCAGCAGGGTTACTTTGAGAGGCAGGTAGTGGCTCTCTAGTTATAGCTTCACTGAAACTTGTTTTAAAAAACTGACTTTTTTTTCCTTTTTAAAAAAATTAATTTATTTTTTA
Source organism: Moschus berezovskii (assembly GCF_049115385.1). Classification (NCBI taxonomy): domain Eukaryota; kingdom Metazoa; phylum Chordata; class Mammalia; order Artiodactyla; family Moschidae; genus Moschus; species Moschus berezovskii. Next base: position 57,033,308 of record NC_142472.1, read on the forward strand.
CTGAAGGATAAATGCTTTACAGAATTTTGCTGTTTTATGTCAAACCTCAACATGAATCAGCCATAAGTATACATGTATCCCCTCCTTTCTGAACCTCCCTCCCTTCTCCCTCCCCATCCCACCCCTCTAGGTAGATACAGAGCCCCTGTTTGAGTTTCCTGAGCCATACAGCAAATTCCCATTGGCTATCTGTTTTACATATGGTAATGTAAGTTTCCATGTTACTCTCTCCATACATCTCACCCTCTCCTCCCCTCTCCCTATGTCCGTAAGTCTATTTTCTATGTCTGAAACTGACGTGTTCTTGAGAAAGAATTGATGGCCTAGTCATCAGCTGAGGACACTGAGGGTGTTCGAACCCCAGGCAGAGTTATCAGGGCCTCTCTAGCCCTGTGGCATGGAGTGGCCAGCTTCTCCTCCTCCTAGGGGTCCGCTCCATAGTGTGCTGCACCTCTAATGGGACAGGATGTCACCTGCAACCTCAACTCGATGTCTTCAGGTTGCAATTTTGGTTTTTTCCGTAGATTTGCCCACCATGAGCATTCAGAACAGTTGCTTAGTGAGGAAGGAATCACCGGTAAGTTTTATCATGTGAATATTTATCTGATAGCCCAAAATATCTCTTCCTCCCACGCCACCAGATGTCTAGAGCTGCTGCTTATTTATTCATTACTCCTGTCGGGTTGCACTTGACTACGCAATCTGCCAAAAATTAAGGTGCAAAAATTTAATGGTTTCTGCAGTCATGCATCTGCTTTTAGCTGTTCTCTTTTTCTTTGGCAAGTCATCCTCTTTGCCTGTTTTGCCTCAAGATGCTAAAATGCAGTCTTGCTGAAAACACAAGACATTTTTCATTCTTCTCTTGTGACTGTAGGAACCAGGAGCCTAAGCGAACTTTCTGTCTGAAACTTAATACTGTACTTGGAGTTGTTACTGGAGTGGTGAAGCTATTCTTGCTTTCTGAAACAATCTGGGTCATTGTGGATTGTCACTCCCATCTCTAGGTTTGAAGCTTATAGTGCAGTTCATAATGGTTTTGAAGTCTATAGTGAGACATTTCTTTTAATGAGGAAGCCAGCAGACTTTACCAAGCGCTTCCTCTGTGCAGAGAACCATTCTGGATTGTTGTGGAGCAGCTCGAGAGGAATTAACAGATACTCCAGTTCCTTGAATTGCTTATAAGATAGATGGTGGTGGTGGTTTTTCAGTCGCTTAGTCATGTCCTACTCTTTCTGATCCCATGGAATAAGATAGATGGTAACAATCTCATAATAGAAAACGCAGGCGACGCAGGTTTGATCCCTGGGTCAGGAAGATCCCCTGGAGAAGGAAATGGCAACAACCCACTCCAGTATTCTTGCCTGGAGAATCCCAGGGACAGAGGAGCCTGGTGGGCAATAGTCCACGGGGTCCCTAAGAGTTGGATATGACTGAGCACACACATAAGTAGAAATTAAAAAGCAAGTTAAGTCTGTTAACCTATCTATTCGACAAATATTAGCTGCACAATTCTAGCTACATTAGGTACTTTCCAACATCTCTAGACAGTCCATGGGACCCTTGAAAAGACAATAGTCATGAGGCTGTTTAGGAAGCAGAGCAATGTGTAAAAGCATGGGTGAATATAGTGCTGACAGTGCGTGGTGAAGCTTGAGGAGACAAACAGGGAAGACTTGTGTCAGGTCGGGAAGCGGGGATGGGAAATGAGCTGGATGGATGTTGGTTTGGAACAGGGTATGGATCTGGAAGATGTAGACACGAATCATCAGTATAGTTGCCTTTGGGGTGGCTACAGACCTAGGGTTTGTTTGGGAGGATGAATAAAGTGTGTTTAGCAGGAAGAGTGGTCATTTTAGATTGAAATGGGTGGAGAGTAGAGCTGGCGAGGTGAGAGATGTGGTTGCCTAGTGCGGGGTTCCTGAGTGCACATCTCTAGAGAGAAGACTGCAAATTTGGAAGAAGTGCTAGTGTTTTTCCTCAAATGCGTTCTCGCTGCGTTACAGATGGAAGGTTAACGTGCAGTTATAGAGCCTGACTATTTAAAGAGGCTCATGAACAAAAGCCAAGTGAGGCTGACGGAAACCCACGAGGAGAGTGTGTGTGAGACAGTCTCTGATTTAATCAGGCACTTGAGTGTGTTTTGTCCTAAATACCTATTCTGTGTAGCATCTGTGTGTCAAATTATGTTATGACTTAGGTTTTTTGAACTTGACAAAATTCCTTCTGGAGTGGATGTTTGTGGGAAAATTCTGTTTTTTCTGTTTGTTTTTTAAATGAAAATGGACGCTGACAGCTCAGTCTCTGGTGAAGACTCTGTTGGAGAGGTTTGTGTCTGTGGCCTGTGTTGTGATGCAGAGACTGTCCAAGGAGAGGTTTGGTTTTTTTCCCCTCTCCTGCGTCCTGGGATCTGGTAACCATGGTTGATTCCAGATCATTTTTACTGCAGCTTCAGAAATATATAAATACTTGCTTAAAATGATAGAAACCAATATTGTTCTCCTAAGGAATTTCTTTTTTAAGTTTTTATTTATTGTCATTAACTTTTATTGGAGTATGCTTGCTTTACAATGTTGTGTTTCTGCTGTACAGCAAGATGAATCAGTTACATGTATTCACATATCCCCTGTTTTTGGACTTCCTCCCCATTCAGGTCACCACAGAGCACTGAGTAGAGCTCCCTGTGCTAATACAGTAGGTTCTCGTTAGTTATCTATTTTATCCATAGTACCAATAGTGTATACATTTCAATCCCAATATCCCAATTCACAAAGGAGTTTCAAAATACGCTTAAATTGGAGGGCTTCCCTGGTGGCTCAGTGGTATAGAATCTGCCTGCCAATGCAGGAGACACGGGTTTGATTCTTGATCCGGGAAGATCCCTCATGTCGCGGAGCAGTGAAGCCTGACACCAGAACTATTGAGCCTGTGCTCGAGGGCCTGGGAGCCACAACTGCTGAGCCCTTGTGCTGCAGCTGCTAAAGCCCACACACCTAGAGCCCGTGCTCGGCAGTGAGAGAAGCCGCCGCAAAGAGAAGCCCGCGTACCACACTGGAGAGTACTCCTGCTTGCCACAACTAGAGAAAAGCCCACACAGTATGGAAGACCCAGCGCAGCCAAAAATAAAAACGTAAAAAGATTTTTAAAAGAGATTAAATTTGAAACAGTGACGAAGAGAGGCTAAAGCATGGTTGTTTTTTTAAAGTAGGTTCTAGTAAAATACAGACTCATGTATGTTTTGAAGACTCTAAAGTGTGACCTTTTACCTTAGCACAAGGCACAGGTCATGCTTGGTTGGGGAATCACTCTGAATGAGGAAAAGGGAAGAAGTCCCTGCAGGACGAGGACGTGGAGAGGGCGATGAGCAGAGCTTAGAATGAAGGCAGGACGTGGGGGAGGGGCAGAGGCACAGATGAATTATGGATCCATTTTTAAGGCATCCTCCAAATACAGAAAAGAAAATTAAGAAGTGGATTAGGCTTACAAGGTGTGTTTTATTTTTTAGGTGGGTATGGTGCCCGCTTTGGGCTTCCCTTATAGCTCAGTTGGTAAAGAATTCACCTGCAATGTGGGAGACCCCAGTTTGATTCCTGGGTCGGGAAGATCTACTGGAGAAGGGATAGGCTACCCACTCCAGTATTCTTGGGCTTCCTTGGTGGCTCAGCTGGTAAAGAGTCCACTGCAATGTGGGAGACCTGGGTTCAATCCCTGGGTTGGGAAGATCCCTTGGAGAAGGGAAAAGCTATCTACTCCAGGATTCTGGCCTGGAGGATTCCATGGACTGTATAGTCCATGGGGTTGCAAAGAATCAGACATGACTGAGCGAGTACATTTCATTTTATGGCAGATGTTGGATTACATTTTCTATTTTAGGCCAAAAGGGACCAGACTAGCTGCTTAGAAATCTTTGTACTCTCCTTACCCACAATAGCTTAAAAAAAAAAAAAAATGGAAAGAGACTACAAGATTGTGCATGAAGAAAAAAAATAATGTACAAAACTAACAAAAGAGTTTATCAAGGTCACTAGTTTTTTTAAAAAAAGGGTCAATGTTTAAAAATCAGTTGTATTTCTATATATAAGCAGTGACAATTAGAATTGAAAAATTTTAAATGATATCATTTATTCATAGCATCAAAAAGCATTAAATACCCAGGGGTAAATTCAGTGAAAAATGTTCAGGATTCTACATGCAAAAGTAGGAAACATTACTGAGAAAAATTGCTGTTCAATTGCAAAGTCATGTCTGACTGTGACCCCATGAACTGCAGCATGCCAGTCTTCCCGTCCTTTACTATCTCCCTGAGTTTGTTCAAATTGAGTCAGTGACACCATCCAACCATTTCATTCTCTGTCGTCCCCTTTTCCTCCTGCCCTCAATCTTTCCCAGCATCAGGGTCTTTTCCAGTGAGTCAGCTCTTTACATCAGGTGGCCAAAGTATTAGAGCTTCAGCATCTGTCCTTCCAGTGAATATTCAGGACTGATTTCCTTTAAGATTGACTGGTTTGATCTCCTTGCAGTCCAAGGGAGTTCAAGAGTCTTCTCCAACACCACAGTTCAAAAGCATCAATTCTTCGGTGCTCAGCTTTCTTTATAGTCCAACTCTCACATCCATACATGACCACTGGAAAAACCATAGCCTTGACTAGATGGACCTTTGTTGGCAAAGTAATGTCTCTGCTTTTTAATATGCTCTCTAGGTTGATCATAGCTTTCCTTTCCATAGGTTGATATGCTAGCTTTCCTTCCAACTAGCAAGCATCTTTTACTTTCATGGTTACAGTCCCCATTCACAGTAATTTTGGAGCCCAAGAAAATGAAGTCTATCACTGTTTCATTTTTTCCCCATCTATTTGCCATGAAGTGATGGGATCAGATGCCATGATCTTTGTTTTCTGAGTGTTGAGGTTTAAGCCAGCTTTCCACTCTCTCCTTTCACCTTCATCAAGAGGTTGTTCAGTTCCTCTTTGCTTTCTGCCATTAGGGTGGCATCATCTTCACATCTGAGGTTGTTATTTCTCTCAGCAATCTTGATTCCGGCTTGTGATCCATCCAGCCTGGCATTTCTCATGATGTACTCTGCATCACGATGACTCCACAAAGAGTCAGACACAACTGAAAGACTTCCACTTCACTTCACTCTGCATATAAGTTAAATAAGCACGGTGACAGTATACGCCCTTGACATACTCCTTTCCCAATTGTGAACCAGTCAGTTGCTTCACGTCTGGCTCTGTTGCTTCTTGACCTTCAAGAAGCTTTTCAGGTTTCTCAGGAAAATTAAAGAAAAATTAAAGAAAGCCTAAATGAACAGAGAAAAAGCGTACTAATAGATTGTAAGACTCAATAGTGTGTCCATTTCCCCTAAATTTCTCAAGAGATTAAATGCAATCCCAGTGAAAACTCCAGTAGATGTTTCACTGGAAATTGCCAGGCTGACTCTAAGATTTAATGGAAATCAAATAACCAAAGTGAAGAGACCAGGCACTTCTAATTTTGTTGCCATCTTTTGTGGTATGAACTTTATTTAAAACCTGGCAGAACTATAACAGTACAAATAAATGATTCTGCTTATTCACAGAAAGTTTTGGAAATCACTGTTTTCTTGAGAAGAGTTAGGCCTTGGCTTATTAATTTAAAAAAGCCTTATTTCCATGCAATAAGCTAGGAGAGCTGGGAGCAAAGCTTTTCATGGATTAGTGTGAAGAAACTTAAGAAAATGGACTTTTGTTTTCTATTTTTAGATTTTTTTTGTTGGCAAGGAGGCAGGGTGAAGCACTTCCTTGAAAGGTGAGCTGTGAGTCAAGTGGCTTTCCCTAAGCTTCCCTTTTTCTTGTTGTTCAGTTGCTAAGTTGTGTCTGACTTTGCAACCCCATGGACTACAGCACGCCAGGCTTCCCTGTCCTTCACCATCTCCCGGAGCTTGTTCAAACTCATGTCCATTGAGTCAGTGATGTTACCTAGCCATACCGTCCTCTGTTGTCCCCTTCTCCTCCTGCCTTCAATCTTTTCCAGTGTCAAGGTCTTTTCCTTTTTTAGGTGAGACCAATCAAATGCTTAATTTCTTAGTGAAGTTTGTTTTTTGTCATAATTGACAGGTGTTAGGTAATAAATTTTTATTACATTGCTATTGGATAAGAACTTATGCATCCATTTACTAAGTCTTTGTGGAATATTGAGTTGGGCAAGATGCCCCAGAACACAGAGCAGTGAGACAGTCCACTTCCTCAGGGGCTTGCTCAGCAGTGATGAATTCCTCACATCTTGTCATGAACATGCCTTTCTATTTGGCCCCCAGCATTCAGACCCGCTCCCTTATTGGCAAACTCAACCCCATGTGAGTCTGGTGGGAGTGGGCTCGGCCCACTAAAGACATCAGAGGCCAGATTCGGGGTTTCCCCCACTCAGGGAGGGTGTTGGATGTTGTAACTCAGGATTCTGAGTCAGGAGCCAGGACCCATAGATGTGGTCACTTTATTTTTTTAATTTAAAAAAAATTTTATTTTTTGGTCACATTGTTTGGCATGCAGGATCTTAGTTCCCCAACCAGGGAGCTGTGGAAGCACGGAGTCTTCACTTGACCTCCAGGGAAGTCCTGAAGCGATCACCAGCTCTCCCTCCCCTGTCGTGACATTGGTGCCCAGAGTTTGGTGGTGATAGTCAGGACCAGATGAGGCGGCAGCGCAGGCTGATGTGTGGAGGAGGCCGGTGTTCTGGGGCAGGTGACACCCTGTGGGGTGACCTCTTCCTTGTGATTCCCTGTGGTCGGGCCCCTGCGTGAGCTGCCCTCCAGGAGGCCCATGCTGGGATCGAGGGACACTGCATGTCCCTTTCTGCAGCCACATCAGCAGCCACCATGAGAACACAGGCCAGGCAGCAGCCCATCCTGGTTGGAAAGTTTGGCTTTGTTGTGACATCTGAACTGAGCCTTGAAGTAGTATTTGCTGGACTCCTGCCTGGGGTGGCTGCAAGGACTCCCACGGATGGAGACAGTGAACCGGGGTCTCTTGGGATGTTAGCAGAGGGCTCAGAGCCACTCTGAGCTCACACAGCACCCTGAGTTCCTATTTGGGGGAGGTGGGCTTGGTGGGATTAGCGAGACTCCTAACACGTGGGGCTGGGGTCTACAGTGGAGACCCTCAAGGAGGGTTCACGTCTGCAGGAGTGACCACAGCTGACTTTTATTGAGTGCCCTCTAGTGGTAAAGAACCCGCCTGCCAGTGCAGGAGACATGAGAGACTGGAGTTCGATCCCTGGGTCGGGAAGATTCCCTGGAGGAGGGCATGGCAACCCACTCCAGTATGCTTGCCTGGAGAATCCCATGGACAGAGGAGCCTGGAGGGCTACAGTCCATGGGGTTGCACAGAGTTGGACACAACTGAAGTGACTCAGCACACACTGTCGTCTTTATTTTACTTCGTGCTCGTGTCAGTGCGCTCTGCCACTTTTGAAGCCTCAGCTCATCTAAGTTATTATGTGGTTTCTGTAACTCTCCGCATTTGCAGAGAGGAAACCAAGGCATCGCAGGATTCAGCAACCTGCCCGTGCTCCCATCCCTAATAAGAAGTGCTGTCAGGTCTGCCTCTCAGTTCTGTCCTGTCTCCTGACACGCAGGTGGGGCCTTAACCTCAGGGCCAGGCAGAAGATTGCTGCAGCTGCTGTGTGCAAGTAACTCCATGCCTGTGCCCTCTGTCACTTTACCTGGCTTTATTTTTTTTTTTAATACCATTTTTTGTTGACAGTGTATTCTAGATTTCTTTGCTTAATGCCTGCCTCCTTCATTAGAACTTGAGATCAAAGAGGGCAGGGACTCTGCCCTGTGTTTCCATAGTTTGCTTTGTTCCTAGAACAGTACCTGGCACATAGTAGTTGCTCAACAAAAATCATACCGTCAATAATAATATTAGTAACCATCACATTCAAGCATGTGCCAAGTGCTTGGCATATATTAACTCACTTGATCCCTAGGACTGTTGTTACCCTCGTATTAGAGGTGAAAGAGCAGACCACAGGCAGGTCTGGGAACTTGTTCCAGGCTGCAGGGTGTAGAAGAGCTGGAGCTAGGATTCTGATGTAAGCACTTTGGCTCCAGAAATCAGGTTCATAAAATGCTAAGCTTCATTGCCTTTCATGAATGAGTGAATGATTTTTTAAAGCAGGTTTTATGAACTATAAAAATGTATTTAGTAGAGCATTTCAAAGTAAATAGTTAAATTATATCAGTGATGAGGTAATATTTTTCTCTTGTTAAGAAATGACAGTTAATGATTAAGACAAATTTCTGGGGGAAAATATATTTAATATAGGCTTAGGTTCTTGGAAGGTTTGTTATTATAGCATCACATGTAATCTGCTGGTCCACAAATGAATGGTGGTTTTTTAAAGGCTAGTAAATCTGTTTGATATATGTTCCCAACAAGATATTTTACATCTCTATTATTATCCTCATAAGATAGGTCTAATTCGTATGGAAGAAATTATAACAATAAACAGATGTTAATTTTTGTCATGATTTATTTGTTAGTCTAAAAGCTCAGTTCAGTGCTTAAAAACTATATAATAGTTGGGCTTTGGAAATGGGATCAGTCTTAAAACACGATTCAGTCCTTTAGAACGTTTGCCTAATACTGAACAAATGTCTTGGCTTTTGCTTTCTGAGTACTCGTTCTGAATAATGAGACTGAATTAGACCATAAACTCATGTACTGCCAGGCTTATTTTTATATTAAGGTATGGGTGGTGCTAGTGGTAAAGAACCCACCTCCCAGTGTAGGAGACATTAGAGACTTGGGTTCAATCCCTGGGCCAGGGAGATCCCCTGGAGGAGGCCATGGCAACCACTCCAGTATTCTTGCCTGGAGAATCCCATGGACAGAGGAGCCTGGCGGGCGATGGTCCATAGGGTCAAAAAGAGTTGGACACGACTGAAGAGCCTTAGCACACATGCATGGACAAGATACAAATTTTGGGAAATAGTCTGTTGACAAGGGAAAAGGAAAGCATCACAGACTTAAATTAGTGGCCTTTTTTTTTTTTGAGAGAGAGGCAGAAGGACTAATGTGGTCCCAAACCAAATTTGCCTAGTAATTAAAGTTACTTATGACATTTAAAATATTAATCTGCTTTGATCCACATGCACATGTTGGCATTTTCATTCATACTACTGATATTTCTAGATATAAATTTTGAATGATTTCTCCCTCCATATCAAGAATAATGGGCTTTCTCCTCTCAGAGCATCTTCAGATGCTCAGCTGTGGAATCTGAACCTTTTCGTGAATGAAGATGATGAATATGTATGAGAGCCAGGTAACAAGGGAGAGTGTTGGTTTTGAATTGTTGGTTCTCACTAATTATTATTGCCTTTAAATGCGAATGTGCCTTGAGAAAAGATGTTCAAAGGAAGTACTGTGGGAAGGTCCTGTAGGCTTTCTGACTTCAAAGTGCTTATTAGGATAGAAGCAGATGCCTGATAGAAATGTAGATTTTTGGTTCAATGAGACAAATAGAATTATTTAAATTACCATAATCAACTTTTCCATTTTTTAAAATTTTCCTTTTCTGTCATTTACTCTTATTTGATTATTTGTATTTTTAGTTCCCTTATGCTTCCCTCTGAAATGGTATTATCTCATTTTTGATAGAATTTTACCTTCAGCTTTTAGGTTTGAAATAGCAGCATGGTTTGGTGAATAAGCATTCTTTAGATTGGTGAGAGGCAGTACTCCATACATCAGTGCCTTTGCTATAGCGTCTAGCTTTTATTCCAAAGGACTCTGTTGGTAGAACATTTTCTTACTTTTCCCTTGATTTTTTTGTTTGAAAACTCTTATTCAGCCAGGCACTACATTTTAAAAAATGATCTTTGTGTCCAAAAGTGCTTTAAGCTGTCGATATGGTACTTAAAAGAGATGAAAGTCTTGTGGTATGGATAGAACAGACAGACAGAAAAAAATATGAATTATTACAGTCTCAAGTGTTAAGAACTGAGATAAGATCATTTGATAGAACATTTTTTGTTACCTTTTAAATTATTTTATCTCAGGGTGCTAATAAGGGCTTCCCACATGGCGCAGTGGTAAAGAATCTGCCTGCCAGTGTAGGAGATGCAAGAGACATGGGTTTGATTCCTGGGTCTGGAAGATCCCCGGGAGGAGGAAGTGTCAACCTGCTCCTGTATTCTTGCCAGGATGATCCCATGGGCAGAGGAGCCTGGAGCACTACAGTTCATGGGTTGCAAAGAGCTGGACTGAGCACACCCACAGCCTGCTACTGTTTGGTTGGCCAAAAAGTTTATTTGCGTTTTTCTATAATACCTTACAGAAAACTCCGAATGAACATTTTGGCCAACTCAATACATATGAGTATGTGTGTAGCTAAGTCTGGGTCTGTGTGTGCATACAGACACAGAATACATACACACACACATACATACATACATACACACATATATGCATGTAAAACAAGAATAAAAGCTGTTGGTACTTTCTGAGGATTAATAGACAAAACTTTCTAAGTAAAATGTTATTGTTGTTCAGTTGCCGAGCTCTCCTGTCCTTCACTATGTCCTGGAGTTTGCTCAAATTCATGTCCATTGAGTTGGTGATACTATCCAACCATCTCATTCTCTGTCGCCCTTTTCTTCTCTTGCCGTCACTCTTTCCCAGCATCAAGGTCTTTTCCAATGAGTCAGCGCTTTGCATCAGGTGGCCAAAGTATTAGAGCTTCAGCATTAGTGTTTCCAATGAGTATTCAGGATTGATTTCCTTTAGGATTGACAGGTTTGATCTCCTCGCTGTCCCCAGAACCCTCAAGAAAGTCTTCTCCAACACCACAATGTGAAAGTAGCAGTTTTTCGGTGCTCAGCCTTTGTTATGGTCCAACTCTCACAAATGGCCTTGGCTTACTCAAGATCATGTTTCTGAGTATCAAGTAAGGACCTGTTTTATATTTTGAGACATATTTGGAGATAGTTGTCAACATGGCACACTAGTTTTTGAAATATTTCTAATTGGAGATGCAGAGGTACAGAAAACTTGACTGCCATTTTTGTGTTAACCAACTGAAGCAAATACGAAATCCAGGCATGTGATTTAGTAAACAAAAAGTAATGGAGATAGGAAAGATTATAACCCACTAGTAATCCAGAGAGCTTATTTTAGTCTAGAATTTAACTCCTCCTTTGTACTGCCTAAACCTTTGTCTGCTGCACTTTTATCATCCTGACCTTCTTTGCATCTTTGCCTGGCAAGTGCCCTCACAGTCTTTCTGCTGAGGTTACTTGTCTGGTGTCATATTAATACTTGTTGCCATCCCTTGTATATTTTCTGTAACTTGTTATGTAACTCAGAAGGGTGGTTCTTGTTTGGAAGCCAAATTTTTGTGTTTATTTTTGCTGAAAACAGATTTTTACTTAAAAGATAGTTTAAAGTGTATATGTAATCATTTCATCATTCTGACACAAATATTTTAATTTTTCTTGCTCCCTTATGCTCTCTGTTTTATTTTGCATGGTTGGAGTTATGTCTGTTTTAATATTTAATGTAAAGACATTCCCATTGTCATAATGTCTTCATTATTATAATTTCATTTGCTGCATAACAGCTCATTTGCTACTTATTTTCTTGTAAGACATTTTTTTTTTTAGTGTCTTCTGTGTTTCTTTTCTAGCTAGTGCATATTAGCATGCTCCCAATGAATTTGAGAGAACTCCAGGAGATAGTGCAGAGAAGGCAATGGCAACCCACTCCAGTACTCACCTGGAAAATCCCATGGACGGAGGAGCCTGGTAGGCTGCAGTCCATGGGGTTGCAAAGAGTCGACACGACTGAGCGACTTCACTTTCACTTTTCACTTTCATGCATTGGAGAAGGAAATGGCAACCCACTCCAGTGTTCTTGCCTGGAGAATCCCAGGGACGGTGGAGCCTGGTGGGCTTCCGTCTATGGGGTCGCACAGAGTTGGACACGACTGAAGCGACTTAGCAGCAGCAGCAGCAACAGGAGATAGTGAAGGACAGGGAAGCCTGGCATGTTGCAGTCCATGGGGTCGCAAAGAGTTGGGACACGACATAGTGACTGAACAACAAATAATTATTTGAAATTTTAATGCAAATATTAATGTTATTAGTTATCTTCATACATGATTTTTTCTCTTATATAAGCCCCTGTGAATAT